>NC_090936.1:131969182-134469182 GCF_040938575.1 Ambystoma mexicanum | reverse complement strand
ATAGGCAGGATGACGTCGATACGGTGGCTGTCGAGGGACATCGACTTGGCGGACGTCGACGCGCAGCCCCCTCTAGAGAAAAATTTTCTGAGGCCAGCAGAGCTGGAAGGAGATATCTAAGATAAGGAATACGTCAGAGGAACATCCCATCGAAAGAACGTTACAAGGTAAGAAGTAACTTGTTCTAGTTTACAGGCTGGATTTTGACTTTTGAATGCATGTTGAGTATTTCGGCGCGTTTTGTACCTGTTTTTTTCCTTCCGTTTCATTACATTTTGATCCTGCCTTGTGTGTTTTTAACAGGAAGTGTTAGAAATACATCAGGATTTGAATTTCCAGAAAAAAAAGAAACTAAATGCATAATGTGGCTGTAGAGTTGTTAGAAACCTTACAGAATTATTTACCAAAACGCAATGACATGAAGGAAGATGGCAACGGGAAGAGAGAAGGCAGGCGAGAGGAACGGAAAGGAGACAGGGTCACTAGCGTCTAAACCAGAGAATGGTTGCAACACGAGGTGGCGGTTCAGTCAGCAGGGACAGGTAGAGTTGTTAGAAACCTTCCAGAATTATTTACCAAAACGCGATGACATGAAGGAAGAAGGCAGCGGGAAGAGAGAAGGCAGGTGAGAGGAAGGGAAAGGACACAGGGTCACTAGCGTCTAACCCACAGAGCAGGGAAGCGAGCGGTTGCAACACGAGGCGGTTCAGTGAGCAGGGACAGAAAGGAAGAATACCTGAGGACTGTGGAGGTGCAGCTGGTAGTTGGTGATAATTGTTCTGTCCACACTCTTCCAGACACGTCGAGTGAGTCCAGTCTTGATGGCGTCGGCATCGCAGGACTCTGAGCAGGAGGCAGGGACTGGGAGCAGCAGTCTAATAGTCTTAGCGTCACCGAGTCAGGCTCACACTCACTCTCTGAAGCCTAGCAGAACACGTCTCTGCTTGCTGCTTCTGAAGGTGAGGAGGAGGCTGGCAAGCTGCGCAGCAGTGCACTGCGCACTCCAGCCCAGCATGGGCTGGCACTTGCCGTATTCCCCGGGGGTGGAGGGAGGAGGGTAACGCACGAGCAAGAATTGTGGTCAACAACTCTTGCTTTTGGTGCTGCATCTTTCTCTTCCCCCTCCCCCACTGTTGTGAATCATGTAATCGCCGCAGATTCGGATAGAATCCACGGCCCGCGCCTGCTACGCCTGCTGTGTGCATACTTCGGAGTCACTTCAGAGTCTGAAGCTTGCACGCATCAGTGCACATGATGCTGCTGTAAAGCAGTCTTCAGGGCAGGACACACAAACTGGGGGGGATAAATGCCATTGTATCACCCCACTTAAGATTGTGGGGGGGATTTGTCCCGCCGTGCTCCCCATATCCTACGCCCATGCGCCTGGAGACCATGAAAAGTGCAGCGTTGCGAAGTATAAATAACAATAACATAAACTATTTTGAATACCTCTGATGCATTAGGGGAGCCATGTCTGAGTCTCTGATTTCAGACTGCCCTGCAGTTCTTAAACCCCTGTTATCAATCGAAGAAAAACTGGTCAGACTTGAGCTTCTTATTATATAATGGCAAGTGAGGGCTGCAATTAAGGACATGAAATTGGGGACATCTGGCAGGACAGATTTACAGTGCAGTTTCATATGCAGTTTATTCATCTTTTATCCTCG
Organism: Ambystoma mexicanum; assembly: GCF_040938575.1. Classification (NCBI taxonomy): domain Eukaryota; kingdom Metazoa; phylum Chordata; class Amphibia; order Caudata; family Ambystomatidae; genus Ambystoma; species Ambystoma mexicanum. The sequence goes on along the minus strand of NC_090936.1, from coordinate 134,467,515 downwards.
AAATTGGCAGGGCTTTCTCATGTCATATTGGAGGGCAACGCAGTTCAGTCGTCATTCCTAGAGGCACCAATTTCAGTTTAAAAAGAAGGAACCTTTTTCCAAAATGTCTTTGTTCATTTTAACATGTTATGTTATTTGGTATTTGTATAGTGCCTACTGCCATTGTTGTGGTTTCAAAGCGCTGGCGTGGATGAGCAACCTTTCAAAGATCGTTATCTGTGTAGACTTGTAAATAAAAGAAGCATTACACTGCATGCGAATGCAGTGTATATTGCTTTGGCACAGAGAAGACTGTTATGCTAGTGACAACTGGACCAAATCTTTTTATGGGACTCTGATGTACTCTACGGGTTGCAGTGCTAGAGGAAGAATGGGTATAATGAATAGTCTATCAATCCCTAGGGCATCTGTCTACAATTAAGCGCTCTGCTGTACTTTACATTCAGAGCACATGCACAATGACTAACATGCCTTCACAAGCAAATCACATGCACAATTGTCAGATACATTCTTCTGGTCTGTACCATCTTGTTATTGCATTACACATGTATAATATTAGATACAGACTTGATGGTGGTAATACATAACCATCTGTAGAGAAAAATACTGACCTCGTCCTCCGTGCCATCACCAATCGCCAAGACTCCCGGGCCTCTGAAGAAAAAACACTCACTCCGCCCCATCATCCCCCACATGTCCTGAGTCCTGAGTGCGTGATCCTGGGCTAGTGGAAATTCTAGTGACATATTATGTTCCCTTTGCGACCCTGCAATATCCAGTGCATCACCACATGCCAACGCTGATCAAGCACGATGACAACACAAAACAATGTGCAAACTTGGCAGTCACATCCATGACACTTTGCAATGCATGTCAACCTATCGGGTGGACCCTCAGGTATGCTCAATAGACAATTCAGTTTCATATGGGGGATATGTATAAATGGTAATGTGTCAGTGGGAATGACAAGGAAACAGTATCCTTCTGAAACATATTGTATAAAAACCGTCTCTTACTTTGCAAAGTGTAAATTATAAATGGGTATAACTGGGTGAAGAGCTCATCAGTGTAAAGCATACGGTTCCATGAAGTTACATTAAGGTTTGTGTTGTATATGATCTGCCAGTGCCACCTTGCAGCATTCCTCAGAAAGACCATGTCTCAACCGTGCATATAAATGAGTCCCTGTTGTAATTAAAGTAAGACAGATGTATGCACCTGTTCCTTGCACTTATGTCTTGCCAGAAAATGACTAACTGACTATAGTTTAGGCTTTTGTAAAGGTAATAGATGGCAGTGCTTGGGAAATGGCTATTGCTTGAAATCTAGCTGCTTGTAGCATGCACAGTAACTGCAAAGTCTGTGTTGTGAAGGGCCTCTCCGTGTCACCTCCAAGACTCAATGTCTCAATTGTGCATGCAAATGGGTTCTGGTTGTAATTCAAATAAGACCGATGTGTGTCCTTGCACCTGTTCCCCTTACCAAAGTACAGTAAAAAAAAAAAAAAACAATAACAGTGGCTTTGGTTTGGATAGGTATTTTGTAATGCAAGTGGACTTGAATAGCCAGTCTACCACCATTAGTGGTCTCCCGATGCTGGACTCTGTAAGCAAAAAAGGGGGGTGCGCCGATTAGTGGGACAGCAGGAAAGGCAAATGTGAAACCTGTGGTTTCTATCGGTGCAGATCCAAGGCTCGTGGTTCCTGTGCAGCAATCTGGTCTCTGTGGGTTTGGTGGCACTCCCGTGCGTATGCCATCCATAGGGAAGATTTGATGGACTGCCGGGCTTTGGGGTCTGGATAGACGCTGTTGTGGGAGAGTGTGACAGGCGCAAAAAGGATAGCTTAGTCATGGCTTGGATGGTTCTATGTGATTCCATTGAGATTTGTACATCGCAGGAGAATTGATTAGTTGTTTTTTGTGTTTTTTCTAATTACATTTTGCTGCAAATGTATGCAGGGGGGAGGCTCCCCCCAGGTCCCCTCTACCTTTTTTATTACCCTAACTTACCCCCCACCAACATACATTTGCTGCAAAACTCGATGAAAAAATGCATTGAATTCTCCTTTGATGGACAATCCACTGATGGAACCTCCCTATCCTGATAGGCTAGCTTTGTTGTCAAGCCGGGATAACTGGGCCAAGGACAGCGGCCTGCATGCAGCAGTCCTAGCCTGTTTAAAGGACCTGCAAAGGACAATAAGAAGCTCATAAGCGGCTGGAGGTCTTCGTGTAGGTGGAGATCTCGCACCCCGCGGCCATGATTGGAAGACTGGATGAAAACTACAATTTCCGGGGTCATAATGATATTACACATATTGCATTTGATAACAGGCATTAATAGATTTGCTAGGTGTAAATTCAGAATGCGTCAGATATCCGTTGCCGAACATGCATTTGTAACAACATAAGAACAGTTGAGAAAAAGAACAATGATCTATGTCTGCCTGCACCCTAAGCCATCTAATAGTTGTCTTAGTCTAAGGTCATGCAAGGGAAAGGGTAATGGAATACAGAGTTGAGTACGGGTCTATTCGGAAATGCTTGGTGGTATCATTGTAAAATTTGAGCTTAATAGTGGTGCTATGTGGGCAAGTAGTAGTCTTTTTCATGGTGGATTCTTGTCAGTCACTACAGTTAGTTTTAAGAGTACCTCTCCTCATTGCATCAGTATCTCCTGTTGAGTGTGTCCGAGTGCTTTCTCCCGCAGTCACCACAACTCTTACCCAGCATTCCAAGTCAGCTGTCCACACTTTAGCATCTGGAGGATTTGCAGACATCCATGCCAGGGCTATTCTTCTGACAGCCAGAATATTGGGTTGGTACACAAACCTATTCCGATTAGGCATATGCTTGGAACCATGGGTAATTGTGTCACTCTTGCCTCCCTCAGTATTGGTTGTTCGGAAGCAACTCTCAGACATCCCCAGAAAATATGCATCAGGTTTGCATTCTGTGAAGGGCACCTGGCACAATGATGCAGTGAAGTGGGAAATTGGGATAGTCTATTAGGGGTCAGGAATGTTCCATCAATGGAGGAGATTGTACTCGATTGACCTGAATCTCGGATTACGAGACACCTTTCTAGGTTATAGCATCACAGTGTACCACTGTGTGGCATCGAAGATGGTCACCAAGTCATCCTCCCATGTTTAATATTTAGCTCACTTTGTGTTGATCTGTTCAATTTACTATCAATGATTGCTGCTATTGTACGCGGGCATTTAACTCTTTCATATAGAGCAGTTAATAGTGGGCCATTTGGGGTTCTTCTGGATCTTCGTTCCAGGTTCGTAATGCTTCTTTTCATAAAGACATGAGTTAAGATCTGTCCTGGCGGTATATCGTAATTACTATTCAAATCTACAAAGGAGCATAGTTGGTCATTCACGAATAAGTCTCCCCTGACTCCGATACGGCCAACTAGGAGTAGTCTTCTCTCCAAATACTCATTGTATAGGCTAATTTATTGCACATAGGTGTGAACATTTAACATGAGTGTTTGCATCGGGTTCAATAAGATACTGCATGACGTAATACATACAGATCAGGTTGGTTTCATATAAGGAAGACCGGGGCCAGATAATATCAGACTATTCATTTAATCCATGTGGAGAAGAAAAAACCAGCCACACAAAAGGCCTTTTAGTGTGTCAGATGGAGATTTCTATTCAAGTCTGGAAAGCTTATGACATTTGTTACAGTGGGTGGGAGAGGCTTTGCAAGCTTAGTTAGAACATTAGAACAATTGCATAAATATGAGCAATTATCAGGATACAAAATAAACGTTGATACATTCCTAAAGACTTTCTAGTAACAGTATGAAATACTTAGAGGTATGTTGTGGGTGTTTGAAATTGCCTCCATCCATTATGTCAAGAGTTGCACCTGGACTTGTGGAGGAGGAATTGTTCATTGAAATTATGCTGGATGGGCCATCTAACCACATTAAAGATTAATGTATTGCCTAGAATTCTCACAATGCCGATACCCAGCATTCACTTTGCTGTCTATTATGATTCCAAAAAATGTTACAGGGAGATTAAACTTGATGTGTTTCATGTGGGAAGAGGCCTAGGTTCCCATATGATGGGCTGATCCTGCAATCAAAATAGGAGGGAGTGGGCTTCCTTTCAATAGAAGGGTATTATTTAGCAGGGCAACTCTGAGTATTATATGATCATCTTTGACCCCTGTAAGAAAAGTAATGGATCGCTTAATGTGTGCCATTATAACCAGTAACATTTGAGTTTGTCTGTCTCTGGGACAAATGTTCCTAATTCTGCCTGAACACACCCTGTCCTAAGTACACTTTGGGAGCTAGAAGACATAATTATTAGTAGCGCCTTGGCCCTCTCTTCTTAGTTCCCCTTTCAGTGTGACAACAGAGATGCAGCCAAGTTTTGTGGAGGGCCAGTTTTAGACATAAGGAACGCTCATTGACATTCTAACCATGAAATAAGAACCAACTATTTGAAAGCTATCAGTATTTTTCTGCCACCAGTTAAAAGGTACTCTTTCCCAGGAGATATGCAATTCGAAGATTGCTAAACCCTTAACTCCCTTTGAGCAAATATCTGATCTCCATCCTGGGAATAAGAGTCTGATGTATGTGATTAACAGGTGAAGGTGTGGACCATTGGTTCCTTTGGTATTCACCACACATTGGAGCAGTCTTGGATATGCTATTTCAGATGAAAATGGAAATATCGCTGTCCATTTGTTATTTCAACTGGCTAAGGTTTTGGTAGCATTCAGGAAGAGGGAATGGCCCTACTCATCCATATTCTGTTCTAACTAAAGAGGCTAAAACCTGGTGATTTGCAGAGTTAGAAATCTGATCAGAATGCCTTTTTGCCTTCATCAGCTTAATGCTGACACTACCATATCATGTTAAAGCTTATAGAATTGGGCCAATTTTGGGATCTAAAAACATTATTTGCATTTTCTTTGCCAAATGGCAATTTCACTGTATTTATTTTGACCAATGTACTGCCCTTTTCTACCACAAACAGCAAGGGAAGACTCCCCCATAACTCCCACTTTCTATCCATCTCTCCCCTTCCTATATACCTTCCCCAAACTTAACATCTATATTTTTGTGATAAAAAAGCAGCACGAAATAGGGCAAAAGACAATTCAGTAAAATCGGCATTCTGCAAAAGTGGGTAATAGCTAATTTCGGTAGATTTGCCAAGCTTCTTCCCTGTGTAGCTGTAGAGAAGTTTAACCTCTGGCTTTCAGGGTGGAAGGAGGCTGCCTTTCAGAAACTATCAGCAAACATCTGACTGACACTACCTGTACAGCTGTCTTCAACACTGTCGAGATGAGAAGAAACCCCTGTGTAGGTACATCGTCTTTGCATTAGCACATTCAAAACAATGACCTTGACCTTCGTTTTGAAGGAAAGGCACGACGCTTGTAACTCCTACAATGAGCAACATTTTTCAGAAGGCCAAAAAGGGGTTGTAACTGAGAAACTTCAGTTTTGATTCCTAAATGCTCGCCAGGGATTGCATCAACCATCTCAAGATTTTAACAACTTTAAAGCTCTCCAGGGAATTAAAAGCTAAATCTCCTGGCAATTGAAAGAAGTGTAGATCTGTGCAAACCTGAAATCTGTTACCCTGATTTCTGCAGGCACATGCAAGAAGTCCATTTAGCTTTCAGCCGGGGATAGCAATTCTTCTTTCAATAGAGAAACATTCATCCCTGCTGAGTGGGAGAGTTTTGCCACTTGACTATCAGTACCTCAGGACATTGTAGAACAGGATTCTTCTTTGGTTCTGCCACCAGTTCCTCTGTCATCCCTTCCAAAATCCTAAAAATCCTCGCCAGAGTTGCTTCAAATTAAAGGCTTATGTTCTCCAGCATGGGGTCTGGCATGGATTCACATGCTCATGAATATTCCCCGTCGTCAGGCTGGGAATCCTCGGTAAAGAAAAAATCAGTATCAGTTTCGTTTCTGATCTGTCTTTCTTAGTAGTAACCAATCACTGGTCTCTGGGTCATACTGCCCACAGCCAATGACTGCCCTCTCCCTAAGCCCTGCCTCTGGCAGCCATCCTCAGATTTTTACCGCACGCTCAAGTGGGAGTCCTCGTGTTTAGCTCTATAGTTTTTTCCTGCGTTTTCGCGCTTTTTCAAAGAGATTTTCTCATTTTTTGGTCAAATAGGGCCTCAAGCTCCACCGTGTCTCCATCCAATCAACGGGGACGCGTTTCGGGATTTTCTACGCCCCTCAAGGGTGAGGTTTTCGTCGAGTTATGCTTCTTGGAGGAGTCCAGAAGTTTCTGCGGCCTACCCAGACATGGCTCAGGAGAAAGGAAGCTCGACACCCGGAAAGCTGTTCAGGGTTTGCCCTGGATGCCAGCTGCAGAATGTGTTCAAGGAGGATGAGCACTTGAAATGTCTCTACTGCCTTCATGAGGACAAAACACACGTGGAGAAGGACTGTGCGTTTTGCGGGAACATGTCGGAACGGACCATCAGGGACCGACACCTTCGTCTCTCCAACTGGCTGGAAGGAAAGAGCCCGTCAGGTGAGAAGAAGAAGTCCGAGCGGTCTTCTAAGTCCTGTGAGAGCGCCCCGGCGACGGGGGTCCAACAGAAGGCAAAGCACCGCGAGTCCGCGGGCACCAGGAGCGCCGAGCGGTCGGGCTCCTCGGCTGCCAGGCAGGGCGTATCCTCTCCAGCGCCATCAACCACGAGCCACCGCTCTGGCTCAGGGAAGAGGAAGACTGAGAACCCGGCGAAGCTTCTGGAGAGGCCCCGGTTGATCTCGAAGGATCCAGTCGAGGGGGACCGAGGCGGTGACCCTCCCCCCAAGGTGATGGCCACAGGCCCGCGGAAGGTGGTGAAGGCCTTGATTCACCCGGCCAAGGCCTCTATTAAGGAAGTCGCGGCGGCCCTGGCGCAGCCTGAGGAGGCTACACCAATGGAGGCGACCTCGGGGCCCAGAGTTTCCCTGCCACCGCGGAGGGAAGCCTCTTTCAGGCCCATCGAGAAGACCCCTGTGAAGACCTCGGCGGAAAAAGAGGGGGCGGTGGCTATTGTGGACACAGACACAGCCTCCGTGGAGGAACTGGTTGAAGTCTTGGAGGGCCTCGACGAGGGCGTCGAAGAGGCCCGGTCCCACGGGAGGGATCCCAAAGAAGGGGACGACGAGAGCGCCGGCGGCGCCAGCGAGGTTCCCAGTCAACCGTCGCACCCGTCGCTTCCGGAGCCGCAGGACAACTCGGCGGCCATTTTGTTGGCAATACAATCCTTATGTTCGGAGATAAGAACGAGATTGCCCCTACCACCGACGGAGGAGCCGGAACCAGGCCCGACGGAGGAGCCAGAGCAAGGCCTGTTGAGAAATCCCCCAAATAAGAGAAGACGGACCCATCCAGCCCCGCCTTTTCAGCCCTCGCAGCCTGCTCAGCCTTTGCCCACGTCCCCCCGTACCTGGGGATGACACAGGAACGGACACGCCCACTACGGGTACGGATGACGACGGCGGCGACAACGGGACTGAGCTCCCATCGCCTCTAGCTCGGGCCTCCCCGCCCGAGGAGATTGGGTCTTTCCACGCTATGATCGCCAGGGCATCTGAGCTTTTTCAGCTCTGCCCGAAGAGACGAAGGAAGGTTTCCTTTACCGACGGCGCAAGGCCAAGAGGAAGACCGTCCTCGCTGTGCCTCTGCTGGATAACATCTGGGACGAGGGTCTCACCCTTCTCAAGAACCCGTCTACGACGCCTGCCAAGAGGGATCGGTACGAGAAGAAGTACCGGGTCCCTGATGCGGCACCTTTGTGCCTTAGGGCGCAACCGACCCCTGACTCGGTCGTCTCAGCGGCGGCCAAAAAGAAAGCAGGGGGGGGCATCGGCCTCAACGTCAACTTCCCCACCGGACGGCAAAGGAAAGAAGCTGGATGCTATGGGACGACGAGTTATCTCGTCGGCGGCAATAACGATTAAGGCGGCCAATGCCCTTGCGATCGTGGCCCGCCACGACAGGGAGTTATGGTACAAGAAAGGCCCCCCTGTTGGACTTCCTACCGGACGACAAGAGGGCTGAGGCCCTGGAGATCTTGCAGGAAGGTGAGGCGGCGTCGGACCACGCCATAACGGCGGCAACGGACATTGCCGACACCGGTTTCCGCCAGCTAGGCAGCGGCGTTTGCCTCAGAGGACGAGGGTGGCTCAAGGCGACGGATTTCTGCCAGGACGTACAAGCCAAGGTTTTGGACATGCCGTTCGACGGGTACAACCTGTTTGGGAAAACAGTGGATGAGTCCCTCCAAGCCATCAAGGCGGACACATAGACAGCTAAGGCCCTAGGAGTTCTCCAGCAACGAAGGCCGTCCTTTCGGAGCTCCAGAGGCAAGCAGGGTGCCTCCAAGGGATTTGGCGGTGGCTCCTCTACGTACCGCCAAGCGGCCCGCTCCTCGTCGCAGGACGAGGCAAGTCGTGTGGATCCCGCCGTCGTCGCCAGGGAGGCCAAGGCGGCAAAGCGTCTCCAATCAAGATTGAACTGACCGTGGCGTCGGGCCCCTACCGAAGCACCCTGGTGGGAGGCCGGCTGGCGAAGTTTGTCAGCGTGTGGGAGTCCACCACCGACCGTTGGGTGCTGGACGCCTGGCCCAGGGGTACACCCTTGAATTTCTAAAAAAGTGCCCCCGCATTCCTCCTGTGGCCAGGAAAGAAAACCCCATCCCTCAACTGCTGTTGGAGGTAAGGGCGATACTCAAGAAAGTGCCATCGAGCTCATCCCATAGAGGCTTCGAGGCTCTGGAGTATACTCAAGGTACTTCCTCGTGAAAAATAAGACAGGAGGGTGGCGACCCATCCTAGACCTGCAACGACTGAACAAGTACATCAAGGCACAGAAGTTCCGGATGGTCACCCTCCAGCACGTGCTGGGACAGCTGGAGGAGGGCGATTTCCTGTCGTCGTTGGATTTGGAGGATGCATACTTTCACATTCCCATTCTAAAAGGACACCGGAAGTTCCTCAGGTTCATGGTCCAAGGGCGGCACTACCAGTTCAAGGCCCTCCCGTTCGGATTATAGTCGGCACCCAGGGTTTTCACCAAGTGCCTCGCTATAGTGGCGGCGCGGCTGCGCCTGCACCTGCAGGGGTTCCACGTCTACCCCTACCTGGACGATTGGCTCATCCGCGCAAGGACAAGGGAGCTCGCCGCAGAACACACAGCGAAGACCGTCCAGCTGCTCACGGACCTGGGGTTCTCCATCAACTTCTCCACGTCCCACCTGGTCCCCTCTCAAGTCGCACTGTTTCTGGGAGCCAAGCTCGACACAGTGGCGCGTCTGGCCTCTCCGTCGGAGGAAAGGACAAAGGCCATCCTAGGCAAGGTGCAGCGTCTGCTCACCACAGACGTGGCCAGAGTGAGGTCCATCAAGTCCCTCCTCGGGATGATGTCCTCTTGCATTTATCTTGTGTGCCTGTGCAGGCTTCGGATGCGCCCTCTACAGGAGTTCCTCGACGCCCGCTGGATTCAAGCGACGGGCAGCTTCGAGGACAGGATCCCTCTCAACGAGACCTTCCGATGAGCGATCTGGTTGTGGGGCACCTGCGCTCATCTAGCGGCAGGGACAGACTTTCAGACCCCAGCCCACCAGGCGATGGTGACGATGGATGCCTCCCTGGAGGGGTGGGGAGCCCACACCGGAGATCTTCACGCAATAGGCCTTTGGCTCCCGGAGGAGAAGCCGCTCCACAACATCCTGGAGCTCCGGGCAGTCTTCTGGGCCCTCCGGTCCTTTCTCCCGTCCCTCATGGGCAAGGTGGTGAGGATCTTCACCGACAACACCACCACAATGTTTTACATCCGGAAGCAGGCCCTATCCAAGGAAGCCCAGGACCTGTGGCATTGGGCCGTTGCTCCAGGGATGTTTCTGGTGCCGTTTCATCTGGCAGGGATAAAAAACACCATCACCGACTCACTCAGCAGAGAGCTGCGCTCGTGACACGAGTGGGAACTACGCCAGGATTAAGTGGACCGACTCTTTCAGCAATGGGGCAAACCCCAAATCGACCTGTTCGCGACGGCGACGAACTCCAAGTGCCAGAGGTTCGCCAGTAGGTTTCCCCAACCGAGGAGCATGGGCGATGCTTTCTCGTTCCCCTCGGACGGCCTGTTCCTATATGCGTTTCCTCTGTTGCCGTTGCTGCTCTGACTCATCAACCAGCTCAAGAGGTCCCGGTGCAGAATGATCCTCGTCGCACCGGCGTGGCCGAGACAGATCTGGTTCCCGGACCTTCTGGACTTGTCAGCGTCCCCACCAGTCAAGCTGTCGACGGACACAGATCTTCTCTCCAGAGAAGGAGGCACAATTCTTCATCACGGCCCGGAGTCGCTGAACTTGGAGGCTTGGCTCCTGCAGCACTAGAGTTTGGAGGATACGATATCCCGGCCGACTGCAGAGAGGTTCTTGCGAAGGCCAGGGCGTCCTCAACTCTCAAGTGCTACGGACATAAGTGGAAGAGGTTCTCTATCTGGTGCCGTGCACAGAAGATTAACCCTCTGTGGAATACGGTCCCTCAAGTATTGCCGTACCTTCTGTCGCTAGCCAAGGCTGGACTATCTCATGCTTCAATCAAGATACACCTGACAGCGATTTCCACATACACCAGGACTACAGGGCGGTCATCCCTGTGGACTCATCGCCTGGTTAAGGAATTTCTGAAGGGACTATTTCGATCATTCCACCGGTGAAGGCGCCAGCCCCGGCGTGGGAGCTCAACGTGGTGCTGACCAGGCTCATGGGTCCGCCATTCGAGCCCTTGCATTCGGCCCCGTTGAAGTTTCTGTCGTGGAAAACAGCGTTCCTGGTGGCCATCACCTCCGCACGACGCGTGGGAGAGATCCAGGCACTATCCTGCAAGCCTCCATACCTGACCTTTCACGATACGAGGGTAGTGCTGAGGACGCACACCTCCTTTATGCCCAAGGTGCCGTCGGACTGCCATCTCAACGAGCCCTTGGTGTTACCAGTCTTTTTCCCATCGCCTTTGTCGCCGGCCGAGAGGACTTTGCACTCGCTGGATGTAGCTAGAGCGCTGAAGTTCTACGTGGACCGAACAAAGAGTTTTCGGAGGACATCACAGCTGTTTGTGAACTTTGGACCTGTGAACCAAGGGAAGGCTCTCTCGAAGGCTTCCATTTCCAGATGGCTCTCCGGCTGCATGATGTACTGTCATCGGTTGGCGAACCAACCGTTGCGCGGCCGTCCGAGAGCCCATTCGACCAGAGCGGTCGCTGCTACCACGGTGTTCTTGTCTGGTGTGCCCCTGCTGGACATCTGCAGGGCTGCTACGTGGAGGTCGACGGACACACCTTCACGAGATTCTACTTCGTCGACCGGGATTCCAGGGGGGAGTCCAGGGTCAGCCAAGCAGTGCTGTGCAACCTGTTCGCTTAAGGTGAGCCTGGTGAGGAGGTAAGAAATGCTTAATGTTGAGTTTTGATGTAATGGTTAATATTGAGCCTTTGCCACCTCCCGTGGTTGTGCATGTGTGTACTGCTATGTATTCTTATATTCATGAGCATGTGAATCCATGCGAGACCCCATGCTGGAGAAGGAACAAGTTACTTACCTGTAACTGTTGTTCTCCAGCATGGGTATGGCATGGATTCACATGCGAACCCTCCCTCCTACCCCTCTGCGGCTCTTCACTTGGTCATACTGCCACTTTACATGCTACCAAATCTGAAGATGGCTGCCAGAGGCGGGGCTTAGGGAGAGGGCAGTCATTGGTTGGGGGCATTATGACCCAGAGATCAGTGATTGGTTGCTACTAAGAAAGACAGATCAGAAACGAACTGATACTGATTTTTTCTTTACCGAGGATTCCCAGCCTGACAATGGGGAATATTCATGAGCATGTGAATCCATGCCAGTCCCATGCTGGAGAACAACAGTTACAGGTAAGTAACTTGTTCCATATGTCCTGCATTCGAAAAGTGCAGTAGTCTGATGCCAATTTTGGATCTTTTTAACTTCAATCCATTCTTGACCGTGAAAACCTTTCACATGGTGAATCTGGCTCGGTTTTGGAAGCACAGCAACTTCAGAACTTGATGTACTCTGTGCATCTCACAAATGCATTTTTTTCAAATCCTTGTCTTGGAAGACCCCACAAACTTTCTGGCATAGACAGAAACCATTAACCTGCCTTCCCTTGAGACTAAATGCAAATCTGAAAATCTTCACGGAAGTGCTTTCATTGTTAGCAGGCTATTTATAGCAGGTGGGTGTACATCTTTAGTCCTACTTTGACACCTGCTGAATTTGGCCCCTTCTTATAACCAGACCCAAAGGAGTCTACATAAGGCATGCAACACACTGGTGTGTTTGGGTTTTTTCAGCCAAAAGCGATAATTTTCCCTACTCAGAATATTCACTGCAGTCATTATTTCTTTCCTCAAGGCACAGGATTGTGTCAATTCAGGGTGCTCTTCTGCATTTTGCAAACCATGATCCTCCATCATCCTGGTGGGAAGGCTTGGCCTTCAGGCCTCTTACGTTCTCCTCCCTCTGGCCTGACTGAAAATGAGACTGTTGAAGTTGGATCTTGCAAACAGCTGGGAACAGTCTGTGGAGTCCAATTCAAGAAGATCTCTGTTTCCGCATTGTTGAACCACTTCCTCTGATGGGGTATCGAAAATTTCTTTCTTCTGAAAGAAGCACCCATCAGCCATCACAAAATGTCCCTTACAACAGATTCCTCTGATATCAAATACGGAGGCCATTGCCAGAATCTGAAAACACACTGCCTCTGGGAACTCCAAGACAAGCAGTTTAATGGAGCTGAAAGCAATCTTTCTGACTCCAGAAACCAATCACCCATGCTGTAGCAGACAACACAGCTACTAAATTGAACTAGGGAGTGGTTACATACTCCTGTCCTTTCTATAACCTAGTGACAAGATGTGGGTTTGGGCATTTCAGCATCAACCAAGCTTTAAGCAGGCTACATCCTGCTCCACATTATCAGCTACCTCTTTTCACCATCACTCCCTGGTCCCTCAGGTTCCTGGAGTATCTCGCAGCTCTTAGTATTCTACAAATAGACCCTTTTGAAACACACTCGAATTATCTGTGCCACCAATATGCATCCTGTCTATGGGGTAGGCCACAGACTTCTGGGAGATGCTCTCCTTGTAGACGGATTGACCAGACCTTTCTTCCAACACCTCTGATTGAGGACTCTTCAGAGATACAGGTCATCAGTCAACTCCTCTCATTCTGGGGCCCCCCAACTGTTGTTGGCAAGCGTGGTATTCAGAGCTCTTTCTGCTCTCAAAAGGCAGGAAACTGGATCTCTTTCGGTAGCTACATATCTTTTCACAGCATAAGGGTTGTCTAATATACACCTCCCTACCATTTTTAAATTGGGTATCTTGGCACCTACAAAGCCAAAGTCACAGTTGTTGCTTCATACCAAACACCCCAGAGAGTTTGTATTATTGGTAAAACTGTGAATGAAGCTCCAATTTGATTGCGCTCATCTTTAACAACCTGAGAGATAAGCTGCTCTTCAGTGGGAATTAAATCTGGTTCTAGTCTCGCTAATACACAAGTCCTTTGTTCTGGACTTCTTGTTCTGGAAAACTGATTTCTTGTGGCGGAGATATCTGTCTGATTAAGTAGAGGACTACAGTCTGTATCTTCTAAGAAACCCTAGATTGTTTTCTGAAGGGACATGACAATACTGCAAACTGTCCCCTCTTTTATCGCTAAGGTCCTGCCTGCCTTTCATCTTAATCAAGAGAGATTATCCTTTTATAGTCTTCCTCGCCATGCCGCATGTTTCCTTGGTTGATAATATGCTGCATAACGTGGAGGTTTTGAGGGCATTGAAATTTCATTTGAGCAAACTAAGGTGTTCAGGTCCTAGAGATGCTCTTTTTTGCCATTCCTGGCGATTTAATCACTTACAAAAAAAGAGCCAAGGCATTCTGGAATGTCTCCTGCATCTCTTCTTGCTACTATCTGAAAGTGCCCACATGGATTCATGCACATTTTATCAGAGCAAAGGCAACGTTGCAGCCTTTCAGAGACCTATTCCTTTTTCTGAAATATGTTGGGTGGCCACCTTTTATGCTTTTTGGAAGCATTAGCTCTTGGCTGTTTCCAATTGAAGAGATGGTGCACCTTTTGACCTAGACGTTATGTGCATCCTGTTCACTTGAAACTGGTCATATGCTGTCCCCTCCAGTCCCCTCTCGGGAAGTCCAGAGAAGGCTGCCCCTATGAATTTGCTTAAGCTGGTTCCCAATTAGGTTATGAATGACCGAGAGCAGTACTAGAGATAAATTACAATTTCATGGTGATTCTGGTTGTCAGAGTCCTTGGTCCTCCCTCCTTCAGAGCACCTACTGTCCATCCTCATAAACAACCTTTCATTGTATGCATAAAAAATCCTTATGAATGAAAGGTGTTTGGTTGGATGCTTAATTTATGGATCAGGGTTGTTTCACCGAAGTCAAACAGTTTGTGGCAGAATTGTTCGTAGACGCTTCTACCGCAAATCTGTTTGACCTTTGCTGAAACAACCCCAATCTCTGTGCTGGTAGCAGCCTCACACTTATCCCCTCTCCCTTACTTACCTTCTCGTCGTCCGCCGGTGCTTTATCTACAGCCCTGCAGTGTCAGTTCCGTCCCCCGAACGTGGGCCGGAGCTGATGCCGCAGGGTTCCTTTTTTTGTTTGTTTTTTTTTTTGTTTTTTTTTTTAAGTCCCCCGCTTTCCATGTCAAGGTAGCGGGGGACACCCTCGCAACTCCCAATTCCCATAAGACCAAACATGGGGAGTGGGGGACACCCCTACAGCCCCCACTCCTCATGTTCGTTATATTATGCTTTGAAAAAAAGGTACACCCGAAATTCAAACAAAACATCCATACGGACAATTTGAATCGACCAAATTGGGTGTTAACCAATTTATAAGGTTTGGTTTTGCCAACTAAATTATCCAGCATGCAAATCCCATTGTAAAAGATTCATAATGACAGCACATCTTATTGTGATGCTTCTGGGCCAGCCTTTCGTGAAAACATATCCCATCCAAGTTGTGTAGGACAGAGAGCCAGTCAAAAAGAACCAGAATCAGCATGAAGGTTATTTGTTCCATATTCAAACCCCTTCTTTCTTTTCTAGACCACATTATTAGTGATAAATAAACATTTTACACACTTTTGATGTAATAGATCAGACATTGATATTGACAGTTAGAACGACATCAGGTCTTTGATCTAACTCACTTGGGCTATAGTGAGAGCTGCCCTTGATACTCGGGTTGTACGGCAAACAATATCTTCAAACAGGTATTCTGTCTGCAGGCCTTCTGTCCAGAAAGCATCTGCTCCCATTTTTGAAAGCTTGTAGACCTTTCATGTGGTGTATGTGCCTTCGATGTGATAGGCCAGTTGGTTATTTAAATGTTTTATGTTATGCTAGCTCTACTTTCTCCCCACAAGCTCTGTGGCAGTCGCATAACCTCCTAGCCTTTTTCATGCTATTCATATGTGCCTCGATCCTCCATTCCATTACAGCCAAAGGTGGTTGCTGCTCACACACGTGCAGTAAAGGCGCATAGGCTCTAAGACTATATCATTTACAGCACTAAACAAGTAAACTTTAGTTTTTTGTGAGCCATGCCGTACACAACCTGCCCTAAAGAAATGTTAATCTTGGTGATCTTTTGCAGTATTTCACTTCGTATTGGATGAGCGAAATGCTTTCTGCAACTTCCTCTAGTTGCTCGTGCTGTTCATAATTTCCCAAAAATGGAATTTGTGTATGGTGGAGTTGTGATCTACACCAACCATACTCCAATTTCCCGTCCCCTTCCCTCCATGCTGTATGGGTGTCCCTCGCTAGGGACTGGAGACGGAACGTTTTTCACCAGAAAAAATCTTCTTCCCCTTTAAATTTAGAGGCGGGCGGGGTGCGCCCTTGGGAGCGGCGCTCCCCTGCCTCTGCCCAACCCCTCCACTCCCCAGTCCTTTTTTTTGTATCGACTGGAACGGACTGCTTTTACTAGCGCTCCTTGGTTTGACTTTGGCCTTGTAATTCCATGCGCTCTTCCCCGGATACTGGCTCTTGTCTTTAATCAGATACTCGGTCCTCTGGCGCAACGCTCCTCCCTGGTGCATGTCGACGTTGTCGGGCTTCAGCAGGTGTCCAGCCTGCGAGGGGCTCTTCCCTACATCCGACCCCCACGCTCTTTGTCTCCAGTGCCTTGGCCCGAGCACAGCTGGGAGGATTGTACCCGCGTGTGAGGTGCTTACACCGCGCGCTCTGAAGAACAGGTTAGCTCAGTGCAGAGAGCTCTTCGAGAAGTCGCCTCTAGAGGACTTGAAGAAATTTGTCAACACAAGTCAAGGCCCATGGTAGGGATGCTTTTTTCCATTGCACCCCACAAGGGCGACTCCTTTCCCAGGAAACGCCCAAGCGGGAGGGACCGTTTGTGTTCTCAAACCAGCACAGGTACCGAGGCTCATTCAGCTACCGGCCGCCAGGCCGAGTGGTTGCTAGATCCTTCCGGAGACAGTGCTGAGGGACCGCAAGGTTCTTTTACCTGCTGTACGCCCTTTTACCGGACAAATGTCTGAGGGAGCGCCTGTATGCAGCACTACCGGCGACACAGCTGAGGGCACTATGTCTACCAGGTCTCGTCCTGAGGTGCAGGGTAGGCCTCAAGCTCCACCACCAAGAGTCCAGGAGGAGGCCGGGCCCAGCGAGGCAAGCACCACGACTCAGGCACGTGGCATGCAGCCTGCCAAAATGGCCGCCGTGCCAGACAAAATGGTTGCTCGTCCTACACCACCCCCATTCTTGGAGCAGGTAGGAGATTGAGTGTCCTGGTGGGACCGGTCTTCGCCAGGTACGTGGCCTACAGCTTATCCTTCAGCGTCACAGTCAGATAAACCCCACAACCAGCAAGGCAGAATACGGACAGGCCCCAGCAACCGCCCGCTACTGTATCAATACCACCTGCCTCCCCACCAGCCTGTGAAGACAGGTCCCCTCAGATGGGCGCCATCCTTTGGGATGTGATCAGGGACATGCTGCGTCCAGTCCCCCCGCCTGCGCCTATAGTCATTCTTCCTATGGCTCCAGCACCTCAGGCCCCCGTGCAGCCCCAGTTGCGACGCCGGGTCCTTCTATTCCGGCTTCCCTGCCTCCTACAGTTCAGGCGGTTCCACACCAGCATCCACAGCAGCCTCTTGCTCCGGTCTCCACCCCTCAGCCTTCAGCACTACTCGTCCGGCGCCAGACCAGCCAGGCACCCTGGTGGACACCGACCAGGAGGAGGACCCCGACATGCCATCTTCAGCCAAGGCCTTCCATGAATGACTTGCAGGTGTGGCCGAATACTTGGGGCTTCGACAACCCGAGGTTGAACAACCTGAGGCAGGGGTCCTGACCAAGGTCCTCACTCTACGCCCCGTGGCCAGAACAGGGATCTCAATGCAAAAGGACGTAGTCGCCTTGGGCAAAAAGGGATGGCTTAAACCCCACTCTCTGCAGCCTACCAATTGGTGCCTCTATGCCATGTACAGGCAATTGGTGGGGGATCCACTCTTGCTGTCGGCACACCCTCAGCCACACTCGTCGGTACTTGCCGCAACCTTACTCTACTCCAAGCCTCCGTCGTCCTCGGTTACCTTGTCTTAGGCGCTTCTAGGCAAGGAGGAGAAGATATTGGAGGCTTATGGAAAGGTTTATTCCAACGCCTCACTGCACCTTTATCAATCTAATGCAGACGCCATGCTCGTAGCCATTAATCAGAGGTTTGGCAGGAAATAGCCGACTTCCTTCCAGAACCTCCGGTGCACAGTCAGGCACATTTCAAGGCAGGCTGGCAGAAGCTAAAATGGTGGCCCAGGACATCATGGAGTCCACCATTACGCATTTAGACACCTCAGGCCGTGCCATCTGCATCGCCACGGACATAAGAAGGGCGGCCTGGCTACGGGCGACCAGGTTCAACCCAGATATCCAGGAACGCATATTGGAACTTCCATTCGAGGTTGGCGACCTTTTTCATTCCAACACTGACGAGGGGCTGGATAAGAAGAAACAGTTCCTAAACTGCGAAGTCCTTATCTATCCTCACGAAGTCTACGCCCAAGACGTGCAGCTAGACGCATCAGTGTTCCGACAAGGGGCGGGCATTCAGCGGGTTTCGGGGCTTCCAGGAACAGCACCACCGCAAACAACACAAGGCGGGGAATAAGGTATTCTTTCAGTCCCCCTCCTCAGCCCCAGCCACAGAGGGAAAGAAGGCATGACACTCCCCTCCGGGTCCACGTGTCTCCTGTGAGGGCAGCAGGCTTGCCCTTAACGCACACTATTGGCGCATGAGGTTCGCGGACCCTGTATCCTCTCAGTAGTGTCACGGGCTACCGCCTACTGGTTCCTCCCTCCCCTCTATCCTCTCCTGTACTCCGACAGATTGGGACAACAACTCTGTTGGGGGAAGTTTGATAGCTTGTAGAGAGTCAGGCAGTGAAAGAAGTCCCAGACTCCCAGCGGAGCGTAGGCTTCTGCTCCAGGATTTTCACAATTCACAAGAAGAAGCAGGCTGACCTTTCCACCCTGAACCCTTTACCTTCCTATTCAAAAGTTCAAGATGGTTACGCCAGCGCTTATAGCGGAGACACTGTGCAGGGGAGACTGGATATGCTCCCTGGATATGAATGAGGCGTACCTGCACGTCCCGATTTGGAAGCCTCATCGATCCTTCCTGAGGTTCAGGATCATGGGCTTCCATTGCCAACAACTGGTTCTACTCTTTGGCCTCAATTCAGCCCCCAGGGTATTTACCAGGCTGATGAATGCAGTGGCAGCCCTCCTCAGGGCAACCATCTCTACCCGTAACTAGACGACTGGCTCGTCAGGGCGTTTTCTCTGGAGGTGGTCACCACACCTCCTCCGTGCTCATGAATACGCTACACAAATTGAGATTTTCCATCAATCTCAAGAAGTCACAGCTGCAGCCGACAGAGTCTGGCGTTCCTGGGACATGAGCTCCGCGAGAGTTTTTCCCTTGGAGGACAAGATCACAGCAGTCAAGAGGGCCACAAGTCATTTTCTTAACAGACCGCCGACCTCAGCATGGTGGTACCAGCACTTCCTGGGTATCATGGCGGCGTGTCTACTGGCAGTGCCCTACACAAGGCTCAACATGAGGCGATTACAGCTGCACTTTGCAGCCTCATGGAGTCAGGAGCTGGGTTCCCAGGTGGAACTCGTCAGCATTCCTTCCTTTCTCCACCGGGACCTTGTCTGGTGGAGCATGGACTGCAACTTGAGGATAGGCAGACCATTCCGTCCACCAGCACCGCAGGTTACCATCACCACAGACTCTTCCTTGGAGGGCTGAGGAGCTTACCTGGACAACCACAGCATCCACAGAGTTTGGGCTCTTCAGGAACAGGAGGCCCATATCAATTGGCTAGAGCTGAAGGCCATCTGGCTGGCTCTGAAAGCCTTTCTGCCGATCATCAGCGACAAGACGATCCTCATTCAAATAAACAACTCCACCAGCTTGTATTACATCAACAAGCAGGGTGGCACCAGTTCTCCTCTTCTATGCACCCTGGTAATCAGCATGTGGGAATGGGCACTGATCAACAACATACGCTTGACAGCGATCCACCTCCCGGGGAGTCAAACCTGGAGGCAGACAGGCTCAGCAGTTTGGGGGCAGACAATTACGAGTGGCAATTGAACGATAAGGTCCTTCAGGCGATCTTCAGCAGATGGGGGCAGCCCCAGGTTGAGCTCTTCGTCACCTGGCACAACAGGAAGTGCCCATAGTTTGTCTCCTGGCAGGGACAGGGCCTAGGCTCCCTGGGCACTGCCTTACAGATACAGTGGGACAGCATGAATGCATATGCATTTCCACCCACTCCCCTGGTGAACAAGGTGATCTGCAAGGTAAGGGAGTCACAACACCTCACCATCATTCTCATAGCTCAGTGGTGGCCTGCGAGACCATGGTTCTCGGAACTGCTCAGCCTCTCGGACCAGCTGCCGATTCACCTTCCATTGGGCCCAGTTCATCTTATATCACAGCAGCGAGGCATGGTCATCCAACCCGCCCAGCAGAAGTTAGCCCTCGCAGCGTGATTCCCGAGCAGGTCACACTAAAGCATCTGCGTCTGTCGCAGGCTAACCTAGACATCATACAGGCCGCTAGAAGCAATGCTACTAGGAGCCAGTACAGGAGCAAATGGTCTAGGTTTTGCCACTGAGCGGACTCAAAGAATGTTGATCCTCTTGCTTACACGTTGGAGGATGTGCTATCCTTCTCTGCGCACCTCGCACACTCGAGGTGCAGATAGACACATGCTGCACCTATCTTGCTACCCTCAGAGCCTACCGGAACTCTGAGGAGGAGGTTTTCTCATTCTCTAACCCGGTGGTTAAGACATCTGCCGGGCCTCACAAGGCTCTACTTGCCTATCAAGAAGCCACACACCTTGTGGAACCTCAACGTAGTGTTGGGCGCCTTAGCACACAAGCCTTTTCAGCCAATGGCGTCCGCAGACATCAGGCTATTCACCATTAAGACAGCCCTATTGGTGGATCTTACGTCTGAATGCAGAGTCACTGAAATCCAGGAACTAGTGGCTTCAGAACCTTACACTACCTTTCATAGAGACAAGATGGTTCTAAGAACACATCCAGCATTTTTGTCTAAGGTAGTCTTTGTTTTACCTAAATGAGGAGATAGTGTTACCTACCTTCTTCGCGGACCATGAGGATGATGCTCAGAGGGTCTTGCACTGTCTGGATGTCAGGCGCGCTCTGAAATTCTATCTGGACAGGACTAAGAGCGTCCACAAATCGGAGGCTCTCTTTGTCACCTTCAGTGTGTCAAGGCCAGGATATCAGGCTTCCAAGGCCTCTATAGCAAGGGTGATGGTTTTGGCCATCAGAGAGGCTTATGAGGCACACCACAAACCCTTTCCGGAGAACATTCATGCCCACGCTATTAGAGCCAAGGCCACAGCAGTTGCATTCCAGAGGCACGTTCTGTGGCAGGCCATCAGCAGGGCAGACACGTGGCCCACTCCTTCGGCCTTATACAAGCACTACTGTTTGGATGCCGGCTCCAGGTCAGACACAACATTTCGGCAGGCAGTATCAAGGAACTTGTTTTCTTAAGGAGTGTCACCTCTCCACCCTGGGGCTACATTCAGTTGTAATCGCCCATACAGTATGGAAGAAAGGGGACGGGATGTAGGAGTAATTATAAGTTACTCACCTAGGACATACTCCTAGTCCATAGTCCCCTTTCCCCTTTCCTCCATACGTCCCACCATTTGAACCCCAATAAAACTGGTGTCATTAGGCATGGTAATATTGTCGACGCATCAATGAGGACTGAGGAGTGGCGCCGGTGGGCGGAGTCAGTGGAGCGCTGCTCCTAGTTCCGCGCCCCTCTAAATTTAAAGGGAAGAAGATTTTTTCTGGTGAAAAAGGATCCATCTCCCGTCCCTAGCGAGGGACGCCCATCTAGTATGGAGCAAAGGGGACTATGGACTAGGAGTACGATAGTCACTACAGTGAGTAACTTATAATTTCTGGATAAGGCAATATCTGGTATTGAGCAGCCATTCAACCTTTTAGTACTTTTATGTAACGGAATGGCTGAGGACCATTAAAAAATTAATTATCCAGTAAAAGCTCTAAGCTACGTACACAGGTTCATGGGGCAACTCGCATTTCAATAGTATTATAATTGGGAATCTAAAACAGACCCCGAAACTCGAGAATGGTGGTCCTGGATTTGGTTTACCACAGAAATTGGAAGGCATGAGATGCCAAAATGCATCAGTCTGGAACTTCTTCAGCCCGTTTGTTCAACAAAATGATTACACATCTGTACATCGCAAGTCTCAAGATTTCTGATAATTTGCTCTCATCTAAGATGTATTGTTCTATCCTGCCTGGCATTAATGCTACTTTTTTCTTCATTTAAGCCTGAAATTACTGTTTCCTGTATATATTCATAATAATTGCTTTGGATCTACTATTACAGATAATGAATAGGCTATTCTTACCAGAAAAAGTAACTCAATTAGACTTAGTATGCTGGCTAGCATCTTTACTGTGGGCCTCATCACGAGTTGGGCGGTAACGCCGGCGGTATTACCGCCGGCGGTATTAGCCCTGCCGCCAAAACCCCCAGCGCTATTAGCGCCGGATCACGGGTTTGGCGGTAATGGAATTCCCCATTCCCCACTGAGCCCATTCGGGAATGCCCCATTCCCCATTGGGCTCAATGGGCAATTTTCGCGCTCTTTCCGTCGGCGGATTTCCCTGCCGGCGGTAATAGCGCACATTTTTTGCCGGTTTTCCCCCCAGCTCAGAGCTGGGGAGAAATCCGCCGAAGCCCTGATTTGGCAGACCCTTAAATCCGGCGGTAATAGCGCGACCGCCGGATTTAAGGGTTACCGCCAAACACGTGATGAGGCCCTTAGTGTGGTATGCTTGTGATGTCATTTCCAACTATATTACATTTAAATACAGGAAAATGTAAATAAAAAGAAGGGGAAAAAGGTTGATATTTGTCATCCTTGCAATACTCCACTAGTGGCTGACTTTTAGACTCTATACCAATACACATGCACTCACAGTCCCAATCTTAGAAAGCGTGTACCGTTCACTATCCTTAAAGATTCACAGCAGGGTGGATTTAATGAATTTGTTCTTCAATAATAATAATGAGATCTAATGTATGTAACCATTATGGTAGTTGGATGAAATCAACATGTGCAAAACATTCCATAATTTACTGGACATCTTGATAGAAAATATGCAGTAAAACTACACATATAACCATGTGTATGTGTGATGTGTATGCCATGTTGCACTTGCTGCTCCTTACATGACTTGAGTTGAATGCATGCGAGTGACAAGATGACAACTTTTTTATACTTTTGATTGCCGCTTAAAAACAATTTGACTATTAATATTGGAGAAACTAAAATAGTGGTATTTGGCTTGAGAGCAAGGAAAATAAATCGACGTATGTGGAAATTGGGTGAAGCCCCTCCTTGAAGTAGTTAAGAGTTAACTCTACTTAGGCATACCTACTAAGGATCGCTCCAGATGTTCTTTCTTTGGTGATTACATAATGCCTATGGTTTTGAAAGTGGTGGACGCTTAAGAAGTTTTTTAGCAGCAGAGGTGGCTGTAATGTCAACGGCTTGATTGCCACATACAGGACAAGCACTATGCCAGGAATATTATATGGTACTATTGCTGTTGTAGAGTCTAAAATGAGATGGCTGGAAATTCTGGAGGGGAAGATATTACGCTCTATATTGGGGATCTGCACTTAGGTCGCTGTAGAAGTTTGGAAGCTCGAACTCAGCCTGATGTCACTGAGGGTGCTGTGGTCATTGTTGTGCTGTATATTTGTCGTATCTCTGCTTTCTGCAAACTGTAATAGCAACTGTTTGTTCGACCTTATTGCTAAGCATTATACTGGGCCAGCAGCAGTCTTTATCACCGGGACCTTTGGAAATCCACTATGCAATTTTGGAATGAGATAAATCTTAGCATCTTTGATTTGTTTGACTGTCCTGATGCCATGGCAAAGTTGGAAAAGATTACGGGTGTCTGGGACGGAAATATAAATCTTAGTAGGGTGCTTAAAAAAAAAATATTTGCAGCGTTTTCCAGCCATGGTTTTCTTCCCAACACTCTGCGTACTTATCTACTTAAGCCTTGTTCCCGTGAGATAAAGCAATTCATTATATATATGCGCTTCAACATCCTTCCAACTAGGGAGGTCTTGGGACGACGGGCGGGGATACCTTACGAGGAAAAACTCTGCCACTTTTGTAATAAGGAGGTTGAGATTGCTCAACATGTTCTCTCTGGTTGCCCTAGGTTGCTTGATCTGTATTCAAAAGGCTATTCTTCCCTGATTACCAGACTGGAAAATGCAGCTACTGCTAAATTTTTAAGTTGATATATTGTCCGTGGTATATACAGCAGCTTCTTTTTATTTATGGAGAGAGGTTTTACCTAAAACAACTTGGTCCTTAATTGATTGATTGTGTATTGATTTTTTTATATGAAATAATGTTGGCTCTTATTCATATTTTTATAGCTTGTATATGTGATGGGTATGGTATTCCTTTATGGATTGTTGATTTCAGTATTTTGGTAATTTTGCATAGCATGTGTTAGTTAAAGGTATATCTTTTTATCTTCTGTGCTTAAGGTTTACATTTTTTATCCTAATGCACAATAAAATCTTTTTTTTTAAAAAAGAATGTTCAGCCGACGTGGATTCCATGACTCTACTGGGAACAATGTTGAAAACCTTTTGTAAAGATATGATCAACATCATTAATCAATACAGTGAAATAATCTTGACTGGAGTAAAACATAATACCAGTGGGACTTGCAGGAGCTGAGGTGACTTCCGTTTGTACTGCAAATGAAGCTTATGTGCACTGTCAATGAAAAATAAAATCCCCATAGTGCCCTGGAGTCAGTGCAGGAAATCCTAAGAAATGTCAAGATGAAATTAATGGAAATACTGAGGATCTGTTAAATAACTTGTTTGGACAGCATTCCATGCCATCATTTTGTAGTTTGTTTGTGCCTTTACAGAAAAGGACCACTCCTAGGTGAATCTTTCTTGACACCGCACCCACAGGGACTTAACGTCACCTGAGTTACTGGGTTGCACCCGATCAACCACCGAAACACTCCAAGCTCGGGTCCCAGGCGTGAGCATACCCCTTCCACTTAGGGAAAGTAATTTAGAAAAGCTTGTTTATGTATAAGGAATCAAGATACACATCCATGATGGGCACAGCACGGCTAAAACAGCAATGGACTATTTTTCTCCTTCTGTGGAGAAGTGGCCTATTGGTTTTACATGTTCTGCTCCCTTTGACAGAAGAGTAGAGGCTGATTTGCATATGCTTGGTCCCCTTCTGTAATCACAGACAGGATACAAAATGATGACATTCCATAAAATATTTTCATTGAATAAAGACCATTGGCTCTTGTATTTCCATCCTTAGCGGTTTGATTTTGTTAATAATCCCTTCGCCAACAAATCTAAGGAGTGGATGTGGCTGTACTTGCCTCCTTCCCCATAATATTAATCATATTTGCAACTCTTGATTTTTGTTTCATTTTTTTACTTTTTATTTAATAAGTGTATATGCTTTAAATTAAAACCTGTGTATTTCCAAACAAACAAATCGTCACATCATACTTACAAATGCATGCATACACATTGCATTTTTTGGCATCTGGCCCATTTTTTGCAGGCGGCAAGTTAATGTCCCACTGTAAGCACTGTTTAGGCATTCAATTAGCAGACATAATTCATTGCTACTGCATTACTAAAATATTATGCTAAAAAGGTAATCATTTAAAATGTGTTCCTTATAACATTAAAACATAGCCAAATTCTTACCAAGAAGATGGCCTAAATAAATAAAAAAATCTATATATAATAATCAGTGTACAAATGCTGTTACAATTCATAAGTCTAAACCAGGATCTTAAAGACATTTCTTTACAATGTACATTATATCTATTGAAGTGTTTCCTGCATTTATTCAGCCTGCCTGCACACTCCCTAGATAAATGTTCAATAGTTTCAATTTTTTGGGGAATGTTATGCATTTGACAGGCTCAATCTCTAACTGCCAGGCCTCTTCTGGGACCACAGCATTCTAATGTCGGAAACAGATTAAAACTAAAGTGCAACTAAAACATTCTCATCCTTGTATCGGGCATTGTTCCAGATACCTCGGTAAGGTTTTGTATTTACTAAATACACATTTGTGCTGTTTGTATTGAACATAGTTATCAAAGTCATCATGCTGCTTGCACCAATCGTATAATTTGGATCTTTCCTGTATTATCGCGGAGAAGATCTAGGTTTCCACTAATAATTTCTAAATGAGTGATCATCTCCTCTGACCAGCGCTGTCAGGGTGTCGAAGTCCCATTTATAAATGCTGTATTCAGTATGGCATATTTTGTGTTTTCGGAAGGATTGAGTATCTTCTGCAGCAACATCAACATTTTGGTATTCCCTACTGGTTGCAGAGATTCCAGCCTCAATTCAAGCCTCATCAGGGTCATCTGGAGGCTCGGCAGTAACCTCCAGTCTTTTTTCCAAGTATAACCCTCCAATTGAGTAAGTTCTTTTTCACGAATGACGTCCCTTACTTGCTAGCCATAACAAAGGCATGGTATGATTTTCAGGAGGTTATAGAAATGTTAAATGTATTTATATTGCGCACCGTCACCAACAGAGTTGGCCCCCAGGTGCTCTGGCGGATCTGTAAAACAAGAGGTGGGTGTGTTAGTTTAGTCGGGTGAAGCGGGAGTAGGAGAGTGAGAGACGTGGTGTGCTATTGGTGGCTTCAGTTCGGTTTCCACCGTGCGCTGAGCTTTGGTACGAGTATTGGACCGGAGCGAGACCTCATGTGCTGTTTGTGCAGTTTATGTGTTGTTTGTGTGTTGTTGCGGTGTTGTGAAGTGTGTGTAGTGTGCTGGGTGAGAAATTATTGTTTGGGTTGTCAGGTAAATTAGGTATGCAGAGATTTGAAGTTGGATTAGTGGGTTTTACGTCCTAGTTCCAGTAGATCTTGTTCTATTTAAATAGCATTGCTATAGGTAGGTTTAGTTGCTGCTTTCCTTTCTTGACCATCTAACTGTTGTGGGTGATGGCGCAACGCGTTCCCAGCTGTATTGTATTGAACTTAGTATAGTGGGATTGGGAATGTCTGGTCCCACCTCCCCTCTGGTGTTGGTGCTGTGGGTTGGCTGCCCCCTATTCCCTTGCTGTCTATTTTGACGGTGGTCTGTTAGAGCTTGGGTGTAATTCAGGGTTTGGGGTGCTATTGATGAATCGTCCATGTCCTTCCGTCTTGGTCTGACTAGGTATTCAGTATTTAGTGTCATCCTATCATAGTTGTCTCTTAGTTTGTAGTTTGGTATGTCTTAGAGTGTCTGGTTTAGATTCTGTTGTAGTTGATTGCTTAGTCGGGTTCGGGAATGGTGTCTTCACTCAACATTGTATCAGCTATGTGTGTGCCCCTGTGGGCATTCTTCTAGTTATGCAGTGAAGAGCCAGGATTTGAGCAGTTTCCTGAAGAGTTGGTGGTTTCTTGTGTTACGTATGTTCTTTGGTAAGTCGTTCCAAGTTTTCGGTGCGAGGTGAGAGAAAAGATCCTCAGTTTTCTTTTGTTGTAGGTTTTGGGTTCTGGGGGGATGCCGTTGATTGATCTGAGCGTTCTTGTTGGGTGATGTAGGCGTAATTTGTCTCTCAGGAACTCTGCACCTTGGTTGTGGATTACTCTGTGCGTGATGCACATTGATATGAATTTGATTTGTTGTTTTATTGGTAGCCAATGTAGTGTTTTTAGCGCAGGTGTGATGTGTTCTCTCCGGGGTAGTTTGAAGAGCAATCTAACCGCTGCATTTTGTATGTGCTGTAGTTTTTTAAAAAGTCATTCAGACATACCCAGGTGAAGGCTATTAGCGTAATCTACTCTGGACATGACGAGAGCAATGATGGTAAATGTTTTGTTGGCGAATGACAGGTACGGTAGGATCCTTTTTGCCGCTCGCAGGAGAAAGAAGCATTTCTTGAGTAGAGCATTTACTTGTGGCTCTAGAGTAAGTTGTTTGTTCACTTGAACCCTTATGTTTTTTACAGTTGATGATGGGGCGGGAGTTGTACCGAGTTCCCTTGGCCAAGGGATGTAGTGGTTGTCTCTTCTTTTTTTTGTGATGATCATTATTTCTGTTTTGCCTGGGTTGATTTTGAGGTAGTTAGAGTTCATCTAGTTGAATACATCACAAAGGCAGTTCTCTGGTGTTGAGTATTCTTCTTGAGTGTCTTGTATTTTGAAGACTATTTGTGTATTGTTGGCTTAGTTGTAGCAAGTGAGGCTGTGTGTTGTGCTGATTTTAATAAGTAGAGATAGGTATATGTTGAATAATAGCGGGGAGAAGGAGGATCCTTGTGGTACTCCGCATGTGGATTCTCTTGAGTTGGATTTGAACGCTTTCATCCATATGGTTTCTGTTCTGTTTGTTAGGAAGGAATTGATCCACAAGTAGGGCGGTGTCTGTTATTCCCAATCCTTCTAGTCTCGTGATGAGGATGTAGTGGTTAACTTTGTCGAATGTTGCTGAGAGGTCTAGGAGTATCAAGGCAGTACTGTTGTCTAAATCTGCGTTTGCTTTTAGTTCATCCCATATTGAGAGAAGAGCTGATTCTGTTCCTCTCATTGGTGTAAAACCAACGTGTGCCTGGTCTAGTAGGCAGTGCTCTTCTATGAATTATTTTTTTACTTTTTTTGTATATGTAAGTTTTTAGCAATTTAGCTGTATATGGGATGTTGGAGATGGGTCTGTAGTTGGATAGGTCCTCTACATCTCCTGCTGCATCTTTGAGTAGCAGCCTGATGTACGCTGATTTGAAGGATTGGGGCACTTTCCCTGTTGAGATTGAAAGATTGAGGACATTCCTCTGTTATTCCAATCTTGAGTTCCTTGTTTGAGTATTGATTTGTATATGTCCGGGGAGACAGGGATCCTCAGGAGTACCTGTTTTGTTGCTTTGATTTACCAGTTTAAAAAAAGTCTCCACTGATATTTCGGGGAAGTTTCATAGTTTGTTCGGGTGTTCATCGTAAGGGTAGGCGGGTTCCCTAGTCTGATTGCATGGTCTCTTTTGTATGGTTTGTTGGATGGTAATTGTTTTGTTTTTGAAGTGGTCTGCTGGGTCATTGCATAGTTTCACGGATGTTATTGGCGTATTGTTGCATCCAGGTGGGCTTTTTATTTCATTTAGGATTTTGAAGAGTTCTTTTTGGGTGTTTGGTGCTTTTAAATATTCGGTTGTTGTAGTATTTCCTTTTTGCTTTTTGTATTTCTTTTTTGTATGAGAGGATATGTTGTTGGAATTTCAATTTATTTCCAGTGTTATTTTTAGTCCTCCATTTTAGTTGCCGATTTTTTTTTTCTTCATAGCGGTGAGTAGTGGGGTGAACCATTTTGCCATTGCTCTTTTACATGAAGGAGTGAAAAGTTTTTCTTTGGCGATTTCGTCGATCGTTGTTATGATCCAGTTGTGGAGTAGAGCTTCTTCCATACGTGTTGCTTGTGGTTTGCTGAGCTCCAGAAGTTCAGTTAGGTTGGAGTTTTTCATGGTTCTCCAATTTCTTTTCATGGTGGTTGGTGGTTTGTCTTGTTGCTTTTTTATTGGAGTAGTCAGTGTGATTACAAAGTGAATGATGAGGTGGTCGCTCCAGAATATTTGAATTGGGGGTGCTGTGGTAATGAGTTTTTATTGGCGAAGATTGCGTCCAGTGTTTGCCCCGCAGAGTGGGTTGCTCCTTTGACTAGTGGTTGTAGATTCATTGCTGCTAGTTGGCTGGTTAGCGATTTTTGTGTGTTTGTTGTTCTTCATCGAACCAGATGTTGAGATCTCTGAGGACGATCAGATGATTATGCTTGATGGCTAGGAGGGTGATTGCTTCCGTGAAGGCCTCTACAAAGGTTGCGTCGTAGGTTGGCAGTCTGTGCATCAGTATGAATTTCAGGTTTGTTTTCGGGTTTACTGATAGGCGTAGGATTAAGGATTCACATTTATCTATGTTTAATGGGTCTTCCAGTTTGATAGCCAGGTGTTCCTTGTTGATGACTGCCATTCCCCACCTCTTTTGGTTTTCCTGTTTGCTTGGACGTATTTGAGGTTTTCAGGCAGGCAGTTGTTGAGGGTGATCTTGTAATTGTCGTGCAGCCATGTTTCAGTTACAAATAGGATGTCGATGCCTCCGTCACATAGGGGGTCGTATATTTTGGTGGCATGTTTCGGCATTGACCTTGCATTGATTAAATTGCAGTGGATCTTTTTGGCGTGGTTTTGTTTATTGGTTGTTCCTTGTTTTGGTTTGAAGTTGTTCAATCAGGCTGCTTCTGTATTGAAGTTGATTGTATGAAGACCAGCGAAGGCTGCTTCTTCGTTGAAGCTGTCTGCTAGATTGATAGCTTGAAGATCAGCAATGTATTAAAGGGATTCATGAGTAGGCACATCATTTATTTTACATTTTGTTCTTTTGCTTCAAAAACATTGTGGTCTTGATCCCCAGCCTTTCAAAACTCTGTGTTTACCCCAATTTATGATATATTTGAAATCATAAGTAGGTGAAGTGCTACACTACCATTAATTGGGAGCTGGCAATAAACCATTTGAAGTTAATTTTGTTTACTGGCTTGGTGAGAGTCATAATTGCTGTTTTATCTGCTTTTATAGTAAGGCCATTGGTACTCACATACTTCAATGTTTCTGTATGCGAGCGCTGTAACTCTATTCGTGTACGGTAAAGGATAACTATCATCTGCAAAGATCAAAGTATTTACATGACTGTTGCCCACTTTAGGTAGAAACAAATGAGTATTTGTTAGTCTACTAGGCCCGACAGGTAAATTTGAGAGCTAAGACACACCTTTGTTTTAACCCAATTATGGTCAATGTTTTACTAGAGAGAGCCCCGTTCAAGTTTAAAAGAATGTGTATTTCAGTATCCTTACGTAGCAGGATTCATATTTTTAATTGGCCGAGCTGGACACCCATTCCATAGCTTTTGTCTATGGATACAGTCGAAAGCTGCACTTAAGTCTCTAAATCCTGCAAATAAAGGGGACTTCTCCTTTTCCTGTGTCTCCATTTTTAACAGCTTAAGAATAAGCCTGTATGGGGGCGTGGCTTGGAGCCGAAGCTGGTGGCATGGCTCCGTAGAAGCTCCCATCTTGCCCTGACCACCAACAGCATTTTTGCCAGCTCAACTCTGCGTTAATCCTCAATAACCGGCAGATGGAGTAAGGAAGGGACAGTGCTCAAGTGGACAGAAATGCTCAGCTGGAGATCGCAGATTTCACCATAAACGGGCTGAGTCCGTATGCTCCGTGGCCAGCAGAGCGCAGTAAATGAAAATGGCGGCTGCACCGTCCTGCAGCTCCCCATAAATCAAGAGGAGAAGGAGCCATGGATCACCGAAAAAGCCCGGCGCTCGATAGCATCCCGGCATACAGCAAGAAGCATCAACTACTCCTGAACAGGGTCGGACTGGGCCCAGAAATAGGCTCGGTAACCCCAAAAAAAGTGGCCCACCCCTCACCTCACGATCCTTGACCTCTGATGACATCACCGGAAGTGATGTCATTTGACCCCACCCCAAAGTGACATCCCGGGAAGCGAGGAAACACGACCTTTCACCCCTTGACAAAACAAATAGCATTGTTCCTAAGTACACTATTCAATGTGAATCCAAGCAGACGTCCAAGGCCAAATGAAATGTTATTGTATAGCACTTACACTTAAGCTCTTTTTTTATAGAACAAATATGCATACAATATCACCCAACCTGTGTTGGTACTCATGTATCGACCTAAGAAGGATGAAAGGCTTTTTGAAAAAAAAGAAAATTAAAAAAAAAAAGAATTTTGTTTTCAATTATTTTTTCTTCCAAACCGGCCCAGACATGGCCAGAAACCGGCCCCCACTCTCCAGGGACGACTTTGGCCCGGCCAAGGGCCGAAAGGCCAAGGGGCCTATCCGACCCTGCTCCTGAACCATCCACTGAATTGAGGGAAGGGTCTTTAGAGCTGCAATAGTGGAGGCAAGGCTAATCCCTCAAGCGAGCTGTCAGCCGCCAGTCTCCAGAAGCAATGGAACGAGTCGCCTCTGGTCCGTCCTCATAGAGTGAAGCAAGCTAAAGCTCAGTCCGGGGCCATGGCGGGCAGAGTCTAGGGTCCTCACCCTGACCCACGGACCTTTCCGGCCCCAACAGCGACTCTCGAAGAAAAGCAAATGCTACAGCTGGAGCGGAAACCCCTGTGGTACGTCAGAGGAGGAAGAGGTTCACTAAAAGGGGGGGGGGGTCCACCCTCCCTGAAACCAAGCATTGATACCCAACTATTCTGCCAAATGCTGGAAACCCAACGTTTAAAGGTAAACAGGGCCTCGACAGACACCCAATGCTGTATACCAGCACCCGGGGCACAGAATTAAGGAGTATCTCCACCGGGTGCAGAGTCAGGGTGTCCTGGCACCTCGGAAGCTTAAATCGCCCACATCAGTGCAGGGCCACAGGCTAACGTGGTAATACGCGATCAGAACAGCAACGCTGCCACACGGGAACCATAGCAGGGGACTTGGAAGCAGACCGCAGCCTCAGCGATGCCCTGCCACAGAGTAGTCCTATGAGTGAGGGTTCAAGTTGGTTTGTTTGTTTTATTCACTTTTTATGCGCACCAGACCCGTAGGTAACGGGTATGTAACGGGGCGCAGCAATAAGAAGATACAAGGCTTACATGGTTACAATTTAGAATAATATGCACTGTACAATAGACATTTATAAATCACACATAGTTACAAAATATACAAAATACAGGTATAATTTACCAGGTAGCATAGGTATAATTACCAGAAATGGCACTAAATAGTTACATCACGCATGGATACAGATTTACAATATACAAGGTACAATTTATCAGCTATACTGCTAAGTAATTACAGTAAGTGGTTAGGCGACACAGGTCGACTAAGGGTCAGTGGAAGTGAGGTGTTGAATTACATTTTTTCTGAAGTGTAGGTAGGGTTGATCTCCTCTCAGGTCTTGTGGCAGTAGGTTCCAGATTTTCTCCAGCATGGGGTCTGGCATGGATTCACATGCTCATGAATATTCCCCGTCGTCAGGCTGGGAATCCTCGGTAAAGAAAAATCAGTATCAGTTTCGTTTCTGATCTGTCTTTCGTAATAGTAACCAATCACTGATCTCTGTGTCATACTGACCACAGCCACTGACTGCCCTCTCCCCAAGCCCCGTCTCTGGCAGCCATCCTCAGATTTTTACTGCACGTTCAACTGTTGGCCTCGTGCTATTGCTCTCGAGCTTTAGTGCGTTTTTGTGCTTTTTCATAGGAAAATTCTCTCTTTTTTTCGGTCAAAAGAGCCTCAAGCTCCACCGTTTCTTTATCCGATCAACGGGGACCCGTGTCGGATTCTTCTACGCCCCTCAAGGGTGAAGATTTCGTCGAGCCACGCTTTTGGCATCTCTAACATGGCCCAGGAAAAGGGAAGCTCGACGGCCGGAAAGCTGTTCAGGGTCTGCCCTGGATGCCAGCTTCAGAATGTCTTCAAGGAGGACGAACACTCCCTTTGCCTCTACTGCCTGCATGAGGGCAAGACACACGTGGAGAAGGACTGTGCGTTTTGCGGCAACATGTCAGAATGGACCATGAAGGACCGCCATCTGCGTCTTGCCAACTGGCTGGAAGGGAAGAGCCCACCAGGCGAGAAAAAGAAGTCATCCGAGCGGTCTTCTAAGACCTTTGAGGGCACCCCGGCGACGGGGGCCCAACAGAAGGCCAAGCACCGCGAGTCCGCTGGCACCGGAAGCGCCGAACGGTCGGGCTCTTCGGTTGCCAGGCAGGGCGCAACCTCCCCGGCGCCATCAACAACGAGCCAACGCTCTGGCTCGGGTAAGAGGAAGTCCGAGCACCCGGCGAAGCTTCTGGAGAGGCCCCGGTCGAGCTCGAAGGCCCCATCGGAGGGGGAGCGAGGCGGGGACCCTCCCCCCAAGGAGAAGGCGTGAGCGCACCTAAGGTGGTGAAAGCCTTGATCCACCCTGCCAAGGCCTCTATTGAGACAGTCGCGGCGGCCCTGGCTCAGCCTGTGGAGGCTACACCAGTGGAGGCGACCTCGGGGCCCAGAGTCTCCCTGCCACCGCGGAGGGAGTCCTCTTTCAAGCCCATCGACAGGACCCCCGTGAAACCTCCGACGGAGAAGAAAAAGGGGGGGCAGGAGGCCATCGTGGATTCGGCCTCAACCTCTGAAGAGGAGCTGATCGAAGTCTTAAGCCACGGCATTGGCGTGGAAGAAGACCAGCCCGTCGGGAGGGACCCCAACGAAGGAGACGACGAGAACGTTGAGGGTGCCGACGAGGTTCCTGACTGCCTGTCGGAACCCCCTCAACCAGTGCCGCAAGACAACTCGGCAGCCATTTTGTTGGCTATACAGTCCTCATGTTCGGAGATGAGGACGAGATTGCCGTTACCACCAACGGAAGAATCGCTCCCGACGGGGGACCCGGAGCCAGGCCCTTCTGGGAGCCCTCCTCCTAAGAGAAGTATTCATCCTCCACCACCTTTTCAACCATCGCGCCCTGCTCAACCCTCCTCCCCGTCCACGAACCGTGGGGATGATATGGGGACGGACACGGCTGCGACGGGTACAGACGACGAAGTTTACGACGAGGATCTTCCGTCGTCACCTCCTCCCCGGGCTTCCCCGCCCGACGAGATTGGATCGTTTCATGCCATGATCGCCAGGGCATCCAAGCTTTTCCAGCTCTGCCCGGAAAAGAAGAAGGAAGGTTTCCTTTATCAACGGCGTGAGACCAAGAGGAAGACGATCCTCGCTGTACCTCTACTGGACGATATCTGGGATGAGGGTCTCGCCCTCCTCAAGAACCCATCCACAACGCCTGCGAGAAGGGATCGGTACGAGAAGAAGTACCGGGTCCCGGACGCGGCCCCCTTGTGCCTTCGGGCACAGCCGACCGCGGACTCGGTCGTCTCCGCGGCGGCCAGGAAGAAAGCGGGGGGGGCATCGGCCTCTACGTCAACCTCCCCCCAGACGGCGAGGGAAAGAAATTGGACACGATGGGACGCAGAGTCATCTCATCGGCAGCGACGACGATTAAGGCTGCCAACTCCTTGGCTATCGTAGCCCGCTACGACAGGGAGTTGTGGTACAAGATCGCCCCCCTGCTGGACTTCCTACCGGACGACAAGAGGGCGGAGGCCCTAGAGATCTTGCAGGAAGGAGAAGTGGCGTCTGACCACGCCCTTACGATAGCGACGGACATCGCTGACACTGGGTTTCGCCAGTTGGGCAACGGCGTGTGCCTTAGACGGCATGGAAGGCTCAAGGCAACGGACTTCCGGCAGGACGTGCAGACCAGAGTTTTGGACATGCCGTTCGACGGGAGCAACCTGTTTGGGAAAACAGTGGACGATTTCCTGCAAGCCATCAAGACGGACACAGAGACGGCCCGGGCTCTTGGTGTTCTCCAGCAACGACGGCCGCCCTTTCGCAGCACCGGAGGCAAGCAGGGTGCCTCCAAAGGTTCCGGCGGCGGATATTCCACCTACCGTCAAGCGGCCCGTTCGTCGTCACAGGAAGCCTACAGGGGACGAGGCAAGTCGGGCGGACCCCGCCATCGTCGCCATGGAGGACAAGGCGGCAAAGCCTCGTCGAAGCAGGACTGAACCGGCCGTGGGGTCGGGCCCCCACCGAAGCACCCCGGTGGGAGGCCGGCTGGCGAACTTCGTCAGCGTGTGGGAGTCCATCTCCACCGACCGTTGGGTGCTGGACACCCTGGCCCAGGGTCACACGCTCAAGTTTCTAAAGAAGTGCCCGCACGTCCCCCCCGTGGCCAGGAAGGAAAATCACGTCCCTCAACTTCTCTTGGAGGTAAAGGCGATGCTCAAGAAAGGCGCCATCGAGCTCGTCCCAAAGAGGCTTCGGGGCTCCGGAGTTTACTCAAGATACTTCCTCGTGAAGAAGACAGGAGGATGGCATCCCATCCTGGACCTACGACGACTGAACAAATTCATCAAGGCACAGAAGTTCCGGATGGTCACCCTCCAGCACGTCCTGGGTCAGCTGGAGGAGGGCGATTTCCTGTCGTCGTTGGATTTGGAGGATGCTTACTTCCATATCCCCATCCTAAAGGGACACCGAAAGTTTCTCAGATTCGTGGTCCAAGGGCGTCACTACCAGTTCAGAGCCCTTCCCTTCGGATTGAGGTCGGCACCCAGGGTGTTCACCAAGTGCCTTGCACCGGTTGCGGCACGGCTGCGCCTGGAGGGGATCCACGTCTACCCCTACCTGGACGACTGGCTCATCCGAGCAAAGACAAGGGAGCTCGCCGCGGAGCACACGGCGAGGACCGTCCAACTACTCACGGACCTGGGATTCTCCATAAACTATGCCAAGTCCCACCTGGTGCCCGCGCAAGACGCACTGTTTCTGGGAGCGAAACTCGACACAGTGGCGCTTCTGGCCTCGCCGTCGGAGGAAAGGACGAGGGCCATCTTGGGCAAGGTGCAGCGGATGCTGGTTGCGGACGCGGCCAGGGTGAGGTCCATCAAATCCCTCCTCGGAATGATGTCTTCTTGCATTTATCTCATCTGCCTGTGCAGGCTTCGGATGCACCTGTTACAGGAGTTCCTGGACGCTCGCTGGATCCAGACGACGGGCAGCTTCGAGGACAGGATTACACTCGACGAGAGTTTCTGGCGAGCGATCCGGTAGTGGGGCACCCGCGTGCATCTGACATGGACTTCCAGACCCCGGGCCACCAGAAGACAGTGACCACGGATGCCTCCTTGGAAGAGTGGGGAGCGCACACCGAAAATCTGCACGCAAGAGGCCTTTGACTTCCGACGGAGAAGTCCCTCCATATCAACGTCCTGGAGCTCTGTGCAGTGTTTTGGGCCCTCAGGTCCTTTCTTCCATCCCTCAAGGGCAAGGTGGTGAGGATCTTCACCGACAACACCACCACCATGTTCTACATCAGGAAGCAGGGTGGTACCAGATCCCCAGCCCTGTCCAAGGAGGCGCAGGATCTGTGGCATTGGGCCGTCGCCCAAGGGATGTTTCTGGTGCCGTTTCATCAGGCAGCAATAAAAAACACCATTGCCGACTCGCTCAGCAGAGAGCTGCGCTGGTGCCACGAGTGGGAACTGCGACAGGATCTAGTGGACCACCTCTTCCGACGGTGGGGCACATCCCAGATCGATCTGTTCGCGACGGCGACGAACTCCAAGTGCCGGAGGTTCGCCAGCAGGTTTCCCCAGCTGAGGAGCATGGGCGATGCTTTCTCGTTCCCCTGGGAGGGCCTGTTTCTATACGCGTTCCCCCCCCATTGCTGTTGCTGATCCGGCTCATCAACCAGCTCAAGAGGTCACGGTGCAAGATGATCCTCGTCGCACCTGCGTGGCCGAGGCAGATATGGTTCCCGGACCTTCTGGACTTGTCAGCGTCCCCGTCAATCAAGCTGCCAGTGGACGCGGATCTTCTCTCCAGGGAAGGAGGCGCCATCCTCCATCACGACCCGAAGTCGCTGAACTTGCAGGCCTGGCTCATGCAGCACTAGAGTTTGGAGGTTACGACATACCGGCCGACTGCAGAGAGGTTCTTGCAAAAGCCAGGGCGTCCTCAACTCTTAAATTCTACGGACACAAATGGAAGAGGTTCTCTGTCTGGTGCCACGCACAGAAGATTAACCGTCTACGGATTAGGGCTCCTCAAGTACTGCCGTACCTACTGACGCTGGCCAAGGCTGGACTGGCATACGCTTCCATCAAGATTCATCTTGCTGCGATCTCCCGATACACCAGAACCACGGGACGGACGTCTTTGTGGTCTCATCGTCTGGTGAAAGAATTCATGAAGGGACTGTTCAGATCGTTCCCACCGGTGAAGGCTCCGGCCCCGGCGTGGGAGCTCAACGTGGTGCTGACCAAGCTCATGGGACCTCCGTTCGAGCCTCTGCACTCAGCTCCGTTGAAGTTCTTGTCGTGGAAAACAGCGTTTCTTGTGGCCATCACCTCCGCACGGTGGGAGAGATCCAGGCCCTTTCCTGCAAGCCCCCGTACTTGACTTTTCACGACACGAGGGTAGTGCTCAGGACGCACCCCTCCTTCATGCCCAAGGTGCCGTCGGACTTCCACCTCAACGAACCCTTGGTGTTGCCTGTTTTCTTCCCGCCACCTTCGTCACCGGCTGAAAGGACTTTGCACTTGCTGGATGTGGCTAGAGCGCTGAAGTTCTACGTGGACCGCACAAAGAGTTTTCGGAAGACGTCATAACTTTTTGTGAACTTTGGACCTGTCAATCAGGGGAAGGCTCTCTCAAAGGCTTCCATTTCCAGATGGCTCTCCGGCTGTATCATGTACTGTCATCGGTTGGCAAACCGACCGCTGCCCGGCCGTCCGAGAGCCCATTCCACCAGAGCGATCGCAGCTACCACGGCGTTCCGATCTGGTGTGGCCCTGCTAGATATCTGCAGGGCTGCTACGTGGAGGTCGACGCACACCTTCACAAAATTCTACTGCGTCGACCGGGATTCCGGGGAGGAGTCCAGGGTCGGCCAGGCAGTGCTGCGCAACCGGTTCGCTTAAGGTGAGCCTGGTGAGGAGGTAAGAGATGCTTAATGTTGAGTTGTTTTATTGCTTAATGTTGAGCCTGTTGCCACCTCCCGTGGTTGTGCATGTGTGTACTGCTATGTATTCTTTTATTCATGAGCATGTGAATCCATGCCAGACCAGGAACAAGTTACTTACCTGTAACTGTTGTTCTCCAGCATGGGTCTGGCATGGATTCACATGCGAACCCTCCCGCCTACCCCTCTGCGGCTCTTCACTTGGTCATACTGCCACTTCACGTGCTACCAAATTTGAGGATCCTGCCAGAGGCGGGGCTTAGGGAGAGGGCAGTCATTGGCTGTGGTCAGTATGATGCAGAGATCAGTGATTGGTTACTACTACGAAAGACAGATCAGAAACTAAACTGATACTGATTTTTCTTTACCGAGGATTCCCAGCCTGACGACGGGGAATATTCATGAGCATGTGAATCAATCCCTGCCAGACCCATGCTGGAGAACAACAGTTACAGGTAAGTAACTTGTTCCTTAGCAGCCTTTACTGGGAAGCTATTTCCACAGATCGTGGTAAGTCTGTAACTGGGTTTTATCAGGCGGTTAGAATTTACAGCTCTGATTCTAGAACCTACAACTCCAGGGAATGGCACCTTGAGGGCTGAGCTCCTGAGCCCTGTACGTATCTCTCTTTTGGATTATAATACTATGGCTGAGAAAACGCCGGAAAAGCTACAACCATCCAAGAGGCAGAAAGGGGAAGGTGACGGAGTGGATGGTGAAAGCAGAGAAGACAAAGTCTTGGGAATGCTGACCATAATGACTGCTGACATTGCTGAAATCAAAGCCAAGCTGTTTGCTTCAGAAGAGAAATATGGTGAGCTGACTTCAAAGGTTACCTCTGTTGAGACTCATTTGACCGCGGTGGATGAGGATTCAAGAAGGATGGCTGAGCAGATAAGAGAGTTGCAAATACTTACAGAAAAACTAAATTTAAAATGCTCTGAACAAGAAAATTTCTCACGTAGAAATAATGTGCGCATAGCAGGATTTCCGGAGAATATTGAACAAGGTTGCCCTGCAGAGTTTTTGGAAAATGCTTTATTCAAGATGCTTAAATTGGATCCGGAACCCCACTGGAAATTGAGAGGGCTCACAGATCCCTGGGACCCATTGGACAAAGACCAAGACACTTTATTGTAAAATTTTTGAGGTTTCCAGTGCAAGAGTTAATTCTGAGAAGAGCTCGTGAATTAAAGGACTTAAACTGGGGAGGTAACACGATTATGATCTTTGGAGACCTTAGTAAGGATGTTGTGGAGAAGAGCAGAGCATTTAATGTAGCCAAGGACAGCTAGAAGTAAGCACTTGAAATACTATATGCTGTATCCAGCAGTGTTGAGAGTAGTTTTAAATGGGCAAACTCATTCATTCACTGACTTTCGTAGCGCTGAAGCCTTTCTCTCTGATCTGGATGTGGAACCCATGGAGGATTCAAGCACACAGAGGAATGGATTACATGGAAAGAAGAAAAGATGAGGCTTATGAAGTGTGTTTTACGATTATTGCATTTGTTTTGTTTATTTACTTCACTTTATTAACTTATTCTTCATGGATTTCATTTAATTTTACCTTGGACAACTGCCGTTACTTGTTTTTGTTTGGATTTCGTATCTTGCGACACACGACTTTTCAACTGTAATGCTAAAGGAATGAACCTAGTCAACGTGAAACTACGTGAACCAGCGTGATGTACGTGTTGTCCATGATGCGGAAAGAGCGGAGGCTTGCCGGGATCACTATGCAATCATTATCAATGGTGAGGGCACAGCAGTAGCAGATGGGATGATTGCGCTGATCTGTGATCCGGGCAAGCTCACATGCTCTCTGCCTCTGTCCTCGCTGTCATTGCGGCTTCCTACAGTATCCAATGCAGTGGTCGGGAGGCCTGCATGCAAGGGGACATGACGGCGGTAACTGGACTGGGTGTCTCTGCACCATCTCTGCCACCGAGGTGAGGAGTGATGTGATGTGAGACTGGGGACATGTAATTCTATGGCACTTTCTCTATGCCCTTTCTGCCTGCAATGATCCTAGCTATGTACACAGGCGTACACCTTTTTCTAATGTCCCGCTATCCATGATACCATGTGGACTGGCCATTTTTTTTTTTATTTTAAGCAAGTGTTCCCACATGGGGCCCGGTAATGGTGGTCTGACTCCTTGGTGCACGCGCCCTGAAGTGCAGTAGACTTCCTTTGGGGACTAAATCTGCACTGTGGAATGCTTGACGCAGGCCAATATAGTCGGCAGAGACGAAAGCTAGTGATTGCATCCTTCCTCATCGAGTCACTTTCATTATAATTGTGCAGCAAACGGATACGGATCATTCCTGCAACTTCTTCATATTTGCTGCGCCACTTCTGCCGATTGCATGCTATCAGCTTGTCATTCGTCTACTATGCTGTGACTTGGTTTGAGATGCTATAAATGGGACCTTATTTGGTTTGTTGCTTTGATTGTTTTTTGCAAGTTTAGTTGCTTGTATCTGTGACCCACTTGGTGTACAGTTGCTATCTTTTTGATGCAAGTAGAGTGTTGGGTGTCTTTGAAGTGATTTAGATATCTTAGGCGTTCTTTACCTAGTGCATTTTTTGGACCTTCTATGGTTGCTTGGAGGTGTGTTC
The DNA here is from genome assembly GCF_040938575.1 of Ambystoma mexicanum. Taxonomy (NCBI): domain Eukaryota; kingdom Metazoa; phylum Chordata; class Amphibia; order Caudata; family Ambystomatidae; genus Ambystoma; species Ambystoma mexicanum. Next base: position 134,426,563 of record NC_090936.1, on the reverse strand, counting down.
TGCCTACATGCCACATAGTTTAACATGATGGTATGCCTGCAGGCTCAACAGGTATTGTACAATACCACTGAACAGGGAGTTGACCTATTGTGTCTGCATACTGCAGTGGCCCCCCTTTTTCTTTTTTTTTTTCTTTTTTTTTTCTTGCACTACAGTACAGTTTATAACCAAACAGTGTATGCAATCTGATATTTGTAGATTTTGAAATTGATATGATATATAGTGCTGGGTGTTTTGTGATCTGCATCTTCGTTACATATGTGTAATGCGCTGACATATTGCAGAGACAGTAGTTGTTCAGTAGGGATATATTGATATTAATTGTTAATGGGCCTCAATAGATGCAGTCTTGTTATTGGTAGCCTGTTTCTATGGTACAGTGTGAAGTTGTTTGTTTTGCTTTGATTGCAATGTGGTTATCTGCAGGGGATTTTCTGATTGTCAGACAGGGTTTGAATGGGGGTGTGGATTTGATTTGAGTGAGAGGTTATTATTATTTAAGTGCGATGAACCCAGCCCAGGCGAGAGGAGGGTGGTAGAGATTCATTGATACTATTTTTGGGCGGTGGACTTCAGATGTATGTCAGAGTGGTTGACATGTTTTGGTGGTCCTGTATGCAAGTACTTGGTATGTTTGGATGCTTGCTGTTTTATTGCGTGGTCATGATCTTTTTTGTCTCATATAATGATCTGGCTATGGGCTTTTGTGATTGGGATGGTGTGAGAGATGTTTGGATGTTTGAAGTTGAATTGATCTGTTTGACATATACCTGGGAGTATGCAGCTGTTCTGGTGTTGACTTGGACATTATCTAACTTAGTGTAGAGGGGAAATTTGATTGTTTTAGTAAAGGGTAATACTGTTTGTCCTTTTGATGCTACATATTGCGTGTAGTGCTTACACCTCTCTGTGGACGCACTATATTGGGAGGTTGTTGAGGGATTAATTGGAGGGTTCAGTGTGTTCATTTAAGTAGAGGTTTTGTTTGAAGAGAAGGAATTTAATGTTGGTACTGATTTTGTGGGCTGGGATCCTGTAGGAGATGGGTTGGAATGTGCTTTATGCGGGAGAGACATGCACTCAAGTGAACTCTGGAGGTAGCATCCAGATGCTAACGTGGTTTTTTTCTTTGATGGTTTATGTTTGTGTTTTGTTTTGTCTTTGTGGGTTGTTTGTTGTTGGGGATCCTCAATTGAGTGTCATGGTAGATTGGGGTGTTGGATTCTTAAGTATATCTATCATTGTTACATTCAGTGCTTTCTTGTTCAATCTATGGCGGAGCACTATGCAATACTGTTTAGGTTTGTTTCACATTTTGAATAGTTTACTATAGGGAGATGGGTACGCTGTCAGCACTGACTTGGAATGTCAAGGGGTTGAATTGTCCACATAAACATAGGAAAGTTATGGCGAGACTGTGGAGAGCAAGAGCGGATGTTGTGTTCTTGCAGGAGACGCATCTAGTGAATGAGGACAATCACCTTTTACTTAATTCGAGATTTCGTAGACAGTTTTCTAATTGTTATTTATCTAAATCAAGAGGGGTCAGCATCCTATTTAGGAAAGGTTTGCAGTTCAGTGTTGATAAAGTGGTAATGGATGGGGAGGGTTGGATGATTTTTGTTGATATTCAGTGTTGTGGTTAGAGAATCACGTTGGGGTGTATATATGGACCGTGTTCACCGAGCAAGTCTTTCTTTGAGGACATTTCACGTTTACTTAGTGAAATGCATGGAGAGACGATTATTTTGGGGGGAGACTTTAATTGCGTTAGAGATTATAAAATTGACCGGACTAGTCAATGTAGATATACTGATTTTGGTATTTTTAAGGAGTTTGATTTCTTCTTGCAGAAGTTCGGTTTAGTAGATGTCTGGAGGGAAGTTCATCCTTCATCAAGGGAATATACGTTTTATTCTCCAGTGCACGATACGGTTTCTAGGATAGATTATATTTTGGTGTCTGATACATTGTTGGATAAAACTATTGCTGTGAATATTAGGGAAAGGGAGATTTCGGACCATGCTCTTATGGACTTGCAGGTGATTATGCATCAGGAGATGCCCACATTTATTAGGTGGCGTCTTAGAGTTGGGGTTTTGGATGATAGGGAGATTTGTGACCATATCCAGACGTTAATGGAGAGGTATTTTGAAGAGAATGAAGGGTCGGCGGACTTCAGGGTGGTGTGGGATGGTTTTAAAGCTGTACTACGAGGGGAATTTATAAGTAAAACTGCACACTTGAAAAATAAATACTTGAGTGAGTTGAAATGTATGGAAGATAGGCTGTCGGATTTGCAACGAATGTATGCGCAGTCAGGAATGGTTAAGGATAGAATGGAGATGTTAAAAGCTCAGAAGTTGTTGGCTAGTAAGACTGACCTATTGACTGAGATGGGCATTTTTTATACAAAACAGAAATTTAGGGAATGTGGGGATAAGAGTGGGAAGCTACTAGCTAGTAGATTGAAGGGTATAACAGAGAAACCATTTGTTCAAAGTCTTGTGAATGAACATGGCGATGTGGTGGTGAAGAATGTTGATATATGTAAATGTTTTATGGGATTTTATGAGAAATTGTATTCAGAGGTTGTATTCCCATCTCAGGTGGAATTGGAGGATTTCTTTATGAATTTGGACCTTCCGAATTTAACGTTGGAAGAAAGCAGAGAGTTGGAAATGGATATTGAGGTAGATGAGATTTTACGGGCTATTGAACAACTTGGAGTTGGTAAATCTCCGGGGAACGGATGGTATTCCTGTGGAATCTTACAGGAAATTTGGAACTTATATAGCTCCTTCTTTATGTAGATTGTTTAACATGTTTGTGCATGAAGGTGATCTGTGTCAGTCGATGTGTGAGGCAATGATTACCTTGATATCGAAAGAGGGGAAGGATCGGAAAAATTGTGGCAATTATCGGCCCATTTCATTACTGAATGTGGATGTGAAGATATTTGCCAAGGTTATGGCTAATAGGTTGGAAAATCTTATAGGGAAATTGATTCATATATCCCAAGTGGGGTTTTTGCGGAACAGGTTTGGGTATGATAATATTAGAACTTTGATTGATATAATGAGTTTAAAATGGGAGGATCTGTCGGATGCAGCTTTGATTTTTATGGATGCGGAGAAAGCGTTTGATAGTGAGTTGGAGATTTTTACAGTTTACGATGATGCGGATGGGATTTGGAAGTGGTTTTCTAGGGATAATCAGTTGTCTTCAGGGCGGTTCCAAGGCAAGGATCTGGGTTAACGGTGTTTTGTCTGTGGCCTTTGGGTTAACTAGAGGAACAAGGCAGGGATGCCCGCTGTCACCCTACTTGTTCAATCTTGCTTTGGAACCATTGTTGGCATATACACGTGGAGAACGAGGTATTAGGGGTCTGGAATTTGGTCATATGGAAGTTAAAGTTCTTTCGTATGCAGATGACATGGTGGTGGTTCTTACGGATCCAGAGCGAGGCAGTGTAGTTCTGAAAAGTATCTTTGATAAAGTGGGTAAGTTGTCGGGACATAAATTTAATTGGGACAAAACAGAGGTGTTTCCGATCGCTAGAACTTGTGTGCGTGATTATTTTCTGGATTGGCATTGTAAATGGACTACAACTCATGTGAAGTATTTAGGTGTTTATCTGACTAGGGATGTCAAAAATATGGTGGATTTCAATGTGGAAAAATTGGTGGCTACCTTGAGTAAGGATATTGGAAGATGGGAAAGATTACCGATGGGGATTTGGGCTAAAGTCAACGCTATTAAAATTACTCTTTTGCCAAAGGTACTTTATGTTGTAAAATCTTTGCCTTTGAAATTTTCAAAAAAGAAGCTGACAAGTATTGATAGAGTTTTTCAAAACTTTTTGTGGGGGGATAAGAAGAGACCTAAGATTCCAAAATTTATTTTGATGCGTAGTACAAAATGTGGAGGTTTTGGGTACCCAGATTTGGAACGATACTATAAAGGGTTTATTTTGAAAAAGGCGGCATACTATTTTTCAGCGGGAAATGGGCCGGAACCCTATTGGGTACTAATTGAAAGATGTAAATTGAATGGTTTTCCATTACATGCTATTGCCTCAATGGGACATCTGCCTGGGAGGGGTAGTAGACTGCCGACTATTGCTGTGACTAAAGAGATCTTGGTTTGGTGGTTGAGTCTTTTTCAAGGGAACTTGTACTTGCACTATGGCGCATCTATTTGGCTTAATCCGAGCTTGCAAATAGCCAATAAGCCCTTATGTTGGAGAAGTTGGGTCTCAAAAGGGATTTTATGTATCAGGGATGTGATGAGTGATGGCCATATATTGTCATTCGAGGAGTTGCAGAGGACATTTTGTTTAGCAAAGAGGGAACTGAATAGGTTTGTGAAGTTGAAAGCACTTTTGAGTGAGAGATTGGCAATGTTGACAGGGCCATTGGAGGAGGTATCAGCGGGTGGTCAGATTCTTATGTCATCGCCACGGATGGTATGCACTTATACTAGCTTGATGCCGGTATGTTCTAAGGATGTTGATGCTGGAAGGAAAATATTGGAGAGGTGGAAGCAGGAATTGGGATGTGATATTACGGAAAAGGAGTGGGAATCTATGTGGGGTATAGGATATAGAAGTAGGTTGGATCTCAGGTTGAGATTGATTCATTTGAAAGTGTTAGGACATCTGTATTGGACTCCCCTGCGTATGTATCATTTAGGACTGGCTGGTGATGACTTGTGTTGGGGATGTAGGAAGGAGAAGGGAACGTTGATTCATATGTTATGGTATTGTTCTCGGGTGTTAGATTTTTGGGTGGGAATGCTAGATAGATTGGAGGCGGTCTTGTCTATACGTTTTCCCAGGATGCCTATGCAGGTGTTGCATTTATCGGGTAGGGGGCGTTGTGCGGTTGCTCGTCAATATGGACAATGGATTGATAAAGCGCTTGTGGTTGCAGTGAAGCAAATACTAATGGTATGGAAGACGAGGAAGAAGCCTAGAGTAGAGAATTGGATTAATGATCTGTTAGTATTATCGAACTTTGAGCGGGTGAAGTTTGTGAGGCAAGGAAAGGAAAGTAAATATCGAGCTCTTTGGAAGCCGTTTATGGATTTATATGGTGACTGTGTATCTGATGATTAGTTGTTCCTGTTGGATCCGACTACCTGATAATGTATATGTGCTTTAATTGAGGATTCTTCGTCAGTCTTGTTTTTGTTCTGTTTTGTGTGAGTCTGTGAGATGTCTGTATGTCTTTTGTGTTGCTCTGTGTTGGAATTTTCAAAATGTAAGAATTTGTTTAGGTATTTTATTTCAAGAAAGGTTAGTAATTGGTTTTGAAATGTCTGATGTTTCAATATTTATACATGCTTCGGATTACTTTTATTTCCTTACCTATTTAATGTAGAGTGTTATGTTTTTATACTCTATTGAACTTTTGGTGATGTATTTTTTGATTATTTGAAAATCTTGAAAATAAATGAATAAAAAAAAAAAAGAAAAAGAATTTACAGCTCTAATCGGTCTGCGGCAGATTCTCCTGTGCAGTTTGTCTATCAGGTATGTAGGGGCAGAATTATTGAGGGCTTTGTGGGTCAGCGATAGCCTCTTAAACTGTATTTTATTATCAGTAGACAGTCATTTGTGTTGGCGTCTGATGGAGGAAATATGGGTTATTTTCTTTATGCCAAGTGTTGCTCTCCAAGCATTATTTTGTAGCGTTTGTAGTCTTTGAATGATTGTTTTATTGGCTCCAGAGTATAGTGGATTGCAGTAGTCAATTCTGGAGAGTATTAAAGCTCTGGCCAGGATTAAACAACTGTCATTGGAGATGAAAGGCTTACCGGCTCTTATCAGCTTGCAAGTGTAAGCCGTGGTTGAGGCCAAGGATTTTACCTGTTTATCAAATGATAAGGTGGAATCAAGGTAGAATCCAAGGGTTTTTACTTCATTGGAGACTTGGATGATATTCTCATCTATGTTAAATGATGATGAGAATTCCTGGCCTAGTTTTTTAATGTTAGGGTGGGTGCCCAGAATTATCAAATCAGTCTTATCATTCAGGCAGAGGCCATGAGTGGCCATCCATGCCTGGATGATAAGATATACCTTGTTCACCAATTCTGTGTCCTTAATATGATCCCCAGAAAGCGGGAGGAGGATCTGTGTATCATCTGCATAATTAGTGTAGGTGATACCTAGATGTTCCAGATCATCGAACAGGGGCTTGGTGAAGATGTTATAAAGAGTTGGGGAGACACAGGATCCTTGGGGGACACCGCACGAGATAGGGATGGGATCCGCAGCTGCTGAGGGAGAGAAGACACTCGTAGTTCTTTCGCTCAGGAATTACTCAATCCATCTGATGGCCTCAGAGGAGAAATGGGCGGCAGAGTCCAACTGTCTACTGAGGACTTTGTGATCCACTAAATCAAAGGCCGCTGAGAGGTCCAGAAGTAGCAGAAGTACTGTCCTCCCTTTATCTCTCAGTTTGTCAATTTGGGATTTTAAGTCAATTAAAGCAGTTTTCGTTCAATGTAAAGGGCGGAAGCCAGATTATCTCTCTCCTAAGAGATTATGTAATTCTAGAGGTTTTTGAATCTGGTTGTATGCAGGTTTGTCCAGTATCTTGAGTAGAAACGGTACCGTGGTGATGGGACGGTAGTTGGTAGGAATGAGGGGATCTAAAGTCTGCTTCTTGAGGTGAGGGAGCACCCATGACTGTTTAAGGTTGGCCGGGATGGTGCCTGAGGCAAAGGAGGCGTTAATCAATTTAGTGATAAAGGGAGAAAGTTCTCTGGCAGCTTCTTTTATTAGTTGTGCAGAGCAGATATCACCTTTACAATTGGAAGGTTTAAGCGAAAGGATAATTTTTTCTACTTCCAAGGTGGACATTTTGGTGAAGTGAAAAGTGTTATTGTGTGCCAAAGGAGGATTGTTGGCTAGAAGGATTTTGAGCGGATCCTGAATTTCCAGAGTTTCTTTTTTTTAGCTGAATTTTATTTTGGAGTGTGCTAATTTTATTAGCTAGGGCATGTTGGATATCTGTACACCAGGACTTGTCCTTGGTACAGTTCTCCTGTATGGCTATTGGCGACTCAAGTTCTTTTAGTGTGGAGAAAAGCTCTTTCATGCTGGAATTAGATTTAGCTATGCGATTGTCATACGAATTGCGTTTCGCCTGGCAAACTTCTCTTTTGTATAGTGAGGAAAGAGAGGTTAATTTGGCTTCATTATCGTTTGAAGGGCAAAGCCTCCAAATGGTTTCACTTTTTCTTTTCAGGATACGTAGGTCTCTTAGCTGTGGTGTAAACCATTTATTTAGATGAGCTTTGGTTTTACTCGATCTAAGTTTGAGAGGTGCCAGTTTATCTAGTGTGGAGAGCATGATATTATTGAATTCATGCAGTAAGGTCCTGGGATCTAGATTTTCTGGCAGAGCGTTGAGGGTGGGAAGGATTGCTGGGATAACTTTCTCTGCAGTAATGCACTTTTTATCTCTAGTTAAGCATGGTGGTGCTAGTAGGGGGGCCATGGGTATAAATCTGGAGGTGGCTAAGGTGAAGGACACCAGTGAGTGGTCTGTCCAAGGCAAGGGCATTATGGAAGAGATAGTGGCTGAGCAGTTGTAATCTGCTATCCAGTCTAACGTTCTCCCCTTCAAGTGAGTAGGATTGTTAACTTTTTGAGTCAGGCCTAGCGCGTTAATCATATTGGCTACCACGGAGGCATTATTATCCGTGGGGTCTTGGAAACCTATGTTAAAGTCCCCGAGTAGAAGTAATTGAGAGCATGGTTTGAGGTTGTTAATGAGTAGATTATGGAGATCCTCCTCAAAGGTGCCTAGAGGACCTGGAGGTCTGTATAATAGATGAATGGTAAGTGATTGTGAATTGTTTATCTGGAGTTTGGCAGATAGGGTTTCGCATGATTGTAACGATTGAGTAGGTGCTAGTCTGAGGGAGAGGCTCATTTTGGAGATAATGGCGATACCGCCACCTCTTGCGCTCTCTCGGTCTTGTCTGACAATCGTGTAGCCGTCTGGGATGGTTAGCATAAGCGAGCGTCCTGCGGCATTATGTAGCCATGTCTCTGTAATCGTGAGAAAGTCAAGGTTGCCTTCTGTGATTAGGTCAGCTATGTCAAGGGCGTGTGCGACAAGCGATCTCGCATTAAGGAGTGCTCCTTTGATGGATGGGGTTTTCATTACAGATTTAACTTGTAGGGGCTTCGTTGTAGATGTATTAGTTGACTTAGGCTTGTTATTAATTATTAGGCAAGCATCTGAAGTAGGTGTGGAAGGTGGAAATGGCAGCTTAGTATGGCTCAGTTTCCTATTCTGCTGATAGTTGGTTTTGAGGTTGGTAGGGGTAGAGACCTTCGGAGAGGTTCATGCAGTTTAGATAATCTAGCACGGAATAAGGTTTCTGTTAGATGTAGTACATGGTATCGATACAGGTAATTAGGCAATTAGGTGGCCAGCATCAGAAGCACTGAGCGCGGGAAGGGAACCAAAATGCAGATTTGTGACACAGGGGGGTGTACTGCGAGCCCTTTCCCCCCTACCCCTAGAAAATAAAGCAAGCCACAGTGCGAAGTACGCAGCAATGTTGGGGGAATCCCCAATCCCTCATTTCGACCTAGCCCCGCCGGAATTGGGTTGTGCTGGGAGCACCTACAGGCTACTAGGGAGTCTCTGGACCGCCTGCAATGCTCGTCCGAATGCAATCTGCTTCAGACCCTGAATGATCAACACATACCATCCGGCACAACAACCAAAGTGGGGCACTCACCCGGCCCTGCGCTGCAACAGTTGACTATAGAAAGAGGACCCACTGCCCCGCTTCTTCGGCTTAGCCGAGGCTTGCACGGACCAAGAAATGCACCATAAGGCGACCCAGTAGACAGAAACAGGCCAGCAACCAAAGTGGATGGGCGGCTGACATCTCCCCCTCACCCCCACCCCCGCATCCTGCTCGAGTGCATGCGGTTACAGACTGGGTGAGCCCAGGATAACTACTGGACCTGCAGAGCAAATAGCCTAAGAAACCCCAACCCTGAGGGGCATATCTGCCTCCAACTGATAAAATGCGAAAGCGGAAAAGCACAGGACCCCCAGACCCGATCAACACCCAGGAAGTAATGGCAAAAAGCGGGAAGAGCACCAAACAGGTGGACATCTCCACACTAATGGGCCATACCAACCCAGAAAAAATGAAAAAGGGGGGATCAGACAGAGATGCAACCGACCGAGACATCGACTTCCAGCAGCGCCCAATTGGCTCAGTATGCCGCAAAGTCAGACCTTCAGGACTTGTTATCAGCCTTGACTAGTGAATTCCAGAAAGGGACAGATGAAGTCATGTGAAAGATCTCCACTCTGGACAAGAGGGTTGCGGCTGTGGAAAGCAGAGCAGCGGATATCGAGAACAATCTCTGCGAGCAAACGTTTGAAATCGAGAAGTGACTGGATAGAATTGCAGCCTTAGAAGCTAGATGTGAGGCACTGGAATCAAAACAAGAGGATGCAGAGAACCGCTCAAGACGAAATAACATCCGCCTATGTGGAATTCCCTCCTCGGTCTCGGATGCGGACCTGGAGAGCTACACAGCAGATCTTTACAGATTTATGCTAACTCTGCCAGACAGTGCCCCACTGGAAATCGACCGAGTTCATAGAACCAAGCCCAGACAAACATACTCCACTCCCCTGAACGTCCTGGCTAGAATTCATTTCTACAAGGTGAAGGACGAAATAATGAGAGAATCCTGGACGTCTAAGCACATCTTATTCAGAGACTTGACCATTCTAATCTATCATGATCTGGCGAACATCACGCTCTTAAAAAGGAAAACATTGAAATGCCTCACAGAGGGGCTATAAGAAAAAAAGATACCTTGTCGCGGGGACATCCCGACCTCTCTAAATTTTACTTGGGATGGTGCTCAGAAGCAGATTCAAACCCTAAAAGAAGCAGAGACATTCCTGGGGGCAGGAGAAGAAAGTGAAGAATCAGAGATGAAATCAGCCTCTCAGGAACCGACACAAAAGCCTGCTTCAACCGCCTGGATCAGAGTCAACCAGAGATGCAAAATTCGGGGCCCTCCCTGAAAGGATACTAATCCGGACTGAACTGGAGGATGCAGTCCATCATACTCAAGGTCGGTCCCCCCCCCCGCCCCTCCTTTGGGTTACCACCCCACGTCATACAGGAGTGAGCCGATTACGGATTGACATGTGGAGAGACAATTGGTGGGACCCCAGCATGAGTTTGAGGGAGGCGCCCGAATTCCCAAGGACAAAGAGTTGATGGTAGAAATGATGATAATCCCAAGCCTGCAAAGAGTAGCAGAAATGTTGAGACTTGCTTTACTTAGCCGTTTAACAAGCACTTGGCCCTGTTGGCCTATACTTAGTCCGGAGGTGGGGTGGAGCCGGATACCCCGTTGGGTGAGGGCTGTTCTCATCCCTGGCCATTGTGGGCAAGGAAGGTGGGAGGGGAAGGTAATGGGGGGGGGGTTGGGAGGGAGAGCACCCTCTGGCTCCCCCAGGCGATTGAAGGGGACAAAACATCGACATCCAGAGCAATCACGGATACACACGAACAGTGCAAGCCAAGTTCAGCCATTCGGAAGGGTTACTATGGAAAGCTATACAATAGCAAGAACATTAACGGGCGCCATGGGGTCGGATAATGAGAGCGAAATACGAATGATAACATGGAACGTCCATGGCCTCAACTTCCTGGGAAAAGGAGGTCCGTAAAACGTAGACTAGGTCAGCTCGCGGGGGACATTGTATGTCACCAGGAGACTCATCTGCTATTGGCTGATGAGCAACGCATGAAATTGAAAAGATTTAAGAAGTCCTATTTCGCCACGTCAGGTGAGAAAAAAACAATGCCCAAAATAAATTCCTACTAGACATGATCCCGATCATATTATCATTTAAGGAAGGACACCTCCTGATGGGGGTGCAGAGGATTTTAATATGGTCCCAGACCCACAAAGGGATACAACGCTTCACCCAACCAGGACAGACTTCGCCCAGGCACTAGGACTCGCCAAATTCTTCAGGGAAACCGAGACAGTCGATACTTGGAGATTAGCTAATATGGGGGCTAATGACTTCACCTTCTACTCAAATGCGCACAAATGTTTCTCTAGAATTGACTTGATACTGGCATCAAGCGTTCTATTCCCCTGCCTCGATAGGGTGGAAATCCACAAAAGAATGTTATCAGATCACGCACATGTCACAGCAGACCTACGTATTAATGGATCCCTGTCTCCCCCCCACCCCCCCCCACCCCCACAAAGTATTGGAAATTGCAGGACACCATTTTTCTAGATGACAGCATCAAAAGGGAGGTGGGTGAAACTCTCACTCAACTAATTTAGAGAAAACACAATATAGGATGCTCCCATAGCCACAATTTGGGAAGCCATGAAGCCGGTAGTATGAGGGGCACTCATAAGTGCAGGCGAAGAGCAAAGGCGGATCTCTCCACTCCAAGAATCCAAATTAGAAGAGAAAGTAGTAGAACTAGAGAAAGGGCTAAAAAACTCTGGACATGAAAAGCTGAGAGGGAACATAAAAAAAAGCCAAAATAGCCCTAGAAATGCATTGGGCAGACAGGATCAGCCAAATCTCTGGCATACACAAAACAATATTATTATATTAAGGGTAATAAAGCCAACCGCATACTAGCCTACAAGCTGAAAAAGGTACACAAGATGATCAATATATTACGGCTCGTAGGGGGCAAAGCACATTATACCGAATAGAGGAGACCATGGAAATCATAGTAGCCCATCATAGCGAAATCATGGCAGGCCCCCCTATACCAACCGAAAGTCAGATACAATACCTAGGCTCTATTAGTGATCCCCCCCTAGAGCCCAGCTAGAGCCCTTAGATTCACTGATCACAATGGAGGAAGCTGTGGATGCTATTAAATCCCTGAAGAGTACAGCCCCTGGTCCCGAAGGACTTACACCAACATTTTATAAGATCTACTCAAATATCTTATCTCCACAACTCACGGCCCTATTCAATTAATTCCTAACATCAGGCAGTGTTACCCATCCATGGCAGAATCCCTGACAATACTCGCCCACAAGCCAGGGAAAGACCCTGAGCAAAGTGCCTCCCATAGACAAATCACATTGATGAATAACAACGGGAAGATATTTTCTAAGATCCTGACAGCTAGGTTGAGGAAGATTCTCCCAGACATAATAGATAGAGACTAAACAGGATTTATCCCGCAGCGGTGCATACACGATAATATTAGACGCACGATCAACCTCATAGAAATGTCATGATCACTGCTTCCAAGGAGTCAGGAACAGCCCAACATCCTTGGAAGCAGGCCCCTAACCGTTATCTTAGGCACCAGCCGGTCCCCACTGGGACCTTTTGGACCTTGTCCTGGCGCCGGTGGCACCAGGCTCATCAAAGTCATCGGTCCCGGCACTGGAAGCGCCGGGCTCATATTATGTATGAAGATGCTTGGGTGGACTTACCTGCAGCAGACCATGCTGCTTACTTACCAGCCACTTAGAAGTCCTCTGTGAACAGGAACTACTTTCTTACCTGGGTGGGGCAAGCTCCACTCCCTGGATACAGCACTGGAACTCTTCTGGAACTGGAACTCTTTTCTTACCTAGGCGGGGCCGTGGAGGAAGACGCCTCATCACTCCAAGGCTATTTAAACCACACCCGATAGATGAAACGTGCTTCGCGTTATTCTGCATCTGCAGCAGAACGCTCACCGAGTCTGTTCCAGCCTTTCTTCTTTCGATCCTGAACCTGCAAGAATTATACTTACCATTCCTGTATCCAGTCAACAACAGCACCTGCAAAGACAAGAAACAATAGGTTAGCAAGGCAACCTTTACACGCAGTGCTTACTCACCTGATCCATCGGCTGCGGCCATTTCTTCACGCTGCACCTCCGCCTGTGAAGACAAAAGCATTGTTATTACTTACCGGCACTCCGCGAATTCCGGATTTCTTCACGCTGCATCGCCGCCTGTGAAAACAAAAGAAGAGACATTAGACAGGTATTTACTTACGCCCATCGCGCTCGTCACAATAGAACGCCTGCAGATACTCCGGCGTCTCTTCAGCACGAACTAAGCAGCAAGGGAAAAAGACAGTTTGAGTGCTTGCATTTACTTACTCATTTCCAGGCGCTTCACTCCATCTTCCATCTCCAGAGTCCTGCAAGACAAAAAGGGAAAAGCATTATACAGAGTCCTGTTCAATATTAACTTGCCACGCACCTAAAGACTATAAAGACTAAAAAGGTGTCCGGAAACTCACCGCTCGTGCAGAAGCCAATCGAGTCCTGCACATCACTTTTCGAGTCGCAGACACCTTCCTGCCAAGACCAGCACCTCCGTGGGAATCAGGTGAGCGTTACAAGAAAACGCCTCTAGAATGGGGGAGAAACTGGTAGTCATCTCCCTAGATGTGCACAAAGCATTCGATTTACTAGATTGGGGATATATCAGAAACACACTCACCCACCTGGGATTCGGCCCTAACTTTGTAACTTGGGCAATGTCCAATTATCAGAGCCCGTCCACACATTACCAAAGGTACACGACAAGGGTGCCCATTATCGCCTTTAATATTTGCCCTCTCCTTGGAGCCTTTTGCTCTCAAAATCCGGCAAAGCTTAAACGTACATGGGCTCAAAGTGGGTGAACGAGAGTACAAAGCTGCTATGTACGTGGACGATGTCCTCTTGACTATATCACAACTAGACAAATCACTCGAGTCCCACTGGGAAGAAATCGAGGCATTTGGCAAGGTCTCTGGATTCAGAGTAAACTACGATAAATCATCAGCATTGGCGGCCAATATCTCATGGAAACAGGGAAGCACTCAACCCCTACCTCCCCATCCCATGGGCAGACACCTCCATTGCATATTTGGGAGTTCAACTCCCCAGGAAACTCGAACAAATTTACCAAAGCAACTTTTACAACTATTCAGGGAACTACAGAAAGACCTAGAACACTGGCAGCGCAGGAGATCTCCTGGCTGGGAAGAATAGTGGCAGTAAAAATGTACATAGTACCAAGAATAATTTACCATTGTTCAGCTCTCCCAATACACATCCCAGAGAGTGACCTAGTGCACCTGCATAAAAATATATTGAAATTGATGTGGGGGGAGGAACTGCGCATAGCTAAATATATTATGCTGTGTGGGAGGGGCTCCGGAGGTTTGGGGGTCTCAGATGTGTCCAGATTCCAGCGGGCAGCGCAACTGTCACATGCATTTGAATGGGCTCGGACGGTGGACCAGCCACGCTGAAAACAAATCGAGGAAGCATGCTTCTCATCCCCTCTTTCCGACCTCCCACAAATCTCAGCCCCTAGAACCTCACCAAATCTAGGCCCCCCTCACAGCTACAAAAAATACGGTGTTAAACTGGAAGAATGCAGCTCGCAATTGGGGTTGCACGTGCTCCCTTGGTGCCCTTGCGCCAATCTGGAATAACTTGGACTTTACCCCGGGAATTCCCCCCAAAGGTTTTGCAGCCTGGAGGGTGGGAGGCCTACAGAAGGTATCAGACTTCCTGGTTGATTGTAATCTCCTGACATTCGAAGAATGTAAAGTGAAATTCAACATCTCAGAGGTAGAGCGTTTCCAATACACACAGCTAAGGCATTGGATATTGCACAGGGCTATCAGGGAGAAAGGGGGAGGGAACTAACAGCATTGGAACTGACCCTAATGACATACCCAACAAGGGGGAACATTTCAAATCTGTATCGCTTGATGGACAAATCGGACCCGACCAGAAAGGCAAAAATAAATGCCCAGCTGGGAAAAGGATCTGGGGCGCACAATGGAAAGAGAAGACTGGGACAGAATATCGGCTAGATTACACAAAAGTACTCAATGCATAACTAATAGGGAGGGGGGGGGATACAAAGTAGGCTACAGGTACTACATAACGCCAGAATAGCTGCACAAAAGCAATCTGGCAATTCCCCCGGGTTGCTGGAGAGGGTGCGCAGGCATTGGCTCCCTGTTTCACCTGCTGTGGGCCTGCCCAAAAGCGAGCGACTTCTGGCAGGGGGTGTTGGATCAAATTAAATCGATCACAGGGTTAACAATCCCATGGGATCCGGGGATAATATTTCTGGGAGACGCTGGGGCGTTTCCACTCACAGGTCAGATAGCTCACCTATGCACTTACCTTCTCACGGCTGCCAACATCGCCATAGCCCGGCTGTGAAAGAACCCAGACTTTCCTTCAATACCCATGTGGTGGACGAAATGTTGGGACATTGCGGTATCAGAAGAAATTACGACGATTCGCTTGGGAAACATTAATGCTTTCTGAAATACCTGGGCCCCACTCATGGACTACGCAGACAAATTCCCAGGAATTGCCCGTCGTCCTCCCATGACCCGCTGGCTCCAATAAGGAGTCAATACTGGAGGAAGTGGTATTCGGCTTTCAAGGCTTCTACAACAGCGGGACAGTAGCACGCCCTGATGGACAGACCCATAAAAAAAGCTCCTTGGATCTCTCATGTGTCTGTGAAATGTAGTGAAATAAATGCCCTGATGTGATGTTGATGTTTATTCAATTGAAATGTTTAATAAAATGTTCTGTTGAAAAAATGAAAAAAGAATAAGCCTGTATACTATTGTCCCCACCTTAGTTTCGGAATCCCCTCTGAAATGGAGATAACCTATTAGTATGCTTTAACCAGTGGGACGAGTCAAGGGATTCGGTCACTTCCACCAAGGGGAAGGGCGCTTCCTGGGAGGCTAGGGAAATGAGCCCGCTATGCAACATTCTGCCGATGGGTGGCAGTAAGTGGGACCTCACAGGGAGAGACACCCCTCTTGCGGATAAGGACTCCCTTTTCCAATGAGGAACTCCCTTCTCATTATACTCAGAAGCCCAGCACCACCCTATTAGTTGACAGACAACCAAACTGCTCTTACATATGTTATTGTGATATGACAGAAGAAAAGTATCAACCTGGTACTGTAAGGAATAAGATTATAGGAGTAATAAAGAATTCCTGTATGTCAATCACTGAGATGAAGAAGCCAAAAGGAGTTATGACGAACATGGCCTTAAAACAAAGGAGGGCCTTTCCTGAGAAGCTGGGGAAGCCACAGCAGTGCATAGTAAAAAGAGGAGGGCCAAGAGAAAACTAGGAAGTGAGACCCAGGAAGTTGGAAAGCTGAGGGTACTCTGCTTTACACGCCTCGAAGCATATACAGAGGAGAAGTACCAGCAGTACGGGTACAAACGACAGACTGGAAGAAGCCTATCGAAGTCCCAGGAGGGACACTCGAATAGGGCCAGAGAAGAGCATGAACCTTGCTGTGCGCAGTGGCAATATGCCAGGAATGGACCCAACAGAGTCTCTTCATGGAAGTAGAACCCGAGGAGAGAACCGAAGGTGAGAGGTGGTGGTGTGGTGTAGAGGAACAAATGGGCAGCGATATTCCCTCCAATAAGCAAACTGAATAGAAGATTGGAGGAAGCCAGTGAATGGCGAGATTACCAGAAGAGTGAGAATCATTCAGGGTCTCTTCATACTTGTCCCAGTGAATGGCAAGATCATACGAAGAGCAAGAATCAAATAGAGACTATACCTATATATATCACAGAGAGAGGATAATTAACAAAAGAAAAAGATGATTGGAGTGAGAAATTGTGAGGTAGGCATGGTATCAACAGTAGCCACAGACACATGAAAAGTTTCAACACCTTTATTTAAATCACACGGAGGGGTTGGAGACTTACTAACTGGCCCTATCTCTAGAATGACCGTAGTCTCGACCATAAAAATAAATGTAACCAGTCCTTGTCAGTCTAGTTAAACAAAAAGTTTCTGTGTCAAAAACCTAAGCTGGCCCTCACACTTCTACAACAACTAAGTGATGGGATAGGTCAAAATAAAAAGAGTGCACCAAAGGAACGTCAGGATGAAAAGTGGAGTGTACTAGCACTCCCTTCCCCAAGCGTGAGTACAGGGACGCCATTTCACCAAAATGCCAGGGGTAGCGGAATTGACATCACACGACTCTTGACCCCCCTGATGACATCACAGGAAGTGATGTCATTTGACCCCACCCCAAAGTGATATCGCGGGTAGCGATGGAACACGACATTTAACCCGTTGACAAAACAGGAAGTGGCATCACATAGCATTGTACACTATGAAAAATATAGTTAGGATATCACTATGTGATGTACATTTCATACAAGAATGGATTGCCATATGTATTGTTAAGATCAGTGTGTATAGGCCCATATTACCAAATTACTCTGGATGCAAGCAGACGTCCATGACCAAATGATAATGATGTGTTATTATATAGCACTTACGCTTAAGCACTTTATATAGAAAAAATATACACCCAATATCACCCAACCTGTGTTGGTACTCATTTATCGAGCTCAGACTTGTGGCACTTCTGTTCTTATTTTTCTTCTTTTTTTTTTTAAGGGGCCTGAACTAGAAATCCAGCCACCCCGGAAGCAAAGAGCCACAGCCCAGGAGCTTACATTACCAAAAAAAAGAAAAACAGTGTAATTTAAAAAAAAAAAATTAGGGGTCGCACGGGAGACCTCAGAGGTCGCAGTTGCGACCTCTGGTGACCCCCAAATGACGTCCCTGGTGAGTAACACCAGTTCAATAGAAGCTTGGGTAGATCGCTCACACAGTTCAATAGCACATCGTTCTTCTAGGCGGCCCTCGCCTGGCTCTGTACTCTGTTCAATGTTCACACAGTCCAATTCTCCCAGGCTGGTCTTGCTGGGTCAATATACAGTTCAATGTCAGTTTCTCAATGTCGGGCTCTCTGACGTCCCTTGCACGAAGGCAAGACTCACAACAGGGATTCCTTTCCCCCAGCACTTCAACACTTGGAGCTTGACTTGTCAATGGGGTTCCCTTCCCCAACAATCCTTAAAGCCTTGTCTGATGGAGACCAATGAAAGCGCACAGTATTCACCAGCACTGTGCGGGACCACTCTGCCAGTGAGGCTGGCGAACACACAGTATCTTCACTGGCCCAGTGCGGGACCAATCTATTACCAGGTCACGTTGCAGTTCACCACAGTTCACATTGTCATGCCCTTGGCACTATTTCACAACTTTTCCAATCATTCATTATGGTGGTACAGATAATTCCTGTTATCTCGGATCTCATTATCTCGGATCTAAAGAATTGACTAGTGCCCAAACTTCCCTCTTCAACTACACATGAACAAGAGCGGTTCATATCCCCAGCAAAATGACTAGAGCTAAGGCCTTTGTAATGTATCAATCGCTAACCAGGAACCAATCTTCGTGATCATGTCATCGGTGGTAGTCCATGTATGGTTCCAATATTTATTAATCAGGAGCAACTGTATTTTACCCCAAGCCTAGAGTTGCCGCTAGAATGGCATCCGAGTCCACCTAAATTTCATTTAAACTTTCTCTCAGGGCAGAGTTAATACTTCCTCTTAGGGCAGAGTTGATACCTAAGATTAGGCCTCCTATTGCGCACCCATTTGTACCTTTTGTTGCTTTTTTTTTATTAACCGAGAGTAACCCTCCACAATGGGGGCAAAAGTGAGCCACGTTTCTTGTATGAGTAAAATATTGTGATTCAAGATTCTCAATGACCCATCCATTGAATCCTCTGGAGTTCCACAATATAACAGTTAAATCTTTATATGTACCTGTATTGTTGCTCCCCTTCCCTGCTAGCAATCCCAGTAGCCATGGCCAATCGTCAGCTGTTTCAACCAAGTCCTTCTATTTATGGGATATTTGCACACAACGCACCCCAGTCCTCCATAGGGTACATAGTATAGGTCCCTGCTGATCATATCTATTTTCCTTTAGTACGTTTTTTTACTTTTGATTACTTGTAAGATTGGTCCTTAATTCTTTAGTTGTCATATCCGGCTCTTTATAGGCAAACACGTCTATGCCATATGTCAAGAACACCTCTTTCGAAGGGATTGTGTCCTCCGACGTATTCCTTATCTTTGATAATACGTTTCCAGCTTGCTCTGCCTCAGAAATTTTTTCTGTAGAGGGCGCTGCGCGTCGACGTCCGCCGAGTCGATGTCCCTCGACGGCCACCGTATCAGCGCCGACGTCACCATGCCCATAAATAGCCATGCGCGGCGTCTGTTGCTCAGTTCCGTTTTTTCCGCGCTTTGTGGGGCCTCGGAACATCGTTGCTCAGTTCAGTCAGATAATCTAACCTACATCTAATCGAAATATACCAACTCGTTCTCGATGGCATCTTCATCGGAACCGACAACGCTGCGATCCGGCTTCAAAAAATGTTGAGACTGCGGTAAAAAAATGTCGATAACGGATCCACACAGGATCTGCTTGTGGTGCTTGGGAGCCGAGCACCATTGTTCAAAGTGTGAGGACTGCATGTCCATGACGGCGAAAGCCTTGAAGGAGCGCAAGGGTTAGCTCGAGAGAGGTAAGTCAGTCAAAACCTCCTCGAAAGTTTCTTCGGTCGAGGCATTCGTCTCCTCACCATCGAAAACATTCCCATTCTAGATCTCGAAGTAGCTCCCACCATTTGTCGAGATCAAGACACTCAAAGAAGAGACATCGAAGATCTCCTTCCTCATCTTCTGTTTCCCCAGAAAGGGTCTCCTGCCCCACGAAACACAGCTCTCAGGCTGAGTGGGAGGAATTCAGGAAGAAAATGTTAAGCGTCTTCGAGAAAGCGGCCTCGTCCCCCTCGAAGACAGCTGAGGGTGATACCCCGGGTGAAAAACCCAAAAAATCAAAACGGCGCGAGTCGCAGCACCCGGCGAAACATTCCACCCGAGAGCGCCACGGGCCATCGGGTAAGAAGGCACCGTCTTCGACGCCGTCATCGAAGATTCCTTCGACGCATGGATCGGCGCCATCGACGCAGTTGTCGAAGGGTTCTTCGACGAATCGGTCGATCGATTCGATGCCGACATCGATGCCGATGAAAGAGAAGACCACGGCTCCTCCACAGCCAACGG
Organism: Ambystoma mexicanum; assembly: GCF_040938575.1. Classification (NCBI taxonomy): domain Eukaryota; kingdom Metazoa; phylum Chordata; class Amphibia; order Caudata; family Ambystomatidae; genus Ambystoma; species Ambystoma mexicanum. The sequence goes on along the minus strand of NC_090936.1, from coordinate 134,406,550 downwards.
TGATTCCAAGAGCCTCCGGCACGACGCCGAGACCGTCGTCGATGTCCTAGAGTAGGATCCGGATCCTCTCGAATTCTTCGAGGCCTCTTCCGGTTTTCTCGGCGCCTTCAAAGCCTGTCACATCGGCGTCGACGACATTGACGTTTTCTCGCCCAATAATGACGAATTTGGCTCCTTCTGCCTTAGAAATGGGTTTTATACCATTTCAGAGGTCTGAATACCCTGGATTATCTTCAATTTATGAAGAAGGGGAAGATTCTGACCAGGAAACCTTCGAGTTGCAGAGGACCACACTACCTGTTTCAGAGGATTTCACCGCTGAGGAAAGAAGGTTGAAAGACCTACAGGAGTCAATACATGAGGCACGTGGGCTGGACACTTCCCCAGAAGTGTATTTTGTTAAGCCAGACCCAGGGGAACATGCTGAAACACCCTATAGAACCCTGATGGCAAGAATTATTGAATTCATGGGTCGGTCTGCGCCTTTGCCTGTTTTTCAACAGGATGACCTGACAGACATATTAGACAAAGGTCCACAGGAGGAACCTGTGGTCCCCTTCCATACAGCCTTACAAAGAAAAATTGCATCTAACTGGGAAACTCCTGAAGTTATCCCTGCTGTCAACAAAAGATTATCAGCCAAGTATAGGGTAGCTGCTGCTGAACCAGAATACTTATCGAAACACCCGACTCCAGAGAGTCTGGTGGTCCAAGCGGCAACTTCATCAAGCAGCAGATCCGCTTACCCTACTGTCCCACAGGATAGAGATGACAAGAGGTACGATTCTATGGCAAAGAAAGTCTTCTCTGCTTGTAGTATGGCGTTGAAGTCCATCAACGCCACCTGTACGCTTGCCAGGTTCAGTCACACACTGTGGGAGTGTGCTTCATCAGCGGCTGACTGCATACGAAGGAGAGGAAAAGGAAGCCTTCCTTACCATTATTAAAGATAGCAAGGATGCCATGTGCGACTCACTTCAAACTGGCATCGATTCCGCTGACAGTATCAGCAGGGCCATGGCGGCAAGTACAACAATCCGCAGGCATGTGTGGTTGCGAAAGTCTGGCTTTGCTCCAGATGTACAGGCCAGACTTTTGAATATGCCCTTTGACGGCTCTTCATTATTCGGAAAAAAGGCTGATGACAGTCTGGAAAAGTTGCAGACATCTAAAGCAGCAGCAAAATCTTTAGGAGCTGCTATCCGCCAAACTCCTTTTCGCCCCTCAGGAACCTCTGGGAGAGGAAAGTCCTTTTGCTACTATTCCGCATTCGGGAAAGGCAGAGGACAGCCGGCTCAAAGAGGCCAAAGGAGATCCACCCGAGGTGGTCGGGTCAAAGGTACTAAGGCCGCAGCAGCAGCAGGTGCCTCTTTACCCTCGGCATCTGCATCAGCCGCCCCCAAACCACTCTGAGGTCTTTCCATACAAGACACCTGTAGGGGCAGGTTAACTCACATCTGACGGAATGGCAGGCTATAACGTCAGATGCTTGGGCATTGGAGACAGTTGCCCAGGGTTACTGCCTACCCTTTCTACACATCCCTCAGAGTCATCCACCGGGGAACAGCTCTCTAAAAGTTCCAGATCCGCTCCTCTTGCAGGAAATTATAGACCTGCTAGAGAAAGGTGTCATAGAACTGGTACCTGTAGCGGACAGGAACAAGGGCTGGTACTCCCCCACCCTACTTTCTCATACCAAAGAAGGACGGAGGACTGAGACCCATCCTGTACTTACGAGAATTGAACAAGTTCCTCAGGAAGGACAAGTTCAAGATGGTAACTCTCTCTCAGATCCTTCAGACCCTCCAGCTCCAAGACTGGCTGGTATCTCTGGACCTTCAGGATGCTTATTTCCATGTGCCAATCCATCCCAAACACAGGAAATACCTGAGGTTCGCAATTGGCGACTCTCATTATCAATTTCGAGTTCTGCCATTTGGGCTGACCTCCGCCTCGAGGGTCTTCACAAAGCTAATGTCGGTAGTGGCTGCGAGTCTAAGGAGGGAAGGGATCCACGTCTACCCCTACCTAGACGATTGGCTGATCAGGGCTGTATCTTCGGAACAAGCTCATACCCAGCTAGATTATGTCTGCCACTTCCTTCACAAACTGGGCTTCTCCCTCAATTTAAAGAAGTCACAGATGATACCATCACAGAGACTCCAGTTCATTGGAGCGGTCCTGGACACTTCCCTGGGAAAAGCCTCGCCACCAGAGGTGAGGGCTCAAGATATTCTGCAGATGGTCAACAAGTTTCAAAATGCCCAACGTCTCCCAGCCTTCGACTTTTTGAGGTTGATAGGCCTTATGGCATCCTGCATCTTCCTTGTGCCAGAGGCTCGCCTGAGAATGAGATCTCTTCAGTGGGCACTGAGAACTCAGTGGTCTCAATTCTCAGGGAGAATGACAGATCTCCTCCCGATTCCAGACAAAGTAGCCCGCGACCTTCAATGGTGGGCCTATCCAGAGAACATCTTAAAAGGAGAACTGTTTTGGCAACCATGGCCGGAGATAACAGTAGTCGGAGACGCCTCACTCACGGGGTGGGGAGGCCATGCCAGCGACTTCACCATCAGCGGTCGTTGGTCTCCATCGGAGTCCAGACTACACATCAACCTATTGGAGCGGAGAGCGATCAGACTAGCGCTGAGAGCTTTCCTGCCATCAGTACAGGGGAGAAATGTCCTGATAATGACGGACAACACGGTGGCCATGCACTACCTCAACAAAAGAGGAGGCGTAGGGTCACTGCCACTGTGCAGAGAGGCAATGCAGCTCTGGCTTTGGGCAATTCGAGAAGGAATCTCTCGATCGGCAGTCCACCTATCCGGAGAGAAGAACTTGACAGCGGACGCTCTGAGCAGGCAGAGCACAGTCGGGAGTCCACGAGTGGGAGCTAACTCAGGAAGTCCTTCAAGAGATCTTCGCCCTTTGGGGAACCCCTCAGGTGGATCTGTTCGCCACAAGCACCAACAAGAAGTGCGATCTGTTCTGTTCAAGGGAATTTCCCCCGAGAGGAGCTCTAGGAGACGTGTTTGTAGTGGACTGGGAGTTTCCACTCCTTTACGCGTTTCCACCAGTCCCTGTTATTCCTCAAATAATCAGGAGGTTGAGAAGATTCCAGAAAACCATGATCCTAATTGCCCCGGACTGGGCCAGGAGAACGTGGTACCCGGAACTTCTAGATATGTCCATCTGCCCTCCAATCCGTCTTCCACTCAAAGAGGATCTTCTCTCGCAGAAGGGAGGTCAGGTTCTCCATCCAGACATCAAAACCCTCAACCTTCACGCTTGGCTTCTGAAAGGGTGAGGTACAAGGATTGGGATCTCCCTGATGACGTCATGGAGGTGTTGCTTTCGGCCAGAAGGCCAGCAACCAAGTCTTTATACCGCTGCCGTTGGAACAGATTTTGCAGCTGGTGTAGAGAAGGGAATATCAGCCCTTTTTCATGTGGTACACCAACGGTGTTATCCTTTCTACTCTACTTGGCAAACTCAGGCCTTCAAGTTGCCACTGTAAAAGGCTATCTCGCAGCGCTTTCAATCTTCAAGCGTACTGTGGAGGAACCATCGTATTTCAAACTACCTCTAGTGATAAAATTTCTCAAGGGATTAACTAATGTTTATCCTCCAAAACCATTCCAAGTTCCCTTATGGGACTTAAATTTAGTCTTAAACTTCCTAATGGGCACTCCATTCGAACCACTTCACTCTTGTTCGCTGAGATTTCTCACGCTTAAAACTGTCCTATTGGTAGCACTAACATCTGCTAGGAGGGTGAGCGAGCTACAAGCTCTCTCCTGTAAACCCCCACATACAATTTTCCACAAGGACAAAGTTGTCCTACAGGCGAAGCCTAATTTCCTCCCAAAGGTGGTTTCTGAATTTCATATTACTCAGAAAATTACCTTACCTTCGTTCTACCCTCCTCCCCATCCGGGGAAAGAGGAAGAATGGCTACTTAGGCTGGACCCAAGGCAAGCTCTCAGCTTTTACATCAGCAGAATGGCTAGGAGAAAGGCAAGCAGACCAACTGTTTGTAGGATACTCAGGTCACAAGTTGGGACTACCCATATCAAAACAAACCATTTCCAGGTGGATTATTTTGGCCATTCTGGAATGTTACAAACTGGCAGGGAAAGAGCCACCCCAAAATCTTAGGGCTCATTCAACCAGGGGTATCGCAGCCTCTTCGGCTCTCCAAAGAGGGGTACCGGTCAGAGACATATGTGCGGCTGCCACATGGTCATCCGCACATACATTCACAAAATTTTACAACCTGGATTTCTCCACTAGTCAAGAGACCAGATTTGGCAAGGCCGTATTACATTCGGTCCATCCCTAAAGGGATACATAACATTCTTACTCCCACCTCCAATTGCATGCCACTGCTATGGGAGTCTATCAAAGATAAGGAATACATCGGAGTACACAATCCCTTCGAAGAACAAGATACTTCTTACCTTGTAACGTTCTTTCGACGGGATGTTCCTCCGACGTATTCCTTTTCGCCCCTCCCATCCATCCCCGCAGTAATACTTCCCTTGTGGTTGCAGCTTACGCTCCTTCAAGGTCAATAACCAATTCAGGCATGACTTTTCTTATGCTACAAAACGGAACTGAGCAACGGACGCCACGCGTGGCTATTTATGGGCATGGTGACTTTGGCGCCGATACGGTGGCCGTTGAGGGACATCGACTCGGCGGACATCGACGCGCAGCGCTCTCTACAGAAAAAATTTCCGAGGCCAGCAAGCTGGAAACATATTATCAAAGATGAGGAATACGTCGGAGGAACATCTCGTCGAAAGAACGTTACAAGGTAAGAAGTAACTTGTTCATCTTCTGCATAATAAGGTTGTAGACCACTTTAGATGTTATGTGGCCAACAACCAAGTTTGTTTGTTTCTCCTCCACGAATTCCACCAGGTGAATGTCATAGGTAGTCAACACTCGAAGTGTCTGAATAAGTTTAAAAAGACCTAGAAGATCCATTCTAATTAGTACAATATGATCTTGTTTGCAAAATATTTGCCCAAAATCTATAAAAACTGCTGATGGTTTAGGTTTTTCCTCTTGCCTGGTCAGATGTAGTAATTTCTCAAACTGTGTGCCCACTGTTTGTAAGGACTTAACCGGTCTATCCTTAGAATGGATTAACATGCTCCCCTGACACCTTCTTTTAGCATATTTGTGTAAAGGAGATTTCCGCTCTCCATTAAGCTTATCCTTTGGTTCCAAGGGTATGACTAAGTCTAGGAGCTTTCCTTCAGTGCTAAGATTAGAGAAACTTTTCAGATTGTGTTCCATTGAATCTAAATCCTCATCTCCTACAGCGTTCAGACTTTTACCAGGTAATATGTTATGTTTCATTTTGCGTGTAGGGCTTGCTTTTGAGCTTTTACCTTTTTATCCACTTTTCTTTTTCTGCCCTTTATTAGGCATTATGGGCGGATCAGTGTTGTACTGTTGAGAATCCCCAGGAATTATCATTACGGAGTGAGAGGCAATGTTTAGACTCATTAAGAATGTTCTAGATCCTTTTGAGGATGTGATGTTCTCTACTCTGATTCTTCTCTTTCCTGCTCTTTTTAACAAATGTACGTATTCCCCTTCTGTTGTGTATCATACTTTTTGCTTGATGTTTCCTGATATCAGTTTTCTTTTCCACTCCGGATTGAGGGATCAGCTCAATAATATCTGTAAGATTTGCCTCAACTAGCAAATCCTCCTACTTTTCTTGACCTGGGACTGCGTCCGATCCCCAATTAGCATTACCAACTGTCCAATCTTCATTTCATGTTCTTCATGGTTGGGAGAGTCTCCCATCTGTGCCTCTGCTTCTACTATAATGAGGCATAGTCCTTATTATGTATTCACTTCTTCTTTGTGCTCCATTGCCTGATGACATCTTTTTAGAGTTGTCTTGCAGAAGCTGTGTAAAATGGCTTGTTTCATTTTTAATATCATCATAAAGCCGCGCTAGCGATTGTTCGATTAAGTGGATACTAGCTAGGGTGGTAGTATCCATAAGCAGTGGTATATTTTTTTTACCGTCATTGATGTTTCATTTGCAGAGGTACTATTGCTACTGATTACTTCCTTAATTTCTTTCCCAGTGAAAGAAGCTTTGGAGGTCATGGAGGAATTCATAAATGAGGCCAGCGAGTTGGATAAGGAGCTTAGACTTCTTTCAGCAGTTTCTATTTCTACGTTTTCGCTTAGTTGTGTGTAGGAATGTTCTATTTCTTTCAGAAGTCCCTGTTTATCACCTCAACTCTTCCACACATTCCATTGTCTCTTCTTCCAACCCCTTATTGTTCCCTTCTATTTCCAATTCTTGCATACTTGCCAGTGAATGTATCATGGGCTGCATTGAAGTTGCTACAGGAAAGTATTCCGTAATTGGTTTACTTGTCTTTCCAGCCCCTACAACAATATTCTTAGGAGAGGGGTTGGCGTTGTTCTGCACTTTTGTGACAGGGCATACATTTCCTGCAGTGAGAACTCTACTTCTCCCATAATACGAACACTCCTCCGATTGTAACACTGATGAGTGTTGGTCGACATACTCTCTCTGTTTTACTGAAAACCAATATTAAGGGGTTGTACAAGAGGGCTTATCCCCTAGAGTACAGACACCCGACAGCCAAGTGTCAGTACTGCCTCAGTAGCTATACTTAATCCACCCTTGCCCTCAGTGTGGCTTCTGTGTATACAACCAACAGCGGGGGTGACAGGATTCCTTGTGCCGTAACTGCACTTATCTCTGGTGCTGCACCTGCAGTGGGGTACTGCGGCAAGCACCGCCCCTGCACACGCTCTCTACTTCTCTCGATACGACTTTCTGTGCGGCCTCTGTGTCCTTTCATTCCGCCTGACCTGGCGGAATGAAAGGCACCCGCGAGCACAGCATGCATGTAGCACAGGCACCGTAATGATTGGTGCTGGTGCTACAGGCACCCCTGATTCCGGCACCCGCGAAAGGGCAATTACTGAGCCCGGCGGGGCCAGAATACCCTGGTAATTACGCATTTGCAGGTGCTGGAGTTTTTTGCAAGTTTGGAGGTAGCCTGCCTATATTACAGGCATGGCTACCTCCAAACCTGTAATGAGGCCCATTTGACTTTCTGTATTTGAACTCTTCAGTAATATTGGCTACCACCATTTGCCTTGGGGTAAAGCTTTTACTTTTTTAGACACCACTAAGGTGTAGTACCTTTGGCCTGCTAGGGTCTCCATCCCGGCCCTTTTCTGAAGCCTAACAGCATGTCCAAACAACATTTTGTTTTCCCTGACGCTTTTATTTTTATTTTTTAATGTTCCGATTCCTGCTGTCCCCTTTGTCTGACAAAGACACATTATCTGCCCCAACAGCACACATATATTTTCTTTCATATGTGCTATGAATACAAGGAGGTTCTTGCATGCAGACTCTGGTGGTCACCAATGCTGTCGCAGCTTTGGCTTTTAATTTAAGCACCAGAGCGCTGGATGAGGTTCAAGTGGCCTGCAAAGCGTTTTTAACATTTTCATTAAACTGCTAGTGTGTTAAGTTTGCCTTGTTGGCGTCATGTGCATAAAGAACTGCCATAGATACTGACAACCAAGATAATAGGCGCAATGCCATGCTTTTGAACACTTGCTTCGCCAGCAAACGTCTTATCAGTTTGACCACAATGTGTATTTCATTAGACAGCAGGTAGCAGAGTAACACTCCTGCAATTTACATATCTTGTTTTATTAGTTTGGGCTAAAAGCCGACATTGTTGTGTTAAGAGTGCAGATAGGAAGGAATAGTATATGAGGAGGGACACACAGCCTGTAGGTGGTGTTTGGTTATTTGCCCACCCACTGACTGCCCATGGCCATGCTAATCCCTATGGCCAGTCCCACCCAGTTCCTGCCCCTCCCAAAACATCTCCTCATGGGAACTCTTTGGCTTGCTTTACTAAAGCCCTACCATCATACTGTACACGCAAAGTGCCTGCCAGTGTTTTTTTCAGGCAGCCTTCTGAGAGTTAACGACTAAATTGCAGTTGTAAACTTGCTTTTGGTGAAATAAAAATGCATAAACCAGGTCTGCCTTCATTCACTCGATGTTTAAGCACTCTAGTGTCCTTCACTGAAGTCCTGTTAAAAACAAGGATTGGCAAAGCCAACAGTTTTGGCTTGTGTAACAGTATTCAGCATTTGCCAGGCAGTGCTATTGGATGCCTGGGTACTCGCACCATTCTGCACCTGCTACCATCAATGGCCAGTTAATACCACCACGGCTGTGCCTGGCAAGTACCCTTTCCCATGCCTACAAAAAAGCCAAAACAATTGGCATTGCCAATGCTTGTTTTTGTCATTCTGCAACTTTTATCCTGTGAAACTGATTAGAGCACGGCACATGGCCACCTAAGTGTCTTCTGCATTTTCCCTACTAGCCCACCCCATTTTCACACCGTTTTACTTGCATACATGATGTACAGTCCCTCCACATGCACCATTTTCTGAAGTGAAGCAAGAATCCCGACTATGTTAATGTTTGCCTTTCACTATATAAGGAGCACCCCCAAACATCACTTAGAATGATGTGAGTAAATGGTGATATCTTTACTAGATCTTACTTTTCTGGATCTCATTTATTTTTCTCTTTAGTCACTTCAATTTATATATCACTGAAAGTCAACCCTCCTTAGGGAGCAGCCAACCATATACAAATATAGAGTAACCTTGAGGACATTCACACTGGACCTTTAACATCCTAGCAAGTTATGTTATGGGGAGTGGGACAAAGGAATATGCACCCACATCAATTAAAAAATATTACTGTTTGGGGTCTAGGGGAAAACTCATTGCATTTGTTTGCCGTTGTAGAAATCATACGGATTCATCAAACTTATGAATGTATTGATAAAATACCAGAAACATGACTGGTGTCATAAAACTCAGAGGAAGCTGTAAAATCTATGTATTTAAAACATTTTGGGGGAAAATAAGTAATAAGCAGGGACTGGTACTTTTTTTTATTTTAATTTTTTTATTTGTGTTTTTTATTATAAAATTTTACAAAACAAATAAAAAAAAATTAATATTTTGACCGTGTCATTTCAATTAAAATATGTTTGTCTAATCATTCAGCGAGAAGTAACTGCGTCCATGTTTTGGGCAGGCAAATTAGATCCGTTCTTCACAGCTTTTTGTTAGGTAGATTTGTTTTAAGAAGAATTCCAATCTATCTTTACAATTCCTTTTCAAATGATTTAAACATTTCATCTAGAAATGTTGTTAGGGCAAAGATTAAGCTTGGGTTGTGACCCCAGCATAAGAGTTGCCACCATTCTTCTTCATCTAGGAGTGGTTTCTCCAATATGAAGTCTCCTAGATAGCGTGTTCTCGTGTCTCTCAGTTTGGGACAGAATATAGTCAGATGTTGCAAGGTTTCTACTGCACTACGGCATAGTCGTCAATTATCACCTTAAAAAATATTTGATCTTCGATTCTTTAATATCTCCTTTGTGCAGAATAGATTCATTTGAAATTGCATGAATAGGTTACAATGATATGGACTGGGAAATGTTTCCAAATACTTGGACAGTGCATTCAGTGATTTCACTTCTTTGAATGAGTGCTCGTAAAGCTACCACTCATTGGTCCTGGCCCAGTCTCGAATTCAGTTTTTTCTTAACTGCATCACGATTTGTCTTTAAAACAAGTGTTGAGGAGCCCACATCTTCTAGAATTTCATTGCATTGGTGGTTCCACTTTTTCAGGACCCATTCACCACTAAATTTGTTCCCTCTTCGCAATATAGTGAACTGTGGTTGGAGAGGGGTGGGGGGGACAGGGGGGCTATGAGTTTCTGTACAAAGATGGGGATCTCCATGTCACTATTGCATTCATTGATAACAATGCTAATTTGCATCCGATGATGACAGCTGGAACAGTTCTGGATAAATTAGGATTTTTCTCCAGAACACACATTCAAGGGTTATCCAGAGCTGCCAGGAGAGGCACAGTGCACATTCGAAACCGTAAAGTAGGATGGGGACTACTTTCTGTTTGTAGAAGGTTGTGATCGGGACCAATGAAAACTTAACACATTTTTTGTGTATTGCGGTGCCCTGGGCAATCAAGCTCTTTGTCTTAGACTTCAGGGTGGCTAACCAAGTAGCACCGTTCACGCTCGAGTTGATACACATGCCCAAGTATCTTCTTGTTTCTACAGAGCTCAACTGCTCCTTCCGCAACCACCACCGGTAGGTTCATTGCAATCCACATGTGCCTGAAGTGGGTTTAGTTTTCTTTGCAAGCCTATGGGTGTTTGATCCAAGATGACTAAGATGACTAGGTCATCGGCATATAGCATCCAACCCAAAGGTTTGCCGTTGATTTTTAGTGGAAATTAATTTTGAGTCTCCATCACCTCTCTTAGGTCTGAAATTAATAGGTTAAACAAAAAAGATGCTAGCGGGCACCCCTGTTTTTACACCTCTGTATATGTTGATTGTTTTTGACAAAAGAGCAGCTTGATTTAAAGGGATCTTGATTGCAGTTTGTGAGCAGGGCCTTAGTAGCCAAAAGAAGACTTAACGGGCATTTCCAGCTTACCAGTTCTGTCCATAGTAATTCTCTGTCTACTCTAAGGCCTGCGCCAAATCTATAAAAGCCAAATATATTTTAGTCCCATCCTTGATTGTTTTGACTTTTAGGAAATTGAGCAACAATAGGTTGAGGTTGCAGCCAGCTTCCTTCACAAAGCCTGTTTGGTGACAGTCAAAGTTTCCAGACTCTAGGACACAGTTTCTCAATCGTACCAAGACCAGGGAGGCAAAGAGTTTTCCCAAAACGTCAAGAAGGGTGATGGGTCGATAGTTCTTTGGATTTGTTCTCTCGCCCTTCTTGAATATTGGAACCACGATTGTTGTTTTCAGGATCTAGGTACTTCCTTTTTTAAAATATCTCAGTGAACAAAATCAAGCAAAAGTCAGCCCATTCTTCTGGGCGGACTTAAGCATGCTGTTGCTTAGTCTGTCTGGGCCAGGGACTCACGAGCTGCTGGCTTTCTGGATCATCGTGAGTATGTCTTCTCTTTCAAATCAGATTGTCCACTCACTTTGATTACGTTTTACCGGGTCGACAGTCTTTCTCTTTTTTCAAATAGTTTGCCATAGTGCACCCGTTCCGCTTCAGATACTACATTACTTTGTAGAGCTTGTTGAGGGCTGTTTATTTATGGTCTGCCAGAATGTTCTACTGTTTTTTATTGATATTATTTGTAGCATTGCTTCTAGTTATTTTTTAAAACTTTGGGTTCAGACAAAGACTTGTAATGCAGTATCTTTATAGCAGGCTAATTTACTTGATACCTATTTTGGGAGATCTCGCATTCTGTTCCGTAAATAAAGTGAGTACTTCAAATCTTTTGAGGAGTTCCATTTACTTGACAGCATTTAAAGAACATTGTAAACACTCAGAGCGGTCTAGATTCAGTTTTTTCAAGGGCACATACCTAACACTAACGTGTGAGAGTCGGGTGAATAACGTTCCTGTGGCTCTCTTTATCCCATGTAGCAGCACCTGGGTTACGGGTACCTCGGATGATGTTTACCTTACTTTCTCTGCAGGTGCTATATATATATATGTATAGCTTTCGAATGGAGTGGGTCCTCCAGCGTATTCCTCATTTTAGATATATTTGTCCAGCTTTAGCTGCTTTGGAAATATTTTCTCGGTAGAGGGCGTCGTGCGTCGATGTCATCGAGTCGAAGTCCCTCGAAGGCCTCCATTAAGGGTGACGTCATCGGGTATACAAGTAGCACACGCGGCGCCCGTTGGCCTCAGTTCCGTTTTTCCACAGTACGTGTTGCTTCGGAGACTCTGGCGCGCCTCAATAGTTCTGTGACGCAGTTATTGTGAAGAAGATATTCGAGATGTTCTCATCGTCGACCCCGACTACCCTGCGTTCGGGGTTCAAGAAATGTAAAACCTGTGGTTCCAAAATGTCGATCACGGATCCGCACCGAGAATGTCTGTGGTGCCTCGGCGAAAACCACGACATGGAGGCCTGTACAAAGTGTTAGGCAATGACAGGCAAGGCCTTGCGAGAGAGGAAGGGAAAACTAAAGGTAGGTCGAAAACCCGACCGAAAAGCCTCAAGCGTCGAGTCGAGATCCCATGAGGAGAAATCTCCTCAACGCGAAAGGCAAAAACATAGGTCTAGGTCCCGAAGTAGTTCCCACCACTCTTCGTCTTCGACGAAAAAGTCTAAAATGAGACGCCACTGGTCCCCTTGCACCTCGTCTTCAGACGAATCCCCCAAGAAAATGAAATGCCCCAGAACACATTCTTCCTCCGAAGAATGGGAAGCATTTAAAGTTAAAATGATGGAGGTTTTTGAAAAGGCTAAGCCTTGGTCCGCACCTTCCTCGGAAGCCGGCCGAGAGCGTTACCGTTCCGACACTCACTCGCCCTCGAGCTCAGGTGATCGAAGTAGGAAAGATCGGGAACCTTCCAGGACCCCGAGTGATAAAGACCGCTTGAGTCGAGTCGACCGCTCGAGGTCATCGACGCCGTCAAGAACCCCACACACCTCGAAGGACGGGCCTCCGTAGAGCGTCTCGAAGCCAGCTCTGTCGACGACTTCTATTTCATCAACGCCTTTGTCAACGTCGACCCCAAAGCCTTCGGTGCCAAAAGTTTCAAAGGCTCCAGTTCGCCAGAAACTGACCAAATAGCAGCAAAAGAAAAAGCTGCAAAGACTACAAAACCTCCAGCCTCCACTGTAACAGATCCCCCAGAAAAAATGTATAAACATCTACCAAGGAAGGAATATTTTAAATCCTTGACTTCAATTTTTGAAGAACAAGAAAGGTCTGAGGAGGAGGTTGTTCCTTTTGGCCTAGAGAATGGCAACCCTAATGTCCCAGAATGTCTAATTTCTGAGGAAAGCAGAATGAGGGATTTAGTGGAAAACTTGCATAAGGCAAATGGAATTGACACATCACCTGAGACAGATTTTGGCAGACTTGGACCAGGGGAACATGCCAGTCCCTCATACAGACAGCTGATGACAAAGGTGGTGGATTATTTAGGATGGGCTAGGCCACCAACTCAGTTCATCCAGGATGACTTGACTGACATATTGGATCATGGCCTCACCAAAGATCCGATTTTACCCTTCCATGTAGCCTTACAGAATAGGGTGGCCAAAAATTGGGAGACCCCGGACTCAATTCCTCCTGTGAATAATCCCTCAATACAAAATACCGCCCTTGCAGTAGCGACCCCGGCTATCTGTCCAAACACCCTACTCCTGAGAGTCTGGTGGTCCAGGCAGCCACAGCTTCTAATAAGGTGGCGTACCCTCCCATCCCTCCGGATAGGGACGACAAGCGTGTAGATGGTTGGGCACGCAAGGAATTTTCAGCTGGGAGTTTGGCATTAAAATCGGCCAACTCCACATGTGCCTTGGCAACATTTTCGTACACTCTGTGGGAGTGCTTTGCAATGGCGGCGGAGCACATACCAGAAGGGGAAGAAAGGGAAGGATGCCTAGCCATCGTTAGAGATGGAAAGGAAGCCATGCAGGAATGCCTTCAGTCTGGATTGGACACCGCAGATAGTGTGAACAGGTCCATGGCCTCTAGCGCATTAATACGCAGATTTGCGTGGTTGCAAAAGTCGGGGTTTTGCACCAGACGTGCAAAACCATTTTTTTAACATGCCTTTTGACGGGTCTCACCTTTTCGGCAACAAGGCTGACGAGAGCCTTGAGAGGTTGCAGACCTAAAAAGCAGCAGCCAAATCTTTAGGAGCTGCTATTAGGCAACCTCAGCCTTTTCGTGCATCAGGACAATCTTGGAGGGGACGATCCTATCGTTATTGCTCCTCATATGGAAAGGCGAGAGGAATGGCCAGTCAAAGTGGCCAGAGAAAAAACACTTGTGGTGGATGAGGTAAACATGCTAAGCCAGCCCCAGGTGTAGCCTCTTTGCCATCAGCAGCTGCAGCAACCGCCACAAAACCAATTTGAGGACTTGCATCACAAGACACCTGTAGGAGGCAGGCTGTCACAGCATCTGCAAGAATGGCGAGCCATTACTTCAGATGTTTGTGCTCTAGAAATAATAGCTCAAGGTTACTGCCTTCCTTTTCTAACGCATCCTCAAAGCAATCCACCAGGGAGACACTCTTTGAAGCTTCCAGACCCGCTCCTACAGCAGGAAGTTTTAACCCTGCTAGAGAAAGGTGCTGTAAAACCAGTACTTGTAGCGGAGAGGAACAAGGGATGGTACTCCCCATATATCTTTTGATCCCCAAAAAGGACGGAGGGTTGAGATCCATCTTGGACTTAAGAGGCTTGAACAAGCTCCTCAGGAAGGTCAAGTTCAAGATGGTTACTCTTTCTCAGATCCTTCAGGCCCTTCAACTTCAGGATTGGTTGGTGTCATTGGACCTTCAGGATGCTTATTTTCATATGCCAATCCATCTCAAGCACAGAAAATACCTGAGGTTCGCAGTTGGCGACTCGCATTATCAGTTTCGAGTCCTTCCATTCAGGTTGACCTCAGCCCCGAGGGTCTTCCCCAAGTTGATGTAAGTGGTGGCAGCGCACCTCAGGAGAGGGGGGATTCACGTCTAACCCTGCCTGGACAATTGGTTGATCAGGGAGCGTTCTGCCGAGCAAGCCCTGAATCATCTGAAAGTCACCTGCCTCTTCCTCCACAGACTGGGCTTCTCCCTCAATTTCAAGAAGTCACAAATGACACATTCCCAACAGCTCCAGTACATAGGGGCTGTACTAGACACATCCTTGGGAAAGAGCTTGCCTCCCAAGTTGAGGGCTCAAGACATTCTTCAGATGGTTTCCAAATTCCAAAATGCCCAAAATCTCCAGGCCTACGACTTCTTGAGGTTGCTTGGCCTCATGGCATCCTGCATTTTCCTGGTGCCAGAAGCACCCCTGAGGATGGGATCTCTTCAATGGGCTCTAAATATTCAGTGGTCCCAATTCTCAGGACAAGTGACGGATCTCCTTCAGATTTCGAACAAGGTTCGGCAGGATCTTCTGTGGTGGATTTGCACAGAGAACATCCTAAAAGGAGAACATTTTTGGCAACCATGGCCGGAGATTTACAGTAGTGACAGACGCCTCACTCATGGGGTGGGGAGCTCATGCCAACAATCTGACAGTCAGCGGTCGTTGGTCACCATCGGAGTCCAAACTACACATCAACCTTTTAGAGCTGAGAGCAATCAGACTAGAGCTGAAGGCTTTTCTGCCATCTGTTAAGGAAAAAATGTCCTGATAATGACGGACAACACAGTGGCCATGCATTACCTAAACCAGGCTTGTCCAACCTTTTTGAATGTGGGACCGAAGCATTAACTTTTTGTCACCCGGTGGGCCAGCGAGCCAAAAGTGAACACCCTCACCCAAAGCAGTATATTCAAAAGCGATGGTGTGTGACCTTTGACACAATAGCATCACAGGCATAACCATGCAGTCCCAAAGATAGCTTTTGGTGTCGGGGCAATGATCAAAGGTTAGTTTCTTGTGATTTCTTCCTGTGTGTGTGTGTTGATATTTCTCTGAAATAGTGGGGGCGACCGAGCGTAGCGAGGGAGCTATAACGATCTAGGGACGGTTTGGGGGTCCCCCCAAGATTTTTTTCCAAATATGGGGCTGAAATTGTGCATTTTACAGCAGGAAAAGTGACCAAAAAGCCATAAGTTTACAATCAGTTCTAAAGGGGAACATGTACATTCCATATCACCAACAGCAGACAAGAACATTATAGAACACAACACATTTTAATGAGCACTGTCACTGATGTAACACATTGGCATGATGGTTGTGCCCAAAATATGCCTCTGTAGCAACATGCCTATGCTGGCTGTTCCCAATTTAGGCCAGCATTGTCCTCTACAAAGCATGATTGATCCTGCCTGAGCATGTGCAGTGTGCTCAATACATATGCCAGCTTATCTTCTGTAATACACATTCATTACTTCTGTGGTAATGAAAGAAGCATAGTCCAATTCCAGGGGGCACCTGAGGCAATAAAAGTCCTCCACCACGGCCAGGTTTATTGGTCGGACCCAACATCGCAGAAATAAATTAATTAATCGTGTCCACGGACCCGACAAACGTTGAACAAATAAATAAATTGGGCAGCGGAGCCGACTTATGAATTTCCCGGGGGGGTGCCCAAATATAGGAAGTGACATCACCAGCAGTTATATGACCGCATTTGCACGTAGACGCCAACTTGGTGCGAGGGGGGAGAGGGGTGCAGAACAGTGGAAATATTGGCTAGCATGTACTGCATATGCTAAAGTCAAGTAAGAAGGTGGTTTAAGCCTTCCAGTTGCATTACAGTAGGCCAATACTGCCCCTACTCCACCCCTCTATAATCATCCAGGTTGTAGTAGCCCTCAAAAGGCAGAGCAACACAACTAGGATGGGAGAACGAAATGCCATCCCATCCTGTGAGTGTGTCAAATCTCAGAGCAAAGACTGTGCGTGTGCCTCCTACCTTGGAGCACAATCTCACTTATTTGGTGCAAATCTCGCAAGTAGGTGCTTGGGAATCCCATGCATGTGTGTGGGCTGCATACCCCGGATTACTTGCTCACTTCTTCAGTGTGAAACTCTGGCCAAGGCAGTACTGTCCCAATGGTGAGAAGTGTTGTATTTTCACATTAACTATGCTTAAGCACTTTGGGTTATTGAATAGTGCTGCTACATTCTGAGTAATTCCATCCCTTTAAATATATTAGCTCTTGTATATTCACAACAGTGTTGATTTATTCTGATGATGATGATGATGTTAGACTTTCTCAATAGTTCTGGTTCTGTATCATTAAATGTACTTCAGATCTTCAGAGTCTCGGGAGGATAGCTCACGGGCAACGTGCTCGCCTTGGAAGCAAGACGACATGGAGCAACACAAATTCGATCCCTGTGGGTATATTATGCGCATTATAAATAACCAATACAAATGAATAAATCTGCTGAGAAGTGCTAGGGCCTTGTCAATAAGAGTGTAGCAGCTCAACTGAGAAGTGCTGATGTTGTCCCATCAAAAGTATAGAAGCCCCACTAAGATGAACTAGCATTGCCTCAACAAAAGCGTAGTATTACAATTATAGAAGCCCTGTTTAGCAAGCTAACTGAGGAGTAGCAGCATTGCCCCATTTCAAATATGGCAGCTCTATTAGAAAATAGATTACACAGCCCTGCTGAGAAGTGCTGTTACTGTCTCTTTAAAAATACAGAAGCCCATTAGCTCTGCACCATTAGGCTCTGCAACTACTGTCCCATTGAATGCTATTAAACTGAACAAGGTCAACAGTATGGCAACGTCCATACTGGGTTCTATGTGATAATTCTGCATTTTGAAGAACAAATACAAAACAGACCGGTTTATTTCGGCCGATTTGTGTGGTCAAAAGGCCGAATTATCACATTCTACTGCCCACCCACCTGCTAAACCGCCCAAGAAGGTGATCCCACCTCACTCCACACTCCCACCGTCTCCCAAGCTGTTACCTTCCTTAGAATTCAGGGGAGTTACCTCCATCAATGCCTCTGTTCCCCGCCCATAGCATAGCATTCACCCTCACCATGTACACACTCAGAAACATGAAAACAGTCTCATTTGCCCTCTCCCTGCCACTTCCCCCGCAGATGCAATGTAAGAGGGGTGCACAGATGTACCAATACATTCAACCCAAAATGATTTTTAGAAATTGAGGGACAGACTTGCTTTGCATCTGTGCCTCCATTTCTAAAAATCGTTTTGGTTGGGTGTACCTCTACATCTGTGCACCCCTCTTTCCAAGAGGGGTGCACAGATGTACAAATACATCCAACCCAAAACAATTTTTAGAAATTGGGGGACAATCGTTTTGGGTTGGGTGTACTTCTACATCCGTGCACACAGATGTAGAGGTATACCCAAACCAAAACGATTTTTAGAAATTGAGGGACAGATGGAAAACAAGAGCCTTTTGCTTTGCATCCGTCCCTCAATTTTTAAACATTGTTTTTAACCTGGCTTTCACACGGGCCGCCAGAGAGAGACACAGTATGGAGCATGGATGCAACAAGGGACATCCATACTGCGTCTCTTCTCTCCGGCCTGGGGGGGCCAGAGCACCCATGCACTCGGCGCCCCTGAAACTGGCCCGGTTTATTCATTTATTTGTTCAATGTTTGTCGGGTTAATAGGTCCACGGACCCGACAGACATTGAACAAATAAATAAATAAACCGGGCCGTGGCAGAGGCAGTAACAGTCCTCCACCACGGCCCGGTTTATTTATATATTTGTTCAATGTTTGCCGGGTCTGTGGACCCGATTAATTGATTTATTTCTGCAATGTTGTTTCAACCACCATTACTACCTCTGGTGCCCCTTACCCCTTTTTTAGGGGGCACCAGATGCAGTAACAGTCCTCCCCCACGGCCCGGTTTATTTATTTGTTCAATGTTTTCTGTACAGCCTCACGGGCCACATGAAATGGCTTGGAGGGCCGCATTGTGGCCCGCGGGCCGTATGTTGAACAACCTTGACCTAAACGAAAGAGGTGGTGTAGGGTCACTACCTCTATACAGAGAGGCAATGATGCTCTGGTATTGGGCAATTCAGGAAGGAATCTCCTTATCGGCAGTTCATCTAGCCGGGGAGAATATGACGGCAGATGCTCTGAGCAGGCAGAGTACTATGTCCCACGAGTGGGAACTGGCTCAGGAAGTCCTTCAGGAGATCTTCACCTTTTCGGGAACCCCTCAAGTAGACCTGTTTGCGACCGGAATCAACCGAAAGTGCGAAAGGTATTGCTCAAGGGAATTTTCCCCGAGAGGAGCCCTAGGGGATGCGTTTGTGGTGGAGTGGAACTTCCCACTGCCATACGCATTCCCTCTGATCACCGTCATTCCTCAAGACATCAGGAGGCAAAGACGGTTCAAAAACCACATGATCCTAATTGCCCCGGATTGGGCCAGGAGAACGTGGTACCCGGACGTTTTAGATATGTCCATCTGCCCTCCGTTATGTCTTCCTCAGAGAGAGGACCTTCTCTCACAAAAGGAGGGCCAGATTCTCCATCCAGAGGTCAGGACTCTCAACCTTCATGCTTGGTAT
This sequence comes from Ambystoma mexicanum, assembly GCF_040938575.1. Lineage (NCBI taxonomy): Eukaryota > Metazoa > Chordata > Amphibia > Caudata > Ambystomatidae > Ambystoma > Ambystoma mexicanum. The sequence goes on along the minus strand of NC_090936.1, from coordinate 134,387,409 downwards.
CTGAAAGGTTGAGATACAAGGATTGGGACCTTCCGAATGATGTCCTGGAGGTGTTGCTTTCGGCGAGAAGGCCGGCAACAAAATCTTTGTACCATTGCCGCTGGAAGACGTTTTGCAACTGGTGCAGGGAAAATAATGTTGATCATTGTATGTGTCCTATTCCAGAAGTATTATCCTTCCTCTTATCATTGGCACATAGAGGTCTCTATGTTAGGACCATTAAAGGTTATCTTGCAGCGCTTTCCATCTTCAAGTACTCTTCGGAAGAATGTTCCTATTTTAAAATTCCTTTGATAGTACAATTCTTAAAGGGACTCACCAATGTGTTTCCTTCCTCTTCTTTCCAAGTCCCAGTTTGGGACCTTAATCTGGTTCTAAAGTTTTTGATGTGTGCCCCTTTTGAACCTTTGCACACATGTCATTTAAGATTACTAACGTTGAAAACCGTTTTTTTTTGGTTGCATTAACATCGGCAAGAAGAGTGAGCGAGTTGCATTCACTGTCTTCTGGGCCACCCTATACTGTGTTCCACAAGGACAGAGTTGTATTGAGGGTTAAGCCCTTGTTCTTACCTAAAGTTGTGTCTGATTTCCATTTAAATAAAAAAATCATTCTGCCCGCGTTCTATCCTCCACCTCATCACAGCAAGGAGGAGGAAAGATTGCACAGGCTGGACCCGAGAAGAGCTCTAAGCTTTTACATTTTTAGGCTCGCCAAGCTTAGAGTGGATAATCCACTTTTCATTGGCTACACCGGAAGGAAGTTGTGTCAATCGGTGTCAAAACAAACCCTATCACGTTGGATTGTGCTTTGCATTTCAGAATGCTACAAATCGGCAGGCAAAGATTCACCAGAAGGCTTGAGGGCCCTTTCAAACAGAGGCATAGCCTCTTCGACAGCCCTTCAAAGAGGTGTTCCCATAAAATCTATTTGTGAAGCAGCGACTTGGTCTTCGCTGCACACTTTTTCTAAATTCTATAATCTGGATGCTTCCCACTCTAAAGAGCTTGCTTTTGGTAAAGCAGCGCTGTATTCAGCTATGTAATATTAAAAATCTACTCCCTCCCCCAAAGAACTTTTACACCGCTTTGGGAGTCTATCTAAGATGAGGAATACGTTGGAGGACTCAATCCATTCGAAGAACAAGTTACTTACCAACTGGTAACATTCTTTCGACTGGATGTTCCTCCAGCGTATTCCTCATCGTCCTCCCATCCTACCCCTCTGTAGATTTTCCGGTGTTATTACCACTTCAACTCTCACAAGGCTGACACCTGGCTACCTACACTATCTATACAGCTGAGCAAGAGGGGAAAAACGGAACTGAGGCCAAAGGGCGCTGCGCGTGCCACTTGTATACCCAATTACGTCACCCTCGACGGATGCCTTCGAGGGACTTCGACTCGACGACATCAATGCACAGCGCCCTCTGGCGAAAACACATTTCCGAAGCAGCTAAAGCTGGACGAATATATTGAAGATGAGGAATACGTTGGAGGAACATCCAGTCGAAAGACCGTTACCAGTTGGTAAGTACCTTGTTCTTCTCACTCACTGGCTAGGGAGTCATACCCTTACTTTGTCTCCATCAGCACCTCTGACTCCACTGAAATCAAGTGTCTACAATCAGATGTTGTGACCAATCTATCAGATTTGTTTTTTTAAGCCAGTGTCTGCATCTTTCCCTGCTACTCATAAGAGTTCAATGAAGCTTGCAAGATGGCAAAGTGTAATCTGTTTCGAACCTTGGAAGCCTATGATATTTCAAAGGGCTAAATTGTAGAAGCTATATCTGCCTATAAGAAAACTATAATTCTTCATAAAAATGAACTGGGTAGTATGCCCTGGTTAGATCTACATCAGGCTTCTGCAGTGCAGGACTCCAGAAGATATTCGGAACTGATCTCATTTGGCCCTAGTTATAACCAAGGCCTTCTGCTTTAGGTATTTCTATCCGAGACCATGTATGGGTATCGCATTTTTCCATGCTATATAACCCACGTGCACTTCTTGACAATTATATGGATACTCTGTCTTATTCTTGATAATAACCCTCATCATCAATCTTATAAACATTCCAGAATCTAATATACAGAAGAATTGCATAAGGTTTGTTTCGAATGTATTGTGTCCTCCTACATATTCCTCATCTTAAATATCTTGTCTCTGAGCTTTGCTGCTTCGGTTTTCACCAGAGGGCGCTGTGCTCGAAGCAGCAGAGTCGTAGTCCCTCGAGGGCCGCCATCGAGCGTCTACGTCATCCGCAGCATAAAGGGCTCGAGCCGGGCCCGTTAGTTCAGTTCCATTTTTCCGAGCACTGCTTCGTGTCACAAAATGCCACATCAGTTTTTTTGACGAAATGTCCTCTTCGTCGACTCCATCCACACCCAAGACTGGTTTTAAGTAAATTCAAAAGTGTGGAAAAAAGATGTCCATTACCGACCCCCCATCGTAATTGCCTTTTGTGTTTGGGCCCTGACCATCGGGTCGACAAATGTGGTTCCTGTCATGCTATGTCCAATAAGAAATCCTCCTCTTCTTCGTCCAAAAAATCAAAGAAGCGACGACATAGATCTTCTTCCTCGTCTGACAGTAGGGGCGTATCCTACCATTCCAAGCACGATTCCCTTGAAAAATGGGAGGCCTTCAGGGCTTTGATGTTAAAAATGTTTGTGAATGCGGCCCAGCCCTCTCGAAAAAGCCTCATGAAGATCATGCCCATGCCCATGCCAAGAGTGACAGAGGGAGATCAAAGATCAGGCACTCGAGATCCGACAAAAAGTCAAGGGTGTCATCGGGAGAAAGCTCTCCGACACCTCTTGAAAAAAAGAGTGAAACCACCGGTACATAAATTGGGGGCGACGGCTGACAAAATGTCCACGTCGAAGTCGAATAAATCAAACTCAACGCATCCTTCAACAACGTCGAGGCCGCTGCGGAAGATGGCGTTGATACCTTCCGGAACGGCACCGAGGCCTCCCTCGACGACGTCGAAGCCTCCTTCGAAACCGTCAAAGCCAGCATATATATCATTGATGCCTCTGTCGAGGCATTCTTTAATTCTGATACCAAAATCGACGCCCTTGTCAAAGCCTAGATCAATGCCACCCTTTTCACCACAGAACTTCTTCCATCCACAACCAAGGCAAGAATTTATTAGATCTATGTCCTCTATTTACGAGGAGCAATCTTCTGAAGAGGATGTTACTTCAGCTTGGGTTAAATTTGGAACTAAAGAGGTTCCTGAGGAGTTGATAGACCCAAACTCTAAGATGGATGATCTCTATGATTGCCTTCAAACAGCTAGTGGCCTCGATACTTCCCCTGAAGTAGAGTTTGAGAAGCCAGACCCTGCAGATCATGCAGACTCTGGGTATAGAAACCTAATGGGAAGAGTCATTGACTTCATGGGATGGAAAACCGCTTCCCCAAGGTTTGACCCGGACGATAAGACAGATATCCCTAATGAGGGACCTCAAAGGGACTCTGTCCTCCCTTTCCATAAGGCATTTCAAAAAAGGCTTGTGGCAACTTGGGATACCCCAGAATCTTGGCCTGCAGTAAATAAAATTTTATAGGGAAGTACAGACCATCCTCATCAGATCCTGAGTACCTGTCAAAGAGTTCCTCACCAGAAAGCTTGCTGGTACAAGCTGCAACCTCCACTAGACAGTCAGCTTACCCTTCGATACCACCTGATAGGGATGACAAAAAAGTTGATGCTTGGGCCCGAAAGTCTTCTCTTCGGGCAGCATGGCCCTTAAATCTACGAATGTGACTTTCACTTTGGCAAGGTTTACATACACCCTGTGGGACTGAACACATCCTGGAGGGCGAGGAACGGGATGGTTTCCTGGCAATAGTAAGAGATGGAAAAGAGGCTATGGAGGAATGCCTCCAGTCAGGATTGGACACTGCTGATAGTGTAAGCAGGTCCATGGCATCTAGCACGGTCCTATGCAAATTTGCATAGCTGAGGAAGTCTGGTTTTGCACCGGACGTGCAATCCAGATGACTCAATATGCCCTTTGACAGATTGAGGCTGTTCGGCAGCAAGGCGGATGAGAGCTTGGAGAAGCTGCAGACCTCTAACGCGGCAGCTAAATCTCTCGGCGCCGAAATAAGGCAGCCTCAGCAACACACCTACGCAGGGTCATCTTCCTGGAGGAGCCATCCCTTTCTTTTATACTCCTCTTTTGGAAGAGGAAAGGGACAAGCCAGTCAAAGAGGTCAACAGAGAAAACCCCCTCGTGGTGAAGAGGGAAAGGTGCTAGATCAACCCCAGCAGCCGCTACTAATCCTCAGCCACTGCTGCAGCTGCTGCAAAGCCACTCTGAGGTCTTGACCCGCAAGATTCCGGTGGGAGGCAGGATCACTCGGTGTGCAGTAATTTTTTCGAATGCAATATTTTCAAAAGTTATGATGTCGAAAATATTTATTCGAAAAACAAAAATGTCAAAAATACAAAATGTCGAATTTTTTTCTACTTTTTTTCAAAATATAATATAATACATGCAATATACATGCAATAAGAACATTAAGGATATACAAGGTAAGGTAAGTATATTTATTTTATTAAGCATATGTAATTTAATATTGAAACATTGCAACATAGTATTACAATATTTATGTTTTTATAATTATTTCTTTAAAAAAACTCTAAATAATAGGTACAATAGAACATGTAACTGTAGCGGACAGGAACAAGGGTTGATACTCCCCTTATTTTCTCATTCCCAAGAAGGACAGAGGATTGAGACCCATCTTGGACTTCCCAAATTTGAACAAATTCCTCAGGAAGTACAAGTTCAAGATGGTGACACTTTCTCAGATCCTTCCGGCTCTTCAACTTCAGGACTGGCTGGTTTCATTGGACCTTCAGGATGCTTACTTTCCTGTGCCAATCCATCTCAAGCACAGACAGTACCTGAGGTTCGCAGTTGGCGGTTCTCACTATCGGTTTCGACTTCTGCCATTTGGGCTGACCTCTGCCCGAGGGTTTTCACCAAGCTGATAGCTGTGGTGGCAGCGAGTCTCAGGAGTGGGGGAATTCATGTATACCCTTACCTGGACGACTGGTTAATCAGGGCGAGTACCCGAACGAGCCTGGGAACATCTGACCATGACCTGCCACTTCTTACACAGACTGGGCTTCTCCCTCAATTACAAGAAGTCACAAATGATTCCACGCCAAAGACTCCATTTCATCAGAGCAGTCCTGGATACTTCCTCAGGCAAAGCCTCGCCACCCGAAGAGAGAGCTCACCACATTCTGCAGATGGTAACAAAGTTTGGGAATGCCCAACATCTGCCGGCCTTCGATTTTCTGAGGTTGCTTGGCCTCATGGCATCCTGCATTTTTCTGGTGCCGGAGGCCAGATTGAGGATGAGACCCCATCAGTGGGCTCTCAGGACTCAATGGTCCCAGTTTTTGGGGGATATGTCAGATCTTTTGCAAGTTCCGATCAGAGTGACCCAAGACCTTCTGTGGTGGGCTTGCAGGGACAATATCCTCAGAGGAGATTCTTTTTGGCAACCTTGGCCGGAGACAACAGTAGTGACGGACGCCTCACTCACAGGGTGGGGAGCCCATACCAACGGTCTGACAATAAGCGGTCGTTGTTCTCCATCGGAGTCCAAACTACACATCAACCTGTTAGAGCTGAGGGCACTCATACTAGCACTGAAGGCCTTTCTGCCCTCGATACGGGGAAAGAATGTCCTGATAATGACAGACAACACAGCGGCCATGTACTACCTCAACAAGAAAGGAGGAGTAGGGTTGCTTCCACTGTGCAGAGAAGCAATGCGGCTCTGGTTCTGGGCGATACAAGGAGGAGTCACTATCGGCAGTGAACCTAGCTGGAGAGAACATGGCGGCGGATGCTCTGAGCAGGCAGAGAACAGTCTCCCACGAGTGGGAACTAGCTCAGGAAGTCCTTCAGGAGATCTTCGCCCTTTGGGGAACCCCTCAAGTGGATCTGTTCGCGACCAGTGTCAACAGGAAGTGGGATCTGTTCTGCTCAAGGGAATTTCCCCCAAGAGGAGCTCTAGGAGACGCGTTCATAGTGGACTTGGAGTTTCAACTCCTGTGCTTGTTTCCTCCAGTCCCCGTCATTCCTCATGTAATCAGGAGGTTGAGAAAGTTCAGGAAAACCATGATCCTAATTGCCCCGGATTGGGCCAGGAGAACGTGGTACCCGGACCTTTGGGACATGTCCATCTGCCCTCCAATTCGTCTTCCGCTAAGAGAGGATATCCTCTCGCAAAGGCAAGGTCAGGTTCTCCATCCAGAGTTCAAAACTCTCAGCCTTTATGCATGGCTTTTGAGAGGCTGAGGTATAACGATTGGGACCTCCCGGATGACGTCATGGAGATTCTGCTTTCGGGTAGAAGTCCAGCAACGAAATCCTTTGTACCGATGTCGTTGGAAGAAGTTTAGTAACTGGTGCAAGGACAAGAATGTGGACCCTTTTTTATGTAATAACCCTATCATACTTTCTTTTCAATTACACTTGCCCAATTTGGGACTCCAAGTTGGCACTATTAAATGATACTTGGCAGCGCTATCTATTTTCAAGAGCTCTTCTGAAGAGGTTTCTTATTTTAAAATGCCTTTAGTTACCCAGTTTCTAAAAGAACTAACAAATGCATACCCTCCAACACCTTCTCAGGTACCCATCTGGGATTTAAATTTAGTTTTAAAATGTATCATGTGTGCCCCCTTTGAGCCTTTACATTCTTGCCTGTTAAGGCTCCTCATTTTGAAAACCATTTTGCTAGTGGCTATAACATCAGCCTGCAGGGTGAGTGAGTTGCAGGCGCTCTCTTGTAAGCCTCCTCATGCCATTTTCCATAAGGACAAGGTCATTCTAAAGGTCAAACCATCCTTCTTACCTAAAATAGTCTCTGATTTCCACCTGTCACAGAAAATTACCTTACCCTCTTTTTACCCTCCTCCACACGCAAGTAAAGATGAGGAGAGATTGCACAGACTGGACCCAAAAAGGGCTCTGTTTCTATATTTCTAGACTAGCGAATTTCCAACAAAGTGACCAACTGTTTGTTGGATATACTGGACACAAAATGGGCCTTGGAGTGTCTAAACATACTCTATCCAGATGCATAAATCTGGCAATTTCAGAGTGTTACAAATTAGCTGGGAAGGAGCCTCCAGATTGGCAGGGGCTTATTCAACCAGTGGCATGGCAACTTCCACGGCTCTTCAGAGGGCTGTTCTGGTGCAGGATATTTGTGTGGCGGCCACCTGGTTGTCAATGCACACTTTCGTAAAACATTACTGCTTGGACTCTACATTTTATCAAGGAGGCCTCTTTGCAAAAGCCATCCTTCATTCAGTCCATGATTGAAATCTCTGGTACTCCCTCCTCCAAATTCTTACTGCTTTGGGAGCCTATCTAAGATGAGGAATATGTGGGAGGACACAATCAATTCGAAGAACAAGTTACTTACCAACTGTAACATTCTTTCGACTGGATGTTCCTCCCATGTAATCCTCATCGACCCTCCCAAACTACCCATCTGTACAGTTTACACCAGTTGCCCTTGAAGTTCCTTAAGAGCGTCTTTGAAAGCCTGATCAACTGATGCGACCATTAACACCGTAAAAACAGAACTGAGCTAACGGGCGCAGCTCGAGCCCTTTATACTGTGGATGACGTCGACACTCGATGGCGGCACTCGAGGGAATACGACTCCGCGCTTCCAGCACAGTGCCCTCTGGTGAAATAATAATTCCGAAGCAGCAAAGCTGGGAGACAAAGATATCTAAGATGAGGAATACATGGGAGGAACATCCAGTCGAAAGAACGTTACAGTTGGTAAGTAACTTATTCTTCTAACTATATGTGCAATAAATAAATAAATATATAGAAGATTACACATCTGTTGACGAGGTGTCTGAGGCATGTACTCAGCGGTTGTGAGGTCCGGACATTATCCCAGTCCATCTATTCCAACATGTCATATCTACTTGGACGCGTTTTCTATTTAGAGGCTTTAATGCCATGATTGAAGATATGATCTTTCCTGACTCAAAGAGAAAAGCTATAATTTGTCCAATCTTTAAAAAGGGTAAGAGGCACAACCCTGTCACAAATAGATGAGTTTCCCGCCAAGATTCACATTTCAAAATATTCGGACGAGTCTTTAAAGTTAGAATCGTGGGATGGAAAAAAATATCTTGACTGATATTCAGTTGGGTTTTAGACAGGAATTGGGTACTAATGAGAAGTCTTTAAAACATGTACTTAATAATTGCTCATGCTAGAAATAACTCTGGTGGCATCTCTACTTAGACAGTAACCTGCTTAAACAAGTTATATATGTTTTACAAACAATTGTCGGCAAGTAAGTACAGTGCTCTATGTAGAAAAAGTATGTTTTTGTTCATGCAATTGACTAGTGCCAGATTGGTGCCTACACTTGTGCATGTGCCTGTTTTTTGCCTTTACTTTGGCTTTGTCAAGGCTATTGCGATTTAAGAAACATTCAATGCATTGACATCCTGAATTGAAAATAAATAAAAAAAATCAAATTCATGAAGTCTCTTGTGTTAAGAATACTTATCTTCATATATATAATCGAAAGATGTATGTTTTATTAATTTACTTTGAAATAGCGTAATCTGATCAATTGGTATCACATTTTTCCATGCTACATAACACACATGTACTTCTTGACAATTATATGGATACTCTGTCTTATCCTTAATGGAGTTAAAGTTTGCTATTTCTCAATGTTAGTGTGTGGATCAAATGGTTGAAGTGCTGGATAGCCTGAATCGGATGTAATGTTTCAGGGAACCCTATTTCACAATCAGGGGCCACTGCATATACTCGTCATATTAATAATTGCTCAATTAGTATGCGTCAAAAAGTAACCCATATACCTGGCATTCATGGATCTCAACACTGCATTTGACAAAATGAATGTAGACAAACTTTGGTGCATCCTGAGATCCATGAATTGCCCAGCACATTTCTAGATACATTGGTTCGGATTCACCAGGGAAACATGCACCTCTGTTAAGAGTGACCCAAAGGGTCAATGCACAGTTGACTCCTGACTACTTCGGGGGGTTCGCTAGGGTTGCGTTCCGGCCCCTCTTCTTTTTTCATTGTAGATCAGTGGCCTCTTTGACTTTTTATTTTCTTTAGATACTGATGCCCCAAAAATAATCGTCACATTCCTGCATTATTGTACACAGACGACATTGTCCTCATGGCTTGGATGCCTCATGATCTGCAACAAACTCATTACTGCACGCACTACTTTTATGAATTTTTTAGATGTAAAAGTTAATTTGGGCAGCCCTAGTGATTTGCTGCCCTACAAAAAAATAGAACATTAAATATCCTTCAAATAATGCAAATGATTAAAATAAATTAGTGGCTACATGAATTGAACTATCTAGGTGTCTGTTTTAACTCTGGGTTTATGTTGGTAAGCACATATCACAAATCGAGGCGCTAGGATGCAGCAATCAATGGGGGGCATCTATTGTTTTATTAAATCCTGCAGAGCTCAACCAGTGCCGATTATTTGGGACTTTTACAGGAGACTATTGCTAGATATGAACTGTTCTTATGGGGCATTTCAGATTTAGACTTTCTGCAAGTAATTGAGAATAACTTCCTTAAGTGAATTCTAGGGGTTCCAGCTTCTGCTCCTAATTTTGCTATGCATTTAGAAATAAATCTTGGTTTCCTTGCTAATGAATTGACTTAAGAACTGGCGCTGAATTGGCTTGGTATTTGGAACTACGGGAAGGCGAATTTAACACACTTTATTAACGCTTCTTTATTGTTGCATCCGCAGCATAAAGAAATGCTCTGGTTTAGCCACGCAAATGCATATTTCTAAAGACTAATGCACACTTATTTCACTGATTCGGCTCCAATCAGGAAGATGGGCCTTAACAATCTTAAAGATCATCTTATATTATTCCTGCAATCCGAGAGAGAATCCCAGGAAGTAGTTAAATCATCCAACAGAAGTTACATCATTCTTTCACCAAATTATCTTCCGGAATTTTTTAGTGACTTCTTGAAAGACATGTTGCTCACATCTAGAGCTAGAATTGGAAAACCGTGGTTGCCCACTCTGCGAAGCACCAATCGAGGATCTCTTCCCTTTCTTATTCTCTTGTCTGGCTAGACAAGAGCCCTTTAAAGATCGTTTTAAATAAGACGAGCATTCGGCAATGCCAACCGGCAATTTATTTATTAAAGCTGGACTCTGTCTGCACGGAGTGGGCATTGCTATCTTGTTCGTGCACGGCCTCCGTATTAGGCACACTTGCATTTAAACAAGTGATGATGTAGTTTATTCCTTGAAGAATTTGATCTCTTTTGAATGTTTGTGTTATGTTTTTAGAATAACTAGATATTTCGTCCTGTACTGTCTACTAAGATTTTCTCTATATTAACCAATTTAGCATTGATCAGGCGCTGGGTACTTTTTAATGCTCTGTGATAAAAATGCTCTTTCCTTTTTAAATGCTTTTATTATTTTGTGATTAATTGGTTTTTGTTTTATTAGTTTCATAAATCAGATAAACGTGTTGTGAATCACTTTTGTGAAACTTTGATTTACGAAAAAAGAGAAAGAATGATGTATGTATAGCTACCTCAGCACACTGGCTGGGGACTCATACTCTCACAGGGTCTCTGTCAGCCCCTCTGACCTGTGAAGACCTACGCCCCTCCCCCACTGCACCCACAAAGACTGATTTGACTATAGGGGGGCGGGCACAGTCGTTCTCATGACATTTACATCAATTTCAGGGGGGTTTTGTTTGTCAATTATTTGAGATGATAGCATGCAAGGCCCTCTGGGTGCAGCTGCAGCATATCTGGACTGGATTCTGTCAGCAACTCAACTTGGAAGCCGAAAGCTACTTGCTCTGCCAGTGCTGACATTTAGCATCTCATCGACCTACATGTTGTTTTCCAGGGTAACCAGCCCCTCGAACCTGCCACCTAGTGTAGCAAGGCTCTCATTGCATGTTTCTCAAAGCAGATGTGTGCGAATCTGAGGCCCTTCTAGGCACATCCTGCTTACTGCATCTTAGAAAGGTGTACCACTTAAAAACCAGCAACCAACCATCTGACCCTCAATTCAAAACCATTGACTGAGCTTTACATATTATATGTGTGTTTTCCTAATTTAAATGTACTTGAGCCAAACAAAAATCCAGCATTTCGAATTGGTAACGTGCATTAGGTATTGAGTGTTTGACAGCTGATTCAAAGGAGTTACAGCTCCCTTGGAGATAGTCCCGCCTCTCTGCATGCCTCATCAGCACAGATGAAAGCACAGCTACGCACTTCCACATCAGTAGCCTAATACTGAGAATCTAAATAAAGATAGGTAATCCTAACAATTACTGAAGAGTGTTCTTTTCTCTGCAGCGTGTTGTTTTCTGTTAAATAGCCGCCTACACGATTCATTGCTATCGATATTACCATATGTATACTGCTTGCCATTATACTGCAAGTTCAACTCAGTCGTAGTTCGTATTGTAAAATTAAAACGATAATTAAGCTACCAGAAGCACTACATGTTATTATCCACATGTTGTGCCGAATACTCTGAGCTGCAGTGTTAATATGTCCCCCGAATAATGTCAAGATAAACGGCACAACTTTTTCAAAGATGCACAATACATTTGACTAGAATTATTGGCTAGGTAACATTGTTTATCTCTGGGTTGGAGGGCGTAACATTAGCATTTAAACTGAAATAATGCAAACGTAACCAGTTAAATCGTGTAATAGAAGATTTACATTACAATTGTTAACTTCACTTTGCACATGCGTAGTTTGGCATGTAAAAAGTACTTTTGAGTTTCTCTACGAACTGCGTTTTAGTGGATATTAAATCGGGTCGTTTTAAGGTATAGTAGGTTTGAACTGGAATCATAAGTTCACCTTCCCCAGCAAAGTTTTAAAAATAATGTCATTTCTCAAGACAATTGCAAAAGTATATTTTAGAGGCTGTGGGCGTTATGGGGTAGCTGAATGATGGTGAGAGGAGGGGCAAAATTAAATCCAGGTAACATTATTTCAATAAAAACCGTAGGCCGTTAAATTTCTAAAAGACAGACTATTTGGTGTTACTAACTTTAATGCAACAAAAAAAAATGTCTGTCCACATATTTTAAGTTCAGATTAAAAACATTGACTTAGTCTTAAATGGGGCAGGAGCCCATTGACATTGTATTGCCAAAATTAGGGAAGCACAGTGATTTATATATCAATGTCCCAGCTAGCAAGCACTTGATCACTGTACAAAAAAGGGGTGAATACAAACCGAGGACGAGAGGGTAAACTGGGGGAAGAAGTGCTCTCAAAGTGTGAAAGGGCAACCTCTTTTCCCTTGAACACTAAGGACTTCATTTCCTTCATGGAGTGCAGAAGAGATGGAGCCAATTGGATGTGCTTCGGCATGCTACTCCTGAGTCCGGGAGTGTAGCAAGAAAAGGTATTTTCCGTGTTCCTTTCTGTCTTGCATAGATCAGGTTTGAGTCTGCTGATGTGGCTTCTGGTGCTGCGGGGGCTTTCCAGTTGGTAGGATGGAACTTAGTCATTGCCTTGTGTGTGATACAGGCAGTTCTGAAGGGGATACGGTCTTGAAGGGATTACCTGTGTAGCTCTCTGAAATGTTGTGGTTATGTGGACGTATTTCTTCTGTAGCGTGAGGTGCTTGGTTGGGGTGTGCTGGGCCCAGGAGGAGGTTGAAGTTCCAGGTAGAAGACTGTAGAGCACCATTCAAATCCAAATGTGAAATGGCTAGAGTCATGGCAACCGTTGCGAACTCTGTGGCAAGCGTGAAGGCTTGATTTTCCAAAGAAGAGAGCTGGCATCCGGCTTCTGGATTTTCTTCTCAATATGGGTCTTGACTGAAAAGTTGCTGTCTAAGATCTTATTTAATTTTATTTATTTATTGTTCATTTATAATGCGCGTACTACCAGCGAGTGGTTTCTAAGCGCAGGATCAGGATTCGAGCCTGTGCTGCACTATGTTATCTTGCTTCCAAGACAAACGCGTTGCCCCTGCACCATCATTACTCCCCAATTTAATCACATATGTGTTTGGAAGTACTGGCTCATTATTTTAGACTGCATAAAGCATGTGGTGCACCTAAAAATATCAAAGACATTTGGAAGGATGCAATCTGTTTTGTTAAATAAAATATGATCATCTACGTTTTGCCACAGAATCATAGTTTTTGTTTATGTGCAAGTGTCTTAGAGCAACTACACTGGAGCCACCAAACCAACAGCCTCCCTTAGTCTAGCGCTTCCTGTTCAGAGCACATTGCTAAAGATCACAGTACACAGGTATCACAGGCGCTTGGAGCATCGAGGGAGCGGGCAGGAGCCCTCCCATCCATCACAGTACTCTGCCTGAGAACCCAGAGGAGAGTGGAGCCTTGGCCGCTGCTACGGCTTCTTCACCATGCTGCCGCTGTAGCATACTGATATTCATTGCATCCGATTTCAGACCAGCAATCCTGCACAATCTGCGGAAAGAAAACGAAGAAACACGTGGCCGTGACCCTTTCTTTGGTTCCTGTTGTCCGTTACCATAGTAACAGCCAAGATGGCCGACAGACCCAAGCCAATCAGCTGATTGGCTGCTGTTAGCTATTTTCACGTAGTACCCGAGCCGGAGGCGGAAGCCGGCCCTGCTCTCAGAAGGCCAGACTAAAATGGCCCTGTCCCCAGCCTCTTGAAGCAGGGAGGGCTAGACAACATTCCTGCTCACCTTCCGAACTTAATGCTTTACCAGCGATTGAACACATGGACATGACCATACTCCCAAGTGCTACTACGGTCAGCACGCGGTAAGTCTGTCTTACCATAATCGATCTGTGTATGCATGTATCACTCCTCCTATTTTAGCAGTGATCACATGCAAGGCTTCCCCCCCATTACTCAGCCTCCCTGCCAATGCACCCCATACTCTTGCTATTGCTCACCGAAGTATATCTCCCCATTCGCCACCGTACTACAGGTTTTCACACTCTGCCTTGTGATCCCGATAGCAGCTTTCTGCATGCTGCTCCACCACCTCCACACACACTACTTATTCGTTTGTGATGCGCTCTGTGCTGCATTTCCGGCATTTCGCCCTGATCCTAATTAGCATAGCCCACACGGCACCACTACCTCCAGCACTACTGTCCGACGCCCGTGCCTACTGGCTCTCAGCACGGCCCATGCCTAGCGGTACACCATACCAGCATATAGCCCGCTGCGGTACTACAGTATTCAGTAACCCTGTTCACTGCACCTGACTGTTATGATTGTTAAACCATCTAACCTCGTACCGGAGCACAGGCACCCGAGACCCCTCTGCTCCCCTGCCGTATTGTGATTGATTACCCCCACTATCTCAATTGATGTCTGCTATGTTTGCCTACACACCACCATCTGTCTAATTGTCATCTGTGCCCTCTTTACAATTGCGTGCTGACTACTATTGCTGATCTTACTATGCTGCTTCGGCCTAAAATGTGCAGCCACCCACCAAACGTTCGTAACTCCTATCTTTACCACTGCATTGTATCTGCCCACACACTAACTTATTAACTGTGTCCCCGTTACCTCATTTCCAACTGTATTGCCAAGCATTTTGTTTGCATTTGTGCCGCCCACGACTCTGCCTGGCCATTGCCTATTACCAACTGTACTGCAGAGTATTTTGCTTGCATTTGTGCCGCTCACGGCTCTGATTCCAACTGTATTGCCTAGTTCCTATTTTTCAATCGTGCCACTGAGTACTTCTTATCAATTGTGCTGCCTATTGTTTTGCTACCATTCCGGCTACCCCGTGTTACGCCATTAACTGTGCTGCCTATTGCTCTACTACCAACTTGTGCCGCACACCGCCCCATTTGCATTCAGCCACCACTCTGCAATACGTTACCTATCACTAGGCTATCTTAGTATTAGGCTCTGTGCACCTCCCCTGACGTGACTAAACCTGCCTCTATACAGCGTCCATTAAAGTGGCATGACAGCCACCTTCATGCCGCCTACATTGCTTTCGCTACCATCCGATTCCTTGTCCAACCCCTTTTCTCAATAAAGTTGCATCTTTCCCCATCGCCCTATATCCCACCAACTCAGGCTTAGATAGCAATGCCTCAATGAGACTTCAGTCCCATATCAAGGACTTCTCACTAAGTGCACTGTCCCAGACAAAGCCACTAGACTTAACCGTCTCTCAGTAAGAACTAGCCAAAGATTCGACTACATTGCTTCGACTTCATATTCTCAAAACACTTGCCCACAGATTCCTCAACTACCACCGCTTTCTTGCCCTCATGCCCGATCAAGAGATCAATGAGAACCCACAGACTCTCTTCACGCTCGCTCCCACAGCCAAATAAAACACATATCACTACCAATCTCACCTCATCACGCCTACTCTCACCCAATGTCCCCAAGCCCCACGAAGCTGCCCTGAGCAAAACACCCGCCAGTATGAATGCAACTGTACTCAAAGGGACACTCATCAATGCCAGATCAATCACTGCACACGCACTAGGACATTGCCGACCTTATCACATCCAATGACCTCGACTTCTTAGCAGTTACTGAAACCTGGCTACATCCAGCTTCAGGACCTCAGCTCTCATTAGCTATCCCACAGAGGTATACTATCTTCAGAAAGGACAGAGACACCTCAAGTGTAGGTGGTGTTGCCATATTAGCCAAAGACACCTTGAATATAAGGACATCCACCGATCTCCCCTTTTGTACTGGGGAATTCATCACTTTAAAAATGTCACTGACACCTTCCTGTACGTTTACACTCCACATCATTTACAGGCCTCCTAGAGCCATCTCCACATTCGAAGACGACATTACCACGCTCCAATCACACATGAAATCTTATTCCAATGCAATCATCTTGGGTGACTTTAACTGCCGCCGGAATGACCCTTCAGACATCCAGACAGACCTCCTTGCCAAATCCATGGAAGCCCTCTGCTTCACTCAAAGGATTCTTGCCCCCACTCATGAAAAAGGACGTACCCTGGACTGTTTAGCGGACATTAACTGTACCACTAACATACTAATACACCTTGGTCAGACCACAACACCATCATCTTTAACTCCACCATATTCATGAAAAAACATAACTCCCACACCCTTGCACTTTCGGCTCTGTCTAGAAGCCTCAAAAACATGAATAAAGACAACATGTTACCTATCTTAATGCCATTTTTAGACTCAACACACCTAGTCAATGACCCATCAACTCTGGTATGTCAATATAATGAAATCATGCAAGAGGCTATAGAAATAGTTGCTTCACTAAAGCGTAAGAAAGCTAAACGCCCAGCTGCACACATCAACTCTTGGTTCACCCCTGAACTCAGAAC
This sequence comes from Ambystoma mexicanum, assembly GCF_040938575.1. Taxonomy (NCBI): domain Eukaryota; kingdom Metazoa; phylum Chordata; class Amphibia; order Caudata; family Ambystomatidae; genus Ambystoma; species Ambystoma mexicanum. Next base: position 134,370,986 of record NC_090936.1, on the reverse strand, counting down.
AATGCGTGCTTCTAAAAGATCGGCCGAAAGTAACTGGAGCAAATATCCAACTACAGCAAACAAGTCTTTTTCAGGCAGCCGCTGACTACTACAAAAAATAAAAAAGAAATTATTATAGCCAAAAGTGAAGTATTTTTTTTTTCTTAAAATGTATTGTGTTTGATAAGACATCTTTACAACATACAAATCAATCCAAGCCTTTCAGGTTATTACAAAGCTTTACAGAGATATTCTTTCATTTTAACAAAAACAATACTTAAAACAACAATATTCCCTTTTTTTTCTCCTCTTTTTTGTTCCCTTTTAAAAGAATTAAAATGTCATACTCATCCACATTTATGCATCTATAATCAAACTCTTCCGAGCTTATGCTTATCCTTGCGATAAAAGAAAACTCTACATTTTGTGTATTGAATTAATTAGTTACTTAGGCATCCATATCCAAGCAAAATATGAATTAATTTCAGCTATTCTTTTGTTAGATCAAGTTTTTTATCAATAATTTTCAAAAACTGAACCAATGCAATTACCAGGGATATCCTAACACCCCACATACATTGAACCCAGAGACTTTCTAAGGTAACACCATTCATACTAGATACATACTTTCCCAGAAACCTCTGTCTGTCCATTCCATAAAACGCACAATATAGTACTAGATGTTTCAGGGTTTCATTTGCGCCGGTTAGACAAAATCGACAATTCATGTCAAACAATTCATTATTATTGATTTTCCCGAATTTCATCCGGTCTTTCGTGGTTAACAAGTTAAATCTAAATCGCATATACATTGTTCTCACCAGGTTATTTGGAACCTGCCTGATATAGAGGAGTATTGGTCTCTGCTTATGCCGAAATTTCGAGTACTCTTTATAGCCTTTATATTGGCCAATCAAATTGGCTGTATTTGCCCAATCATAAATGTATAATTTCTTTTTTATAATTTGTGGTAGGGTGACCAACTCAGATGTACTCTGTGCAATCATAACCAATGCATGTTGTAACTCTTTATGTACCATATGCAAGGAGTTAGGTTTTCCTTTCTTCACCATTATTGCAAGATCCTCATATAGAGTATTTTCCATTGGCTGTAAAATTTTTGCAAAATTTGCCAATCTGCGCCATAACAATTTTGATGCCAGAGATGACAATCCTAGTTCATGAATAATTATAGAATTCGGCATGCAGTTTGGCAGGTGTAATACTTTTTTCCATATTTTCCCCTGGAGAGAATTTAATATATGGTCAATCGGTAGTATACATAAGTCTAGCCCATATAAGATGATTGATTCTACCTTAAGTAGGTAGAACTTGATGACAGGGATGAGAGAAAAACCATAGAGCTTGCGATGGATAATCCTCATCTGGGAAATCAATGGCAATCAAAAGTGAAGTATATAACCAGAGAATAACCAATGCTCAGTCCAATACTAGAGAACTATTCACAATCCTCTGTGAACTAGAATCTCCAGCACGTACCCCAGACCATACTGTCAAGGATGAGCAATGGTGTTCCGACATCCAAAATGCCTTAGCAGTTAAAATCTCCTTACTACAATGAAAAATAGAGCTGAAAAAGCTAAAGTCTATCTCTCCTTCTCCCCGCCAACCTGATATCTTCTCGAGGAGACTACAAAATGTTCATTTGCACCACTTTCCATCTCAGACACAATTAATATCAGCTAGGTGCAAAGGTGATATCTGCCCGGTAACTCTGATAAAAGAATGTGCATCAGAATGTGCACCATTCATCATCAATCTCATTAACAGTTAATTTGCCACCAATACAGTACCTAGCAACCTAAAACAGCCTGGGTTCTACACCTTCTTAAGAAACCAACACTTGATCCTATAACATCCCTACAAATTTCCGTGCTATCACTAATGTATCATTTTTATTAAAAATACTCGATCTTGCAGCCTATTTGCCGATCCAAAAACATCTGCAAGACAATATTCTCCTGGGCCTAAGACAATCTGACTTTAGGGCAGGTCACGGCACAGAGACCGCCCTACTAGATCTGAAATCACAAATGGATCAGTACAAAGACAAAGGGGAACTATGCATCCTCCTTCTTTTAGACCTCTCTGCAGCCTTTGATTTGTTCAATCATGACATCCTTTGCCAGCACCTCCTCCCAGTTCTCAACAGACTCCATCGCATGGATTAAATTGTTCCTTACTAATCGAACTATGAGAGTCTTCTCTGACAACTCAGCAACCCCACCAATCTCAGTGACCTGTGGAGTACTGCAAGTTTCTTGTCACCCAATCTCTACAATGCATTCACCAAGCTACTGTTCGATAAACTGGACAATATGGGTATCACATACACTAACTATGCGGATGATACGCAAATACTCATGCCAATCACTGGATATCATGATACAGACTCCAAGAACCTAAACAAAATATATCTGGCCATCCTGGTGTGGATGGCACTCAATGAACTATGCCTAAACGACGACAAAACTGAGTTAATTCTCATCGTTACAAAACTAAACTCAGCAAACTCCCCCTGGCATACAAATCTTTTACTATCGATGGAAACACCATCCCAGTCGCCAATGATATTAAAACTATAGGGGTATACGTCGATTCCTCACTTACCCTCAATAGACAGGTCAATGCTGTTGTCTCTTCTGCAGCTTACACTGGCAAACTGATGAGATCTAGCAGACCGTTCCTCTCTGCTGACAACACTATCACCCTGCCCAGAGCCTTGATATTATCCAGGATAGATGACTGCAACTCACTATTTGCAGGAACTAGTTAAAGAAACATTAAAAAATTACAGGTTGTCCAGAACAGTGCTATCAGAGCCGCCCTAAACATTCCTAGGCATGAACACATCTCTTCCTTCAGAAGGAAGATACACTGGCTAGGATAGAATTAACTTCAAAATCTTGACGCTCTCCTATAAATGTATTACAAATAAAGCACCCTAGTACCTCTGCAACCTCATCCACAAAGTCCAATCCAATAGACCTACTCCCTCCACAGACACCAACCTCCTAACCATCCCTAAATACAAAAGACAGAAAGCACGAGGAGCTAGTTTCCCGAACATAGCGCCCAAATTTTGGAATGCCCTTCCTACGCATCTTAGAACCGACACCTTTTTCTGGTCGTTTAGAAAACAGTTAAAAGAAACTCTACTCTAAAGATCAGACATCCCAAAATAGCTGCTTGACCCTGGTCCAACACCTGTGAAACTTGTGTATATTAATTGTATATATATAAATCTGGTTCGCATAATATGTAAAAATGTTTTTGAGTAACCATGATGCTATGTTCCAAAGAAATGTAACCACATCTTTAAGCTTGTAACAGCGCCTAGATGCCTCTGGGCTTTGTGCGCTTTATAAATAAATGAATGAATAAATAAATAAATACACGATGGGAGAACATCACTTGTTCTCGTGGGATTTGGCTGATTAAATCCTGGAGCTAGTTCTTGATTAATTCATACTTGCTGCTGGTCATTATTTGAAAAACTGCCATGCACTTCACAGGCGTAACGATAAATAATGTAACCGCTGTTTTCTGGAATTACTGGGCACACTGTTCTAGCCAATGAGAACACTCCTATACAGCTTACATTTTGAAATGCCGGCTCTTTCCAGGCACTGACTATGCCCTCATTCCTAATCTCAAATGACCATTGAGGTTAACTGCCCAATTCTTAACGAGCTTCTGAGCGCAGTTGCCTCATCTCGTTCAAAGCTGTCTTTTAAAACCAACATGCTTCTAAACAATGTTGCACACATACGTTATATTTACAGGCATACAATTCTGGAGTACTTATTTTTCAGAGTACTTTAAGTTTGTGCATTTCTTCAAATGTGGGATTGATCTTGAATGGTTAATTAGGTTACGCATGCCCATTCCTTTCAATTAAATTCGGGCACCTTTAACTCCAACAGATGCTGGTGGCATCGTTGTTGGTGATTGTGAGTGCATGAGACTGGGGACAGCAAATGAATGCATTGAAAAATAATGATCAAAAAGACGAATGCAGCTACCAGGACACATGTATTGTGTTTGTCTGGAGCTTGTGTTCTAGACCCCAGTTTGGGAAAAGCAAAACGTGCATCCATGTATGTGAATGCAGGAAAGGGGTATTTAATAAAATACACAATTGTATTGTATTACGAGTGAAATACAAATTGCTTTTTAAAGGAAATGCTGCCTGTGATCCTCTGCAAAACAAGCAGCCCTTTACGAGGGTGCTGAGCCATACAATCCATGTGTGGCGGGGCTGTAGGTCTGCAGAGTTTAGAGGGGCTGCCACTTTTCAGTGTTAATATGTACCGCTAGCAAAGTCAAGCCATGTCCCAATCAAAGGACTGCGACCTTAAACTCACCCTGTTCCCACCACAGACACGAACACTAACAGGTTCCTGATTCTGTTTGCTGTTCATCCATCATAGGCTATGAAGGACGTATGGGGTGCAGCATATTCCATTTCCTCTGCCTCTTGAAGACAACAGGATTTCAATATAATGAAAAGTCACTCACTTCAGACCTAGACCATTGAATCCTAACTAAAGACTTGTTAAGGCACAGTATACACTGCTTTCTTTTTTCCAGCGCCCTTCAGTGTGCTTTTGCACCTGTGTTGTTCCTGCTAATGTTCAACTGGATGTGTTTGCACACGTATTGACTCTTTATTTTCATCAACCCGGTACACAACAACGTGCCACTGAGCTTATCAGTTCACCTAAATGTGTGAAATTCGATGTGTAAGTTGAAAAGCTTTAGTACGTGACATGGCCTTCCCGCCTCTGAAGTTTGACGTGGTTTCATTCAGCCATTACATTTTACTCTTGCCAATGAGAACTGCTTTTTTCGCAGTCTATAAATAAATGTAAACTGCATCACCAGTCTTAACATAATTTGGCATGTACAATTGCTCTGACTTGCATTTCACATGGGATGACAGTTGGCCCATCCTGAGCAAATGAAACGTTGATTTTTCTTTGAAACTGCATCACAGTTTCAACTGTATACTTGTGAATGGGTAGTTCCTAAAAGATGTAGGAAACCTACTACTTTAGGAATTACGTGATTAATATGAGGTATTTCTGATTTTCTGTTGTACCTACACCCTCCCTTGACCTGCTTGTGCATGAGCTGGTGTCGGATAAAAATAAGTGATTGAAAGATATGTGACAAGTGTTTTATTTCCTCTCTCAGGTAACATCCTTCAGTACGCCACCCACCCCAGAACGCAACAATCGTCCATCTTTTTTTTCGCCATCCCTCAAGAGGAAAGTGCCTCGGAATCGTATAGCTGAAATGAAGAAATCCCACTCAGCCAATGACAGTGAGGAGTTCTTCAGAGATGATGATGACGGAGGTGAGGGCAGTGAATACTAAATACCTTTGTTTAGTTGTTGGGTTTTTCTGCATGTGAAGCCAAAGTTCACAATGCTGGGACGCTCAGGTTATAGTCTTTCTTATGCTCCGTTCCCGAATGACTTGGGGGCTGCCATAATTTACAACATAGTTAAAGGTCTCAGGAAACCGGTGCACATGAGCTTAGCATGTCTGCAAACCAAACTGAAGATTGCGTTACCAGGGTATTGGTCATTAACCGTTTCTTTGGTAGTTAACTGCGCTAGAAACCTCCTCATCATCACTGTTTCACCAACCATTAATGCACGGGCATGGTTACTCTGTGCTGGGCTGCTACTTAACTCGACACTAAGGACAGAAAATAGCATTATTTTGATGTTACAAGTGTAATATCCTGGTTTCAGAAAACCATTGTATGCATTTTTTTTTTAATTTGAAATTGTTTGTTACTGTGTGATTGATTTACTATGACCAGGCTATCTGAGATTAGCAACTTCTTTACCTGTTAAGGGAACTAAACCTGTACGTCCTTTCAATAGGAGTGGCTGTGATGCAGTTTGGATGCCCATTTTCTCTTGCTAGTCCAATAGCTCCTCATTTTTGGTTTTGACGATTTAGGTGGTGCAACCACTAAAACACAGCGAAAGCCATTGCTCTGGGCGAAGAAAGTGGTACCAGAAAGATGACTTTGTGGTTGGCATGACAACTGAAACACTGTGGCATAATCGTCCAACTCACTAAATGTTATTTCTTGTTCTATTATGCCGATGTAATCCAATAGTGGCCTATTTAACTATGTCCCATCACGAGTACTGTAACATGTCTGTCACTTCAAAGCTGGGGCCACAGAGTGATCTTTCTTTTTGGAGACGGGACCCGGGAGGGGCGGTGGCGATGGGCAGTGAGCTATATTTGCGCTACCTTCCTGCCCCTATTAGGCTACATGTAGGTTTCCCTTTCTGGATACGGTTTCACAGAGGTCCTCGTAAGAAATCTCATGAGGGCATCTGTATGTTGTCAGTGGTACTGCACCTCTCCAATAAAATAAAGTTGAAGACATCTGCAGGTAGTAGTTCATTGGGGAGGTGTAGTACCACTGACAACAACACACTGGTGTCCTCCTAAGAAATTAGAGAAACTAATGGGTGTCCAGACTTGTGGAACACTCCCGTTCCCTGCACACTAAATTCTATTGTGATCCAATCAACAATTAAGACCATCTGGTTAGTTATAGTTACACCTGTTTTCCTTAAATAAATGGTTTTACTCAATAGTTTTTATATCAACAATCTCAATTGTTTATGTAAAGTTTATTTATAAACACAGTTTATTGTACACAATTATATTTTCAACAATAATATATTTAACAGGACAATTATTATTATTTTTTTATTGTGATCTTTTAGTTTGTACTAACTTTTATCACAGAATCTCTATGTGGTTATTTTCATCATTAGGAAAACTTTAACACTTAAACACATACTTCTTGGGTTCCAGGGTTATCATTTGGAACTTCTATTGTTCTTTCAGAATTGTGTATAAGAAATCAATTATCGCACAAGTTATTTTCATGTTGTGACCTGATGTCACACGCGACCACCAGTCTTCACTATTTCCATTTATTGGAAAGCAAAAGTCCAAATGTAGAGTCCTTTGGCTCGAGATTGCATCGCAATTTATGATCAGATGGTAGAGTGATTCCGTATCTTTTTTGCAATGTCTGCATACGTCGTCTTTTTGATCCAGGTTTTTTCTCATCCATCTCATTTCGTTTGTTTGTAGTGCATTTAGCCGCAGATGCAGAAATTGGTCTCGATGGTGGCGAGATGGACATTTGACTAGGTATTTTGGCTGTACATTTAGTCTATTTAGTGCAGATCCTGACGGTAGTGTACATTTGAGGAGTGCTCTTTTTTCACTATTCAGGATCCATCCCCACCATTGAAGACGTTTTTTGACAAGCTGCGGGTGGTATTGCAAAGAATCGATTTCGATGTCAGCGGTCATCATAATTTGGTCTACTTTGTGGATCCACTCCCTTAGAATCTGTGAGTTTGAGCTAGATGTGTCTTTGAGTATTTTATAAGCTGGTTCTCCAGGATGTTCTCTTATTTTGCGTAGGAGTGCGCAAGCTTTTCAGATTGTTGAGTCGTATAAAGAATTTATCCCCAGTTCGTATCGCAGACTCGTCATCGAAACACATCTGGGTAAACGTAGGGCTGTGTGCCAAAACAACCCTTCTAGAACATCCCATACTTTAAAGTCGACGTTCCACGCGCATTCGGCCCCAAATGTGATTGCAGGTAGTACTTTATTTAGGTAGAATGTTAGTAGTGGTCGAACTGAAAATTTTCCATATTCATTGTGTAATTTCAGTCCTTGTAAGGCGTATGTTAGCATTCTGTTTCGCAGGTCTTGGTACCATGGCCATTCTCTGATGGAAGTGCTGTAAATGATTCCGAGGTAACGTATCGACGTTGTTGTTTCGATTTCCTCGTTTGTCACATGCCATTTAAAATGGTTTGATTTCTGACCCATCGTGTTCTTCATTTTTATGATTTTAGTTTTGGCTGTATTGATCTCGAGCATATTCTTTGTGAGATAGCTGTTTAATTTAGTCAGCAGCCGCTGAAATCCTATTGCTGTTCTAGTCAGCCAAGACAATATCGTCTGCATACAAAATACAGTTTAGTTCTTGATCATTTATTTTCGGTGGGAAGCACCTTACTTCTTTTAGCTCGGTAGGTAAGTCGGAGATGAATAATTTGAATAACAATGCAGCCAGCGGGCATCCTTGTTTGACACCTTTTGAGGTCGGGATTGAGCGTGTCAAATATCCATTCTGATTAGTTAGAATACGAACCGATGTTTCTTCATATAATGCTCTTATCGGGTTCAATATATGTGGAGGGGATTTCCATTGTGTAAGCTTTTGCCATAGGAGGTTTCGGTTTATTTTGTCGAAAGCTTGCCGCATGTCCACAAATGCTAAGAAAAGAGGTTTCTGGCCTTTCAGCGAGGCTAGTTTTAGTAAGTTTAGTAGTAGTAGATTTACTTCAGTGCCCACGCCTTTAGTGAAACCTGTTTGTCGACAGTCACCGATGTTTTCTTGTTTAGCCCAAGCTGACAGTTTTTTTTTGTAGGAATGAAGCGAATAATTTTCCAATTGTATCTAGCAAAGCTATCGGGCGATAGTTTGCGGGTCAGCTCTAGGACCCTTTTTGTGAATTGGCACTACCACGGCTGTTCGCCAAGAAGAAGGTATTTCTTGGGTAGTTTCTATTTTATTAAATAGTATTTCAATAAACTGTGCCCACCGCTCTGGTTCTTTTTTGAGCATCATATTTGAGATGTTATCAGGGCCTGGGGCTCTTGAATTCTTTAGCTGCATAATTGCGTTCATGATGACAGTTCCATCGTTCAGCTGGTGTTCCATGGTTAGTTTCCTTTTTATTGTCACCATCGTTAAATAATTCAAAGAAGTATGATTCCCAAAGCTGGGGAGCTACTTCGTTGATCAGAGCTTGGTTGCTTTTGGTGTTACCTGCGTTCAAAATGGTCCAAATTTCTCTCGAGTTATGTTTTTGAAATAGTTCTAACATTGTTTCTGCTCGTTCTTGATCTCTTTGGGTGGAGAACAATTTGACACAATTTCGATATCGTTGTCGGCGAAGGTGCAGTTGCTCGTCCTGGTTAGGATGGTTTGATTTCTTGATTTTTCTGATGTCTTGCATAAATGTTTTTTTTTCCTTCAATAACGGATTACTGAATTTATGTTGGTGATGATGGCCGGCTATCCCTTTCGAGGTCGTTTTCACCATAAATTTACTCAACAGTGGCACATAGTTTGCATCTTTTCCGAGTGTGATTTGATCGAGCATGGCAGTGAGATGAGAGATCTGCTGACCGTTGATCTGAAGACTGGTTCCAGCTGCGTTTGACCAAACCTCGTTATCGTATTTGGTCAATAGTAAATGCTCGCTCGTTTGCCAAGTCAGCTTCAATGGGTAGTGGTCACTATTGAGAGCTTGTGTCACCTTTAGTTGTGTGACTTTTTAAGTAGATTATGAGAAATCCAGATGTAGTCTAATGTTTTCTTTATTTGATTTTGATACCAGGTTGTATTGGCTGGTAGATCTCCTTGAACCTGTCCATTCAGCAGTATGCAATTTCGAATCTTCATTGCCGCGTGCCATAATTTGGCCTCTACTGACAAATTTTAAAACGTTTTAAGCCTTTGTTTCGACGTCAGGTCGTCCCTCTCAAACCAAATGTTACTTAGGTCTCCACATATCATAATTTGGAGCTTGTTTCCAAGTGTTAGGTAAATGTCGATTATTGTTGTTACAGATTTGACAAATTTGGCAGGGGAGATCATTGCAGAATTCCATTAGGTGTTTATGAGCAGCCTCTGAGTTTTTCTGGCAGATGAATTATTTTGCTGTTCAAGTAACGCTCCTTGCACAAATAAATTTGGATTGAATGTTTCTTTCACTTGCCAATGTGCTGAGTGTTTTATCATCATCAGTAATCCTGAGAAAGGTCTTCCTTTCCTGTTTTTTCCGGCGGGATTTAGTAGGATTGTGTACCCATCTTTGGTAGAGGGTTCTCGCAACCATGTTTCTTGTAGACATATGGCAAAATTTCCATCAAGATTTACTGGGAAGGTGTTTAACAGGTGTACGAATCCTCTTGTGTGCCAAGAAATTAAGGTCTGGTCCTGGGCATGACGTTCAGCTCTAGCTAGTTCCGGGTAATTGTGTGATATTTCCGCCTTGAATCTTGATATTCTGATTGCATGTTCGACTTTTCTTGACTTGACTTGGATAAGATGGTATCTCAGTTGTTCTCTTCTTTGCTCCATTCGAGTCTCTTTGACAGGGTTTCTTTTAGTCGCTTGGTCGGCCTTGGTGTAGTCCTGTGGTTCGATGGAGAGATCGAATCTGTATAGTAGGAGATCTTGTGCATCTAATAGCGTTCTCCTTACAACCAGTGAGTTGATATGAAGCAGTACTTGGTCCGAGGTTCTTTCTGTTGCGTATTCAACGATTGATATATCCTCAGAGGTTACTGTGCGCAGCGCAGGAATACATTTGAATAGTTTCATGATGTTGCTGCGATTTAGGTTCACATCGCCGTCGTCTGGGTGGATATTCTGTAGTCGTAATTTTATTTGTTCACAGTTTTTTTAAGGCTTTCACCTGTGAGACGAATTTGGTTGTTGAATGGAGACTTTCTGTTGATGACGTGTAAATTTGGGATTTAGTTTGCAGCTCGAGTTAAGTTTACTTTTGTGCAGCTGTGGTGATTGCTTAGCTTTTTTCATGTCTGGCGATGGGATTGATCCTTGAAGAGTGTTTTTCACACATGCTTATTATTTCAGTAGTCTGGTCATCTGAGTATGTTGAAAGATCACATAGGTCGATTGACAAGGCTGAGGAGGAAAGGCTTGCTTGGCTTTCAGAATCTAATCGCCGGCGGTTTTTTTATTGGTGTTTTTAGTTACGGTTACACCGGCAGGGATCTGTCCTGTTGCTGCAGATACTTTTTGGGAGGCGGGAACTTTTTCTTCAGGCTTTGCACGTTCAAACAGCGCTGACTTCTTAGGTGTGGTAAGGTTGCGGATAAAAGATTTGGCTGCTTGACGCGAAGGCTTCTTTGGATTAGTTTTGAGCGCGTTCATTGGTGGCTTTTTGTTTGGGATTACTGTCTCACTTGTTAATCCTTTCACATTCCAGTATCCTGTTTTTGCAGAGCCTGAGAAGATTCCAAATGAGGATGAGGTCTTTTTTCATCAGTGCCCGTTAGGATAGCAGTCTCATTGGTTTTAGGTTTCGGTGATATTGAACTGCCGTCTTGTCTTCGCCCGTTGCTCTCTTCCATGTGTGTTTTTGAGGGCATTTCTTGTGGGGGAATACTTGATGGTTTTTGGCAGTTTTGATTGTCTGCTAGGACAATTATATCTGGTGTGTTCACTGTTTTGCCCTGAGAGCAGCCGTTGGGTATTTGCTGTCAGTGTTATTAGAGAGTTTCGATGCTATCGTAACAGTCGGGTATAGTCCAGCTGACGGTCTTTGGAATGGTTCAGCGTTTTCATTTGAGTCAACACCAGCTATTGGTATTGGGAGTTGCTCTTTACAAGCTCTGCTAGAGCTGTAGCATGTAGCTTGGGAATCTTTTCTAATTTCGTTTTGGTGCATCCATTTTATGGATTCAAGTAATGCTGCCATGAGGTCGTCTTTAGAAGATCTTTTAGAATCTGCTCTTTTTGAATTGCTTGCCACTGTGTTGAATGTTCTGCCTCATTAGCGATTTTGCAGTGCAGAAATTTTGTGAACTCATCGATTGCCGTTATTTTCGAGATCAAGTTTGTCATCATGGTCGTTTGTTTGTTCACAGTTTCATGGAGAGTCTGGTAGAGATTGATGAATGGGCATAACGCTAAAGTTGTCGCTGCCAGAACATTGTTACGTATTTGAATCGCTGCTGCTATTGAAAGGTTGGGTTTAGCTCCTGATTCGCGGTTATTTTGACTTTCATCTTCGTGTGAGTTTTGCATCTGTTTTGGCCGTGTTTAATTTCATTATCCCCTTTTACGTAGTGCGGTTTGGTAGCTACAGTTGACAAATTTAACGTAGTGTCGCAGTGTTCTATTGATTTTGGTTCGAAGTTTTTCAAATCATGAGATTTTGTTATTGGGGTACTGGTGGTGGCTTGATGTCAAGCTTCCGAATTGTAGAGCGATTTTTTTCAGCTCAGAGAACCTTTTGTCTTTGTTCTTTTTGTTTGCTTCATTTTGAAAGCTTCCTGTCAGTTTGGCTTCGACAGCAAGATAATCTGCTTTTACTTTTTCCATCAGCTGTTTGTCTCATGCTTCATGGACATGTTGCTGCTGCGATTCTGTTTTGTGTAGACTTTCTCTTTTCTTGACAGAATCGGGGGAAGAGCTTTGCTTTTTAGATTCTATTTTAGGTTGAGCTTTGCTGTGCTTCAGTTGATTCGCTCTTTTTATTGAGTCATTTATGTTTCGGATGCTAATCTCTGATTTGATTTTTGCGAAAGTCTCTTCTTTGGGATATGTCAAATCTGAGATCGTGGGACTGATCCTGTCTTCGATACACTGGGCCTTAGTGGTCGCTGGGGCGTTGTCGATGGTAATATTGGCTCCAGATAGTTTGCTAGTTTGACTAGTTGCGTTTAGAAGTTCAAGGTCAGTTACTTCAAATGGGGATAGGAACAGGGCCGAGTTTATTTCAACTGCATCAATATTGAGTGGAGAGAGTTCTGACTTACAGTAGACTGACGCTAGGTTCCCAATCTGTGAGGGTAACATGAGTAGTTTGCATACTTGTTTCGGGTTTGCTCGCGTTTCACCTTTTCTTCGCATAAGCCAGCTGCTTTAACTGCTAGGGTGTAAAGGGAGGGTATCTGTATGATCGGGTATGGGTTTGTTCTATTCGCTGGAAGCTCTTGCAGAGTATTTAATGTTTCGTTCTCTACATGATTAATATCTCCACTCTTGGGTTGTTGGCTTTCTTTTGCGCTTCTCCCTGCTGGTTTGGCAAGCGTCCAGGGGTTCAAGAGGCGCCTTTGTTGTAAGGTCTTGCCCCTTGTTTGTGGGCCGGCATCGGTTTGTTCTGGAACCTGTGGGCAAGCAAGCGCGGGTATCTTCATTGTGATGCTTTCCGTCACCGACTGACCGCACGCAGGACAATGATCAAGATTCTTAAATCAGCAATCCATGATTCGTGTGCTCTAGGCTTTTCAGGAATTCTTTTTCCTTCCTCAGGTGCTATTCTCTGTATTTTCCGTGACTCAAATGCACTCTAATCTACAAAACTTGGAAATTAAAGAGTATACCTATCTAGTGAGATCATTTATGCAAGACCATTCTTAATATGTACATCATGAATCAATATCTATCATCTTTTTTATTAATATTTACCTGGTGTCAGTCTGGCTATCACAGCCCAAGCTGTGTACTGTATTCATAAACACTGAGGTCTTTCAGAAGTCCAGTTCTGCCTGATAATTTAAACATAAATGTCTGAAATGTTTGGACCTAATGCTGTCTTCTATTACTCCACATATATCTATCGTGTTCTATTCTCACCTTATATGGAGGATATCCTTTATGACAGCTGTAGCTAAAGCTTCCTTGTGAGAGGGTGTCCGCCTTAAAAATTGTTTACCAAAATGGGAAGATGAATCTGCATGGTGATAACAGATATTTAGGTAATTTCTCTGGTCGCAGGATCGGTGCAATTAGTGGCAATGCTTCCAATTGAAAGGCGCTTTATAAGCTACCATAACCATGAAGAAAAGTGGTCAGGACCGAGGAGTAAGTTAAAGTTACTCATCGTAGCACAAGTACATAGTCCCCTTTCCTCCATTCGGCCTTATTGACCACCCTCTTGATGATAACATTTCCTCTGGACTCTGCAAAACAAAGACTTGCAATTGATCCTGGGAACATGCACAAAGAAGAGGCTCTAAAGGTGTGGGCACAAATGCGCCCTAGTGCCAGTTTTGTTCTGTTAAATAATGGTGCGCAGCATCATTCTGTGGTCGTGCTCCCGGAGGACACAATTTCCCATAAGTAAGGAGAAAAGGGGACTATGGATTAGTGATACATAAGTCTCTACGGTGAGTAACTAACTTATGTTTGTATTGACTCTTAAACCTTTTGACCTGATGGCCACCAACAGATTTAAACTGGGGAATGGAAGAAAGGTTTTCTTGGTTGTGGGAACTTTAGCTGGGCGAATTAGCATGTTTAAGGCCCCATCCTCAAGTGAGTCCTACATAGTTTCATAAACGTTAAGGGATACTCATTACTCATTCTTCTTTCTTGTGCAAGGTTCTGACAATCTGCCACATGACATTCCACAACCATTCTATTTCCCCCAACTCTTGCTCTAAGGCAGAGGTATTCAAACCTCTGGCCCCCTTGAGTATAAATACTGTTGTTGAGCCCCCTAGGTGCCATATTTGCATATGTTGTCTATTAAAAGCAGTCACCATACTCCTTTTGGAAAAGACTTGCGCCCTCCCCTGGACATCCTTCACGCTCTCCTAGGGGCGCCAGCCCCACAGTTTGAAGACCACTGCTCTAAGGAGATAATTTTCTTTTGGTCTTGCATCAAAGTCTGTGCCAGGCACTTCGGTTACTTGCGTGCAAGCAATCGCCTACAACCTCCCTTTGGGATTTGCCCCTTTTGCACTCTGAAGCAGATTCTTTCTGTCTGAGACATGGTATAAAACATCAAAATTAAAGTTCAAGGTTGTGATCTATCATCCATGAGGGCACCTGTCTCCAGAGTGGGTCCCGTTTTTTTCGCTTTTCAGCAGCATGACTTTCTTTTACTTTTAATTTTATTGGTGTTTGGTTTTGGTAAATCACACAAATACAAACTAGTTGTTGACAGCCCACGAGGGAAAGAAGGAAAAAGGGGAGGCAGGGGGTGCCAGCACGGGCCCAGTGAGTAAAAGTTTATAAAGGGGTGCAATTGGAGGCTATTTTGAACATGTTCACTTGGCCAACTATTTCCATTTTTTGTGGACAGTGTGTACTGAATGTGGGCTCTAGGCCAGATGCTCAATTTAACCTTGTTGTCTTAAATGATATCTTTGGTTAATTTGAAGTTGTGTGTATGTAGCATATTCTCCCTTGTTTGCTAATGAGATTTTGAAATTGTGCCTTACTATCATTAATTTTCAAATTGTAATACTGATTAATTTAATCTAATTCAATTTTTCAAGTGATTTCTTAAGCTTCTCATTTTATGAATCGTATGAACTTGTTCCATTTGTGAGCAGATCAATTAATACTGCTCCGACATTTAACTGTCAATACACAATAGGGTTTTATAAGGTTGTATTCTTACCTTATATTTTCATGGACCTCGTATCGTCCTGGTTGCTCTCAGCCTTACATTTCATTTCCCGTCCTGACCTGTTGTTGATGCTCCTGATCCGGCGTCATTCTTGAGAGACAGACATAGCTGGACCACATCAGCACAAAGTGTTGACGTGACGCCTGTTGGCGATGGTGGCAGCACAGAATCCAGTTACTGTGATGTGGACTGTGCATGTCTGTTCATTCGCCCATTTGTTTGCGTGCACATTTAATTTTAAGATTTTACATACCATGCAATGTAGTGTGGGATCTCGAGGATCACCCAAGTACTACTTTTCAGTTGTTCATGGCTCCCCTTTTTATAAGCACTTGGGTAGCATCTGTTATTTTCAAGTATTTAATCTTGGCATTAATAGACAGTATGTCTTATAACTTGGCACCCCAAACACTTTCTACATCTCCACTACCAGATTCAGTTGAACCAGTAAAAATGCCTATATTATATAATGGTGTGGTTGACAGAAAAAAATGGTTACTGCCAGTGTGTGTGATGTTCGCATCCCCTCTCCACCTCAGCAGCTTGATTTGTTTTTCTCACTTCCTGAACCTTTGGGTATGTGGCACCTTTACAACTCACAAGCAGATAGCCTGGGGGGTACCAAGACCAGTGCTATCAAAGAGTTGCTTTCATCTCCAGGAGATGATGCCAGTATTGTCATTAAAGGATAGAGTGGTATCAACGATAAAGGATAGAGCTGTTGTCCATAATAGTAAAAACATCTCTTCTGCATTAATGAATGTTAGATCTGCTGTCAAGAACCGTATTCCTGTACGGGACTTGATAATCAACCATCAGTTTGGTTTACTGTGCCTTACTGAAACTTGCTTTCGGAGCATTCTTTAAGTGCCCTCATTGACCTATGTCCTTTGGACTATTCAGCCATTGTAGAAAATCGAGTTGGAAAGTAGGGGGTGGGGGAGTATCTTTTAAAGACACTGAAAACTAGTAATAAAGTTATTAACATTCCAGGCATGGCAGATAATCTACATTTAAAATGTTTTTTGAACCAGAACATTTCTATAGATTTTGTTGTTATACACCGCCCTCCTGGACTGATTGCCGAAGTTATTGAGCACCTACACAACGAAGTTGCACAACTGGCCCCACAATGTTCCCAACTATTCATATTGGGAGACTTTAACTGGTGGTTAGAAACTCCTACAGGACATGCTGAATCCTTGATTGATTTATTTGACAATATAGGCCTTGACCAAAAAGTAATATTTTCTAAACATTCAGCCGGTCACTTACTTGGTTGTATTCTTTACCAATATGACATCTTAGTAGTTGATGAGCCAATTTTCTTTCCTTGGTCAGATCTTGGCTTTATACATTTTGACATTCCCTGTGTTCAACCTTTTATCTTCATCTTCAGTTCCAAAAATGAATTTGCAATATCAGAGGATGCTTTTGCAAGGAGTGTTTCCAATCTATCTACAGACAACTGTGATGAAACTGATGGTGTCTTTATACCTTTCCCAGCGGTAACCTTTCTCCATGTGGCCACGGGACGGCAGCCCCTACCTGATCCTGACCCTGGTGGTGGCTATATGAGGGAGTACCACATGGGGGAAGGCTACTTTTAAGGGGATAACATGGCATCATCAGGTAAAACACATGCTCCCTTTCCTTTTTTGGGTTGTTCCCTCATTTCTGAAGCTTTTATGGTTTATTGTAAGAGTTCCCTCACACTACACCTAGGGATAACCTCTTCCAGGATCATGTGACGAGAATACCAAGAACTGCCCAACATTTTCATGCATACGAGAATACTGAGACGAAGAGGCTGACTAGAGCAATAAGGATCCATGAGATTGAGAAGTGCAGAACGCGCTCTAGTGGTTATGAGCGCATGACCGGTGCCAGGACATACAAAAGGCATAACCTGAATGGAGGAGGAGAGTGCTACCTGTGGAAGCTCTTTCCTCGCGGCCTCGACCTAGGGACTAGCGAAACGCTGAAATGGAAAGTCTCTGGAGCCAGCTGGCTCCAGGGGAAGGCAGAAGGAGGAAGGCTTCAGGCGACGGTTTGCTGCACTGGGACTGCACCAGAAGAAGGCGGCAAGTCTGGTTGGTGGCCGCAGGAGAAGAATTCAGCAACCAAACGGGAGCCGCGAAGGACGCGGAAGACATCAGGTGAAACCGAAGAGCCGGCAAGGTGGAGGAGGGACACGAAATGGCTGCTTCCCATTTACAGCGAGGAAACCAAAGAACACCACAGAAAACCGGTGAGTCCTAAGGAGGGGCACTTCAGCAACGCTACCAAAGAAAGTTAAAGGAAAGTGAAGTGAATTAAAGAGAATATGAGTTTCATTATTTCCGAAGTAGAACTGATAACGGTGAATGTAACAAAGTCAAGTTTGCTGGAGTTTACAGGAAATCACATGAACGCCCTGGCAGGAGAGTACATCAGGCAGAGTTAAGTTTGCAAGTGTGTGAAGTGAATCACATTAAAAGCCCTGAAAGTGTATAAGACAAATCACGTAAAGAAGTCCTGGCAAAGGAATACACCAGACCAAAGTGAAGACTGTGAGCAAAAGTCAAATTGAAGTAGAAAAGAACCTGGCAGGGGAGTACACCAGGTGTCCTACGAAGTTGAGTCGCATGTAAGTTGTGTTGAATACAAGGTATTTTATTTTTTGTGTTGACCTGAGAACATCAAAGAGGATCCATTTGATCTTGCTGCCTGCAAGGCACATCTTTGAGCATGCTTTAATAAGATCTTTATATGAAGCCTTTGGCAAACCTTATCTACTTCGCTGGGTTTGTTATAATTTGTTTATACTTTATTTTTGCATTTTAACAGCCAGACAAAAACAAACATGAGGTCTAATTCCCCACACCACCCACCAAGCATAATTAAA
This sequence comes from Ambystoma mexicanum, assembly GCF_040938575.1. Lineage (NCBI taxonomy): Eukaryota > Metazoa > Chordata > Amphibia > Caudata > Ambystomatidae > Ambystoma > Ambystoma mexicanum. The sequence goes on along the minus strand of NC_090936.1, from coordinate 134,352,842 downwards.
CAATTAGTAGAACCCAAAAATTAGGCACCATCAGTACTGCATGTAACATTCAGTCCACTATTGAGATCAGGTTTTGAACATATGGAACCCACACCTCAGGGGAGCGGGCGGGGAAGGCGTGCAGTGGTAAGGTTTGTATGAAGGCAGTCTCAACATCTTGACAGTACGTAATATCCATGGCCACCCTCCTGCACGCCAGCACTAGCAATAATCCTGCCAAGCGCCTCCTCGTGAGCTGCAGTGCCCTTGTACATCCCAGCAAGGCCAGCATAGGAACTGAGTCCAGTGGTTCGTCTATAATCGGAGAGCTTTTGGCTAATACCTCTGACCAGAATTCGTGGATCTGCAGGCATTCCAATGCCAGGTGGAGAAACCCTGCCGGGAAGAAACCACACTGTAAAGCACCAGTGGGGGGTGTCTGTACTCCTGCTCTCTATATGGTAGAGGAGAGGCACAGAGGACCCCAGCCAAGATTCTGTATTACGGTAGCTATGGACGAGCAATCCAGGCTTAAGCTCTCAGGAGCTGATGCAGGCTGGTTCTTAAGTACAGTGTAGTCCACATGCACCCAGAAAGGAATGTCCACACACTGTTAGTGAAAACACAGTCTTTATACAAATAAGGTTCAGGATTATATACACAATCACAATAACACACTTTGTGCTCGGTTAATCTACATTGGCAAATATATACACAGTTCTATGTGGTACCACAATTACTATGAGATCTCATTAAAGTGCATCAACTGTACTTAGTTTAAATGTCACACAAATCAAGTAATAAAGAGAACGAATAATAGACATAGGAAGAAAAGCAGTTGGTTAGAACAATAGGCAGAATACTGGCCCGTTACCTAGACACAGCTCTGTGTGAGGATCCCCCCACATGGGCAACCTGTAAATAGATATCAATCAAGCCCAGTCCATATATTGTTCACGAGTCTTATTTCCTTCTAAATAGGTCTACAACCCCAATGTACCTGGAATAGCAGAGTTCAACATTGGGTTGTCGATGGATCCTTCTGGAGCAGCTCCCTTTAAGGCAGGAGCTACAGATCGTCGAGATCCCACGGGGGGAAAAGGGTGAACGTTGCAGCAGCAGCTTTGTTACTTTCTGTGCTCATTGACGATCGGTCGAAAACATCCTGCAAGTGGAGGCGTGCGGTGCACCTCGACGACGAGTATTCGCTGCCACAAGAAGTCAATGAAGAACTTTGGCCCAGCAAGGGCGTCGAGTCGTCATTGTCTCTGCGGTCTTCGTGTGGTGGGAAACCCACCAGCTGATTCTCCTCAGTCGTCTGCCGCCTTGACTTGTGGTTGATGCGGATGAGCAAGGGAGTCCTTGGTTCAGTGTTCTTAGGCAAAGAGAGTACTGCGGCTCCTGTCGACGACGGCGGTCCGCGACGGTGGACGGCTGTCCGGTGCTTCTCTTCGTTCTCCTATATCGGTCCCCTTCGCCGGTCGGCAGCCTTTCGTAGGTCTGTCTACCAGGGAGCTTTGGCAAAGATCAGCTGGTGTACGATGGTCCCTCGTAGCTCGGGAAGAGGTCTCCTAGCCAGGTCCTCTCTTGGATCAGTTCTTGAAGGCACAGCGGCTTACAGATTGCAACTAAGGGAACAGCGGTTCACTTTCTTCTTGGCTCGGCTTCGAGAGTAAGCATCAAGTGTCAACTTCAGCCTCTGAACGATTTCTAGCATTGAGAGGCCCTCAGATATACTGTTGATCTCCCATTAACTCTGCTGGTTCACACTCAGGCAACCAATAATTCAGAATGGCATTCAGGCAGTCATGCAGCCAATCGGCTCACAGTGCATTCAGGCCATTCTTCTCCATCCCGACACTCACAACACAGAATGTGGATTCAGACAAGTACCCAACCATTCAGCACTCCCCACTGCATTCATACCAGTTTCGGGCAGGGCTTTCTCAGTCATTGTGTCAAACACCAGATACTAGACGCCCACAAAGTGAAATGCGTATTCGTCACACACTCCATCCACCCAGGTCCCACCCCACGGGTGTACCCACAACATACAGTAATTGACAAGGCTCCAGCCGGTCTGGCCTGGAGTTCCCCACAACACCTTATATGGGACTTCCACCCAACAGCCAGTCGGGGTGAAAGGACAGTCAGGGCTTCCCAGGACTTTGGGAAAAGTAAGGTAACAGGCGATAGAAAGTAAGAGGCCACAGGGGCCATCTTGTTTCCTATCCAGAATCCACAGATTCAATGACAGGGCCCGGGCATCCCAAAATGGATGATGCGCAGGGCACCTGTCAATTCAGCACTGAGCTGCACTAGCCCATACCCTGCTCTGTGGGCCACACACACAGGTGCCCCAAAAACAATACACTAGGGAGTACAGGGACGTACTCCCACCCATGGGTGCCATAAGGGTATCCCAAGGGTCTGTTCACCAAACCAAAAAGAGGAAGAGCTGCACCGCCAGGAGTCCCACATGAACTCCTGCGCAGAGAACAAGACAGAACATACATGATAAGGCAATAAAGTACAAGGATACAGAGGCCCTGTCCCTCCGATGCATTTCCAGCATCACACACACCTACCACATGCAGCTGGGGTAGCGCGGTGGTGCTTATGGAGCCTGGCTGGGGTGTAGTTGACCTAGTGTAGGAAATTAACATTTATTTGCTTGTTCTTGGAATTCAAAGACACTTTCTGGGTCTGTTTGAGCACGTACCCCCAGTCTTCATCACTATTGGTTCCCCCCAGTGCTATCTCCCATCACCTCCGCGGGCCACTCACCTTCCATGGCAGCTCAGATGTCAAACCCTTGTAAATTCATGAAACAAGGCGGCCCTCTCCCTGTGATTGAATCACCTCTTGCAAAAGTTGCCACACCGAGGGTTGCCCGGGGAATGATGCGAGGTGTCCCCTCAATGCGTGTCGCAATCGATAATATATGAAAATGTCCAGCACCGTGTTACTTCCTGTTCTCTTGCCTGTTGGACTGTGAGGAACTCCCCGTCCACGAATAAATCCCTGAGAGTCTCAATTCTTAACTTATTTGCCCATTGGAGGTAAACCCGTTCACCGGTTAGAGGCAAACCAAATCGTGCAGGCAATCTTGACCACGTTCAGAGTGTTAGGCATTACCTGAGTCGCCCCAAGGATCATCGCCCGCAGCAGGTGAGGGGCCACTAGTGCCCTCTTTATCTGTACGTGTGACCTCACAAAATGCATGGCATACCAGTGCCACCCAATAGTAGCACTCAAGATCTGGTAAAGCCAGGCCCCTTCTCCTTGTCGGCTGTGTCAATATCGTGTAGGCCATCCTCGCTGTCCTCCCAGCGCACACAAGATCAGGGATGAGCCCTCGCAGTCGCCAAAAGAAGCTGCCTGATAGCAGTAGGGACACGTTGAGGAAGAGATAGAGAAGTCTGGGGACAATTATCATTTTAAAATTTGAAATTCGCCCAATCAGCGTCAGTGGAAGCATTCGCCATCTACCCACCACCTCCTGGAGTTTCTCAGTCGCCCTCCCATAATTATCACAGAATAGCTCCTCCCAGCTGCGAGACACCAGCACCCCCAAATATCAGACTCCTGTGGTCTCCCACCTGAGGCCGAACTTGTCTCTGAACTTTACGGTTCGTGCCGTGAGGGGAAACACCACAGACTTGCTGTGGTTGATTCTCAGGCCTGAAAATTCCCCGAAACTTAGCACCTCCCACATCAGTGGGCATATATTGTCCTTTGGGGTACTAATGTGGAGGGCCACGTCGTCTGCATACAGAGAGATGATCAACCTGTGCAGGCCGAGACTGAGCCCCTTCTGGATGTGTCGCTCTCTGAGGATCGCCACCAACGGTTCCATTGCTAAGGCGAACAAGAGCAGTGAGAAAGGGCATCCTTGCCGGGTCCCCCTTCCCATCTCGAAACCGCCCGATCTCGCTCGCCCACCACAATTTTCACCAATGGATTTGTGTATAATAGAGAAGCGAGTTTGATAAAATGGGGGCCCGAGTCCCATTTTTTGGAGTACCGCAAACAAGAAAGGCCATTCGACTGTGTTGAAGACCTTCTCAGCGTCTAAAAACACAGCAATCACATGGGACGTGCTGTCAAGTGCCTTCATCACCCCAAAGAGGCGACGGAGAGCAAATGTTGTATTCCTCCCAGAGATGAATCCCGCCTGATCCGCTAACACCAATCCAGGCATCAGTGGGAGCAACCGGTTTGCAAGGATTTTGACAACCATCTTCTTGTCAACGTTAATCAGGGAGGTGGACCTATATGAGCCACAGTCTTCGGGAGGTTTCCCCGGTTTATGTATCGGCACTATATTGGCCTTGCGTACTGTGTGAGGGAGCGATCCTGTCGCAAGCAATTCCTCATATACTCTGAGGAGTATCAGGCCCATAATAGGGGCATAAGCTTTGTAGAATTCACCAGTTAGGCTGTCGGGCCCCTGTGACTTCGATCCCAGGAGCTCCTTGTTTACCTTTAGTATTTCTTCCAGGGATATTGTTCGCTTGAGATGTTCAAGGAGGTGCGCCACCACCCAATATAGCTCCACCTCATCTAGATAGTGCTGAAATGCCCCCACTGCCATTCCTGGACCTATATAACTCCCGATAGGACTGGGACGCTACTGCGATACCTTCCTCAGAACTCACTAGTTTGCCCTGGGGGCCTTCCACGCACTCCACGTGCAGGGACGTCTATCGGCCGCTATCAACCGTGCTAACAGTGCCCCTGGCTTCTGTCTCTCGCCATACTGTCTTAGTTGATGGCCGCGAGCTAGGAAGTGAACCTCCCGGTCAGCATTGGCTCCAAATCTATCGAGCTCCTCTCAAAGAGTAAGGGCGCATGAGGTCCCTAAATGCTCAATTTCTAGCTCCTTGATCTTCAATTCCCCCCTTGTGAGTTCCCTTCTAATTTTCCGGAGTATCTTGTTTTCTTTAGACATACATAACCCCCTGATGAAGCACTTTAGGCTTTCCCAGAGCACCCCAACCGACGAGATAGAGCCTAAGTTATCGTGGAGGAAGGATTGAATGTCAGCCTGATTGAACACCGTGTTCTGTATTGTGCTGGGTTTAAATCACCAGGAGTGACCCCCTGCCCTCGGTTTGCCCAGCCCCTACTCCCAAGAATACTGGAGCATGATCAGAGAGTGTCCGTGGGAGTATTTTACAGGCACCACATTGAAACCCCCGCCCCTCACGAGACACCAACAGATAATTGAGCCTAAAGCTAGAGCTGTGGACCGAGGAGGTGTGTGTAGTGCTGAGTACCTCGAGGTTTATGTCTCCAGGCGTCAATGAGATTGTATGTTTTGCATATTTCTTGTACTTGTAGACTTGCCTTGGGCATGGTACCCTGTTCCACCCTGGTCCTATCCTGGAGTGGGACAAGAACAGTGTTCAGGTCCCCTCACCCCCACACTATTGTGGCACCCTGACATCCGGCTAGGTGTACCATTACCCAGTCAAATACATTCAGACTGTCTACGTTGGGGCCATAGGAGTTCAATAGGGCCACCAATACACCCTTGAGGACCCCACACACCAGAGAGCATGCCCTTTGTCGTCACTCACTTTTGAGACCAGGCAAAACGTATCAGGATGCGACCCCTCTTGCATAAGAGGAGTAGGAAGAGAAGTATCTGTGGCATCCCCATTTGGCGCCCCACTTACTCTCAGAGGAGGGATTAAGGTGGGTTTCTTGGATAAAGGCCACATCAATCTGGTGCTGTCTAAAGTACAGTGCATACTTCCGAATCTTGGCAGGGCTGTCCCCGCCCCCCAATGTTCTATGTGGCTATGCAGAATCCAAGTGACCCCTTGAGTGTCTAATCATTGGGGGGGGGTGCCACGCCCTGTCTATCTTCCCCCTTATTTTTAACGAAGTCTGACTGCCCATAGGATATAGTGGCAGGATGCACTGGTGAGACGCGGACTCCCAACACCCTGAACAAACCCAACCCCTTCCCCGCCCCTATTGGTTCCCCACTTCCCTTCACCCCCTGTACCCTCCTGCATGCCCCCTATCCTTGCCACCAAGATCTCCCTCCCCCACGAGCAAACCCATCCCGCCCGTTGGTTCCACCCCACACCCCCAACCATCAATCAAAGCATTGCCTTGCATGTGGCGCTTGGGAGGCTCCACCACCGATTGGCAGCATATAAACAAACTGGGGCAAACTATCTGAAGATTACGATGCTGATAGTCATCACATTACTATTCATATAGCCCCCGTTCTCCCATGCAATCTGAGTCCCATCATCCTGGATCTCTCCGTTCCCCCAGGTCTCGTTCCCGATCGTCTGCTCAGGGTCTTGGGTTGTTGCGGGGTGAGTGTGTGCCGATCTCATCCAGAAACAAACTCGCCACCTCTGGCGATGTGAAGAATTGTGTTCTCCCCCCTCGCTGAATCCAGAGTTTTGCAGGGAACAGCATAGAGTATTGGATGCTGTGGTCTCTAAGTCATCTCTTGACCCCTGTGAAGGATCGCTGCAAGGCCTGCACTGCCGCAGAGAAGTCTAGATATATATGAATTTTGTCCCTGTCCTACTACAGATCTCCTTTTGTTCTGGCCAGGCGCAGTATCGTATCCCGGTCCCTGTAGTTAAAGAGGCGTGCGATGATAGGGCAGGGGGCGCTCTGGGTATCGGCCGAGCCGCAGGCATACGGTGGGCCCATTCCACCATGAAGAGCGGAGGCAGCTCATGCCTTCCGAAGAGCTCCTTGCATAGGGCCTCCACAAATTCCTCCATATTGAGCTGGCCATGCCTTTCTCAGACCCCCACCAGGTGTATATTGTTTCTGCGGGCTCTCCCTTCTAGATCCTGCGCTTCGAGGGATGAGACTCTGGCAACCAGCAAGGCCTACCCATCTTCTAGTCCACTCTATGATCTACCTCGTCCAGGCGGTCGCTGTGTTTGTCCAGTTGATGTTGAAGCAGGTCATCTTTGGAGGAAAGTGTGTCCAGTTTCAAATTGAGCCCCCCATGTCCACCTCTGGGATCATGGCAGCCCCCCCCCCGCCATCTCTTCTGCAGGCTCCGCCGCCTCTGCCTGATGTTGTGACCTGGGTGTCTAGGAGGAAGCCCTCCCCCTCGAAGGTAAGTTTTCGCTGGGTTTTAACTGCCTTGTCCATATTGCGAGAGGGCCACCTCTGTTCTGGGGAGGGAGTTCAGCGGAAAACACTTTGGCAGTGGGTCTGGATTTGATGAAGCTGCGGGTCTTCGCTGGGGCTGTCACTGCAGGTGGTATAGTCCGAATTATCTGCCATTACGTCCACTCTGTGTTTTGCTTGTGTTATTGCACCCCGGTGGGGCTCGGGCAGAGTCATTTCAGTGGGGCCTACAAGGTCCGAGGGTCCCCTACTGGGACCGCAGCGCCGCCTCAGGTGTCTGGGGGAGGGAGCAGCCAAGCCACCTCCCCATTCCAGGAGAGGGGGCAGTTCTATGCCTTGATTGCACAGTGCATGCCTGCAAGGTCACCGAAGAGTCTTATTCAGCGGGGCCCGCGGGATCCAAGAACCCCCTGCCAGTGCTCCGGTATGGCCCAGATCGGGAGTGAAACAGCCAGGTCAGTCCCCTTCTCCAGGAGAGGAGGTCACACATCTCGCTGCGAGGCCGGATATAATGTTGAGGCCCCACGGTTATCGACCAAGTATCTGGGAGGATCCTTTACCCAGGTGGTGCTGCCCTCCAAGTCCAACCACTGGTCCCAGTGCCGCCTCTGTGCTCTCTCCTGCACCTGCCTGCGCTCCAGTTCACCCATGTTTGCCCTGTCCCCCAGCACCAGGTCCGCGCCTCGCTGTTCTCCGTGGCAGGACCTCCGAGCACAACGGCCAGCTGCCGGGAGGTATCACTGGCCCGGGGCCAAGTGTCCCCACCACTGGGGTCATCTTCTGGCTCTCACACTGCTGTCAAGTCCCAGATTGCTGTCCAGCGGGAGCAGGCTCCAGACTGCCTCTGCTACCCAAGTGTCGAACATAGTATTATCACAGTGCTGGTCACTCAGTAGATCAAAGGGGCCTGCCACGCTATAGATGAACCGATATTGAGACCCGCAATCCGCTATTTGTGCCCGGTGTCCCCACCTTCCTCCCTTCCGTCCGGGGATCTCGGCTAGAATATCTGGCCCCGAAGGCGGGCTCCAAACTGCCACCGCCCCCCGGGCCTGTGTCAGCGCTACCCGGGTCTCCGGGCCCACCTCAGCACCTCTACGCGAGGGGGCAGGGGGAGGAGTTGCTTGAAGTTTCCCAAAGGGGGGATGAGGATGAGCTCCTGCGGTGCCTGGTACCCCTCCCTCTGCTCGCCTTCACCGTCCGGACCGCAAGGCAGTCGTGTCCTCCGTTGCCAGCATCACTGGCGGGCTGCGCACTGCCTCCCCTCCTGGGCCAGTCCGGAATCCCGGGTGCCCGGCTCCCCCACCACAGCCCCACCCGGACCATGTCAGCTTCTGGCTCTCCGCTACGCCGGCTGCAATCTGTCTCTCAGGAGCGGACACTGCCACTCTCCTCGCGCCCTCGCACCGGGCAAGCCCAGAGCACCTTCTAATGCCCGTCGGCTCCTCATGCTGACAGGTCGGTCAGGCTTGCTACACGGGCACAGCAGGGGTCACCGCCGCACCGGGCTGCCAATTACAGGAAGAGACTTCCAGGACTTTCATTTGCACTGTATTTAAAGGTTATGCTGCCCCAGAAGCTGCAATTTCATCAGGATTTGCCAGAGTCCCGCACCAATCTCAAAGAGAGACTGCCATCTAGGTCGGGCTCTCTAGCGCCACCGGTGTTTGTCGGGTTTATAAACGGGCCATATCTCTTCACTCCTTAGAGACCTGCACTGGTTACCTGTGGCCAGTAGGATTGATTTTAAGACATTTATGTATGGTTCACAAAGCCCTCCATCACAATGGATCACCTTTTTTCCACAACAGCCTAATATGCTATATCCCAGGCATACAGCTTAGATTATCCATGGCCAATCTACCGTTAGTGCCGAAGATCAATTATCAGCCAAAGGGTGGTACATCATTCGGCTTTCTAGCTCCTAGGCTATGGAACAACCTCCCACCCTGCCTGCGGGCGATGGCACGCTACATTTAGTTTTGACGCAAGCTGAAGACGCTGTTATTCCCTAGATAGGGGCCTGATCACTGACCTGACCGGGGTTTGCAATCTGCTGGTGATGTTGATGTTGTTAGCACCTCAATGCCTCCTCAAAGGCGATGAGTCACGATTTAAAAATCTTCTACCCCACCCTACCATACCATGTCCTGCCTTCCCCCTTATCAAAAGATGAAGACATATAATTTTGAATTTTCTCAATCATCTGTAGTAAGAGCACTCGCGTAAATTTCCTCTTGCTCCAGTAAGTCTCTCGCTTCGACTTGACCAACAGTTCAAAATATTCAGGTAGTCTTTTATCTCTCCAATTGGGCCAGATCGTTCCACACAACTGCTTCTCAGAAAATAAGCATACTTCCACAGTTCATCAGTATCAACAAAAATGCTTCTGTCAGGATGGTTCTACAACATTTCACAATGTATGTTTGTGCTCTTGCCACTTCCTCAACACTTTTAACCACACCACAGTACTTCAGTGACTTCCACCTGGTCCACTCAGCTGCCATGTCTACAACTGCAAGGCGCCTGGCCCTGGTTTACTCACATGCCAGGACTAAAGAAACTACGAACACTAGTACAAGTACTTCTGTGGCACAGTTCTACTTCACACAACGTATAAAGTCCTTTGGCTTTCCATCAGTTTTGACTACTTCTGGGAAAACATGAGAAACATTGGTGCTTTTGTTCACCACTTTTGATTGCCAAATGCAATGCAGAATATGCTCATCTCCTCCTGAATATCTTCTGTCAGAAGGGCAGCCTTCCTGCCACTCTTGTTCTCCCACTCTTGCATTAACCAAGTGCTGATAATGGTTTTCTTTCATTCTTGCTCTTCTTTTGCTTAGGCAGTGCTTATTTAGGTCAGTCCCCCCTATTCCTTCTTTCTCCCTTTGACAATACGGTATATAAACAACTTGCTTCTTCATTGCCCTCTCTTGACTTTGCCATTGTTGGTTCTTTCTAACTTGCTTTGCTACTTTTATTTTTTATTGATATAGTTGAATTAAATCAACTTTTCAATACAAAACTTTACAATTTATGAAAAAAATAGGAATACAAATTAAATAAATTAACACACTACAATTCAGTACAGTTAATATGTTACAAAGGTATGGACTTAAGAGAACAAGATCACTAAAGCAAAACATAACATGACATTGAAAATTCAGAAGGTTAGGTTCACCGCATATAACAAATTGACTATTGCAATTTGAAGAGAAATGTTTGTAGTGCATAATATAAAAGACCATCCTTGTACTTGATCTAGTGTCCCGTGATGGTTGCAGTGGAGTGAAAAGAATTGCAGACGCTCACTGATTAGAGCTGGACACAAAGATATAATATGTTCTAGGGTTTCCATGACTTTTGTGTCTTGACAGAATCGACAATAAGATAGATCTGATGAAATAGGATTAAGTTGAGCAAGCAGTTCACGGGTGTGCCACAAATTAAGGCACATCCTGAGGATTCCAGAGCGTATTTTTTTACATGGAAACTTAAGAAGATACAGTTCTACTGAACCTAAACATTTGCGTTTAAATTTGTCAGGGATGGCCGATTTGTACTTTAAAGATTTGTCTCTGGTCTTAATCCAGTCGTAACGATAGATTAGATTCTTAGCTTTGTCAGGGTTTGTGAGCAGCGTTTCAAGGGTTACTTCCGCTTGAGCTAATATAGTATAAGCAGCTCTCAACCAACATTTGATGAAAGTATGGTTGGTTTTAAATACGTAGTCAGAGAGAAATTTTAAGATGTTATTTTCATTCGTTGACAAACATTTGCGAAGTAACACGCAAACCTTCCAAGAATATTGTGCGTGTAAGGAAGTTAAACCTAGCTCATAGCGCAAATAAACTACTGGTGTGCACTGCGGAAGCTGGAGAATTGCTTTCCAAAACTTGCCTTACAAATTATCGGCAGAAGGGTTGTGAGGAGCTGTTTAGCTGTGGCGGCATCCAGCTTCATCTAATTTACTTCATTGTCTTCACATATTGGATTGTTGCCGGATTGTTACTGAGCGAGTGAGCGGGCGGCGAGAAGGAGAAGAAGCAGTTTCCTTTTCTTCACCCTGCTGCCTGCACGAACTTCAGTAAAAGGTGAAAAGGACGCCTTTGCTTTAAAATTACAAGAACCTCCTCCCCCGCGATGTGCAAGTCACGTGTCCATCAGCTGGGTTCATCAGGACACCTAGTGCGCCCTTGCGGCGTACGCCCTGCGGCAGAAGGGCTGTGAGGAACTGTTTAGGTGTGGCAGGATCGAGCTTCATCTAATTTACTTCATTGTGTTCACATATTGGATTGTTGCCAGATTGTTACTGAGCGAGTGAGCGTGCGGTGAGAAGGAGAGAAGGAGAGAAGAAGCAGTTTCCTTTTCTTCACCCTGCTGCCTGCACGAACTTCAGTAAAAGCGAAAGGTGAAAAGGACGCCTTTGCTTTAAAATTACAAGAACCTCCTCCCCAGCGACGCGCAAGTCACGTGTCCATCAGCTGGGTTCATCAGGACACCTGGTGCGCCCTTGCGGCGTAAGCCCTGCGGCAGAAGGGCTGTGAGGAGCTGTTTGGTGGCTTTGGGGGTATGGAGTGTGTCTCCTAGTTTGCTGGGAGCGCCAAACTTGAAGACTGTACAATCCCTTCCTATTGCAGCAGGTAAGCAGTTAACAATGGCCGTGGTAGGCCCTTTGACACGCTCAAAACTAAAGCAATCTATACAGGCTATTGACAAAACTTTGATTCAAGCGGAGGATCTGTTCACCCACAAGTGTGATTAGGAGGGATAGAACTGGTCGTGTCAACAGCAAAGAGATCTGCTGCCTACTGTTATAAACACAGATCAAACAATGAGTGACAGTCAATCCGCTTTCCCCTCATTATTGCAACTGACAACTAAACAGCTATCGGGCACACCCCATTATACGTCTTTAATCAGTGTTGCAGGGAATGGTGCGGCATTTGTTATAGACGTGGGGGATGAGAGTGGCACTGGTGGAGGAGAGAGCGCACAGAGAAACAGAGAGATTAGGCTTGGGGGCGTTTCAAAAGATGCTGCAGACTATGAAGAGTCAGACGCCGATAGCGCTCCATGCCCAAATCTAAATGAATCCTTACACGATGGTGATAGAGGTAAAGAGATTGAAATCAATGTGGCAGCATTTGACTCTCCGTTCGATGTAACTGACATTGAGCTTTTGGAATTAGAGGTCCCGTGTTTACTGAGAGAAGCAAATTCAATGAAATTTACATACCCGACTGTCGAAGGCAAAACCAAAGATATCAATGCGGGAAGGAACTTGAATAAAAATCCTCAGGACCTCAGATACAGATGTGACAACATGCATTCATTAACAACGAACAAGGTATTGTTTGAAGAAGGATACAAAAACACAGGAACTATAGGATAACTAATGCGAGAGGAGATTAGAGCATGCGCGAGTCAATATGGCGAAAACTGCCAAGAAGACGTAGTGATAAATGGCAGCACGCCAATTAGTGGATTTGACTTCGCAGGTCGTGAGGCTCGATTAACAGAGCATTTAAAAGCTGACTTTGAATCCATGAAGAGCAAATTAGCGGAGAGCTTCTCAGCCACAAATAAGACAAAAGGCAGAAATGCACGAACTGACATCCCCCAAATACATGGGATGAGTAAAGGGCTTTCAAATTTGCAAATAAGCTCTGACGTACATCGTCGGCTAGAGAGCTCTGCAATTAACAGGGATCAATCATCGCTAAGAAAACAAACGTACGTCACTCCTGCAATTCTGCAAAATGAGAAAATGACTCTACCCCAGCATGCAAGAAAGGGAATCAGAATTACCACTCAGCCGATGTTAAGCTGTTCGACGCCAGAGCTGGCGATTTCGTCAGAGGCAGCTGGCCCGATGCTGCGCAGTGCTACAGGCGAGCCAAAGCGAGACGGAGGAGGGCTGACCAGTGGGAACAAAGACATCCAACAAAACGATGTGGAAAATGAGCAGTCATTTAAATCAAATCTGTCTACTGCTGCTGCAATACAAATCCATAATAATGTATTGGCCGCGACGTCTTTGGCAATGATACCATTGGTAAAACTTTATGAATCATTGCACGAAGAATTACTGAACAATAGTGCACAAATTAGTAATTTAAATGGAAAAATATCTAAAATGGAAAGTGCAATCATATCTTTCAAACAGTTTCTTGAAACTGAAACTTCCAAAGCAACGTCTTGGCAAGTCCAGCTAAGCGAACAAACCAGTATAGATAACATCGGGAAAAATACCTTAATGGAAGTGCTGCCAAGCTGTTTAATGCAAGTGAGAACGGAGGCAAACAGTCAGGCGACAGTAACCACTATTCCACAGGTCCACCAAAAAATTGTGGAAACACAGGTTGATGTGAGCGGAGATGGCGGCTGCACGTCCAATACACCGGATGGAGAAGAGGCCTTAGCCAAAACGACACGGCCCGTGGAATTACAGAGACTTCGACCTCATGAGAGCGCTGAGCCATCATTAGGATCACATCAGATGGGTCAGGAGGAGGTCAGTGAAACGACAACCTCTAATGCAAATAAAGCAGAGGCAAATACTCACACAAGAAATAGAAACATTGCTACGATTTTTATGGAAAACATTGGAAAGTCATCTGAAAAACCTCACTGCTCTACAAACAAATTGACATATGGAATATTTGGTGGTGCTGCCAAAAACCTAACAAGAGACATACAAACCGTTCAATCTAAGGCGGATAAGCAGTGCCCAGCAAAAAAAACTGAAAAAAAGAAAAATCTTTCTTTAGAAAAAAACAAACAAACAAGCAGTTCGAGAAAGTTCATACAAAACTTGCCAACACCAGTCAAACAAAGTCTTTTTACAAGAGAGAAACAGGGTCGACATAAAGAATCGAAGAAAGAAAAAAGTCTCATAAACATGGTTGGAGTAACAGCAAAATTAAATCCTAAAAATCCCAAAAAAAGAATGAGACTGGATTCAGATAACGACTCAATTCAAACAGTGAAATCTTCAGTGGACCTCTGTAATTTGTCGACATACTCTGACGACTTTGAAGAAGACATTATGGCAGGAAATCATGAGACTGACGAAATGAGTCAGTCAAATTTGATGGAATCAAACGAAAGAGCGGCAAGGCAAATCCTAACAGTACCAATGGCAAATTCCGTAAAAAAAGATGAGTCTCAAAGGCATCTACGAACTATAGCAAAACACAGGAATTTACCTGACACTAAGGAAAGTCAGTGAGACACTTTGAGTAAATATCAGGTGACATTAAATCCGAAGCAAACTTTTGCTCAATCACAGAATAAACGATTTCTTGTGGAAAAACAAATGTCGTCTCAAGTAAAATCGTTGTCCGGGAAAATTCGGATTGAAAACATATTTAATGATGAAAATGACATCAATTTAAATAGAGGCAATGTAATTCGTCTCATGCATTCAGTACTGATACTAAGGACGGTGAGATGCCTTAAGGAAACAGCTAAAAGCAGGTCAATCTTTTCCGCTGCAAGTTGACAGTGCGGAAACAAGAATGAGAAAACATTAGCTAGATAAATACGAGCAGGAAGGACTCTCCACGCTGATATCATGGAATACGAGAGGCTTCCAACATTTATTCGATGACTTTCTAGTAGACCTGACAGAAAATATTGCCATATGCTTACAGGAGACATGGCTGCGGATTCCCCCAGTAAATGATGGGTACCTGACACTGCTTAATCCAGCGGAGAAAAAACGCCCAGGGCCGTCCATTCTCAGGCTTAATTACAATGCTGAAAAATGGTACAAACTGGGAAGTATGTGAAAAAGAAAACCCAAATAGCTTTGTTCAGGCGACCTTAATTCAAAAACTAAATGGATTGTACATGAAAACACAATATTTGTTAATAATTAACACTTATTGGAATCCAGCGAAGATCACAACTGAGAAGTTTATTTCATCAATAATGACCATAATTTATAATAAAACATCAAGATTTATCGATCATCATATGTGGAGACATGAACCTAACACAGTTCAATTATGAAAAGAAGCTTATCTCAGTTGCAACGAAGGAAGCACAGAAAACAATGGCTAGGAGAGTTTGATAGGATAATGAAATGGATGCAAGAGATTGTGGCATGGTTAATGGACATGTAACTGGCAATATGCCACTAAATTTCAGCTGGCGAAACTTTGTTCATGAAAAAATCTTAGACTTTACATGGACATCAAAAAACCTATGGAACAAGATCGCGAATTTAATAATTGTGCCGACCGTACACAGCGACCATGATGTCTAGGAAATGACATGGCCATTAAGCCAGAAATTGAAAGCACAGAATTGCAAACAAACTTTGGAAGTAAATCAAGGGTGAAATCGGCTCCGATCAAAAGAGAAACAAATAACAGGTTTGACAGAGGAGTTTGTCCTTATCCTACACAACATGTGATTCGATAAATTATGTAGCATTACTGCCTTACCCAAATATGAGTGGATCACAGAATGCACAAAAGGCAAAAATACATAGGCATGAGTGGAGTAAAGCTGTAAAAGATCAGAAGAAACAGCTCAAAGAGAGTTAAAACGAAATATGGGAGTTGAATCTCTTACACCTATCAAACAACGAAGACAAAAATACCAATACTGGTTAAAAGCGTTTTCTTGCATGAGAGACCAAGAACGTGGTGAGATGATGCTATTGTTAATTAAATATAACAACTCGAGGGAGATCTGGCGCATTTTAAAGCAAGATAATGCAAACCAAACGAATATGCTAGCAAATGGGGTTGCCGAGGGCGACTGGCAAAAGCACTTTAAAGGTGTATTCTCAAAAACTCAATCTCAAACAACACCAGAGCGGGAAGCCGAGGTAACGCGGTGGGAAGTATCGGCTAGTGAAGAAGAAATACAAATTGCTATTGGCAAGCTGAAAAACTCCAGAGCAGCAGGGCCCGACGGCATTTCCAACGTGATGCTAAAAGCATACAGACATGAGTGGTCTATCTTTATAGCAAAGTTATTCAATAGAATTGCGAAACAAATATCGCTTCCAGCCTCTTGGACTGAGGCGATAATAGTGCCAGTTTTCAAGAAGGGCAATCGGGCTGACCCGGCCAACTACCGCCCGATTGCCCTCCTTGATACAATTGGAAAGATAATGGCCACTTTTCTCCAACAAAAACTAACAACGTGGGCAAACAACAAAGAAATTTCAGACTGTCGACAGACAGGCTTTACAAAAGGAGTCAGGACGGAGATCAACTTGATAATGATCAACTTGTTGAAACTAGAAGCTCTAGAGAAGAGATCAAATCTGTTTCTCACCTTCGTGGATATGCAACAGGCTTTTGATACAATAAATCGTGAACTATTATGGAGAAAACGTACAAACTGGGATTACCCAGAAAACATCTTACAACCAATAAAGGCCTTTCATTCAAAAACTTCAAGTCGTGTTAGGATAAATGCTACTTTGTTTAAGCTGTTCATCGCTGATATCCCCGATGTACTAACAAACGTAAAATGTTTTTCTCCAAAAATAAATGGACATCAAATCTGCTGCGCAACATACGCTGACGATCTGGTCCTGATCGATTCAACTCAAATAGGGCTACAGCGACTACTATCAGGTTTACAAAAATATATGGAGTTAAACGAACTGCGGATTAATGTAAAAAAGACAAAAATCATGAAGTTCGGTCTAGCAAAAGGAAAAATAAACAGAAACTTCAGGTGGAAGATCGATAACAAAGAAATTGAGGAAGTGGCTGAAATTCTCTATTTGGGAGTAGTGGTAAATAGATTGATTAAAGAAACAAGCTGGGTTCAGAATCTATTTCAACGTATGGAAACGTTCTCCCTACAAGGAGCGAGAATTCACACCTTATTTGGAAAGTTCAGTGTAATCCCTATTCGGCAGTTCTATACGCAAAAAGTAGTTCCTGGTATCATCTTTGGAGCAGAATCAGGTTGGAACTTAGACTATAAAATTTGGACACAACTAGAGGGAATCTTTTGGCGGCAAGTCCTAAGAGTACTTAAATATATATAAACAGCTATAATTGGGCGTGAACTTGCACTGGAACAGCTATATGGATTTGTCGTCTGGAAATCCCTTGTGATACTACGAAAAATGTTAATTGAAAACCCAGAACCAGCATATAAAATACTTGCGCCTAGAGACACCATTGCGTATACTGGCTTACTTAAGAAATGGATGCAAAAGGTAGAGGCAGTTTTGCAGGCAGCAGATATTCAGATGGCAACGTTGTTAGACTAGCCCCAAAACGTAAAAAAGAAATTAGAACAGTGGTTTTGGATTCAGAACTTGTCCAAGTATAACAAACTGCCAACTGCCCTAGAACTCGGGTTTGCAATGAATCGGCTAGACTTCATGCCACAGTACCTGCAACAATTCCCGTCTCGTTACCATCACAATGGGTTTCTAAGATTGCGTCTAAATGCATATAAAATGAAGCAAATGCTGGTGGTACGTCGTATGGAAACCACAAATGATGATGTATGTAGATTCTGCATGGACAGCATAGAATCACTCAAACACTTAATCACAGAATGTACTGCACTAAAGGACCAAAGGTCAACCCACCTGAGTCAATTTGCCCCAGCAGGTGAAAATAAGGACGAATGGTGGCTCAGGATTTTGGGCAGAAGTTCTGTGCATTTGACATGCTCAGTAATAAATGTGCTGGATAATATTCTGAAGTAAATAAGAAATAAAATGAAATAATTATCTTTCACCTGCTGAACACATCAAGTGTTAACTATGGTCTAACATTGAAAGTTTAAGTCCTGGAGCTTATGTTGTGAATTGTTAAGAAGTCGTTTTAATGAAATGACATGAAATGTGTTGTGACAAAAGTTTGAATCAAACTAAAGGTTACAAAAAAAAAAAGAATTATCGAAGATTTTTGTCGACCAAGGTGGTAGGGATTCACGACCATAAAAAATACATGGAATCGCTTTTTGTTTCCAGTATAAAATTGCTGGCTTTAGGGTGAAGGCACCATAACTGTGTATGATGATCTTGGCCTGGGAGGTGGTTGTATTCAGTTTTTGTTTTACAACATCTAGATGGCCAGAAACTGAGGCATTACAATCAAATACCATTCTCAGGTAGACATAGTTTGGAACAATTACCAAAGGAATTTGATTAATTGTCCATGATGATGTATGTCTTGAGTAATGATTTGGTCTATAGATGACAATTTGAGTTTTAGAAGTATTGTTGCACAATTCATTTTTTTCTATGTAACTATTAAAGGCATTGAGGTGGTTTTGAAGACCACTTGGGGGTTTTTGAAAGTAGTCCTAGTTCATTAGCGTACATAAGTGTCTGGATTTTAATATTATTTAATTTGGGAGAGTCTGATGGTATTGCCTGAAATACCTGGCGTACGCCATGCATGAAATAATTGAAGATGGCCGACGCGAGTAGGCAGCCTTGTTTGAGGCCACGGGCAGTTGGGATTGTCGAGGACAGCAACCCTTCTAAAGTCAATCTGATACAAATTGATGTATCACAATGTAATGCTTGAATGATTTGCTGTAATGTCTGAGGACACTTATCTCTTATCAGTTTGGAGAATAGCAGAGGGCGAGAGATGGCGTCAAAGGCTGTGTGGAGGTCTACAAAGGCAAAATAGATTGCCTGCTTAGACTTCTGCGCTTGGAATTTGACCGCGTTAAGGCAGAGCAAATTGATGTTCGTGCCCAAACCTGCTAAGAAACCCATCTGAAAAGGATCTCTTTTGAGGGTGGTTCTTGTCCAGTTGTTAAAATCACAAAGAATGAGTTTAGCAAAAAGCTTGCCGGGCGCATCTAGCAAGGCAATAGGCCTGTAGTTGGATGGATGAGTCTGATCACCTTTTTTGTGAATTGGATCTATTATGGAGCTTTTCCACGAGGTGGGAATACAGCATGATGTGTTGATTTGCTGGAATAAATCATTTAGAATTTTAGCCCACATAGAAGGATTGGACTTAAACATAAAGTTGCTAAGGCCGTCCGGACCCATGGCTCATGAGGGACTGATGTGTTTAATGTATCCCTCAAGAATGGTCGAAGAGCATTCTAGAAGCCATTTGTCCTGACCCTCTTGTCTGATGACAGGGTTGGAAAAAGTGGGGTCCGCATACAGGAGGGTGTAGTGCTGGATCCACTGTGCCTCAGGGACACTAAGGAGTTGCATACAAGGTTGGGTCTGATGGACACACTGGTTAAAGATGGCCTATGTTTCTGCAGTGTTTTTATTACCTATTAATCTAAGCATATGTTCACTCTCATGCTGCAGGATATGAGCTTGATGTTGCCGCATCCAGTTACGATATTTGCAATTAGCTGATTTCAGTTGTTGATTACGAGAGGGAAAATTGGATTTACAAATTAGTCTTTTTTCACGCTGATATTCGGACTTCCTGGCTTTAACAAGGGGATTGAATGAGTGTTTGTGGAAAGCTCCTCGAAGATTAGCAGTTTTTATTGGGTTTTTAAATGTGAACAACAAATTTGTATACTGCGTTGGATTATAAGCATTATTATTGCAAATGAACAGCTTGGAAAAGGCTAAAAGGTTTGACTCAGACCATCAAAAACGAGACTTTGCATTGTTGACAATTAGGTTTTGCCGAAAAAAGGTCTGAACTAATTGTGCAGAAACCCAGTTTATTGTTAATACTAATAGATGATGATCACTGTATATTTGGGGAATGACTTCAAAGGATTGTATGTTGCCATTCAAGCTGGTATGAGTATACATATAGTCAATGGTGCTAGATATGGTTTCTCTTTGCCACGTCGGGTGAGCTGGGATGTCACCCTGTATCAAACCATTGGTCATATGAAAGTTTCGTTCCAGCATGAATGTGGACCAACGCTTAACTTTGGCATTGGTATTTTTGCCTTTAGGATGTAAACAAATAAGGTTGAGGTCTCCAACAATGATGGTATCCATTATGCCCAGAGTGATAGTTATAAGATCAAGCAGTCTGGACATACCACTATAAGAAGCAGTATCTGTTAGCCCAAGAGGATTACGATATATGTTGATCAAAGCCAATTTGTGAGTTGGGCATGAGACTTTCACAAGTTGTATATATGCCGAGACTGAATCCCAAGATTGAACCGAAAAACCCTTTGACATATTGACCCCCACCATAAGGCCTGAGGAGGGGCGACCCTTGGTGCCTGCAATAGCTGGTAACAGTACAATCTCATAATTATTCCATGCTGGTAAGCGTAGGAGCCAGGTTTCCTGCAATGCTATGATATCATACACTTTGGGGAAGCTGGAGATGGAGGTTTGCAAATGAGAATGACAACGTGTATTCCAGTTTATAATAGTGCAGGGAGATTCTATTTGAGTTACTGATGGTTATGACATGTAGCGATGATCAGGCTGAGAGCTTCTCGCTGTTATTTCATGATTGTGTGTAATTGACATTAATTGCTTTACATCGTTTCCTTCATGCATGCGCGCCGGATCTAGTGCTAAAAGGAATCCCATGTTAAACAACTGCATTTTTACTTTCCAAACAGTATTCAACACAATCACAGATGGAATCCACAAACGTACGACTGAACAAGTAAACTCGGAGACAAACTCGATCTGTTCAATGTCACCAGAGCAGATATCTTCAAGCTCCACTATTTCTGAAAAGATGTTCAGCACGCTGCGTCTATTCAAATCCTAGGTGTCAAAATTGCCTCCACGACATTTTAGAATAAGAGAATGGCATTTTCGGGTGTCAAATGCTCTATGTCTGGCTTTCAATGTAAAATCATCTTTTTGACTTGAGTTAGCAATGGGCTCAGTAGAATTGTGTGGAAGAGAAACAGAATCCATGTGCTGCGAAGGCAGAGAATAGTCAACGGTGTTAGGCAAGGGGGGATGATAAGGGGCAGTGACATTTGGAACAGTCACACTTGGAAGGAGCCATTGGAGCAAGTTAGAGTTCTGTTGAGTTTTTGGAGCAGATTTCAATGCCGGGGCCCTTGGATGTGACGCTAAATAGGAATCTGGAGCCTTGTGTATTTGGACAATGGTGAGGTCACCAGCCTCATTTGGATTTGTTGTGACTTGGTGGGCCGCAGTATTCAATTTGGGCACCAGTGGAAA
Organism: Ambystoma mexicanum; assembly: GCF_040938575.1. NCBI lineage: Eukaryota > Metazoa > Chordata > Amphibia > Caudata > Ambystomatidae > Ambystoma > Ambystoma mexicanum. The sequence goes on along the minus strand of NC_090936.1, from coordinate 134,331,625 downwards.
AACATTGTTGGCAGGCTCTGGTGCTCTCTGCGCATTCGCAGAGTCCCTCTGCACATTCGCAAGATCCAATTCGCGAATAAGAGCATCAAGGTGGTGGTAGGATGTGGATGGAGGGGGTAAAGTCGCTGGAAGCGCCACCAAAGATGGTGGCATAGGGGCATGTGCCTGAAGAGCCTGACTGGGAGGCACGGTGATCAAGATCTCCTTGGAGGGGGCTACCGAAAGAGGTAGCGAAGGCACAGCCAGAACTTGTGGCACAGGAGTGGGCTGTTGTATGGCCGGGCGACGAGGTGGTCAGGGGTGCAAGGGGAATTTCAGGAGCTGGACAAACGGCTACTTTCACCGTTGGACCTTTATCCGCATTAGAGTTTAAGGTGGTAAAGAAAGATTTCAAGGTTTGTTTTGGGAATCTCAGACTGCGACGATTTTGAATTTGCTTGGACAAACGGCCAGAGCATCTGGGAAGTCGTTTTTTCTTTATACAAGCCGGTGGTAAAGTAGGCACAGTCTCCACCCCAATTGGCACCACAGCTGGCGGAGGGACAGTAGATGATGGGGAGGGATTGTCAACTGGCGTGGTGGGGATGCTCAGCCATGAGTCACGTGAAGGTGGGAGCCCGAGAGCCAAGGCACTCTGTGCATCTGAAGTGATGATATTAGCAAACGTTGGAAGAGTGGAGGCAGGTGGAAGGTGTGGAGACCTGGCCGATCCAATGGTGATGATTGAGACGTCATCTACTGGTACAACATCCGAGTTTGGGGACTTTGAGGGGCTTAATCTGAAGTGCCGTGATAACAGCTCAAGAAAAGATAGCACTTGTTGGGTTTTGGTGGATTGCTATTCAATTTTAGCGTCAAGTCCATCGTATAGTTTAGACAGGGTCACCATATTCAATTGCATGTCGGCTAAAGTGACGTCACGAGTAGGAATGGAGGATCGGGACAGAGGACTTGGGGCAATAGGAGCAAATGGAGCTAGGACACGCACCCTCCTTGGTTTGGAATACACAAAGGATACAGTTGAGGAACTTGGGGAGGACGCTGAACCTGCAGGGATTTCAGCGACGCCATTTGAGCCGATGAACATTGAGGTGGACGACTCACACTGGCACGCGTAAAGAGAAAGATCAGGGTCAGATCAGGGGGAGAAAGTTTGGGGTACAGCAGCGTTGGTGAACTCTTGCCTTGGGCGAGGGAGACACGGTAGGGGGGTATGGAGCATACTGTTATCGGAAAGGGGCAAGGCGGAAAATTTTGAATGGGGTTCCGGTGCAATGTAAGCTACTGGACTGTCTGGAAAAAACACTTTTGGTGTGGGGCGGGGGGCAACATGTAAAGGAAGCAATGTCGGTGCGGTTGGACTCTTTGCGATAGGAGTCATAGGCACAGGTGACAAAGTAATGGATTTGTAGGAAGAACATGATTTGTAAGAGGAGCATGAGGCACAGGCATGTGGCATGGTTATGCCATTTGGCTGAAAGATTACGGGCATGCCTGTGTTTAAAGAGTATGCTATTAAGGCGGGTGCCACAATGCAATGCCTGGAGATGAGACCAGATCTCAGAGTACAAATCAATATGAAGAATAAAATAAAATACAGAATGTAAATAAATAATTATCTCTACAACACAAACAATCCACAATGGCAGGCAGTAGCAATGGCAATTTGTAGAATTTTGATTGTCAATCAAAGTAGGGCAGAGAAAAGGCAGGGACAGTTAAGATGAAAAAGAAAAAAAGAAATCGGGCGCCTGGGCCGCTGGCTGCGCAGCTAAGCAGCCAAGCAGTACTTAACCAGTACTTGCCCCGAGTGCGCATGCGCGAGTGCGCGTGATTTTCAAATATATGGGCTGTTAAGAATGAGGACACTTAGAGGCGGTGCTCTTCTTAAAGAGCACACGTAGCTTAGTACGGCAGCCACTTCAGCCACTTCAACAATAGCAACACGAGCATGAACAAATCCAGGAATCCAGGAAACAGAAAAGCGCAGGGGAACTCGCAGCCAAGCAGTACTTAACCAGTACTTGCCCCAAGTGCGCTTTGCAACTGCCCTCTTTTGGCTTTGGCAATAATTGTTTGTATTGGCTTCTAGTAATATTGCCCTCTCATGTTGTTGGAAATTATTCTGACCTTCAAAACACAATGTCACTTTGCTGGCCTGTTTGCCAAGTTCGTATGTTGCCACTTTCTCCACTTCATATCAGCTTGGTATTAAAAATTATTATTATTCTGCTTTACATCAGTTCGATATTCAGAGTACCCGGACCAGGCTAGAAGGTGATCACGGAGCGCTACGGGATCACAATATGCTAGTGAACTCGCCGGGTTTGGCGTGCACGTCCGGGTCTTCTATGTCTTCCATGTCTTCTGCTCCGCTCTGCACAGGAAACTGCTTCTCTCTGTTTTCCTTGGCCCACACTGGTCGGAAAAGGAGCGCTCCTCACTCCAAAGACTCTCTGGTGCTCACCTTCCACCAGAACCCACCTTATTGTGGGTAAGTCTTCTCACCTTCCCCCTTCCCGCCGCACAACCTTTACAATCAAGGTCTCTGAAGGAAGAGACCCTCACAGAACCGGCATCTGTTTGTCAAACGACGGCGGTGGCTCTGGCGTCCCTGCCTTCCTTCAGCTGCAACTGCAATGTGGAGTTACTGCATTCACTCCACCTCCCACAACCGCTCTCTACGGCCTGCGCTTGAGATGGGCTTTTATGCCTCCCAGTCTCCCTCAGGCATGGGTCATTAGCCCTGTGAGACTGCAACTTGCAGTTCAGTGCCTCTGCATCCCTCTTCTTTGCCCCCAGTACTTTGGGAATTGTGGGACTTGAAGTCCACAATGTTCAAATCACCCTTTTCCACAGTTTCAATTTTACACTGAACCATTAGGATGGTGGGGTCTCTGTGAAAGATTAAAGGAGGTTTCCCATTGCTCCTGACCTGCTTCCCCCCCTCCCCCCTCATGTGATCCTCCTGTAGAACACCAGCCCCAGGGTCAGGATCAGGAAGCATTTACCTTTCCCTGTTGTGAGTAACCTGAGGGTATCCTTACTCCTACTCTCCTGGGATCCTTTGCTCAGGTGGCCAGGGAAAGGCTATCGCTCTTGGATCCCGACCCTGGGGGTGGAGAAGCGAGGGAGAATCACCTGGGTGGTGGGTCCTCTGAGATTGGGAGTGGGGCCGCCTGCAGGTTAGACATAGTATCTCCGTGTTGTGGAACTCTGCAGAAGGAAGGAGGACGCTGTGCACGTCCCCATCGAGGCAGCAAAGTTAACAGCGTGTGAGAGGAGCTCCCTGGTATGCAAGCAGGGCTCGCAGGAGCTGGTCCGCGGACCTGCAAGGAAGAAAGAAGTAGCGGGAGCCGTTAGGGAACGAAGCAAAGTACCAGTGAGTGTTGGGGAAAGGCACTCGATAACAGGGTGTTCCTAAGCAGGCCACGAATGGGGAATTAATGCATTCCAATTACCGAACTGCACAGACAATTCAAAATGAGCACAATCAATACCGAACTGAATAACAACTTGAAAATAAACCATACCGAGTACATACTGGATACCAAATTGAAGGAAAACTTTTAATTTAAACAATGCATATCTATTGAATACCGAACTGAAAATTAATAGATATTTTATTTGTATCACGCTCATACACAAGTGTTTCAGAGCGCGATGAGACAAGGGAGGGGGAACAAGGGAGAACAAAGCAACGCTATTACTAGGCCCAGGGACATTGAGAACGTGCAAGTGCTGGGGAGAGGGAGGGCGAAAGTGCAGGGGCGAGGGGAAAAGTTGAAAGTGCTTAGCAAAGAAATAAAAAACAACAATGGTTGTGCAGCCAGGTGTCTGATAAGTGCAGAAAAAGGGGGAGACTGTAGGGTAACAGGTACAGACCCAAATGCGAGGGTTGCCAGGAGGCAGTGCGGGTGTGTGGCAGGGTGGGCAAGTACCTGGGCCCGAAATCAGAGGGTAACGATGCTGAAGCAAAAACAGATCAGCAGGGGAGAGGAGGAGCGAAGGCAGAAGCAAAGAGGAAGTTCTTGAGGTGCTTCCGGAACCGGAGATGGTTCTCTTCAAGTTTCAGAGTGGCAGGGAGACTGTTGCAGAGGGAGGCCCCAGTCAAAGACTGCAATCTACTCACAGCTTTTCTCTTTGCGAAACGACTGACCATGAGGGAGTTGGAGGTGGAGGAGGGAAGAGCTTGAGAGGGAAGGTATTTACTGAGGGAGAGTTGACGGTATTTTGGGCCCAGGCCCAAGAAAGCCTTGTGGACAATGCAAAGGGTCTTGAATGTAATCCTTGCAGCTGCTGGGAGCCAATGAAGAGATTTTCCGGGCTGGAGAGATACGATCCCAGGGCTTGAGGCCAAGGACAAGTCTTGCAGTCTTGTTCTGGATGAGTTGCAAAATGCGGAGAGTAGAAGCAGGTAGATTTAGAAAGAGGCTGTTGCAGTAATCCAACCTAGAGAGAATCAGGTCTCCAGAGACACTGAGCTTCTGGGGGAAGGAGAGGAAAGGCAGAATAACTCTGAAGAGGTACAGTTGGAAGTTCGACTTTTTAGAGACATCATAGTTGTGGGCAGAAAAGGAAAGTGTGGAGTCGAAGATGACCCTGAGGTTCTTAGCCTCGCAGGTGAGGGTGGGAGGAGGGTCGAGGGAGGCTGGCCAGAGAGTGATGGAAAAGGAGGGTGAAGGTGTGCCGATGAGGAGGATTTCAGGCAGAGATCGTTGGCGGCACACCACTCCTGAATAGCAGACAGGCAATCAGAGATCAGAGAAGGCGAAGAAGCGGCAGTGGGGAGCCTGAAAATGAGTTGTGATGAGCAGAGCACTGAAAATTGGAGCAGAGAAGGCAATGTGATGGGCGAAATTTGCCAGGTATTTGTTAAAAAGCCAGGGTGACAGGTTAGACCCCTGGGGAACACTGCAGGTAGAGAGGGGGATGGAGGAAAGAAGGGTTCCAAGTTGGACCTAGGAGGGTTGATCAGAGAGGAAAGAAGTCAGCCAGACCAGAGCCTGATCAGTGATACCCAGGTTGTCACAGAGACGGTTGAGCAGGATGTATGGTATGGATGGTATGGTTGACTGTGTCGAAGGCAGAAGAGAAATCAAGTGGGATGAGGACAAAAGGGATGTTAGAGTCCAGGTCGGAGAGCAGGTCTTCACGGATGTTCAGGAGAGAAGTTTCTGTGCTTCTGCCAGCTCTGAAGCCAGACTGATTGTCATGGAGACAACCGACGGAATTGGAGTGAAGGTTAAGCTGTGAGATAGCCAGCTTTTCCAGGAGTTTGCCCAAGAAAGGAGCGATGGAGATCGGGCGATAGTTTGCCAGGCAAGAAGGGTCAGCTGTGGGTTTCTTGAGGAGAGGGTGCACAAGTGAGTGCTTCCGATGGCAGGGTAAGGCTCCCGAGGCGAAGGAGAGCTTGCAGAAATCAGCCAGGGCATGAGCAAGGGTGTCAATGTGGTCCTTGATGGTTTTGGAGGAACAGGGAAGAACCTGTTTTGACAAGACTTTCATAGATCAGACTTGTCTATAGAACTCGTCAGGGGAGAAAAGAGGAAAGGACGAGAAAGAGGGTGGGGGGTGGCTGCAGGAGGACCAGAGTTCGCAGAAGTAGAATGGAGAAGAGGGGGAGTGAACGAGAGGGTGGACAGGATATCCTGGGTTTTTGAGATGAAGTGAGGGGCAGGAGCCATGCAAAGGGCCTGGAAGGCGACAGGAGAGGTACAGACTGCAGAAGGGTTGGCCAGCTCCTTGAAGATTTTGAAGAGTTCGGCTGAGTTGTTAGATGCCGCGGAGACACATGCTTGAATGTGGGCTCTCTTCTTAGTATGGACAGAGAGTCAGTATGGCCTTTGAAGCAGGCGGCAAGCCAGTTTGTCAGAGGATGAACAAGAAGCCCTCCATTTCCTCTCAGCCACTCTGCACTTGTGTTTAAGGGTAGCTAGGTCTGAGTCGTAAAAAGAATTGCACTTGGCTTTGGGCTTCAAAATGATCCTCCTTACAGGGGCAAGAGCATCAAGAGTATCGGAGATAGAAGAGTAGAGCATTGAAAGGGCTGTGTCAGGATGTGAGTCAGCCAGAGGTGGAGAGGAGGAAGAGAAGGTGGCGGCAAAAGCCTCAAACGACACACGCTTGATGGGCTGATCTCCGAGAAGGTAGGTGGCAGTGTTTAGGTTGGCTTGGCCTGGGAGGGTAGAGAGGGAGAGATGGAAGGAGAGGAGGGAGTGATCACTCCAGGAGAGAGGAGTGGTCAGAGGGATGGAGAGGGGAGGTCAAAGGAGATCAAAACATCAAGTGTGTGCCCTGCAGAGTGAGTCAGCCAGAGGGAAGGATGGAGAGGGATAGGAAATTGCAGAGGTCACGAAAGAGTACAGGGCAGGAACAGGAAGAGTCTAGATGGATATTGAGGTCAACAAGAAGGAGGAGTTTAGTGGTTGAGGCCAGGAGGGAGGAGGAGAGGCCTGCCCACTCAGAGAGGAATGAGGTGATCATACCAGGAGGCCGATAGATAGTAGCCACAGTAAGAGAGTGGCCAGGAGAGAGAGAGCCTGCAGACAAGCCATTCGAAAGAGTGTATGTCAGCATGGGAATGATAGAGGCAGGAATCCACTCAGGGAAGATCAGGGCTACACCCCCTCCGAACATACCGAATGCTCTTTTGAACACCAAAGTGAAGGAAAACCTTTAATGAAAGCTTGAAAAATAAGTAAAGTGAATATTTGTTGGGTGTCGAACTGAATGAAACCTTGCAATTTCACTTATTGAACCTGGAACTGAGTAACACTCTGTGGGCAAGCAAAGGACAGCCAAAGAGAAAGTGCCCATTTGAAAACAGCTCAGAGGAAAGAGTGCACATGCGAAAGAGTGTTAAAGGAAAGTGGGATATAAGCAAGATCACCCTACATTGAACTTAACTGATAACTGCATAACTGCGGGGGGCGTGGCTAACCACTGAATGATGAGCAGGTTAACTCCTAGAGCTCCCATGCAGCAGTAAAAATCCGGGCAAAATCCTGAAAAAAAAAAAACATGGATGGTGAGCAAACTATAGGAGGAGAAAGTTGAAGAGTCAGAGCACAGGATAGCATACTCCGGGAAGGGAGCGGAGCGAGGACTTATTCCTAGATCTCGCCGAAAAATCCTGGTCTCCTCTCGGGAAGGGGTAGTCAAGTGAGGAAGATATAGGAGGAGTGCTGGGAGCCCGCGGCCGGGGGAGACAGACTGCACGCCCAGGCGAGGCGGAGGCAGTGAAGAACGTGGAGGTGGGCCCGGCGAGGAAGAAGAGTTGGGCCCCGTCGTATAGTGAGAGGTGTGTAGCAGAGTGTGGAAGAGGAGCGCTGGAAGCCGGGCTCCGTTGTGCGGGGGGTGGTGCGGAGTGCCCCGTGAGGATGACAGCGGGAAGAGGAGCTGCAGAGAGCGGGCATGTGCGGCGGAGTGGCGGGTGGGTCCCTGGGCCAATGGAGCAGCGTTGTGGGAGGGACAGCCAGGTGTTGGAAGTCCGGACTGTGCGAGCGTGAACGTGGCTGCTGGAGCAGAGAGCGAAGGGGCCGTATCCTTGGATGAGAGAGGAGAGCGGGAGCCCTGCACTGCCAGGGTCCCGCTGGAGTAGCTGTCCACCCCTGAGGCAGCAGGAAGGTACGCACGTCCCTTCATCCTGTCAAGGGAGCGAGGTCTGGCCCTGTTGTGGCGGCGGCCTGAGCCTGGCAGGAGCGCACTGGGGCGGGGAAGGATACTTTCACATCACCCGTGGAGGGGATAAAGAAGAAGGGGGTCCAACACAGGATATTTAAAATCCACTCTTGGAGGCAGTGAGGTGGTCCAGGGGAGCGTACACTACTGTGGATAGGTGGGGGGGGTCCCGATCTCCAGCCCCCCACTGGTGAGTGGCTTTTTGAGGATTACATGCTCCAGATCTCCCCGCCCCCCCACATCCCCTGTGGAGGCTGAGTGCTGGGAGCGGTATTGCGCCAGCCACCCCCCCCAACCCACTACTACCCACCCCCCGCAAAGCAGAGGAAGGGTGTGGTGGTCCCTGGAGGTGTGGATTCACAGGGACTAAAGGATTGGAATAACCAGAGGGATACATCCCCATCTGGAGTGGTGGAGACAGGGTGCCTAGTTGGGGGTACCTGGAGGAGCCTCTGTCGGAGGTCATAGGGGAGAAGGACCCTTCTGGAGCTGGTTATCGTGCGGAGTAGAAGAGGCGCTAAGGGGCACGGATCCTCGAAAGAGGAGTGGGTCTGGTGCTTGGGGCCCGGGGACGCTAGTGGGGAGCCGGGCAGAGCTGTAGAGTCTGTGCCAAGGGGTGAGATATCAAGTCTGGTCCATTATGGGCAAGAATCAGCAGCGGATTGAAAAATATACAAAGTCCAAAGGCAGGAGGGTAGAGAGCGACAGGAGAGTTCCCCAGGAGAGGAAAGAGGTGCAGTGACCCTGGATTCGCTAATGGAGGTGATACAAGTCTCCAGGAATACCCTCCAAGAGAGCATCAAAGAGGTGGGAGTAGATGTCTCCCTTGTGAGGGCGGACCTCCGTAAAGTTTGCAAGAGGGTCACAGAGGTGGAGCAGAGGGTCAGCACGGTAGAAGATGATGTCCAGAAGCTAAAAAATCAGGTGGCGGGCCTGGTGGGGGCAAACCGAACACTAGAAACAAGAGCTGAGGATGCGGAGGGGCGCTCCAGGAGCTGTAACATCTGTCTGGTTGGGGTCCCGGAGAAAGAGGAGGGCCCTAGTCCGGAGCTTTTTGTGGAAAATCTGATACTAAAGGTTTTGGGGATTAAGGGCTTGTCCAATCTCTTCACGGTGGAAAGGGCTCTTAGGGTCCCGGGGAGGCCTCCGCCGCCGGGTGCCCCGCCGAGAGTGCTGGTGGCCAAAATTATGAACTTTAGGGACCGGGACGCCATTCTACAGGATGCTCGCAGGGCAGGCCATTATGAGATTGGTAACGCAAAGTTAAGGATTTTTCCGCCGGAGGTGCAACGCCAGAGGAGTCCTATGAAGTGGTGAGAAGCCGTCTAAGGGAACTCAACTTGAAATTCATGATGTGTTTTCCAGCTAAGTTAAAGGTGTTGTCAGGGGGGAGGGGGAGTCATGGTTCTCCACGTCCCCGAGGGAGGTATGGGACTGGCTGGATACGAGGTAACCCAAATCAGATCCTTCTTCGGAGGGCGGGCCGGGTGGTGGAAGAATGTGGGTAATGCCCAGTGGGAAATGAGTGAGGGATGACCTTGCAGGAATCGGTTTCTTGGGAGTGAGTGGGGGGAAAGAAAAAAGGGGGGGGGTGTTGGTGGCGCTCATGGGGTAGATGTCGAAGCCCCCTAATCTAAGTGACGCCATTGACTACCGACCCTATGGGAAGTGAGGAAGAGGGGCTGAGTAGGTCAGTGGGTCTACAGTCATGGAGGTGGGATTGGAGTTCAAGGGGGTGGATCTCCCTATGGTAGTGGGGGGAAGCACGGGGGGAGGCGGAAGGGGGGGAGAGGTGAGGGATGGGGTGAGGGGATTAGGAGGGGTAAATGGGGGAGGGTCAAGGGGGAGAGCGCCAAGTTGAGGTCAGGTGCTGGAGGGGGGGGGATTGATACCACGATGGGGAGTGAGGTCTGGCACAGCTGTAAAAGGAGGAGTAGGGGAAGTGGCGATGGAGGTGGGTACAGATGTAGTGGAGGTTGAAAGGGAGAAGGGCTAACTTGACAGAAGGCTCCAGTATATCAGATGGGTAAGTTAGGGAGTTTGAAAATCGGGACTTGGTATGTCCAAGGGCTGGGGAACTACCAGAAAAGGAGGTGGGTGGGGGAGTTTCTAAAAAGGCAGGGGATACAAATGGCCTTGTTACAGGAGACACATGCAAATGCAGAAGTGCTGGGGAAGTTGGGGAAGTTGGGGAAGATGTGGGGAGGGCAGGTATGTGGCACGACGTACTGAACTCAGGCTAGGGGTGCACTCATTTGGGTGGCAAAAGGGATGCCATTGAAGGTGGAGGCGGTGGTCAAGGATGAGGAGGGTAGAACGATCCTTACACACTGCTTATGGGAAAATAGGTCAATTTGTTTGGTTAACTCATATGCGTCAAACGTGGACGATAAGGAGTACTTCCCCTCGGTGCTTTGTATGATGGGGGTCTATAGAGGGGAAATGATAATATGGGGGGGGAGATTTTAATTGCCACTTGGATGAGCGGATGGATGGGCTGGGGAGTAGAGGGGTGCCTAAGAAATACATGGCGGGGTCACTACAGGAGATAATGCGGAAACTTGATTTGGTGGAGGTGTGGAGGGAGAAACATGGGGAAGAAAGGGGGTACTCCTATTATTCGGGCGTGCACGGCTCGTACTCGCGTTTGGATTATATTGTAACGGGAAGGGCGTACTGTCAGTATTTCAGGGAAACGTATTTAGGGCGCACCCTGTCGGACCACTCCCCCTTGGTGGCAGCGTTGTTTGGCACTACTGAGAATCCCCGCGGCGGTTATGGTGGGTGCAGAGGGAGGTGTTACGAGACAGGGCTTTCGTGGCGGAACTGAGAGAGGGATTAGGGTCTACTTTGAGTTGAATGACGGCTCGGTGGAAACCAGGGGAGTGTTATGGGAGGCCTTCAAGGTGACTATAAGAGGGAAGTGCTTGGCCATGGCAGTGGGGATGCGTAAACCTCTTTTAGACATGGTACAACGGACAGAGGCCCAGGTGGCGGAACTGGATAAAGAGGTGGTCGGGGGTGCGGAGGTGGGAGAGGCCCTGGCGCGAGCGTTGGAACTTCATCAGAGGACCCTGACAGAATTATCACACTTTGACAGCAATAGGCGGGATGTCAACCTCCATGGGGAGGGAGACAAGGCGGGTAAACTGCTGGCTTGGTTAATTAGCAGGGAAGGTCCGAGTCGGGTAATCAGCCAGCTAAGGTCAAATACTGGGGAGGTGGTCGGGACCCAAAAGGAGATTAACAAGGCCTTTGTAACGTATTATAAGGAATTATATACAAGTGAGGGGGGATATGTAGATGTGGAGGACCTCATGGAAGTGCTGCGGTTGCCGAAGCTGGGGGAGGACCGTCGGGTGGAACTAGAGGCCCCTATAGAGGAGGGGGACATCCAGTGGGCGATCCGCACCATGAGGAGAGGGGCAGCACCGGTTAGGGACGGACTACCGGTAGAGTTTTATGCGATGTTTGCTGACTCCCAGGTTCCGCAACTCCAGAAGATTTATGAGGAGGCATTCCAGGGAGGCTGCCTCCCAGAATCAATGATGGAAGCAGTTATTACTGTGATTCTAAAAGAGGTGAAGGACCCGACGGACTGTGCGGCATATCGGCCCATTTCCTTATTAAATGTAGATGGGGAAAATCCTAGGAAAGATTCTAGCTGCTAAGCTGGCGACGGTTGCGCCGAGTCTGATACACCCAGACCAATGTGGGTTTATTGAGGGCAGGAGTACATCGGGTAACATCTCCTGACCCCATCATGTGATGGATGTGGTGAGGTCGCAAAGGCATGATATGGCAATAGCCTCATTCGACGCCATGAAGGCGTTCGATTCCCTGGAATGGAAGTGATTGTTCAGGGTGCTGCAGGAATTCAGGTTTGGGAAAAACATTTACAGGTGGTTGGCTCTACTATATACTAAACCGCTAGCGATGGTGAGGACTAATAATTGGGTGTCGGGGACATGGGAGTTGGGAAGAGGGACAAGGCACGGGTGCGCGCCTTCCCCGATTTTGTTTGCGTTAGCCTTAGAACCGTTGACGGCATTCCTGCGGCAGGAAATGGAGGCTGGAATCGAGGTGGGAGGGCAAAGACATATAGTGTCGCTTTATGCAGACGATTTTTTATTATATATGGTAGACCCCAAGACGTATCTCCCAGACCTTTTGGAAGTATTGCGGAACTTTAGGTATAGATCAGGGTTCTGTATAAATCTGGAGAAATCGGTTTTGTTTCCGTTAGGGGGGGGGCTACAGGAACGCCGGTTGGAGGACTTGCCGGAGGTGGGGATAAAATGGGAGAAGGAGTCATTTCGGTATCTGGGGGTACAGGTGTTTCATGATGTGGTGGATACATTTGTGCATAATACAGGGAAAGCATTATCCAAAATAGGAGATTCTATCCAATTCTGGAAGGGGTTGCCCCTCTCGTTGATGGGTAGAGTGGCGTTATGTAAAATGGTGATCCTGCCGCGGTTGCTCTACTTTTTCACTAATATACCGTGTGTGGCAAAGAAAGTGTTCTTAAAAATGTTAGATGTCAAGATCAGGGAGTTACTGTGGGGCATGGGGAGGAGAAAGGTTTCCTTACAAACGTTGCAGAGCGCTAGAGAGAAGGGAGGATTGGGCCTTCCAACTTATGAAAAATATTTTGTGACGGCGCAACTGCAGTCAGTGTTGGTGTGGGATCAATTAGAGGGGGGAGTCCCTTAAGATATTGGTAGGAGCCTTGCAGCCGGATTGTAGACCGGTGGAACTCCTGTGGCACCCTTAGGGGTTGAGGGGGGATCGGTAGTCTTTGAGGCGGTGAGGGAGACATGGAGGAAGTATGTGGGGGGCAGAGGGGTGAGGGGACGCTATGAGGGCGGGCTCCCATGGGGTGCCGATCAGAAACTGCGGCAGGCGATATGGAGGGTGGGGATACGGAGGTTAAGGGAGAAAGGATGTGAAAAGGTGGGGGACCTTTTTGAAGGTGGGAAGCTCCTTACCTGTAAGTAATGGTGTGATAAATTGGATCTTCCGCGGGGGGTTTTCTGGCGTATGGGGTGGTGGTTTCGTAGGATGGCGGAATCGTGGGAAGGAATTCCTGAGGAGCCGGAACCATGCCCGGTTCTTAGAGTACTACTTGTTCGTATGGGGGGGGGGGGTAGGGCACGCATCTCATGCATTTATAAGGCCCTTGGGGAAGGGACGGTAGAGGGGGAGTTGAAGGCCAAGGAAAAATGGGAGATGGATATGGGGCGTTCCATATCAGGTAAAGAATGGGAGCAGGTCTGGGACCTGGTTCGGAAGACTTCGAGGAATGCCCGCTTCCAGCTGGTCCAATTTAATATTTTGCACAGGGTATATATTACCCCGGTGGCACTCCGGGCAATGAATGGGGATCGATCGGACGAATGTCCTAGATGTGGTTCGGAACGGCAGGGTTCTGGCATATGGTATGGGAGTGTGAGGTAATAGTGGAGTACTGGGGCGAGGTTCTAAAAGAGGTGAATGAGGTGCTGGGGACCAGTTTGGAAAGATGGCAGGAGATCTGTCTGTGGGGGGAAGTTGCCGGGAGGGAAACAAAATAAGATACGGAACAGACTCGGACGGTTCTTGTTCATATTGGCAAAGTGCCGAATGGCGATAGCGTGGAAGTCGCCGCAGGGCACGGCAATCAATTTATGGCAGAAGGATGTGCGGAGATGGGGCTTAGCGTAATTAACGGTGTTGACGAATGTAGATGCAGAGGAAGACAAGGGGGAGGTAACGATTCACTGGTCCCAACTGCTAAATGATCTGTCAAGGGACAATGACTTACGCCCGCCGTGAACTGCCTGTACAGGAGGGAGAATATGAGGGAGTTACGGGAAGGGGGGGAATTGGGGGGTACGAACTGAAGGAGGACCTGCTCAATTCTCAACAAACAATAAACATTGAAGACCTGCGTGCTGTGACTAATGGAGAAAGAAGGAGTCAGATGGGGTATCTGGATGAGGGGGGAGGGGAAGTGGGAGGGGGAGGAGGGGATTGGGCGGGTATGGGAAATTGCTGAATAGTTTGATTAAAATGTGTTATTGGGTATGGGGAGACTGACATCAGGGGGATAAGGGGGCACAGGGGGATGTTTTTGGGACTGTTATGACAAAATATCAATAAAGAGTGTTTAAAAAAAACAGATAACTGCAGTGTGCTACGAGGTGTGTGGCACTTTGGGACAGAGCTAAGAGGTTAATCCGGAGAAGCCAAAGGAGCCTGAATATTGCACATAAGCCAAGAGGCCAACCAAGAGAGACTGCAAGAGCACAACTATGTACACAGGGACAAGTCGGGAAGACCTGTGTAGGCTGAGGAGCCTAGGGATCCTGGTTGCGCGACCTGTGATGTCTGTCAACTGCGCTTAGACCAGTGAGCCCAGTACTGTGAGAACCAAAGACATTGTGTACACTGAGGACTTGAGAAAGGGCACCCTGAGACTCAAGGAATTGTGAATCGGGTCTTGAGAATGAAGCCTAAAGACTCTTTTGCTTTGAAATTTGTTGCCTGGAGCTTAGGGAAGGCAGGAGCTGAAGGATCTAAGAGCTGGAAGAAGCTCAGAACTTTGATGATCATTACTTTCTTTATTGACACCCCTACACATTGTTTAGCTTTAGTTGTGAGGACAAGGATATGTTTTGGACAGACAGTCTTTTAAGTTGAACTCTTTGACTCAGACTTTCCTTAGTTTTGATCAGGTAGGGAAATTCCACCGTAGCAAAGGGCAAGTTAGGCCTTCAACCATCCTGACATTTCAGTTAATAAAAACCTATTTGAACTTTAAGTCTATTGTATGTGTCTTACTTCATGATGCCTTCACACTGGCCACATGAGAAGGGTCCCAGGCCAGGTTTTCTGGGGAAATCATCTCTGATTCATTAAACCCCCCTCCCCCCACTTGAACAGTGACATTTTGAAGAGCTGCTGTTGCGCATTAAGTGAACTTGTGTTTTAGAGTAGTGTTTGTTAAGAAGGATTTCTGAACTCTGTCCAGGAGGGGCAGAGTTTCAGAAGGCCAACCTAGTTTCTTGGAACAGGGTAACCTCTGGACATGCCAGACCAATCAGGGTAGCTATGGCAGGCAGTCAAGACTAAGTCTTGGGAGGGGTGGGGGTGACTGAAGGACCTCAATGAGCACACGGAACAAGGACACTTACAAATTGCTCCAGACAGGTGTTCTATCAAAAATATAGACACATTTATTACAAGGCCTTTGTGACATAGACCATAGCAAAGAATCACAGTAACACTAAGTAAACCAATACATCACACTTATTACAATATATAAACAGGCAGTGCACTTAATCTTTAGGCCCAGTTCAATTTCAGTTATTCACCTAACTAAGAGGCAGTCCAAGCCCTAAGAAGAGGGGAGCCTTGTGCTCAATAGTGCATGTAATGCAAAAGCATGCGGTTGATCCAATGGCCAAAACAGGGTCTCTAGCAGCTCAGGAAGGTGGATGAGGCGATGAAGATTAAGTTCCCACTATTCAGGAAGGACCTCCACTTGAAGGCAGAGGCAGTTAGAGAGTTCGGCATGGAGTTGCTATTGCGCAATAGTGGTGGACGGGAGAGGGGCTCCGTAAAAATGGGCTCTTGCGCTAGGGGCCACCGGTTGGATTATTGATTACTCACCGGTCCCTGATGCAAGGAGACCCAAACTTCGGCAGGTAAGTCCAATCCGGTTGCAGGTTCGAATGTGGCAGAAAGGACGTCTCGGCACCTTTTAGTTCCTGAGATCCAGTGATGATTCTCAAACGGGACAGTGGCGATTTCTCCGCTCTGGGTGGATGAATCGCCCCAGTTTAACTGCGGCAGGCTTCAGGGGCAAGAGGGTCACAAATGCAGCGTACTTGCAAAGGTCGTTGCTGCAACAGGGCAACAAGGTAACCGCGTTTACTCTAGCCCGGGCGCACTCGTCTCACTTCAGACCTGGGAATGCCAAGTGTACGAAATTCGGTGTGATGGTGCCGTGGACACAGAGCTAGCGGTATACCAAGTTTCGAGGGCCTCCTCGAAACGACGGTGCAAACAGAGCAAAGGTCCTCCGTAAACTTGTCAGCCCACTGGTTGGCCCAGGGACACTTTCGAGAAAGCTTACTTGCAGGTTTTGGTGAAGGTGCCGAGAATAGTTGGTCCCACTATTCCAATGGGTCGAAGCGTCTTCACAGACCTTCTAGGACGACCAGATGCAGAGGGGTTCTACGGGACGACAGCGGGCTCAGGGTGCCAAACCTTCCAGCGGGTCACCAGCGGTTCCTCGACTCAGCTTCGTAGTTGCATGATACTTGGATCCTATCCTTTGTTTAGTGAGAACTCAGGAGATCGACATGGTAGTGGTGTTTCCAGCCTCCTCTTATCCAAAGTTCCCTTTGTGCCAAAATGGAGAGGACCCAATGGGAGATCTGCTCACAAACACACTCCATATGTGGACCAATCACAGACCACGGTGGTCTCAGGCATTCAGGACACTCCAGACTCTCTGGCACCTAGGATGTGTATTAGGACCAGACGCCCCAGCCCACATCCTGGAGACACACACACAAGGCATTCAGAAGCCCACGAAAGCATTGGGATTTGCGGGAAAGTGCATGACGAAATAAGGACTGGCCCGGGTCGACTCGACCTGGGGAAGATGAAGGGGCAAGATGGCCAAAGGACAGGACAAAATCTTGTGGCTTGGCCATTTTGGAGCCAGGCCACCTATTTGTGCCAAACGCGTTTAACACGGTTAACATGGCAGGAAAGGGTTGAAAATAATGCGAAACGATAGCTGCCACCAGTCCTGTCCATGACACATCTGCACAGTTCATAAAAAGTCCAGCAAGAGTATCTAGCGCCTTTGGAAATGACTATAGACCCAAGAGTGCTGTATGGTAAGATACAGTGCACCCTTGTTACATGTTGCACAAAAGTTGCAACATGAGAAAAGGACTAAGGGAAACAAAGTCTCCCAGTACTGACTGTCTTAAGGGCATGTCAGTTTCCCCATAAAAAGTGAGCGAAAGCCCAGAGGAATGCTTTGCTTCTCTGGCAAAGTCAGTCAATGGTGTCTAAGCAGCAGCAAAAAGTTTGGGGGTTGACACATGGAGGCAAAATTACATACACATATGAAATCTTTCCTAACAGTGTTAAATAATGGCTAAGAAAGATGAAAGGTAATTGTGCATTTTTTTTTTATTTTATTTTATTGGAAATGTATATGGCGCCTATACACAAGTGTTTCCAGGCGCTACAAGACAATAGGTGAGTGGGGGGTTGTGGGGGGACAGAGGAGAAAAAACAATAACAGTAAAAACGGTCCTACTAGGCCTTGTGACATTCAGATCATGCAAGTGCACTGAATAAGGGCAGTTGGGAGGGGGAAGGTCAGGGCAGAAGGGCTGGGATGAGGGGAGGGGGAGGGAGAAGTGCAGGGGGTGGACAAGTGCTGAGGGAGGCTCCATGGGGGCAAGGGTTAGCTAGTGCACGGACGGGATTGACCAGATTCAGGCTAGTCTGTGAAGAGTGCCCTGGGGCAAGTGCTGTAAGGTGTACTGGGGTAGAATGGACTAGGAGTGCCTGGCCTCGGTGGGGCACATAAGGGACCAGGTACCAGTCGAAGCGGCAGGGGGACATTTATCAAGGGAGGGGGAAAGGGAGGGAGGGAGGAGGAGAAAAGGAAAGTCTTGAGAAGTTTCCAGAACTTAAGGAGTTCCAGCTGAAGTCTGAGGGGCGCAGGGAGGCCACTCCAGTGGGAGGCTTCTGCCTAAGAAAGAGGTCTACCCCCTGCTTGGAGAAACATCGGATCTGCAAATAGCTGGAGCTAGAGGAGCTAAAGGACCAAATAACTCTAGCAGGGAGGTATTTTGGGAGAGAAGGTTGGATGTAGCGGGGGGTCCGAAAGCAGGAAGCCTTGTGGATGATGTGGAGGGTGTTGAATTTGATTATTGCACTCACCAGGAGCCAGTGGAGTGATTTTTAGTGCTGGAGAGATGTGGTCTGAATGCATGTATTTCAGTGGAGACCACTGAATTGCCAGTAAATGTCGTCCTTGGGGATATTTGAATATAGTATTTATGGCACTATTAATTGTGCCCTTATAAAAAATGAAATATTGAATCAAGTATTGGCCTCTTATAAAAACACAGTACATATATTTTTTTTATTTTGATTTAATTGCATTGCAATTTCTACAAAAATTGAAACCTCCAGCAAATCCTTTTTCTTTAATCCTGTTCAGTTAGACGGAGGCGGACGGTCAAGGCTTCTTTTGTCTCGTTTCATATTTTCACTTTTAGATGTTATTTTAGGTCCAAGTATTTCAGAAATAATGCCACTCCGATCACACCTCGTCTATCATTTCCACTAGTCAAGACAGACCAAAGATCATCTATATCAGGAGTTCCAAAGTTTTTTATCGGATCAGCAAGGAAACAAATTCTTTCTGTTTTAAGTCCATCGCATTCTAATACTAGGTGCCGACTGGTTTCAACTTGTGGGTTTTCCTCCCAAAGGCAGCAGTTGTTCGATGGCACCTGTTTCCTTATGTCTAAAATTTCATTAATTTTCACCTGGTTTAGTCGAAATCTTGGAAATCTTCTCCTTAGCTTTTTGTCAGGAAATTGCTTTAAGTACCCTCTCACTTCATTAACTTTCATTGGTGTTGTTGAAAAATTCGAGGTCATGGTGTAGTGGTTGGCCACTTCGAGGGTATTAATCCAGTCGGCCTCAAAGTTTTTTTGCGAGTTTGTATGGATTACATATCAACGTTTCTACGGACAAGTCCAGTTCTTTTAATGTGTTCAAATTAGACTGCTCCCATTTGTGTAACATCTGGTTCGTCCCTCCTTCCATCTCTTCTTTGATTAGATCCAGGACTTTCAATCTAGGAACATTGATCACTTTCCTGTATAGCATTAAGGTGGCTCTCGTTTTTATGACTATCAGCCACGAGAGGCATAATTCTCTTCTGATAAGCGCAATTGGCATTGATTTTGACAGCGCCAGTACACCTCTCCAAAAGAAGCTTTCAAATTTCATCCAGATCGAATTCGGAACTAGCTGCATTGCGTCCACTCCATAAATGAAAGCAGTGGCAACATTCATTTTAAAGAAATTTATACTGAGAATGAGGGGGAATCGGCTGTGTTTTCTATCAACGGCCTTTGTTTATCCTGTCACATTTTTTAGTTTACACCACAAGGAATCTTGCATGGCTGCTTCCTGTCTGTCGTTACTTATCATTACTCCCAGATATTTAAACTTGATTACTTTTTCTAGGAGTAGACCCTCGCAGTACCATGCTGCCTTTGCTGTTTTTTTGTAGTTCTTCCCATTATCAAGATTTTAGTTTTTTCCTTGTTCAATGGAAGGTTGTTGGTTTTTAGGTATGTCGCCTGGTTATCCAATTGCCGTTGCGGACCTATGGAAGTTAGATCCATCAGTATAATAACGTCAGCGTAAAGGAGTCTAGATATGTTAGTTCCTCCTATCGTTGGTGGAAAACGCCTGACTTCAATTGCTGAATCCTCATAGTCTGCTATATATGCATTGTACAACGTGGGAGCAAGTGGACATCCCTGCTTTACTCCTCTAGCCGTCTGGATTTCTTCTGACAAGCAATCCTCTACTGAGGCGTACCCTTATGGTTGTATCTTGATGTAAAGCTTGGATTGGCTCGAGTATTGAGGCAGGGCATTTCTTGAATTCCAATTTAGTCCACAAGCGTTGTCTATTGACCTGGTCGAAGGCTTGGATCATGTCAGTAAAGGCCATATACACTGATGGTCCTCCCTGCATGACTTTTGCCTTCATAGTACTTATCAGTAAGATATTAGTCATGGTTCCTGAGTTCTTTACGAAACCATTCTGAAATGGATCTATACATTCAGAGATGCAAAGCCAGCTTTGGAAGGCGTCCAAAATGCAATATTAAATCAGGCCTATTTGGTATCTGGGATGTTCTTGGCTGCAAAAAAGCCAAGTATCTAGTTTGGTTTCTGTTCCACTTTAGGCTTTGTCTGATGACTTGTGTTTGAGGAGTATGGTAGAGTGTTGTACATACTCCTGAAGCTTTTTAGTTACTTCTCTTTTCAGGATTACGCTGTAGTACAAAAGGTTTCACACAGGCCTTTAGTTGGCCAGCTCATTGATGTTCATATCAACCAACGCAGTCATAAAGTACCCTTCAAACTACCATACTTGATGTGCAACGCACCAGTCCCAATTAAGAGAGAGAGAGAAAGTTGGACATCATTTTTCATTAAAACCTACCTCTTGTAAACCAATAAATTAGCTACAGAAAAAACATGCTGCCAACTCCTCATGGCCAAAAACAGCCTATGTCTGCTAGACCTTCGCCAAAAGGTAGACCTAGTCCTTTGCACAGTGTTAGGGTTAAACTACTGCAGTAGCATTCATCCCAGACTTCCCAGCACATTTCTACATCTATTTTAAATGATCCAGAACAAGGCAGCCTTAATGATATTGAGCCTGAAGAAAAAGGATAATCACACTGGGCCTCATTACAAGTTTGGCACTGTGATCAGAAAGTGGTAGTAATTCCATTGCCACCATTTCTCTGGTGGTAATGGGATAGCTGCAATGGTGGTAATGGACTTGCTGCCATTACTGCGCTGACAATCTACAAGTTTGACCTTGACTTGGAGGATTGTCCTCAAGTATGATGCTAAAGCGAAGTCATTCACTTTAATGCCAAAAGTTAGCAGATTTACAGCAGCAGAATATGTCATCGCTATACATCTGCAAAATCCTCACGGATACCTATGGACTCCAAAAATGGGGACTAACATCGCCATACCACCACTCGGAATCCATGGTAAATCCTTGGGACCTAGTGACCATAACCAATTTTAGTGTTAATTTGGCAGATTTACAGCCAAATTCTCAGCAAACTTGGAATGGGGCACTGTGTTGTTGAAATGTCCCATTGGCTGCCAGTGAAGTTCAGAGTATTGTTTATCATTCATGGCCGCAGCCAGGATTACCTTATTAAACATCAGGACAATTCCCCTCTACCCTGCACCTCGAAAACCCTAATCTCTGCAATGTTCCTCAGGAAAGTAGATCCTTCGTCCAGCCTACTCCTGGTCCTTTCACTCTACTTTTTCAGTCGCCTCAACAAAGTACTTAACTTTTCTGTTGCTTCTATAGTCTACGAAGATCTTTCCCGCCACAGCGACCAAATAGGTATGCACTCAATCCAAAATCGCTGCCTTTTCAAGTTCTTACCCCTCATTTTTTATCTAACCAGGATCTAGGAAGGAGCGTTGAGAGTCTGCATGTGCCTGAGGTGCAAGGACAATTTGCAACCTGCTCGCCCCGAACAAAATGTCAGGAAGGTAGAGATTAACAAACAATAGTCTGGGTCAGTGGTAGGGGCCGAATAACGCTTGACTCTATTCCACTCCTCTGCAGAGGAAGCAAAGGTTTTCTAGCGGTCTCTTGACAGATTTCAGTTTCACTGGCTGTCCAAGAATTGGTAGGCTGTCTTTGTGAGTTCTTGGGAGAGACTGCATGCAACACTAGATGTGACTTCACCAGTGATCATATATTCCCATTTTCTTTTGAAAATGCTGTCATTTCACATTTCACATGCAGCTTCCTCTATTTTGCTGAATACACCTTGTCATCTGTGGCTGTTGTGCAACATCATGATGCCTCCACCTTGGCTTTAAAATGGCCTTGCTTCTCGTGCAGTTCCTTCCAATTGAGATATTCTGCACTGATTGACGTCACAATGTGTCAGAAACACAGAGCCAGATATCAAAGTAAGGGACATTATGGAAAACTGTTGATTGTGCAGGGAGAGGAGAATAGAACTGCAATTGTTTGCTTTCCACTTTCAGTGCTAAGCGCTACCCAGTAAATTATGTCCGGATATGTATCAAAGCCCATCCAGGCTTTTTAACCCATGGACACTGTGTAGTTCATATTTTTAGGAAATGTATCTTCATGACACAAGTATGGTTAACAACTAATACAATTTCTTTACAAAATGGCTCGTCTAAGATGCTTTCCTGCACTTTATTACAAGGTACCACTCTGTTCTAACTGGTGGGGCTAGAGAGGGAGATGGCAGATTAAGTTTAGACTTCCTTTTAAGAGAGGGCCCTGTATTCGGTTTGGGGATATTTAATGAAATAGCACAGTGCCCACATAGCTGGTTGCCCGCTTTACCATTGTCATGTGCACTTAAGTGTGCAAAATGAAACCCTTTTTAATACCAAGTTCTCCAATCACTGAAGAAATTGCTTACTTTTAATGTTTGATTATTATGGCCCATCACGGAAAGTATGGAGGGATTATGTTTCTGCCTATGAAAGTTGCATTGCAGGAATACAAACTGAGAGATCCATATTATATTGCACTACTACTGCAAGTATTGTTACTACATCACGGTTAGAGTTGTATATGTAATAAGGGATGTGTGCCGGCAATAAACACAGTGCAGTCTACGCAGAAAGCCAGTGTTTGGTACATGATATAATAGGATAATGTATTTATATCGCGCTTGTACACAAGTGTTTCAGAGCGCAACAAGGCAAGGGAGGGGAACAGGGGAGAACAAAACGATCTTACTAGGCCCAGTGACATTGAGAATGCGCAAGTGCATGGGAAAGGGAAAGGGGAAAAGTGCATGGAAGGGGAGAGTGGAAAGTGCGGAGCAGAGAAGAACATATAAATAATAATAAAAAAATAGGTAATAGAGGCAATAAACAGTGGTAGTGCAGTCAAAGTGCTGTGTTTAAGGCAGCAGACTGGGTAAGTCTGATGAGTGCGGAAACAAAGAAGAAAAATGGGGGTGTGAGGAACTGTATGGGTACAGCTACAGTCCCAATTGCAAGGGGTGGCCAGGAGGCAGTGCAGGTGGGTGGCAGGGTGAGCAGGTACCTGAGCCCAGGGGATACAGGGTGGCCAGGTGCACGGTGCCAAGAGAGAAGTTCAGCAGGGGAGAGGGAGAGCGGAAGCAGAGCTTTGTGTGCAAGCAATGAGTTATGTGCAAAGTGTAGCACATTTAGGAGAGAGACTCCCTGAGAGGCTTCAACCTCTCCACAAAAAAGGCAGGTTTCTTTCCACAGCCGTGAAAGTGTTGGTAAAAAGCACAACTTCTTCAAAAGGGAAGTTACACACTAGAAAACCCAACGTTTAATTTCACCAATTGCAACAGCGGACCACAGTCATGAAGTAGCAATGCATAAAGAACAGCACAACTACAAGGGTTTGTGGATTCCATTTAAAGAGACGTACACATTCAAACAGAATGAATTGTGTTCAATTTAATTAAATCCCAGAAAATCCAGTACCTTAATATGAACTCGAAAAGGGGATACATTGCAATTATAACCTTGTTCAAAGACGGTGGCAGTTGGGATTCTGTCTTGAGAACAGAAATGACATCTCCCAGATGTGTCACTGCAACACACCCTAACGCTGCATCTCCCCAACCAACAGTGTAAACACTGTGTCAAACATTTAAAGAATGACACTTTAATACCTGTTCAGCGTGTCATTTTGTAGAAATCAAAATCATACTTTGGTGACACTGAACGCACACGCTGGTCTGCTGTATGTGAACTACACTGTTGCAATCCAGGGCTTTGGACAGCCTACTCTGGTAGACTCATTCTGATGGCTCTTGGGTCAAAAGGTAATATTGTTGCAGTTTGTTTTTCTTCTGTCTCACTGTATAACAACACATTGCAGTGCGCTGAGGCAGCAGGATCTAGTGCACATTAACCTAGCTGCACTGACCAAAATAATATCCAGAATCTCCTTTCGTAGGCCCTGGTAGACATTGCATGGAAAAAACTGCAAAGACAAATGAAAACAATGACACCATGAAAGGTATTTCTCCCTAAAGTTCAAAAAGTGGTTAAAAACATGGCTCTTTAACTCGCCGAGCTAATTAGGAAACATCACTGAAGAGAAACTGCCTGAAACATGATGAACCGAAACAGGGCCACCCAAAGAAATAAAGCATTGTACTGTAGATCACCATGGAATAATATTAACTCGAGACATCAACATGTACTTGCACAAAAGGACTCAAACGATTCCCCACTAACCGTACTAAAAACTCTCTAATACTCTGCATGCTCATCCTAAAGCACTGAACAAATCACACTAATACCTCTTACGCAGAGAAAAAAAAACTAAAACCACCACAAACTCCAAAAACACAACAGGAAACTAAACTAATCACACACAAATAACCTCATACACACTCATGCACCAAACACACATGTCTACCAACTAAAACCAAACCACCACACAGTGACCTTTTTTTCCGAACTGAAGCTACCAAGCAGCTCATCAAAACTCTTGTGTGCTTTTCCGTGTCAATCCCACTAAACCCTCCCAACCCCTTTTCAGATCCGCCGGAGCGCTTGGAGACTATGAAAATGACAGCGCTGCGCGTTATAAATCACAATAACATAAATTAACATTACATAACTTTGAATATAGTTAGTATTTTATTTCAATTTTTTCACTTTTACTGATTTCGCATTGAATTGGAAAGAACGGCTGGAACTTTAAAGCTGGTTGTGTACACTTCCCGCTCTTTACCCCCACATGCTCTTATGGGTGTTCCTATACCGTAAAATTGCAAACACTTGTAGTGCCATCTCTGATGTGTAAGGGTGGTGTCATGGTTGTTAAAGTGCATTTTCTGTGTTGAGTATCATGTTCAAATTTCAGATCTTTCCCTGCTCTACTTTGATTCAGTTCACATCTTTTATTTAAGGAATTGGGCATTTATGCATTTTCCTTCTTTTTAAACAGCAACAACCCCAAATTGCCAGTGTGGACCTCAATTAGTGGCCACATAAATGTCAGACCTAATACGTACAGACTGTCTTGGATTTTTACTTTGCGCAATGTGACGTTGCCTCATTCTGGTCTGGAAGCAGATGGCATGTGTATCCCAGATATAGTTCCTAGTCTCAACCAAGAGCAAGTGAAACCTTGTTATATATGTGGACTGGGTAATCAAAGTCTGATTGGTCACCCTTGAGTTTGTATTGCATTCATTGAATCTGTCATCATGGAGCTCTATGCCCCAAACTTGTAATGGTAGCCTAGCCCAACATGCAAAGGTCTTGGAGGGGGAGGTACACAGAGGTTAACTTAAAATTGTGACTATTCAGAGCAAGCTACATAATGACCAAGCCAAGGAAAAAAATAGTTTTCCAGAAGAGGTATTTCAATACTAACTTGATTAGCAACCAAAGTGTTTACCTTTGTCAGGTTTTGGGGTTTAGGATCAGTCAGCAGAAGGGTTATGGTGCATGCTTTGGGGCTGGAGAATGCCCTAGTGGCTGGCTTAAAGGGTTGATTGCAAACTCGGAGCTCTTAAAGCTTTGGACAATCCTGATTGTGTATAGGCCAGGTCAGCAAAGGTTAACCATCTATTTTACTTCTATTCTGGTCTTTTATTCCAGGTAGTGCTCACAGGGAAGGGGAGATTCCCCATCCCCTTCAGACTGTCCCCCATATCCCTCAAACGACCTTGACCTCTTCTTACTAGAGGGAGTATGCTCAGTGGACCTGCCGGCCCTTACTACGCCCGGAGGCCGTGTCAGAGGCCTTCCCTTCCTAGTTCTGTACCACCAACCTCCGGTTGTGGTCCTTCCGAGTCTTCCATGAAAAGGATTGACAGATTGACCATCCGTTCGCGTCATGGTCGGGATGAAGACAATAAATTAACTTGAGGTGCCAATCCTTGATAAAGATATTCTTCAGGCCACAGCTTTCACAAGACCCGAAGGGGCATCCCTCTCTGTCCTTTCCAACACAGCATACTGACTGGCTGCCTGGTGTACCTCAGAGCCTCAAAGGTCCCCTGCACCCTCAACAGTCCTCTTGCACTTGCCTCCGGGCCTGTTCTTGCCTCACCACTTACTATACTTGGTCAGTGACCCATGAGAGTGGCATCTCTCAGCACTTACACCACTTTCTGACTGACTGGGTGCACTTGGACTTCCCCTTCCCCCTGCACTTGTTCACCTCCCTCCCTCTCCTGTACCGTCTGTGCACTTGCACGATCTGAACGTACCATGCATAATCTATTTTTACATGGTGGCGCCTAAAAGCACTTGGGAAAATTGCAGAATCTCTGTCAAACCCATTTGCTGTTATCTACACTGTTAACTGTACTATATGCACTTACTCTGCCTGTGCAGACTTGTATCGTTCAGAAAATCAAGGGCTCTGAATGACTGTTGTTTTTCCCCTTGTTCCCACCCTCCCTCCCTCTTTCCTTGAGCGCTTTGAAGCACTTGCCTTGTGTATAGGTGCTTTACAAATAAACATGATCACACCATACCATCCGCCATAGTTAAGGTGTCGAGGTGTAGGCCCAATCCTGGTCCTGTGGCACCACGGGTTGAAGATCTGATGGATTTAAGATCTTCGCCTACTATAGGTCCCTGCTTATGGTAGCTGCCGTGTGACAGTTAACGATGCAGTGATGGAGAATTTCTTCAAAAAACAGCAAAAAAACAACGATGTTAGAGGAGCAAAGCATGAGGACTCCCAACACTAGAAACGTGTGGTAAAATCTGAAGATGGTCATCAGGGGTTGAGCTTAGGAGGACGAGTATCATTGGCTGAGGGCAGTATGACCCAAAGGACATTGATAGGCTATAGAGGCGACAAGCAGTTTAGAGTTAAACTGCTTTCTTTTTACTGAGGCTTCCCAGCCTGACGATGGGGAATATTCATGAGCATGTGTATCCATGCAAGACCCGTAGTGGAGAACAAGAGTAACACGTAAGTAACTTGTTCCATATATAGTAGGCATGGCCAAAAGGCTTTGCCCACACTTCGGCCATGACCAGTGGCACTGAAAAATCTATGGTATAACAAAACCCTTGATCAAAGAAAAAACTTTAGTTGAAGCGCAGTTAAGGTGAGTAAACTTAACGCAACAAATTCCTTGAAATTCAGCGCATTGGGAAACTCAGGACTGGCTTAACTCGTCAAGTTCCCGTTGCAAATCCCAAGAGCACATATATATATATTATAAGAGAAGGAATTCATAATGCCATATAAAATAGCATTATGGAGGAGATCAACAGGAACATGCTGAGTTAAGCCGGTCCGGAGTTTCCCAATGCACTGAATTTCAAGGGCGTTGTTGCATATATATAATGTGTGTGTGTGTATATAACTACTGGCCCATTGCCAAAATGTACATCATATTTGTTTGGTTCCCCATCACTAAAAGTCCCTTTTCAATGTACGATTGCATTACCCCTGATATACCAGTCTCGTCTTCATTCATCTAATCAATGTAATTTTGTAAAGTCATCTGCCTCCACTACCTGTATTATTGCTCTTTGTACTAAACTTCGGGTAGAAGTGGCAAACTAACCTCCAAAATTACATAGATACAAAAATATATAACGCCTTCTTGGGGGATTGGCCCTGTGTACCTTACTGAATTGCTAAAGACCGACTCCCTAAGAACCTCCTGATTCCCGTTTACTGATATTTCATACCACTTAATATTCAGGCCATTCTGTCAGTGGCATCTTGATCACCCTTAAGAGCCACCTTCTCTCATAGGAGGGAACCCCAGAAGTGTGTACTAAAGTGTCCTTGTCAATGGTAGGAATATCGCCGATTTGGATGCCTTTCTTTCATGTTCACGGGCACATCATGCAATCCTATGGTCCTGCAGGCTAGGACCATTGCAAGTTTGGAGGGGAAGCTGAGTCAGTCAAAGGAGAAGTACGAGAGAGGTAGGGTACAGATCTTTACCAAGAATACAGCACGGAAACCTGGGACATGAAGCCTTCATATTCCTAGACATAGTTAAGTACTGTACCACTCCCACACTCTCTCCTTTGACCAT
This sequence comes from Ambystoma mexicanum, assembly GCF_040938575.1. Taxonomy (NCBI): domain Eukaryota; kingdom Metazoa; phylum Chordata; class Amphibia; order Caudata; family Ambystomatidae; genus Ambystoma; species Ambystoma mexicanum. The sequence continues at coordinate 134,304,057 of NC_090936.1, read as the reverse complement.
CTACCAATCAAATGCACTTTAAATGCCAACAAAAACGTTTTGTTCCTAGTGTACTGCCCTCCCAGATTACTGCACTGCCTTGCTGGCCAACTTTCTTAACCTTGCTTTGAACATGCAAACTAATTCCAACGCAATTAAGATCCTCGGGGAGCTCAACCTTTGGCTTGACTGTAAGATGGATAAAAAAAAAAGATCAAGGTTATCCTACTTACATGAATATCCTTGGATTCAGCCACCTGTATAAGGGCCAATCCATAGAGGTGGTCGCTAGTCACTCTGTAGAAATATTATTAGCATGGACTGTTTCAAAGAACTCACCTAAAACCAGCTCCCAATTCTGCATGGACCATTTCCTTATTCGAACATTCCACAAAATAAATCTTACCACGGCGGCTAAGCAAGAGTCTAATGGAAAGGCTTCATATGTACCTTCAGAGATTCTTTTTCTGCCCACATTCAACACTGACCCAAACAAAGCTAACATTAAACACATAAATACCTAAAGCCCTAGACATCCTGGTTCCACCCATTAGTAAAAAACTGAAAACCTTGGAAAAACTTGCTAGAAAGAGGGTAGGCAGCAAACTAGAATACAAATGGAGAAAAGTCTGCTCATGCATAGACACAGTAGCGCGTAGGGCCCTCAGTTGTGGGTAACACAGGACAATAGACTGCAGAGCAAAGGAATACTATGCTTTCTAAATTGCTGAGGGTTCCACGAAAACAGGAGACTTAAACCAACAAGTAATTACCCAATTCACACTTACTCCTACGTCCTGTCCCCTTTCCTCCATACTTTTGGAACATTCCGTCTTGTGGGACGGGACCAGAGCACTTTTGTAAAAAAGCATCAAATTGAAAATGTGTCCTTCTTTTTTTACACCGGGAAGACCTTTTTTCTTTCCCGTTGTCCTTCTCTCCTGCTCCGGTTCTGCGGTCACGTTGTCCTCCGCCTATGCCGGAGCGCCTGGGATTTTCCACTTGTTCCTCTTGCGAGCATCGCTTCGCTAGGGCGGATCCCCATTCTCTCTGCTTGGAATGTCTGGGACCGGATCACCGTTGGGACTTGTGTTTCTTCTGTGACTCCCTTTAGGTGCGGGCACTTCAGCGTTGTCTTGGTAGGTGGGAGGAAATCTTCCAGAAGGTTCCTCCATCGCATTTCCAACTCTTCATTGATGGAAAGAAGAGACACCCGGTACGTTTTTTACTTTTCAGGGCACCCCAGCCGGGGGACTCCTTCCCGGGGTCCTCCAGGGGCTTCATAAGCTCTGCTGCCGGGGTTATCCCTGAGGTGCCTCTCTGGCCTAATAGGCGTAACAGGGTTTTCTCTGAGGGTCTCCGCAAGGGGCCTGCCTGTAACGGATCATGATCCGAAGTTCACCGATCAGGTGCTAATAGCCAGCCTCGTCATGCTGAGGCGTTGGGTACCGGAGTTCACTCTGAGACCCAAGTAACAAGGAGACCCTTGTTAGTAGCTTCCTGTTGAGTCTTTCTGTACCGAACTACGGTTCCAGGCCCCTCTTGGGGGAACTATTAAGACAGGACTCTGTTCCGAGGTTCCTCTTCACGAGGCTAAGGTGTGTACCAACAGAACTGAGAGGCATGTTAAGGTCTTGTCTGTGAGGTGGATTCCTCATCTTTCCCGCACTTGCGGTGTTACCGGTTCTGTTGAGGGGGCACAGGAAGAGGTTGTCGACCGTAATTCCTCTGTTACCGGCTTTGCTGAGGTTCCTCCTTTGGAGGCAAATTTGAGGGACAGGATGTCCAGTAAACATCCAAGGCCCCATAGTACCGGTTCTGCCGAGGTTCCTTGTGTCAAGGTTAACATTTCTTTCAAGTCCCCTGACCAGTCTGTGGAGTCAACTGCCTCATCATATGTGATGCAGTTCTCCTCAGATGTTCACAAAATGGCGGGCGTTCCCGCATGGTCTACGGTGGCCATTTTGGATTCTTCCCTCACACCCACGCTATCGTCGGCGGGTGCTGGTAACCTTCTTTTTGGTGGACAAGCTTTTCCACGCGATATTGTGAATCCGTTCCGCCCTTCCTATGACTGGCGTGCTCGGATGCCACTAGCACATTCGCTCTCGCTTCCTCCTACATCTGCCCCATTGGTCTATGTAGACCTGGTGGGTGGCGGGCCCTCTTTGCAGTCCTCTTCACTGCGTTTGTGGGGTTATGATCCTCATGACAAGCCTATGCCCACTCCAGCGACTAAGGTCTCGGCAGAGGATGCTTTTTTTGGGGGATATTTCAGAGTCTAATGCACTCTGATCCCATGAGAGAGTACTTTAAGGGCCTCTTTAGAGAAAACTGCCCTCAGACACCACTGCCTGCCCCGACAGTTCCTGTCACGGCGCCTGTTGCTCTGGCGGCAGAACCTCCTCTGCCTCCCAGGCCTCCTCCGACTCTTCCGCCTCTGCCTCCCTTGTCACCAGTAGACAAGTCCTCAGCAGAGCGCGATGTCAATCCGACGCCTGTCGCGTCGCAGTCGGGGGACCCGGATGCCTTAGACGACCCCTCGGCAGTTCAGGATAGTGAAGACCAGCCCCGTTCAGTCAGAGCATTTCACAACTGGGTACTGGACCTGAGGCACCCGTTCCGCAGGATGGGGTGCTATTGGGGGCACTAGCCTTGTCTCCACAGGAGCGCACCGGCTTGTTCCTCCAGAGGGACGACCTGGCCGAGGCCCGCAAGGTCTGGGATAAGCCCCACACCGGGCTGCACATAAATAAAAGGATTGACACCCGTTACAAGCTTCACGCCTCCGAGGAAGAAGCCTTGGCGTCATGTCCGCTCCTGTCCTCGACAGTGGTAGCGGCCGCCACTCTGCAATCTAAGCCGGCCTCTGTGACTTCTGCAGCTGCGGCCCAGGTTCTGTCCAAGGAGGACAAATTGCTTGATTCCTTGGGCAAGAAGAATTTTGCCAACTCGGCGCTGCAGTTGCGTCAGGATAACACAGAGCTCATTTTAGCGGTGGAAAATATGAAACTGTGCAGAGATGTGTCTGACTTCCAAGAGTTCATTCTGGCAGACAAATTGGAAGACTTCAAGGGCGGTCTGTCAGACGCCAAGATGTTGGCGCAGGATATACTGGAGGCTACTGCGCACCTTGTCGACACTTCGGCTCGAGGCCTCAAGCTGGGGGTGGACACCTCTCGTCAAGCTTGGCTTCATGCAACTAAGTTTTCGAAGGAGGTCCAAGATAAAGTTCTGGACCTGCCTTTTGATGGCAAAGAGCTGTTTCATTCTTCGACGGATGACGAGCTCACCAAGACTAAGGTCAACACGTAAACTGCCAAGTCTCTATTGGTGCTAGTGAATGCGTCAGTCAACACTCAAAGATCTAGCTCCCAGCCTAGGTCCTCCTCAGGCTTCAGAGGGTTCCAGGACCGCAGGTCTCATAGAACTGACCAGCCGAAAGGTAACTCCAATCGGAGACAGCAACGAGTTTGGTTTTTCTTTCGGTCTTCAGCCTCCACTTCAGGGACAGGTAGTCTCTCCGCTGAAAGTCTGCAAAATGATATTTTTTGGCGCTCGCACGAGACTCGGGTGGGACGACAAATCTAGTCTCATCTGGGTACGTGGCAAACAGTCACCGACGACCGGTAGGTTTGTTAGGCAGAAACCTGTGCAGTTCCCTCTGGGACCACTGCAAAAGATTTAAGACTACAGGTGGTTGACAGTAAACCCAATTGGTAGCAGTCTGTACCACCTAGATTTACCTGGTAGCTGTGGCTGAGCAGTCAGACTTCTCTCAAGAAGAGTTAGGCAGTATACAGAGTATTCACAATAGGTCAAAAGAACACAGTAGAACAAGCAAACACTGACCAGAGCTTGGTGTAAAAGAGATATAATTATTTATTTAAAAACACATCTAGTTAAACACACAGGAACCAATATTAAGCAGTTCAAAAACACGGTCACTAAAAGATATACACTCCCTTCAACGATTATTAGACCAGTCTTAAGTAAAGCAACACTTATTTTCAGACAGCGGTGTGAGCGCTTAACGAAGATGGCACTCTAATCAATCGGTTAAAAAGGGAGAGAAAGGTAGAGCAAAGATAGAAACAGATCCCAACACTTTCGGAAGAACACAGTAGGAGAAGAAGGCAGATTAAAACCGTAAAGTCAAAGTTAACAAGGCCGGACCCACTTTAAGAGGCTGCGGTCGAAATGTGTCCAAGGTCACCCGGTTGAAAGTGCCCAAAAGTCTCGCACAAGGTTCAGAAAGAGTTGGACCAACAGAAAGGGACCAGTTAGATGGTCAAGGCGGCCAGCCCAGTCCAGAAGGTTAAGGGATTATTGTTACCTTGTAGCAATCTTTAGAAAGGGAGGCCTGGCGGACACGGTACCTTAAAATGGTGAGAACACTCCAGCGGGGGCATTTGTTCCTGGCAGCGGGTGCAAGTCGGTGCTTCGTCCGGGGGAAGTGAGGATCTCGTTGTGGAGGAAAACAGGAGTCCGTTGCACTGCCAGGGAAGAAACCAGCCGCGGAGTTCTCAATTAAAAGGAGCAGTCCTTTTATTCGCGGTCCAGTGGTAAGTGGCTATCCGGTTGCCGGGGTGCTTGGCACGGGCAATTCGACCACAAGTCCTGGGATGCGAACAAAGAAGCTAAACTGGTTGTGCCCACCAGTCAAGGGGAGAAGAATCTCCAGCAGGGAGATCTCCTCTGTCGTTGGGAAGTGGTGAGTCGGTTCAGAAGGGCTCCACCGGTGGTGTCGTCGTAGCAGGTCGGCTCAGCTTCTCCCTCGTCGGATTTACAGGTCCTGTGGCGACTTCTGAAGTTCCAGTCCCAAAAGCCCTGCTTTTATGCAAGAAACCCCCATTCATTCAGCCTAGCTGTCAATCAAAACATGCTAAGTGGTGAGCCCGCTGGCTCACCACTTGGGCCAATCACACAAGAGTGCGACTCCCTGTGGTACCCAGACAGAGTGGCACCACTTTGGAGGGCTTCTGTGTAGAAGCCCGCCAAAAGTGGAACAAAGGGCTCGACCTTTGGTTTGGTGTTACAATGGCGAACACAAATGCCATTTTAAAACCGAGTTCTGGCAGAAAATACGAACCGGTGAATTAATATTAAATAAATAAACCGGTGGTATGTTAGAGGCTATGTTAAAAAAGTATTAGCCTCGAACAATGGGGAAATCCCATAGAGAGATATTCGCGGTTGAATATAAAAAGTAGTATCCACTGCCACCAGCCAAAACTCGACGAAGGGGGACGGGACAGTACCCCCTCGAACAACAGACCCAGGGGCAATTGAATTGCCCCTCTCAGTACGTCCACAATAAGATGGTTTGTACTGGTTCTGTTAGTAATTTGGGACTAGTAAAGCCAATGGTGACTTTATATGCCCTGGGAGACAGTAGTCAGTCCCAGGGTATGGAGTCTATGGTGGGGGGGCACTATGACACCCCGGTGTTACTGCACGGAGGGTGCGGTGTAACACACATAGAAAAAAACATATGAGACCCTATGGAGTAAAAGACCCCATAGCCCATGAAACACATTAACATTCAAAGGAACACCACAAATCATGTCCAAGAGTGGGAGAAAGAGTCTCACTCTTGGCAGGAGAAAAAAACAAACTCCAGAAATCCAGCAAAGCTGCTTGGGGACTCACTAGGTTAGGAAATTCAGCCTAAACAGAGAATTCTCCCTAACAAGGTTGTGTCCATCGCTTGGGCGGGCTTCCGCTTGCCCCTTCCACCTACCCCACCCTTCAATCCTCCCTTTCAGCAGTCAGGGACTCCCTCCCTCAAAGCCGAGGTCCAGAAATGTTCAAATCTCAGGGCGATAGAACCCGTTCCCCTAGGGGAACAAGGGGAGGGCTTCTACTCTTGTCTGTTCACGGTGCCAAAACCCAACCAGCCTGGCCTGCGCACCATTCTAGACATTTCCCAGGTCAACCTTTCTCTTCCCCAAGAGAAATTCAAGATGATTACGCCCTGCCAAATAAAGTCCTCTCTTCAGAAGGGCGACTGCCTCAGCGTTGTGGACCTTCAGGATGCTTATCTGCATATCCTTATTTGGAGGCCGCATCGGAAAAATCTGTGGTTCTCCCTGGGAGAGGAGCACTAGAAGTTTTGAGTGCCCGCCTTCGGTCTCAGCTCTGCGCCGCGTGTCTTCACAAAGATGTCAGTCATTGCAGCTTTTTTAAGGCTACAGGGTATTCATGTGTATCCATATTTGGACGACTGGCTTCTGCGCAGTCCTTGTCCAGTGAAAGCCTCGGGCAATCTTCAGTCTCTCCTTCAGCTCCTGTTCAGTCTTGGGCTGTCGGCGAACTGGTGGAAATCCTCCATGTCAATCTCTCAGGACCTGATATTCCTGGGTTTCTGTTGGAACACGATCAACTGCAGAGTGTACTTGATGGTGGACTGGATGGCGGATCTGTTAACCATGTGTCAAGTCTTGATTCAGTCCGAAAGCATGTCCGCCTGGTGGTCCCAGAGGCTTCTGGGCCTCATGGTCTTGTGCGTGCTTGCTCTTCCCCTGGCACGTCTCAAGATGCGACTTACACAGTTGGCTCTTCGGAGCTCCTGGCTCCAGGCGGTGGACTCAGACACCAACATGATCCCGGTTCCACCCTACATGATAACGGATCTCCTTTGGTGATCTTCTTCCAGCAATCTGTTGGTGGGTGCGCCCTTTCAGGAGCCCTCCCCTCAAGTGACCACTACGACGGACTCCTCCCTTATCGGGTGGGGCGCAACGATGGATCATCTTCAGGTTTTCGACCTGTGGTCGCCGCAGGACAGACTATTTCACATAAATTATCTGGAACTTTTGGCGATTTTCCTGGCGCTCAAATCTTTCAAGCCAGGGATTGTGAACAAGGTGGTCTGCATCCGCACGGACAATGTGGTATCCATGTTTTACGCCAACAAGCAGGGGGGTACCAGGTCACCTCCCTTTGTAGATCTAGCCATTCAGATTTGGGAATGGGCCATCCAGCATGGTGTTTGGTTGTTGACGGTACACAGCTGAATGTAATGGCAGACTCTCTCAGCCGGCGAGCGGAGGTCAGCTCCGAGTGGGAGCTGAACACGGAGATCCTCTCTGAACTTTTTCACCATTGGAGAAGTGGAACACTTTGCGATGTCATTGAACAAGAAACTTCCTCTTTATGCTTCCAGGAACGGGCTCGGAAGCTCATTCCCTGGGGGATGCTCTCGAGATTCCGTGGCAAAACATAAGGGCTTACGCCTTACCGCCTCTTTCTCTGATTCAACGGGCGCTATGCAAGCTCAGGAGCACGTTGAATTGCACTCTCCTGTTCATAGCCCCGTGGTGGCCAGCCAGATTCTGGTTTTCGGAGCTTCAGTATCTGTCAGTCTGCTCACCGATTAGGCTTCCGCTGATTCCTGACCTGCTTCATCAGAGCGATCAGCAGATGTGGCACCCCTCCCCACAATCGTTCAGCTTGGCGGGCTGGTGCATGAGTTCAAATCTTTAGAGAGTTTCAATCTGTCCGCTGATAATATGCATATTATCCAAGCGGCTAGAAAACCTTCGACCATACGGTCCTGTCTTTCATTTCTCATCTGGCAGCTTCAGGCATGCATATCTTGTCCTGTAGGACTTACTTGTCGGCTATTGCCGCTTACCTGTCCACAGACACCTGCTCTTTTTCATTGACAAACCCTGTCATTAAAAGGCATTTTGCAGGTCTTTTGCATCTATATCCACCTGTGCGTAACCCGCATGCCAGGTGGGATCTGAGTGTGGTCCTTACTGCTCTGTCATAAACCTTTCGAGCCCATGGCTACGGCCGATTTGAAATTAATTTCATGGAAAATGGCCTTTCTGATTGCGGTGACTTCGGCAAGGCGTGTAAGTGAACTTCAGGCTTTGTCGGTAGAGGACCCATTCCTCAGCTTTCATAAGGAGAAGGTTGTCCTCGGGACCAATACTACTTTCCTTCCGAAGGTGGTGTCCGATTTTCATCTGAACCAGTCTATTTCCTTGCCTGTCTTCTTCCCAGAACGGCTTCAGATGCCGAGAGGGTACTACATAATTTGGATTTAAGACAAGCTCTTATTATTATTAATATTTATTGTGATTTAGTTTATATTGAAACTTTACACATTAACATAGCTTTTACATAAGAAAATCGTAAGAAAATAAGAATTATCATAATAAAAAAAATACATATAATTTAAATACAAAGATAAGAAAGAAGAAAAATACAATAAATTCCCTAAACAAACAAACCATGATGTCAACATCACTAAAATTTCAGATTTCAATAGTCTCAATTTAGTAGTAGTAGGTCAGCACCCATACAATGGGCCTCATTACGACCCAGGCGCTAATGGGTTAACGGCGCCGTAAAAGGCTGCGGCACCGTTAACCTATTAGCGCCTAATTACGAGGTCCCTTTGCGGGACCCGACCTTAACGGCTGGTGCACACCAGCCGTTAAAGTAGGGACCCGCAAAGGGACCTTGGTGCTAATTACGATGCTGCAATTTGCGGTACTGTAATTAGCGCCTTCCCCATTCCCATTGAGCCCTATGGGGCAAAAATGGGAATGGGGAAGGGCCATGGAGGAAGGGGGAATTACTGCCCCGCCAACCTTGTAATGGGGTGGTAATTCGGCGGAGTCGGTAACTTACCGGCATGGTCCATGGTGCTAATAGCACCATGGTCTTCCGCCAGGGTCGTAATGAGGCCCAATGCCTCATAATGACAGCTACTCCATAGGGCAAACTTTCAACATTAAGTTAACAAAACTGCACAATGATGGTTTAATATTATAGCAAATCATGTTCGGATACGGACCCCTGGCAAAATGACAAAAACATTAGGGCTTCAGCGGTGGCTGTTCTGTGATACATGTTTGTGTCTTTCTATATAGTTATGTTAAGACTAGTTTCCACCTTCAGCCATACGTTGTACAATGCCATCAGGAGCCTTGTGCTGTTGGAATTAATACAGTGATGCCAAAATAATTCCTCTTTAATATATCCATAAAAGAGCGAGCTCTTAAGTTTTATTTGTACAGAACATATAATCTTCGGAGCTCTTCCCAGCTCTTGGTGACCTTCGGAGACCGGAAAGGAAAGCCGGCCTTGAAAGCAACTATCTCCCAATGGACTGCTTCCTGTATCTCTGAGGCTTATGCCGTTCAGGGCCTTCAGTCTCCGAAGGGAATTCATGCTCATCTTGTGTGGGGCAAGGCAGCTGCCATTGCCTTCTAAAAATATTTTCCCTGGGACACCATTGCCAAAGCAGCTACATGGGCTTCCCCATCAGTTTTTGTGAAAAATGACTTCCTAGATGTCAGCTCCAGAGCCAATGATCAGTTCGGGCAGACTTTTCTTAGAAACCTCTTTCAATAAAGGAGTTCCATCCACCTGTTATTCTGTAAGGAGTGCTTGGTAATCTCCCAAAAGTATGGCAGAAAGGGGACGGGGACGAAGGAGTAGAATACAGTTACTCACCGTAGTGACTACCTAACTCCTAGTCCATAGTCCCCTTTCCTCCATACGCCCTGCCGCCGTCCCCTCTAATAAGTATCCTCTATTATTGCTTAAATGGTCTCAGACCTGGCGATAGAAAAGGACTGAAGGGCAATGCGCGGGGCGGCGCTAAAGAGGGCGGGGTTACGGCCGTGTGCGGTACCCTGCGTAAAAAGAGGACACATTTTCAATTTGGTGCTTTTTTACAAAAGTGCTCCGGTCCCGTCCCACAGGACAGAATGTCCCAAAAATATGGAGGAAAGGGGACTATGGACTTAGGAGTGAGGTAGTCACTACAGTGAGTAACTTTATTAAAATTGAGCATGAATTCACCCTCTGGCAAGCAAAACGTATCTGCACCCTCCTGTCCCCCACCCTGTTGAACAAAAGACCCATTACATGATGACCTGTTTTTTTCCCCATCAAGAGTACAGAAATCACATTAATATACATCAGAGTGGAAACCCTTGAAGTGGCAGACACAGCCTACCGGCATTTTGATCCTGCTACATATGCCTGCTGTCTATGATAGTCATTTAGAATATCCTCATTGGCCACTTTCAACATACTGAATGAATAAGATTGAAGTCCTAAATTGAATGAACTCCTTCATTCAAAACTAATCCACAATGGTAGAACCTGGGAATTTCCATTTGTAATACCAACCTCCTACCTGTGTAGATATGCTTTGCTTTGTTTTCTCATGGTCTCTTTCTTTTTTCTTTAATTTGCTGACATTGTGAAGTTCTCCACATTCTTCCAATTTTACACTAATGATTTTGAAATCCTGTTCAAATGGACTTTAAACAATCTCAGAACGGATCATTAACTGCTTGTCCAGCGTTCAAAGTTGTTTATTCGCTAATTCATTATGCCTCAAAGGTGAAAAAACGTTAATCCGCCTTTTGGGTTTCTCCAAACGTTGCTTCATGCCTTTTTTAAATTGACTGACACACGCACAGTCACCAAGTTAGTAAATAAATCATAAAACCTGGTTATCATCTTTGAATTTGTTCCCGCCAACTTTACCCCTCAAATGAAGTTAAACATAATGCTCATCACCAACTTCATCTAATAAGAAAAGTTCTACTCTATTTAACACTAGGAACATAATGGAACTAATAAAGGCCTTGATCCTAGGCATACTCGAATATTGAAATGCCTTTCACCAGGGTCTCCCCAAAAATCTATTAGACAACAACAAATCATTATGAACAAAGCAGCCAAACTGGGGGGTGTGGCTACAGTGGCCATGTGAGCAGACGTGTTCCTGGGAGAGCTCCAGTGTATCCGACTATAATCTGTGATATAAGTGCACATGCAGGTGCCTGACATAGACAAAAAGAGGTGTGCATGCACACAAATAACGAGCTGGACTGGGGAAGGTTTCGAGCAGCAGAACACAGTGGTTTCAAAGCTCTGCGCTTCTCGAAGATTGCGGTGGCTGGGAACGAATAAAACAAAATGGCGGATGGCCGGTAACAAAGGAGCCGAACAGCGAGAGACGTAACAAGTTTCCAGAGAAGAGTAGGGGAGGATTGTGGGAGCGGAACGCTGCGAAGGACCAGAGGAATGATGCAGGCTGGATGCGGCCCATTCGGAACAACCACGGGATGATTTTCCTATTGAGGGACTGCGGCGTATTCACACCCTGCAGTGAGCAGGAGAAGTAACGTGGGCTGCCAGACCTCAAGACCCCAACAGCAGTGCATCGGGCGGCGGGCAGATGCTACAGGCGAGGTACGCGAGCAGAGGGAAATAGATGCATTTGTATCAGTGCCGGTGTCGGAGCCCACATTGTATCAGGCAGATCTACTGGGAAAGCGCATTGCCGGAGGTCGTGGACAGCGAGTGGGGAATAGATACAACTGGAGGCACAGAGCTTCTTTGTATCCTACTCTGCAGCCCATGGTCGGCGAGGAGAGGTTGTGGACAGGAGCGCTGCCGTAACTGGAGAGGCTGCCTGCAGCGAGAAGCTCGCATCAGTTAATGCACTGGTGGCAGACAATGAAATAGACTCTTTACAACATGCATAAGGGGAGCGTGTTTGGACAGGGGGCAACGCTGATCCCTGCTGCTCACTAACTGTGGAAGCCTTTCTGAGGCGCTAGTAGGAAACACGGCTTCTCAGTTGGAGGCCAACACAGTTGGTCAAGCACCACCCTACGAGGTACAGAAGCAAGACCATAGGATACTCCTGGTGGCCACTGCCTGTAAGTGCTGGAATAGTGTGACACTTAGGAGGGCAGAGACCCCCTAGAACCTGTTGCTGGAGCTAACCAATCAGCTGCACACCACAATGGAAACAAGGACACCACCATAACTCGTAGGCATATTACTAAGAAGGCCAGCACACAAGAACGGCAAGACTGATCCCCAGACACTTTGGGATGCCTGGTTCACTGACTTGGGCGAGCGAACGGAGCGGTCCATCAGCCAAGAGGGACAATTTACGCTTGAGCGCATTGATACGGAAGAGGAGCGACCAGTTTGCAGAGCAAGCAGCGGAAGGCACTCGTAGGGTCCACAGAAAGGAGATGTCTGCTAAAACGGTTAAATCAAAAGCAAAACAATCTTCACTGAACATCTTCACCAAACCTAGCCAGCCCAGCGAAGGGGCAAACCCACTGGAACAGACCACGCCAAGAAAAGGGGGACCACCAGGTGGAGATCGACAGATCCTAGATGCTATTGCTGCGCTACAATCAGCATGGGAAACCAAGCTGGAAGCTACTATAGCTGGGTTGAAGACTTCCCTAGAGTTCAAGATCGATGCGGTTAGTGTGGATGTAAATCTCCTAAAACAGGACGTTAGAGTATAGCCAAACGCACAGAGAGGCTGGAGAAAAGAAGTAAAGGCGAACACTGTGTCCTGCATGTCAAGTGCCAGAGAGATCCACACCTTGCAACAAAGAGTAAACAACCTGGAGAACCGAGCAGAGGAAGCTGAAGGGAGAGCGCGCAGAAGCAATATTCGCATTGTGGGGCTTCCGGAAGGTGAAGAGAATCCCGACCCTGCAGACTATATTGGAAATATGCTACTACAGGAAATCGGGGCGGGAGCGCTCTCCCAAGGGTTTACGGTGGAAAGGGCACACAGAGCCCTGACCAAGAAACCTCCGCCAGGTGCTCCGCCTCTGCTGATCATAGCGAAAATCCTAAATTACAAGGACAGGGAGAAGATCCTGGACTATATCTGTAAGGGTGGAACGATCAGCAGAGCGTCTGCGTCTGTTACGGCATACCCAGACTATACATTCCTGGTGCAGAAGCGTCGTTTGAGTTTCGTGGCCGTCAAAAGGCAGCTACGGGAATCTGGCTTGAAGTATATACTGTTATATCCAGCGAAACTGAAGGTCCTGTGTAGGGACAAAACACTGTTCTTCTGGAGGACGCTGCTACGTGGATGGAGGGATGAGCTGCCTGGATGGAGCAGAAGGCCGGACAACGGATGAAACGGGTAGGTGAATGGGGGTTTCCTCCATGTTGAGTCGTGAGACTGTGGGGTAGACGTTGAATAGTGGCTGCATGGGGACCGTAGGAAGTGCGAGACTAAGATATTGTTTAAATGAAGCTAGTATATCACAGGATGTTCTAGAATGGATAAGGGGCCTCAGTTGCTTGATGTTACTTGAAGGACGAAATGTGAGAAGCACTAATATGGTAGCAGGGGAGTGACACCGAGGAACATGACTCAACCCCCATAGTTAGTTTAGTTAGGAGATTAGTAGAATAGTATCCACCTGCTGCGACCTGAGCAGCAGTGTTGACTGGGAGGAGGGCGAGATACAGGGTGCCTAAGATCCAGGGATGGAGCTGGGCAACATTCGGGAGTAGTTGGGGTTAAGTGAGGGGTGGACCTGAGGGTAGTTTGGTTTGGGTGGGGTTGAGAGGTTTGGAGGGGGCATTGGGGGAGGTTAACGGGAAGTGTCTGCAGTCACAACCCGGATCACTTAGACGGAAAAGGGGGGAGGAGGCGGGGGGAGTTGGGAGGAGTTGGATGCGGCTCATATGGTGGATCAGAAGATAGTGACATGGAATTTGCGGGGACTAAATAGTTATCAAACAGAACAAGGTCATGATGTACCTGAATAGGCAGAAAATAGATATAGCATTGAATCAAGAAACTCACTTGACCAAAGATAAATTTGAGGTCATCAAGAGGAAATGGAAGGGGACCACAGTGGGTGCAACGTATTCAGCATATGCCAGAGGGGTTATAACACGGATTGCACCACACGTCCCTTTTAAATTGGTGCAACAAGAGGTAGAAGTGGATGGCAGATCGGTAATATTGAAAGGACTGGTGTAGGACAGAGAGGTGAATATAATTAACATTTATGCCCCAAACAATGATACTGCGATATACTTTAGAAACCTGTATACAAAGATCAGCTCATATATAGACGGAACAGTTATAATGAGAGGGGATTTCAACTGTACACTGGACCCCAGGTTAGATAGATCTGATGGGAAAGTAATTAAGCCAAACCCAGCAGCGAAAGCCCTAAACACACTGACACAGGACTTTCAAATGGTTGAGATATGTAGGAGGCTTCATTCACAACACAGAGGGTATTCACATTATTCAACCCCACATATTCTACATACCAGGTTGGATTACATGTTTGTGGCAAGTGCACTGGTAGGGGAGATGACAAGTGCGGAATATAAGGCGGGAGTTCTTTCTGACCATGCACCGCTGGTCGTGACGTTGCGGGCCTCCCCACCCAGGCCGAGAATACCGACGTGGAGTCTTAGAGCTGAAGCGCTGAAAGATGCCGTATTTAGAGAAGACTTGAGTAAGGCTATACAAGATTATTTTGAGCTTAATACAGGGAGCGTGAGTTTGGCTGGTACACTGTGGGAAGCATTGAAAGTGGTTGTGAGAGGTGAAGCGATCTCAAAGCCGAAAGGACTACAGGGTGACATATTGAAAGACCTGTACAACGTGGAAAGAGAGATTGCAAACAGAATGCAAGGGTGGCGCGGACCCACCAGCGGAGCCCGAGGACATACACCAACTATGAGAGCAATGCATGGATCATTGGGAAAGATTAAGTAACTTGAACTATAGGAAATATATAGAAAGGCATCATGCAGAGGGCGATAAACCAGGCAGGCTGTTAGCGTGGTTGTGTAAGAGCAAGGCTCCAAAACGGGCAATTCGAGAGATGCACAGGGGCGATGGCGGGTTAGAGAATACCCAAGAGTGGGTGAATGATTGCTTCTATAGATAATACCACAAACTATATGCTGATAAGATTGAGGAAGAGGACATGGATATATTGGAGGCTCTGGAGGAGATCAGCCTCCCTAAAGCTTGGGACTGAAGACTGAGAGAGATTAGATGCACCACTCACTCTGGAAGAGCTGGAAAATGTGATCCAGGCTCTACCCTCTAATAAGGCCCCAGGAGCAGATGGCCTCCCGAGCGAAAGCCAGTGAATCCTCCACAGAAGGAAGCCGAGGACTGCAAACAATAGCCAGGGTGTGTTGCAGCAGATGTCTACGCTATGAGAGACCCTCCTCCGCTGATAATGAAGCTGGGCAAGGACGCTGGTCTCGGTGGTACCAACCTTGACTCCAAGGATAAAGAAAGGCATGTGGTTCATCACAGCCGGTGAGTCGAGGGGAGAATCGATAAGAAACCGAACTGTGTTGAACGAAAAGTAGCCAATGGCTAATTTGAACTTTGAAAGGCTTAATGATACATTGATAAAAGAAGAGGAAAGCCAGCAACAGAGGAGTACGTCCCCACATGTGTACTCAAGCAGGAAACTCTAGGCGATTACCCAAAGGTAGAAACTACTGTAAGTAGTAGCCCTTGGGAAGATGCGAAGAAAGGTCAGCGTGGCCATACAGTGGTCTTGTATAATCCTCTGTACCATCAAGTCTTTGACCGACAAAGAACTGTGAAGGCCAAGGGAAGTGAATCCTTCATGTTGAGAATTAACACATGAACTGTGGAAATTAGCAAGAGTGAACCCGTGCGAGGGATGCTAATGAAAAGGGATGGAGCCTGAAAGCCTTGTGAGGAATTATTGGTAAGTCAATAAGAGTGAACCCGGCAGAGGGAAGCCGACAGCCAAAGGTTGACGAGAGTGAACCTGGCAGAGGGAAGCAGACCACCACAGGCAAAGGCTGAAAACCTGTTTAAAAGGACATTGAAATTTGTGAAAGCGAGAAACATTGTAAAACTAGGGGAAGGGAAGTGCCTCCCTTGTTTTCTAGGGTTGGAGCCCGGCCGAGGGAGATCCAGGGGTGGAAAATTACCACCCATGGTTTGCTGAAAAAAGAACTGTCTTGTTAATTAGTTGAAAGTGTTCTGAAGGGTCAGCGCCCAGAAGAGGAGTATCCAGTGGTGAAGGCATCACCCAAAGTGTTCGTAGAACAGAACTTTGTGTTTGTTTGTTGAGAGCCTCAGGCGAGAGCCTTTTATTGAAAAGAGACTTAACCATCGAAGAACCTGATAGCTGATACGGAAGTGCTAGCTCGTGCTGGGAAGGCTCGAGCGTGTGCTGTGCTCCAAAGACACACCTTGTCCCATGCTAAAAGCGTGGGGAAGGGAGATCTGAAGGCAATCATATCCTGACTTATTATTTGAACACTGTTTCCTTTGTTTTGATACCCTATACCACACTCTTTCTGTGATTAGTTGTAAGGATTTGGCAATAGGTTTCTCTTAGTATAGGCCCTTTTATTTTGACACCACGCCACCACGACTGCCTTATTTTTCATTTGATTGCTCCCATCTTAGATTTAGGTTTAGTTTAGGTGTTTTCCACCCTGCATTTATAGTTCAATAAACACCCTTGAATTGTGATCACTTGTGTCTGTCTTTACTGTTGTCACCATGATTTCCTTACAGTACACTATTGAAAAGAGATTAATATCAAAACTATGCGACTCATGCAGAAAGCTGTCTGGAAAGCAGTGCCTAAATAGCAAGCAGACTTGTATCACATAGAACACGCAGACAAGATACCTCATTGGCATACCTTCAACAGAAAAGACCTAGTCAAGAAAACTTTGGTACTTTGGAAAACGCTCCAAGTGTGGAAGAAGTTGGGAGTGGATTTAAAGAAATTGACAGTCCAGTTTAAAATCAAGTCAGCTGAAAAAGAATTGCATTCCCCATGACACCAGTCTCCCCCCAGTGGATGCCTGAAACTCTCTTACCACCTTTTAAAACATAGCCTGACCTATCGCTCATGAACTCTAAGCACTTAAAAACCTCAAAAGCCTCCTTTCGCCTTTTCCTCTTCCTTCCTTTCTTAGCATCTGGAAGTGAGCAGTTTTGCATGTGTAGCGCTTTATAAATCACCATTAAAAAAAGAAAGCTAAGCAATCCCAAGGGGTTGGAGGATGACCTTTTAGAATTGGTAGACCAATGTGAAAAGCGAGTTCCCGGGTAACAATGTATGAATGGAGCAATTAAATCAAATTAATTGCACAGTTCTAAGCCAAGAGGTACTAATGTCCTTTGTCCAATGTCCAATCTATATCCTTATCCACATAATTCTGGGGCATTCCCACCCAGGTTTGTGTCCGCCAGTGCACACACAAGCTGAGATTGTTCTAGGTGCTCCATCATACGCCTTGAATTGTCCGGGCAGATAATCCCATTGGTGACGAGTCCTCTGGGAATCTTTAGAAATCTTTTTTTAATTTTTTTCTCAAGCACTCTAATTGTGCATAATGAGCAATGAGCAAAAGCATATGGTGGGACTAAAACTTTCTATTGGTCTTCAAGTACCTTAAGCCTTCTGATGGCAGATTTTACCATCACTGCAGATGTGTGTTTTGTGGGTCCAGGCACCTCCAGCAACAGTCTTCATACATGAGCCACAATGCCTGATTCCCACAGCTTTCCTCTTCATCTTTGTCTTGTCACAGAAGGAGCATGTGTATTTTGCATGTTGGCTAATTTCAATTTTCGTCACCATTTCTCTGAGGGAAGCACCATAACGGGTACCATATTTACCCACCGTCCCGACCTTCTTGGTGCGCTTGGCCATTTTGCTGTAGGAACCAACCAAAAAGAAGGAATCGTTAGAATTCTGACACACTTCTACCATGGCAAGACCATCCAAATGAAGCCTTGGGGGTTTCCTTCCATTCTTACACACTCTTGTCCTTTCCTCAGATATTATCATGCACCCACTTCCCACATAGGGCATTTTCAGGCTGCAGTAATTCTAACCCGCAGCCGCTGTCATGGACTTCAGCCCACCACAGGCAGCAGCATGCAATATTTCATCTGCACAAGCTGTATATTGCATATCATAATAAGAAACTAGCACAATGAAATTCCTGCCCTGAAGAGCTCCCAGTCTGTTGAGGAAAAATAGCTGTAGCTTGTATACTCTCTGTGCATTTGAGTTCACCCAAATCCATAGGGGTTGTAAATGATGTTGCTAATGTGCTTTCATCTTCTGATTTGCATTATGTATGGTTCCAAGCTATTTTTGTTTTTCTTCTGCTGAGTAAAGTTGGTTTGTTCCCAATAGCATCATAGCCCACATAGAAGAACTTTATTAGACTATTACCGTTGTATAGACCTTGAGTTGCTGGCCAGCGCTTTGATCTGAGGAGATGAAAATATATTTGTCATTTAAATGTAACATTGAGCTTGCCGTGCCAAAACACTACAATGCTCTTTTCTACTATATTGCCCGCCAATTTTACTTGTTAAGGAGATGGTTCTGAAGATTGCCTACCTAGGACATAATTCTGGCCTTACATCGACTTCTGTTGTTATGCTATTATAACTTATAAAGCATGCTTACACCACCCTGGTAGTTTCCTAGTGCCAGCTGGCCTCCGGAGGAGAGAGCAGAAAGAAGAGCAAATGTCAATGTGCAAAATGGAAGAGCAGGAAGGCTATTCACAGAAGAGAAGAGGAATGTTTTCAGTTTTCTTCAAAAGGCAAAATGTTGGGAAAGAGCGGATTTAAAGAGAAAGACGGTTCTATTTTGACAGGGCTGTGACAGAGTAAGTGTGACCTCTTATGCACGCAAAATGAAAGCAAGGAACTTTGTACATTAGCAATATGGAAGAATGAAAGGATCTGCTATGTTAGTATTTATTGAGGTGATTAAAGAGAAACCAAGGTACTCTAGAATAAAAGCAACCTTGGGCAATTCAAAGAAACTTGAGCAGGACCCTTTGATAAACCAGTAACCAACGTAGTGCTTTCAGAGCCGTAGGGATGCAAACGCATTTCTTGCTACTGCGCCATTAAGGCAGGCAGTGGCATTCTAAATAAGCTAAAGGCAATGGAGATGGTATTTCAGCAGGTGAAGATAGAGCGCATTGCTGTAGTCCACATGGGACTCTACTACAGCTGAAGATAAAATTGAAGAAAGCAGGAGGAGGCCAACTGGTTAATTTACAGGGAGTGCATGAGATCATAGTTCATTTTGAATCCCAGGTTGCCGACTGAGGAGACCAGGGGAGGATAAGAAGGAAGACTGGGACCACATGGGTGGGAGTTCAGATGGGCGGGAAATGTCCCAACACCTCAGACATATCCAAGTTGCTCTTGAGAGGGGGAGGTAAGCTCATCTGCTCGACAAAGGCAGACATACAGGCTTGAAAGTGAGAGGATATGGCAACCGAATCGGCATCAAGTTGGATGAGGACCTGTTTTTCATCTGTGTTGGTTAAAAAAGGAGACAGCATAGGTTTGGATGAGCAGAGAAAGAGGTATTACGTAAAGCTTGAACAAAAGTGGTTAAAGGGATGATTCCTGTGGGACACCACAGCAAGAGGTCCGACAGCTCAGGTGAAAGGTGGAAAACAAAAAAACTGCTTGTTAGCGGTCTGTTAGAAAGGTGGTTTAGCTGCAAGCACTACCAAGGATTCCCACCACATTGACACTGTCAATCAAGATGCATTGATTGACCGTATCAAATGCAGCTGAGAGATCAAATGGAACTAGAGAGGCAGTGTTGCTGGAGTTGGAAATCATGCACAGTTTATCAAGAACCGCCATCCGGATGGACTCCATACCTTTGTCTGTTCTAACCCCTTTGAGGTGGTGAAGATATGATTGGAACTGTACAAAATTGTGAAGTTGAGGTTAACTGGAGCTTCCAAACTCTTGGCAAGATCAGAGAGAGAGCATTTCGGGGTCAGTTGAAGGTTTCTTCAAAAGAAGATAAACAGTAGTTGTGGGTGCTGTTGTTGTGGAAACGGGAAGATTAAGAAGCTGGAGAGAGACGAGAATAACTGAATCACTGAGGCACTGATTGAAATAAGAATGTTAATAGGTTAAGGGTCCAGAAGCAATGTAGACACAAGCAGATAACATCTGTTTAGAAATAGATGTGAGATTCAAAGGTATAAAAGTGTTGAAATCATGAAGAGCAGTGGCGAATAGGAACGGGTAGAGGACAATGAAGGTGTGGGGAATTTGGCACAGGTGTCAAGGAGTTTATTTTAAAAAAAGTGCAAGGTGTCGCCAGAGATCAAGGGAAGAAGCGATTGATGTCAAACATGGACATTCAGCAAGTTTTTTTAAAGAAACAAAAGTATTTCTAATGCATGAGGCACAATTATTTTTCTTTTAGCGTCTGATGCATGTTGTAGCTATTGGAAAGTTTTTTTTTATAGTGAGCTCTATGACTAAATAAGCGAGGAGGCAATGTCTTTTCTCTGCCTTGAGGTTTGATTTTGCTTTCTGGAGGACAGAAGAGAACCAGTTTGATCAATGAGTGGCAGGGACTGGATACGGGTCCCATACGTATGTGTGTCAGGATGATCCAAAGTCCAGATACCAAGAGTAGCGAGTAATGTTGAAACACATGGTTGACTAGGTACAGACAATATTTGGCAGATTGGAACTAAGGACATTTTTCCCAAGGGCGCATGAGAGTTTTGCGATTTTGGCAAGTTTACGGCAGTAGAGGTGGTGAAAACCTTTTTTTTAAATAACAAAAAGTTCTGCCAGATCATGTGACGAGTCAATCCTAAGGACCTGTGTCGAGGATAGGATCTAGACAAGGTCACGTGTCCTGTCCGGTTTGTGGTTTCATAAAACAGTTGAAGGAGAAATGTGGTGGTGCTGTTGGAAGTGCAACCTGTCCAGGTGTTAAAATTGGCCATAACACTCACGTTTGGATATTTAAGGGCAAGATCCCCCCTTAGAGCATCAAAGAAGATATTAGTGGAAGGCGGCTCTGCATGAGTGGGATCGGAGGCCATGATAAGAGGAACCTTGGAAAGGACTCTGATAGTAATGAGGGTGACAGTGGTGTGCAAATATGTGCTGGCTGGAAAAGAAAGGGAGATTATGGTGTGAGATTCCTTAAAAGTGATGTCTAACTCTCCGCCAACCAAGGTTCTTTGGTTGGTGTGAAAGTCAGTAATTTGAGAGTGTGGCAGTAGATAATGCTGAGGGTGAGGCATCATTATGCCAGGATTCTAGAAAACAAACCAACAAAATCAGAAGTGTTGGGGCAGGAGATTGGAAATGTCTGCCTGATATTTATATAGCGAGCAAAAGTTAAGAAAGAGGGCCATTAGCTGTGACTGTTGGGAAGTGGGAGCTTAGGGGTGAGGCTCAGGATACAGTGGACTGGCATGTTTTTCCATACTTTCTGAGCGATAAATATGGTTCTGAACAAGGTTATCTGTTGTATTATTTGGTTGGTCATTAATGTGGATGATGTATCTGGTTAACAAGCACGGAGCAGAAGTTGCATTTTCTGTCAGGAGTGGTTTGCCAGGTGACACCGAAAGGAGTGAGTGAAAGGGAGAATGGGCATGGTATTTGCATCCTCTGCACAGACTAGCACAGAGGAGCTTGCCTCTAGCATTCGCCCTTGCGCCATCGTGAGTGACTCAAATGCCAGGAGATGATTAGCTTACAGATAGCTGTTGTGAGTGTTTGGGGGGGGTGTTAATCATCTGCTTGACAGCTTGAAATGGTGGACTACACAATAGATAAAAAGAAAAAGGGGCAGAAGCCCACGTACCCTTTGTGGCTAGTCCTACAAGAAAAGTAAAATAATGGAACTCGATAAAAATGGAGGCCTGACAACCTCTGCCCTTTAGGAGCCTGTAATATGGTAATGACCAAATAAAACAAGGCTTGGCCCACTAATTCATATTTCGATATGTATTGACATAGAGATCCTTGCACTTTTGAGAGTTATCGTGAAGTCTTCAGAGGCCACACATGCCTGAAATGTTCCTCTTCTTCCTCACCAGTGGAACTGAACACCATCAAACCACCAGGGACACCGCTCTTCAATGAGAGGAAATCCTGGACAGGTCCCTTGACTAAGGCCTCACCCTTCTGCCCTTTGACAGCCAGATTCTGCCCCTTGGAGAGCTTACATCTAGGCTCCTTGCGGCACATGATGAAATGTACTCTACTCAGAACCTCATCAAAAAGGTCACAAATACCATAGTTATGCTTTAGGAAGTTAACACAATTACTCAGTTAGCCACTGTGCTTGTTTACCAGCAGTACCTCTAATGCATCTGACATTTCTGTGTGAAATGTTGGGGGAAATTTGGTGTTAATATGATACTGGAAGCTAACTGATAAACCAGGGATTTTGCGATGGGCCATTCGTAGGTTAGGCCTACTAGTCACAGTGTAGCATAAGGTAATAGACTTTTTTCACATGTATGTGTCTGAATCTGCATACCCACACATCTCCTGGTCAGAATCATACCCCACATATATAGATTTGCAAATGTCAAGGAGAGATTCGCTATGAACCTGTTGGTAGTCTTCTGTTCAGAGTTCCAACCATAGGAAATTGAATCCTCATAAGTTATATCAGTAATCATTGGTAAAACAAGTGGAGAGGGATTTCCAGTGCGGTTTCTGAAAGATGTGTAGTTAATATTTCTGATTGTGTATGAGTAATGTATTAACCTTTACTCTATGTTCACTTTTGAGTGACAAAAGCCTAAGAATTTGAAATCTATTTCTAAGTAGAAGAGGTGGGAATCCTTTGCGGAACCTGCAAATGTCTGATGCTTATGTTGACCCACTTTCATGGTTTTATCTGTGGACCTTTTGTGAGATTGAAGAATTATTATTTTCAATTGGCACACTAAATTATCTGTTAATCATAACAGATCATTCAGTTCTGGCACTTGGCATTGGGTAAAATCATAAGAGACTGTTAAACCGACTCTGGGTGTTGCTGGAAACGCCATCTACATAACATAACATTTACAACCCCAAAGAATCTTACAACGGACACTGACTTCATACTCTGACGTGGCCATGATTCTGCCTGACTGATTTTCATGATTATCCAAATGAAACAGAGCACATTCAAGCTTTCCATGCTTGTAATCCACCTGGATCATTGTTACACGCACATTCATGCATGGCAGTGATCGGTAATGGCAGCCTCCAGAAACACAATTAGTGGCCACCATTACTGTCTTCCTGTGGACGCCACCTGCCCTATTCATACACAAATGGCTGAGCAGAATCTATAGAATCGTCTCTCATTTCACATCAAAAGTGTAACCCGAGACGCCTATGGTTCCCTTGCGCAGAGCAGATTTTTTGCTCAGGACATCCTGCTCGAAATGGCACAGAAGGGGTTACCCCTTTAAGTGCCATGGGTATTTCCCCCCAGAGCGAAGGCCTTTTTTTGGTGATTTCGGTATGTGGCCATTCAATGGCTTGTAACTTTTTTGTTACATGAGATATCTCTGCCAAATGTGGCTCCTTTTTTCCCCCACTTGTAGGCGGTCGTAATGCCTAGGTTGCTGTAGGGGGGGTGAGAGAAAATAAGCAAAAAGGGCGAACATTTTGGGGTTTTATTCAAGAAATGCCAATAGAATGATGTACAAAGAAGCCTGTGGTTTTTTCCTTGTAAGATCTAGGAGCGTATGGCTGGCTGTGCTGAATTACCCAATTTCCTGGCTTTCAAGAAAAGGTTGAGTGGAAACGAAAAAAAAATATTTTGATGTGGTTATCAACTGTTTTGTGAGAGGTAGACGATTTTGGCCATTTTTGCCAATTGGACATGCGTGGACGGAATGGAAGAAAAGGGTAGGAAAGCCGAATTGGAGGACAGACATATATTTCTGAAAAGTAGACAAAATTCCAAGTTTAGGAAGGGATGATTTGCCTAGGTCGGGCAACAACTAGGTAGGGGAAAATGCCATAGATTGGGGGAAAAGCGGGAAAAAAAAGGTATGTGGTGGTCATGGTTGGCTTGGTACGGCAATGGCTTTTATGAATTTTGAGAAAAAGCAATGCTCCGCTACATTCCCCCGACTCTTGCAGTTAGGAAAGCACACATTTTTTGTAGTGTTTTACAAAACAAGCAATACCACAAGCCAAACACTGAGCCATGGTACACAGGAGTTTTATGCTTACGTCCTGAACAGACGCACTTAGCATGTGTAAATCAGGAAAACCAATGTGGTGAGGAACGGCAAGCTTACTTTTTTTGAAAGAGCACAGGCAGACCTTTTCAAGGGTAGGTGACTTGTGCAGGTTACAAAAGTGTATGGTGCCTAAAGCAGCGACTAAATGTAGGGCACATTTGTGAAATGAAAGGGTTGTGTGACAGAGGGCACCAGCAAATGGGTCAAAACGTTATGAAAACCACACAAACACAAGAAATGTTATACCTTCACACATTCCCACAGGTGTCCCGATGAAAACGGTACCTCATGTGTGGGTGCACCTACCTGGGCGCCAAGGGGAAAGCCTAAAACACAGGTAACCCCAAGTCTGTATTGACACGTGAATTTCACACTTTCGGCAGAAGGGCACACCATACAAATATGGACCTGGGGTGTCCAAGCCACCAAGGAAAACCGGGAACCCCATGCATTTCTGAAAAGAGGACACTTGTGGGAATCCGCAGAGGTATGATTTGCACAAATCGGCCCAGAATTTATTACCCTGACACCCCCGCAAAGTCCGAAATGTGCCAAAAAAACCCACATTTTTCACTTTGTCTGGGGTTCTGGGTAAGGGTAAACATTGTGGTCCGCTTCGCGCAAGTTGGACCTCTGTGGATTCCCACTGGTGCCCTCTTTTCAGAAATGCATGGGGTTCCCAGTTTTCCTTGGTGGCTTGGACACCCTAGGCCCAAATCTGTAGATTCTCTCCCCAAACCTTTTTGTGGTTACCAGTGGGTTAGCCTTTTCCCTTTGCGGCTAGATTGGTGAACCCACACATGTGAGCTACCGTTTTCGTTGGGACACCTGTGGGAACGCGGGAAGGTATGACATATGTTGTTGGCGGCATGTTACGTGGGCAAGCAGAGTGGAATGTCTGTAAATTGTGTTTTTACTCCAAATTTGGACTTTGCCGAGGGTTTTGGGTAGTAGATTCTGGGCCGAGTTGCGCAAGTCGGACCTCTGTGCATTCCCACAGGTATCCTCTTTTGGGAAATGCATGGGGTTCACTGTTTTCTTAGCTGGCTTCGACACCCGAGGCCCAAATCTGTGGGTTGCCCACATGAATAAAATGTGCTGTGGCGAAAGGCTGCTTGGGGTTACCAGCGGGTTACCCTTTTCCTTTTGCGCCCCCGGTAGGTGCACCCACACATGTGAGGTACCCTTTTTGTCGGGACACCTATGGGAACGCGAGAAGGTATGACATCTGTTGTTGGCGACGTGTTTTGGCGACGTGTTTCGGTGAGTGGACACAGGGAACTGTCTCTGAAATTGGCTGGAAATTAGGACAATTCTCAGACATTTCGCTCTGTCCAACCACCGAAACACACCGCCAACAACACATGGCCTACCTTCCTGCGTCCCCACACGTGTCCTGATGAAAACGGTACCTCACATGTGTGGGTCCACCTACCGGGGGTGCAAAAGGAAAAAGATAGCCCACTGGTAAGCCCAAGCCTTTCGGCACAGCCCATTTTGTTCATGTGGGCCACCTACAGATTTGGGCCTAGGGTGTCAAAGCCAGCAAGAAAAATAGGGAAACCCATGCATTTCCCAAAAGAGGACACCCGTGGGAATCCACAGAGGTCTGCCTTGCGCAAATTGCCCCAGTTTTTATTAGCCACAATCCCCGACAAAGTGTGATATTTAGTGGGGGGAAAAAACACAATGTTCACTTTGTCTGGGGTTCTGGGAAATACATTCTGGGCCGCTTTGCGCAAGTCAGACCTCTGTGCATTCCCACGGGTGTCCTCTTTTGGGAAATGCATGGGGTTCCCTATTTTTCTTGCTGGCTTTGACACCCTAGGCCCAAATCTGTAGGTTGCCCACATGAACAAAATGTGCTGTGGCGAAAGGCTTGGGGTTACCAGCGGGTTACCCTTTTCCTTTTGCGACCCCGGTAGGCGCGCACACACATGTGAGGTACCGTTTTTGTCGCGTCACCTGTGGGAACGCGAGAAGGTATGACATCTGTTGTTGGCGACGTGTTTCGGTGAGTGGACACTGGGAAATGTCTCTGAAATTGGCTGGAAATGAAGACAATTCTCAGACATTTCGCTCGAGACATGTAGCCGTTCCATAATAGCACACTGCAATGTCTGCGGCCTTCCACCAACAACACTACTACTGCAGTATTGAAGCGAACAGGACTGGGGCACAAGGCATCTTTGCGGTATGGTACTTATGATACCGAGCTCCGGTTACCTCACACTCTTTAAAATCTCAGTAATAGGCCCATGTGCAGGTACATCAGCACACCTAGGAAATACATTCAAATAAAGCGGTGAGATAGCTCAATGTGTTTCTGGAAATATGCTTGAGATCTGTGTTCACACTGCAGATCACAGTTCAAATCCTAACAGGGCACTCTGTCGTTCATCTTTTCAAGCTAGATTACTTGAACATCTTGTTATTCACAGAACAATAAAATAGAATCAGCAACATTTCAAAAAATGCTGTAAACATGACATTATTAGGGAACAGACACACACATATCACAGCATTCAAGTTATGTCTACAATTGCCCCTGTGAGTAGCAAGAACCGAGAAAGGCTTTTCTTTAACTTGGGAACGCGGGCACTGCATTAACTTCAGTGGGGCTTCACTAGCAATTGTAGTCCTTTTAAAATATTGTGTTCCCATTTCGTTTTCTCTGTTTATGATTACCAAAAAAAAAGGACATGCCATCAGTGTTTGGAAAAAGGTCTGCTTAAACACTACATTGTGTCCGATGGCTTTTCAGGGCCACTGTTAGGAATTTACTGTGTTCCTGGTCCATATGGCAAAGGTGGAAAAGGGTTCCAAAGTGAACCAATATCCTTCCCAAGGTGGCACCTGGATTCACCATGCTGTTTTCATAGTATCCTTTCAGTCTTCTCCAATATGGCGCCCAGGCAGTCTCTGCACGGAGTTCACAAAACCTTCCCATGCAGACCTTTTAAGCAGCAGTAAGGTAAACATCCATGTGTCGCTTCGATCTGCAAGCCTACACACTACCTCTTTTTCCTTTGCCTTTCCTTGTTCCTTGCATCTGTGCTTCAATCCTAATTATTCATGCTCTAGTGTTATCCTTGTTCTTGGGAACCTCTGCTGCCTTCCAGCCGCCAGCTTCCATGTCGCTGCGTTCCAGCCGCCAGCTTCCACGCAACTGCCATCTCTACACTCTTCTACATCCCTGCATTTTGCTGTTGCTAGCATTCTGCAGCCTTTGATCTTCAAGGTTTTCTTTTACCCTAGAGGGTTTTTCCCATGAGTGTTTTCCCTTGGCGTTTGCATCCCCTCGGTATTATAACAGAGGTACGATTATCCTTTGGGAGTCACATTCCTCTCTAAACTTCTTGAGCGCCTCGCCTACTCGCAGCTCTCAACCTTTGTCACTAATCACTCTCTCCTTCTCCCTTCTCAATCTGGCTTTTGCCCCAAACACTCTCCTGAAACAGCCCTCACTTACTTCCTTAACTCCCTCCTCTCTGCCCGACACTCTAAGCAATCCTCCATCCTTATTCTACTTGATCTTTGTGCTGCCTTCGACACTGTTGATCACTCCCTTCTTCTCAACACTCTCTTCCTTTGGATTCAAAGGTTCTGTACTCAACTGGCTATCCTCTTACCTCTCCTCCCACTCTTTTACTGTTACCTGGGGAGGCTGCTCCTCTTCCTCCCAGCCTCTGGAATACAGAGTACCCCAAGGCTCGGTTCTTGGTCCTTTCCTATTCTCACTCTACACCTTGCCCCGTTATCTCCTCGTTTGGTATCTCTCTCAATTTCTATCCCGATGATACCCAGCTCTTTCTTTCCTTCTCTTCCTTCTGTCCAGATCTCCACCTTAAACTTTCCTCCTGTCTTACTGCCATTAAAAACTGGATGTCTTCTCGCTTTCTTTCCCTTATCTCTGACAATACTGAAGTACTTTTCTTCCCCTTCAACTCCCTTCCCCCTCCCTCTCCTCCTCCTTTCATTCATTTTCCTCCCTCTAATCTTACTTTCTCCCCCCACGCTCGCAACTTAGGCATTCACTTCGACTCTTCTCTCACTTTTTCCCATCATATCTCTCTCCTCTTGTGCCTGCCGCTACCACCTCTATAATATTTGCAAAGTCTGCCCCTCCCTCACTTTCCATGCTAATAAACTTTTAATTTCCTCTTATCTTCTCTCGCCTCTTCTACTGCTCCTCCTTACTCTTTGGTCTACCTACTTCACATCTCACCCCCCTCAAATCCATCTACCACTCTGTCATCCGTACCCTCTGTCTCCTCACCTCCTGTGACTCCATCTCGGCTTCCCTATCCTCCATTGGCTGGCTTCCCTTTCACTCCCAACTTAAATTTCATTTTCTCTGTCTAGTCTTCAAATCTCTCCATGATCTTGCTCCCCTTATCTCTCTCTCCTCCTCTCTTTCTACAGTCCCTCTCGCTCCCTTCATTCTCCTGACCACTTCTTCCTCGCTATTCCTCCCTCCCCTTGTGCCCCCTCTCGTTTCCGCTCCTTCCAACTCCTGCCCCCTCTCCACTGGAACTCCCTTCCTCTCTCAATCCGCTCTATCCCTACCTTTTCCTCATTCCGCACGTCCCTTAAATCTCTCCTTCTCCATTCCCCGCCACGATTCCCCTCACCCTTCTTGCTTCCCCTCCCCCACCCTTTCCCTCTGCCCCTTAATCCTCTCCCTCCACTTCCCCCTCCACCCCTTCCTCACCCCTTCCGTTCCCCTCCTCCTCCTACCCATCCTCCCTCTGCCTCCTAGCTCTACTCCACTTCTCTCCCCCTTCCCTTCTGTCTAATTGCTCTACATACTGTTTTGTTGGTCTGATTCAAAATTGTATTTGCTTCTACTGTTACTGTTATTATGTTAAATGTATCCTGTTGGTGTTAAAGTGTGCAGCGCTTTGGTGTAAAGCGCTATATTAACTTAATAAATACAAATACAAGTACTCCTACGTCCCATCCTCTTTCCTCCATACTTGTGGGATATTCTGTCCTATGGGACGGGACCCGAGCACTTTATTTCAAAAAGCACCAAAAATTTAAAATGTTTGTCCTTCTCTTTTTACTCGGGGTACCGCACGCGGCCGTAAACTAGCCCTCCTGAGCTCTGCCCCGAGCATCGCCCTTCAGTCCTTTTCTCAGCACGGTAAGGGAAAGGACAAATTTGTCTCTCGAGGAGTTTTTTGTTCCGCTGTCTTTCTCTCCTGCACCGGTTCTGCGGTCGCATAGTCCTTCTATGCCGGAGCATCTGGGATTTGTGTCCTGTTCTTCATGCGAACGTCACTTCTCTAGGGCGGATCCCCATCTCTGCTTGGAGTCTCTCGGGCGGACCACCGCTGGGATTCGTGCTTCTACTGCAATTCCCTCTCCGTCCAGGCACTCCAGTGCTGTCTTCTTCGCTGGGAGGACGTTTTTCGATGAAAAGAAGACATGACCAGTAAGTTCCTTACTTATTAGGATGCCCCGGCCGGGGGACTCCTTTCCGTGGTCTTCTCAGTCCGGGAGGGGCTCCAGTAGCTCTACCACCAGGATTTCTCCTGAGGTGCCTTGCAGTCCTAATAGGTGTACCAGAGTTTTCTCTGAGGATCCCCACGACGGACCTGCCAAATGAGAAACACGTTGCGAGGTTCACCTGTCGGGTGCTAAACGTTGGCCCAGTTCGTCTGAGGCTTTGGACACCGGGGTTCGCTCTGAGGTCTCCGTTTCTGGAACTTTACACACAGACACCGGGGTACGCGTGAGGCCTCCTTTTCTGGAGCTTTCTGTACCAAGGCACGGCTGGAGTCCCCTCATGAGAGAGCTATGCATACCCGGACGAAACCCGAGGTTCCTCTTCTTGAGGCTAAGGTCTGTACCGACAAAACCGAGAGACCTGCTCCTCAGGTCTTTTCTGTAAGGGTAATAACTCAGTTTTCCTGCACTGATAACGATGATACTGGTTCTTTCAAGGGGGCAAAGAGGGCGGTCATGCACCGTAACTCCTCTGTTACCGGCTCTGCCGAGGTTCCTCCCTTGGAGGCTAAGGTTGGGGCCACCTCCAAGATGTCAAGCAAACATCCAAGACCCCCCAGTACCGGCTCGGCCGAGGATCCTTGTGTCAAGGCTAAAATGTTTCTTAAGTCCCCTCAGCAGCCAGAGGAGACGATTTCCTCAGCTGTACATGTGACGCAGTTCTCTTCAGGCATTGACAAAATGGCAGCCCACCTCTCATGGTCCCCGGTGGCCATTTTGGATTCTTCCTTTACACCTACGTTCTTGACACCGGGTGCTGGGAATCTTAATTTTGGGGCTGAGCAGCATGTTTCACCTCAGGTGGAATGTAAAGATCTGTTCTGCCCTTCTTATGACTGGCGTGCTCGGATGCTGCTACCACATACCGTCTCGCTTCCTCCTACTTCTGCTCCCCTGGTCTATGCGGATCCGTTTGGTGGAGGGCATTCCTGGCAACCATCCTCATTGCGTTCGTCGGGGTATGCCCCATATGAGAGGCCTGTGCCTACTCCAGCGCCTAAACCTTCATCAGAGGATGTATTTTTTGGCAAATTTCAGAGGCTCATGCATTCTGACCCAATGAAATAGTACTTTAAGGGTCTTTTCAAAGAAATATACCCTGAACCTCCAGCTCCACCTTTCACCCTGGCGGCTCCAGCGGCGCCTGTGGTGATACCACCTCTTCCTACCGGTCCGCCTCCAACGCTTCCTCCCCAACCCCCGCTGTCTCCCATAGAGAAGACACCAGTAGAACAGGGTAGCACTTTGAAACCTGTGGTGGCACTGCCACCTGTTCCCGATTCGCTGGATGACTCTCAAGCAGATCAGGATAGCGATGAGCAGCCCCGCTCTGTCAGAGCATTCCATGACCGGGTTCTGGATATGATGGCCCTCTTTGACATTCCAGTACCTGAGGCCACCGTTTCGCAGGAATGGGTGCTTTCGGGAGCGTTCACCTTATCACCACAAGAGCGTACCGGACTGTTCCTCCAGAAGGACGCTTTGGCTGAGGCCTGTAAAGTCTGGGATAAACCCCACACTGGGCTGCACATCCATAAAAGAATCACAGCTTCAGACCTGCAAGGAGATAGCTGTGGCATCTTGTCTGCTCCCTTCCTTGACAGTGGTAACTGCGGCCACACTTCAATCCAAGCTGGCCTCTGCGACCTCTACTGCTGCAGCTCAGATTCTCTTCGAGGAGGACAAAATTCTGGACTCCTTGGGCAAATTAATCTTTGCCAACTCAGCACTGCAACTTCGGCAAGCAAATACCGAGCTGATCCTGGCGGCAGCTAATATGAAGCTGTGGAAGGAGTTGGATGATTTCCAGGAGTGCATTCCTACGGATAGGCTAGACAACTTCAAGGCCGGTTTATCGGACGCTAGGGTGTTGGCACAGGATATACTGGAGGCTGCGGCATACCATGTGGATACTTCAGCTCGAGGCCTGATGATGGGAATTGACACCTCCCACCAGGCGTGGCTCCATGCGGCGAACTTTTCGAAGGAGGTACAAGATAAAGTTCTGGACCTTCACTTCGACAGAAAGGAGTTATTTCATCCTTCTACAGATGACAAACTCACAAAGACCAAGGCGAGTACCCAAACCGCAAAATCCTTGTCAGTCGTGGCAAAGGTCCCAGCTAAGGGCCCTTATACTCAGAGGTCGGGGTCTCAGTCTCTATCCTTTTCTGGCTTCAAAGGGCTTCAGGACCGCCGGGCGTGCAGAACTGACCCTCCGGTTGGTGGCACCAGTTGAAAACAACATGGTTGGGTTTTATCTCGACCTTCAGCCTCCTCTCCAGTAGCAGTCTCCCTGCCGACAAATCTGCAAAATGATATTTTTTTGTCGGTCGCATGAGACTCCGGTGGGAGGACGAATCTAGTGTCATCTGTAGGCGTTGCAGACCATCACCGACGATTGGTGGGTTTTGTCCATCGCGCGGGCGGGCTTTCGCTTCGTAAGGACCCCACCCTTCAATCCTCCCTTCCAACAGATTGGGACACCCTCCCTCAGAGCCGAGGTTCAGAAGCTTCTAGACCTCAGGGCAGTGGAACTTGTTCCCCTCGGGGAGCAAGGGGAGGGCTTCTACTCTTGACCTTTTTTTTTAAAAAAAACTTTATTTTTGGTTTGCATATCACATCACATACGCTTCAGTTACCCTCTTACATCTAAATATATATACTTTTCGATGAGTGTTCTCGCCTCTCCTTCCCCCAGTACATCCAGGAACATACACATTCATATATTTACAACAATTTGGGGATACCATTCCTATGTAAGGTTCCTCACATTTGTTAATGTATTTTAAAGTTCTAAGGAATTATTCTGCTTGTGGGTCATGGGTGTTCTTCCAGTTTTGAAGGATACACTTCTTGGCTGCTGCACAGGCTACATTAAACAATCTCCTGTTTTTTTGGGGGGTTTTGCCTATATCGCCAAAGAGGTATTTTTGAGGTTTGAGCTGGGCTTGGATTTGTGTTATATCTTCTATGATGCACGCCACTTCACGCCAGAATCCGGATATCAAGGGGCAGGCCCAGTACATATGGAATGCATCCGCACGGGGGTTGTTGCATTTCGGGCAGTTTCCGGATACGGATTTATGAAATTTCACCATCCTGATTGGGGTATAGTGGAGTTTGTTCAATATTTTGAATTGTAGGAGTCTTAGGCCCGCATTCAGCGATACTTTCTTAGTAAGGAGACAGTACCTGGACCATGTCCCTTCTTCTATTGTTTCACCCATGTCTTTTTCTCATGAGGCCTTGATGATGTTAGTTGATTTCGTGTGTGTTTGAACTATGTTGTATAGTATGGACACCCCTGTACCTGTTTGTGCATACAGGGATTGATAACATGGGTGTTCGGGCGGTTCTAGTGGGAATGTTGGGCATCGTTTCTTGAATGCTGCCTTCATGCGGTGGTATTGCAGGGTGACAAGTTGGTTTCTCCCTACTGTGTCTGCAAAATCCTGTGGGGGTTCCAAATTTACCGTCTGGGAACATGGCTTTCATTTTGAATTCGTATTCCGGGAGCCAGGTCTTCTGTAATCTAATGTCATATGTTGACTTAATGCCTGGAAAGTTCCATAACAGGGTTTGTGAGTCATAGGGTGTATCAATGTGGAGTTGTTTGCTGATTGCAGCCCATGCTGCGATTGTGCAAGATGCAGGGTCAAATTTACATTTGTCTCTGTGAGATTGCGTAAAGATTATGGCTCTTAGTCTGATGGACTGACCGAGTGTCGTTCAATGGGGACATGTGGTGCACTTTCAGTAGGGTTCTGCCAGTATTTGGCATATTGTGCCTGCGCCACTTGGTAATACAGTTCAAAGTCGGGTGCGGCGAAGCCCCCCGCTTCATAAGGTTCCTCTAGTTTGTCCCATTTCAGCCTGTTGGCTCTGCCGTTCCATATGAAGGTGGTCGCCATGGATCGTAGGTTTTCGAAGAAGGGTTTGCCTGGCCATATTGGGACATTACTGAAGATATATAGGAGTTTGGGGAGCACTACCATTTTAAGCACTGCTTCTCAGCCTGTGGGTGAGATGGGAAGTCTAGTCCAAATTTGGAGTTTGGTATAGATAGTCTGTAGTGTAGATTCATAGTTATCTATATATAAGGAGGTTTTGTCTCTGGATACATGGATTCCTAGGTATCTGATATGGTTAGGGGCCCATCTCAGGCCATGAGTGTGTGTCAGACAGATAGTGGCGTGTGTCAACGGGAACATTTCAGACTTTGCGGTGTTGATTTTGTAGCCTGAGTGTGCAGTGAAGTCTTCTATCACTGTCAGTGTGGGGGGCTAGATTTGTTTCTGGTTTGCGAATGTACAGTAATGCATCGTCCGCATATAGTGATATGGATTGATAGGCACCGGCCATTTTTATGCCCCTGAGTTCCTTTTCCAGTCTGATCGCGGCCGCCACTGGTTCAATCGTGAGGGTGAAAAGGATAGGGGAAAATGGACACCCGTGTCTAGTACCCCTGTGTAGTGTGAAGTGATCGGACAGCGTGCGATTTGTAGGGACTTTAGCTTTGGGTGCAGTGTAGAGCAATTTGGTACATTGCTTAAAGTATGGGCCAAATCCGAATGTGTTAAGGACCTCAAACTTGTATGTCCATGAAACTCAGTCAAACGCTTTCTCAGTGTCTAATGATACAGCCACCGATTGGACTCCCAGTTTGATCTGCACCATAATGCTAAATAGTCTGCGTAAGTTTAAAGCTGTGGACCTCGTTGGGATGAAGCCACATTGGTCAGGATGTATTAGGGTGGTCATTTTGGGCAGCAGTCTGGTGGCAAGTACCTTTGCGTATATTTTAGCGTCTGCGTTAATCAGGGAGAGTGGCGATGGGAGGAGCGCTCGTGCGCAGGGCGTCTAGGTTTGAGTAGTACCGTTATGACTGCGTCCGTCATTGTGTCAGGGAGTGAGCCAGAGCTCATGGCTTCCTCCCTTACTAGGGTTAGTATCGGAGCAGGTATTGTGGAGTATGTTTTATAGAATTCGGAACTCAGGCTATCTGGTCCTGGGGTTTTGCCCGCTGTTAGTGATTTGATCGCTTCATCAATCTCTTCACTTGTGATCTGCTGCTCAAGGCTCAAACTATCTTCTAATGAGAGTTTGGAGAGGTCAATCGTGCTCAAGTATTGCTTTATGTCCTCCTGCGTGCATGTATCGTGGTTGGCATATACATTTTTATAGTAATCAGCAAATTCAGCATTAATGTCTTCTTCCCCATGTACTGCTATTCCCTCATTTGTCAAGATACTTGTCATTGGGGAGTGGTTGTGTACATTCTGTAGTAGGTGAGCCAGATGGTGTCCCACCCTGTTGCCCTCTCCGTATCTGCAGGTTCTGATTGGCATGGCCATGTACTGCTGTTCTTTAGTTGCTAAGTCGTTAAAGTTTTGGAGCTGAGAATTAATATCAGCCAATGTACGCTTGTCATGTGTTGCCGTGTAGTTGGTCTTGAGTGTCTTCAGGTGTGCTTCTGTTTTATCTAATTCTGTTCTGACTGATTTGAGGAGTCCAGTGGTTCTGGATATTAAGTTGCCCCTCACCCAGACCTTGAATGTTTCCCATATAGTGGACCATTTACTTACTGATTATTTATTCAATTGGAAGAATTCCTCCATATCTACTTGTAGTGATTCCACAATGTTCGGGTCTTTTAGTATATTTGGGGAAATTCTCCATCGCTGGGTTGGACGCTTTATGTTGTGTAACGATACCTCAATTGTGACCGGGGAGTGATCCGAGAGTGTACGGGAAAGGATTTCGCAGTGTTCTACCGCATTAATTAGAGGGGAGGAGATGAACCAATAATCTATTCTGGATTCCGTGTCATGCACTGAAGAGTAGAACGTGTATTGTCTATCAGTTGGATGTATTCCTCTCCATGCGTCAGTCAAGGTCCATTCCTCTAGGGCCTGGTGTATAATGTTGGCTGCTCTGGTGAGCTTTCTTTGCTTACTCGAGGACCTGTCTAATGAGACGTCAAGGATGGTATTGAAGTCCCCAACCCACAGTACCCATGTGTCTAGGGTAGGACCGATTTCATCAAGGAGATGGACATAGAACTCAGGGTCATCTACGTTCGGACCGTAGGTATTGACTAGAACCAGTTTCTCACCTGCCACCGTCCCCATACCATGACATATCTGCCTAGTGGATCTATTTGGCTTTTTTCAGTGGAGAACCCCAGCGAGGGGTGTATTAGTGTAAGGACACCTCTGTTCTGGGATGAATATTCAGTATAGTGTCTATTAATGCCCCATTGTCGTAATATATTTTCGTTGGTTTCTCGTAAGGCATGGGTTTCTTGGAGCATGGCAATGTGTGGGCGGTGTCAACTGTATATTGATATATGCCCCCACTTTACTGGCCTTCGCCCTGTTATTTAGTCAACGGATATTCCAGGTAAGCATTTTGAGTTTTAACCCTGCGGGTGGTTTTGCTTTTTGCGCCATCGCAATGGATACCATTTGAGTCTGAGGGAGGAGGAAAGTTCTTTGAGGGGATCGACGCGTGATTCAGTGATTGCATTTTTTACCTCGAAAAAAACAATTAACCTCTTCTACTGAAGCCCAACCGGGGCTTTCGATGGGAGTAACAATGTTCTTAAACAACGAAATAGTCCCATGTTGTCTATACCCACCTCCACCCACATCATCAGACCCAACTTGATGATGATCCCTTCATAGGAACTTGTGGTTTCACCTGAGAAAGGGGCGAGTGCTGCGATGCCGCTTTTGTGTCTGAGCGCATTTCATCTGGCTTCATTTAATATTGATAAACTGTGGAACCCCTTTCTGCCACTTCAGGTACCTGAGTATGAACAGAGGAGTAATGTAGAGCTGTGGTCGCTTATAGGACATTTTAAGGGCTATACTGGTCTCTGCAAGCCATTTTGATCAAGTTTGTGCTCTCCGGGAGGAAGAGGAATTGAGGCCTCCACGTATGCCAGCGCCGCCGTGGGAGATTCGAAGAAGTGCGCCCGGCCGCCGGGCTGTATGCTCAGTAGTTTTGCAGGGAACAGCAGAGCGTATGGAACTAGTCTTATTCGCAGCTGACGTTTGATGGCCTCGTAGGATCGTCTCTGGGTTTGAACTCCCGCGGAGAAATCGGGGTATATATGAATGTTGTCATTTTCATATTTTAGGGGCCCCTTTACCCTTTCTAGTTTCAGGACTGAGTCTCTGTCTCTATAGTTCAGCAGTTTGACAATGACCGTGCGGGGAAGGGCCCCTGGCTTGGGTGGAGGAGCAAGGGTACGGTGCGTGCGTTCGTTCGACCCAAAATTGTGGGGAGAATGACCCTTCGCCAAGGAGGGACTTCAAGAGGATTTCGATTTGAGACTCCATCGGACCTTTACAAAAGGATTCCGAACGGCCAACAATACGTATGTTACTCCTTCTCGATCTCGACTCCAGGTCCTCACATTATCTCAGAGCTTATTAATTTCCCCTTTCAGGAGCGCAATGTAGTTCGTGTTTTGGTGCGTTGAGTCCTCGTTAGCGCTGATCCTGTTCTCAGCGTCTGTGATTCTGGCACTTTTTGTCCACTCGAGCCTTGAGGGAGCCTATTGTTGAGACAATATCGTCTAATTTGACGTTGATCGCAAGGAATCCATGTTGCACCGTAGTAAGAAGCTGGTCGAATTTCAAGTCATCTGCAGTGGAGGATGATGCTGATGGTGGAGCCAGGATTTCGGAGGATGTTTGTGAGTTCGTAAAGGATTCCATTGGTCCAGTTTTCCTGCTTTTCACTACGTTCTTTCCAGGCATCACAGGAGTCTTAGTTTTGTTCGGCTTAGTAGGGATGGTGGAGAAAGATGTGTGGTTGGGTTCGATTTTGTTTGCAGCAAGCTATGGGGCTTTGCTGGTGCTGACTGGTCTTCAGAGTGATCTCGAGGCCGACTGTATCAGGATTGCGGTTTAAGTCTCCTTCCTGTAGCTTAATTCTGCA
The DNA here is from genome assembly GCF_040938575.1 of Ambystoma mexicanum. Classification (NCBI taxonomy): domain Eukaryota; kingdom Metazoa; phylum Chordata; class Amphibia; order Caudata; family Ambystomatidae; genus Ambystoma; species Ambystoma mexicanum. The sequence goes on along the minus strand of NC_090936.1, from coordinate 134,266,737 downwards.
GTGGTTGGTAACAGAACCCTTCTCAGCTGCCCCCTCGGGGCGAGGTGACCCGTTTGGCTTTACCCACGAGAGCAGTTGTTTAGTCCAGTGTTGACTCCTTTGCAGGGTAATCTCCCTGTTGCCTCGGAGTGAGACATGAGGGTACCCTGTGCTCAAGAGGTCTGAGTCGCCACAGGCAGGCAAGTCGCTGTGAACGTGGTATCCACCTGCCTTCTTCCACAGTATATTGGGACCTTGTTGTCTCCTCCAACCCAGTTTACTGTCACTTTTCCCATACAGGAGGGGTTATTATAGTTTCTGTCCCGGTGTGCTGCTGGGGTGAGGATCACGTACGTGTTTTTATTTATTTATTTATTTATTTTTGGGGCCGAGTCTGCAGTCGGCCCGGTGGATTGTGACGAGGTCAGCAATGCTCCGGCCTCCGCAATCGTCCATTACCCAGGGGGGCCCCTCTTAGTATGTTTTGAGGACCGGTGCAGGCACGGAGGCTCCGGCAAGCGCAGGGGACACAGGAGGTAAGGTAGAACATACGCGTGTGGGCTGCCAGAGGACTGTGAGAGGAAGGCGCAGGGGGGGGCAGCGCTGCTCCTACCGGGTGAAAATCAGCTTGTTCCTCGCTCCCTCTGTCCAGCGTCACCCCGCGTCAGCGGCAGCCTGGATTGACTCCGCCGCCAGGGAGGCCCGCGCACCGCCGAGATCCACGGCTCTCACGTAGGATCTTATGGATCTGTGGGGTGGCCTGGAGCACCTAGCCTGCAGCCCCAGCTGTATCTGGGCTCCCAGTGTCCGTTTTTCCCCGCTCTTTCAGTCGGATGTGGCTGTGTGCCCCGTATCGCCAGCTCTGTAGTTTTTGTGGTTCAGGGGGGTTCAGGTACAGGGTTTTATAACACAGGATTTATTGCCAGAGAGGAGCTCTTCTAGGCGGCCACCTTGATGCGCAGTAGCACCCCCTAACTCTACTCTTGACTGTTTACGGTGCCCAAACCCAACCAGGCTGGTCAGTACGGTGCCCAAACCCAACCAGGCTGGCCTGCGCACCATCCTCGACCTTTCCCTAGTTCCCCAAGAGAAATTCAAGATGATCACACCCTGCCAAATAAAGTCCTCTCTTTGGAAGGGTGACTTGCTCAGTGTTGTGGACCTTCAGGACACGTATATGCACATCCTGATATGGAGGCTGCATCAAACGTTTCTGCGCTTCTCCCTGAGAGGGGAGCATTTCTAGTTCCGTGTGCTCCCGTTTGGTCTCAGCTCGGCGCTGCGTGTCTTTACGAAGATGATGTCGGTCATCGCAGCTTTCCTGCAACTATAGAGCGTTCATGTATATTCGTATTTGGACGATTGGCTCCTACTCAGCCCTTGTCCACAGACGGCATTGAGCAATCTCCAGTCTCTCCTTCAGCTCCTGTTCCACCTCGGGCTTTCAGTGAACTGGCAGAAATCTTCCATGACGGTCTCCCAAAACCAGATCTTCCTGGGTTTTCGTTGGAACAAGATCGACTCCAGGGTGTATTTGATGGCGGACAGGATTGCGGATCTATTCACCACATGTCATCTATTCATACAGTCAGAGCACATGACAGCATGGTGGTTCCAGAGACTTCTCTGTCTCGTGGCCTCGTGCGTACTGGCTCTTCCTCTTGCGCACCTCAAAATGAGGCGAAAGCAGCAAGTTCTTCGGAATGCTAGATGTCAGGCTTCAGAACTGGATTCCAAGATGATACCAGTTCCTTCCTGCATGATAGCGGACCTTCTGTGGTCCTCGACCAGCAGTCTTATGGTGGGGGCATCCTTTCAGGAGCCTTGCGCACAAGTGATGATGTTCCACTCACCTGATATCCCCGGCGGCATCTGGAAGGCTCTGAGATCTGGAACCCTGGATTCGTAGTTGCCCAGTGCTGAATAATGAATCTGCAATTACAGAAGGAGGATTTGTGATAACTGTCTCGAATGGGTGAATCTCCCACCTCCCTCAGACCGTTTCCCTTCCCACGTGGTTCTTTTCTTACCTTAGTTATTTGTAGGGTGAGCTATCCGTCCTGCGTTTCTTGTGCAGGGGCGCTTGACGTTTGTTGGCGAGCTGCCCGAGTTGCTTCACTGGTGCAGTACGACTTCCTTGGACCCAGTCCTGCTGTGACCCCGAACCTGCTGGTAGGCAGGTAGGTTTATTAATTGTAAGTCTTTGTTCTGTTTATGGTGGGAATTCGTTAATGTCTTTATCTCCTTCTTTTCAGGTGCGAAGGTCTTGATGCTGGAGTGCCGGATGGAGAGGCCCATTTCTAGGTAAGAGAAAGTGCAAAGCGCAGCGCCTTTATTGTCTTTTAAAGCTTACCTGCGTTTTCTTTTTTTTCTCCTCACAGGCCGCTGTGGTGCTGCGAGTGGATGAGAGCGCAATGAAAAACAGGCCCCCGGAATCCGTTAAGGTAAGTACAGCGCTGTGCGGTGCGGTTGTTTAATATTGAAAGCGAACCTGAATATGTCTCTTTTCCTTTGAAGATGTTGCTGTGGTGCTACGGACGGAAGCATGGCGTAGCGCGATGGAATTCAGGTAAGACTGATGGAATTCGATGTTTTGGAAGCGCGCGTTCTTATATTGTTTTTCCCTTTCTCGTTATTTCAGGTCGCAATGTTCGAACAGCAGCTGTGGTAGCGGTTCGCCGGAAGTCTTTAAGCTAGTACTCACAGGTGAGTGATGTTTCTTCTTCTTTCAGTTTCCACAGATTGCAGTCCACTTGAGATGCTGAGTGCTGGATGGTGTTTTCTTAGGTAAAACAGAATAATCTTGTTCTTGCAGGATTACAGGAAGATGCTGAAGACCAGGAGCTGGACACGGTGAGCGTCACGCTGCTGGTTGCAGAATAACACGAAGCGTGTTCTACAGTCAGGGTGTGGTTTATATAGCCCAGGTAAAGTAGCACCAGGGAAAGTAGTTCCAGGCCTGCCACACCCAAAACACTAGACCGCATGGCTTGGTTATTAGAACTAGACTGTGTGGGTGCTTCCATGTTGGATTTAAAGGCCCCTGTACATAAATGGGACCTAGTTTGAACAGCCCTTCCTTCATACATAGGAGCCTGGTGCCAAAGGCACTAGGACTGGCTCCCGGAGCCCTTTTGCAGTGGTTTTAAGGCCCTAAGGGTTCTGGTGGGAGCCTTCTAGTGGCACAACTTTTGCCCTCCTCACAGTGGTCATGACGAAAATTACCACAAACTCCTCCCTCCTACGGAGTGGAGCGACTCTGATGTTTTCCAGGTTTTCGATCTATGGACACCGCTGGACAGGCAGTTTTATACAAATTATTTGGGACTCCTGGCTGTTTTTCTGGCGCTGAAAGCGTTCCAACCATCCATCACGAACCGAGGGGTCCGCATCCGCACAGACAACTCGGTGTCCATGTTTTACTTCAACAAGCATGGTAGTACCAAGTCACCACCTCTTGCGGATCTTGCCATTCAGATGTGGGAATGGGCCATCCAGCACAGCATTTGGCTGCTAGCGGTACACACTCAGCTGGGAAACAGCGGCCAGCTACGAGTGGGAACTGAACATGGAAGTCCTCTCCAATATCTTTCGCCAATGGGGCACCCCAGAAGTGGACCTTTTTGCAACTGCCACAAACAGGAAACTTCCTCCTTATGCATCCAGGAACAGTCTCTGGGCCTCTTCTATAGGGGATGCTCTTGAGATCCTGTGGCACAACATGAAGGCATATGCCTTCCCGCCTTTTCCTCTGATTCATCAGTTACTCTGAAAGCTCAGGAATGCATTGAATTGCACTCTCCTGTTCATAGCTCCTTGGTGGCCAGCCAGATTCTGGTTTTCGGAACTTCAGCATCTGTCGATTTGTCCTCGGATCAGACTGCCGTTGATTCCCAACATGCTTCACCAGTGCGATCAGCAGATGTGCCACCCATCACCACAGTCATTCAGCTTGGCAGCCTGGTGCCTGAATTCAAATCCCTAGCGCAGTTTAACCTGTCTGAAGACAATATGCACATTATCCAAGTGGCCAGGAAGCCTTCTACGAGGTCTCAGTAAAGGAGCAAGTGGCTCCGGTTATGTCACTGGTGTTTAGCTAAGCATTTAGACCCCAGACATGCTACAATTGACACTCTCCTTTCATTCATTTCTCATCTGGCTGCTTCGGGCATCCATGCCCTATCCTGTAGGACTTACTTGTCGGCTTTTGCCGCCTATGTCCACTGATGCCTGTTCCTTTTCTATGATGAACCAAGTCGTTAAAAGGCATTTCGCGGGTTTATTAATTCTTTTTCCACCTGTACGCAGTCCTCACCCCAAGTTGGATTTAAATGTGGTTTTGACCACCTTATGCCATAAGCCATTTGAGCCTATGGCTACGACGGATCTGAAGAAACTTTCTTGGAAGGTTGCCTTTTTGGTTGCAGTGACTTCGGCAAGGTGTGTAAGCAAGCTTCAAGCCTTGTCCGTGGAACACCCGTTCCTTACCTTTCATAAGGATAAGGTTGTGCTCCGCACTCATCCTTCTTTCCTTCCTAAAGTAGTGACAGATTTTCATTTGAATCAATTTATATCATTACCTGTCTTTTTCCTGAACCCGGTCTCAGATGCCGAGAGTGTATTACACAATCTGGATGTCAGACAAGCTCTGAAGTTATATCTGGACAGAACAACTGAACTTAGGGGCTCCACCCAACTCTTTGTTACGTTCGGAGACCCGAAAGGGAAACCCACTTCAAAAGCTACTATCTACTGATGGATTGCCTCCTGTATCTCAGAAGCCTATACCATTCAGGGCTGCTGTTGCCTTCCAAAAATATGTTCCCTGCGAGACCATTGCCAAGGCGGCTACGTGGGCCTCCCCATCAGCTTTTTGTGAGCATTACTGCTTGGACCTGAGCTCCAGGGCCGATGCCCAATTTGATTAGGCTGTTTTTAAAAACCTCTCTCAGTATGCATTTCCATCCACCGGTGTGAGGATTGCTTTGGTATCTCGCACAAGTATGGAGGAAAGGGGATGGGGCGTAGGAGTATAACAAAGTTACTCACCGTAGTGACTATCTTACTCCTAGTCCATAGTCCCCTTTCCTCCTGTGCATCCAACCCCTGCATGCCTGTGCCCCTGACTTCATGACCATGACAGATAAGTCAGGATGTTCGGGCCGTTTGCGTCCCTTCCCCATGTTTTCAGCATGGGGCAAGGTGGTTTACTCGAGCCAAGCCCACACTCTGGCTCCCTTGACACAAGGATACAGTTCCAATTTCCAAGTCTCTTTTCCATCAAAGTCGCTTGCTTCAGAGGGCCTGATGTTCCAAACAAAAATAGCAAGTTGTTTATTTGTTACAATTTTGCAATTCAGGTGTCTCATCCTGGATCCCCCTCAGCTGAGCTCAGATCCCTTTTCAGATACTGCGGATCCCTCCTTTAATTTTCAGGTTCCACAATTATACCTTCTTGGGTGACTGCACTGGTCCCCCTGCATTCCCCTCAGTCGGGCTCAGATCCCTTCTCGATGTTCAGTTAGTCTCCCTCAGCCGTGCTTGGACTAATTGCAGTTCACATTATACTCATGAAAGACTTTCGAGTGCGCACAGGGTTTAGCTTGACCCGTCGCAGGACCTCTTCGATACAAAGTTCCTTCTTTATAATGTAATTGCCACTCAATTAGATACCTAACGGAGACCTTCAAATAAGCACCCATGTGGCTTCGGACCACTCTGTACACAGTATCTGATTTATAGCTTTTTCCAAGTACATTCACTCCTTTAGTTTCCACTTGTTCGTGCCTCTCATCACATGCGCTTCAAACCCTGTCCTTTGTGGATTTCTTAATACAATGCTGCTTGCAACCTTGGTTCAAACACAAGCTGATTTCGTATCGGTTTCTCCGACTCACTGGCTGTGCTTGGCACCATTTTTGCAGGAGCCAAGGACAGCAATCGCTCCTCCCGCCTAGGTTATCGACACAGGAGCACCCTGGATACTTTTGATGCACAGTTCAGTTTCAGTTCCCAGTCTTAGGCTTCTCTTTTTCCAAGGCTCATAAAAGTAACGGTTCCTAGAGGTCAAGGGTATTTGCCTCTTTGCAACCCTCTCCGGTCTCGCCAGCTTTCTCCTCATGTTAAATCGCCACCTTGCAACTGCCTTGTGTGCTTTTCCTCGCTCAGAGTGTGGTTTTGTGCTCCGCCTTTTATCCGTGTGGGGTGGTGTGATGGGAGTCGGGTGTGGGTAATGATTAGTAATTGCCAGACGTTGCCGGACTAGGATGTTGGGACATGTCAGGTATACGGCTCTGGTGTTAGTCTGTTGTTGCTCACAATGAAATATCCATGAGAAAGTATTTGTGTCGGGAGGGGGGGGGGGGGGGGGGTTGAGCTTCCAGGAATCCTACCTGGTAGGATGGGGAAACGGTGTTACAGGAAAGGGGCTACTGCGTCTTACCCTTCAGTGTCCCAGTTCCACTCCCTGAAGACCCCTCCTCCAGGTGATCCTCCCACACTGGTCCACCACCAGGAACTGGATCCAATAGCGAGGGCTGTGTACTGGCCACCTGAATGACAGATCCCTGTGGACTAGCGGGTGAAGCACCTTCAGGTTTCTCACATACCCTTTCCCTATGCAAGGTGGATATGTTTGGTCTTTGTCCAGGTTCTTCATTGTTAAAACCTGGGAACGAACAGGGACGAGATGCATCCAGGGGCTCTCACATAAACCTCTGATCTCTTTTTGGCGGTAGAGGTGTTGTGGTTTTGTCAGTCTCTCGGAAATATCCTATGAACTGGTCTCTAGGGATTGACTCTGATTTAATAGGTTCGGGTTTTTCCCAGCCCCATATTGGAGAGTTTTGGGAGTAGTAATTTAAGTGTCAGCAGTCCTGGGGCGAAAACTCTCAAGAGGGAGGTGTAGTTTCCTGCAAGAAAGTGGAAAAGGTAGGAAAATCTTGACCCAGAATAACTTCTTCGGGGAGTCGAGGAGGGATGGCTGACGATATTAAACAGGATTCGCCCCTGATGTTAATGTGTACAGGTATTTTGGGGTACACTTCATTGTCCCTGTGTACACAGGTAACTCTAACTAGGGTAACGTTCTCAAGGTCTGTTGTTGTCAGCTCTTAAAGTGGTTTGTTTGCTGAATGACTCAATGAATGCCTTTACTCGTTTCACATTCACCCACGCCTTTTCATATGTGAAATCAGTAGAGGAATGACACAAACATATGCTGAAGTCTCAAGTTCTTCTTTGGGTTCTTCCCACTCTTCTCCCTTTAAACAGCCTCCACGGGTTTGTCTTTTACATTTTTCAGACAGTGCCTGTGCAGAGACTGGAGAGGGGGGTATTTGTAACCCTCCCCTCTATATGGCAGAGTAGAAGCACAGAGCACCCCAGCCAAGGTTCTCTATTTGATAGCTTGGACGAGCAACCAAGTCTTAAGCTCTCAGAAGGTGATGCAGGATGGTTCTTAAGTACAGTGTAGTCCCCAAGCCTGCCACAAAGGAATGTCCACGCACTATGTTGTGTGCCAACACAATTCTTTATATAAAAATAAGGTTCAAGATATATACATCAATTAATAAAACACTTTGCACTCTGGCAATTCTAATATGGCAAATATATACAATGTTTATGTGGTTCCACACTTAGCTATTGACTCCTTTAAAATGCATCAACTGCTGACAGTTATTATGACATACAAATCATATAACAATGTGTAACAGAATAGATCATAGGAAGGAAGGCAAGTTGGGTTAAACAATGGCAGAATGGTTCTTTAGCTACTAAGACACAGTTCTGGGTGAGGATCCCCTCATCTGGGAGACCTGTAATAAAGTGTATTAACAAGCCCATGTAAGACACAAACTTATAAACCTGTGAATATAAAATAAAATCCCCAGAGACAAGGAGATAGATAGTAAACGAAAAACACCATTTTATTTTGCATGTTTTGGCTCATGTTCAACACGTCACAAGGGAAGTAGTGAAGGGAGATCAATTACAACAGAGGAATCTCCCTTTTATACACAGTGGCGCACTGACGCTGTCAGTTGCCTATACATTTTACATCTGTTACTGAAGTCGTCATTGCATTTCAGAGAAACATTATTGCTTCTGATTACATACATACATTTCTCAGAGGCATATACTGTCATGTGCAGCTATTCTGGGAACACATATACATGTGTGAGCAGTTTGCTTGCAAGTACATCATGAGCATTAAAAGTTCATAAAATCACATCCAGTCCCTGAACCAAAAAGACATTCTCAGTTATACTATCTTTGTTTTAGTAACCAAAGGTTACTTTATGCTGAGAGTAGCTGGGAGTCTGCTAAAAGACACACTCATCTAATAACATCTCTCTGCTTGTGTTCAGCTGCGTTCAGCATTTATCGTGAGCACATTTCCCTGCGCACTCAGCAAAGCCTGATTCATAATGGATAATATGGAGTTTATCTGAAAGAAAAATGTAGTAGCTTATGCTAACCAGAATATATGCAGTTTCTGCCTGTGTAAAGACTGGAGGGGGTATCTGTACTCCTGCCCTCTATATGGCAGAGTAGAAGCACAGAGCACCACAGCCAAGGTTCTCTATTTGGTAGCTTGGACGAGCAACCAAGGCTTAAGTTCTCAGGAGGTGATGCTGGCTGGTTCTTAAGTACAGTGTAGTCCCCAAGCCCCCCACAAAGGAATGTCCACACCCTGTTATGTGCTAACACCGTCTTGTATGTATCTTGAACCTTATTTTTATATAAATCAATTAATAACACATTTTGCACTCTGGCAATTCTAATATGGCAAATATATACAATGTCTATGTGGTACCACACTTAGCTATTGACTCCTTTAAAATGCATCAACTTCTGACAGTTATAATGGCATACAAATCATATAACAATGTGTAACATCATAGATCAAAGGAAGGAAGGCAACTTGGGTTAAACAATGGCAGAATGGTTCTTTAGCTACTAAGACAGTTCTGGTTGAGGATCCTCCCACCTGGGCAACCTGTAATAAAGTGTATTAACAAGCCCAGACCATTCATGTTAAAATAGTCTTGTTTCGTGGTTAAAATTTTCAACTACCCCAATGTACCTGAGTGTTAGCAGAGTTTCTTCGATGGTTGGTCGACGGATCCCTTGAGAGTGAAGTCCCTTTAAAGCAGGAGCCAAAGGGCGTGGAGATTCCTAGAAGAAATGTGAACACTGGCATTGAGACAGCAGCTTCGACCTTCGCAGTGCTCTTCGTTGATCGATCGTGGATGTCCTGTGAAGATGAGGTGTGCAGTGCGGTGCACCTCGATGCAAAGGATTTGGTGGCGGAAAGACGACTCGGTGAAGAACGTAGTCCCGACAGCTGGCGTCGAAGTCGGCATTGATGATCAGGACTCGACCATGGCTGGTTTTCGGATTTTCACTTGTCAGCATCTTTGTGGACTTCGGTTGGTGGGAAACCCATTGGCAGACTTTCCTCTGCTGTCGATGACCTCGACTTTCTCCGGCGGGACAAAGCAGTTGACGGTGATCGCCAGGGAGCCCTTCGTTTAATGTTCTTAGGCAAGGTGGAGCCTTGCAGCTCCGGATGTCGAGCAGCACAGCGTCAAGCTATCCCCGCTTCTGGGCAACACGGCTCGACTGGCTTCCAGCGGTTGCAGGAATCCTTCGATTACCGGTCGACGGCAATGGACTTCGATGGCCTCGATGTCCTGGTGCTTTTCTTCAAGATTTTTTGGCAGACCCTGTCTGCAGTCGACAGCCTTCGAGGACTGGCTTCCAGGGCACCTCGATGACGATCAGCTTCTGCATGATGTTCCCTTGTAGCTCGGGGAGAGGTCTCCTAGCCAGGTCCACTCTCGGATCAGTCCTTGACAGACTCAACAGCTTTTAGATTTGGTCGAAGGAAAGCAGCAGCAATTCTTATTGCAGCTTGGCTTCAAGGATAAGCAGCTTCAAGTTTCGACTTCAGTTCCTGAACAAACTGGGAAGTGAGAGGTCCCCAGATATACACATCTGTCCCTCAGTCGCTCTACTCAGCCAAGCTCAGTCAACCAATCAGACGGAAGAGCATTCGTGCAGGAAGGCAGCCAATCAAGCTCACAGGCATTCAGGCTATTCACTTCCACCCAGACACCCATAACAAGGGACATGGTTTGGGGTAAGCACCCAGCATTTCAGCACACCTCACTGCATTCATGTCAGTTTCAGGCAGGGTTGTCTCATTCATTGTGTCATCCACACAGAAACCAGACACCCATAACATAGAATCCATATTGGTCACACCCTCTATTCACACAGGTCCCACCCCAAGGGTGTACCCACAACATACAATCCCTGGGAAGGCTCCAGCCAGTCTGGCCCAGACTTCCCCCACAATACCATATATGGTTCTTCCAGCGCCCAGACAGTCGGGGGAAGGGACAGAGCCAGGGCTTCCCAGGACTTTGGAAAAAGCAAGGTAACAGGTAATAGAAACCAATAGGTCACTTTGGCAGGGCCTGGGTATCCCAAAATGGAGGATACTCAGAGTGTCTGTCAAATTCAGCATGGAGCTGCCACCAGCCCATACCCTGCTCTGTGGGTCACACACAGCTGCCCAGAAACATACAGTAGGGGTACAGGGTTGTACCCCCACCCATGGGTGCCAGAAGGGTATCCCAAGGGTCTCTGTTTGCTATGACCAAAAAGAGGAAGAGCTGCACTGCCAGGAGTCCCAACTGGACTCCTGCGCAGAATGCATCACAATACACACATGATAAGGGAGTACAGGACAAGGACATGGAGACTGTGTCCCTTCAATGCATTTCCAGCATCAAAGCCTGCCCAAATGCCCAGTTTCCCTACATGAAAAGCAGATAAGAGGGGGTGGCCTGCTTCCTTTAGGTTCCTCCATCTTACTTCTGTCTTTGGTTTTAAGGTCAGATCTCTTGGCTTCTAGTCTCTCTTTTGGTAGCCATTTTTTGATTCTATATGACCCTTCTTGTTTGTCTATCCGTTGAGGTTGGGGTCCGTGGGCATGTTTGTAATCTTTCGTTCCTCACCTCGATGTACCGAGTGGAAGTGTTTGGCTGCATCCGAGTGGTTTTGTGCGGTTTCAATGGCCATGGTTAGGTTAGGTCTACTTAATTGTAAGACAGCCTTTTGCAGGAAGGGGGCAGGGAATTGGTGAACTGTTCTAGTGTGATCATTTCTATTAACTCTTCTAAGGATTTGTTATCGATCTAAAGGCTACAGTGTTTTAGATACGTTCTGTGGATAGAAATTACAGGTTTGGCCCACTCTATTTAAGAGCCCTTCTTCTATGGATACAAAGGCAAGATTGACTAGTTGTAGGCGATCTGTAGTTCACCTTTCAATAGAAGACCCAAATAGCATCTTTTTAGGTTTTCTTCCCATCTTAGTTGGTCAGCTAATCTTTCGAAATTCAGAAATAAGTTCCCTAGATCTTCGGCTTCAAGGTACAGTTGACGTATCCCCTCGGTCAATAGAGGCCTAGCTTGCAACTCAACCAATTTTGTTAGGTTTTCCTGGATTCTGGCTTCGGCCTGCATCTGGTGGGCCTCCAGCTGGGCTATAATTGCTGTTAAGTCGGCCATTTCTTCCGGGGGAGGTAAGGGTTCCTTCAGTGTTTTTTCTGAATCTGACAAAAGGCAGGTCTCTGCTCCTTTAGATAAGGTTTTGAAGTCATCTGATTCTTTCGAGTCTGACTCTGCCGAAGGGAATGGTTTTCCTACTTTGTCTCTAACCCTGGCGGTCCCGCAACAGATAGTAGTTGGGAACAAAAAAAAGGCTTGGGAGGGTGGTGGGGGCTTTAGGGCACTAGGCCTAATAAAGGTAAAGGCTGGCCGAACTTTCAGTATTATTCAAACCCCCTGTTGTTTATTATAATGAGAGAGTGGGACGGTATCTAAGAGTACCTGCGTTTTGAAGAACAGATCTGGTTGACCAGTCGGGTTACTTAGTTGAGAAAGTAATACCTCTTTTAGAGTGGATAAATGGTAAGAGTCAAGGAGTTCAACTATTCTATGTTCCCCTTCTGGTGGTATGACATTTATCAGCATGGATCTTCAATTTATTTTTAAATTGTATTTATTGATTTTAAATACAAACAAATAAGAACTTGGATTTAAACAATACCTGCCCCCCCCCCGACCACTCCTCCCCTCCCCTCCGTCCCCGGAAGGTCTACAAAATGTCTTTCAAAGTGGGAACGTCTCATGCACTGAAGATTTCTGTTACTTTGATTTTATGGGGGCACCATTGTTCGATATAGTCTGACTGCAAATAGTCTTGGACAGTTCCCCATTCCTTTGTGAAGGATGCGCTTGAGCCCTGAATTGTATGTGTTAGCTTTTCCATTGTCATTTGTAACCAGACCTACTGGAGCCAGGTGTATACTAGTGGATCTTCAATTTCTATCAGTTGAATCTCATCCAACCCTGATACCATATGTAAGGAAGACATGGTATTGAAGTAAGACAGACACAAGTGACCACAGTTCATGGGTGTTTATTGAACTTTCAAAGGAATGTGATAAACGCCTATCTAAACCTAAATCTAAGATGGGAGCAAGCTACGGCCAGCAAATAATAAAGAATGCAGTCCTAGTGGAGTTGTGTCAAAATAAAAGGGCATATACTAAAATAAAAATATTGCCAGTCCGTACTGCTACTTTACAAATAGTGTGGCGTAATATTCATGTCACGCTCACCTGAAAACTCTGCAGGAGCAATGGATTTTCTCGACCCCTGCTCTCCTATCCTCTGAATTCTGTTCTATCTCCCTCTCCTGGGGTCCTTCCTGTAAGGGTAGGTAAAGGATGGGTTAAATACTGTGCCTGGCCCTGATAACAACCCCCCTCCCAACTTCCTGAGTGAGCGCAGTGTTTAGGGGCTCGCCTCTTAATTTGGTAAGGCGTGCTGTCCGTCCTGGCTCTGGAGGGGCGCTATGGTGCGTGGCCGGATGGCTGTATGGAAGCTGTCCCCACTTGTGTAGTTTGCGGTGGAAGAAACGACAAGACCGCCTCCTTCAATTTTTGGAAAGTTCAGGCGATCCGAAATAAGTTCAGGGACAGTTAATTCACTGGCCCTCATATGGTGGATGGGAGAGTTCAATGTCCAAGTGCCCTCGGAGGCCTAGTTACTTCACTAGGCGCAGGTAAGGAGAAAAGTATGTCCTTTGAGTACTTGAACCCAGATTTGTCTCTAGCGACTAATCCACCTTTCTTTTGTCTTTTTCCTAACAGGTTTTATCGAGAAATACCACTGCAGAAGGGAAATCCAATGAGCTGCTGAGGTCAGATGGTCCGCGTGATGAAGATTGAGCTGAAGAGACGATCGGACCCGCTGAAAAACAGGTGAGTAGAAAAGCGAAGTTTGCTAATGCTTTCTGCTGTTTCCTCCTTTCAGATGCGGAGCTCGAAGAAGCGAGGATGCCGTCCGGCCGGGGATCAGGTCTGTAGAACGCTGTGGAAATGCTCCGGAGGCTGAACCAGGTATACGCGTGCTCACTGCTACAGAGAAAACACACGAAGCAAGTCTTGCTCTTTGGTCGTGGCTTTTATAGAGAGCCTCGCCCAAAGACTAGAGCGTTGCATAAAGTCCAGATTGGCACAAAAGGAATCCATGTAAATGGAACAGGAAGTCCCTTGCTATTCTATGGGGGGTAGACGGTCCCTGATGGAGACATGGATATCAACCTGACCTTGCCCTCCAAGTTCTTACCCATAATGCTCCCGACTGATTTCTCCTCGTGCCATCATGAACTGGGTATGAAATCGACTGGACAGTTCGACCTAACCTAGCACCCATGACAGTCCTCCCCCTCAGGACCAGGCTTAGTGGGATTGTTCTTATGGAACTTGAGTAATAACTGAGGGGCATGAATGTTCTCACTTGGCTCCCATGACCTGCCTTGAGGACCATATCCCTTCCAGTCTACCAAATAATACAAGGTCTTTCTCACTATCTTCTAATCTAGTATTTGTTTGACCTCAAATTCCGGTTCCTCCCCTTGTAATACTAGAGGGGTTGGGTGTGTTAAAGTTCTAGTCCTGGGCTGTACTGGCTTCAACAAGGACACATGAAACACGGGATGCATGCGCATTTGTGAGGGTAGAGTTAACCTCATGGCGACTGGAGTTACTACCTTCTCTATTGTGAATGGCCCTAAGAATTTGGGTTGAAATTTCCTGGCTCCCTTCAATGCTATATACTTGGTTGCTAGCCATACAGGATCTCCGACTTGGTAGTTAGGGGCCTCTTGTCGATGACGGTCAGCATACTTTTTCTGTGTTATATTAGCTGTCTTAAGGTGTTCTATCGCATCTTTGTTTGCGAAATCCTCTCATGTAAAGTGTCTATGGCTGGCATTTCGATGGCTTCTGGTGGGTCATATGCTGAGGTTCTAGGGTTGCGGCCATACAGAGTGTAAAATGGTGCCATGCGTGTGGAGGCATTTATTGAATTATTATAAGCGTATTCGGCTACCCACAAGATCTCTTCCCAGAAGAGTTCTGTCTGATGTAATAGACAACGGAGGTACTGCTCTAAAGTCTGGTTGGTACGCTCAGTTTGGCCGTCTGTTTGAGGGTGGTGACTGGTAGACAACCGGATCTCAATTCCGGCCAGAGAACAGCAACGCTTCCAGAACTGAGACACAAATTGGCTCCCCCTATCGGAAATTAATATGGATGGAAACCCATGCAACTTCACGATGTGGTAGAGGAATTCTCTAGCCAAGACCTGAGCTGACGTAATCCCGTTAAGAGCGATAAAGTGGGCCATCTTGGTGAATAAATCTACTACCACAAGGATGGTGTTGAATCCGGAATTGGGAGGCAAGTCTGTGATAAAGTCCATAGAGACAGTATGCCAAGGTGTGGGTGGCGTAACCAGTGGTTGCAATAAACCGGCAGGCCTTTGCTTTGAGGCCTTGTTTTGGGCACATGTCCCGCATGAGTTGACAAAGTCTTGAACATCCTGGTGCTAGTTTGGCGACCAGTAGGATCTCTCTATCTTCTCTGTAGTCTTACTCACTCCAGGGTGGCCTTCCATTGGTGAATCGTGATAGTTTACAAGCATTTCTTCCTTTAGGGTACGTGTTGGGAGGTACAGACGGTCTTGATAGTACGGTAGGCCATTCTTAACGTAAAAGTTGTCTCCCTTCTTTTCCCATGTTTCTACTTCCTTTACGGGCAGGATGTCTTTTACCTTCTGCTTGACTTCTTCCCATGAAGAATCATTTCCGCACAGGCCGAGGATCTTGTCTCCAAGGATGATGTCCACCGGATCAGGAATTCTGTAAGCTTGTTCTCCTTTGCCTATGCGCGATAGAGCGTCCGCTTTCCCATTTTTAACTCCAGGCCGATAGGTAATCACAAAATCTTACTCTGATAGGAACAGAGCCCAACGAAGCTGTCTAGATGATTGTGCTTTACTGGAACGCAGGTACTGGAGGTTCCGATGATCTGTTATTATGGTAATGGTATGTTTAGTTCCGAGCAAGTAATGCCTCCATTCCTTGAGGGCTTCTTTTATTGCAAACAGTTCTTTATCCTTAACCGAATAAATTTAGTTCTGCTGCGGAGTATTTTTTCGACCAGAAAGCCAAGGGATGAAGTTGACCAGTATCTGTAATCCGTTGGGACAAGACCGCTCCCATGGCCACGCTTGATGCATCAGTCTCTACAATGTAAGGGAGATCTGGTTGTGGGTGTTGTAGTACTGGGGCGGATGTGAATCAGCTCTTCAGAGCACAAAAGGCTTCCTCAGCTGTGGGGGTCCATTCGAATTTCCGATGCTTGCGTAAAAGAGCGGTAATAGGATGCACCAAATGTGAGAAACCAGGTATAAAGCGTCTGTAGAAATTTGCAAAACCCAGGAAGCTCTGCACTCCCTTTAGGGACGAAGGTGATGGCCAAGTGAGAATCGCCTCTACTTTCCTATTGTCCATACGGATGCCTTGTGGCGACAAGATGAATCCTAAAAACTCATCTTCGGTGACGTGGAAGGAGCACTTTTCAAGCTTGGCATAGAGGTGATTGTTGCGCAGAACCGCCCATACATGAGATACATGCTCTTGTACAGAAGCAGAATAGATGAGGATATCGTCTATGTACACTACGGCACATACGTCTAGCAGTTCTCGTAGGACATCATTCATGAAGTGTTGGAAAGCCGCCGGCGTGTTGCATAACCCGGTACTCGTAGAGGCCATACCTTGTGCGGAACGCGGTCTTCCATTCGTCACTCTCTTTGACTCACACCAGGTGATAGGCCCCTCGAAGATCCAATTTCGTGAACACCTGCACATGGCACACTTGATCGAGTAATACGGGTATCAGAGGTAACGGGTACCGGTTTTTCACCGTGACCTGGTTTAACACGCGATAGTCAATGCACGTCCTTAGATCCCCCTCCTTCTTAGGGACGAAGAAGAGGGGAGACGCCGCGGGGGATTTGGAAGGGCGGATAAAACCGTTTGCGAGGTATTGGTCCAGGTAAGCCTTCAGATGAGCGTTTTCCCCTTCCCTCAAAGCATATATGCGGCTGGCTACACGGAACCTTTGCCCCTGGTACCAGGTCTATTTGACAGTCATAAGGAAGATGCGGGGGCAGAACGTTGGCTTGTTCCTTGGCGAATACATCTCGGAATTCCTGGTATTAGGGAGGTAAAACTCCCAACATCCCCAACCCTGGGAGAGTCTTCTGTGTTGCTGTTATTGGATGTTCCGATGCCCCACCTGATTCGTAACAGTGTCTGCAATCACTGGGGAAGGTTAATGATCTACCACGCCAATCTATGAGTGGGTTATGTTTCTCTAGCCGAGGTATGCCAAGGATCATCTGGAACTGCAGAGCCGAAATCAGATCGAATGAAATTTCCTCCTTGTGCACTTCTTGCCAGAGCATAATGACCTTGGCGGTGCAACGGGCAACTGGTCCTGATAAGTAGCTGAGTTCCGTCGACAGCGGTTACATTGTCCACAGTCTCCTTCCAACAAATAGGTAAGCCGATCTTGTTGGCCATCTCAAGGTCCAGATAGTTCCCTACGGCTCCACTATCCACAAAGGCTTCTAGTGCATGTAAACAGAAGGGTCGGCGCTGGTCCACAATGGTAACTGGGATGGTAAAATGAGAGGTCAGGGGAGTTTTTCTTGCGCCCGACAAACCGACCTATAAGTTTGCCGGCGTTGGAGTTTTCCGCCTCAGTTGTCTCCTTTACCCCATCCATGGCGCCTACAGTCTTTCGGGGCGGTTTGACCGGGCAGTTGCGAAGAAAATGGCCAGATTGACCGCAGTATAAACATAATTGTTCTTGCCGCCTTTTATCACATTCAGCCTTAGAGAGGGGACCTCGGACTCCCCCAAGTTGCATGGGTTCAGGATGTGTTTCTGTGGACTGACGAACTGATGTCTCCTTGGGCCGCATGTAAAATGTCCTGCTCTCCGTGCGTGAGCGGTCGGCCCTCCGGGTCTGCAAACGATGATCGAGCTGAAGTGCAAGGTCTATGTACCCGGCGCACCCATCGGGGGGGGGATTAACTACTTGTGCCAGGATGTCTTTAAGCTCTCCTCTTAACCCTCGGTAAAAAAGGGTTGTCCGTTTTTCCTCGGGCCAGTTTGTTTCGGCTACCAGGCGTTGAAGGATGACACGTAAGGCAAAAGATCCTGATTCCCTTGTCGCAAAGATAACAACTCGTCGTCCAAGGCCTGCCCTTGTGTGCTACGGACAAAAAGCTTTTCCAATTCGCGTTGAAAGCCTGCAAAATTTCGAAGCAAGGGGTCATCCCGGTTGACTAATGGTACAGACCACTCCGCAGCATGTCTCCCCCAAATATGACAACACAAAGGCTACCTTGGACTGGTCTGAGGGAAATAACCCCGGTTTACACAGAAAATGTAGACGCACTGGTTCATAAATGTGCTGAATACGTTGGGCTCCCCAACAAATCTCTCTGGGGGCGCCAGAGGTATATTGCCAGGAAGGACTACTTGTACTGGAGCTGCTATGGGCTGGGGTGGTGCAGTTGGTGTGGCCGTGGCTCCCCCTGGTAATGGGGCCATACCCGCTTAAGTCTGAAACAATGGGCAAGCTATTTCATCTGTCTTATCTCGATTCACTGCCAATTCACGCCTCAAGGCGTTTGTCTCCGAATGAGCTGCGTGTACCTCTGCCCTCAGCTCCCCCAATAACTGTGGCAGTTGGTCTACATCCGAGGTCTCCATCGCTCAGGCAGAGGCGTTTTAAGGTCGGCTTCGTGTTCTGTCACGCTCACCTGAAAACTTTGCAGGAGCGATGGATTCTCTTGACATCTGCTCTCCTATCCTCTGAATTCTGTTCTTTCTCCCTCTCCTGGGGTTCTTCCTGTAAAGGTAGGTAAAGGATGGGTTAAATACTGTGCCTGGCCCTGATAACAACCCCCCTCCCAGCTTCCTGAGTGAGCGCAGTGTTTAGGGGCTCAGCTCTTAATTTGGTAAGGCGTGCTCTCCGTCCTGGCTCTGCAGGGGCGCTATGGTGCTGGGCCGGATGGCTGTTGTGCCGTATGGAAGCTGTCCCCACTTGTGTGGTTTGCGGCGGAAGAAACGACGAGACCGCCTCCTCGAGTTTTTGGAAAGTTCAGGCGATCCAAAATAAGTTCAGGGACAGGTAATTCACTGGCCCTCATATGGTGGATGTGAGAGTTCAATGTCCAAGTGTCCTCGTAGGCCCAGTTACTTCACTAGGCGCAGGTAAGGAGAAAAGTATTTCATTTGGGTACTTGAACCCAGAATTGGCTCTAGCGACTAATCCGCCTTTCTCTTGTCTTTTTCCTAACAGGTTTTATCAAGAAATACCTCTGCAGAAGGGAAATCCAATGAGCTGCTGAGGCCAGATGGTCCGCGTGATGAAGATTGAGCTGAAGAGACGATCAGACCCGCCGAAAAACAGGTGAGTAGAAAAACGAAGTTCGCTAATGCTTTGTTTCCTCCTTTCAGATGCGGAGCTCGAAGAAGCGAGGATGCCGTCCGGCCGGGGATCGGGTCTGTAGAACTCTGTGGAAATGCTCCGGAGGTTGAACTAGGTAACCGCGTGCTCACTGCTACAGAGAAAACACACAAAGCAAGTCTTGCTCTTTGGGCGTGGCTTTTATAGAGCGCCTGCCCAAAGACTAGAGCGTTGCATAAAGTCCAGATTGGCACAAAAGGAATCCATGTAAATGGAACAGGATGTCCCTTGCTATTCTATGGGGGGTAGGCGGTCCCTAATGGAGACATGGATATCAACCTGACCTTGCCCTCCAAGTTCTTACCCATAATGCTCCCGACTGATTTCTCCTCGTGCCATCATGAACTGGGTATGAAATCGACTGGACAGTTCGACCTAACCTAGCACCCATGACAGTTCATGAAAAAGAAAGAAGTGTTCACAAAATGATAAATCAGGATGTTTGGGCCGTTGGCCTCCCTTCCCCACGTTTTCAGAACGGGGGAAGGCGGTTTACTATAGCCAAGCACACACTCTGGCTTCCTTGACACGAGGATACAGTTTCAATTCCAGCATCAGGGCCTTCTGTGCTCAAGTCTCTTTTCCAACAAAGTCTCTTGCTTCAGAGGGCCTGAGGTTCAAAACAAAAAAGCAACTTCTTTACTGCTTACAATTTTGCGATTCGGGTGTCTCACCCTGAATTCCCCACAACTGGGCTCAGATCCCTTTTTAGATACTGCCGATCCCCCTCTTTGAGGCTCAGATCCCCTTATTTTCAAGTTCCAAAATTATAGCTTCTCGGGTGACTTCAAAGGTCACCCCGATCCCCCTCAGTCACGCTCAGATCCCTTCTTGATATTCAATTAGTCTCCCTCAACCGGGCTGGGACCAATTGCAGTTCACTTTATACTCATCGAAGACTTTTGAATGTGCACAGGGTTTAGCTTGACCCGTCGCAGGACCACTTTGATACAAGGTTCCTTCTTTATAATGTAATTGCCACTGAGTTGGATACCTAACAGAAACCTTCGAATGAGCACCCACATGGCGCCGGACCAGTCTGTACACAGTATCTGATTTGGCTTTTTCCAAGTACATTAATTCCTTTAGTTTACACTTGATCGCGCCTCCCATCACATGCGCTTCAAACATCTTTGTGGATTTCTTCATACAATGTTGCCGCTTGCAACCTTGGTTCAAACATCAGCTGATTTCATATCTGTTTCTCTGACTCACCGGCTGTGCTGCTTCTACTTGCAGGGCTTCCTTGCAGGAGCCAAGGACAGTACCATGGCAGCAATTGCTCCTCCCGGCCTGGATTATCGACACAGGAGTGCACCAGATATTTTTGATGCACCGTGTAGGTTTGTTCCGTTTCAGTTCCCGGTCTTGGCCTTCTCACTTTCCAAGACTCGTAAAAGTAATGGTTCCTAGAGCCCAGGGGTACGTCCCTCCTTGCAACCTCTCTGGTCTCGAGCCTTTCTCCTCGTGTTAAATCACCACCTTTTAACTGCTGCTTACTCGTTTACTTTTCTTCGATCAGAGTGTGCTTTCGCGCTCTGCATTTTATCCGTGTGGGGAAATGTGATGGGAGTCTGGTGTGTGTAATGATTAGTATTTGCCTGAACTTGCCTGACTAGGGTATTGGGACATGTAACGTATACAGCTCTGGTGTTAGTCCATTGTCGCTCACGATGAACTGTCCGTGAGAGTGTCGGGGAGGTGGGAGGCTTCCAGGTATCCTACCTGGTAGGATGGGGAAAAGTTGTAACAGGAAAGGGGATACCACGTCTCACCCTTCGGTATCCCAATTCCACTGCCCGAAGACCCCTCATGCAGATGTTACTCCCGCACTGGTCCACCCCCAGGAACTGGATCCAATAGCGATGGCCCTGTCCTGGTCACATGGATGACCGATCCCCTGGGACTTGTGGGTGAGACACCTCTGTGTTCTTACATGTCCTAATGGTATAATGAATACTACAGTATTGTTACTATTCCGTTAGTATGACAGCCCTGCTGATTGTTACGTTACTGTCTCATTAATAAGACCAACTGACAGAGAATTGCTCTTAATGCCCAATTAGTATGACACTTCTGATAAGTGCAACTACTGGCAGGCCTTCTCAAAATCGGTGATACTCAACAGATTCAACTATTATCCTCCTTCAAAGTGCTAGGACTATAACAATTAAAACTATTTTCTAATTGATTCTTGCCGTTCATGGATTCCTCATTTATGATAACCCTATCCCAGCGCAGCTGTTGTCAAGAAACCTTTCCGCCGGCAGGGTGCGCCCAGTGCTGAAAATGACAGGGCCAGTAAATATAGCGGCGCAGCGCCCCATGACCTCAGTTCCTTTTTTCCATGCACTCCGTTCATTAATTAGGAATGCGCTCATCGAGCTTTACTTTTTTCACCAACGCCATGCCTACTCGGTCAATGGACTTGGGGTTCAAGCTGTGTTCAGATTGCGACCGACAGATGTCTGTCTCGGATCCGTACCAGATCTGTTTATAATGCTTGGGCAAGAACCACAACAGCCAGGACTGCAGGTCGTGCCAGTCCATGCACTCGAATGCCCTCTGGGAAAAGGCAGCAAAGATATTCACTTTTGTGTGCAATATAAAAGGGTGAGGCTAGAAGGTTCAGTACTCAAAGGCAACAGCTAAATCCTTGGGGCTTGCAGTTCAAGAGCCCTCCATACAAACATTATCTCGGGCAGGGGCTTTCACCCCTTCACCGCCTTTTCCCCGAAAAGCCATGGACAATCTACACCGTGAGGAGGCAGATGCTTCCCACAAGGTTGGGGAAGAGGTTCCAAGAGGGATGGCGTTGCCACAGTCTCTGTCCCCCCTGCACCCTAGGGTGCCAAACCTAAGTGACGGGTTTTGCCACGCATCTCCGGTGGGAGGGATGCTTTCCTTGCTCAGCACGGAATGGTTGAAGAGGATGTCCAACGCTTGGGCATTACAGGTCACTCAACAGGGTTACTGCCTCCCATTTTTCCAGCGTTCCACACCCTTTTCTCAGGACCCCCATACTCATGGGGGCGGTTAGTTCGCTTCTGGCAAAAAGTGCGATAGAGCTGGTTCCATGCTCAGAACGATAAAGGGGGTGGTACATATGTTCTGGTTTCGAAGGAGGATGGAGGCTTGCATCCCCTTCTGGATCTGCGGCTCCTGAAATTGTTCTACGCAAGGACATTTTCAAGATGGTTACTGCAGCCCATATTCTACAAGCCCTCGATCTGTAGGACTGGTTGTTTTCCCTGGTCTTTCAGGATGCCTAATTCGATGTACTGATTTATCGAAAGTACAGGAAGTACCTGAGGTTCATAGTGGGCCAACACAATTACCAGTTCAAGGTCATGCATTTCGTCTTTACTCAGCTCCCAAAGTTTTCACCAAGCTGCTGGTAGTGGTAGCGGCTCGCCTAAGTAGGTAAAGCATTCATATATCTGGATGACTGGCTCATCCAAGCTTGCTCCCTAGTTCTAGTGTTGGAGCATCTACATGCACTCTTTTGCACAGCTTGGGCTTTTCCCTGAACTTCACAATGTCTACTTTTTCATCGTCCCATTCTCATCAGGGCAGTCTTGGACATTCGACTGGGCAGGGCTTTCCTGCCCAAGGATCAAGTGGCGTACATCTTCCGGCTGGTCAATGTCCTCCAATCAAAGGAATGAGTCTGTGCCTCAGCTTTCATGCACCTTCTGGGCCTAATGGCCTCCTTCATCCTTGTGGTGGCAAGCAAGGCTGCGCATGACCTCGCTTCAAGGGCTTCTCCGTTGTCAATGGTCGAAGTTCCAGGTCCAGCATGTCAGACTTTTTACAGGTCTCGAACAAGGCGGCTCAGGATCTCACATGGTGGGCCGTGCGAGACAATTTACTGAGGGGGCGTGTTGTTTCACTAACCTTGGCCCCAGTTGATGGTGGTCATGGAAGCATCCCTGACTGTCTGGGGCATTCACCAGTCGGACCTTACAGTGACCAGACTATGGTTGCTCCGAGTGTCTCAGGAACACATCAGCTTGCTGGAGTTGAGGGCAATCAGGCTGCCCTGGTCGCTTTCCTCTCCCTTGTGAAATGTAAAACTGTGCTGATCCTGACCGACAACACAGTGGCCATCCACTACCTCAACAGTGTTGGGATGCTTGCCTCTGTGCAGAGAAGCAATACTGCTGTGGTTCTGAGCTCTGAAGAACAGTGTCTCTCTGACGGCGGCTCATCCGGCTGGATGAGAGAATGTCACAGCAGTTGCCTTGAGCAGACAGACTTTGTTCTCCCACAAGTGGGAGCTCTGCCAGGAAGTTCTGTAGGAGATCCTCAGGTGTGCCTCTTCGCTGCCAGTGCCAAAAGGACATGCAAGTTGTTCTGCTCTGGGGAATTTCCTTGCCAGAGAGCTCTGGGGTACGCAGTGACTGTTGTGTGGACTTTCAACCTCCTTTATGCGTTCCTTCTGATCAATGTCATTCCACTGGTTCTCAGGAGATTGGACCTGTTCGGAATAACAATTATCCTAATTGCCCCAGACTGGGTCCAGAGAACGTGGTATCCAAGGTTGCTGGACGTGCCCATCAGCCCTCCCTGACGCCTTTTAAGGATAAGGAGAGTCAACTTTGTTTTCCATTTGGATGTGTGGGTTCTCCACCCAAACCTCAGCAGCCTGAATCTTCATGCTTTGCTACTGAGAGCCTGAAATACAAGGAGGGGGCCTTGTCTGAAAAAAACCTTGATAGCTTTTTTCATCGAGGAGGCATGCTATGAAATCTGTCTATGCCTGCAGGTTGCGTAGGTTTTCGATTGGTGCCGGGAGTAGGACCTGGATGCTTTATCCTGTTATGTAGCCCATGTGTTGGATTTTCTGCTTTCTTTGGCCCAAGTGGGCCTGCAGATTGGCACTGTAAAAGGTTACATCACTGCTATTCAAGAAGTCCCGGAATAGCGCTTGTCTTTCGCAATCCACACTGTTATGCAGTTCTCGCAGGGTTTGTGTAACCAGTTTCCTCCCCTCCAGTGTGTGGTTCCAGCATGGGATTAATTCGATTTTAACGTTTCTTATGGGTGTTCCGTTTTAGCCCCTTCTTTCCTTTTCTATTATATTGCTCACTCTTAAGCTGATTTTCCTGGTTGTCATAGCTTCCGCGAGACGGGTGAGTGAGCTCCAGGCATTGTCTGTTTTATCTCCCTATGGATTTATTTTCCAAAGAGAAGGTGAAGTTGAGAGTGAGACCCTACTTTCAGGTGAAGGTGGTCTCAGATTTCCATCTCTCTCAGAAGGTCCATCTGCCTGTATTTTTTCCTCCACCTCAAACTTCCAAGGCAGAGGCACAATTCCACTGGCTGGACCCGGTATGGCCCCCTAAATTCTACATCTCTCGTACTAGGAAAGGTTTTAGTTGGTTACGCTGGTGCTCACGCTGGCAGGGCTGTGGCCAAACAAACCCTGTCCATGTGGAACATTCTCTGCATCTCAGAATGCTATGATCTGGCTGAATGCTATGTCTCTGAGGGTATCGGAGCTCATTCTACCAGTGGAGTGGCTTCCACTTCTGCCCTGCAGAGGGGAGTCCCAGTCCTTGAGATTTGCCAGGCGGCAACGTGGACGCCTTTTCACATGTTTGCTAAGCATTACTGCTGGGATTTCCTTGCAGGCCAGAATGCCCGTTTTGGTTGGGCAGTCCTTCAGAGTTTTCTGGTTTGCATACTGCAACTTTCACATTATTCCACACACAAGGTCGAAAGAGAATGTTTGGGAAAATGATGCTGTTTTTTTGATTTTTCAACTGTGGACATTTTTGTGGGTTTTAGCTATACTTGCATCACAGATCGGGTAAAAGTGTTTTCTGTCTTTCAACTCAGTAAAATTGGCCTGCTGTCTTTTCAGTCTGTCACTTTTCTGACCCAATACTCTACTAATCACCTATGGTCCGCCTATCAAAGCTGATACATACATCTGTGAATAGTTGTTTGACTGGGGCACATGCAGTGTTTTACTCAATAGAGCACTGTTCGTAAATGTGTTAACGAATCCGTGGATGTTGTCCCTTCTCCCCTATGGGGAGTCCTTTCCCATGGGGCCAGGGCGGCCCGTACTGTGATGAATCTGATGGACTCATCCTGGTTTCCCTCGTAGGTGATCTCCTCCCATGCGGCCTGGGGATGGTAGCCGCTACCTGATCCTGGGGGCAGTATTATGAGGGAGGATCACATGGGAGAAAACTACAGGGGAGATGTCATGACTTGAGAAGTCCCATTGCCCCCTCCCCTCTTTCCAATGAGGAAGACCCTCTGATACCCAGGTTCTTATTGGCATATTGCTGTGTTAGGGTAAAAGGTGGAAACCTGACTAACACCCACAACTCGCATTAACACACCTGATTCTTAATGTGCCTTTATGTAAAATCCAGGAGAAAACCCATTAGGATCAAGACTCCAAAGGTAACCATGACCTCCAATTCTGAAGTACCTTTTTGTGAAATCCGTAAGAATTAACACCCAGGAGTTAAAAGCCCAGAGAAAGTTATGGACTTCAACTCCCATAACTATTAAGGTACTGGGACGGAGAGGAGGACAATGGAGTTTATGCAAGATGACAAGAACTTAAACTGCAACTTGCAGACTAGTTTCTTTTCAACCCCTATAATGAGTGGGACATTTAAAAATGGCAGGGGCATTGAAATTCTGAGAAGGCTAAGTGCAGCAAAATGTGCAGAAAGGAACGCTGTTATCCACATGAAGCCTTTTGTAAGTGAAACTCGCAGAGAAGGCTGACGAAGCAGAGAAGACTACCAGAGAAAAGAGAGACTCTGTGCGAGCGAGGAAGACAATGGAGAAGTCGGGAGCAGTGTAGAAGCTCTTGGAGGCTGGGCCGCTCGACTGGACAGCTGTCTTCTCTCCGGGCCGTGAGGGAAAGCTGGTATGTGACCATGAAGCCACGCTGGATACTAGAGAAGCGTCTGTGCACCCCAAACTGGAAGGCAGAGGAAGAGGCCACAATGAAAAGGCACAAGCACCGTCTGCATTGCTGGGAAAGACTGTTAAGTCCACCAAAAGCGACTGAGGACTCCGGGGTGTTCCGACAACAGAGCCAAAGAGTGATTGAATGGTACAAGAGTGCTAATGCAAAACATTAGCAAAGGCAACGTTAGTTTAAATGCAATCAGACCAAAGTACAGATTTAACGCCCAATAAGAATAATGTTTGATGCAGAAAATACACAAAAATAAAGTTTGTTTGAATGCAGCCAAAGCAAAGTTTAAAGGCATAATTCACTAAGGAGAATGTTTGCATGCTGACAAGACAAAGGTTAACAGCAAATCCCAATCAAGTACAAATGCATGAAAGGCGGGAGGGAGAGAAGATTGAACAAGTACATTTGAGTATGTTATTATCATGATAAAATATGCCAAGCATCACATGGTATATGCTATTAAGGTATATTAATGAACTATGAACCACATAGAAGCACTGGGAGGTGAATGCCTGAAGCAGCTGAAGTTGAAGCCAAGAACTATGAAATACATGAAAACTCTGGCAGGTGAAAATCCAAAGTAACAGAAGTTATATAAAGGAACTGGGAAATGCATAAATCCTGGCAGGCGGGTATACCAGGCAGTGGAAGTTGTATAAAGATCTCTGGCAGGAGAATATACCATGTAATCTGATAATCCTAAAGAAATGTTCTGGCAGGCGAGTACACCAGGCAATTGAAGACTGTACAAAGATTCCTGGCAGGGGAGTATACCAGGTAATCTGCCAAGATACAAGAACCTTTACAAAAAAACTATTAAAGGACCTTTTGCTTGAACAGAACCTTTTAGTTAAGAGTTTGTTAATGACACCAGGGAACTGTTAGCTAAAGAGACCCTTTTGCCTTCCTGTTTAATAATCAATTTGAAGGGAACCACCTTCTGGATCCAAGGGTCCTTTCCTTGGAGAAAACTTTCATTTGAGTCATTCTGATACTTTTGGTTTGGAACACTTTTTTTAACATTAGCTTGCACCTTTTGTTGTTGGTTTATAAGTGTGTTTATAAGTGTGATAGCCAGGATAGGTTGTTTTGAAAACAAGGACTGCTTTTCAGTTTCTGACATGCTGACACAGACAGATCCTCAGTTTTAGTTTTTAGGTAGGGAAGTTCCTCTTTAGAAATACTGCTAGAGAGATGTTTTTGCTTCCCATTTTTGTTTGATAAAAATATATCTACTTAAGAACATAACACCCTCGTGTCTGTCTCTAATTTCTGACCCCTCACAGTCTACAGTACAATAGACCCCTGGGTGTGTTGTGGTGCACCAGGGGAGAATAACATGGGAGGGGAAGCCCCTTATGGGATTAGGGACGACCATTCCCAGATAACTGTATTCCACTGCTTTAGTAGACCCTCCATCTATCTCCAAGCCAAACTCTCCTTCCTTGTTCCCAGTCTGTGCCAACATCTACTATTGTGATGTTAACCAACCTGGTATGTTAGAGCTGACTACCATTTTCCATATAACTCCACTATAAGTACTGTGAATAAGATGGCTAGGAGTATGAAGATCATTCAAGAGAACCGGAGTGAAGGGTCTAGTCCCGCAACGCATTTGATTGGCCAAGGGAAATACAAAACAGAGGGAAACCAACATGTAGAGAGCCATAATCCGACAAGGAAGCCCAGGAGATGCTGACCGAGGGAACAGGGGAACACAACAGAAGAGGCCGTGCGTGGGGGCGAACAGGAGCAAAAAGGTAGTCCAAGGAGAAGGTGCTCCTTTGCATGTTGCTCAAGCAAACCTCCGGGTGTCCCCAGGTCGGCAAGCCACCGGAAAGCAAAGTCCCATCTCGAGAAGGCAGAAGAAACTGGCAGAGTGACTGCCAACGAGAACAGAAACCAGAAGGCAGACTGACTGGCGGGGATGCCACCAACCACAGAGAACGTCTGAATGCTGCCGAGCCTCGGAGGGAAGGACTGCTGCTTGCAAGACGCGCACCACAGAAACAAATACGCGGGCAGATCGAGAGGTGCTTGAGGTCGGGGAGCAAATGCAGAACAAGAATAAGCAGATCTAGGACCCTGAAAGAAGCAGATACAGTATGGAAGGGAGCATATGCTTGGCAGGGGAGTCACCCAAGCTATTGCGACAGCACAGTGTGAGTCTGGGACCTGCACCCACATGAGAGCAAGCGAATACGAGGGTCTAGGACCCTAAAAGAAGCAGACACAGTACAGAAGGAAGCATATGCTTGGCAGGGGAGTAAACCAAGCTATTGCAACAGCACAGTGTGAGTCTGGGACTGGCAACCACATGAGAGCAAGCGAATACGAGGGTCTGGGACCCTGAAAGAAGCAGGACAGTATAGAAGGGAGCGTATGCTTGGCAGGCGAGTAACCCCAAGCTATTGCAACAGAGCATTGTAAGTCTGGGAACCGCACCCATATGAGAGCCGAAGAGTAAAAGGGTGTGGGACCCTGGGACAAACAGACGGTCCACAAGAAAGCATATGCTTGACAGGAGAGTAAATCAAACTATTGCAATCCCACATTGCGAGTCTGGGACTCGCACCCACATTCGAGAATAAGAGGAGCTGTGACCCTGAAATCGAAAGAGATTGATCAAAATGCCTATGCTTGGCAGGAGAGTACACCAAGCTGGTATAATACAGAACTGCGTGTCTGGTACTGGCACCATTATGAAAATATAAAAGTACAGTGACATTTATCTGAGAAGATACATGGTCTGGGACCCAAAGAGGAATGTAGAACCAGAAGGAATCCAGGGGAAAGGAGCAAACCCCTAATCCTTGAAGTTGTACATTGTGGAACATTTCTTTTGATCACCATAGATGTTGGAAACATTTCTGTTGGCACAAATCGTCATTGCCACTTTACTTTGGAAGAGATCACCCTTGCACATTTGATTTAGGTTATTAGTGTTAGGGTCAGAAGTAGGTGTTTGGAAAACAACAGTACAACTCTTTATTTTGTCATCCTAACATATTCACTAGTTGTTTTTGAGGCAGGGAAACCCCTCTTAGCTTTACAGATAGAGAGGCAGTTTCCCAACCCTTTACTGATGAATAAAAGTGTATAACCAAAACGATGCCACCTTTGTGTCTGATCTTTATTTCTGCACACTAATATGGGACACAGAGATTTGAGCTAAACCATTCACTATTTGACCCATCCAGTATTTGGCAACAGCCACAATGGAAAGGGCCCAATCTCTTTTGCAGAAACCACAGTTCTCTTTAGAATTGTCAGCCTGAATGGCTAGCAAATTAGATGGGCTATATTCTATGGTCTCTGTTAATTGGCTTTTGCTCAGACTGTTACTCTTTATGTCAACTGTCCTTCAGAGGTTTGCTTTTTTGCCATCGACTACATTGGAAGAAGCATGTTATTTTACTGTGAGTTATTAATTCAATGACTGCCTTGTATCTTTACAGATATGCATAATGCAACAAATTTGAGATCGCGGTCCTTATCTGGAACGGGGCGCTCGCTGGTGGGCTCGTGGCTGAAACTGAACAGAACAGATGAGAATTTTCTTCTCTATGCACATTTAACCTATGTCACATTGCCACTACACCGTATTTTATCAGGTAACTTACGTCTGAACTTTTCCACTCCTTGTTGCTGATGCAGAACACATTGCTGGTTTCAGGACTGTCACACGTTATACTGTACCATAAACTTAAGACAGGTCTCTTTAGACGAGGATTCACAATCCTATAACTATTATTGCATAAGATGGTCCACGCTTTTTAAAAATACGAATGTCTTCTGGCTCCTTCATATTCCCAACTTTTGGGAATCTTGAGCTAAGAGCGAGATGACCAAGATATGTTTTTGCAGCTTTGTATTTGTGTAGAAACTGAACCATGCAACAGAGTCCATGTTGAACACCCACCCACCCCCTTGCACTACATGCTTCTCCTGTACCTACTCCAGGTATGTTGCTTTTTATCTGATTTTGGTGAGCTTGCCAACCTCCCAATCCTAACATGAGGGGGTAGTAGACCACTATGCAAGGGGTCGGCTGTCCGATGTGGCTCCCCAAGAGTGGATGAGGTGAGATCCTGCAGGATCGCTATTCACTGCGAGATGCAGTATTGCCTCACTAGAGGGTGTCGTGGAAAAGTAGGGCTGCCTGAACTAAAAGTCCCAGAAGGCTCTGGAAATCTCCCATACAGCCATGGAATCAAGAGCTGTGTTAAATCCACTTTGTTGCAAGAGCCACACACTTGCGGTGCTGTGAGAACCAACCGTGAACAAAATAGCATGTTACCTGAAAGGAAACTGGGAAAATGTTAATTGCTTGTTCATGCTCCAATTGTCCCTAAGTGTTAGGGAGACTTCTCTCTTTAAGCTGAATTTCCTAACCTAGTGAGTCCCCCAGCAGCTTTGCTGGATTTCTGGAGTTTGTTTTTTTTCTCCTGCCAAGAGTGAGACTCTTTTCCTCCCACTCTTGGACATGATTTATGGTATTCCTTTGACTGTGAATGTGTTTTATGGGCTATGGGGTCCTTTAGTCCATAGGGTCTCATGTGTTTTTCTGATGTGTGTTACACAGCACACAGCACCCTCTGTGCAGTAACACAGGGGTGTCATAGTGACACCCCACCATAGACTCCATACCCTGGGATTGACTACTGTCTCCCAGGACATGTAAAGTCACCATTGGCTTTGCTAGTCCCAAATTATTAACAGAAACAAGTACAAACCATCATATTGTGGACGTACTGGTCGGGGCAATTCGATTGCCCCGGGGTCTGTTAGTCGAGAGGGCACGTCTCCGTCCCCCCTGATCGAGTTTTGGCTGGTGGCAGTGGAAACTACTTTTTATATTCGACCGCAAATATTTTCCTATGGGATTTTCCCATTGTTCGAGGCTACCAACTTTAATTATTTAATTCTCATAGCCTCAAACATATCGCCGGTTTATTTAATTAATATTAATTCTCCGGTTGGTATTTTTTGCCAGGAATCGATTCTAAAATGGCGTTGGTGTTCTCTTCTGTGACTCCAACCCAAGTCGAGCCCTTTGTTCCATTTTTTGGTGGGCTAATCCACAGAAGCCTCCAAAAGTGGTGCCACACTGTCTGGGTACCACAGGGGGTGTGAGAGGGGGTTTAGGCACCGTGGACTGAGTTACCTTGGTAACTCAAGTCGCACTCTTGTGTGATTGGCCCAAGTGGTGAGCCGGCCGGTTCACCACTTAGCATGTTTCATTGACAGCTAAGCTGAGTGAATGGGGGTATGCTGCCTAAAAACAGGGCTTTGGGGACTGGAACTTCAGAAGTCGCCACAGGACCTGAGAATCCGACGAGGGAGAAGCTGAGCCGACCTACCACGACGGCACCACCGGTAGAGCCCTGCGGAACCGACTCACCACTTCCCGACGACAGAGAAGATCTCCCGGCTGGAGAGGCTTCTTCCCCTGACTGGTGGGCACAGCCAGTTTACCTTTCTTTCTTCGCACCCCAGCTCGGTTTGTGGTCGAACTGCCCGTGCTAAGCACCCCGGCAGCCGGATAGCCACTCACCACTGAACCGCGAATCAACAGACCGCTCCTTGTACCTGAGAAACTCCGCGGCTGGTTTCTTCCCTGGCAGTGCAACAAACTCCTGTCTTCCTCCACTACGAGATCCTCTCTTTCCCCGATCGAAACACCGACTTGCATCCGCTGCCAGGAACAACTGCCCCCGCTGGAGCCATCTCACCACTTTAAGGTACCGTGTCCGCCAGGCCTCCCTTTCTAAAGATTGCAACAAGGTAATAATAACTCCTTAACCTTCTGGACTGGGCTGGCCGCCTTGACCCTCTAACTGGTCCCTTTCTTTGATCCAACTCCTTTTTGAACCATTACAAGACATTTGTGCACTGCAACCGTGTGACCTTGGACACATTTCGTTTCAATCCTCTTAAAGCGGATCCGGCCTACTGACTCTGAATTCACGGTTTTACCCTGCCTTCCTCTCTTGCTATGTTCGTGTAAAAGTGTTGGGATCTGTTTCAACTTGTTCTCTGCTTTTCTCTCCCTTTTTTAAAACAAACTATTAGAGTGCCATCTGCGTTAAGCGCTCACCGCTGTCTGAAAATAAGTGGGGCTTTATGTAAGACTTGTCTAATATTCTTTTAAGGGAGTGTATTTCTTTTAGTGACTGTGCTTTTGAATTGCTTACTATTAGTGCCTGTGTGTTTTTCTAGATGT
The DNA here is from genome assembly GCF_040938575.1 of Ambystoma mexicanum. Lineage (NCBI taxonomy): Eukaryota > Metazoa > Chordata > Amphibia > Caudata > Ambystomatidae > Ambystoma > Ambystoma mexicanum. The sequence continues at coordinate 134,234,598 of NC_090936.1, read as the reverse complement.
GGTTTCAAATAAATAATTATATCTCTTTTACACCAAGCCCTGGTCAGTGTTTACTTGTTCCATTGTGTTCTCCTGACCTATTGTGAATACTCTGTATACTGCCGAACTCTTCTTGAGGGAAGTCTGACTGCTCAGCCACAGCTACCAAGTGAATCTGTGTGGTACAGACTGCTACCAACTGGGTTTACTGCCAAACACCTGTAGTCCTAAATCTTTTGCAGTGGTCCCAGAGGGAACTGCACAGGTTTCTGCCTAACACTATGTGACGTCTATGGCAGAGGAACAGAGAGGAGGCGGAACTGCACAGACCATTGTAATGCACACAAGGAATCTTCAAGATGGCGCTAAACTCTGCACTCCCCTTTGACGTCTTGCAGACTATCATTAGCGACAAAGAAACCCATCAGGTATTCATCCGATCAGAGAAGTACACTAGTACATATGAGGGTGAGTAACGCTCTCAGTAAATAAGCAATCAGATCACCAGCCCAAACCTATTCCCTATAGGTTGTTGCCCATTCAAACCGTAATGGGGAACAATAAATTGGGAATCAAAGGGAGTAACAAGCCCCCTTGTGGGGAAGTATAAAAGGGGGAGGGAAAACACAGAAAGTTAGAGGACATTGGTGGAGGCAGACATGCCTATTCATAGTCCCTAGCTTCAAAGGGAGAACTTAAACATAGGAACCACCCAGGAGGAGTGCCTGTTGTCTGTAAGCTGTGCAGCTTCTCGGGACGATTGCAAGAGCGAAAACTTGAAGCAGCTCACAAGTGGGTAGCCTGGGTGAGCAGGTTAACCAAGGTGTTGAAACCTATGCTTTTCTGCCTTGAGGAAATGGTAGGAACAAGAGTTTAGTCCTGAGACCCCAGAGTAAGAAGGGAGAATAACTGGCCCATGGTAGAAGGGAATTACACTATCATATGCCTTGCACTGACCCTGATGGGAGGGGGGGGATATCCATTAAATCAAGTTGAAATCAACTAACATCCGAGAGGGACCAGTTAGAACTTGAGTCCAATCAATCCCAAGCCAAAACAAGGTCCTGGAGGTCCCGTTGAGAACTTCTTTCAAGCTAGGTACAGCAGGGATCTGTTTGGGGTTGATAGTGGAGTAAGGTCCAACAGGGACCTAATTGAGAGGCTTACAACAAACCTGGGTAGAAGTGGCAGCGGTTAGGAAGTGCAACGATCCCAAGGTCCAGGAGGGACATGCCAAGCAGCCTGGATAATGTCAAGGTTCAGGCAGGAAAGGAAGAGGCAAGACACCTGGGCCGACCCAAGGTCCAGGAGGAAACTGACAAGTATCACTAAGAAACCAAGGTACAGTATCAGTATTCTGAAAAGTCTGTAAGAACGTGAAACCAGTTGAGACCTGGTGGGGAACTAAACCAGGGTCAAGGCCTCAATAGGGCCAGCCACAAATCCTCAAGGGGAATCGAGGTCAAATAAGGACCTGTGGAGATCCCAGAAGAAGTCAAGCCAGAACTTGTAAGTCCTTGAAACACGCCTGGGAGAAGTCTTGAAAGGTAATGCAGAAAACAGAGGGGTGAATTGAGAACGGCCGGACTGAGTAACGGCTACAGGAACCTAACCTTAATTAAACATGTATTGCTTGTTGTTAGAATAGGGTTTGACCTGCAAGTGTGGTTTCATGAACTTTTGTTTTGGCCAAACTTTGAAACTTTTTTGTTATTTGACCAGGGCATCCAGGAGACTGAGGACTTATTAAGTTTAGGGATTAGCTCATCCTTGTTGAAAGACTTACGCTGGAACATAGTCTTAAATATAGATAAAAGTAAAAATGTATGTGGCGTGTTGCATGTCCCACTGCTTGGCCTACTACACCAACCAATGCTTAAGGGCCTAGAAAATGTTGCAAACTTCTCTCTCCATGGTGGTCCGGTCCATTTTGCATTTGCCGTTAACAAGGAGTCCAAAAAAATGATGGACTTTCACAGTTGACTGACCTAGTGCTCGAGGCTATACCTTAGTGGACCAAGACTGGAGGAATTTTTGAGAAGGGCACTACGCCAGTTTTGGGTGCAGCATTTGCTGGGACAGTCCTTGCCTGCTGTGCACCCAACTTCCTTCCCCATATCGAAAATCATCAATAGGAGAAATAAGAAAACTCTATTTGGCGAAGCGAGACTCCCACACTGAACACTTCCCCGGCTGAGAGATCTTGTACACAGAGAACAAAGTCTCCATGTCAGTTGCAGCAGGTCCAACCATGATTCCAACCTCAGCCATCATTGTCATTTCTGGCTTCTTCTCAGAGCAGCAGCATTAGGAGTGTGTTGTTGAAGGTAGAGATTTTGGTACGTTCAACTCACCTCAGTTAACAGTTACGTTTTATTTGATTGTATCTGCTTTTCTATATCTTCACCAGAGCACCTCCTACATGTAATTATTACCTGACCTTGGCACAGGTTCTCCAAACAGTCTTTCTGATTATTGGTTAGCTTCTGAAAACAATGTACTTGCATGGACACTGCCTTTTCATATCCAATGAAAATACTGCCTGGTTCTTGACTTGGCACATCCTCATCACAATCTCTTTGCATCAAAAATAAAATCAGACAAAATATTGATGCATCAAAATTGGTGCCCTCCCCCCTGGGTCATTATCCCACCTTATGTAACACAGTCCTGGTAAAACCTGAGTCCCCCTCTGTAAAGAAGGCATGGTATCAAACAGTAAGACAGACACAAGTGACCACAGTTCAATGCTGTTTATTGAACTTCAGTTGGGTTTGAAAAACTCCTATATAATCCTAAAACTAAAGATGGTAGCAGGCTACGACCAGTAAATAAAGCAGTCCTAGTGGTGGCTTGTCAAAATAAAAGGGCATATGCTAATAAGCCTATTGCCAATCCTTACTTCTAAATACAAATGGTGTGGGAAACAATGTTATACAAAAGAAGAAAGTTCAAGAAATGATATGTCAGGATAGGTGGGCCGTTAGCTTCCCATGCCAATGTTTTCAGCACGGAACAAGGCGGCACGCTCAAGCTTAGCACATACTCTGGCTATTCGAGCACAAGAATTCAGTTCAAAATCTCAGTATCAGGACCTTCTGTGCCAAAGTCTCTTTGGCATTCAAAGTCTCTTATTTCAGAGGGCCTGATGCGACAAACATTCAATGTTCCCTTCTCCTCAGGATTCTCATATGCACAACTTCTCTGGTGATTTACTATTCACCCTGGGTACTCCTCTGCCAGGCTCAGACCCACTTTAACACAAAACTTTCAATTGGTCTCCCTCTGCCAGGCTCCGACCAAATTTATCTCAATTTCCAAACTTTCTTCACTGTATCAAAATCAAAGACTTTCGACTGCGCGTGGGGTTTTGCTTGACCCGTCGCAGGACCACTTTGATTCACAATTCCTTGTTCTGTTATGATTGCAACCCTTTAACTTTCATTTCTGCCAATTCTCAGCTGGATACCTTACAGAGACGATCGATTGAGCACCGTTAGCGGTGCGGGACCACTCTGTCAAAGGTATTGTATCTTGCTGTTCAAATTTCAAACACTCACCAGCAGTTAAACTTTACTTGCATCTTTTATCACACACATTTTAACAATGTTCATTCCAATGCTCGCCATACAATTTTGCTGCTTGCAACCTTGGCTTCAACACAGACTGTTCTTGTATCAGGCTCCCCAACTCACCGACTGTGTTGGTTTCACTGACGCTGCTTTGTTCTTGGAGCCAAGGATGGTATCACGGCGGCTGCTGCGTCTCCCTGCCTTGATTAGTGATGTGGAAGGGCCCCGGGTAGCTCCAACACACAATACAGGATTCTTTAGCCTGGTTTCCTGGTCTTATGCTTTCTAATCTCGAGGGCTCTTAAAAGTGACAGTTTCTTGTCGGAAAGGTCAAGGGAACTTCCCAGCTTGCGATCTCCTCCTGTTTTGCCATATTTCTTCTCTCGTTCAGCTGCCGTCTCGAAACTGTTGTTTCCTCATGTGCTTTGCCTCGTTCCGAGTGTGCTTTCGTGCTCCGCCTTTTATCCGTGTGATGAAGCTTAATGGAAGTCAGGTGTGAGTGATGGTCAGTAATTGCCTGACCTCTGACTATTGTATTTGGACACGTCAGGTATACTGCTCGGGTGTTTGTCTGTTTTCTTCCAGAGCAGGCTGTCCGTGTGAATGTGTTCATGTAGGAAAAGGGGGAGGTGGGTAGAGTTCCTACGTATCCTACTTGGTAGGATGGGGTAAAAGTGTTACAGGGAAGTGGATACCGCGTCTCGCAATCCGGTGTCCCACGCCCCAAAGACCCTTCACCCAGGTGATCCACCCCCAGGAACTGGATCCAAAAGCGATGGCTGTGTCCTGGCCATCTGGATGACAGATCCTCAGGGACTTGTCGGTGAGACACCTTCTGGTTTCTCACATACCCTTCCCCTATGCAATGAGAAAGGAAATCGACGTTCCCCTGGTCTTTTGGTGCTCTACAGTGAAAGAGTAGGGTTGCAGGTCTAAGAACCATTGCATGTAGAGTTCTTTCGTTGGCTTATCCACACTAAAGGAGAATGATCTGTGACGAGTTTGAACTTCCTTCCTAGGAGATAGTATTTTAGATGGGTGATGCCCCATTTGATGGCAAGGGTCTCTAATTCCAACAGTCGTTTTTTTTCATGTGGGATGAGTTTTCGACTAGTGAATAGGATATGGTGTTCTAATCCATCACACATTTGTGATAAGACTGCTCCTAACCCTGTAAGAGAAATGTCGGTTTGTAACACAAACGCTTTCAAAAAATGTACTACCTTTAGGATCGGGTTCTGGCACATGGTTTGTTATAAGTTGTTGTAACATACATCGTCCTCGTCAGTCCAGTGAATCTTCTGGGTTTCAGCATTCTTTAATGTCTCTCTTTACCTAGCTGTTCTGTCTGAGAAATGAGGGATAAACCTACGGTAATAACCAATTAATCCTAAGAATGCTCTGAGGTCTCTCTTGGTCTTAGGTGTGGGGGTATCTAGGACGGCTTTCACTTTTTCTTGTTGAGGCTGGACACTGCCATGCCCTACAAAGAAGCTGAGGTATTTCACGGCTGATTGAGCCAGCTTATATTTGGATGGATTGGCAGTTAAGACGGCTTCTCTGAGAGCTCTCATAATAGTAAAGAGATGGAAAATAAGGTCTCCCCAAATCTTACTATAAATGACTGTTGTCAATATAAGCCCCAGAGAAATCAAAGTAGGGCTGTAATATACTGTCCATAAGCCATTGGAAAGTGGCAGAGGCCCCATGTAGGCCAAAAGGGATAACTGTCACATGTCCTTCCTGGCGGCTATGGAGAGCATGGAAACTGAGGCACTATTAATGTGCCAGTGTTCTCTATCCATTTCCTGGTGTGTGGGTCTAGTTTATTTTCTTTTCGATGGCTCTGGTTCTTAAGCCACGCCCTCCCTTGCAACTGCGCGTTGCATCCCTTCGCTTGTCCCTGGATCTACGCGCTGTTTTTCCTCGAAGTTGCTCTGTTACTTTCCTGGCATTGCTTTTCTCTCCTTCTTACCTTCCCGTATCTTGGTCCTGTTCTGTCTTCCACCGCAGCATCTTGGTGTCTCTTGGTAACCGCCTCCCGTTAGCCGCGGTTCCTCTACTCCTGTTTACTTTCAGTTTCGGCTCGCTTCTGGGTTCGCTCTCTTTCCTTTCTTTTCCGGACTCGTCCATCTACCTCCCTTTCTTCTGTTAACGCTGTCATTCTTTCTTTGGACTGCCCTTCTTCTTACTTGTTTAATCTTTCTTTACTTTTTTCCCTTTCTATACCTGTTTTCTTGCTTTCCTTCGTTACGCTCACTTATCTGGAATCCTTCAGTTCGTAGCTCTCTGTCTGCTGACTAATGCCTGTTGGGCATGGTCAGGCAATTACTAACCATTACACACCCCTGACTTCCATTACACTTCCCCGCATGGATAAAAGGCGGAGCACAAGAGCACACTCTGAGCGAGTCAAAGCACACGAGGAAGCAGCAGTTCCAAGAGGGCAGTTGAATACAAGCCGAAAAACTGTAAAACAGAAGGGGATTGCAAGGAGGGAAGTACCCTTGACCTTTTCGATGTGCAACTGTTACTTTCAGGAACCTTTGAGAATAGAAAACGTAAGACAAGGAAATAAGGCTGAAGAATCCTGTGTGTCAAAGGTACCCAGGGCTCTCCTGCATCGATAGTCAAGGTGGGGAGAATCGATTGCCGCCGTGTTACTGTCCTTAGCTCCTAAAACAAAGCAGCACCATTGAAGTCAGCACAGCCGGTGAGTTACGGGGACTGATACCAGACCGGTCTGTGTTGAAGCCATGGTTTCAAGCGGCAACATTGTATAGTGAACGCTGACGCAAACAGTGTATGAAGTGTATGTGATAACGCAGGTAAAATTGAACAACAGATGAGTGATTGAACTTTGAAGTAAAGATACAATACCGTAGACAGAGGGTTCTGGCACCGCTTGCTGGTCATTCGAAAGTCTCTGTAAGGTATCCAACTGAAAAGTGGCGAGAGAGTGACAAAGAATTGTGAATCGAAGTGGTCCTGCAACGGGTCAAGCTAAATCCTGTGCACAATCGAAAGTCTTCGATGTTAATAGCGTAAAGAAATTGATGATAAACTAGATGAAGTTGGTCCGAGTCGGGCGCAGGGAGACTAATTGAACAGTGTGTTAAAGGGGATCTGAGCACAGCTGAGGGGGATACGGTTTGAACTGTAAATCACCCGATAAATTTGCTGCATGAATATCCTACGAGTTTTGGATGCATGAACATTTTATGAACTTTGTGTTAAGGCGATCTGAGCCCGGCTCAGGGGGATCCGCGGTGAATAGTGAATCGCTTGAGAAATTGATTACTGGTGAAATCTTAAGAGGAAAAGAATGTATTGTTTGTTTTTGCATCAGTCCCGCTGAATGAAGAGATTTTAAAATGCAAATAGACGTGGGCACGGATGGCCCTGATGCTAATTATTGAACTGTATCCTTGTGCTAGAGAAGCCAGAGACTGTGCTAAGCTTGAGTGTACTGCCCGTGCTGAAAACGTGGCGAAGGGAGGCCAACAGCCTGAACATCCTGACATATCATTTTGTGAACACATCTTTCTTTTTTGTAACACTGTTTCCCACACTATGTGTATTTAGATGTAAGGATTGGCAATAAGTGTATTAGTATAGGCCCTTTTATTTTGGCAAGTCTCCATTAGGACTGCATTATTATTATTTGATGGTCGTAGCTTGCTCCCATCTGTAGATTTGGGATTAGATAGGCATTTTTCACTCTTTTTGAAGATCAATAAGCATCCTTGAACTGTGGTCATTTGTGTCTGTCTTACTGTTGATACCATGACTTGCTTACACCATCCTTATCTACCAACTTTATCAAGATCATCTTAAGGGTTTTGTTAAATCTTTCTACCAACCCATCCGTTTGGTGGTGGTAAACTGAGGTTCTTAAGGTGGAAATATGGAGCAATTCCTTGCCTTTACCCATTTGTTTGCTCATAAAATCGGATCCCTGATCTGTTAGAATTTCCTTAGGGAAACCAACTCTGGAATAAAATGGTAATAGGTGTTTTCAAATGTGTTGGGTAGTGTTGTTTGCATAGGGAACGCCTCCAGGTATCGAGTAGCGTAATCAATGATTACAAGGATATATTTGTTACCCACTCTGGAGGTTTCCAACAGTCCAATGAAATCCATCCCAATTCGGAAGAAAGGAACTTCTATTATTGGTAAAGGGTTCAGAGGGGCAGGGAAGTGAATATGCATACTGGTTTTCTAACATATTTCACATGTCTGAATGAAATTCTTTGTCAGCATGGCTATCTGGCTAGTAAAACTTGACAGTGATGTGCGCATGTGTCTTAGATTGTCCTAAGTATCCCCTTGTCAAATGAGAATGTGCAATCTCTAATACGGTCTTCCGAGGGTTTTTTGGGATTACTGAGTTTTACTAAGGCCTTCTCTGAAGGTTTCCTTTCTATACAGTAATCCTTGCTTTAGGAAGAAAATTGGACTTCCCGGCTGTAATCCTTCTCCTTCAGGAATCACCTGCAAGAAAGCCTCTGCGAGTGCTGGATCATTTCGCTGGGCAAAGGCTAAATCTAGAAGGATGGTAGGTTCTTCTTCCGTCTTTGCTTCAGTGGTAGATGGTTCATCGGCTTCTCCAAAGCCTAAGCTACCTGTGTTTCTTCTGGTTCACTTTCTGTAAAACGGGGAAATAGAGCCCTTTCCAGAATTCCCTGAGCAATTTTGTCCCCACGATGTACTTCAAAGGGCGTTTCGCCATGGTTCTGTAGGAGAACCTTTGTTTCCCTTGAAGTCGAGATCTATTACGCCAGCTAGGACATCTAGACTGAACTTCCAGGCCAGATTTTGGAGCCCATCTTATATAACACCTCACAAGGGCTATTAGGACTAAGTCTGTGGGAATCATTCCTCTTTTCACTGGAGGGATAGTTGCTTCTCCAGCATGGGGGCTGGCATGGATTCACATGCTCATGTATATTCCCTGCCGTCAGGCTGGGAAACCTTGGTAAAAGAACAAACAGTTTCACTTTCACTTACATACTGTATTTCTCCCGTAAACAAATCACTGTCCTCTCCTCTGGGTCCTACTGCCCCCAGCCAGTGACAGTCCTCTCCCTAAGTCCTTCCTCTGGCAGCCATCTTCAGATTCTTACTGCATGCTTCAGTTTTGGGAGTCCTGCCGTTTGCTCTGCGAGCTACTTCTACATTTTTTTTCATGTTTTTTGTTGGAAAAAGGTCCTAGTTTTGTTCACAAAGAGCCTATGTGCTCTTCTCTCAATCTGCCGATAGCAGATACAGCGTTGTCGGTGAAGTTCAGCGCCCCTCAAGGGCGAAGATCGTCAAAGTTTCCAGAAGGTCATCGGGCCTACTTCTCGCCCTTCAGCCATGACTGAGAAGAAAGAAAGAAGATCCTTCTTCAAGTCCTGCACCAAGTGTGGGCTCCGAAATGTGTTTGTGGAGGACAAGCACCTGAAATGCCTCTACTGCTTGCATCCATACCACAAGGAAGGAGATTCCGAGATATGCTGCAGATTCTCCAAGAAGACGACAAAGGACAGGCACAGTAGACTGGCGGCGTGGCTGAATGCCAAGGCCGCTTCCCTGTTCTCTGAGTAGGGGCATGCCTCACCCAAGGCCGGTCGGTAAGAGGAGCAGGCTTGTAAGTCGTGTGAGGGTGCCTCATCCATGGGGGCCCAAGATGAGGCCGAGCACTGCAAGTCTGGGTCCACCGGGGTTCGCGGCAGAAGTGTGTCCCACGGCAGACAGGGCGTGATCGACTTCACCCTGCGCCTCCATTGCCAGACGGCAATCGAGCGCCTCCTTGAAGAGAAAGTTGTCCAACCCGACTAGAACTACAAAAGTGATGGGTGGAAGGTTTTGAATGAATCAGAACCACTGGCATTGCTCTGGGCAACCTTCTACACCACCGTTATTTAGCCCATCTGCGCCATTGCAAAAGGGATCTAGCCATATGCAAATCAGGCAGGTACTGCCACCAATGGGAGCAGCCTTGCCCGAACTGCTAGGTCAGGTCCCCTCTGCACAGAAACACAAGCCACCCCAGACATGTTTCGGCCTTGTTGGTCCTGCTCAGTGAGGTGCAGCTTGGTTCCCTCTGGTGCAGCACAAGATACCTGTAACGCTCACCTTGTATCCACGGGGACGCCCCTCGACTGGCCGGAACGCTCTCTGGGACACCGCGCCTTCAATGAAGTTTGTGCTGTCGAGGATCAGTTCTAGTAGACAGGAGGTGAAGTTTAGCTGCTATTCCTTCCTTTGCGACCCACCTCCCGGGTTCCCCTTGCGGTTCCCCTGGGGACGTCTCTCACCTTGATTTCTATAAAGATGCGCTCTCCATCCTGCTGCGCTGGGCGGTGCGCGTTGTCAATGGCACCATTCCGCCTAGTTTCTTCACTGGTGTGGGCCGGAGTCCAAACCGGCTGCGACTCCACTTTTCAGGTAAGTCTTTAAGATGAGAGCAACGTCTATATTGGTTAAGGCACCAAATAACCTTCTCCCCTTTTCTTGCAGATGTTGAAGGCTGAGAACGAATCCTGGAGCTGTGTTTCGAGGAGGTAGGATGGATGCACCAAGCGGCGCTGCGAGCGTCCTTACAATTGGCTAACCTGTGCTCTTGTTTGTCTTGCAGGTCATGAAAGAATCCATCAAGGATGGGCCCACCGGAACCAACGCCGACGGACGATGTACTGGAGACGATGGCCTTCCAGGAGTACTGGTAAGTAGCTTACTCAATGTCTTGTTCACCCTCTGCTTTCCAAAGATGATGCCGGAGGAAGACAATGGATGTTGGGCGACTTCGGTTGATGGAGGATGCCGCTGGGCAGGTAAGGATGGCGGTGGTTCTTGTCTTCTCTCACCCGTGCCGGCCAGGATGCTGAGCAGGACCCAGTGAACGTCACGCTGCAAGAGCAGAATAACGTGAAGCACGTGCCTCAAATCGGGCGTGGTTTAAATAGCCAGCAGGTATCCCAGGTGCCTTTGGGGCGGACCCTGCCCTGGATGCTAGACTGCTAGTTGCGGTTCCCCATGAGTCCTCAAGGGGGCGGCCACGCTTGTCCATTGCCCATTGAAACCCTGTCCTAGCGTGTGCCTCCGATGCCAACAGCGCCAGGACTGGCTCCAAGGAATCTGGGGGGGGCAAATAGAGTCTTTAGGGACCCGTTGCCATACGGTGGGGATAAGGTCGTGACAATACCCACGTCTGGGCATACCCTCTCTCACCTAGGGAGACAAACTAGAACCACAAAAGTGATGGGTGGAAGGTTTTGAATGAATCTGAACCACAGGCATTGCTCTGGGCAACCTTCCACACCACCTTTTGGGGTGAGACCAAGCCTGATTTGCATATGGTCTTTCCTCTTTTGTAATGGCTTGGCAGCTGAGGAATGATGGTCTGGAGGGTTGCCCAGAGCAATGCCAGTGGTTAGGATTAATTCCAAACCGTCCAGCCATCACTTCTTGTTTTGCGTAAGTCACCCCATGTGGGATGGGTATGCCCAGACGTGGGTCCTGTGCCTGCTGCGCCTAGAGACCCAAGCTACTCCTCACTGGTGAGGCCAAACCAGGCCGAAACATGTTTGGGGATGCTTGTGGTCTTGTGCAGAAATGATGGGACCAAGCCTGATTTGCATATGGTATTTCCTCTTTTGTAATGGCTTGGCAGTCGAGGAACGATGGTCTAGAGGGTTGCCCAGAGCAATGCCAGTGGTTAGGTTTAATTCCAAACCTTCCAGCCATCAACTTTTTTGTTTTGCGTCCAGCGTCTAAGCTGCCGAAGAAGCCTGAGAAGCCACGGATGGAGGAGGAGGCTGAGCTGCCCAAGAAGATCCAGGCAGCACAGGAAAAGTCTTTGTTGATGATAGAGCTGGTGGCGGCTGCTCTTTCGAAAGCTAAAGGGGCTGACCCTGAGAAGGTAGCCCCCACAGCGCAGAAGGTATCCCTCCCTCCGAGGCTGCCGAAGTGACTTTGACAAGGTCTTTCGGCACACCGGAGAAGGGCCCTCTGCCTCAGAACCCGGTTCCAGACCCTCAGGGTGGAAAAGGGGGGGGGGGGGGTGAGAAGGCCCAGGATCAGTGCCAGGCCGTGGCCCAAGCCATGGAAATTTCATCCACGGAGGACGTGAACATGGAGTCCCTACACACGGTCCACAAGGATGTGGAAGAGGAGGACAACGACAGCGAAGACGGCGCAGGGCCTAGTGTTCCGATCACGCCAGTTCTGCCAAGGGATGTGTCTCTGGACATCCTATCAACCCTCCACACCTTGGTGTCAGAGATGCAGAAGAGGATGCAACAAGGGCCTGTTCCAACTGTCCCCTAGGCCTCTGACCAACCACTGACAAAGAAAAGAAAGCGCCATCTGACACCCCCATTCCAGCCTCTACATCTGGTCCCATCTCCCCCGCATACCCAGACACAGGTACGGGGGTGGATATGGCCACGAGGACGGATGACATCATCAGAGTGGGCAGCGGGTCCTCATAGCCTAGGGTGTCCCCACTGGACTAGGTGGGGATCGTTCCACTCTGTGATCGCCAGAGCCTCCAAGCTGTTCCAGCTCGTGCCAGAAGAAACCAAGGAGGAGGCTTTCCTGTACCAGAGGAGCGAGGGCAAGAGGAAGACAATCATGGCAGTGCCCCTCCTGGACGACGTGTGGATTGAGGGCCTAACCCTCTTGAAGAACCCTTGCATGGCTCCAGCCAAGCAGGATAGGCTGGAGAAGAAGTACCGGGTACCGGAATCCGCACCCAAGGGCCTGAGGTTGCAACCGTCGCTGCATTCGGTGGTTTCAGTGACCACGAGGAAGCGGTCATCTAACTGGTCCTCGTCGTTTTCAGTCCCTCCGGACAGCGAGGGTAAGAAGTTGGACGCCATGGGGAGGAAAGTGATCTACACCGTGATGTCCACCATCAAGTCAGCCAACGCATTGGTGATCCTAGCGAGGTACCACAGGGAGCTGTGGTACAAGCTGGGTCTGATTCTGGAGTTCCTTCTCAATGACAAGAGGATGGAGGTGATCGCCCTCATTCAGGAGGGAGAGGTAGCATTGGAGCATGCCATCACAGTGGCGCTGGACGTTGCTGACACTGTGTTCCGGCAGATGGAGAACAGTGTCTGCCTTTGTCGCCAAGGCTGGATGAAGGCCACAAATTTCCACCAGGAGGTCCAAACAAAGGTTCTGGACATACCATTCGACATGGATAACCTTTTTGGGATGGTTGTCGAGGAGTGCCTGCAGGCCATCAAGGCGGATATGGAGATGGCCCATGCCTTGGGGACCTTCTAACAGCACCGCTCTTCCTTTGGTTCCTCCATAGGAAAGTCGGGCAGGTCTTTGAAAGGTTTCTTCTCCTCGTACCATAAGCCTTCCAGATCCACGACCCAGGAAGCCCACAGAGGCCATTCTCAGGCCTGCGGGGGGAGGAGGACAGCATTGTCGCCGGCAGCGCAGGGTGCCGAAGCAAGCCTTTACCGGCCAGAGCGTCGGGCCCCCACCGGTGAACCCCAGTGGGAGGCTGTTACACTTCGGCAGACAAAAACTTCCCTGCTGTGTATGTCCCATTCACATGCTCCTTTGTGAAGCAGATACAGGTTGCCATGGCGTCTGTACAAGCTACGGCGGAACCCGTGTTAGCTGACACGTCTCGTACGTGAAGGACATACAACAAGGCACGCCCCCCTTACGGGTTTAAAACTAGCGTCTTCCAGCGGCTTGTTGCTGCTAATTAGTGTTTCTTACTATTTGCGGTTACGTCCGTTTTCCTTCGTGAATCTTGTCCCGAAATCCCAACTTGATCTCCTGGTTCCGACCCTCGCCTGAACTTTTGGATTGTTACGTCTCCTATTCCATTAGCACTTCTTAGACCGCTACGGTATTGACCCGGACTGCCCCTGGACTGCCTTCTCTACGCCCTTATCATTGTCGTGATCTTCTGGTATATGACACGGAACGTTACTTGGATTGTCCTTCCCTGCTGTCTTTACAACCCATTCCTCAGCAGTTATTCGGAACACTTCAGTTGCTCCAACCGTCGTTTGGGAAGTCTGCGTTTCAGGTAACCAACTGTGTTTATTTTCTTCTATTTCTGCCAGCGCCATCTTTGACTATTGTACATTATTTACCTACTGCTCTGTTGGTATTCCTCTCTACTGGATTTGGGACATTCATTGAACTACAACACTCAAAGAACTTATTTTCAAAGTGCATATTGACGCTCTCCTGATCCTGCACCAACCCGGCTCTAGCGCGACCCTCATGCCGCCCGGGGTTTACTTTCCTGTACTAACTTCCCTGTTTATTATTTTTTCCTGTCGTTTTCTCCAATCCTGGAAATCATTAACCCTTGAGAGTCCCACAATTCAGGTCTCTAGTTTTGGTTAAAACTCTCTAAAGGAAGAATCCATTAGATTCATTCACTCATTTGGGTTTACTTCTTTACTTGTAGGTCCATTCCAGGGAAAGTTCCACTCCAATCCCTACCTAGGTATTTCCTGTCCCATACTGTGCCTGATTGCTTACTTGTTTTCTCAGCACTGTCTAATATCTTTGTATTCCTTTGCAGCTTTGGTATTGGCGGTGTGTGTTCTCCCCGCTCTTTTATTCTAATGACATCTCTGCCTGTTCCAATAGAAACAGCAGATAGGTACGTTGTAAAGAAGAGCCCCTCTCTTGAGGAAGCCTGAGTCTTGTACTCAGGGGAGCTGGAATTGGAGGCTGAATATCGATTCCTGTGTACATATCGTCTCCAAGGTCATCTATCTATCTTCCTGACCTATTTACGGAGCAGTGAGTAACAGAGGCCGACTGACGAGGTTCGTCAGCGAGTGGGAAAAGATCACCACCGACAGATGGGTGCTGAACACTCTCGCCCAAGGACATAGCCTGGAATTTCAGCACAGATGTCCGTGGATCCCGCTGGTGGCCCGTCAGATGCAGCACGTCCCTCAGCTCTTGGAGGAAGTGCGGGCCATGCTATGAAAAGGGGCGATAGAACTGGTTCCCCAGTGACTCCGGTGCTCCAGAGTCTACTTCAGATACTTCTTGGTAAGAAAGAAGACTGGGGGCTGGAGGCCCATTCTAGACCTGCGAAGTCTGAACAAGTACCTCAAGTCTCAGACATTCAGGATGGTGTTGCAGCAGGTGCTCCGCCAACTGGAAAGATGGCATTTTCTGGCGTTGCTGGACCTGCAGGACGCCTACTTCAATGGCGCCATTTACAGGAAACACCAGAGGTTTCTATGCTTTGTAGTGCAGGGACAGCACTACCAGTTCAAGGTCCTACCCTTCGGCTTGAAGTTGGCCACCATAGTGTTCACAAAGTGTCTGGCACCAGTGGCGGCCCATCTGCGTCTGCGGGGGATTTATGTTTGCCAGTACCTTGACTGGCTCATCCGGGCCCGCTCGTCAGAGTCGTCCGTCGGACACATAGAGACAGTCGTCAAGCTGCTGGTGGATCTGGGATTCTCCATCAACTATCCAAAGTTATGCTTGACACCATCGCAGAATGCTCTGTTCCTGGAGGCCGGACTCGATACAGTGTCCTGCCTTGCATCACCCTCGGAGGAGAGGGTAGAGGCCATTCAGGGGAAGGTGCAGCGGCTATTATCGAAGAAGACGGCCACGGTGCGGACCATCAAGTCGTTGCTCGGTATGATGTCCTGCATCTACCTAATCCGGCCCTGCAGGTTACAGATGCAACCTCTTGAGGAGTTTCTGGACGCTCGCTGGGTAACCGTGTCCGCATCTTCGCCAAGTGGGGCAGGCCCCAAATCGATCTGTTTGCGATGACGGCGAACTCCAAATGCCAAATGTTTGCCAGCATATTCCACCTGCCAAGTAGTCGGGGAAGGCTTTCTCCTTCCTGTGGGAAGGGATGTTTCTGTATGTGTTTCCTCCGTTGCCTCTCCTGATACGTGTCATCAACCCACTCAGACAGTGTCAGTGCAGGAAGATACTCATCGCCCCAGCGTGGCCGATGCAGATTTGATACCGGACGTTCTCAGGCTGTCAGCGTTGCTGCCGGTCAAGCTACCAGCGATCCCAGCTCTTCGAACTCAACCTTAGGGCTTGGCTCCTGCAGCCCCTGAGTTTGGAAGATATGAGTTGCCAGCGGACCTCGCCAAGTCCAGGGCATTGTTGACTCTGAAGTGCTATGGTCACAAGTAGAAGCGTTTCACTATGTGGTGTCGGTCGCAGAAGATTACTCCAAGGGTCACGGCCCGCAGATTCTTCCATACTTGCTATCCTTGGCCAAGGCTGGACTGGCGCACGCCTCAAAGTACATCTGGCGGCTCTCTCCCGCTACATCAGGTGTCCAGGAAGGTCTTCGCTTTGGTCTCAGGAACTTATCAAGGAGTTCCTTGAAGAACTTTTTCGATATTTCCAGCCGGTGAAGGCGCCTGCCACGGCGTGGGAACTCAACTTGGTTCTGACGAGGCTCATGGGGACCCCTTCAAGCCTATGCATCAGACCCCTCTCGTTGCTCTTGTGGAAAACGGTTTTCTTTGTGGCCATCACCTCTGCCAGGAGGGTGGGTGGTATACAGGCCCTATCCTGCAAACAACCATAGCTGACTTTCCACGAATCGAGGGTGGTGCTGCGAACGCACCCCTCTTTCATGCTGAAGGTTCCATTGGAATTCCACCACGGCAAACCTTTTTAACTGTTTTTTTTCCCGAAACATTTGTTTCTGGCTGAAAGGGCCTTGCACTTGCTGGACGTTGCCCATGCCCTGAAGTTGTATGTGGCACGCACAAAGAGTTTTCGAAAGACTTCACAGCGGTTCATGAACTTTGGTCCTGTGAACCATGGGAAGACTGTGTCCAAGGCTTCCATCTCAAGGTGGCTGTCCGGCTGCATCATGCACTGTCATCGGTTGGTGAACTGACGGCTGCCCGGCCATTTGAGAGCCCACTCCACCAGAGCGATCGCTGCGACGCCGGCGTGCCTGGCTGGTGTGCCCCTGCTGGACATCTGCAAGGCTGCTATGTGGAGGTCCACACACACCTTCATGAAGTTCTACTGCGTCTACAGGAATTCCAAGGAGGAGTCCAGAGTAGGCCAAACAGTGCTACGCAATCTGTTCGCTTGAGGTGAGTCTGTTTCAGAGGTAAGAATTTAATTTTAAGCATTTGGTTTTAAGCTTAAACCTTTGCCATAGTAATACAATTAAAATAATAAAACAAAATACAATTCATAATCGCCTACAAAATCTGTGACACTACATTTCAAAACCCCCATCACCAGGAACACCCATACTCATTGCTCTACAACTACAGATAAAGTCCTGTCAGACCCATTACTCCTATTAGTGCAGCGGGTGCTCCCATAATTTCAAACCACCTAAAAACTAAAGTTTGATTCGCTACTATTACTTAAAAACATTTTTTGACAAAAGCCAACAAAGTCAGGGTCAGCGGTGTTTGTGTGCTAGACATCATTCTACCCCACCATTCTGTTGCCGTCGAAGTAAAAAATTGATCAGAGAACTTAGCCAGCCATTTTGATTTGATATTGTTACAACCTGGACAGTGCAGGATAACATGGAATAAAGTTTAACGGTTGTGGGCACACAAACAACACTTATAATCCTGTATCTTTGGAGGCCTCATAGTTTCCAAAACTTCTTTTGTTGGGTAAAGATTCATCCTAATCCATAAAAAATCATGCCACCTAAATTTGCACAGAAATTTGGACATATAGGGGGCAGCGAACCCCTTGCTCTTAAATCCTTGAAGTTGTTACCATACATTTTTGCTTTAACTGTAGTCTCCATTGTCTGAATCCAGTCCAGATCATACTTTTCTTTTTATTTGTGCTGGTCTCTGCTGAAATGATTCTACTGTCACACCTAGATCAGTTAAAATGTCAGTACACAATGAGCTCCATGCGATCACCAGGGTTCCAGAGGGGCGATACAGGGCCATATTCTGGGCTGTGTTTTCATTATTCATGAGCATCCATGAATCCATGTCAGACCCCATGCAGGAGAAGGAACAAGTTACTTAACTGTAACTATTGTTCTCCAGCATGGGTCTGGAAGGATTCACATGCAAACTCTCCCTCCTTCCCCTCTGCGGCTCTTCTTGGTCATACTGTCACTTTACGTGCTTACCAGACCTTAAGTTGGCTGCCTGGGGAGGGGCTTAGGGAGAGGACTGTAATTGGCTTGGGGGCAGTATGACCCAGAGGACAGTGATTGGTGTGTGGACGAAATACAGTTTGTAAGTGAAAGTGAAACAGTTTTTTCTTTTACAGAGTATTCCCAGTCTGACGACAGGGAATATTCATGAGCATGTGAATCCATGCCAGACCCATGCTGGAGAACAATAGTTACAGGTAAGTAACTTGTTCCTTCTCTGCTGCTACAGATAGCAAAGCCTATGGATTATTTTGTGGCAATAGAGGGATCTGAGTCTCTATGACTAAGCTTCTGGAATTTTAGGGTCCCCCAATTTGGCTCAATTGAGTCGCATCCCATTCCTGACACCACATGTAAGGAAGGCATGATGTCAAACAATAGGAAATACACAAGTGACCACAGTTCTAGGGTGTTTATTGAACTTCAGTTGGATTTGAAAAACGCTGATCTAATCCTAAAACTAAAAATGGGTGCAACCTATGACCAGTAAATAATAACGCAGTCCTAGTGGTGTCTTGTCAAAATTAAAGGGCTATGCTAATAAACCCTTTGCCAATCGTTACTTCTAAATACAAATGGTGTGGGAAATAATATTATACAAAAGAGAAGTGTCAGGAAAGGTTAAGTAGACTGTGCTAGGATTTAAACCTGCGACCGGAAGCTAATGCACAGATCCCAGAATTGAGAACTTAACCCACTGAGCTATGTTACCAGCTATTTTCCTGAAATATGCATATTGCAGATTTTGTTAATACCCTTACCTCAGCGGGTTACCCTTTTTATTAAATGAACATGTCACCTATTAGTACAGTGCTTGGAAGCAGCAGGAATAGGTCATGGCCCACCTGTGAACCTGGTAATTGTTCTTTTTTTGTTTTTAAAATGACTTGTGGGAGACAGGAGAGGGTTGAGGGTAGATGCCCTAATACATGTTTAGTTGATTAAACTGCATACTGGGTGTCACACCCACTTGTGCCTCTGTAGGAGCAATGGACGAGCCTCCTTTGACCCAGAGTTCCCACTTCCCCTGTTTCACCCGGAGGGATAACTGTCAAATACAAGATGTACACTCAGAAATGAATTCACCTGATTCCCCTGGGCCCTTCCCTTCTCTTTACTGTGTGATGTGATGTCCCCTAAGGGCTTACCTTGATTTTTAGTAGGGTGTGCACTCCATCCTGCATTCGCAGGGGCGCAATTCACTCATAGGGATGATGCCAATGTCTGTTGGCTGAGTTCTGATGCCACACGCTGTTATATGCCTTCACAGCGAGGCAGTGTTCAATGTGCCAGCTTCTTCACTAGCTAGAAGTCCTTTCCACAAGTGAACGTTGCGCGGAGGATGTTGAGTGTCCAGAATTGTACGTAATGTCTTTATTTGCCATGGTAATTTTGGGTGAATAGCACTACGTGTAGAAGTCAGCCGCTGGTAGGTATGCGCAGCGTCATAGATTCGAGTTCACCTGGTAATGTCTCTCCCTTGCAGGTGTGGATTATGGAGCACTAGTGCCTAGAGTCTGGGTTCAGCGCTACTGGAGACTCTGTGATCTGGTAAGTATGCACAGGAGCTTTGAAAAGTATGCAGCGCGTTATTGAAAAGAGCGCAGTGAATAAAGTCTCTGCGTTATTGGAGCGAGCGCTATGAATAATGTTTCTTCTTTCTTTTGCAGGATTTCGAGCACTCGGACTACGGACCTGGAGGATTCCAGCGTAGTGGAAAGATTTGGTGAGTATGCGCAGCGTTACTGAAGTGCACGCGCTAACGCAGTTCTTCTTGATACTTACAGGTGCCGGTGTAGGAGTCCCCTCTTGAACGGAGATAGCTGCGGTGTGGAGAAAGCACAGGGGTTCATCCGGAGTAGGTAAGCAGAAGCAGGATGATCCAGAGCAGGTAGGCAGAAGCAGGATGATCCCGAGCAGGTAAGCAGAAGTAGGATGATCCGGAGCAGGTAAGCAGATGCAGGTTGATCCGGAGCGGCGAGTGTGTTGCTGATGCAGCTTACAGCAAGCAACACGAAGCACTGGAAACATCTTGGGTGTGGCTTATATAGCCAGCCACACCCAAACACTAGAGAGCTCATGGACAGTAATGCACTTCCTGTTTAACAACAGGAAGTGGTAGCCAGGAAGTTATCACAAACACCAGAACTGAATTAAAAGAAGGTATCTGCTATGGGTTTTTTGTGTGCCTGTGTCAGGCCTGCCAGGCCTCCACCCAACTCATGCCTGGTACCCATGACAGTCTTCCCCCTCAAGACCCCTCCCAATGGTGTGTGTGTGTGTGGGTTTTGGTTTACAAGGATAGTCCCGATGGAATTTCCGCACCAATCGGGGTGCATGCACGTGTGTGCTGGGTTCCCATGATCTTTCCTGGGGTCCGTACCCCTTCCAATCAATCAAGTAATACAGTCTTTCATACTATTTTGAAATCTGATATGTTCTTTACCTCATATTCTGGTGCTTCTTCACCCACTTGTATGGGTGCAGGAGGTGTGGAGGTTCGGGTTCCTGGGTGTGCTGGTTTTAATAGTGACACATGAAATACAGGATGTATACGCATATGTTGAGGTAAAGCCAGTCTCATGGCTGCTGGATTAATCACTGTCTCAATCGTACTGGGCCGATCTAACTAGACTGACATTTTTTGGGACCTTTTAAAGCAATGTGTCTAGTTGCCAGCCAGACTGAGTCTCCCACTTGATAATATGGGGCTTTTCGTCGATGGCGATCAGCGTTTCTTTTCTGTGTTTCTTTGGCTTGCTGTAGGTTCTTGCTGGCCTCTTTGGCTGCTTTCATGATGCTGGCATGCAGATTCTTCACTGCGGGCATCTCAATGTTTTCTGGCGGGTCGTAGACAGATGTCCTGAGATTTCGACCATATATAGTAAATAAGGGTGTTGCTTGGGTTGATGAGTGTGTTGAATTGTTGTAGGCATACTCTGCCATTCGTAGCATTTCTGTCCAGCTTTGGCTTGTTTGGTGTAATGGACAGTGCAAATACTGTTGCATGGTCTGGTTCGTGCGTTCGGTTTGGCTGTCCGTTTGAGGATGGTGACCACAAGACAGACGGAATTCTACTCTTGCCAGGGCAACATATTTGTTCCAAAAATGAGATACAAATTGGCTGCCTATGTCAGAAACAATTACGGTGGGGAATCCGTGTAACTTGACGATCCAGTCTAGAAAAACCTGCGCCAGAGTCAGAGCTGAGGGAATACCTTTCAGGGCTATGGAATGAGCCATTTTGGAGAAGATATCCACTACTTACGAGGATGGTATTATAACCTGAGCTAGGAGGTAAGTCAGTGACAAAAGTCCATTGATACTGTGTTCCAGGGCGCTGGTGGAATGGTGATTGGTTGAAGGAGGCCGGCTGGTTTTTGCCTGGATGTCTTGTATTGTGCACACGCCTCACAGGTGCCTAATGTAGGTAGCAATATCCTCTCGCCAAGTTGGCCACCAATAAGATTTCCTTACTTTCTTCATGGTTTTAGCTATACCTGGATGGGCTCCTAACAGCGAGTCATGATAGTCTGATATAATTGCTCGTTGCAGATCCTTAGTTGGAACGTAGAGACGTTTTCGGAAGTATGGTAGTTTATCTTGAATGGTGAACTGATCTCCCTTCGTGTCCCAAGTTTGTTTCCTGAAGTGTGTGTAATGGAGATGGGCCAATGCAGATGCTGAGAATTTTATGGCTGGGTATGATCTCCACTGGGTTAGGGGCATTGTAGACTTCCTCTCCTGTGCCAATGCGGGATAACGCATCCGCCTTCCCGTTCTTAACTCCAGGGCGGTAGGTGATCACAAAGTCGTATTCCATTAAGGATAGGGCCCAACGGAGCTGTCTAGAAGAGTGAGCCTTTTCTGAGCGTAAGTATTGCAAGTTCCGATGATCTGTTATTATTTTGATGGTGTGTTTTGCTCTTAGTAATTAATGTCGCCATTTGCATAGTGCGCTCTTGATTCCTAGGAGTTCTTTTTCGGAAATAGCATAGTTTAATTCTGCTGGGGAGAATTTTCTTGACCAAAAGGCAATGGGATGAAGGCATCCGGTTTCGGGATTTTGTTGAGACAGTACGGCCCCCGTGGCAATGCTTGAAGCGTCCGTTTCCACGATGTACAGAAAATCGGACTGTGGGTGTTGCAGTATTGGGGCTGAGGTAAATTTTTCCTTGAGGGCTCGGAAGGCTTCTTCCGCCGCTGGTGTCCATTCGAACTTTCGGTGTTTGTGCAGCAAGGACATAATTGGGTGTACAATATGTGAGAATCCTGGTATGAAGCGTCGATAGATATTCGCAAAACCTAAGAAACTCTGTACTCCTTTTACAGACGTGGGTGAGGACCAAGTGAGGATTGCTTCCACTTTTCTATTGTCCATCTTGATTCCCTGCGGTGTCAGTACATATCCGAGAACTCCACCTCAGTGACATGGAAGGAAACATTTTCGAGTTTTGCGTACAGTTGGTTTTCATGCAGTTTGCGGAGTACTGCTCGCACATGGGTTACATGTTCTTGGGGAGTGGCGGAATAAATCAGAATGTCATCGATGTAGATGACTGTGCAGACATCGAGGAGTTCCCGTAACATCATTCATAAAATGCTGGAACGCAGCCGGGGCATTGCAAAGCCCAAAGGGCATGACCTGGTATTCATACAAGCCATAGCGGGTACGGAACGCAGTCTTCCACTCGTCCCCTTTCTTCATGCGTACCAGATGATATGCGCCGCGTAAGTCTAGCTTTGTGAAAATCTTCACCTGTCTCACCTGGTCTATGAGTACTGGTATCGGAGGTAATGGTTACTTATTTGGTGACTTGATTTAGGGCCCGGTAATCAATACACGTTCTTAAATCACCCTCTTCCTTCGGTACGAAGAAGAGTGGGGAGGCGGCTGGTGACTTAGATGGCCTAATGAAACTGTTGGCCAGGTATTGGTCCAAGTAGGTCTGTAGATGAGTGTTTTCCTCCTCCGTTAATGCATAAATGCAACTGCACGGTACTTGTGCCCCTGGTTGCAGATCGATCTGGCAGTCATAGACTCGATGTGGTGGTAGCGTATTAGCTTGCTCCTTCGCAAACACATCCTGGAACTCCTGGTATTCCACTGGTAAGGTTCCCACCAAACCTAAACCTGCTATCTTTTCCTGTGCAGCTAACAATGGGTTTCTTTGGATCTCTTTGTTGTAGCAGGAGGCGCATTCCGTGGAAAAGAGTAAGGTTCGAGCTCACCAATCTATTTTTGGGTTGTGTGTCTCTAGCCACGGTATCCCCAGAATCAGCTGGAATTGAGGAGCAGCGATAAGGTTGAATCTAATACTTTCCTTATGGCCATCTTGGAAGATTAGGGTGAGAGTGGAAGTACACTGTGTTACTGGTCCCGAAAGAAGTTGTGTGCCATCCACAGCTGCCACACTTTCAATGGTGTCATTATGGTGGAATGCCAATCCCATGGTTTTTGCAGTGTTTATGTCCAAGTAGTTCCCAATAGCCCCACTGTCTATGAAAGCCTTGAGGGCATGCATTCGGGTGGGCTGTGAGGGATCTACCAGGACTACAGGAATACTGAAATGAGAGATCTGAGTGCTCCGTTCCTGGCTCGACAGACCGACCTCTACATCTGCCGGGCGTTGGAGTTTTCCACTTCAGGGTCTTCCTTTGTGTTCTCTAGTACCCCCATTGTTTTCCGTGGAGGTTTAACCGTACAGTTCCGGAGGAAGTGACCAGATTGGCCGCAATGTAAGCAAAGTTTTTCCTGACGCCTCCGTTCTCTCTCTCTGCTTTGGTGAGTGGTCCCCTGAGAACTGCCAATTGCATGGGCTCTGAGTGTGTTTCGGAGGTGGAGGTCGGTCGATTGGACGCTTCTTTTGGTCACACATACACTGGTTTATGTTCTGATCTGGTTCAATCGCCCTTGCAATCCTGCAACCGGTGGTCTTGTTGCTTTGTTAGATCGATGTGCATTCACTACAATCTTCGGAGGGGTTGACTATTTGTACCAAAACATCTTTTAATTCTCCTCTCAGTCCTCGATAAAATAAAGTTATTTGTTTCTCTTCTGGCCAATCTGATTCGGCTATTAGACGATTGAATGTGGTGACATACGAAATAAGATCCTGACCAGCCTGGCGCAGAGAGAGTAGCTCATCATCCAAGGCCTGACCTCGAGTCCGATGGGCAAATAGTTTTTCCAGTTCACGCTGAAAACCTGCGTGATTTCTCAGTAAGGGGTCGTCGCTAAGCACCAACGGGACAGACCAGTCCACCGCATGCCCTCCTAAATAGGAGAGGACGAAAGCTACTTTAGCTTGGTCATTCTGAAAAGAGTCTGGTTTGCATATGAAGTGTAGGCGGCATTGATTCGTGAACGCTCCAAATCTCTTGGGATCCCTAGAGAAGCGTTCCGGGGGTGCTAAAGGGATATTGCCTGGAAGCAATACCTGAACGGGTGTGACGACAGGTGTCACGGTAGGATGCCCCTGAGGGACTCCACCTGGTAGGAATGCTAGACCAGCTTGGGTCTGTAAGAGCTGTCTTGCCAAGTCGTCTGTTTTGTCCCTGTTGACTACCAGTTCGCGCCTTAAGGCATTTGTCTCAGAGCTGGCTGCATGCACCTCGGCCCATAGTTCATCGAACAATAGGGAAAGCTGGTCTACCTCAGAGGTTTCCATCTCTCGGAGAGAGGTATTGAGGAGGGCTTTGTGTTCTGTCACACTGACCTGTGTCTCTGCAGGAGCGATGGATGAGCCACCTTTGACACAGAGTTCCCACTTCCCCTGTTTCACCTGTAGGGATACCTGTCAAATAAAAGATGTACACTCAGACCTGAATTCACCTGATTCCCCTGGGCCCTTCCCTTCTCTTTACTGTGTGCTGTGATGTCCCCTAAGGGCTTACCTTGATTTTTAGTAGGGTGTGCACTCCATCCTGCATTCACAGGGGCACGATTCACTCGTAGGGATGATGGCAATGACTGTTGGCTGAGTTCTGATGCCACAAGCTGTTATATGCCTTCACAGCGAGGCAGAGTGTTCAATGTGCCAGCTTCTTCACTAGCTAGAAGACCTTTCCACAAGTGAACGTTGCGCGGAGGATGTTGAGTGTCCAGAATTGTCCGTAATGTCTTTATTTGCCAAGGTAATTTTGGGTGAGTAGCACTACGTGTAGAAGTCAGCCGCTGGTAGGGATGCGCAGCATCATAGATTAGAGCGCACCTGGTAATGTCTCTCCTTTCCCTTGCAGGTGTGGATTATGGAGCACTAGCGCCTCAAGTCTGGGTTCAGCGATACTGGAGACTCAGTGATCTGGTAAGTATGCACAGGAGCTTTGGGAAGTATGCACTGCGTTATTGAAAAGAGCACAGTGAATAGTCTCTGCATTATTGGAGCGAGCGCTATGAATAATGTTTCTTCTTTCTTTTGCAGGACTTCGAGCACTCGGACTACGGACCTGGAGGATTCCAGCGTAGTGGAAAGATTTGGTGAGTATGCGCAGCATTACTGAAGTGTGCATGCTAACGCAGTTCTTCTTTATGCTTGGAGGTGCCGGTGTAGGAGTCCCCTCTTGACCAGAGATAGCTGTGGCATGGAGAAAGCACAGGGGTTCATCCGGAGCAGGTAAGCAGAAGCAGGATGATCCGGAGCAGGAAGACAGAAACAGGATGATCCGGAGCAGGTAAGATGAAGTAGGATGATCCGGAGCAGGTAAGCAGAAGCAGGTTGATCCGGAGCAGGTAAGCAGAAGTAGGATGATCCGGAGCAGGTAAGCAGAAGTAGGATGATCCGGAGCAGGTAAGCAGAAGTAGGATGATCCAGAGCTCGGCGAGTGTGTTGCTGATGCAGCTTACAGTAAGAAACACGAAGCACTGGAAACGTCTTGGGTGTGGCTTATATAGCCAGCCACACCCGAACACTAGAGAGCTCATGGACAGTAATGCACTTCCTGTTTGGCAACAGGAAGTGGTAACCAGGAAGTTATCACAAACACCAGAACTGAATTAAAAGAAGATATCTGCTATGGGTTTTGTGTGTGCCTATGCCAGGCCCAGGCCTCCACCCAGCTTGCCCTGACTACATGCCTGGTACCCATGACACTGGGTCACACATGGAGAGCTCAGCAAGTTAACAGCTCACCTTTGATTTGTGCCAGGCTGCACTATCCAAGTTCAAATTTCAGCAGGGGTGAATCAGCTCCTGATCCTTCTGAGGTTGATAAATTAAGTACCATTATATTTCATAGTACTATGTTTACATTGCTAAAAAGCAGTCGTTTGGAGTCAAACATGAAGCACTACACATACAATATGATATAGCACCAACTATTCTACCTAGATATGGGAAAATCTAAACCATAGTCACATCACAACGTTGAGTATTTTTGCACAAAATGATAGACCTCTTAAAACATAAAAACTAGATAAGAAGCTTGGGTCTGGGGCATCCAGTTTAACAGACCTATAGACAGGCACTACTCACCAGCCATACCTTTTGTAAATTTAGCACATTAGAGAACACCAAAACACACTTGAAATAAGTTAGGCTTCAGGCAGGGGTTATGGTCTGGGAAGATTTCATCTGACTAGGGTGTACAAGAGAGGCTGATGTTTCATCAACCTATTTACTGGTGGAAGCGGACCTATGGTGGGGCGACCATTACATGATCTTTGTGAGATGTTCTGTCTCCAGATTTACCCTCCAAATCTGTTTGATGGTAAGTGCAATGGACCAACAGCAAGACTGTAGCTCAGCCTAGCTACATCTAGAGGGCCTCAGTAACATATGTATGCCCCCCCCCCCCATCAACCAAAAGGGAGAGTTTTGTGTCTCCTGTTCGTGGTGCCTTTAGACCAGTGCAAAAAATAGGAAGGTGGTGGGGCGCGTGGACGGCCTCACCCAATGTTTTTGGCCCAGGCCTTTCCAACCCCTGTGACAGCCCGGGCGGCAGGTACAGGTCTTTTGCCAGCTTGACTGGTGTTTCAGCTCTTAGAGCTAAGCCAGACCTCTTGGCTTGGCTCATCCCATTATCTCTCTGCTCACCATTAATTAGTAGCGTTCGTCTTGACCTGTGTGTTTTTTTTTATCAGATAATTCATATCGCAGATGTTAGAATCCTCGCTGGATTGTAGTGCTCTTTCATCACTTCCCCACATTTCCAATCCATGTAAAGTTTCTGGGAGCAGGGGACATCCCCGCAACCCGTCCCATACATATCACCATATATAATGTCACCAATGGCTTTTCCCGGCTACATTATATATGGGGACACTATTACCTTGCAAATGCCTAGTACTTATACCCAAGCCAAAAATGTTTGCTTTGCCAGTGCCTGTTTTAAGAAGACTTCAGTGAAGAACACACATATTGCTGATGCTTAGAATCGAGTGGCTGAAGGTAGACCTGCTTAAGACATTTTTGTTACACATTCAGAAGACTGTTTGACACTGGCAGGCCCTTCGAGCTCAAACTTTGATTGCAAGGCTTGATAGACCTAGCTCACATAGATCCTAGAAGGATGTCATTTGGCCAGGCTGGGGCCATAAGTGGGCTGGAATGCTTACAGAGACAGTCAATGGGTGGGTAAATAGCCAATCTAAACCTGCAATCTTGGTATGCCTCCTATTAATTCATTTCTCCGTAGTTGTACTCTAACGCAATAGTTTGGCCTTTTAGATGGCGCTAAAGCACCGCCTAATAATCAAAACTAAAAACGCATGAGTAAAACTAATCAAAAGCTGCTGGGCCCCATAGAGGAAACTCCACGTGAGTTGCAATGTGAAATAGTGACGAAATTAATGAACCAGCAAACCTACCCCAAGGAATGGGACTGTTTAACGTTTTGATACATTCCCTAAAAGAATGCATTTCGGAAGCTGCTTATCTAGATCAGTGGTGCTCCGCATCAAGAATTTCATATTTGTTTTGTCAGTTGGATGTGATTTGTGTTTATAACCTATGAATTATGTATTATGTCAGCGTTATCAAGACATAAGATGCCAAGCATTGGAAAACTCTCCGTCCCTTTAAGCCAGTGTCAATATCCCGCGCCGTTCATACTTAAAATAACTTGACTGCCTATTTTGAAAGCGTTGCTCTTTTAAGAATTTAACAATTATCATTGATGATCTACTTTTGCCCTAACTACCGAAAAGGGAATGCTATTTATATCTGCCCGTTGTTCGTCTTTCTAGATATCCTGGAGCTGCGACAGAAGCCCATCTTGATGTCATAGCGGAGAGCTGGCGTTGCCTTGGAACCTTGCTGCCAAGTGCCTACCAGACCTGCGTTGGTTTTTTTTGACAATACTACCACCTAGCGGCGGGAACTCACAGGAGAAAAGGGAAGTCTTCAAGAATACCAGCCAATCAAGTGCCTCTTTCTTCTTTATTCTGCAGTCAAAGCGCATACCGTACATCTCCTGATAGTGTTCTGGAAGAGGACGTAACAAAAAGGGGCTGCGAACAAAAAAACCATCGAAATGCTTTACGAACAATTTACTACAATGTTTACTTTGTTACAGAGACAATGAATGCAACAACATGTACATATGTGCTGCTGATCTTTATATACGCTTTGGTAATACTAATTTAGGATTTCCAATGTACCGATGAACTGCAACACATCCTGCGGGAGGAAGAGACCACGTCAATGTGTTGAGGTGGGAAGGCCAGTCCTGGTGTACGCCGCCGTCCTGTGGGAAAAGACATCCAGTCTTCGAGGCTGTGCAGAATGTTCCCTGTTGCATTTCTGTTTGTGATGGTAGCATAGCACAGGATTGAGTCTAGGTGTTTTTGACAGTGTGGTTTTCCTAGAATCAATCCATTAAGGCTTTATAAATGTTGCCTTGTTTAGAACCGATCCGATGACGTGGAATGGGATGAGACGCTCTGTCTGGACGCAGTTACAAAGGACTATATTTGCAAGCATTCTTGAGTGGCTTCTGAGGGAACTAACCTCAGATGATTCCTGTTCCCTGCCTGAACCCAAGAAATTCCGTCTCATTCGGTGGGCCAAAGTGGTCAACAGTAGACATTTGATGCAGGACGTAAGCGTGCAAACACCCTGGACCTAGAGAAGGCTTGCATTCTGTCCACTGAGCAGGCCGTAGCATGGAGTTCAGGCACTAGTGTATTCAGTGGAGAGAGACAGCTGTCATGCAAGTGTTGTGTTGCGGTGGCAAGCTTCATAGGTTTTAGTCGGCATGGTTCAGACCAGAAACATTTGTTGAATTCCATTAGGGGTGCTTCTTTCATGTGATGCTTTGGCAAGCACCATACCATCTCACTGTGGGTACCCAACCTGCACCCTCGCATCTGGCTGGACAGTTTCACCCCACATCCAGAGTGCTGGATCCCTTAGGCCCGCTCATGAAACACTGCTATATAGGTATGTGTCATTAATATATAGAAGCTTTCCTCACCCTGGCACTCGGGCAACCACCTTGTGAAAATGTAAGCTAAGAGATGTCCGGTGGTAAAGAACTCTGGCAAGCCGTGTGTATGCCAACTAAATAGCATGTTGCACACTGAGATTGTTCTCGGAACACAAGCCTTACACTTTCAATACTGTAGAGGCCGAATCTGGCATTGTGCAACTTGGGTGTTTAGTGTAGTTGAAGAAAGGAAGACCGTCCTTACCATGGAGCGTACATTCACTAGCCACTCACTGTTCCGTGCAAAGCAGCCAATCCCGCCCGCTTCGGACACTTATTCCGAAGGGCATTTTAATAAAAGTAGGGTGATGGCTCACCTCTAGCGTAGGTGCATGGTGGGCACGCACCTCTAGGGTAGGGGCACGCTCGGTTCCACCATGACATGGACTCCATGCCAACTTTCCTTTGCACCCTTTACCAATAATCCACCAAGATCGTGTCTAAATAATGCCAGGAGAATTTGGTGGGGGGAAGAGAGCGGTATTTGGTCATCTAGACGTTAGAAAAATCACTTTAAAGTGAAGTATTAGTTAATTCCTTTTCACATAATGATATCCATCAAGCACTCGCCCTTTCATTTCAACGTATTACCTATCTTTGACGGCTGGACATCCTTCCAGGGTTGGGCCCAGGCAGAGATCGCTACAGAAGGTCTGCCTTGCGCCCAATCGAATGGCACTGTGTGTTCCTGCAGCAGGCTTGGATATGCCTGGTTCTCTGAACCGCAGTGCAGCAAATTTACCCTTGGTGTCCTATGTGTCCTTATAAGCATAACTGCAAGTCTATTGATGGATTTGATGTTATACTTGATGGATGGGTGGTTGGATGTAGATGCTGGCCACTTGGCTAATATGGAAATGAACTCTCTCTATTTACTTAATACCTTAAATAATTAAGTACTTATTAATTTAGAGCTTTCTTGACGGACACCGGATGGCACAAGTATGAGATCTAAGATGGGGGAAGCTTTGGGTTGAGTTGAAAAGGGATCCGAAGACGGCTTACCCGCAAACATGCCAGTATCTGCAGGGCAATGGGCAGTTTTCGGTGTGAAAAACTGTGGGCTCTCCTCCATAGACTCTTCAGTGCACTAATTTGTCCTGCCAACCAGCTACCACCAAAACCTCCTGAAATGCTTCAGAATTGTATGGCTTGCCATTGCACGTATCTTCGGGATCCTTTCAAAGCAAGGTGGTGCAATCACTAATTTAAATGTAAATCTAATACTAGATCGGAATTGCCGTGTTTGAGTGTAAAAGAAACCAACCGAGCCTACAACTCGATAAATCCTCAGAATGGGGTGATAGAGACCAGCAAAACATATAAAAGACTTCCGAGAACAAAGCTCCTAGCAAAAAGGGGTGATTTAGGGTCCAGGGTTGTCCACCCTGATGTCTCGAGGGCCGAATCCTAACAAGTTTTCAGGATATCCGCCATTAATATTCCTGAGAAAAATGTTGCATACTTAGAACTATTGTATGCAAATGGTCTCATGAATATTAATGAGGGGTATCCTGAAAATCCAACATGTTTCAGTCCGTCGAGGCCTGTAGTTGGACAACCATGGATGCTATTCAGTTCTGGCAGCGCAGTGAAGCAGAGCAGTGGTTCATAAAGAAATGCTGCAAGTGCTTACCAAGCTCCAGTCAGCCTTACCAATTAAATAACCTTTTACAATGTTATTTGTAGAAATATCGAATGAAGGAACACAGAGGAAACTCTCATTGACCTTAACACACCCTGTAAATTAACTGATTCTTATTTTTTTAAATTTTGTATTCATTTCTTTTGGGTTTTGCGTCACATGTATTTAAGAGGTGACTTGGAGGCTTAGTAAAATAAGACTAAAAACAGTGTTATAGGAGTGTGAGACTGGTATAAAAATTTGCCTTGCACTCTCAGGATTTCGTGATGTGCAAACCGCAGATTTGACTGTTGCTTTGGTGGCATGTGTGTACTAAAAGTGCACTAGGATTCTTCTACAAGGCCAAGGCTTCACGCAAAAGCAAAATTGAGACTTGTGTAAATAAATTTACTTATTTTGCTTTCCAAGAGTAGGAGATGATTCCTGCAAAGCTCCCAAGGCAATTAATATTGGCGCCTTAGAAATGTCCTAACTCACAGAGGTGCAGAATAGATGTGTCTTGGTAGCCCTATTATGACTTTGGTAGAACGTTTGCATCCAACATGCTGTAAACCTAGGAATGTACAGCTACCACATGAGCGGGGTAAGCAAAGAAAGGTAGGCTCTTTTTCTGCCTTTTGGGCAATGTTAGACGCCTCTTGCAGTATGGCATAGTTTAGATCTTCAGGCCTACAGCAGTTTGTGCCTAGCGCCAGGATTGTATTGGCATGTTTGCCCATGACTCGGTTAAGCCAACTTCTGCTGCCAGAATACAACCATTTGTTAAAAGGTAGAATCTCTGATTGAAATGGCCTTATAAGGACGAGCTAATCGATTGCGTCCAAAAGCAGGATGTAGTTAGTCAATAATGTTGCCCTTGCTTTTGCTGCGTGCGCAAGAAGTAAGATTAGTGTAGTTCAATTAGGCACACACTTTATTATCAGTAAGATTAAAAGGCATCACCATTTTCTTGTGGTCTTCACTTTGTGTGTGCAGTAGCCGAAACATTAATGTTCTGAAGTCAACGGTGACAGCCTTATGTTAAATACCACCGCTCTGCATCGATAATGACAACTTTGTATACTGACGAGGTGGAAACACCTTCCAGGAAAGGGCTGACGAATGTCAAAGCCTATCATGGGAAGCCTGATGCCCACTGCACAACAAATATCACTAACAGATCCCTCCGCTTGCAGATCCACAGAGTGGAATGAGTGCCGCCATCGTCCGTGTTCCATTGTATGAATCTCTGGGATGTCCGAAAAAAGCAAATGGAATGCTTTCCATGTGTGGAGGTCCTGATCTCCAGGAGAGACATCATCCTTTCTAAAGAAGGTGAAAGACAACTGAGCCAAATTCCAGACTGCTTGTGATGGGTTATGAAGCCAGAGCAGGGCTCTCTAACCAGAACGGTTCTCACCAAGGCAAGCAATGCCCTGCCATTGGGAAATTGAACATCACTTCCGTCCTCTTTCCATATCCGACTCTCCCTGGGGTGTTCCACACATGTTATTTTGCATGATCAAAAAGAAGGGAGTTATCGACATTTGATTAGAACTGCAACGGATATCAGGTGGCTGCTTCTGAGCTAATTAGCAGTTTGCTAGGAAGAGAAATTATCTGGTTTAATTAAAAAAACGAATGTGTTTGCGGTGTCGGAAGTAACATCACACAATTGCATATCTACAGAGTTTATGGGTTCAGGGTATACCGTGATAAGCATGGACCTTTCAGGGGTCTATGTAATTAAATAATTGGACATATTTGCGCTCTTTTTGAATACTGTGATCTCCTGCAGGTGATAGCGGTGCTACGTTATTTCAAGTCCATACAGGTCGCTTTCTTACACAGTCTAAAACGTATCCTTTGTGTCCATATTTCAGTATTTTGTCTTTGAGGAATGGAAGTTAAACACTGCAACGGTCATGGCTTCTCTGCCGATACCATCTGCTATGGTGAAGGAGTCAGGAGGAGGATGACTCTTCTCATGCCTTGGCTGATCTAAAGCTAGTGACTGATTCTCCAGAAGAGGCGGGTGGACATAAGGAAGCTTTGTCATGTTTTCCATTGGCTGGCCTCCATGTAGCTCCTGGGCCTTTTGGAAGAAGCAGCAGAAGACCAGAGGAGGC
This sequence comes from Ambystoma mexicanum, assembly GCF_040938575.1. Lineage (NCBI taxonomy): Eukaryota > Metazoa > Chordata > Amphibia > Caudata > Ambystomatidae > Ambystoma > Ambystoma mexicanum. The sequence continues at coordinate 134,201,733 of NC_090936.1, read as the reverse complement.
TGCTATGTGTTCTCCTTGGGCTGGTCTCCAAGAAGCCTCTGACTCGTTGGAAGAGGTAGCAAAAGACAGAGGCTGCCTCAAGAGTAAAGAGTACAATGCTGCTTTTGATCCTGTTTGTCCGACTACCAAGTGATGGCATCAATCGTCTCCGAGTCCAGCGACTTTGTTTTTGTCTGCCATACTCAGTTATTGTTGATATTTGACAACTGTTGATTGATTCTCAAGCTCTTCTTTTCTGGCTGTTTTTTCCATTTCTACATCACTTCCTGCATTGTAGCTTCATGCCTTTTGTGTCCGTTTGAATTCTGTATTTTTAGACTTTCTTGTGTACTTGTTGCATTTCCAACATGTGTATTGTTTTGATTTATAATTTATTTTACTTACATCCTACCTCCTGCGCCACGTTCTTTTTCTCCTACGTCAATTCTCGACTTCAGGTTTATTTAATGCCCTTTATTCTAATCCCCTTTCCCCCCACAGTTCTCAGTCACAATCCTCTTTTGTAGCCTTTTGGCACGCCAATATATGTTAAGGATTCTGTTATTTTATAATATTGTCTACAAGCGTCAAGATGTGGCGCTCTGCGAATAAACCTAAGTCTGTGTAGTATCCCTGCGCCCCTCCAGACTGTTCCATTGTGTTTCTTTGATTTGTGCATTTGGTTGCTCTGAATTTCACACATTATCTCTGGGATGGGCAGACCTCTTTCATAGGGCGGGGGTGAGAATGAGGCACCCTATTTTTGAGACCTGAATAGGATAGTTTGTCCCATTAGAAGTAATGTTCCTTGAATCAAATTCCGCCTGTAACTGTTCCTTTTCTTGCAGAACAAATTAATATATTGATCCAATAGCCGACAAAGGTGGGCGATATTTTCATGCTGAAAACATTTTTATCCGAGTGACACTGAAGCGAAGGTTTATCAAGAATGCCTGGCAAGTGCTTCTTGGAGATGGGCCCTGGTGCATGTTCTTGTTTTGTAGCACTGCCAAGCAGTGCATACGCTGAGCTGTCGGACGTGGTGCTGGCGGCCCGCAGAATAGAGCAATCAGCACTTATGCAGTGGTTTGAGTGGGCAATCAATACATTTATCCGCAACCTTGCCAGGTTCCGCATATCTCTCATTATAGTTGAAACACATGCTGTGCACAATATATATGTCAATGTGCTGCTGCTTATGTGGCTAGTTAATTTAAGCGGATTTGTTGAATCCTTGGCCCCCGCCCCGTAAATGAAGGATAACACACATAGAACTGTTGATTATCGATAGATCACCAATCACTCAAAGGCTTGCTTCTTTCCAAGATAACACATCCCCCATTCTATTTAGACAGAAGTACCTGGTGCCTTGTTTCAGATTGAACTAGAATTCCAAGTAGGTTGCTGTATGGCACTGGGCTGTTCTATACTTCTCACAACATAGGCTTTCCTGTGTGTTGACCAATATTCATAAAAAACCACACACACTGTTGTTTACAGTGTTACTTCTTAATACAACCATGTATTAGATTGTTCTACTTCTAACATACTAGTCATGCCACTTAATTTGTAAGACACAATACCAATATGCCTAACTCAATTAACCAATCAGTGACTACAGACAGCAAATATATACTATTGTGAACTATCGAGATAGTATAAGTGAGATAGAAAAAGGGGGGGGGGGTGTGTGTGTGTGGTACCAGACAAAGGGACTGATCACACAAAAGAGCGGGGAGAACACACCACCACTGACCCAGCTGCAAAGAAAGGACATGAGGTGAGTATTCGTGAAGACAAAACAAACCCCTTTTCCTAGACCTTCTCTAAAGATTTGGAATACCTGAGCAGATTCCCTTAATTCAGAGTGGAAAGACCTAAGAACAGAAAAGGAGATTAACTATAGTCTAGGCAAACAAGAAATATGAGGTGTGAAAATTATAGGAGCTAGATCTTACCAGTGGATTTGTAAGTGGAGCAGTTGATGGGCAGTACTGAACACAACATCAGGTATAAAATAACAAAAGGGAATAGTTAGTAGGGATGCTATACCCAGACGGCACGAGGATCGCACTGGTTTCGGGATGGTGGGTCCTCGTGTGCACTAGTCAATTCCAAATCACAAAAATGGCAGTGAAGGCAAAAGTCAGAATAATAACCAAAATGTCATACCAAAGTCACTGGGAGAGGAGTTTTGGGTCAGACCCCGCTGCCAGGAAGGCAATAGGGGTTAAAGAAGCAGAATAAACAAGAAAAGTAAAGGTAAGGTAGTACTTGAGTAAAGAGGCAAATTGGAACACAGGCGGGCGTTGAAGTTCAAAACATTAGCAGGAGTTTGTGAAAGTAGGCAAGGTTCCGATGCACAGGTGGGCGGCAGAAATGACCAAAAACGCTTTCCAAATAAGTCTGTGAAAGCAGGAAAAGTTCCGGTGCACAGGCGGGCGGCAGAATGACCAAAAACGTTATCCAGAGAAGTCCGTGAAACAAAGGTAGGTCGGTACACAGCAGGTAAGGAAGTTTGTAGAATGCAGCAAATGAAGACGTAACTTCTAATATGCCGGCTATAACTCTAAACAGAAGCAGAGTCTCAGAAGCACAACACTGCTTTAAACAACAAAGGGGCAGGACCGCAGGAAACCAAGGCTCCAACTGGGATACTTAAACTACAGATGTGACTCAGGTTTTCTGGGAAATGTAATTTGAAGCAGCTAGTTTCCACGGCAGCTTCCTCTGAGTGAAACATCGAGCATGAGAGTGTTGCAGCCCTTTTCGTAATGCTACAACCTTTCTGAGTTTCGTTTTGTGTTAATAAGGGCTTCCCATCAGCCCTACATGCATGGGAGGCCAAGGTGGCTTGATGTGGGTGCCGATGCGGGCGGCATGGCAAACGCCAAGTGTAACACAGTCAGAGTTCCCCGTTACACAAGAACTTTTCATTGTTTTCTATTAAAAAATCGTGAGTAATCTCTAACTAGAACAAGAGTCACAAAATGTTTGTATATATGGATTGTAGATGAAGGTAAAATATATGGATTCCACAGTTACATTGTCCATAGTTTGCGCGTATGAAAGAATGAGCGGTGACACAGGTTAGTTGAGCTGCAGTTTATTAGTACACCTCAAGCCTTCCAGATCATCCCTCTATCTCAACAATACATTAGCCGCTATGACATTTCCACGCAGCTCTACATAGACGTGAGCACATAATACATCTTCGGCAGATGTTTGGCCGAATGTTGGCCGTGCAGGACGTTGGAGAAAGCAAGTTGCTGAGTCTCTCTATTCTTTTCATCTTTGAAGGCGGAGTGTGGCAGAGTGTTTGGCTGAGTGTTTGGCCGCTGCGGAGCAGCTCTGATGGCTTGATACATCCCTCTGTGTGTATCATTGAATAAGGGCGAGTGAAGGGTGTGTCAGAGCCCACCCAATAGATTGGGATCAACTTCACCTCGACACACCTACAGTTCCACTCTACATCTTTGACCGTTGGTGTGGCCATGGAGACGGAGATCGAGACTGTGAGCTTTGATGCAAGATCCCGGGAGAATGCAGAGGTTGAGGTGAGTATCCGGCTCGCCCCCCCCCCCCACTCCCCATTCTCGGTGAACGTGGTCATCGGAGCGAGTATGGGTGCCTTCATAGAAGCTGGAGATAAAGGAACCAACACGATAAACCAAGATCAAGGAGACACGGGTGGAGAAATGAACTTTACAATCGGAACAACTCTTAAATATATTCTGGCCCCATTCAGGAAGCTTTACGAGCAGATAGGGGACCAGCTTAAAGACCAGACAACCATGCTGGCCATGCTCCATTCGAAAATGGTTTTCGTGGAGGGTTTGTAGCTGCCATTCAGAAAGATCTAGACAACAGCACTGTGAACGTAGCCACTTTGATGCATACCATACTTGACCCCCTGATTACTGTAAAGGAGAGCCGTAGAAAATCAAGACTGTCCGACATACAGGACTTCAGAAACCAGTCAACATCACTGGAGAAAATTAACAACTCCTAAACCGGAGCCCCAGACATCATGGTAGGCAGAAGTGCAAACTCTGACGCCTTAATAGCAGTCAAAGCCGGCACAGGGTCATCTAGCTTTGACATCTCGGCTAGGGTACCTGATGAGAACCCTTGCCCAGTTATGGTGAAAAACCCAACAGACCATTTTAAAAGGGCTGAACCGGATATCAGAATTATCACAGAGGAACCATTAAAGGAAAATTCATCTAAAAAGTTGACTGTACTACAGTCAGAGGACCAACAATACGAGGATGAAGACAACATACAGAAATGCCAAACTCACATATGTCCCATATTCAATAATCGAAGACCTCTCAAAGGCTGGCCAAGGATAAAGAAGCTACTATCGTCAAAACTGTGCGAAAACAAAAAAGTTCAACCTATCATTGGTAGGAGACAAGCTGCAATCTTCAAAGAAGGCCAAAAATGAGAAACAACTCATTAAACAAAGAGCTAATGGCATGCAACAATTTATTAAAAAACCTCACGATACCAACTAAAGTAACTCCAATCAATTCAGGAGGAATGAAAAATCCTACACCTGAAATGGCCACTGTCATCAAAACTGGAAAAATCCTAACCTACATGAAACTGGAGGTTGAAGCGGTAGAAGAAGAGCTCGATGAGAAATCCTCAATTGATCTAATGGATATTCAAACATATTCCATTTCAGATCAAAGTGGAAACAATGATCAGTCCCAAGAGACTGACGATCAGGACTATCGAGAAGCAGAGAATGACCAGGAAGAAGAATTTCCGCTCATAATCCAAAAACCAAAATGGAACACCAAACCGTCTGGACCGGTCACACTCAATATAACAAACCCTTCATCCCTTCCTAGTAAACACCCTGCAACAGCAGTGGGTGTTCATAAAAAAAAAACCTGTGTAACATGGCAAGCAGAGGGCCTATCTCAGAATGAGGAAGGGGAAGTTAAGATATGTAGAACACTAACAAGAGAAACCATCAATCTTCCTAAACAGGTAGTGGAAAAACCTCAAGATAGCCCCAATAAGCAACTTGAAAATGAGCAGGTGCTGCCCAAGATTTCGTACATAGTTGAAAAAACATCTGTGCGGGACCACGGTAAACAGTACGTAACTTCCCCACTCAAACTAACAAGACCATCAACGAGAATTGGCCAGGAAATGGAGCGAAAGTGGACCACCCGGTTTAGCGATAAAAGAGAAAGATCAGAACCTAGCAAACCGCCCAACTTTTATCATCAAGATGGTCTATTATTAGAAAGATTGATAGTCATCTGATGGACTGATCCATAACAGAGATAAGGTTTTAAGACTATTTCATCATGTACCATCGCTAAGACTTTTGTTCTCAGATGACTTGGCTATAATTGAATTCTCTGCCCTACCACACTGCTAATTGTGCAACTTCTGAAAGAAGAAGCTGATGGGCTGAGACAACTGGGGTTTGATCTAATCGAGCAAATGGTCAAAATAAGATCACCAAGAAGAGCTCCCCCCAAACAACGAGAAAAATATAGACACCCAAATAGCCGGAATTCTGACAACTACAACAAGAGAATGAACTCGAGGGAACGTGGACAGCAACGGAAGTACTCGAGGGAACGTGGACTGGAACGGAAGCACTGGAGAGGAAAAAAATACTTTCAAAGCGAGAAAAGAAGCTCCAAAAGCTGAGATAAAGGGAACGGAAGACAACTGGAAGTGGCTGATGGGTCTAGTGGCGGATAAATTCAAAACGTCATAGACTGTCCAGTAGACAGACTTTAGTCCCCTCACTGTGGCGAGTTGGAATACCAGAGGCCACGCTCACTTGTTCATCTAAGGAGGGTCTAAAATCAAAGAACATGACTTTGTCTCCAAGAGACATGGCTAAGGTCTGCTCCAATGATCGGCGATTTTTCTGTTTACCTGAATCCTGCAGTAAAAGGACCAATGGGTCGACCGATGTCAGGCCTCCTGATACTTATACACCAAATCCTCTAATTCAAATATTGGTGGGGAAAATGACCTTGGAACACAATAAGACTAATAAAACACTGGTTCTGAAGAATCTGTACTAGAACCCAGCTAGTATGGCCAGTCATAATTTAACGACCCAGGTGGCGGAACAGATAGACAGATGCCAAACCAACTGGAGAGCCCCTTGGTTTATATTATGTGGGGAGTTAAATTGCACCTGTCTAGACAGAAATGGTGAATGTACAAGTATTGAGCCCATAAATGCGATGCTGCTGGAAAAAAAGAGGATCACAATGGAGGCAGACCATCATTTCAAAGAACTTGTCATTCTCAATGGTAATACCCCATGGAGATATTCCAGGGCATATCACTGGGAATGACAAGAACGGTGGACAGATTTTGGACTATATTTGTATCTCGAAAACCATGGCATCACCCGCTGATACAATGAGAGTCGAAAGTATGACGGCCAGTGATCATAATTTGTTAAGTATGTCCCTATCTGTGGTCATTCAACAAAATGTTCATGTTCATCCCCCAAATTTGGAAGTTACACAGGGCCGTAATGGACTGAAAATCACAACTCATCATCTAAATGATTTAACCGAAAATCTTAAAAACGTGATTACCCAGTCTGAACAGACTAGTGAGGAGAAAAGACTCAACTACTTGAACCTTTTCTCTGAGTTTGAAGTAAAGAAAGGATGGTAAAACCGCCCAAGAATTACACACTGCCACGCTTGCGATCCAGTGGTGGCCATGAAAAAAAAAAGATGTTGAAAAGGAATATCACTGATATTACCAAGCAAAATCCACCTCAAGTGGGTTTATTAAAGTCTAAGTTACGGCAACCATATCGAAATTGGCAGAGGTTGTATTAAAAAAAAAAAATACAGCAGAGAAAAGATGCAGAAGAAATGCTGAGCAAATTGAAAGTAAGAAATACGGCAGGGATGTGGGCCCTAATCAACCAATCAAATACTCCACAGGAGGTTCTTACATTAACCTCCATACCGGTTACAACCTGGGTAACGTATTTTGTAAAATTTCACCACCAGAATCATGAGAGATATTCTGTAATCTCTGCTCAGACAAAAGTTAGGAAGTGGGACTCTTTTTTTAAAAAAATGTTTTTATTATTGTAAACAAATCATCAAATTCTCAGGCCCCTAGGCCGAATGGTCTGAGTAACTCCATTCTGAAACAAGACAAAGCACAAAATGGGCCAACATCTTTTCCATTATGTTTGAACACATCGTTAAGTCCCAAAGGATCCTGAATTCCTGCAAGTCCTCGATCATCGTCCCCATCTATAAAAAAAGGTGTCAGAACAAATCCGTCCAACTATCGTCCCATCGCTTTGTTGGACATCCCAGGAAAGATCTTTGCTTCCTTGATTCTGAGATCTTTGGTCAATTGGACATCAATTTCAGGCCACCGAGATATTTGGCAAGCACGTTTTGTGACAGGAGTAGGGCTGCCCTTAAACACTTTCATCTTGAATTTACTGAAAACTTGAACAGAGAGAGATAAAAACAAGAAGATCTACTTGCCGTTTGTCGACTTAGTGCAGGCGTTAGACACGATAACACGCCCGAAACTATGGGAAAAATTACATCAATGGGGATGTCCCAATAACCTGCTGGAACCAATACAAGATATATATACAGATACCAACTTGAAAATAAGATTGAAAACGCTGGGTTTTTTGACTAAGGCCCTTCAGACCAACAAAGGCTTGTAGCAAGGTTGCCTTCTGACTCCCGAGCTTTTCAATTTGTTTATTTCAGACATTGATCAAGCTTTCTCAGATATCCGATGCTCTCCTCCCCAATCTTTCAAACATCACCATCGGAAGACTTTTGTATGCTGATGATGTGGTTCTGGCGGATCAAACCCCAATTGGGTTACAAAGACAATTGGAAGCACTCCAATCTTACATCATATCCAACAGTCTCATTATCAATCCTAAAAAATCAATGATCCTACTGTTGGGGGAACGCAGGACATGTGGAGGGAAAAAAGGCTAGACTGGCAGCTTCAGGGCATAAAAATTCTTGTGGTAAACTCTCTCACCTATCTGGGAGTTTGTACGAACACAAGTGCCACGGACGCCCCAAGATTGGAGTCCCTTAGCAGAAAAACCCAGAACCTGGCTGCCCAAGGGTGAATTCTGTTAAAAAGATTTGGTGGATTCTCAATATTTCTGGTGATTTCCTTTTATCGCCTGAAAGTTGCCCCATTTCTATCCTACAGTGCAGAATCGTCCTTCAATTTGAAAATGGAAAACTGGCCTAAGATCGAATGTCTATTCTAGAAGAAAGTCCTGAGTCTACCTAGATCTACTCCCATACAGGCTGTCCGCATGGAACTGGGGTTGACGTCACTTAAGGACCCAGTCATTTGGAAAACCTTATTGTTCTTCAGGAAATGTATGGTAGAAAACCCAAAGGGGGGGCTTTGTGGTCTTGAAAAAGGCCTTGCTTGAAAGAAAGGAACTAACGCTGATGGAATGTGAGTCCAACTGCAAGGCAATATTAATGGACCTAGGACAATCCACACAAACCCTAATTGGAAACTCTGATAAAATCGAAAAAGAAACAGTTTACTCAGGATTGGATTCTTACTCAGGAAGAAAGATCTAAGTATAAAGGCTATGGGAAAACGATTGAGGAACCACAGAAATTAATCACTATACCGAGATACCTGCAACTCTTCTAATTGGTTCTTCAGGAAACAATTCTTGTCTTTTCGACTAAACCTACTTCCAACTAGAGAAGTAAAAAGGTGGAAGAAAGGTAAAGAAAAATTGGTAACATGTAGATTATGTCAAGAACTTGAGTCGGTGGAAACAATACTAATGAATGAAGTAATTGACAAATATGGTCAGAGAACAATTGATGAATGGTGGTAGATCCTTCTGGCTGGTGAAAAAGTAGCCGTAACATTGGCTCTAATCATACTACTGATTACCATCTTTGACACTATTAAAAAGATTCCTGAAGAGGTAGAGTAGAAGAGGAACCAATAGGGTGCTGACAGAGGACTCACCTGTGTTGTATATGTTAATGTCTATTTTGAATATTAACTATGTGAATGGCTTTTTATTTTTATTACCTATTTGGATTTCAATGTTGCTAAAGGTTGTCTTTCTGTATAACCATTTATAAGTCACTGAATGAAAAAATATATAATAATACATCTTCCTCCCAAAGAAACGCTTGAAGATCTGCAGAACTCTTTAAAAGTACTGTGCCATCCTGAATGGCATTCTGCAAAAGCTGATTGATACTAAGGACTTAGGGTAGGAAGCCAGGGTAAGCAAATCTTTGGCGAAATTGATCTTTGGCAAGGTGAAATAGATCAATTAGGCTCCATCGAGTTGCTTTGCCAAGTGTGGCCAGGAAATTTGAGATGAAGGGTAGGTATAGGAGAACTATTCCCGAAGATGTGGCTCTGAGACCTACACACCTTGGGCTTTATTGAGGCCTTGATAGCGAAAACAACAGCGCCATTCTACTCAGAGCTTCCAATCACATCGAATGGTGTTCTCCACGACCCTAAACTCCTTATTTTTTTCTAAACCTTTTATAAGCAAAGCACATTCCGAACACTCAATCGTATTGGGCAGGCCGCTTCTCTGTTTTATCTTTACCAAAAGATAATTAGTGCTAGCATATATTTAATAACATGTAAATTGTTGGTTTTGACCCCATTGCCAAAATCGTTCAAAGATTCTTCAGCCAAACAATTATGCTTCTTACCTCTGGTTTATGTCATTGCACAGCAATAGTCAGTTTAGCATTACAGAATAGTTCCAGGATGGAATACACCTACTAATCCCCAGCAAAATCACAATTTGATTGGATCTCCAATGATTATTTTCTTTTTTCAACTAAACACCTCCAGGTAGTTTTCAGCGTGGAATAATGATATGATATGGCATTTATAACGCGCCTATACACAAGTCTTTCAAGGCGTGATGAGACAAGGGAGGGGGAACAAAGGGAAGACAGAACAACAATCCTACTAGGCCAGGTATCATTCAGATTGCGCAAGTGCATGGGGAGGGGGGAAAGGGAAAAGTGCATGGGGAAGGGAGAGGGGAAAGTGCAGTACATGGGATAGTAGAATAAATAAGATAAATAAAAACTGCCACTGCTGGCAAGTGCAAGATAAGTGCAGACGTAAGTGCTGGTAGGGGGACTGTAGGGATACAGAAAACAGTCCCCAGGTGCAAGGGTTGCCAAGGAGGCAGTGCAGGTGGGCAACTGGCGGGATCTGGCCTGAGAATCAGAAAGGGTGGCCAGGTAACCAGTGCTGTTGCTGTCAGGAAATTAGCAGGGGAGAGGGGGAGAGAAAGCAGAGGCAAAGAGGAAGGTTTTGAGGTGCTTCCGGAACCAGAGATGGTTCTCCTCAAGTTTCAGGGAGGCAGGAAGGCTGTTCCAGAGGGGGAGCCCCCTGCCGAAGAGAGAGATCTACCACCATCTAGTTGCTTGGAGAAGCGACTGACCCTGGGGGAGTTGGATGCGGATGAGCGAAGAGCTCGAGAAGGAAGATATTTAGGAAGAGAGAGTTGAAGGTCTTGTGGACAATGCAGAGGGTTTTGAACTTAATCCTCGCAGCCACTGGGAGCCAGTGAAGAGATTTCAGTCCTGGAGAGATACGATCCCTGAGCTTGAGGCCAAGGACAAGTCTTGCAGTCCTGTTCTGGATAAGTTGCAGAGGGTGGAGAGTAGAGGCAGGCAGATTTGGTTAGAGGCTGTTACAATAGTCCAGCCTAGGGAGAACCAGGGCTCTGGAGCTAGTGAGCATCTGGGGGAAGAAAAGGAAAGGAAAGAAAACTTTTTAGGAGGTGCTGCTGGTAGTGTGACTTCTTAAAGACGTCGGAGATGTGAGGAGAGAAAGAGAGTGTGGAGTCGAAGATGAATGAGGTTTTTAGCCTTGCAGGTAGGAGAGGAAGAGGGCTAAGAGAGGCCGGCCAAAGAGCTGCAGGGAAGGAGGGAGTGGGCGTTGCGATGAGTAGAATCTCAGTCTTACTGGCATTAAGGCAGAGGTCATTGGCGTTACACCACTCATGGGTGGCAGACAGACAGTCTGAGATGAAGGAAGGAGAGGAGGCGGCTGAGGGTAGCCTAAAAATGAGCTGGGTATCATCCGCATAGCACTGAAAGTTGGGGCAAAGAGCGGCGATGCAGTGGGCAAGGAGTGCAATGTATTGGTTGAACAGCCAGGGAGAGAGGTTAGGCCCGTGGGGGACACCACAGGCAGAGAAAAAGATATCAGAGAGGAAGGACCCAAGTTGGATCTGGGAGGGTTGGTCGGAGAGGAAAGAAGTCAGCCACGCCAGAGCATGACCAGTGATACGCAGGTTATCTTGGAGACGGTTGAGCAGGATGGCATGATTGACAGTTTCAAAGGAAGAAGAGAGATCAAGCAAGATGAGGATGCACAGGGTGTTGGAGTCAAGATTGGAGAGCAGGTCTTCACAGATGTTTTTGAGAGCAGTTTCTGTGCTTCTGGCAGCTCTGAAGCCAGACTGATGGTCATGAAGACAACCAACAGATTCAGTGTGGAGATTAAGCTGGGAGATGGCCAGTTTCTCCAGGAGCTTGCCCAGAAAGTGAGTGATGGAGATTGACCGATAGTTAGCCCAGGCAGGAGGAGTCGGCAGAGGGTTTCTTAAGAAGAGGGTGCACAAGGGAGTGCTTCAGGGCGGCTGGGCACACTCCAGTGGCGAAGGAGTGATTGCAGAAAACAGCCAGGGCAGGAGCCAGGGAGTCAATGTGGTCCTTGATAGTTTTGGAGGAACAGGGGTGAACCTGTTTCGACGGGACTTTCATGGATCGGACTTGTCTAGAAACCTTGTCTGCAAGTGTGGAGATTAAGCTGGGAGATGGGCAGTTTCTCCAGGAGCTTGCCCAGAAAGGGAGTGATGGAGATTGGTCGATAGTTAGCCGGGCAGGAGGGGTCGGCAGAGTGTTTCTTAAGAAGAGGGTCCCAGGGATGTCAAAAAAGCACATCTCTTCAGATTGTCACGAGCAGAGACGAGATTTAGTGGGATCGCATTTTTCATGCAGCTCGGGGTTAGGTTCCACCTATAGAGGAGCTTGAACCAGTTCTTTATTACACATATTAGTGCTATTTCTGCTTTCCTCTATGCTTGCTCCCGTTCTTCTCTAGTGAGTTCCACTACCCTTTCCAGGCCCTTCCCCCACCTACTCCCCTCTTCGGAAGGGACGATGACGCAGACAGCACATAGTAAATGGATGAGTTCTGATTTCTGGGGGCGAACATGCAACTTAATCACTTGGTTAATTGCTGCCAATTTTTTGACAGTTGCTGTAGCACTTACTGGTGCAGTTGAATCCTGTTGGTCTCATCTAATTTAAGCACCCTTTTACTATTTTCAAAGGATCACATTTTTCCTCCATCAAACATATCAGAATTCCTAATATGTGTGCTACCCTCCCCAGTTGAGCGCTATCTGGTTTCTCGTGTATCGCTGTAAATGGGGGAAGGGGGTTGCTAGCACACTAATTACACCATTGTGTGCGACAGTAGCACTGTAAATGGGCTCATGTACACCGTTTTGTAAGCTCTTTTCAACCATATTACCTCTCGCCAAGAGTGACCCATGACACCCTGATCAATGGCCAACCAGGCTGTAGCTGACTGCTCGTTCAACAGTCATCTGATAAGTGCAGTTGGGAAGCTTGGAGGCTACAGGAAATGTCTGGGCATGTTTTACCAGATAAGCCACATGTGCTTGGATTGAAATTTCAGGTTTTCGAACTAACGAATTCCCACAGGGTATGCGTAGGAGTTGAACAATTGCAGTAGTGTTAAATTTGATACAGTGCCGTCTGAGCCATGAAATAATGACCCTCTGCCATCTATCCTGGTCAGCATCAATAGTTATTTTATTTATTTTATTGTATTTTTAGAACGTGCCTAATACCTTACCTCAGTGCATTTTTATACGCGCGGACCCAGGATTCAAACCTTTGTTGCTCTGCGTGGTCTTGCTTCCAAGACTAACGCATTACCCCTGTGCTGTCTTCCGTTCTGTTATATAGATTGTGATCATTCAGTTTGTAAACATCCCTAACCTTATTAGGAACTTGGAGTTGCTCTGGCCCACCTAAAGGGTGACTTGTTTTCAAATGTCATCTATTAATGTAGTTTGATATCCGATGGATAGCACGCAAGTTAACTGCTTCCCCCAACAAGTCATCAGTAAATTGGAGTAAATTGGGTAATTTCACAGTGCTTATAGAAGCAGGAGAAAGGTGGTATTGAGGTCTAGCTAAGAACAGAAACTATTATTTGAAATCTCAGATTTTTGTAAGACTATCTTAAAACCTGACACACCCCATTTCAATGCTGCGAGCAAAGACAAAAGTTCAGAGAGAAGCACCAACAAATCAACTGTGAGCATATGCTGCATGATTTGTCTGGTGCCAAATTTGATGATACAAACCTTCTATGTGCAAAAGACTCCGTAACTAGAGAAACTGAGGGAAAGGAGAATGGCCCTAAGTCCTGGCTCCTGATAGACTATAAGGTCCTGACAATATCTAATTCATGACAATTCTAGATTCAGGACTAAGCTTCTGAAATGCCCTCCAAGAGCACAGCCAGAAATCATGAGTAGACACTGTCAAATGCCTATACAGCATTAACAGATGGAGCTATCGGACCCCTTTTTAACCTCATGACTCAGTCAATCAGTTATATGCATTGTTTTCTTTAGACTATGAAGCGCCTAACTGACGAGAATAAAGAAACACTGATCAGAATTGATGAGGGAAGGAAAAAAGTTTCCAAACAATTAGACAGAATCCTGAATTCCATCCTCATTATAGCAATTTTAAATTAATTTCTATAAATAATTCTAACAATGTAGTGTATTACGTACTGAATATGTGTGTGTACATATCAGACCGTGGAGCTGCATGAGCCTTAGAGGCATATTAGTTGGGGAAATATGTTCTTTATTATTAACTGCGCCAAGATTCCCTTTTGCTTTGGCTGATGTTAAAAAGGGATAGACAATTGATAAGGAAGAATATACCCTGTTTGTCTGGTAACGTGGTGGACATGTTTTGCCCATAAGAATAGCTACCACAGCCTTCGTGCTCCTCACTAAAGGAACAAAAAAAACAGAGATTGGAAATGTTCGTCTTGAAGCCTGTGCTGCAGAACCAATCGCGTATCTTGAAAATTGCCACACCTACCATAATAAACCCCAATAGATTGAGGATTCTGAGCTATTATGGGATTTGTGGCACCAGGTGTCAAGAGTCATATATTTAGTAATCATCAGGGAAAAGTCCCAAAAGGTTATTTCACTAACATTCTTGACTCGGCGTAAATATTGGTCCCTCCCATTTCTGTCTCCAAGAATCTATCAAAGTAGTACTCTCACATCCTTATCTCAAAGCTTACATTTTTGTTTCAAAACCTTCTTACCCCACTTAACGATTAAGGCTCCTGAAGCCACAAACAAATTCACCAGTATCCATATAAAATATGCACCCCTTCTTCTATATGTGGTGGTGTGGAGAGGGATAGGGTCAGTCGTATTATCTGGGCCTCTTCTCAGGGCAGGGGATGCCCCCAACCTATGTAAAGAGCTATATGGAAGTGGTAAATGGTGGACCCGCTTGGAGGCCCTCTGAATGCTCTATACCTCACAAGGCACAAGCGGGCTGCAGGAACACCCAGATTCTTGCGACTCCCATATGCAGTAGAGAACACTGTTGTCTTCAATGAAACCGCCATGCCCACTCCCAGAGGCAGAAAGGCTAGGTTTGCAAAACATCAGCTAGAGGGGATGGAAAACACACCCTGACACTTTCCTCACACAATAATAGCACCTCCCCTTTTACCTGAAGCGAATGTAGAGGATATGGGAAGGATAGATCAGGGGCAATGCTCTGGACTCGCAAACAAGACTATACTGAACAGCATGGGCTCAGTACCCAGTCCTGGTACTGCGCTTAGAGTTTATAGTCCGGCATGAAGAGCAATATAAGAAACTAAATTAATTGTATGGCACCATAGCCCCTATATTTGAGAAGGGCACCCTATCATTTGCAGAGTAAGAGAACAGAGACTGGCACAGGGGAAGAACTAGGCCCAGAAACAAAGACTGACCCTGGAAGAAAAGGACGCCGGGAGAAAGACCAAGGGGGAGAGCCCGAGCCCCAGAAAGAGAAACATGAATGCTTGCTGGGGGCTACATTCCAGAAACTGGCAGAGACCAGACCATGGCTAGAGAGAGACACCAGAGAGCTTTACGGGGCTCCATCACAGACATTGGTGAAGACCAGGCCAATAAGAGTGTAGAACTGAGAAAACAAGGAGCAAGTTGGGTGCAATAATCCGGAGACTGAATTTTGAGCCAGTAGGGGTCACACTTCGCCTCAAATCTCACCTATTTATCCTTTGAAGTCTTGTTCTTTGGAGGTCTTTCCTTCTTTCTGATGGCTCGGGATTTGTACAAACACGGGCAACTGTCCTCTGTCGCCAATTTGCAGGTAGGGTATCAGTCTCGTAGAGATGCTGGCGTTCAGAACTCCTGGGAGGATCATGTAAGTATAGACTGTGTCCGGAAGGGTAAGGAAACCAGGAAGGGACTGGAAACTTGTACCATGCAAAAGGTAGAGTACGAGTGCAGAGCGGATCTGGGCTAAAACCCCCAGGAGAAGGTGGAAGGAACAATTCCACAAGCGGTACACGCGGGCAGAACCAATTATTACCAGGAAAGAATAGTAACTGCTAAACAAGGGGAATAGCACAGGAGTAGAGGAAAGTTAGACACACCCTTGACGTAACTTCGGAAAGGTAGCGTTGAGACGTGCAGAGCCGCGGAGGCGCATCTGTTTTCTAGGAAGTGGCAGGTCAGTTGAAACACTAGACGGGTAACTTCGCAATGGCGTTGGCTATGTTGGGAGTATGCTCGAAAGGATGTTGCAGTGTTTGATGGACCATGTAGTCCAGAAGGGGCTGAAACGGTGAATCATGACAGTAAGCAAACTGGTACTATATGCTGAAGGCTGAGTGTTAGGGGATCACTGGAGGGACATGTGGTCACTAATTAGGGTCTGATTACATCCTCTGCTCATGTCTCTTGAGTTCCACTTACACCCTGAGTTAGCCATCTGTATTGCTCGCCCAGAGTGCACGGACAGTCATTAATCACCAGCCCAATTGCAGAGCCAATACTTTAAACGCAGGTAGACGACGCAATGACTTACAACCACGTGCACGCTTAGAAAATAATGAGCACTTATACGGCTATTTATTCAAAGCTTGGAAGCAACAAGTGATAACACAGAAATAAATCACAGAAAAGACAGAGAATTCCAAAGAAAATACATCACCGTGGGCGTAACTGAATCCCTCATCTCGCCAGAAGCGGCTGGAAGACCCCGATAACAGCCAGGCCGAGAGCACAACAGCCCACAGGTATGCCGGACAAAGGCATCCCCCTTCCGACTGAGGTCTTTGTACTTGTCCCATCTGACTGTTGAGGGGTTCCGCATATATGCACTCCTATAAAAGGGGTGGTAATTTCTCGAACCTTCTGGCAATGCACTTGCGCATTGATGGGTAACCGTTGGTTGCCAGCTGGGTCAACCGACAGTAACCTCAAGGAGCAAAGCGCTTCCCTCCTCTCCTAAGAACAAACGCCACGGAAAACAGTCCCATAACTCATAACAAGACATAACAAAACCAGCTTTCCCAGCAGAATGTCCTTGACTGCATACCCAGGTTTGGAAAGCATGTTTTCTTCAGAAAAGTAAATTCAGCTCTCAGCAAAGTAAGTACAGCTTTTCACTGAGGCATTGAGTAAATATCCATTATGGCTCTGAGTGCCCCCACAATACACTGCGCACCAGCGCCATGTTTTAGCTCAAGCATAACACCATCCTAACATTTTTACAACAATTGACCCTTTTTAGTGAAACGCATAGACCCCAAAGGCATTGAACTGTCCTTTTGTGTTCTGTTGACCACTTAGTCACCCCTTCGCAGAGTATGCCGGTAGAGAACCCCCTCCTAACGAGCATACTCGATCGACCACATAAGAAATGTAGTCAAACACAATGGCAGTTACCCCCTCTGTCATAAAAAGAATGTCCGAAACCTCGGGGACTGGCAACCACAAAAGTGTGTTGATATCAAATAAATAAAAGCCACCATCGCAATTCACATCTATAGGTTTGTATCTAAACATTCCTATGCATATCCTCTCTCTCTCACACACACACACACACACACACACACACACAAAATGTCTCTCTTCCTCTTCCTTTCCCTCTCTGCTCCCTCCATTCCTCTCTCCCTTCCTCCCTTTCACCTCTCAATTCTGATGCAAGGTTGTTTTGTTCCTCTGTCTAGACATCCGTGTCTCTCTTGCTGCTCCTCCCACGTATACTTGGTGGCACCAGTTCTATTGGTGAGGAGTGCCACTTCTGCTCTGCTCTGGTCTTATGGGAATTACTGTCTTGAAACCAGGAGGAGAGGCCAAAAAGGAATGTCTGACTATACTCAGTCCTTCCAGAGGTGATGGTTATTGCCCTCGTTCCGACTGTAGAGTGGTTGATAAATCTAGAGCAGGTACTTTGATTCCCACGATGCCTCACCATTAGCTATGCTGGCTAGTGTGGATGGGAGTTATAATCTAAAACATCTGGAGCGCCAGAAAGACCGGACACGTGCGCCTATCGGATATTATTGTTTTCAATTTTTTGGGCATCCACAATGATGTTCCCATTTACCCTAAAATCATGTGGTCCAAGGAGAATATCTCATGGGCCACCTATGCACTCGGTGTACTCTATTTAGCATCAGGGTCACAGTAAAATCCTCAACTTTTAAAAGCTCTTTGGTAAAGAACTGCATGCTTTTGTCCTCGGTTTCCTGTGCCAGGTCTTTAATAACAACACATTCTCTGCAAAGCTTGGTCCACCGCACTTCTTTCTTTAGGGTACATTATCTCTCCTCTATTACTTGATCTCAGAAGGTGCCTCTGTGCAAAAGCCACAATTGATTTCATTTTATTTTATTATCGGTTTTTAGTAAAGTGCAAACCTTGCCAAAGGCATTCAGAGAACTGTACTTGTAAAAATGAGAACTGATGCCCTGACGAGTCTGCCCCTCCTCAAAGGATGCCTTCTACTCGAGCCAGATCACACCCCCCTACCCCCCGACCCCTCATCTCAAGAAGGTCTGGCTTGAGTATACCAAGCAACCCAATGCCCCTTATGTCCATTTCCTGGCCTGCTACATTCTAGTTCTGACTACTGGAGGCACCTCGAAAAAGAGCACAATATTGAATGGGTTGCTGGCAGCCGTTCTAGAGCCTCACATCCCCTCTTCTGGGCTATAGCCTCTGCCATCGCATGGGCATTCACTGATATTTCTTGCTGTGGCACAGACACTCCTTTACCCTCACTTCACAGACATAACTCACTGCCTCCAAAGCAGTTCTCCCGCACTAATTCCACTGCTTTCATGGCTCCTCCTCCATTCACGTCACTGACCTGCTTCCTCATTTCTCCTGGACCTCCTTAGTTGCTGCTTTCAATCTCACCACCATGTTTTCCT
This sequence comes from Ambystoma mexicanum, assembly GCF_040938575.1. NCBI lineage: Eukaryota > Metazoa > Chordata > Amphibia > Caudata > Ambystomatidae > Ambystoma > Ambystoma mexicanum. The sequence continues at coordinate 134,183,166 of NC_090936.1, read as the reverse complement.
ACCTGCCCGACCTCCACACTTGATTGCCACGTCAAGGTCATAATTCCCAGGGACTGAAATAAATATGTAATGAGCAGGAGCTAAAAGCAGGTCCTAGGTATGAGGCAACACCTGGTAAATAGGATCTACCACTGTGGAATGATTTTCTCTTACATGGATTACGCAAATCTAACATCCACGTAAAAATGCATACCATAGCTTTGTGTCGATTAAATGTGATCAGTTTTGATTTAAATGTTTTCAGGATTTGTAGTGAAGCCCTTTTATATACATTCCCAATTACAGAATCAATGCATGGTCTTATGCCATTAGTTACCTTGGGCAGAGAGTCAAAAGTAGCACCTTGAAGCTGTGGAACTAACCTGTCTCTTTTGGACTAATGCATGGGTTTAATTGGCTGCTAGTTATTTTTATCCCTGTGTCCAGATGCAGCACCAATTCACATTATAGTCCCTGATGGGTTCCCAACATTCTTCTCCTCTTTCCAAGAGAGCCCCTAACCCCCAACCCCAACTTCCAGTGGCCTGCAGATTTTGCTGGTCTTGCAGGGCACTTTGAGTCTTTGGAAAATCATCCACCATCGCCTGCTTTGCTCGCCCCTTACAAGATGAGCATGTAAAGGGAATTCAGCAACAAGAAGGGTTTCTTTAGTGTCAAACTAATCTACTTCAATATGGTCTCTACAAATGCAGTGTAAATGTATTGATTTCCCCACATAAGAGATCACTCTGCAGCACTCAGGGTTGATCACCTCCAATCCATGATCAGCGGGAAAGCTGAACAGACTGGCTGTTTTTATATACGTGACTTGCAGACATAGGGTGTCATTTTCAAACTCACCGTAGATTTATCATAGCTATTTAAACTATGTGCATAATCATTATGCATGGTTTTAGGTGTACGTTAATACTGTTTAAAAGGACAGGATTACCGAATGGCACAAACTGTGTACTAAATGGGAACAATAATGTGAAAACAGGAAGCAAAATCCGACAAGAGTATTGATCGTTTTATGTCACTGCCCCCCACTTCATTTGGCCACTGGTGAGCACCTGACATTGGATAACAATGAGGAGAAATAATGCGCCATCCAGAACACCAACCAATACAGTCCTCAAGGCATCCCACCCTCACCAAGTCAGTCAGAAGCGTCGGACAGAGTTAACCCCACATAAACAAGACCGGCCATATCGTTTGCTCAAATTTGGCGATCTGAATGAGCCAGTCTGTCTGGTGAACCCTCCAACAACCTTGACGAACTAGATGGCACAACACCCTCCACCTGTTCCTTCCGAATTTGCAGCATTACCAAACACTGGCCTGGCCCACACTTAACGCCTTTAAAGTGGGTGACTGTTTGCTTAGCACACTATCTAAAGTAAAACCTCTAGTTGTTATACTGGCTCAAGAGCTAAACACGAAAGCCCATGTAAGTCATCTGGTATCCTGTTCATCTTGCCAGTTAAAGGTTCTAGCTCTCATTCATCCATTCCTCTACGCCAACAGCTGTGCCACGGTAGCCCGGGCTATTAGCGGGTCACGCCAGGACTATTGTGCACGTCTCCTGCATAGTCCAGGATAAGGAGAACTTACCCATCTCCAGGTGGTCCAGAGTAATGCCGTCTGTGTGGTGTGCAGGCTTCAGAGACATGAACATGTCTCTTCAGCCAGGAAATGCTTACACTGGCTCCTGATCGGAAGCAAGTTGTGTTTCACACACTTTGCATTGCCCATAACTGTCTTTTTGGAAAAGGTTTGGCGTTGCCATCATCCTTGCTTGAATGGCTCCCAGCTAGGCGCTTGCTAAAATCCAACAACGCTGTCCTACTGGTAACCCCCAAAGCCAAACTTTCACTTGTTTTGGAAGGCTGCTTTCCCATGGCTGCTCCCTGCCTCTGGAACGCCTTAGCGCCTGACCTCAGGTTCTACCCCTCACTGGAATCCTTTAAACAAAGGCTTAAGACCTTTCCATTTGAATAAATCATGAATCCGCTCTCTCGGACATCTATGCCCTGATGATACTCGTGTATGTTTTGGTTTTGTGTCTTGCCTGCACTTCTACGCCCATGGGCCTTGTTCCAGCGCTTTGCAGATACATTAAATAAACCAAAATGTTCTTATCAAAGCCCAATGCTACAACCACAAAACCTTGATGATAAACTTCTTATCAATGTTTGCGAATTGTGGTGTTCATCAGTTTAGGTAAATTATCAGCATCAGTGAACTCAAAATGGATATCCTCTTTAATTTCCTTTTTTAAGCCCTTATAGCCATACCATCATTCATCACAGCTTGGTTGATAGCTGTATGATGAATGGTCGCGCTTCTCATGGAAATTGCTACATAGACAATATAAGAACATTCTAACATTGTAGTCTAGTCAGACTCAATCTCTAAGTGCACCAAATGTTTGGCACAGAGAGTTTGACGAAACTGGGGATGGGGGAGGGGAGTAGGAGGTAAAGAAAGGGTACACTACAATGGTCAGTTGCACCTACAGTTCTCAATAAATTCACATATTTCCATTAAATAACACGCACCCATTCATTGCAGAAATCCTAAGAACATTCTCCAAAATACCTGAAATTGATGCAATCTTTCAGTCTGTATGCCACCGTTCCATCGATAATAAATTTGACATTTCACTTAGCCACATCTCTGAGCTTAATCTGCACAATGATTACCAGTTGCTGAGTATATTCTTAACAACCACCACAGCACTTCTGCTGATTAATACAAAGGCTTTTGAGTGTTTCAATGTCATTAAAGCTCACCTTAGAATGGATTGTGTCCTTCCACTAATTCCTCATCTTATGATATTTCCATATCCAGCTTTAGCTGCTTTGTAAAAACAATTCCAGCAGGGGGTTCTGCACGCCGATGCCTGTCGACTCAATGGCCCTCAAGGGCCTCTGTTTCGGTATCGATGTTATATAACACACACAGCAACCGTTAGCTTCAGTTCTGTTTTTCCATGAGAGCTAACGCTTCGGATAATCAGTGCGCTTCAGTTCCTTGATTAAAACCTTTCGTTTAGTGCAATCGCATCCTCGTTGGCATCATCTGCTCCTAGATCGGGTTCAAGTGGTGCCACGACTGTGGAGCAAAAGTGGCCCTCACTGACCCCCATCGGCTGTGTCTATGGTGCCTGTAGTCCTCTCCTTCAACTTCGGAGTGTGGGTCTTGGCTATCGATGACAGTGAAAGCCCTGAAAGAGTGTAAAGGCAAACTAGCTGCAGGTAGGTCCCATGAATCCCCTTTGACAACCCTGTCGAAAAGGCAACCCTCTGACGAGTCAAGAGAGGCCTTGTTGGAGGAAAGCTAAAAGGTACCGATCATGCAGTGGATCATACCACTCGTCACCTTCCTCATGGCGGTAGTAGAAAAGGTGCTACAGGTTGCCATCTTCGTTGAGTTCCTCCCCAGAATAGGTCTCATGCCCAACCAAATCGGCCTCACCGACCGAGTGGGAGAAGTTCAGACTGAAGATGCTTGAAGTATTCGAGAAAGCGACCTCGACCCCCCTCGAAGAAAGAGGAGAGCCATGCGTGTCGACAAGCATGACAAAAAGAAGGCAAGGGACAAAACCTGTGCGCCCTCGGGCCCGGGTGTCCAGGAGAAAACTCCTCAAGAACCCTTGGAGGTTCACTCAAAGGAAAAGGCTCTCATCGAAGCCAAAATCATTGACGCCATCAGCACCGAAAGACACCATGTCAAGTCTTAAACCTTCGACGCCACAACTGTCGAAGCCTTCGTCAAAGGCATTATAGAGGTCAACGCCATTGTCGACGCAAATCCGAAAATCCTCGAACGATGTCGAGAAAATATACACTCCACTGCCAAGGAAGGAATTTCTCAAATCCCTATCCTCAATTTATGAGGATAATGAACCATCTTTAGAGGAATCTTGTCCATTTGGATTGCAGCATGGGACACAAAATGTTCCAGATGCCTTCACTTCTGAGGGTTCAAGATTAAGGGACCTAGATGACACCCTGCAATCTGCAATTGGATTGGACGCAACCTCAAATAGTTTGACAGGACAAATCCCTCAGACCATGCCGATGGATCTTATAGACAACTAATGTCTAGAGTGATAGAATAGCTGGGATGGAGTAGGCCTGCTCCACTATTTGAGCAGGGTGACCAAACTGATATTCTAGACAAGGGACCCCGTGAGGACCCTATTCTACCATTCAATGTGGCTCTGCAAAAGAGAGGTAATCGTCGGAGACACTACCAAAATGCCTGACGATTAATATCCGGGGTTAAACGCCCCGGTCAAAAGGCAGAAGCTAGAAGGACTTCGAACCAAATTCCAGCCAGACATTGTGGCTCTTCAGGAGACCCTCATCAAGAGGCAGGACAAACATAAGCTAAGGCTAGGGCAATACCCCAAGATCTTCCAGGCCAAAGCGGGAGGGGAAAGGGCAGGGGTTCTCACAGCATTTAAATGAGACACGCAGTTGTCTGTCCTGCAGTCTCACAGGGACCCGGCAGGCCGGTACCTATTCTCTTAAGACTGGGCCCACTCACTCCCACAATGGCCTCTATCTACGCACTGAATGTTGCTCAAGAAGGGTTCCTCAAATCGATTATCTCGATCACAGGAAAACTGAATATGGCCTGGGATCCAGTTAGGGAAAGGAGCACAGTGAAAAGGTACAACCAACCCCCAACATCGTGGGTACTGAACAAGCGGTTCCAGAGGTTAACCCTCTGGGATGTCTGGATCACACTAAAAGGAGAGGAAGTAGCATATACGCATTACTCGCACATACACAAATCGTTTTCAAGAATAGATCATGTCTGTGCCTCGGCCACTCTCATGGGGAAGGTCAGTTCGATAGAAACCCATACCATCACCATCTTGGATAATGCTCCGATCACTTTTGCCCTGGCCATACCCACTCAGCAATCCAGGCTATAGAACTTGTCTTTCCCAAATGCCTTCCTATGCGATCAGACCACAAGTGAGTCATTAGAAGGTAAAATAGTGGAGGTCTTTGAAAACAACTCGGGTGGGCACCCTGGAGGGTGTAGTTTGGGATGCATTTAAGGCATCAGTGAGGGGGGAGCTCATCATGGCCGAGGCACACAGGATAAGGCTAAAGAGGAAACTAGAATCCAAACTAGAGGCAGAGGTAAAGCGCATTATGCATAGAATGGAGACGGAGGCCTCCCCAGCACTGAAACGCAATATAAGAACGTGAAGGGGAAACTTAATTTCGTCCATATCAAGCAGGTGGAAAAAGCTTGCTACACTTAAAACAAAGGTATTAGATCAAGGCCAACAAGCTATTAGCTAGACAGTTTAAGCAGAAAAGTGTCCCAAACCATTCAGGCAATTGAAGTATCACTGGGCAACAGGGTCCTGATCACGAACACATAACCACAGAGTTCCATGCCTTCTACTCTGCTCTGTTATGCCTCTGAGTCTCCCGAAAAGAGATTGCAGCATGAGTACATCAACTCCGCACCCATATAGACGCTCACTGCCATAGACAGTAAATCTTTGGAGCGGGACATCACACAGGACGAAGTAATGTCAGCAATTGTGAGTCTCCCACAGAATAAAACCCTGGGCCCGACGGGTTCCCGGCTGCATTTTTTAAGAGGTTCAGGGCGATTCTGGCGCCCAGACTAGAGGCCCTCTTTAACTCCTTCGCCGTCAAGGTAAGTATCACAGAATCCATTGAGGAGGCCAAGACCGTCCTCTTCCCCAAACCAGGGAAAAGACCCCACCAGGTGTGGCTCATACCGCCCTATCGTGATCATTAGTAGGATGCCAAAATGTACACTAAGATCCTTGTGAACAGGGTAGGGCAGCTGATGCCAACACTGATCCACCTGAACCAGACTGGTTTCATCAAGGGACGTCAAACGCATGATAATTTTAGGGGAATTTGCCACCTGTTAGAAAAAGTTGAGAAGAAAGGAGACCCGGCAGAGCTAGTGGCATTAGACGCAGAGAAGGCATTCAATCGCGTCGAATGGTCCTTCCTCTTCAATACACTCAGTGGCACGGGATTCGGCCCCAACTGCATAGCGAGGATTCGGGCAAACTACGCCCATCCCGCAGCCAGACTACTAGTGAATGGCCAGTTTTCACATCCGGTTTTCCTCCAAAGGGGAACGAGTCAGGGCTGGCAACATTCCCCCTTGTGCTACGCGCTGCATCTGGAGCCGCTGTTGGCAATACTCCAAAATGTCGAGGCAATTAAGAGCATCACGTACGGGGGGTGGGTCCCACAAGCTGATGCCCTACGCGGACGACATGCTGCTCACACGCACGGAGCCGGTCTCCTCCCACCCCGCAGCGCTACAAGAGAAGGAGGAGTTCGGTATGGTAGCTGGCCTAAAAGTTTGTCACTATATCAGAAATACTAAACCTATGGGTGCTACAGGCAGACATGATAGAGGTGGAAAAAGCAATGCAACTCAAGTGGGTTCCTGACAGTGTTCGAGTTCTGGGGGTAACCATCACGTGCACCTTAAGGCGGACTCTACGAGGCTAACTTCCATCCATTGCTTGCGCTGATTTGGATGCAACTACAGTCTTGGTCCCCACTGTCGGTGTCCTGGCTAGGAAGAATGAATGCCATCAAAATGGTCATACTCCCGGAAATCCTATACCTATTCCAGGCCCTCCCTATTCCTGTCCTGACTGCCTTTTTTAGGGCACTAAACGGGCTGTTCTCCAAATACATATGGGTGAAAAAAACGCCTCGTATAGCACTGAGAACTCTGATGCTCGCCACGAACAGAGGGGGAGTAGGCCTCCCGAACTTTCAAGAATATTACCGGGTGGCGCAGCTTAGGGCTATTAAGGATTGGTTCAGGGGAAAACAAAGAAAGGATGGGTGCAGATCGAGAGGGCGGTGGCAGGACACCAAATGGTGGAAAAGCTGTGGCTGCCTAGAGCTGATCGACCCAGCAATATCCATCACAGCTAGGTAACAAAGGTAGTGGAGGACACGTGCAATAAAGCCATGCACTTATTTCACATCATGACATTCCTCTCCCCGTTCACCCCACTCTTTGATAACCCGCAGTTCTCCCCCACGAGCATACCCCAACTGGAAGGCTGTGGGCTGTACAGAATCTAGGGATATGTTTCTGGGGGAAGAGGTCAAATCGTTGGCCACATGTAAGGAAGAACTGGACCTGCGTGAATCCCAACGCTTCCCGTTCTTCCAGGTCCGCCACTGGATTATGGCCCCCCAAAACCACACTGCAGCAGTCGAGCCCCTAACACCTTTTGGAAAATTCCTAATTACAAATCCAGGGGACAAACATCTGATCTCACACATATACCAGCTTCTCACGGGCGCCTCCCCTTTAAAACGCTTGTCGTTCCAACACAGATGAGAGAACACAATAGAAAGCGCAATCCCGGAGGAGAGCTGGGCATCACTCTGGGCAGATATTCCCCGCCTGACAACCTGGATCCAGATTACTGATTCTGGTGGAAGCTAATGTATCAATGGCTCTATACCCCAGAGAAATTACATAGATTGAACCCGGATATCTCAGACCGATGCTGGAGTGGGAGCACGGCTAAAAGTGATTGGCTCCACATATGCCATGCGTGCCCAGCACTGCAGACCTTCTGGGAGGAGGTTAACAAGACTATCCGGGACAAGTTCGGTTTGGAAAGGGACAGGACGTTAGCAGAAAACCTCCTGGGGATGGGGGGCTGCTGGAAAAGAAATTCCAAAGCAGCTAAAGCTGGATATGAAGATGTCATAAAATGAGGAATACATGGGAGGAACATCCAGTCGAAAGAATGTTACCACGGGTAAGTAACTAATTCATCACTCTTGAAACGTCTAGTCTCTGGTAGCGATATATTATGATCAACTTCCTTCCGCTAGGGTTGTGTTATTGGGCACGAAGAAAGTATGGGAGTGGATGTTTGTCACCTCCTGACAACTCTAGCAAGTGTTGTCAGCAGATAAACCTCTTTAATGCATGTGCACCAGAGACCATTATGTATGCAGGACAATTTGCTGCTGAGTGAATATCATTTCCAACCAAGACCCACCTCCTGAATTCCTTTCAGGTGCCTCAGCCAATCCTCCTCCATCAATGCTGATTGCAATATCATTTACCATGCTTTTCTTGTCTGATCCAAGCATTCACTTTGAGAACATATGATGGTTTTACATATGCTCAATGCTGAGCTGCTGCTCTATGGGTCTAGCAACATAGATTTCAACAACTGGATAAATAGCTCAACGTTGCTTGTACCCACTAAGATATAGTCGTGTAAGTCTTCTTTGACATGATTTTATTGGGCTGTCCCTAACTTCAGTGTTCCCAATCTGGTGTGCAGTTCCCTGAAGAGTAGTACTCTATTCCTTTCCAACAGTTGGCCAAGTGCTTTAAGTCCCCCTCCCGAATGTTCTCATGCCTGAGGAGGATTGGTAGATTAAGCAATGGATTTTTGTAAATCAGTGAGGTGGGCAGCATGAGTGCAGATCTGGTCAAACATCAGTCTCATACTCATTAGGGGCATTGTTGGGTTTGGATTATGTAACATTTCTAGATGAAGCTATCCGTTCCAATGGTTCTTTCAATCGACAGCCATCGCATGTCATCACAGGTTTTCTCCTTGAACTAGTGTATTAAGTTGGCTGCGTCAAATGCCTGATCATGTGCTTTTAGATGAGGGAATCCAAACCCTCTTTCTTGGGGGCAATTTAATCATTTCTAGGGATAGCAGAGCTTTTGTGCACTCTGACCACCCAACGTATCTAAACATATTTTCCAATCTTGTATATGCCTTTCCTTTGGCCAGAACGTGGAGGCTGCTGTAGAAATAGAGGAAAAGCAGGAGAGCATTCATTTTGAAGGTGTTTATTCAGGCCTATGTACTCTGATTCAATTAACACCATCTTGCAATGTCAACTTCTAAATTGTTTGTCAGGATTGTACAGGAGGTAGTTATGTGTTTTCCTTGAACAGGATCCCAGACACTTTATTTCCTTTTGCTCTCACTTTAGCGGTAAACTAGCATATTCCTCCTTGCAGACAATCTTTCATAGCAGCATCACACTCGTCCTTGGCCATTTTATCTTGTACGCAAAGACAACTCCATATCCTTGGACCACTTCTAGCATCTCTAGTAGACTGTTTGACTCCAAATAAATCCAGCACACAATATCAAGGTTCATGCGTTGCAGAAAGAGAGCACTTTAATGCATTCAATTATCGACCGGGAGGTCAATCAGTCTCAATTGTCCCAAAGGCTGAGAAATCTCGACCCACTCACACAGGGCCACAGTTTTTATAGACCGAAACCACAAACTTCCAATAATTATTTCGTACATTAAATAGATGCACACCCCTATTCTCCTACTGGCTCTTACCATTTACAAACCTAAAGATCAACATATATTACCCTGCTCTATTGGTTACTACATTACATGTGACATTCCAAATTCCAAAACCATCCCCCTGCAGATGACCTAATTGGGCAATTAGCAATAGTGAAATCTCATGGCAATAAATTGATGCACAAACATCCTCTCCCATGACGGAATACATTTTGGCACCCTCAACGGTTCCCAGACCTTGCAGCATACTCCCCGTGAAACATAGCATTGCAACTACCACATAGATACATTTGTTAAACCAAGGACAGATGGCTTATTATATGTTTGGCTGTATCCTGGTGGTAAATACGCCAGGATACCTACAAACAGAATTACTGATACTGGCACTTGCTCCAGTATCGATTACGATTTCCGGTAGCCGGTGCAAGTCCCCATTTCATGGAGTCCCATTGCACTCCATGGGGGACTTTGCCGGTATTTCAGGTGGCGGTATTACAGGTGCCTGGAATAACAGCGATTTTCCCCCGTAAGATGGCTGTGAGCCGGAGGTCATTCCGCCACCTCACCGCCCAACTCGTAGTTGGCCGGTGCAGTAACGTGCTTTTATATGTTAATACCAGCACGTTATTACCGCACCGGCCAGCTCATAATGAGCCATAGAAACTGTTAGTTTGCAGGACATTCATCTTGCTTGGGAAAGATCTTCATAGAAAAACATATAACAGAGACTTTACTTTTAAGAAATGATTTCTTGTATTATTTGTGCTACTGGCCATTCGATGTTGTACCCGGTGGTCCTAAGACTTTGCTAGAGGGCAGAAGATTCAAAGTCTGATTAAGTATTTTGGCAGTGCCTCAACCTGAGGCCTGGTTCACACCAGAACACATCTTTTGCAACTATTGCATTTCTGTCTGACTAATGCTAAAGAAATACATTGTTATAACTCCATGTGCTCAACTTCCTTGAAACAATAACTAATATGATTACTTTTCTTTCACTGCCTAACGTCAGCCACATACTCGATAATTTAAGAAGTTTTCTTGGATGGAGCAGGCACAAGTCTTGATTCAAAATGGCAGAGACATTAAAGCACCATGGCATCAGTGCCATCATTGTAATGGCAAAAACCTTCACGTTACGTTTAGGGCATTGCATTTGCATATTTACAACTCCTTTCTAGGTTGGATATCGTAAGCAGCATGTCACCCACAAAGTTAGCAGTTTGTATTCATAGTCTTCTAGCTCAACTTATTTTATTTTTCTCAGATCCCCTTATGGAGATCGTCCAGGGTTCTAGGGCAATGTCGTAAAAGTTTAGTCAATAATGAGCAACCCTGTTTCATGTTTTTAGTTAGTGAGATTCATTGAGATATTTCCCCATTTGTAATGACCCCCGATGTTGCCACCTCATTAAGTGCTCAAACAATTTTACCCATGTTCATTTGTTCCAACACTGCGAACATTTTATCCCATTCAATGTTGTCGAAGGCCTTCTCCATGTCCAGGCTTACCACCAGATGATGCTCTAACCTGTCTTTGTTGTACAAAAGCTTGAGCAATTGTTTTCGGTTAATGTTTCTATTCCTGCTTCTTGTAAACCCCATGTAATTCACGTGTATTACTGTGTCAATACATTGACCCCATTTTTCTGCCCAACATTTTGCAATCATCTTTGCGTATGCGTTAATTAGTGTAGTCTGCTTGTAGTTGGTGCATTCAAGATCATCGCTTCCCAGTTTGAGAGTCACAGTTGTGTGGATCTCCTTCACTGCCTGTGGAAAACTCTGGCCTTATTGAACACCTCTGTTAGTAGGGTTGTTAGTATATCTTAAGTCTCGTGAATCCATGGGGACCTTTGGTCTTACTAGTTTTGGACATCATTATGGCAATTGTTCACCTCCATGTTGTGTGCGACATGTGGTCTATGCCAATGATGCGTGGAGCCGGGTCTGCGTTCAACCTCTTTATTTAACTTCTTTCCATAACTGACCCCCTTCCCTTTGCCCCCGCCCCTTCCTCCCACAGCCCACGTGCCCTCCCTCTCCCAGTGTCTCTTGTCTTAAAGGAATGGCGTCCCATTTCTATTCACATCATCTGCCCCCTGCCCCCACTTATCATGCCTCATCGCTTAGATCTGCTTGATCAGTCTCGGGGCTTCTGGATGATTTGGTGCCACCTCCTAGGGGATTTGCGAGTCTCTCCCTGTTTCCTTCCTTCGGTTCCTCTTCTGTCATTGGTGAGCCTTCTCCTTCGTTCTCCTGTGGCTCTCCTGGTGGATTCATGGTTCCTTCTAGATCCTTAGTTGACTCCCGCCCCTCATCCTCCTCTACCCTGGTATGCAGCTTGTGGAAAAGGATGCATTCCGGGTTATGTTTTGTCCTTCTCTTGAAACTGTGATCATGGAGCCTTTTGCTTCGATCATCTGGAAGGGTTTGGGGGGTCATACCTGGTGTCCTTTTTCCTCTGTTGCTTCTACCGGACCAGCACTTGTTCTCCAACTGTCATTTCGGATTCTTTGGTTCCTCTCTGTTGGTCGGTTTACTGTTTTCCCTTTCTCTTCCGCTCTGGGTCTCGCTCCCTGATTTTCGCATCTTGTTCCTCTGTGTAGTCTTCAAATTGTATGAGCCTTGTTCGGAGTCGTATCATTATTTCAGTTGGGGTCTTCCCTGTGACTTCATGTGGGGTGGTCCGGAAGCTCCTCAACATTTGGCATAAAGCTTGCGCGAATGGCATCTGGTCAATCTTTGCTTTTTGTTGTGCCTTCTTGATGTAGCCATGAAGCGCTCTACCATTCCATTTGCTTGTGGCTAGAGGGGCATGGTTTTCTGCTGTGTGAATTCCATATGTGCTGCAAACTTCCTGAAATCATAATCTTGGAATGGGGGTGTGTTGTCTGTTTTGACTGCATTCGGTACACCCCATTCACTGAATAGTTCATCCAGGACACCCACAATGCTGTGAAAAGGTGTTGACTGTACCAGCTTTACCACTGGGAAGCGTGAGTACTCATCCATGGCCACAAGTAGATGGCCACCTTCTTCCAGCAGTCCAGAGAAATCTATTGCTACCCTTTGCCACCATCCTTTTGGAAGAGGAACCATGCTCAGGGGGCTCAGGCTTATGGTGGCCGCTGCCTCTCTGACATGCTGGGCAGTATGCGAGTATGTCCTCGATTATGGTGTCCATGTATGGGAACCATACTTGGTTTTTGTGTATTTTCTTGGTGTTCGCCAGTCCTCTGTGCCCTTCATGTGCTAGATTGACCACTGTCTTCCGTAGTGACTTAGGTACTACCAGGCGACTTCCAGGCAGTAGTAGTCCTTCTCCAGTTGTAGCCAGCTCCCTTTGTATTCTGGCCATTCTCTCTATTTCTTTCATATCTATTCCCTCGTTGTATTGCAATTCTCTCTTGAAGTTTCTCCACTTGTTGATATTGGTAAGTCGTATTGCGGCTTTGATGGTTGGGTCCGCCTTGCTCTTGTAAGTAAATGTCGCCATAGTGAGGGTTGGGGCTAGTGCATTCTCTGATAGGTGTTGGATGTAGTGTTCTGCTTCTTTTTCGCGGGTGTGCTTTGTTTGATGTACTGGATGTCTCGAAAGATAATCTGCCGGGGTTTGTATCCCCCCACCCCCAAGTTTGTGAATTATCCGGAAGTTGTATTCTTGTAGTCTGTTGGCCCATATTTCTATAAGAATGGGCATCTTTGTCTTTAGGTTCCCAAATAGCGACAGCAGCGCTTAATGGTCCGTGACGAGGGTAAATCTGCTGCCGAAAACTAAGTGGTGGAATTTCTCATATGCCCACACCGTCGCAAGGCCCTCCCTTTCAGCTTGCGAGTATGCCTTCTCCGTGGGTGACAGGGCACGGCTGTTGTAGGCAACCAAGTGTCACTTGGGGGACTGCGGAGGCACACTCTGGGCTAGGATGGAGCCTAGGACTACTGGGCTGGCATCCACTGTGATTTCCGTGTCCCATGCGGGGTCAAAGTAGGTCAGCCCCCACCATTATCTAGCTCTTTCTTAATGGTCTGAAAAGCTGTCGCACTCGGCAGTCCATGTGAATGGAGCATCCTTCTTGAGTAGGAATCTCAGCGGGTCAGTAAGCGTCACGTAACTGGGGAGGTAGTGTGCACAGTAGCCTGCCATGCCCATGAAAGATCTTGGTTCTGAAACTTCCCCAAGCGGAGCTAGGGCCATGATGGCTTCAATTTTGGCTAGGTCTGCAGTCATTTCTGTGCTTGAGAACAACCGAAAAATCGTAGGCTGGGCTTGTTGATTTCACATTTCGCTCCATTTAGGGTGAGGCCTGTGGACTGCAGGATACTTGTAGCAGCATGGCGTCATGTTGGTCTTGAGTCTTGCCAAATACCAGGATGTCGTCGCTGTAGTTGAATGTGGTTATTACAGACAAGATCAGTCAGTGAATCGTCTCCTGGAATATTTCCATAGCTCAGGATATCCCAAAGTTCAATCATTTATATTGAGAAAAACAACTCGAGGGTCGCCAGGGTCGTAATCGGTCTTGAGTCCGGGTGGATCACCAGCTGATGGTAACCTTCGTTAAGGTCAAGTTTTGAGAATCGTGCAGCCTGGTTCAAATGGATGATCATGTCCTCAATATTGGGGCCAGGGTGCCATTCCCTCTGTCTCCGCATAGGCGCAGGCGATCCTTATCCTTTGGAACTACGACAAGCAACGACACCCATGGTGTGAGTCCGCGGACTCTTTCAATTATGTCGTTGTCTAGTAGTAGCTGGAGTTCTTTGGACACTTGCGCTTGCATGTGAAACCCTACAGTGCGTGGGTTTTGAGGTGCTGGCGTCACTGTCGGGTCAACATGTAGGGTTATCACCAGGTCTTTGAGAATTCTGACCTCTTTGAATAGCATCGGGAACTGGGTCTGAATGTACTCCATTGACATTTCAAACAGTCATGAGGTTCACGTTCTTTGTCTTTGTTGGGAACACTAAGACCACTTCTGATTGGTCGTATTGTATGTCAAGGAGGGCCAGAGCTCTCGCCGTGTAGTAATTGAGAAGGCATTGGCCGATGGCTAGGCTCTGTATCACATGTATAGTTGTAGGCACCACCTGCCCCTTGTGGTGTAGTTTGCACTTGAACAGGCCCGTGGAGGGGAGGGGTGATGCTGCTCCCCACTGGAATATCTTTGCTTGGGATGGTTGTAATGGGTACAGTTCCTTGATCAGCTGGTGTATGTTCTCACTCATCACATTGACAGTGGCCCCCGTGTCCACAATTAATTGGTGGTTGAGGTTTCCTATTTGGATGGTCACCCTCTGAGCTGTTCCATTTCCATCTTCTTCACTGATGCGGCATACATACTCTGCTGTATTGATCCATGAGTCCATAGTCGTCTTGTGTATCCATCTCTCCTCCTTGTTCGGGATGGGGTTTTCATACAGGTCTCATGTGTGGCTCATGTCGTCCAGTTCCTGATGTAGGAATGGCATCTGGTTGTGTTCAATGTGATGATCTTGACCCTCTTGAAACTGCGGGTATGATTGCATGGAGAGATCTTCCATCGCCCTTGCAAATCTTGCCTGTCTGGTGGCGCTGTTCTCCCAGTTGTCGATCGCGTCTGTGTATTCGGGTACATTCTGTTGTTGAAGGTCCTTGGCTGTTCCGGGCGTCCGTCCGGGTTTCCTGATCTCCCAACCACATCTCAGACACATCTGTCCCCATGCAGGGCATTGCCCTCGGTGTGGGAATTCAAAGCCACATCAATGGCATTGCTTATCCCCTTGGTGTCCATGAACTAAGCTGGTTTGTTTGGTTCTTCTGGGGCTCATTTGGCTCTTGCCGCACCCTGATGGTGCCATCTGCATGCCTGCTAGTGTTTCTGTTCTCTTCCGGTTCTCCATAGCAGCCGCTTGGGCTTCAACCCTTTCATACACTCTTGCCAGGTCCATGATCTCTGGAATAGATAGCAGCTTCTTCAATAGGTGTTTCCTAAAAAATTGATTGATGATGTACACCCTTCAATGATACGTAAGCAGATGGCCGCGTTGCCTGAAATGTTTTCAAAGTCACAATGGGTGATTTTCTTTTGGAGCTGGAGTACAAACTCCCCTATAGTCTCATGCGGGAGGTGTACACATTGGTTAAATTACTATTGTTCGTAGTCTCTATTGGGGAGTACCACCAATATCTTGTTGCCTGCTGCCACCAGCATGGGGTACATTGTCCTTTCTGGTGCAAGGATTGTCTTCATGATGCTCTTTATCTCCTTCCCCACAAGGTTTGTGAATATGTCTGCGACGCTAGAGGAACCCTGATCTCCCACTGCTTTGATAAAGTCCTCAAACTCATCCATCCACTCTTCCCATCTGTGGCCCTGGTCATGCTGCGGTTTTAGGGAAATGGGCTTACTTCCTCAGAAATGTGGCCCTTGCGGACATAGATAGTGGATTGAGGGCAGGTGCTCCTGCCGCCACTGGCGCTCCCGCGCCTTCCTGTGCGTTATCCACCATTTTGCTGTCACCCTGGTTGCTTTGATAAGTATGTGTGGTTTCTGGTACGTCTGTACTCTTCCTATGCACTTGCTTTTCCCGTCTTCTACCGTGGTATTCAGACAGCTGGTGCGGGCCCCGAGTTCCTCTGGCAGTGCCTTTGGCTTAGTTATTGCTCTTGTATGTTTATTCTACTTATTTTCCTGGTACGTGTCTCTGCCAAGGGCGCCACTCCTCTCTTGGTGGTGTGGCCTCTTTTCCGGGCCTGTGTACTCTTCTAGGTCCCTTTCTGGCCTGTGTGTGGGATCTAGCTTCCTCTCAGGCCTGTGTGTGGGTGGTGGCCTCCCTGCTTTCCCTCTCTGGCTTGTGCGAGTGATCTGTATTAGTTTCAGTCCTTCCCCCTCTCTGTCCTTCCCCACGCTGTTGCACCTTACTTCTGTGCCGTCCGTTGCACTGCTAGTGTCGTGTACCTCTCGCATGATTCTTCCTCCAGCAGCTGAGTGCTCATCTGGTCGGGCTACCTTCCCTCTGCGCCGTAGCCACACCGCTTCCACTCCTGCTGTGGACCCAGCCTCCTTCTCTCTGCACCTGCTCTTCTTGTGTCCTGCTGTCATGCCATCACCATGGCAGGCTTCCTCCACCTATGCGCTGCATACACCATCCTCCTTGGGTGCCAGAGCCTCCAGGCATGCCTCTCCGTGTCGGCAAATCACCTCCCTGGAGCTCACTTCCCTTGGTAGCCAGTTGTTGTGTGCAACATGTGGCCAAGCCAATGATACGCGTAGCCGGGTCTGCGTTCAATCTTTATTTAACTTCTTTCCATAACTGATCCCCCTCCCTTTCCCAGTGTCTCTCATCTTAAAGGGATGGTGTTCCATTTCTATTCACAACACCCCCCTGTTTTTCCATTCAAGAACTGTATGTCGGAGTATGTCAATTCTTGTCCAGGGGTCTAGATATAGTTGCTAAGTCTTTTTATGCCAACTCTGAAGAGAATGCTTCAATTGTCTTTACATGCTTTTTGTTCATCAGTTGCCCATTCCTGGCATTTCTGCTGGCATTCATAGTCTGTTTCCATTCTCTTGAGTTTGAGTGCCATTATTTTGCCAGACCTCATTACTTCCTCAGAGAACATTTATGAATTTCAGAACTATGCCCCCCCCATCTCAGTTTGTACTTTTCTGCCTCTATTTTTTGGAGTGTTTCAAACGAAGGTCAGCTTTTTTTCCACTTGCTCCATCATGTTGACCTTCTATGTTAGTTTGGCTAGATTTTTTTTTTTAATCTGCATAGCCCTGAAACCAATGCCCTCAAGCTGGCCTAAGGTGTCACCAATTTGTGAGAGAATCTGCAATTTGATCCAAAAATTGTTTTATTTCTCTTAGTTCTATTTGGTATGTCTTTCTGTTCCACAATGGCAAGACTGAGATGCCACTGGAAGTCTCTCTTATTTATTTACAATTTCAGTGGCATTTCAACATACACATGATCAGACAGTGGTATAATTCTCATCTCTGAAGATAACATTGACTTTGTAACCTTTGCAGCCATTATGAACAGGTCAATTCATTAGTAGGATTTGTGTGGTGATCTCAGGCTCTGTGTTTGACATATGGACATTGACCAATGTTACAGGTTTGCCATCCAGTTTCACCAATCTCCTATTAGGGTGGCAATCTCCAAATCTGGGTTTTACCTTAAACGTCTTGTTCTGCAAAATACTGACCCCTCTTGTTTTCTCATCATAAGCACTAATGTACTCTGTCTCCACACACACTGTACCTAACCAGGCCACCTTGGCACTAGTTAGATGGGTTTCTTGCAGCACTGAAATGTTCACCTTGTTCTTTCTTAAGTACATTAGAACGCTTTTCTTTTTTTATAGGGTTATTTAAACCATTTGCATTCCATGATAGTATTTTACATATGTTCATGTTGGTACTCCTGGTACTTCTTCACTCAAAAGAATGTAAATGTGTGTTTGGTAAATGGAGAAAAATACTTCTCCAGCATGGCGTCTGGCATGGATTCACATGCTCATGAATATTCCCTGTCATCAGGCTGGGAATCCTCGGTAAAGGAAAAAATCAGTTTCAGTTTTGTTTCTGAACTGTCTTTCTCCTAACAACCAATCACTGGTCTCTGGGTCATACTGCCCCCAGCCAATGAATGCCCTCTACCTACGCCCCTCCTCTGGCAGCCATCTTCAGATTTTTACCGCACGTTCAAGTGTTGGGAGTCCTCGTGCTATAGCTCTCGAAGTTTTACTGCGTATTGCGATTTTTCTAAGAGTTTTGCTCTATTTTTCGGTCCATTGAGCCTCAAGCTCGATCGATCCATCATCTGACTAACGGGGACCCGTTTTTCCAAACTTTCTATGCCCCTCAAGGGCGATTTTTTGTCGTTTCACTTCTTAGAGGATTCCAGAAGATTCTTGGAGGCCTAGACCGCGTAGACATGGCCGAGGATAAAGGAGTAACTCAATACCTCTGTTCTGCAGCCCACATCCTGGGCAGATCCTGAACATCTTCCTGGACGATGGGCACTCCCTGTGCCTTTATTGCCTACATTCGGACCGATCGCACGTGAAAGAGGCCTGTGCGTTCTGTAAGGACATGGTGCCACGCACCATGAAGGACGGTTGCAAGCGGCTCGCCGAGTGGCTGCAGACTAAGATCCCGGCGGCGGGTGAGCCCCAGCAGCATGCTTCTCCCAAGAGGAAATCTGAGCGGTCTTCTAAGACCTTTGTGGGTGCTCCAGCTACCGGGGCCTAACATAAGGCAAAGCACTGCGAGTCCGCGGAGACCGGGAGCGCCGTTGGTATGGGCTCTGCGGCAGCCAGGCTGGGCGCAGCATCGCCAACCCTGTCAACCATGAGCCAACGCTCCGGCTCTGCGAAGAAAAGGAAGTCGGACCACCCGGGTAAGCTTCTGGAGAAGGCCCGGTCGACTCTGACAGAGAAAGCCAAGGGGGAGCAGGGCATTGACCCTTCCCCCACGGTGAAGGCCTCAGACGCGCCTAAGGTCGTGAAGGCCCAGGTTCATCAGGCAAAGGTGTCTATTGAGGGAGTGGTGGCGTCCCTGGCGAAGGCCGTGGATGAAGTACCAGTGGAGACGACCCACAAGACAAGAGTTTCCCTACATGCTCGGAAGGAATCGTCTTTCCTGCCCATTGAGAAGACTCCTGTGAAGACGATGCCGATCATCTCCCCGAGGCCGTCGCGCCTGGCCGAGAAGAAGGGGGGGGCACGGTAGTCCTGCCGGACTCGGATATCTCCTCCAAGGATGAGCTTTCTGGCCTGAAGACAGTGCTGGACAAGTTTGTCAAGGCCAGGTCCTACGGGAAGGACCCCGATGTGGCGAACGTGGAAAGCGGCGAGGGAACAGACGAGGAGCGGCAAGGCGGTGAGGTACCGGAGGACACCACGCCACTGCTAACACTCCCGTCGCAATCGCCACCACCGATGGACAGGTCGGCAGACATCCTACAAGCTCTGCACACCCTATGCTCAGAGATGAGGGCAAGGATGCCCATGCCTCCGATGGGCGATCCAGCAGCGTCTGGACCTTCAGGGGACTCGCTGCCTGAGAGGAGAGGAGTCCATCCGCCTCCACCCTACCATCCTTCACCTCCATCCCATCCACCGAGGGACGAGACGACGACGGAACGGACCTCCCGTCGCCGGTGCCCAGGGCTTCTCCACCCAACGAGATCGGTTTGTTCCAGGCCATCATCTATAGGGCCTCAGAGCTATTTCAACTGAACCCTGAGGAGAAGAAGAAGGAGGGATTCCTTTATTAGCGCCAAGAGGAAGACCATGCTCTTGATCCTGCTGTTGGATGACATTTGGGACTAAGGGCTGTCCCTCCTGAAGAACCCGATCTCGGCCCCGGAAAGAGAGACCGGTACGAGAAGAAATACAGGGTGCCAGACCTGGCACCGAAGTGTCTCAGATCTCAGCCGTCCCCGGACTCGGTGGTCTCGGCTGCGGCCAGGAAGAAATCTGCAGGGTCGGTGGCATCGACTTCCACTTCCCCACCAGATGGCGAGGGAAAGAAGCTAGATGCCATGGTACGACGAGTCATCTCGTCAGCGGCAATGACCATTAAGGCGGCCAACGCTCTCGCCATCGTGGCCTGCTACGACAGGGAGCTTTTGTTTAAGATCGCCCCTCTCCTGGACTTCCTTCCAGACAAGAGGGCGGAGGCCCTTGAAATCCTACAAGAAGGCGAGGTGCCATCGGGCCGTGCCATCAAGGCGGCCACGGACATCGCCGACACCGGCTTCCGCCAGATGGGCAACGGTGTTTGCCTTCGTCGGCGAGGTTGGCTGAAGGCCACCAATTTCCATCAGGACGTCAAGACAAGGGTATTGGACATGCCCTTCGACAGGGACAACTTCTTCGGCAAGACGGTGGATGAATCTCTGTAAGCAGATACCGAGACGGGTCGTGCCTTGGGCACACTCCAACAGCAACAGCCGTCCTTTCAGACCTCCAGAGGCAAGTCCCATGGTGCCTGCAAAGGATTCTGCGGGCAGCTTCTCTTCGTACCGTCAACGAACCCAGGAACCCTACAGGGGCCGCAGCAAAGCTGGAGGAAATCGTTGTTGTCGCCAAGGCCCCTAAGGGGGAACGTCCACGATGAAGCAGGACTGAACCAGCCGTGACGCCGGGCCCCCACGTGAGCACCCCGGTTGGAGGCCGGCTGGCAAACTTCATCGGCGTGTGGAAGTCCATCTCTACCGACCGTTGGGTGCTGGACGACCTGACCCACAGGCACACCCTGGAATGCCAAAGGAAGTGTCCCCGCGTCCCACCAGTGGCCAGGCAGGAAAACCATGTCCCTCAACTGCTTTTAGAGGTACGAGCGATGCTGAAAAAGGGCGCGATAGAACTCGTCCCGAAGAGGCTTCGGGCCTCTGGCGTGTATTCACGGTACTTCCTCGTCAGAAATAAGACCGGCGGTTGGCGGCCCATCCTGGATCTCCGCCGCCTCAACAAATATATCAAGTCCCAGAAGTTTCGGATGGTCACCCTTCAGCATGTGCTGGGACAACTAGAGGAAGGGGATTTCCTGGCGTTGCTGGACCTGGAGGATGCTTATTTTCACATCCCCATCCACAAGGGGCATTTAAAGTTTCTACGCTTTGTGTTTCAGGGGCAGCACTATCAATTCAAGGCCCTTCCCTTCAGTTTGAAGTCGGTGCCAAGGGTCTTCACCAAGTGCCTGGTGCCAGTGGTGGCACGGCTGCGTCTGCAGGGGTCCACGTCTACCCCTACCTGGACGATTGGCTCATCCGAACGAAGTCAAGGGAACTCGCCGTCGAGCACACAGCGAGGACCGTCCGCCTGCTCACAGAACTGGGGTTCTCAATAAACTATGCAAAGTTCTGCTTGGTGCCATCGCGGGACGCTCGGTTTCTGGGGTCCAAGCTCAACACAGTGTCGTGCCTGGCTTTGCTGTCGGAGGACAGGATAAAGGCCATCCTAGGCAAGGTACAATGGCTGTTGACCATGGAAATTGCCAGGGTGAGGTCCATCAAGTCCCTGCTCGGCATTATGTCGTCATGCATCTACCTTGTTTGGCTGTGCAGGCTGCTGATGCATCCTCTGCAGGAGTTCCTCGACGCCTGTTGGATCCAAGTATCGGGAAGCTTCGAGGGCAAGATCGCCCTCAACAAGAAATTCCGCCAAGCGATTCGGTGGTGGCGCGTCTGCGCGCATCTAGCTGCAGTCTCAGACTTCCAGACCCCAGCACATCAGGAGATGGTGACGACGGACTCCTCCCTAGAGGGATCGGGCGCATACACTGGAAATCTCCACTCAAGAGGCTTTTGGCTACTGGAGGAGAAGTTGTTGTACATCAACGTCCTGGAGCTCCAGGCAGTGTTTTGGGCCCTAAAATCATTCCTTCCGTCCCTCAAGAGCAAGGTGGTGCGGGTCTTCACCAACATCACCAGCATGATGTTCTACATCCGGAAGCAGGGGGGCACTGGATCCCCGGCCCTCTCCAAGGAAGTGCAGGATCGATGGCGCTGTACCGTCACTCATAGGATGTTCCTGGTACCCTTTCATCTGGCAGGAGTGAAGAACACGATCGCCGATTCACTCAGCAGGGAGCTGCGCTCTTGCCACGAGTGGGAGCTCCAGCAGGATCAGGTGGACCTACTGTTTCGACGATGGGGCAATCCCCAGATCGATCCGTTTGTGACAGCGACAAACACCACGTGCTGGAGGTTCGCCAGCAGGTTTCCCCAGCCGGGGAGCATGGAGGATGCATTCTCCTTCCCCTCGGACGACCTATTCCTCTATGCATTTTCCCCATTGCCCTTGCTTCTGCGACTCAATCAACTCAGAATCAAGCTTCCGGCGGACGCAGATCTTCTCGCCAGGGAAGGAGGCGTGATTCTGCACCACGACCCAGGGTCGCTAAACTTGCAGGCCTGGTTCCTGCAGCGCTACAGTTTGGTGGATACAATCTCCCGGCGGACTACACGGAAGTGCTTACCAAGGCCAGGGCTCCCTCTACACTGAAATGCTACGGCCACAAGTGGAAGAGGTTCGCCGTCTGGTGCAGTGCACAGAAGCTCGACCCTTTACGGATTACGGCCCTGCAGGTGCTACTGTATTTGCTGTCGCTGGCCAAGGAAGGGTTGGCCCATGCTTCCATCAAGGTTCATCTAGCGGCTATCTCCCGCTACACCAGAACTCTGGGGTGGCCGTCGTTGTGGTCACACTGCCTGGTCAAGGAATTCATTAAAGGACTTTTCCGTTCGTTCCCGCCGGTGAAAGTTCTGGCCTCGGAGTGGGAGCTCAATGTGGTGCTGACTAGGCTCATGGGTCCCCCGTTCGAGCCTATGCATTCGGCATTTTATCGTGGAAGACAGCGTTTCTTGTGGCCATCACCTCCGCACAAAGAGTGGGAGAAATTCAGGCCCTCTCTTGTAAACCACCTTACTTGACATTCCATGAGACGGGGGTGGTGCTGTGGATGCACCCCTCTTTCATGCCCAAGGTGCCGTCAGACTTCCATCTCAACGAGCCCTTGGTGTGACCCGTTTTCTTCCTGTCGCCGGCTGAGAGGACTTTGCACTCGCTGGATGTGGCTAGAGCGCTGAAGTTCTACGTGGACCGCACTAAGTGTTTTTGGAAGACATCACCGCTGTTTGTGAACTTTGGACCTGTGAACCAAGGGAAGGCCCTCTCCAAGGCTTCCATTTCCTGGTGGCTCTCCAGCTGCATCACCCATTGTCACCGGTTGGCAAACCGACTGTTGCCTGACTGTCTGAGAGCCCATTTGCCCATTTGACGGTGTTCCTGTCTGGTATGCCCCTGCTGGACATCTGCAGGGCTGCTACATTGAGGTCGACGCACACCTTCACGAAATTCTACTGCGGCGACCGGGATTCCAGGGAGGAATCCGGAGTCGGCCAAGCAGTGCTGCGCAACCTGTTCGCTTGAAGGTGAGCCTGGTGAGGAGGTAAGAGATGCTTAATGTTGAGATGCTTAATGTTGAGCCTTGCCACCTCCCGTGGTTGTGCATGTGTGTACTGCTATGTATTCTTTATTCATGAGCATGTGAATCCATGCCAGACCCCATGCTGGAGAAGGAACAATTTACTTACCTGTGTTAAAGAAGGAACAAGTTACTTACCTGTAACTGTTGTTCTCCAGCATGGGTCTGGCATGGATTCACATGCAAACCCTCCCGCCTACCACTCTGCGGCTCTTCTCTTGGTCCTACTGCCACTTTACATGCTACCAAATCTGAAGATGGCTGCCAGAGGAGGGGCTTGGGTAGAAGGCAGTCATTGGCTGGGCAGTATGACGCAGAGACCAGTGATTGGTTGTTAGGAGAAAGACAGTTCAGAAACAAAACTGATGTATTCTTTACCGAGGATTCCCAGCCTGACGACGGGGAATATTCATGAGGATGTGAATCCATGCCAGGCCCATGCTGGAGAACAACAGTTACAGGTAAGTAACTTGTTCCATATAGGCTACACCTGGGAAGAAACAAGAGGATAACATTATTACTCTAGTTTCTCTTAAACTTCTACCTAGTAATGTAATGATTTTAGTCCTAAACAAGTGTGTCTTAAGTAGAGGGCACAATCTGCTGCTCATCCTCCCTCCAGTCATCTGACAATGTTAAATATCAGTGTGCCTAACCTCTGCTTTTAGTGGTGGGAGTAAGGCATTCATGCATGTCCCCTGACTGACTGGTGGGAGTATTGGCTAACCTTGTACAACAGGCAACATCACTTTCCCTCCAGCTTCTTATCCACCAGACTCTTTTACAAGGAATATCCCATCTGAAGACCCACCTTGGTCCCTTCTTCACTGCTGCTCAATCATTTGTGGTATGCTGTGCTCCACTCTAAAAAATAAAAATAGTCCCTTACACATTTGACTCAACTTCTAGCCCTAGACCTGTGGACCTCCACCTCCCAAGTCTCCATCAGCCTCTCATGCCCATACATCCACCCCAAAGCCTTTCCACTATTCAGCCAATCTTAACATCATCTTTGATTTCCCTGTAAGCCCCAGGGGATATTTGGTAAACAATATGGCCAGAAGATCTTCTGCGTAGGCTGTAAGTGTGATGCATCAGGCCATTCAAAGTTCATGCAGGGCTCTAGGGTGGCTAGTCCATTAACTGATGCAGAGTAGTTTTCAAGTATAGGCTAGTTGTTGGTTTAACGTGTGAGCCCTGATTCACCATGAATGTCAAATTCAGCTAGCAGATTAAAGTTCTGTTGGTCACTACATGCACTTTAGACCGTTCTCTCCTATACCTTGTCTTGGACCAAACATGCTACGGATGTATTCTAAAATGGTGGTCCGTTGTGAATGAGTTCTGAAGGTTGAAGTCATGGGCAAAGGTTTCATTAAGGCCATGCCGCACACAGAGAAGAGCACAGGCAGACACTGTCTCCTATGGGTTTCTTCAGTATCAACATTACTGCTAGGTCCTTGCTTTCATGTTCCTGTCACAATTTTCCACTTCAGAAGAGCTATCCTGTGTGGAGTATGTCACTTCTGTCCATGGGAATTGGATCCCATTGAAGTTCATCCCTTTGACTATCTAACCATTCATTTTCTGTTTGCTTCAAAAGACTGTTATTTGTTCATCTCTGGAAGCTTTATTTTTCGAATGTGTTACATATGGCTATAACATATTGTTTCTCATATTTTGAAAATGTCTCTATGGAACTAAACTAGATAAGTGTTACATGTGAACATCTTTCTCTTACATTTGTATTGATTTTCAATGTGTCACTTCATATTAGCAGTGTTCACACCAGAGGGATTTTCTTTGCATTTGTGCTTGTGGAGAATTGCAGAGGGACTCCTTCCGGCCAATGTGTGCCCTTTTATAGGCTCTTATCTTGCAACTATAACCTCAATTACATACCAGGGTTATGACACTACAGATTAGGTTAGCACAGTAATGTGGGGGGTTATGTTTATTGCCTCTGTTCGGCACCCCTTCTTTACTTCTGCATGTTTTGGTCCTGGTTGCTGCAAAGCATGGTGCAGGATCTGGATGTTCCTGCATGCACATTACATGCTACGCAATGATGCTTCTCTCATGGCCCTCGCACAGTATCCCACGCCATCATGATTTAAGATAAATAGCACACATGATTGGCAGAAATTGATCTGGGAAGTAAAGTCACCCCAACTCCTCTGGACACAATATGCCTCAGTTATGAATGGACCATTTACTGATTTCCCTCCCCCGCCCCCTCCATCAACGTCATTTGTAGTGTCAAGCTAATACTAGTATGGCGTCAAGCCCATTCACCCTGTAACCACTAGTCAATTAAGATACACTATTAAACACTGCTTTTTGGTAATCAGTGCATTAATTAAGCCCTAATATTCTATATTACAGCCTGTACAGTCTTCTTTCTTCCGTCATATACACAGCATTTTACCTTGGAATATAGAGCTTCTTTTTATTTGGATGTCCACTGCCATATTTCTCACCTCACATGGTTTTTCACTTGTGTAGTACTTCAGCTGCTGGCTCCTGATATATATAAGTAATTTGTGGGTTTCTACCAGGTGAAGGTTCTTCTCTAGATTCCCAGAGCAATTACTATGTGGGGAGGAAGGATAGCTCAGGGGCAACGTGTATGACTTGGAAGCAAGACAACACGGCGCAACACAGGTACGAATCCCGATCATGCACTTAGAAACCACTTGCTGGTATTAAGTGCGTTATAAATTAACTAATACAATTAAAAATATGTCCTTAGTCGAAAACCCCAAGATTAAAACCAATGTCTATCTGGGTAATTTGATTCTACTTTCAATTTGTCCATTTTGCAAAAATGTTATACACTTATGGCTTCTTTTAGGAGGGTGAGGTCTGGCATTTGGTCATTAAAAAAGGGCTGCACTAGTGCGAGAGTGCTATTGTTAGAATGAGTCTCCAAATACTTCTTAACCCATTTTAGCCTTATGTTAATGCTCTGTTTCCACTCAACCATCATATTTTTTTCCCATAGTCTGATTGTTTCGTCCTTTGAATTCTTATAGGCTTGCTAGTTCCTTTAAGCCTTGTTCACAACTATTAGACATGGGCTCTAGAGTGTCTACTTATATTTCCAAAAGCTTCATGTTTTACTCAAATGCAACTGCTATTCTTACCTCCCCAATTTTGCTCAGGACCTTCTGTTCTTTGTTAAAGAGAGCCACAATGGTTGCCTCCAATGGAGGACAATGAATAGTCTTCAGGGCAGGTACTTGGCCATTATTATTTTTCTTGCTTTTGTCTCTCGGCAGTTGTAGAATCCATAACTTAGATATCCTAATTTAGATTAAAGATGTTTAAACCTATGCCACAAACCACCCACCACTTCCTCCTACCAGATGGGTAGTTCATCACACATGTAAATAGAAAAGACACAACATGTAGTGAAATGTTGAGTAGAAACACTCTGGCCTTGGAAAGAACTTGGACCCAAGGAAGTACACCTAGTCCTGGGTGTCGACAGCATAGCCAATGGATAAGGGGTCACAGGGATCTGTTGGCCACAACAGGGAGATGCAGGTTGCCTAATGTGGTGTAGCACTTTGTCCATGAGTAATACCTCTTTAAAGTCTGAACATCCTTCAGTTAGAGCCTTACTAGCTGTGTAGATATTAGATATCAGCAGTGCTGGTGCGATCATGCTACCACTGTGTGAGATCTAACGAGATGGTTTGACACACAGCTATTACAGTAGGAATTGGAAGCTACAGCATTGAATGCAACTATCAGTTTCCGAAAGATGTCGGGCTTGAACTGGATAAGAGGGCCCTGCCTTAAAGGCCAACATAGGTCACTTGTGTAGGCCACCATGTGCACCATCCACCTGGTCGTTTTTCTGGATATTAATTGTGCAGTGCGTCATAAACCCTTCAACTAATGGTCCCACGTACTACACAGTTTTGCTCGGGCCGATTGAATGTGAGCCACTTCTTTGGTGCTTGGCCTGTTTTTTGTTCCAGTCCTACCATGTTACATTTTCATGCCCAGCGGCGAAGACTTGAGGGTGTGGAGGAAGAAGATTACACTTCCCAGACACACTGATATCTTACAGGGAGCTCGCACTGGGCCACTCCCTGGCAGGGTTAGCAGCTGCCACTGCCAGAAGAGTCTGCAGTCTTTGGAAGCGGGCAGGCCCCTGTGCAGCATTAACTCATTGAAAAAAAGAAATGCCTGGTGCTTTCTGGCACGTAGAACACCTGAGCCAGGACAACAGCAAGGGAAGATTTGTATATTCTGAAGGCCCTATCCTTGATCACTTGCTCGAACATTGTGAGTTAAGTACAAGAACTAGCACTTAAGAGACACTGATTTCAAATGTATCATGAGACTATAGTTTTAACAGTGTAGGCGGAGCAGGGATAATAGAGATGGATATTCATTACTTCATGGTTTTCAGCTGTTTATCCATGTCCAGTCCATCCTCATTTCCAGTCTAATAATGTGTGCATTTTAGTTATTAACCCACTTATAGTAAAACCATGAGCAGAGCATCATATATTTGCATTAAAAATGGTTCCTTTGCGCTACTCCAAAGTGTCAATCTTTTTAACTCTAATATTGGGGGGCATTTTTTGCTGCTATTGGTACACATGCCTGCCTCGCAATTTCAGGAAATTAACGAGGTCATTTTGACTTTTTTTGTTTCTTTTTTTGACTATAGAGATGTATTGCCCCATTGAAAACATACATATATTATCTTTTTTTTTTATTTTATTTGTGGGCGGTTTGTTACAAACCTTTACAAAACATAAGTGAAACAGCATAAGAAAATTACTCGGAACAAGCATAAAGTAGACAATAAGTATCAACCTTAAATGTTTAGCCAACAGACAGATTAAAAAGAGGTAGTAAAATGTGCACATAGTATAATCCCTGTAGGAATAATCAGTTAAGAGAAAAAAAAGATATTTTGCCATAAAATTCATAGCAATGTCGTCCAATCTGTAGGAAGATAAGCCTTTCAGTTTATTATTCATTCCCAGCACAATTCAGATATATAACATAGCAGCAATAACTAAAGATTTGGATCTTACTTTTAAAGTCCTTTCCCAAAACAGGGAGTCTGTGGGGTGTCTACATTGTGAACAAATTTATGAAAATATAAACCCTAATGGGTATCAAATTGATATACTGCACAAATAATTGCTTAAGAGACTCCAACAATCCTACTTTTTTTTTTTTTTTTTACAGAAGTGACAGAACCTAGCCGGAAAATCTGACTTGCTAACATACCTTAATAATTCCATGGTTAGCAAGAGGTTAATTTGACACAAAAAAAGGCAAAACACATCTATGTCTAATTTATCTGCAACAAAGCTTCTCAGTCACTCAGTGGCCTTCGGAGGAATAGGCTATCAGAAAGAAACAAGGATAGAGTGATTTTCTTACTAGAGCTGCCTACTTTGTGACTGATACTAGAAAGCGCTGATGTGCCGCTTATCTAAAAGAAGACAGTAAAAGAAAGGAAAGAGATCTTTTTAACAACAAATTGTCCAGTGCTTTTCCCGATGGTCAAAAGCTCTAGGCAAATATTTAACCTAATACGTCCTAGGCCACTGTCTCGTATGTATATGGATACATGAAGAGAAAAAAAAAGGTTAAAAAAGAACACCCATGGCATATGCTCAGTAACCTATTCTGGATACATGACAATTTAATAGCCCATACACTTACTGAGTGAACCTAGGGTTACTTAGGATTAAAAGAGAAAACCCAATATAGGAAAAAGTTGCTTTTGGGTAGCAACACCTATTGGGAAGTGAAAGAAGACCAAACACTCCTCACTCTCTGTTCATAGATACTGTTTCTTGATGACAGGGAGTGTGAAGAGTTACAAGTTGCTCAAAATATGGGTAGGCAGACTTTGGTCTCCTGTATGTAGCAGCCACCATCTACCGGTTTCAGTGGTGTAAGTGTTGATACAGCTATTTTTTTCAGGACAGTCTTCATAAATATCTGAGTTAGGGCAAAACCCTGTTCATTGAAAGTCTATGCCCTTCAGTTTACTGGCACGAGGTTGAACCTGAGCCTCATAAAAATAAAGATCCGCAATGAACATTAGGTGATTGTATCAAGTAACACGGTAACTGATTTACTCTTTTCGTCAAAGCGCAGTTGACGAAACAACCTATATTCAGTTTTCTTTTCTGAGGTAGTAATCCAGTCTTCAAGCCACAATTATTTCTTCACAGCCAGGGGATTGGAAACAAAACCTTCTTTTGTTGCATTTATCTTGTCCAATATGTCGGAACAGTGTTGAATCCAAGAATTGCAAGCCAGACAAGAACCATGTGATGCCAACGTAAATATGTCTGAATATAGAGAATTGGGCAAGGGTGTTACAATCTTGGTATAGAGGGTCAGAATTCTCCACTCTACCATTGCCTTAATGCAAATAAGGGCCATTTCAGATCCAATTACGGCATTCGGAACACCTTGAGGTCACTTTAGAGCATGGCACCAAAGATTTCCCTCAACTCTTTTAGAAGAAAATTTGGGATCTTTGAATTCTGCTCTGTACATCAGAGCAGGAATAACCTTTGACTTACAAAATGTCATGACTTTTAATAGTGGACATTTCATGATTTTCCAATTTACTTTGCTCATCTGGGCTGCAAAGGCTACAATTTGTGGGGACATCCTTTAAATCACTTAAATTACAATACTTTTGTTTAATTTGAGAGCCAAGATATCTTCATAATGCCACCTTATCCAATTCAAGATTATAAAGATGCCATTTAAACATGTTAAAAGTTGCATCTTTTGGGATTTGTAACCAGAAGGTTTGTTTTTTGAGGATTGGTTTAAAGATCCAGATGCTGAATATTAGTCAGCATAGAAGTTGATTGAACGCTACAACCCAATCAGCATCGGATCTAATCAAATAAAATCATCTGCATAAGCAAGATGTATTTGCATTGAGCCCAAACAGGGAGGGAAGACTTTATGTATGCTAATGTTACAGGGAATGACTGCCATGTATAAATGAAAAAGGGCCAAATCCAGAACACAACCTTGGCGTAAGCCTTGGTGTGTCTGGATGGGGACAGTTGGAGGACCTTCCTTGTCCAGTCTAATTTCAACCTGTGTTTTAAGATGTAAGTATATTAAGGTATCAAGTAAGGATTTTGGACACCCCCAGGTGTTTGTTCTGTTCCACAATTTGCCCTAATTAACCTTTAGCAAAGGCCATGCTTAGATCAATTAGGGCACTGGAGAGTTTTTTCCTCGAGTATTGCCTGTTTTTGAAGTAAATAGTCAGTTGAACTGTTCAAAGAGGTGCACAACCTCTTCCTAAATCCTGATTGGTTCCTGTCGTCTAAGATGTTGGACTGTTGTGACCATGCTTCTAGTTCATCCAATAAAATGGATGTAAACAAATTTCCTGGAAACGTTCAGTAAGGCTATCAGTCGATTGTAACTGGGGTTCCTCCTGTCACCCTTCTTGTATATGGGTACAATGTGGGCTGTCTTCCAGGTAGATGGAAGACAGCATTTCTTACGGATAATGTGTTCAAAGAGGTGAAATAAGATGTAAGGCCACAACTCCGGATCACCTTTTAAGGTGAAGTTGGATGCCATCTGAAACTGGAGTTCTCAAATTATTAGCTTTTTTTTATTATGTTAGCAATGTCTTGTTCAAATGTAAGAAGCCAATGAGAATCCCTATAATGGTGATTTAGATGTGGACACATTTCAGTCTCTGAATATACCTTTGTATGGTGTTGCTTCTAAACCAATTCGGGCATATGGTTTGCTCATTCTCAATTGGCTCTGGTAAAGAGAATTGATTATTTCCCACACGCACATGTCTTGGTTAGCTATAAGTGCTTGTGGCACATAATCTGAATCGCACTGAAATAGAATAGGGTTATGATATTTAACCCAATTTTTGTTATCTTGCTTTACATTTTTATAAGTTGTTGCTTTTTTAAATCATAGAGGGTTCATTGACAATTTCTCAAGTTAAACCTGAGTTTTGTTTTCCTATGGTGTAACAGTGCATCATGCATATGAAGTCGACGTTGGAGTGCCTGAGTTTTGAACATTACAGGGTTTCCCTCCAATTTGGGTTTAATAAAAAATAGAACAACTTTCTGGCCCACAACATTCAATTAACTGTATTGTACTATTACCAGCATACTTCTAAATGTGATTGTTAAATCGATACACCACTTTGGGATTCCATTTCAATCTGGTGATTGCATGGTTTATTCTACTAGTGGCTAAATGAATGTTGGCGGGTCTGCGTCCTATTTTTAAGTCTAAGAGAAGTTGAAGAATCACATGGTCACTCACAGTACAATCCACCACAGTAAAGGATCAGCATAAAAATCTAGAAATACAAATGTAGTCTAATAGAGAACTATATCCCTCTTTTCCACATATATTTGGCAGGAATACCGGTGGGTATGTTGCCATTGATTCTATGCAAATCCCATAAGTTTATTAGAACATTGCAGCATTTACTTCTTGTTCTTGAGTCAGTCATGTCATCTATTAATCAGGTACATTTCAAATCCCCTACCCAATTTAGTTTTGGGTAAAAACAACGCGTTCCAATCTGCTAAGAGATAACCCAGACATTTAAAAAGACATTTCTGACTAATTCCAGCAGGTTCCAACAGATGTTTGAGACCAAACAATTTAAAGAATTTGCCATCTGAGTCTTGCCAGGAAATTCTGACGTTCAGTATTTTGTTACCTCACAAATTTAATTGGACAGAGTTACTTATTAGGTTTGTTCTAATGGTGGTTAGAAGACCCCTAGATGGTGGTCCTTTGGGACCTTTTTATGCAAGGATATGAAATACAGTATAACCATCCATCAGCGGGCCCTCGGCCAAGTTTCTTGGAAACACAAAATGTCACAATCACAAAAAGAAAAATCATACATTGAATCATTAAAAAGATGGCAATGACCTCTGGTATTCCAAATTAGTTTTGGTTGTGAAGAAGCCGAGTTTGAAGGGAAATCCTCACAGGTGGAGGTGCCCCTTCTTAATGAACTTGCTATCTAAGACCAATCTCGGTCCTCCCAGCTGGAGGTTGGTTCAGGTTGATCCACAGAAGTGATGTCGCATTGGCCAGATTTGTCATTTTTACTGTACATCGCATAGTCCCAGGGATGGCCAAGACCTGACTTCTTGCCAGAGTGAATGCTTGGTAACTCATCAATAGTAGAAATATATTTTAGTTTGTAAATATCATATCATAACTGCCCTAGAGCTTGTTTCATGACAATGGACATGATTAAGCTAAAAAAGCACTGTATATGGACCAAATCAGTTCGAGCATCATTAGGGAAGATCACTAGATCAATGCATTTGGAGTTAATTTGTCTTGGGCAGGACATTTCCTAAAACCTTGAGAGAATGTTCTGTAGATTTAAAATGGTAGAAGATGCTTTCCAACCCAGTTACAAATGACTATGTATAAAATGGGCAGGCCTTTTTGCATGATTTTGTGGTGCTTTTAGTAACTTTGTGTGTCTTTGCGAGTAACACATATTTTTCATCTAAAGTGCGGAAGTTCAAAGTGCTAGAAACAGGCACAGACTCTCCTTGAGTGTTATTAGTCAGTACGATGGGTGGAGATTCCAGTAATTGAAATTCATCCTCACCCTCTTCTATGGAATATGTGGAGAAATCCGATATGCTTAACACCCCTTCCTTTGTATTACAATTCCCTGATTTACACTTCATCAAGGACACCTCTAGTTCTTCTGAAGAAGGCGGGTTTGTCTTTTGTTAATGATTTCCTCTTTTTGCCTGGGACTCTTTGCCAAAGATCGGCCAACTTGGCATGTAGAGCAGACACCAGCGCAGTCCTCAGCCGGCAACTGCAGTCATCCATATTTGCATAACCTGGGCACTTGGCCACTTCCTGGACCATAACCTATACTTAATATGCATTCCATACCTGAACCTTTATCATAGCAATATTGTGGCATAATAGGCTGCAGATTTATTAAATTTCCACAGCAATCTGCTAATTGAAATCTACTACATGATTGTCAGTGAAAAGAACAAGTTACTTACCATGTCTGGTAACGTTCTTTCGATGGGATGTACCTCCGATGTATTCCACATCTATGACAGGTAATGGCCACAGCTGTGCTGCTTCGGAAAATGTTTCGGCAGAGGGCGTCCTGTGTCGATCTGTTGTCCCTCGAGGGCCTTGGTCGAGGGTCGACGTCACCGGATGTTATATATAGGATGCACGGCGCCCGTAGCCTCAGTTATAGTTTTTTTTCCCCAGAACGTGTGGCACCAATCTCCTGCCATTATGACTGCAGAAAACCTTGCGGAAACGTAAACTGCAATCGCATAAGAAATTCAGTAGAGGGGCAGGCTGGGAGCGCGATGTGGAATAAGTCGGCAGAACATCCCATCGAAAGGACGCCACCAGACATGGTAAGTAACTTGTTCTTCAAGGGGATCTTGTCCTCCGACATATTCCACATCTATGACAGACTCCCAAAGCAGTACCACCTTATGGAGGTGGGAAAAGAATTTACAATTTAGAATTTTAGAATGCCCAATCAAATGGCTGAATAAAGGACTGCCTTACCAAAGGCCAAATCCTGCCCATGGATGGAGTCCAAGGAATAGTGTCTCACAAAAGTATGGACAGAGGCCCATGTGGCTGCTTCGCAAATATTGCAAATAGGAACGCCCCTCTGTAGAGCAGTGGAGGCAGCCACACCCCTAGTAGAGTGAGCCCGTAAGAGGTTCTACTGGAGGTTCCTTTCCTGCCAAACGGTAACACTCATAGATCGACAAAATGATCCATCTAGACAAGGTCTGTTTGAAAACAGCCTGGCCTTAGCGCCTTCCAGCATAACCAACAAAGAGCTGATCGTCCACTCTGACCCGGGACATCTGTGAGAGATAGAAACTCAAAGCTCTTCTAGGATCCAACCTATGGAGCCTCGCCTCTTCCTTACCAGAATGTGGAGGAGGATAAAACGCCAGAAGAATCACCTTCTGGCTCAAATGGAATTCCGACACAACCTTCGGAAGAAAAGAAGGCTGCACCCGCAGGACAACCCTGTCTTTATGAAAAACAGTAAAGGCTGGCTTGGCGGAAAGTGCCTACAACTCACCCACTCTGCGTGCGGAAGTAACCGCAAATAAAAACAGTTTTAAAGGACCACAGTCGCAATGGACAAGAATGTAAGGGCTCAAACGGAGCTCCCATTAGGAACTTTATAACCAAATTCAAATCCCATCCCGGCACCTGGAAAGGCGACTGTGGAAACACATTAGTTAGCCCTTTTAGAAACTGAGAAATCAAAGGGATCTTAAAATAAGAACATTCCTCAGACAAGTGCTTAAATATGGACAGCGCCGCCAGGTAACCCTTAATGGTACCCACTTGCAGGCCCTTGTGGGCTAAAGAAAGCAAAAAAGACAAAACAAAAGGAATGGAACATTGGAAAGGATCCACATTCTGTACCCTGCACCAGTCAAAGAACTTTGTCCATCGGCAACGTTACAGGGATTTCGTTGCCGGCCTTCTGGCCGAAAGCAACACCTCCATCACGTCTTTGGGGAGGTCCCAATCCTTATACCTCAACCTTTCAGTTACTTGACCTCTCCGCAGCTTTTTATCTGGTTGATCACAGCTTACTAGTGACAAGGCTCGGAGAGGTCGCAAATTGTTCCTCGATGGCATCAAAATGGATTGCCTCCTCCTTGGGCCTTTGCATGGTTAGGGTTAGTGTAGGTAGTCATCACTCCACTCCTATCTCACAAACTTGTGGTGTCCCACAAGGCTCCTGCCTGTCGCCATTACTTTTCAACTTGTACATTCGACTTCTTCTGGACCTCTTGAACAAGCTAGGTGTTCAATATACAAACTACGCAGACAACACACAGCTCGTCATCCAGCTAAGCGGTCAGTATAGAAATGATATTGATACCATCAATAACATCTACAAAGCCATCCAGGATTGGATGGCTTGTAACTCACTAGCATTAAATAACAACAAGACCAAACTAATGATAGTATCCTCCAAGAACACCCGGAGTAAACTAGATACTAACTACTCCCATTTCCATATTGCAGCTAACATCATTACTGTCCAAAGGAAGGTAAAAACTCTGGGAGTTGTCTAAGATGACGAATTATCCATGAAACCGCATGTCTCCAACATCAGGTCCAGCTGCGGACTGATCAATAAGCGTATAAATTACATACGTCCCTTTATAACAACTGAAAACTGCGCACTTCTGTCTACGGCACTGATTTACTCCAGACTAGATTATTGTAATAGCCTACTGTCTGGAACTTCTGCCGCAAATATTCAATCCTCACAAGTGGCACAGAACAATGCTGTACGGACCATTTTCAATCAATCTCGCCGTTCCCATACCTCCATCTTCAGGAGGAAGCTTCATTGGCTTCCTGTTAAACATCGCATTTCACACAAAATGCTCACTACGACACAAATGCCTCTCTCTCAGCAGCCCCATCTACCTGTCTGAACGCATTCACATCAAGAGCAATGGAAGAAATCTTTGCTCCTCCTCTGCTACTGTCCTGGCTCCCCCCAGATTTAAGACTGCCAAATTTGGTGGCACCACTCTTGAAGTTCAGGGTCATCTACTCGGGAATGCCCTGCCGGCTGGGCTACGAAAGATCCAAAACTACCTCCTATTCAAAAAAGCCATAAAAACCTACCTTTTTAATATGGAGTAATCGTTTATGACCCCCCCTTTCAGCTCCTACTGGCTTCTTTGTTGTCCGGTCTTGTCCTTGTCTCTTTGTGTGACCTGAGGCCCACGGGCATGCGGCGCGTTATAAAACATTAAAATAAATAAGTATGAAGGCTGAGAGACTTGACCTCTGGATGGAGAACCCGACCCCCCTCCCGCGAGAGCAGATCGTCTCGGTAGGGAAGACGGCGTAGAGGGCAGATGGACATGTCTAGAAGGTCTGGGTACCACGCTCTCCTGGCACATGCCGGAGCAATGAGGATCATTCGGGAACCAAACCTCTGAAACACTTGCAGAATGACGGGGACTGGAGGAAACGCGTACAGCAGTGGGAAGGACCACTCCACTACGAACGCGTCCCCTAGGGCTCTTCTTGGAGGAAATTCCCGTGAGCAGAATCTTTCACACTTCCAGTTGACACTGGTGGCAAAGAGATCCACTTGTGGGGTTCCCCAAAGGACAAAGATCTCCAAAAGAACTTCCTGAGCCAGCTCCCACTTGTGAGAGACTGTGCTGTGCATGCTTAGAGCGTCCGTCGCCGCATTTTCGTCTCCGGCCAGATGAACTGCCAACATCGAAACTTCCTGCTGGATGGCCCAGAACCAGAGCTGCATTGCCACTCTGCACAACGGGAGTGACCTTGCCCCCCCTTTTTTGTTGAGGTAGGGCATGGCCACTGTATTGTCAGTTATAATCAGGACATTCTTCCCCTGCACAGATGGTAGAAAAAGCCTTCAGGGCTAGCCTGACGGCCCTCAGCTCCAACAGATTGATGTGGAGTCTAGACTCCGACAGGGACCAACGTCCGCTGGCTGTCAACTCGTTGGCATAAGTGCCACAACCTATGAGGGATGCATTTGTCACGATCGTCACCTCCGGCCATGGTTGCCAAAATGGTGCTCCCTTCATCAGATTGCCCTCGTCGGCCCACCGTAGAAGATCCTGGGCGACCGAGGTCGGAATCTGAACGGGATCCGACATCCTGCCAGAGAACTGCGACCACTGCATCTTGAGAGCCCACTGCAGGGATCTCATCCGCAGCCTGGCCTCTGGCACAAGGAAAATGCAGGATGCCATGAGGCCGAGCAACATCAAGAATTTGAACGCCGGGAGACTCTGGGCATGTTGAAACTTGTCCACCATATGCAGAATGTGATGAGCCCTCACCTGGGGAAGCGAGCACTGCTCCGATGTATTGGAGCCGCTAGGTAGGTGTCAAATGTGACTTCTTTAAATTGAGGGAGAAGCCCAGCTTGTGGAGGGAGTGGCAGGTGACGGACAGATGATCCAGGGCTTGCTCGGGAGAGCACGCCCTGATCAACCAATCGTCCAGAGAGGATTAGACGTGAATGATATGATATGTTTTATTTCTATCGTGCTCGTACACAAGTGTTTCAGAGCGCAACAAGTCGAGGGAGGGGAACAGGGGAGAACAAAACAGTGATCTTACTAGGCCCAGTGACATTGAGAACGCGCAAGTGCATGGGATAGGGGGAGGGGAAAAGTGCATGGAAGGGGGGAGAAGCGGAAAGTGCGAAGCAGAGGAGAAAACAGATAAACAACAATAAATAAATAATAAAAGCAACAAACAGTTTTAGTGCAGCCAGCAATTTGCAAGTGCTAGGCTTAAGGCAGCAGACAGGGTAGGTCTGATAAGTGCAGGAATAAAAGGGGGGGGCTGCATGGGTACAGATACAGACCCCAGTGCAAGGGGTGGCCCGGAGGCCGTGCGGGAGGGTGGCAGGGTGAGCAGGTACCTGGGCCTGGAGGACAGAGGGTGGCCAGGTGCACGGTGCCAAGAGGGAAGAGATCAGCAGGGTAGAAGGGGAGCGAAGGCAGAAGAAAAGAGGATGGTCTTGAGGTGCATCCGGAACCGGAGATGGTTCTCCTCAAGTTTTAGAGTGGCAGGGAGGCTGTTTGAGAGAGAGGCTCCAGCCGAAGACAGAGATCTACCCCCAGCTCGTTTCTTTGAAAAACGACTGACCCTGAGGGAGTTGGAGGTGGAGGAGCGAAGAGCTCGAGAGGGTAGGTATTTGCGGAGGGATAGCTGAAGGTATTTTGGGCCCAGGCCCCAGAAAGCATTGTGGACAATGCAGAGGGTTTTGAAT
Source organism: Ambystoma mexicanum (assembly GCF_040938575.1). Taxonomy (NCBI): domain Eukaryota; kingdom Metazoa; phylum Chordata; class Amphibia; order Caudata; family Ambystomatidae; genus Ambystoma; species Ambystoma mexicanum. The sequence goes on along the minus strand of NC_090936.1, from coordinate 134,144,977 downwards.
TTAATCCTTGCATCCACTGGGAGTCAATGGAGAGATTTCAGAGCTGGAGAGATACGATACCAGGGTTTGAGGCCAAGGACAAGTCTTGCAGTCCTGTTCTGGATTAGTTGCAGAGGGCGGAGAGTTGAGGCAGGTAGATTTAGAAAGAGTCCAAGCTAGAGAGAACCAGAGCTTGGGATACCATGAGCTTCTGGGGGAAGGAGATACGCTGCCGCCACCAGCACCACCATCAGCTTGGTGAAGACCCTCGGGGCGGAGGTCAATCCGAACAGCAGGACCCGAAACTGAAAATGCGAGTCTCCAACCGCGAACCTAGGTTACTTCCTGTGCTTGGGATGAATCGGCACATGAAAGTAAGCATCCTTGAGGTCTAGAGACACCAACCAATCCTGAAGTTGCAGGGCCTGGAGGACTTGAGAAAGACTTACCATCTTGAACGTGTCCTTCCTGAGGAGCTTGTTCAACCAACGCAAGTCCATGATGGGTCTCAATCCCCTGTCTTTTTTCGGGATCAAAAAATAAGGGGAATAGCATCCCTTGTTCCTCTCCGCTACACGCACCAGATCTATGGTGCCTTTCTCCAGCAGGGATAGGATTTCCTGTGCAAGGAGCGGATCCAGATGCTTCAAAGAGAGCTTACCCAGTGGATTGTCGTGAGGCCTCTGCCGGAGGGAAGACAGTAGCTGTGAGCTATGATTGCCAGAACCCACACATCTGAAGTAATTGCCTGCCATTCTCCAAGATGCTGCGCAAGTCTGCCCCCAACCGGCGAACCATGGGACATGGCCTCGTGACTGAGCGGACGCAGCTGTGGCAGTGCCTGAGGGCAAAGAGGCAACTGCCCGAGCGGCTTTGGCACCCCGCGCACCTTGCTTTCCACCCTTGGTACTCTCACGGTGGCCCCTTTGACTGGCAGCTCCTCTCTATCTACTAAAGGAAGAGTAGTATCAAAAGGAACCTCGCCTCCATTGCTGTCCCCTAGGACGAAAAGGCAGAGGTTGACATACTGCAGCGCTCAAAGACTTTGCTGCAGCTTTGGAGGCTGTAACCTCTCAAGGCTCTCGTCAGCCTTGCTGCCAAACAGATGAACACCATCCAAGGGCATGCTCAGAAGACGGGATTGCACATCAGGAACAAACCCCGACTTCTGCAACCACGCAAACCTGCGTATCACGGTCCTCGCAGCCATGGACCGGCTGACACAGTCTGCCGTGTCCAAACCCGACTGAACGGCCTCGCACATGGCATCCTTGCCGTCTTGAAAGAGGGCTAGAAAACTAACTCCTTCCTCCCCTTTGGGAATATGCTCAGCCGCCAAAGACGCACAGTTCCACAGAGTGTGTGTGAATCTTGCCAAGGCACAAGTGGAGTTGACAGACTTCAATGCCATACCCCCAGCCGCAAATACGTTCTTTGCCCAACCATCAAAGCGCTTATCGTCCCTATCAGGAGGGATGGTAGGGTACGCAGCCTGCTTTGAGGAGGCCACAGCCGCCTGCACCACCAAACTCTCCGGGGTAGGGTGTGTCGATAAGTAGCAGGGGTCACTACTGGATGGACGGTATTTTTTTCGGAAGCGACCTACTAACTGCCGGTAGACTCTCCGGAGCAGTCTAGGCCGCTGCCACCCTCCTTTACAAAGCCATGTGAAACGGCAATACCGGGTCAGTTGGTGGACCTTGATCCAGGATGTCTGTCAAATCATCCTGAGTAAAATCAACATGGGGAGCAGACCACCCCAAGTATTCTATCACCCTTGACATGAGACGCTGATAGGAGGAATCCGCATGCGCCCCAGGCTCAGGTCGGCCAAACTCCACCTCTGGAGAGGTGTCAAGGCCACTAGCGTCATGCAATGACTGACGGAGTTCCTCCATCTGACTATGCCCAGATAAAATATCATCCGGGACATGAGGAGGCACAACCATCTCCTCACCAGATAGTTCCTCAACCTCTGAAATATTTGGCAAAGGTTGGAAAAACTCCAATCTAGGAGGAGGAACAGAATAGGGCTCAAAAACAGGCCTCACAGACTTACTGAGAGCCTTCCTTGGAAGTTCCACAGCCCTCCGGGGCACCTCTGACAAATCCTCCACAAACGGCGTTGAGGGCGCTGAGGGAATCGACCTCGACCGAGGTGCCGACAGCAGCGACAACTTCTTCGAGGGCAGAGCCCCGAGAGAGCCCCCTCAACGGACACGGCACTGATGCCTTCTTAAAAGGATTCACAGGTTCCGACAGTCTTGATGGCGTTGTGGACCGGGACCTGGCTCTGGCATGGCTAAAGCGATCTCCCTTGTCCGAACGGGACCTCGACGGCTCCCGATGATCGCACCGACCGCCTGAGCCCACAGGTGTGCGAGTGGTGAACTGAGCCCGTACTTTGCCGGCTTCTCTCGACGGCGCGGACGGAACTGTGCCTTGCGACTCGAAAATCGCTAACATCTGCTGGCGGAATGAATCCCATTCGGCTGGCGACAAAGACTTGGTGGGACAAGTCAACCTTCTGGTGGAGTCCTCCGACGAGGACGGGGAAGGCGACCGGTGACGGCGCTTCCTATAATGCCTTGACGAGGCAGAGGAATGGCAGGAACCACTCCTAGACCGAGACCCCCTGGATTTTTGCCGATGCCGAGAGTCGCCCCTCGAGTCATCAGTCGAAAGCCCAGCGGACTTCGATATATCGGGCTTAGACACCCTACCAACCTTCAATTTCTTCTTAAATTCCCGCAAGGCCTTAGACGTCAGGGACTGGCAATCCTCGCAGTCGTCGGTGGCGTGGCTTTCGCCGAGGCACCAGTAGCAGATATCGTGCGGGTCTGTGATGGACATCTTCGAACCACAGTCCCGACATTTTTTAAAGCCTGATTTCGGGGTAGTAGAAGTAGAAGAAGACATTGCTTTCGAAGAGAAGAATCGAGCGCGCCGAGATTACTAAGCAAACACGTTTGCGGAAAAAACAGAACTGAGGCTATGGGTGCCTTGCGTCCTATATATAACATCCGGTGATGTTGACCCTCGACAGAGGCCCTCGAGGGACAACGGATCAACATCCTCGATGCAGGACGCCCTCTGCCGAAAAGTTTTCCGAAGCAGCACAGCTGCGGACATTACCTGCCATAGATGTGGAATACGTCGGAGGACACAATCACCTCGAAACATACTTTGGCAAAATTGTTATTCTTGTGCAGTGACCAGTCGACTAAATCACACATTCTTTGCTTCCTCCTTATTTACAACCAACTCTACTTTATTTGTTAAGCCAAAACTTCCCTAACTGCAAATGTCCCCAACCCACCTGCCCGTTCAAGAGATCCTGAGCTGGTGGAGTGCCGTTCTTGATGGGGGAAGCTGAGCTCTCCCTTTCCTCAAGCCCCCTCGCTGCTGGGCCTCAGTGAGGAGCTGATCCCAGGAGAAGCGAAAACCCCTCCTGATTCCTACCAAGCTCACTTTATAGTCTTTACAGTCCAACTGGTCGCTTACATACTGCCATGCCACAGATTGCAAATAGAGGTTTTTCGGTGAATCTTATGAATAAAAAGATTCTAACACTGGATGCAGTATTTCAAAAAGTGTTTCTTTATTCTCTGTAGTGTAGACACATGGTCTGCAGGTGGTCAGCCAACACATGTTTCGACCCCGGAGGGTCCTTCTCAAGGCAGGTTGAAGTAAACAGGGCGGGGGGTGTTGCCTCAAGGGTTTTCAATTGAAGCCGTGTGGCAAGTTTATCATGGTCGGGTCTGATGCAGTTCATGGCCGCCACCGCTGTCCGTCAACACACACCCCGTTTACTATACTTAAACCTACCTTGAGACCGACCCTCCGGGGTCGGAACACTTGTCAGCTGACCACCGTTAGACCATGTGTCTACACTACAGAGAATAAAGAAACACTTTTTTGAAACGCTGCATCCAGCGTTAGAATCTTTTTATTAATAAGATTCACAGAAAAACTTCTATGTGCAAGGTAACCAGGACTTTCCACTGTTATCTGTAACCAGTCGGGTCCATGCCTGGATGCAGCTGACCTTGCCATCTGAATGAACTGTTCCAGCTCCATCTCTGCTTTTTCTGTGGGCAGGGTTGCTTCCCTCTGTGCTTCCATCCTCCTGATACTGCCTGCTGCATGCCAATAATTTAACCTTCACTTGTTTTTTTGAACTTCCCCTGCTCTGAAGGTTTTTGGGAAGGTTGATTCTAAGCTGAAATTCCAGGGTTTCATGTTGCAAGTTCCAACTGGGCAAAGTGTAATACAGCGGCCCTCGAGTGAAAAGACTTCCCCTCACGGCACACGCACTGCAATGGCTCGACAAAGGAATGACTGCTTTTCGTTGTGGCACGTTCCTCTCTGAGCCTTCCTTGTTCGGTTTATAATCAATGTGAACTTCTTGCCACAGCCAGTACCCCAGGCCTGCCTTGTTGGTTTTTCATTAAAATGGAAGTTTACACCGCAGCAACCAGTCCGTCTGGCCTCCCTTGTTCGGTTTCTGTTCAATCCTTTTCAATTCCTCGAATCTCCCAGAAATCTTCTTTTGGCTCCTTTCCCAACGATGCTCCGTAGCCCACAGCAGCGTAAGGCCCACCTCCCTTGACACGTGTGCAATTCAGGCTCCTATGCACACCCTGTCACAGCTCGTCCTTTTCACAGATGGAGCCGCGAGCCACACTGCAGATGCCGGCAGCACTCCCACAGCTAGCTGAGAGGTAACCCTAATGGCTCTATGATCATGCTTCACAGTGACCCTGCGAGGCGATCCCCACTGGCACACGTGCTGCTCCTGCTCCTCCAGTAACAGGGTAGCACTGTTGAAAACGCTGTCCAGATGCAATACTACAGCGGGTCTACTGTGAAAGAGGTCATCTGATGCTGCCGAGAGCTGCTAACCCCAATTGTGGCCTTGGTAAGCCAAAGCCCCCTAGCTGACTTACCCCCCCCCCCTAACCCCCTCCACCAGCAGTCCCTTGTTCTTTTCCCGGGCGTGCAGCCCGTTTTCGCAGGCTTCTCCCCCCATCTCCAGATTTTGCAGGCTTCTGCCCACTGAATACTTGTTGATGTGGTCAATGCACTGTTAAGCATTTGCCTCCTTGAGGAGAGGGGGGGCTTTGCCCCCTCATTGTCACCACCTTGTACTTGCGGTGCAAGGCCCTTTTTTAAAAGAAGGGACTGTGTAGCTCGAAAATCTGTCCCTCTGGAACTAGCAGCATGGAGAAACTGCGTGACCCAACTGCAGTCAACTGTAATCGCACGTTCTCCGCCTGCCACTATTAGCGACCTTGCTGCGGTTGGTTCTGAAATACTGTCGCTGGTTATCAGTTGATGCCAAGTGGCTGAGAAGGGCCGTCATTTGGGGTTTGCCAGGGGTTACAGTTGCGACCCCTGGGGTCACCCTTGCTACCCCTAAAAAGATTTTTTTTTTTAAGCTATGGCTATTTATTTTAAAGCTGGCTTTCGTGTTAAGGCCCCTTAATAAAAATTTTAAAAAACAGGGGGGTTTCACAAATGTAACAGTTTTAGCAGTTACCTAAAATAAGAAAGAATAGGAATAACAAATAATTTGTCTTTCTGAAATTCTATACAATAATTGCTAGACTCATTAAATGTTTATTTCAGGCACAATACAGGAGGTGAGTCACTGATTTCGTCTGTTCTTAAACACCTCAACTCACTAAATTATTACCAACACAGGTTGGATGATATTGTATGTATATTTGTTCTAATCGCTTAAGCTTAAGTGCTTTACAATAACACATCGTTATCATTTGGCCTTGGACGTCTGCTTGAATTGACAGTAATTTGGCAATATGAGCATATACACTCATATTAACAATACATATGGTGATCCATTCTTGTATGAGATGTATGTCACATCATAGTGATCGTATCACAAGAGCAGATAGGACCTGAAAGTCACACCGCTTAAACAATATGATTCGAATTTGACAGTTAATATAGAGGGACCAACTGCAAGCAACTGTATCCAGTAGTGGAGCCTCTGCTCAAGTCTCCAATAATCAAATATGTGAACAACTAAATGACACTGACCCCACTTAATTTATCATAATGTTATCATGTATAACTTTGCGAGTGCAGTAAGTAATGCTTAGTGACAGCCTTTCGGCAGAACAATGTGAAACGCACTGAACTGTTGTAGTATTGGTTAGTTATATTTCAAGGAATTTTGTTTACAAGTTTCAGATCGCATTATAGTGATATCGTAACCATGTGTCTGAAACTTGAGGAGAACCATCTTCGGTTCCAGAAGCACATCAATACCGTCCTCTTTGCCTCTGCCTTCTCGCTTCCTCTCCCCTGCTGATCTATCTGCCACTGCAACTGGACACCTGGCTACCCTCAGAACTCAGGCCGAAGTCCCTGCCCACCTAGCTGCATACCCGCACTGCCTCCTGGCAACCCTTGCACTTGGGTCTGTATCTGCAACCCTACAGCCCACTTACCTGCACTTATTAGACACCTGTTGTCTGCGCTTAATTCTTCCACTTACCACCTGCTGGTCGCACTATTTGTTGTTGTTTTGTTCCTGTGGTCAGCCCTTTCGACTCCTTCACTGCCCTTTGCACTGTCCCCCTTCCCTGCACTTGCCTGATCTCAATGTCACTGGTGTTAGGCAGAATTGCATGCAGTACCCTCTGGAACCACTACACACGATTAGGATTACAGGTGTTAGCAAAACCAACCTTTGGTATAAGTCTGTACCTCACAGTTATTGGTAGCGAGCTGAGCAGCCAGGCTTATCTCAAGAGTGAATGTGAGCAGTACAAGTAATTACACAGAGGACCTTCAGTCACAGTGGTTCAAGTAGACCCTTGTACTCAAGGTTTCTTGGTAAAACACTTACATTTATTACACAATCATTTACAAAACATTTCACTAGTAGAAGACCACTTAATATTATATACCAATACACTTCAATAGAACACTCTAAGATTTTGAGACAGTTTGACCTTCCCTGAAAGAGGAGCAAAATGGCAGTTCAGTTACTTAGAATTGAGCAAAAGGGACAAAAGTAAGTAGAATAGATCACATATACTTATTAAACAGTGCAAATAGTTTCAGTTCACCAGAGGAGTTCAATTCAAGTCAATAGGTCAGGCCAAAATCAATGGGCTAGTGTTCTGGATTGGAAAGAGCAGTTCTCGTATCAAACGGTAAAGTCTTTGCAAAAGTTCTCAGAAGTAGTTTAGGCAGAAAAGAATCATTTGTGGGGTCACAAGCTGATTATGCCTGCAAGTTGAGAAAGTTTCACAAACTTTCACTGCAAGAGTGGCGTTGTCTCAATCGGATTGGCACAGTACCTTAGTATGAAGATTCAAATGCAGCTGAAGTCGTTGGTTCCTGGCGGTTCCTGCAGGTCTCACTGTTCCTGAGCCTCAGTCGTGGGGACAAGAGGGAGGACGTTGGGGGACTCCTGCACTGCACGGGATCGTCAAAAAGGCAAACCAGATGGAGTCACTTCAGTTCCAGTAGCTGTAGATTCAAGCACACAAGCTGGTATCCCTCTCCCTGGTTAATCCTAACCAGCCTTGAGAATGGTGTCCAGGTGGCTTACGAGTTGATTGGTCCCACCAACTCAAAGGAAAAAGTCATCCTTGAAGGGGCTTCTCTGTCGAGATGAACTTGCAATTCAGACCTGCAGCAGGGCTTCACCGGGCAAACCAACGGTCCAGGAGTTGCAGCAGCTGTCCTCTTCCAGCTCTTCTTCAGTTCTTTTGTTCCAGTGGTCGACTCTGCTTTCCAGTCCTGGAGACTCGTTTTTTAAACAGTTTTTCCTTCAGCCTAGCTGTCACTCACCCAGCAGGGTGGCTGTTCTTGCCGGACAGTCAGCCAGCCAATCACATCAGAGTCTATTTGGGTCTTCTAGGAGACCAATCACAGGGAGTTTCTGGCACCCCCCTCACTTCCTGCCCACCCGAGACACTCAGGCGCCAGAGGCGGTCTTCAGTCCTGAAGCCCGCCAAAGGCAAACGAACAAAGAGACCAAACCTGGTTTGGTGCGCAGAGACAAACACTAGAAGGACCTTTCCAAAAAGAAAGGGCAAAAAAAGAAGACCTGTTTAAACAAAGGGGCTTAAGGCGCCATCTTGAAAAACATGGCTCCCTTGATTTTTAGCTGGGAGCCATGTTCGCTGTCGGGAAAAATCATGGTAGTTTGTTGTAAAACCACTGGCACCAGCCTTTTCAATAGGAAAGGGTAGCATTTGACAGCTACATGAGTATTTAGACACGGGAAACTATGTAACCCCTCCAGCACCCCATTGTAAGATGGAGTGTGCTTGGTCTAGGAATTTGGAAAGTCTAGTAAAGTCAATTTCACTTTACATTCTCTGGGAAACGGTAGTATATCCCAGACAAGGTATCTAAACCTTTGGGAAGTCTAAAATACATCCCTGTGTCACTGCAATGAGGGTGCTGTGTAACACATATGAAAAGATGATGCCTATGGAGTTATCTAAAACCCCATACTCGAAGAACACAAGTGAAAACCACACATCAAAATACATGAGAGTGGGAAAAAAGGCTCACACTCCTTCCAGGTAAAAAGAAAATCAAGTCCTCAAAAATCCAGCAAAGTTGCTGGGGGTCTCTAATGTGAAGGGAATCAGCACATTTATGAGAATTCTCCCTAACAACTGGGCCTAGTAAGATGGTTGTTTTGTCCTCCCTTGTACCCCTCCCTTGCCTTGTCGCGCCTTGAAACACTTGTCTATAGGCGCGCTATAAATAAAATATCCTATCATATCATATTTTTTTTTTCATAGTATACATAGGAACAATGCTATGTGATGCTACTTCCTGTTTTGTCAAGGGGTCCTGTTCCATCGCTTCCCGTGATGTCACTTCGGGGTGGTGGTCAAATGACATCACTTCCTGTGATGTCATCAGAGGTCAAATCTTATGTGGTGTCACTTCCACTACCCCTGGTATTTTGCTGAAATGACGTCCCTGTGGCTAAGGCCAGGAATGGGTCCAATGCAGCTGTAGACAGACAGCTTCTGGCGATGGGAAGTTTTGGCATATGCCCATCATTCACTGCTCCTCACATGCATTCCTTGTAGCTTGGATACCCTGCTCTGTACACATTCCTCACATACTAATGCACGTCGGCTGAACACACAGCAGGCACACACTGCTCTTAACTCAACCCTTGCTGCCCTATACTTACACTGCACAACTAGTGCAAGCTGCTCTGACTGAAATCCTCACATGTGCTGCACACAAACCTCACTGTTTTGTTTCGCATGTATGCCCCTCACACCCAGTTGACACTACTCTGCCCACCACAGACCTCTCGGACTGAAAGCGCGGCACTACATAAAGAGCCGGGCTGTGAATTGGTCTATGAACCCTGGCCCATCCTGGCTCCTAAAGGCCCTGCTCGCGCATCGTTGCACGTACCTGTCTTCTTCACTCTATCAGCAGAATATATAAGTGACGCAACCACAGCGAAAACAGACTATAGACCAGACTGGCAGCTTTTAATTGCCACTCGTCAGCTCTTGCTCTCTGCCACACGAACTACACTGACATTTTTATTTGCTCTCGACACCACCGTCGCCAGTAATGGGACAGGTTAATCTTTAGAATACAATACAAATTGACATTTCCATTTCCAGACTCCGCAAAGCCCTTATCTTCTCTCTCAGAGGACTGGTGTTTTTTTTGTTTGCTCTTTCATAAATACCTCCTATCGTTTGTGAATGGGAAGATAACAGCAACGTTATGTTTTTTCACACTGCATACATTTAGCCTAATCTTGGGCAAGCAGTGCATTGCTGTGTTTCCAGCATGCAGCACCTCTGAAACCGTAAAAGGTGCACGTGTGGCCCCGCTGACGGGTGTTCATGTGCAGCCAGCATTCAATAACAGTCAGTGCTGGAAATGGAAACAATCTAAAGGGGGGGGGATCCCACAACGGCCGGGGTGGGGCGGAGTTTGCAGGAGGGGGCAGAGTTCAGAGTGGGGCAGAGCTGGCAGTTGAACTCTGCTCAAAGGAAATGTTCAAAATAATAGTGTAAAAATGGTGCAATTTCTTTCATGCTGCTTCATTCCACACTGTGCATAAATTCCACTTTAAATCACTACCATGGCAGTGGCGCACCCAAAATATTTTATAATTGCCATTTTAAAATCACTTTGGGATCCAATCATCTGATGAGATGTGAAGGCAAGTTACAAGCGCAGTGGTAGGGCTTACATGTGAGGAGGCTGTAAGGAGTCTTTTTAGCCAGACTTCGGAAAAATTGTTGTCTAATGATATCTAAATCAACCTTTCTCCCTTCATGCAAAGTAACTCGTTAACATTTTAGAATATGGTCAGATTCTATGGCAAGTTTAGTGAACTCTGCTTGCCTGCCTCCTGCTGCAACATGTGCTGTAAAATGTGTTTTGGCCTGGGGATGAGTATGGCTCTCTTAGTTCACTTGGTGTGGAAACTTGTGCCCCCGTAGCGAAAATCAAAAACTGGCACCCATGAATATGCACAGTAAGGTAGCATATCTTAAAGACATGCATACACATTTAGTTCAATTGCTCTTACCCCCCCCCCCGCACCCCCCTCCTGAGAAGAAAGTGCACAAGACGAGAGCATTGGCCATTTAAAAAAAAAAGGAAATCCACACCAAAAAAATAACCTGAGGTGAGATTTTCCAATAACTGCGCTGGCAAATTATAAAAGATGCTCACTTTTTAAACCCAGCAATCTATAGTGCAATATTGCCTGGAAAACAAAATCCAAATATGAGGCATGTGCTTTGATAACAATTTTATTGTTCTTGCCGGCCTGCTGTGTTTGGCTTTCAACAATACTCGATTTTATAAAGATAACTTGAAAAGCACACAAACCAGAAATATGCTAGGCAAAAAGTGTTCAATTGTGGCACTATCCCCTACCTCGAATGAAAGACTACAAGTACCAGAATGCAATTCAACAGAAGAAAAAAATGGCCTATTGAGACTTAAAAATGCCTAACAAAATGTAATGTGTAAATATGTTAAAGGAAATAAACGTCGTTGCACACTCTTTCATGCGCCACTTAAACCAAGATAACTCCACTCAATTGGAATATAGAAATACATTTCTGTATTGGTGCGGTTAAATGCCCTTTGTGATGACACGTGTTTCAACGGACCACGCCGTCTTTTTCAAATCAGGGCCAGTATTATAAGTTGCTTAATTTGGAACGTTGCTTTTCAGCTTAACATAAAGATTCACGGGATCAATCCCAGCCTCTGCAGTACCAAATTAACACCTCCGTACGATTCTGTCCACGTTCGGAACGCGTACAGAATCGTACGGAGGTGTTAATGTGGTACTTATAATATTGGCCCTGATTTGAAAAAGACGACGTGGTCCGTTGAAACAAGGGTCATCACAAAGGGCACTTACCTGCACCAATACAGAAATGTATTTCTATATTCCAATTGAGTGGAGTTTTCTTGGTTTAAGTGGCGCTTGAAAGAGAGTGTGCAACAATGTTTATTTCCTTTGATTTACAAAGCGGAGTGGAGGAACCACATTTTCTCCGCTGTTGAGCAACTCATGCGACACAAAATATCTCTGCAATATATCTTAGGGCGCTGAGGTCCATTTTTGATAAGTGTCCCTTGGAGAAAGGTTCCTCAACAAGATTTATTACTTCGTGTAAATATGTTACCTATGTGCGTTTCAATGTTTGACAAAGGCATTCTTCATATATAATGTGAGGAAAATGTTCACTTCTACCTAAAATAAACACTTTTTGGTGTGATAAATATGGGCATGTGAAAATAAGGCAGATCATTTAAACTGGTTTGGGGGAGGGGGTATGTTTAATTGTCTTGAAGGAGAGCATAGATTTAGGCAGATAATTGGTACTTTGTGTGTGATTTCACAATATAAATGTCCCTTTGCAGTTCATAACACAAAAACGTTAACTTCGAAGGGATTGTGTCCTCCGACATATTCCTTATCTTTGATAATTTGTCTCCAGCTTGCTGGCCTCGGAAATGTTTTCTCTATAGAGGGCGCTGCACGTCGACGTCCGCTGAGTTGATGTCCCTCGACAGCCACCGTATCGGCGCCGACGTCTCCATGCCCATAAATAGACACGCGCGGCGTCCGTTGTTCAGTTCCGTTTTTCCGCGCTTCGTGGGGCCTCGGAATATCGTTGCTCAGTTCAGTCAGATAAACCTTCTATATTTACTTGAAAATGCCAACTCGTTCTCGATGGCTTCTTCATCGGAACTGACAACGCCGCGATCCGGCTTAAAAAAATGTCGAGACTGCGGTAAAAAAAAAATGTCGATAACAGATCCACAAAGGATCTGCTTGTGGTGCCTGGGAGCCGAGCACTATTGTTCGGGGTGTGAGGACTGCATGTCCATGACCGCGAAAGCCTTGAAGGAGCGCAAGGGGAAGCTCGAGAGAGGTAAGTCAGTGAAAACATCCTCGAAAGTTTCTTCGGCTGAGTTGAGGCATTCGTCTCCTCGCCGTTGAAAGCATTCCCATTCTAGATCTCGAAGTAGCTCCCACCATTCGTCGAGATCGAGACACTCAAAGAACAGACGTCAAAGATCCCCTTCCTCGTCATCTTCAGTTTCCCCAGAAAGGGTCTCCTGCCCCACAAAACACAGCTCTCAGGCTCAGTGGGAGGAATTCAGGAACAAAATGCTAAGCGTCTTCGAGAAAGCGGCCTCGACCCCCTCGAAGACAGCTGAGGGTGATACCCCGGGTGAAAAACCCAAAAAAACGAAACGCCGCGAGTCGCTGCACCCGGCGAAAGAGTCCACCCGAGAGCGCCACGGGCCATCGGGTAAGAGGGCACCGTCTTCGACGCAGTCGTCGAAGATCCCTTCGACGCATGGATCATTGTCATCAACGCCGTTGTCGAAGGGTTCTTCGACGCATTGGTCGATCGACTCAACGCCATCGTCGCCGATGAAAGAGAAAACCACGGCTACTTCACAGCCAACGGTGATACCAAGAGCCTCCGGCACGACGTCGAGACAGTCGTCGACATCGTTGAGTAGGATCCCGATCCTCTCGAGTTCTTCGAGGCCTCTTCCCGTTTTCTCGACGCCTTCGAAGCCTGTCACATCGGCGTCGACGACATTGACGTTTTCTCAACCAATAATGACGAGTTTGGCTCCTTCTGCCTTAGAAATGGGTTTTACACCATTTCCGAGGTCAGAGTACCCCGCATTATCTTCAATCTATGAAGAAGAGGAGGATTCTGAACAGGAAACCTTCGGATTGCAGAGGACCACACTACCTGTTTCAGAGGATTTCACCTCTGAGGAAAGAAGGTTAAAAGACCTACAGGAATCATTACATGAGGCAAGTGGGCTGGACGCTTCCCCAGAAGTGGAATTTGTTAAGCCAGACCCAGGGGAACATGCCGAAACACCCTATAGAACCCTGATGGCAAGGATTATTGAATTTATGGGTTGGTCTGCGCCTTCCTGTTTTTCAACAGGATGACCTGACAGACATATTAGCCATGCAGCCTTACAAAGAAAGATTTAATCTAATTGGGAAACTCCTGAGGTTATCCCTGCAGTCAATAAAAAATGGTCAGCCAAGTATAGGGTAGCTGCGGCTGACCCTGAATACTTATCAAAACACCCGACTCCAGAGAGCCTGGACGTTCAAGCGGCAACTTTATCAAGCAGCAGGTCCGTTTACCCTACTGTCCCACAGGATAGATATGACAAAAGGTATGATTCTATGGCAAAAAAAAGTCTTATCTGCTTGTAGTATGGCGTTGAAGTCCATCAACGCCACCTGTATGCTCGCCAGGTTCAGTCACACAATGTGGGTGTGTGCTTCATCAGCGACTGACTGAATACCCGAAGGAGAGGAAAGGGAAGCCTTCCTTAACATTATTAAAGATGGCAAAGATGCCATGTGCGAGTCACTTCAAACTGGCATTGATTCCGCTGACAGTATCAGCAGGGCCATGGCGGCAAGTACGACAATCCGCAGGCATGCGTGGTTATGAAAGTCTTGCTTTGCTCCAGATGTACAGGCCAGACTTTTGAATATGCCCTTTGACGGCTCTTCTTTATTCGGTAAAAAGGCTGATGACAGTCTGGAAAAGTTGCAGACATCTAAAGCAACGGCAAAATCGTTAGGAGCTGCAATCCACCAAACTCCTTTTCGCCCCTCAGGAACCTCTGGGAGAGGAAAGCCCTTTCGCTATTATTCCGCATTCGGGAAAGGCAGAGGACAGCCGGCTCAAAAAGGCCAAAGGAGATCCACCCGAGGTGGACGGGTCAAAAGTACTAAAGCCGCAGCAGGTGCTGCTTTACCCTCGGCATCTGCATCAGCCGCCCCCAAACCACTCTGAGGTCTTTCCACACAAAACACCTGTAGGGGGCAGGTTAACTCACCATCTGACGGAATGGCAGGCTATAACGTCAGTTGCTTGGGCATTGGAGACAGTTGCCCAGGCTTACTGCCTACCCTTTCTACACATTCCTCAGAGTCATCCACCGGGGCACAGCTCTCTAAAAGTTCCAGATCTGCTCCTCTTGCAAGAAATGATAGACCTGCTAGAGAAAGGTGCCATAGAACCGGTACCTGTAGCGGACAGGAACAAGGGCTGGTACTCCTCCTACTTTCTCATACCAAAGAAGGACGGAGGACTGAGACCCATCCTGGATTTACGAGAATTGAACAAGTTCCTCAGGAAGGACAAGTTCAAGATGGTAACTCTCTCTCAGATCCTTCAGGCTCTCCAGCTCCAGGACTGGCTGGTATCTCTGGACCTTCAGGATGCTTATTTCCATGTGCCAATCCATGCAAAACACAGGAAATACCTGAGGTTTGCAATTGGCGACTCTCAGTATCAATTTCAAGTTCTGCCATTTGGGCTGACCTCCGCCCGAGGGTCTTCACCACGCTAATGTCGGTAGTGGCTGCGAGTCTAAGGAGGGAAGGGATCCACGTCTACCCCTACCTGGACGATTGGCTGATCAGGGCTGTATCTTCGGAACAAGCTCAGATCCAGCTAGATTATGTCTGCCACTTCCTTCACAAACTGAGCTTCTCCCTCAATTTAAAGAAGTCACAGATGATACCATCACAGAGACTCCAGTTCATTGGAGCGGTCCTGGACACTTCCCTGGGAAAAGCCTCGCCACCAGATTTCCTGAAAGATTGTCCAACATAAAATGTACCACATTAACAATGTGTACTACACATGATATCTGCTCTGCTACATGTATCAAAGTCACAAAACAGAATCTTTTCCCCAGTATATGGGTGATACGAAGGACACAAATGTGTTACCGGATGCAGTATTACTCATGCAGTGTTGCTGCGTCTATCCAATGGGGAATAACTTTACAGTCTGCAGGATCCTCAATTTGGTTTTGGAGTAGTTAGCGCATGTGGTATTCCCAAAGGCAATGCCACCAAACAGGATGTTGGTATGAACTGCTCACAAACAGGAATCTTGAGTTGAAGTATCAAGCTGACTAGCAGGGTTGCCCAACCAGGCTTCTCCAATCATGAACAGATACCAACTCACTTGGATGGAACTCGCACTTCCCTTCCAATAGCTAGAAACATAACTCTAGAACACAATGACTAGCAAAGGATTACGTGGCTAGGATGGAACAGAACAGAACAAGGGAAATGTATAATACATCTTTATCTTTACCGTGACACTTAATTGGACTGTTTGATGGACAGATACTAAACCCCATCCAATTTGAACGCTTCTAAATCGAATAACAACATAAAAGAACAATGGATTTGTCAGAGAAGGAGGCAGCAGTTCCCTTATTTAACAGCATAACTACCACCTTGTACCGTACTGGTATGCACAAGTAACATGCTCCATCTTTCATTCTATTTACTACAGGAACAGCTTCCCACCACCTAAGCTCTAGTCCATTTTACTAGAAATAATCTTGTTCCAACAGAGCACCCCTTTACTCCTTATGGTTCAATTCAGTGCCGTCATGGCGAACACGCCCTCTTTACTTTTCTCGTTTATCCCTTACATGGCTGTTTGTTCCCTTCTATGGCAACCTTAGTTTGCTGGTCCTGTACTTCGCTTATGCCACACAGATCAAAGGTTGCCCTAACGTGTGTACTATTGTTCACCCCACCAGTGTGAAAACTTTGTCACCCTTTCAACTCTGGGTCTGAGTGGTGGTCCTCACTGGACAGTTGACATACACACATGTTGTTTCACCAAATAATGAATGTGCACTCTGTCTGCCCAGCATGCAGAATCAGGTTTGCATGCGGTCAAATCACTGTTTAGATGAACCACAATATTCATTACATTTTTTTGTTGTTGATGATGTTCATTTTCTTTTGTCGGCCAAACTCCTCCCTAAGCAAAACTGTTTTCTGGCTCTGATGAAGGCAGAGGGTTTTCAAGCCACCTCAAGCCAAAACTCAATTTGGCCTCTGCTAATTGATGCATTCATTTAAATACACGCTGCCATTAATCAACTCGTGTGCCCAAAGGGTGGCATCCTTCACCACGGGCGTGGAAGTCTTTGGTTTCCCTGTCTAGCCTTGAACTGAAACCAGACAGGAGCAGTCACTGTCGCTTGTTTGGTACTTATTGTTCTGTCTTTCCACACTACTACCTCTCTATAATGAATTCACTCCTGCTCCTCCTACTTTCCTCTCCCTATGCTTTCTCCAAATCACGTTACAACTTCTTCCCTATCCCTTTTATAAAACTCACTACTCTAATCTCCCACTACTCCATTTATCTTCCACCGTCTTCCAACAAACAAAACCGAGCTAGCCATACCTCCACTAACACTTATCCACTTCGTCTCTCTTCCACTGAGACTTCTCTTCTCTTTCTTACCTCATCAACTGAACATTGCACTCTGGAATACTCAGTCTGTTTGCAGCAGAACCTTCTTTGTCACACACTACTTTCACTCCAGCTCTACTCCCCTAGACCTTCTTGCTATCACTGGAACATGGATTTCGCCATCGGACACAGACCCTTTGGGATCTCTACATGACTCCAAACTATACTGCATTTACTCTCCTTGACTGACTGGTAGAGGTGGAGGCGTCGGACACCTACTCTCTTCCCGCCTCAATGCCTCACAAATCCCCAATGCCACATCCTCTCCTAGGTTGAATTCACCCTCTCTACTATTGTTCTGCCTTACCCGGTTCACATCATCTCCATCCATCGCCCTCCTGGTCCCACTGGACCATTCTTTGAGGACCTTGGGCAACTCCTTCATTCTCTTTCCACTAAACATCACCTTGTTCTTGTAGGTGACTTTAACCTTCCCTCTGCAACCACTTTTCAGAAATCTGAACTTCAGTGTTTTCTTAGAGACCACACTCTCCACTTTATCCATGAACTACCTACCCACACAGGGGCAACTCTTTGGATCTTTTATTCGTCTCCATCTCTGTATCTAATACTACTGTCACACCATCCATATCTGACAACTCAATTGTTTCTACCACCATCTCCTTTCAACCTCTTACCTTTCCTCACCACTTGCTTCACCTATTACTTAAATGAAATGTAAACCTTCTGCCATTCTCCCCTTCCTCTCCGACCTACAGTTCTCACTCTCCTCCTTCACACTGGATACCTCTTCCACCAACACTGCCTTCTTCAGCTTCCAATCCATACTATGACTCATTCTCCTCTCACTGCCCAATGATTACTTTCACCCCTAAATCGCAGCATCTTCAACCATGGGTCACCCCATTCATTTGCTCTCTCTGCACAGACATGTGTCGGCTGCTGCGCAAATGGAGGCATACCCATACACATGAGGACCTGCAACTCTACCTCTCTGCCCTGATACCTCTCAAGTCCACTCTTGACAGAACTAAAAGGGAATCCTATCTAAACCTCATTGACTCTCACTCCAACTATCAGCGGCAGCTACAGGGCACCTTAAACTCACTCCTCTGAAGTCTGACTGTCAACTTCACTCTCACAGCAAATGACCTAGCTGAATACTTTGTTGGAAACACTACTAAAATTAGAGACTCTCTCCTGACCTCCTTCACACTCCCTTCTCCTACATTTAACACTCTGCCTCCTCTAATATCATCCTCTATATCCCACTTTAGTCACACTAATACTGATGAAGTGCAATCTCCATTGAAGAAGGTTAGCCCGTCTTGTGCCCCATCAGACCATCTTGCTCCTCAGCTAGTCAAGCCTATTGCCCCTAGAGTGGCCTCTCACCTCGCCAAACTCTTCAACCTGTCTTTCGACTCTGCTTGCTTTCCCCCTGTTATCAAAACAGCCACGGTCACCCCTCTCCTAAAAAAGCAAGTGGCTGACCCGGAACTACCTGCTAACGTTTGCCCTTTGTCACTCCTTCCGCACTACTATAAAGTGCTTAAAAGGTTTGTGTTCAACCGTCTTACCAATTTCTTAGACATCCACAACCTTTGAGACCCTCTACAAACAGATTTTCGCTCCTGTCACTCCACGGAAACTGCTTTCATGAATGTGGTCAACTTCATCGCTTCTGCTAAGCACGCAAACCTATCCTCTATCCTGATTTTCCTTAACCTGTCTGCTGCCTTTGACACTGTTGATCACAGAGATCTCCTTAATACTCTCTTCCTGGATTCGTGATCAAGCCCTTACCTGGATTGAATCCTACCTTGCACCTCGCCAATTCTGTCTCCTGGAGCAACAACACCTCTCAACTCACTCCTCCAACTGTTGGTGTTCCACAAGGTTCTGTCATGGTTCCGCTCCTCTTTAAACTCTACACTTCTGCTTTTGGGGCACTAATCTCGCCCTTTGGGTTCTCGTACTAACTCTTTGCAGACCACGCCCACAACTTTTTCTCTTTTCCTGAACTCTCCTCTAATCCCTCTATCAAAATTACCAACTGTCTCTCTGCCATTAAATATTGGATGGCTTTGCACTCTCTAATGTTAAACTCTACAAAAAGAAGTACTCTTTTTCCCTGCCAAAGGCTCTCTCTCATCTCTTCCTCTCCTTATCCAGTTCCCACTTGACACTCTCCCCTTCTCTTGTTCAGTTAGAAACCTCTGCATCATCTAGGACTCTTTTCACACCTTCACTACTTTCATCTCCAAAACTGGAACAGCCGCTGGCCTCAACTTTCTAAATATTGGGAAAATCAGGCACCTCTTTCCTTTCAAAACTGCCAAGCATCTCTTAACCACTCTTTTCTTCTCTAAATTGGACTACTGTGCCAGTATCCTCTTTAGTCTCCCCAACTATGCTTTCTGTCCTCTCGACAAGATCATTAACTTCGCTACCGCAACTCTTTGAACTCGCTCACTTCACAACTACTTCCTTGTACCCTCACCAGGCTGAATGGCTGATGCAAAACAGGGACAAATTTACATTTCTTCTCCTGGTTCACAAATCTATCCATGGTAAGGCACCACTGTATCCTCCCCTATCCAACACTTTAAGCATTCTTGTAATCTCTGCTCGCCTCCTTGACTATCCTTGTGGCTCCTCACCAACCTGTGCTTCCTCTTGATTACACACTTTCACTCTGCTTGCTCCACATGCATTGTTTTCTCTTCCCCCAGGCATCCGAGAAACAGTCCACACGGATTTGTCTAAAACCAAACTAAAAGCCTACCTCCTCTCCTCCAGCTTACCCTCTTAACGCACCTCTCATCTGCTTACTAGCTAACACTTTTACCTTGCCTCTAACCTGGCTCTCACTTCTTCTGCCTCCGTTCTAGCACTTCACCCATCATGGTCATGTCCCAAGCACAGTGGCCGTACCGCCTACCTGCACTTCAAAATATCCAAAGTTGGTTGTCCTTAATCTACATATGTCCACTTATGTCTTGTCCCCATTGACTGTTCCATTTACTCCCCTCCACAACCTGGTCAGAATGTCCCTCAAACTTACCCCATTGTACAAAGCTCACTGCTTCCTGTCAAATCTGATTTCTTATCTATGGTACGTTCTTTTGTGATCAAAAGAGAATTTTTCCTCCTGTATATAAATAAATGAATTTACTTTGTGCTGTTTAGGTATGACAGAGACATGGTTTATGTATGTAGTGGTAGGGTTGTGCATCATAAAATGTGCATGAATCTCCAGTGGGTTTTTCATTACTTTGTCATGTGTTAAAATATTTCCATGAAGTCTGACATCCTTTTCAATGAGTAAATTCTATTTCATACTGCCTTTGGCCAGTTGATAACATTGAGTTGATACATAGAACCTTCTTTTTGTTTGTAGCTGAAAGGCAGGAAGCACAATTATCATGAATAGAAAACATGAAGGAAGCACAAGACAGAAAGAGTTGAATATCAATCGTGTACAAATTATGAGAGATGCCAAAAGATGAAATAATAGCCACCAGATGAGATTTATAAAGGGAAAAAAGAAAAGGCCCGAGAACAGAACTAGAGGATAACAAAGAAGAGGTAAAGTGTAAGAAGTCCCAGCCCAAGTTATTGAGTATGTGCGATTAGATAATCGAGTATGTGCGATTAGATAAATAAGAATGAAACGAAGTTAGACGAGAACCAGAACAAACAAAAGAAGAGAAGTTAAGAGTAAAGTATGGGAGAATCTATTTCGCCTCAAACGCTCCGCAGCAGAGGTGGACCCACTGGGGCAGCTGGCGCTGCATTCAGGGAGAAGAATCGGACCCGGGAACACCAGATTCTGCCCGCGACCGCTGGCGTGTGGCCTACCACCATTGCTATACAGGCGAGAACGTCTGGCCTGGCCCCTCCCCCCCTGAGCTGTTGGGAGCGCTGTGGCTCCCTGGGAGGGAAGACGAGCCAGAGACGCGCTGGTGTGTCGGACGACGAGACGCGACTGCATTTCACCAGCACCGACGGACTGCCGCCCGGGGTCCCTCCCACCCGCCTGGTCCTGGCGACAGCACAGACACCAGAACATCCTCTGCCGGCGAACACCATGAAAAATCACGGTTTTCTTGCGGAGGCCCACGCCTGGTGCTGCCGCGACCCCTGCTACGCGACTAAGATGCAGCAAACCCCTGACTGAAGCTGCGGAGCAGCACGAGGGAGAAACACTGCCACATCCCGAGGACGGACCCACGTGTGCGCCCGAGGCCTGGGCCGTGTGCGGACTGCACTGCCAACCTCCCCCCTTGCGGTCTCCTCCTTCACCCTGCCACCAGCGAGACTGCAGCGCCCGGGGTCGAGACGCAGCACGACAAAGGGATCTGGGTGCCGGGCTCCCCTGTTGGCGAACGACACCCCAAAAAACAGACCCGATACCAGCAAGGTACGTGTAAGGGAGCCCACCCTTTCCCCCCCATTCCCTCACGGCTCCATACATAAGCGGACCAGCAACAGGGCCCATGAGACCTGTTGGGCGAATTCGGCCCACCCCCCCCCTTGAAAAGAACTGAGGGGTAAAGGGAAAGGCACTGGACAGCGCCAAACTTGTGGGAGAAGCAGGTGCATCACCTTACACCAGCGGGGGAGAAACCACCCCCCCCCCCACAGAGACTACATACATTCAAGGTGCGGCAGAGGGGCAGTGACTGTGGGCACCCCCCCCTCCCAACCAACATAAGCACCCTGCGTCTACGGCGAGCCTTAGACTTCCCTTCCCTCGCCACGCTGGTGGCTGTGGGGACTGGCAGTGGAGCAACACCTGTGGGGCAATATCAAAAAGGGGACGGACACCCCCAACACACAAATCACAGTCCCAACGAGACAGGCAGCCTCGGAGGAAGGATCCACACCCAAGAGGAACACACTCTACAGTCTTGGATACCGCCTTTGTGCAGACACAACTGTGGACACCCCCTACTGGTTGGTTGCAGGGAGGATAGATCCATGCAAGGTCCCCCCAATTCCAACACCAACCCTCTGTGGGACGTTAACACAAATTACCCAGACCTGACACCATACCGGGTGCACCGACTGCGTTATGGGAAAAGAAAAGGTCAAAAGACAAACCCTCCAAAGTAGAATGGACCATTGCACTGTGGGGGTCCCTCCCCGCCGGGAGACACAGACCCCAGAAGAGGAAGGTACCAGAGAGGAGACCCGCGACCCTCCTATCTCTCTGACTGACCTAATGAAAGCGATTGGAGACTCGAGAACATGTCTGGAACTCAAAATTGGCAGCCTATCCACAGTGGTGTCCCTCATTCGCCAAGACTTATGCAACCTATCGGCTAGAGTCGGTGAAGCAGAACAGAGAGTATCAGACACAGAGGACACGGTCCGTCGACTGGAACAGCAACTAGCCATAATCACCCAAAATGTTAACCAACTTGAATACCGTGCTGAGGACAGTGAGGGAAAGGCGCAACGCAACAATCTTGGGATTCTAGGGATCCCGGAGAAAGAAGAAGGCCCCAGCGCCGAACTTTTCCTGGAAGACTGGCTGGCACATCTCTTCGCTCCAAAAAAACTAGCCAAGTTCTTTTCCATAGAAAGATCACATAGGGTGCCCACCACTGGACGACATACCCCTGGAGCCCCGCCAAGAACGATAATTGCATGCCTGCTAAATTATTGAGACTGTGACGCTATCCTCCAAATGGCAAGGGCCTCTGGCCCAATCACATACAGTGGTTATAGAGTGGGGTTCTACCCAGATTACACCAAGGAAGTCCAAAAGGCCCACCAGTCATTCGATTCAGTTAAGAAGAAACTCCAGCTGTTATCAATTAAGTATGCTCTGTTCTTTACGGCAATGCTTAAAGTCCATTATGAGGGCACCACTCACCTGTTCTATAACCCCAAAGATAAATGGGATTGGCTCGAAACAAGTCCTCAATGGTCCTAGAGCATGACGCTCACCTCGTGGTCCGTCCGCACAGAAACCCAGGCCTGGGCGGCTCT
Source organism: Ambystoma mexicanum (assembly GCF_040938575.1). Lineage (NCBI taxonomy): Eukaryota > Metazoa > Chordata > Amphibia > Caudata > Ambystomatidae > Ambystoma > Ambystoma mexicanum. The sequence goes on along the minus strand of NC_090936.1, from coordinate 134,122,166 downwards.
CGCCCCCCCTAACCTTCGTGGGCCCAGATGTCATGAACCGTTGTCTGCGTCCCTTCTGGACATCGTGGTGCCTGACCCATAGGGGATTGAATACAGTAATCCTTCCAACATGGCCGCTTGATACGGAATGCTTCTTGCCAGTCTCTGCGCTCCACGCTCTACGTTCTACAAAACAGACACGCCCACGGCTCTGCGCGTCTCAACGCTACCGCTTGCTGTAGTTGGACGTGTGTTGACGGAGTTCGCTCTGAGCTTTCTTCTGATTCTTGGTTCCTGGTTCCTTGAATTCCCCTTCCTTCCGCCCTTTCCTTTGCCTTACCTCCAATCTTCCTGGATTTTCACCCGCGCTTGGGTCACGCCGTTCTGTGCCTCAGAGTGCGAGCATCATTTCTTCCTGGTCTCTGTCCTGGTCATCTGAACGTATCCTGGACTTGGATTGTGAACACCACGCTGGAATCCGAGGACCAGCACACGGGTTTATACAAATCCCAGACCGTGAGAAAGAAGACGCCACAGAAGGTCGCAAGCAAACAACAAAAACAGGTGAGAAGGGGAGAGACTTGTGACAGATTGAGACGCCTAAAAAACGATACAGAGATGGAAGCCGCGGTTCAAGACCTCATGCGAGGCATGCAGGATCTAACCACAGAAGTCCAGAACCTTAAGGCTGAGAATGCTGCATTAAAACAGCTAGTCTTGTCACGTGACTCTGCAACTAAGGAAAGCGTGTTATTGGGAGGAGTAGTCGACAAATATGATAGTTCTTCAAAGACCCTGCGTGCCTTCCTTGATTCATGTTTAGTGCACTTCACCTTCAAGCCCTACTACTTTTCCACTCCTAGAGCAAAGGTGGGGTTTATGAGCTCACACCTCACTGGTAATGCCTTGACCTGGGCAACCCCCCTAGTCAATTCGGGCAATGCCCTCCTGGATGATTATGATAGGATTGTGGAAGCTCTAAAGGCCATGTTTTATCACCCAGAGCAGGTTTACAGTGCTCAAGAACGTTTACTTGAATTTCAACAAGGATCCCAGGATATGCTTACCTATGTGACCTGCTTTAAACAACTCGTAAAGGAAGCTGATTGGTCTCAAGAAGCCAGCTTCACCCTTCAGAAGAGGTCTGAATGAAGAAATAAAGGACGAGTTAGCCAGGGTAGCTCACCCAAGCTCCTTCCAGGCTCTCATGGACCTTTCCTTGCAAATAGACTTTCAAATCCAGGAAAGAAAAGCAGAGAAAAGGAAGTCTAAGTGAACTCCCCTAAGGGCCCAGTTTTGGGAGAGAGATGTCTGCTCCACATCAATTCCATCCTTGAACTCTCCTGGACAAAATAATCTCGTGATTCTACAGGCCTTTCTATTGCCTTCAAAGAAAGAATCTTACCCCATCCTGGCATTAGTGGATTGCGGAGCCATGGGCATATTCACAGATCATGATTGGGTCACTACTCACAACATTCCACATGAAACTCGAGAGACTATGCAACCTGTAGAGGCTATTGATGGGAGACTCCTGTCAAACTAAAGAGATCTTACTCTCTATAAACCACCATCAAGAGAGGATCAAATTTGACATTATAAGATCTGCCCACTATCCAATGGTTCCAGGCATGCCCTGGTTACAGAAGCATAACCCCCACATCAAGTGGGCAGCAGGCTCCCTGTTTCTTGGTTCTGAACACTGTGTATGTCCCACTGCTTATCCCTAGATTCCTTACCAAAGTCCTCTGAAGACTCGCAAGTGATTCAGCAAAGTCCAGTCACCATCTCCAACATCATCCGGATTCCCAGGGTCTATCAGGCTTACACAGATGTATTTTCGACCGCCATAGTTCAAGCTCTCCCACCTCACAGACCTGATGATTGTGCGATCGATACTGAACCTTCAGCAGTGATCCCTTTCGTTAGGATGTTTATTTTATCAGAACCTGAAAAAAGGGCACTCCGGGAATACCTGGATACTAACTTGGAAAATGGCACCATACGACCATCTAAGTCCCCGGCGGGTGCTTCGTTATTTTTCGTTCCCAAGAAAGACACCAAGGAGCTCAGACCATGTCTAGATTACCGTGGCCTTAACCAGTGTACTCTCAAAGACCGCTACCCGTTGCCTCTCATCTCGGATATCCTGGAAGCAGTCAGAGATGCAGTAGTCTTCACAAAATTAGATCTAAGGGGTGCCTACCATCTTATTCATATAAAGGAAGGTGACGAATGGAAAACAGCCTTTAGAACACCCTTTGGCCATTTTGAATACCTGGTTATGCCCTTTGGACTTGCTAATGTCCCAGCGGTCTTCCAACGTTTTATGGACCGGGTGTTTACTGATATGCTGTTCATCTTCGTCATTGTATATCTGGACGACATACTGATATACTCCAAGGACCATCTCAAACATGAAGAGCACGTAAAGGCAGTCTTACAACGTCTACGTGAACATAAGCTCCTGGCCAAACCCGAGAAGTGCCTTTTCCATGTATCAACTGTTCACTATCTCGGATTCGTTCTTAGTCCAAAGGGGATTGGAATGGACTCATCAAAGGTAGACTCCATTCTATTCTGGCCCGTTCCAACTACTGTAGAACAAGTTCAGTCCTTCCTGGGGCTTGATAACTTCTATCGGAAATTTATAGCAGCCTTTTCGGAGATTGAGCATCCTATTATTACATTGTTAAAGAAGGATACCCCCTTTCAATGGACCTCAGCCCAAGATACGGCGTTCCAACGGTTGAAGGCAGAGTTCACACAAGCTCTCAGCCTAGCTCAACCCGACATTGATCAACCTTTTCTTGTTGAAACTGATGCTTCCAACTACGCCATTGGGGCAGTCCTAAACAAGAATTGGGTGACAAGCTAGAACACCCCATCGCCTATCTTTCTCGCACCTTGACTCGCAGTGAAACTCATTATACTGTCCTGGAAAAGGAATTACTAGACATCCGTCAAGCCTTCACTGACTGGCGTCATCTCCTCCTGGGAGCCAAACACCCGGTGCAAGTCCGCACGGACAATTGCAATCTTCAAGTCCTACAATCCTTAGAATGTAGAAACAGTCGTCAAGCCTGTTGGGCCTTCTTTTTTGCTCAATACCAGTTTCAAATTCACCATGTCCCTGGAACACGCAACATAATAGCCGATGCCTTATCCAGACGTCCTGATTACGAACCCCTTGAAGATCGGACTTTTCCTAAGATGTTTCCCCACACAATATTTGTTGCCCAAGCAATCACCCTCCTGGAGGATATTCAAATTCAAACTCAGTCCTCTGAAACCTGCAAGGAGTTTAAGAGAAACAATCGATGGAATCTCAAAACAAAGGATGGATATCTGTTCAAGGACAATCGCTTGGTCATTCCCACTCCTGGACTGAGACAAAGGATCACAAGCGGTTTATAGTCAAAATGTCGAAAAAAAATGTCGACAAACAAAAATGTCGAAAATAAAATGTCGAAAATAATAATGTCGACATCCTATACTTATAATGTAAAGTCATTTTTTCGAAAAAAAAATGTCGACAAAAAAAATGTCACTTAAAACTATCAACACCTCACCCAACACCCCCCCGCACCCCCCACCACCACCCTCCCACCCCTCATACTCAACACATTCTAATTATAAATTTATTTATTTATTTTTTCAATAAATAACCAAAAAGAGTATCATTTACTATTGGGGGGGTCCCCCCCCAACCCCCCTCACCCAACACCCCCCTGCCACCCCCCCACACCCTCCCCAACCACCCTCCCACTCAACACATTCTAATTATATATTTATTTATTTTTTCAATAAATAAATAACCAAAAAGAGTATCATTTACTATTGGGGGGGTCCCCCCCAACCCCCCCTCACCCAACACCCCCCTGCCACCCCCCCACACCCCCTCCAACCACCCTCCCACCCCTCATACTCAACACATTCTAATTATATATTTATTTATTCTTACAATAAATACAAAATTTCGAAAAAATATCGAAAAATGTCGACATTTTTGTTTGTCGACATTATTGTTTTTCGACATTTATTTGTTGACATTTTGACTGTCGACATTTTGACTGTCGACATTATGACTGCACACCTCACAAGCCTATGTCATGATACTTTTCATTCAGGACATCATGGCATCACCAACACCCTCCATCTAATATACAGACAGTTTTGGTGGCCGAAGATGAAGGATGATATCAGGATCCATATCCAGACATGTGCAGTCTGCAATAAGAACAAACATGATAATAAGAAACCGGCAGGTCTCCTGCTCCAACCAGCAATACCAACAAGACCCTGGGAAATCATTGCCACAGATTTTATCGTGGAACTACCATCTTCCAGGGGCTACACAACTATCATGGTTACCATTGATTTGTTTACTCATATGGCTCATTTACACCTTTATATAAACTGCCATCCTCATCTGAACTTGCCGGAATCTTCCTGGAACACATATTCCGGCTTCATGGGCAACCCTCCAAGATCATTTCTGACCGAGGACCCCAGTACATATCCCAGTTCTGGAAACAATTATGTCATATACTGGGAATCCAATGTGCCTTGTCCTCGGGTTATCACCGACAGACCAATGGAGTCACTGAACGTGTAAACCAAACTCTAGAACAGTATCTTTGTTGCTTCGCCACTAAGGTCCAGGATGATTGGTCACTCTTAATACCTGTGGTCGAATTCGCTTACAACAATTCGGATCATTCAGCTATCAAAACTAGTCCTTTCTTCTGTAGTCAAGGATTTCATCCTTCAGTTCTACCATCCATTCTTCCAGACCCTACCCCAGTTCCTGCGGTTGATTCCTGGATTGAAACCCTTATTAATGTACACAAAGAAGCAAAAGAACACTTTGAAAAGGCCCGAAGAGACGTTAAACATTATGCTGACTCTATAAGAAGGCCTGGGCCTTCTTATTCAGTAGGCGATAAAGTCTGGTTATCCTCTAAAGCTCCTTCCCAGACATCTGCGACCAAATAAATTGGCTTCCAGATATTACGGGCCCTTTTCTATAAAAGAAATTGTCAATCAAGTGGCCTTTCGACTTCGACTACCAGAATCATGGAAAAGGATCCAGCCAGTCTTCCACACCTCTGTGTTAAAACCATATCTTCTGCCATCTCGAACAGCTCCAAAATCTACACCAGTGATTGTCAATGACCAACTCGAATATGAGGTTTCCAGAATCTGTGACCCTAGGTACTGACGTGGTCAACTACAATATTTGGTCGAACGGAAAGGATACCCTCCCAGTGAGCTCACCTGGGAACCCATGTCAAACATGAATGCCCCAAGGCTGGTTCGAAGATACCATCTTATCCATCCGGGCAAACCCGGAGGAGCTGGGCTTCAGAGGAGGCATACTGTCATGAACCGTCGTCTGCGTCCCTTCTGGACTTCGTGGTCCCTGACCCATAGGGGATTGAATACAGTAATCCTTCAAGCATGGCTGCTTGATACGGAACACTGCTTGCCAGTCTATTCGCTCCACGCTCTACGTTCTACATTCTACAAAACAGACACGCCCCCGCGGCTCTGCGCGTCTCAACACTACCGCTTGCTGTATTTGGACGTGTGTTGCAGGAGTTCGCTCAGAGCTTTCTTCTGATTCTTGGTTCCCGGTTCCTTGAATTCCCCTTCTTTCCGCCCTTTCCTCTGCCTTAACTCCAATCTTCCTGGATTTTCACCCACGCTTGGGTCACGGCGTTCCGTGCCTCTGAGTGCGAGCATCATTTCTTCCTGGTCTTTGTCCTGGTCATCTGAACATATCCTGGAGTTGGATTGTGAACATCGCGCTGGAATCCAAGGACCAGCACACGGGTTCATACAAATCCCGGACCGTGAGAAAGAAGACGCCACAGAAGGTCGCAAGCAAACAACAAAAACAGGTGAGAAGGGGAGAGACTTGTGACACCGGAAGCCGAAACAACACAGCATCTTGCCAACAGCACCATAGAGAATGGATGAGGCCTCTACACCAAAGGGCCCGACCTACAGCGTAACACCATGTAAACTTTAATTTAGCAGCAACCGCTCATCATGCGGTGTAAGCATTATCCCAGTCCGGGTTATCCCGAAGAAGTTTTATAGTTAAGTGTTCAATGTTTGGGCGACAGGTGCTCCCATTCGGGGGTGTGGGGGGGGGGGGGGGAGTACAGGGTGGGGGGAGTTCTATGGGTATAGGCAACCAGAATCACAGGATGAGAGGCAAGATACGTATTCACACCGGCACAGGAAACAAACTGCCCACCGGCGGGGCCAGTGATACCCGCACTATCCAGCTACCAGTCACACAATCGCATGGCAATCTCTGGACATCTCACTCCTGTGAATACACCTGGGTACTCCAAATACACGCTAAACCCCCATTAATCCTCCCTGATGCCTCAGATAGAGCAAACACCAACAAGCTCTCCTTATTGTCCTGGAATGTCAATGGCCTCGGCTCCAGTGTGAAACGAAGATTGGTGCTCCAGTATCTCAATCGATACTCACCACAAATAGTTCTCCTTACCGAAACACATCTGATCGGCACTGAAAACAGCTTCTTCAGAAGATCCAACTTACCCGCATACCTACCAAGCTGGGTTCACAAAGGGCGCCAGTGGTACAATGATACTCATCCATAAATGAGTCCGCCTACAGGTCAGAAAAATACGGACCGACCCTCGGGGCCGGTACGTGATACTGCTAGCGGACTTCTGGGGGGAGAAATGGGGTCTTGCCGCAGTCAACTCCCCCATGCTCACGAAGGAACTATTTGGAGAACTGCAGAACTTACTCCTGGAGGAGGAAGCCAACTTGTGGGTCAAAGGAGGGGACTTTAACGAAGTTATGGATGTCACAGCCGACAGGTCCCATAGGAGGGCTGGAAACTCACTCACCCCGACACCACTCTTCGCGTTCACCGAGGCACTGGGGCTATTGGACACTTGGCGATCACTGCACAACGACGAGGCCGGCTCGTCCTTTTTCTCCAGTGTGCACAAAACACTCTCCAGAATTGACTATGCCTTCATCCCCCGCAACACATCCCATAGGCTTCAATCAGCTGAATTCCTGGCAAGAGGCATCTCGGACTACTCTCCGCTCCTTATAACTATGAAAAATGCTCGCCAACACCCGAATATCACCTGGCTCCTGAACACATACCATTTGCGGCTTCCCGAAATCACGGAAGAACTTGAGAAAAAGACCACGCAATACTTCGAAATAAACAAAGGCTCAGTGGAATGTCCAATCTCGATATGGGAGGCATATAAAACCGTCCACCGAGGAGAAGCCATCTCCACGTTATCTGCCCACCGGAAATGACACGCTCAAAAGATCAGGGAGGCAGAAATGCAAGTACAAGAATGTGAACAACAACTCCTTGCACATAACACCCATAGTGCAAAGGAAGCCCTGGTAACAGCACAAGAAGCCCTCAGCAACATAGCTGTAACGCTCACCTGATTCCCGCAGAGGCGCCGGTCTTGACTGGGTGAATGCCGTATCTTCAAAGGTGATGTGTAACACACGGTTGGCTCTTTGGGCTGGACCTCTGTGCACTGTATGTCTGACTCGAAGAGTAAGATGTCTGCAGATAGAAAATATGGGATTAATGAACTGGGGTTATTGGGTGCCTCTCTCCTCTTCCCTTTCTCTTCTCCTGTAGAACCCCAAAGGTTAACGCCCTCACCTTAGGTAAGTGAACGCCGAGCTCTCCATCTGCCTCGGGGCAGGGTGCCGTAACCAGTTTCTTCACTGGATAAGGGTGCAGGCCTCTTGACCTCAGAGGACTGCTGTCCGTCGTTAACTGCACGAACGGTAAGTTCTGGGCACTTCAAATGTCTTAAAAGTCTTTTGTAATGATATCTATTGTTTTGCAGGGTTCCGGCGATGGCGGATGGCGGGCTGATGAGAGTTGAGGATCGAACCCGCGTGAGGAATAGAAGCGCCTGGAAGCACGTAAGTAAGCGCTTGTAGCCTGCTTCACGATGCGCACTAACTGTCCCTTTTATCTTGCAGGTACAAGTTCTGAGCTTTAGAGAAGCTGAAGGGTGCTGGAATACCCACTGGATTCGGCATGGGAAGGAGTAATGGCACGTGAGTAATAAAGTTGCCCAATGTCTTTAAACGCACCTTCTTTTGTCTTTCAGATGCGGGATGCAGCGCCGAAGGCCTCCGGAGCGTGCGAAGAGCTGGTAAGCTTTTGTCTTTCAGATGCCGGAATGCAGTGCGAAGACCTCCGGAGCATGCGAAGAGTAGGTAAGCCTTTGTCTTTCAGATGCCGGAATGCAGCGCGAGGCGTTGGTGACAGCCAATGGACCAGGTAAGAGATGCGCTGCCACTGAAGACCGTAGTGCTAACCTGTTCTTTCTTTGTCTTTACAGGTGCTGCTGAAGACTGGATTCCAGGATGGTAAGCCTTTGTTCCCTTAGGCCCAGGATCAGAAGCAGAAGACACGATGAGCGTTCTGCTGCAGAGAATGCAGAATAACGCAAAGCAAGATTCATCCATCGGGTGTGGTTTAAATAGCCTCCTGTAGTGCTTAGGTGTCTCCTTCCACAGCCACGACTAGGTAAGAAAAGAGTTCCTGCTTTCCAGAAGACTTCCAGTGGCTCCTGCCCCACCCAACAGGAAAAGTAGTCCCAAACAGAAGAGGATCAGGGGTTCAACTGGCAGGTAAGTAAGCAGCATGGTCTGCTGCAGGTAAGTCCACCCAAGCATTATGAGCCCGGCGCTTCCAGCGCTGGGACTGGGCATCTTTATGAGCCTGGTGCCACTGGCGCCAGGACAGGGTCCAAAAGGTCCCAATTGGGACTGGCTGGCACTCGGAACCGGGGTTATGGGTCTGCTTCCAAGGGAGTCGGGCAAGTCCTGATCTTTTGGAAGCAGAGATCATGACAATAGCTCTGGATAATGCGCAAGTGGCCCACTGGCTGGTACGGAGTCAAATCTATGAGAAAGGAGACAAGGCAAATAAAACCCTGGCCTGGTTAGAGAAATGTGAACAAAGCAAAGGGCATGTGCGTGCTATCAGATCCACGGAGGGGGTGCTGTTGATGGAAGACCCTGACATAGTGGAAACATTCGCCGCCTACTGTAAGAAACTCTATACTCCACCAACCGAATACCCTACACCAGAGCACTCTTGCTTCCTCGACCGGATTGAGATCTCGAAACTGTCAACACAACAAACCGATCTCCTTGATGATTGAGATCTCGAAACTGTCAACACAACAAACAGATCTCCTTGATGCTGAAATCACCGAGAACGAAATCCAAGAGGCACTCGCACAACTCCAACCTGGGAAAACTCCGGGCCCCAACGGGTTCCCAACGGAGACCTGGAATTGCCTTGGCGGCACACTAACTGCTCACATGCACCCCGTGTTCCTAAGCAGCAAAGAACAAGGAGCACTCCCCCCGGACCTGAGGAGGGCAAGCATAGTAGTCATACATAAAACCGGAAAGCCCCCGGAGGAATGTGCCTCCTACCGCCCTATTTCGTTGATCAACGGAGAAGCCAAGGTCCTCGCCAGGGCTCTAGCTAACATACTGCTCAAGGTGATGGAGACACTCGTCCACCCAGATCAATGTGGATTCATGCCCAACAAATCCACCCGCATGAACTTACGTAGAATCCAACTTGCCTTAAGCAGAGCCTCAGAAATACCGTTGCCACTGGCCCTCCTGGCGGTGGACTTTGAGAAGGCGTTTGACTCTGTGGGGTTGGACGCTCTATGGGCAATCATGGCCCGAATGAACTTCGGCAAAGCTTCATCTCGTGGGTTAAACTCCTGTACGCATCCCCAGAAGCCACTGTGAGGGTGAACGGCAAGTCCTCCTGACCATCCTCTCTGGGCAGAGGAACCAGACAGGGGTGCCCCCTGTCTCCGCTCCTCTTCCTCCTCGCTATTGAGCAATTAGCAATTGAACTTAGATCAAACAAAAATTGGTCCGGATTCGCCTGGCCAGGGGGAGGGGAGGACCGGCTCTCGCTTTACGCAGATGACCTCCTTATATATGTTATGTGATATATCTTAGTAACCCAATCACCTCATGCCCGACTGTATCCCTTATCCTGAAGGAATACCAAAACTTTGCTGGTCTAAAGGTGAACAAGGCCAAAAACATTTAATTCCCGATCCCGGAGACTTGTCCCTACCATGTCTGTATCAGGGAGTTTAAATACCTGGGCATACGCATTGGCCCGACCCTAGACGGATTCCTTAAACTCAACCTACAACCTGTATTAGAGAGGTTTAACAGAGATGTCTCCCACTGGCAATCACTCCCCCTATCACTAATGGGTAGGGCAGCACTGTTTAAAATGATGACACTACCAAGACTCCTATACATTCTCCAAAACCCCCAGCTTCCCATCCCCCATGAAACCTTCACACTCATTGATAGGAATATCCGTACACTGCTATGGGGAGGCAAACAACCCAGAATCGCCCTCACTACACTCCAAAGATCAGTGTGGGAGGGAGGCATTGGCCTACCCTGTATACGCACATGCTACCTAGCGACACAGATAGGGATGGTAAATGCTTGGCTACACGCAGACCCCACATCCGCATTGAAATAGAGACCATGCTCCCGGTGCCGCCACTACAGGTCTTATATGCCACCAACAACCAATTCCCGACACTACCAAGAATGACACGCCATATCCGTCACGCCTGGAGAGATGCACACAAACTGGTTGGCCGGAAGGCAAAACCAACACTGGCCCAACCCATATGACACAACGCACATCTCCCAGAAATAATGTAAATGGGCTCTTATGAACACTGGGGAACAAGAGGGATAACCACACTAGCACACATGATCCAAGAGGTCGCCCCCTAAGCTTTGATACCCTGCAAGACAAATTTGGCTTGGCACCTATGGACCGGTTTCAGCACACACAACTAGCTCACGCCATACGCACCCAGTTCCCAGTCATGACAACCATACCCCCTGCTCCCCAATAGAGACCAATGTTCTCCCACAACAAATCCCCTCCAAAGTCACCGCCACCCTCTACCAGGCCCTTAACTCCTTCGGGGCTAAACAACTCGATAGGCTGAAGGAAAGGTGAGAAAGAGACCTGGGTGATCTGGAACCAGAGGACTGGATAGACGCACTAATGTCCCCCCGAGAGATTGGGATTGAAGCCATACTTGTACTGATACAACTCAGACTACTCCACCGCTCATACTACTCACGTACAGCCATGGCCAGATGGGGAGGGACCGAAGACGAGACATGCATTCGATGCAAACGAGAGGTGGCTACCTTCTATCACATGATCTGGGACTGTCAAGTATTACAAGTCTTCTGGGGGGAATGCATTAATACAATCTCCACTATCCTAGGTATGCCAATTCCTAAAGACCCCAAAATGACACTCCTGGGCATCTGGGGGAGAAGTGGACCTGACTAGATACGAAAAGATGTTCCTGGCGGTGGCGCTGGGTGCGGGGAAAAAGCTTATTGCCGCAAACTGGGGCTCAGCAGACCCATCTAAACCTGAACCACTGGAGCAATGAACTAAACAGATGTGCAGCTCTGGAACGTCGAATCTACAATGCGAGGGTTGCCCCCGTAAATTTGAAAAGATATGGGGCAAATGGCTCGATTCTCACTGAGACTCATCCCCTCTCTACTTCCCTCCTCCCCCTTCCTTGCTCTTACCCTTCACCCCCCCTTAACTCAAAGACCCGGGACGTAACCAGTATTGCCAGCTACTACCTGTTTCGCGATTGTATCAATGCTTCTTTGTCCTGTGTCACCTGTGCCACTGATAAAACCGCCGTGTTTCGCTGATTAATGCCTATGTTTATGTTTGTATCTAGGTTGTTGTCTGCTGTTTAAATCCAAAAAAACAGAGTTACCAACAAAAAAAAGAGTAACGTATGATCCACCGTGTCGAAGGTGGCTGACAAATCCAAAAGAAGAGAAGAATGTTTAGAATATCAAGCAGAAAGAAGTGAATCACAAATGGAATGAAGAGCAGTTTCCATAGAATGAAGAGGCCGGAAACCTGGCTGAAAGCAGGAAAGTATACAGTTTGCAATGAAAGACAAAAACCTGCGCATAGACAAGACATTCAAGCAGTTTAGAAAGAAAGGAAAGAAGAGAGATTGGGGTGAAAGTTCTCAGGAAGAGAGGGGTCAGAAGAAGGTATTCTTTTCAGGATAGGAAGAATTGAGGCATGCTGAAAGGAGGAAGGAAAAGTTGAAGTGCAAAAATAAAAATTAAAAAGAGAAGTAAGATAGGAAATCAATGAAGGATAGACTTTCGGTGTAAGTGATGAGGGAATAGGATGAGAGGGAGAAGTTCTAGGGTGGGCACAAACTAGAATAGAAGAAGTATCAGAATGAGTAATAGGTGAAAATTATGACTTAATTGAAGTAGGAGAAGGAGACGAAGAAGAGGACGGACAAATGGCAGCTTGTAGAGTGGCCATTTTGAAGAGAAGAAAGAAGCAAAATGTGATGCAGTCAAAACTGAATTAAAAAGAGCAATAGGGCGATGGAGGAGAAAGACGACGAGAAAGTGATTGAAACAAACGTCGAGGATGAGCAGATTGGGCACACAAAAGATCGTAATAGTATGAACGTTATGCTGTCATGATGCCTACCCCCGGGTATCCGGACACAGCCCAGCAGCCTCGGTAGCAGGCATACAGATATTTATTGAGACCCCAGCAGCCCCGGCTGGGGGCTATCTGGGTTCAGTCCTGGCGCCTTAGGCACCAGGCTCATAATAGACATCAGTCGTGGCGCCATAGGCGCCAGGCTCATAAACATTACTTCCCTCCTGCAGACCATGCTGCAAATGAGTCAAAGCCCACGTGAGGCCTGGATGGGACTATTTTATTACAGGGACTATTTTTTACTCTGGTGTGGTTCTGGGGAACTTCTTACCTGGGACTACTTTGCAGGCTATTTAAACCACGCCCGAACAGCAGCCCATGCTTCGCGTTATTCTGCACTTCAGCAGCGTGACACTCACTGTGCCTGCAGCATCCAGTCCTCTGCCACGCCCGCCTCAAACCTGGACACCATCCTAGAAGAAAGAGAAATAAGAACAATAACTTACCTTTTAATTTTCATCTGCTCCCGAATTCGCCGCACTTCAGAATTGGAAAAGACACGTCGGAAATAGAAGTATCGCATCGCTAGCAGGTGCGCCGCGCCATACTCGCCAGTCTACATCTCCCCGGTTCAGCACTGCAGCCATCATTTCATCACGGCATCCGTGGATCCTGGAAGGGACAAAGAGAACAAGGTGAGCCGGGTGCTAATAAAGACAATCAAAGCAACCATATTATACTCACCAGAGTTACCACTCCCCTAGGCATCTTTCATCGGCGTTCCACCTCATTAACGCCGCACCTGTGGGAGGAAAGAACACTTGTTAAGACATTTATTTCGCTTTTACCGGACAACGCTGGGCAGTACAGACTCTTACCCACGCGCAACCTGCAGCACTTCAGGTGAACTCTTCTCGGATTAAGCTGCAATACAAAAGAGATAAAAACGAGTGAATAACAGATAATTGAACTCTATAGACATACTTACGGCTCCTAGCCATTTACCACGGAGTCCAACATGTCTGGAACTCGCCCAAAATCTTCAAACCAGTGAAGCAACTGGGATTCTACGCGCTCCTGCGCTCGGTGCAGGATGGAGAGCTCATCATTACAAACAATAAGGTGAGACAACAAAAGGGGAATATCAGGGTGCTTAGAGGGAACGGATTAAACAAGTGTTTCCTTGCATCCACTCTGTGACTAGTTCCCCTCCTCCTTCTTTTAGGAAACTACTTTTTACGAATCAAGCAGACGAAGCTAGGAAGGCCGGTCCAGTCAGCCGTCTCTGCACTATGAATAACGCTGGTGGAGACCTTAGCAGTCCAGTTCCGATCGACGCTCCTGTGGGAATCAGGTGAGCGTTACAGAACGCGAAGCCCATCTACAAATCCCCACCCGGGTGTTATGGAGACCTCAGAAACTGACCAACTGGCCCAATTATTAGGGGAACTTAGAGCGGAAGTGTACTCCGCCCGTCAAGAGATTAATGCCCTCAGGAGAGAACTGATTGTGTCAAAGGAGCGCACCGATGATCTTGCTAGGCAATTGCTGCAAAAGCAAGCTGGGCAATCACCCCTACCTGGACTTGGGGGGAATCCAACCCCTGTTTCATCGAGCAATCCTGTGCAAATGATTTTACCAGGAACTATCCCTTTAGCTCCACCTGAACGCTTTGCTGGAGACCCAAAAAGGTTCGCAGTGTTTATGAATCAATGCCGCTTGCACTTTTTATGCAGACCTGGAGCCTTTCCGAATGACCAAGCCAAAGTAGCCTTTGTATTATCATATCTTGGTGGCAGCGCAGCAGATTGGTCCATTCCACTAGTCAACCAGGATGACCCCCTTCTCCGGGATTTTCAAGGTTTTCAAATGAACATGGAAAAACTATTCATCAGACATTCACAGGGACAGGCCCTGGATAACGAACTCTTATCCTTACGACAGGGCAACCAGAATCTGTTAACCTATATCGCAACTTTCAATAGGTTGGTGGGGAAAACCGGATGGCCTGAGGAAAAGCGAGTTACATTATTTCATCGTGGACTTCGGGGAGAACTCAAAGACGTCTTGGCTCAAGTTGTGAACCCACCTCAGGATTGCGCAGAGTATATAGACTTAGTGGTCCAGCTAGACCATCGATTCCAGAATAGAAAGGCTGACTGAGCCAAGTTCGAGAATCGGGTATTAGTTAAGCCCAACGTTGCCTCCAAAGGGACTGATGCATCTGAACCTATGCAGATCGGGGGGGTGTTAGAGGACCGTTAATGCAAAAGGAAAGAGAAAGACACCAGATGCAATTGTGTCTGTACTGCGGAACCTCAGGACATTTTCTACGGGATTGCCCTGCAAAAGCACCCAAGAAGGTGGTAGGAGTTGCTGATAAAGGCCAAAGAGAACCCGATTCGGGAAACGACCACACCTGACAAGCGTAGAGGTCCGCTTGGCGAGCTTGAAGGACACTCAGACCTCGCACCTCATCATACCAATGGTCCTTGTTGATCCAAAGCAGCCATCACGTATGCACGCAGTAAGGACATATATTGACAGTGGGGCCGTAGGAAATTACATGGACCATGATTTGGCTTCAAGGATGAATCTACCTCTTTGCAAGAAGACCACTTCGGATGTCATCACCACAGTCGATGGAACTGAAATAGCCTCAGGGCCCGTAACTCATTCCACTACAGAGATGACACTGTTGGGTCAAGACGGGCATCGAGAAGCTATTGTGTTTGACTTAATCAAGGCCCCGCAATTCCAAATAATTCTGGGAATGCCATGGTTAGAAACACATAACCCTTGTATTGATTGGCGAGAAAAGAAAGTGACCTTCCCGGATTGTGCACATACCTGTTACCCGAAAGAACCTTTGAACAAAGGCCTGGCCACAGTTACTACCCCAGTCGCACAGTTACCTCAGGAATAGCAAGACTTTCAAGATGTTTTTCAAAAAGAACAGGCAAACACATTACCGCCTCACAGACCATACGATTGTCAAATCGACCTCTTACCAGGTGCACAACCTCCTTGCAGTAGGATCTACGCCCTTACTGAGCCCGAAAATCTTCACCTACGACAATACTTGGATCAATACATTGCTAATAGCTTCATTCGGCCATCCAAGTCTCCGGCATCCTCAGCTTTATTCTTCGTGCCTAAAAAGGAAGGTGACCTTACGACGTGTATAGACTACTGCGCGTTTAATCAGATTACGGTAAAAAACCGATACCCCTTGCCTCTGATCCCCGAGTTACTAGACCAAGTAAAGGATGCTTGCATCTATACCAAGTTAGATCTCCGAGGGGCATATCATCTGGTACGTGTAAAGAAGGGCGATGAATGGAAGACTGCCTTTCACACCAAGTACGGATTATTCGAATATCAGGTGATGCCCTTCGGGTTGTGCAATGCACCAGCAGCCTTCCAGTACTTTATGAACGATATCCTTCGTGAACTCATTGACGTCTGTGTTGTTGTATACATAGACAATATTCTAGTGTACTCCTCCTCAGAATCAGACCATGTTAAGCACTATCGTGCATTCCTTGAGAAACTACGCCAGCATATGTTATATGCAAAATTGGAAAAATGTGTTTTTCATACTACAGAAGTCGAATTCCTTGGATTCATCCTGACTCTGAAAGGTTCCGAATGGACTCTCGAAAGGTGGACGCAATTCTCAAGTGGCCATCACCCAATTCAATTAAAGGGGTACAAAGCATGCTTGGATTTGCTAATTTCTACCGCAGATTTATTCCGGACTTCTCACATGTGATACACCCCATCACAGCACTTTTGCGAAAGAACAAACGCTTCTTGTGGACTGAAGAGGCTGAAAGAGCCTTCAAAGAATTGAAATTGAAATTCACGTCTGCGCCTGTCTTAAAGCATCCACGCCCCGAACTTCCATATATAGTGGAAACCGATGCATCCAGTTTTGCCATGGGAGCTGTCCTATCCCAGAAGGATCCAGAAACTGGTCAACTTCATCCAGTAGCATTTTGGTCTAGAAAGTTCTCACACCCGAGTTGAACTATGCGATCACCGATAAAGAATTGTTAGCCATCAAATCAGCCTTTAAGGCTTGGCGGCATTATCTTCTCGGTGCCAGGCATACCATTACTGTAATCACAGATCACCGGAATCTGCAGTATTTAAAAACAGCCAAGGCCCAATCGTCGCGTCAACTTCGATGGGCATTATTCTTTGCCGAATTCGATTTCATGATCACCTATCGACCAGGTTGTAAAAACGGCAAGGCAGATGCATTATCCCGAATAGGAATGGGAGAAACATATTCCAACCCGGAACTGGTGCCTATAATTTCAGAACAAAGAATCCTCGGCATAACTATGCTACAGACTTTAGAAGACATTCATTTCAAAATCCAACAACTTTTTGATCCAGCAGCCCTGCAGGATTGGGTAAAGAAAGGCCAAGACCATTCTGTCATCAATGATCTACCTTACTATCAAGGGCGTTTATTTCTACCACACAAGGACCTACAAGAACTAGTCATCTCCAATTATCATGATGCTCTGATGGAAGGACACTCTGGTATCGCAAAAACCGAGGCTAAAATTAAAAGACAATTCTGGTGGCCCACCTGGCGAAAAGATGTAAAGTCGTTTGTGTTGTCTTGTGGTATCTGCGCCCAAAACAAAAGCCAGAAGAAAAAAACAGCTGGCCTTTTACAACCGTTGGATATTCCACCTACACCATGGCACACTTTGTCCTTAGACTTTATTACCGATTTGCCTCCATGCAATGGATTCAACACCATTCTAGTTATCGTGGATATTTTTTCCAAGATGGCCCACTTTATTCCTTTAAAAGGATTACCTTCCGCTTCAATTTTGGCCAAGGATTTCTCGAAAACATTGTGCGAATCCATGGATTTCCTTCCATATTGGTCTCTGACCGAGGTAGTCAATTCATTTCGCAATTTTGGAAGAAATGTTGTCAATTGGCGCAAATCAACGTAAGGTAATCAACCAGTCCCCATCCCCAGACCGATGGTCAAACGGAGAGGACCAACCAGACCCTCGAACAATCCCCTTGTTGCATGCTACACCGAACCGAAAGCAACCGAAAGGATATTTTATGGATTGCTGAATACGCATACAATAACTCAGTACATTCAGGAACCAGACAGAGCCCCTTTTATACTATCTTTGGGCATCATCCTCGAACCTCAGAACTCGACTCGCCTCAAGGCTTAGAAATGCCTGCAGTAACTCACCTGCACTCTACTATTACACAAGCCTTTAAAGAGGCATCAAAACATTTGGAACAAGCAAAAGAAAAATACAAGGAAAATGCCGATCAACATAGAAGTGACACTCCACCATACCACATTGGGGATCAAGTTTGGCTGGCTACAAAACACATACCTCTGAAAGGAACTCGAACTTTTAATCCTCGATAGTTGGGACCTTACACCATCAAGGCCATTATCAACCCTGTGGCCGTCAAATTGGAATTACCCTCTAACATGCAGATTCACCCTGTCTTTCATGTCTCACTTCTAAAACCAGTTCAAGCTGGGACTAGATTAGCCAAACCACCTGACCCCGTCCTCATAGATGGGGAACCTGAATTCGAAGTTAAAAACATCCTGGACTCTAAGATGGTTAAATCAAAGCTTTTTTATTTAATCGACTGGAAGGGCTACGGACCACAAGAAAGGTCATGGGAGCCTAGTGACCACATTCATGCACCTCGATTGGTGAAGAAATTCCATCAGAACTTCCCAAACAAACCAGGGCCAGGGGGAAGAACAACTTTAGGAGGGGCCTTGTGGGTGGAGGGGGGGGGAGTGCTGTCATGATGCCTACCCCCGGGCATCCGGACCCAGCCCAGCAGCCTCGGGAGCAGGCATCCAGACATTTATTGAGACCCCAGCAGCCCCGGCTGGGGGCTATCTGGGTTCAGTCCTGGCGCCTTAGGCACCAGGCTCATAATAGACATCAGTCGTGGCGCCATAGGCGCCAGGCTCATAAACATTACTTCCCTCCTGCAGACCACGCTGCAAATGAGTCAAAGCCCACGTGAGGCCTGGATGGGACTATTTTATTACAGGGACTATTTTTTACTCGGGTGTGGTTCTGGGGAACTTCTTACCTCGGACTACTTTGCAGGCTATTTAAATAACACCCGAACAGCAGCCATGCTTTGCGTTATTCTGCACTTCAGCAGCGTGACGCTCACCATGCCTGCAGCATCCAGTCCTCTGCCACGCCCGCCCCGAACCTGGACACCATCCTAGAAGAAAGAGAAATAAGAACAAGAACTTACCTTTTAATCTTCATCTGTTCCAGAATTCGCCGCACTTCAGAATTGGAAAATACACGTCGGAAATAGAAGCATCGCATCGCTAGCAGGCGCGCTGCGCCATACTCACCAGTCTACATGTCCCCGGTTCAGCACTGCAGCCATCATTTCATCACGGCATCCGTGGAACCTGGATGGGACAAAGAGAACAAGGTGAGCCGGGTGCTAATAAAGACAAACAAAGCAACCATATTATATTCACCAGAGTAACCGCTCCCCTAGGCATCTTTCATCAGCGTTCCACCTCTTTAACGCCGCACCTGTGGGAGGAAAGAACACTTGTTAAAGACATTTATTTCGCTTTTACCAGACAACGCTGGGCAATACAGACTCTTACCCACGCGCAACCTGCAGCACTTCAGGTGAACTCTTCTCGGATTAAGCTGCAATACAAAAGGGATAAAAACGAGTGAATAACAGACAATTGAACTCTATAGACATTATACTTACGGCTCCTAGCCATTTACCACTGAGTCCAACATGTCTGGAACTCGCCCAAAAGCTTCAAAACAGTGAAGCAACTGGGATTCTACGCGCCCTTGCGCTCGGTGCAGGATGGAGAGCTCATCATTACAAACAATAAGGTGAGACAACAAAGTGAGACAACAAAAGGGGAATATCAGGGTGCTTAGAGGGAACAAATTAAACAAGTGTTTCCTTGCATCCACTGGGTGGCTAATTCCCCTCCTCCTGCTTTTAGGAAACTACTTTTACGAATCAAGCAGACTAAGCTAGGAAGGCCGGTCCAGTCAGCCATCTCTGCACTACGAATAACCCTGGTGGAGACCTTAGCAGTCCAGTTCCGATCGACACCCCCGTGGTAATCAGGTGAGCATTACACATAAGAGCCTCATGATAGAGTGCATGATAGGAAGAGAAAGACAAAAGATCTGAAGCTAAGTTTTAGACCAACGTATCTTGAAAACAAAGAGCTTGATGCATGTAGCGAAGATGAGAGGTAAAGCCACAGTGGTTTCCAAGAAGGAGAGAAAGAAGATGTCGGATATAAAGAGTCAAGAGAAGAAGAAAGCAAAGAAGAAAGAGTAGAAGCCGCATCATCAGTGGATAGATCAGCAAACCAAGAATGAGAAGGAAGGCTAGCGAAAAAAGATGAGGCAAATGAGGAGTGCTGTTTGTACATGGTCTTTAAGGACTTGGTTTAGCCACTGTACTAATCTGTTGGCCTGGGGGTGATATATTTAGGATTGCCCTAATCTCTCTGGAAGTTAGTTTGTCATCATCATCCGCTATCATAATCTCTGATCTTCTCTCTCTTTGAAATACTGCACAGAGAAGGAAGATTACAGTCAAGAGGGGTGATCTGATCCACAAAAGCTTATTCAATCCAACTTGGAAAATATTTAATGAGAACAAAAGCAAATAGCTTATTTGCCAGTAATCTGTTGAAAGGGCATGTTATGCTCAGAACAATCTTCTGCAATGTAGTTGCAAATGAGTGCAAGAAGGGCATTTTCCTATTCTACCCACCACCATTCCTCAGATGTCAAGACACTTCCCATACACTTCATCTAAGGATGGTACTCTGTCTCCTAACCAACACCATCATTTTATTGAGGCTAGAGAGACAGCCAATTGACCTTCACATCATCTGTACTGGACATATATTGGGTAGCATACACATTGTCTTGCATCTTTGCAGAGATCCGTGCTAGCCACAGGGAAACTCAGCTGTCTTCACCTGCTAACATATAGACCAGTAGTATGTGGTCCATACAATTGGGTGCCTCCATTAAGAACTGTTTAAAATGTCTACCTGCTGACAAGCAAGTTAGTACATCTCGTTCAAAGATAGAAAAGTACATTTCTGCTTACTTGAGAGTCCTAGAGATGAAAGGCCATTGTATGTTCTACTTGTGATGGATTAGAAGCATTATGTCACTCCATGGTAATGATAGTTTAATTGTCGGTGTCACATTGTTTTCAGGCAGGGTGCCATCACAATGTCCTAAAATTAAGTTTGATGGCGAGTTTGTCACTCGAACTTTGCAAACATTTTGAATACAACTTGAAGTTCTAGGAATGACAATACTTTTTCCTTGGTGGACGGTAGGGCAACTTTGCTCACTGCAGCCAACAGATTCATATTGGGTTTAATCTTGCTGACAGTGATTAAGTGACCACTTCTTCACTGAAAGGTTTGCATTTTTCCTATTCAAGTGAGAGGCCTCAGACTTGCATGATTGGGAGGATAGTCTATAGGGGTTGATTGTGCTGTTGGCATGTCTTAGTGAAAACTAATGTCATCTTCAAAGAACAGAACATCTTGCACTCCTTTAAAAAACGGCATCATATGAATTTGGAAGACTACGTCTGTACTGGGTAAGCTGAAGGGCATGCAATGGCATTGAAATAACTCAATAGGACTGATGAAAGCAGTCCTGGGTCCTGAGTTTGTTGTAAGCTTTACCTGGTCATCGCAGGAGGAGCTTATTAAGCCTACTGTTCAGAATATCGCTTCTCCTGTTATCTGACAAACCATTTTGTAAATGTTTGGGAGTGGAAGCATGTCAGATGGTATATGTTTGCTCAGGCTTCTCAAGCCCACACAGAGGTGGAGTTCCTCTGTGCCTGATTTTCTGGCGAAGACTATGGGGGTGATTCAGTCTAATGGATCTGTAGGATGGATGTTGCATTCCTTTTCCAATTTGTTCAGGCGTTCTTCTAGTTTGACTTGTAGTCTCAAGGGCACTTGACTTCTATTGCATTTTACTGGAACCGCTTGTGGTTTATTATCATCTGTCTGAATCTGCTAAGTCTGCACATCTGGTTGTGGAACACAGTAGGATGTTTTTGGACAAGTGCCTTCATGACTTCTGTGGATTTGTGAGTTATTGTGAGTACCTGTTCTGGATGTAAAGTCACTTGGAAATCTGCTTGGCGTTTCCAGCTCAGCATGGGCACACCTGTGGATGCGACGTATGTTCTGCCCACCATTTCTCTTTCTTTCTACTACAAAATGGCTTGGAGCCAGCCTTGAATGTCTATTTCGTGTCCAGAATATCCCCTTGGTAGCATTCCTGGAGGAACTAGGTGAAGACCTCATTACTGAATTTGTCATCGAAGAGGCTACATTGAATGGCCATCTATAACAGGATCCAGACTCTGCCTTAAGGCACACATCCATTCTTGCTATTTTGGCTGGAACCAGGGAGTTGGATAGATTATTGGTGTTCCCCAGATTGTGCACCATCGGGATTGCATCTAGCTGTTCTTAAATCAGGTTGTCCACTATCTTCTCCTTCTACATCGGCTACACTACTGAGGAGAAGCTCATTGCTGGTTGTTAGAATGAAATATGCACCCACAACCAGGAAGCTTGAGTTGCAGTATATGCTTTATTAGTAGGCTAGCTCAACCATACTCCTCCAATCAGTGGCAGAATCCAAGTAACTCCCTTGTTTGTAACTCAGACGTTTCCTTCCAGTGGAACCCGGGCAATCTATCAACTTCAGAACACAATGACTAGTAAAGAAGGGTGTTGAGAAGTAAGAAGAAAGGCACCAACTGAATACTCTGAAAGCATCACTTGGCTAGATAAAAACACACAATTACCAACTTGGCTGACAGAAAATGCCACAAAGCGCACTACAAAGCATTGCATTAAGGCAGAGGATACCCGAGGTGAAATCATGGGGAAGCATTGAAACACATTTCCTTTGGAAATGCCAGGCTTGAATGACTATCATCTGCTAGCCAACTAAGCACACACAATGTCCTTTAATAAACCAATTAAAGAAGATATTACAAATAAGTGAGTTTTTGTAAAGACTGGAGGGGGGTATCTGTACTACTACCCAATATATGATTGGGTAGAGGCACAGAGGCCCCCATATATGATTGGGTAGAGGCACAGAGGCCCCGCAGCCAAGGCTCTCAATTGGTAACATTGGGCGAGCAGCCAAGGCTGAGACTCAAGGGAGGGGATGCAGGCTGGTACTTGGGTACAGTGAATCCACAAACCCCACAAAGGAATGTCTACACAGTATGTTAGGTGGTACCTTAGATCTCTTATTAACTAACATAGGTTTAATTAAGTCATATGGGTACATACAAATAAATAAGACTCCCTTTGTACTCAGAAATCTAAAGAAATAGTTTGCTCAATATATACAATTCTATTTGGTACCACAGTTAGCCTTATATATTCAGTTATAATGCACCAACTGCTGATAGTTATTAAAAAGAATTACATTAATAGGCAATGTTTAACCTCAGACATTGATGCAGAAATGCAGTTAATACTTAAATAATTGTCAGAATGCTTTTTTATTGTAAAAATGCATTACTGTCTGAGGATCCCCCACCTGGGCTACCTATAAGAAAAGGTTAGCTTTACTTGCTTTGTATATTACAGCCCAATCCTTCATTCAGTTATTATCTGCTTTTGTTTTTATAGATCCCACCACCCCCCAAAGTACCTGGGGAGCCACAGGAGAACAGGAGCCAAGATGAATCTGGGACCCCTAGATGAACTCTGAGGTTGGAAGATGCTCTTCCTCATCACAGTACCGGGGGGAGGGCATAATGGTGGAGTTTCATGGCCTTACTTGACGTTGCCCCTCGAGAATGGACCCGCTTTAGGAGTCACTGGGACATCGCTGTCTAGAAGGAGAAGGAAACATAGCAGTGTTGGACAGGCAGCAATGAAGGCCTGTCGCAGTGGTCTCCTTGGTCGGGTTGTTACGCTGGTTGTGGATGTCCCACAAAGATGAAACTTGGTGTGGACCTCGAAAAGGTTGGGAAGGTGACGATAAGTTCTTTAGTTTCCGTGGATGACCTTTGGTGGTGGTGTATGCAGTGGCAGAAGTAGGTGTTGGGTTTCTTCAGTTCGTGGTTGGTCGCCGTTCAGTTCTTTGGTGCTGCAACCACAACACGGACAGGATGGCTTCTGGCAAGTTGGACTCAAACACTGGACTGTTCGGCAGACCTCTACAAAGTCTGGACCCTCAGGGCTTGATCTTTGGTTCAGAATGGCAATCATCCCACCAAAGGGCACTTCTCTGAAGGCGGTGACACTGGACATTCTCAGCTGGGGAAAAGTAAACCGATGTCATGGTTGCAGTGCCCCTTGAATATTTGTTCAGTTTTTTGTAACTTGGTAAGCTCTGGGCGTCAGGCAGTACTATGCCAGGGTATCCCCTCTTCTGGGTGATAAACAACAATCTGGCATCCCAGAAGACATGAACAGCGTTCGACCCTGATGGACTTCTTGGGCTCAAGATGTCTGGACACTTCTCTTTTGGAGCCACGAAGATAACCTCTGCGGAACAGCAGGCATACAGGACTGGCTTATACAACACTTTGAGTGAAGAGCAGCAGTTGCACGATTGCCTATCGTAGCTACAGGAAGCGGCCTCTGGTTTAGGTCCTCTCTGGGAACAAAAGAGGAATCCAAACAGGATAGCTACGTCCCCTGCACACCTTCTAAGAGGCCAGACGGCCTAATGAAGTTATAAATCAAAAAGATTTAAGTATTTGTGCTCACTTAGTGACTACTATATAAGCAATTTAGATAAAGAATTCAATAAACAATTCATATTTATAAAAAACACATTTTGCTTTTTATTTGTGTCTTGGTAGGCCCAATGCGTTTCGAGTAGTGAATACTCTTCATCAGAGGCAGCATATTCAACAAATGAATTCTACAGAAAGGAAAATTCCATGTGACAATATATTAGTATTAGTTTTAGAGCAACTTTTGGAAATCAATATAACATTCAAAATAGAGAAAACATATTAACCATTTAGGTAATACTTGTGCTATTTATTTGACAAATTGGTGCTCCCATAGTAACTCAGCCTTCTAAGAGTGAATTCTAGTGTAGAGCGGATTTCCACTGCGTGAGAGTTTAGTGTTAGTGGTATGAGATTCAAACCCAGATTGGATATTAATATAGGTTTTGTGCCTAAAAATGTAATACAATTGAAAGGGGCCCCTAGGGGACCCTGACGTCTATGGAAACAAGGCGAGTCACCACACACGATAGATACGCCAGACGCAAGGTTGTATTCCCAAAGCTAGGGTTTATTGCAAAGCAAAAGTCTCAGTTGGCCAACTCGGCCTCACACCCCGCGGCGTGTATCTCTAGACCTCGAGGGACGCAAGAGTGTGAATTACGTACATCAGTTACATATATACAAAATGCATATCAATCAGCTATGACATGTTTAACACCCCCCCCCTTTTATTGGGTTTCTTTGAACTTGGTGTGATGATGGACATCTCCGACAACTATGACACCTTGAAACATCTATTCTAGTAACAATTTGCAATTTGTGAGTGCGAAGGCATCTTTCAGTTGTTGAATAGAACACAGTGCTTCTGTTCTTGGAAGCGAGCTTCATACGGGAGGGGGGGGGGGAAGAGTTGCATTCCAGACCTTGCTATCTATTAGGTGCTATTCGTGTCCTGGGAGCCGACACGCTCTAGCAGGCTCAGCAAAGGGGGGGCCGTAAGAAGAGCACAATTCAAGCCTTTAGCTGTATTATTCTAACATATTCTACCATATAACGAGACTGGCTGGCAGCTGCGAAATGATTAAATGCCCTGCAGCTCTGCTTCAAGGCTACATTCGGGAGGGAGCCGGGCATTCTTTCTGGCGCTGCCTACGTTTGTGTTTCAACAAACTCTTGTTATCCTCTCATCCCTGCAGTCTTGTCCTTTTTACATACAGACAACAATGTTTTACAGTCGAGCAGTGTAAGCGGAAAATATACTGTGAGACAATAGGAACAGAAAGCAATGAGCAATGGTTAGAAAAAAAATGGCGATTCTTGTTACATCAAAATGGCCATTCATTGGCAAACTCGAAACCTATATTCTATCATATCGTGCATGAGACGGTTGGCCCACGGCCACCAAAATACGTTTGCGGTCACAAAGTAGAGGTATCCATTTTTCTAGACTGACAAACCCTCATTTGGCCATATGCCAAACATCTCATCTATTTATTTTAACCTCCTCTAGTGATGATGAGTCTGAAGTACTTGTGTCTGAATTTTGCATGCTATCGTAAACATCATCGTCTTCATCAATATCTATTGCCATCAACTCTTTTACTGCTCTCATCTCGTTTGGGTCTTGGTCAGTTCGACCATGAGGTTGTTTTTCTTTGTCATCATATGCATACATCCTTCCGTACATCCCTCAGCGCAAACTATGGGTAGACAATGTATACAACAACAGCACGTTAGGAATATTCCAAACACCACTACTAATATTGAGATCAACTTCCATCCCCAGGAACGTAGTATTCCTCAAAATCAAGATCCTATTCCCCAGCTTCCTTCTCCAGTAGGGAGTTCAGATCTTAGGATGCGCATTTTCTTTATTGCTTCAAAGATTGTGGGGGAATAGTCATCGACATAAATGCAACACGCTGATCCCACTATCTTGCAAATTCCCTAACGATCAACCAGGATCACATCGAGAGCCATTCTATTTTGCAGCGTCATTAACCTGATTCCTCTTTCCTCCAACGTCATGTTAAATAGTATATCTGTTGTGTTTATTGTATTTTTTAGGATTCTGGACAGTTGCCTTATATTATAGGAGTTCACTATCTCCCCTAAGAATGGAATTAATGATTTTGCTACATCAGTTGCTATTAAAACACCCTCGTCAGTCTTTTTGACTCTAGTTCTGGATAGTCTGGCCATGTCTGCTGTTTCTAAGAGGAATTCTCCTGGGAACAGTAGACCTAGGTAACATGTACCTCCCCATTTTCTGAGCAACCAAGGATATGCTTTCTCTCCACATATAAAATAAACTGGATCACCTACATATACTGGTTCTATTTCCCATTTTAATACCACTGTATTCATGCATCCAGTATATGGGCCTCATTACGACCCAGGCGGTAAGGGGTTTACGGCGGCGTAAACAGCGCCGACCCTTACCGCCTGATTCCGAGGTCCCTTAGCGCCATGGAGGATTTAACACCTGCTTTTAGCAGGTGTTAAAATCCATGGCGCTAAGGGACCTTGTTGTTAATTACGCCACCGTAATTTACAGTGGCGTAATTAACACCTTCCCCACTCCCATTATGCCCTATGGGGCAAAAATGGGAATGGGGAAGGGTAAATGGGGATTGGGTACTTACCGCCCCGCCAACCTCGGAATGGGGCGGTAAGTCCGCCAACCACCATGGTGGTAAAGGTACGACCCAGGCGGTAACTTACCGCCTGGGTCGTAATGAGGCCCTATGTTCCGACTGAAAAATAGCCTTTATTTTTTTTAGACAAAAAGGGACAGTTCTTGGGCTATAATTCACCGTGTAAAATGGGGGGATTGCATCTTTGTCCCCTTCTGTTCTTACACAAAACGTCATTACAGATGTTTTTTCTGGTGGGGACAATCTATCTCGTCTATTTTGCCGTGTTATCTTTCGTGTACTTTTCCTCGTGGGTTCTGGGGATATTACTTGTGCTTTATGGAAAATGGACCAACCCACAGGCTTCATTATTATCTCCTCAAACTCATTAATGTTGGTTCTGTCTAATTGACCCGTACTACTCTCATTCCATTTCCCATAGAACATAGCACCTAAAGATGCACTACATGCAGAACTTAATGGTAGTGGCTGTACATACCACCCTATTCCTTTCCCAGCATGTTGTGGTAAATGGGCACATGCCCAGCAATTTGTTTTATTCAGAATTGCATGTGTCATGTTCATGATCAATAGCAAGGTATTGGCCCTCATTACGACCCAGGCGGTAAGTTACCGCCTGGGTCGTACCCTTACCACCGTGGTGTAAACTACGTTTACACCACGGTGGATGGCGGATTTACCGCCCCATTCCAAGGTGAGTGGGGCGGTAAATCACCATTTCCCATTTTACACCCTTCCCAAGTCCCATTTTTGCCCCATAGGGCATAATGGGAATGGGGAAAGGCGCTAATTACGCCACCGTAAATTACGGTGGCGTAATTAGCACCAAGGTCCCTTTGCGGCATGAGTTTTAACGCCTGCAAAAAGCAGGCGTTAAAATCACCATCCCGCAAAGGGACCCTGGAATCAGGCGTTAAGGGTCGGCACCGTTTACGGCGCCCTAATCCCCTTAACGCCTGGGTCCTAATGAGGGCCATTATTTCCAAAACCTTCCCTGTGTCTTTCTTCCGTTGGGGGCAGGGTATAAGTGATTACCTGAACCGGGCTTTCAGTAGTGGATATATTAATTATTGGTAAAAACATTTCTAATGGGTGTAATGCTTCCACATACCATAATATTAGGGCTGTCGATATTGGTGCTACCACGCTCATAAAGCACATTATTAGTGTCAGTAACAGCATACAATTTGTTTTACCATGCGTTTTTCTTAAGCTTACAGTCTTTATAATTGACTCATTCTCAGCGGTGGTGGTGCAGGAGGAGGCTGGAACCGGTCCTGGCATGTTTCTCGTCGTCCTTCTTTCTTATCACAGTTCGTTGTGGATATCCCTTTGTTGCACTTGCTCCGATGTCAATAAGTTCAACGGAATTGTCACAGTTCAGTTCTGCCTGTCCTTTTTAGCCTGGATTTGTTTATTCGTTTTTAAGCAAGATCACTTGTCCTTTCTTATACTGTTCAGAGGACCTTTGATCAGTTATCTTATCGCCTTAGTATCATGTGCGCCCAGCTTGTCCGCTCTGGTTCCTGACACATGTACTTTTGATCAGTTATCTCATTTGCCATAGTACCATGTGCGCCCAGCTTGTCCGCTCTGGTTCCTGACACATGTACTTTTATGAT
This sequence comes from Ambystoma mexicanum, assembly GCF_040938575.1. Lineage (NCBI taxonomy): Eukaryota > Metazoa > Chordata > Amphibia > Caudata > Ambystomatidae > Ambystoma > Ambystoma mexicanum. Next base: position 134,093,505 of record NC_090936.1, on the reverse strand, counting down.
CGCACCGAGGAGCTGCGAGTCTTGAATTGTCCGACTTGCACAATTCTCACGCTTCTCTCCTCTACGCCTCTAGTTCTTTCTCCGTCCATGAGCTGAACCAGAGGTTGACATAAACACCAAAAAGAACTGCAGATCACTTTGTCTTCCGAGGCCGCAAGTTGTATCGCCTTGCTCCTGGTATCATGTGATCCGTGAACAGTGCCGGTGCACTTCCAGATTCAGGCTCAAAATCAGCCTGTGGTGCTACTGCAGGTGCTGGTGTGCGTCCCGCCAATGATGCATATCCGTTCTTTGGCGTGCTGGCAAGTGCTGGTGGGCGCCAAAGGGGTACACGATTTGTTTCTGCTGGTATTTGCAAGGCAGATTTCGTGTCGGCCAGCAGTGATGTCAATTCTGCTGGGCAACGTTGGGGCACTCTTTGCCCTCCCCCCCCACCTTTGGCAATCGTCTCAGGCTTTGTTTTGAGTTTCACTTCTCGTTTTGGCAGATTAGGTGGCTGCTTACTGGCAACAGTTTCTTTTGTTTCTGGGACCGCTGTTTCTTTTCGGTCATCAGTGTCAGGCAAGTCTTTCAGTGCAGTTGGAATCTTCTTGGCATGGGTGGCATGGATCCACGACTTCCTTCCATCCACCCGTATTGCCATCTGCGTCGCCAAGAGTACTTGATAGGGCCCGCGCCACCTGGGTGCTAATGATGACTTTCAAAAATTTTAAGCAGCACCCAGTTGCCTGGCTCCAGCGCGTGCCCCGGACCAGTGTATCTCACTGGTAATGCCTTCTGCACCTGCTGATGAATCAAACGCAATTTCTGCATTAAAAGGCCACAATAAGTACTAAGCACAGGATGTTCTACCTCACTAAGTCGGTTTGGCTGTGGTGCGCACCATACATTTGCCGGCCTCCCCATCACAATCTCGTACGGGGAGAGCCTAGTTTTAGCCTGTACATACGTACGCATGCATAATAGTGCTATTGGTAATGCATCCACCCAACTTAACTTGCTTCCCGCACAAATCTTGCTAATCTTTGAATTAAGAATCCCGTTGTGCCTCTCCACAAGACCGGCAGAACTCGGATGCCTTGAACAAGGGAATCTCTTATCAATCTGAAGACCAGCACATATCTGTAATACCACTGTGCCCACAAAATGTGGTCTATTATCCGACCATAGGACACAGGGCAAGCCAAATCTGGAAAGGTACTCCTTCAACATTACTTTTGCTGTGCTCATTGCTGTGCAGTCCTTCAAAGGATATGCCTCCACACACTTACTGAATGCACAGCTCACCACCAAGACGTATTTTAAGTTTTGGCACCTCTTCATCTCTATGAAATCAAAATGGATCACTTCAAATGGCATAGAGGGCGGGCCAAAACTGCCTGTTGGAGTCACTGTTCCCTTCCCTACATTGTGTTGCAAACATGTGATACAGTTCTGCACCAACCTCTCTGCATTTTTTTTTATGTTTACATTCTGCCAAACTGTAGAAAGGTGCTGTATTATCTTCTTTGCACAGATGTGCGTAGGGCTGTGGGCCATTGTGACCATTGCAGTCACGTACGAATTTGGCAACATCCAGTTTCTAGTTCCCTTGTCCACCCAACAACCCTCTAGATCCAACTCAGCAGATCCTTCTGCCCACCCCTGTATTTCATCGGCCGTAGCTTCGGCCTGCATTTCTTTGACAGTGGCAACTCCATTTTCTATCATACAGGGTACTTCCTCAGTCTGAACCGTCATCATTTTGGTATTCAAATCAGTGGCAAGTTTGTTTCGCAATTCTGTCTGCAAACGCGTTTCCCTCTCCTACTTTGCATGTCACTCTTTTATGTGCCTCGCATTTCACTTTTGCTAGGCGCTTTGGAAACGTGAGTGCAGACAGCAATCGTACAATCAAAGGGCCATGTTAAATTCTGGCACCATGTGATGTCAAAAACCCTCTCCGAGCCCAGAGTCGACCAAAAGCATACTGACTATCAGTATATATATTCACATTCAAATTTTCAGAAATCTCGCAGGCTCTGGTTAATGCTATTATCTCTGCGGCTTGTGCTGAATTATAGGGAATTCTTTTGCTTTCTACAATGCTCTCTAGGGTAGTGATAGCATATGCGGCAGTTGTCGTGCCATCTGGTAATTTAAAACATGAGCCGTCACAAAATAACTCTCCATCTGGCTCTTTCTGTGGGATATCACTTAAATCAACTCTCCCCTTGGTTTCTTCCTCCGTGACCATTAAGCAATCATGGGGGGGGGGTGATTCATCCTTCCCAATTTCTTTTATGGTTAGTGGCATTAATTCTGCAGGATTCAAAGCGCTACACCTCATAATTTGGATATGGGGCGCGAACAAGATAATCTCATATTTTGTCAATCTAGCAGAGGTGAGGTGTTGCGTCTGTGTCCTATTTAATAGAACGTCTATGGCATGTGGCACCATCAAAATTAAAGTGTGCCCCAATCCCATCCCTTCCGTTTCTTTCACTGATGCAGCAGCCGCCGCGACAGATCGCAAACATCGTGGTAGTGCGCGCGTCACAGGGTCCAGCGCAGAAGAAAAATAGCCGCACAACCTATATCTTCCACCTTGTTCCTGTGTCAAAACTGCCAATGCACATCCTTCACTTTCACACACAAATAGTCTAAAAATGTTCTCATAATTCGGTGTACCCAAAACTGGAGCCGAGTATAATGCAGTTATCAATCCATCAAATGCTTTCTGACATTCCTCATCCCACTGCAAAGGCATAACCGCATCCTTTCTAGTCAAATTCACCAACGGCTTCACAATTAACGCAAAATTGCCAATCCATTGTCGGCAATATGAAGCCATGCCTATTATGGCTCTGACTCCTTTTTGTGTCTTTGGAATAGGCATACAAGAAATACCTTCTATGCGTTCTGGCGTTAGTCTTCTCCCTCTTTTCGAAGGTAGGTAGCCCAAATAGGCCACCTCCTTTCGATTATATTGAAATTTCTTCAAACTAGCTTTATGGCCATGTGCCGCTAGGTGTGACAGTAGTAATACAGTGCTTTCTTTACAAATCTCCTCTGTGTCTGCAGCTAGCAATAGATTGTCTATGTATTGCAAGAGTACACAACCCACAGGTAATTCCAGCATGTCTAGCTGCTCTTTTAATGCTCTACTGTAAATACTTGGACTTTCCGTGTAACCTTGCGGAATCCGCCTAAATGTAAATGATCGTCCTCCTAATGTGAACGCCTACAAATATATGCTGTCCTTGTCCACTGGAATACTGAAGAATGCGTTTTTCAAATCTACTACACTAAAATATTCTGCTGAAACAGGTATTGTCAATATTGTAGTGACATCTGGTAATAGAGGAAATTGTGGATCTACTACCTTGTTCAATGCGCGCAAATCAATTATAAAACGGTATGGTACCTCATTGCCTCCTTTTTTATAAACCGGAAGAATCGGGCTGTTGCATGTACTGCCTGTAATTTCCTCGATTACCCCTAATTTCACCAAATCTGTAACAATACTCTTCAATCCTTTCTCACCTTCAGCCAAAATTCTGTATTGGGGTATTCGCGGTAGGGTAAAATCTTCTTTCAAGATGATCTTTACTGGCTCTATCTTTAAACATCCTACATCATTGTCATGCATTGCCCATATACAGGTTGGTACTTTACTTAGTTCCGCTGGTAAAGCTTCAGACATGAATTCTGACACAGGGGCATCGTGTGGCCAAATCGTTATAAACACTCTGTCCGCCGTGCAATGTATAACGGAACCTAGTTTTTTCAACAAATTTAATCCCAACAAATTCTCCCCACAATTTTCTGTTAAAAGGAAAGGACAATGTTCAGTAAATGGTCCTATTGTAACTGGGACTGGTTTGGACATTGGGGTTATGACTGGTGTACCTGCGAACCCTACGGAAACATTCTTTTGCCCTGACAGTGGTATATCCGGAACCAAGTGGTGATCTATGGAACACTTCTGCGCTCCTGTACCTACAAGAAAGCGGTGCTCCTCATTCCCGACTCTCAATTCTACGTAGGGTCCTCTCTGATTCACGGGAATAGACACTGGTTCCGACCCCTGTCCTGGGCTGTCCTATTGGGGAAATAACACATTGTCCGATGTGTAATCATTACTATTACTATAATACGTGTTTGGCTGTGTATCGAAAACATTCCCATTCTTTCCTCTATTTCCCCCACTCTGGTTTCCATATTGTTGATTTTGCTGTCCCTGACTCTGGTTTGGGGCATTTTGGCTTTTGGCCTTGGTTTTGATTACTGTTAAGACGGATTTCTGAACTCTGTCCTGGAGGCGCAGAGGTTCAGAAGGCCAACCTAATTACTTGGAACAGGGTAACCTCTGGACAAGCCAGACCAATCAGGGTAGCGATCGCGGCGGTCAAAACTAGGTCTCAAGAGGGGTGAGGGTGACTGAAAGCCCGCAATGAGCACACAAAGCAGGGACACTTACAAATTACTCCAAACAGGTGTTATATTAAAAATATATACACATTTATTCCAAGGCCTTTGCAACAATGACCGTAGCGAGAAATCACAATAAAACTCTAGTAAACCAACACATAGCAAACCAATACAATATATATACAAATACAAACGAGTCTAAAGAGTTAGATGCACGAAATGTGTAGTCCACCTAGAAGGGGAGGAAAACAGGCAGTGCGAAATAATAATTGGACCCAGTCCGCCTTCAGAGGCACCTAACTAAAAGGAAGTCCAAGCCCTACGAAGAGTGGAACCTTGTGCTCAAAAGTACCTGCACACGCTGGTGCCAACGGGCAAAAAGGCGAGTCTCTTCGAGGGAATCAGGCAGTTCAGTTCGGTGCACAAAAGAAGATGAACAGAGTTCCGCGACTCAAGCGCAGCCTCCACTGTGGGCAGAAGCAGAGCGCGAGTACGGAAAGGCGTGCTGTTTGACACAGCGGGGAAAAGCTATGGGCTCCTGCAGGAGGGCGACCAGTTCCTAGCTATGCTACTCACAGGTCCCCGATGCAAGCAGACCCAGGCTTCTCCGCGTCAGTTTCAGTGCTGGCAGGTTCAGGGGAGCAGGGGACATCTCGTCGTCGTGTAGATTCTGCAGCAGCAGAGTTCAGTTGAGGGCGTCCCAAACGCAGTGAACCCGCACAGTTTGTTACCACAGCAGGGCAACGGAGCGGCCGTGTGTATCGCAGCCAAATGTACACTACTCACTTCAGACCTGGGAATGCCAAGTGTACGAATCGTGTGAGAGTGACAAGGACTCGAAATACAACACAACCTGACGGCGGTTACAGAGCAAGACTCCTGGGTAGGCTGGTCAGTCTGCTGGATGGCCCAGAGACACTTCCGAAGGCTTACGTGCAGGAGATGGTGAAGATGCCGAGAATAGCTGTCCCCACTATTCCAAGGGTCGAATTACCAGTACAGGCCTTCTGGTTCGATCAGAGGTAGAAAGGGTTTCACAAAGCGACAGCAGTGCAGAGTAGCAGTTCTTCAGCGGGTCACCAGCGATTCCTCGGTTCAGCCTCGTGGTTGCAGGATACTTGGCTCCTGTATTCCTTTGTTCATGAGAACTCAGGAGATCGACATGGTAGTGGCGTTTCCAGCCCCCTCTTATCCACGGTTCCCTTTGCGCCAAAATGGAGGGGACCCAATGGGAGATCCGCTCATAAAACACTCACACCATACGTGGACCTATCACGGACCACGGTGGTCTCAGGCATTCACACCACACTAGACTCTCTGGCACCCAGGATGTGTATTGGGACCAGACATCCCAGCCCATATCCTGGAGGCATACACAAGGCCTGTAGAAGCCCACTAAAGCATCTGTGTTTCGCGGCAAAGTACATGCCCAAATAAGGAAGGCCCTGGGTTGGCTCGACCTGGGGAAGGTGAAGGGGGCAAGACGGTCAGCGGGCAGGACAAAGGAGCCTTGTGGTCTGGCCATTTTGGGAGCCAGGCCACCATTTTGGGCTAAGTGCGAGAAACGTGCTTAAAACGCCAAAAGGAGCTCAAAAACACAAGAAACTATCGCTGCCACCATTACCGTCCATGATTCACTTGCACCGATCATTTACAATCCAAACAGAGTATCTAGGGCCTGTAGAAGACTAGAGACCCAAGAGAGCAGTAACTTAGCTTACAGTGCCCTCTTCTGTCATGTTGCACGAAAGCTGCAACATGATAAAGAAACTACGGAAAACAGCGTTTCCCGGTACTGACTGTCTTAAGGGCATGTCAGTTTCCCCGTATGAATGGAGCGAAAGCCCAGAGGAGTGCGTCAGAAGGCTGTACTTCTCTGGCAAAGTCTAGATCATGGTGAAAACAACAGCAAAAAGTTTAGGGGTTGGCACATGGAAGGAAAATTACCCACAATTGAGAAATCTTTCCTAACAATTACCTCCATTATTGTGATGCTGCTGCATACTATTCCTATTTGGTCCATTCGCTCCTGGGTGTCCTCTATGCTGTCTCCCCTGACCAGACCCATTTCTATTCTGTAGATGCGGACATTGCGCTTGCCAATGTCCTTCCTCCTTACAATACGCACACTGATTTGGTCCCACTGTTCCCCCATGAATATTCAAATTACTCCTTCCTTGTGCGTTCCCTCTCCCTACATTATGTCCTGTTACTTGCTGCAATAGTACCTGTGTTCTCAATAGACATTCTTTCAAGTCTGCCCCCACCTGTTTTAGCAACGATAATTCGTTCACCATCTCCTTCTGCCCCGGTGATGGTAACTGCTGTTTATTATGCGACCCTTTTTCACTCTTCCCAGGTCTCCCGATATCCCTACTCCTGTACGCAGGTGTAGTAAACATTTTCACAGGTGCAGTAAACATTTCGACATAATCATTATCTAATTCATCTCGAAGCTCAAAGTCCATATACATGTTCTCTCACTTCTTCATCCCTCTCCCTACAGCGTGCTAATGCATTCAAATCTAACAATCGCTGCGGTGGTAATTTCCCAATTAACTGTTTCCATTTCTCCACCAAATATTCACCCATGCATTCCAACACTACCTGTCTCTCTTTGCTCCTTCGGAAGTCATACATCGAAGCCAATGCTGCCGTCCCATCATTCCCATCTATATACATCTCTGCCTGTTGCTGCAATTCCACCTTCCTTTCTTTGCTGATTGCGCTGCGGGTTACCCTCATGCATCCCCGTTGGTCAGTCCTGCCTCTTGCTCCCGTGGTTTCAATTTCAACCCCAGGAGTAACAGACGGTACCAAGTCTGTGTCTGAGGCGGGAGGTGCGGATGGGACAATGGGAACAGGGAGTGTCTGTTGTGGGCCTGGTTGGCTAATAGGAAGTGTTACGCGCGCGGTCTGTGGCTGTGGCTGTGGGAGGACTTGAGCTACCGGAGGGGGAGCTTGGGCTACGGGTGGGGTCTAGGCAATAGCTACTGACGGGTCTGGTCTTACTTCTGATCTTGGGCCTTGTTTTTTATGGGTCAATATATTTTCTATTAATTCATCTGCTATGTGTAATTCCCATTGTGGATATATCTTTTCTATATTCAACTGGTCTCGCCTACCTGCCCTTCTTAGACTCTCAGTCCACTCCTCCTCTTCTTTCTCTTCCGCTACTTCACCTTTCGATTTATGCCTGCGCGCATGCTTCGCTCTGCTTTTAAATCGGAGCATTGCTTCCTTTCTCCAGTCTTTAATAGTCTCAAATGCTGCAGGGCGTGCTTTCTTTCTTATCAACACCCTTTCCAGGTTGTCTATCCTTGCTATCTCAAAAACTACCATTAATTGGCCACTGATGGTCTTGTTGCTTTCTGGTTTGCCTATGCCAAGTCTCACAGAATATTATCGCACCCACTCCATACTTCACATACATCTCATACGCCGGCGTTCGCCCAGGTGGTACAATTTGGCCATCTTCCAAAGATTGTCTACCACAGCGGAAAAACCCAGCTAAGGTGGATGATACCCCAGGCATGTTTCAACCTTCCCCCTGGTTAATCAACCTTACCTAGGGCGTTTGATTTTGCAAAGTCAACTCTCAACCAATATCAGGATTACTTTAAATCGGGGAATGACTCACCTGATAAATCAAGTCGTCTGTATACTTACGCACCAAAGGACGTCCTGTCTGCGTTTCTTGGCTTCCGCCTCATTTTGGGACCCTCGCCTCCTTGTTCTCTAGCCAGGCACGTCGATCAGGGATCAGATGTGTGCAGATCTGCAAAGGAGTCTCATCACTTTTACAGGGCGCCCCGAACACCTCTTGATCCCGGCTCGATCGTGCCGTCCTCGCCGTGCTCCGCCTTACTCAATTACAACGTTATGCGATGGAACAAGTGGGGGAGGGTCACTATTCGGGCGCCATCTTGAAAGGGGCCACTAGGGGACCCTGACATCTATGGAAACAAGGCGAGTCACCACACACGATAGATATGCCAGACACAAGGTTGTATTCCCAAAACTAGGGTTTATTGCAAAGCAAAAGTCTCAGTTGGCCAACTCGGTCTCACGCCCCGCGACATGTATCTCTAGACATCGAGGGATGCAAGAGAGTGAATTACATACATCAGTTAAATATATACAAAATGCATATCAAACAATCAGCTATGACATGTTTAACACCCTCCCTTTTATTGGATTTCTTTGAACTTGGTGTGATGATGGACATCTCTGACAACTATGAATTAATTTGTTTATTGTTCGTTGTTTTTCTGGGTGATTTTTTCCTTTAAATACATGTGTTTATGAAAAACACTCTTTGGAACTTGACGAGCAAGTTAGGTCAGCCGACACGTGTTTCGACCTTACGGTCGTTCTCAAGGCTGAACAATATTCAATTAGTGACAAGGTAGTGACATATTACATTATTTTCAGCAGTGGTGTTTAAGGTGATGTGCAAACATAGTGGTAGGTAGTGACATAACAAAAACACATTGATGAGCCGATATAAAGAAAGTTTAAAAATGGGAGAAAAGGAGGGAGGAAGAGACGAGAGAAGTAAGTAGCTGGTTAAAAATTGTGCTAAAGGTAAAATAGATTGAGGTAATTGCCTCTTACCCAGTTGCGGTTTGCTGTGTGCCCAAAGTGGGGTTCTGTAATATAAACTGTCCTTTACGGCAGTCCTGGCTCCTGTTGGGCCCTGGGATGAGAAAAAATATATGTATTGGGGGGAAGGGTTAGTGGGAACTTGCAAAATGATCCCCCCAAGGTGCGTCAATGGTCCCATTCGTCACGTTAAGAATGTTGGCTGTGGTCATTGCACATGAACACGGTGGAAAACATCAAGGGCTTTTCTTGAATAGCCCTTGTGTGTTCCCACCTTGTGGGCGTGTTGGCGGCGGTACTAGCAATATCATCAAGATATGTAACTGTCCAAAGGTTGGCCCCAGGCAATGATTTGGCTGGGGTTGTTGAAATAGATGGTCCGGGATGTACATCAGGGGCTCTTTTGGGAAGTGCCCCTGTGTTTACCCAGCCATATAGAGCATTGAATTGCATAACCTTAGTGTTGAAAAGTGAAAAAGGAGAATTATAAAAATAAGCACTTAATGCTATCCACTGCCCATGTGTGGGCAAGGAAGCTTTGTGTCCCTACGGTGGGCTGGGAGGCTTACCTCTATGTTCCGTCTGGCGTCCGAGGCGGTGCTCCGCTGCTTCTGCACACCGCGCTGGGTGCCGCCATTAAGAGCTGTTTGTTTCCTGTTGACTCACATCAGTCTCGGGTCGCGCATGCGCAGGGTATAGTGTCTTAGCGCTAATCCCGGCGCATGCGTGTCTTGGTAGGCGACTTGCGCATGCGCCGCGGATCAGTGAAAGACACTCACCGGATGAACGCTTGTGAATTGGAAAGTGGATGGGTGGTCCTAGCCAATGGCTGCGAGGTAAAAGGGATCTAAGGGGAACCTGACTTAATGATGCAGTTATGTGTTATGTAGTCCGCGGGGATCAAGGGAGTATGAAGGTTGAGTCCAATTATGGGTTAGTTCATGAGGTGATATGAGTCAGTGAGACATGGGTGCGTGAATGTGGCATCACTTGCATTGTGCCCATAATATGGTCAATTAAAAATAATTATAAAAGGTGTGTGTGATATGGTCTCTTGTTGGGCCATGTTATACCCAAACCTGAGGTCACGAATCCCTGTGGGGGTTGAGGAGTAGGAGGAGAGGTAAAAAAAGGTAGAAAAATATAGAAAATTGTAGAAATAGTAGAAGAAAGGGGAAGTTTACAGGAAGACATTTAAATCATGGTCTTTATTAAGGCCATTTTTCACACATCTGAAATGACAAATTAAACGTGCTTCCTCTTGTCTTAGTTTTCGGATTCTGTCTCCTCCTCTTGGGCCCAGTCGGACCGTCTTGAGTCCGATGAACCTTATATCACTCTTGTTTTCCATTTGGTGGTTCTTCTGCCAGTGGTTTGCCAGTGGCAGTTTGGGGTCTTGTGAATGTATGCTGTTCATATGCTCTCTAATCCTGAAGCGTGTCTCACGGATGGTGCTGCCTATGTATATTTTATTGCAAACACAGATAATTGCATATATTACAAATTTGCTTCTACAATTAATGTGCTCAGTGATGTTGAAGATTGGGCAGCCTGAGAATTTGGCACATTTGGTCTGTGTTGCATGCTTGCACATTGAGCATGTCCCGCATTTCGTGAAACCAATTGGTGTCATTTTGCTGAGCCAGTCCTGTGCCACGATATGTTTGTCTGCAAGAAAGGAGGGGCTCAGTAGGGTCCTTAGGGTTGGTGAACTGCTGTATGACATGCTGGGATATGTTTTTAGTTGCGGCTTGATATGTTCGTCCATGAGGAGAAGTCCCCAATATTTACTCAAAATTTTTTGTAATGCATTACTGTCTTTGTTGTATCTCGTTACGAATCTTATTGTTGGATTGTCATCATGTCTTCTGGATTTGGGGTAAAGCAATGTTGATCTCTCTGTTTGGCAGGCTTGTTTTCTTGCTTCTGCCAGGTTCACATGGGAATAGCCCCGACTACTGAATCTCTGATCCAGCAGGTTGCATTCTTCTATGAATGATTTATCTGTGTTGCAGTTCCTTCTTGCCCGAATGTATTCTCCTTTCGGAATGTTGCGAATGACACTTTTTCTGTGGCAACTTGTTGCATGCAGGGTGGAATTTACTTCCGTTGGTTTCCGGTAAGTACTGGTAATGATTTTGTTCTCTTTTATTTCAATCTTGAGGTCGAGGAAGTCAATTTGAACATTGCTGATGTGGCTCGTTAGTTCTATACCAAAGTCATTGGTATTGAGATAGCCCATATATTCATTCAGTTCATCTTTAGTTCCCTTCCAAATTAAGATAATATCATCTATGAATCTGGCCCAATTGACAATGAGCCTGGTGAATTTGTCTTCTTTCATTGCATGTTTGAGTTCATAGGAGTGCATGAAGCAGTTTGCTAGTGCAGGAGCATAGCTGGCTCCCATTGCGATCCCTTTGGTCTGCTTGAAATATTCTCCATTAAATATGAATATATTGTTCTTGAGAGAGAAGTTAAGGAAGGCTTTGGTCATTTCCACTTGGTCTAGGTGTGAGGCTGATTCATGTTTGAGTAGAAACCCCATGCTGTTTATGGCTAATTCATGGTCTATTGATGTGTACAGGGCTTTGACATCTAGCGTAGCCATTAGGAAATGCGGTTCCCATTTGATTTTGGCAAGGATCTCCAAGGTATGCATAGTGTCTCTCAGGTAGCTCGGTATTTTTATGACCAACGGTTGTATAACATTATTGATGTATCTGGCTAATGTTTCCGTAATTCCTCCTATACCACTCAGAATTGGTCTGCCCTCTGGAATAGTGTTGAAAGCTTTGTGGACTTTTGGCAGAAAATAAATGGTTGGCATAATGGGGTGGTCTGTCCTAAGATAATTGTACTCATCATCTGTTATCAGCCCCATTGTTTTGTAATTAGTTAGTAGTTCCTGATGTTCTTTCAGAATTTTCGCCTGTGGGTTGTTTTCCAATTTGACATAGTTGCCGGGTGTTTCTAGGTGGTTGAGTGCCATTTTGATGTAATCCGATTTGTCCATTATTACTATGTTTCCACCTTTATCAGCTTCCTTGATTATAATGTTGGTTTCCTCTCGCAGTTTTTTGAGTATGATCTGTTCTTCCTTGGTTAGGTTGCCCCTGGTCTCTGTTTCATGGGTCCGTTGGTCTTCCAATTTGTGTAGATCCATGGTTACTGCTTGGTGGAAAGTGTCGATATAATTTTCTGCATAAAGTTGCGGCGTGAATCTAGATTTGGTTTTTAGTTCCGGAATCGTCATTGCTATATTCTGGATGCCCAGTTCTTGTAAGCATTCTTGCTTGCTTTTGTCGTTGTCAGCCAGTGTGCTGAGGAGATGAATGTCTTCAACATCCCCGATGGTAAGTGGGCTTGGTTTAGGTATTATTTCCAGTGGTTTATATACCGATGTCTTAGTAGAAAAGAATTTCTTAAGCTTAAGGCGTCTTGTAAATTTAAATAGATCAATTTGTATGTCTACGAAGTTGTTCCTGCTGGATGGTGAAAATGAAAGTCCTTTGTTGAGCACTTTCTTTTCAGCATTTGTGAATACTCTATTGGACAAGTTCATGATTAGATTTTCTTCTGTCTCTGTCCCACAGTTTTCTGTGACTGGGATCTGGTCTGTCTTTGCTCTATTTCTTCTTCCAGCTGTCTTGCGTTTTCTGACTCTTCTTCCTCCTCTGCTTCTTCTTGTTGGGTTCCTGTATTTATCAAGGGTTTTGCGAAGGATACCGTTTTTTTGTTGTTTTTGGGTTGTGGTTTCAGACGACTTGCTTTCTTGTGTAGTTTGATTAGATCTAAAAAACTACGTTTGGTTGGTGGTATCTCTGTTGTTTTCCCACACAGATCTGGTGTTTCATCTGGTTCACTGTCAATTTCGGAGCTAGCCCCTGAGCTGTTTGGGGTGCTTTCTTTGGATTTAGGTAGTTGTTGGTTCTGGTCATATTTAGATTGATAAGTGAAGACTCTGTCTTCTCTATAGTCTTTGTCATCTCTGAAAAATTTGTGCAGTTTTCTCATTTTTACTTCATCTTGGTGTGTTTTCAGAATTCTATACATAGTTTTGTAATTTTTCTCTTTGGTAGTTTTTGGAGCGTCATAATCTTCTATTTCTTTCTTAAGTTCTTCAAGTTGAATCACAACCCTATCATGTTTTCTTTTGGCGTGTTCTATTAGTAGTTCTATCATTCTTGTTGATCCAAGTATTAGGTTCCGTTCCCATTCATCTGCTAGATCTGAGTCCAGTGGGTCGTTGAAGTCAGGGAAAATAAGGATCCTCAGGCCTCTTGGTATTCTCTTCTGTTCCGCGTATTCCTGCATTGTTGTTTTTTCCCAGAATTTGTTGATTTCCATTTTCCTGTGATCTTGCCTAAAATCATAATCACAACAAAATTGGAGCTTAGCACTGGCAGGTTCCATTCCTAGAGCCTAAAACTCACCTCATCTTCACACAAGGGAACCAGCCCATGCTCAAGCACCTGGAATTTTCCAATAATTGCAACAGGAAAATAAAACGAAGTAATGGCGGAATATATGATGTCAAGGAATGAGGACATCAGGGCACTCTTTGCCCCTCGAGGATCGACAGACAACGCATTTAGAGACAACAACCTACAAGAGGACCTCAAACATAAATTTATGAGGCTTGAGAAACTATCAAAAAAGGAAATCAACAAATTCTGGGAAAAAACAACAATGCAGGAATACGCGGAACAGAAGAGAATACCAAGAGGCCTGAGGATCCTTATTTTCCCTGACTTCGACGACCCACTGGACTCAGATCTAGCAGATGAATGGGAACGGAACCTAATACTTGGATCAACAAGAATGATAGAACTACTAATAGAACACGCCAAAAGAAAACATGATAGGGTTGTGATTCAACTTGAAGAACTTAAGAAAGAAATAGAAGATTATGACGCTCCAAAAACTACCAAAGAGAAAAATTACAAAACTATGTATAGAATTCTGAAAACACACCAAGATGAAGTAAAAATGAGAAAACTGCACACATTTTTCAGAGATGACAAAGACTATAGAGAAGACAGAGTCTTCACTTATACATCTAAATATGACCAGAACCAACAACTACCTAAATCCAAAGAAAGCACCCCAAACAGCTCAGGGGCTAGCTCCGAAACTGACAGTGAACCAGATGAAACACCAGATCTGTGTGGGAAAACAACAGAGATACCACCAACCAAACGTAGTTTTTTAGATCAAATCAAACTACACAAGAAAGCAAGTCGTCTGAAACCACAACCCAAAAACAACAAAAAAACGGTATCCTTCGCAAAACCCTTGATAAATACAGGAACCCAACAAGAAGAAGCAGAGGAGGAAGAAGAGTCAGAAAACGCAAGACAGCTGGAAGAAGAAATAGAGCAAAGACAGACCAGATCCCAGTCACAGAAAACTGTGGGACAGAGACAGAAGAAAATCTAATCATGAACTTGTCCAATAGAGAATTCACAAATGCTGAAAAGAAAGTGCTCAACAAAGGACTTTCATTTTCACCATCCAGCAGGAACAACTTCGTAGACATACAAATTGATCTATTTAAATTTACAAGACGCCTTAAGCTTAAGAAATTCTTTTCTACTAAGACATCGGTATATAAACCACTGGAAATAATACCTAAACCAAGCCCACTTACCATCGGGGATGTTGAAGACATTCATCTCCTCAGCACACTGGCTGACAACGACAAAAGCAAGCAAGAATGCTTACAAGAACTGGGCATCCAGAATATAGCAATGACGATTCCGGAACTAAAAACCAAATCTAGATTCACGCCGCAACTTTATGCAGAAAATTATATCGACACTTTCCACCAAGCAGTAACCATGGATCTACACAAATTGGAAGACCAACGGACCCATGAAACAGAGACCAAGGGCAACCTAACCAAGGAAGAACAGATCATACTCAAAAAACTGCGAGAGGAAACCAACATTATAATCAAGGAAGCTGATAAAGGTGGAAACATAGTAATAATGGACAAATCGGATTACATCAAAATGGCACTCAACCACCTAGAAACACCCGGCAACTATGTCAAATTGGAAAACAACCCACAGGCGAAAATTCTGAAAGAACATCAGGAACTACTAACTAATTACAAAACAATGGGGCTGATAACAGATGAGTACAATTATCTTAGGACAGACCACCCCATTATGCCAACCATTTATTTTCTGCCAAAAGTCCACAAAGCTTTCAACACTATTCCAGAGGGCAGACCAATTCTGAGTGGTATAGGAGGAATTACGGAAACATTAGCCAGATACATCAATAATGTTATACAACCGTTGGTCATAAAAATACCGAGCTACCTGAGAGACACTATGCATACCTTGGAGATCCTTGCCAAAATCAAATGGGAACCGCATTTCCTAATGGCTACGCTAGATGTCAAAGCCCTGTACACATCAATAGACCATGAATTAGCCATAAACAGCATGGGGTTTCTACTCAAACATGAATCAGCCTCACACCTAGACCAAGTGGAAATGACCAAAGCCTTCCTTAACTTCTCTCTCAAGAACAATATATTCATATTTAATGGAGAATATTTCAAGCAGACCAAAGGGATCGCAATGGGAGCCAGCTATGCTCCTGCACTAGCAAACTGCTTCATGCACTCCTATGAACTCAAACATGCAATGAAAGAAGACAAATTCACCAGGCTCATTGTCAATTGGGCCAGATTCATAGATGATATTATCTTAATTTGGAAGGGAACTAAAGATGAACTGAATGAATATATGGGCTATCTCAATACCAATGACTTTGGTATAGAACTAACGAGCCACATCAGCAATGTTCAAATTGACTTCCCCGACCTCAAGATTGAAATAAAAGAGAACAAAATCATTACCAGTACTTACCGGAAACCAACGGAAGTAAATTCCACCCTGCATGCAACAAGTTGCCACAGAAAAAGTGTCATTCGCAACATTCCGAAAGGAGAATACATTCGGGCAAGAAGGAACTGCAACACAGATAAATCATTCATAGAAGAATGCAACCTGCTGGATCAGAGATTCAGTAGTCGGGGCTATTCCCATGTGAACCTGGCAGAAGCAAGAAAACAAGCCTGCCAAACAGAGAGATCAACATTGCTTTACCCCAAACCCAGAAGACATGATGACAATCCAACAATAAGATTCGTAACGAGATACAACAAAGACAGTTATGCATTACAAAAAATTTTGAGTAAACATTGGGGACTTCTCCTCATGGACGAACATATCAAGCCGCAACTAAAAACATATCCCAGCATGTCATACAGCAGAGCACCAACCCTAAGGAACCTACTGAGCCCCTCCTTTCTTGCAGACAAACATATCGTGGCACAGGACTGGCTCAGCAAAATGACACCAATTGGTTTCACGAAATGCGGGACATGCTCAATGTGCAAGCATGCAACACAGACCAAATGTGCCAAATTCTCAGGCTGCCCAATCTTCAACATCACTGAGCACATTAATTGTAGAAGCAAATTTGTAATATATGCAATTATCTGTGTTTGCAATAAAATATACATAGGCAGCACCATCCGTGAGACACGCTTCAGGATTAGAGAGCATATGAACAGCATACATTCACAAGACCCCAAACTGCCACTGGCAAACCACTGGCAGAAGAACCACCAAATGGAAAACAAGAGTGATATAAGGTTCATCGGACTCAAGACGGTCCGACTGGGCCCAAGAGGAGGAGACAGAATCCGAAAACTAAGACAAGAGGAAGCACGTTTAATTTGTCATTTCAGATGTGTGAAAAATGGCCTTAATAAAGACCATGATTTAAATGTCTTCCTGTAAACTTCCTCTTCCCCTTTCTTCTACTATTTCTACAATTTTCTATATTTTTCTACCTTTTTTTACCTCTCCTCCTACTCCTCAACCCCCACAGGGATTCGTGACCTCAGGTTTGGGTATAACATGGCCCAACAAGAGACCATATCACACACACCTTTTATAATTATTTTTAATTGACCATATTATGGGCACAATGCAAGTGATGCCACATTCACGCACCCATGTCTCACTGACTCATATCACCTCATGAACTAACCCATAATTGGACTCAACCTTCGTACTCCCTTGATCCCCGCGGACTACATAACACATAACTGCATCATTAAGTCAGGTTCCCCTTCGATCCCTTTTACCTCGCAGCCATTGGCTAGGACCACCCATCCCCTTTCCAATTCACAAGCGTTCATCCGGTGAGTGTCTTTCACTGATCCGCGGCGCATGCGCAAGTCGCCTACCAAGACACGCATGCGCCGGGATTAGCGCTAAGACACTATACCCTGCGCATGCGCGACCCGAGACTGACGTGAGTCAACAGGAAACGAACAGCTCTTAATGGCGGCACCCAGCGCGATGTGAAGAAGCAGCAGAGCACCGCCTAGGACGCCAGACGGAACATAGAGGTAAGCCTCCCAGCCCACCCTAGGGACACAAAGCTTCCTTGCCCACACATGGGCAATGGATAGCATTAAGTGCTTATTTTTATAATTCTCCTTTTTCACTTTTCAACACTAAGGTTATGCAATTCAATGCTCTATATGGCTGGGTAAACACAGGGGCACTTCCCAAAAGAGCCCCTGATGTACATCCCGGACCATCTATTTCAACAACCCCAGCCAAATCATTGCCTGGGGCCAACCTTTGGACAGTTACATATCTTGATGATATTGCTAGTACCGCCGCCAACACGCCCACAAAGTGGGAACACACAAGGGCTATTCAAGAAAAGCCCTTGATGTTTTCCACCGTGTTCATGTGCAATGACCACAGCCAACATTCTTAACGTGACGAATGGGACCATTGACGCACCTTGGGGGGATCATTTTGCAAGTTCCCACTAACCCTTCCCCCCAATACATATATTTTTTCTCATCCCAGGGCCCAACAGGAGCCAGGACTGCCGTAAAGGACAGTTTATATTACAGAACCCCACTTTGGGCACACAGCAAACCGCAACTGGGTAAGAGGCAATTACCTCAATCTATTTTACCTTTAGCACAATTTTTAACCAGCTACTTACTTCTCTCGTCTCTTCCTCCCTCCTTTTCTCCCATTTTTAAACTTTCTTTATATCGACTCATCAATGTGTTTTTGTTATGTCACTACCTATCACTATGTTTGCACATCACCTTAAACACCACTGCTGAAAATAATGTAATATGTCACTACCTTGTCACTAATTGAATATTGTTCAGCCTTGAGAACGACCGTAAGGTCGAAACACGTGTCGGCTGACCTAACTTGCTCGTCAAGTTCCAAAGAGTATTTTTCATAAACACATGTATTTAAAGGAAAAAATCACCCAGAAAAACAACGAACAATAAACGAATTAATTCATACTAACCAAGGTGTCAGAAATAATCATTTCACAAACTACAAGCAAGATAGCCGGGAGCAACAAACCTGTTTTTCTAATTTACCAAACTGGGGCTTAGGCTAAACCCCAAAACCGCTCCTGTGATCTTGCCTAAAATCATAATCACAACAAAATTGGAGCTTAGCACTGGCAGGTTCCATTCCTAGAGCCTAAAACTCACCTCATCTCTGACAACTATGACACCTTCAAACATCTATTCTAGTAACAATTTGTAATTTGTGAGTGCGAAGGCATCTATCTTTCAGTTGTTGAATAGAACACAGTGCTTCTGTTCTTGGAAGCGAGCTTCATATGGGGGGGAATAGTTGCATTCTGGACCTTGCTATCTATTAGGTGCTATTTGTGTCCTGGGAGCCGACACGCTCTAGCGGGCTCAGCAAATGGGGGCCGTAAGAGGAGTATAATTCCAGCCTTTAGCTGTATTATTCTAACATATTCTACCATATAACGAGACTGGCTGGCAGCTGCGAAATGATTAAATGCCCTGCAGCTCTGCTTCAAGGCTACATTCGGGAGGGAGCCGGGCATTCTTCCTGGCGCTTCCTACGTTTGTGTTTCAACTAACTCTTGTTATCCTCTCGGCCCTGCGGCCTTGTCCTTTTTACATACAGACAACAATGTTTTACAGTCGAGCAGTGTAAGCGGAAAATATACTGCGAAGCAATAGGAACAGAAAGCAATGAGCAATGGTTAGAAAACAAAATGGCGATTCTTGTTACATCAAAATGGCCGTTCATTGGCAAACTCGAAAACCCATATTCTATCATATCGTGCATGAGACGGTTGGCCCACGGCCACCAAAATACGTTTGCGGTTACAAAGTAGAGGTATCCATTTTTCTAGACTGACAAATACCCATGCGTTAAGTGCGGAGTAAATATGAACATGTAATCTATTTTGTAAAAAGAAGGGTAAATGGCATCTGTGCACAAATGAGGAATTAATGTGCAAGTTAGGGCGACGTGAAAAGAAAGTTGCCATCTTACCAAGAGATGCAAAATAACGCTTCGACTGATGGTAATATCAATTTGAAGACTGTCGGTGGTAACATCAATATACCGCTCGATTTCTGAACAGCAAAGGGAAGCTGGCATCTTTAAAAAACAAATAATAGTAGGTTCAAGTGTCTTGGTATTTCAAAGGACACTTAAAAAAGGCAACAAGCGTGGGCTCAGTAGAATACTTACTCAAACTCATTCCGGCAAGTCAGGAAGCGTCCAGATGCGGTGAAGAACCGCTGCTGAATGAGCCTACATCTATGCGGCCGTGTTTTTATACTAATGGCGGTTGTGATGTCATTCATACATGCGTCAGCGGCGTCGGGCGAAAACATGACATCACTCGCGCATGCTTGAATGAACGTCAACAAACCCCTACACGGATGTAAGTGCCAAAAAATGAATCTGTACTAAAATACAATAATAATGCAAATTACCCTTATTACATGACGTGAAAGGAAGAGGACGGGTTACTGCCGGGTATAAATGCATCTCTACTTATGCATTAGATGCCATTATTTTAGCTAGCCCAAATAAGGGGTGTCAAGTTATAAGAATAACGGAGTATGCAGGAGTTTGAGGATGTGGTTAATCAGACTACATGATGTTATTGGGTGTAAGAAAGAAATCTGTCTACTATTTGTGGAAATATATAATGTGTCAAGAGGGGGGTACAAAATCCTAAATTTGAAACTATCAACATATTCACACGTCCAAAACATTACTTGCTGATCTTGTGAAACTGACCAAATGATGTATGTAAATATTGATGCAGCATGGATGTACATTCTAATGCCAACTGGTGGCCAACAATGACAACAAAGCATATAACTGGTATACAGACCCAGCTGTGTCACAGACATATTCTGTGCTGATTGGACAAATAAATAATAAAGGATTTTTACTATCCCAATTAGAGTCTTGGGTTTACAATCTAATCTCCTTAGGTTGCGAGCATCAAGAATAGACTGAATCACAGACATATTTGGTGCCGATTGGACAAATAAATTTACAAAGGATTTTTACTATCCCAGTTAGATTCTTGGGTTTACAATCTAATCCCCTTAGGTGGCGAGCATAAAGAATAGACCTTATAATTTCTCAGAGGATGCTAATACATATTGACACATACAAATGCAATGACACGCAAACTTTCTTAAATTTTAATACCGTTAGGTAGCAATCATGAGGCATAGACCTAAAATTTTGTCTAACGAAGTTTGTGCATTCCCAAACATAAATATTACAATGAAACATTAACTTGCTTGAATTGACTGTTAGTTTCAGAGATCTAGCCCTAAGGGTACCCAAGTTGTTGTGTGGGGGGTGGTCGAGACCCAATATGTCATTTTGTTATGTCCAAAGAGGTTGTAATGAGCTACCAAAGTCCAAAGAATGTTGTGTGATTTATAAAAAAAAAGGCCCTAAATAGTAATCCTCATTGATCCCAAGGGGAGTCATAGCATCCATTTTGTTTATCCAAAAGAGTTCTCTTTGTGCTAGAAGTTTTGGAAGATTACCACCTCTACTCAGTGGTCGTAATACTTCCAATACCACAAATCTCATTTGTGAAACATTGTGTTTTTTGTCTCGAAAGTGTCTGTAAACTGGGGATTTACAATTTTTCGTCCTGATGCAAGATTTATGTTCTGTCCACCTGTCCTTATCTTTCCTATTTGTTTTGCCGACATAGTATAAGCCACAAGGGCAGCAAATGGCATAAATTGCATTTTTCGCATCGCATGTTGCAAAATTTCTTAGCATTATCTTTTTGCCATCGTAAGGATGTCTAATGTTATCACCCTTTATCACCTTGTTGCAATGTTGGCAATGTAAACATGCACACGTGCCTGTTTTTTGTTTGCTGAGGGTCATCTGGGGTGATAGTTTTGGTTTTTCTGCTCTAATCAGTTGGTCTCTCAAGTTTTTTCCTGTTTTGTAGGCCATCATTGGTGGATCCGGGAATAATTCAGTGAGCGTGCTGTCAGATTTAATTAAGTCCCAATTTTTTTATATAATTCTTTTGATCTGGAAACTTTGGCTTGAGTATCTTAGTGTATGGATTAATCCCTTCTCGTTTTTTTTGGAGGTGCCTTCCAGTAGTGCGTTTCTTTCTTGGGTTTCCGTGCATGCTATTGCTCTGTCAACCACTTCGGGTGGAAAGCCTCTGTCGAGGAACCTTTTCTTCATTGCGTTGTATTCTCCATGAAGTGTGTCTGTTTCTGAAGTTATTCTTTTCAGCCTGAGTAGCTGACTATATAGTAGGTTCTCCTTCAGATGTTTAGGATGGTGGCTGGTATGGTGGAGACAGCTATTAATATCCGTAGGTTTTCTGTATATTTTTGATTTCATGGAGGTACCTGTTAATTCTACTGTGACATCCAAAAAATTCACATGTGGATTACCAATTTCAATAGAAAATTCTATTTGAGGATTACATGTATTGAGAAAGTTCCAAAAACGAAGTAGTTCTGTTTAGTGCCCCTCCATATCCCATAAATGTCATTAATGTATCTCCGCCAGCATTTGATCTTGTTATTCCAAAGTGGATTGTCTAATACGTGATGTTTTTCATAATGATACATGAAGATGTTCGCATAAGATGGGGCCACAAAAGACCCCATGGAAGTTCCAGAGATGTGTTGGTAGAATTGTCCGTTATGTCTAAAGTAGTTATTGTAAAGTATGATGTTGAGTAATTCCAGTGCAAAGATCTTTTGAATTCCGACTTGTCTATGTGTTAACAGAAACCATTCTAGAGCCTCAATGCCTTCAGAGTGTGGAATGGAAGTATATAAACTGTTAACGTTCATGGTGAATAGCAACAAGTTGTCCTCTGTAAGTTGTAATGTCTGTAGAGTTTTCAAGAAATGAGTCGTGTCTTTGAGGTAAGTTGTTGTAGCTTGAACCAGTGGTTGCAGTGCTGTGTCGAGATATATAGCAAGAAGTTGAAAAATGCTTTCCGTTCCAGCCACAATAGGGCGAAATGGTGGATCTTGGAGATTTTTGTGTATTTTAGGCAGGTCATAAAATGCCGGAGTTATTGGATACTTCTGAATCAAAAAATCCACCAAAGACCTCAAAAGACTCAAATACGCTCCACCCAAAAAACAGAACATTCACAAACATCATTTGAAAATTATCAAACAATTGGCTGAAGACAGTAGCCTAACCTTAAAACAAGCGGACAAAGGTGGGGCCCTGGTGTTAATGGACACCACCCTCTATGATTTAGCATGTTCCAAACTCTTGAAGGATACTCGGACCTATACACCATTAGAGAATGACACAATCCTGGAGATTACAAACATTATCAAAACCACTGTGGATAAAGCGCTAACAATGGACTGGATATCAGAAATAAGAGCTGATTTTTTGATTCAGAAGTATCCAATAACTCCGGCATTTTATGACCTGCCTAAAATACACAAAAATCTCCAAGATCCACCATGTCGCACTATTGTGGCTGGAACGGAAAGCATTTTTCAACCTCTTGCTATATATCTTGACACAGCACTGCAACCACTGGTTCAAGCTACAACAACTTACCTCAAAGACACGATTCATTTCTTGAAAACTCTACAGACATTACAGCTTACAGAGGACAACTTGTTGCTATTCACCATGGACGTTAACAGTTTATATACTTCCATTCCACACTCTGAAGGCATTGAGGCTCTAGAATGGTTTCTGTTAACACATAGACAAGTCGGAATTCAAAAGATCTTTGCACTGGAATTAATCAACATCATACTTTACAATAACTACTTTAGACATAATGGACAATTCTACCTACACATCTCTGGAACATCCATGGGGTCCTCTGTGGCCCCATCTTATGCGAACATCTTCATGTATCATTATGAAAAACATCACATATTAGACAATCCACTTTGGAATAACAAGATCAAATGCTGGTGGAGATACATCAATGACATTTTTGGGATATGAAGGGGCACTGAAACAGAACTACTTCGTTTTTGGAACTTTCTCAATACATGCAATCCTCAAATAGGATTTTCTATTGAAATTGGTAAGCCACATGTGAATTTTTTGGATGTCACAGTAGAATTAACAAGTACCTCCTTGAAAACAAAAATATACAGAAAACCTACGGATGTTAATAGCTGTCTCTACCATACAAGCCACCATCCTAAACATCTGAAGGAGAACCTACCATATAGTCAGCTACTCAGGCTGAAAAGAATAACTTCAGAAACAGACACACTTCATGGAGAATACAACACAATGAAGAAAAGGTTCCTCGACAGAGGCTTTCCACCCGAAGTGGTTGACAGAGCAATAGCACGCACGGAAACCCAAGAAAGAAACGCACTACTGGAAGGCACCTCCAAAAGAAACGAGAAGGGATTAATCCATACACTAAGATACTCAAGCCAAAGTTTCCAGATCAAAAGAATCATATACAAAAATTGGGACTTAATTAAATCTGACAGCACGCTCGCTGAATTATTCCCGGATCCACCAATGATGGCCTACAAAAGAGGAAAAAACTTGAGACCAACTGATTAAAGCAGAAAAACCAAAACTATCACCCCAGATGACCCTCAGCAAACAAAAAACAGGCACGTTTGCATGTTTACATTGCAAACATTGCAACAACGTGATAAAGGGTGATAACATTAGACATCCTTACAATGGCAAAAAGATAATGCTAAGAAATTTTGCAACATGCGATGCGAAAAATGCAATTTATGCCATTTGCTGCCCTTGTGGCTTATACTATGTCGGCAAAACAAATAGGAAAGTTAAGGACAGGTGGACAGAGCATAAATCCTGCATCAGGATGAAAAATTGTAAATCCCCAGTTTACAGACACTTTCGAGACAAAAAACACAATGTTTCACAAATGAGATTTGTGGTATTGGAAGTATTACGACCACTGAGTAGAGGTGGTAATCTTCCAAAACGTCTAGCACAAAGAGAACTCTTTTGGATAAACAAATTGGATGCTATGACTCCCCTTGGGATCAATGAGGATTACTATTTAGGGCCTTTTTTATAAATCACACAACATTCTTTGGACATTGGTAGCTCATTACAACCTCTTTGGACATAACAAAATGACATATTGGGTCTCGACCACCCCCCACACAACAACTTGGGTACCCTTAGGGCTAGATCTCTGAAACTAATAGTCAATTCAAGCAAGTTAATGTTTCATTGTAATATTTATGTTTGGGAATGCACAAACTTCGTTAGACAAAATTTTAGGTCTATGCCTCATGATTGCTACCTAATGGTATTAGAATTTAAGCAAGTTTACGTATCATTGCATTTGTATGTGTCAATATGTATTAGCATCCTCTGAGAAATGATAAGGTCTATTCTTTATGCTCGCCACCTAAGGGGATTAGATTGTAAGCCCAAGAATCTAACTGGGATAGTAAAAACCCTTTGTAAACTTATTTGTCCAATCAGCACCAAATATGTCTGTGATTAAGTCTATTCTTGATGCTCGCAACCTAAGGAGATTAGATTGTAAACCCAAGACTCTAATTGGGATAGTAAAAATCCTTTTTTATTTATTTGTCCATTCAGCACCGAATATGTCTGTGACACAGCTGGGTCTGTATACCAGTTAAATGCTTTGTTGTCATTGTTGGTCACCAGTTGGCATTAGAATGTACATCCATATTCCATGCTGCATCAATATTTACATACATCATTTGGTCAGTTTCACAATATCAGCAATTAATGTTTTGGACGTGTGAATATGTTGATTGTTTCGAATTTAGGATTTTGTACACACCTCTTGACACATTATATATTTCCACAAATAGTAGACAGATTTCTTTCTTACACCCAATAACATCATGTTGTCTGATTAACCACATCCTCAAACTCCTGGATACTCCGTTATTCTTATAACTTGACACCCCATATTTGCGCTAGCTAAAATAACGGCATCTAATGCATAAGAGATACATTTATACCCAGCAGTAACCCGTCCTCTTCCTTCCACGTCATGTAATAAGGGTAATTCGCATTATTATTGTATATTAATACAGATTCATTTTTTGGCACTTACATCCCTGTGGGGGTTTGTTGACGTTAATTCACGCATGCGCGAGTGACGTCATGTTTTCGCCCGACGCCGCTGACGCATGCGTGAATGACGTCACAAGCGCCATTAGTATAAAAACACGGCCGCATAGAGGTAGGCTCATTCAGCAGCTGTTCTTCACCGCATCTGGACACCTCCCGACTTGCCGGAATGAGTTCGAGTAAGTATTCTATTCAGCCCACCCTTGTTGCCTTTTTTAAGAGTCCTTTGAAATACCAAGACACTTGAACCTACTATCATTTGTTTTCTAAAGATGCCAGCTTCCCTTTGCTGTTCAGAAATCGAGCGGTATATTGATCTTACCCCCGACAGTCTTCAAATTGATATTACCATCAGTAGAAGCGTTATTTTGCATCTCTTGGTAAGATGGCAACTTTCTTTTCACGTCGCCCTAACTTGCACATTAATTCCTCATTTGTGCACAGATGCCATTTACCCTTCTTTTTACAAAATAGATTACATGTCCATATTTACTCCGCACTTAACGCATGGGTATTGTATTAAATATTTAGGCACAAAACCTATATAAATATCCAATCTGGGTTTGAATCTCATACCACTTACACTAAACTCTCACGCAGTGGAAATCCACTCTACATTAGAATTCACTCTTAGAAGGCTGATTTAATATGGGAGCACCAATGAGCACAGACAGGATGTTTTTTCAAATAAATAGCACAAGTATTACCTAAATGGTTAATATGTTCTCTATTTTGAATGTTATATTGATTTACAAAAGTTGCTCTAAAACTAATGTCACATGGAATTTTCCTTTCTATAGAATTTATTTGTTGAATATGCTGCCACTGATGAAGAGTATTCACTACTCGAAACGCTTTGGGCCTACCAAGACACAAATAAAAAGCAAAATTTGTTTTTTATAAATATGAATTGTTTATTGAATTCTTTATCTAAATTGCTTATATAGGAGTCACTAAGTGATCACATAAATTGCTTATATAGGAGTCACTAAGTGATCACAACTAATTAAATCTTTTTGATTTATAACTTCATTAGGCCGTCTGGCCTCTTAGAATGTGTGCAGGGGACGTAGCTATCCTGATTGGATTCCTCTTTTGTTCCTTGTATGTTTCCAGCCTAGATACCAAGGCTGTGTCTTTCTCCACCGCACCTTGAACTACTTCGACAGTCAGTTTTACTTTGTTTGTTTACCTTACATTGAACTTTACCTACTCTGGTGTGCAAGTGTATTTACCTGTGTTAGGTCCTCTCTGGTTCAGTCCTTGAATCAGCAATGCAGCCTTTAGATTTCTTGAAGAGTTGCAGCAGCAGCATGTCTTCCTCCAGCTGGATTTAGGATACAAGCTTTGGAGACTTGAGCTTCTTGCTTCGGTTTCAACTTTCAGCATCTGACAAGAAGGTGAGTGGGGGGTCACTTGTTATACACAAATGTACCCCATTCACTCAGCCAAGCTAGGCCCAGAGCCATATATGGTCCTTCCACCCAACAGCCATTCAGGGGAAGAGAATAGAGCCATGACTATCAGAAACAAGGGGTAAAGGCAAAAGAAACCAAGAGTCTACAGTGGCCATCTTGCCTTTGTTCTGGAATCCAGCGATTCCTATGGCAGGGCCTGGGTGTCCAAAAAAAAATAGGTCACCCAGAGCCACTGTCAAGTCAGCATGTAGCTGCCACCCTGCTCTGTGGCCAACACACAGCAACCCACAAAAATGCACTAGGGGTACAGGGTGTAACCTCCCCCCACCTACCACCAACTGAGGTTAGGGTGAACTAATCTCACATGAGATTGTCACCCTCATCCAGACAGTCAACATACCTTCTGGAAAGACCATCTGAATTTTCATGACTCTTCAGCACTATTGAGACAGTGGCCTATGCTCAATAGTAAAGTCTAGCCATTGCAGACTAATGGATGACCTGAGCAGTTTGAGGTTTTCACCCTTCATCTGCATAAGCCACTTTAAGGGATTATGGTCAGTTTGGGTCTTGAAGACTGACTCAGTATGTTAAGGTCTAAAATGCCTAAGACTCCACACATTCCTTTTCAACAGTGGTCCACCTACGTTCTCTACCTTTCAGTTCCCTACTGATGAAGATTATGGGATGCTCTCGTCCTTCGTCATCCAACTAGGACATGACAGATACAATTCATATGTCACTGGCATCTGTTTGTACAATAAATGGTCTACTGTAGTCAGGGGCACACAACACTGGTGCCTTACACAGACCTTTCGTCAGGCCATCAAAGGCCCTTTAGGAGTCATAAATCCAATGAGCCTTCCTAGGTTACTTGGGTGCTGTCAGAGGGGCAGCTATGGTGCCATATTCTGCCATGAAGTTTCTGTAGTACCCAGTTAGGCCCCATAAAGCTCTCAACTGGGTTTGAGTAGTGGGGGATCTCCTAGTACTGTACAGCTTGTACCTTGCTGACGAGAGTTTGGATTTGACCCCCTCCTACCTCATGACCAAGGTAAGTGACCTTCCCCCTGAGCTATCTGGCGCTTGGTTGGTTGCCTTGATAGTGAGGTTGGCCCTTTTCATGGCCTGCAAGACATGATCCAAGTGAGCCAAATGCTCTTCCCAAGTGGAACTGTAGACAGCACTGTCGTCCAGGTAAGCGACACAGAAGACCTCCAGTCCACGAAGAACATGATTGACCAACCTATGGAAGGGGACAGGGGCATTCTCCAATCCGAATGGCATGACCCTAAACTGGTAGAGCCCATCAGGAGTTGAGAAACCTGTTGGCAAAGTGCTCACAAACCTGGCAGCACCAATTTTGTCCATAAGCTCATCAGCCCTGGGCATTGGGTGAGCATCAGTCTTGGTGACTGCATGGACTCCTCTGTAGTACACACAGAACCTCCAATCTTTGGTACTTGTCTGGTAACTTGCCTTGGGAACAAGAACCACAGGGCTGGACCAGGGATTGTTGGACTTTGGTGTCATTGAGGTTTCAATGACACCAAAGTCCAACATCTTGTCAACCTCTGCCTAAATGTGGTTCTTTTAAGTGTCTGACATCCTGTAGCATCTGCTCTTGACAGGTATATGGTCATCAGTGTCAATGTCATGCCTGCACCACAGGTGAGGGCTGGTCTCACTGAGAACAGAGGGGCATACTGCTGGAGCAAAGCCCTGCAAGGCCTCTGCTGCTCTGATGTCAGATCTGGAGAGAGATTCACTCCCTCCACTGAGCCATCCTTGGGGCTGCTATGTAGCAGGTCAGGCAGGAGTGCACTTTCCTCCTCCTCTTCCAAGCCTTCTCTAACTAAGGCAAGGTCCCCCTCACTGGATGTCCAAAGAAGAGCTCAAAGGGGCTCCTGGGGCGCTTCTTTATAGGCAAACATCAGGAATGTTAAGAGGAGGCCCCATTTCTTACTCAGGGGCTCTTCCAAAGCACCCAGTATGCCTTTAAGAGTTTTATTAAATCTCTCAGCCAGACCATTGGTCTGGGGGTTGTAGGATGTAGAGAACTTGTAAGTAACACCATATCCATTTCACATTGCTTGAATGTAACTAGACTTGAAGTTGGATCCCCTGCCACAGATTACCTCTTTAGAAAACCCAACTCTGGTGAAAATGCCCAGGAGGGCCCTGGCAACCTAGCAACACAGAACCAACCTGAGCTGTTATTATAGGTAGAGTTAAACAATCATATTATTTTCAGAATTTCATTTCATTCGAAAATGTAATAATCCCTAAAAAACATCATCACTCCTCAGGTCAACATGAAGGTATAGTTACATATAAACAAGATAGACTTTGGTACATCAGTACCTTTTTTTTATTGTATACGGTTTAAATTAAACCTCTACAAATTTTAGAAAAAGAACAGATCAACATTAACAATAAATAAAAAAAGATTTAAAAAACCTAGCAGAATACAGTCATATTACTAAATGATTAAAAAGATAGCAACATACCTTCATAAGGATACAAAATACAAAATCACAATTCCAAAATAAAATAAACATTCCCTAATTTCATCTTAGTACTTTATGAAAATTGAATAATGAGGCAAGATAAAGTAATATTTTGAGGACACAAAGCAATGTAGGGCATATGCAGTGGTGTGGTGATAAACAGAGCATACCCAAATCACAGATGAACATTCCACAAGTAGGCAAACCCAACAGCAGAGAATTACTCCCTCAGCTTTTCAGGATATTAAGTCTTTTCTTAAAGCCTGACAGTGCCAAGCCCTCATGAACATTCTGAATATTTTGTCCTTAATACAGTAAGAGGATCACACTTAAGGATTAAATGCTTTATTGATTTGAGTTCAAGATTGCAGAATCTGCATCTAAAGTCATCTGAAGCAATTTGTCTTCTTCAAAGTAGTATGTCCTTAGTTGTAAGTAAATTCCACCTTAACCTAAGTAACAGCCCCCGGTAGTAGCGGTTGTGGAATTGAGATAAGACAATGGAGAGAGTTCCTCTGCGTTTGTGTGAGAGGTGGCTCATGGATGCCTACGAGTGAAAAGCATCAATTGTCACGATCCAGTCGTAATCAAAGAGGGACCTTTTCGTTTTTAAAGGGTTGTTAATTAAGGTTTCCAGAGCCAAGGAAATGATAGAGCAAATGAATTTGCATCTAGTCTTCAAGTCAAGCAAATCAATACTAACATTCACATTGTCACCCAGCATCTGGTATAAAGAATCAGGAGTAGGTGCCATAAGATTTGCATAATACGCCAGTGCACGCAAGCCCATAATGAGGTCTTCTATACATCAGTACTTTTAAAACACACAATAAAAGCAATATAAATTGTGTTGCACCAAAGTGTCACCGTGCTGAATACTCCTAACTGTGAAAAACACCTAAGACTTGTGCAAATCTAGCAATTACTCTACAGAGTCACGTTCGGCAAAAAGCAAGAAGCTGGATGCTGTGACGCACATTGCAGGGCTTATTAAAAGGGGCTATCCAGTCAAGCTATTAATATAATTAGGCTGACTTTGATCGCATAAGCAATGTAAATGGATATGTATTACCCCTAATCAGTATAGGAAAAATGTGTCAAACCCTCCTCACACCCTACTTGAGGGTGGAGACCAGGGATTGTACCTCTAAGAGCAGCATAGTGCTGAACAAACCTGCCTTAATAAAGAGGCATGACATTTGTTTATCACGCAAGTACTGAAGTTGTTAGGTTCACAAACCCCTGAAGAATTTCCATAGATTATGTCCGAAAACAGAGAAACGAAACATGTTGGGCACACTATGGGATTATAGATCTCTAACGGGATCTGTGGAGAAATTGCTAGATTTGCACAAGTCTTAGGTCTTTTACACAGTTAGGAGTATTCAGCACAATGACACTTTGGTACAACACACTTTATTTTGGTTTTATTGTGTGTTTTAAACGTACTGATATATAGAAGTCTGTCTTGATTACATGTAACGATACCATCAAATTGAACTGAAGGGTGATAATGGTTTTTATGGATTATTACATTTTCTAATGAAATTCCGAAAATAATAGGATTGTTTAACTCTACCTATACCAGCAGGCCAAGTGGTTCTGTGTTGATAGGAGCTTGTTTTTCCAGGATAACCTTCCTGCTGCTATACCAAATCCCATGGGATCTCCCGTAGTTGAATTAAGGGTCCTGACAACCACCTTGGCAGTTATATTCCAAAGGGGTACAGTTTCGGGGTACCTGGTGGGGTATATTCTCAGGGTACCTGGTGGTATGATGTACCAGACCCAGGATGAACCTGTGTCCGCCTGATGTAGGAGGGTTTAAGGGACCAACAAGGTTTTTTAAAAAAAAGATTTTATTGATTTTATTTCAACAAACAATACAAACCAAACTTGCAGTGCGTAAAATAACATTATTAACATACATCGCTTCATCATGTCCACTGCTTCTCCCCTTCCCTCCCCCTCTTGCGAGCATACTCTGTTTCGTGTTCTGTTTCTGCATCTTGCGATGAGGATTCCTCCTCCATGATTTCTGTTGGGTCTCGTGTTAATCCAAATATCTCTGCTATTAATTGTTTCCAGGATTTCAGGGTCTCAGCCTCTTCCCCCGACATTACTTGCATCTTGCCATACTGCAGTTTCCTCTTTGGCCCATTTCTGTAGATCTTTCCACCATATTTCAATTTGTGGTCTCTGGCATGCCTTCCACCCCATGACAATTCTCCTTTTTGCAAGTGCATACGCTAGATCCTTTAATTTACTCACATGCTTGAGTTTACGTGGTCTCGGAAACCCACCTATCAAACAGGCCCACACCGTGTCTACCACAATCTTGATACCTTTTTCGGCTGACCTGTTCACAACCTCACCCCAAAAACGCTCAATGACTGGGCATGCCCAGAACATATGCACCATTCCGGCGTTTTCCTCATCACTTTCGGGGCATGCTTGTCGTCCTACGTTTTTAAATTTGGCTATTCTCTGGGTTGTCATATACACCCTATGGGTTACGTACGGAACAAGTTACTTACCTGTAACTGTTGTTCTCCAGCATGGGTCTGGCATGGATTCACATGCTCATGAATATTCCCCGTCGTCAGGCTGGGAATCCTCGGTAAAGAAAAAACCAGTATCAGTTTCGTTTCTGATCTGTCTTTCGTAGTAATAACCAATCACTGGTCTCTGCGTCATACTGACCACAGCCAATGACTGCCCTCTACCTAAGCACCGCCTCTGGCAGCCATCTTCAGATTTGGAAGCACGTGAAGTGGCAGTATGACCAAGTGAAGAGCCGCAGAGGGGTAGGCGGGAGGGTTCGCATGTGAATCCATGCCAGACCCATGCTGGAGAACAACAGTTACAGGTAAGTAACTTGTTCCTTCTCCAGCATGGGGTCTGGCATGGATTCACATGCTCATGAATAAAGAATACATAGCAGTACACACATGCACAACCACGGGAGGTGGCAAAGGCTCAACATTAAGCATCACATCAACTCAACATTAAGCATCTTACCTCCTCACCAGGCTCACCTCAGGCGAACAGGTTGCGCAGCACTGCTTGGCCGACCCTGGACTCCTCCCTGGAATCCCGGTCGACGCAGTAGAATTTCGTGAAGGTGTGCGTCGACCTCCACGTAGCAGCCCTGCATATGTCCAGCAGGGGCACACCAGATAGGAACGCCGTGGTAGCTGCGATCGCTCTGGTGGAATGGGCTCTCGGACGGCCAGGCAGCGGTCGGTTTGCCAACCGGTGACAGTACATGATACAGCCGGAGAGCCATCTGGAGATGGAAGCCTTCGAGAGAGCCTTCCCCTGATTGACAGGTCCAAAGTTCACAAAGAGTTGTGACGTCTTCCGAAACCCCTTCGTGCGGTCCACGTAGAACTTCAGCGCTCTAGCTACATCCAGCGAGTGCAAAGTCCTCTCAGCCGGCGACGAAGGCGACGGGAAGAACACAGGTAACACCAAGGGTTCGTTGAGATGGAAGTCCGACGGTACCTTGGGCATGAAGGAGGGGTGCGTCCTGAGCACTACCCTCGTGTCGTGGAAAGTCAAGTACGCGGCCTTGCAGGAAAGGGCCTGGATCTCTCCCACTCGTCGTGCGGAGGTGATGGCCACAAGAAAAGCTGTTTTCCACGATAGAAACTTCAACGGGGCCGAGTGCAGAGGCTCGAACGGAGGTCCCATGAGCTTGGTCAGCACCACGTTGAGCTCCCACGCCGGGGCCGGAGCCTTCACCGGCGGGAACGATCTGAACAGTCCCTTCATGAACTCTTTCACCAGACGATGAGACCACAAGGACGTCCGCCCCGTGGTTCTGGTGTATCGGGAGATCCCAGCAAGATGAATCTTGATGGACGCGTGTGCCAAACCAGCTTTGGCCAGCGTCAGCAGGTACGGCAGTACTTGGGGAGCCGTAATCCGTAGAGGGTTAATCTTCTGTGCGTGGCACCAGACAGAGAACCTCTTCCATTTGTGTCCGTAGCATTTAAGAGTCGAGGACGCCCTGGCCTTTGCAAGAACCTCTCTGCAATCGGCCGGTATGTCGTATCCTCCAAACTCTAGCGCTGCAGGAGCCAGGCCTGCAAGCTCAGCGACTTCGGGTCGTGGTGGAGGATGGCGCCTCCTTCCCTGGAGAGTAGATCCGCGTCCGCCGGCAGCTTGATCGGCGGGGACGCTGACAAGTCCAGAAGGTCCGGGAACCATATCTGCCTCGGCCACGCAGGTGCGACGAGGATCATCCTGCACCATGACCTCTTGAGCTGGTTGACGAGCCGGATTAGCAGAGGCAAGGGAGGGAACGCGTAGAGGAACAGGCCCTCCCAGGGGAACGAGAAAGCATCGCCCATGCTCCTCGTCTGGGGAAACCTGCTGGCGAACCTCCGGCACTTGGTGTTCGTCGCCGTCGCGAACAGGTCGATCTGGGGTGTGCCCCACCGTCGGAAGAGGCGATCCACCAGATCTTGCCGTAGTTCCCACTCGTGGCACGAGCGCAGCTCCCTGCTGAGTGAGTCGGCGATGGTGTTTTTTATCCCTGCCAGATGAAACGGCACCAGAAAAATCCCTTGGGCGACGGCCCAATGCCACAGGTCCTGCGCCTCCTTGGACAGCGCTGGGGACCTGGTTCCGCCCTGTTTCCTGATGTAAAACATGGTGGTGGTGTTGTCGGTGAAGATCCTCACCACCTTGCCCTTGAGGGACGGAAGGAAGGACCTGAGGGCCCAAAACACTGCACGGAGCTCCAGGACGTTGATATGCAGGGACTTCTCCGTCGGGAGCCAGAGTCCCCTCGCGTGCAGATTTTCGGTGTGCGCTCCCCACCCTTCCAGGGAGGCATCCGTGGTCACAGTCTCCTGGTGGGCTGGGGTCTGGAAGTCCATGCCCGCCGTCAGATGCGCGCGGGTTCCCCACCACCGTATCGCTCGTCGGAAACTCTCGTCGAGCTTGATCCTTTCCTCGAAGCTGCCCGTCGTCTGGATCCAGCGCGCATCCAGGAATTCTTGCAACGGGCGCATCCGGAGCCTGCACATGGGAATGAGGTAGATGCAGGAAGACATCATCCCGAGGAGGGACTTGATGGATCTCACTTTGGCCGCGTCGGCCACCAACATCCGTTGCACCTTGCCCAAGATGGTCCTGGTCCTCTCCTCCGACGGGGAGGCCAGAAGGGACACTGTGTCGAGCCTCGCTCCCAGAAACAGTGCGACTTGCGCGGGCACCAGGTGGGATTTGGCGTAGTTCACGGAGAATCCCAGGTCCGTGAGGAGTTGGACGGTCCTTGCCGTGTGGACCACGGCGAGCTCCTTCGTCTTGGCGCGGATGAGCCAGTCGTCCAGGTAGGGGTAGACGTGAATCCCCTCGCGGCGCAGCTGCGCCGCCACCGGTGCGAGGCACTTGGTGAATACCCTGGGTGCCGACCGTAGTCCGAAGGGAAGGGCTTTGAACTGGTAATGACGCCCTTGGACCACGAACCTGAGGAATAATCGGTGCCCCTTTAGGATGGGAATGTGGAAGTAGGCATCCTCCAAATCCAACGACGATAGGAAGTCTCCTTCCTCCAGTTGACCCAGGACGTGCTGGAGGGTGACCATCCGGAACTTCTGCGCCTTGATGAACTTGTTCAGCCGTCGCAGGTCCAGGATGGGGCGCCATCCTCCCGTCTTCTTCTTCACGAGGAAGTATCGCGAGTAGACTCCGGAGCCCCGAAGCCTCTTTGGGACGAGTTCGATGGCGCCCTTTCTGAGCATCGCCTTTACCTCCAGGAGAAGTTGAGGGACGTGAAGTTCTTTCCTGGCCACGGGGGGGACGCGCGGGCACCTTCTTTGAAACTCGAGCGCGTGGCCCCGGGCCAGGGCGTCCAGCACCCAACGGTCGGTGGAGATGGACTCCCACACGCTGACGAAGCCCGCCAGCCGGCCTCCCACCGGGGTGCTTCGGTGGGGGCCCGACCCCACGGCCGGTTCAATCCTGCTTGGACGCGGCCTTGCCGCCTTGACCTCCTTGGCGACGACGGCGGGGTCCGCTAGACTTGCCTCGTCCTCTGTAGGCCTCTTGCGACGACGAGCGGGCCGCTTGACGGTAGGAAGCGAAACCGCCGCCGGAACCTTTGGAGGCGCCCTTGCCTCCGCCGCTCCGAAAGGGCGTCCGTCGTTGCTGCAGGACTCCAAGGGCCCGGGCCGTCTCAGTATCCGCCTTGATGGCCTGAAGGGAATCGTCCACTGTCTTCCCAAACAGGTTGTTCCCGTCGAAGGGCATGTCCAGGACTCTGGTCTGGACATCCTGCCGAAAGTCCGTAGCTTTGAGCCATCCACGACGTCGAAGGCAAACGCCGTTGCCCAGCTGGCGGAACCCAGTGTCGGCGATGTCCGTCGCCACGGTGATGGCGTGGTCCGAAGCCACTTCACCTTCCTGGAGGATCTCAAGGGCCTCCGCCCTCTTGTCGTCCGGCAGAAAATCCAGCAGGGGAGCTATCTTGTACCAGAGCTCCCTGTCGTAGCGGGCCACGATAGCCAAGGCGTTGGCCGCTTTAATCGTCGTCGCTGCCGACGAGATGACTCTACGTCCCATAGCATCCAATTTCTTTCCCTCGCCGTCCGGCGGGGAAGTCGATGTGGAGGCCGCACCCCCCCCCGCTTTCTTCCTGGCTGCCGCGGAGACGACGGAGTCAGGGGTAGGCTGCGCCCGGAGGCATAGGGGGGCCGTGTCCGGGACCCGGTACTTTTTCTCGTACCGGTCTCTTCTAGCTGGCGTAGTGGAAGGGTTCTTGAGGAGGGAAAGGCCCTCATCCCAAATGTCGTCCAACAGAGGCACTGCGAGGACCGTCTTCCTCTTGGCCTCGCGCCGCTGATAAAGGAAGCCTTCCTTTTTCTTCTCCTCAGGGCAGAGTTGGAAAAGCTCGGAAGCCCTGGAGATCATGGAGTGGAAAGATCCGATCTCGTCGGGCGGAGAAGCCCTGGTGGGGGGCGACGACGGAAAATCCTCGTCGTATGCCTAGTCGTCCGTACCCGTCGCTGCCGTGTCAGTCCCCGTATCATCCCCTCGGGTGGACGGGGAGGAGGGCTGGACGGGGCGCGACGGTTGAAAAGGAGGTGGAGGATGGATCCTTCTTTTCTTGGTAGGGGGAACACCAGAAGGTCCCGGTTCTGGATCCCCCGACGGGAGAGGTTCCTCCGTCGGTAACGGTAGCCTCGTCCTTATCTCGGTGCATAAGGACTGTATGGCCAACAAAATGGCCGCCGAGTTGTCTCGCGGCGCTGGCAGAGGGGAATCCGACGGGCGAGCAGGGGCCCCGTCGGTATCCTCGACGATGTCGTCGTCGTCACCCGCGTCGGGGTCCATTCCGACGGGCTGGCCTTGTTCCACGCCTAGGCCGTGGCTTAAGACCTCGATCAGCTCCTCTTCTGAGGTTGAGGCCGAATCTACGACGACGCCCTGCCCCCCCTTCTTCTTCCCCACGGAGGGTTTCACGGGGGTCCTATCGATGGGCACAAAAGAAGACTCCCTCCGAGGAGGCAGGGAGATTCTGGGCCCTGATGTCGCCACCACTGGCGCAGCCTCCACAGGCTGAGCCAGGGCCGCCGCGACCGTTTCGATAGAGGGCTTGGTCGGATGGATCAAGGCCTTCACCACCTTAGGTGCGCTCACCGCCTTATCCTTGAGGGAGGGGGCACTGCCACGCTCCTCCTCTGCCTTAGAGCTCGACCGGGGCCTCTCCAGGAGCTTCGCCGGGTGCTCGGCCTTCCTCTTACCCGACCCAGAGCGTTGGCTCGTGGTTGATGGTGCCGGGGAGGGTGCGCCCTGCCTGGCGCCCGTAGAGCCCGACCGTTCGGCGCTCCCGGTGCCAGCGGACTCGCGGTGCTTGGCCTTATGTTGGGCCCCCGTCGCCGGGGCGCCCTCAAAGGTCTTAGAAGACCGCTCGGGTTTCTTCTTCTTCTCGCCAGACGGGCTCTTACCCTCCAGCCAGTTGGCGAGACGTTGATGACGGTCCTTCATGGTCCGTTCCGACATGTTGCCGCAAAACGCACAATCCTTCTCCACGTGCGTTTTGTCCTCATGAAGGCAGTAAAGGCAGAAAGAGTGTTCGTCTTCCTTAAAGACGTTCTGCAGCTGG
Organism: Ambystoma mexicanum; assembly: GCF_040938575.1. Taxonomy (NCBI): domain Eukaryota; kingdom Metazoa; phylum Chordata; class Amphibia; order Caudata; family Ambystomatidae; genus Ambystoma; species Ambystoma mexicanum. The sequence goes on along the minus strand of NC_090936.1, from coordinate 134,055,956 downwards.
CATCCAGGGCAGACCCTGAACAGCTTTCCGGGCGTCGAGCTTCCCTTCTCCTGGGCCATCTCCGAGACCGGGCCTGAGAAGCTTCTGGAGTCCTCCGAAGTGTAGCTCGACGAAATCTTCACCCTTGAGGGGCACAGACGAATCCGACACGGGTCCCCGTTGATCGGATGTAGGATCGGTGGAGCTTGAGGCTCTTTTGACCGAAAGAATTGAAGTTTTTTGTGAAAAAGCGCGAAAAAAAGCACTAACGCTCGAGAGCAATAGCACGAGGATCCCAACACATGAACGTGCGGTAAAAATCTGAAGATGGCTGCCAGAGGCGGTGCTTAGGTAGAGGGCAGTCATTGGCTGTGGTCAGTATGACGCAGAGACCAGTGATTGGTTATTACTACGAAAGACAGATCAGAAACGAAACTGATACTGGTTTTTTCTTTACCGAGGATTCCCAGCCTGACGACGGGGAATATTCATGAGCATGTGAATCCATGCCAGACCCCATGCTGGAGAAAGTTGTATCTGTTGTAGTCTTGCATTCCTCGACACTTTTTTGTGGTACCCTTTGGGCTTGTTTCCACATCCCATCACTCATTGGGGCTCCCACTTCCTCTTCCCCATCCCGTCTCAGTTGTACTGCTTCCTTCCCCACCTTGGACATCATCAACTCATATATTCTGGATATCTCGTGTTCCCCCTCTGCAATGTCATATTGTGTCTATGGTAGTGTCTGGTTTTTCTTCCAGTACTACTTCAGACCATGTCTCCTTGATTCTCCGCACCACCCTATGGTATGTGATATACTGGCCCGCGTGTAACCCAGTTTTCTCTCCCAACCCAGTAAAGTCTCTTATATTCCCCTCCTGCCATATATCACCCATGGTTGCTATCCCCTCCGGTTCCCAGTGTTTCCTAATCATCATCCTTAGTTGCTTGTCTTCGCCCGCCAGCGCCACTAGCGGTACCTGCGGGGAACACGGGAATGAATCCACCATCAGCTGGCAGGCCCTGCGCCATATCCTCCACCCAAGTATCTTCATCTTTGGACGCCCTTCCATATCTGGCTTAGGTAGCCATATCATTTCCTTTAGGAAGTATGGGGCACAGTCCTGTCGGAACAGCCTGGTCTCCGTGGTTGACTCCTCAGAGAGCCATTTGGCTACATATTGCAGCTGGCTTGCTATGTAGTAAATTTCATAGTTTGGCAATTTTATGCCCCTTTCTCATATGAATTTTGTAGCTTCCAAAGGGCCACCCTATTCCTCGTCCCATGCCAGAGGAAATCCCTACACATGCCTTCAATCTTAGCAAAGGTCCGCCTTGTTATCAGGTATGGGATATTCCCCAAGTAATGCAAGAGTCTCGGCAGGAACACCATGCTCAACATTGCCCCTCGCCCCATCATCACTAAGGGTAGCTTCACCCAAAACTTCATGCTATTTCCAATTTTCCTGATCGCCTCCTCTGTGTTATACTGGTGTTCCTTTTCCACCGTATGGTATATATCTATTCCAAGATATCAGAAACGTGCGAACCTCCCATGGTATCTGTAGCACCGGTAGCCGTTCTAGCGGAACCCCTTGGTACCTGCCCAGTGGAAATATACTAGATTTTGGGGGGGTTCACCGCTATGCCAGACAGCCTTGCATATCTCTCCATCACTTCAAGAATGTACTGGATGTTTTCTTCCCGGTGCCGCAAATACAACATGTCATCCGCATACAAAGAGATTAGATACGGTTCCCCTCCTACAGCGATGCCTATCGGGTCGTACTGTTGCCTCAGGTATATGGCCAGGGTTTCCAGGGCTAGAATATACAACATAGGAGACCACGGGCATCCCTGCCTAGTGCCTCTATAAATTTGCCACCTCTCTGATATCACCGCTCCTGTTTTAACTCTGGCCAACGGCACGCTATATAACATTTTAGCCCACTGCAGGTACCCAGGCCCTATCCCATAGCCAGACTGAATCAAAGGCCTTTATTGTGTCTAGCGATACAATTGCCAGTTCACCTTCGTCCTCATTTGCATGTTCAATGACTCGATGGAGTCGCCTAAGATTGTTGGATATGTTCCTATTTGGGACACAGCCAGTCTGGTCGGGATGTATTAGTTTAGCAATAACCCTCTTCATTCTATTTGCCAAGACAGCTGTCAATATTTTACTGTCTTGATTGAGCATTGATAAGGGTCTATATGAGCCAGAGTTATGACCGGGCTTATTGGGTTTGGGTAGCGGTATGATTGTCGATACTCTAAGGGACTCTGGCAGCCTACCCACTTCATACGCTTCGTTCAGCATTTCTAAAAGCGGGGGAAGCACCTCATCCTTATATGTTTTATAAAATTCGCTTGGGAGACCGTCAGTTCCCGGGGTCTTACTGGTGGGCAGTTGTCTCACTAATTCCTCCAATTCCTCCAAGGTAATCGGGGCATCCATTCCCTCCCGCTCTTCAGCACTGATCTGTACAGTAGTCGATAATACTCTGCAAATTCCTGGTTAACTCCTTCTTGGGTGTCCACTATGCTCCCATCTTCCCTCGTGATTGTTCTAATTGTGGGCTTGGGGGTCTCACTCTTGTATAGCCATGCCAACACCCTCCCTGGTTTATCCCCCCCGCATGCTGTCTTTCTATATACTTCCTATGGTTAAGATTACAGTCTCTCCCAGTGCCCGCACTTTTCTGCTGCAGCCTAAGTATTACTTCATTGTCTTCCTTGGTGTTACCTCTCTCTCTTAACGCCCTTTCCAGCTCCCTCTCCGTATCTTGCAGTTCAGCCTGGATCCCTCCTTGTAGCCCTCTAGACTTAGCTATAGCTACCCCCCTCATTACCACTTTAAAGGCCTCCCAAAGCGTACCTGCTGTCTCTACACTGCCAGTGTTGATCTCAAAGTAGTTTATTATTTCCTCCCTCATGTCCTCCCTAAAGATGGTGTCGTTCAGTGCCTCTGCTATGAAGCGCCATGTCGGGATTTTTGCTCTCGGGGGTCGATACTGCCACCTCAGGATTAGTGGCGAGTGTTCTGAGAGGACCCTCGCTTTGCATTCCACCTGCGTTATCTCAGTCATTAGCTCCTGTGTGGCAGATCTATAGTCCAATCTAGTATGTAGGTTTTGTGGGTCCGAGTAGTGCGAGTATTGCCTCGCTGGGGGATGGTGTGCCCTCCGTACATCCACAAACCCAAAATCATCCAACAGCATATGCAGTGCTCTAGCGGCTGGGGTGGGTCTGTCAATTTTACTATCTGACCTATCTACCCTGGGGTTTAACACACAATTAAAATCTCCTCCCCAGATCACCGCCCCTCCGAGGCACGTACTGAGTTTGTTGCATAAGGTTCTAAAATATGCCACCGTGGTTTGATTTGGGGCGTACATGTTTGATACTTAGCTCCCTGTTTTCCACCAGCCCTCTCATCAGGACCATCCTCCCGTCTGCCTCTACTGTGGACTGTGACAGTTGAAACGGAACATGAGGTGCCATCCAAATGATCACCCCCCTGGCATTGGCCGAATATGATGCACCCACCACAGTCCCCCTCCATTTCTTCTGGATCATCTCCATCTTATTGTGCGTAAGGTGAGTCTCCTGCAGCAGGGCTATGTCTATTTTCTGCCTGCGTAGATATAGCATGACCTTATTCCTCTTTAGATAACTATTGAGCCCTCCGACGTTCCAAGTAATTATTTTAAGAACCCCCATGGCATTTTAGGGTCCCACTCCTTCCCCCACAAGTGCAGTCCATGATCAGGTGTATTCCCATTCTGTGTAGGCTCGTTTCCCAACATAAACTTCCCCAAATAACAAACACTTCAAACTTCCCAACCTCCCTCCCTCCCGCCTCCCTTCCCTGCCCCAACACACTCCCCTCTGTTACCTCCCGCCCCACCACCCTACCAAACTGTCGCCCAGCTCCATCCCTGGATCTCAGGCACCCCCGCATCTAGCCCTTTTCAGGCAAATGCCTTTACTCATTGCTCAGCAGGGTGAAGTCGCCCTAATGGCGGTCCCACTACTATAACTCCCGGGGGTAGGTCATCTCCACCTTACCGCTCCGGTTTGCTTCCAATTAAGTGCGCTTAATGCTACCCAAGTTACATTCACACTTTATATTTTAGTCCAACAAGTCCAAATGTCCCTTATTGCAATTTTCAATGTTATCTGTCCTCGCCCGCCCCGGTTACCTATGCAACAGTCCTTTTTTTTTGTTTTTCCCCGGTGACCCTCCCTCCGTCCTTGCATCATACATAATGTGTCCCCATCACTTATCGTAATCCTCGCAATCTTGCTGCTCGCCTTGTTCCGGACAACCCTCCATATCCAGCCATGCCATTGCGTCATCCGGGGTATCAAAAACTATGCCCGAGGGGGGGCTCCAGGTCGTGGTTTCCTCATCAAGGCCCTGTGCGCCCGTTCAACAACAAATCCTTGTTAGAGTTTGTCGGCTCCTATTTCTTGCAGGATCAAATTCTCCATGTAGTCCGTGGGGTCCTGGCCTTCCTCTCCCTCCGGCAGGCCAACCACCCGTATGTTGTTCCGTCTCGCTCTCCCTTCAGCCTCCTCCACTCGGTTCTCCAAGTTGGCGACCTGTTGCTTCAGTATGTGGGCTTCCTTTGCATTGCTTGTGCCGATTTCCGTATTGGTTTTCACCACACTCTCTAGGCCGCTTGTTCTTTCCGCCAGCGCTCTGACTTCTTGTCGCAGCAGGTTGACCTCTAGTCCAACCGCATCTATTTTGGTTTCTAGAGCGGTTCTTAGGTCCGCCATTACTGTCCCCCACGAGGCTTTCAACTTTTGTCGGGGATGCTTCTGTAGGCGCGGCTACCGCACCCTGTACCGGAGTGGTAGGAGTCGGTTGCAGCTTGGAAAAAATGTCCATAGAGGGCTGCTTGCTCTTGCCTCCTCTCACCGACATTGTGCAGTCCTGCCTATGTACCGGGTTCCAACTTTTCTGTAGCGTGCGGGTCCTGCTTCCATGTTTCTCCTACTCCGTGATTGCAGTGCACTGTGGCACTGCCAGGTCTATATGTCTCTGGCACCTTGTCCCGGTTCACTTTTTGGGGGTTACACCTCTAGCACACTTTGAGACCCTCTACGTCTGTCAGCGAGTGGGGCAGTGTAGTCCCTGCAGCTTGTCACCAGTGGGTACAATGTAGATCCGCTCCACGTCCGCCTTCTTTTTTCCCTGACACCCTGCCGTTCCTCCACTGCTGCTGCTTGTTCTCCTTTAGTCTCCCTGTGTGAGACTTCCCCCAGCTTGATTTGGCTTCCCTGCTGCTGACATGTAATATGTGCTTGAGGGCGTCTGTTATCCAGACACCTCACTCAGGTGGGGAATCCCAGGCTCTCTCTCCCAGTTCCAATTCAATGCTTACCAAGCATGCCACCTGTGAAGCACTGTTCCACTTCAGGCGGTTTCGTAGCTCCTTGTCCTGCTCCCCTCCCGTCATGTGTTCGTGGAGGCTGGGACCATGTTAGCACCAAATTCTGCCTTACCCTATAAGGCCCTTATTCGTTACTGTTGCAACACTGCTCGTTGTCTGTAGCAGTTGCAAACCGAAAGTGTCTGCTTCACGGCCGCTGCTTTCCATTTGATCATGCAGGAGATAGCTGAGCAGCAGCTACTGTAGCAATATGAGTCGCCTTGTGATGCTGCTCAGGGCTTGTTGGGTGTGCAGCGTGAGTGTCTTTCACTATTATCTTCTCCAGCGCCCCTCTCACGGCTCACACACCGCAAGTCTCGACACGCTGCTGTACTAGTGGGTGCCCTCGTTGCCAGCTGTTTACATCATGCACCTATTCGCGCTGCGTTCTCACTTCATGGGGGCCACCTTGTGTCTCCTAGTGTTCGCGGGGGCTGGTACCACAGTTCTTTCCGTTCACGCACAGCTACCTGCCGCCGCGCACTTTCCCTGCCATGTCGTGCAGTCTCCAGCGGTCACTGCTCGTCACTGAGCACCACACTTTCTGTCTTCTAATGTTTACAGGCCAGTGCAGCTATGCTTATGTTATCACGACGCACGTTTACAGGCCAGTGCAGCTATGCTTATGTTATCACGACGCACGTTTTCTTCCGTTTGTTTATATACCGTGCTTCCTTTGGCGGTCCGCTCCACTTTCACTCTACACGTTTTCACGGGTCCCTTTGTCCCGAGTACGCCGCCATCTTGTCTTCATTATTGCCACTCTCAGTCTGTGCAACAAAGTGTCAGATCTTGTGTTCGCCTGGGTTGATTTGCTCGCTGATACTTTCTTAGTATTCTGGACACCTTTATGCATCCATTAATCTGCTGCCATGCAGCTCACGCTTCCCAGGATCGATTGTCGGATCACGGAGCTCAGCAGAGATATAGCCTACTCCATGGCTGCCTAGCCATGCCCCCCAGGGACCAACAATGTTGATGCCAGCCCTCTCAAAGGGTGTGCTAACCACTGGCAGAGGCTGCAGTGCGAACAAGATAAGTTCCCTATTAGGGAACTACCGTCCCCTGCACACTATCTGGGGCTATGTAGCCAAGTATTTATAGATAAACCATTAGATATTCATTCTATTTCTTGAGTACATTTTTAGACATGACAGTCTGATCATCAAGTTTAGAATCAATAGCTTTTTCATTTTTCACTTTCGTACAAAAAACAACTTGTAACTTGATTTTTGATTTAGTCAGGATTTATTGGTCTGAATTAAGTTGCCCAACGCATTTCGAGATAGGTTCTCTTCTTCAGGGGCTGTATTATGAAAGTCAAACTTTAAATCTAGTAAGGAAAATTAAAAATTCTTCATTGGATTGAAAATACAAACTTGATTGTTTTGCAAAAGCAACTTGAATTTATCATCATCAAAGTTGTCATCACATTAGAGAAAAAAATACCAAATTTTAGAATCATTCAACATATAATAAAATAAGTAGGTCTCAAAACAAAGTTTCTAGATATATATTTATATATCCAATATTTATGGTTGTTAATTATTGATAAAACAACTCAATGGATTGTAGGTATTTACTATTGAAAAAAAATCTCAATAGTCAGTTATTCTCCAACCCCCATGGTAACCCTCAAAAAGAAGGTATAAAACCTAGTGGTAATTGTGACAAGAGATGTGCTTACCCTGTTCCTTTAAAAATTGGATAGAAGGATGTTCTTCCTTCAACGGTAAGTAACAGATCGGAAACAGATTTGGTCTTAGTTTCTCCAGGAGTACCTAGGACATATATTATAGGATTTTAATTAAATTAGCCTAAAATGTATGAAAGAAAATGACCAATTCAAAATTTACTTTGAAAAGGAAGACTTATGGTTCTAATAGTACTGTAAAATCTAGTAAGTATAGTTATGTTATCCAAAATGATATAGGTTAATATCTATTTAGTAAGAGTAGAAGCAATCCCAAAGAATCCTTGTTAATTTATCCTATGTCAGTCCATTCAGTGTTAGTTCATTAAATTCCTAAGAATCAACAAATGAAAATAACAACACTTACTAAGTGGTGGTAGTTCATTCAATATGAGGTAGCTCTGCTGGGAGCACAGGAATCATCTGTAGGCGGATGCCCATAAAAGTTGGTATCCCTAATTTTAGTGGTGTTGCTAATGATCTAGCGTCAAGTAACCTGGGAATAAAAAGACTGTACGTTAAAGTGGGTTAGTTCTGCCGAGTAGCAGGTAAAAGTGAAGTCAGATTCAGAGGTTCCAGGGAATCAAAAAACAATAACACTTACTAAGTGGTGGTGGTTCATTAAATATGATGTTGCTCTGCTAGGAGCATAGGATTCATCCGTTGGCGAATGCACAATAAAGTTGGTATCCCTGATTCAGTAAAGGGTATTGCGGATGATCTAGTGCTGAACAACCTGGGAATAGGAAAACCTTAGGTTAGAGCGCGTTAGTTCTGCCAAGTGGTTGAGAAAAATTAAGTCCGATTCTGAGTTTCAAAAGAATACTTACTAATCTCTATTCCATTCCTCTTCTTGTTTTAGTGCTGATCTCTATACTGTTCGTCTCCCAAGGTTGGTTCAACACTGGATGTTGTCTTAGATCCAAAATGGCTGTATTTATGGCATTTTTTTGTGTGTGACATCACGTTACGTACGTGCATGACGTCACACATGTAATCAAACTACAAGTAAAGGATTGCTTTTAAATTGACGTCTCCAGATGATGCCTGAAGCAGAAAGAAAGAATAAGGGGGAATTCCCTCAATTTAATAAGATCAAGATGATTTAGTTTTTTAACTTGAAATATTTTTATTTAAAGAGACGTACGGAACTGCACATGATATGATTTTTTAAATGAAAGATTGACCGTTTTAATTAAAAGACGCTTTTTACGGAGATTATCAAGGGAGGAGGAATAATCTAGAGTATTCAGCTAGAGAATTCTTAACAGGATGAGAGATAGTCAAGATAAATACATAATGCAGGATACATAATTAGACCACATTTGTGATATTATTGCTGTCTCATACAGATTACACTGATCACTAGACCAAGGACGGCATTTCCCGTATGTACAGTAAAATTTACCATATGGATAAATAGATTAACCTACATAACATGGTCAATTAATTATAAATCTTGAGGAAGGTCCAAGTTTTAGACTCCTCCCTTGATAACCTCCGTAAAAAACATCTTTTAATAAAAACAGTCAATCTTTCATTTAAAAAATCATATCATACGCATTTTCATACATTTCTTTAAATAAAAATATTTCAAGTTAAAAAACAAAATCATCTTGATCTTATTAAATTGAGGGAATTCCCCCCTTTTTCTTTCTTTCTGCTTCAGGCATCATCTGGAGACGTCAATTTAAATGTAATCCTTCACTTGTAGTTTGTTTACATGTGTGACGTCATGCACGTACGTAACGTGATGATGTCATACACAAAAAAACACCATAAATACGGCCATTTTGGATGTATGACAACATCCGGTGTTGAACCAGCCTTGGGAGACGAATGGTATAGAGATCAGCACTAAAACGAGAAGAGGAATGGAATAGAGATTAATAAGTATTCGTTTGAAACTCTGAATCTGACTTAGTTTTTCTCAACCACTCGGCAGAACTAACTTGCTCTAACCTAGGGTTTTCCTATTCCCAGGTTGTTCAGAGCTAGATCATCCGCAATACCCTTGACTGAATCATGGATACCAACTTTAATGCACATCCGCCAACGGATGAATCCTACGCTCCCAGCAGAGCAACCTCATATTTAATGAACCACCACTTAGTGTTATTATTATCGTTTTTCGATTCCTTGGAACCTCTGAATCTGACTTCACTTTTCCCCACTACTCGGCAGAACTAACGCACTCTAACCTAGGGTCTTTTTATTCCCAGGTTGCTTGGCGCTAGATCATCCGCAACACCACTAAAATTAGGGATACCAACTTTTATGCGCACCCGCCTACGGACGATTCATGTGCTCCCAGCAGAGCTACCTCATACTGAATGAACTGCCACCACTTAGTAACTGTTGTTATTTTTGTTTATTGATAGGAATTTAATGAACTAACACTGAATGGACTGACATAGGATAAATTAACAAGGATTCTTCAGGATTGCTTCTACTCTTTTTTTAAATAAATAGGTATTAACCTATATCATTTTGGATAACAGAACTATACTTACTAGATTTTGCAGTATATTCCAACACCTACCAGACTCCGGTCATCAGAATCTTAAAAAAATACAACATTACATGTTACAACTACACAGATGACACTCAGATCATCTACACAATCAAAAACACAGATGCCTACCATTCAACCCTTACCGACTGTCTAAAAGAAGTCTTCGACTGGATGGATGCCAACAACCTGAAAATCAACCGAGGAAAGACAGAAATCATGATCGTATCCAAAGACCATGAAAACGAAACCACCATCCCGTGGCCTACGGAAATGGGAAACGCACCAACACCATCGAAGGTAGTAAAAAATCTGGGAGTCCTAATGGACAACAACCTAACCCTGGAGCCACAAATAAATGCAACAGTGAAGAAATGCTTTTTCCTCTTCCGAACGGCAAGAAGAATTCTACCTTTCCTCTCCTTCGCTCACAAAACACTCACTATCGCCACCCTAATCTTGTCTAAAGTAGACTATGCAAACAGCCTCTACCTCGGAACACCTGAATACCTCTTGAAAAAACTGCAACAGATCCAAAATGCAGCAGCAAGACTATTCCTCAAACTATCCGGAAGAGATTGCATCACTCCAGCCCTAAAATCCCTACACTGGCTCCCAGTTAAACATCGCATCACCTTCAAAACAATGTGCATAACGCACAGGACAATCAGCGGACAAGGAGCAGAATTCCTACAAAAGAAAATAGTCTACAAAACAACGAGACCCCTCCGATCGAGCAACGAAATCCGCCTGGAACTCAAACCATACCTCAAGAAAAAACTTGGAGGCATCTCCTTCTACCATTTAGCCGCAAAAACCTGGAACAACATCCCAAAGGAAATAAACACTGAAGACCACCTAAAATTCAGGAAATCACTAAAAACCTGGCTCTACAACACCACAGACTAAACCTGGAAAACGAAACTGGTAAAAAGGATAACTAAACTGGAAAGACACGGACTTCCCTGACCGGGGAGAGTAAAGCCCACGGCAGCTGGATCGGCGACATCAGATAGACAGGAACACAGGCGGCACGCACGGAGACTGAGTCGACTAACCCCGAGAATCGTCCAAAACTTTCACCCGCCCCTTAATTTAAATTACCGCCAGGCACCACATTGGTGTGGAATGATCAAGACACTGGCAACCTCCCCCACTACCCAAGAGGTGTCATTGGCAGGCCCAATAGAGTCTAAATGGAGGATAAAGGGAGCTATCAGAGAGCATATTAGAGGTGGGGGACTAGAGGAGTATGGAACCTGCATGCCAGTCAGATCCAGATCAGGACAGAGCCGCAGCATGGGAGACTATGCAAGCTGAGCGCTCCAATTTAGGATATAGATGCAAACTAACCAACCCTACTAACAATTTCCCTTTCTGCATACACCTCTCAAACTCCAAAGCAAACACAACCAAAACCTACAACACAACAAACCGCACGAACTTCATTACACGGCAACAACAAAACAAAACACACATAGCCTTGCACAACAGTACACGACGACTACCGGCCGCAAACACCCCAGGCCCAGCCAACGGACCCACCGGGCTGAGGCCGCCAACAGCACATCACTGCTCTCTTGCACTTTTCCTGCTTCCTCCCACTAACTCATCCTCCCCTCCTCTTTCAGAGCCGCCAGAGCGCCAAGGGACCACTACGGTGGTGATAGTGCGCGGTACAAATGTCCTCCAAGTCTTCCTTTTCAAAGTAGATTTTGAATTTGTCATTTTCTTTCATAAATTTTAGGCTAATTTAATTAAAATCCTGTAATATATGTCCTAGGTACTTCTGGAGAAACTAAGAACAAATCTGTTTCCGATCTGTTACTTACCATGGAAGGAAGAACATCCTTCTATCCAATTTTTAAAGGAACAGGGTAAGCACATCTCCTGTCACAATTACCACTAGGTTTTAGACCTTATTTTTGAAGGTTACCAAGGGGGTAGGATAACAATTGACTATTGAGGTGTTTTCAATAGTAAATACCTACAATCCATTGAGTTGGTTTACCAATAATTAACAACCATAAATATTAGATATATAAATATATATCTAGAGACTTTGTTTTGAGACCTACTTATTTTATTATATGTTGAATGAGTCTAACATTTGGTCTTTTTTTCTCTTATGTGATGACAACTTTGGTCAAACTTTGATGATTTTAAATTCAAGTTACTTTTGCAACAATGTATGGGAATGTTGAAAACAATCAAATTTGTATTTTCAATCTAATTTAGAATTTTTAATTTTCCTTACTAGATTTAAAGTTTGACTTTCATAATACAGCCACTGAAGAAGAGAACCTATCTCAAAACGCGTTGGGCAACTTAATTTGGACCAATAAATCCTGAATAAATCAAAAATCAAGTTACAAGTTGTTTTTTGTACGAAAGTGAAAAATGAAAAAGCTATTGATACTAAACTTGATGATCAGACTATGTCATGTCTAAAAATATACTCAAGAAATAGAATGAATAGCTAATGGTTTATCTATAAATACTTGGCTACATAGCCCCAGATATAGGGAACTTATCTTGTTCTCACTTTGTCCACAACCCATATGGCAGGGTTTTTATCTTTCTCCCCCGCACCTTTACTTTACTTAACAATTTCACAAATTTAATTCCAAATTATTCAAAAAAAGTTAAGGTACACTTTGGAGTGCATGGTGCTCACTCATATTAAAGGCTGCAGTGAGGCAATGCCACTACCAGATAATTGGCAAGTAGGGCGGGTCTTGCAGAAGGTTCCCACTTCTACCCCCATCCTGGGCCAGTAAAACTGGGCTGAGCACCTTTGCCTGGTCTTCTTTGTGCCAAAATGACAAGCTAGGGCACCTCATGTGTCATCTCAGATGTATAAATCACCTTACAAATGCTCAGTAAAATAAGTAAACTGCAAAGAAAAGGGCTTGTAGACCTTGGGTGCAGCCAAACATTTAACTGTACCGGGGTCTGGCTCGGTGCATTCACTATAAAGGAACTCACTCTCCCAATAAGTCTTGAAGGTCCCAGGCATTTCACCCTGTGTCTGGACCTGAGTCTATCTCCTCAAGACCATCAAGAGAGTGGCACTATCTCTGACCCATCCATAAATCTGCCATAGATGCCCGCTTCATCCAACAAGCACTGAAGGCCAGGGCGATGCTCTCACGTCAGTATATCGCCCTAAGGAGGGCCTCTGGCTCTTCTCTCTCAGGAGTTAAGTCTAGGGTCACCACTAGGCCCACTCACGCTTCGGCAACAGTGAGTGCTGCTAATGCAGCAGGTAGAGAAGAGGCCCCTTCAGAGGTGGCCTTCTTGTTCTTCCTTCTTGCCTTGGGTAACTATCAGTCAGACCCTTCTTGGCCCGAGATCTAGTGACTGTAGCAGCAGTCAGGGGTAGCCCATCTGAAACCTGCCCACAACTCGGGTAGGTAATTACGCAACAACACCTAAGTAAGCACCTAATCTTGAACAATTACATGGATTTTTGCTGTCTTTTGATCCACTTGAATGGCGACTAGGACAACAGGGGCAAGTTTGGGAGGCCCACCAGTTCGCCTGCTGGTTCTCAGAGGAGCATCTACGTAGTCCTCTGGCTTGAGCAGGGTCCTGTCCACCACTGTCATGTTAGCCCCAGTGTCTCTCAAACCAGTGGAAGGATGGCCATTGATGAGGACACTTCTCAAATATGTCTAAGTTTAGTCGAAAAGTAGCCAGTTCTTCTGAGTACTGGTCTCTGGTTCCAAGAGAGACGAAGGAGATCTCTGCAAGAGCACAAAAGGTGATTCCTGGAGAAGGGAGGGCGGTGGCCTCCACCTTAGGCATAGGGCAAGGTTAGGTCAGGCTGACAGCCTGAACACCAAGTGCCTTACTCTTACACTTGGGGGGGCCACCTTTCCTGTGATCCTGGGCCCCACACTCCCAAGTACGAGGGGTGCAAGGAATTGGATTAGCACCACTGGGAGCCAGCTTTAAAGCAGGAGGACCACTACTCTTACTCCCAACCCCATGGGACTTATACTCACTGGGTTTATGGATCTGAGAGGAGGAATGTTTAGATGTACTCAAATGTGACTGCTTTTTGGACTCATCAGGCTTCTGAGAGGTCCCTTTTTCTTTGCACTTGTCCTTCCCACTCGGATCTGTAGGGGACTTTTTGTGCCAGAACCAGAGTGAGCACCATCTGCAAGCTACAGTGCTCTGTTTTTTGTGTACTTTAAACAAAATTTGTTTTGTGTGGCTTTTTCTCCCTCCTCTCTCCATCTTGGTCTGTTATTCATTTTTGTCAACAAAAAGCTTCCCTGCGCACTTGGTGCCTGTTTCATTCCCGCACCCCCTCCTAACTTCTTTCCTCTTGCAGCCGGCCCTCCTTCCTGCCCTCCAGCTGTTGATTGGGATCCGTGGCCGCCTCAACACTAGAAGCTGCACTAGGCAAAGCATCTGCAGCTGAACCCCTAAGGACTCTCTTCATGCCAGAACCAGGGCGAGCACCATCTGCGAGCTACAGCATTCCAGTTTTCATTTACTTTAAACAAAATTTGTTGTGTGTGGCCTTTCCCCCTTTTCTCTGTCTTGGTCGGTTATTCATTTTTTTCCAACAAACAACTTTCCTGCGCACTTGGCGCATGCTTCCCTCCCGCTCGCCCCCCCCTCCTTGCTGCCAGCCCTCTTTCCCGCCCTCCAGCCGCTGATTGGACTGCACTGCCTCCCCCTTGACCTAGAACACCACATCAACGACACCCCCAGGGCAGCCCACTGCCCGTTGCAGCCTCCTTCGGCAAACGACCCTGAGGCAAAGGGCAGCTCCTGAAGAAGAAGCAGCTCCAGACCATGTTGGCCCATGTTAGCTTGTGTGGCCTGCAGTAGTCAACCTGCAGCTGCCAACAACGTGTGGTTCAGGCAAGGGGAGCAGCCATTACTGCTCCTCATTAAACTGCCCAACCCAATCTTATCTTATCCTTTGCACAATCTGGCTAAATGAGATTAGCTAGTTAGCCATATCTTGCATTTAGCCAGATTGTGCAGTTAGCCATATCTCACATTATGCTGGATTGTGCATTTAGCCAGATTGTGTAGTTAGCCAAATCTCGCATTTAGCTAGATTGTGCAGTTAGCCATATCTCACAGTTAGCCTGATTGTGCAGTTAGCTATATTTCACAGTCATCCTGATTGTGCAGCCAACCATTTCTCCCATTTAGACAGGCGGTTTTGGTAACTCACAATTTAAAAAATGTCACTGGATTGACCCAGACAGAATTGTGAATATTGGCCTGCGTCGCATCTAGATAGGACTCTGAATGTTAGCATGTCCACACTTGAACAGAATTGTGAATGTTGGCATGTCCACACAGAGTTGTGAATGTTAGCATGTCCACACTCGGACAGAGTTGTGAATATTGGCCTGCGTTGCATCTGGTTAGGACTTTGAATATTGGCACGTCCACACTTGGACAGAGTTGTGAATATTGGCTTGTCCACAGACAGAGTTGTGAATGTTAGCATGTCCACACTCGGACAGAATTGTGAATATTAGCATGTCCACACTCAGACAGAGTTGTGAATATTAGCCTGCGTTGCATCTGGTTAGGACTTTGAATATTGGCACGTCCACACTTGGACAGAGTTGTGAATATTAGCATGTCCAAACTCAGACAGAATTGTGAATATTGGCCTGCGTTGCATTTGGATGGGACTGTGAATGTTGACATGCTCACACCTAGATGGAAACCTAGGCATTGGCCTGCGCTGCATCCAGATAGAGGTGTGACGGTTGACAGGTGCCGCACCTGGATAGAACTGTGAATGTTAGCATGTCAAAGGTCAGGTAACCCACTAACCAATATAAGCTCAAACTTTGCATATTTATCTCACTCAAAGAACTCACACAACCATCTCTCGCACAGCAAGCCACACACACTTCTCAACACTGCAACAACACATAAGCCGGAGCAACACACGCGGACTGACACCGATCCAATATCCGCACCAAAGCTCAGTATCTGATGTATACCGAGCTGAAGCTGCCAACAGAACACCACTCCTCTCACTAATCTACTCCCTCTTCACCTTATTAACCCATCCCACCTCATCATTTGCAGATCCGCCAGAGCGCCTGGGGACCAATTCCGTTGGTGACGGTGCGCGGTAAAAATACCTTTAACATTGACTGTTGTGCCCCTCCTTAGGCCTCTCTCCCATATACAGGTGTCCCAGGTCTAAGGTTGCTGCATTGACTGTTGTGCCCCCTCTTTGGGCCTCTATTCAGGTGTCCCGCATCTGGGTATTGCTACATTGACTGTTGTGTCCTCTCTGGGCCTCTCTCCCCCTAGTGAGGTGTACCAGGTCTGGGGTGGCTGCATTGCCTGCGGTGGTCCTCTATCCCGGGGTCCCAGATTGAAGTGTTGTCACCTTGACTGTTGTGGCCCTTCTCCTTCTAGCCAGGTGTCCCAAGTCTAGGCGTTACTGCATTGACTGCCGGGCCCAACACAATTCTCGGTAGCTAAGGTACAGGTGCCCTTTGAGCAATCACTGTGTCTCCAACCAGACACTTCCACCCACTGCTGGTTTGTACATCTGAACCAGAAAGAAAAGACCACTACAACAAATGAACTGCAAGGGTTTACCACCCCTGGTTCAACAACCACAATCGAAGGACCTCCAAGATAAATAACAAAACCATATAGGAGCCAGGAAGGAAAGAGCCATAAACAAACCCAACCACAAAGGTCTTTCAACCAAGATCTCAACTATTCACAGCCTCACCAACTACACACAAACAGCAAAGTCTAAACCCCCAGGACCAGGAAATACACCAATCCAAAGAGGACGCCAACTCAAAGTAATACAACCGACAACCCAAATACCATGCCTCACCACAAGAAAGAATAAGAAGCCAGAACGGACAACAGAAATAATAAGACAACCCAAACCGCTCAGGAAAGTGCCGACCAGCGTGATCCCACAACTCCAAAAAACAGCCCAGATGGCCTAAAGAGACATACAAAGAACAGGGCAAAGACAGACTACATCGGCCACTACCTCTCCTCATATGACTGTGTGGTAAACAAAAACAGACCAGTGACACCGAAGCGGCGGGCAATAAGCGTTACGAATATAGATCCCACCGGGACACCAAACGCAACACGACAATTAAACCAACCCAACCCGGTCTACACTGTGGACAATACCCCAACCAGAATCAGGGATAAACTGGAATCCATTACTCTACACACCCTACATCACCAAAGATTGGAATAACGGATGGGTACCAACACCAAGCAACACCCGGAACAAACTGAAACCACCCAATTCCACCATAAACCTGATCAGCCTACTCAACAAAGATTCTGATCTCCAAAGAACCACACCGGCCAACAGGTTCAACCAGGAAAAATCCACCAGCAACTGAAACCCAACCGGCAACACACCAAACTGAACAAACTTTCTCACAATCACTGAGTCCTGACTGAGTAATTCCACTCCATCTGAGGCCACCTTAGCAATTCCACCCAACTATGAGATTCTTTGGGCCGATCGTGAAACCACAAGAGGAGGGGGCGTTGCACTGCTGTTTAAGACCCAGTTTTGCTGCCACCTCTTGCCTCGTGACTCCCCCCCGACGACTGCAAGCCTCTGGTGCAAAGCTGCAAATGAATGAAACTGTCTCCGTTACCATTGTGGTCATCTATAGACCCCTAGAATCCTGCCCTGTTTGAAGAACAAGTTCTGAATCTTCTCAACAAAACCACCAATATTAATTCACCGATCATCCTGGCAGGGGACTTTAACCGCTCGGCCAACGTTCCCACAGATAAACCCTCATTTTTACTCACTGTCCGCAATGCCATAGGATTCTCCCAACATGTTGCTGGACCCACTCCTGTAGGGGGGCAGGGGAAAGAGGGCCATACACTGGATTGGGTACTGTCACATCGGCTCTCCATCTCTGATCAGACCAGAGACAGGGAGCGATGGAAGGCTCAATCACCAAAAAAACAAGAAATTAATTTGACTAAGTTTTTTAATTGCTCAGCATTTCTATGGTAGGATCCAGTTTCCCATTCCTTCTAAAGTGAATTGTATAGACCACACTAGTTTTTCTTTATCAAAGATATTTAATAATAACTGACAAAAACACACAATTAATGTTACAATTTATGAATCAAAAACCCTAAATGGGTTATCCAGCAACAAGCAAAAATTAAAACTTAAAAAGATCAGCGTAAGAGATTGCAGTCTGAAATAAACCAAATGAACAATTAAAAATGCAGATGCCTCTCTATCTAGCTAATCACTAGTAAATTGTGATGAGAAAGTTCAACAAAAATTTGTGTCCACCAAATAAGTCAGTGGACTCATGTAGGGGCGGAGGGAGGAGGGGGGGTCATACACTGGATTAGGTACCGTCACATCAGCTCTCCATCTCTGAGCCTTCCATCTCTCCATGGTCTGATCACTCTTTTGACCTTTTTCATGACGACCCCCCCCCCCCCTGCGTCTCCTTGTAGAGTGGATGCTACCTCAAGGCTATCTACTAAAACAAGAAACCTGAAAAACCTTTCTCCCTGTAAATTAGCCCATGCTCTTAGTCTCAAACTGGGTCGTCTTGAGGATTTCAGTAGTGCCTCTGATTTAGCCTCATTTTAACAACACACTCAACTCCGCCATTGATAATCCAGCCCCCATTATCACCAGACGTGTGAAACCAGAAACCTTCAATCACAGCTGGTTCAATAATGAAATACTGAATCTCAGACAATCCAAGAGTCCACCGAATGAGCCTGGCAGAAACAGCCTTTGCCAGTTACGTTAGCCTCTTATAAACTCGTAGTGAAGAACTTAAGGGCTGCCATTGTGCATGCTAAAACCTGTCACTACAACAGAATAATGCAGGCGAAATCAAGCTCAAAGGAGTTTTTTGCTGTTTTAAGGGAGTTTAGGAGCAAACCCTGCATCAAAACTGTCCCTCATAAAGACTCCTCCTAGTGTCAAGCAATCCACAACACCTTTACTGCCAAAGTAACCGCACGTTTGCAATCTGTTACCACTCAAAGAGATCAGCCTGGCGTCTCAAGGGGCATCCTTGAGACTACAGGACACCTGCTGTTCACCGCCAGCAGAATGCAACCAGTAGTCTCCTTTTTCCCAAAGCACTGTGGCCAAAATCATCCAGAACATGACCAGCATGAAGCCTACCTCCTGCAAGGGCAATATCTGCCCCTCTAGGCTATTGGTAAGCTGCCTTGACGTTTTAGGCTCCTGCGTGACCAGACTTGTTAATCTCTCTTTCTCTGAAGGGTGTGTTCCGCCTCATATAAAGGAGGCATGGATCACCACCTACTTAAGAAGGATAACCTCGATGCCCTGCTGACATAGAACTACTGCCCGATCACCAATGTGGTTTTCCACTTTAGGATCGTGGATCGGTGGCATATCTTCAGTTCCAGATATGTGTTGAGGAAAGCAGTATTTTTGGGCCCCAGCAAACTGGCTTCAGAGCTCGGCATGGCACTGAAACTGCCATGGTTGACTTGAAATCTAGTCTCTCCGCCTTTGTTGATCAAGGCCAGCCTGCTCTTCCCATGTTGCTTGATCTCTCTGCTGCCATCGACCTGGTCTACCATGCTCTCCTGGTGACCAGGTTAGAGTCTTTGGTAGGCTGCTCTGGGACAGCAGCACAGTGGGTTGCCTCCTTCTTGGGCCCCGGACTGCCAGAGTTGCCATAGACGGCTGTTCGTCACCAGCACTGGTTATGTGCGGGGTCCCACCGGGCTCATGTCTATCACCCACTCTCTAACATCTACATCCTGCCGCTGCTGGGAATTCTTGATGACCTGGGTGTCCTTTATGCCAACTAGGCAAACAATACCCAGGTTGTCCTAAAACTCTCAGGTATCCATTACCAGGACACAAACAGTCCATTAACACCATATACTCCACCATCCAGTCCTGGATGATTGCCAACTATATGGCCCTCAATTCCGGAAAAAAAACAGATTCTATTTTTTGCTTCTATATGACAACTTCATCATCGCCAACATTACCATCCCGGTAGCCAAGAGCGTAAAAACCCTGGCTGTCATTCTGGATGCCGAACTGACTATGAGCCAGCATGTTGGCCAGATTCGAGCATCATGCAGCTTTATCAATAAGCTGCTCCGTCACATACGTCCCTTTCTCCCACACAAAAACATCTCCCCATTAGCCTCAGCCCTAGTAAATTCATGGCTCGATTACTGCAACAGTCTGCTGGTCGGCACATCCCAAGCCAACTTCTCTGCCCTACAAGTGACCCAAAATAGGCAGTAACAGCAATCCTTGGTCTCACCAGGCGACATCATATTTCCCAAGCAAGAGGGAACTGCACTGGCTGCCTGTGAAGCAACGTGTCTCTCATAAGATCCTGACCCTAACCCACAAATGTCTGGCCCACGAGGCTCCGATCTATTTTATAGGGCGCTTGAAACCCTACCTGCCATCTCACACACTCAGGTCTCAGGACCAGGCCAGACTCATCCAGCCTAGATTCAGGCTGGCCAGATTTGGGAGAACGCACTTTGATGTCCAAGCCCCTGTCATCTGAAACTCATTATCTCCAGAACTTTAAAAAATCCAAACCACCAATGAATTAAAAAAACAGGCTAAAGACCTTCTTGTTCGACTGTCCTTCAATCTAAGTTTTTGCCTACTGCTGTCCTCTCTCTGATTCTCTCTTTGTCGTCTGTCTTGTCTTGTTCTCTGTGCCCCCTGAGGCCTTTGGGTGAGCTGGCACATTACTAAAAGTTTAAATAAATAAAGAATACAAACAATGCAAAAGGAAAAATCGAACAAACTAACCTGTAGCCTTCTCAACGTTAGATCCATGGCAAAACACTCAATAGAAATCCATGACTGAAGCGAAGGAGGCACAGAGTGCTCTTTCTTACAGAACCTGGTTATCAGACAGCTATAAAAGACATCCCAAACGAAGCTATACCGGACAATTATAAATTAAAACACACCAACAGGGAAAACCGAAGAGTAGGTGGAATCGCAATCATACAGAAAGAACACATCCGAGCATCCCAACTTATCACAACCAAAGCAGAAGACTATCAATCCCTCCTCATCAAGATGGAACTCAATGATCAAACCAGCAGAGTATTTCTCCTGATCTACAGACCACCTTCTTACACCCCCAACTTTGCAACGAAATGAGAGGATGTTGCAAACCATTCTATCAACCTACCACGACAACCTAGTAATACTGGGAGACTTCAACATTTGGTTCGAAAAAGAAAATGAATCCATAGCAAACTCACTGTGCACACTCCTGGAAACTTTGCATTTCAAGTAAATGGTAAACAGATCACCCTGTGACGCAGGAACATTCCCTGGATGCAATTTTCTGCAGGGAAGGACTATGAACATCCGCGCCACCTACAATGGCGCAACCACTACTTAATACCATTCTACATCACATTCCAAGCCCACCTACCGTCCAGAAAGGAAATACTCCATTGCAGCAACAAAAGAAAATGGAAGAACCTAGACCCAGAGGCCCTTACAAACCTTCTAGACTCAACTCTCCAAGGTGTAACACAGCCCACAGAAAAAATGAACTGCGAAGTGGAGAAAAAAAAATGGAGAGAACACCCGACAAGACAAAATAAAATATCAAAGACAACTCAAACTGTACATATCAACAGTCCGCAAAGCAAACAAGTTCTGTTACGTCACAACAACAGAATCTGCAAACAATCCACAGAAAGTACTCTTCAAAATCATCAGAAATAAAAAGAAACTTCTTCCTACAAGAATTCCATCATCCCGACAAGTATTTTCTGACAACATCACCAACCACCTGGGATAAAAAATGTATGCACTCCAGGAGACCATCAATTTAGCACGGGCAAATACAACCACGTCTGCAATACTCACATGCCTAGAACCAATCACAGAAAAAAAGTTTGTCACACTGAACAAGGACACCAACCTTGCAGGATCCCCAAAGGACCCCTGCACCCCTGACATATTCAAAATAATCCTCAACCACAGAATCCCGGCAACACACTTCTGGAACCTAATGAATCTATCACTCAAAAGAGGAATAGTACCGTCCTTCAAATCAGCATAAATCAAACCACTGATAATAAAGGAATCAGAAAGAACAGAAGACCCGAGCAACTACAGACCAATATCCAACCTGCCCTACCCAGCAAAGTTCCTGGAGAACCATGTGCACAAAATCCTAAAATATGTTGAAACAAACGGAATACTCGACCGGTCACAAGTTGGCTTCAGAACAATGAGAGGAACAGAATCAGCACTCCTTTTGATATGGGATGATCTGAAAATAAACACAGACAACGATGCCCAATTGGCCCTCATACTTTTTGACATATCTGCAGGATTTGACACAATCAGCTACGGAACACTAATAAAAAAATTGCTGGAATGTGGCATCAGGAATCCGCACTAAATTGACATCTCATTCCTAACAAATAGAAACAACTTACCTACTGCCGGTCACCTCAAACACCAAAAATATATCCTGCGGAGTCCCACAGGGATCCAGCCTCTCTTCTCTGCTTCTCAACATCTACATGTGCCCACTGATGAAGATCATTCAAACCCACGGCCTTACTGCCTACAACTACGCAAACAACACAACTGAAAACAAACAGATCCCAGGAACAAAATAACAGCCTGAACAACTGCCTCACAGACATCTACAATTGGATGACAATGAACAGCCTTAAACTGAACTTGCCAAAAATGGAAATAAAGCTCTCATCCGCAGGATTCGACGGAGGGAACCCACAACTGGACTGGTCAATTCGCACGGGAAAGCAATCAAAGACTACCAACGTAGTAAACAAACTAGGAATACTCATGGACAACAGACTATCCCTGCAACTGCAAGTCATGCAATCTCCAAAAAATGCTTCTTCCTCCTACGACTGCTCAGAGGATTACTCCTCTACCTCTCCTTCCCCCACAGAACCCTCATAATCATATACCTCATACTCACAAGAATTGACTACGCAAACTGCCTCTACCTAGGAATGCCGGAAAGACTTACCAAGAAATTCCAAAGGGTGCAAAATACAGCAGCCACAATCCTATTTAGACTGAAAAGAGGAGACCACATCACTCCAGCATTGAAAAGCCTGCACTGGTTACCAATAGAAAAGCGCATCAAATTCAAAGCACTCTGCCTCGCCCCCACAAAGCTTCGCACAGACAAGATTAGCCCACATCGCACAGGAAGTGAACTAAGATCCAGCGATGACCTATAAATAGAGGCAGAACACTACAAAAAAGGAAATTCAGCGGAAGAGCGTTCTCACGTCTAACTGCTAATATTTGGAACACCATGCACAAACAAATTAGAACCACAGAAGACCACATCACCTTCAGGAAATGGCTAAAAACCTGGTTATTCAACAGAAAATGACAACCTCAAAGGGACACCGGCAACAACACCACAGACAAACAACTAGAGAGGAGATGGTTGTGGTTCTTTGTCCCATCTCAAGAACCTGGCTAGATACTGTCAAGTGGCAACCAAAGAGCCGCGCCAGAGGCTCCAAAAAGCCGACCGGCTTACTAACCCATGTTCCCCTTCCTTCTCCTCCAATATAACAGATGCCACTACACCACACAGTGGGCTGGCCACACTACATGTAAACAAACCAGGAATCAATACTATGTCTCACACCCAGCATCTCTAGATGCTCTAGCACACCTAGAGTGAACACCCCACATAGTGCATAAAACCATCAACAATGCAATTACACACCTAAATACCAGACTATCTTACAGCTACGCCCATCCGTGACTCTGGATCCCTTATGTACACTATCTAACCAGAGCGCACTACCAACCTCACCACAACCCCACTCAACACAGCACACTACCACTCACACGAGGCGCAGAATCGTAACCATACAATCACAACAAACAAGGCCTCTTGCACAAACTCTCACATGCAAAACACTTGCAAACGCCAGTACCACCTGGTTCTGAACTGATCCTCTCACCCTATCCCCACCCCTCACTTGCAGAGCCAGGCGAGTGCCTTGAGACTGCCCCCTGGGTGGTAGCACTGCACGTTATAAATCAACATAACATCCTGTGGGAGACCCATTTGTCAGCCAGCTTGGCCAACTTAAAAGGGTCTAAAATGTTCTGGTCAGCAATGTACGGACACAGCTCTGGTGAACAAGCTTCAGAAAAAGTTTGAAAAAACAAGGAGGAGACACAAATTGATAAATATTTTCACTTTGTACCCATCAAACCACCCTATCATGTTCATTTGTGCAGCAGTCACCCGGTCAACCCAAGACATACTCCATTTCTTCTGGTTGTCTTGCCAATCTTGGAAATCAAAGCAGCTTCCATACACTCATACTGGCCCCTTTATTCCACACTCCGTTTCAGAATACAGTCCTAAACAGTCTGATGTACCCTACTCAGCAAACACTTGGCTCAATTCTTCTGGTCAACACCATGGATATTACAAGCCATCTCAAACGCCTCCAACCATTGGAGAATAACTGAACGCTCCACATACACACCCACCAAATCTTTCATGAACTTGGCAGCAGAAGAACCAACACCAGCTGAAGTCTCCACCTTCGCTTTCTCTGCTGGATTCTTTAGCTTTCAGTGTCTCTGTCTGAGTATTACTTGCTGTGCCAATTCCCCTTCTTCACCTCAGCTTCAGTCTCTAGCTTTTTGTATTGAAAGGCTAGCTTTTCTCTCTGTAGCAACACAATTTCAATAGTTCAAGTTTCAGGACATCCCTCTGCTTTGCCACCAGTCTAAAGACTGGAGATGGGGGGCTGGGGCGAACTGTAATACTACCCACTATATGGTTGGGGTAGAGACACAGAGGAACCCCAGCCAAGGCAGTTAATTGGTAGCTGGCGAGCAGCCAAGGCTGAGACGCGAGGGATGCAGGCTGGTACTTGGGTACAGTGAATCCCCAAACTCCCACAAAGGAATGTCTACACCGCACGTTAGGTGCTACCCGAAATCTTTTAACTAACATAAGTTTAAATAGGCCAGGTGGGTATCTCTACTCCTGTCTCGAAAACATACAGAAAACGCATACAGTGAAGTGATAGCACATGCACAATGAGGCCATGTCCCTCCAAAAGCATTTCAAGCATTAATCTTCCACCAGAAATCCCTGTCAAAGCCAAATAGCAGTACCGTGGCCAGCGAGCAATGACCAGAAGCTAATGGATGGCCACAGCACGAAAGAAAGCAAGATTCATGGTTCAAGGTATAGGTGCATGTTGAGACCGTCCCAATATGTGATGCCCAACATAAACGTGTTTCTTTAGATTTACGTACTTCTCAAGGTAACGAACACTCCCCCACTCTGTCCATACGGAAAAACACATGTTTAGTGAAGGGGTCAACAAATATTGGTCATTTTAAGGCCTGCAGAATGAAAATAGTTCTCAAAAAGGTAGTTCATAAGCATGATCATTTTCCACCATAAAGGGATGCCGCTTTGTCCAGGAAGTTTCTCCTCACCTCACTTCCACAGCCACAGGCACAGGCTCCTTTTGCACACGCTTACTGCATGCCCCTGGCGCACCCAGGCAAAGTGACACCATCTTGCAACCCCAGTGGCAACTCCAGAAGGAAACATGGGGGAGAGAACACATGAAATTCCACTTCGTACAGGCCACAACATCTATCTCTTTCTTGCTTATGACCCAACAGAAAGAGCTGCATGACAGTTTAAGAATACCATATAAATAGAAGTTACGTGCTACAGAGGTATCAAGATTCAATGACCTGCAGAGTATAATCTGATCCATCCTATGAATGAATGATGCATGAACTTCCTAATTTATACTCCCTATCGCAGAAATGTTCTCTCAGCATCAGTAATTTAGTCATTCTTTGCTGCTCCTGTGTCACCCGTGGAAAGGTCTGAACAGAACATTTGGGAATCTGAGATTAAGCAGCTCATTTTTGACTCTGACTGGTTGAAAATCTGTAAAAATATGAAAACATTGAAATGGGATCTGAATTTGTTACACCCAGCAGAGAATTATCCATTGGCTATATTGGTCAACATGGAACATTAAAACATGTAAACCTCTATCTTCAGACACTTGCTGGTCTTGCAAGAAGGAAGTCAGTTCAAATACACATATGCTTTGGAGTGGTTACAAGGTTTGTCACTGCTGGGAAGAGTTTCTTTCTCGAATGGATTGGATTATAGAAGCCTTGTTAATGCACGCCCTGTTTTTTTGTGTACTGGGCCTCTTCCGGGTGATTTGCAATTGTTCACTGGCACTAAAATGCGGTTATAAAAAGCTCTAATACTAAACAGGAAACAGATTTTAAAGACATGGAAAAGTAGTGAAAAGTCCCAGCATGAAGAGTGGATCCAATGTGTGTTGATATTGTCAGCCAGAGAGACGGTATCCTATGCAACAACAACAAAAAAATTGCTCAAAGAGTATCAATTCATTTGGGACTCCTTCAATGCCTTACATCCTTAGTTGCTGTATATGTTGGTCACCATGTAGAAGGTTTGTAGTTCCCAATTTATTGATTTGGCTCAATCCTGTTGTCTTGTTTTTAATTTCCTATAGCTTCTAGCCTGCATTGTGTTTGTCACGTCTCCCCTGTGGATCAACCATTCCTCATGATTACTTACTGAGAAGAAAAAAAACAGAGAAAACAGGACTGTTACCATACATTATACTTAGGACATTATAGGTATATATACTGTTATTTATTAATTGGTGTTTGTTACTGCACATTTTGCTACTTGTTTTTTAATTTTTTAACATTCTTGTGATGGAAAAATACTATACCTGTGTATCTCATGCAATTGATAAAAAAACCATTATAAATAAAATATATTTAAACAAAAGAATACCAGGCCACCAACAGCCAGGTGGTAGGAGCACAACATTTAATTCTTAATGGGCTTGAGAACCTCATTTGCAAAGCAAGAGCCGATTTCTACGAAACTCTCCATGGCAAGAGAGGCTGGTCTCCCAAATCAATTGAGCAACACATTCTGATCTACCTGCCTTATCATTGATGCTCACGTCTGCTTAAGTGCAAGTGTTCGTTGTGATAGGAAGTGCCTCTCTGCATGCTCCTTGAAGCACTGTGCCTAAAAACATCCTTTAATAACCTTGAATATGAAAGGGCCACCAGCTGGCCCGACTGTTTTTAGTACCAGTACACTCAGTAATGATAATTGCTTCTTTTAGTGCTTGCTTCCCAATAGCAGGTGTTATTGTTACCCGTCATAATGGTACTCGTGGAGCAACTCTCCAGGAGTTCAACTATTTCAATTATCTCAAATAAGATTCCAAAATGATATTAAATGGTCAAATCAAAAAACAAAATAAGTGACCGCATGCTAATCCGTCCTACAAATGCACGCTAAATGCCCAATTGGGGAACGGTTCAACGCTAATTGCCTTTGACCCCGATAAGGTCCAAGCAGTCCCTGCTGCCATTTATGGGAGCAAGCTCTGGGCTGCATGCACCAAGAATCAATTTGGAAAAATCTGAAATATTCATAAAACAAATTCTCTCCCACCCCCAGCGTATCCCCTCTATCTCTGTGTGCAGAGACAGGCCTGCAGACAACACATTTTACTGTCCAGTGTAAACCCCTTTTGCACTGGATACGCAAGCACAAGGTTGTCAAACTGTCTTACCAGTAAGTCATTCTATGGGATGCCTTGAATTCCTCAAGAGGCAGATTCTGGATCTGGTTTCGCCATGTTACATCCCTGTTGATGAAAATAAATTCTGCTCACCTATCATATTAAAACATTGTTACAGCTGAGGATGGGGGCATTAAATCAAAGCTGAATACCTATTACATTGAGAGAACGATTTGGCAGTCAACCACAATCATATTGTGCACAAAAGTGCTTTCAAACCAGAGAATATATATTAATGAAACGTTTCCAGTTTTTAATGTAACGTTCTACATCAAGTTGTGACTCAACATCTTCTCAGTTGGGGACTTCTCATATATTGTATTGTATTTATTCTTATAAAGCGTTTTAGATGGTGTGCCGGCTCTTCAGAGTATTGTCCATTTTGCCCGTCGTGATCGAAACTACCATCCATTTTCTTCTGGTCTGCCAAAAATATTCTTTCTTGCGAAAGAGATGGATTTTCCCAGTTTTTTGGAAATACTAGGCAGTCTCCCAGTTAGATGCTCTGGTTGTTTATAACATGCCAGACCTCTATGAGGTGGTTTCCTTGCCAAAGCATGGTGATTAAGATCTAAGAACACTGTGCAACCCCTGTTCTAAATGTACACATTTTCTGCGCATTTAATTTTTACCCACCACAATTTTATATTGTTTAATATTGAGCTTGTTTTCTGAATTGTCTTTTACACAGTTTGTGCTGTTTGCCTCTGCACCTTAATGAGCTTGAACCCGAAAAAAAGTATTCCTGATTAAAAAACAATTTGATACTCACGTTATCGACCTAGAAAGATGAATGCCTGAGTCAGCCTTGCTGGGATTCAAATGGGGACCTGCGGATTTTACGTCAGGGGAAACCCAGTGTAAAGCTGGTGGAGTGCCATCTTTAAATAGCCTTCATTCCGGCTGCGGATTTCAGAATCCACCACACTCTAAATGACATCTGAACAGCTTTTCCCCAACTGACTTGGTGGACAAAGGTCCCATTCGTCTTTGTCACTCAGGATTATGTACCCCGAATCAAGAAAAGGCAATTGTCTTGCACTGGTGTCTGGCAGAAGCCACATAAGGTACCCCGAATCAAGAAAAGGCAATTTTCTTGCACTGGTGTCTGGCAGAAGCCACATAAGATTTTCAAGACATAAAAAGGTATTGCTTCCTCCATAGAAAACTGTTGGGTTATTTGAAAAACTTAGAGTACTTCTTAACTGAACTGAAGTGTTGGCTCCTGACCAAAATAAATTAATCACTCAGTTCCCATATCAGTGAAAATTGGTTGGGTTTTGGAACTGGATAGACGTAGGGATGACGTATTACAAAGATGACCGGACAATGCTCAGACACCACTTGTACCTTGGACTACCTGTACTCCCAAAATAAATCGCCTCTAGGAACTGCTGGCTTGAGGATCCCCAATCCCTTTTCACACACTCTATGCCAGCTTCTGCCTCGTGCATTACCACTGTAATTAAGTGCAGCAGTTTCCAAGCTCGCATGGCCATCAGGCACCAAGCGCTTCACTCACCCATTCTGAAGGAGTCGAGGCCTGATGCCCTATAATGGTTTTCTTCCCATGGAGCGGAGGGGTTCACCATCCTCTGACTTAACGACCACACATGGAATATAGCCACCACGGGACATCCAATGATTTCTGCAGACATTGGAGAAATCTGCATTGCAGAAGACCCAAACCTCTTAATTTCATAGTCACACATTTTTTTTGCATTTTGAAACTCCATTCCCATGAGGTGCAGCATTATTGACTAGGTGAAGATATGTTCCTCACCTCATACTTTGTGCCTGTTTATACCTCTCCCTTGCAGTGCTCTTCCACCAGGCTTGGATGAGTGCCCCCTGATTACTTGACCACCTCTGCCGCCTCCAGCTTTCTCCACCAAACAGTGACTACTTAAGGGCTTATTTTTTTCCTCCCATTCAATTTTCTTCCACCAGTGTCAGTGGGGGTTTGTGGTTATGGGATCAGCTCTGCCTCCTCCAGCTTATTCCAACAAACTGTTCTACTTAACTGGCTGTGTCCCCACCAGGCTCAGAGACGTATTCCTGATCATGTGACGTTCTCCAACTCATCCAACCTTTCCGGTTAAATGGGGACTGCTTAAGGACTTCTTCCCCCACCCCCTCCCACACACTGTCCCACATTACAAGTTCGCCGGTATTACCATTTCTGGCAGGGGGACAGCCGGAAATAACAGCGCATTCCAAGTACTCTGGTGCACGCACCCCTCAGCCTCCTTCTGGAAACTGTATTACCAGCGTCCACAGAATCTGCTGATATTGCTGGCAGATATGTGCCAGTAACACTGATACTGGCACTCAAACTGCTGGAATTACCAGCGCCGGAGTTAGTGGTGCTGGAGTTACCGGCGTTGCATTTACCAGTGACGGAAATGGCATCACTGATGAAACGGGAATCCCGCTGGTGGCTATCTTGAAAAACACAATCCACTCTCAATTGCCCATTTCCTGTTTCCATCCAGTGCGAGAGGGGGAACAAAACATGTCACAGGCAAAGAAGGCACGTGTCCCTGATGTCTGCTTCAGGAAACCCAAGTGCTGTGAGGCAGAACTGACAGCGTTGTTGGACACAGTTGTCCAGCATGCTAATGAGATGTTTGGGGGCTGCACACCGCAAAACCAGAAGCAGCTGTAGACTGCCATATGGTGGGAGGTTGTGGACAGTGTGACAGCTGTGGGGACTGTCCCACGCACAACCGGGGACTGCCACAAGCGCTGGGATGATATGCATCTGAGGGTGCACAGAATCCTCACCAGATACAGAAGGAGGGACAGTGGCACCCCTCACCTTCATGCCCTGGGAAGAAAGGTGCAGTTCCATTCCACACTTGGGAGGGTTTTGGGAAGGCAGGGCCAGGAGCCGGGATCCAAGATGATGATGTTAAGTACAAAAACTCCCATGCAAATGGTATTCCTGCGCCCAAACACATGCCTCCCCAGGCAGAGTCAAACACATGTCAGACACAGCAAATGTCCTGATCAAAGACACATACAGGGGGATGCGGGTGGAAGGAGCCATGCACAAGCACTATTGCCAATATGTACAGTCCCACACATGTATGCCAAGGGAGGACAGGGCATGAATCACAGTCCCACCACGCATACAACAGGTCATCTTGACAGACCAACATGCAGTGTTCACTCCCACCACCCACATGTAGATGCACACATCAGAGCAAACCGACCAGAGAAGCCTCATGACAAGAGCAGTACACACCCAATGTGGCATGGATGTATTGCAAGCCCACAGTCATGACAAATAGAATACTAACAGCATGCTCATCTCTTCCCAACAGGCACATTGTCTTCAGACAGTGATACCCCAGGACCATCACCAGGCCAAGCAGCTGCAGGCCGACCTGCAAAGGCAAGCAGGCCCACGCAGCAGGGCACCAGCACCATCGCCACCCCCCCTGCTGCATGTGGCACAGCTACAACCACAACACCTATAGTCCGTGGCCACACTGTCCCTCCTGTGCCCTCCTTACCACCACGGGCACAGCAGCCACCAAGCCATCGTGGCAGGGTTGCCATTGAGGACTATGACTACACCATATATCCCCTCAGCTTGTAACAGTCCCATGTCACCCCATAGCTCCCCACCATTACAAATGCCCAGACTCCATAGATGCACGCCTGTGTGCAATAGAGGTCCAGAAGGGAGAACTTGCTGTGATAGGACAGGAACAGCTACAGGAGATAAGTCTCATGATGGAATGTATGCAGGCCTCCATCCACAGGAGTGGCAAGTCCTGAGGCCGTACCACCACCCCCCTCCTCACCTTTGCACAAAGAGTGGAGGGAGGGGAACAAGATCTCCGCCTCCACAGTAGAGGTGATGAAACAGGCCGTCCAACCCTGCCCGGACAACATGCAGGCCAAGGGGTCAGACCCACCCACATCCATGACCACCACTGAGGGCTCCCAGCACGGCAGCCCAAGGTGCTGATCACAGAAACTATGTCGCATACAGGGGTCTGCCATGAGCCCCATGGCTAATAGGGCCCGCAAGTCACAATAAAACTGACTGGGTGCTTCACTGGATGTGTTTGGGTAGGGGCTGTTAGGGGAGTTTGTCTCAAACACATTCTTTTCACTTGAAGCAATGACTGGACATTCCATTTTTTCAATTAAGTGTTTACTGTGATTTTGCATGATATACAGTAAGGTAC
Organism: Ambystoma mexicanum; assembly: GCF_040938575.1. NCBI lineage: Eukaryota > Metazoa > Chordata > Amphibia > Caudata > Ambystomatidae > Ambystoma > Ambystoma mexicanum. Next base: position 134,024,432 of record NC_090936.1, on the reverse strand, counting down.
AAGGGAAATGCTGAGTGGAGGGGGGAACTCAGAACAAGTTCTCAATTAGTTCTTGCTGGGGTCATGCATCCATACGTGGCCTCAATGCACAGGTGAAATGAAAAATGATATTTTATTTATATGAAACATAAATAAAATTAAAGTCGGTCAGGTGCACTTGACCGACTGGCACAGCATCATCATCACTGGGGCTGTGGGTATGTTGCGCTGGATGCAGATATTGAGCAACTTTGTACAGGCCAATACAATCTGCCCCCCCCCCCTTCTCTGACCTGTACATGAGCACACCCCCAGACCTGTGCAGGCACCTGAATCAGGCCTTCAGGAGGCCAAAAGTCCGCTCAATCACGAACCTCGTCCTCACATGAGCCCAGTTGTAAGCCATTTCCTGTGGTGTCTGGGGATCCCTCAGAGAGGTCATCGTCCACGGAAGCAGTGGGTATCCCGAGTCACCTACAAGGTGGAGAGACATAGGTGTGAGTACTGTAGATTGGTAAGGGCATTGCCCATGATGGTGGCATTGCAATGGTCAGTCTGTGCATGCATGTCTCTTTTCACATTGTGCCACACTGTTTCACCTTCTAGTCCTTGCATGCATTTTGCACTGCACAGGGTATTGTCCAGAAAGACCTGGTAAAATATATACACAGCTCAGGGCCACCACTCATATTGTTCTTGGTATCTGAGAGAGGGTGGCATGCCGGGGGTGAGGGGGGGTGATCTGGGCCTGTGAATTGCTGTAATTAGGATGTAAGTAGCTGATGGGAGTCTGGTTGCAATTGCAGGTGGCCAGTTGGTCATGATGGTGTCATTTCCGGAGAACTGAGTGCAGGCCGGGCGGCGTCCCTCAGTAGTTGTTTGGCCGTGTGTCTTTCTGTGTATGGGGGTAGCAATGGCCTTCGCAGTGACTACTACATCTCAAGTCATGTGCTACCCCTGTGTGTTGTGGCCTTGCAATGTAGGGGTGCGCAGGTGGGTCCTGCATGTGCATTCATTACATTGTTACATCCCCCCATTGCCTGTCGCTCAGGCTGCAAGGTAGATGTGATTATATATGTACTCACCCAACATCCAGGTCCTTTGTCCTCTGATGTGCCATGTACACTGACAGGGCGCTGTTCTACGGGATCATAGTGTCATAGGTTGATCCTGGGAACCGGACCGGTTACAGCAGTATGTGATGGTCAGGTCAGTTTCACAGGTCACCTGGACATTGAGGTAATGGAACTGCTTCCAGTTCCTGTAGACCTCTGAGGCAAGGGTGGGGGGAGCACCAGATGTACATGCATGCAATCCAGTGCTGCCACTTTGGGCATGCCTGCAATGGCATAGCACCAGGCTTTGGTACCGTTGAGCTGTTCCAGGGTGGTGGGGAGGGCAGTGTGTTGGCCCAAATAACACAGGCATGCCACCTGCAACAGCACTATGGAGAATTCAGGCTGCGATATGCCATGCAGCTGGCTCATAGAGTGCTGGAACGTGCCAGTGGCCAGGAATTGTGGGACCGACAGCTGCTTTACCATTCATGGTATGGCTGTCCTTATGCCGATCCCTATGTCCTCCTGGATGTTCTCTGATGGGTCTTCCTGTCAAGGCTGTATAGGGTGAGGATTTTTGCGTCTGTGAAGGTCCATGGTATGGCCCTTCTGCGAGGGATCACTGCATTATTCCTCTTCTTCTGCTTCCTCCTCGTCCTCCTCCCAGCATGGAGCACCTCCAGGTCCTTGTTAGCAGTTATGAGTAGCAGCATGGTTGTGTTGGCAATTGTTTTTGAGAAATGTGTGGCCCTTTACTACTCTTCCTCTATGCAAAGGGTGCACCTGTGGCCTGTTTGACATCACCTGCGTCCAATTACCAGCTGTTCAGAGGTGTTGGTATCTCTGCCTGAAATTTGCCGGTATGGCTAATTATTGTCAGTATTACCGGCAAATCTGTATTCTGAATTTGCCATTAATGCCATGGTCTTGACACCCATTATTCCGTTGCTGGTATTACTGGCAACAATGTTGGTCTACTTTTAGTTTGCCAGGACATTAAAAGTACTGGTAAACAGAATGACCAACTCTTAACGTTTAATGGCCAACTTGTAATGAGGCCCAGTGTTCTTCGACCAGTCCCATAGGGCGGCCCTGGTCGTATGACCAGCACCAGCTCCTCCAGCGCCAGCTCCTCCAGCGTCTTCCACCAGTTGGCATCTACTTAAGGGCTACTTTGTTTCGCCTTCCTTGCAGTTATCTTCCACCAGGCTCAGATGTGTGTCCCTGCTCACATGACTTGCTCCTACTCTTCAAGTCCACATTACAATCCGGAGGCACATGCTCTTCTTTTTAACCATGCTTCCCTAGGCGTCCGCATTGCTGACGTCGATAACTAAGGATGAAGACAACGACATTGGCTCCCCCTCCCCCCCAAACATAAGGGAAACACTGCAATTTGTCTTCTACAGTCCGAAACCATTTCCACTCAAGGACCCAGGATCACAAACTCACAGAACCCCAGCTCCGCGAATTCTGGGAACCTCATCCACATCCATCAGATCACCACCCTACCTCTACTGCTCTTGTGCAGCTCGATTCCGATCAATGCTCACTCTGCTGTCCTTTACACTGCCGACATAGCTGACCACATTTCCACACCTCTCGTGCAACCGTACCCTCACCATGCACGTCATCTACAGACCTCCAGGACCACTAGGATCCTTTGAAGATGACCTAACCAGTATCCTAACCAATAACACTAAAGACCATGCTCAAATCCTTCTACTGGGAGACTTTAACTTGGGCTTCAATGACTGTAACGACAAACACGCCCTATCCATTGCTACAATCTTGAATGACCATGCCCTAACTCAAAAAGTCTGCTCCCCCACTCACGTCAAAGGTAGGACATTAGACTGGATTGCTGATCGGAACTGCAACATCAGCATCACCAACATCCTGCCACAATCTTGGACCGACCACTACTTAATTGCATTCAACGCCTCTCTTGACCTCATCCGACCCAAACCTATACTCATGGCCCCGCCTCTCCCTACCAGAAGTAAAAAAGATATCACAGCAGAAAGACTCCTACCTCACCTTCTCCCCACACTCAACAATCTAGACACTACTACAGACCCTACTCTGCTTGCGGAAGTATACAACAACACGATGACTAAGGCACTAGATTTGATTGCTCCCACCAAAACTCGCAAAAGCAAACAACTCTGTCACCTGAACAACTGGTTCACACCACAGCTGAAAAACCTCAGAATCCAAAAAAGAAAGCTACAATCAATTTGGCAACACTCACCCACGGTGGAGAACAAAATCAAATTAGCCACATTTGCCAAACAGTACAAAAAGGAAATAACCACCAAAAGGAACACCTTTAACAACAGAATATTTAAAGCTAAATCAGACACCAAGGAACTATTCTCTATCCTCCGGGAAATGGAATCACCCATACCCCCGACTGATAACTTCCCAAAAAACAAACTCTGGTGCACTAACATACAAAATGCCCTCGCGGGCAAAATTAGCCTGCTCCAAACAAAAATCGCAAATAAAAAAGCCGCCCTGCTCCTGCAAACCGAACCCATACCTCACTCAGAACCTCCCTTAAACCAGCCTAACACTCCTCACCCATTCAGCTTCAGACAAGTAACCATACTAGAGACAGAAAAAATCATACTATCTCTAAAACCATCCAATTGCAAAGGAGACAACTGCCCTCCCCAAATCATAAAAGATGCAGCTAGAGACCTAGCCCCCTTCATCTCTAAACTCATCAATGCATCCTTGAAGTCAAACCTAGTGCCCAATAACCTAAAACACTCCTGGGTGCTCCCCCTCCTAAAAAAACAAACACTTGACCCTGCTATACCGACAAACTACAGACCCATCACCACCGTCCCATTCTTGCTTAAAATCATTGACAGAGCAGCGTATCTGCAAATACAGGATTACTTAGAAACTAACAATCTACTAGGCTCTCGGCAATCAGGCTTCCGTCCCCTTCATGGAACTGAGACAGCCCTGATTGACCTCAAGACCCAAATTGACGAGCTGAAGGACAATGGCAAATCAGCCATGCTACTCCTCCTTGACCTTTCCGCGGCTTTCGACTTGGTAGATCATGCAGTTCTATGCAATCACCTTAGTTCTGCCGTTCATTTTTCAAGTGATGCCATAGCCTGGATACATTCCTTCCTGGCAAACCGGACAATGAGAGTATTTTCCCCCCTAGCAGCTGCTGATCCCATACAAGTTTCATGCGGTGTCCCCCAAGGATCATGTGTATCTCCAACGTTGTATAACATCTTCACTAAGCCCCTGTTCGACAAGCTGGATAGACTGGGTGTCATCTACACTAATTACGCTGATGACACGCAGATCCTTAGTCCCCTCTCAGGCAACTTCTTGGCGGACACAGCCTTAGTGAACAAGATATATCTCCTCATTCAGGCATGGATGGCATCTCACGGCCTCTGCCTGAACGACGACAAAACTGAGCTACTGATCCTCGGCTCAGAGCTGGCCATCAAAAAACTGGACCCTAATTATGCCTCATTTAACATAGACAATAATATCATTAAAGTGATGCCTGCAGTTAAGACTCTCGGGGTCCATCTTGACTCAGCGCTCAACTTCAAGAAACAAACTAACTCACTAGCATCCTCCACTGCATACACCTGTAAACTGATCCGAGCATGCAGACCTTTCCTAACGGAAGCTAGTTGCATTACCCTAGCGAACGCACTCATCATATCCAAGCTGGATTACTGCAATGCCTTATACGCTGGCTCCAACAAATACATCCATGACAAGCTCCAAACGCTCCAAAACAACGCTATCAGAGCAGCTTTAAACATTCCTAACAGAGTTCATATCTCCACCGCTAGGAAGAACATTCACTGGCTAAAAATCAAAGACAGGATTGCGCTCAAGACCTTATCCCTTACCTCCAAATGCCTCAACCACATAGCGCCCCCCTACCTGGTAAACAGAATCAACAAGAGAATCTCAAACCGACCCACCAGAACGACGAATGCCTACACACTAGTGGTGCCCAGATACAAAAAGAGCACAGCGGGCGGCTCTAGCTTCCCGGTCATAGCTGCTCAAACCTGGAACAAACTCCCCCTTGACCTCAGAATAGACCAACCATACACCAGCTTCAGGCGTAAAGCCCTCTCCTGGATTCGCTCCCTCGACACTTAGCCCGTCCGTCCACCTCACCGCCACTTTTCCCGGATGTGCATAACTAGATTACAGGTCGCTAGACTACCTGCTCTATCTACAGTTCTGTATTTTGTACTGCCTGTATATGCTTTCCTCTCATCTGTATAACCTTTTCTTGTATTGCAACTAAGTTCTCAAGTATCCTTGTACTGCCTGCGCCCAGTTACCCTCGCGGGTTTGGCTTCTGCGCTATACCAAATAAACAAACAAGGTTGATTTGCTCTCCCCACCGCCTCCAATGTCTTTGAGGTACTCTTCTCAGCTGGGTACAGCATTCACCATCCAAACCGCATGGGGAAGGTATAGCAGCCATCCACAATATAACTGGGCCTGCACTATGTTCAACCAGAGGCCTGTGAACTCTATGGAGCACCTCGCATGCCAGTTCCCACTAACTTACAGTCTGCAGCTTTCCATCTGAGGATAGTACCCACTTGACAGGTGTGCATCATTCGTTGCTCATATCTCTGATCTCATCACGTCAATCACACACTCCACAAAAATGTTCCTTGGTGATGTCAATTTGCACAACTAATTCTTGAAAATCTTCTTCACACTTATGCAAATAAAAAGAAAAACACATTGTGTTGGTATATTGAGCATGCCCCCCCCTCTCCCCCAACACCCTCCCCCCTCCCCCACCCCTCAAAAAATGCATTGGTCTTAATCTGCCCACTCCTTGACTTAATTAAAGAGTCTCATATAATTGCCTCATACTCGTTGGTATGCATGCTACTTATCTGGATCATGGGGGCCGCTGGATACTTGTTACTATCAGTTACTATGTAACTTGATCTTAAAAAAGGAACTTTCCCAAGGACTTGATCATGTTGCCCCCCTACTTCAGGTGGTGAGTCGTTAGCCTCAGTGAACCCTGGAACCAAATCTGTGTGCTGAGGTGGGGGGCATCTGGCAGTTAGCCTACCACCAAAGAAGGCATTTCAGGCGGCCAGGTAGGCAACTGGGGCATCCCCGATTTATGAAGGAGGTCAAGGTAATTTCAGATGCAGAGACCGTTTGGAAGCAGTTGTGCTGGTTGTGTGTTGTAGGGAAGAATTGCAATTAAGCCTTTGGGCGGGGTATCAGTATGTGCATCCTCAAGTGGTCTGAATGTAGAAGTTGGAAGCGTGAAGGGCAAAAAGCAGTTTTGCAGGGTGAACAGGGTTTTCACCTGACCTGTAAGACCTGTGGAAGTCTCTACATGTGTGTTGTGGCGCTCAATCAGGGACTGGCTAGCAGTTAAGGCCCTACAGGGCTGACACATAGCAAGGTGTGGCCCCGGTTTGGCATTGGGGCACAGGAATAATGGCCCGTGCAGGTCCTCCGCTTACCTCTGTGGCCAAAGTAGCTATGGTGACATTACCAAAGGGAATCTTCTCAAGAAGGCTGCTGAGGTCTTCAGTTAGCAACAGTTGTCTGAAAACATGTGTGCCTGCAATAGGATTACTCTCATGGTAAAAATCAATGTGCAGGAACATGGCCAGCCAAGAACTGTGGTTGTAGTCTACAGTATTTAATTAAATACTGTACCAGTGGACTGTAATGGCACCACAGGTTGGGAAAGTAGTTGGAAGCTATGCATACATTTGTCAATTCCTCCTTGCTCAAGGGTTTGGTTCCAGACGACCTAAAACAAGGTTGTCTTGCGCCCCTCCACCCCCATCTTGGGGAAAAACCTGGTCTGGCAATGGACAACCCACTTAATTATAGGCCTATAACAAACACGCCCTTTCTGTGGACAATTCTAGATCTTGTAGCCTATAGCCATATTTTGCACCACATGAACCAGTTTCCCATCTTGAACCGTTACCAATCTCGATTTAGACAAGGGTTCAGCACTGAGACCTCTTTACTGGAGCTGAAGTCTAGACTTCTGGGTCGCATGGACAAAGAGCTTATCTCCCTTTTAATTTCTCTGGATCAGTCAGCCGTATTTGATTTGGATGGCCATTCCATATTGGTAACTAGAAGGGCTGAGGTGGCCAACTTCTCTCCTTCTGCATTGCAATGGATTAATTCCTTCCTGGTATTTAGGCATAGCAGGGTATGTCTCTCGGGGAGGCAGCAGCTCTCCCATTCCCATGCATTATGGGGTTCCGCAAGGAGCGAGTACTTCCACCTGGATCTATAATATCTTAATGGCCCCTTTCTTTGCATTTTTGGAACAGGAAGGGGTCATGTTATCCAATTATGCCAACAACACCCAGTGTGTCGTCCCTCGAACAGGCATCAACTCTCAAGATGAACATGAACTCAACATTGTCTTTACCCTGATAGAGAACTGTATGATGTGCAAAAATCCTGCCTTAAATAGAGGGAAAAACCAAGCTGATTATTGTGGGTACTACAGCGAAATTGGCCAAGCTGGATCCTGCTTACAAGTATTTCCTACTGGGGGAGGTGAAAATTGTCCCACAAACGAAAGTGAAAATCCTGAGCGTGGTCTTGGACCAGCTGCTGAATATGAAGGCTCATGTGGGTAGTACGGCTTCAGCAGCTATCTATTACGTCAAATCATTGGTGCTCCTCAGACCTTTCATTTCCCAGGCGCAAACAGAATCAATAGCGAGAGCAATTATCAGGGCTAAGATTGACTACTGTAGTAGCCTTCTGGTCGGAATCTGTAAAGTAGATACCAAAACACTCCAAGTTGTACAAACTGGAGCAGTCAGAGTGGTCGTGGGTTTATCTCGCCATGACCACGTTTCGGAGGCCAGACGCTCCTTCCACTGGCTTCCAGTTGAGGCATGTGCTAGGTTTAGACTTTTGGTCATCACCTTTAAATGCAAATTGGAGTTTATGCCCTCTTATTTGCAAGACCTTATTACAGAGAAGGTTAACAGCAGGAACAGCAGGTTTACCAACCAGAATTACTTGTTTCTCCCTAGATGTAGAACGAAGAAGGTAGAGAACAGAGCCTTCTTTATTGCTGAGCCAAAGTTATGGAACTTGCTGCCATTTGCATTGCAAGGTCAGACCTCCTTAGCAGTCTTCAAGAAAGAACTGAAGATGTGGCTGTTCTCGTGAATAGTAACACTGCACCATCTAATTCTACAAGTTAGTTCAGCAGTTAGCTCCTCAATTTTTGTTTTATGTCTGTTCTCTCCGTTTGCGCCCCAAGGGTCCATGGCAGTGCATTACAAATAACTAAAGTAAGGGTAGAGTTGAAGTAATGGCTCCAAGGTCAATGTGCTGCAGGCTTCAACATGGCCAGAATGCACAGCTTACAGCACGAGTAATGATGGGTCATTTTAAAAGAGACTGGCACAAGGAGCCATTGTCAGCATGGCAAACCACAACCGAGTTAGCGTACATCAAGTAGATGTTGGAAATGTGATGCTTCTTTTCTCAGCTCTGAATTTGCTGTGGATGGTGGGAAATGAGGTTAGACGTGCCTCGCGCACATGGGAGGAAGTTTGAGTGGAGTGCAGCTTCATATTGTATGATCTCCCTAGTTTTAGGTTAATTTTATTGTAGAGCTATCCAGGTAGACATCTTTGAGGTCAGTGTGCATGAGCAGCAAATGTCATATGGGGCGGGGCTCAATGTTAGAACATTTGTGTTAAAGCAAAGGCAGTTGGATCGGTTACCCTCTGTAATGATTTAGGCTAGATTAACTTTGCTATGTATTCATCAGTTATGATGAATATCATTATTTCCTTCACAGATGGAATGGTGGGATGATAAGTAGAGTAGGTTATAGCGGTTCATGGCTTTTTTTTTTTTAGGTTAAAGGTACTGAGCAAGCCTCTATGCAAATAGAGTTGCGTCATTATGCACTGACCTTATTCTCTTTTGCAGGTTTTAGTGTTGTACATTGCAACATGGACTTTCAGGGGACATTTGTTTTTCTAGGCATATACTTTCTTGTGGCGCTCATAGCGTTGTAACATTTTTATCCCAATGTGTTGGCATCAACAGGTGGTGGGCACAAAACGGTAATGTACTTTCTCGGGTCACGAGCCGTGGCAACAACATGGCGGCGACCCGAGACAAAGGGACACCTGAAAGGGACGTGAGCAGCGGAAGAGCAAGCTACTGAATAAAGGGGATCAGCTGGCAAGCCGCCGTGAGAAGCCGGATAGCTGTGGCAGAGCCAGAGCACAGGCCCGCGAGCAAATGGAAAGCGCAGCATGAATACCTGATGCAGGTAGCAGACAACAAAGGGTGCGCGGAACCGCCGGCCAGGCACACAGAAGCTCTGGGTTGTGCGCGTCTGGCGAATACGTTGCTTGCGGAAACGGACCTGACATCGGGAGAAGCTGGCCCGGCCCTCAGAAGTCCGTGAGGCACATAAGCAGAGGACTGATGCCCCCCCCCCCCCCCCTCCTGTGCCGTGCGCAGTCGAGAGGAGCGCACCAACGAGGGCGGGGATACCGGACAAGATAGAGGTGAGCCAGGGGTCTGTGGTCCGACACTAATAAGTACAACGGCACATATAAGGGACAGATGTGGCAGGCCCCACTGCACAAGCAGCGGGCAAATGACAAGTCCATAATCAGCGCGCACATTGCCTGGAGAGGATAAACCCATAGCGGCAAAGAACGGGGTCATGATACGCGGCCCAGAGGGAACTAACTATTAACAAAGCAGCTGGTACGCGGCTGCATATGGTCCAGCAGATGCTCGTCGGAGCCTGGGGGCTGAATCAAGGGTGCACCCCAGCACAGGGGACAGCAAAAACGTAGTGCGCACACTACACACACACAACGTTATCTGCAAGCCGAGACCGAAAATCTAGGCATATTAAACACGGCACAACACTGAAGAGTAGGGGAAGCACTGTGGACAACAGGATACCAACAGTCCCCAAGGAGGCAAGCTCAAGTAGGGAACGAGTACTGTAATCGGTGGAGAGTGACCAGAGACAAAGAAGCAGTGAGGAAGATGGGGCGTGGGGGGAAGGCTCTGGCAACAATGACAAGATAGACCAAATGAGGGGGCGATACAGGCTAACCACATGGACAATACACGCTGTCTAAAAATGGAGAGGAGCAGCCTAGATGCCATGGTGCGCGCAGCACCACGCTAAGGAGAAGAAGCACAGGTCTGCAACCAACACACGCAGAAGGGTTAAGCTGACAGAGACCCGAGGCCATACACAGACCCGTGAGACAGTACTGGAACAGAATCAGATTACTTTGACCCCTCCCCCCCGCCCCCAAGGATCGTTAGACACGGGGACCCCCCTGAAGTGTGGTGTAGCGCTTGGACAAGGCCCCGCCCAAAGTGGAGGCTCATAACAGGAAGACTCATGGTCTGTTAAGGTAGCGGAAAGGAACAAAAGTGAGCCATAAACATTAAGCATCGAGAAGAGAGGTGGGGCGGGCAAGCTGATGCGTAGGCCATGGCGCGGTGTGTGACGTCAAGTATAACTGCAGCAAAGAGAAGGTACAGCTTAAGATCAAGTGCTAAGACATTGCCTGGGGAAGCGATCAATAAGGGGCACGGATACCCAGAACAATTGAAGGCAGCTCACAGGAAGCGATATCCACGAACCTCCTGGGAGAGCAGACTCTGGGGTAACATGGGGTGAATAATGTCTGCCTGGGGAGGCAAATCCAAGGGCAAGCAACCCACATTGGACACGTTTGCTAAGACACAACAGCCACCCACCACCCCAGCACAGGGTATGGCTGCCGCACCTGCACACGCAGCTTCACCACGAGAGGACCACTTGATCTTAACAGCCATCACGGAATTGGAAACCTCGTGGGGAATAGCAATGGCAGACCTGGAACCACACTGGAAACAAAAATAGATGCAGTGGGGATAGAGGTCAATCTATTGAGACAAGATGTGAGAGCGCTTGCGAAAAGAACTAGTGGACTAGAGAGTGTGGTGAAAACCAATACGGACACCAGCACGGATAATGCCAAGGAAGTCCACATACTGAAACTGGTGGCCAACCTGGAGAACCGCACGGAAGAGGCAGAGGGAAGAGCGAAACGCAATAACATACGCATGGTCGGCCTGCCGGAAGGGGAAGAAGGCCGAGACCCCACGGAGTATATGGAGAACATGATTATATAGGAAATAGGTGCTAGCAAGCTCTCCCAGGGGTTCACAATCGAGCATGCACACAGGGCCCTGATGAGGAAACCGCAACCTGGAGCCACCCCGAAGCCCGCCCCCCGGAGCAATTATAGCGAAGATCCTGAATTACAGAGACAGAGAGAAGATCTTGGAATTCTTCCAGAAAGGAGGGACGATAATAAGGGCGTCTGCGACCATTACTGCATACCCGGATTACACCATGCTGGTGCAGAGACAGCTACGTTGCGGTCAAGAGGCGACTGTGCACAGCCGGATTCAACTACATGCTTTTGTATCTCGCAAAGCTTAAAATCCTACATAAAGGCAAAGCACACTTCTTTGACACTCCGGAGGATGTGGCGACATGGTTGGACGCACACGGTTGCCCAGAACCAGATGAAGAAAAAGACCGGGAGCAATACGATAAGTGATAAAAAGCGGGAGGAGGGGGGCCAGGGGCATTAACTGCAGAACTGATAGAGATAACATGGCTAGACTATAGTAGCGGGGAATGATGCCACGTGACATTTGAACATATTGGACTAGGATATAAACCAAAAAAAAGGTAAATGGGTAGCGTTGACCGCGCTTAATTGGAGGAGCAAAATAGGAGTTACAAAATGGAGGCATCCTACTCCCCGGGAAGTAGAGTAGTAGGACTGCCATTAAGGCGACATTTCCCTGCTGACCCGCGAGTACAGCATTGGCTGGAAAAGGGCTAGATGCGGGGGTGCCTGAGGGATGGAGCTGGGCAACAGTTGCAGTGGGGTAGCGGTAGGAGGGGTTGGGGTGTAAGTTGGGGAAGTTGCAGTGTTTATAGTTAAGGGGAGTTTAAATGGGAGTACGAGCCCACAAACAATGGGGGAAAATCTGGATATGAACGGTACTTGTGGAGGGAGGAGTGGGACTCTATCACATCATGGGGGACCTTAAAGTAATCACTTGGAATGTTACATGGATCAATAGCTATCTAAAGAGGAATAAGGTTGTGATGTACCTGCATAGACAGAAAATAGACATAGCCCTAATACAGGAGACTCATCTCACAAAATAAAAGTTGTAGGTGATCCGGAAGAAGTGGAGGGGGACCGTTGTAGGTGCATGCTAGAGGAGTGCTTACCTGGGTAGCACCGCATGTCCCATTCCAGCTACTACAATCTACAGTCGAAGCAGACGGGAGGGTGGTTATTATAAGAGGGCTGGTGGAAAACAAAGAAATAAGTATTGTAAACACATATGCCCCAAATCGGGACACAGCGGCATACTTTAGAACCCTATACAATAAACTTAGCATGTGCTTGGTGGAGGGCTGGGGGGGGAGGGGCAGTGATTTGGGGAGGAGACTTCAACTGCATACTAAACCTGAAAATTGACAGATCAGATGGCAAAGTAGATAGACCTACCCCAGCCGCAAGGACGCTGCAGTCACTATTAACAGAATTCGGGTTCGAGGATACATGGAGGGTGCGCCATCCGCAGGACAGACAATATCCACACCACTCGGCCCCACAAAATGTATACACCAGGCTCGATTATATGTTCACCACACAGGAGTTAGTGGTAGAAATAACGCACAGATTATAAAGCGAGGATCCTATCGCACCACTGGTATGGCAATACCAAACTCCGCGAGCAAGCATACCAACCTGGTGCTTCAGAGCAGAGGCTTTGAAAGATATAATCTTTAGGGAGGAATTGAGAGAGGAAATAATAAACTATTTTGAGATGAATGCTGGCAGTATCGAGACAGCGGGTACACTCTGGGAAGCCTTAAAAGAGGTAGTGAGGGGCATGGCCAAAGCAAAATCCAAGGACTACAAGGAGGGATATTAGCCAAATTACAGGTCGCAGAAAAAGAGCTAGAAGCAGCAACAAGAAGGGGTGGTAATACCAAGGAAGATAATGAAGCAATACTTAAGTTCCAACAGAAATGTGCTGGGCATTGGGAGAGATTATGTAATCTCAACTACAGAAAGTACATAGAGAGACAGCACGCAGGAGGGGATAAACCAGGGAGGACCCTAGCATGGTTATATAAAAGCAAGACCCCTAGACCCACAATCAGAATAACCAAGGATAATGGGCACATAGTGGACACCCAGGAGGATGTTAACCAGGAATTTGTAGACTATTACCGACTCATCTACGGGGACAACGAGGGTAGCGATGAAAGGGAGATTAGAGAAACACTGGTAGACATTGGTTTGGCACAAATTGGTGCAGAGGAGCGAGAGAAGCTAGATGCCCCAATTACTATAGAGGAACTAGAAGTGGTGGTGCAACTACCCACCAGCAAGACCCCGGGGGCCGATGGACTCCCAAGCGAATTTTATAAAATATATAGAAATGAGGTACTCCCACCCCCCCACTCCTGGAAATGCTAAATGAGGCATACGAAGAGGGAAGGCTACCAGAGACCCTGAGAGTACCGCTACATAAACCCAATAAGCCTGGCAATGACTGCGGTCCATACAGACCATTGTCAATGCTGAATCAAGATAGCACGATACCGACAGCAGACCTGGCAAACAGAACGAAGGGGATCATTACTAAATTAATACACCCCGATCAAACTGGTTACGTCCCAAATAGGAATATATCTAGTAACCTTAGACGTCTCCACCAGGTTATCGAACATGCCAATGAGGACATGGGCGAAATGGCAATTGTATCGTTAGATGCAATTAAGGCCTTTCGACTCAGTGAAATGGCCCTGGCTGATGGCAGTCCTAACCAATTATAGAATAGGACCAGGGTATCTCAGATGGGTTAAACTATTATATAGCGCATCGCTGGCCAGGGTTAAAACAGGAGCAATAATATCAGAGAGGTGGCAACTTAGCAGCGGTACTGGGCAAGAATGCCCATGGTCCCCTATGCTGTACATCTTAGCCCTAGAGACCCTGGCGATATATCTGAGGTAGCAGTATGACACAATAGGCATGGCCATAAAGGGGGACCCCGCACCTAACCTCCTTATATGCAGACGATATGTTATTGTATTTGCACTACCCCGAAGAAAACCTCCACTATATTCTGGAAGTGATGGAGCGATTTGCAGGGCTGTCTGGCATTGCGGTGAACCCTAGAAAATCCTGCATATTTCCACTGAGCAGATATAGAGGAATCCCGTTAGACCAATTACCTGTCTTACAGATACCATGGGAGGCCAATACGTTTAGGTACCTCGGGATAGACATCTATCACACGGTGGAGGCAGAGCACCAACATAACACTGAAAAAGCGATCAAGAGTATTGAAAATAGTATGAAGTTCTGGGTAAAGCTCCCTCTGGCGATGGGACGAGGGGCAATGCTGAAGATGGCGGTCCTGCCTCGACTTCTGCACTGTTTTGGGAATATTCCATACTTGATTCCGAGGCAATTTTTTTCTAGGATACATGGCATATGCAGGGGATTCCTGTGGCACGGGACTAGAAACAGAGTTGCCCTTTGGAAACTACAAAACGCATACAAGAGAGGGGGTATAAAAATGCCAAACTACGAGATTTACTATATAGCAAGCCAAATGTAATATGTAGCGAAATGGCTCGCAGAAGACAACCTGAGTCACGGCTGTTTCAACTGGACTGTTCCCCATTTTTCTTAAGAAATAATGTGGTTGCCTAAATCGGATATGGTGGGATGCCCAAATATGATACTAGGGTGGGAGATATGGTATAGGGCCCGTCAAGCTATGAGGAACCCATCCCGTGTTCCCTGCAAGCACCACTGGCTGCATTGACTAGAAAAGGGCAACTAAGGATGATGATCAGGAAGCACTGGGAACCAGTAGGGATAGCAATTATGGGAGAAATATAGCAAGAGGGGAGGATGAAAGATTTTGAGGTATTGGTGATGGAATCGGGGTTACACATGGGACAATATATAACCTACCATAGAGTGGTGCGGAGAATTAAAGAAACGTGGCCTGAAACAGTATTAGAAGACCAGCTGGACACCACCATAGATGCAATATATGACAGCCGAAGGAGGACATGAGATATCTAGAATATATGAGATGTGGATGCCTAAGGTGGGGAAGGAAGTGGTGAAATTGAGACAAGATTGGGAAGAAGTAGTGGGGGGCCCAATGAGTGATGGGATATGGGAGCGGGCCCAAGGATATCATAAGAAGGTGTCAAGGAATGCAAGGTTACAGCAGATACAACTATATATAACTCACAGAGCCTACAGGACACCCCAGAGGATAGACAAATTCAAAAATACAGGACGACAATCATGCCCCAAACGTAATGAAGAAAACGCCGGAATGGTGCACATGTTTTGGACATGTCTAGTGATTGAGAGATTCTGGGGAGAAGGAGTACATAGGCCGGAGGAAACAGGGATTCAGATAGTGGAAGACACAGCATGGGCATGCCTGATAGGGGGGTTTCCCAGACCAGGCAAACGTAAGCATGTCAGTAAATTAAAAGACCTGGCATACATACTAGCAAAACGTAGAATAATTAAGGGATGGAAGGCATGCCACAGACCGAGAATAGAAGGGTGGTGGAACGACCTACAGAAGTGGGCAGAAGCTGACACAAAAGTATGGCAGGATGCCAGCAACTTGGGAGGGGAGGAGGAAGCCGAAACCTTGATAGCCCAGAAACATTTGATAGCTACGTTATTTGGACCCACGCAAGACCAGTCAAGTGAACAAGACCCAGAGACTGCAGGGGAGGAACCCCTATCACAAGAATAAGGACAAAATATGTAGGAAAGTAGGCTCAAATGGGGGGTTAGGGGGAGTAGGAGAAGCAGTTGACATGGACGGCATAATGCAAAGTTAAAATGTTATCATATGCACTGCAAGTTTGATTTGTGTTTGTTGAAATAAAATTGTTTAAAAAAAACTTTAATAGATAGATTCTGCAGTTAGCTTGATGCACTCAAGCACCACCTCGTGCAAGTAATGACATGTGACTATGTTAATGACATTCATCAATATTTTATTTTTGAGGCAGGACTAATTGATACATTGCTCAGTATTATACATATAGCTGACTTGGTTGTGTGTGTTTTTGCATAAATTAACCAAAAACATGGTTTTCTTCTAGGACCTTCAGAGCTAATGGGACTCATTACGAGGTTGGAGGTAGCCATAGAGCCATTAGCTCCATGGCTGCCTCCAAAACCCTTCTGACTCCTCCCTGGTGAATGGAGCAATTACCAGTCCATTCCGAGGTCAGAGGGACCGGTAATTCCCCATTCACGAATGGGGAAGGCACTAATAATGGTACCGCAAATTGCGGTACTGTTATTAGCTCTAGAGTCCCTTTGCGGGTCCCCGTCCTTAACTTCTGCAAAAACCAGGCGTTAAGGAAGGACCCGCAAAGGGAACTCGTAGTAGGGAGGTAAGGGATTACCGGTGCCGGTAATCCCTTACCTCCCACGTCGTAATGAGGCCCATTGTCCGTTGTGTCATGCATGTGTTCTTTCTTGCAAGTTTTCCCTGGATTCCCAGAGCTACCCATGGTCAATCCTATGATGGTGCGTGGTCCAATTTGGTTGTCTAAGGGTTTGCTGGGGGCTGCAATATTTGCTCTTGCTTGGGGTGCAGTTATTCCTTATTCCATGTTACGCTTGTGTGTTGTGTGCCAGTACATACCTGTGTGCAAGCCCTTAGCATTCTGCCAATTCCTGCATCGCCTGTCTGTGGTATGTAGTTGGGTGCTGCAAGCCGGATTGTGGTTGGGAAAGAACTACCCCTGGTAGCGTTCTTTCAACTGGATGTTCCTCCCATGTATTCCTCATCTTTAGATATCTTCCTTCCAGCGTCCTATGCGTCGGAAAATGTTTTCTGGCAGAGGGCACTGTCCCTCAAGGGCCTCTGTCTCTAGGTCGACATCATCACAGGTGTATATAACACGCACAGCGCCCGTTGGCTTCAGTTCTGTTTTTTTGGCATTTTTACCCACAGGATAATTAGCATTAGCGTGACCAAGACAATTAAGGAGCTTAAAGTGTGATGCACAGAAATTCTACGGCTGGGAGGGGCAATGAGGAATACATGGGAGGAACATGTATTCCAGTCGAAAAACCGTTACCAGGGGGGTAAGGCACTTGTTATTCGAATGGATTGTGTCCTCCCACGTATTCCTCATCTTTAGATAGACTCCCAAAGCAGTGTAAGGTTCGAAGGAGGGAGTAAGAATTTTGGAATCATGAATTTTCTCAAGTTTTGTCATGGACAGAATGCAAAACTGCCTTTCCAAATTCTCATTCCTGGCCTGAAGACAAATGCAGGCAGTAATGTTTTATGAAGGTACGAATGATAGACAAATGTCCTTTAACCCCTTTTTGCAAGGCAGAAGACACAGCCATGCCCCTTGTTGAGTGAGCCCTCAGGCCTTCGGGAGGGGTAAGGGGGGGGAAATCGTGTCCTGTAAACCTGTAGCACTTTGTAATGTCTACAATTATCCATCTTAATGTTTGTTTTGTGACCGTCAGACCCAATTTGTGTCCGGTGTACCCCACAAAGAGTTGGTTATCTTGCCTTATTTTAGCCATACATGTTATGTAAAAACGAAGTGCCTTCTTGGATCTAGACTTTGTAGCCTTTCTTCCTCCTTGACAGGATGTAGAGGTGGCTAGAATGTTGACAAAACTATATTTTGAGAGATGTGAAAATATGATACAATCTTCAGAAGAAAATTATAAGTTACTCACCGTAGTGACTAATGTACTCTTAGTTCTTAGTCCCCTTTCCTCCATACTGCATCCCTTCCTAGGGACGGGAGACGGAACCTTCTTCCCCTTTAAATCTAGAGACACCACGGAACCTGCCGTTGGAATGCAATGGCCATGGCTGCTGCTGCTCCTCTTCCTCTTTCTGAATGTGACAAACAGTGCGTCCAACTTACGGAAACCCTTGGTCCTGTCTAGATAGAATTTCAGAGGGCATCCGACATCCAGACAGTGCAAAACCCTCTGAGGCTCAACCTTAAGGTCATCTATAAACGTAGGTAAGACTATTTCCTTGTTTAGATGGAAAGCGGAGGATACCCAAGGTAGGAACGCGGGGGTGTCCCCGCAGGACCGCCTCATCCTTGTGAAAGGTAGTATAGGGCTCTGAGGCCACCAGAGCCTGAATCTTGCTAACTCTGAGCAGAGGTGAGCCCCCACCAGCAGAGCTGTCTTAATGGTGACCAGCCTGATGTCCACGGACACCATTGGCTCGAATGGCTTGTGCACCAAGGTGCCCAACACTACATTGAGGTCCCACAAAGGGTGTGGTCTTTTGATGGGCAGGTAGAGTCTGGTGTGGCCCGTCCAATGTCTCTTGACCATCGGGTTGGAGGAGAAGACTGCCTCCTCTGAATTTCTGTAGGCTCCTATGGCCGCCAAATATGTGCGGCATGTGTCCACCTGCACGCCTGAGTGAGCAAGGTGCACAGAGAAGGAGAGCATGGCATCCAAATTGCATGCGGGGGTGGGGGGGTGGTCGATCACCTTAGAGTCTGCCCAATGACAGAACCTATTCCATTTACTCTAGTACTGGCTCCTGGTTGCCTTGCTCCTGGCACCCTGAATGGTCTCTGTTAGCCTGCGAGAGGCTCAGGTACCACACTGCTAGGGTTAATTTCTGAGGCGCAGGGTGGATGACCTTGGCACCCTGCTGCACCAGCAGATGAGCTGTACCCAATTAAAGCTGAATGTGTCCAATAAGCTGAGAAGCTCCGAGAACCAGTCTTGCCAGCCACCAAGGAGCCATCAGAATGATGTTGCGGTGCCAAGACTCCTTTATCTTGCAAATCACCCTGTGGACCATGGGGGTGGGCGGGAAGGCGTATGCAACCATGCCGTTCCACTGCATATGGAATGTGTCGCCCAGGGAAAGGACGCAAACTGATGGCACTTCTTGTTGCCCCAGGAAGCAAAAAGATCCACCGGAGGATGCCCCCCCCCCCCCCCCATCTGCTGAAAATCTCCAGCAGTACCTGGTTGTTCAGTTGCCTGCCCCTAGTCGGCAGAGCCTGTCCGCTTTCAGGCTGGACTCCACCAGAAGGTGGATGTTCTCCAGGGCCCATTCCCACATGCCGATCACTAGGCTGCATAGTGGAACAGACCTGGTCCCACCTTGCTTGGCGATTGTCGGTCTGGATGAGGATGACCTTGCCCCCCAACGAGCAGTACAAAAGCTTTGAGGGTTAACCAGATGGTCTTCAGCTCCAGCCAGTTGACATGCGACTCCAACCGGGTCCACACCCCATGGACGCTGTAGCCAACCAGAGTTCCCCACAGCCTTTGAGCGATGAGTCTGTCGTAAGAGTGACCTGCAGAGCCGGTTGCCAGAAGGGCTTGCCCATCCATAGGTTACAGTCCCTGGATCACCATGCGAGGTCAAATTTGAGAGGAGGAGGAACATTGACCAGCTCTGCTTGGGAGCCCCGCTCCTGATTCCAAGATGCTGTGAAGTGTAGCTGTAATCTCCTTATCCTGAGTCTTGTGTGGGGTACGGCCAGTAGGACCGCTGCCATGAGACCTAACAGATGCTGGTACCACCAGGCCGAAGTCCCTTGTCAGGTGAGGAAGGGAGTAGTGGCCCTCTTGATGGCCGTGATTTTGTCCTCTGAGGGGAAAACCCTCTCTCGTGTCCCACATGAGGCCCAGGAAAGTCAGTCTCTGCGTAGGCTGCAGCCGAGCCTTCTTGAGGTTGAGCAAAGATCCCCGGTTGTGGAGTGTGCTCATAAGGGCAGAGGAAGTGTGGTGCACTGCCTCTGGAGATTGGCCCCTGACGAGCCAGTCGTCCAGGTACAGGTAGAGATGGTGGCTTAGAGTAGGGCTGCCACTGCATTCATGAGTTGAGGCCGAAAGGTATCACCTTGTATTGGAAATGGTAGCCCATGATCCTGAACCGCAGGAAGGAACGATGTGGCTGCCAAATAGGGACGTGTAGATACGCGTCCTTCAGATCCAGGGAGCACATCCAGCCCCCCCGGACAATGTCTCCGCAATGAGTGTTGGCGTAAAAATCTTGAACCATGGTGAAAATTCTGGAATAGAAGCCCAATCCTCACTGGGAGGCTGGACTACTTCCACTGCCTGGCTCTTGATGAGCGACCAAATCTCCACCAACAGAGTTGCTGTCCCAATCTGTGGGAACGGAGGGGATGAGTAAGGGATTGGCAAGCAGTACCCCATGGATACTACAGAGAGGATCCAGGGTCCACGAAATTCTGACACCAGATTTGCACATGCAGGGCAAGCCTGCCCCCCACCGGAGACACATGGACCCGAAGGGGTGCGTAATGCCTTCTTTCCCTCTGAGGCTGCTGCAGATGTGGGTGACTGGAAAAAGCCTTTGTTCCCTCCCTCCCCTTTTGTTTGCACCGGTGTTGACTAGGCAAACAGTTGGGCTGCCTGGACCTGCACTCATGGAAGCCGCAGAACCCTCCGAACGTCCACCCCTGGTCAGAGCGTTGATGTGACTGGGTGTACGCCTTGGACGTGGCTTTCATAAGGGTAAAGACTTCGCAGTTTGCCGTTTTAGATCTAGCTCCTCGCCTGTGGTGGAGTGGAAGAGGTCACCACCTTTGAATGGAAGGTCCAATATGCATTCCTGGACGTACGGATTAAATTTAGTAGCCCGGAGCCAGGCCATCCTCATGTCTGTGACGATGCATATGGCCCAGCCAGTGGCACCAACGTGGGCCACAGTGGATTCCATGATGTCATGCACCACCAATTTAGCCTCTGCCAGTCCCACTTTGAACCGTGACTGGCTCTGTACCCAAAGTTCTGGAAGGAAGTCGGCTATTTCCCACGAAAGCCTCTGGTTAACGGCGGCCAGCATGGCATCCGCGTTGGCTTGACGAAGATGCAGCAAAGCGTTGGAATAAAGCTTCTTCGCGTACGTCTTTAAGATCTTCGCCTCCAAGATCTTCTCCTCCTTGCCTAGCAGCGGCGAGGACGACTGAGGCTTTGAGTAGAGTGACACCGCAGCAATCACCTAAGAGTATGGTTGAGGGTGGGCCGACAGCAAAAGTGTATCCCCCTCCAATTGCCTGTACTTGGCATCCAGGCGTCGATTGACCGGCTGGACCAAGTGGGGGTTGAGCCAAGGTGACGACAATGTCCTTTTGCAGCAGGGTCCTTGTCCTACTCAAAGGACGTAGAGTGAGGACCTAACGAGCACCCCTCTGGTTGCTCGACCTCAGGTTGAGGAAGGCCCAGGTACTCAGCCAGCCTGCAAGTCATTAGTTGAAGGCTTTTGCCGATGATGGTGTCAGGGTCTTGTTCCTTGTCTGTGTCCACCTGGGCATCCAGCTGGTAAGGCACAGGAGGATGGGGTGCTGGGCACTAGAGCCAGAGGCTGCAGTGGAGGCTGGTCCGGAACCACCTGAACTGTGAGAGACAGCGGAGCCGGAATCGAAGGAGCCAGCATGGGCAGCGGTGGCTGCACAGGGGCCTGCAGAGCTGGAGCCACAGGAGGAGTGACTATGGGCGTGGGCAGCGGGCCGGAGGGGGCATGTGCTGAGTGGATCTCATGAGGGTGAGTAACTTTTCAAAGAACCTGTCCTCCCAGGCCAGTGGGGTGGCAGGTGATATTGGCAGGATTGCAGACAGCTGCTGGGGCCGTTGCATATTCTGTCTAGTTGGTTGCAGAGAGAACCTGCCCTGCAGCTGGAGAAGCTGTAGGTCACGTACCTGGTTGACTCCCCCAGTCCCACCTTGTAACTCGTTCACCCAACTGCACCATTCCTCTGGGAGGTATCAGAGGAGCAGCCATCTTATTTGGCACATCGGCCATCTTGTCGAGCTGCATGCAACATGCTGAAGTCGTGTGGTGCTTGGCTCACTGGGCCCAGCCTCCTCCAGGACTCTTGACATTGGAGCACGAGACCTGCTCTGCACCTCAGGCCGAGGCCTGGTAGGCGTGTCGCCCTCAGCGAATGTTACACCTCGGCCGCGCCACGTTTCCCGGGTTCTGCCTCGTTGCTCTCGTATGAGCAAGAACAATTGGGGAAATCCAGGTAACACCAAAATAAGGGACAGGAAAGTGATCGCCCTTCATAAAGGGTTACGGCGCCGGCATGCGCCCTTCTTCTCGCGCTGGCAGCTGCCATGGCAAATTTCTACACGAACTACAGTATCCAGAAAACCTGTTATGTTGTAGTTCTCGGCGTTGAGAGGGGAGCCTCATTTTCAAACGATACGCCTCTTGTTGTTATTTATTCCACAGCGGCATACAGAACGCTGCTTCTGTTTAAAGTTACAACCGGCATACTTTCCGAAGTGCTCTCCCTGTATCTTGAATTGTGAAGCCCTTGTTTTTCCCGTGTACCGACCCTGCCTGCACACGGACTCCTTCTGAATCCTCGATTGAACTGTTTTCTGACCACCCGTGTACCAGACCCCTTGCCTGCTTCCGGAACTCTTGGACACTGATTCTGCTGTGCTTCGTGACCGCCTGTGTACCAGACCCCTGCCTGCTTCCTGGACTCCGAGATAGTCTTTCTTACCGGAGTAGTTACTAATTGGAATCCCATCTTCTGTGGAATTCGACTTCATTCCTAAGTGCATCTTTTGATTGCTTTGCAGTGGTGCACCATCCCGAAACCAGTGCGACCCTCGTTCCGTTCGGGGATAGCTACCTTACTAACCTCCCTATTTTTTATTTTATACTTTCGTTGTTTCCCAGGACTCTTTACGTCAATCCTATTTCCATCAGGGGTAAAGTATAGTTTTTCTTGGTTTTTTCCATATTGCAGAATTATACATTAGCCATATACTAAGACCTCTCTACTTTATAGGTTACTCCGGTTCCTTTGGCTTAAGGGGAGATTAAACCAGGTACTACTAAAGGGGAATAGTCTTGGGAAAAAACCAGTTTCATTATTGGCAGATTGTTTAACTTGTTATCCTTTCCTTTACAGCCTGGGTTTGAGACGGTCTGTTCTCCCCGCTTTTTTGATCGATCGGTCCACTTGTCTGTACAGTTCAGCAGGTGGTCATATCGGTTTAAAGAGTTCATTCCCTCACAGAGAGGAGGCTTGGGTAGGAGGCTCCAACCCTAGCTCCTTCAAGCAACTCCCCAGCAATAGAGGTCCGGCCTGTTTACGTACTCTCCATTCCGGTGAGTAACAGCGAAGTCACCAGTAGTGCTGCATGTAAGCACCCCCTCGGACACAATGCTGGTACAAGAGCATAGCCCCTCAGGTGTACACCCGGTAAAAAAAACCTTCCGGTACCCCAGCACTGTCTTCGGGAGAGTCTATGGGCTTAGCGGCCAAGAGCTGAATTAGCCTCTGTACTCGTGCTGGTATGAGAACCTGAGATGTTCCACCCGCTTGGGCGTTTCCTTGGAAAGGCGTCGCGGGGTGCGCTGGAAAAGAGCGGCCTTACCTTGGGCTTTGATCGATGCTTGACGAAGTCCTTCAGGTCCTCTGCAGGCGACCTTTCGAAGAGCTCCCTCCACCTAGCCAGCCGATTCTTCAGGGCAAGCAAGGAGTGTGCGACACACACGGTACAACCTTCCCATTCGTGGTTGGGGCCAAGGCAGCGGAGGCAAAGAGCGTGGGGATCTGCTATAGGGAAGAGCCCCTCGCAGGCTGGACACCTGCCGAAGCCTACTGAAGTCCACATGTGCCAGGGAGGAGCGTGCCGCCAGCGGGCCGAGTACCTGATTGACAAAAGAAAGTATCCAGTGAAAAGTGTGTGGTATTATATGGTCGAAGCCAAACCCAGGAGCGCTGGTGAAATCAGTCAGTTCCCATTGACACGGAAATGGGGACCAAGGTGTGGTGCCAGTGGGCGGATTCAGGGTAGCACAAGCTCCCAGTGTCACACGCCTCTAAATTTAAAGGATAAGAATGTTTTTTCTGGTGAAAAAGGTTCCGTCTCCCGTCCCTAGGTAGGGACGTCCATGCAGTATGGAGGAAAGGGGACGGGACACAAGAGTAAGTAGGCTTAAACCTTAGAACAACTTTGTCCGTATAAAATGTGTGGTGAAGGCCTGTAACTAGCTCACCCTGTGGGCGGATGTCAACATGACCAATAAGATGGTCTTAAAAATAAGCAGTCTCAATGGACATGAGTGAAGAGGCTCAAATGGAGCACACAAGCACATCTTCATTCATCTCAGTTTACCCCTCTCAAATCTATTTACCACTCTGCTATTCATACCCTCTGTCTCCTTACCTCCCGTGACTCCATCTCCGCTTCGCTCTCTCACCTTGGCTGGCTACCTTTCCACCTACAACTTAAATTCCACTTTCTCTGCCTTGTTTTCAAAACCCTCTATGGTCTTGCTCCTCCCATTCTCTCCTCCCTTCTCTCCTTCTACTCCCCCCCTTCGTTCTGCTGACCATTTCCTTCTCACTGTTCCCCCTTCCCCCTGTGCTTCCTCCCGGTTCCGCTCCTTCCAACTTCTTGCTCCCCTGCATTGGCACTCTTCCCCCTCTCAATCCGCTCTTCCACTTCCCTCACCTCATTTCGCACTTCCCTTAAATCCCTCCTCCTCCACTCCCCACCTTGAAGCACCCCCTGCCCTCTTTACTCCCCCATGTTCTTTTCCCCCCCTCTTTCAATTCCTCTCTCCCTTCTACCTTTACATTCTTCCTCCCCTCCTGTTATTTATTCAATCCTTCCCCTGCCCCACCCCCAACACTCCTGTTCCCACTCCACTTCTCCACCCCTCTCAGTCAATTGCTCTTTGCACGGTTTTGCTGAATGATTCAAGTTGTAATTTGCTCATAAAGTTATTATTACTCTGTGTTTTGTTGTTCCAATGTACAGCGCCTTGGTGTAAAGCGCTCTATAAATAAATCAAGACATTTTAGCACAAGATTCAGATCCCAAACTAGAACCTGAAATTGGGTAGTAGGGAACACATTTGTTAGCCCCTTCAGAAATTGCATAATCAGTGGCATTTTGAAATATGAAACTTCTGATGTGCGCTAAAGGATCGAAAGTGCCACCAAGTACCCTTTGATAGTTCCAATCTGAAGCCCCAGATTTGCCATGTATAACAAGGCAGACAACAACATACGTGTATCACCCAGAAAAGAGTCCACATTCTTTTCCCTGCATCAGCTGCAGAATTTGTTCCAACTGCAGCGGTACAAGGAGTTAATTGCTGGCCTAACCAAAAGCAAAATCTCCATCACGTCACCCGGAAGGTCCCAATCTTCATATCTCAACCTCTCAAACTATGCGTGCAGGTTGAGTGTCTTGACCTCTAGATGGAGAACCTGACCCTCCACTCGCGAGAAAAGTTCTTCTCTTGTGGAATACACATTGGAGGGCAGATGGACATGTCCTGAAGGTCTGGGACCCACATCCTCCTGGCCCAATCCAGAGCAATTAGGATTGTGGATTTCCCAAACTTTCGAAACCTCATGATTACTTGAGAAATGATTGGGACTGTAGGAAACTCATATTGGAGTGGAAACTCCTACTCCACTACGAACACATCCCATATAGCTCCTCTGGGTGGAACTACCCTGGAACAGAACAGTTTGTAACCAGGAAGTACAAATAGATCCACTTGATGGGTTCCCCAAAGGGCGCGAACATCTCTTCCTGGGCTGCCTGAGCATCCGCCACCATGTTCTCTGCAGCCAGGTGAACTGCAGCTAGGGAGATTCCTTCTTGAATTGCCCAGAACCAGAGCTGCATTGTCTCTGAACAGTGGCAGTGGCCCTGCACCTCCTCTCTTATTGAGATAGTACATGGTCACGGTGTTGCGCATCATTATCAGGATATTCTTTCCAGCGCTAATCGGATTGCCCTCAGTTCCAAAAGGTTGATGTGTAGTTTGGAGTCCAACAACCACTGACTGTCAGATTGTTGACATGTGCTCCCCAACCCTTGAGTGAGGCATCCGTAACTACTGCCATGGTTGCTAAAAAGGTTCTCAGTTGAGAATGCTGTCCTTGCAGGCCCACCACAGGCGATACTGCGTGACCCTGCTCAGAACCTGAAGCAGATCGGACATCTTACCCGAGAACAGACCACTGTGTCCTGAGAGCCCATTGGAGGCATCTCATTCTCAGGTGAACCTCTGGCACCAGAAAAACGCAGGATGCCATTGGCCGAGCTACCTCAGGAAACCGAAGGCCAGAAGATGCTGGGCATTCTGGAATTTGGTGCCCATCAGCTAAATGTGTTGAGCCCTCACCTCGGGTGGCTGTCATGACCCTTGCCCCTGGCCCTCACTGGCAAGTCAGCCTTCTAGTTAGGGCCAGGTCAAAGGCGTTAAAACCTCATCCAAGACTAGGCTCATAACCATCATGAAGACCAACATTAGAATGGGACTATTTACTTGGGACTATTTAACTGGGGAGGGGGGTTCAACATGGAGGCATGCACACACATAGCTCACTTACAAGGAACTGAGCTATGCCGTCAAGTCTTGGGTGTGGCAGGCCTGGGACTATTTTACCTGGACTACTTTACCTGAGACTATTTAAACCGCACCCTAACAGCAGAACATGCTTTGCGTTATTTTGCTGTGGGCAGCGTAACGCTCACCGTGTCCAGTTCTTTGTGCCAGTTTACCTGAAACCAAGGACCTGCAGAGAGAGAAAGAACTCCACAAAACTTACCTGGAACAGTATCCCGTCTTCAATCCATCGCCGATTGCAGTTCCACTAACCTGAAGGTACGAACTCCATCATCCGGCACCGCATGCATCCTGGAATACCATAACCTGGATAGAGGAGAAAGAAAGACAGCATTAGTAAACGTTTACTCACATTTCCTCCCAAATGAAGAATGCCACACAATTCTTACCTGGGTAGTCATCTCCTGTCAGTATCATTGCTGGAACATTACGGCACTCGGCGAGGAACACTGCAACCTGCAAGGAGAGAAGAGACACAGTTTAGCAATATAAAAGGCGAAACAGCGCCACACATCGCGCATTACTCACCGGACACCATCGCGCATTCGCCTACCCGCCCATGCTCATCTTCAAACTGCATGACAACACCAAAATACCTTTCCACACCTAAAAGAAGCAAGACATTATTCAAACTAAGAGGAACATAAGAACTGCATATAAAGACTGTAAAGCAGCAAACCTACAGAGTCGCAGCAGGCCTGGATTCCCACAGGGGGGCTTGTACCAGTGAAGTAACTTGGTCGCTGCTCGACCCCCACATCTATGCACCCCTGCCACGAGGAGCAGGACGGAGAATCCACCTTTTACAATATTAAGGTGAGGAGAGGGCCCAAGGGGGAGAAAGGAGTTGAGGCCAAGGGAGGTGGGAAAACAGACATATCTGGTATTGAATCCAGCGCTCCTATATTGCAGACCCATCTTTAACCAGAGGCCTTACCAAGGGACCGGGAGAGGCTTCTAGAGTGAAAAACATCCAACCAGGGCTGGGTGGTGTCCCAGTGGATACCAGGTGAGCTTAACAGTGGCAAGGCTTGTCCCAAGGATGCATGCAGTACTGCCCCAATGAACTGGAGTCTAAGGTGGTGGTATGTGGGACTTCTTGACATTGAGGGAGAAGCCCAGTCTGTGGAGAGTGTGGCAGGTTATGCTGAGAAATTCCAGGGCTTCTTCAGGAGAACAGGCCTTGATCAGCCAATTGTCCAGGTAGGGGTAGACATAAATACCCCCTCTCCTGAGACTCACTGTCACCGCCGCCATCAACTTAGTGAAAACCCTTGAGGCAGAGGTCAGCCGAATGGCAGAACTCGAAACCGATCATGAGAACCAATAATGAAAACTGCCAATGGCAAACCTCAGGTACTTTCCTGTGCTTGTGATGAATAGGCACATGAAAGCAAGCACCCTGAAGGTCCAATGACACCATCCAATCCTGGGGCTGGAGGGCCTGAAAGGATTTGAGACAGGGTGACCATCTTTAACTTGTCCTTCCTGATGAACGTGTTCAAGCATCTCAAGTCCAAGATGGATCTCAATCCTCTGTCCGACTTGGGGATTAGAAAATATGGCGAGTACCACCCTTTCTCCCTCTCCATCACAGGTACTGGTTCTATAGCACCTTACTCTAGCATGCTCAACATTTCCTGCAAAAGGAACAGATCCAGAATGAGTGGCTACCCGGTGGATGATCCCAACCCCCCCCCCCCAACCCCCAGGAACCTTTTTAAAAAAGGTAGGCAGCAACCTTGGGCTACTGTTTCCAACACCCACACATCTGAAGTAATGCCCATCATTCTTGCAGAAGTGGGTTAAAGCCTCAGAGGTTTTGAGGCAGCTGAATCAGCAGCTGAGGGTAAAGTATCGTTCCTTGGGCAGACTAGGCACCTCTTCCACATCCACCATGAGGGAATTTTCTTTGGCCCCTTTGACCAGCCAACCCTCTCGCTCTCCCTAAAGAGGAGTAGTAACAAAACGCCCTACCCCTACAGGCTGGTCCACTGGGGTGTGACGGTTGTAGTAGTGCCAAGTGATTTAGCTGCCGCTTTTGAGGTCTGCTCCATGCTCTCATCAGCCTTGCTGCCAAACAACTGAATGCCATCAAAGGGCATGTTGAGACTGCACATCCGGTGCAAATCCCAACTTTCTCCACCACACAAGCCTGCGTATCACTGTGCTTGCTGCTATCAGGGTTGGAATGGGATGCTTGGAAAAAAATAAAATAAAAAAAGTACTTTGGTCACCATTCAGTGACCAGAGGCCACTGGTGATGCGCTTCCAGATGTCAGAGAAGTGGGGCAGGGGGGGATGGGGGGTGCACAGGGCTGAGATCTAGGTATAATCTGCAAAGAGGTTAAGCCCCTCTATCCAGGGTGGAGGCATATAGGGTGAAGCGATGTGGACTTCAGATTGGCTCTTGTTGGCGCAGGGGTGGGGGTTCAAGGAGAGGAAGCAGTGAGGGATAGGACACCCAGCTGAGTGCTTTTCTTATGAAGTATAGGGAGAAGGGAGAGAGTTGAAGATGTGATGGGTGGTCTAAGGTGTGAAAATGTGGCAGAGTAATTAAGTAGAATGAGAATGAAAGAGAGGTAGGAGTTGTGAGCAGTGCTAGGAATTACAGAAACAGGAAGCATTTTCTGTGGAAAGTTTGCTGTGACACCTAGATTGGAGAGGGTAACATAGGTTTACAACAAGGTAGTTGGCAATACAGTTAAAACAAGGATTGAGTGGTTGGGTTGAAGATTGATAGGTTTGTTCAGATCGGCAGCACGTTTTTTCCACAAGGTAGGTATGACCCTTGTCACCATGCAGCATTGTGCAAAGATAATTTACCAGAGAGACTGAAGAAGCAGGAGAGAGAGGCAGGTAACAGGAGCTAGCCATTTGATCATTTGGGAAGCAAAGTGGGAGGGGAAAAAAGGAATGAAAAATGACTTTGCTGAACAAAGGATGGATGTCAGCTCAGAGGGGCAAGTGGGAGACAGTGGGGTCAGGAAGAGAACTTGGGTGAAAAGAGAAGAGGGCATCAGGGATAGAAGTGCGCACAGGACGCTGCATTTTAGGTGAATGTATAGGTGAAGTAGAGGGACAATATAATTGGCAGAGAAAATATGAAGGCATGTTTTTGGCAGAGGGACCAGCATGTCCCGGGGATTTCTGGATAGCTTGCAAAAGCAAATAGATTCAAGAGTAATGCTGAGGCTAAGGTGAGACATTGGAGGCAGCAAGGAGAGGAGGGAGCGTTGCACCAGCAGCATAATTGGACACAAATGGCCATTCCCTTTCGGAAGGCTGCAGAGTCTAATCGATAGATGAGGAGAAACATGAGCAGGCTGGATAATGATGCTTAAAGGGGGGTAGCCAGTGCAGTCTTGGACTAAGAACATGAAGGCAAGAAAGCCAAGGAGAGCACTTCAACCTGGTCACAAATGAGACCATAGAATCAGGCTTTCATTTTATTTTCTTAATGGTTTAGGGCATGTCACAGAATGGAGATGAAGTGGGCAAAAGCGCAGAGGGGTCAAAAGAGGAAGAAAGGAATATTAGTTCTTATGGGCATGAAGGTTATGTAAGCTGACCAGAGACCAGTGTTAATTGATGGTCTTTGGCCAAGTCAGTCAGGTTGAGCCTGGAGATAGTCCAACAGTTTCAGGTCAGCAAAGAAAAAAGGTAAGAGTACCTGGTGTATGATAAAAGAGTAGAATAGTGAGAGACTATTAGCAAGACGTTATACAGGAATGTGATCAAATGAGGGAATACAATCAAAGGGAGGCCAAGGGAGCTTGCCCTCGCTGATCAGCAGACCAGCTAAACAACATTCCAAAGACCCAGAGTGAGTTCAGTCCCAGTAGAGGGTGGCGTAGGAATGCAGGGAGAAGAGTTGGGTGTAGGCAAAATGAAGTTAGGGTGAGTATGATCATAGCATGATCAAAAAGGCACCATTTCCATAAAAGGTCTGGCAAGGATCAGAAGAGCAGCAGGGAGTGATGGAGAAGTGGGACAGCTTGTGGAGATAAGTAATGGTGCCTATGATAGGGGAAGAGAAGACGCTTGGGAGGAAGATGGCAAAAGCATGGTGAGCAGACAGATGAGTCAGGGTTACAAAAGAGGGAGTTTGGGGTGGGTAAGAGGATGTGAGGGTGGGTGTTTACTGTGTCACCTAGCAGAAGGGCACAGCTGGAGTAGGGCCAAACTGATAATGCCCTTTCCAAATGTAGTTGACATCTAGCACAAAGGACACCTAGATGAACTGCTCATAAAGGTCTCTGCAGGTCACAAAATATCTGACTCCAATGGATGTAGGCCCAAGTTAAGACTACAAGTGGGCAAGCCTTGCTCCAATATGTCCATCACTTGACTTCATCTAATGCACTTTGAAGTCAGGAAGAGGAAGATGGCAAAGCAGACCTAATGGGCTCACCTCAGACTGAATGTGGAACAGTAGTGTGTGGAGGCATCACCTGGATCTCCTTCCTAGATTCTGCATGTCACAGTGTTCATGACCAATGGATGGGGGCCATTGGAGGAGGAGTGCAGGCAGGCCTACCAGGAAACAGCCCCGTCTAAATTCCTCCACAGCAGTTGCATCACATATCCTTTTTTGATCCCAAAAATTCTACAAGTCCTCTTGAACCTGGCCATGAGGAGAACGTTGGGGATGGAATGTTGTGGAAGGGAACATGAGAAAGAGCGCAGTATTTAGAGGGCGGGTTGTAAGGTGGTTGTGTGTCAAAAGAGATCCACTTACCAGAGTTCCATGTCTTCACTTTCCTGCAGAACAGAACAATATTCGAGAAGAGTGTTATGACGGGGGAGTGCCTGAGCATCCACAGTCCTCCTAGTCTGTTTGACAACCTCTCCAAGAAGAGAATTGGTTCTGTGGCACTGAGGGCAGAAAGGTAAGGCCCCCAACCAGGCATGGAAAGGAGTGAGGGTGCTAGTGGACCAGTTGCCTTTAAAAGTTGCTGCAGCATGGACCATGAAGGGTGCACAACCTCGCAGTAGCAGGCAAAGGCTGCAGTGAAGCAGTGTAGTGTGGTGTGGCAGCCATAGTTAAAGAACTAGACCACACAGATGCTCTGCAAGTGTTACGACAGCCCTATTGCAATTAAACTAGACTGCACAAAGCAGTTCCTTTGTAAAGGAGGACCACAAAAAAATGAAACAGTCAGGTGCAAAGTCAAATTAGTAGGATAAAGGACATTAATAATCTGAAGTTCTTAAGAGCAGGAAACAAAAAAGAGTTGATACACAAAGTGAACTGTAATAAACTGTTACAGCTACAAGAAAATGCCCAGCATGGCTGCACCCACCACCTCCCCCGCCCTTTTAGTGGAGCCAAAAAACCCCCACCCAACCAATTCAAAGGAAAATGGCAGAAGCATATTTTTGAAACTTACTTGGTGGCAATTGGAGAAAATGTTTCTGCCATCAGTAGAGAAGCAATTCTACTACCTAGGCTGTGAGGGGCACAGCATATATGAAGGCTTGGCTGAATCAGAGGAGCAAGGTGCAGACAGACTGAAAATACAATATCAGCCCCAAGAGCTGTGATTCATACGTGATAACCTAGTGACATTATAGCTTAATACAAGAGCAATTGTTAAGGTGCAGCAATAATTCAAGATACAAGAACGCCCAAGAACCCAACATTAAAAGAAGCTGCAACAACTGCACACAGCATTGAGCAAACAAGCACTATATCTGAAGGAAATTGAAATAGATACACTGGTGGGCAACTCAGTGTGTGCAATCAAGCCGGCTGAGAGGAACATGAACGAGGTAAGATCAAATGCTATAGATGCAACAACCCAAGACACTTAGCTAGCAGCCAATTCTGCCCTTCCAGGATGGCAGCATGTTTAAAGTGTAAAAGAGGGCACGTTGCTAGACTATGTAAGGAATTGGCCATAGAAAGGAATGTAGACAATACTGTCAAGCCAGTTCAAGTACCCAAACAGGGGGAAGGAAGAAATTAATTCAAAGTATCAGGCCTACCAAATAAGAGAGGGCCTATGGATACATTTGACAGAGGGTAAGGAATTTGCAATGAAGGTAAATGGTGGGCAGCAGTGAGCCATCCTCTCCAACGATAAGTATACAATGGTTCTGAGGGACGGAGAGGAATTACAGGCATCCAGTGGCATATTGGGAGATCAAAATAGATTTTTTTAGATTCCAGGCCAACATGACATACAATGGCAAGTAATGCATGGCCTGGATTTATGTGGCAGAGAAAGGATCCCATCTATTGGGATGGAAAGAACAAGAGAAGGTGTATACACACATGGAGGCCTGAGCATCCAACCCAGTTTCTGTGAGTGATGCATGGTTTGGACAGTTACCCTGAAGTGTTTTCAGAGAATTGGGTGAATTTGAACACCACGTTAAACTGAAAGACAGGACAACACTTACATCACACAAGGCACACGCATACCTCAAAGTATAATAGAAGGATGGGGGGAGGGTGGAATTGGATTTCACATCACAGAGGGTAGTGATAAAAGAAATTGAAAGCACCGAGTGGTTGGCACCTATATTTCTGGTAGTCAAGTGGGAATTTACAAGTGTGTGTAGACTTATGGGCACTCAATAACTGTTTCCACTAGAAATGGATTTAGTGGAAAGCAGTACAGGAGGCCATTAAAATGCAAATGACTACATTTCTGGAGAAAGTATTTTGGAGAGAATTGTGAGGGATACTGGTATGTGATTAGTGTCTGAAGCTATTCAGGCATTTGTAAAGCGGTCCGCATCAGACATAGGAGAGCATTATACCACCATCAAGCTAATGGACTGGTGGAGAGAGCAAATAGACTTGTCATGGGAGGTAGCTAGTTGGCTCTCATGGCACAACCGTACTGGAGGGAAGTGCTGAGACAAATGATACAGAATTATTGCACAACACCCCACTCATTCATCAATGGGCCATTGTTTGCAACTGTAAAAGATGGGATACCTGGCACCACCTTGTGCTGAGGCTGGCGCTTCAGTGCATTTGGCCAGAGAAGGGATAGCACATGTGGTGGAAGCTGCTCAAATCTATTATACAAACAGTTTTGATCGGAGCACAAGGATTGAGAGAGTGGAAAGTTGGCAGTGTTTTTTGTGTGCAACCCAAGAATGACCAATAAATGCCAGGGAGGAAGGTTGAGATGAGAGAATTTCCACTGAGAGGAGGTGTAGTTGTATTGGAAGGGGTAAGTGTGGTCACAGGGACAGCTTGTTAAGTGCAGGAATGGGTGTGAGCCAAGATATTACGGGCATACTGGAGATGCACCCAGTACGTGAGCAACCCTGAATGGAGAAGTAACAAAGTAGTGACTCCCAGACAGAGTAACAGGTTAATTCATCCACCCAAAAAGGTTAACGACCGAGTACATAATACACATACCGACTTGAAAAACTAAATATGTTTAGGTATGGTAAGGTGTTGTGAATACAACATGGGCATAGGAAGAATGTTTAGGGAATTAACTTGATGGAAGGGACCATGTGAAGGAGAATTTCAGTTAGAAAGAGGGAGTGTTGTATTGGATGCGTAATAAAAGAAGTCCACTTACCGGAGTTTGTGATTACCTGCAGGAGGGGACTACATGTCACTCATGGGACCCACCATCGCTTTGCTCCAGGCCACTTACGTAATGCTGTTCTATGTTGCACCAATTTTCTCCAAAACTTCACTGTTGCAGCTACTTTTTCCACGTCATTCCTTAGAATTTCTCTTTGTCAATGTTGCTTTTACTCTCCTCGGGAGCCAACTCAATACCTTTGTGGCCTCACTTGCTCCCAGGGAGGAGCAGAAATGTAGGAGAGACACTTGGGCCTCAGTACATGGAGGCATTGGAGGTCAGAGCCATGGCCATCTAGAACCACCCAGTTCGTAAAAGGTCTGCAGTTTGCCTACACAATGCTGCCTCTTTCGGTTTGCATAGGCATCTACATTTCCGAAGTCCCCCATGGCACATATTAGCTCCCGTTCCCGAAGGGGAGGCACAGCCTTTTCATCCCCTACAGCGGTAAATGGGTAGTAAATTCACCCAAACCCTTATATTCCTCGCTGTGGCTCACCCCTTTGACGCTGCTCGGCAGCCTCTGCCCAATCCCTCCCTCTGTAGACCACTGGTTCCAGTTTGTCTACTTCGGGAGAGTCATGAAGACCAGCAAGGCATGCAGAGATGTGTGCTGCCTGTAGGCTATTCTAAATAGCTATGAGGCAGATTATAGAAGAGCACTAAAACTTCAGGACAGGCCAACTGCATGCCAGATGTGTCCCCATTTTGCTGAACACTTCCTGGAGGAGTCTCCCGTTCAGCTGCCACTCGTAACTGTTGGCGGCCAGGCGACACAACCAGTCTGGTTCCAGGTTGGACTCTACCAGAATGCAGACCGCCGAGAACCACACTTCCTGGCCGATAGCTCATTCCCAGATTTCCAGGTTCAACGCGCACAGTTGCGGGGGATCTGGTGCCTCCCAGTTTGTTGGTAGACAACATGGTCTATATCTGGATGCACACCAACCTTCCTTTGATGGTCGGTTGAAAAAAATCAGTGCCAACCGTATAGCCATAAGCGCCAGCCAGTTGATGTGATTCTGCTGGACTGTGTCCAGAGGCTGTGCACAGAGTGTGCTCCCAAGGTGGCTTTTCACACCTGGAGTGAGGAATCCATGGTAATGGTGCTCTCTATGGGGGTGGGGGGCCTTGACGGAAGGGTCCACCCAACAGAATGTTCTCTTTCTGTTGCGATCATCTGATGTCGTGGTCCAGGTGTGGAGGGATGGAGACGGGGTCCCCTTGATGACCAGATTCCTGAGAATACACCAAATGCAACGGGAGTCTCCTCATATGGAGTCTGGTGCTTGGGACCAGCCAGGAAACATACTGCCAGTACGCCCAGAAGGTGTTGATACCACCAGGCTGTGGCGATTGACCTGCTGCGGAAATGGGAGACTGCCGATCAAATCACTGTCACCTTGTCCCCCCGTGGGGTAAACCCTCTGCTGCTTTGTGTCCCACAGCAGACCCAGAAACATGAGCATCTGTGTAGGACTGAGCTGGGACTTTTGATAGTCAACTGAGATGCCCAGTTCTAATAGGGTGGAGATGAGCCTGTCCGCCGAGTCCCAAATCTGCTCCGCAGGTGTACCCCTGACTAGGCAGTCAAGGAGGTACAGGGAGACATGCAGCCCCTCCGATCTGAGGAGAGCAGCCATCGCATTCATGAGCCTTGTGAAGACTCTCAGCTGAGTCTTGCCCAAAAGGCAGACCCTTGGACTGAAAAAGGAGGCCCAGGACCCGGAATCTGCGGAAGGCCTGGTGAGGCTGCACAATGGGAATGTGGAGATATGCGTCCTTCAGGTCCAGGGAACACATCCAGTCTTCCCCACACAGTGTCTCTGCAATGAGTGCTGGTGTCACCATCTTGAACTTCTGCAAGGGTGAAGATTCATGGAAGACGGATCCAACACCACTCGCAGGCCTGCCCGATTCTTCTGGATAGCGAAGATGCAAATCTCCACTAGCAGATATGGTGTGCTGATCTGTGCGAGGGGGAAGATTGAGGGGGAGAAGGGAGAGGTAGCTGGAAGCCCCAGGACACCACTGAGATGACCCAAGCGTCCCCAAACTTCGCCCGCCAAGCCCAACTCTGCAGGGCCAGCCTGCCTCCAACTGGGGTGCTGTGCACCTGAAACACAGTCATTGTTTCCTCTGGTCAGAGGCTGATTAAGAGGAGGGGGACTGGAAGAATCCCTTATGCAATGCCTTGTGGTGTTCTCTCTGGTGCTGACTGGGAGACCTGTCCAGCTGTCGGACCTGGAACCAGCAGAAGCTGCCAAATGAACAGACCTTGTCTGAGCGGGACTGTGCCTGTGAGAATGGTTTAGGTGCCGTTTTGGTAAGAATGGCCAGAGACTTTGCAGTCCGAGAGCTGCTCTTATCAAGTTCCTCATCTGTGGAGGAGTGGAAGAGATCACCCCCTCAAACGGAAGGTCCAAAATTCCATCCTGCACATACGGGTGGACATGGTAGCTTTCAGCCAGGCT
The DNA here is from genome assembly GCF_040938575.1 of Ambystoma mexicanum. Classification (NCBI taxonomy): domain Eukaryota; kingdom Metazoa; phylum Chordata; class Amphibia; order Caudata; family Ambystomatidae; genus Ambystoma; species Ambystoma mexicanum. The sequence goes on along the minus strand of NC_090936.1, from coordinate 133,987,778 downwards.
GTACGCCTCATGTCTGTTGCCAGACAGACTGCCCTGTTAACAGTGTCTATGTGGCCCACAGAAGCCTCCATGATGTCCTGAGCCATGTGTTTGGCCTCAGCTAGGCCCGCTTTGAACATGGCGTGCTTCTCCTTTAGGGATGTCAGGCCGAAAATCTGATCTCCCTCAGGCATTCATTAGCCGCAAGTATAGCGTCTGCGTTAGCCTGCCTGGGGTGGAGCACACTATTGGAGTAGACCTTGCCGTATGATTGGAGGGTATTTTCTTCCTTGTTGAGGAGGGCTCTCATGGTGGTACAGGATGACAAAGTCTTGGGGCTTGGCATACATGGATGCTGCAGTGATTACGGATGACAGAGGCTGCAGGTCCATAGAGAGTAGTATGCTATGGTTTATAGTCATAATGTCGAAAAAAAAATGTCAACAACGTCGAAAAAAAATGTCGAAAACAGTAATGTCGACATCCCATACATATAATGGAGAAAGTCAATTTTTCGAAAAAAAAAATGTCGACAAAAAAAAAAGATCGAATAACATAGGCAGTAACACGAAGTAAATAAACATAACAAAACTATCGTTTATTATTGGGGGGTCCCAAGCCCCCAACCTCACCCTACATCACGAACCATCCCAGCACCCCCTCCCCTTCCTCGTCCGTAATCACCCACTTGTCTGTTACACTAGATAAAGGTAGGTTACAAAATGGTTAACACTAGATGACATTCCTGAGTAAAGCACCTTGTTTTGGTAGCAGGAAACCAGTAACGGCTGTGGAAAACTGTCATTACCTGACAGAACATCTCTTGAGAGGGTACTTCAGGCGATTGATTACACTTCATTCATACTCAGAACAGGAGAAAAGGTAAGACACACGACCATTATAATAAAATAAAATGTACTATAAAACACATAGTATAAAATACCACAAAAAATAATTTTATGTATCGTTTCAGGTGATAAAATGGAAAACAAAGTAGAATTTATAGAAAGTCAAAAAGGAGGAAAGCAGTTAATTTGGAATGGTTACATATTCTATAAGGAACTTCAACGAAAAGAGGATTTACTGGCGCTGCGCGGAGTATGCAAAAAATAAATGTACAGCACGCGCAGTAACAGTCGGAACAGAGGTAAAGGGTAATGAAGAACACAATCATATGCCTGATCAGACGAATATAATAATCAAGAAAACCTTAACGGAACTAAAAAGAAAAGCGATTGAACATGAGGGGGAAGCTAGCGGATCTGTACTCAGAAGTTTGTGGCCAGTTACCGACACATAACAGCGCAGTTGCCGGCTGAAAAATTAATGCAGCGCACTGTTAACCGAACCAAACATGCTAATGAAAACCTACCACCTCCACCTATATCCTTTGAAAATATAACAATTCCAGACATTTTTAAAGTTACTGCACGAGGAGAAAATTTTTACTGTGGCTCAATTGAAATGAACAATGACAAAATATTAGTGTTCGCTACCGCAAAAAACTTTCAACATCTGAGTCAAAGCAAAAATTGGCAGAGTGACGCAACTTTTAAGGTATGCCCTCACCCGTTTTTTCAATTTTACACCGTACATGGAACAATCAATGACAAAATAATACCACTAATTTACTTTTTGATGCCAAATAAAACAGAGGACGCATACAAAATCAAACAATAAAATTAAGGAAACACCAGAATCGAAACCGGAGACAATCATGGATTATGAAACAGCTCAAATCAAGGGATTTTCTAGCGTGTACAGAGAAACTAAAATAAAAGGATGTTTTTTTCATTTCACACAGTGTTTGGAGAAAGATACAAAAATTAGGTTTGGGATCAAAATATACGGAGGACAGTTACTTTCAAATTAACGTTAAGAAACTTTTTGCTTTGGCTTTTGTACCGGAAAATCATGTCATTACTTATTACGAACATTTAATTGAAAGTCAGTACTATAAAAATCATGAGGATGAGTGTACAAATTTACTGGACTACTTCGAGAACACCTGGATAGGCCAATTAACTAGGAGTGGCAACAGACGCAGACCGAAATACCCAATTGATTTGTGGAACTGCTACCAGGCTACCATAGAAAACAAACCAAGAACAAATAACGCGTTAGAAGGCTGGCATAGCCGCATAAATAAAAATTTCAACACACAGCATCCAAATTTATGGCATTTCTTAAGGGACTTAAAATTAGAGGAACAGCACCAGGAATTGCGAATTTCTCAAACAATTTCATTGGCAAATCAAGCGCCAAATAGAAAAAAGTACAGGGATTATGACAATAAATTAATGCAACTAGTACACGAATTCAGCTTGGAGAACAAGGAAATTTACTTAGATTCTCTAGCATTTAACTTAAAATGTTAAGAAAAACACTTACAGTTCATGGTCCTCGAGATTCCGTGTTGAAAAGGGTGAAAACTCCAAGAAAATCCCATAAATCCTGGTGCAAAACGAGAGTGCAGTGAACATGAAAAAGTGCCGATTCAAGGCTAAAATCCACACCTTCAGTAAAAAAAATGTCCGAAGTCCAAGTAAAGTATCCGTAATCCGCATAAATCCACGATCCAAATGCCTGTTCCAGGTAAACTCCATACTCCAGGAAAAAAAAACTCGTGATCCGTATGCGAAATCTCCGGCTCCAAAAAAAAACATATTCCAAAAAAAAATAGAAACATCCAGGTAGTCACAGTCTGCGGAATCCAAGTAAACCCAGTCCATCCGATGAAAAAAACCAGAAAAAATAGTGAAAAACCAAAAAAATTCCAAAAATACCGAGGACCGAACTAACGGAGACGCGACCGCGGTAGAAACTTATCGAGAGCGAGCTTTAAAAATGGCGCTCACGTTTACGTTGAAGTACGTGACGTGCGTACGAAAGCAAAACAAAAATATGTTAGTATTGATAAACATGCATTAACACGCTAGCACCATCAACTGGTTATTTAGAATATTACATGTTTGACTGAAATATAAAGTAACGTTACATTTATTTATTTGAAAAAATACATACAAAAGTTATATTTAAAAATATTACCTATATTTAAAATGTTGTATATTTTAGAAATAGACAGTAAATAACTTTTTACTATTTTATTTTTATACAGAGTTAATAAAACATGAAACTAACTTACCTTCTATGAGAGTTGCTTGCTTTATTTATTATTGCATGTATTGAATGTATATATGTTGTGTCGAAAAATTAATGTCGAAAAAAACTAATGTCGACATTTTTGTATGTCGACATTATAGTTTTTTGACATTAATTTGTCGACATTTTGACTGTCGACATTATTGGTGTCGACATTATGACTGCACACCGTATGCTATCCCCCTCGGTTTGCCTGGATTTAGCATCCAACTTTTTGTTGACGGGTTGCGAGGAGTGGGGCTTGAACCAGGGGGATGCTAACCTCACCTCAGCTCCTTCTGTGGCTGGGGGATACCCAGGTATCCTGACATGCCGGCAATCCTGTGATGAAGGCTTTTGCCAAGGGTGGCGTATCCTGCTCCTACTAGTTTGTGTCCTGCTTGTCCTCTTTCCCGGAGGTGTGGCGCCAGTTACCTTTCAGGGGTTCCTGCATGGTGTGGGTCTGGACCTGCACCAGGGTTGCTGGAGCCTCAGTACTGGGCTGCTGCTGAGGTGGAGCTGGAGGTATGGGCTGGGTTGGCGTGGGTTGCGTTGGTGCAGCCGGAGGCAACATGTCCTTAATGCCCCTGAGAATTGAGCCCATTTGTGGGGACTGCATGAGTGACATGAATTTGTCAAAAAACCTGTTCACAGGTTGGCTGTGCGTGTTCTTGCATGGGGACAAATATGCCAGCTGCCTCCCCAGTCGCTGCCCATACATGCGGTCACTGTACCTGGACCCCGAAATGTTGGGATAAGACGTGAACCAGGTTACTGGGTCGGTGGTACCCCAGTCTGTCCTAGGAACGAAACTTCTCCTTTGTTGATCGCTGGGCTGACTTGTAGCCAGCATGTTCCCAGGCTCAGCCTGCATCGGCTCTGCCCTGTCTGGCACCTCAGGTATACACCCGGTAGGCTGTGCACCTTTGGCCTCCCAGCCGGTAGTGCTGGCCCTGCATGAAGGCACCCCCCCCCTTGGGTAAGGTCCCAGTATCAGGGCAATGTCCCTTGCGACGGGTCCCGGTGGTAGTAGAGCTCACAGGCCCCTCGGCTGCAGGACCGGTAGGGCCTTTGGACCACTCGGCCATGAGCTGCGTGTGCCTCGGTGCTCCCTGAGCTGGTGCAAGAGCCATTCTGACCCCTCCCGCCAGAGGGCTTCCCCGGGATGGAGTCGCCTCTGCGGGGTGCCTTGGAGAATAACGTACCTACATTCTGTGTCTTCCTCCGGACGTAGTCCTGGATGTTCTGAGTCCTGTTCAACAGGTCCCTCCAACATTCGATCCGGTGCTTAAGTGACCTGGGCATGAGGGAGTTGCACATGGAGCACCCGTCCCCTACCGTGGTCCTCACAAAGGCATCGGAGAAAAGAGTGCGTGGGTATCTGCTGTAGGGAAGAAGGTCACACAACAAGCACCTGCTAAAACCTGTCGGGCGACCTGCGCCGGCAATAGAGCTAGGGCACCGGTGGACAGGGTTCCCAAATCTGTATAGAAAAAGAAAAAAAAATAAGATTCCTGGGAAACTCTTGGAATTAAGAGGCTAGGCGTCACCCAGGAGTGCTGGTGGTGCAGTCCGTTACAGTCGACGCAGAAAAGGAGGTGGGGAGGTGCCACTGGGCAGGGTTAAGGGAGCCTGAGCTCACAGGGCCGCACGCCAATACATTTAAAGCGGAAATGTCTTTATGGTGGCAAAGAGGTTCCGTTTCCGTCCCATACAGGATGGAGGCAAGGGGACAGAACATAAGAGTGAAGGTGTTTCTACAGTTTAAGAAACTTTCTGGACTCATTGATGAATGAACGACCCAAATGTACGAGAAAGCCCCCCCACCCCCAAGTGCAGAGATCAGTCAGTGATGCTCAATTTACTAATGGGATGTTGTTGGAATTTGGGGAGTGTTCCTTTCCTGTTCCCTACCCGGAGATCTGGTGGGAGCACCATGTTGTGGTTCAGATAAGACCATCTACAATCTATTATTCACTTTTGTCCAATCATTTAGTCCCAACACATTTTCCAATTTGCTTACCTCAGTTATCAAATATTACTTTTTAGGAGGGCTTTAAAGACGTATACTTCACGTCTGCCATCACTCAGAATTTTGATTTTGCTATAGGGTAGTGGAGCACCAAATGACAGTGCCCTACTGCATTGTAATCCATTTATCCAATCTCTTGGAATAAACCATTGGATAAAGGTGCTGAATTTAGTAGCCAAAGCATTACATGATTTACCCAGAGTTATTCATTCTTTAAAAAAATGCCATGTTCAGCCTCCGCAGAGCCCATTTAATTTCTAATCAAACGTTTGTTATTGATCAGACTATTCAGAAAGTGTGGTGTCTCTGACCAGCCAATTATTAACATTCTTTTAGCTATGAGTTTTCAGTTGTTCAAGTTCACATTTGACAAATACTGATGTTCAATTCTCCTGGTATGCATTTCTGTCTACTTAATTCTTTTGAATTGCAACCACTTTCGTGCATTTACCCAATTTTGCTGGACCAAAGGTATTTTTGCATGTCAGCGTTTTAATAAATGGGAACTGTAAAAGATGATTAAAAACATTGCAGCAAATGTGGACATTTACAATAACATTGCAGCATAAAGCTTGCATCTCAACCAGAGGTTATGGAATAAAAAAATCAAAAAATCAAATGTAAACATTTAAAGAATGTATTTATTGATGCACAATTCTCAAACAGAACAGCAAAACACTTGCTTTGCTTATAACGGTTTCACTAAATGTTTCATCCTGTTGGAAAAAAAGCAAAAGCCTCCTTTTCACATACGAGTTTCAGGCAACAAAAACACCATGCAAAAATGTCAAAGCTGTCGTAAGAAATGAAAGCAAAAAAGAAACGATTGCTAAATTAGCTTCCAAAAAAAAATATTTTATTTTAAAGCACGCACAATAGCTCTGCAGTCACAAGAAATAACTGTACAGCTTGCTTCACATGCATGCTACTCAACTTTAAACAAAGTATCCTCTAATGCGTAATACTGTCAAACGTTTGGAACTTAACTTGGGGTACAAACTGGGTTTGTGAAAATATCATTTAAATGTTTTTAACAACCTTGCCCAGAAGCAATCTGTTAACCATCCACAGCAAAATCAAGTGTTGATGTCACACGTGTGCCATTATTGTGCAAACTGGAATGTTAAAAATGTAATTTCCTAAGCAACAATACTGTGCAAAGGTACATTTCAACTTAACAGTATTTATTTGGCTCAGTTTACATCGATTCATAAAAAAGGATTGAACTATTTTGTGCAGTTTGATCTTACAAGTGTCATCAACTGTGCCTTAGGTCCCTTACATTCCAAGAGATCAGTGCGCATTGTTGGATATCTGTAAGAGCACAGAAGAAAAGCAAGGATTGACAGGCCATAAAAGACTCAATTTGAGGATTTCAAAACGCCTATGAACATAAAGATCTCTATACGGTGAAAATACATACAGTAATTTGACCGTCATTCTAGAAGAACATTGTGACAATCACTCATGTGCCGGTGCAGTGCCACTCTCAAAAAAGTATCATTTTCAAAGCGACAAAACCCCCACACCCCCCAAAAACAGACAGACCAAGTTATAACTTCTGGGCTGGTAAAGTAACAGATTCTTAGTTTTAGATAAACTGACTCTATAACGTAGGACATAACTTCACAAAAACCTCTCGCACAAATCAACACATTACATGCCAGACCAGTTTATATTCGAAACACACAAAATCAGGATATCAGCAACATATGCAGCATGTAAGCAAGGCGTAGGTATCAATTTCAATTGTTTGCTAAAGAACTATTTTGATTTAAAGTATTAAAACGAGGGATGCCACACAAGACTTCAACTCACGTCTTCACAATGTTATGGGGAGGAGCATGCTTTTCTTTTTTTCTGCAATTTTTAAAGTAATGATCACACCACCTGGATCTTCATCTAACAGGCACCATGCATGACCTTTACGAATATGCTTACTAACCACTCTGATTTTTAAGCTACATGTGACATTCTACTGCACATCACGCTGACCTGTGACTAAAGCAGAATAATGCAAAAAAGAACAAATTATCGGTGGAAAGCGATTTCTTGGATCTTAATTCCATTTCAGCATAGAGATGTTCAAATGCTTTACATATTTTGTGTAGAGGCGGCATGAAGACACACACACACACACACACACACACACACACACACCCTCCCCAAAATAAGATGCGTAAATCACCCTTAGGATTCTTTCAAACACTCACTGTATGGGCCAAACTTCACACTCTACATCACAATAACTGTACTTATTTTCAAAATATATATTTTCTAACACATTCCACCTCTACAACAAAGTCAACAGACACCATCAAAACAGTTTCAACGTGCCAGGTTACCAAACCATTTTCAAGAAATGTAAATCAGTGATGCTGTGATATCAGTTTAAAACAATGCTGTCATCAATAGACTTCTGCTCCCTTTCATTATACACATTTCTCATATAAAAAGTAGTACACAATGTATCACAAATACATACTATTTAATCAGCATGTTGCTGCATGTAAGGCACCATTCAAAAATCTGTATTGTTCAGTCAAAATAAAAATGCATTTATCACCTAACCTGTAAATCAATCCTACCTGCCATGCCACTAGCTACCCCTATGCTCTCCTATCTCTTAACATTGCACTACTTACAGGCTTGTAAAATATACAAACAAAAGGGTACACCATCCAAATAATATCTGAATACCCCAAAACCTACTTTCATAGAAAGAAAAAAAAACACCAAGCTTGCTTTAAGTTGCTTTGTGCACTGTTTTGACAATTGTTTGACCATGTTCCCAGACATCTCAAGACCATAGCAAATGAAAAAGTATATTTCAATCTAAAAATATTAGGAATCCTGGAGGCATATGAGAAAGAAAAAAAAGGCACCTATATGTAAAGATAAAAATGTAGCTAGCTCGAACAGTATAGCTTTATGAAACTAGGCAATGCCATTATCTACAAAGCACTAACATGGGCCAGAATGTGCACATCATTCTCTATCAGGCCACATGATCCAGTGATTCCATTCCAATTGATCTATGTGGATGTTTAATTCAGTCCTAATCACCTAGAAATGTCCAATTAAACTTGTCCAGCATGGAATTGGCCTACGAATGGCTGGCTCAACTAACCCCTAAAGATGCTTCACAGATTGCGTTCTTAAGGATGTCTTAAAGTATTTTTGACCATGCACCAGGTCAGTAAATGTCAAAAATCCACCACCAACTGTAGACATTACTTTAAATTCTTTCATGTACATCCAATGAATAAAAAGAAAGTCATAGGTGAAAATGTTGATTTACAGCTTGATTCTGGATACAAAGAACTTACAGGAGAACAGTTGGAAGGCAGCAGCAAGTGTAGCTATTGATTCAGACAAAACCAAATGACTTTATTGACTCCACATCTAGGCTACAATAATCTTGAATATCAGCAGCCTTCATAAATGGTTTAATATGCATCTCCACTATAGAAGGGATACACCAAGTAGGAATCTATGATTCACAACATTAATCTGCTCACCAACCCTACAGAATAGATACTATCTTTTACTTTTCAGTTAGCATAGAGCGGAAAGCATATCTTGACCTAATAGTCCATTAAAGCATTTTATGTAAATTAGCAATTCAAGAGTCCTTCCTTTTCATGATGTGCTAAAGTGCAGACATATGGAAATGAAGAGAGGCAATTGCCTGAAGCGAGACATACATAAATGTTAACACTGCCTAAATTAAGGGTGGTCCATCATTCGAAGGTGTCCAGGTTACGAGTTTAGTTCTCTTTAGCAGTCAGTGTTGTACAACAGGCAGGCCTATTACATAAAAGGGTGTAAAACATTTGCTTCTGATCAAAGGTTTGGTTGCAATTACTTGCAGGCAAAGTGGAAATGTATGTCCTGTTTCAAAGTATTCTGCCGCTTCAAGTACTAAATATTGACTGGTGTTAAATATAAGCGGCAGCTATACACAGTCATAAATCAATGAATTGATCGCAGAGTCATGGCCAAACTAAGATGGGGGACCTTACTTGTCCAGATACATCAAAGTATGAACTTCTCCTTCCCTCTTTCCACTCAAATATTCCCATACCACAGTAGGATTGTACTGGGGTCTGAAGTAGCCAAAGAGCAAAGCAATGACAGTAAAACCTCCCACTCGCTCCTGCTGTCTCCTTACCAGTAGTTATTGGACAGTATCTGAAACTGCGACATTATCCTTTTGGGGCCGTAATTTACAAGCACAGCAGCGTTTTTGAATTGACTGAAAGCAGCTACCAAAAACAGCTTTTGGTGTTGACATCCAGTGACTCTGGAACCAAGGCTCATGATAAAGAGGTGAAGACAGTTGCTCTTCAGAGTGCACAAGAAGGCAACAGACCTAATTATATCAGGTGTGTCATGCCTAGCAATCCAGGAGCAGCAGAGTGCTTAGTACTACGTAGGAACCAGGCAAGTAGGAAGGTTCCTGGACATACCTGAAAGACACTACCATGCCCTGGTATACGTGCAGGAAGACTGAGCCTAGCTGAAGGAAGGCAAAGGAGAGTAGGTCTTAAAGCCTAGGCCTCCAGGGACTACAAGAACTACTTGAAAGGGGGAGGGTTGTTCTACTTGACTACATCCTCATAATTTGCCTTGATGAAGATGCTTTAGAAAATAAGGAAGACAGTAAATTATGGAAAATCACCCAAGGGGCTCTCAATCCCGGTTGCCTGCTTTTTAATGGCATCAAGGCAGCCAGCCAAAGGCAAATTCCAAAGCGGTAGCTAACCATATCACTCGGATGAATCAATTTCCTTATTCACTGACTATTATAAAATGCTACACGTTATAATTTCGGAGAGGATCACCTAGAGAGCCAACAAGTGATCAGCTTCCAAAGAGTATGGTCAAGCTGGTGAGGCAAATGGTGCATGGTACTGGCCGCAGTGAAAAAAGTCTGTCATCGTTGTGGGTAGAGCTAATCATATTTACCAGAGGTCAGACAATGCACAGAAAAGAAAACTTGCTGTCAGTCAACAGTATTTCTAGGTTTGAGGTCCAAGGCTTGAGTAACATTTCCTGTTAAGTTGAAGGGGTCTCTGCATACATTTTTTGTGAGCCTCAGGTAGCTGGAGCACTGCTAGACAGGTGGCTAGGGGAGTCAAATTATTGGCGTGTAGGCAAATTGTGGTTAAGGTGGTTGAACTAGAGGGCCTCAGACATGTAAATGGCATAACAACGTGGGCCATATTAATTCTTGGACTTTGGCATTCCAAGCTGCATTACCTGAAGGGACGTCAGAGTTCAACTAATTAAAATGTCGCCACTCCCAGAGAATTGTGTACCATTTACAAGTATTTAAGTGAGGCTCTTTGACAAAGTATTAAGCCTTAATATCGATATAGGAGCGATGACCAATATGGGTCTGTCTAGAGAAAAAGATAACACCAACTAAAAGGGAATCACTGCAACTCTTAAGATCGTAAATCTATGCAAAACGACCAGAAAAGGTAGACAGTAAGTTTTACTGTCCCTGATTTTGAAAGAGAAATAGATCAATATACTAAGAAAAGCCAAATTGCCAAATCTCTACTTGCTTCCTAGTCCAAGTGCCAAATTTGGTACGTAGTATCATTAACTTTATAATTGGGAAATCCTAAGACACCAATCAACACGAACTCTTGTTAGCTTCAGTATTTCCCGCTTTTTACATGGGATAAAAATCACTTGCGCCAGTGGCAAATGAATCCTAGATAACTTGCAATTAACAGCCAAGTAAATATGGTGGAGGATAACAAATATCCTGGAGCAAACAGGCTTTTGAAATTGCCTATTCACAGCTACAGAACATTTTTGTGAAAATACGTTGAACCAGAACTTGGCCCCACTCTGCAAAAATATCTAGCCGATACAAGGGATTTAGTTCCAGGGGGTCAAAGAGTAGTTCGTAAAAGCTCAGACGCCTTTCAAAGTGACCTTCCTAGGCAATGGCTATTGGGTTCCACTGTTGTTCGGGTTTGTACCAACGTTTCTTAGGTAAATGGCAGAACTTTCCTCAAATTGGGGAGATTATTTTTTTATTTCTTGTCAAATAGCTCAACATGCAAACTTGTCACACAGAAATAAAGTGATACTTGGGAGATTAGGATGCACCACATGCTAAATTGAAAGGGACAACCATGGGAGAACCACAGAGGGCATTAACAAATTGGGCAGAATCCGGAATAGATTTAAGTGCGTCCAAGGGGTGTCTCACTAACCACTGCTTCGATCAATAAGGCTTATGCTTGGTATTCCTTCAATAAAAGCCAATTACCAAGTTTGCACAATAATTTAATTTAGAACAAGAAAAACAAAAAGGAGGATGGAACCCAACACATTCAGTCAACAACGGTACTTAAGATAATTGGGTTATCTTACAAAGAGTATTACAAAGAGTATTGAAATCTTGGCAGAAAGTAGACGGGATGGATAACGTAGATCAAGCCGATGCCAAACGTAAATTAACCTGAAAGAAGTCTTTAGAAAATGGAGATTCCGATATACCAAAAGGACTGTTAAAAGGTTGTAAAATGTTCTGAAGAGGCAAAAAGTAACCTGGCCATCACTGATTTATTGGTGCCCAAGATGAAAGGAAGTTAAGCTATTAAAACGAAGTTAAATCCTCCATTACTAAAGGACAGAACATAACTAGGAAATGAAACGTGAAAAAAATGTCATTTCAGTATAAGGACCAAAAGAGAATTTCCTTTGTTTGCTATTTTCTTTCTAAATCAATTTGAGTTGTAAACTTGTTAAATACTTACTATTTGTAGCTACGGGGTGCACTAAAGAATTATTTTTCTCCAGAATGGAGATCTTCGATGTATGAAATATCTTATCCTACCAAAATGTGTGCTGCATACAGAATTATAGGAAGGGCATAATTATAGGAAGGGAATGTACGGGCTGATTCCACTTATACTTTGCACAAAGGCATGCAACAATTGTTTAGGCATCAAATGCCCACAAGAAAATAGTTTGATTAATATTGACACAGTAAATGAAATTGACTGTATATTGATTTGCAGCTTATGTTTTAGGGCTGAAAAGTGCAACCAATTATAAAGAATGTATATGCTGCTATTATGTATGAATTACATTAGATTCTGCAGATGTATGCATACTGGCAATGGGGAAAGCCTAAATAAAATGTATTAATATAATGGCTTCCTCCCAGAAAATGTTAGGGATGAAAAACCAAAGCGCTATTTGGGCTGTTACCCAAATTATGCAGACGATTGTGGAAGAAAGGCCTTACATTATTTTCAATATTTAACACCTTGTTAATATTTAACACCTTGTTTTAAATCACTTCTTACACTGCCTAATCGTCTGTTTGGGGGCAGAATTGCGTGTTGTGGCAGCATCTAATTAATAAGCATCACTCACTGTGCCACACACATCACAGTGAACTCCCACAGAAGCAAAACCAGACCCATTTTAAATGGGAAACAAGAGGATGAGTAATGCACTCATCAAAACCAAGCCCATTATCAACTGTAAAAATAGCACATGCCCATCAATGAGGACAGGGCAAATATAGGAGATGGCATACAGCTTAAGCCGCCCAATGAGTAAGATGCATCCAGATAGCCTCAGGTCGGGTGCGCCACAGAAATAATAAACAAGCACCAAATTTGGCGCCGTCATTTAGAAAATGGACTCATGGATGCAGCCACAATTCTGGATCTATTCCTTGCTAAACAAAAACGGCACAGATTGAGAAAGGACAAACTACTCTGAATTCTCTAAAAACCTCAAGCACATGCAGAGACTCAAATTCCGTAAGTCAATCAGCACATTGGCTTACACGTTAAAACAAAAACAGACTATTCCTGTGCCAATGCATTTTTGCCATTTTTTATTATACAATTATTTTGTTAACTGAGCAAGAACCTAGGTATTTTTTGTAATCCTACAGGTGCTGCACATATTCGATCTCTCGCCACTTCCAGTGCAGCCATGGATATGGCAATGTGATACAGGTAGGAGCTTTGAGTGCCAATTTCCAACTCTGCAATAATACTGTGACTACCCCCGCAGGAATAAATTACTTACTAATAGCCTTTAAATTCCCAATCTTAACCTCTATAAGGCACGTACGGGCTCAAACCAGCTCTGGAGTAATTCACAACAGGAACTAAGCAGGCAATATGCAACACGGAGTATGGGCTGTATATAAAGCGGCATCAATAAGGTTTTACGTCACTTTTCCAAAATTCGACATAAGGGGACAGTTTTTGCACGATTCGTTTTTACAAAGGGTTGAAAATAATTTTCCCCACATGCCTTCCATCTCAAATATAAATGATTTGAAATCAAACAAATGGCTAATGCGTACTTTTAAGACAGCGCCTAGGTTATTTAATCAGTAATGGAAATGGCCTAAAAATAAAACACGTACTTCTATCAAATCAGATCATTCATAGAAGCCAAGAATTGTATGAAAATCAAGTAAGTGTCTACCACTATGACGAACTAGTGAAAACATATGGGAAGCAGTTAGCAAAACAAGCGTATGTACTCATTCAGTAAATTGCATAAACAGAAAACAAAGTACACAACTCAAACAAATGTGTGCCTGATAAGATAGCGAATTGATTAGACAATAACCAAAAGCAGGGTTTTCAATGCTGCATGCATTATAGTTTTGCTTCACAGCCCCATCAGAAGAAATGGGTACACTTAGAAACGGATTTGCAGATTCAAGCTTGAGACCATTCCTTTTAAAGTCCGTTTTGATTCATTTTGGAATAGAACGAATGTGCACATGTTCTGGGAAGGTCTCCAGCAACAATAGTTTTGTGGGGTTTTGGAGAGTGACTGTACCACCACGTTTTGTGGGGTTTTGGAGAGTGACTGTACGTACCGCCACGTTTTGTGGGGTTTGGGATTGTGATTGTACGGCCACGTTTAGACAAAGGCATGTTGAGCTGCCGTAAGCAGGTTCTTGCAAAGAAGCTTCACGGTTCAATTAATTGGGCAACTTAATTATCAATTATATCATTACAAATAGTACACGTTTTTATAGAAAAAAAAAAAAAGGTTCCAAGTTTCCTATTTCCTCCCATATGACAAATTTCAATAACCACTTGAAAATCACTTAAGAACAAATATCGTTCAATGATTTTGAAGTCGTTTTATATTTTTTGTGCAGTAATATTGAACATCAATAAAATCTTTTTTTTCTCAAATGCATCAGCTAAATAGTTACCACACAGCGATTCGTTAAACCGGAATTAAAATGCTTGCATCAAGTTAAAGCTTTTATTGGCCATTTAAATTCTGGAATACAAAAAAATACAATTCAGTATCTCTAGTTTTAGAATGGCAAAACGTACAGCATTGCCAAAAATTAACTAAATTCAGAAAAAAGCAGCAACTTGGCATTCTCTTGAATTCGGTTACTGTGATGACCATTCCTCCTTTTTCTCGTTTAACATCTTTAGCAGCTCATCAGCATCATCACTCGTTTTGACCCGTATCAACATTGTAACTGGAACGTTTGGATTCTTCTCATCAATGGGAGGGTTTGGAATACACAGAACAATCACATTGTTTTTCCCAGTTCTTGAACATGCCATGGAAGGCTGCACCAAAACGTTTAATAGTATGTTACCTAGATTTGATAAACGAAACAAAAAAAACGATTTTTAAAAGTGATAGCACAATATACCCACAATGATCTAAATAACGAGTGATAAAGAAATTAGTTATCAAAATAGGCAACTGAGAAAAGGAACAAAACATAACCTTGGAGACAAAAGATGGATTGGTCAATATGTTCACTTAACTTTAGATTTAGTGATTTCCAGAACATTTGCAATCACTTGCTCATACTGTGGACTGACCGTGGACTGAATCCTACAATACAAATACACATTCCGAGCAAGCTGGGAACTGCTCACACCCTGGCTCCTCCATCTTTCCCCCCATCTCGCCTTTCCTCCTATCGCGGCTTCCACTTCACTGCCTCCACCCTCCCAGACTGACCCTGTTTCAGATGCACCTCTGCCACCATGGAAACTGAAGAGAGCCTCTGCATGGCGCCTTGTATTCCATTTCCATGGCAACCATCTTGGGTGAATATCTGATCACAGTGAGCATGCAACCAGTTTTCTCAGCAATGTATTTGAGAAACTGTCAGCACTCCAGTTTGAAAACCCAGGGTGTTAATAAGCAATACTAACCACACTCTGCAGTATTCACGGGCTGGTAACCTGGGAAATCAGAATTTAGGTCTGCTTTTAAATCTGTGCATCTTCCATTTTGTGCTGTAACTTAGTGCTTTTTTGGAAATTCGGATATGAACGGATTGTCTTCCATTGCACATCTCCTTATGTGCCTGCTAGGCCACTTGGTGAGTTTGTGCACTGTGCATCTCCACGGTTTATGCCTCTCCCCCCTCCACTACTCCCAAGGCACTATCTCTCCTATCTATTCCAACTGCTATTCTATCACCTATCCTACCCCTCCCACGAAGTCCGGAAGAAAAAAAAGTTTAAAAAGCCTCTCCTGGACTCCAATCCAAGCCTACCTATTGCCAACACCTACGCCAATGCCACTTTCAGGCAGACTATTAAACCACATCAGTTTCTCTGTCCCCACTCCTGACCTTTGGACCCCCAGCTGGTCTCCACTGTCTCCTCACCCATTAATTGTGGCACTAGGTGGGAAGTGCTCCTGGCATATTTCTCATCCTCTATGTGTATCATTAAGGACCATCAATATGGCACCATCATGACCCAATCCTCTCAACCTAGTCTTCTCGACCTGCACCTGCCCTCTCAAACTTCCTCCCTTCTCCTGCCACACCTTCCTCTCCTCACCTCTCCACCACCAATGACCAGTGTACCATGCCCCCTGTGAATTCCCCCCCCCCCCCCCTGGAAAACCTTCAAAGGTGGTAACAAGCTTCACTTCGCTACTCTGAATACTCGCTCTGCTGTCAAACACTACTCTAACATCTGTCTCCCAAAGACTAAGACCTAGACATCCTAGCTCTTACCGAGACGTGGTTCAACGTCAGCTCTCACTGTTAACACTCCTTTCTGAGGGCTACAAAATGCTCTCTAAACCCAGACCAAATGGACCCGGAGGTGGAGTGGCCCTGATCTTCCCCGAGTGGGTCCCTTCCTCCATCATAGCCACTCAAACCTACTCTTTTGAATGCCTCATCTGTATGCATGGTGTCTCACCTACACCCTCACCCGCGCCACTATCTACAGGCCCCTGGCACCGATTGCTCTGAACGGGCTGACCGCGGCGCCTCCCTTTCAACCTCTTCTTCCAAACTCCTCCTCCTTGGAGGCTTCAACATCCACTGCAATTCTGTGTCCTCCGACTCCCTTGCTCTCTCCATTCTCCTTTCTGGCCCAACCCACTTTGCTGGTCACACCCTGGATGCCTTCATTTCTGGCGACATCCCCCATCTCTAATCCAGCCAGAAACCCCGTCTCCTGGTCTGACCACTCCTCTATTCCCACCTGGGGCCCCTTGGCCCTTTATCGGAACCAACCTAGCACTGCCAGCCTCCTTTGCCGGAATCCGACCTATGAAACTGGTGTCTGTCGCTGCTTTCTATTGCACCTTCATCCCCCTCCCACTTCTGACTCGCCCTCTGACTCTGTCCTTGCTAACCTGCACCTATACATCTCTAACACTCTTGATATCCTTGCCCCAGTCATGATGATCCACCGAAAACCTGCCTCCAAGAACAGCTGGTACGATTCCGATCTAGCATGCCTGAAACGCAAGTGCAGAGTTGCTGAACGGAATTGGCAGACCTTGAGTTTACCCTCTGACAAACTGCACTGCGGACTGCTCCAAAGACAATATCACTTTTCTATCCTCTCCAAAAAGCAGGCTCGCATCTGTAGCTACCAACATGGCTGAAATGTCCAAATCTGCAACAAACTAGCCAATCCGGTGGCAGTCTCCACCTCTCTCCTCCCTTCCTAGACCATCTGCACCATTTTGGCCTCCCATTTCACAGCAAAACCTCAACATCTTGTCCTCAACTCTCCTCCACACCAATCTCCACTCCTTCTCCCCTGCACCCCTTGGCCCCTCTCCTTCAACCCCCTCGCTGTACTCCCTCCTGCCCATAGCACTGGATGAGGTTTCTAAAGTGGTCCGTTCTATGAATGTCTCCTCCAAACAGGTGCTCCCTGCTCTTCCAGAACCATTAAGGACAACATCTCATCTCTTGCCAACTTCTGTAACCACTCCTTCGCCACTGGCTTTCCCTCTATCCCTCACACACTCCCTAATGCACCCTCGTACGAAAATCCATCCGTTGAACCCTCCTGCCTGCCAACTATTGCTCGATTTCCACTACCCCATTCTTGGGTAAACTCCTGAAGAGGTTTGTCCTCCCCCAACGGACCCTCCACACCGTTCTCGTTGGTTGCCTCCACGTTCATCAATCTGGATTTCGGACACCCAGAGGCACGAAAAAACTGCTCAACACCCGTGAAATCATGCTCTGAAATCTCGACTCCACCTCTCCCGCTGTTCTCATTCTCTTTGATCTCTCCTCTGCCTTTGACACGGTCAACCATTCCAACCTCAAAACTACTCTGACACCCTCAGCATCATTGACCGTTCACTGGATTGGCTAACTTCTTTCCTCACTAACCGCCCTTCCCAGCTGCAACTGGGCCCTTTCTCCTCCACCTCCTCACTCTCTACTGGTGGCGTCCCCCCCAGGGAACTATCCTATCGCCATGTCTCTTCAATATCGATACTGCCCCTCTTGCTTACCCAATTTCTTCCTCCTCACCCAATTTTCAGTTTTATGCTGATGACACCGCTTTCCTTCAAACTTGCATCTACTTTTGCCTCTTCCTCCTCTACGATCCCCAACTGTCTGCCATTCAGGGATGGTGTGCAGCTACTCATCTCTGTCTTCATGCCATTAAGACATAGATGCTTCTCATTGAGACACCTGAACCCGCTTTTCCTTCTACCCTCTGGCCACCTTCTTTGGGCCCTCCACACACCATCTTGTGGGGACGGAAACCTTGGGGCCATCTTCGATTCAGCTCACTCCTTCACCCCTCACACCATGGACCTTACCAAGGAGTCCCACTTCCAGCTCCACCACCTCCGAGGCATTCTTCCTTTCCTCACATTCTCCCGAAGCTTAATGTCTCTGGAGCTCCAGTCCTCTCCAGGCTGGACTACTGCAACAACCTCTTTCTCAATCTCCCACTCTCCTGCCTAAGCCCCCTCCAGCTAATCTAGAATAGGGCTGCAAGACCTCTCCTTGGCCTCAAGCCCAGGGACTATCTCCCCAGTCCTAGAATCTCTCCACTGGTTGCAAGGATCAGATTTAAGACCCTCTGTATCATCCAAAAGTCCTTCTGTGGTCTGGGTCCACGCTATCTCCAACTTTCACTCGCTAAATAATCCCCTGCTAGAGCCCTACACTCATCTAACTCCAACTATATGACTTCAAACGCTTCTCCAAGCAGATTGGGGAGCGGGGGGAGTGAAGGGAGAGGTCTCTCCTCGGCTAGCACCTCCCTTTGTAACAGCTTCCCTGCCCCTGTCAGACTTGAGCCGGAACTCCTTACGTTCCGGAAACTGCTAAAAACTCTGCTGTTCTCTACCCATTTTCCCTTCCTGGTTATTCACCCCACTGCCGCTGTGACTGGATCCTCAAATCTCACAGGATGCCATGCCCTTCTTCCCAGTCAATACCAGTGCCCTGCCCCCCACTGCACTGCTCTTTGGGCCCCTACTTGGTGGCTCTGCATCCCACCTTGGGAGTCGCCTGCACTAGCACTTAGCCTGAGGTTCTCCTCCTTGGCTCCCCTTAGCCCTGCTCCCCCTGGGCCTCAACCAGCACTTTTCCACTCCTCTGCTCCCCTACCCCTTCCCTCCCCATCTCCTGCACTTCACCTCACTGCACCTGCACGTCCAAATGCCACAAGGCCTAGTAGGACCATGACTGTTTCACCGTTTTTGCCATTGTTATTTTTCCTCTGTTCCCTTCCCATGTAGCCTTGTGGCGCTTGGAAACATTTATTTTTTATAAGCACCTAACAAATGCTCCATAATATAAAATATAACTGCACCAGAGTCCGGTGTGAAGGACTTAGTTTCACTCAGGCCTATAACTCGGGCCCAAACCGTTAATGACCCATGAAGCCTGACAGGCCTAGGGGTAACTATTCCTATAGTAATAAATTATTTTAGCATACCAACTTGGCACCTATATTTATACAGGGATCCCTGTTGTGATGTGCACTTGGAACCACAACGTCCAAGGGTTCTAGTGCAGAATTCATATACTTCATGTTCTTCCGTTGTCAGATGGACTGCACTGGTAGATGTACCTGGATGGAGTCTTACTAGCTATGTAAAAGAAAATGAATTAACTTAGACCCGACTTGCGTTACTATCGTGGCATCAAGCCTCTGTGGTGGTCTGAACCATTGTGAGCGAGTGAAGAAGCAAAGAGACCCAAGGTAGAGGTAGCCTGTCTGGTTTGCAAGGAGTTAATTGCACATCTTTTGGGTGACCGCTCATCACAATTTAAATGCTCAAATTTGGATTTGCAGTGCAGACAAGGTGAATAGACTAGTTCAATTTCACCCTCTTTCTGTGAACAAGTATTTACTTTAGGCATGTCCTGCCCCGCAGGTCTGTGAATGGGTATAGCAAGGGAGTAGTTTCTAACCTGTAACTCCAGTTCTCCAGCGTTGGCATCTTTCATGGATTCACATGTTGTGAATATTTCCCGTCGTCAGGCTGTGGAAAACTTTGACACTTTAGTGTCCAATCAATCAACGTCTTTTTTGGTGCTTTAGCCTACACAATCAGGACGTCTTGTATAAATAGCCCTGCCCCCGTAGCTTCCCTTCAGATTTTAACCTCCAAAGTAGAGGAAACCGAACCAACGTTTGCCTGCAGGGGCGGCGGCGGGTGCATGTGAATCCATGAAAGATACCAACACTGGAGAAATGGAGATACAGGTAAGAAACTACTCCCTTCTCCAGTATTGGACCTTTCATGGATTCACATGCTTAGAATATTCCCCGTCGTCAGGCTGGGAATCCCCGGTACATTATATAGACCCTTTCCCGTAGGAAAACTTTTTCGACGCTTATGCGTCCTATCCACCTCGTTTTGTATCATGCGTGCCCGCGCCGTCAGGACGCCATGATATAAATACAAGACCCGCCTCCGCGCTCCCTCAGATTTCAACCGTCTTTCAAAGTAGTGGGATCCTCGCGGTTACTGCTAATTGAAGTTAGGTTGTGTTTTCGCTTCGGCGAAGTTACGTTTTGAAAAAAAAAAAAAAATATATATGTCTGGAAAAGCTTTATTTCGTCCTTGTGCGACATGTGGACTCAAAAAAGTCTATGAAGGTGATGCCCACATGGATTGTATCTACTGTCTCCACCCGCACCACACGGCGGATACATGCGAGATATGCCAGGGTCTCTCTCAAAAAACCCTTAAAGACCGGAAAAGAAGGTTGGTCGACTGGCTTAACGACAGAGCAGGTGCCTACCCGGCATCAGAAGTTGGCTCCACGCCCTCCAGGAGCAAGTCGGAACCTCCCTCGAAGAAGGTGAGGCCTGTCGAAAAATGCCCTGCGGACAAGCATGCGGGGAAGCATGCTGGGTCTTCCTCATCACACAAAAAGTCCTCCTCCTCCTCCTCCTCTAAGACGGAGAGGCAAGCGGCATCAAAATCCTCCTCAGGGGACCATCCTAGGTCTTCCGTGAGTCGAGACGCTTCAGCAGGGAAGTCGGCAACGAAATCGGCTACGAAGTCTAAAGGCTCGGTGCCGGCGACTTGCTCGTCGACCCCGGTATCGCAGACGATGCCCATTACTATTCAGGCAGCAGCGGTGGGGATTCCTTCGTCGACGGGGACTCAATTTATGGCCTGGCAGCCAGAGGTTTGTGACCCGGCCCCCCCCTGAGGTCCTGCTGCAAGACACGGCCTTGCCGGGGTCGTCGGTGGAAGGAGAAGGTGACATGGTTATGCAGCCGTCGGACTTGGGCCTACGGCCTTCCAATACGTCGACGACGAGTGGGGGTGTGGTCCCTCTATCCTCGACGTTGCTGACCCCCCCAGACGGTTTTGTCTCTGGATGTGCTTAATACACTTCAGAAGCTCCTGCAGCGTCTGGATACGCAGATCCCTCAGCCTGGCACTTCATCGTCGATATTTTCTGCACCTTCCGTCGACGAACAAGCTCAAGCAGCTCGCACGACGACCAAAAGCCAGTCGGCCTCCCAGGTGGTGAAGGATCGTCCTCGAGTGCAGGAGGAGGGTGAGCTATCTGAGTCCGATTCTATACGAGGTGACTCAGGGTCGGACATCTCCCCGTCACCGTCGAGAGACCCAACATGGAATTCGGATGTAGAGGTAGAGTCTACGAGGAGCCAGGCACAACCATCTCCTCCGGATGATGTGGGAGCCTTCCATGCAATGATGGGGAAAGCGTGTTCCGAGTTCGGCTTAATTCCTGAGGAGCAAAAGAAAGATTGTTTTCTTTTTGATCACATGGGTCAAAGGAGGAAATCGGTATTTGCCATCCCAATCCTGGACCACATATGGCAAGAAGGCCTCAAGACGATGCGTCATCCGTTCTCGGAACCGGCTATTAAGGGGCGTATTGAGAAAAAGTTTAAAGCTCCGGAGTCCATTCCAAAATGTCTAACATCACAGCCACTGTCAGACTCTGTGGTATCGGCGGCAGCGGCTAGGAAGGCCAGAGTACAGCAAAAATGTTCAACCCCACCAGAAAGCGAGGCAAGGAGACAGGACGCCTTCGGGAAAAAGGTGCTCTCAGTCGGCGCCACGACGGTAAGAGCAGCCAACTCCTTGGCGATTGTATCGCGTTACGATAGGGAGATGTGGCATAAAATAGCCCCTATCCTAGAACACCTGCCGGAAGAACATCGCAAAGCAGCCATGTTACTAGTACGGGATGGTGAGGAGGCCTCGAACCATGCAATTAATATTGCGGTGGACCTAGCAGAGTCGGGGTTCAAACAAATCAATCATGGCGTAGTACTTAGTCGACAAGCGTGGCTCAAATGTACTACTTTTAGACACGGTTGATGAAGCCTTGAAGGGGATGAAGGAAGACACGGATACCGCTAGGTCTCTTGGCGCCCTCCAGACAGGTAGAAGTTTTCGCTCTTTTCGCCCCTTCAGGGGTGCCTCCGGAAACTCCCGCTTTGGAGCCTCTAGGGACCGTGGATTTAACAGGCCCTCATACTCCTCACAATGTTACAGACGGGCATCCCAGTCGGCACGTAGAGGCAGAGATTATCAAGCCTCCAGACGACGAGGCTCGGGTCCCTCGTCGACGAAGGACAAGCAAACCAGCAACCAATGACGGCCTTCGGAACGTCCTGGGGGGTCGAGTCTCTCATCATATCGACCAATGGGAATGCATCACCACAGATCGATGGGTTCTGGACACGGTTCGCATGGGTCATGCGCTGCAATTCAAAAACAAGCCTCCAAGTCTTCCGCCAGTGTTTTCGGCCCAGCCCCACCTTCGAGTTCTAAGACAAGAGGTGGCGCTTATGCTACAAAAAGGAGCGGTAGAACGGGTTCCTGTGGCACAGGAAGGACGAGGGGTTTATTCCCGGTTCTTTGTAGTCAAGAAGCCAAATGGAAAATGGAGGCCCATTCTCGACCTGAGGGTACTCAACAAATGGCTAAAGAGCTCAAAATTCAAAATGCTAAAGCTCCAGGAGGTTATCAGGTCAGTGCAACCCATGGATTATCTGTCGTCGCTAGATCTTCAGGACGCATATTTTCATATCCCAATACGTCCACGACACAGGAGATATTTAAGGTTCGTCGTCGGGCGAAAGCATTTTCAGTTCAAGGTCCTCCCGTTCGGTCTCAAGTCCTCCCCCAGGACGTTCACCAAGTGCTTGGCCCCCATAGCGGCCCATTTAAGGAAGGACGGTCACCATGTCTATCCATATTTAGACGACTGGCTGGTCAGAGGCTCGTCCATGGAACAAACGTGTCCCTCTTACAGGAACTGGGCTTCGCGATAAACTTCAGCAAGTCCTCCGTAGAGCCTTCGAGGACCTTGGTCTTTCTAGGGGAGGAGTTTCATATGCACACAAGCCTTGTAAGACCATCCAGCGAAAGAATACAGAAGCTACAAAGCAAGGCGTCGGAATGGAGATGCAGTACCAGGGTGTCGGTGCGCAAATACATGTCCCTGCTGGGGACCATGTCGCCCTGCATTCCGTTGATAAACTGCCGTCTGTTTATGAGACCTTGCCAGGAATTTCTAGCGGACCGTTGGACGCAGAGCCAAGGCCGCTGGTCCGACAGACTGGTCATCGACGAACAACTGGTACAAGCACTCCGCTGGTGGAGAGTTTCTACTCATCTAACGAAAGAAATGCCTCTGGTGGAACCGGAGTTCCAGAAGACGGTGGTGACGGATGGGGAGCTGAGCGGATGGGGAGCTCATCTGGAGATGTTACAAGTACACGGCCAGTGGTCGTTACAAGAGTCCTCCCTGCATATCAACCTGCTAGAACTGAGAGCAGTGCGGTGGGCTCTAAAATCTTTTCTTCCTCAACTGAGAGACTCTGTGGTGCGTGTCATGACGGACAACATGACTACAATGTTTTACTTAAGGAAACAAGGAGGAACACGTTCCAGGTCCCTGTCGACGGAGGCACAGAAAATGCCCGCAGTATGCAAGCAGATGGCCTCAGCAGGGCTCACTCGGGGATGCGTTTTCCTTCCCATGGACGAACAAATTCCTGTACGCATTCCCTCCATTTCCTCTTATCCGGAGGACGTTGCAATGGATCCTCAAGTACCCATGTCGGGTGATTCTGGTGGCCCCGTATTGGGCCAGACAGGTGTGGTTTTCAGATCTGCTGCACATAGCGGCGGCGGAGCCAATGAGGTTCAGGAAGATCCCCAACCTTCTGTCTCGACAGGAGGGTACCATTTGGCATCACGACCCGGACAGCCTCAAGTTGACGGCCTGGCTCCTGACTTTGCCGAATTTGGTCGGCTAACGATTCCGGAGGAGTGTCGTCGTATTCTGCAAGCGGCAAGAGCACCTTCCACAAACACTTCATACTCGTACAAATGGAGGAGTTTCTGTCAGTGGTGTGGGGATCAACCAGGTTTGGTTCCGCAGTCGATTACGCCGGAACAGCTCCTTCCATACTTGCTGTTCTTAGCTCAAAAGGGCTTATCGGTGTCGTCGATAAAAGTACACCTGGCCGCCATCTCCAGGTTTACGCGTCAACGGCATTCCGCACCATTATTCAGCGACCGCCTGATTAAGCACTTCCTTAAAGGTTTGTTCAGGAGTTTCCCTCCCGAGAAGAGATTTCCTCCGGTGTGGAGCCTCAATCTGGTGTTAGCGTCTCTTATGAAACCTCCTTTTGAACCAATGTCATCATCGTCTCTAAAGTTTTTGTCGTGGAAATTGGCCTTCCTGGTGGCCATCACTTCAGCCCGACGTATTTCGGAAATCCAAGCTCTAATGGTAGACCCACCATACTTAAGATTTTTCAAGAACAAGGTGGTCCTTGCCACTAACCCACAGTTCATACCGAAAGCGCCTTCAGTGTTCCATAAAAACATTCCTCTATTGTCTTACCTACGTTTTTTCCAGAGCCATGCTCGGGAGCGGAGCGCACGTTACACACAGACGTGAAGAGGGCTCTCAAGTTTTATCTTCATCGCACGCAACCTTTCAGGGAAACGAGGCAATTGTTCGTGGCCTATGGTCTGGGTGCTAAAGGCAAAGCCATTTCAAAGCAAGGACTGTCAAGATGGGTATCGTCTACCATTTCGTACTGCCATTCCAAGGCTGGGAAGCCTCTTCTGCGACGCCCAAGAGCTCATTCCACTAGAGCGGCGGCATCGTCGACGGCGCTGTGGTCTGGAGTCCCTCTGGGGGACATCTGCATGGCGGCTACACACACTTTTACCCGCCATTACTGCCTGTCACAACAACATGCCGAAGATACTCGGATGGGACAGGCGGTGCTTCGACACCTATTCCAATAAGGTAAGCCCCGGTTGAGGGGTTCGATCTGGTTGCAATTATGATTGAATATTGTTCGTTCTCTATGTTAACTATTGCCGATGGGTATACAACCATAGGGTACTGGCATTGTGAGGAAAGTATGTGAGTTTGCATGCACGCCTCCTCTTTTCGGGATGGTACTGCTATGTAATCTATTCTAAGCATGTGAATCCATGAAAGATCCAATGCTGGAGAAGGGAATAGTTTCTTACCTGTAACTCCATTTCTCCAGCATTGGTATCTTTCATGGATTCACATGCGCCCGCCTGCCTCCCCTGGCCATGCAAACTGGTTCCCCCCACTACTTTGGGGGCCGAAATCTGAGGGAGCGCGGGGGCGGGTCCTGTATTTATATCATGGCGTCCTGACGGCGCGGGCACGCATGATACAAAACGAGGTGGATAGGACGCATAAGCGTCGAAAAAGTTTTCCTACGGGAAAGGGTCTATATAATGTACCGGGGATTCCCAGCCTGACGACGGGGAATATTCTAAGCATGTGAATCCATGAAAGATACCAATGCTGGAGAAATGGAGTTACAGGTAAGAAACTATTCCCTTCTCCAGCATTGGATCTTTCATGGATTCACATGCTGCAAATAGATTACATAGCAGTATGACCAACCACTGGTGGTGCATGACAGGCAAACCAACCCCATAACCACGAACACAAGTAACATCCAACAACATGCATGATAATAAAACCAGCGAGTGATGGAGTACACAAAAAACCCCGGAAGCTGCAGGGCTTACCTTATTGAAACAGGCGTTGGATGACCGCTCGTCCCGCCTGCACATCTTTCATATGTTGCTGTCCCAGACAGTAGTGCCTGGTGAAGGTATGCTGCACCGCCCATGAAGCTGCCTGGCAAATGGCACTATGCGGTATTTTAGCCCATAACGCCGCCGACAACGACATGGATCTTGTAAAATGGGCTTTAGGATTTGCCCTCAAGAGCTTGCCAGCTTTATTATGACAAAATGAAATCGTGGACGAGACCCAACAGGAAAGTCCTTGCTTGGAAATGGATTGAACCTTGGTGGGAAGGACCAAAAGCCACAAACAGTAGTTTCAACTTCCTGAAGTCCTGAATACGGGCCAGGTAAAACTTCAGAGTCTCTTGATGTCCAGGGAATGCAGGGCTTTCTGCCATCATGGTCGCCTTAGCGAAGAACAAGGGCAATGCGACCGTGGCGTGTTTGTGAAACTCTGAAGGCACTTTCAGTATGAAGTGCAGATAAGTAGACAGGAGAACCTCATCTCTCATGAATCGCAGGTAAGGTGGGTTAATGACCAACGCCTGAAGCTCCGAAATCCGTTTGGCTGATGTGATTGCAACGAGAAATGCGACTTTCCACAAGAGGAACGTCAGGAACGCCGTCGACATGGGCTCAAATGGCAGCTTCACGAGAGCAGAGAGAACCACATTGAAACTCCATATCGGAGCAAACCTTTTCTCTGGGGGAAAAGGTCCGAAAAAGCCCTTTCAGAAAGTGCTTAACCAACCTGTCACTAAACAGAGGAGTAGCATGGTGCCATCTGGTGAATCTGGAAATGGCCGCCAAATGTACTTTGATTGAAGACCACGCCAGGACCTGCGCCAGATGCAGCAAGTATGGGAGAAACTGGGGCGGCAAAACTTCCACCGGTCGCACATCCAGTTGCTGCTCGCACCAGGCACAAAATCTCACCCATTTCCTACTGTGAGAGATGTTAGTGGAAGGTGCCCTTGCTGCCTCCAGTATCCAGCACTCCTGTGAGATACCGAGATGAACGAACTGAGTGATCAGGAGTCCTGCAGCTAGGCTGAGAGATGCCGGATAGTGATGCTAGTGTTCTGCGACAGCAGATCAATACACTTGGTTGTATATGGTCATTTGTCTCCAGTTTGGTACATACAGGGCCTGAATTAATAGAGGCGTGGTACAAACTGCAGAAGCAGACATAGACCTTGACCAACGCAGAGAAACGCTGCAAGTTCCTCAGTAGTCCCCTTGTCCAATACTTCGTGAAGATTCAGACAGGGACAAGGTAGGAACAAGTTTATGCCCCCACTAATGTTAGGAGGGACTTTAACAATCTGTACAATGGGAAAGGGGACAACTTTTTCTTTGTTGGCATAAGCAGATCCCGCTCTGCACCCAGACGAAGCGTCTCTTCCACCGCGAGATAGAGATCTGAGAACCACGTCTGCATGGGCCAGAATCGGGCAACCAAGATCACTTCATACGGGTACCTGCGAACCAACTGGATCGTCCGCCGAATCAGCGGAAACTAAGGGAAACCATACCCGAAGAGGCCTATCCACGGGAACAAGAACGCGTCTTTCAACTCTGGATGAGCCACTCTGCTGGCAAACGTTGGGCTTTGCCTGTCATCTGGCGTGGCAAACAAGTCGAGAGGGGGGAACCCCCACTTCTGGACGATCCTCTTCACCTGCCACTCGTGCAACTGCCCCCCTTTTCTGCTGAGTCTGCCTGCACATTCTGGACCCCTGGCAGATGGTAAGCTGTAATATGAATTCTGTGAGCCATGGTGCAATGCTACACTGCCCAAGCCTCTTTGGACAGGGGCGGAGAATGCGTGCCCCCCTGCTTCCTCAAATAGGACATTGTGGTGATATTGTCCGTTAACACATGAACCATGGCACCCTGGATGCGAGGGAGAAAGGATTTTAGGGCCCAGTGCACTGCTCTCAACCCCAGTATGTTGATGTGCAATAACGCCTCCTCCCGAGACCACAGGCCCTGGACCTGTGACTGGCCAAGGTGCACCCCCCCTCACCACCCCCAACTCATCTGGGAAGCGTCCGCCACTATAGTAAACTGAAAGGCCAGTTCCAGCAGGGGCATGCCCTGTACTAGATTTGTCGTGCAAGCCCACCATTTCAGTGCATCCACCAGCCCGCGAAAGAGGACCACCTTGTCTGACCAAAACCCCAAACTTTGCGACCACCTGTCTGCGAGAAATGTTTGCGCAGGCTGCATGAAGAGGCGACAATTTGGGATGAGCGCAATGCAGGATACCATAGAACCCAGCAGTGATATGTAACTGGGGACCGAGACCATAGTTCCTTGGCACCATTCGGCCGCCCTGGACTGCAACTTCACCACACTCGTCCGAAGACTTCACCAGATTTTCCTCTGAGAAACCGAGCACAGATGAACACACCCTGGATAGCGTTGGATAGGATTTTGCAAAGTTGACAGCAAACCCCAGACGCTGTAACAGGCACATGGACACCTGGAGAGACTCCAACGCTCTTTCCGGCTATAGCCCTCGTACCAACTAGTTATCCAGATCTGGTTACACATGATGGCCAAGGAATTAGCTGCTTTCACCGTCGTAGCACCCACTGTGAGGACTTTCTTCCCGAAAGCATCTTGTTTTCTGGCCTCGCTGTCCAGGGGTTTAACACACTTGTGCTGGCTTCTTGCCTTCCAACTGGCTGCCGCCGAAACCACTGACTTCGGCATGGGCTGGGACACGAGGCACTTGGGGGTCAGTTCTGGGGCTTTAAACTTCTCCTCTAGATGCCCCTTTCCGACTGGTTCCCATCATCCGGCATTGACAGCTGAGCCAGGCTACTAGGCAGTTCCACCTCCGGGTCTGTATCCAAGGTATCATCTCTCCTGGGCGACGAGGACACGGTTGACAGCGTGTCACTAGGCCTGCTCTCTGGCTCCGAATCGACCACCTCCCCTTCCTCTGGATGACTTCGGGGAAGGCCCAACCCCACTGGTGACGGCAATGGCAGCCGCACCGGAGGCAAATTCCTGGGGAGATTCGACTGAGGGGCCTCCACAGGCACACCACGCACCATCGGGCTCTGAGCCGCTGGAAGTCTTGCATCCAATTGTCTTAACGACTGGAGCCTACTTAACACCTGCATGGACAGCAAAGAAAGAGGATTCACCAACGGGTACAGAGGCGGCCCAGCCCCAACCCCACTCGACGTAGAAAGACCAGCCTCCTGCAGGCCCAGCGCCGACAGATGGAAAACTGGCTCCTGCTCCTCCACCTCCTCCTCCTCCTCCTCCAGACCCGGTGACATCGAAAACGGAGCCGGGTCCTGATTAAGAATGTCCACCGGGCACAACGGCCCAAAACTGGCCCCAGACAACAAACCATCCGTCTCCAGCTGAGCTGCCGACAGCAGCTGCGGCCCACTAACAGTCACGGCTGTAGACTGAGCCAACGACACAAACGTCAACAGAAGTGAAAGCTGCACCACCACCGTTGAGGCAATATCTGTTGACGAACCCTTCGTCGTCAGGACTGAGGCCTCCACAGGCCTGGCTTTCTCCAGTGAAGCAGCCTTCTTAGACGAAGAGCTGGAACGGTGTTCGACGAGTGCCGGCTGGAAGACGACCTGCGATAGCCCTTAGATGACAAATGCTTTGAAAAGGAAGACTCCCTTGACTTCGACTTCTCTCCATCCCCAGTCACGGCCTTCTGCCCAGACTTCTCAGTCTTCTGTCCAGACTTCTCAGTCTTCTGTCCAGACTTCTCAGTCTTCTGTCCAGACCCCTTTGCCTTGTCCTGTCGAGCCAACTTGCCAGAGAGGAGACACTTGCACCTTTAGAGTGATGCGACCTGGATGTGGAGGACTTGCTACCTCTCCCCCACCTCCGACGCCGGCATCTCCGGGCGCTGCTTATTAGAGGGGATAGGGGGGGGTTCAGCGGACACCGCTCCATGGTGGGCAGACACCCCCTTCACCGCCATGACCGAAGACTGGTGCCCCCGGGACGAACCCACCTCCGTGCCCTCGTTCAGCCAACATACCAGCAGTCTGGTGCAGTCCTTCAGTGTTTGAGAAGGAACAAGTTACTTACCTTTAACTGTTGTTCTCCAGCATGGGTCTGGCATGGATTCACATGCTCATGAATATTCCCCACCGACAGGCTGGGAATCATCAGTAAAGAAAAAAATCAGTATCAGTTTCGTTTCTGATCGGTCTTTCTTAGTAGTAACCAATCACTGGTCTCTGGGTCATACTGCCCCCAGCCAATGACTGCCCTCTCCCTAAGCCCCGTCCCTGGCAGCCATCCTCAGATGTGGTAGCACATAAAGTGACAGTATGACCAAGTGAAGAGCCGCAGTAGGGTAGGAGGGAGGGTTTGCATGTGAATCCATGCCAGACCCATGCTCATGAATATAATAATAGATATCAGTACACACATGCACAACCATGGGAGGTGGCAAAGGCTCAATATTAAGCATCACATAAACTCAACATTAAGCAACTCTTACCTCCTCACCAGGCCCACCTTCAGGCGAACAGGTTGCGCAGCACTGCTTGGCCGACTCTGGACTCCTCCCTGGAATC
Organism: Ambystoma mexicanum; assembly: GCF_040938575.1. NCBI lineage: Eukaryota > Metazoa > Chordata > Amphibia > Caudata > Ambystomatidae > Ambystoma > Ambystoma mexicanum. Next base: position 133,957,208 of record NC_090936.1, on the reverse strand, counting down.
GCGGTCGATACAGTAGAATCTCGTGAAGGTGTGAGTCGACCTCCACGTAGCAGCCCTGCAGATGTCCAGCAGGGGCACACCAGACAAGAACGCCATGGTAGCAGCAATCGCTCTGGTCGAATGGGCTCTCGGACGGCCGGGCAACGTTCGTTTTGCCAACCTGTGACAGTGCATGATGCAGCCGGAGAGCCATCTGGAAATGGAAGCCTTCGAGAGAGCCTTCCCTTGGTTCACAGGTCCAAAGTTCACAAACAGCTGTGACGTCTTCCGAAAACTCTTCGTGCGGTCCTCGTAGAACTTCAGCGCTCTAGCTACATCCAGTGAGTGCAAAGTCCTCTCGGCCGGCGACGAAGGCGATGGGAAGAAAACCGGTAACAAGGGCTTGTTGAGGTGGATGTCCAACGGCACCTTGGGCATAAAGGAGGGGTGCGTCCTCAGCACCACCCTGGTCTCGTGAAAAGTCAAGTATGGAGGCTTGCAGGATAGGGCCTGGATCTCTCCCACTCGTGCGGAGGTGACGGCCACAAGAAAGGCCGTCTTCCACGACAGAACCTTCAACTGTGCCGAATGCAGAGGCTCGAATGGCGGCCCCATGAGCCTGGTCAGCACCACGTTGAGCTCCCACGCCAGGACCAGAGCCTTCACCGGCAGGAACGAACGAACAGTCCTTTCATTAATTCCTTCACCAGGCAATGAGACCACAGGGATGGCCGTCCTGTAGTTCTGGTGTATCGGAAAATCCCTACCAGGTGCATCTTGATGGAAGCACGCGCTAGTCCCGTCTTGGCCAGCAACAGTAGGTACGGTAGCATCTGAGGGATCGTAATCCGTAGAGGGTTAATCTTCTGTGCACGGCACCAGACAGAGAACCTCTTCCACTTGTGTCCGTAGCACTTTGAGAGTTGAGGACGCCCTGGTCTTTGCAAGAACCTCCTTGCAGTCAGCTGGATATTGTACCCTCCAAACTCTAGTGCTGCAGGAGCCAGGCCTGCAAGTTCAGCGACTCTGGGTCGTGATGAAGGATGGCCCCTCCCTCTCTGGGGAGAAGATCTGCGTCCGTCGACAGTTTGACTGGTGGGGACGCTGACAAGTCCAGAAGGTCCGGGAACCAGATCTGTCTCGGTCACGCCTTTGCGACAAGGATCATCCTGCACCGGGACCTCTTGACTTGGTTGACGAGTCGGAGCAGCAACAGCGGGAACAGGCCGTCCCAGGGGAACGAGAAAGCATCACCCATGCTCCTGTACTGCGGAAACCTGCTGGTGAACCTCTGGCACTTGGAGTTAGTCACCGTCGCGAACAGGTCGATCTGTGGTTTTTCCCATCACTGGAAGAGCAGATCCACTTGATCCTGGCGTAATTCCCACTCGTGGCACGAGCGCAGCTCCCTGCTGAGTGAGTCGGCGATAGTGTTCTTTATCCCTGCTAGATGAAAAGGCACCAGAAACATCCCCTGGGCAACGACCCAATGGCACAGATCCTGGGCTTCCTGGTTCCTCCCTGCTTCTGGATGTAGAACATCATGGTGGTATAGTCGGTAAAGATCCTCACCACCTTGTCCTTGAGGGACGGGAGGAACGACCTGAGGGCCCAGAACACTGCTTGGAGCTCCAGTATGTTGATGTGGAGCAGCCTCTCGCGTTAAGATCTCCGGTGTGCGCTCCCCACCCCTCCAGGGAGGCATCTGTCGTCACCGTCACCTGTTGTGCTGGGGTCTGAAAGTCCGTGCCCGCCGCGCGATGCGCGCGGGTGCCCCACCACCGGATTGCTTGGCGGAAGACCTCGTTCAGCGAGATCTTGTCCTCGAAGTTGCCCGCCGCTTGCATCCAACGGGCGTCGAGGAACTCCTGTAGGGGACGCATCCGAAGCCTGCACAGGCGCACCCGATAGATGCATGAGGACATCATTCCGAGAAGGCACTTGATGGACCTCACCCTGGCCACGTCCGTGGCCAGCAGACGCTGCACCTTGCCCAGGATGGCCTTCGTCCTTTCCTCCGACTGTGTCGAGCTTGGCTCCCAGAAACAGTGCAACCTGCGACGGGACCAGGTGGGATTTGGGGAAGTTGATGGAGAATCCCAGGTCTGAGCAGCTGGACGGTCTTCACTGTGTGTTCGACAGCAATTTCCCTTGTCCTTGCTCGGATGAGCAAGTCGTCCAGGTAGGGGTAGACTTGAATCCCCTGCAAGTGCAGCCACCGGTGCTAGGCACTTGGTGAATACCCTGGGAGCCGACTTCAATCCGAATGGGAGGGCCTTTAACTGGCAGGGCCGTCCTTGGACTACAAACCTGAGAAACTTTTGGTGTCCTTTTAGAATGGGGATGTGAAAGTACGCATCCTCCAAATCCAACGACGATTGGAAGTCGCCTTCCTCGAGCTGGCCCAGAACGTGCTGGAGGGTGACCATCCGGAACTTCTGTGCCTTGATGTATTTGTTTAGTCGACGCAGGTCCAGGATGGGACGCCATCCTCCGGTCTTTCTGACGAGGAAGTATCTTGAGTATACTCCGGAGCCCCGGAGCCGTCTTGGGACAAGCTCGATGGCTCCTTTGAGCATTGCTCTTACCTCTAACAGCAGTTGAGGGATGTGGTTTTCCTTCCTGGCCACGTGAGGAATGCGGGGACACTTCTTTAGAAATTTGAGAGTGCGCCCGCGGGCCAGGGCATCTAGCACCCATCAGTCGGTGGAGATGGACTCCCACGCGCTGACGAACTTTGTCAGCCGGCCTCCCACCGGGATGCTCCGGTGGGGGCCCGACGCAACGGCCAGTTCAATCTTGCTTGGCAGCGGACTTGCCGCCTTGGCCTCCCTGGCGACGACGGTGAGATCCACCTGACTTGCCTCGTCCCCTGTAGGCTTCCTGCGACGAGGAGCGGGCCACCTGACGGTATGTCGAGATGTCAAGGGCATGTCCAAAACCTTGGCTTGCACGTCTTGGCGGAAATCCATCGCCTTGAGCAACCCCCGCCGTCAAAGGCAAACGCTGTTGCCCAACTGGCGGAAACCGGTGTCGGCAATGTCTTTGGCTACCGTTATGGCGTGGTCCGACGCCACCTCACCTTCCTCTAGGATCGCCTGGGCCCCTGCCCTCTTGTCGTCCGGTAGGAAGTCCAGCGGGGGGGGGGGGGCGGGGGAGGGCGCAATCTTGTACCACAACTCCCTGTCGTAGCGGGCCACAATAGCTAAGGCGTTGGCTGCCTTAATCGCCGTCGCCGAGATGACTCATCGTTCCATGGCATCCAGTTTCTTTCCCTCGCCTTCCGGTGGGGAAGTAGAAGTTGAGGCAGACGCCCCCGCTGCCTTCTTGGATGCCACTGAGACGACCGAATCCAGGGTCGGTTGTGCCCTAAGGCACAAGGGGGCGGCCTCGGGGACCCGGTACTACTTCTCTTTGCAGGTGCAGTGGATTGGTTCTTCAGAAGAACAAGTCCCTCGTCACCGGTCATCCAGCAGCAGTACCGCGAGGACCGTCTTCCTTTTGGCCTCGCACCGTTTTCCACTGGGGTCTTTTCGATGGGCTGAAAAGAGGATTCTCTCCGCGGTGGCAGGGAAACTCTGGGCCCAGAGGTCGCCTCCACTGGGGTAGCCTCCACAGGCTTCGCCAGGGCCATTGCGACTACCTCGGTAGAGGCCTTAGCCAGGTGAATCAAGGCCTTCACCACCTTGGGTGCACTTGAGGCCTTCAACTTGGGAGGAGGGTCACTGCCTCGCTCCGCCTCGGCTGGTTCCTTCGAGATCGACCAAGGCCTCTGCAGAAGCTTAGCCGGGTTCTCAGACTTTCTCTTCCCCGAGCCAGAGCATTGGCTCGTGGTTGATGGCACCAGTGAAGGTGTGCCCTTGCCTGGCAGCCGAGGAGCCCGACCGTTCGGCGCTCCCCGTGCCCGCAGAGTCGCTGTGCTTTGCCTGCTGTTGGGCCCCCGTCGCCAGCGCGCCCTCATAGGACTTAGAAGACCGCTCTGACTACTTTTCACCTGCTGGGCTCTTTCCTTCCAGCCAGCTGGCGAGACGGGTCCGACGATCCCTCATACTCCGGTCCGTCATGTTCATGCAAAACGCACAGTCCTTCTGCACGTGTGTTTTGTCTCTGTGAAGGCAGTAGAGGCATCTCGAATGCTCGTCCTCCTTGAACACATTCTGTAATCCTCATCCAGGGCAGTTCCTGAACAGCTTGGATCCGGATGTCGAGCTTCCTTTCTCCTGGGCCATGTCCACGAGGTAGGCCTCAGAAACTTCTGGAATCCTCCGAGAAGCGCAACTCGACGAAAACTTTGCCCTTGAGGGGCATAGAAAATTCTGAAACGGGTCCCGTTGATAGGAAGAAACGGTGGATCTTGAGGCTCGATTGACCCAAAAAAGAGATAAAACTCTCGAAAAACGCAGTAAAAGCTCGAGAGCTATAGCACGAGGACTCCCAACACGAACATGCGGTAAAAATCTGAGGATGGCTGCCAAGGCCAGGGCTTAGGGAGAGGGCAGTCATTGGGGCTGGGGGCAGTAGGACCCAGAGACCAGTGATTAGTTACTACTAAGAAAGAGATCAGAAACAAAACAGATACCGATTTTTTCTTTACCGAGGATTCCTAGCCTGACGGCGGGGAATATTCATGAGCATGTGAATCCATGCCAGACCCCATGCTGGAGAAAAACCTCGACAGATTTCACAGGCGTCTGTACAGACAATACAGGCAATCCATATGGCTGTCCCCTTTGAAGACCTTCAGACCGGAGGTAGCACAGGGCCTAAACAGCAATTTCTTCTGGGCCACAGATGACATGATGGCCTTAGTATGAAAAGCATGTGCAGAACACAAAGAAACACGAGGTGATCCCAACAGTTTGGAGACAGTTGAAATCTGAAGGGAAGCTGCGGGGCTATTTATACTAGACGTCCTATTGGTGTAGGCTAAAGCACCAAAAAGACGCTGGTAGCACACTAAAGTGTTGAAGTTTTCCATAGGAAAACGCTAAGCTGAAATTACCAAGGTTTCCCAGCCTGACGGGAAATATTCACAGCATGTGAATCCATGAAAGATCCAATGCTGGAGAACTGCAGTAACACCATGCCCTAGTCATTAGCAGCATAGAGCGAGGGGCAGCTTGGGGTGGGTGGGGGAGAAGAGTGAGGAGTACAGCAAAGTACACATAAAAAGTATAGAAGCAGCAAACAAAATTAGGAGGAACTCCCTGCCTGCTAGCTGGACCAGAGTCATCCTTGTGAGCACATCAGAGCTTGTTCAGGACTGGAAATCGCAAATTAACAGCAAGGGTAAGGGTACGGCTGGCAGTGGGGGTTGTACATGTCTGAGGAGACGCCAGCACTCTCCTCTGTGGACCCTGAATGCCCACTGGAAGCACAAGGGGCAAGATAAGCGCGCCCCTCTAGGACCAAGGTTCACCTTGTAAGGCATGCATGAAACTAAACACAGGTGTGTGTGTGTGTGTGAAGCTACGCCTTACCAAGGAGGGTGGCTATACAAGAACGCACGGATTGTAGCTCAGTATTCCTAATTTGGGCGGGGTGGGGTGACTGCGGTGAAAAGGTGCATATTTAAACCTACTTTAACTGCAGTTTAGGGTTTTGTCACCAACGACAGACTTGACACCACTAGCTTTTCTACCAACACCTGGAGAGCCACGGTTAACTATACACGCCACAAGCGGTGTATAGTTAAACATGGCTCTCCAGGTGTTGCTAGAAAAGCTAGTGGTGTCAAGTGTATCTGTCGTTGGTGACAAAACCCTGTTACACTGTCTAGAGAAACAGGAATTAACATTTTCAAGAGTTTGTTGTATTGCACAAGTGAAAAGGAGGAAAGAGTGAAAAGTTCAAGTTGTGAATCTGGCAAATTTGAAAGTTAAAAAGGTAGAAAGCCCACTATGGACACGACAGAAGGGAATAGTTTCTTACCTGTAACTCCATTTCTCCAGCATTGGTATCTTTCATGGATTCACATGCTTAGAATATTCCCCATCGACAGACTGGGAACCCTCGGTAAGCTTATAAAGCCTTTTCCTGTAAGAAAAAGTTCAACATTTTTGTGTCCCATCTACGTCGTTTTGGGCCGCGCACGCACGCCCCACTAGGACGTAGTGGTATAAATGCCCCGCCCTGCGGCTCCCTTCAGATTTCGACCCCTCCAAAGTGGAACGGGGTGAAACAAAAATTACAAGATGATTGCATTTTGGGGAGGCCGGAGGGCGCATGTGAATCCATGAAAGATACCAATGCTGGAGAAATGGAGTTACAGGTAAGAAACTATTCCCTTCTCCAGCATTGGATCTTTCATGGCTTCACATGTTTAGAATAGAATGCACAGCAGTGAACTTGAAACAATGGAGGAGGTGTAAATGCAATCCAACACCCACCCCGTCCTGTAAAAGGCGAATCATAATCAAATAGGATTCAAAACTAACAATATGCCACAGTACTGCACCGAGTAACATTTATAAGCGCCAAAAAAACATACATAAAACGCACGCATTTACCTCCATGCATATATTCGAGATATATATATTTTTTTTATGCCTATACAAATACATATCCAAACCAGCATAGACCCTCCTCAAAGAGAAGGGCTTACCTTATTGAAAAAGATGTCGCAAGACAGCTCGTCCCATTTGAATCTCGTACGCATGCTGTCGGTCAAGGCAGTAGTGGCGGGTGAATGTTTGGGGCACTGACCATGCTGCCGCTCTGCAAATGTCCGTCAGTGGAAGCCCCGCCCACAATGCCGTCGACGACCGCCCTGGTCGAATGAGCTCTCGGACGTCCTTGTAGCGGTTTTCCCGCTTTTGAGTGACAGAAGGCAATCGTCGACGAGACCCATCGGGCCAGTCCTTGTTTTGAAATTGCCTTCCCCTTTGTCGAAGGTCCATATGCAACGAAGAGTTGCTGCGTAGATCGAAGTTGTCTAGTTCGATGAAGGTAAAATTTTAAAGCTCTTGACATCCAGGGTATGCAAGACCTTTTCCGCAGCTGATGAGGGAGTCGCGAAGAAGGTGGGCAGGACAATGGATTAATGTTTATAAGTCGTAGGAACTTTCGGGATGAAACGAGGACTCGTAGACAAGACCACTTTGTCTTTGAAAAATCTGAGATATGGAGGGTCTATGACCAATGCCTGTAACTCAGATCCGTCTAGCCGATGTTAAGGCAATTAGAAAAGCCACTTTCCATGATAAAAACTTAATCGACGACGTGGCCATCGGCTCAAAGGGTGGTTTCATTAACCCTGCAAGTACCATGTTAAGGCTCCACGTCGGTGGAAACCGCTTAACCGGGGGAAACGTCGGGAATAAACCGCTCATGAAGTGTTTCACTAACCTGTCACTAAACAAGGGCGTTTATTTCCTCCCTCTTGTGAACCTGGTGATAGCCGCCAGATGAACATTCAGTGATGAAAACGACAAACCACTCTTCGCCAAATCTAGTAGATACGGGAGAATCTGTTCCGGAGTAACCCTCAGAGGTTCCACTCCTGCCTGTCCTTTGCACCACATACAGCATCTCCTCCACTTACACCTGTAAGACTTGGTGGACGGGGCCCGCGCAGCCTGTAATATCTTCCGACAGTCCGAGGGAATGTTCAAGGCACCAAATTCTGAAAAGTCAGGAGCCAAGCTGTGAGGTTGAGGCTGCTCTGGTTGTGATGCCACACAGTTCCTTCGTCCCGGGACAAGAGGTTGGGCAACTTCGGGAACGCTATCGGGCGATTCGCTGACAGATTAAGCAGGTTGGAAAACCATGGTTGCCTCGGCCAACACGGCGCTATCAAGATGACTCGGCACCTGTATCTGCGTATCCACTGCAGAGTTCTCCGTATCAGAGGGATCGGAGGGAAGGCATAGAGGAACTTGCCCATCCACGGGAAGGAAAACGCTTCTCCCACCGAATCTTCCCGATGGAGGGTTCTGGATCGCGTGCCGCCTTGTTTCCTTAAGTAAAACATTGCCGTGGTGTTGTCAGTCAGAACTCTCACTGTGGATCCCTTGATGTGAGGCAGGAAGGCCCTCAGGGCCCAGCCGACCGCTCTCAATTCCAGAACGTTGATGTGCAGGAGAGATTCCTTCTGAGACCAACGGCCTTGTGTCTGCAGAGTGCCCATGTGCGCTCCCCAGCCAGTTAGGGACGCGTCCATCACCACGGTGAATCGGAACTCCGGCTCCTTTAGGGAACTTTCTTCCACCACCGAAGAGTTGATAGGAGCTCGTCGTCGTCAACGGTCTGCCAAAAACTGTTGGACTGGCCTCATGAAAAGGCGGCAGCTGGGCACCAGAGGAATGCAGGACGCCATAGCTCCCAGGATTGATGTATATTTTCTCACCGACAGCCTGGAATTGATTTTCAATTGACTTGCCAATCGACTGAGCCTGGTGATCCTGTCAAGGGATGGTCTGACTAATCCCAACTGGGTCTTGAACTGTGCACCCAGAAACACCAAGGTTTTGGACGGCGTCAACAAGGATTTTTCAAAGTTTATTGCAAATCCCAATAGTTGCAAGAGGCTCATAGTGTCCTGTAGACTCTTGTGCGTCGACGCCGGGGAGGACTCCCTCACCAACCAGTCATCGAGATAGGGGTATACATGGCGGCCTTGCCTTCTCAGCCAGGCTACCACCGGAGCCAGGCATTTCGTGAACGTTCTGGGGGAAGATTTCAGTCCAAAGGGAAGAACTGAACTGGTAGGCAGTCCACCCTACCACAAACCTTCAGTACTTCTTGTTTCGCCGACACCACGGTATGTGGAAGTACGCGTTCTGCAGGTCCAGAGACACCAGAAAATCCCCTTCTTGAACTGACCTGATCACCTCCTGGAGCGTGAGCATCTTCAACTTTGTGTTTTTCAGCGACTTGTTTAGTTCGCGCAAGTCTAGGATGGGACGCCACTTTCCATTTGGCTTTTTCACCACAAAGTATCGGGAATAAACCCCTTGACCCCTTTGTGACCACGGGACCAGTTCTATCGCCCCTTTTTGTAGCATAAGTGCTACTTTCTGCAGCAACATGCTCAGATGGGATTGAGCTACACATGCCGGTGGAATATGCAGAGGGTTGCTCTGGAATTGCAGGGAATTACCGTATTTTACAGTGTCCAACACCCATTGATCTGTTATCAGTTCCCATTCGTTGATGTAACATGATACTCTGCCCCCCAGAACGTTCCGATGCCCGTCATTGCTGGTCTTTACTCTATTTATCCCAAGTCGACGAAGAGTAACTTGCTGTTTTCTTGGGGGCCCGGTAGTCCTGGCGACGTTTAGCCGCTTGCGAAGCTCACCTGTATCCCTGAGAGGAATATGCTGGCCTACCGAAGGGTCGGTCGCTTAATGAAAATCTGGAATTCCCCGATGCTCCTCTGAAGGGACGAAAAGACCGGAAACTCCGACCACTCTGGAGGGCCCCCCAAGGAACGCGCAGTGTCCGAGTCCTCCTTCATGCCCTTCAGGGCTTCGTCGACCTTCGTGCCGAAGAGGTCTCCTTCAAACGGCATATCCAGTACCTTGTACTGCACCTCCGGTCAGAAGTTGGTGCATTTCAGCCATGCCTGTCGTCTGAGAACTACGCCGTTGTTCACTTGCTTAAACCCCGACTCCGCAAGGGCCACCGCGATGTTAATGGCGTGATTCAAAGCCTCCTCACCTTCCCTGACCAGCAACATAGCTGCTTTTCGATGTTCATCTGGAAGGTGTTCGAGTATGGGCGCCAACCGATGCCACATCTCCCTGTCGTATCTAGCAACTATGGCAAGCGAATTGGCCGTCTTCGCTGGCGTATAGCATCACTTTCCGGAGGGGTCGTACACTTGTGCTGAGCCCTTGCCTTTCTCGTCGCCGATACCACAGAGTCAGGTGTTGGTTGAGAGGAAAGGCACTTGGGAGTAGAGTCCGGGGCTTTGAATTTTTTCTCTAGGCGACCCTTCACCGCTGGCTCTGAGAAAGGGTGATGCATGGTCTGAAGACCTTCCTTCCACACATGATCTAGGATGGGCACTGAAAACACTGACCTCCTCCTTTTGCCCATGTGGTCGAAAAGAAAACAGTCCTTCTCTTCCTCCTGGGCCAGGGCAAATTCCGTGCAAGCCCTGGCCATCATGTTGTGGAATGACCCGATATCGTCTGGGGGAGACGGCTGAGCCGGGCTCCTCGGGGTTTCCAATTCTGCATCGGACTCCCAAGTCGGATCCCTGGAGGGGGAAAGGGAGACCACCGACGACGCTCTGCTGCCTGATTCCGAATCCAACAGTTCCCCCTTCCTCGCGCCGTGGAGCAGAGAGATTTGCCACCGGAGGCTCTGCCGCGGTGGTTGAAGGTGGAGGGCGGTGAGACGGGCCCGGGTCGTCGACAACCGACCTGGCTGGAGTTGTTCGGGGCAGTCTGTCATCCAGTGCCTTCAGCAGCGTTTGCAGCGTGGACAAAACCTCCAATGACAAAAACGACTGCGGATTGACCAGGGTGGTAGAGCCCGGAATGCTCCCGGGGAAAGGTGTGGTAAGTTATAACCCCAGGTCTGCAGGGGCAGCTATCCTTTCACCCTCGTCTCCCGAGGATACCGACAAAGCCTCCTGCTATAGAAGAGTGTCTGGCAAAATTGGGTCAGACCTCTGGACGCCAGGCCTCTTGAGGTGTGTCCGTCGACGAAGCAATAGTTGGCCCCGTCGTCGACGTCGCTTGCAATCCAGGACCGGTTGATGTCAACTGCGACAGAGAAGTAGATGACTTCCCAACCATCGACGACGGTGGTGGTCGCGCAGGCTTATGCTTTGCTCCCGCCTTTCCCGAACTCAACCTGCGTTTCTCAGTCTCTCGACTCAAGGTCAATCTATGACGATCGCCCGAGGAGGATTTAGATTTTTCTTTGTCTTTCCTCGCTGAAGATGGGGACGAAGAGGCCTTCTTCGAAGAAGAGTCCCTGGATTGGCCTACTGACGATTCCTTGTCCACCGGTCGCAATTTCTTTACCGGTGGTTCCGATGACGATGAGCGGCGCGTGGCCCCTGAAGATTTTGACACCGAGGCCGCGCTGCGTGTGGAACCCACTTCCGAAGGCGGGTATGCCCCCGTTCCGTCGTTCAACCATGCCACAAGTCTGCGACTCCGATCCTTAAGAGTCTTCTGGGAGAAGCCCTTACATATGTCGCACTTGTCATCCGAGTGATGAGGGTGCAGACAGTAAATGCAGTCGATATGTCCGTCCCCCTTGTAGACCTTTAGTCCGCACGTAGCACACAAGCGGAACAGTGCTTTCCCCGACATTAGGAGAAAAAAACGCAACAGCACAACCTAACCAAGTAGAAAATACACAAGGTGTTCCCCCTTTGGAGACGGTTGAAATTTGAAGGGAGCCGCGGGGGCGGGGCATTTATACCACTACGTCCTAGTGGGGCGTGCGTGTGCGGCCCAAAACAACGTAGATAGGACACAAAAGTGTCAAACTTTTTCCTACGGGAAAAGGCTTTATAAGCTTACCGAGGGTTCCCAGTCTGTCGACGGGGAATATTGTAAGCATGTGAATCCATGAAAGATCCAATGCTGGAGAAATGTACTGCAGCGCCATTTTTACTTTCCACATAAACAGGTGAAAGGTGAAACAACTGACAACTATGAATATTAGCAAGGATGGGAAGAAATAGCAGTGCAGGAGAGGCCAAGAGAGGAGTGTCATTTATAACCACCAAGAATCCAAGTCGGAACAAAATTGTTAAGAAGAAAGGCAATTGCTCCAAATACTGGCTCTTTGTCCACACTGAGAAGAGCGCACATCAAAGCCCACATTTCTGAGGAATCAAAAAACTCAGCCGAACTCATTCAAATCTGCAAGGAGCTGGCCAATCCTGCTGCAGTCTACTTCTCCTGTCCCCACCCTGGTCCTCTGCAAGGCCCTGGCTACTCATTTCATCTCTAAAACCCAGGACATCCTTGTCCACCCTCTCGTCCTCTCCAACTTCTCCCTCTACTTCCTCCTCTACCTCCAGCCCCTCTGCGGCCATCTCCCCCCCCCTTCTCTGCCTTTCCTCTGTTAACCCATGGCAAGGTTTCTAGACAACAGGTTCTTCCAAAACCATCAAGGACCACATTGACACCCTCGCTCCAGCCTTGGCAGACTTCTGTAATCACTCCTTCCTCCACTGGATCCTTCCATTCCCCCCTGAAGCAATCTTGTGCACCGTCCTCTCAAGAAACCTTCAGCAGACCCCTCCAGCCCAGCTAGCTATCGCCCGATCTCCATGACTCCTTTCCTGGGCAAACTCTTAGAAAAGCTGGCCATCTCCTAGCTTAATCTTCACACTGAACCGGTTGGTTGTCTCCATAACCATCAGTCTGGCTTCAGAGCAGCCAGAAGCACAGACACTGCTCTCCTGAACATCCGTCAAGACCTGGTCTTTAACCTTGATGCTAATCACCCCTCTGTCCTCATCTTACGCAATCTCTCTTCTGCTTTTGACACAGTCAACCATACTATCCTGCTCAACCGTCTGTTTTAACCTGTTTTTTTTAAAAACAATTTTATTGATTTTATTTTCAACAAACCCAAACTCGCAGTACATATTATATCATTTCACATTTATATCACTCACAGTCTACTGCTTCTCCCGTGCCCCCCCACTCAAGCCTACTCTCCTGCGCATTCTATTTCTTCATCTCGCAGGAGGTCTCTCTCTCCCATGTCCTCTGCTGGGTCTCCATCACTCGACCCGCCTTGTGTGGGTCCAAACAGCGTGGCTATTAAATGTTTCCAGGCTGTCAAGGTTTCCGCTTCTTCCTCCCCATCAGAATTGCGAGCTTCGTGCCACACTGCAGTTTTAGCTTCTGCCCCTTTTTGAAGGTATTTCCACATTTCTATTCTTGGTCTATGGCATGTCTTCCATCCCATAGCGACTCTGCGCTTTGCAAGTATATATGCCGAATCTTTTAATTTGCTTACATGCTTAAGTTTACGTGTTCTGGGAAACTATCAGGCATGCCCACGCTGTTTCCACCCTTATCTTAGTCCCTTTTCCCTCTAGCCCATCTGCTACTTCTCCCCAAAAACTCTCCATTACTGGGCATGCCCAAAACATGTGCGCCATTCCAGCGTCTTAACCTGGTTATCGCTGATCAGGCCCTGGCCTGGCTCAACTTTCCTCACGGGTCCAACTTGGGTCCTTCTTCTCTATCTTATTCTCTACCTGTGGTTTTCCCAGGGGTCTAACGTTTCTCAATGGCTTTTCAACAAATACCTGGCACCTCTCACCCACCGCATTGCTGCTCTCTGCTTCGACTTTCAGTGTTATGCGGATGACTCGGCTCGTTTTCAGGCTCCACTCTGTCCCCTCATCTCGGAATGTCTGTCTGCAATCCAGGAGTGGTGGACGGCCAATGATCTCTGCCTTAATGCCAGTAAGATGGAGACCCTGCTCATCGGCACCCCTGCACCTTCTCTTGTCACTCTCTGGCCAGCCTCCCTTGGCCCTCTTCCTGCTCCCACCTGACGCCAAGAACCTCAGGGTCATCTTCGACTTCACACTCTTCTCTCACCTCTAACGTCTCTAAGAAGTCAAACTAACAACTGTACCTCCTCAGAGGTATTCTTCCTTTCCTCACTTCCCCCCAGAAGCTTACAGTCTCCGGAGCTCTGGTTCTCTATAGGCTGGACTATTGCAACAGCCTCTTTTTAAATCTGCCTGCTTCTACTCTCCGCCCTCTACAACTCATCCAGAACAGGACTGAGACTTGTCCTTGGCCTCAAGCCCAGGGATCGTATCTCTCCAGCCCTGAAATCTCTCCATTGGCTCCCAGTGGCTGCAAAGATCTAGTTCAAGACCCACTGCATTGTCCATAAGGCCTTCTGGGGCTTTGGACCAAAATACCTACAACTCCCTCTTCGAAAATATCTTCCTACTCGAGCTCTTCGCTCTTTCAACTCCCTCAGGGTCAGTCGCTTCCCCAAGCAATGAGTTAGGGGTAGACCATTCTTCGGCTGTTGCCTCCCTCTGGAACAGCATCCCTGCCTCTCTGAAACCAGAGCAGAACCAACTCTGGTTCTGGAAGCACCTCAAGACCTTCCTCTTTGCTTCTGCCTTCTCTCTTCCTCTACCCTGCTGATCTCCTGTCTGATACTGCACTGGTCACCTGGCTACCCTCTGAATTCGGGCCCAGGTTCCTGCCCACCAAGTTGCACACCTGCACTTGGGTCTGTATCTGCAACCCCACAGTCCCCTTACCTGCACTTATTGGGCACCTGCCGTCTGCACTTAACCCGTTCACTTGCCACCTGCACTACTTGTTATTTTTGATCCTTGTACAGCACTCACCCTTCTTCCCCTACCCCTGGCACTTTCCCCTCCCCTTACCGTGCACTTGTGCGATTTCTATTGCACTAGGCTTAGTAAGATCATTGCCTTTGTCCTCCCTCTGTTCCCCTCCCTTGCCTAGTCATGCCTTGAAACACCTGTGTATAGGCACGTTATACATGCCATATCTTATTACTATAGTTCTTCTAGTGGTACTGGGAGAAGCATTTTATGGAGGTGCTCGAGAGGGGAAAGCACACCTTTGGCAAGGAGTGTGTTAAGACAGTTTTTCTGAAGTCCTACCAAGACTTCATACAAAGAGGCAGTACATAAGCGCCACTCTTAGTATAAGGCTGTCCACATGAGAATGGAGGTAGCATGGACAGAACAGCCAGGCTTACCGTAAGAGGGAGAGAGGGCTTTTGCATGGTACAAAAACATGGTAGCATAAATATGGACCAAAGAAACGGACACCAAGTATTGTAAAAATAATGGTTTATTTTAAATACAAGTAGGCCAAGATAAATATTGGGGAAGTACGTACGATCACACAAGTGTTAAAAAAAATTATAAAACACCAACTTAATACTTCTGGTATACAAACCAAAGGTATAACCTTAAGAATAGTAATACGCAGTTCAGGGTGAGTCAAACCTAAGGTAACATTCAGAATGCCATGAAGCGTTTCTTGGGGAGTAAAACCAGGTTAGGTATACTTTCAGAATACAATAAGTAATTGAAAGGCAGCAGACCCTACTGGCCATGACATACAATTAGACCAACACTACTACGAGTATATCTTGCAACATATGTAAATTACTTCTATTATGAATGGATACAGTTACACCACCAGTATTACTTTGAAGAACATAGTTCAGAGCTAGTAAAGTAAATTGTACTTTTCAGAGGGGCATTCAGCTACTCCTGGACACGTAAGAACCTAAAACTATTTTAGAAGTGCACAAACAGTTCAGGGAACGCATAACCCAATTACAGTTTCAGAAGAGCATTCAAGGTCAGTATAACCTATTGGTACCTAACCTATTACACTATTTCTATTATAGGAATAGACAGCTTTACCAATGATACTTTTCAGAAGTGTAGGATACAATTCTAAGGTCAGTAAGAACTCTAGCAGACTTAAGTAAGGCAATCAGCAGTTCAATGTAAGTAAGGACCCATATACTTTTAGGAGGGGCTACAAGCAACTCAGACTGTTTTAGACATGCAATAAGCAAATCCGGGGAAGCAAAACCCAATAGTACACTTTAAGAACACAGTTATTCAGGGTAGGTTACACTCATTCAGTTAAGAATAATAAAAACAGTACTATTACTTTTAAGAGTGAAACTCTATTTCAAAGTAAGTAAAATAACGAGCAACTTAAAAGGTAAGTATAAACTTCAGGACACTTTGTAACTTTATCTATTATATAGATACAGTTACAACACCAACTTCTTTAGCAAGTAAGTACTTTTCACACTAATTTTCAAGACAGAATCCTCATCATCAAAGTTCTACCCTAATCAAGAGCATGAATTTTCTTAGAGGTCGAAGAGGGGCCCTAATGGTCTAGGAGCCTGCTGTGGGCAGGTCAGGATAGGGTTTGGTTACAGGAAAGACAGACTCGTAGGATCTCGCTTCGAACATGCAAGCATTCACTTTAGAGATAGTTGAAAGTATTCAAGGACTTCCCAGAAGGCTCCCTATATGTGTTCCAGCAGATGGCCTGGCCAAATGGTAAGGGCAAACTGCCATCTACATGAATCACCCACTCATCCACACAGGATTCACACAAGCCTTGAGGAAAGTATTATCCAAGCCAACACAGTAACTTAGTTAAGGGTTTGGAGCTGGGTGTCCTCCCGAGGCAGCAGCAAAGGACCAGGTCCCTGGATTCTTGGTCTGCAGACTGAAGAAACCTACACTGTAGGGGAAACTGACAGCAGCAATTGACAGGAGAGGCTTCCAACAAATGATTCAAGGCTTCTAGCGGCTTGGTGGATTTGGCATCCGTTTACGAAGAAGCAATATCACAGGTTGGATTCTCTTCACAATGTCCTGCACTCTGTTGAGGGGAGATTAGGGATTTGAATCATGTCCGTGGAGGGCCAGCAGGAGTCCACCAAATTTAGGCAGGAATCGGACTTTGTAAAACCATGCACTGCACACTGGCTCAAGGTGTCTGGGTAGTGGCAGTTGGCAGCCCAGCAAGGTCGCAGTTTGTCGAGGGATGGCTCAAAATGCTGATCTTCTCGCGACTAGTGGTTCTCACCAGCCTCTTGGTAGGAGTCGCAATTTATGGGACCCCCACCCTCCCGAGGTCGCTTGGAAGAAAGGTTTAAAACATGCTACGGTTACAAAGCAGGTTCTCCGGTAGCTGGAATTTGTTAGTCGTTTCTTTTTTATCTTCCACTTCGGATTTCCTTCCAGTGGTCAACTTTCCAGCAGCTTCCAGAATCTGAGTCTTTATCATCAGGAACCACAGCACAACTTCTGCAAACTCTCGCTGCAGTTTACAGAAAGGGGCAGCTGGCTGTCCAATCAGAACAGCCAGATCCCCAGTAGGAACTGGTTCCTTTTAGGCAAGGTGCAATACAAGGGGCTGTAGACTTTCAGACTTCTCCCTCGCTTCCTGCCTTCACAGACACTGTGGAGCCTCGGCAGGAAACGGGGTTCTCGCCGCAGACAAAACTTCAAACGTGATATTTCCTGACTAGGACGGTAGAAGACACAAGAAACAACAAGTATATTTATAATGGCAAAATAAGGAGCCCACCGTACTAGCAGACTGGTGCCCTTCCGGTACATTACCGCGGCTGATCGGACAGTCTTTGAGTAATAGGACTAAAAAGTAATTAAGGTATAACCACTGCCTCCAGCCATTCAAGTTATCTTGTTATTGTAACAAAAATGTTGCCAGGACAGTGAGGAAGAGGACACTGCATCTCCTCAGCACTCCGTATAAGGTGGGCTGTGCTGGCTCAACATATAAAATGTAAAGGGGATGGAAATGCCACTTTACTCTTGGGAACAGTAGCTCACCCAAGATATAAAGAGAAATCAAAAAGGTAAGCCTAAAGGTAACCCAGCAACACTGCACTTAAGATGCAGTGTGCTGCCATAGTAAGGTTAAAGTTACTTACCTGCAACTATTGTTTTCCAGCATGGGTCTGGCATGGATTCACATGCTCCTGAATATTCCCCATTGTCAGTCTGGGAATCCTCATTAAAGAAAAAAAAATCAGTTTTTTTGTTTCTGAACTGTCTTTCTCTTAATAACCAATCACTGGTCTCTGGGTCATACGGTCCCAGCCAATGACTGCCCTCAATCTAAGCCCCTCCGCTGGCAGCCATCTTCAGATTTGATAGCACGTAGAGTGGCAGTAGGACCAAGAGAAGAGCTGCAGAGGGGTAGGTAGGAGGGTTCGCATGAGAATCCATGCCGGACACGTGCTGGAGAACAACAGTTATAGGTTAGTAATTTGTTCCTTCTCCAGCATGGGGTCTGGCATGGATTCACATGCTCATGAATAATGAATAGATAGCAGTACAGACATGCACAACCATGGGAGGTGGCAAGGTTCAACATTAAGCAGTTCAACATCTAAACATTAAGCATCTCTTACCTCATCACCAGGCTCACCTTCAAGCGAACAGGTTGCCCAGCACTGCTTGGCCGACTCTGGACACATCCCTGGAATCCCGGTTGACGCAGTAGAATCTCGTGAAGGTGTGCATCGACCTCCACGTAGCAGTCCTGCAGATGTCCAGCAGGGGCACACCAGTCAAGAACCCCGTAGTTGCATCGATCACTCTGGTTGAATGGGCTCTTGGATGGCCAGGCAACGGTCGGTTTGCCAACCAATGACAATGGGTGTTGCAGCCAGAGAGCCATCAGGATATGGAAGCCTTGGAGAGGGCCTTCCCTTGATTCACAGGGCCAAAGTTCACAAACAGCTGTGATGTTATCCGAATATGCTGTGCGGTCCACGTGAACTTCAGCACTGTAGCCACATTCACCGAGTGCAAAATCCTCTCAGCCGGAGACGAAGGCAACGGAAAGAAAACCGTCAACACCAAGGGCTCGTTGAGATGGAAGTCCGATGGCACCTTGGGCATGAAGGAGGGGTGCGTCCTCAGCACGAGCCTCGTTTCGTGGAATGTCAAGTATGGCGGCTTACATGAGGGCCTGGATCTCTCACACTCGTCGTGCGGAGGTGATGGCCACAAGAAACTCCGTCTTCCACGATAGGAATTTCAGAGGTGCCGAATGCAGAGTCTCGAACGGAGGACCCATTAGCCTAGTCAGCACCACATTGAGCTCCCAAGCCAGGGCCGGAGCCTTCACCGGCAGGAATGAGCAGAAAAGCCCTTTCATGAACTCCTTAACCAGGCGATGAGACCACAGCGACGACCGTCCTGGAGTTCTGGTATAGCGGGAGATGGTCGCCAGTTGAATTTTGATGGAGGCGTGCACCAGCCCCGCCTTGGCCAGCAACAGCAAGTACGGCAGCACCTGAGGGGCCGCATTCCGTAGAGGGTTTATCTTCTGTGCACAGCACCAGATGGTGAACCTCTTTCATTTATGTCCATAGCACTTAAGAGTCAAAGAAGCCCTGGCCTTGGCAAGCACCTCCTTGATATTTGCCTGGATCTTGTACCCTCCGAACTCTAGTGCTGCAGGAGCCAGGCCTGCAGGTTCAGTGACCCTGGGTCGTGGTGCAGGATCGCGCCTCCTTCCAAGATCTGAGTCCGCTGGAAGCTTCACTGGAGGGGACGCCGACATGTCCAGAAGGTCCTGGTACCATATCTGCCTCGGCCACGCTGGTGCGACAAGGATCATCCTGCACCGGGACTGTCGGAGTTGACTGATGAGTTGCAGAAGCAACAGCGGGAACGCATAAAGGAACAGGCCGTCCGAGGGGAAGGAGAATGCATCACCCATGCTCCCGGGCTGGGGAAACCCTCTGGTGAACCTCCGGCACTTGTTAGTCGCCGTCGCAAACAGATTGCCCCATCGTCGGAATAGAAGATCCACTTGATCATGCGGAAGCTCCCACTCATGGCAAGAGCGCAGCTCCCTGCTGAGTGAGTCGACGACGGTGTTCTTCACTCCTGCTAGATTAAAGGGTACCAGGAACATTGCTTGGGCGACGGCCCAGTGCCATAGATCCGGTGCTTCCTTGGAGAGAGCTGGGGGGGGTTGTGGGGGGGGATCTGGTGCCCCCTGCTTCCGAATGTAGAATATCATGGTCATGGTGGTGTTGTCAGTGAAGATCCGCACCACCTTGCCCTTGAGGGAGGGAAGGAAACGGCCTGGAGCTCCAGGACGTTGTTGTGCAAAGACTTCTGTGGAAAGTCGAGGATTTACTGTCACCCCGAACGATCTGTCGCAAGGGAAGCCAGGCAGGACACAGTATCTGAAAGTGGGAAGACCGCTCCAGCGGGGGCAGTTGTTCCTGGCAGTGGGCGCAAGTCGGTGTTTCGTCCAGAGGAAGAGGAGGTCTCGACGTGGAGGAAAGCTGAAGGTCGATGCTAGCCTGGGCCCTGTTAACTAACTTTTCCTGACTTTATCTTAATCTTTTGTGAACTTTCTACAAAGACTCTTTGGGCATAACCCCACTGTGTGATCCTGGACACATTTTGCTTGCTCTCTCAAAGAGTGGGCCTGGCATTTGAACTTCCTTGCTCCCCAGTAGACTTTGCCTAACTGCCTCAACGTGGTTCTTTGAAAAGTATTGAATATTGTATGGTTTCATAACTCTGCCCCCCCCCCCCCCTTCCCTTTAACTTATTAGAGTGCCATCTTATGTCAAGCGCTCACCTCTGTCTGAAATTAAGTGGTGTTTCTCATTAAGACTTGTCTAATGAGTAATTAGGGTTGTATATATATATAATAGTGACTGTTGAATTTATTTACCTCTCTGTGCTAGTGTAATATAAAAGTGTGTCTTTAAATAATTATATACTTTTTCACCAAAGCTCTGGTCAGTTTTTGCTTGTGCTACTGTGTCTCTGTACCTATTGTGTAATACTCTATATACTACCTAACTCAGCTACCAGGTAAATCTGGGTGGTTCAGACTTCTACCAATTGGGTTTACTGCCAACCACCTGTAGTCCTAAATCTTTTGCAGTGGTCCCTAAGGCAACTGCACAGGTTTCTGCCTAACACTTGTGTATGGGGATGTTGAAGTAAGCATCCTCCAAGTGCAACAGCGACAGGAAGTCTTCCTTCCTCCAGCTGTCCCAGCACGTGCTGGCTGGTGACCATCTGGAACTTCTGTGACAATGTATCTGTTGTGGCGTCAGATCTAGAATGGGTTGCCAACTGCCCGTCTTCTTTCGGACGAGGAAATACTGCGAGTATACTCCGGAGTCTCTTCGGGACGCGCCCTTTTGCAGCACTGCTCGTAGAAGTAGTTGTGGAACGTGGTTTTCCCTGGCCACTGGTGGAAAACAGGGACACTTCCTTTGGAACTCCAGGGTGTGTCCGTGGGCCAGGGCATCCAGCACCCAATGGTCGGTGGAGATGGACTTCCACATGCCGACGAAGTTAGCCAGCCGGCCTCCCACCGGGGTGCTAGTGAGGGGGGCTGCCATCCCGGCTGGTTGTCCTGCTTTGCCGAGGCCGTCCCACCTTGGGCCCTTTGGCGATGACTACAATTACCTCCGGCCTTGCAGCTTCCTCTGTAGGCTTCCTAGGACGAAGAACGGGTCGCTTGACGGTCTGAGGAAAAGCTGCCACCGAATCCTTTGGAGGCACCCTGTGACTTGCCTCTGGAAGCTAGAAAGGATGGCCGTCGTCGTTGGAGCGTGCCCAAGGCGTCTGGGTCTGCCTTGATGGCCTGCAGCGACTCGTCCACCGCCTTGCCAAACAAGATGCCACCGTCCAAGGGCATGTCCAATACCCTCGTCTGGATGTCCTGACAGAAGTTGGTGGCCTTGAGCCAACCACACCGGCGAAGGCAAACAATGTTGCACTCGGTGGAAATCGGTGTCGGCCATGTCTGTGGCCATCGTGGTGGCATGGTCCAAAGCCACCTAGTCTTCTTGAAGGATTTCAAGAGCCTCCGCCCTCTTGTCTGGGAGGAAATCCAGGAGAGGGGCGATTTTAAACCACAGCTCCCTGCCATAGCGGGTCACGATGGTGTTGGCCGCCTTAATGGTCGTCAGCGCCAATGAGATGACCTGTCGTCCCATGGAGTCTAGCCTCTTTCACTCATCGTCCGGTGGGGAAGAGGAAGCCGCCAACCCCGCAGATTTCTTCCTGGCCGCCGTTGAGATCACCGAGTCCAGGGATGGCTGCACTCTGAACCCGGTATTTCTTCTCGTACCGGTCTCTCTTCGCCGGGGTCGAGGATGGGTTCTTCAGGAGGGACAGCCCTTCGTCCCAAATGTCATCCAACAGCGGGATCGAGAGGAATGTCTTCCTCTTGGCCTCTCGTCGCTGGTAAAGGAAACTCTCCTTTTCCTTGGGATTGAGCTAAAACAGCTCCGAAGCCCTAGACATGGCGTGGAAGGATCCGATCTCATCAGGGGGAGAATCCCTGGGTACCGGCAACAGGAGATCTGTTCCGTCGTCGTCCGTACAGATCGTCGCCGTTTCAGGCTCCGTCTCGTCCCTCGGTGGAGGGGATGGATGGTACCATGGAGGAGGATGGATTTGTCTCCTTAGTTGGCGGTTCCTCGGACGGTCCACGCGCCGGGTCGCCCTTCGGCGTGGGCAGACTTGTACGTATCTCCATACATAGGATGTGCAGAGCTTGTAGGATGTCCGATCTATCTGTCGGTGGAGGAGGTGGTTGCGACGGGAGTATCAGCAGTTCCTCCCCGCCTTGTTACTCGTCGGTGCCCTTGTCGCTCTTCCCATCCGCCTCGTCAGGGTCCTTCCCATAGGGCCCGGCCTCGATGCCCTTTTCAGGCACTGCCAGGCCTGAAAGTTCCTCATTGGAAGAGATCTCAGTCTAGCTGGACGACTGCGCCCTCCTCCCCCCCACCCCCTACCCACTTCTCGGCCAGGGGCGACTGCCTCTGGGAGATGACCAGCATCTTCACGGAGTCTTCTCAATGCACACGAATGACGATTCCCTCCAGGCGGGCAGGGAAACTCAAATCTTGGTGGATGTCTCTTGGGAACCTGCATCTGTGGCCTTCGCCAGGGACGCCACCACTCCTTCAATAGATGCTTTAGCCTGGTAAACCTGGGCCTTCATGACTTTGGGCACATCTGAGGCCTTCACCGTGGGGGTCCGTGCCTCGCTCCCCCTTGGCTTTCTCCGTCAGAGTCAACTGGGACTTCTCCCGAAGTTTACCCGGGTGCTCTGACTTCCTTTTCTTTGCTGAGCCGGAGCGTTGGCTCGTGGTTGACTGCGTCGGCAAAGCTGCGCCCGGCCTGGCTGCTGCAGAGCCCATACCAATGGCGCTCCCGGTGCCCACGGTGCTTTGCCTTATGTTGGGCCCCTGTCGCCGGAGCACCCTCAAAGTTTTTAGAACACCGATCAGACATTCTCTTGCGAGATATACATTGCCGAGGCTCTCCTTCCACCGGGCTCTTAGTCTCCAGCCACTTAGCGAGCCACTTGGTGAGCCACTTGTGACGGTCCTTCAAGGTGCGGGTGGTCATGTCCTTGCAGTATGCACAAGCCTCCTCCACGTACGAGCTGTCCGAGTGTAGGCAAGAAAGGCACAAGGAGACACCATCCTCCAGGAAAACGTTTCAGTAGGCAGTATCCTGGGCAGATCCTGAACAGAGGTGTCGAGTCCCCTTTATCTTCGGCCATGTCCACGCAGTGTAGGCCTCCAAGAGTCTTCTGGGATCCTCCAAGAAGTGAACTCTATGAAAAATCGCCCTTGAGGGACGTAGAAAGCTCAGAACAATGGGTCCCCATTAGTCGGTTGGTGGATCGATGGAGCACAAGGCTCGATTGACCGAAAAATGGAGCAAAACATAGTAAAAGCTCGAGAGCTATTCGCACAAGGACTACCAACACTTGAACGTGCGGTAAAATTCTGAAGATGGCTGCCAGGGAAGAGGCTTAGGTAGAGGGCAGTCATTGGTTGGGGGCAGTATGACCCAGAGACCAGTGATTGGTTATTATGAGAAAGACACTTTAGAAACGAAACTGATTTCTTCTTTACCGAGATTCCCAGCCTGACGGGGAATATTCATGAGCATGTGAATCCATACCAGACCCCATGCCGGAGAACATCCCCAACAGCAACTTGACGGTTCGCACCGTAGCAGACTGTTCAGACGACAGGTGCTGTACCCTCCCTAGTATGGCTACCACCCTCTTTACTGATGTAGCTGCCAGACAAGCCACCATAAACAGTGCATGCCCGCAGAAACAGAGCGTTCTGCGATGGTTCCAAGCAGGACTTTGGATAATTTATGGGCACTCCCAGATCTGTCAGCAGATGGACTGTCCTTGCGGTGTGCTGGCTCGCAAGATCATCGGAGCGGGATCAGATCAGCCAATAGTCCAGGTAAAGGTAAACATGGATGCCCTTGAGACAAAGATGTGCTGCAACCAGATCCAGGCACTTTGTGAAGACCCTCGAGCCAATTTCAGGATGAAGGAAGAGTCTTGAACTGATAGTGCCGTCCCTGGACCACGAACCGCAGGCACTTGCAGTGCTTCCGAAGGATGGGGAAGTAGCTGTCCTCCAAGTCCAGAGATGCGAGGAAGTCGCCTGCCTCCAGTTGGCAGAGCATGTGCTGCAACGTAACCATCATGAATTTCTGGGTCTTCAGGTACTTGAGGCGTCAAGTCCAGCATCCGCCTCCAACCTTCTGTCTTCTTTCGAACCAGAAAGTATCTTGTGTACACCCTGGAGGTGCTGGGGGACTGGTTCCATTTCCGCTTTTTAACATGGCTGGGACCTCCTGCAATAGCTGTGCTGCGTGTTCTTGACACGCTACAGAAGGAATACAGGAACACCTGCGCTGGAACTCCAAGGTGTGCCCCTATCAGAGCATCCAGCAACCTACACGTCGGTGGTGATGTGGTCCCCATGCGCTGACCAACCTAGCGAGCCAGCCTCCCACTGGGGTGCACTAGTGGGGGCCAGAGTCCACGGCCGGTTCAGGCCTGCTTAGGCGCTGGGGTCCTGCCCTGTGGGCAGCGCCAGTGCGGTCCTCCGCTGCTGTATACCTCTGAGCGGCTTCTGTACGCCTCCTGTGTCGTGGAATGGGAAGGCTGCCGATAAGAGGTGGTGTAGCCGTTGGAGGACCTGCCAGGTTTTCCCCCCTTGATGAATGAAAGGGCTATGACCAGACATTGCTGCAGGGTACCCAGCGAACTCACCTTCTGCGTCAGTCTTGATGAGCTAAAGAGACTCGTCGACCGCCTTCCTAAACAGGTTCTCCCTGTCGAATGGCATGTCCAACACCATCAACTGAATGTCCACCGACGAAGACACTGATGGTGTGATCCGAGGCCTCCTCCCCTCCTGGAACAGCTCAAAAGCTTCCGCCTTCTTGTCGTCAGGTAGAAAGTTACAAACATATATAGAATTAAAAAAAAAAAAAAACACGAGCCCATCTTGTACCAAAGCTCCCATCGTAGCATGACTAAATGGCCAGCGCATTTGCAGCTTTAAGGGTGCTGGAGTCCATATGACATGCATTACTCACCGTAATAGCATTTCTGATGATTGTATCTGCTTAGATTCAAATGCTCTGCATATAGTCCGACATCCAGTGGTAACCGCAGAATATTGCCTCTGGTCTTTCGAGAAGCGATAGGGGATGCTGACATGGGTGTGCCTGTAACACTATCCGTGACGTGTAGTGTACCCAAAATCCTTCACGCATCGAGGTCCCTCCGATTGTATTTCTTTCGGCCATGAGGAAGCCCAATGACTATCGTGAGTGATTACATAAAAGAGAGAAAGAAGAAAGAAGTCCATGTTCCTTCCATCCGAGCGGGGAGGAAGGGTGGGCGCAAGTGATTAAAGCAGATACAATCATCAGAAATGCTATTACGGTGAATAATGCAGGTCTTCTGATGCTTGTTAATCTGCTTAGAATCACATGCTGTGCATAGACTACCAAGCAGTACCCGGAGTTGGAGGTGGGTTGAGAGAAGGAACAGTAGTGAAAAGATGTCTTAATACTGCCTGTCCTACCTGAGAATCAGACCTAGAATGAGTGTCTAGGCAATAGTGTTTTGTAAAGGTGTGTACAGAACTCTAGGTTGCCACTTTGCAAATGGACGCATGGGGAACATTTGCAATGAAAGCTATGGAAGCCCCACTAGCTAGAGTTGAATGTGCTCTCAGCTTGAAGGTCAGTTCTCTCTTAGCAAGAGAGAAACAGAGTATGATGCATTTGCCAATCAACCTTGAAATGGACGATTTAAAGACAGGCTCCCCTTCTCTACCAGCTGCCACTGAAACAGAAAATTGGTTCGTTTTTCTCAGTGGTCTAGTTCTTTCCAGGTAAAACATGACTGCCCTGCGCACATCTAATGTGTAGGCTTCTTTCGGCCACATTAGTGGGATTCTGGAAGAAAGTAGGCAGTTCTATTTATTAGGTCACATGGAGATTTATGGTCACCTAATCTCTACCTTGCTGTGCTCTATGGTCGCACAGAGACTACACTGTTATTCGTTGCACCTCCTGACTGCTTATGCTTTCTTAGCCCTAGTGTGAATTTTGTATCTAGGTGAGCACTGTCTGCACATGCATTTTAGCCCTAGTGTGAATTCTCCATCTAGGTGAACCCTGTCTGCACATGCATTTTTAGCCCTAGTGTGAATTCTCCATCTAGGTGAACCCTGTCTGCATATGCATTTTGCATCCTGGTAACTAACTAGCATGCCTCCCCTGCTCAGTAATTGCCTTGCCTGCTCCCTGCTCCTCTTAATCACCATAATACTGTACAACATGCCGCCTCAACATCCAACTACAATGTGCGCGACCTTACCCAACTCCATTTCATCCAACAGCTCACCGCTAATGATAATTGAGGCACCTCCAGCGCTACCGACTAGCATCCCTTGCCCCACTATAGACAGGAACACAAAAATCAGAGCTAACTTAGCCAAACTCTACGAGCCACTCGCCCGTTCCATGCCCACCACTAAGACTCAGCTCCACTCCCACCAGCCCGAACAACCACAAACCTAAACTATCTTTGAACCACCTTACTAAACATTCACCTTATCCCACCAACCAGAGAAGTACTAAACCCACACAGAAATTGTCGGCCTCTACTACCACTACACATATAGTGAGCCCCCAAATCAAGGGAGCTCTAATCAACGCTAGATCATTAGTAGCTCACGCAACTGAAATTGCAGACCTAATCATCAATGAAGACCTGGACTTCATTGCTATCACAGAGACCTGGCTCCATCCGGCAGCAGGCCCCATGCTTACGTCAGCTGTCCCTGATAACTACACCATCCTGAGACAAGACCGACCTAACTCTAGAGGAGGTGGTGATGCCATCATTCATAAATGTAGCCTTCCAATAAGAGCAGCTACCACCATCAGTGTCCCTTCTTGCGAACTACTCTCAGCCAAAGTTCCCATTACCGATACCCAAACCCTTAACATCCATGTGATCTATCGCCCTCCAGGCCCATTCGATGAGGATCTTAACACTATCCTATCCACTAACCTAAAAAACCCACACAGGTACTCACCCTTGGAGACTGTTCTTTCCCTCCCCGTTCCACTGGAACACTATGTATTAAGTTTGTGTTCCGACTGCCCCGGTCTCCGGGGGGCCGCCTAATAAAGCTTCTCTCGCTTACCTCTGCTTTAGCGATCTATTTCATTGGCGACGAGGATGGGATCAACATGGGTTTCAACGACCCCGAAGACCAAGCTGACATCACCACGCTTAACACCCTCACCGAATTCGGATTTACTCAAAGAAGCCTTAAACCCACCCATGACAAGGGCAGAATACTTGCCTGGGTGGCGGACTACAACTGCCTAGCTAACATTACTGACGTCTCACCACTAGCCTGGACTGACCACCACCTGGTATCATTCTTGCTGTCCACCACTAGACCTCCTCCTATGCAGCCCAGTAGGGCCGCACCCACACTCGCAAAAAGAGTATCACGGTGGAGAGACTTATCCCCAACCTGCTCCCCACCCTCAACTCACTCCCTGACAACTTGGATCCTGAGACCCTGGTTGAGGAATACAATAAAATTATGTCCACTTCCCTGGACCTAATCGCCCCCCTCAAACTCAGGCCAAGCAAGCCCAAAACACACCTGAACAATTGGTATACACCATTCCTCAAAAACGTAAGACAGCAAAAAAGAAATTGTGAAACCATCTGGAAAAGAGACCCATCATTAGCCAATAAAATCAAATTCACCAAACTAGCGGTCCTGTACAAAAAATAAATCATCCTAGCAAAACGTATCTCCTTGGACTCCCGTATCTCCCAAGCCAGTTCAAACATGAAGGAACTATTCTCTATTCTAACAGTAGAAAACCCCATAGCACCACCGGACACCTGCATTAAAGATAAGAATTGGTGTACCGATATCCAAAATGCCTTAGCCAACAAAATAGCTACGTTACAAAATAAAATATCTTGTAAAAAAGCATCCTTGAACAACCCTGCCTTGTCGAAGCCACCCGTGAAGCAGACTACAAGTGAATATACACGATTCAATTTTCCAAAGTGACCATACTCGAAGTCGAAAAAATCATTAGTCATTGAAGCCCTCTAACTGCCACGGAGACCTATATCCACCACAGCTCATAAAAGACGCTGCCCGCGACCTCTCCCAATTTATCACAAAGCTCATCAATGCCTCCTTCTCCACTGGGTCCATCCCAACCAACCTAAAACAATCCTGGGTATTACCTCTACTAAAAAAAACCTACTCTTGACGCAGCTACCCTCATTAATTACAGACCCCTAACAACGGTACCATTCCTCTTGAAAATCCTGGACAAGGTTGCCTATGTTCAAATACAGAAGCACTTGGAAGAACACCACCTGTTAGGAGCCAGACAATCAGGCTTCCGACCCCAACATTGGACTGAGACAGCTCTCATCGACCTTAAAACACAGATCGATCTGCGTAAAGACAATGGCCAAGCAGCACTACTCCTCCTACTCGACCTCTCTGCAGCATTTGACCTGGTCGACCACTCGGTCCTCTGCACTCACCTACACACGGCCGCCCACTTCTCCCCAGAGGCCATTACATGGATTAGAGCTTTCCTCGATGGCAGAACCATGAGGGTTTTTTTGTTTTGCCTACAGGTGCTGCAGACCCCATACCCATCACCTGTGGCGTACCCCAGGGCTCCTGTGTCTCCCCCACACTGTATAACATTTACCAAACCCCTTTTCGATGATCTGGATCATCTCGGTATCACCTACACCAATTATGCAGATGATACCCAGATCCTCCTTCCACTTTCTGGAGATTATGGAAAGGATTTGGCCTTGGTGAATAGGGTTTATATCATCCAGGCATGGATGGCCACTCCTGGTCTATGCCTGAACGATGATAAAACTGAACTAATCCCCTTGGGTACCACTGTCAGCCTAAAGAAATTAAGCCCAGCTTACTCAATCTTCATAATTGATGGCAATACGATCAGAGTGGGACACGAAGTCAAAACATCGGGCTTCTACCGGGACTCCAATTTCACCTTTAACAGACAGGTGAACTCACTAGCCTCCTCCACGGTTTACACATGCAAATTGATCCGTACAGCCAAACCTTTTCTATCCGACACCAGTTGCCTGACCCTGGCCAGAGCCCTCATACTATCCCGTTTAGACCACTGTAACGCCCTTTATCTTGGGTCCACCAAAGCCACTACTAGCAAGTTACAAACCCTCCAGAACAATGCACTCAGAGCGGCCATGGGCATCTCAAGAAGAGACCCCAGCACACAGCCAGCAGAACAACTGGACCCCTATCAGACAAAATCTCCCTAAAAACTGCCTCACTCACCCACAAGTCCCTCAATAACGCAGCACCCATCTACCTGATCAGCAGATTTCACAGACTGACATCCTTGAGACCGACAAGGACAGCATATAGAGTCTGCCTCTCCGTCCCCAACTACAAACGCTCTACCATAGGAGGTAACAGTTTCCCAGTGAAAGCGGCTAAACTGTGGAACTCCCTACCACCCACCCTCAGAATGGACTTACCCTACCAAAACTTCCGTTCTCCGTTCCAAGATGATGTCTTGGCTGAAGACAGCCATGGTCTAAACATACTGAACCAGGCTCCGCCTCCCCCTCTTGTCACTTGGACATACTGGACAGAGAACTGTTAACTGTATATATTCCTGCTTACTTTCATTATTATTGTGTTTATGCCTTGTATATATTTTATTGTCTGCAACTAAGCTTTGCATATTCCTGTATCTGTTGCGCCCTGTTACCCTAGGGTATTCCGTCGCATTACAAATAATAAACAAACAAACAAAACTTGGAAATAAATGTAGGCGCAAATCGAGGGCGAGTGAGCAGAACCACAATCTCTGAACTGTAACAAAAGGGTATAGAATTGAAAGAGCATGTAGTTCACCAACTCTCCTTATAGAAGTGATAGCCACTAGGAAGGCTGTCTTATAGGTAAGATCTTTGAGACTTGCCTTATGCATAGGCTCAAAGGGAGACCGCATAAGTCTAGTCAATACCACATTTAGGTCCCATCCGGGAGCTGGGTTAAAAATGGGGGGGGGGGGGAGGAGATTCGGGGTGCGAATCCTTTTAACCCCTTCCATTAAAGCCTTAATAACTGGTATTTTCCACCACACCACCTTCTGTTGTGACGTAGTGTAGGCTGACAGAGCAGCTAAGTGAACCTTCAGGGAATTAAAAACCAGGCGAGTCAGGTACAATACAATGCGAGTTGGAGAGCAGTAAATATGATTGAATCCCTTTGAATTGCACCAGACAAAGTGCTTCCATTTACTGGAGTAGCAGCATCGGATGTTAGGTTTTCTCACCTCCCTAAGCACGTCCATGCATTTCTGAGGAAGTTGTAGGTCCCTGAACTCTGACCTCAGGAGCCAAGCCGCTAAGTTCAGGGTTTGCGGGCATGGGTGAAGAGTCTCTCCCTTGTCCTGAGATAACATTGTACAGGCAAGGCAGTTTAATTGGAGGAGATAGGGACATCTCCATCAGATGAGAGAACCAGGATTGGCGGGCCTGCATGGGGGCCACCAATATCATGGCAACTGGTTCCTGGTGCATCTTGTGCATGATCTCGTTGAATAGGGGTGTTGTGGGGAAAAAGCGTAAACAAATTTCCCTGACCAGGTTACCCAGAGACCGTTACCCTTGGATCGGTTCTGGGGGTACCTGAGGTGTAATCTTGGCTTTGGGCGTTCTCCTCCAGAGTTGTGAACAGGTCGATCCCTGGGAAGCCCCATTCTGCGAAAACGTGGAGACGATGTCTTCGTGTAGTCGCCATTCGTACTCTACGGGCAGTGGGAAGTCTCTGCTGAGCACGTCCGCTAGAATATTGAGTTCCCCTGGAACGTGTTGAGACAACAAGAACATCCTGTGTCTGACAGCCCATTTCCAAAAGTTCTGGTACAGTTTGGTTATCCCTGGCGAGTGTGCCCCCCTTGCTTGTTCAAGTAATACATGGCTGTGGTGCTGTCTGTGAGAATCAGGACTGTCTTCCCCTGTAACTGTCTGAAAGGCTTTCAGTGCCTTGAATACGGCCAACAGCTCCAACAGATTTGTGGTTGGACGCCATTTCTGGGGAACACGTGCTGTGCGAAGTCTGCTGAAGCAGGTGCCCCCCCCCCACTCCGTGAGATGAGTGTCATGAGAGTAGCTTCTACTGTGGGGGTGGTGACGGTTTTCCCCTTAAAGAGGTTTTCCTTCAACCACCACTGCAGAGCGAGAACGAGGGCTGGCGAGACAACCACCAGATCTTCCCATTGTCTGCTGGCCTGACACCACTGGGTGTTGAGCCACTCTTGCATGGGACGCAGAGGCGCGTGAGGAAGTAAATGCATGACCCCATCATTCCCAACAGTCGCATGGTTTTGCGTACCGTCGCCTCTCCACCGGCTACATATCGAGGGATCTGAAACATGTTTTGAACCCTCTCGTTGGAGGGGGAAGACGAGTTTGGGGGACGTCTTCTGTCCGAATTAGAGCCCCTAGGAATTGTTCGACCCGACTGGGGTCTAGGCTGGATTTCTTCTCGTTGATTGAGAATCCCAGGCTGAATAACAGGTCTATCGTCTTTTGGGTGTTCAACAGGCATGTTCCGTAGGAATCCCCGGTTATGAGCCAGTCGTAGAGGTAAGGGTAAACCAGAACAGATTCTCTGCGCAGGTGTGTTGCTGCCACCTGAATAGCCAATAACACCACTCTGTTGGCTAGCTACTCATATGTACAGTGGAATTTGTTGCAAGAAGGCCTTCAAGTAGTCCCCTAACCAATGCAGGCTAAACTGCTTGTGGTTGTATCGGAAGGCAAGCAAATCA
This sequence comes from Ambystoma mexicanum, assembly GCF_040938575.1. Lineage (NCBI taxonomy): Eukaryota > Metazoa > Chordata > Amphibia > Caudata > Ambystomatidae > Ambystoma > Ambystoma mexicanum. The sequence goes on along the minus strand of NC_090936.1, from coordinate 133,925,470 downwards.
ACCACAACATTCTGAAGAACACTTTGGACGCTGCTGAAACAGCGGGAAGGACCATGGCCCAGGGTACACTACTAAAACGGCACGCCTGGTTGAGGAACTCTGGTCTTAAGCCTGAAACCCAAGAAGCCTTAATAAACAAGCAGGGGAGGAAAGGGATCCTCGACAAATTTACTCTTCAGAACGTCAGGATTTCCTTTCAAAGTCTTGGATAAAGACGATGGGCTCTCAGAGTACTCTTTGAGGCACTGGGCATTATGATGGGTCTTTAGACGCGTCTTTCGGCCGTTCTTTCCGTTTAGACGTTTGTTTTGACAATTCCTTTTGTTTAACTGCCGAAGCGATCCTCACGATACTATCGCTGATGCTCGGGGTTTCAGAGAGGTGTGGTGGTAAAGCCAGTGGCTGTGCGGTAGATTTCAGCGCCTCTGGGGCTTTAAGCAGTGTCGGAGCCTTCTTCTGAAGCGTCTCGATGGGCACGTGTGATTTGGTGCTAGCGCCCTTACTTTTGGATTGCCCGGACGCATGCCGAGGTTGTGGGGAGGGCTGCCGATCATGAGGTTCAGCAGGCGCCAAAGTAACCGACATGCCCGTTGGTGCTTTTGAGCGCTTAGACTGTACCGCCAAAGCAGAAACGTGCGTTGTGTTCTTAGTGTGAGAATCAGGTGCATCCCTGTCGCCGGAATATAACGTCCCCATAGTAGGACTCACGTCGTGCCTATCTGGGCTGGGGACGGACGCTGCGGAACGAGAACTTTCAGCAGTAAGGTCAATGGCCTCCGAAGTGAAGCCTTGGTCTTCGCTAATCCCTTTGCCACACTTGGTGGCTGTGGCGGCGGGGGAATTACTTTCGGCCTGCGACATACCGTAGGCCGACTACCGCTTCAAACAGCGCTCCTTAAGAGTCTTAGGCCGTAGGAGTTTACAGGCCGTCTCGTTGTGATTGAGGGGAAGACAATTGTTGCACCGACGGTGCTAGTCTTTCCACGGGTATTTCGCCTTACAGGAAGGACAAAATCTAAATGAGTCCTGTCCATCACACAGGATCGTGCTAGCGACACCAAAGTCAAGGGAACAAAGAGGGGCAAAAGGAAAGGCATTCTTGAAAAGAATAGGACCACCCCAAACCCACTCTTCCTACTGTAAAGGCCAGCCAGAAGGCCCGGCCACATGGTCGGCAGTGCCGACCAGATCAACAGCTGTTGAAATTCCGTCATCAGCAGTCTTCGGCGGTGGCACAGGAATCAGTCGTCAAAGGGGAGTGACAATGAGAATAAACGACCAACGGTCGAGAAATTTAATAACGCAATGTTTTATGAAGAGCTCCACATTAGGGCAACCAGATAGCTGGGTGGAGTAAAAACAATCTGAGGGCCCTCGACGCGCAAGTGATTTTGGGTACACTACACGTCACGTTAGGAATAGTGTTACAGGCACACCCATCTCGATGTCCCCTTTCGATTCTCGAAAGACAAGATGCAATACTCTGCGGTTACCACTGATGTTGGACTATATGCACAGCATGTGATTCTAAGTAGATTAGCAAGCATCAGAAAAATAATGCTCTTCCCCATAGTGTCCAGTTTCTTTCCCTCCTGGTCCAGGGGTACCAGGAGGATGAGGATGAGGATGATGGATTTGCAGAGATTTCCCTGCCCACGGCTGAGACCACAGAGTCAGGTGAAGGCTGGGACCTCAGACACTTGGGGGCCGAGTCTGGGAATCTGTACTTATCATGCCTGTAACGCTTGAGCAGGGCGGTGCTTGGGTTCTTCAAGACTGCCATGACTTCCTCCCAGATATCGTCCAGCAAAGAACTATCATGAAGATCCTCCTCCTGGACTTGGGCCTTTGAAAAAGAGCATTCCTTCTCTCCTCTGGTACTAGTTGAAAGAGCTTGGAGCACCTAGCCATCATCGAATGGAAAGACCCAACCTCATCAGGAGGAAAGGCCCCGTGAGCGTCCTCTACGGCCACCGGTTTCTCATCCGGCGGAACAAAGTCGCTGGCCTCATTTGTGTCCATAGCCGCTCGATCCACACCCCGTTGGGGTCAAATCACAATGCGGTGGAGTTAGCTGGTGCCTTGGGACAGCAGGGTCCTTTGACTTGTGTCTGGGAGGTCTTGGAGGACTTTCAGACAGAGCAGGGCCTGGTGCGGGAGGCAGCCTCTTCTGAATTTGTTACCAGTGTGTGCAGCATGGTCCGAATGCCCAACAAAACGTCCCTGGGGAGGTGTCGCAGGAATGATAGGTGGTGGCTCCGGGCTGGTACGCCCCTTTTGAAACCGTAGCCGATGGGGTTCGTCCTGAGGAACCACCTCCCTGACCCCCTTCATGGTCTTAATAGTAGCCCCCAGGCAGGTTGCCACCTTCATCAGAGCTAGTATAAACGTGCCAAGGGACACTTGGCTCAGCTCCCAACTCCATGCCCCTCATGGGTCATTGGGGGTTCTACTCCTTTCCTTTTCCTGAGCCTTCTGGGGTTTGGGGAGGGGCATCTGCACCCTTTCCAAGGGGATTCGCCATAGCCCTGGCACTACCCTCCCCCTGCAGGCAATGACACCTGCAGAGTAGCTGCCGCTGTGACTAGGCACCATCTTCGAGTTGTGGCCTCCCTTCGATTAAGTAGTGGTTTTCAACAGGGTCACTGACTTGACAACAGCGGTCGTCGAGGTTGCCGTTGATGCACTGTTGTCTTGGTTGAATGAGAAGGCAATGGAGATAGATAAGGGGCCACCTTTGACTTTTCTTTAGTCACCTTATCAGTCGATGGTATGCGTTCAAAGGGATCAGATTGATTCTTTGACTCTTGCTGGCAGGCTCACTGTGGATGTGGTTGTTGATGGCGATATTGCCCTTCCCAAACTGGGACCCGCAACAGTGGCGAACCCAGTGGGATCCGTGGCCTTGCCTTCTTTTTGACCGCTGCAGGAGGTGTCCTCAAAGAACCTCAACCCGTTATTGGAGGGAGTTAAATTGTGGTGTCGGCCGGCCCTGGAGGAAGCCTGATCCTGCCCAGAGGCCGGAGTCCGAGACCTTTACCAACTTTAACCATGCCGCCAACCTGCTGTAGCAGTCCTTCTTGGTCTTCAGAAATCCACGGCAGACCTCGCATTCCTCCTCATCATGGTCTGGATGCAGGCATTAAAGAAATTTGTGGTGTCGATCCTCCACGAAAACATTTAGTCCACGTTTTGCACAGAGTTTGAAGAGGCAGCTCTTCTCCGTGATCATTTCAAATAGTAGGCCTAAGCCTGGGCCGTACGATGAAGCTTGATCTTCACTGACAACAGGTGTCCGCTGCCGGCATTCGACCTCCAGCCAAACGAGGAATAAAGAAAATATAAACAAGTAAAAATTCTAAGGTAAGAAAAATTTCTAAATAGAAGAAAAAAAAAGAAAAAGAAAGCTTGGAAAGCACTAAGAGGACTCGCAACACTGAAGCAAGCAGTAAAATCTGAACATGGTCACCCGGGGTGGAGCTTTGGGAGAGGACAGTCATTGTTTGGGGGCAATAATAACCTAAAGGGCAGCGATTAGTTTAGAGAAGAACAAGTTACTTCTTACCTTGTAACGTTCTTTCGATGGGATGTTCCTCCGACGTATTCCTTATCTTAGACATCTCCTTCCAGCTCTGCTGGCCTCGGAAAATTTTTCTCTGGAGGGCGCTGCGCGTCGACGTCCGCCGAGTCGATGTCCCTCGACAGCGACCTGCATATGAAGGCCGCGCGCAGCGTCCGTTGCTCAGTTCCGTTTTGTAGCCCACAGTATTTATGTCTGGACTAGACTAATCACCCTGAAGGAGCGTAAGCTGCAACAACAAGGGAAGTAGAACTGCGGGGATGGATGGGAGGGTCGATAAGGAATACGTCGGAAGAACATCCCATCGAAAGAACGTTACAAGGTAAGAAGTAACTTGTTCTTCGAAGGGATTGTGTCCTCCGACGTATTCCTCATCTTAGATAGATATTCTATTATTGGAGGTGGGAGTACTGATTTCCTGCTGCCTTTTATTGATGAATAGAGTGCAATACAGCCCTTCCAAACCTAGTCTCTTGACTGGAGGAGGAATCCAAGTTGTAAAATCGTGTAACGGTATGGACGGACGACCATGTGGCGGCCGCACAAATGGCTTTAACCGGCACTCCTCTTTTGAGGGCTGATGAAGCTGCAATACCTCTGGTCGAATGAGCCCTAAGGCTTTGAGGGGGCTCTTTTCCTGCCAGTTTATAACATTCCAAAATGGCTAGAATGATCCATCTGGAAATGGTCTGTTTAGTTATTGGTAACCCCAGCTTGTGACCTGTGTAGCCTACAAACAGCTGGTCTGCTTGTCTTATCCTGGCCAGTCTACTGATGTAAAAACTTAAAGCCCTTCTAGGGTCCAGCCTGTGTAACCGCTCTTCCTCTTTCCCCGGATGAGGAGGGGAGGAGGATAGAAAGATGGCAGAGTAATCTTCTGAGTAATATGGAATTCAAAAACCACCTTTGGGAGGAAATTAGGCTTCACTTGCAGGACAACTTTGTCTTTGTGAAAGATTGTATGAGGGGGTTTACAAGAAAGAGCTTGTAAATCGCTCACCCTTCTAGCAGATGTAAGTGCTATTAATAAAACAGTTTTAAGGGTAAGAAATCTTAACGAACAAGAATGGAGTGGTTCGAAAGGTGTGCCCATCAGGAAAGTTAGGACTAAGTTTAAATCCCATAGGGGAACCTGGAATGGTCTTGGGGGATAAACGTTGGTTAACCCCTTTAGAAACTGCATTACCAAGGGTAACTTGAAATAGGATGGTTCTTCCGCAGTGCGCTTAAAGATGGATAGCGCTGCGAGATATCCCTTAATGGTGCCAACTTGAAGGCCTGAATTCGCCAAATAGAGTAGGAAGGACAAAACCATTGGTGTACCACATGAAAAGGGGTCGATATTCTTTTCTCTACACCAGCTGCAAAATCTGTTCCAACGGCAGCGGTATAAAGACTTTGTTGCTGGCCTCCTTGCCGAAAGCAACACCTCCATAACATCATCAGGGAGGTCCCAATCCTTGTACCTCAGCCTTTCAGAAGCCAAGCGTGAAGGTTGAGGGTTTTGATGTCTGGATGGAGAACCTGACCTCCCTTCTGTGGGAGTAGGTTCTCTCTGAATGGAAGTCGAATTGGAGGGCAGATGGACAAGTCTAGAAGGTCCGGGTACCACGTTCTCCTGGCCCAATCCGGGGCAATTAGGATCATGGTTTTCCGGAATCTTCCCAACCTCCTGATCATTAGAGGAATGACAGGGACCGGTGGGAACGCGTACAGAAGCGGAAACTCCTAGTCCACTATGAATGCGTCTCCCAGAGCTCCTCTCGGGGGAAATTCCCTTGAGCAGAACAGATCACACTTCCTGTTGACACTGGTGGCGAACAGATCCACCTGAGGGGTTCCCCAAAGGGCGAAGATCTCTTGAAGGACTTCCTGAGCTAGTTCACACTCGTGGGAGACTGTGCGCTGCCTGCTCAGAGCGTCCGCTGACAAGTTCTTCTCTCCGGCTAGGTGAACTGCCGATAGAGAGATTCCTTCTTGGATTGGCCAAAACCAGAGCTGCATCGCCTCTCTGCACAGGGGTAGTGATTCTACGCCTTCTCTTTTGTTGAGGTAATGCATGGCCACTGTGTTGTCCGTCATTATCAGGACATTCTTCCGTTGTACAGCTGGCAGGAATGCCTTCAGCGCAAGTCTGATGGCCCTCAGCTCTAACAGGTTGATATGTAGTCTGGACTCCGATGGAGACCAACGACCGCTGATGGTCAAGTCGTTGGCGTGGGCTCCCCACCCCGTGAGTGAGGCATCTGTGACTACTGTTATCTCTGGCCAGGGTTGCCAAAACTGTTCTCCCTTCAGAATGTTCTCCTGACAGGCCCACCACTGAAGGTCTCGAGCCACCCTGTCTGTCATTCTTCCTGAGAATTGTGACCACTGAGTCCTCAGTGCCCACTGGAGGGATCTCATTCTCAGGCGAGCCTCTGGCACTAGGAAAATGCAGGATGCCATAAGGCCTAGCAACCTCAAAAAGTCGAAGGCTTGGAGACGTTGGGCATTTTGGAACTTGGTAACCATCTGTAGAATATCTTGAGCCCTCACCTCTGGTGGTGAGGCTTTTCCCAGGGAAGTGTCCAGGATCGCTCCGATGAACTGGAGTCTCTACGATGGTATAATTTGTGACTTCTTTAAATTGAGGGAGAGGCCCAGTCTGTGAAGGGAGTGGCAAACGTGATTTAGCTGGATCTGAGCTTGTTCCGAAGATACAGCCCTGATCAACCAATCGTCCAGGTAGGGGTAGACTTGAATCCCTTCCCTCCTTAGACTTGCCGCCACTACCGACATTAACTTGGTGAAGACCCTCAGGGCGGAGGTCAGCCCAAATGGCAGCACTCGAAATTGATAATGAGAGTTGCCAATTGGGAACCCCAGGTATTTCCTGTGTTTGAGATGGATAGGCACATGGAAATAAGCATCCTGATGGTCCAGAGATACCAACCAGTCCTGGAACTGAAGGGCCTGAAGAATCTGAGAAAGAGTTACCATCTTGAATTGGTCTTTCCTGAGGAATTTGTTCAATTCTCGCAAGTCCAAGATGGGTCTCAGTCCTCCGTCTTTCTTTGGAATGAGAAAGTAAGGGGAGTACCAGCCCTTGTTCCTCTCCGCTACAGGTCCCGGTTCTATGGCACCTTTCTCTAGCAGGTCCAAAATTTCCTGCAAGAGGAGCGGATCTGGAGCTTTCTGAGGGCCGATCCCCGGTGGATGACTCTGAGGTATGCGTAGGAGAGGCAGGCAGTAACCTTGGGCAACTGTTTCCAATGCCCAAGCATCTGACGTGATAGCCTGCCATTCTGCCAGATGTTGAGTTAACCTGCCTCCTACAGGTGTCCTGTGAGGGAAGTCCTCAGTGTGGTTTTGGGGCGGCTCATGCAGATGCTGATGGTAAAGAGGCACCTGCTGTTGCTGCGGCTTTTGAATATCTACCCAGTCTACATCGGGTAGTTCTTTGTCCTCTTTGAGCCGGTCGTCCTCTACCTCTTCCGAATGCGGAGTAGAAGCGAAAGGACTTGCCCCTCGCAGAGGTTCCTGTGGGACAAAAAGGTGTCTGACGGATTGCAGCGCCTAGGGATTTTGCTGCCGCTTTTGATGTTTGCAGTTTTTCTAAACTGTCATCCGCCTTTTTCCCAAACAAAGAAGAGCCATCGAATGGCATGTTCAAGAGCCTGGCTTGCACATCTGGGGCAAAACCAGACTATCAACCAAGCGAATCTCCTGGCTGTTGTACTTGCCGCCATTGCTCTGCTGATACTGTCAGCCGAATCAATGCCCGTCTGGAGGGATTCGCACATAGCGTCTTTACCGTCCTGTATGATTTCCAGGAACGCCTCCCTTTCTTCTCCCTACTGGATGCAGTCAGCCGCTGTAGAAGCACACTCCCAAAGTGTATGGCTGAATCTAGCAAGGGTGCAAGCAGCATTAACAGATTTTAACGCCATGCTACATGCCGAAAAAGCTTTGTTTGCCATAGCATCATATTTCTTATCGTCCCTGTCCTGTGGGACGGTAGGGTAAGCAGTCTTGACGTCAGTAGAAGATGCTGCCTGTACCACCAGACTTTCTGGAGATGGGTGTTTTGACAAAAACTCTGGGTCTGCAGAAGATACCCTGTATTTTGTAGACAGTTTTTTATTTACTGCCGGGATGACATCTGGGGTTTCCCAGTTCGTCATAATCTTCCTCTGAAGAGCTTTATGAAAGGGCACTACAGGATCCTCCTGTGGACCTTTGTCAAGAATATCCGTGAGGTCATCTTGTTGGAAAGCCTGTGAAGGTGTTGACCACCCCATAAATTCTGTGATCCTGGTCATTCAGGCTCTATAGGGGGTTTCACAGCATGCTCCCCCGGGTCTGGCCTAGCAAACTCCACCTCACGGGAAGTGTCTAACCCACTTGCCGCATGTAAGGAATCATGAAGATCCTTTAACCTGCGTTCTTCTGAGGATAACTCCTCTCTAACTGGGGTTGCAGGTCCCTGCAACTCAAATGTGTCTTCCTGTTCAGATAGTTCACCCTCTTCCATAATTGAGGATATAGTTCTCAATTGTTCTGAACTCACAAAGGGCGTAAAACCCATCTCCAAGGCAAAGGGTGTCAAACTTGTCATAATCGGCCTCGAAAACGTCGATGTCGTCGACGGCTTCGGGCGTGGTGTCGAAAACAAAGGCGGAGGCCTCGAGGACCTCGATAGAATTGGGATTCTACTCGAGGAAGACGACAATCTCGACGCCATCGTCAGAGGACCTGGGGATAGCCACTAGGTTCGTCGTAACCGTGACTTTCCTTAGCGTCGACGCCGGTGTCGAAGATGGCATTGAGTCGACAGACCCGTGTGTCGAAGGTCCCTTTGACAATGGCGTCGAAGACACCGACCTAGGCGTCGACGGAACCTTCGTCGATGGCGTCAACAGAACTTTCGAAGAAGGTTTTGGAGGTCATAGCTTTACTCGAGGGTTCGTGACGCGCTCGAGAAGCTTCCTTCGCCGGGTACTGCGACTCGCAGCGTTTTTGACCTTCGGGTCTTTCGACCAGAGAATCGCTCTCGGCAGTCTTCGAGGGGGTTGAGGCCGCTTTCTCGAAGACACATCATATTTTTGCGGAATTCCTCCCATTCAGCCCGGGAACTATGTTTCGTGGGGCAAGGGATTCTCTTTGGAGAAACAGAGGAAGAGGAGGACGTAGAAGGGGATCTTCGACGTCTCCTCTTCGAGTGCTTCGATCTCGAGGAGTGATGGGACCCACTCCGAGACCTGGAGCGCGAATGGTGACGAGGAGACTAATGTCTCGACTTCGTCGAGGAAGAAGAAGCTTTTAAAGTCTTACCTTTCTCCAGCTTCCCCCTACGCTCCTTTAGGGCCTTAGTTGTCATGGACATACAGCCCTCGCACTCCGAACAATGGTGTTCAGCTCCCAAACACCACAGACAAACTCTGAGGGTCAGTCAGCGACATCTTTTTCCCACAATCTCGGCATTTTTGAAGCCGGGCCGAGGGGTCGTCTGTTCCGACGAGGAAGCCATCGAGTACGGATCGAATATCTGGAGGTAAATAGGATAAATAGTCTACAAAACTGAGCAACGGTATTCCGAGGTACTGAGTAAGCGCGGAAAAACGGAACCGAGCAACGGACGCTGCGCGCGGCCTTCATAGGCAGGATGACGTCGATGTGCAACGCCCTCTAGAGAAACATTTTCCGAGGCCAGCAGAGCTGGAAGGAGATATCTAAGATAAGGAATACGTCGGAGGACACAATCTCTTCGAAATACAGTTTTAATGTGAAAGTGAAACTTTCTTTTACCGAGGATTCCCACCCTGCCGACGGGGAATATTCATGAGCATGTGAATCCATGTCAGACCCCATGCTGGAGAAATTGCATATAGCCCAAAAGTTAAAAGGGAACAATAGATCGATACACACTATGGAGAGAGATATGGAGATGCAGTGGGCAAACCGTCTCACCCTATGCGTACACACTGCGGGAAGAAACAAGGGTGTAGCCGCTAGACACTTTAACCTCTATTTGGCTGACCTTGGGAGAACATTTAAAAACTTGCACACATGCCGGGTAAAAATGGGCCATCAGACCAGTTGGTTAGCCTATGCAGACAATCTGTTATTACTTGATCACACCACTAAAGGGTTGTAGAACCTGATCTCAAAATTAGGAGAGTATGCGGATATAAATGGACTCAGTAAGTACAGCCAAAAGCCAAATAATGATATTTTCCCCAAACACTCGACAAAGTAAAAACAGTTTGTAAATTAAATGGCCTGCGATTAGAATGTGTTTCTTTCTATAAATATCTAGGGCTATAAATACAGAATACCCTGAAGTGGGCAATGCATTGGTGTCAAACCAAGATTAAATGGAATACAGCTGTACGTGCTATTCGCCTATTTATAGATCGGCAAGGAGGTATTTCCATAAAAACCATTCTTTTATATTTTGCAAAAGTAAGCCCTATCCTTTTTTTTATGGAATCGAAATTTGGGGTTACCAGTATGTTGCAGCACTAAAACGCTGTGAGAGTACTTTGCTTTGTCTACCGCAAGTTGTGTCCATTGAATATGTCTATTTAGTATTTGAACTTAATGGGATTGTGTAGGACTTTGTGAAAACTAATGTTTTACGAACACCTACGGCAGCTTCGGAATAGAACAACGATGGTGAGCTTCTTATGTGCTTTCCTTGAGATTGAAATTGTAAATCAATGGGTACATTAGGATCATTGCTTGCTCTGCATTCAGAGTGGTGTGTTGGGTGCCTTAACTTTAATTGGGATGGTGATGCACAGGTTGTTAAATCACAACTGAAATCGAGACTCATCACGATTAGTAAGGAGAAAAATTTAGTAACACTATATACTAAACGTACAGTGCATCGTTCTGTGCCTATATCTGCACCCGTTACAACAAACTATATTATATTGTGGATTATCCAAATACCTCGATAGCGAGACAATATATGCTACTCAAGTTCAATATAAGCGAAGCATTTACCCAAGGTGCTCGCCTTGGCATGGCGCGAGAAGAAAGATTGCTGATTATGTGGCACCGTAGCGATCAAAACTATTTAACACTTGCTAATAGAATGTGAGAGCTGGCAACAATTAAGGGCTAGCCATCTCAAATCTTATGACAGTTTTAATTGTCTTGATTTATCTTTGCTGTTGTCATTGTTTGGGGAGGGATGTGATCACAACTGGATATATTTTTTTTTATTTATTCCTGTGTTTAATCAATTAAGATTTTTACAAGTACCGTAGGCGAAGAAACAAAACTATTGTACTCAGGACACCACTTGCTCGATGGAAACACATTCTGTTTTTAGGAAAAAAAAAATCAACAGAAAGAAACTAACCAAGGCAAAAAGGAAGAAAGCTTCAAAAGGAAGAAAAAAGGGTGGAGCATGGAGCTGATATTTCCGCAAAAGTCATTTGTTGTTTAATCTTTTTGAGGGCCAGGTCCAACAGTTTGGCAGTAGCCATGGTCCATCTGGCGTTTTCGCCAGCTATTAAGCGACTCCAACAAACTTCCTCTTCCTTGATAGTGTGACAAAAGTGGTTCCAATTATGCCGCTCTCTCCTTGCTCATTTGGAGGCATGACATCAGAAAGTCTTAAACTTTCTGGTTGCTCTGGAGTTTCACACATTCAACACCGATTTGAGGTCACCGATAGTCTGATGGCCATGAGCTCTTGAGTCGGGAACAAGTTCAGGCGGGCTCTCAAAGAGTTTCCTCAGGGGCTTGTCTGGAAATTTAGCACAGTATTTCAATGGGGTTTTTAGCTTGTTAAAAGATGGAAGGAAGGTGTTTTAGCAGTTTATTGGCTATGGCTTTCTCCATCGTGATAATCCAATCTTGATGCTCCATTTTGGACTGGACTCTGAGGGTTGCCAATAAGAACGTCTTCTGTGCAAGCTAAATAGTTTAATTTGTCTTGGAGGATCTTTACTCAGTCATAAAGCACATTGCAGCGCCCACTCTTAATTTCTGCAGCCAACACCTGATACACTGGTAGAACGTCCACCAGCAAAGTTTGTAAGGTTGCATTGAGCTCAGCTCCACCACTGCCGCCAGGGACAACAGTCCAAGCTCCCGTCTGATTGCTGCCATGGAGGTGGACTTTGGGAGATCCAGGACCGACTTCGACAAGTAGCCTTCCAGTTTAAGCCATATTGATTTAGGAATGTTTAAGGTTGCATTAATTCCATATGTCAATGACGGAACCACTTTGGACTTGTAAAAGTGTATTGCCGGAGTTAATGAGAATTTTCTGAATTTTTTATCCACTACTCTTGTTTGAGCCTTGAGAGTTATCACTTTATTCCACAGAATTTTCTGCATTGTGTTCTCCCTTAACGAGCTGTCAATCTAGATGCCAAGATATTTGTATTGAGCGACTACTTCAATTTTTGTGCTGTCCAAGTGCCAGGATAGATGTTCTTAGTAATTTTGTGTCCTTTTTTGGTCTATTTTTTCGATCACCACAACTTTGGTCTTTGATTTATTGACTTCCAAGTTGTTATTTTTCATGTAGTTGGCCAAGTTGGTTAATTGGCGTTGGAGACCAATTTGGGTCTGATCTAATAAGATCAGATCGTCCGCGTACAGCAGTCTTGACACAGTGACCTTGCCTACCTTTTGGGGGGGGGGGGGTGGGGATCTGATTTTTCGCTCAAGTCTTGAAAGTCTCCCAAGAAGGCGATGAAGTGCCGGGGCAAGAGGGCAGCCTTGCTTTACACCTCGCTCAGATGGAATGTCATCCGAGAGCAGGTCCTGTTGGTTTAGACGAACGCGCATAGATGTATTTGAGTGGAGCGCTAGTATTGGTTCCAATATAGCACATGGACAATCCCAGGTTTTTAATTTAGACCCGGGTTTGTGGCGGTCTACTTGTCGAAAGCCTGCAAGAGGTCGACAAAGGCAAGGAAAACCTTGGGGGCACCGGACTTGACATTAGTTTTTATTATGTTCAAAAGGAGTAGGTTTACTGCAGTGCTTGCTTCTTTTAAAAAGCCTGTTTGGAAGAGATCTGCGCTCGGAGATATTCTAGCCCATTTCTGCAAACGGGAGAGCAGAAGAGTTGAAGAGCTTCCCAATAATGTCCAGAAGCGCTATTGGTCTATAATTGGCCGGATTCTCTCTGCATCCCTTTTGTAGATTGGAACTACAACTGCTTCTGTCCAGGATTTGGGCATCAGCTTTGTTTCCTCACATTGTACAAAGATTTTGCTAACCACAGACGCCCACTCTTCAGGATGCCTTTTCAGATCAATATTAGTGAGACTGTCCGGGCCTAAGGCTCTTGAGGACTTAAGTATGGCTCCTTTGATATCTTCCTCATCCATTAGGGTGACCCAAGCTGTTGCAAGGGCGGGACGGGAACTTGCTGCTGGACAAGGGAGAGCTCAAACAGTCGCAAAATGTGTCACCAAATTTTGTTCTGAAACTGAATTGAGAAGTGCGTAGTCTTTCTGGCTGTTAACTCAAAGTAAAAAATAAAAAAAATAAAAACAATTTTTTGGTGCTAAGGATCTTGAGCATGGCTTCCGCGCCATTTGATAGAGAGTAAATATCTGATGCTTAAGCCAGTATTTGTACTTCTTTGATTCGTTGCAGAAAGCTGCCCATGCTGCTTCTGTCCTACAGGCCAGTCCATTCTTTTCAGTTTTCTGCGTTGCAAAACCACCCTCACGTCAAAGACGTGTATAATTATGCGTGGGTTTCTGTGGGTTCCTGAAAAATGAACTCTGTGCCATCATATCATCAGTAGGGGCAGATAATCTGGTCTTGATGTTTCAGTCGTGGATGACTTTACCAATGTCGCAGAGGAGAATTTCTCATTTATCGCTCGAACATTGATAGACGAAGACGGGTTTGCTGCTGGTTTATTCCCCACTTTTGATGCATAGATTTTTTTCCCCCCAGACAAGCACCCACCCAAGACATGGTTAACAAATTGTGATCACTTTTAATAGTTCTATGCACCTCGAAGGTAGCTATGTAGGAAATCAGAGTGAGTTATGAATATATAGTCAAGAGTGGCTTTTGATTCTTGTTCTCATGTTGGAATCGTAGGGTCGCTGGTTTGCAGCCAAGCCACATTGTAAAATTTTCTAGATTTCATTAATTTCATCCAAGCCTGGCCCCTTTCGTCGGCTGACGAGCGTGTTGACGAGCTGTTAGTGACTGTTGTGGTCGATGCAGTTTGCGTTCAGGTCGCCACAGATGATTATGTTGGCGATGTCGTAGTCCATCTATATGGAGTCGATGACATTAGCAACTGTTGTGCAGAATTTTTTAGTAGTTGTTCTTGGAGGGGGGGGGGGGGGGTTCAAGTACAAGTTAATGATAGCAAGTTGGGAAGTAGTCCATAATTTAAATCCTGGAACTAGGTGGGACCATGAAGTTAAAATTGCTAGCATTTCGTAAGAATCCACCATTTTAATAATAATAATAATAATTTGGCACTTATATAGCGCTACGAACCCTCAGGTATCTGAGCGCTGCTTATTATTACCCACGGTGTGTGGTGCTCATTTATCGACCTCGGAAGGATGAAAGGCTGAGTTTGGCCCCGCCGGGATTCGAACCTGCGTTAGCAGGCTCTGCACGGATGTCAAAGCGAGCGCTCTACTCGCTGTGCCACTTGACCAGCTATATCTCTCATTGTGAAAACCGAGCCCACTCGAACTGCAGTCAAAAGGCCCAATGATGGCCAGCGCAGCAAAGCCCTGGATGCAGGAGAAAATTCCATACTGAACCCATCCAGGTATGGTTCATCTACGAGCCAAGTTTCTTGGAGGCATAGAATGTCAAAAGCCATCAAGTTCACGTCACTTGACCGAGTCCGGTGCATGCATCCTCTGGTGTTCCAGGAGCCCATAATCTTCGGTTTCTTGAGAGCTTTGGTAGATGGCGGTCGATGTAAATTGGTGGTTATAGGGGGAGAGGGGGGGGGGGGGGGGGGTTTGGAGGTACTTGCCATCTTCCTGATTTAGTACTGAAGGTGTCTTGAAACCACTTCCAGGGCCCTTTTGTGGAATTTTCGTCCAGTTGTCTTCGTGTTTTTAGTTGACAATGAGTGTTTTGATTTGTCCGCCACTGATTTGTTCGATGAAAGTTTCGGCGATTGGTCAGGCGATGGCAGTCTGGTACTTAGGGTTCTTGTTCGTGTGGGGGTCTGATGAAGCCGATGAAGCTCTTCTGCTGTAGTCGGCGGCGTCCCCTCTGTAAAAGCTGTGAAGCCTACAGTGATCTTCCTGGCATTTGTTTGGTTTGGGGGTAACAATTTTCTGAACGGATAGGACTGTAGGTCCATCGATTAGGTTTGTACAGATCCTCAGTGCATGATACAAAATGCTGTTTTTTTTGACGTTCTCTAAATGGCAGTTTCAGGCTTAGCCTGTTCAGTGTAGGAGTCTTGCACTTCCGACAAAGCAGTCCTGGAGCTGAAGGTCTTTGTTGACTTCTCTTGAAACCTCTTGTAGAGCTTTATCCTTGATATGCAGGTATCCCTTGGCTTTGTGTTCCCTGTGATACGGTTCAATCAATATGAAAACCTTAATTTTCAAACGTCGAAGGTTGTCTATTTTGCTTAAGTTCTTTAGGACTGTTTTCCTGTTCAAAACTATATATTCCTCTTTACTTGAGATTTGCTCAACTTTGAAGATGCAAATTGTTTGTTTTACCGTTAGTCACAGTTAAGGAAGAGGTTTCTTTATTGCCACTTGTCGCAGCGTTCAGCCAATTGTTTGGATGTTGTTCGAGTTTTGCCGTGGACAAGTGGTTTTGGAAGCTCGCACTAGGATTGGGCGGATGGTTTCGCTGGAGAGCCTTTTTTGCTGTAATGTCTCATGTCCAGGCTAAGTGACTGCTTCAGTTGGGACGGTGTGTGAGCTTCGAGGACTTAAATAGAGTTATAATCTTGCAGCGAGGTAGGTTGTGAACTACAGAGGGATGTTTTGACACCATCAGTGTGAGTAGATTTTTACTGTGTGTTGGGGAATACCTCAGGGGAATCCCAATGTTGAGACAAGTTCATCAGGTCACTATCAGTCTTGAAATCTTCCGCTGATCGAGGCTATTGATCAAGCGCGGGCAGGTTCTTGGATGAATTATTTAGAATTTCAAGTCTTCCTCCCATATTCGTTGTTTTGCGCTCGGGTCGCCATGCTGCAATATAAGAACATCATTTGACAAATTTTCAGCTGCTTGGTTTACAGCAATAACTTCCTTTGAATGTTTTCTCTGGTTCTGTTTATTAGTCTGTCCTTTAACTCAATTTTAGCTGGGCTCTCTGTCTGTAATGAGCGTGTTGAAACGGAAACCCTGGTGGTAGATTTAGTGAAGAGAGAAGCCAGTTCACAACGTAAATGGCCAGTAGAGGTTTGAGTGTCTCTCGTGACTTTGCTTACTTGGGTTTGAATCATCAAGTTTTTGCTATTGAGTTTTTCTTCAAGTATGGCAATTTTCGATTCAAAAAGAATGTGATGCTCTGTGGTTTTGATCTCCAAAGCGGTTATAAAACCTTCAACGAAGGTCAGTTTAGAGGTCATTGTGGCAATCATTGCTGTTTTATCTTTTAGAGAGTCGTTGATGGCTTCATAACATTTTTCAAATGGAGCTAGGGCAATCGTTACTGCCAATATAAGTGACAGTAAATCTGGCTTTTTGCTAGGGGAGTCCTTTTGTACTGACGATGAAATTTCGCTGAGTCGTCTGTTTTTAACAGGTGTTCGGATGGCCGAAGTCCAGAAGTTGTATTGGAGCGAATCTGGTGGTGCTGTCTCAGCTGCGTTTGTTGCCTCTCGATCTAAACTGAGGGATGCGGATACTTTGAGGTTCACTATTCTCTTTAGGTGTTCCCACAGTTTTCGGTCCGGGTCCCCCCTGTATGTGTGGTTTAATCCATGCGAGACGGCCTTTGCTACTCTGTGTCCTTTGCCGACCTGACTGGCGTGCTAGTTTCCGCGACAGCACCGGTCAGGAAATTAGTTGCAGTGCCTAGAAGAGACGATGGATGATCTTTCACCGGATCTTTGTTGCACTTTGAAATAACTGCAGGATTAGAATACTTTGCTATGGTTTTTCCGATATTAGAAGAGGTTTGATTGTCCAAGGTCGCAACTTGGGGCGTCTTGGCTTGAAATTGTACGTCAGGAATAGGAAGTTCTTGGTTAAGTAGTTGGTCGCTCCAGGTTGAGTCCGTTTTGCGTGATTTATTTGCTGGGGGCGTCTCTTGTTATTGCCTCCAGAATCTACAGGTCTGACAATTCTGCATCGAGGTCGAGCTTCCTTTTGTGCGGTTTAATAAAGTAGTCTTTTAGAGTGGATGAGATCAGCGGATTTGGCAGGGACTTGTCTGCAGTAGCATGATCACCCGAAACCACCTCTGATGGATCAGGTGAGTCGGGTGTGTAAAGTTCTTCCTCAGACTCTGAGTCTGTAGAATCAATTGAGACTGGTCCGAAATGATTCCTGTTGTGAGACAGGATGACGTTTTGTGTAGACCTCTGTGGATCTGGACTATTGTCTTGTGTCAGGGAGGGTCCTTTGCACAGCAAATTCCCTGGAGAGTCATATGCGGTGCCAGGCAGATGCATGTGAGGGACGTACGCTTCCCAATTAACCTCTGCTTTCCTCCGTTTTCAAGGGAGCGATGGTTAATTATAGATGTCTGGTCTGTCCGGAGTGAAGTTTCCAACCCTGTTCACCCCCACCCTGTCAAGGTCCAGGCGGGACACCACTCGCCACTGCGGTACACGGGTGGGGGTGTTGAAGCGGGATAGCTGCCAGGAAACAGACCAATCCTGCGTGAGTGCGCTCCCCAATTGGTCTGTGGGCGGTTGCATGTCTGAAGCCGGTGCCCCTTCGCCACCCAGAACCCCGCAGTTTACAGGCAAAGTTGGATCCACGCTCTGAGCGGTGGAAGCTACTATTGGAAGAACGGGAGGCAGTGATTTCAGGGCAGGGGAAGTTTTGATAGATGGGCGCCACAGACATCTTACCCCTTCCCAATGCAGGCGCCTTCTCAAGCAGCGCCTCCCTAAGCCTGAAACGATCTCAATTGTTGGAGGCGAGTCTGTATTCGGGGAGGGAGAGACCATTTTCCCCTAGCTCCCAGAGGCTCATGGTAGACTGCAGGTAGACTGCTCACGGCTCCACATCCCGCTCTGCGGGCCAGTTGCGAGTGAAAACAGTCTTGCACAGGAACACACAATGGGGTAGACTACAGGTAGACTTCTCACCCCTCTGGTCACAACTTGATATATCATTTGTTCCTTTGTATAGCGCCCCAAACCCATTGGTATCTGGGCACATTACTTGGTTACACATTAGGTTACACAATACAGATAGATGAGACATTACATGGAATTGTTAAAGTGCATCGCAGACAAGTACAGACTTGTGCAGGATAACAGGAAGATTAAGTACATTAAGGTGCCTTCTGTGTAATGAGCCACGATTTAACATTTCTCCTAAAACTGAAGTATGAGGGTTCTGCTCTTAAGGATAGGGGCAGTGCGTTCCATAATTTTGCCACATGAACAGGGAAGCTGCTATCCCCTGCTTTCTGTAGCTCAAACCTGGGGACCTTAAGGCAATGTAAGTGTATGGACCTCCTAGGCCGAGGTGAGAGGTTTCTAGAAAATTTGTCAATCAGGTATTTGGGCGCTAAATCAGAGAGACATTTGTGGGCGAGTGCTAAGGTTTTGAATGCAATTCTATCTTTGACGGATAGCCAGTGTGCATTACGTCTCACTGTCAATATATAGTGGGTTCTTGGGATGTTCATTGCGGTTCCAAGTGCATTATTTTGGAGAATCTGCGATTTGTTTAGGTTATGCAGATTAGTTCCTAGGTACAAGGCATTGCAATAATTAATTTGGATAAAATAAGCACTCTAGCTATGTAGGGGCAGCTTGCTGTCGACAGGAAGGGTCTTCAGGCACGCAGACCTGTTTTAGTTTGCAGGTATAGGCTGTGGCAGACACTGTTGCATTAACTTGTCTTGCCAGGGTCAATGAGGAGTCTAGGTAAATTCCAAGTGTTTTCACACCCTTGGAGACATTTATGTTGTCGCCATCTATGTTAAAGGATTTGAACTGGCTAGCTAGTCTATTTAGTCTGATCTGAGATTTAATGAGAAGTAACTGTCTTAAGACATAGGTTGTGCATGGCCATCCACGCTTGGATTGTTATATTGTCGAGTGCTTTCAAGTGGGTGTCATAGTCGCCAGTGATATGGATGAGGATTTGGATGTCATCCACATAATTAGTGTAGGTGACACTCAAATGGTCTAGGTCATCAAAAAGGGGCTTGGTAAAAATATTGTAAAGCATAGGTGAAACGCATGAGCCCTGTGGTACTCCACAAGTGACGGTGCGGGCTCGGTTGACACGGTTGGTACGAACACCCTTATTGTTCTGTTGTCCAGGAAAGATTGTATCCAGGCCATAGCTTTGTCCAAGAAATGGGCTGCTGAGGAGAGGTGGTAGCATAGGACTTTATGATTGACTAAATCAAAGGCGGCAGCTAAGTTTAGTAGCAGAAGGAGGGTTAAGTTGCCTTTATCTTTTATGTCGTGCATCTGAGTTTTTAAATCTAGCAAAGCCGTTTTGGTGCTGTGTCTAGGTTTGAAGCCCGATTGTCGTAGGCCAAGAAGGTTATTGGTTTCAAGATGTTCCTGTATCTGAAAGTAAGCTGCCCTGTCTAGAATTTTCAAAAGGAACGGTACTGTGGTTATCAATCTATAATTTGTCGTGATGTTAGGATTGAGGCTTTATTTATTTATTTTTTTAATAGTGGGAGTACCCAAGAGTCTTTCAAGTTTGTTTGGACCGTACTGGTTTCAAAGGATGCGTTCATTAGTGTTGTGATGAAAGGCCAAAATCCCTTGCTGCCTCTTTAATAATGGTTGCCGGGCAGATATCCCCCTGGCATTTTGATTGTTTAAGGTTTGTTATTATACCTTCTACATCCTTGGTGGTGGTGAATTTATTTTTTGTTTCAATTTTTGCTTGTAAGCACAATTGTGTCAAGTAGAGCTTTTTGTATGTTGGTGCACCAAGTAGAGTCTTTGGTGCATGTGTCAGGTGGTGGTAGAGGGGATGCTAAATATTTATTTCGCTCTGAGGTTAGGGGTGTAACAAGAATTACGGTGGGCACGTGGTTTAGCTTTGCATATTTTCAATAGTGCTAATGTGTTAATGGCTTGATGTAGTGTTTGGTTGTAGAGATCTACTAGAGATGAAGGGTCAGTGTTAAGGTTATGTTGACTGGTTATGGGTTGTAATAGGGGGGGACTAGTTTCTCTACTGTTATATTGCAGTTGTTTCTAGTGAGTGCCAGTGGTGCCTATGAATTGCAGTGGTTTCGTCTGTTACTGTCCTGTCTGGTGAATGAAATTATGTGGTGGTTGGACCAGGCACAAGGTGCGTTGGATAGTATATTGGTGTTGCAATTGAGGTCTGCAATCCAGTTCAAGGTTCTCCCTTTACTATGTGTAAGCTTGGTAATGCGATGTAAGAAGCCTAATTCCGAAATGGTATTGGCAAGGGCTGAGGCATTGTCATCATTTAAGTCATAGGGGCGTAGATTGAGGTCACCCAGCAGCATGATTTGAGATTCTAGTTTGGTGTGGTCAGGAAGGAGTAATGCGAGATCTTCTAAGGTAGATAATGGACCTGGTGGTCTATACATGAGGCGTAAAGATAAAGTTTGAGATGTCGTGAGTGGCAATTTGATGGACAGGACTTCTACCGAGGGGAATGACTGGTTAGGTAAGGCCCTTAAGCAGAGTTTGGTCTTGGCAATAAAGGCAACACCACCACCTCTGGAGGCTTCTCTGTCTAGTCTGATGATCGCATAATTGATGGGCCTGCCGCAGCATGAAGCCAGGTCTCATTATGGATAAGAAGTGGAGCTCATTCAAAGTTATGAGGTTGGCAATGTCTAGCACATGTGCTGTCAAGGATGTAGCATTTATAAGTGCTTGTTACGCTCACCTGGCCTCCACAGCGACGCCACCCAGCCGGGTTACTCGCTGGTATGTTTCTCAGCTTTGCCCTGATGTGGTCTGCGGGGAAGGTTCTGCCTGAAAATACAGGAGGACTGTTAAAGACTGACCGACTGTGGTAAGTATCCTCCCTCCACCCCGTAGGATTTCAGTCCCTCTGGCTCCCTCTCCTCTGGCGCCATCTCTTGACCTTGTGGTAGAATTAGGCGTGCTCTCCGTCCTGCTTTCTTTGCAGGGGCGCGTTGTCTTTCATGGGCGAGTGCGGTCCAGTTACTTCACTGACCCCGGCCCGTTTGATATTGTTCAGGTAGGTTTTATCGCTGTTCTTTAGTTTTGTTGCTATCCTGTATGCCTTTCTTTGTTTAAAATGTCTTTTTTCTCCCTTAGGTATGCTGAGCTTCAGCACGGCGAACTGGCCTGGTTGAGCCCTGCTGATAAATGATGGTGCATTAAGAGCGCTATGCTGCGGTAAGTAAGCGCTACGAGCAGCGCTGCAAAGTCTTGCCTTTACCAACCTGTGTTTTCCTCCCTTGTAGGTTGCAGTGTTCTTCAGCGCGAATGGAATGTCCGAAGTGATGCCAGCCGAGAAGCGACCAGCCAGGTAATCCTTTTGAGCAGTTCGTAATTTGTAAATGTCTCTACTGCTTTCTTTAATGTTGCCTCTATTTTCCTCTTTCAGGTCGTTCTGTCCGGGAGGCGTGCAGATTCGAGGAAGCTATTCTCAGTAGCTGTGAGTGTTTAAAGAGGAAGACTGTAGGTAAGGTGCTGCAGCTAATGATGTTCCTTTTGTCTCCTTGAGGATTCTGCTTCTCCGAGGTTCGAGGGAATAGCTGGACACGGTGAGCGTCACGTTACAAGCTGCAAAGTAACGCGAAGCGTGTTTTCCTGCTCGGGTGTGGTTTAAATAGCCCCAACAAAATAGCCCAGGTAAAGTAGTCCCCTAGGCTGCCACACCCAAAACACTAGACCGCATAGCTTGGTTCTTAGGAACCAAGCTATGTGGATGCCTCCATGTTGGCTGACAATACAATAAAGTAGTTCCCAAGCACATTGTTTTTCATGGTGTATGAGCCTGGAGCCATAGGCGCCAGGACTGGCCCCATGAGGGCTTTTGAAGAGGATGCCAGGCTGTAGAGGTCGAGTCCTGACTCCACCTGGCCAATGAGTTTGCCAGAGGGGGTTTTGGGCGAGGGTCGTGACAGCGCTCCCTTGATGAGGGGGGTGATGCTATCCAGATTACTTTTCGTTGTGGTAGTGTTTGCTAGTTGGGTGGGGTCATTATTTACTTTATTGTTAACAGAATTAGCTGTTTTTTCCCCTCGTGGACAAGATCTTGGTACAGGTTTTACTTCTGCAGTTAGTTAGGGAAGATTAGGCTTTCTCGAGTCTGGAACCGAACCTGGAAAGTCCGATTATAGCCCGCAAGGTTGGTTAGGTGTTGGTCTTGTGTTGTAAAGCTGCATCCATTGGAGTGGTGTGAGCGGATGGGTATTACTTTGTGGCGATGAGGTGGTGGGAGTTGGGTTTAGTGGTCTCTGGGTGGAAGAAAAGCAGGAATTTGGTTGGTATAATCGTATCAGAGGGTGGTAGTGTTGTGGACATCGATAGGGAAATGCTAGGTCTACTATGCTTAGGGTGATGGACAATAGTCGGTAGCTGAGTGTCGTGACTCAGCGCCATCAGTGGCGGCTAATGCAAGGGGTGCCATTTTGGGAAGAGGGAAGGAGTTAAGTGCAAGTAGTATGCACGTAGTTGTGAGGGTAAACAGGTGAATGACTAGACAAGCTTAAGCTAAGATCGGGTATGCGGAACAGAATCAAGGAACAAGAGTCAATAGCTAGCAAGAGGTATTTTACAAGGATCTGTGTTTAAGAAGCTGTATTTTGCATGTAACTAAGGCTAACATGAAAAGCAGGGAACAATGGCTAACATACTGCATTTTGCAAGAAATTATGGCTAGCATGTGGCATTTACAAAGAGCAGTGGCTAACATGCAGTTTTAGCAGGCAACAATGGCTAACATGCTGCATTTGCTAGGATCGAAGGCCAACATGCAGCATTTAGCAAGGAGCAATGGTTAACATACTACACTTTGTGCAGATCTATGGCTAACATGAAGCATAAAGCAATGCCTGGTAAATATTAGCCAAAATTACAACGTAAAGTCAGAGGAGAGCATAAAGGCAGTTTTGCGTTGTGAAGGTGACACGTATAGGTATAATAGCGACAACGGTCAGTGGCTAAAAAGAGCAGATACGCCTTACCAGACGGTGGCGAGCCAGGCCGGAAAAGTTGCAGGAGCACAAGGCGACAATAGATGCGTAGTTTCAGTGAATGGGATGATAGATTTGCAAAATAAACAATGTGCAATTTAAGACGGAGTGAGAGTTTCCTTAGACACGGTTTGGGGTTCAGTTCCAAGAGTAATAGGCATTTAGTGCACCTCATATGTCATGCTGCAGTTTGTGACGGAGGCACTGGCCAGAGTGCCTGTAGGTGTGCAGCGCAGAGTAGCTAGTGCGCAGGCTTGACGTACCCCAGTAGGTCTAGGGCATCAATAAGCCGAATCAGGCCCGTAGACTGAGATAAGGTGGAACTAGAGTATAGAACTTGCCTGCTGCAGGTGTAGAGGTGGGATGTTCACAGATGTCTTGGCCTTGGAGAAGGCTCCCACAGTAAGGGTAGGAGTTTCAGCAAATTTAGCTCAAGTGGACGATTTGACGGAACTCTAGGTGGCAGAAGCAAGCAGGGCAGTGTGTCTCGCCACACAGCTCCAACGGCCCGGACAGGCCATTGTGATGAGGCCCTTTGAATTCAGGTCCAGCTTCCGACTGCCAGCGATTCCTATTGGGCAAAATAGGAGCGTACTTCCAATGGGAAGGCAAAGAGGGTAATCAATGGGGCCACTTAGCAAGACGAGGTGAATGCAACGGCCATTTTGAAAGTTGCAAAGTGGCGGTTCGTATTTCACAAAGCAAGACGGAAAACACAATTTTCGGCAATCTCGTGCCTTACTACAAGCTATGGCTTTGTGGATGAGGTACTTGTAAGCAGTACTCGTTGGATGAAGCACATTGCGCTCAGATAAGGCGATGGCGAGATAAGGCATGCGCACATTCATTTCTCACCCGCTATGGACAGTCTCTTCTCCTGAAGATGGGATGTTGGTCCTGAGGGAAGGGCTCCAGCCCTCTCTCATGGTTGATGCTGATGGAGTGATGCCGAGTTGATATTACATGATCACATTTTACTGTAAATGTGCTGACATTCAAAAAGAATTATCCTATGGAGTTTTAATATTTTAAAACATTGTCCGATTGATGCTTTTTTGTCTCTTAATGATTTTAGTATTTTGTATATCAGCAGACTGACTTCATGATTTTAACAGGATTGTTGCATTTAACATTTGTTCAATTTGTTACTGTTTTTATGTTGTATATACAAAGCTGTATGGCTATAAGCATAGCAATAAAATAAAGATCAGATTTTCATTGTTTTCCAATTGTTTCGCCATTAGACTGGAGATATACACTTCAACTTTATTTTTTAACTCTGTGGATACCAATTGCTGATCTCACACAATTTTGGGGAACAAAAAGGGTACACTTTCATGTGGTTGACCAAGTGAAACCAAATTTAAAAAGCTGAAGGCGGCCGTGGAAAAGTTTCTGTATGCTTAGTGATTGAACTCTTCACATTGCTCTTCTACTTCAAATGCTAGCCACTTCTGAAAGCGACAATCGAGCAAGGCAGCAAGGGTGTAAGTATCCCATGCTGCACAACCCATCGGCAACACCAATCAGTCCATGCATCCCCCTGTCAATGTACACTAACCCTTTTTAGAGATTATGGAAAGCACGGCGTATAGAGTAAAGGGGACTAAGAGAAAAGTAGTCACTATGGTGAGTAGACTTGTTACTAATGCGTTTCCTAGGTAATCCTCTTTCTGCCATACTTATGGTAGATGGAGTAGCATAAGGATCACAGAGACAGACATATCAGACTATCCAAATGGGTCCCACAACACCTTTGGCATCTGCTGTAGAAGTTGCACCCATGGGGTATAGTCTGCAGAAAGAAGAAAAGGCCTCTGTATCTGCCTTTACTGAGGGCATCCTGTTAGGTAAGACTTTCATATCGATGATAAATCTTCCTGATCCGTGCCAATCCCAGAACCTTTTGCTTTGACTAGATAACTATTTTACCGTGTCCCTCAACCCCAGAACATTTTGCTTTTACTGATGGATTATTTTCCTTTATACCTCCGTTTGAGGGAACTTTTATTTTTTTTCCACACTCACAGAATCTTTTACTCTTTTTGTGTGTCTCATTTTTAAGACTCCATAGTGTCTTTTAAAAGTTATCCTCTTTGACTACTTTTTGGCAGTAAGGGCCTATTGTTGCTGGGTTACACTACAGGCGTGTTAGGACAGTTTTTCTGAGATCCAACTAAGGACTTAGTAAAACCATTCAACTGAGGCAGTACAAGACTCCACTCTTAGTAGAAGGCTGTACTACCCGAGTTCATGGTAGTGTAGACAGAGCAGCCAGGCTCATCATGGGAGGGAGCGTGGGCTCTAGGATCAGTACAAATGAAATTGTAATACAAATGGTCCAAAGAAACACTGAAACACTATTGCAAAAATAAAAGGGTTTATTTAAATACAAGTAGGCCCAGATATGTCTTGGGGAAAATAAGTACCATCACAGATCATAAGCAAAATTATAGAAGGTACACAGAGCAAAGCACATAACCTTATTTGGAACACCTAACAGGAGTTCTAGGGAAGTCAAACCAACAGTTACTTTCTAGAATACTTACAGTAATATAGGGGGTAGTAGACCCGAGCAGTTGTACCGTGATGCTCAGCAAGAAATCACTTAGTAAACCAAATGGACAATACGTTTCTGATCTACTGAAACACAGATTCTAGTAACAGTATAAACCTATAACTCTGATTCAGGATAACAGTTATTCTAGGGTAGTTGGAATTTAGGATGTAATATTCAATTAAAGTTGCTTTTCAGCTCACAGATCAAGGAAAGCAATAACTCTTATTTTAGGGTAGCAGTTACACTCAAACTAAGTAAAAACCTATACACTTTTTACAGGAGCCATCAGCAAATTAAAGGCAGGTATAAACCTAAGACTGTTTTTGTTTCGGTCTAAAACAAACCAGGGAAAGTAAAACCCAGTGTTACAATTTATGAATGACTTGGTCATTCTAGGTAAGTCAAACCTAATGCAGACCTATTCTGGACAGGCTAACAGCAAGTCAGGGAAGTAAGACCCAGTTGGGGACATTCCTAAATTCATCCCAACAGGAATAGAGAAGTGAAAGCAACAGCATTATTTTTGGGAAGAGGCACGACACAATCACAGGTGAGTAATATAACCTTACATCTACTTTCTGTTAGAATGTAGAAACAGTTTCTAAGGAAAGATATTACATTTACGTTTCAGAATGGTAGAACATTGCTAAGCTAAGTAATAACCTTACATATACTTTTCAGAATGGCTGAACATTTCTAAGGTAAATAACAACTTTTGTAACTGTTCACTCTCGGAGTTACAGTCACCAACCAATTTCTTTTGTTAAGACTTATTCTCTTTTCTAGGCAAAAGGCCCAATCCTTCGAAGTCTTTCCTTTATTCTTGGAGGATGAGTGTTCTCAGCGGCAGAAGGGGGTCACTAGGGTCTAGTGTCCAGCAGGCAGGTCAGGATAGGTTCTTAAGTAGAAAAGGTCAGAGTTCATAAGGAAGACCCTTAGAACAAGTAATTGTTAGTTGAGGGCCCAGAGCCTTCACAGAAGACACCCTAGGAGGATTCTATCATGGGCCTGGGTGCACTGGCCGAGAGGACTCCCAATCACAGAAAACATCCTAAAACTACACAGGAATCACAAGAGACTCAAAGTAAGTATATACCCAAGCCAGCACAGTACCTTGGCATAGAAGATTTTGAAGTAGGAAGACTTTGGATTCTGCAGCCAAAAACCTGGTTGTTGAATTCATTCATCACGAAGACAAAAAACAGGACACTGGAAAGGACCTTTGCAGCAAAGATCACGGGGAAGGCTCTAGGCAAGGTTTTCCTTGCGGCTGGATGCGGTTCTGTGGATTTGGCGCCTTTTTCAGGAGCACAGAAGACAGAATATCGCTGGTTGGATTCCCATAATTTGCAAGGTCCAGCACTCTGTTGAGGGGACTGGAATCGTGCTTCTGGAAATCCTGCAGGAAGCCCACAAATGTTCATTTCGATTCGGAATTCAGAAGTCTGTGCAGCTAACAATGGCTTGAGGTCCCAGGGTATTGCAGCCGGCAAGGTCACAGCACGGCATGGGATGGCTCAAAATGCAGGTCTTCTTGAGTCTAGTTGGTCTCACCAGGCTCTGGGTCGAGGTAGTCGTTTTTGGAATCCCCAGGTCAATTTGAAGGAAGAGCTACAGCAGGCTCTGGTTACACAGCAGGCTCTCTGATCGCTGGAAATTGTTTCAGCCGCAAATTCTTCATCTTCCTCTTGGTTCCAGAGTTCGACTACCTCTTCAGCTTCCACGACCAGACTTTTACAGGAATCCAGACAATCAAACCGCATTGCAACATTAAAAATGGTGGGGTGGCAATCTTTCAAGGACAGCCATCCTCCCAGTTTGAACTGGAATCTCGCACTCAGGCTGGAAGAAAACGGGCTGCAGAGTTTTGGACTCCTCCCTCGCTTCCTGCCTTCACAGACACTCTGGAACCTGGGCGGGGAGTCCACAGGACTCCCGCCGAAGATAGAAATCATACAAAGGAATTTCCCGCCCTCGGTGTCCAGGGAAGGAACAAGAAAGGACAATGAACACTAGAATGGTGAAAGAACAAGACAGAGGCTATTTTGGTAAAATGAGCACCCATGGGAGCCTTTACCCGGGCTGTGGAAACTCGCTTTGCAAGAGAGTAAAGTAGTTGGATGCATTTAACAATCCATCTAGAGTACCAGCTTAAATACAGGGTTCCCTTCTCTACTAGCTGCAACAAAGACAGAGTTGGTCTGCCTTTTAGTGGTTTTGTTTTAGAAGGGTAATACACCACTTCTCTTACATCTAGTGTATGGAGGCTTCTTTCAGCAGAGTTATAAGGATGCTGAAAAAAAAATAGAAGGATGCTGAAAAAAGTTGGAAGTTTGATGGATTGGTTAACGTGGCACTTGGAAATTAATGTAGGCGCAAAGCGTGGGTGTGTGCGCATAGTACCACTGTGTCCTTATGAATGGTAACAAACTGGTCTTGAACTGAGAGAGCACGCAGTTCACAAACTCTCCGACTAGAGGTAATAGCAACCAGAAAATCAGTCATATTGGGGAGAGCCTTAAGACTAGCCTTATGCATTGGCTCAAAAGGAGGTTGCATTAGTCTTGTAAGAACAACATTCAAGTCCCACCCAGGAGTTGGGTTAGAAATAGGAGGTTGAAGTCTTTTAACCCCTTCCATGAATGCTTTAATCACTGGAATTGTACACCAGGAAACCTTGCACCGAGATGTGGTGTACACAGAGGGCAGCAAGGTGGACTTTTAGTGAGTTGAAAACAAGTCCTCAAACTAAGAGGTGCGTTAGATACAGGACTATATGTTTAGGTGAAATCAGTACTGTTGAGGTTTTTAGTATTGCACCAAATGACAAAACCTTCCCATTTACTGGAGAAACAATGTCTGGTGTTAGGTTTTCGTGCCCTTCTAAGAAAGTATATACATCTTTGAGGAAGTTGCAGGTTATGTTACGTTGAATTTGTATAGCGCCTTATATACCCGATTGATATGATCTCAAAGCGGTGTGGGTTGAACACCCTTAGGGACAGTAGTTCAGGTCAGTGGAGCAAGTAGGGTAGTAAAAGGTGCTTGTGTGCACTTGCTGTGTGCAGCAGGAGTGGTTTGGGTCGTTTGGCTGCATTCGAACGCTAGGTTCCCAAGACTTCAGGAGTGAAGCGGCTAAGTTGAGCATTTAAGGGCACAGGTATAGCATCTTCCCTTGGTCTGCAAAAGCATGTTCTATGGGCAAGGCAGTTTACTGGGTGGAGAGACTGACATTCTCATGAGATGAGAACCATGGCTGTCAAGCCCACATTGCTGCCACCAGGATCAGTGCGACTTGCTCCTGGTGCATCTGGTGAACTTTTCGGTTGAGTAGGGGAGCTGGGGGGCAGCGTGGGTAAATCTTCCTGACAAGATTACCAAGAGACCGTTCACTTTGGACTTTTACTGCAGTTACCTGGAGGCGTAATCTGGGCATTGTGCATTCTCCAGAGTTGCAACCAAGTCTGTCTGGATGACCCCATTCTGCAAAGACATTGTGCAAGACCTACATTACTCACCGTAATCTCATTTCTGATGATTATATCTCCTTAGATTCACATGCTGTGCATATAGTCCGATATTTAGTGGTAGTTGCGGAGTATTCCACCTTTTTTCAAAGATCAAAAAAGGACATCGACATGAGCGTGATTTATACTATCCCTAACGTGGCATGTAGTGTACCCAAAATACCTCACATGTCTAGCATTAATGGGTGTGACTTGCGCGATGTACTCTGCATCAAAAGACAGCCTCTCTGGAGTAGTGGTGCACTTTAAGGAGAACATTTACTGTAACATGTGCATCTCTAATATGGAGGTGCTTGCATAAAACAGTATAATGCATGGGATCCAGGAGCTAGGACATGATAGGGCAGAGGGGTGGAAATCACAATTCACCCACTAGTAGAAATTACAAATAGAATATAGTAGATAGTTGGGGTCTGATGAGTGGGAGATGGTTGGTATTGAAAGGGGTACATAGATGTTAGTGACCAGTGCAGCCATCCCACTGGCATTCAATTGATGCTAGTTAAAGCTTGTACACCTTGGTTACCAGAAGCAATTTAAAATACTGTACGATGTCTGTGATGCAAGTGCCAAAGATAGGAAACCAAGACTGGCACCACAAAAATCAGTTCCAGAAACCAGCTCACTCGACTACTCAAACACACTAACCTATACTAGTTTAATGCATCG
Organism: Ambystoma mexicanum; assembly: GCF_040938575.1. Taxonomy (NCBI): domain Eukaryota; kingdom Metazoa; phylum Chordata; class Amphibia; order Caudata; family Ambystomatidae; genus Ambystoma; species Ambystoma mexicanum. Next base: position 133,895,843 of record NC_090936.1, on the reverse strand, counting down.
ACTATACATTAAGGTTGTACCTAAAACAGATGCACCAGCTCAAATGTGCATGTTGCAGGTACCTCTAAACAGACCCTCAAATTAATACTGAATACTTACCCAAGTTTGTATCTGCTCGCACCAACAGTTGTGTCTTTTTATTTCCTACAGGTTTCAAGTGCAAGGTGCCAACTCCCTTTTCTTTATATTCGTTATCTTTTTTATAAAACAATTTACATCTGAAACAAAAATAATGTGTAGCTTAACGTCCGAGTAAACTGCGTACATTTAGAATTGGTGAAAACAAAATGCAATAGTCCCATTACAAAACATTTTCTTGGGCTCAATAGACTTCATAAATGTTTATATTTTATTGCCAGTGATAACATTTCCAAGTTGGATAATGCAGTGCCGTTTCAGACTCCTGCAGTGTGTGTGTGTGTATATATATATATATATATATATATATATATATATATATATATATATATATATATATATATATATATATATATATATATATATATATATATATATATATATATATATATATATATATATATATATATATAAAGACGGACAGGATGAAGCAGGACAGCATGTTTTTCCAAACTTAAAATGAGAGCGGCACCTTTTGGTTCATTTATATTCGGAGTTGTACTCTCCATGCCCAAGAATCCAAAGTATCATTAAGGAGAAAGGCTGCATTGCATCAATTCTGTAATGGGGACGAATTGGAACAGTTATCCAGTTATTACAGAGACTTGCTAAAAAGGCATGCATTTGAACAGAAGTCCTATAGTTAAGCAACTATTTCTGCACATATGAAACGCTAATAAAACCATGCTCTACATGGAACATATAGATTGCTACACTGCTTCACAAAACACTGAAGCGCGATGAGTCGGCAGGAGAATGGCCGAATGAGTGGGCGGTGGTGATCTATATAATGTAAAGAGGTCTTGTATACCATACTTCCATTATTTTGGTGGCCCTGCTGTACGTGGCATTGCAGGAAAAAGGGGTTTTTAGGTGGAGAGAGAAAACCCAGATGCAAATCCAATGGTGCTGAAGCTTGCCAGTCAGAGGTTCCAGAGTCACTACTGTCAGTGTGATTCAAGGTGGGAAATGGCCCAAAAAAGTACATGTGTTTCTCATCCAGAAAACAGTTAGCTGCCGGCGGGTGTGTCGGAGACGGGGTGGGAGGTAAAGGAAGCATTGGCCAAGAGAAGTTCTAGGACTGCTCTGTTAAGGTACATTTGGCTTAAGTATATGAAATACTGTATATGTTCATTGTAGTACAAAATGGTACAATCTTCCAGTATTGTATCACAAGAATTGATGTTGGTTTGCATTTTACGGTTTTATTGCTGCTATATACTTGCATTTTTAGATTACCTAGGTCTGTTTTACAATTGATTGCTTTTATATATATATGATTTGTATTTTTTAGAAATTAATTATTTCAGAATAAAATTAGGATGATTAATGCAGTGCTTTGTAGGCAGTTTGCAACAGTGTACTAGGATTGTGTGAATATAATAAAGAGAGATTCATGGATTTCTGAAGGTAAAGTGATTTCTCTGCATGCAGAGGCATGAGAAGATCTGTAGCGTTTCCAATAAAACCATGAATTCTTTGCGAAGGCTGTATTGCTGGATGGAATTGAAGTACATAGTAGTTAACGAATATCTTGGAGGTAGATTCTGTGCCCAGACAGTGGCAGGCACAGTGGGCTGTGCATGGGTTTAGAAAGGACTCCTGTTAGACAAGGAGCTAGTAAAGTGTTTGGTGGGTTGAGGTGATGGGCTTGTGTCTGATGCTCAAATGAGGGCAGACAGAACAAAGCGTTTTAGGATTTTCTTAGTGAAATGCTTCTCAGGCGGAGTGAAGTGCAGATAAAAAAGGGGGAAGGAGCATTGGCAGGATGCAGGAAGGGCAAAGGTTGGAGACAGACAATATGGGGGACGGGGAAGAGGATCAAAACAGGGCTCGCTGTTAAGATTGTGTAATGGGAGTATTTTTTTAAGTTGGGAGTAAAAAGGGAATAGTTTCTTACCTGTAAATCCATTTCTCCAGCATTGGTATCTTTCATGGATTCACATGCTTAGAATATTCCCAGTCGTCAGACTGGGACCCCTCGGTACACATATATAGCCTTTTCCAATAGGAAAACTTCTGACACTTGTGTCTTATCTACGTCCTTTTAGGACCCGCCTACGCATGCTCCGTAGGCCGTCCCAGTATAAGAGGCCTGCCCCCGCGGCTCCCCTTCAGATTCCGGCCCCTCCAAAGTAGGAAGGGTTAGACTTATCAAATACATTACATTCCGGGGAGGATGGCGGGCGCATGTGAATCCATGAAAGATACCATTGCTGGAGAAATGGAGTTACAGGTAAGAAACTATTCCCTTCTCCCGCATTGGATCTTTCATGGATTCACATGCTTAGAATAGATTGTATAGCAGTAACACTTGAGACGGCGGAGAGAATGTAATGTAATATACCCTCAACATACTACACAATGCATATGTACAGTAGGAATAAGTTACCTCAAATAACCTAACCCACATAAAATAAACTGTCATTAAAAGGTAGACAACAGATTCTCCAAAGCGTGGCGCTTACCTTACTGAAACAGATGGCGCAGGGCAGCTCTTCCCATCTGCACCTCGTCCACATGCTGCCTGGCAAGGCAGTAGTGGCGGGTAAACGTGTGGGGCACTGACCATGCCGCAGCTTGGCATATGTCCGTCAACGGAATTCCTGCCCATAAAGCTGTTGAGGAGGACATCGATCTTGTAGAATGGGCTCTAGGATGTCCTTGCAGTGGCCTTACGGCCTTAGAGTGACAAAACGCAATCGTCGATGAGACCCATCGAGCCAATCCTTGTTTAGAGATTGCTTTTCCTTTCGTCGACGGACCATACGCGACAAACAGTTGTCTAGTAGACCTGAATTCCTGTGTACGATGTAGGTAAAATTTCAGAGCCCTCTTAACGTCCAGGGTATGAAGAGCTTTTTCTGCTGCCGATGATGGTGTGGCAAAGAAAGTAGGGAGAACAATGGACGAGTGTTTGTGATACACTGTCAGAACTTTTGGGACGAACATAGGATTACTTGCCAGGACTACTTTGTCCTTAAAGAATCTTAGGTATGGCGGGTCTACGACCAGCGCTTGCAGTTCCGAGATTCTTCTAGCTGATGCGATAGCAATCAAGAATGACAAATTCCACGAAATGAATTTTATGTCGGACGTGGCCATAGGCTCAAAAGGCGGTTTCATTAAGCCTGCCAGCACTGTATTGAGACTCAAGTCGGGGGGAAACGTTTTTCCAGGGGAAAAGCTCGAAATAAACCCTTCATGAAGTGTTTTACAAGTCTGTCGCTAAATAGAGGAGACGACTGCCTTTTCCTTGTGAACCTCGAGATGGCCGCCAGGTGCACCTTTATCGATGTGAAGGATAATCCCCTCTCCGCTAAGAGGAGCAGGTAAGGTAGAACTTGTTCCGGCGTCACCGACAACGGTTGTAGGCCCTGTTGTCCCCTACACCATTCACAGAACCTCCGCCACTTATAGGAGTAGGATTTGTTTGTAGAAGGGGCTCTAGCCGCTTGCAGAATTTTTTGACAATCCTCCCGAAACGTCTAAAGCACCGAACTCCGAAAAGTCAGGAGCCAGGCTGTAAGGTTGAGACTGTCCGGGTCGTGATGCCACACCGTGCCTTTTTCCCGGGATAGTAGGTTCGGGGCTTTGGGAAACCCTATGGGATGTTCCAGCGACAGGTGAAGCAGGTCGGAGAACCACGGTTGCCTTGGCCAGTATGGTGTCACTAGAATTACCCGGCAATTGTATCTGCGTATCCACTGTATTGTCCTCCGTATGAAGGGGAACGGGGGAAACCATAGAGGAACATGTCCGTCCATGGGAAGGAGAATGCCTCCTCCCCTGGAGCCCTCTTGAGGCCATCTGCTTGCCAATTGCTCGCATTTCTTGTTGTCTTTGGTCGCGAAGGCGTCCAGAGGGGGACCCCATTTCTCGAACACTTTCATCAGGTGAACTGTGTCCATTTCCCACTCGTGTATCTGGGCCATGCTTCTGCTGAGGGAGTCTGCTTGGGAGTTCCTCACTCCTGGAAGGTGATGAGCCACGATGGAAATTTTGTGCTTTAATGCCCAATGCCATGTTTTCTGGGCTTCTATGGAAATAGTTCTTGATCGCGTCCCTCCTTGTTTCCTAAGATAAAACATGGCTGTCGTATTGTCGGCCAGTATTCGTACTCGCGAGCCCTTGATGTGTGGTAGGAATGCCTTCAAGGCCCATCGTACTGCTCTGAGCTCTAACATGTTTATGTGTAGGAGTGACTCCGTTGGAGACCAGCGACCTTGCGTTTGGAGAGCACCCATGTGAGCTCCCCATCCGGTTAGGGACGCATCTGTGACTATGGTTCGCTGAAACTCCGGCTCCTGTAGGGGTACGCCGTTGTTCAGATTGTGGAAACTCTGCCACCACTGAAGGGTCCTAAGCAGCTTGTCGTCGATGGTTATCTTGTCTGACCACAATCCTTGAGCCTGCGTCCATCGGTCCGCGAGGAATTCCTGGACTGGCCTCATGAATAGGCGACAGTTTTCCACCAGATGGATGCAGGATGCTATGGCCCCTAGGACCGAAACATATTTTCTCACTGAGATCTTGGTGTTTCGCCGTAGTCGGCATGCTTGTTGATTGAGTCTTGAGGTTCTGTCGAGAGAAGGTTTCACTAGCCCTAACTGGGTCTCGAACTGTGCCCCCAGGAATACCAGCGATCTCGATGGCTGCAGAGAGGATTTTACGAAGTTTATGGCGAATCCCAGCTGTTGTAGAAGCTGCATGGTGGCTTGTAAACTTGTGTTGGTCGACGCTGGGGAGGATCCCCTTACCAGCCAGTCGTCGAGGTATGGGTATACATGGTGGCCTTGCTTCCTTAGCCAGGCCGCTACAGGAGCCAGGCATTTCGTGAACGTTCTGGGGGAGGTCTTGAGCCCAAAAGGAACAACCGTGAATTGGTAGCGAGTCCGCCCTATTACAAATCTTAGGAATTTCCTGTGTTTCCGACACATTGGAATATGGAAATACGCGTCCTGTAAATCCAGGGACGCTAGAAAATCCCCCTCTTGAACGGCGCGGATCACTTCCTGCAGAGTGAGCATCTTGAATTTCAGGCTCTTTAAAGACTTGAGATCGCGTAAGTCTAAAATGGGACACCATTTGCCGTTCAGCTTTTTTACGACGAAATATCTTGAGTAGACTCCTTGACCTCTCTGTGATGTTGGAACTAATTCTATCACGCCCTTTGCTAACATGAGTGTTACCTCTTGTTGCAGTATCTTCAGATGGGAATGAGCAGTGAACGCAGGTGGAATTTGCGGAGGGCTGTGTTTGAATTGTAGAGTGTCCGTTTCTTATAGTATCCAGCACCCATTGATCCGCCGTTATTCGTTCCCATTCGTCGACATATGCTGAAACTCTTCCCCCCAGAACGGTGTATTGTATGTCACTGCTGATCTTTATTTTGCTTGTCTCTCGACGACGACGGATATGATGGTCTTTTCCTGGAAGTCTGGAAGTTCCGGCGACTGTTTGCCGTTTGGGAGGCACGTCTGTATCCCTGGGAGGGGTAAGCTGATCTGCCAAAGGATCTGTCTCCAGATGCAGAGAATCTTGAATTACCTGAAGCCCCTCTAAAGGGACGAAAAGACTTGTAGTTTCTGCCACTCTGGAGGGCACCCAATGAACGTGCCGTGTCCGAGTCCTCTTTCATTCCCTTTAGGGCTTCGTCCACCTTCTCACCGAAAAGAAGGTCTCTCTCAAAGGGCATATCTAAAACTTTGTATTGTACTTCTGGCCTGAATTAGGTACACTTAAGCCATGACTGTCGACGTAATACGACCCCATTATTGACTTGCTTGAAGCCTGACTCAGCGAGATCCACCGTGATGTTTATTGCGTGATTTGAGGCTTCCTCACCTTCTCGGACGAGTAACATCGCTGCCTTCCTATGCTCTTCCGGAAGATGATCAAGCAACGGAGCTAGCCTGTGCCACATCTCCCTATCGTATCTGGCAACAATTGCCAGAGAGTTTGCGGCTTTTACTGTGGTCGCTCCCACGGATAGCACTTTTTTGCCAAAGGCATCTTGGCGTCTCGCTTCGTTCTCAGGAGTCGCCGCGCACTTGTGCTGCGCCTTCACCTTCCTCGCCGCTGCCACCACCGAGTCTGGCGTTGGTTGGGAGGATAAACACTTGGGGGTAGACTCTGGAGCCTTAAACTTTTTTTCCAGGCGTCCTTTCACTGCCGGCTCTGAAAACTGGTGACGCATTGTCTGCAACCCCTCCTTCCATACATGGTCTAGTATTGGTATCGAGAACACAGACCTTCTCTTACCCATGTGGTCGAACAAAAAACAGTCCTTTTTCTGTTCTTCCTGGGACAAACCAAATTCTTTGCATGCCTTCTCCATCATAGAATGGAATGACGCAATGTCGTCCGGAGGGGACGGGTGAGCTGGGCTTCTAGGGGTTTCCAACTCCACCTCTGACTCCCAGGTTGGATCCCTGGAGGGGGATGATGAGACAACCGACATGGCTCCCCTGTCAGACTCCGAATCTGGCAGCTCACCTTCCTCTTGTGCCAGCGCTGAGATTGGTGTGCGTAGGTGTGTCGGTTGATGGGACGGGCCCGGCTTGTCGACGGTGCCTGTGGTAGGTTTGCCAGAGGTAGTCTCTGGTCCAACGACTAACGACTGAAGCGTGGACAGAATTTCCAACGACAAAACAGATTGAGGATTGAGAAGAGGGGCAGATACCGGTATAACGGATCCCCTCGTCGACGACTTGTCAGCCACTCGTAGCCCTAGGTCTGCTGGGCCAGCTATTCTCTCATTCTCGTCCTCCGAGGACAGCAACACAGCCTGTTCTTGTAGTAAAGTATCCGGGGGGATTGGATCAAAAATTTCAGGCCTCCAGGCCTCCTGTAGAACCCCCGTCGACGAGGCCATCGTCGACGTCGTCGGTGGGACGGTGGATGCCACCTGCGTAAGTGGCAGGGTGGAGGCCGATGACTTGGCCGCCGTCGACGATGAGTTAGCAGGTGGTTTTGGCGGTCCCGCCTTTTCCACACTTGGCTTGCTTTACTCGACTCGTGGTCGATCTGTGATGATCGCCCGAGGAGGATTTCCTTTCCTTTTCATGCTTTTTTGATGAAGATGATTTCTTTGACGAGGAGTCTCTCGTTGAGTGACTTCCAGACGACTCTTTTTCCGTCGGTCGAGATTTCTTCGCCGGTGGTTCAGACGAGGTAGCGCGGCGTGATGTTTTCGCCGATTGTGTGGAGCCTACCTCCAAAGGGGGGGTATGCCCCCGCTCCATCATTCAGCCATGCCACCAGTCGTCGAATGCGGTCTTTGAGGGTTTTTTGAGAAAACCCTTTGCATATGTCGCAGTTATCCGCCGAATGATGAGGGTGGAGGCAATATATACAATCCATATGTCCGTCCCCCTCGTAAACATTTTTCAAGCCGCACATGGGCGGAACAGCGCTTTTCCTGAAACGGATGACATTTTCTGTACTCAAATTCCAGTAATGCAACCTTGTACAAAATAGTAAGACAACACGAGGAGATCCCACTACTTTGGAGACGGTTGAAATCTTAAGGGAAGCCGCGGGGGCGGGCCTCTTATACTGGGACGGCCTACGGAGCATGCGTAGGCGGGTCCTAAAAGGACGTAGATAGGACACAAAAGTGTCGGAGGTTTTCCTCTTGGAAAAGGCTATATATGTGTACCGAGGGGTCCCGGTCTGACGACGGGGAATATTCTAAGCATGTGAATCCATGAAAGATCCAATGCTGGAGAAAAGTAATGACAATTTCCAATTGGGGGTGTTTTCTTTAGCAAAGTAAAAATATATTTGAACTCCAACAGTCATTTTAAAATCCATAATTTTGAAAGTAGGACTACGTGAAATAAACAAATACATTCTGCTTCACATTAATGATCCTACTCCCAGGCAGTAACATTACAGCTCATTTCTGGGACACTGCTCTTCTTTTAGCACAGTTACAAATATAGCCACCTATTTGCGGGGCAGAAGCAGGAGTCAAGTTCCTGGGTACCCATTTTGTATTTGTTACAAGTATTTCTCCAGTTTTGTGTTGGGTGTCAACTGTTTTTAGGGTGTAAAAATGACTGGACACACTTATCTGTAGGCCTGGGTAAGCAATAAAGGAGGCACACTAGGATCAAAGGGGTGAGTACATGAGAAGGAGCAAAGGGTGGAGGAGCAAGGAGCAGGTGGAAAAATAGGGGAATGTTAAGCAGGTGAGGGAAGCGAACAAAAGGGAAGGGACACAGTAGAATTGTGTCTGCCCACACAAAGGTAGTACTTTCTAGAACCCTGGAAAGGCTTTGTATTCCCTTTTAAAAAGAGGCAAAAGGCCATAAACTAGTCCTTCGACCCAGGTGGCCAAACCTCTTCATTGTGGGTTTGAGGAGGAATTAGGAGGCAAAGGACCAGGGCCTTGCTTCTAAAAATGGATGAAATCCCAGAGAAGTCTGAAACGATATTCGCTATTAGGTGCATCAAAATAGTTTGTGGCACATTAAATAGAACCTGAACGTTGCTATATTTGAGAGAATAGGTAGAGACTTAAGAATGGGGTGGGGGCGGTTGGTGGGTGTTAGGACAGTTTTTCTAAAGTCATTCCAAGACTTCATAAAAACATCTCAGGTAGTACATAAGCTCCACTCTTAGTAGAATGCTGTACCACCCAAGAATGTGGGTAGAATAGACAGAGCAGCCAGGCTCATTTTAGGAGTGAAACAGGGCTGTAACTTACAAAGAAATTGTAGCTTGCATATGGTACAAAGAAACACTCAATCACGCTTTATATTGTAAACAAATGAAGGGTTTATTTAAATACAAGTAGGCCAAGATAAATATTAGGGGTTTATGGGCCTTGCATCGACTGCCAAACCGTCGAATGACATACCATTGTAAAAAAGCATCAAAAAAGCATCAAATGCATTTAAAAAAAAAATGTAAAGGGGGGGAAAATCGCCTCCCTAGCCCCCCTTTTTTAACCTTTAAAACCCAATATAATTAAACTAAACCCTTTACCATTGAAAAAAAAGCATTCAATGCTTTTTTGTTCAATGCATTTTTTCCAAACGGTACGACATTAGACGGTTTGGCAGTCGATGCAATGACCAGATACCATATTGGGGAAGCAAGTACTATAAGATTATTTATTTATTTTTTTTAAATTGGATTGTTCATTCATAACGTGCATATATAAACAATTACAAAAAAAACAACTCAATACTTCTCGGTTAGAACCCAAAGTATAACCTTATTTCGATTACAACAGGCAGTCAAGGCGAGTCAAACCTACAACACATTCAGAATGGCAGTCGGCTATTCTTGGGTAGTAAAACTAGGTTAAATATACTTTTAGAACACAATTAGTAATTCAAGGGTAGTAGACCCAGTCAGTCATGCTGTGACACTCAGTTACAGAAATCAATTAATAAACCAACCCAGTTACAAGTATACACCTTGTAACATATTACTTTGTAGAACACCGTTCAGCGCTAGTAAAGGAACTCCTACTTTCTGGAGGGGCCTTGAGATACTCAATGATGGATATGAACACGCAACCGTTTTAGAATGCACTTAGCAATTCAGAGAAAGCAAAACATTACACTCCAAGACGCAATGTATTTCAAGCCAAGTAATTGACCTATTGGTACATAACTATCCGCTACCTAACAGCTAGTTATACCTAGTATACTCCTCGGAGCTATACAATACAGTTTCTAAGGTAAGTAAGAATGTTATGGAAGTATTAGAATAGCACTAATGCAATTCAGGGAAAGCACAATCCAGTGTTAGAAGTTTAGAAGAGCAGCAGCTATTCAACGCAAGTAAAGACCCATATACTTTTAAGAGGGGCAACCACCAACTCAAAGACAATTATTAACTCCAAGACTGTTTTAGCTCTGTATAAAGCAGATAAGGGAAAGGAAAACCCAATGGTACACTAAGACGCAGTGTATTTCAAGGTAGGTAAAACCCTATTGGTAAGCTTTTATATTCCTTCAGGTCAGAATAATAAAACCGTCCCAATACAATACTTTTTCAGAAGGTTGGGGTGAGGGACACCATTCAAATTAAGCAAAATAACATACTTTTTCATGTGACTGCTTTAATAGTAGTGGCTCACGCCCACAATTGTTACAGGTAACTAGTAGTTTGCACCAACAATTGTTAGTTACACCAACGTATTTAAGTACTTTTACCCTGGTTATAATTTCCAGACAGAATCCTTATCAAATTTCTTCCCTATTCTATAGCTACAGTTTTCTCAGAGGCAGAGGAGGTGGTCTAGGAGCCATCTGTAGGCAGGTCAGGATAGAGTCAGTTGCAGGAAAATCAGCATTCCAGAGGATATCGCTTCAACCAAGTAAGTATTCACTTTAGAGTTAAACGTGTTCGGGGACTACTGAGGAGGCTCCCCTATATGTGTTCCAGCATTAGGCCTTGGCAAGTGGTGTGGCCAAACTCCCAACCAAACAAAATCACCTATTCAGCATCACAGGATTCATACAAGGCGTAAGGTAAGTATCAGCCAGCAGAGTACCTTAGGAGAAAAGAAGAGCCGAGTGGATGCCTTCAGGATGCAGGAGCACAGGACCTGGTGCCTGGATTCTTGGTCTGGAGACGAAAGAACTGGACATTGGATGGGAACTTGCAACAGCAGTCAGAGGATGCTTCCAGCAAAGGTTTCTTCATGGATTCTCATAGCTCTGTGGATTTGGCACCCTTTTACCGCAGCTAGATTAAGAACAAATATCGCCGGCCAGATTCTCTTCACGGTCTCGATCCTGCACTCTGGTCAAGGGACTCTTCAAGGATTTGAATTGTGTCTCTGGAGGTCCAGCAGGAGTCCACCAAAGTTTCAGCTGGATTCAGACTTCGGAAGAGCATGCAACACACGCCGGTTCAAGGGTATTGGCAGTTTGCAGCCCAGAAAAGTCACTGCACGTCATGGGATGCCTCAAAATGCAGGTCTTCTTAAGACTAGTGCATCTCAGCAGCCTCTGGATAGGAGACGTTGCATTTTGGACCCCAGATAGATTGGGCTGGTTACACAGCAGGCTCTCCGGATGCTGAAATTCGCTACAGACGTCTTTTCCTCTTCGGGTTCAACTACAGGGGTCAACTTGTCAACACCTTCCAGGTTCGGAGTATTTATCAGGAACTACAGCACAACTTCTGCAAACTCTCCCTGCAGTTAACAGACCGGGGTAGTCTGGCTCTCCACTCAGGACAGCCAACCCCCAGCCCCCGTTGGGAACTGGTTCCCTTGAAGCAAGGTGAAAGACAAAGGGCTACAGAGTTTTGGACTCAAATCCTGCCTCCTCAGACACTGGCGATTGCAGGGATTACAAAGGATTGTCAAAGACAAAACCTCCACGGAGGAGTTTCTGCCTAGAATGACAGGGGAAGACCTCAAACACGGATATATATATATATATATAGATATATATAGATATATATATATATATATATATATATATATCACTGCCACAAGCCATTCACGTAAACTTGTAACTAACAAAAATGTTACAGGTAAGCGTGAAAGGAGATACAATGCATCTCCCCAGCACTCCACATACTGCTCACTATATGAAATGTAAAAGGGGATGAAAACCCCTCTTTACTGCTTGGGAACTGTAGCTCGCCCAAGTACATTAAAGATAAATTAACAGGGAAGCCCAAAGTGACAGGAAACTAACTCCAATCACACACTGTGGAGAGACATAAAAAGGTCCCCCATAAAAAGAGAAGGATAGTTTGTAAAACAATTACAATCTCTTAAAGAGAGGCACGTAAAGTTTCATCCCAGCAATATTAGTGCCCACAATTATAACCTATGAGGGAACAAGTACTGCCAAAGCCAGTAGGTTGAGAGGAGTGCCTTTAGAAAGCCAGGACAGCCAAAATCAATGGTCAAAGTCAATAATTCTGATGCACATAAAGTCTCAACAAAGTTAGTAAGTTCAGAAGAAAATCATTAACTCAAGTGAGCTACTTTGAAGAGAGCAGAAGCTGTTAGGTCAGTGCAAGTGAGTTGAGAGCAAGACAGGAAGCACAATTTATGGCTAAAAGGTAAAACGTCCAATCCCCACAGAACCTGTGACTTGAAGGAAAATGTTCCAGATGGATTACTCCTTGCTACAGCTTGGCAGACCCTTGACCCTGGTCGTGGTGACCAAAGGGAGGCGGTCTGGCGGACTCCTGCGGCAGTACTCGGGAGAGGGACTCACCAGTAATGGATTTCCCTTTTTTCAGGGCACAAGTGTTTTGGCACCTTTTCCTCTGCATCAATGAAGAACGAGAACTCTAGTTGGAAGAAGCTTGCTCTCCGGTCCTGGACTCTGGGGTGAGGGGGACTCTGAATCAAGATTTCCTGCTTCGATAGGGTCCTCTGGATGCCCACGAAGATTTGGACGGATTCGGATTTTGCAAGACGATGCACTCATCAATGATCACAGGACCCCCCCCCCCCTGGCATTGGGCTTCTGCAAGTCTGGTGAGCCAAATGGAAGCTCGTCTTGAGGCTAGTTGGTCCCACCAGCCCTAGGGAGGCAGTCATCCCGAACAGGTCTTCCCAGTCTATATGTAAACGGGGTCAGCACAGCTGCAGGGCTTCACCAGGCACTTCACAGTCCAGGAGGGTGGTGCTGGTGTCTCGTCACGTCTTCTTCAGATGTTCCTCTCCAGTGGTCGACTGCCTTTAGTACCAAAAATCAATTTTTACGCGATTTCCCTTTCATTCACAGACTGCTGTCAATCACACAGCAGGGTGGCTGTGCTTTCAGGACAGCCAGCTGGCCAAACAGGACTGGTTTCACTCAGGCACACCTAGAGTGAAAGGACAGGGGCGTTTCAGGACCTTCCCTCACTTCCCGCCTTTCCAGACACTGGAGCCTGCGCGGGCTTCAGGGCTGAAGCCCGCCAAAGCACACAAAAGACTCAAACCTGTTTCAACTGAGTAAAAGCCAAGAAGAGACTGACCAACAGAAAAATGGCAAAAAAAGAAGACTGGGGCAATTTTGGAAAAATGGCCACCGATGGGTGCTGTACCGCAGCTGAGGATTCACTCTGCGGTAAAAGTGCACACTGGTAGTAAAATTAAACCACTGCCACCAGCCATTTAAAGTATGTTCGTCTAACAAAAAATGTCACATGAGAAGTGGGATAAGGAATTTTTAAGTAACCCCCCCACCACTCTAAATACGGTGGTGGGTGATGGTCCAACAAAGAGAACGGTTAAGTAAAACAAGGATCATCTTACTATACTTGGGAACCGTAGTTCACCCAAGAAAATGTAATTAAAGATTTAGAGAAGTTGAAGGGTCCTCCAAGTGGCACTGCACTAAGGTGCTGTGTGTCACCATGCAATAGCAGATGCCTATGGAATTTGTCCGACTCCATAAAACAGTAAAACGCACAAATCCTACTCAGGAAAAATACAGGAGAGCGTGAGGAAAAAGGTCCCATTCACTCAGGAGGAAAAAAATCAAAAGCCCCAAGTCCAGCAAAAGAGCTGGAGGTTGCCATGGTTGAAGGGAATTAGCACAGAAATGAAAATACCCCAACACATAGGTCAGGAAGATTTATCATAATTATGAAAATCTTACCCAAGAGTGGCAAGGCAAAGGTTGGAGCGCTTCGCACCAGAGTGCTTTGATGTAATCTGCATCCCAAGCATCAGCTTTGGACGCAAAAGATATCTTGAAATTTGAGATCATGCCACAAATCGGGCCAAGGGGATTAATACATAGGCTGGTCTGGTTGGGAATGAATGAAAATCTGCGTCAATGCAGACTTCTTGTTGTGATGGACTTTAATCTATGGGTTCAAGCAGTAGAGGTAGCCATCTGACAACAGCAACCAGCTGCATTACCCTGGCAAGAGCTCTAATCTTGTCAAAACTAGATTATTGCAATGCCCTGTACCTAGGAAGTAACAAATACATCACCAATTAAATCCAGATTTTACAAAATAACGCTCTCAGAGCAGCCTTAAGCATTCCCAAAAAAGCTCACATCTCAGACATAAGGAGAACCAACAACTGGCTTACCACAAAAGACAAAATCTCTTTAAAAGTAGCCTCACTAACACAAATCTCTCAACAACGCTTCCCCACAATACCTCAGACCGATTCCAGAGACAGTCCTCCAGCCGCCCCACCAGAACAGCCAACTCCAACCTCCTGACTGTGCCGAGATTTAAACACATCAAAACCAGAGGAAGTAGCTTCCCGGTTAAAGCCGCCCAACATTGGAACTCCCTTCCTCCAGCCCTAAGAGCAGATCAGCCATACCTACACTTCAGGCATAACCTCACCCACTTGATCAAGGAAAATGACCATTAAAGCCCACTGCCACACACCTACACCTTACTCTCCCGGTCTACATTACTTGTACACAATCTGTATATTTGCCAGTGGACCTCTCAGTAATGCAACTTAACCGCTACATCTTCGCTTTGTATCTACTCTGTATATTCTGTATATGCCTACAAAGCATTGTTATTTGACTGCATGGTATCTCCTAAAACCTTCTTGATTGTACATAAACTGAAAACCTTCTTGTTGGCTATCTGCACCCCGATACCCTTGGGTCTGGTGCGCGTTAGAAATAATAAAACAAACATCCCAGAGGTTGATATGAACCAGGATATACCAATCTCCAACAGGTAGAGGGATGTACTTTGCCCTCCTCAAAGCTTCCTCTACATGGAGGTGCAGATTGTTTTCCTGATTTTGGCCAAACGTGCTTGCTTCGCTCTTAGCGCTGGGGAGGAACCAGTGCCATGGCACTAATGAGATGGGTGAACCAATTTGTACTTTCTCAAAAACAAAAAAGGAAAAACGGACCTGTAGCACCATGGATTTCACCAGCCAAAGAAGTCAAAAGCACAGTCCTTTAGTTAGAACAAACAGTCTAGAAAAGAAACAAAAACGTAGTGTAGAAAGAAAAAAAGCCAGGAGAAAATGTGTCTGGGTGGGAGGATATAGGAAATGTGGTTGACCTGAAGACTGGCAGAGTATTGGGGCTGCTCACCTCTTGGACTAGGGTGTGCACTTATGGCGTTCAACAATGGTTACAACAACAACAACTGTTGGGTTAAGATGCTTAAGAATAAGGTTACTTTGCTCCCAAACCTCCTGCTGTTAAGGACAATACTTCTCACTTATTGCCAGTCTATACTACGAAACATACGTTCAAAGGACTAATCTCAGATACACTGAGAATCACATGCATGAAGGAATCCAAGCATACATTTTGATATTTTAAGAGCCATTTAATTATGCCCAAGCAAAGTGTGCTGTTTGCAAATCGGTCATTGATAAGTAGACATTTATTTATAATGGCAAGTGAAAATTCCAGTATAAATGTTCAAAGGATTTTAAACTTGTTTGTGGTATGTGTTTTGAGTGCCCCTATGAACTGTGAGAAGCACAACACAGGCACCGAGAATGTGCATCTTTAAGTAAATCCTCCAACCATAAAAACCCTAGTCTGCATTATGTATGCAGACCTAACCTCATCACATCAAATCAACTATGCGACAAAGCCGCTACTTACACATTCACATTTCAGCTGCTTATTTACCTACCTGACCTCTCACGGAGCCTCTGCCATCATGGCCATCATCCTTTCACACTTACACTATGCCAACACTCTAAAACTGGGAGCCACCACAATAAGAATAAGAAAACTCCAATGGGTACACAAAACAGTCGCATAGCTCCTCCTAACTGTAGGCCCAAAAGAACACTTCACCAGCCCTCTCTCCTCCATTGGTTTCCGATCGGGGGTTGATCCGCCTTCAAGGCATTATGCATCACCCACTGAGTTCTTCCCAATACAGGACAATATAAACTTACACACTACAGACGTACCAAAAAGCTTAGATCAGCCACAGCACTGCTCATCATTCCAGTGACAAAATCATAATGGGGGAGGGGGAGGGTGAGACCTATGCTTTCTCAGTTCAAGCAACCACCAACTGGAACTCGATCCTTTTAACCATCCAACGCATACAAAGATTGCCTCGCCTTCAGGAAGGCGCTCAAAACCTGGCTCTCGCCTTCGACAGCCTGACAAACTCACCTCATCTCCTGGATGAATTATTACTCATTGTTAGGAAAGTTCTCTTTTTAGCAACTTTCCCCAACCTTTTCTATGGATCGTCAAACATTTTGCTTCCGTTTTTGTACTCCCTCCTGCACTTTTGCTCATTGATATGGGGAACTGACCAGTCCTTAAGGCTGTCAGTAATGGGAAACTCAAGTTTCCTTTTACATGTTCTCTATATTTTGTGTAACGTTTTCGTTGCACAATGCATCTTACAATGCAGTGCAGTGCAATGGGGTTTCTTTTGTACGACCCTAGACTACAAAAGTGATTTCTTTGGTTACTTTAGACGTGGCCCAAGGACAAACTGGTGGCAGCAGTTATTTTGATGCTTGTTACTGTACTTTGTTAGCCTTTCCACGTTTGGCTACCAACAGTGGTTTGTGTCCCAACATGGCTGGGCCATGAGGTTTGTTTGTTCCTTAGCCATTTTGTCCGGTTTCCTCCTTGTTGCCTTGCCAGGAAATTCCTTTTATGGTAAGCACTGCCCGGTAAAGCCATGCTTTTGGCAGGCTAGTGCAGGGCCATGTGTGTATGCTCCCAGGAAGTGGGTTGGGACTGTCTGGTTCCAATCTACAAACTAGTTTCTGTTGCATGAGTTTCACCATCAGTGGTCCTGATGGGTGTGTGCGAGGTGCAGATCTTCCATTGGGTGGGCTGAGTTAGTCTTGCATGAGTTTCTGAATAAGAAGAGCAGTCCTGTAGCCATTCCTCAGAGATCCTGTGAGGAGACAAGTATCCTGCCAAGCTGTGACGATGTCAGAAGATCCGTAAACCCATCCTAAGGTCTGGCGACCAACTTTTACTGCAGTCCCAGTAGAGCCCTGGCTGGTGATCTTTAGAAGGCATTTGGTGATACTTTCAGTGGTGGTATCAACTATCCCAGATGTCTGCTTGGTGTCCAGCCACCTGGAGTTTTCAGAGGTATCCCCAGAACCATCCTATGGACTGACCAACTCCAGCTAAGGTCACCGCTGTAGAGAGGTCGTGGTTCCGCATTTTCAGCTTGGAACTTGGGGATCCTCAGCTTGCTGTACAGGAGTCGCTCTTGTGAAATGTTGGCATTCCAGCATCAACAGGATGCACGGTAAGCAGCAGACTGATGGGGACATCTGTCTCCCCACACTTTTGTCGGCGTGCACCATTGACCGTCTCAGTAACCTGCTTTCCGGCATCAAGTGGACCGTCCTGAAGAGTCCTGAACCTGTGTGTTAAGTATTTCTGAACTCTGTCCAGGAGGGGCAGAGGTTCAGAAGGCCAACCTAGTTTCTTGGAACAGGGTAACCTCTGGACAAGCCAGACCAATCAGGGTAGCTATGGCAGGCGGTCAAGACTAAGTCTCAGGAGGGGTGAGGGTGACTGAAGGACCTCAATGAGCACACAGAGCAAGGACACTTACAAATTACTCCAGACAGTTGTTATATTAAAAATAGACACATTTATTACAAGGCCTTTGTAACACAGACTATAGCAAAGAATCACAGTAACACTAAGTAAACCAATACATTAAACTCAATACAATATACATACATGACCAGTGGGGTCTCTAAAGGGATGACTACACGAAATATGGTAACAACCTACAGGAGAATGAAATGGGCAGTGCAGTTAATCTTTAGTCCCAATTCAACATCAGTTAGTCACCCAACTAAGAGACAGTCCAAGTCCTAAGAAGAGTGGAGCCTTGTGCTCAATAGTAAATGTGTGCCAATGCCCACGGTTTGTCCAATGGACACAGCAGGGCCTCTTTAGGGGTCTAACAGCTCGGGAAGATGGATAAGGCGATGAAGAACAAGTTCTCACTATTCAAGACGGACCTCCACTTTAAGGCAGAGGCAGGTCGAGAGTTCGGGATGGAGTCGCTATTACGCAATCGCAGTGGACAGGAGAGGGGCGCCCAGGGGCCACTTGTGCGTAAAGTTGGGCTCTGACGCTAGGAGCCACCGGTTGGGGCAAAGATTACTCACTGGTCCCTGAGGCAAGGAGACCCAAACTTCAGCAGGTTGGTCCAATTCGGTTGCAGGTTTGACAGCGGCAAAAAGGACGTCTCGGCACCTTTTAGTTCCTGAGTTCCAGTGAGGATTCCCAAACGGGAGAGTGGCGATTTCTCCGCTCTGAGTGGATGAATCATCCCGGTTTCACTGAAGCAGGCTTCAGGGGCAAGAGGGTCACAAATGCAGCAGACTTGCAAAGGACGTTGCCGCAGCAGGGCAACACGATAACTGCGTTTACTCTGGTCCCGGTGCACTCGTCTCACTTCAGACCTGGGAATGCCAAGTGTACGAAATTCAGTGTCAGGGTGCCGTGGACACAGCTAGCAGTATACAAAGTTTCGAGGGTCTCCTAGAAACGACGGCGGAGACAGAGCAAAGGTCCTGCGTAAGCTGGTCAGCCCACTGGTTGGCCCAGGGACACTTCAGAGAAAGCCTACTTGCATGTTTTGATGAAGGTGCCAAGAATAGTTGGTCCCACTATTCCAATGGGTC
Source organism: Ambystoma mexicanum (assembly GCF_040938575.1). NCBI lineage: Eukaryota > Metazoa > Chordata > Amphibia > Caudata > Ambystomatidae > Ambystoma > Ambystoma mexicanum. The sequence continues at coordinate 133,877,128 of NC_090936.1, read as the reverse complement.
GAAGCGTCTTCGCAGACCTTCTCGGACGACCAGATGCAGAGGGGTCCCACGGGACGACAGCGGGTGCAGGGTGCCAAGCCTTCCAGCGGGTCACCAGCGGTTACTCGACTCAGCTTCGTAGTTGCAGGATACTTGGATCCCATCCTTTGTTCAGTGAGAACTCAGGAGATCGACATGGAAGTGGTGTTTCCAGCCTCCTCTAATCCAAAGTTGCCATTGCGCCAAAACAGAGAGGACCCAATGGGAGATCTGCTCACAAACACTCACTCCATATGTGGACCAATCACAGACCACGGTGGTCTCAGGCATTCAGGATACTCCAGACTCTCTGGCACCCAGGACGTGTACTGGGACCAGACATCCCAGCCCACATCCTGGAGGCACACACACAAAGCATGCAGAAGCCCGCAAAAGCATTGGGATTTGTGGGAAAATGCATGACCAAAGAAGGACTGGCCCGGGTCGACTTGACCTGGGGAAGGTGAAGGGGCAAGATGGCCAAAGGACAGGACAAAGAACCTTGTGGCATGGCCATTTCGGTGGCTGGGCCAACTATTTGTGCCAAACACAGTTAACATGGCAAGAAAGGGTTAACAATAATGCCCAACGATAGCTGCCACCCGTCCTGTCCATGACACATCTGCACAGTTCATAAAAAGGCCAGCAAGAGTATCTACGGCGTTTGGAAAGGACTATGCACCCAAGGGTACTGTGTAGTAAGCTACATTGAACACTTGTTACATGTTGCACAAAAGTTGCAACATGAGGAAAAGGACTAAGGGAAACAAAGTCTCCCAGTACTGACTGTCTTAAGGGCATGTCAGTTTCCCCATAAAAAGTGAGCGAAAGCCAAGAGGAATGCAGCTGAAGGCTGTGCTTCTCTGGTAATGTCTAAACAGCAGCAAAAAGTTTGGGGGTTGACACATGGAGGGAAAATTACATACACATGAAATCTTTCCTAACACTGTCTGCTGCATTGTTCATCAAAAAAGGAGGTTGTACCAAGCTCCTGTACGCAACCAGAACTCTTCTTGCACCCGCAGCTCATGGGGACCTGTGACCAGAACCAAAGGTTGGACAATTTACCCCAGGCAACCTTTAATCGACCTGCCAAGCCTGGAGCAAAACCCGAGTATGGCTGTTAAGTTGTGGCTTACCCCCCCATCTCCACCCTTTAAAAGGTTACTGCAAGCATGGTTTGGCTTTGGTAAAACTGGTTGGCAAAAGCCCTCCGAAAGCTGGGAACAATATTTGCTAGAATACATCTTAATCTGATTTTTGGAATCCTGTATGCATCCACAAGATCCACCCCCCAACCCCTCCCCCCAAACCTTTCCAGCTCCCAAAACTGAAATCTTTAGGACACACAGATCTACAGTCAATTTAGGGTTGGACTTTCTAAGTTAGGGTTGAATTCTTATGGATGGCCACTGCAATTTCCAATCACTGTCTTTCCTTTCAGTAGTGTGGGGTGGGGATTGTGATTTTATTGCACTGGCTATAGTGATTGTATACATATGCATTTCATCTTTAGTGTTGTGCGTTAGTATTACATGTTAGTCATTTTTTCACAGTGTGTACTTGGCCATAAATCTAGTATTTCTATAATTACTTGTCTAAGTGTAATCCTAGATTACTTACCATATGGACCGTTCACCTCACCCACTCCTGAGAGTTCGCCTTGACCCCCTTTCATGCTACCTTGATTGGTTTGGTTACAGCTCCCAGAGTTGTCCCTTTTCACTATAACTAGGTTGGCCTCCTAAACTCTGTGCACCAGGCCAGAGTTTAGACATTCAGTCTAACACTCACCCCTGACAGGAATGCTGGAGCACCTGAGGAAGTGAGGAGGGGTAGTTTTCTACCCCCATTGAATGCACCCCAGCCAAACCTTTATAATAAGTTCTGCAAGATGTTTTCCAACCAGGTGTCAGTCTCTTCAATGGAACGTCAAACACACCATTACAAAAACACAACTGTAACTGCTCAGACACAGCCCATTGTAAGGAAGGCATGATATCAACAGTAAGACAGACAACAGTGACCACAGTTCATGGGCGTTTATTGAACTTCAACAATGGTGTGATAAACGCCTATCTAAGGCTACATCCACAGATGGGAGCAAGCTATGACCATCAAATAATAATAATGCAGTCCTAGTGGAGTCTCGTCAAAGTAAAAAAGGCCAATACTAAAACATTAATAAAAAACAATTGCCAATCCTTACCGCTAAATAAAAACAGTTTGGGGGTAGTGTTCATGAAAAAGAAAAGTGTTCACAAAATGATATGTCAAGATGTTCAGGCCATTGGTCTCTCTCCCCCACATTTTCAGCAGGGGACAAAGCGGTTCACTCGAGCAAAACACACTGGCTTTGCCAGCACGAGGATACAGTTCCATTACCAGCACCAGGGTCTTCTGTACCAAAGTCTCTTTACTTCAAAGTCTCTTGATTCAGAGGGCCTGATGTAACAAAACAAAAACAGAGTTCCTTTCCTCTTCTACACCCTCAATTCTTGTGGTTCACCTTGGATCCCCTCAGCCGGGCTCAAATCCCTTTTCACAATGTTCAGAGAATGTTCTTTCTTGGGTGACTCATGGTTTACCCCGAATCCCACTCAGCCAGGCTCAGCTCCTTCCTCTTACACAATTAATCTCCCTCAGCCGGGCTTGGACCAATTTCAGTTCGCATTAAACTATCAAAGACGTTCGAATGTGAACAGGGTTTTGTTTGACCAGTTGTAGGACCACTTCGATAACCAATTAACCTTTTCACAGTTGCTAACCCATTGGATACCTAACAGACTTTCGGATGAGCACCCATGTGGCGCCGGACCACCGTCTACGGTATCTTTCTTGGCTTCCAAAAGTTCAGTCACTCCTCTAGTTTTCAATTATATTTGTGTCACTCGTTACATACTTTTCACACACAGTTCGCTTTAGATTTCTTAATATAATGTTGTTGCTTGCAACCTTGGTTCCAACACAGGCTGGTCTTGTATCAGTCTCTCCGACTCACCAGCTGTGCTGTCTTTACTGGCGCTGCTTTGTTGTAGGCACCAAGGACAGTACCAGGGCAGCAACCACTCCTCCCCACCTTGGTTATTGACGCTGGAGAGCCCAGGGTACCTCCGACACACAATGCAGGTTTCTTCAGCTTTAGTACCCGGTTTCTTATTTTTCAAGGCTCATGAAAGTAACAGCCTGAAAAGGTCAAGGGCACTTCCCTCCTTGCAACCTTCTGGTCTTGCAGTCTTTCTGCTTGTATTAAACCACCCTCTGGGGACCACTGCTTCCTCGTGTGCTTTGCCTTGCTCAGTGTGCCTTCGTGCTCTGCCTTTTATCCATGTGAGGAAGTGTGATGATAGTCAGGTGTGCGTAATTATCGCTAATTGCCGGACCATTGTGTTGGAACATGTCAGGTATATGGCCCTGGTGTTAAGTCTGTTTTTGCTCACGATGAGCTGTCTGTGAGAAAGTGTTTGTCGGGAAAGGGGGCATGTTAGGGAGAATTCTCATTCTATGGCTAATTTCCCTTACCTATACAGTCCCCCAGCAGCTTTGCTGGATTTGAAGGGTTTGTTTTTTTCTCCTGCTAAGAGTGAGCCTCTTTTTCCCCACTCTTAGGCATATTTGCTATGTGTGTTCTAGGCAATTTCTTGTGTTTAATGTCTATGGGATTTATCTCACCCTCATAGGAACCATCTTTATCCACATGTGTTACACAGCACCCTCCGTGCAGTGACACAGGGATGTCGTAGCGACCCCCAGACAGACTCCATACCCTGGGACTGACTACTGTCTCCCAGGGCGTGTAAAGTCCCCATTGACTTTACTAGTCAATCTTTATGAACAAAACCAGTACAACCCATCTTACTATGGAGGTACATGCAAGGGTTAATAGTTTTTCCCTTATGTTCATTTTCGAGAGGGTACCGTACAGTCCCTCTCAAAAGTTTCTGGCTGGTGGCAGTGGTTACTACCAAAAATATTCGATTTTCCCATTGTTCGAGGCTACCACATTTACTGACAGCCTCTAACATACCGGCGGTTTATTTTTATATTAACTTTACTCCGGTAGGTTTCATTTGCCAGAATTTTTATATAAATTCTTTCTTGTGTCTTTCTCTAAAATCCTAACGCAGGTCGGGGATCCTTTGTTCGTCCTTTTGGCGGGCTCCTGCCAAGAAGCCCTCCTTTCAGCGCCACTGAGTGTGGGGTTGTTCTATTGTGTGGGAGGGGGAGTAGGACCCCTGGACAGGTTCACCTCAGTATCATACACACTAAAGTACTCCCTTGCCTAAACTTGTTCACAAACTTATTGGCAAGTGTTTCTAGGGTCCCTAAGAGTATATTCCTATATAACTAGTTGTTTCCCTCCCTTGTGAGAAATTGATAGAGTGCCATTTGTGTTTGGTTTTCACTGTGCCGTTTTGCTCAGTTTTCACTCTTGCTCAAACTGGTCTACAATTTAACTAGGGAGTTGTGTATACTTTTATTGACTGATTTTAACTTGCTTTAATAATCAATTAATTTGCTGAACTAGAATAGAAGTGTGTAAAATAAATATATATATTCTTTTTAATACAAAGCTTTTGTCAGTGTTTCCTTGTACTATTGTAGTCCTATTGTGTAAACCCTGAATACTGCTCATCTCCCTCTTGAGATAAGTCTGACTGCTTAGCCACAGCTACCAACTAAATCTTTGTGGTACAGACCGATACCAAAGGGGATTTATTGCTCATACCTGTAGTCCTAATCTTCTGTAGAGCTCCCTAAGGGAACTGCACAGGATTCTGCCTAACAGTGCAGGTGGTTGAGTTCGTAAGTATCCTACTAGGAAGGAGCGGGAAAGGTGTTACAGGGCAGGAGATACCATGTCTCGCCATCCAGTGTCCCACTCCCACAAGACCCCCACCCCGTCCAGGAACTGGATGCAAAAGCGATGGCCGTATCCTGGCCACCTGGATGACAGATTCCCGCAGACTAACAGGTGAGACACCTTAAGGTTTCTCACACCCAATCACCTGCATACCTCTCAAACCCTACTCGATTACACACACCCAAACCACGCATCACCCATCCAATAGAATACAGCCAAGAACCGGGCAAAATTCAGACTAGCTGCGGAAAATCCGTCAAGGCACCCATTGTCTCACCTGATAAGGAACAAGTTTCTTACCTGTAACTATTGTTCTCCAGCATGGGTCTGGCATGGATTCACATGATCAAGAATATTCCCCATCAGGCCGGGAATCCGGAGTAAAAGAAAACAGTTTCACTTTCACTTGCAAACTATTTCTCCTCTAAACCAATCACTGTCCTCTGGGACATAGTGCCCCCAGCCAATGACAGTCTTCTCCCTAAAACCCTCCTCTGGCAGTCATCTTCAGATTTGGTAAGCACGTAAAGTGGCAGTATGACCAAAAAGGGCCGCAGAGTTTAGTTTATTTGTATAGCACAGCCAAACCCTTGGATAACTGGGCGCATTTAGCTTGGAGCACAACATCGGTTTCAAAATACAACAGAGACATGGGTTACCATACAGTGTAGATACAAGAATGAATACTACAGGGGGACCAGGTTACAGAGTGGTTCAAATCGAATGACAACACATCACAAATGTGCAAAATGGAAGAGTTAGAGCAGGCATATAGTGGACGATATATATCTGAGTGCCGAGGCATGACTGACGGCGAGGGAATAGCATTACTGAGTAAAGAGCAAATCCTTCACCTTGGCTCTAAAAGACCAAAAGGAAGAGTCAGCTCTAATGTCAGTGGGGAGTGAGTTCCAACATTTCGCAGCTAGCACAGGGAAGCTTGCACCCCCTGCTGTTTTCAAGTTAATCTTGGGAATGTTCAGTTGGTGTATATATGGGAATCTGGTAGGTCTAGTGGTGCACCATCTTGTGACTTTGTCGGATAGGTATTGAGGTGCTGTGGGGGGCATGGCCAACTGCCATGTACAAAGGGTGTGCTCTCCGCGAGCTCCTGCGATGTGACCATGCTACGCTGTTGAATAATGCTTTATTGAAGATCAAAACACCTGAGAATTAGCTAGAACCATTGCAGAGGTCATGGTGAGGCTTGGTCCTATGGGAGACATGGAGTGGCTGATGCGATCGAAAAATGGCAGCTGCGTCATGAAAGACAGACAGTGCCGCGCAGATCAACCCGGATTGCTGTGCTGGGTGCCTGTGAACCTGAGCAAGCAGAGGGGCGAATCGTGAATTGGTTGTGCATTCAAGCACTTGGCAGATGTATCCTACCGCCGAGACGGAGTAGCTGAAGAGGGGATGCCAGGCCGTGCTGCCCGACACCGGCAGACCTGGGGCTCTGGAGTGACCCCGGCTTGTGGAGGCCCCGCGGGCAGAGCTTTGCTGAGATGTGCTGGGGCCTGACCGCCGAGTGCGGAGCCGGGGGTGCAGCAACAAGCCCGAAGGGAGCAGTGCCTGGAGTGAGGTTAGCAGCGACCAGGCCCCGTGGAGAAGCAGCAGCGACACCACGACCTTGGAGCTCGAGCTGCGTGGGCAGAGGTGGCTTGGCTGAGCTGCCGGCACAAGGTGAGGAGCTGGTGGGGTGGAGAGGCCTAGCCGGATCATTGCTCCCCTGCGCCTCGAGGGCACGCAGCCTCTCCCCCGCTGGTCTCTTTGCAGCGCGGACGAGATGGGGTCTTTTGCGCCTGGGCCACGGCGGGGCTGATAATCTCCATGTGGAGAACCCTTGTGGTGAAACGGCCGGGTGCTTACACTGGCAGAGCGGGAACGGCGCTCGGGACTTGAGGGTGTGAAAGCGGCGTGGGAACTGTTGCTGGAGCCGGCGCTCTCAGCCCCACAGTACTAAACATATAAACTGGCCTACTGGAGCGGGGTTTGTACCTAGAGGGGCACAGGGCAGCTCCCAGACACCTAAAGCGGGCACTGAGGCACTGGTACACCAACACTCACTGGGCTGGACAGGGTGCCTATAAACCAGAAGTGACCACCATTCACAACAGTATTTAAATAAAGCATTTGATACCTGCAGCACTTGGAACCGACGCACGTGAAGTTGAGGCCGGTCCACAGCAGGGTGACATCGTTGCGGCAGCCCCACAGCGGCGGCCTGCTGTACTTGAGTCAGCTCTATAGGCAGAGCACAGCTGGCTCTTGATACACATGACACTGGTCCGGAGACGCCCCCGCTGGAATGGTTGAACCTATACCGACACTAAAGTGAGATCTGAAGCTGCAACGTATAACCACACTGCACATGCAGCCCAATCTAGAGAAGTAACTTCTAATGACACCCAGTGCCCCAGAACTTTTGGGGCGTCGCCGCGTGCCCCCTCACTACGGCAGCACCCAAGACGAGTGAGGGGGCGACACCGCCTTCCAGCTGCGCTGCGATTGCTGGGGACGCGTGAAGCCACTCGGAGCCTATCGAGCCCCTTACCTTCGGTGTGATGGCCTCAAAGGGGGCAAAAGCCAAACAAAAGCAGACCACCATGGAAACCTTCGCTGCTGGAGGTCCAACAAGACCTGAAGTTACCACCAAAGGTGCTGTAGAGGTGCTGCCCGTGACTCCTGACATTGCGGCTGAACCAGGCAACTTACAGATCCTAGAAGCTATCAGGAAGCTACAGACAACCTTGGAGAGCAAAATAGATGCTGTGGCCTTAGACTTTGGCCCATTGCGACAAGTCGTCCCCACCATCGCCAGACGGACGGAAGTACTAGAAACCCAGGTTCGAAAAAACACAGAAACCAAAACACAGCTTTTGAAAGAGGTCGATGAACTGGCACAAAAGGTGAAGCACTTAGAAGACAGGGCTGAAGAAGCCGAAGGGCGGGCACGCCGCAATAATATTAGGATCCTTGGCCTGCCCGAGGGAACTGAAGGTACCGATACCACTAACTATGTTGAGAACCTTCTGATACAGGAGATTGGAGCACAAACTGTCACAGGGCTTTACTATCGAAAGAGCCCACCAGACCCTTACTGAACGGCTGCCGCCGGGAGCCCCTCCCCGGCCGATGATTGCTAAAGTGCTTAATTATAAAGAGAAACAATTTTAGCCTTTTCGAGAACGGGAGGCCAGATCCAAAGGGATTCAGCAAAGATCGCTATATATCCCCGATTACAAATTCCAGGTTCAAATGAAAAGGGCACAATTCATCTACACGAAGGCAAGATTGAAAAAAGCTGGTCTTCGATATATGCTACTATATCCTGCAAGACTGAAAGTGCTGCACAACAATCATTTGCTCCTCTTTGAGACACCAACTGAGGCCAGAGAATGGATGGACAGAGAACAGATCCAGGATCTTGATACTTAAGGTCGTGACACACGCTAAAAACTGCTTGGTGAAATCGCATGCAAGGTGTGCTTCCATGACCACAATGACTAGACCAAGTATACATTAATAACGGATGGAATCCTTATCCACGCACAGTGGGATTGATGCTTCACTGGAGCCATGCTGGAGATGACCTGCTCCCACCGGAGAGCAGACAATAGCTGACCTTTCAACCCCCGGAAGCTATCTGGGTATAGTTAACCCGCCCGCAGGGCACCAGGAGATACGTACTGGGTCAAATGGAGCATAAACAGGGAAGTCATAACAGTGGAAACCCCGCTGGACAATTTTTGTTACAAGGGAGTTTATAGTTGGGGGAGGGAGGGAAATTGGGAAAATGTTTGAGGGAACAAAAAAAAAAAAGAAGACTGAACCACCTAGAGTTACGATGATCGCCAAATCTGGACGGGACGCCTCCAGATGCTTCACCCACAAAAACACTGGGTTTTCCATCATACACTATGGCTGACAAGATCAGAATTATGACGTGGAACGTCAGAGGAATGAACAGCTTTGTTAAGCAACGCCGAATCCAAGCACACATAAAACGTAACAAGGTCGAAATCGCCCTACTGCAGGAGACCCACTTAGACATGCATACACAGGCTGCAGTGGCCAGGAGAGGTACATTGATAGGCTCTGCATACTCCAACTATGCCAGGTGGGTCCTGATTTGAGTTGATCCAACCATCCCCTTTAAAGTCATTACCACAAAAACCGATAAGGAAGGATGGCCTTGGTAAGCAGCACCATTGAGGGAAAGTAGGTCTGCTAAATTAACACTTATACCCCCAATCATGACGCCACTTTTTTTTTTTCTTCACTCTACAAACGACTTGGCCCTTTCAGGGACAGTACCTTGATATGGGGTGGGGATCACAATTGCACCATGGATCCTCGGAAAGAGATCAGATAATAAGCATACTCACCCATCCCCACCTGCTAAGATATTAGCTGCACCGACACTACAGCTTAAACTAAAAGACCTATGGAGGGAGCAGCATCCTGAAAGCCGAGAGTACTCATTTTATTCCCCCCCCCCGCATGCTGTCTACACTAGGCTAGACTATATATTTGTGAGTGAGGAACAAGCTACGTTTGGAGATGCACAATACTTGGCTAGGGTTCTATTGGATCATGCCCCTCTCCTGATCACCTTGACAGCGAGTGCGCCCAGACACCCCCCCACTTCGAAGTGAAGCATTACTAGATACAGCCTTTCACAAACAGGTTAGAAAAAGTATGCAGGAATTCTGGCAGATAAATGAGGGTAGCGTGAGACACGTTGGCACTGTCTGGGAGGTATAGAAGGTTATCATTAGGGGAGTAATGATTGCTGCCATGGGGGGGCACAAAGGTCAATTAAAGCCTCTCTGGCGCAAACTGAGGGGGAATGGAGAGACCTTGAAATGGGTGCTAGTACAAACCACTTGTAAAAAAAGAAGTCTAGCTCAGGCAAGCTTGCTTGACATACTGGGAAAAATTGAGTAAACTCAGCTACACAACGCATATTGAAAGGAGCCATGCCTTGGGTGACAAACCAGGAAAATTACTGGCTTGGCTGTATAAGCGAGAAGCCCCTAGGGCACCCATATGCAGGATCCGCTACCCGACTGGTGAGACAGTACACACAAACCAAAATTAACAGTTTTTTCCACTTTCTACCAGGACCTTTACGCTAGCACCCCTTCGCCCACAGATACCGAGACATCAGACTGCCCACGTTAGATGCGCAAATGGCTGAAGCCCTAGACAAACCCATCACCCCTGATGAGGTTCTGGTCACAATCAGATCCCTACCGTCTGGGAACGCACCTGGAACCAACGGGCTCCCGGGAGAGTTTTACAAAGCATATGATGAAGTTATATGGCACCACTCCTTGCCAGGGTGTTTAACGCAGCATATGAAATAGGTACCCTCCCCGAATCCATGAGAGGCTGTAATTGATTGATATTGTATTTCTATCGCGCTTGTACACAAGTGTCCCACTACTAAAACCTGTGAAGGATGGGGATGAGTGTGGCTCATTCAGGCCACTGTATGTTAAATCAAGACAACAAGATTCTGATGGCACTATTGGCAAGGAGACTGCGCAAAGTGATCCCACTATTGAGCCACCAAGATCAGACTGGTTACGTCCCAGGGCGGACCATTTCGAAAACTTGCGTAGACTACATCATGTCATATACAGAACCAATGGCAAACCCGAAAAATGTGCTGTGGCGTCTCTTGACGCCATTAAAGCTTTTGATTCAGTCAAATGGAACTGGCTATATGCCACTATGACAAAAAGGGGGATTGGACCAACCTTCTTGAAATGGACCAAACTCATATACACAGGCCCTATGGCCATGGTCCGCACTGATAAAACGTACTCTGATAAATGGCAATTACACAGAGGTACACAACAGGGATGCTCACTCCCCTCCACCCTCCATGTTATATATCATAGTTACTGGACCAATACCCTCTTACCTATGGCAGGAATATGGAGATGGGGTATTGTAATAGACGGGGTAACCCACTTGGTGTCAATGTATTCAGACGGCACACTAAAATATCTTAACAACCCAGCACACATTACCATGCATATTGGAAACACTAGATGGGTTCTACAGATACACAGGGATCCAAATAAATAATGAAAAATCATGCCTCTTCCCCCCCCTAGCTGCCCTGGGAGTTAAGAGTGGAGGACCTCCCGGCCATGGCCCTCCAGTGGAAGACCGACTCCTTCAAATACTTGGGTATCACCATCCACCGTGACCCCAGAACTGAACACTCTGAACACGGTGAGAGCCAGAGAGGGCCTGGAGAAATCAATGGACTTCTGGAGTAAATTGCCTTGGTCGGTGGCAGGAAGGGCTGTTCTCCTTAAAAATGGTGGCGCTGCCCAGACTACTTCACTGCTTTAGTAATGTTCCATACAACATCCTTACACAGTTCTTTAAGGGCCTTGAGAGCTCTGTAGGTGGTTCCTTTGGCAGGGAGGAAGGCACAGAGTCGCTCTACAAGTGCTGCAGAGACCTTATGAAAAGGGAGGCCTGAAAATCCCTGATTTTGAACTGTACTATTTGGCAGGACAACTACGACACGTAGTGAAATGGATGGCGGATGAGATCACGACGGACACTAGATTTTTACAGCCGGCCATCTTGCTCCTGAGGGATCTGCTCTGGGCCCCGGCTGGCGCAACTCAAAACTGCCCTTATTTGGTGAAACTTGGGGTCCAGATTTGGAAACTGGTCTGTAAGACGGTTAATGTAAGAGACGCAATCCTCCCCCCCCCCGCCCCCCAGATCCCCATAGCTGCTATCATGGTGGCCAGACCCTGGGGACAAAGGGAAGTAAGAACTGGGTGGGAAACGCATGGAGTTGCCACGCTGGGAGGCCTAGTTAACGACCAGGGGATCCCGACTTTTCCTGAATTGCATGAGTCCACGGGACTGCCTGCTGGGCAGTTCTTGCTTCACAGAGCGTTATTGGAGACGTTCATGGTAAGATGGCTTGAAATCAAGACCCTAGAAATAAGAATATTATTGAGAATATACTAAATGGCGCAGAAGGGGGCCACGAAATCGAGACTTTATGAAATACTACTGGACAGCACGACCAAAGAGGAGCTCAGATGTAAAGCCAAGTGGGAAAACAAATTAGGCCTGGAATTTGAGGATACGGCATGGGAAGACATTACCCACTATCACAAAAAGGTATCAAGGAACGCCAGACTGCAGCTCATACAGTTCTACATCACCTGCAGAGCATACCTCACACCGGAAGTGATCTCTAGGTACAAGGGGGCAAGAGACAAAGAATGCCCCAAATGCAGAGAATCGAGAGTAGGAATGACCCACATGTTTAGGGGGTGTCGTGTAATACAAGCCTTCTGGGCACAGATACCTGCAAAGGTGGCAGAGGCAGACATTGTCCTAGATATACAGACCCCTGCGGCGTGCATCTTGGGAAGATATAAAAAAAAGCTGGAAGAATAAACCATTGAATAAGCTAAAGGATCTAATGTATATACTAGCAAAGAGGCACATCGCCATGGGGTGGAAAGACACAAAGAGCCCGGGTGTGGCACTGTGGTGGTAAGACCTCCACAAGTGGGCGAAGGCTGAATAGGGGGCATGGGAGAACGCACTTTGTGAACAAAAACTAGATATCAGCGAAGACTTACAACAGTGGTTGGCGCTCACGGTGTCACTATTCAGTCCAAAAATGGATGACACTACCACAGATGAAGCAGGAAGCCCGCGACCGGAGCCTGGCGGTAGCAGACTCACAGGGTTGGATGTGGTCTTGGGAGGGAGGTGAGGGTAGTGGGGTTATGAGAAAATGATGAACACTATTGATGACAACCAGTTTGGGTTGATATTGTTTTAAAATTAATAAACAACTTTATAAAAAAAGTATTGAGGTGCTGTCTGCGAAAGGTATTTATGCGTGATGACAAGGGACCGTAATTTAATTATATTGTGAATTGGAAGCCAGTGTGCTTCCTTTTTAAAAGAAAAAAATGTGGGCAGAACGAGTTAGATTAAGGGCACATCTCAGGGCGTTCTGAAGAACATGCAGTCTGTTCAGATTGTGGTTAGAAGAGCCAAGAAAGAAAAGTGTGTTGCAATAATCCAATGTGGACAGGATCAGTGCCCTCGCCAAGGTGAGACACCTGTTAGTGGACAAAAAGGGTTTGCATGCATCGATAGGTTTATTGGTGTAGGCAATGGAGGAAATCGTGGCATTTGTTTTTTAATAAATAGTGTGGAGTCAAGATAGACACCCAGTGTTTTGACCTCTTTGGCGACTTATGATGTTACCGTCAATGGTGATAGACTGGTACTGGGGGGAGGATGGTGGTGGGGGGGGGGGGGGGTCGAGCTTATTGAGGCGGGCCGGGGAACCGACGATCAGCAGTTCTGTCTTATCGTCGTTTAGACAGAGGCTGTGAGTAGCCATCCAAGCCTGGATTTCGAGGTAGATTTAGTTTAATTTTACATCGTTCTCATAGCAGCCAGTGAGGGTGAGGAGGATCTGGGTATTGTCCGCGTAATTCGTGTATGTGACACCCATATCATCAAGACGATCAAAGAAGAGCTTGGCAAAGATGTTGTAAAGTGTGGGAAAAATACAGGATCCTTGGGGGACTCGGCATTCGATAGGGACTGGGTCAGCTGCAGCCGATGGGGCTAGTTAGTGGCATTCTGGATTGATGCAGCAGCCGAGGAGATGTTTGATCAGGATTTGATGGTCAACCAGGTCAAAGGCTACAGACAAGTCCAACAGGAGCAAGCTGGTCAGCTTGCCCTTGTCTTTAGCTTTATCTATTTGGATTTTTAGGTCCAGGAGGGCTGTTTCCGTCCCATGCCTGGGTCTAAAGCAAGATTGTTGCAGACCTAAGAGGTGGTTGTCTTCCAAATGTTATATTTGGAGGCATGCCACTATCTAGTATCTTCAGGAGAAATGGGACAGTCGTAATAGGTCTGTAGTTTGGTATATTGGGTTTGAGTAATGGCATGACCCACGCTTCTTTAAGGTTGTTGGGGACTGAGGGGTTCTTGAATTATGAGTTAATTGAGGTGGTAATAAAGGGAGCAAGGTCTTTAGCACCATCCTTGACAACGGAAGCTGGACACAAGTCGCCTTGACAGAGGGTTTGAGGCTTGCAATTATGTTTACTACTTCGTCCACCGTGACTGGGGAGAAGTAGAAAGGGGGGGCAGTCTTGTCGAGGAGAGCTAGGCATCTTACGAGAGAGTGGTCTTTAGGGGCAAGGCTGGCCTTTTTAGACTATCATGGCTTACAAGAGAGCCACTTTGTTTGATAAGGCTTTCTGGATGTTGTCACACCAAGCTTTGTCCTTAGCACAGACGTCAGGGGGCAGCGCAGGCTATTCCAATTGTCTTAAGATAGAGAAAAGTTCCTTTGTACCAGATTTAGTGTTCTGAATTCTGGTGTTGAAAATCTCCTTTTTAGCATTCGTAATGCCAGCTTTATATGTAGCAGCTGCGATGGAGAACCTTTCTTTAGTGGGGGGAAGATGGGGATTTTCTCCAGCTAGCTTCAGAAGATCTTTTGATATTCCGTAGCGCTTTTAGTTCTGCGGAGAACCATTTGTTTAGATGGGCGGTCGGTTTAGCTTATCTCAGTTTTTGTTTTGCAATTTGCTTTAGGGCTTGTTCCAAGGTATCGTTTTAGAGGTTGACAAAGGAGGCTGGGGTCTGTGCTGTTGGTAATTGGCTGTAGAAGTGGTTTTATATTCTCTATGGTAATGTTACGTTTGTTTCTGCACACAACTTGTGGTGATAGGGGAGCTTGTGAGTATCTTTGGGTATGGTAATGGTGATCTGTCCATTCACACGGTGTGATGTTGAGAAGGGAAGAGTCACAATTGGCATCAGCCAACCAGTCCAGTGTTCTGCCTTTGGTGTGTCCAGGCTTGTTAATATGTTGTGTGAAGCCTAGTTGTGTGATGGTGTCGACGAGCAGAGAGGCGTTAGTGTCATTAGGATCATGTAGGCATAGGTTAAGGTCGCCCAAAAGAATAATTTGGGATCCTGGTTTGATGTTTACAGTTAGTAGTTGGGAAATGTCCTCTTCAAAGGAGGCAATGGCACTTGGGGGGCGGTATATAAGGTGAAGTAATATGGTGCGGGTGGTGGATAGTGGGAGTTTGACTGATAATAGTTCTGCTGAGGGTAGACCTGGGTTCGGGACTTCTGATGTTCAGGTGGGATTTCGCCATGAGTGCCACACCGCCCCCTTTCCCAGTGTTTCTATCTGCTGGATAATAGTGTAATTCTCAGGGATGGCAAGTGAAGGACTCACAGCCGGGTGTAGCCACGTTTTCTATGACAGCAAGGAAGTCCAAGTGGTTGGAGGTGATCAGGTCAGCAATATCAGTGGTGTGTGCCACTAAGGAGCGTGCATTGGTAAGAGCTCCCTTAATGGTGAGGTTGGCAATGATCAGGCCTCCTGTAGGATGATCGGGAAACGTGGTGAGACTGGTCATTATGTGGGTCGGTTGGTGCCGATGGAGGTGGACGGGGAAGCAACAAGTTGGTGTCAAAGGGGTACGAGGTAGGTGTCCTAGGAGGCTTAGACCACCCGAGGCAGGAGTGAAAGCCTAGTCTTGTGTTTCTCAAGTGGGTGGGGCATGGAATCCGTGGTGTTGGAGGGGTGGCAAATCGGGTGATCCAT
This sequence comes from Ambystoma mexicanum, assembly GCF_040938575.1. Lineage (NCBI taxonomy): Eukaryota > Metazoa > Chordata > Amphibia > Caudata > Ambystomatidae > Ambystoma > Ambystoma mexicanum. The sequence continues at coordinate 133,861,586 of NC_090936.1, read as the reverse complement.
TCTATGGGTGATAGTGGCGAATACGAAGAGGCGGTGGCTGGAGCCAGTATGGCTGTTGATACTTGGGGTGGCAGGGCAGATGGGAGGTTGGATGGTGTTATGGCATGGAATAGTGCAAAAATGGTGGCCATTGTGAGTGTCACTCTTCTTAAAGTGGCCATAGCGAGCAGGTAAGAATCTAGATAAGGTGAGACTGGGGCAGGCAGGATACAGTTGGCAAACAGAGGGCCACTCAGGCAAAATACAATTGGCAAACAGGGGTAGGAGGGCGGCTTTGCATGTGAATCCATGCCAGAACCATGCTGGAGAATAATAGTTACAGTTCAGTTACTTGTTCCTTTTCCAGCAAGGGGTCTGGCATGAATTCACATGCTCATGAATAAAATATACATAGCAGTACAAAATTACACAACCACGGGAGGTGGCAAGGCTCAACAGAAGCAATACTCTTACCTCTGGAACAGATTCACCTCAAGTGAACAGGTTGCGTAGCACTGCCTGGCCGACTCTGGCCTGCCCTCTGGAATCCCTGTCGTTGCAGTACTTTGTGAAGGTGTGTGTGGACCTCCATGTAGCAGCCCTGCAGATGTCCAGCAGGGGCACACCAGACAGGAATGCTGTTGTAGCAGCAATCGCTCTGGTGGAGTGGATTTTCGGACGCCTGGGCAATGGTCTGTTTGCCAACCGATGAGTGCGTGATGCAGCCGGAGCCACCTTGAGATGCAAGTCTTGGACAAGGCCTTCCCATGGTTCACAGGACCAAAGTTCACGAACAGTTGAGACGTCTTCCGAAAAATCTTTGTGCATGCCACGTAGAACTTCAGGGCACGAGCAAAGTCCAGCGAGTGCAAGGCCCTTTCAGCCGGTGTCGAAGGCGTTGGGGAAAAACACAGGTAACACCAAAGGTCAGTTGAGGTGGGATTCCAAACAGAACGTTTCGGCATGAAAGAGGGGTGTGTCTGCACCACCACCCTAGACTCCTGGAAAGTCAGATATGGCTGTTTGCAGAATACGGCCTGGATTGCACCCACCCTCCTGGCAGAGGTGATGGCCACAATGAAAGCAGTTTTCCACGAGAGGAACTTGAGGGGCCTGATGCATAGGCTTGAAGGGCCCCGTGCCCCCCAATGAGCCTCGTTGGCACCATGTTGAGTTTCCACGGTGGGGCAGGAGCCGTCACCGGTGGAAAAGATCGAAACAGTCCTTTGAGGAACTTCTTGACGAGACAGTGAGACCAAAGAGAATATCGTCCTGAGACCTGGTATAACAGGAGATAGCTGCCAGATGCACCTTGAAAGAGGCATGCGCGAGTACGGCCTTGGCCAAGGATAACAAGTATGGAAGAACATGCGGGGCTGCGACCCTCAGAAGGGTGATCTTCTGGGAATGGCACCACATAGCGAAATGCTTCCACTTGTGACTGTAGCACTTCAAAGTTGACAACGCTCTGGCTTTGGGAAAGACCTCACTGCAGTCTGCTGGCAACTCCTATCCTCCAAACTTTAGGGCTGCAGGAGCCAAGCCCCCTGGTTCAGCAGTCCTGGTTAGTGATGCAGGATTGCGCCTCCTTCTCTGGTGAGAAGATCTGGGACCACTGGCAGTTTGACCGGGGGCGACGAAGACAGGCCAGGAAGGTCCAGGTACCAAATCTGCCTCGGCCATGCCGGGATGATGAGAATCATCCTGCATCGACACTGCAAGCGTATTGATGACTCGCAGCAGGAACGGCAACAGCAGAACGTGTAAAGAAAGAGGCCTTCCCACAGGAAGGAGAATGAGTCCCCCTCCCCCCCATGCTCCTTGGTTGGTGGAATCTGCTGGCAAACTCAAACTCCTGGCATTTGGGGTTTGCCGCTCAAACAGATCAAAGTTCACACTCGTGGCAGGAGCGCAACTCCCTGCTGAAGGAGTCGGCGATGGTGTTCTTGATTTCAGCCAAGTGAAAGGGGACAAGGAACATCTCTTCTCAGACAGCCCAGTACCACAAGTCCTATGCCTATTCGGAGAGCGCTGGGGATTGAGTGCCCCCTGCCGCCCCCCTGCTTCCTGATGTAGAATATTGTGGTGGTGGTGTCTGAAGATCCTCACCACCTTGCCCTTCAGAGACGGAAGGAAAGCCTTGAGGGCCCAGAACACTGCCCGCAACTCCAGGATATTGATGCAAAGATACTTCTCTTCGGTCTGCCACAGGCCTCTGGTGTGTAGGCACCCAGTGTGGGCTCTCAGCCTTCCAGGGAAGCGTCTGTGGTGCCAGTCTCATGGTACGGAGGGGAAGGGGCTTTGAAACTCTGTGCCCCGGGCGACAGAGTGAACACCCCACTATCGTATTCCCCAACGGAACTCCTCGTCGAGCAGGATCCTGTCTGTGAAGCTTCCGGACACCTGAATCCAGCAAGTGTCCAGGAACTCCTGAAGAGGTTGCATCCGTAGCCTGCAGAGCTAGCTAAGGTAGATGTAAGACAACATTGTGAAGAGAAGTGACTTGATGGTCCGCATCGTGGCAGTCTTCAGTGGCAACAGCCACTGCACTTTCCCGGGAATGGCCGCTACCCTCTCCTCCGAGGGCGACGCTAGGCAGAATACCATCGAGTCTGGCTCCTAGGAGCAGCATGTTCTGCAATGGAGTCAAGCAGGACTTTGGATAATTTATGGAGAATCCCAGATCCGTCAGCAGCTGGACGGTTGTCAGTGTGTCTGATGCCAAACTCTTGCAAACTGGCCCGAATGAGCCAGTTGTCCAGGTACGGGTACACGTGCATCCCCAAAGACAGACCGGCCACAATCGGTGCAAGGCACTTCATGAACACCCTAGGGGCTGACTTCAGGATGAAGTGGAGGTCCTCGAACTGGTCGTGCCGTCCCTGCACTACAAAGCACAGGAACTTCCGGTGCTTCTTGTGAATGGAGATGTGGAAGTAGGCATGCTCCAGGTCCAGCAACGTCAAGAAGTCTCCTTCCAGTATGCCGAGCATGTGCTGCAATGCGACCATCCTGAATCTTTGGGACTTAAGGTACTTTGAGACGCTGCAGGTCTAGAATGGCCCGCCAGCCCACTGTTTTCTTTTGGACTAAAACATTTCTGGAGTAGACCCCAGAGATCTGCAGTTGCCGTGGAACCAGCTCCACCCCCTTCCGCAGCATGGCTGGTACCTCCAAGAGTTGAGGGATGTGCTGCTCTTGCTGGGCCACTGGAGGGATCCACGGACACCTGTGCTGCAACTCCAGGGTATGACTGTGGGCGACAGCGTCCAGCACCCTTCCGTCGGAGATCTTCCACAAGATGACAAATCCCGTCAGCCAACCTGCCACCAGGGTACATGGGTTGGGGCCCGACGTCCTGTCGGGTTCAGTCCTGCTTCAGCGCTGGGGCCTGCCCGGAGGGCGGCGGCAGCACCGACTACCTCCACTGTAGGCCTTGGAACAACATCTGCAGGTGTCCTGGGTTGTGGACCTGGAGAGCTGGCGGTACGATGAGAAACCTTTCGTCGATCTGCCAGGCTTTCCTCTGGAGGAGAGAAGGGAAGGACAGTGTTGCTAGAGTGTGCCCAAGGCACAGGCTGTCTCTGAATCCGCCTTGATGGCCTGCAGGGATTAGTCGACAGACTTCCCAAAAAGGTTCTCTGTCGAACGGCATGTCCAGTACCCTCGCCTGGGCCTCCTGGCGGAAATTCGTGACCTTCAGCCATCCTTGATGACCGAGGCAGACACCGTTCCCACATCTCCCGGAACCCTTTGTTGGCGATGTCCAGAGCAACCGTGATGGCATGGTCCAAAGCCACCTCTCCCTTCATGAAGAGGGAAATCGCCTCTAGCCTCTTGTCATCGGAGAATAAGGCCCATCTTATACCACAGCTCCCCGTCATACCTGGCCAGGATCGCAAGTGCATTGGCTGCTTTGTTGGTGAAAGCCGTGTTGCAAATAACCTTCCGTCCCGTGGCGTCCAATTTCTTCCCCTTGCTGTCCGAAGAGACTGAGGATGTGGAGGCAGATACGTGTGCGTCGGATGACGCTTCTTACCCGGAGGCTGATCAGGCACTGCAGGAACCAGGTCCTGCAGCATCCTCTTCTGGATTTCAGACACCACAGGGTCAATGGGATGTCTAGGTATACATCCCTCGGTGGAGCGGGCATGATCGGAACTCGAGGCCCAGCATCATCATATTTGTCCTCCATGCATGTAGTGACTCCAGGTCCAAGTAGTCTTTGGAAAAACTTCGATGGCCTGGGGCACTGCCTGGGACTTCCTTGCCCACCCCTCCCTTTTTGCATCCTGAGGGGTTGGAGCCGGGCATAGCGATGGCATCCTCTTCACCGGTGTGCCAGCCGGCCTTGCCACAGTGGCGGCTTCCCACCTCAGGGGCAGGACACCTTGGATGCAGTAGGAGAAATCTTCAAGGGATCAGCCGCATTCGCCTTCAAGAGAGTAGCCGCCACCAGCTCTATCAACAAAGATTTCCCCTGCGCTGCCTGGGCCTTCTTGGGCAGGTCGGCCACCTTTTCTTCAGCCCTCTGCTTCTCATGCAGCTTAGCCGGGTTGGGTAATTTCCTTTTTGAGGAGGAGCTAGATTGCTGGCTGGCAATAGAGGCGGATAGTGATTTTGATTGTGGTGACCCCAATGGAACCGGACTTGCAGTGCTTGGCCTGGTCTTGAGCCCCCACGGATGGGGCGCCATCAAGGGACTTCGAAGCCTACCATCAGAACTGCCAGTCCTGGGTGAGGCATGAGCCTGCTCGGGGCACGGGGCAGAGTCCTTCAGCCACGCCACCAGTGTCGATCCTTCATAGTTTTCTTGGATAAGCAGAGGCAGATCTTGCACTCTCCTTCCTTGTGGTCCAGGTGAAGACAGAGGCATTGGAGGAGTTTGTCCTCTACAAACACGTTCCATAACCTATCATAAGATCATGCAGGCTATTTATAAAGTGCTTAATACCCAGAGGTTTCCAAGCGTGGACCCAGGCATCAAAAAACTGTTGCTCTGTCTCATCTTGCTTCCAAGTCGAGCACATTGATGCTGAGCTATCCTCCGCCAGCATCTGGTGCAGGGCCTGAATAGGGATCTTCCTTCTCCTCCGTCATTGCTGGCAGTGCAGAGTAGGCCTGATGGCCTTCTGGAAACTTCAAAGAAACGTGACGATCCTCGCCCTTGAGGGGCGCTTCAATTCACTGACAAACGGATCCCCGCTGTCTGCAGTTGGAGACAAGAGCACACAGGCTCTTTTTAATAAAAATAGAAATGTTTTCAGAAGTAGAACACGGAGCAAAACTCGAGGACTCCCAACACTGAAATGTGCAGAAATCTGAAGATGGCTGCCAGAGGGGCTTAGTAAGAAGGCGGTCATTGGCTGGGAGCAGTATGACCCAGAGGACCATGATTGGTTTTAAGGAGAACAAGTTACTTATCCATGGTAACGTTCTCTCGACTGGATGTTCCTCCCACGTATTCCTCATTTTATGATATTTCCATATCCAGCATCAGCTGCTTCGGAATTTTTTCCAGCAGAGGGAACTGCACGTCGATGTTGGTCGACTATGTCCCTCTGAGGACTGTCTCGATGTCAACGATGGTATAAACCACATGGTGCAACCGCTGGCTTCTGTTCTGTTTTTAAAGCATGTATAGGATAACACACCGACAGTTACTTCTCCTGAAAGAGCAAATAGGTCAATCACATGGAAAATTTTACTGCGGGGAAGGTTGGGGGGGGGCGATGAGGAATATGTGGGAGGACCATCCAGTTGTTACCATGGGTAAATTCTTCAAATGGATTGTGTCCCCCCACATATTTATCATCTTATGATAACTCCCAAAGCAATGCAAGTATTCTTGGAGGAGTCTCAGAATTTTCAGGATCATAATTTAGGAGTTGCTTCATAGGTCTGAATGCACAGAATGTAGCACTGCCTTTCAAAAAAAACCTTCTCAGCTTGAGGAAAAGTCCAGATTATAATGTTTGGTAAAGGTGTGTATGGATGACCATTTGGCAGCCGCACAAATATCTCTAATTGGGACACCCCTCAATGCAGAGGAGGTAGCCATGCCCCTGGGTGGATGAGCTCTAAAACCCTCTGGAGGATCTTTTCCTGTTAATCTGTAGCATTCAGTTATTCCCAAAATAAGCAATTTTGACAAGGATTGTTTTGAACTTGCCATACCAAACTTGTGGCTTGTGTAACCTACAACAAGTTGGTAATTTCCAATCTTAGATATCCTGGCGATGTAAAATGTTAGTGCAGGCCTTGGATGAAGCCTGTGTAATCTCACCTCTTTCTTTCCAGGATGAGGAAGAGAATAAAATGAAGATAGAATGATCTTCAGAGTTAAATGGAACTCAGATGCAATCTTAGGCAAGAAGGGAATAGTTTCTTACCTGTAACTCCATTTCTCCAGCATTGGTAACTTTCATGGATTCACATGCTTAGAATATTCCCCGTCGTCAGACTGGGACCCCTCGGTACACATATATAGCCTTTTCCAATAGGAAAACTTCCGACACTTTTGTGTCCTATCTACGTCCTTTTAGGACCCGCCTACGCATGCTCCGTAGGCCGTCCCAGTATAAGAGGCCCGCCCCCGTGGCTCCACTTCAGATATCGGCTCCTCCAAAGTAGGAAGGGTTAGACTTATCAAATACATTACATTCCGGGGAGGTTGGCGGGCGCATGTGAATCCATGAAAGATACCAATGCTGGAGAAATGGAGTTACAGGTAAGAAACTATTCCCTTCTCCAGCATTGGATCTTTCATGGATTCACGTGCTTAGAATAGATTGTATAGCAGTAACACTTGAGACGGCGTTGAGAATGTAATGTAATATACCCTCACCATACTACACAATGCATATGTACAGTAGGAATAAGTTAACTCATATAACCTTACCCACATACAATATACTGTCATTAAAAGGTAGACAACAGATTCTCCACAGCGTGGAGCTTACCTTAGTGAAACAGATGGCGCAAGACAGCTCTTCCCATCTGCATCTCGTCCGCATGCTGCCTGGCAAGGCAGTAGTGGCGGGTAAACGTGTGGGGCACTGACCATGCCGCAGCTTGGCATATGTCTGTCAACGGAATTCCTGCCCATAAAGCTGTTGAGGAGGACATCGATCTTGTAGAATGGGCTCTAGGATGTCCCTGCAGTGGCCTTCCGGCCTTAGAGTGACAAAACGCAATCGTCGATGAGACCCATCGAGCCAATCCTTGTTTAGAGATTGCTTTTCCTCTCGTCGACGGACCATACGCGACAAACAGTTGTCGAGTGGACCTGAGTTCCTGTGTACGATGTAGGTAAAATTTCACAGCCCTCTTAACGTCCAGGGTATGAAGAGCTTTTTCTGCCGCCGACGATGGTGTGGCGAAGAAAGTAGGGAGAACGATGGACGAGAGTTTGTGATACAATGTCGGAACTTTTGGGACGAACATAGGATTAGTTGCCAGGACTACTTTGTCCTTAAAGAATCTTAGGTATGGCGGGTCTACGACCAGCGCTTGCAGTTCCGAGATTGTTCTAGCTGATGTGATAGCAATCAAGAATGCCAACTTCCACGAAATGAATTTTATGTCGGACGTGGCCATAGGTTCAAAAGGCGGTATCATTAAGCCTGCCAACACTGTGTTGAGACTCCAAGTCGGGGGGGAAACGTTTTTCCGGAAGAAAAGCTCGAAATAAACCCCTCATGAAGTGTTTTACAAGTCTGTCGCTAAATAGAGGAGACGACTGCCTCTTCCTTGTGAACCTCGAGATGGCCGCCAGGTGCACCTTTATCGATGTGAAGGATAATCCCCTCTCCGCCAAGAGGAGCAGGTAAGGTAGAACTTGTTCCGGCGTCACCAACGGTTGTAGGCCCTGTTGTCCTCTACACCATTCACAGAACCTCCGCCACTTATAGGAGTAGGATTTGTTTGCAGAAGGGGCTCTAGCCGCCTGCAGAATTTTTTGACAATCCTCCGAAACGTCTAAAGCACCGAACTCCGAAAAGTCAGGAGCCAGGCTGTAAGGTTGAGACTGTCCGGGTCGTGATGCCACACCGTGCCTTTGTCCCGGGATAGTAGGTACGGGACTTTTGGAAACGCTATGGGATGTTCCAGCGACAGGTGAAGCAGGTCGGAGAACCACGGTTGCCTTGGCCAGTCCGGTGTCACTAGAATTACCCGACAATTGTATCTGCGTATCCACTGTATTGTCCTCCGTATGAGGGGGGAACGGGGGAAAAGCATAGAGGAACATGTCCGTCCATGGGCTGGAGAATGCCTCCCCCATGGAACCATCTTGAGGCCATCTGCTTGCGAATTGCTCGCATTTCTTGTTGTCTTTGGTCGCGAAGGCGTCCAGAGGGGGGTGACCCCATTTCTCGAACACTTTCAACAGGTGAACTGTGTCCATTTCCCACTCGTGTATCTGGGCCATGCTTCTGCTGAGGGAGTCTGCTTGGGAGTTCCTCACTCCTGGGAGGTGATTAGCCACGATGGAAATTTCGTGCTTTAATGCCCAATGCCATGTTTTCTGGGCTTCTATGGAAAGAGTTCTTGATCGCGTCCCTCCTTGTTTCCTCAGATAAAACATGGCCATTGTATTGTCGGTCAGTATTCGTACTCGCGAACCCTTGATGTGTGGTAGGAATGCCTTCAGGGCCCATCATACTGCTCTGAGCTCTAACACGTTTATGTGTAGGAGTGACTCCGTTGGAGACCATCGACCTTGCGTTTGGAGAGCACCCATGTGAGCTCCCCATCCGGTTAGGGACGCATCCGTGACTATGGTTCGCTGAAACTCCGGCTCCTGTAGGGGTACACCGTTGTTCAGATTGTGGAAACTCTGCCACCACTGAAGGGTCCGAAGCAGCTTGTCGTCGTCGATGGTTATCTTGTCTGACCACGATCCTTGAGACTGCGTCCATCGGTCCGCGAGGAATTCCTGGACTAGCCTCATGAATAGGCGACAGTTTTCCACCAGATAGATGCAGGATGCCATGGCCCCTAGGACCGAAACGTATTTTCTCACCGAGATCTTTGTGTTTCGCCGTAGTCGGCACGCTTGTTGATTGAGTCTTGAGGTTCTGTCGAGAGAAGGTTTCACTAGCCCTAACTGGGTCTCGAACTGTGCCCCCAGGAATACCAGCGTTCTCGATGGCCGCAGAGAGGATTTTTCAAAGTTTATGGCGAATCCCTGCTGTTGTAGAAGCTGCATGGTGGCTTGTAAACTTGTGTTGGTCGACGCTGGGGAGGATCCCCTTACCAGCCAGTCGTCGAGGTATGGGTATACATGATGGCCTTGCTTCCTTAGCCAGGCCGCTACTGGAGCCAGGCATTTCGTGAACGTTCTGGGGGAGGTCTTGAGCCCAAAAGGAAGAACCGTGAATTGGTAGCGAATCTGCCCTATTAGAAATCTTAGGAATTTCCTGTGTTTCCGACACATTGGAATATGGAAATACGCGTCCTGTAAATCCAGGGACGCTAGAAAATCCCCCTCTTGAACGGCGCGGATCACTTCCTGCAGAGTGAGCATCTTGAATTTTAGGCTCTTTAAAGACGTGCAAGTCTAAAATGGGACGCCATTTGCCGTTCGGCTTTTTTACGACGAAATATCTTGAGTTGACTCCTTGACCTCTCTGATGTTGGAACTAATTCTATCACGCCCTTTGTTAACATGAGTGTTACCTCTTGTTGCAGTATCTTCAGATGGGAATAAGCGGTGAATGCAGGTGGAATTTGCGGAGGGCTGTGTTTGAATTGCAGTGTGTCCGTTTCTTATAGTATCCAGCACCCATTGATCCGTCGTTATTCGTTCCCATTCGTCGACATATGCTGAAACTCTTCCCCCCCCAGAACGGTGGGTTGTATGACACTGCTGATCTTTATTTTGCTTGTCTCTCGACGACAGATATGATGGTCTTTTCCTGGAAGTTCCGGCGACGGTTTGCCGTTTGGGAGGCACGTCTGTATCCCTGGGAGGGGTAAGCCGATCTGCCAAAGGATCTGTGTCCAGACGCAGAGAATCTTGAATTACCTGAAGCCCCTCTAAAGGGACGAAAAGACTTGTAGCTTCTGCCACTTTAGAGGGCACCCAATGAACGTGCCGTGTCCGAGTCCTCTTTCATTTCCTTTAGGGCTTTGTCCACCTTCTCACCGAAAAGAAGGTCTCCCTCAAAGGGCATATCTAAAACTTTGTATTGTACTTCTGGCCTGAAGTAGGTACACTTAAGCCATGACTGTCGACGTAATACGACCCCATTATTGACTTGCTTGAAGCCTGACTCAGCGAGGTCCACCGCGATGTTTATTGCGTGATTTGAGGCTTCCTCACCTTCTCGGACAAGTAACATCGCTGCCTTCCTATGTTCTTCCGGAAGATGATCAAGCAACGGAGCTAGCCTGTGCCACATCTCCCTATCGTATCTGGCAACAATTGCCAGGGAGTTTGCAGCCTTTACTGTGGTCGCTCCCACGGATAGCACTTTTTTTGCCAAAGGCATCTTGGCGCCTCGCTTCGTTTTCAGGCGGAGTCGTGCACTTGTGCTGGGCCTTCGCCTTCCTTGCCGCTGCCGACACCACCGAGTCTGGCGTTGGTTGGGAGGATAAACACTTGGGGGTAGACTCCGGAGCCTTAAACTTTTTTTCCAGGCATCCTTTCACTGCCGGCTCTGAAAACGGGTGACGCATTGTCTGCAACCACTCCTTCCACACATGGTCTAGTATTGGTATCGAGAACACAGACCTTCTCTTACCCATGTGGTCGCACAAAAAAACAGTCCTTTTTCTGTTCTTCCTGGGACAAACCAAATTCTTTGCATGCCTTTTCCATCATAGAATGAATGACGCAATGTCGTCCGGAGGGGACGGGTGAACTGGGCTTCTAGGGGTTTCCAACTCCACATCTGACTCCCAGGTTGGATCCCTGGAAGGGGATGATGAGATATCCGACATGGCTCCCCTGTCAGTCTCCGAGTCTGGCAGCTCACCTTCCTCTTGTGCCAGTGCTGAGATTGGCATGCGTAGGTGCGTCGGCTGACGGGACGGGCCCGGCTCGTCGACGGGCGACTGTGGCAGGTTTGCCTGAGGTAGTCTCTGGTCCAACGACTGTAACAAAGACTGAAGCGTGGACAGAATTTCCAACGACAAAACAGATTGAGGATTGAGAAGAGGGGCAGATACCGGTATAACGGATCCCCTTGTCGACGACTTGTCAGCCACTCGTAGCCCTAGGTCTGCTGGGCCAGCTGTTCTTGTAGTAAGGTATCCGGGGGGATCGGATCAAAAACTTCAGGCCTCCTGTAGGACCCCCGTCGATGAGGACATCGTCGACGCCGTCGGTGGGACGGTTGATGCCACCTGCGTAAGTGGCAGGGTGGAGGCCGATGACTGGACCGCCGTCGACGACAGTGACTTAGCAGGTGGTTTTGGCGGTCCCGCCTTTTCCACACTTTGCTTGCTTTTACTCGACTCGTGGTCAATCTATGATGATCGCCCGAGGAGGATTTCCTTTCCTTTTCATGCTTTTTTGATGAAGATGATTTCTTTGACGAGGAGTCTCTAGTTGAGTGACTTCCAGACGACTCTTTTTCCGTCGGTCGAGATTTCTTTGCCAGTGGTTCCGACGAGGTAGCGCGGCGTGATGTTTTCGCCGATTGTGTGGAGCCTACCTCCGAAGGGGGGTATATCCCCGCTCCATCATTCAGCCATGCCACCAGTCGTCAACTCCGGTCTTTGAGGGTTTTTTGAAAAAACCCTTTGCATATGTCGCAGTTATCCGCCGAATGATGAGGGTGGAGGCAATATATACAATCCATATGTCCGTCCCCCTTGTAAACTTTTTTCAAGCCGCACGTCGCGCATGGACGGAATAGCGCCTTTCCTGACACGGAGGACATTTTCCTTACTCAAAAGTAATGCAACCTTGTACAAAATAGTAAGACAACACGAGGAGATCCCACTACTTTGGAGACGGTTGAAATCTGAAGTGGAGCCGCGGGGGCGGGCCTCTTATACTGGGACGGCCTACAGAGCATGCGTAGGCGGGTCCTAAAAGGACGTAGATAGGAAAACTTCCGACACTTTTGTGTCCTATTGGAAAAGGCTATGTGTACCGAGGGGTCCCAGTCTGACGACGGGGAATATTCTAAGCATGTGAATCCATGAAAGATCCAATGCTGGAGAAGGTTGGTTTCACCTTAAGGACAAGGCCTGAAGTTCACTCACCCTTCGGGCCGATGTAATGGCCACTACTAAAAGGATTGTCTTTAAGGTTAATAACCTTAAAAGGACAGGTATGGATAGGCTCAAAGGGAGCACACATGTTAATGTTAAAGGACATTCGTACCGTGCACTATCACCACCGGAGTGGTCCCCTGGCGCACTCGAAAACTCAATACTAGTTTGAGGTCCCAAGTTGGGACTTAGAATGGGACTGGTGGAAATGTATTTGTCAGTCCTTTAAGAATTGTATCACAAGGGGAATCTTGAAGAAAGATACCTCTTCAGAGGAGCACTTAAAAACAGAGTGACAGAGCGCTGCAAGATACCCCTTGATTGTACCAACCTGGAGCCCCAAGTTGGCCAGTTGTAATAAGAATGATAACACTATAGGTGTACTGCATGTAAACAGATCTTCATTCTTATCCCTTCACCAGCTGCAGAATTTGTTCCAACAGCAGCGGTACAAGGTCTTGCTTGCTACGTCTTGCGGGAGGTCCCAATCCTTTTATCTCAACCTCTCAGAAAACATGCGTGAAGGTGGAGAGCCTTGAACTCTCGATGGAGAACCCGAACCTCCTCCCTACCAAGAGAGAGAGAAGGTCCTCTTTGTGGCAGACGTATTGGAGGGCAGGCGTACTGGAGGGCAGATGGACAGGTCTAGAAGGTCTGTGTACCAAGTACTCATGACCCAATCCGGAGCAATTAGGCCCATGGATTTCCCAAACTTTATCAACCTCCCGATGACTTGAGGAATGACGGGGATTGGAGGAAATGCGTACAGGAGTGGTAACTCCCAGCCCACTACGAATACATCTCCTAGAGCTCCTCTTAGTGGAAATGTCCTTGAGCAGTACCGTTTGCACTTCCGGTTGACACCGGTAGCGAACAGATCCACCTGAGGGGTTGCCCAAAGGGTGAAGATCTACTTATTACAGTATTGTGCAGAATTATGAGAGCAATGTTCAAGACCAGGATCGCTTCTCCTTGGGATCAATAGTTTTGTTCAGCAAATCTACAAACTGCTTCCTTCCCAAAGAGGGCAATAAATCCACAGGGAACCAGAGTCCTGGATTTTTAAAGTGTCCACCACTTCTTTCTGGTCTCCTGCTGCTTCCATTTAATGGTCTGCTTCTCACTGTATGTCGGAGGTCAGTCCCACGTAACTTCAGACCCATTTGCGCTTGGGTACCCGCACGCAGGGCTTCACATTGGTCTGTAACTGGGGCGTAGTAAGGAATGGCAAAACATCAGAGCTTCCAACAAATCAATGAGCTGGCTTTCACCACTTTATTGCCCATTTCCCTTGCCGCAAGGGGCCAACCTCAGGTCCTGACCTAGGCTTCCATCTTCGTCATTCACATCAACCTCATCCCTATGGAAACCTCTCCTCTCCCGGTCTCTACCACCAGATCTCCAAATTTGTTCCCTTTTCCCTCGCTTCCATATTCTCCGATTTTCATCGCCTCCTCCCACTCATTCCTCAACACATCCTTGGCTCACCATGTAGAAGCAGATTTTTAAAATGTTTGCCTACTCATTTCTTGAAAAGGTTCTGCTCCACCCCAAGACTCTGCTCCAGCTCTTGCAATTGGATCCCACATCCTCAATGCTCCCTTCACACCTCACCCAGCTATTCTCCCCACAATCTTGGTTCCACTAGGGTTTTGCCTCCTCCATACAACCTCTGCCAACTTCCTCCTTACAATCTTTGATGTGTCTAGCCCAACTTTCTCATCAAACGCTTGAATCCTTCTTACCACCCCTTCAAGGCAACCTTCTGCTCCAGTCTCCTTTCCCACACAATGCTCCCTGCGCCACTACCTGTGCGCCATCCCCCAATGACAAATCCTAACTCAACCAAACTGAGGTGTGTAGCTTTTGAAGAAGGTTGCGCTCTTCCCTCCGAGCTGGGTTTCCCCTGAACAGGTACACCTGCCGGCGGTATAAAGAGATGTTACAAGTTACTCACCGTAGTGACTAACGTGCCACTAGTCCCCTTTCCTCCATATTGCATGGGCATCCTTTCCAAGGGACAGGAGACAGAACCTTTTTCAGAGAAAAAAAACATTTCCCCTTTACATTTAGAGGCACGCGGAGGTGCACCCCTGGGAACATGCATTGTCCCGACTCCACCCTGCGGCGCCACACCTCAGTCCCCATAGACACGTCGACAATAGATTAACATTGCCTAATACCATTTTTATTTATTAGGGGGGAGGATGGTGGAACGTATGGAGGAAAGGGGACTAAGAGTACGTTAGTCACTATGGGGAGTAACTTATAATTACTGTTACGCCCTGTCCCCTTTCCTCCATACCGCATGGGTGTTTACAACTGAATATAGCCCCAGGGCGGATCTTAGAAACCGTAAGCAAACAGGTTTCTAAGATCCGCCTGTTCGAAAGCCATGTCTGATCTAGAGACGGCATTCAAACAGTAGTGCTTGCAGAAAGCCGAAGGGGTGGCCCATGTGGCCGGCCTGCTTATGACTTGCCAGAGGACATGCCGCTGGAATGCGATAGCCGTTGCCTTGGCTCTGACTGTGTGAGCTTCCTTGATGGCCGAGACCATCCAATGGGCTGTGGAGGGCTTGGAGGTCCGATATCCCGGTCTTGATCTGTTGTAGGTGAGAAGAAAAAAAAAAAAAGGGCGTCCGATTTGCAGAAGCACTCGGTCCTGTCCAAGTACCATTTCATGGCACACCAGACATCCAGGCAGTACAGAACTCTGTGCCTCATCTTTGGGCTCAGCAAAAAAACTTAGGCAGCACCATTTCCTCGTTCAGATGGAATGCGGAAGGCACCTTCGGGAGGAATGCTAGGTGTGTCCGCAGCACTACTTTATCCCTGTGAAACATAGTATGGGGCTCTGAGGTGACAAGCGCCTGGATTTCGCTTATCCTGCAAGCCGAGGTGAGGCCGACTAGCAAGGCCGTCTTAATGGTGACCAGCCCGATGTCTGCTAAGTAAGTGCAGCAAGTGTCTACCTGCACGCCAGAGTCTGCGAGGTGTGCCGAGAAGGAGAGCATGTCGTCCAATGTACATGCAAGAGGGTTGATATCCTTAGAGTCTGCCCAGTGGCAGAACCTGGTCCACTTGCTCTTATACCTGGCCCTGGTGGCTTCGCTCCTAGCGCCCTTTATAATCTCTAGATCAGCCTGGGACAGAACGAGGTGTCCTAGCGTGACCTGCTCAGGAAGCACGCTGTGAGGGCTAATTTCCGTGGCGCGGGGTGAATGACCCTGTCCCCTCTGCTGCGCCAGAAGATGTGCTGGGCCTGTCGTAGGGCAAATGATCGGTCTCTCCCGAGAGGCCGAGCAGATCCGAGAACCATGGTCTGGCTAGATACCATGGAGCTATTAGAAGGACGCTGAGTCAGGAAGACTCCTTGATCTTGCATATCACCCTGTGTCTCAGCGGCGTGGGCAGGAAGGCGTATGCTCTCATGCCGTTCCACTGAATCTGAAATGAGTCTGAAACTGTTGGCACTTCCTGTTGTCCCAGGAGGCAAAGAGGTCCACCTGGGGGTGTCCCCATCTGCTGAAGATCTGAAGTACAACGTCGTTTAGCTGCCACTCGTAATTGTCCACTCCCAGTCTGCAGAGCCTGTCCACCTCCAGGTTGGATTCCCCTGTGAGGTGGACGGCCATGAGGTACATGTTGCTCTCCAGGGCCTATTCCAACATGGTGACTGCCAGTCTGCACAGCAGAGGGGACATGGTAGCTCCCTGCTTGTTGACATAAGAACATGCTGGTCAAGTTGTCTGAAGGAGGACGACATTGCCCTTGATAACCGGAAGGAAGGCTCGGAGGGCTAGCCAGATGGCCTTCAGTTCCTGCCAATTGATGTGGTAACTCCTGCCGGGTCCAGGTGCCATGGACGCTGTGGTTGTCCAGGGTGGCTCCCCAACCCTCGAGAGAGGAGTCTGTGGTGATGGTGACCAGTGGGGTAGGTTGACAGACAGGTTCGAGCGTCCGCAGGTTGCAGTCCATAGAGCACCATGTGAAGTCTGGGTGAAGTGATGGAGGAATGTTGATCATCTCCGACTTGGAGCCTCGCTCCTGGTTCCAAGATACTGCAAGGTGCAGCTGTACCCTCATCCTGAGTCTTGGTAGGGGACGGCCAAGAGGACTGCTGCCATGAGAACCAGTAGATGTTGGTACCACCAGGCCGAGGTCCCTTCTCTGCTGATGAAGTGCACTGCAGCCTTCTTGATGGCCGTGATCTTGTCCTCTGAAGGAAAGGCTCTCTCGGGGGAAGTGTCCCAGATGAGCCAGGTGGTCAGTCTCTGCGTAGGCTGCAGCTGTGACTTCTTGAGGCTGAGTGAAAAACCCAGCTTGTGCAGTGTGTTCATAAGAACGTGGGAAGTGGGGTGCACCGCTTCCGGAGATGTCGCCCTGACGAGCCAGAGGGCCGCCACTGTATTCACCAGCCTGGAAAAGATCCTGGGGGCCCCCCGAGTTGAAGCCGAAAGGAAGCACCTTGTATTGAAAATGGTAACTCATGATCCTGAATCACAGAAAAGAACGATGCAGCTGCCAGATCGGGACGTGTGAGTACACGTCCTTCAGATCCAGGGAGCACATCCAGTCTCCCCTTGGACAATGTCTCCGCTATCAAAGCTGGTGTAACCATCTTGATTTTTTTGTAGAGGTAGGTAGAGGTTGAGGGTGGAAAGGTCCAGCACAACTTGGGCCTGCCTGGTTCTGCCAAAAATCCTGGAGTAAAAGCCCAAGCCTCGCTGGGAGGCTGGAACTTTCTCCACTGTCTGGCTCTCGACGAGAGACTATCTCCACCAAAATAGATGCTGTCCCAACCTGTGAGGAGTGGAAGAGGGAAGAGCTGCTGGGATAGGGAGGTGGTACCCTGTGGATACTACGGAGAGGATCCAGGGGTCCGCAAAATTCTGGCACCAGAAATGTGCATGAAGAGCAAGCCTGCCCCCACTGGAGACACCTGGACCGGGAGGGGAGTGTCATGCCTTCTTTCCCTCTGAGGCGGTTGCGGAGGAGTGGGAAAGAGCCGTTACACCCACACCCCCCTTTTTGTTGCATGCGCTGATGTTGGGTCAGCAAACGGTCAGGCTGCCTGAACCTCTGCTCTTGGAAGCCGCGGAACCCTGCATATGTACACCCCTTGTCAGAGCGCTGCTGTGACTGGGTGAACGTTTTGGGCGTGGTCTTTGTAAGGATGGATAAAGACTGGGTCGTTTGTGAGCCGTTTTTCTTTTTGTCCAGCTCCTCATCCGTGGTGGAGTGGAAGAGGTCACCTCCTTCAAACAGAAGGTCGAAGATGCATTCCTAGACACCCGGGTTGAATTTAGTAGCACAGAGCCAGGCTGTTCTTCTCATGTCTGTGGCAATGCAGATGGCACAGCCAGGAGGTATCTATGTGGGCCACGGTGGACTCCATGATGTCTTGTACCACCATCTTGGCCAATTGTGATTGTCTCTGCGCCGGAAGCTCTGAGAGAAAATCTGCAATTCCCCACCAAAGCCTCTGGTTGATGGCTGCCAGCATGGCATCCACGCTGGCTTGACGAAGTTGCAGGGATTTGTGGGAATACAGCTTCTTCCCGTACGCCTCCAAGATCTTCTCCTTGCCTAGCAGCGCCGTGGAGGCAGAGGATGACTGAGGTTTGGAGTATAGTGATGCTGCAGCGATCACCGAAGAGTGCGGCTGAGGGTTGGCTGATAGCAAGAGGGTTGGCCGATAGCAATAGTGTATCCCCTCCACCTGCCTATACTTGGTGCCCTGGCATCGAATGACCAGCTGGACCGAGTGGGGCTTGAGCCAGCCCTTTTTGGCCAAGGCAACCACATCCTTCTGCATCAGGATCCCTGTTCTTACTGTAGGCCGCAGTGTAAGGACTTTAGCAAAGAGCCCCTCTGCTGGTTGCTCAACCTCGGGTTGAGGAAGGCCCAAGTACTCCGTCAGCCCTGTGAGACGTTCATGGAAGGCCTTGGCTGACGATTGTGTCGGGGTGCTCCTCATCCGTGTCCACCTCAGGGACCGGTTGGTCTGGCACCGGTGGAGGGGTGCTGGGAGCCGAAAGCTGGGGTGTGGCGACCAGAGCCAGAAGCTGATATGGAACCGCCTGTACAATCAGCTGGGTGGGCCTGAGCGGGCGGCTGAGGCTGAACAGGGGCCTGCGGCGCCGGAGCCATTGGCGGGAGCATGTCCCCGATGGCGTCCCTGAGGATAACCCCCAACTGAGGAGATTGCATGAGCCTGAGTAACCTTTCAAAAAAAATCTGTCCTCACAGACTGGAGGGGTGGTAGGTGATATTGATGGGGTAGTGGCCGGCTGCTGGAGCCGTTGCGTGCCCTGCCCATATGGACACAGCGGGAACCTGCAATGCGCAAATGAAGGGTAGGCTGTAGGGTACATAGTTGGTTGATACCAGTCCCACCTATGCAAGAGGAAAAATAATTTATCATTTTATTACTATATGATTAATGTGTTGTGGGGCGTGGCTAGTCAGCCATGTAAAAGGCTGGAAGGATCTGGAGCTCTGACAGAATCCTAAATGTCTGCCCGCCAGCAGATTGCAAAGAAATTAACCTTGGAACAAAGGCCCAGCTACATGAGAATGTGGGGCACACAATGAGCCATGCAAGACTTGGGACGGACCATCTGACAAGAACAGAATAGCATTTTCGGCTTGCAGGAAGGTTGGCGACTTCACACCCAAAATGGCCGCCTGCAAGAACAAAGGACCAAGATACAGTGTAGCCCGTACAGCGCAGGGCGGCGCATCAGGAGAAACTAACTGAAACTGATGAAGCCGCCGGCCAGAAGTAGCTGAGGAAAGCGAGCGGGCCACCGATGCTAGAAGAATAGTGGAACACATGCTGATGCAGCAAAATCCTCGGAAGACATACGGAGCGCACTTACAAGTCAGCGGGATGAACAGCCAAGTGAGAGTCCGAACGGGAGGGCTCAGAGACATCAGCCAGCGCGGATGATGGTGCGGCATGTATCAGCATGAAGGACAATTATATGGCCCCTCTCAACAACCCGCAAACAGAGCGCAACTGGACAAGGAAGCCTGGGCCAGAACGGGCCTGAAACAGCAGACAGCACGGGCTTGTCAGGGTGCTCGCCCGAGGGTTAAGGAGAATGATGACGGAGGTGAAACACACAGCACCCGCTTTATGAACAGCGGAGGCATGAGTACCGCGTAACATAAGCCTACACACCCGGCGCTGAAGGAATACATGTTGACTATGTAGGCAAGCGTACGCCGAACGAAATGTCAATAATGACATTGTATTGCACCGGAGTACGTCGGCTCATACGAGAGCACCTACCAGGAACGTTTGCTTTCTTTTTGATGCGCATCCATAAATAGCTTGCTGCAGGATGTGTAGGGCAGCTTGTGTGTAGACTGGAAGACAGTGAGTGAAGCGGACCCCATAAAGAGGGGAGGAGGAGGCTGGCTTATAACCGGTCTGCCCCCACAACATACACCGCAGCGCCTACAGGCGGTTATTGGGAACAAAGAAGGGGTCTTTACACCCAACGGTCAGTGCATGGAACAGGAATCATGGGGGCATAGAAGCCTCCACACCCCCTGGGGGAGCAAGACCGAACAAGGCCACGCCAAGCCTAGCGGCGGCGCACAACCCACCACAACAATTGGGAGAAAGGAGTATGACACGGGAGCACACTGAGCAGACACGTCCAGTAGTACCGCTAGTGCACAGTGGTACACCTTGGCCCATAGTGAAGCAGTCCAGGACCCCAGGTAGAACCAAAAGCCACCAGGTCACTGCGAGTTCAAGATACGAACACAGTAACACAGGAGGTCGCGGACAGCATATCAAGTGAAGTGAGGATGGCAGCCAAAGCACCCAAAGTGAAAGGAAAACAACCTACTATGGATAAATATGCCAAAACTCCAATACAGACGGATAAAGCTAAAAACAAAGAGCAGCTCACTGGCAGACTCAACAGTAGTGAGCAGCGAACAACAGAATTTGAAGGCAATAGCGGACCTGAAGGTCATTTGGGAAACCAAGCTCGAAGCAGCGATGGCAAGTCTCAAAACGTCACTAGAACACAAGATCGACGCGGTGCAAGTAGACGTGACTCTTCTGCGCCAAGATGTGAGAGCGATAGAGCGCACAGGTGTTCTGGAAAAAGAGGTACTACCACTAGGAAGGCGAATGCCTCCGAGATCCATACACTGCGCCAGCAAGTGAGTAACCTGGAGAACAGGGCCGAGGAAGCCGAGGGTCGGGCCCGAAGAAATAACCTACGCATAATAGGGCTCCCGGAAGGCGGGGAAGGCCCTAACCCCACAGACTATATTGAAAACATGCTGCTGCAAGAAATAGACTGAGGGGCACCGACACAGGGGTTCGCAGTGGAAAGGGCCCATCGGGCATTGACACGAAGATCAGCACAGGGAGCCCACCCTCTCTCCCCCAAGGCCGATCATTGCCAAAATACTAAATTATCAGGACGGGGAAAAGATTCTAGAACACTTTCGGAAAGGAGGCACAATCCGGAGGGCATCAGCAGACATAACAGCATACCCAGACTATACACTCCAGGTGCAAAGACGCTGGCTGAACTTCGGCATGGTGAAAACAAGATTGCGCGAGGCAAACTATAAATACATGCCGATGTACCCGGCAAAACTGAAGATTTTCCACAAAAACAAAGCCTTATTTTTTGAAACCCCAGAGGAAGCTATGGCATGGTTGGATGCACAGAATGGCCCGCTGGAAACGGGCGACCACCAAGACAGCGGAAAGGGCAAGTGAGGTGGCAGTCAACAAGATTGAGGTGCTGTATAAATAATGACACTGGGACTGGAATATAGACTTGTGCTTGGCAGCTAGCAAGAGGGCAATGTAGAAGGCGGCCAAGCATACACTAGCATTGATGCAGGAGATGTTTAGTACCCAACTCATACCCCAGTAGATAGACTAGATAGATTGCCATTAGAGTGGCAACCACCTGCTGTGTTCTTGCACCGGGCTAGCCAGGGCAGGACTAAATGCGGGGTAGCCTGCGATCCAGGGATGGAGCTGGGCAATTGTTGGGGATTGGAAGTTGGGGTTGGGAAGGGAATAAAGTTGGGGAAGTTGCGGTGTTGTGGGTAGTTTGGGAAGGAGAAAGAGCCTACGTACATGGGAAGGGGAAAGAGCCTACGTACATGAAAATTGGTGCTTTAAGCAGCAGGGGAAGGGACACAGGGGAGGAGGCGTGACATGGTTGAAAGATGGGGGAACTTAAGGTAATCTCTTGGAACCTGAGAGGGCTTAATAGCTACCTAAAAAGAAACAAGGTCATGATGCATTTAAGGCGGCAGAAAATAGATATAGCCTTAATACAAGAAACTCACCTTACAAAAGAAAAATTGGGGGTAATACAGAAGAAGTGGAAGGGGACTGTTTATGGAGCAACGTATTCGGCCTATGCCAGAGGAGTGATTACTTGGGTAGCCCCGCATGTCCCATTCGTTACTGCAATCCACAGCGGAAGAGGATGGGAGGAAGGTGGCAATACAGGGGTTGGTGGAAATGTATTATTAACACATATGCCCCAAATCAGGACACAGTGTCATATTTCTAGACCCTAAACAAACTGTGCCCGTACTTGAGGGAAGCAGTGATCTGGGGAGGTGATTTTAACTGCACATTAAACCCACGGGTAGATAGGTCAGACAGGAAAGCAGACAGGCCCGCCCCTGCGGCCAGAGCCTTGAAGACTTTGCTGATAGATTACCGGCTAGAGGATACATGGCGGGTACAACACCCACAAGATAGACAGTACTCGCATTACTCCGCCCCTCAGAATTTGTATATGAGGATAGACTACATGTTTGCCACACAAGACATGGCGGAAATAACACAAACGGAATACAAAGCAAGGGTTCTGTCGGACCACTCGCCACTGGCCCCAATATGGCAATACCGTCCCCCAAGGGCTAGGATCCCAACGTGGCGGCTTAGAGCAGAGGCCCTAAAAGACGCTATGTTTAGGGAGGACCTAAGAGAAGAGAGATTACATTATTTTGAAGACAATACTGGGAGTGTTGATTCGGCCGGCACACTATGGGAAGCATTCAAAGTCGTGGTGAGAGGAATAGCTATAGCCAAATCTAAAGGGCTGCAAGGAGGGATAATTAGGGAATTGCAGAAGGCGGAGAGCGAGTTAGAGACAATGATGAGCAAGGGAAGCGGCACCAAGGAAGAAACGGAAGCCATAGGCCAACTGCAACAGGAATGCGTAAAACATTGGAAAAGATTATGCAATCTAA
Organism: Ambystoma mexicanum; assembly: GCF_040938575.1. NCBI lineage: Eukaryota > Metazoa > Chordata > Amphibia > Caudata > Ambystomatidae > Ambystoma > Ambystoma mexicanum. The sequence continues at coordinate 133,839,114 of NC_090936.1, read as the reverse complement.
ACTATAAAAAATACGTAGAGGCAGCATGCAGGTGGCGACAAACCGGGGAGGATGCTGGCCTGGTTGTATAAAAGCGAGACCCCCAGATCACTGATTAGAGCAATACCAGGGAAGAATGGGCAAATAGTGGACACCCAAGAGCGAGTAAACTGAATTCCTTGAATATTATGAACACTTGTATGAAGACGAGGGAGGGAGCGACAGCAAGGAGATGGACACACGTAAGCAAATTAAAGGATTTAGCATATATACTTGCAAAGCGCAGAATTGGGAAGGCATGTAGCAGACCAAGCGTGGAAATCTGGTGGAGAGACCTTCAGAAATGGACAGAAGCAGAAACAGTAGTATGGCAGGAGGCGGGGCATAAAGGAGGGGAAGCAGCAGCAGAAACCCTGATTACCTGGAAACATCTAGTAGCCACTCTGTTCGGGCCCGCCCAGGACTGGTCTATGGACCAGGACTCGGCGGAAGATACAAGGAAAGAGAACCCAAATGAAGAAACTGAGGATGGCGGAATGGAATAGGCTCAAGTTGGGGGGGGGGGGTGGGCAGGGAGTAGGCAGTGGACATTGATTGATATATGCTAAAGGTTGGAATATTGTGACATGCACTGCAGATTTTGTTGTTTGTCGTGTGTGGAAATGATAAAAATTATTTTAAAATAAAATGATTAATGGTTTGTGTTCCAAGTATAAACTGGTTTACTACTACTACCACCACCACCAAGTAGTTCTCTGATTTGTTTTCAAAAAAGATCTGTCAATGATTGAGACTTGTGTGTGGGATTATCTAAATGTACTTGGGTAAAAAGAATTGCTGTATTAGTGACCCTTTGGTAATTTTTCAAGAGTAAACCGTAAAATTATTCAGGGATAGTCATAGGTTGCGAACAGTGTTCCGATGATACGTGCACAATATGGAATTGCATACGTTAATTTTTACATTACAAGGCGATGTGGTGTTGTGTTAAGTATTTGCTTTCCATTTAACACATTTTCAATATGGATGCAACAACGGGGTCCAAGTAATACTTCTTGGTGATGGCAACGACTAAAACAAACAAGGGGATGTTCCAAGTATTTCATTTCCTGGAGCCCAAGTAGAAAATCCTTCAAGGCTTGATGAGTGAAGTGCTGCCTTATTGTGCCTACCGACACTGCAATCCCCTACTGCCGAACCAGACAAAACATTTAAAAGGCATGTTTTTAAAAACGTACTTCTTGGAATAAAAGGCATCATCTTCTTTAACTTCATTGACAATAGCTTTTGGCGGCTCCTCACTGTCCTCATTCCCGTCTTTCTCTGTTATGGTAGTAAAAAGAAAAGAAGAAAAAAAAAAGGTTTTAAAGCAGCAGGTATTGACGTACGCATAAAAAAAAAACAAATGGAAAACGGTTAAGTACACAAGAGTTAACCAGTCTCCATACTATACTTCATGGTGAACCGTCACCTTTTCTATGGACTTCGCTTGAAGAATGAAATACATGGGTAATATCGAAAACCTGTAAGCAAAGAATTACTCAATGATTTTCACTTCACACTTTCGAACAAGGTCAACATCCCATCTACTTTCAAAAGCATTCAGAGGATACTTAACTGCACACAACTTATAACATTTAAAGCAAATAGCATCCTGGATTTTAGGGCAGTTCTGACTCTTGCTAGCCAGTTCTAAGGCGGCAAAAACCATGATTTGATGCTACAGGGTCTCAGTTTACGTGTCTGTAACCCGAGGCTCTCAGGTGTTTTGGACTACGAACCCCACATTCCTCTCCACCGGCTATGCTGACAAGGGTTGGTGGAAGTTGCACTCCATATTATCCAGATCCCAAAGGTTGTAGATCCCAGTAATAGTTGGAGAAATGCCATACTAGTAATCCCCCTGGCGTATTGAAGTCGTAATGCTGTAAACATCAGTCTTTAAGCAATTATGCATGGTAGGTCATTTACCAACTCCCCTCACAAATAAAACAAACTTTGAACTTGCAAAGAGCTCAATTGTGCATTGATAAGAGCATGTTTAAAGCAATCAAGCTCCAGCCTGTAATATGGGGATTTCATGTCCGCTGCTCCCTAGTGAGACATTTGACGCTCATATGACCTGGTCTGGACACAATGCAATTCCGACACCAGCATTTTCTTAGGGCCAGGGAAAGAAGTTAGCTGGTGGGGGCAGTGATCTACCAGAGGCCTGACGTGCCAGGAGTTCAGGCTCCAACCAGCAAATAAATGTCGCAATCACTGGCAGTAATGGCGCCGATAATTCCGGAAATCCCATCCATGGAGTCCAATGGCACGATGGAATGGGAATTTACTGGCGTCCCCGACGCCCATAATATCCCAGTAATACCAGTGGTGGCAAAGGCAAGCAAGTTTTGCCAGTATCCCACCTGAATTACCGTCGGGATACGAGCAAAACTAATGAGGGCCATAGCGTTTTAAATTTGGTATTTGGAATGATTCATGAACTATGTCCTGGGGATCAGATTGCCTAGAATAAATAAAGTGAATTTTCTATTCAAGGCTTAAAAGCTAATGGTTCTATAGAGCCATCCTTGATCCCTCCCCACTGCAGCATTCCTCATGAACAGCCGAGTGTTAAGGAAAATTTCAGACCAGTGGTCAGGGTTTGTTAAGTGGATTTTCCCGATTTGGGAACTATTAGTGATGCTCACCAGGCTCACCGGGCTCCCTCACTGGGAGTTGTGACAGAGCAGTCCAGCAGTAGGTGGCTCACAGGTGCAGTACACAGGTGCAGTACACACTTTGCATTTATTTTTTAAAGTATTTTATTGGCATTTTTAGTATAAGTCCAAGAAACATGGCATCAGTTGTCTCTAACAGCAATACAGTTCTCGCTAACGCATGCCAATAGTACGTGAACAACCACAATAGAAGTAACACAAATAGTCTTCACTTAACAGGTACAATAGGTTATTGAATCTTTTTATAGTTGGCGCAGAGTTATCAGGGACGCATTTCAGGATCTGTGGAGTCCATTGTGGGTTTACACTTTAGTCCATAGGTCTGTAGTATACATTAAGTGACATAGCAATAGACATATACCCATACAAGCATAGTTTACAGACACTCATGGGGGCTGGTCATCTGAAGGGTGGAACATATCCCACAGCAGTGATTTCCAGGATTCCTAACTTGCACTGGGGTCCGCTGCTGCGCTAACAGAAGCACTATCCCATAGTCTCGTTTCCTTTTCTGCCCAGTCTTCAAATTCCCTGCACCAGCGTGGGTATTGCAGGCCCTTGGCCGATTTCCACGCTAATGCAATAACTCTCTTAGCCAGTATGCATGCCATGTCCATTCATTTCACAATGTGTCTGAATTTGCCAATCATGGGATATGCTCCCAATATGCATTCTTTCGGTTTCCAAGCAGATAGTGAATTTTACTCAAACCTATACTCGAAAGATACATATGATACAGCCTGGGAAACAATGGAGACAAAAGTATGGGACCTGGTGTTTAAACGTGCTGACATCCTTCACGCAATTAAAAAGGTGCGAGACTCCACAGCACCTGGACCCGATGGCCTAACAAATTTCACGCTTAAGAAAAATCCAGAAGCATGGACAGATTTTTGTGTAATTTTGTTTGACAGAGTCATCAAGAGCCGCTCAACCCCAAAGTCGTGGAAAAGCGCTGTAGTGGTCCAAATTATCAAAAAAGGGGACCGAACGAATCCAAATAATTACAGGCCCACAGCGCTGCTCGACGTTTTAGGAAAGATCTACGCCAGCCTCTTGCAACACAAACTTTTGAAATGGGCTGCAGAACATAATCATGTAGACCCCAGACAAGCGGGCTTTGTAAAAGGAGTAGGATGTGGTCTAAACTTGCTGCTGTTGAACCTCCTAAAGATGGAAGCATTGAGGTCAAATTCGAAGATCTATTTGGCCCTGATCGATCTGTCACAAGCGTTCGATAGTATAAACAGGGAGATGCTGTGGAGAAAACTCATTAGATGGAATTGTCCTCCCAGCTTAGTCGACGCAATTCGAGACCTACATACGGACACTTCCATCATCCTGGATGAGAAAGGCACGCTGTCTGCCGAAATCGGGACATATAAAGGAGTGAAACAAGGTTGCCCGTTGGCTGTAACTATCTTCAACCTCTTTATATCTGACATAAAGCAAGCATTTGACGGAGTAGCCACGTTTCCTCCAAAAATTGATAGGTCACCCACTGACTATTTAGTCTATGCAGACAACCTTATTCTGATAGATTTGACCCCCATAGGGCTCCAGCGAAAACTGAACTGTCTTGATTCCTATATAACTTCTAATGGTCTTCAAATTAATAAACATAAATGTGACATTTTAACTTTTGAGAAACTACAAGGAACGAAGCGACGGAAACAGAAGTTCAGCTGGTACTTAGCAAACGAGCGTCTGCAAATCGTAAAGAACTCCATCTATTTAGGCATGAAGATCAGTGCCGGTAGAAATGATGCACCCTTGATCGCCGCCGCAAAAAGCAAAATGCCGGCAGATGGCATGCCAAGCATTACTGATTAACAAAAAATGTGGAAAATTTTCTCTAAGACCGACCATTACATTTTTTTTTAACAAAAGTGGTACCTGTTCTCATCTATGACGGGGAAAACGCTTTCGGCTGTCCTAGTACTGTGTGGAACTCAATTGAAAACATCTTTTGGACCAGAGTTCTGCAGCTTCCAAAGGGAGCCTCTACTATAGGTCTACGGTACGAACTGGGCCTCATCTCAAAGCAAGAGTCACTTGGAACTTACTGTGCTTGTTTAGAAAAACGATGGTCAAAACTCCTGTGTTACAGTTCCAATTGCTACACAAGCCCGACAGCGCCATGGCTCACACTACACTATCTGAATGGAATTTAGTATGCCAAGCTCTATTGAAGGAGTACGACATCAGCCTACTAACACTACTAGAGAACCCAGATCTTGCAAAGACAAAAATATGGAGAACGGACTAGACAAACACTTGTGACCTAAGAGTAAAATCAGAACTGATGCATGAGGCCCCGGCAGAAGCCAAAGCATATGGCCAGCGACATACTTATTTAACCTGCTTTCCAGATCAGTATTCAAGAGCCCTGTATATGCGCTTCAGATTGAAATTGTTAACAACAAAAGAGCGTCTGAGGACCTGGGAGAAGTATGCCGACATTGACCCCTCGTGCAGATTCTGCAAGAAGAACAAGGAGACCCTCAAACCCCTGGTAATGTTTTGTCCAGCTTTTGACTAACAAAGAAAGCGATACTTTGGGCAAATGATTAATAAGTATCAGCTCATGAGTTCAGAAGACCGGTGCAATGCGTTCTTCGAAGGACATAATAAAGCAGTCCTATTTGCCTTAACAAATCTTCTGCGATTGATAAAAATTGGTTTGGATGCCGAAAATGAGATAACGGAGGCATGCAAACTGGGGTCTTCTGTATCAGGAGGCACGCGAGCAAGTACTACTTGTGTTAAAGGACCCCTTTCAAGCATGTGAACGAAAAGAGAAGAATTGGAGGGAGGGATGAAAATCTCGTGTTTTTTTTTAAAGGTTTGAATAAACCATGAAAAAAAAAAAAAAGTGTTATTCCCGCCATTCTGCATGCCTGTTCAATTTTCACCCAGAATCCCTGCACACATTCCCAGAGCATATGCATTAAAAATCTGCTTTGTCAAGCCACACCAGGGACATATTGGTTGTGCGCTAATGTTGAATTTGGCTACTCTATGTGGCGTCATATAAGTGAGGTACGGGGGATTTAGCTGAATAGTTTGCAACAGGAATTCCTGGACATGTCTTCTCTTAAGTCCACCTCCCAGCTTGCTTTCAGTGCTGCACCTTCAGGGTTAGGTCTATCTGCGAATTGGCCGTACAATCTGGATACAGCTCTCCAGCCATCACCTTGGTCAGTAAGGGGCTTGCAGCTGGTTCCTGCGGACAATCTTCGATCTCCCTTTTGCAGCACTCCTCACCCTCTGGTACCACAAGAATTGCCCTTTGGGCAGTCCTTCCTGCTGGATCAGTGTCTCAAACTCCCTGAACACACCCTCCACGTACAGGTCACCCCATGTGTAAACTCCCCAGCTTTCCCAATGCATAATCCTGATCAAATCCTCTGTCCCTACAGACATCCACCGCTATTGGAGTTTCAGGTGAGTATGGGCGCTCAAGCTGCAATAGTTTCAGGGTCCTTCGCCACACCTGACCTCCCAGTGCCACCATCATGGGTGTGCTACCTAGACCGCCTGGTGGTAGCCACAATATCTTCTTAAGATGAGCCGGGCCAACTAATTTCTGCAGCAGCATGGTTTCCGAGGTAGTCTCGTCTACATGGCGGAGTTGTGCTGCTAGGTAAAACCTTTCCAGGTCTGGTAGTTGCGTCCCCCTTCTCTATGTGGCAGGTATAAGGTTGAAATGGCAAATCTATGACTGGCGGTCTCCTATAGGAATTCACTCAGCATTGTTTCCAACGTGCGAAAGAAGACTGCTTGAATGCAGTATTGGACATTCACAAAAAAAGTACAAGAATCTCATCAAAATTATCTTTTTGGTTTCCCCATCAATGACGACAGTAATTTGGGCCAAAAAGTAATGTACTTCCTCAGACCTTTCACTACCCTTGCGGTCTTAGCCTTGTGCATTTCTGGTGTGGGTTTAATATTCACCCCCAAATACCGGAAAAAATCTAATTGCCATGGGAGCCCCACCTCTGGTAAATCCCTTTTGTCCCACCCTCCGGTCTGCAAGCGGGAATATGCATGACTTCACTTTGCTAAAGCAGATTCCCGACACTCTTGCATAGTTATCTAGTACGTCTAGCATCACTGGCATATTGAGATGCAGGTCCCTCGGGTACAGGAGTACATGATCTGCGTAGAGTGAAATCAGATGCGCAACCCCATCCCCCAAATGCCCGCTTCTGGAAACTATTCCGTAAGTAGAATGCTACTGGCTCCAACGCCAGGACATACAGCATGGGCGACAACGGGCACCTCTGCCTGGTACCCCCTCTGTATTTCTCAAATTGGGGACACAAATTTTCCAGATTTCACCCTCACCAGTGGTTCAGCATATAAGATGTGTACCCATTTAATAAACTGCTCGCCAAACCTGAACTCTCATAATACAGCAAGTAACCACTCCCAGTACAGGGAATCGAAAGCCTTTATTGCGTCCAGCAACACTCCTGGAGTCAGCGGTCTGTGCTATGACATGCAGTCAGCGCAGGTTCATGGTTGTGGTTCATCCAGGGATAAAACCATTTTGGTCCCCGTGTATTAGGCCTCCGATCACCCTATGCAACTGCCCAGCCAATAGGGTGGTCAGTAGCTTTATTTCATAGTTTAGCATAGCCAATGGTCGATAAGAGACAGTTATCAGTAGCTTTCCCAGGTTTAGGGATTGGAATCACTAAGGTTTCCCTCATACTCGCCATAAGCTTCCCTTTCGCGTAGGCTTCCTGATAGACTTTGTGGAGTATAAGGGTCACTTCTTTTGCATGTTTTGTAAAAGGTTGTCTTGGTCTAGTGACCCAGTGTGTTGTACTCAACCAGGGCAGCCCAATTTCCGCCAGGGTGCCCAATATGTCTTCCTGGGGGACCAGAGTTTCAGGTTTGTAAAGTTGAGTAATATTCAGCAAATGTGTAATTAATTTCTTGCTGTGTCCGGACTATGGTGCCCTCCTTACCCTCAAGTTCAGTGGTTAAGTGTCTCAGGTATTCCCTTTTGCACAGCCAAGACGAGGCTCATCACCTTCTGCGTGCGCCCTAGCGCTTTTCACCATATAAATCAAATTTAGCCAGTCTCCCCCAGGTCTCCTGACAGCCATTGCGGTCTTCAGCTAGTTTTAGCTCCTCCGCCTGGTGTGCGGTCATTCGGGCTTCCCTTTGACGTTTTTCTCTAATTTCTCCAGGTCCCTTGAATGTTTTCCTGATACCACCCGCACTGGCAATGGCCTCCCTACTCATCACCACATCGCCTTCCAGACTGTACCCCACTCCTTCACACTGCCTACATTACGTTCCAGGTACTCCAATCTAGTCCTGAGCCCGTCCCTGTAAGCTTGGTCTGTCAATGCATCGGTGGGCATACGCCACAGCGGTATTTGGAGGTGGGGGGGGGCGGGGAGGTCTAGGGCCCAGTGGTTTCTACTCCATTATTAACAGCGAGTGGTCTGCGATTGTTCTGCCCCAGGTACTGTGTCTAAACTATATCTGCCATCTGCGTCTTGCCCACAAAGAGGTAGTCTAAGGAGCTGGCGCTGCGCTGCTCACAGGTGGTAGCGACCTGTCCAAACTCAAGTCCCAGACGCAATTGACGTCCCAGCCCCAAATCAGAGAACTTTCTCAGTATGGCACCATCTTCGCACTTATGTGGAGGTGTGACGGGATACCGTGATTGCGAAAATAGGAGTGGTTTATACATACTTAATCCTGAGGGGCCTCATTGAACACATCAAGGTATCTCCCTTCCACGTTTGCCTCCACCCCCAGCAACCAAAAGAGCACTGTAGCATTAATCCACGTACATACCCCTCTAGCGTATTTGGAGTAAGCCACCCTGTAGCCTTGTCCCCAACCACCAGACCCCTAGCGTTCGCCCACTTACCATTTCACACTTCCTGAGGTGGGTCTCCAGTACCAATGTGATGTCCACTTTCTTCCTAAAGAGGAAGGATCTCACATGGTTTCTGTGCAAGTATGTGCCCATCCACCCTCACATTCCACATTAATACTTTAATGGTGGAAGCCATAAGTAAGTATCAACTCTCCACCACCCCCCTAGTGTCCAACAACCGCCACTCCTTTCTCCCGACCATCTCACCAATCCCCTTTGGCCTTATAACTCTGATCTGTACCAAACGCTAATCCTCCCCCATCTGTTACCCTTTTGCGAGAAGAACTTAACAACCAAACAAATAAAATCAAACATTTGCACCCCGCAGCTGTTACCTTCTCACAAGGCTCACACGCTCCTGCACTCATGTACCCTATCCAGGCCACAGGATTCGAGATAAATGGGTGTCAGCAACAGGAGAACACCAGTTTGTGTATGGGGTAGACCTTCAAGCCAGAGTCCGGTGGCTACACGTCGCCCCTGTCCAGGCTACAGTCTATCGCAGCAGTTTCACTCGCCCTTTTATCCAAACCCAGTAACCCATGATAAGAACTTCAGGATTTTCCTGCTGCCCCCCACCCCTCTCCCCAGCCCCCTGTTCCTCCTTGTGGTTCAACTCACTTGCCGTGTGACCGGCTCTGCGCTGTCATCTAGGTTGATCGCCACATGATTGCTGCGGCCGGAGTCTCAAGGAAGATCGCCTTGCCTTCATATATGACTAAGTCTCAACGGGTACATAAGCATGTATTTAATGTTGAGTCGTCTCAGCCTGGCTTTCACTGGGACAAAGGAGTTCCTGGCTTTCTGGACCGCCAGTGTGTAATACGAGTAGATCTCAATTTTAGAATTGTCTCTATATTGCCCCTCCTTCCTGTGAAAATGTCAGTATTATCTCTCTGTCCTGGAAGTTCAATATTTTTCCCATCATCGGCGAGGGTATAACCCCCAGCGGAGGCCTCCTCTGCAGGGATCGGTGCACCCTCTCCACCACAACTCCTTGTGATAGGTTGCCAGCCCCTACTTCGTGTAGGAAAAGGTTCACCACGTACCTTGTGGGGTTCGGGCCCTCCAGCCCCTTAGGAATTACGGTGTCCAGTCAACTCGTCGAAAAAAAACTGGTCGACTGCAATTTGGTCGAATTTTTTTTTTATTTATATATTTATTTTTCGGGTTTTCGTTTAGTTAAAAAAGGGGTGTTTAGAGAAAAAAAGGGGGTTGGGGTTGGGGGGGACCCCCCCCCCAAAAAAAGGGTTAAAATAAAAAATAAAAAAAAATTTCGACCATTTGGTTTTCGACCAAATTGGTTCGACCATTTGTCTGGTCGACCAATTTTTTTCGACCAAATGTCTGGCAACCAGGAATTACCAGCAATCGGACGTTGTTCCATCTAGCACGCCCTTCCGCGTCCTCTGAACCGAGCTCCAGCACCGTGTTTCTTCTCTCCATTTCCTCCAGCCATGTCAGCAAATCTTTTGTGGTCTTGTTGGTCTCCTTCAAAGTAGTTTCAGCGGTTGTAACCCTCTCCACCAGATTGCGTACATCCTGCCGATTAGCTGCATATCAACTTTGACCACATCAATCCTTGTCTTGAGAGACGATCACAGCGCGGCTATTGCCGCAAGTACCTGATCTTCCTTATTGCTCGCTTCTGGTGCCCCATCCGTTTTCTGTGCCGTGGTGCCACTTTGTCGAAACGAGAGACCTGGCTGCACCACCAAAGGAGTCCATGATTGTCTTCTTCCCTTTCGTTGGGGACATGGCACTCCCCCACCCACCACCCCCGCATACCACCCCCTCCAGCTGCGGCTCCGGGCCTTAGTTGTGTGATGCAGCCCATCTTACTCCTCTGTCAGTTGCGCCCTGGATCCTGCAAGTGACCACTGGGTGTCGGGTCACTGCCTATTGTTGCCCATGGCCCGCTTAGGCACCAGTGCTCGCTGTGTCAGGGGTTGCAATTCCCTATAATGCAATTTTTACAGCCAGCAGCACAGATTGTCTTTTAGTACGCACCTCCAACTAGTAAAAACCGGAAGGGGTGTGCATGCTATTGGTTAGTGCCCTGGTTCCAGAAAGCGAGGCCACTGTTGTGTGCTCGAGTCTTAGTGTGTCAAAATGGTGCCAAACCAACAACTTTCCTTCAAGGCGAATGGCTTCGCTGCTCTGTGCTCCCCTCTCCGCTTGCTCCCACTTGTGCTGTGTACATCTCATGGAGGGCAGGGTCAGTAATAGCCTCAGGGGAACCCGCAGCATCCCATCACTCAATGCACTGGCTATCAGCACCCAGTTTTTAGTGCTCAGAGTATTCTTACATGCTTGCCCTTCCAGGAGCCTGGAGCCTTTTCGCCTCTTGCGTATAGTGCTGTGCATGGGGGCCGATGACCACGGTTCCTGCTCTAGGTTAAAGTTATGTGTGGCCGACACTTCGAAGTTCCAAAAAGCCAGTTGAATCCCCGGCCCGCCTGTTCATTTATAAGCTGGGTATTAGGGCAACCTTCAAGGTATCCCCATCATGGAATGGTTTATTGCTCACAACCTTTCCTTTAAACGGCAGTCCGACAAAGCCCTTCCGGAGCATCCTGCATCAACCGCTCCAGTGCCAGCCGAGATGGTCTATGCTTCCAACGTGGTTTTGCTATGTCCGACCATGAATTCCTGTTTGCATGGCCATCAGCGCGCTCCTGCGCAGTTACAGCCCCTGGGTGCCCACAGCCCCTGCTGCTGGGAAGCCTCCACATACCTCACTAGGCAAACGTTCTCCTGCCTTCCTGCGGGCTCTGCTCCCCGCCGTCGCAACCAACCAGACCCAACTTGAAGGGTGTCAGTGTGGCTGCACCCGCCGCTCAGCTCACTCGCCAATCCTGGAACTCGCCTGGTCCCCTTCAGTACGGATCTCCAGTCACCCCGCAGCACCCTCCGTGAGACCCAGGGGGGGAGCAGTCAGTGCACTGCTGCACCTCACAGCGTTGGGGCCGTGTGGTGATATATGCTCGCAACGCTGTTCGCAGCACCTCCTGCGCTTCATTATATAGGAAAGGGCAACAATAAAAATACCTACACTTGCATGTAAGAAAAGATGCTACAATGCCTTATGGAAGTAAACTGTCAATACATTAGCAGAGTTCAGTAAAAGGCCTTCCTAGAAAAGAAAACAGTAGCAGGTAAGCAAATGCACCTTTCTGAACTAGGTCAGGAAGTAGCAAGAGACCAAAGAACAAGCAGTAATGCAGATTTGAGGCAATTTTTGGTAGGGAAAAGTTCCCGGTTGGGGTGTTTCAGTAGAGTGAGCCACAGAAGACTTCCGATGCTGAATAGGGGGCACAGGGATCAAGAATTCAATGAAGAGGCATGCAAGCACACAGCAGAGTCAGGGCCCAATACACTGGGACCAAAAAAGCAGCTCCACGGCAAGCCGTTGGCAGTTTTCAGAGGCAGTCGCCGTTCAGTGTTGGGTGACCACTTTCGGTTTCACTGATGACACACTGGTGCATAAAGGGCTCCAAGAACCTTGGGATGGATTTGCTGGTCGTGCATTGGATCCAGAGGGGTAGAAAGGAGTCAGCTGTGGTTGGCGGTAGTAGTCCATTGAGCGTTAAAAGGTTAGCTTCACACAAAATTATTATGAAATATTTTTATTATTAAAATAACTTTGCTGTAATGTTCTTTTTGATTAATGCTCCGCCTACAGATTCCTCATGTATGATATTCATACGGCCAGCACTAGATTCCTTCAGGAATATTTGTTCTCCACCGGGGGGTGCAGCACAGCTCTGTACCATCTACGCGTGTCACATTCTGCGCCATAATATATTTATTATTTCTGCTGCTCGTTTCTGCTTAGCGTCACATGCTTTGCATGGGCCAACATCTAGCGGAAGTTGGAGTATTGCACATGACGTTTTTGAAGTTCGACTAGGGACATTGACAGGGTGTGACTAATGCTAGCCCTATTGTGATGTACTCGGTACCCATGATCCAGCACACATCAAGGTCACTCAGATTATTTGTTTGACAAGAGTGAGTGTATGTAGAGACCATCCGGTGTGAAAGATCTATGATTTTTCCCCAGGCATCTTCTACTCCAAGAGGGGAGGGAGGGCGGCGCATGTGAATCTAAGCAGATACAAGCATCAGAATGGCAGCGAGTAATGTATCCCTTCTTAGACTTGTGGTTCTACTTAGAATCACATGCTTTGCATAGATTAGTAAGCAGTACTAGTAGGAGGTGGGTGGTTAGACGGTAGCGCTGCGAAGATGTTTCAGCACCACTTGTCCCATCTGTGCATCACCCCTAGAATGTGTGTCCAGACAGCAATGTTGGGTGAAAGTGTGTACTTAACTCGTGGCAGCCTTGCAAATGCTGCGTTTGTTGGGTTCTGGAAAAACACAGGATGCTCTATAGTTTGATCAACATGGAATTTAGATATGAATTTGGGTGAGAAGCAAGGATGTGTGCATAGTACCACCTTGTCTTTGTGCATTACTACTAAGGGGTTTTGTACTGACAAAGCTTGTAGTTCACTAATCCTTCTGATGGATGTAACGGCTATTAGGGAGGCAGTCTTGTAGGCAAGATATTTAAGGCTGGCTTTGTGCATGTGCTCAAAGGGGGCCTCCATGAGCCTTGAAATTTAGGTCCCAGCTGGGAGTAGGATTAGAGATTGAGGGTTTAACTATGGGCACTTCTACCATGAAAACTTACTCTGGGACGTGGTTTAAGCAGAAAGGGGCAGCAGTTGTACTTTGGGTTAAAGATCAATCCTGAGTTAAGTCGGTAGAGTAAGTAGACGACTATGGTGGATGGTGAACGGTCTGTTGGATTAAGAGATCGTGTTTGGCACCATAACACAAAGCATTTCCATTTGTTAAAATAGCAGTGCCTTGTGTTAGGCTTGCATGCCTCTGAGTATTTTCATGCACCCCTGGTCAAGGTTAAGTTCAGCTTCTGAAGGCATGGGTGCAGCGTTGTCCCCTGATCCTGGGTCAACAGGTTGTCCACAGGGATCATGGGCGCAGGAGTAGGCGACTGCAGGGGAGTTACCTCCTGGTCAGCCTACTTTTGGCGCTCCAGCAGGCTGTAACTAATTTGTGTATCCACAAAGTTTGATCAGAGTGCTGCCTGTGACTGTCCTCAACCGTGGCAATTTGAGAGGCTGGCTTTGCAGTGGGGATGTAGGACGCTTGTTGACATGATTCTGTTGGTTGCCTGGTTCATTGCAAACATCTATTGAAGCCACAAAGGGACAAAGTGCAGTCCGGTCTTATATCGGACTGTGTAGTTGTGGCTGCGACTGTGGTGCATTACAGTTTTGACGAACAACCTACCTTTATGCCTACCCTTGTGCCACAAAACCAAGTGTGGATGCTGTAATCCAATGGGAGCAAATCTGAAAAGCTGCATCTTGGCAGGTGAGAGGAGGAGGGAGACTAAGTGTGCTCCTTAAACTGTCAGGCGTTCCTTCACTGCCTATAAATATCTCCAGCAAGAGCTCAAAGTTATCACAGGACATTGTGCACGCAACTCCTGGTCGGAGTTTATTATTTTGACATCTTATCCGTAGCAGGTTTTTACATCGTGCTTCTGGACATCACATGTAAATCCCCTTCGAGACGGCATATTCCAGATTACCTTGGCCAATTTTCTTGTCATAATGAGGTCCTGGGCCACACCGGTTTTGAATCTCGGCACAGATAGTGGTTATGGAATACATTACTCACCGTAATTGTATTTCTGGTGCTTGTATCTGCTTAGATTCACATGCTATGCGTAGGCCGACATCTAGCGGAAGCTGCAGAGTATTACAGTTTTCGAAACTTGAAAATGGACATCGAAATAGGACGTGCCAGTAATACTACCCCTAGTGTGACGTCACCTGTACCCATGATCCCTTACGTGTGTAGGTCCCTCTGATTGTATATTTCTGACATGAGGTAGCATGAGTAGCGCGAGTACAGAGTTCCCAAGCAGATGAAGCTCATAACATCTATGCACCTTCTCTCAGGGGAGGAAGAGTGGGTGCATGTGAATCTAAGCAGATACAAGCACTAGAAATAAGATTGATATTACGGGGAGTAATGTATTCCTTCTGATGCTTGTGTAATCTGCTTAGATCACATGCTATGCATAGATTAGCGAGCTGTGTTATGAGAAGGTGGTGGGTTATAAGGAGTAGCGGCAAATGGATGTTTTAGAACCGCTTGTCCCACCTGTGTATTTATCTTGGAGTGTGTCAATGCAGTAGTGCGGAGTGAAGGTGTGACTGAGCTCCATGTGGCCGCTTTGCAAATGCTGTCTAAGGGGACATTTGCAATAAATGTTAGAGTAGCCCCAGTACCCAGTGTGGAGTGGGCTCTTGGCATAGAAGGCAGTGTTTTATCTGATAAGGAATAGCATATTTTTATACATTTGACTATCCATTTGGAGATTGCTCTTTTGGAAACACGTTCTCCTTGTCTGCCTGTAGCCATGGAGACGAACAGTTGATCAGTCTTCCTAAGCGGTTTGGTCTTGTCTACATAATAGAAAACCGCCCTCCAAACATCTAGTGTGTGGAGTTTGACCTCAGCTGAGCTAGTTGGTTTCTGAAAGAAAGCCGGAAGCTCAATTGATTGGTTTACATGAAATTTGGAAACAAATTTGGAGGAGAAAGGATCCTGCGCTGACCGGGCTTGATGTTCGCGGACTCTTCTTATGGAAGCAATAGCCACTAAGAAGGCAGTCTTGTAGGTAATGTGTCTAAGGGTAGGTTGATGCAAAGGCTCAAAAGGGGGGTCCCATGAGGTTTGCTAGTACCACATTTAGGTCCCAGCCAGGTGGGGGATTGGTGGAGGTAGTCTCTTCACTCCCTCCATGAACGCCTTAATGACTGGCACTTTCCACCACGAGACTTCACTTTGAGGGGTGGTATAGGCTGATAAAGCTGCTAGGTGGACTTTGAGAATTAAAGACTAAACCTGAATCTAGAAAGTGGAGCAAGTAGGTTAGAATGTGTGATGGAGTACATTATATGCCGTTGATTTTCTTACATTGGCACCAAATGACAAATCTCTTCCACTTGTGAAAATAGCAGTGTCTGGTGTTAGGTTTACGTGCTTCTTTCAGGATATCCATACACTGTTGTGGAAGATTAAGGTGACCGAACTATGACCTCAGGAGCTATGCTGCTAGGTTCAAAGAGTGAGGTTGTGGGTGTATTGTTGTCCCCCCCATGCTGAGTCAACAGGTTGACCTTGTACAGGAGTTTGATGTGATCGCACAGCCAGTTTGCACAGATGTGGATACCACGCTTGTCTCACCCACATAGTAGCAACTAGGAGTCATCTGATCCTTGTGTTTGTTCACAATTCTGCTGATTAATGGAGTCGGGGGGGGGGGGGGGGGAGAGCGTAAGCATATTTCCCTGACCAGTACATCCACAGGGCGTTCCCCTTTGAGTCTGGTTGGGGGAACCTGGACACAAAGTCTGGGCATACATGGTTTTCTCTTGTGGCGAACAAGTCTAGCGAAGGGTAGCCCCAGAAAGAAGATGTGTGTAGCTGCCACTTGTGTTCTTCTGGCAAAGGATCTCTGCTGAGAAAGTCCACTAGAGTGTGGAGTACCCCTGGAACATGTTGGGAGGAGAGGGACATCCCTCGTTTGAGTGCCCACATCCATATTTTCTGAGCCGATTTGGAGTGAGTGTGCCTCCCTGCTTGTTGACATAGAACATTGCGGTGGTGCTGTCTGTTAGGACTTGTACCGACTGGTTTGTCAGGTGGTTCTTGAAGGCTTGAAGTGCCTTGAAAACTGCCAATTGTTCCAGTACATGATGTGTTTCTGTGCTGTCACTTGTGACCACAAGCTGTGTGGTGAAGGTAGTGTGCTCCCCACACGGAAGGAACAAGTTACTTACCTGTAACTGTTCTCCAGCATGGGCCTGGCATGGATTCACATGCTCATGAATATTCCCCGTCGTCAGGCTGGGAATCCTCGGTAAAGAAAGAAAATCAGTATCAGTTTCGTTTCTGATCTGTCTTTCTTAGTAGTAACCAATCACTGGTCTCTGGGTCATACTGTCTCCAGCCAATGACTGCCCTCTCTCCCCAAGCCCCGAGACCTGGCAGCCATCAGATTTGGTAGCACGTAAAGTGGCAGTATGACCAAGTGAAGAGCCGCATAGGGGAAGGAGGGAGGGTTTGCATGTGAATCCATGCCAGACCCATGCTGGAGAACAGTTACAGTTAAGTAACTTGTTCCTTCTCCAGCACGGGGTCTGGCATGTATTCACATGCTCATGAATACAATAGATAGCCGTACACCCATGCACAACCACAGGAGGTGGTAAGGCTCAACATTAAGCATTACATAAGGCTCAACATTAAGCATCTTTTACCTCCTCACCAGGCTCACCTTAAGCGAACAGGTTGCGCAGCACTGCCTCGCCGACTCTGGACTCTTCCCTGGAATCCCGGTCGATGCAGTAGAATCTCGTGAAGGTGTGCGTCGACCTCCATGTAGCAGCCCTGCAGATGTCCAGCAGGGGCACACCAGACAAGAACGCCGTGGTAGCAACGATCGCTATGGTCGAATGGGCTCTCAGACGGCCGGGCAACAGTCGGTTTGCCAACCGATGACAGTGCATGATGCAGCCAGAGAGCCATCTGGAAATGGAAGCTTTCGAGAGAGCCTTCCCTTGGTTCACAGATCCAAAGTTCACAAATAGCTGTGATGTCTTCCGAAACCTCTACGTTCGGTCCACATAGAACTTCAGCGCTCTAGCTACATCCAGCGAGTGCAAAGTGCTCTCGGTCGACGACGAAGGCGACAGGAAAAAGACTGGCAACACCAAGGGCTCGTAGAGATGGAAGTCCAACGGCATCTTGTGCATGAAGGAGGGGTGCGTCCCTCAGCACTACCCTCGTCTCGTGTAAAGTCAAGTATGGAGACTTGCAGCAGAGGGCCTGAATCTCTCCCATGCGTCATGCAGAGGTGATGGCCACAAGGAACGCCGTCTTCCACGACAGGAACTTCAACGGAGCCAAAGGCAAGGGCTCGAATGGCAGGCCCATGAGCCTGGTCAGCACCACGTTGAGCCCCCGCGCCGGGGCTGGAGCCTTCACCGGTGGGAACGATCGAAACGGTCCTTTCATTAACTCCTTCACCAGGCGATGAGACCACAGGGACGACCGTCCTGCAGTTCGGGTTTATCGGGAAATCGCTGCCAGATGTATATTGATGGAAGTATGAGCTAGTCCAGCGACAGCAAGTATGGTAGCACTTGAGGGGCTGTAATCCGTAGAGGTTTAATCTTCTGTGCATGGCACCAGACAGAAAACCTCTTCCACCTGTGTCCGTAGCACTTGAGAGTTGAGGACGCCCTGGCCTTTGCAAGAACCTCTCTGAAGTCAGCCGGGATATCGTACCCTCCAAACTCTAGTGTTGCAGGAGCCAGGCCTGCAAGTTCAGCAACTCCGGGTCGCGATGAAGAATGGCATCTCCTTCTCTGGAGAGGAGATCTGCATCCGTCGACAGTTTGACTGGTGGGGACGCTGACAAGTCCAGAAGGTCCGGGAACCATATCCGTCTCGGCCACCTCGGTGCGACGAGGATCCTCCTGCACCGGGATCTCTTACAGTTGGTTGATGAGCCGGAGCAGCAAAGGATGGAATGCATACAGGAACAGGCCGTCCAAAGGGAACGAGAAAGCATCGCCCATGCTCCTCAGCTGGGGGAACCTGCTGGCGAACCTCTGGCACTTGGAGTTCGTCGCCGTCGCGAACAGGTCAATTTGGGGTTTGCCCCATCGCCGGAAGAGTTGATCCATTTGATCCTGGCGTAGTTCCCACTCGTGGCACGAGCGCAGCTCCCTGCTGATTGAGTCGGCGATGGTGTTTTTTATCCCTGCTAGATGAAAAGGTACCAGAAACATCCCCTGGGCAACGGCCCAGTGCCACAGATCCTGGGCTTCCTTGAACAGGACTGGGGGATCTGGTTTCTCCCTGCTTCTGGATGTAGAACATCGTGGTGGTGTTGTCGGTGAAGATCCTCACCACCTTGCCCTTGAGGGACGGGAGGAATGACTTGAGGGCCCAGAACACTGCTCTGAGCTCCAGTATGTTGATGTGGAGCAGCCTCTCCTCCGGGAGCCACAGGGCTCTCGCGTGAAGATCTCCGGTGGGCACTCCCCACCCCTCCAGGGAGGCATCCGTCATCACCGTCACCTGGTATGCCGGGGTCTGAAAGTCCGTGCCCACCACGAGATGCACGTGCGTGCCCCACCATCGAATTGCTTGGCGGAATACTTCGTTGAGCGAGATCTTGTCCTGGAAGCTGCCCGTCGCTTGCATCCAACGGGCATCGAGGAACTCCTGCAGAGGGCACATCCGAAGCCTGCACAGGCACACCAGAGAGATGCAAGAGGACATCATCCCGAGAAGAGACTTGATGGACCTCACTCTGGCCACGTCCGTGGCCAGCAGACGCTGTACCTTGCCCAGGATGGCCTGCATTCTTTCCTCAGACGGTGAGGACAATCGCGCCACTGTATCGAGTTTGGCTCCCAGAAACAGTGCGACCTGCGATGGGACCAGGTGGGATTTGAGGAAGTTGGAGATTCCTAGGTCCATAAGCAGCCGGACGGTCTTTGCTGTGTGTTCGACGGCGAGTTCCCTTGTCCCTGCTTGGATGAGCCAGTCGTCCAGGTAGGGGTATACGTGGATCCCCTGCAGGCGCAGCCGCGCCGCCACTGGTGCAAGGCACTTGGTGAACACCCTGGGCGCCGACTTCAATCCGAACGGGAGGGCCTTGACCTGGTAGTGCCGCCCTTGGACTACGAACCTGAGAAACTTTCGGTGTCCTTTTAGGATGGGGATGTGAATGTACGCATCCTCCAAATCAAACAACGATAGGAAGTCGCCTTCCTTCAGCGGGCCCAGCACATGCTGGAGGGTGACCATCCGGAACTTCTGTGCCTTGATGCATTTGTTTAGCCGAAGCAAGTCCAGGATGGGATGCCAACCTCCTGTCTTCTTCCTGACGAGGAAGTATCTTGAGTATACCCTAGAGCCCCGGAGCCAATTTGGGACGAGCTTGATGACTCCTTTGAGCATCGCCCTTACCTCTAACAGCAGTTGAGGGACGTGGTTTTCCTTCCTGGCCACTGGAGGAATTTGGGGGCACTGCTTTAGAAATTCCAGAGTGTGCCCGTGGGCCAGGGCATCCAGCACCCAACGGTCGGTGGAGATGGACTCCCACACGCTGACAAACTTCGCCAGCCGGCCTCCCACTGCGGTGCTTCGGTGGGGGCCCGACGCAACGGCCAGTTCAGTCTTGCTTGGAAGCAGCCTTGCCTCCTTGGCCTCCCTGGCGACGACGGCGAGATACACCTGACTTGCCTCGTCCCCTGTAGGCTTCTTGCGACGAGGAGCGGGCCGCCTGACGGTAGGTCGAGGAGCTGCCGCCGAATCCTTTGGAGGCACCTTGCTTGCTTCCGGAATTCCGAAAGGGCGGCCGCCGTTGCAGCAGAATTCCCAAGGCCCGAGCCATCTCTGCGTCGGTCTTGATGGCCTGCAACGACTAATCCACTGTCTTTCCAAACAGATTGTTCCCATCGAAGGGCATGTCCAAAACCTTGGCTTGCATGTCCTGGCGGAAATCCGTCCCCTTGAGCCACCCCTGCCGTCGAAGGCAAATGCTGTTGCCCAACTGGCGGAAACCGGTGTCAGCAATGTCCGTGGCCACAGTGCTGGCGTGGTCTGACGCCACCTCACTCTCTTGTAGGATCACCAGGGCCTCTGCTCTCTTGTCGTCCGGGAGGAAGTCCAACAAGGGGGTGAGCTTGTACCACAATTCCATGTCGTAGCGGACAATCGCTAGGGCGTTGGCCGCCTTAATCGTAGTCGCCGCCGACGAGATGACTCGTCCCATGGCGTCCAGCTTCTTCCCCTCGCCGTACGGTGGGGAAGTTGAAGATTAAGCCGATGCCCCCCCACTTTCTTCTTGGCGGGGTCGGCTGTGCCCTAAGGCACAACGGGGCGGTGTCGGAGACCAAGTACTTCTTCTCGTACCGGTCCCTCTTGGCAGGTGTCGTGGACTGGTTCTTGAGGAGGGCAAGTCCCTCGTCCCAGATGTCATCCAGCAACGGCACCGCGAGGACAGTCTTCCTCTTGGCATTGCGCCGTTGTCTACCTTCCTTCTTCCTACCTTCCTCCTCTTCAGGGCAGAGCTGAAAAAGCTTGGATGCCCTGGCAATCTCGTCGGGCGGGGACGCCCGAGGAATCAGAGACGGGAGGTCAGTCCTGTCATCACCGCCGTCATCTGTCCTGTTGTGGCTGTGTCTGTCCCGTGTCGTCCCTCGGGACTGAGAAGGCCGTGAGGGCTGAAGGGGCACTGGATGATTTCTCTTCTTTGGAGGGCTTCCCGACGGACCCGGTTCAGCTGGGTAGGGGCAGTCTCGTCCTCATCTCCGTGCATAATGGCTTGGATTGTTGTCAAAATGGCCGCCGAGTTGTCGTGCGGCTCGGGCTGCGACGGGCGTGACGGTTGCTCCTCATCCACGGGAACCTCATCGTCGTCACCCTAGCTCTCGTCGTCCCCCTCGTCGGGATTCCTCCCGTGGGACCGGGCCTCTTCCAAATTCTCGGTCAGTACCTCCGTGGAGGTTGTGTCCGTGTCTATAATGGCCACCGCCCCCCCCACTCCCTGTCTTTTTCCACCGGGGTCTTCCCAGGGGTCTTCTCGATGGGCTTAAAAGAGGATTCCCTCCGCAGAGGCAGGGAAACTCTGGGCCTCCACTGGGGTAGCTTCCACAGGCTTCGCCAGGGCTGCAGCGACTCCCTCGATAGAGGCCTTAGCCGGGTGAATCAAGGGCTTCACCACCTTGGGCGCGCTTGAGGCCTTCATCTTAGGGGGAGGGTGACCGCCTCGTTCCCCTCGGCCAGTTCCTTCGAGATCGACCGGGGCCTCTCCAGAAGCTTAGCCGGGTTCTCGGATTTCCTCTTCCCCGAGCCAGAGCATTGGCTCGTGGTTGATGGTGTCGGTGAAGGTGCGCCCTGCTTGGCAGCCAAGGAGCCCGACCGTTCGGAGCTCCCGGTGCCCGCAGACTTGCGGTGCTTTGCCTTCTGTTGGGCCCCTGTCGCCGGGGCGCCCTCACAGGATTTAGAAGGCCGCTCGGACTTCACACCTGCTGGACTCTTGCCTTCCAGCCAGTTGGAGGCTGGTCTGACGATCCCTCATAGTCCGATCCGACATGTTCATGCAAAACGCACAGTCCTTCTCCACGTGCGTTTTGTCCTCGTGGAGGCAGTAAAGGCATTTCGAATGCTCTTCCTCCTTGAACACATTTTGTAGGTTGCATCCAGGGCAGATCCTGAACAGTTTGCCAGGAGTCGAGCTTCCCTTCTCCTGGGCCATGTTCTTCTCGTCCGCGAGGTAGGCCTCAAACTTCTGGAATCCTCCAAGAAGCGTAACTCGACGAAAACATCACCCTTAAGGGGCGTAGATAAATCCGAAACGTTGAATGGAAGTAGAAACGGTGGAGCTTGAGGCTCGATTAAACCGAAAAATGAGATAAATCTCTTTGAAAAAGCGCAAAACGCAGTAAAAGCTCGAGAGCTATAGCACGAGGACTCCCAACACTTTAACGTGCGGTAAAAATCTGAGGATAGCTGCCAGGGGCGGGGCTTAGGGAGAGTTCAGTCATTGGCTGGGGGATAGTATGACCCAGAGACCAGTGATTGGTTACTACTAAGAAAGATCAGAAACAAAACTGATACTGATTTTTTCCTTTACCGAGGATTCCCAGCCCGACGCTGGGGAATATTCATGAGCATGTGAATCCATGCCAGACCCCATGCTGGAGAAAGTGATGCGTCTGTTGTGACGACTGCTTGCGCTTCCGGTTTGTGAAAGGGTTTCCCCTCGAGCAGATTTTCCCTTGACCACCAGTGTAAATTCTGAACCAGTGTGGGCAAAACAATGACTATATCGTCCCACTGACCACTTGCCTGAGACCATTGTTTCGCCAACCACTCGTGGATTGATCGGATGCGCAGGCGCGCGTGGGGGACCAGGTAAATTCACAATGCCATCATACCTAGCAGACGCATTGCTTTGCGTACGCTTATCCGGAGACCGGCTTGATACTGGGGTATTTGCCGAAGCATGTTTTGTACTCTTTCCAAGAGTGGGAAGGCTAAGCCCGTCTTTGTATCTAATACAGCTCCTAGGAACTGTTTTGGATCTGTTTGGTACCAGACTTGACATTTTCTCGTTTATGGAGAAGCCCAATTGGAAGAGAAGGTCTATAGTTCTCTGCGTGTTTAGCTTGCAAAGGTGGTAGGTTTCTCCCGTGATCAGCCAGTCTTCCAGGTAAGGGCACACTGGGATTGACTCCCTGCGTAGGTGCGCTGCCACCACCACCAGCACCTTGGTGAACACCCATGGAGCCTAGCCTATCCCGAAAGGCAGGAACTTTAACTGGTAGTGCTGGTCTGCTATGTTGAATCGCAAGAATCTTCTGTGCGCTGGGCACATTGAAATATGAAAATAAGCATCTTTCATGGCCAATGTTGCCATGTAATCCCCCGTTTTAAACAGAGGGATTACTTCTTGTAGCGTTGTCATGAGAAATTTGAGGTTTGACAAACTTGTTTGCAGGGTGCAGGTCTAGTAAAGGGAGCATGGTTAGATTTTATTTGGCACAAGGAAGTTTCATAAATACCCTTGTTTACCTCATTGTACGGCACAACCTCAATGGCGTCTTTGAGGAGTAGAGCCTTGACCTCTACCAGGATGAGTTCTTCGTGTGATGGTCTTTACTGGCATGGGGGAGGTTTGAAGGTCTTCCTTGGAGTGCTATGCAGTAACCTCCCGTCACCGTCGACAACACCCACTTGTCTGATATTATCCCCTCCCATGTGTGGGTGAAATGCGATATTCGTCCCCCCCACTGGGGAGGCATGGGAGGGGGCCTGTAGCAGGGCATCATTGTTTGGAGGGTGTTCCTCCACCTATGATGGGGGAGCCTCTCCCTCTTCTGCAACCTCTGCGCGGACCCCTGGAGTAACCCAGGGACGCCTGTTGACTATTGTTCCACGAGGAACCTTGGCTCCGACTGTATCCGGTGCCTCTTTGTGCGTTTTGGCCACGAAAACACTGAAAATTATTGCCACCCCTCTGGTTGGTCTGTTAGTTTGTCAGCTGGCCAAGGGATTTAAGTCTAGAAAACAACAGGGAAAGCTTATACAGCTAAGGTGCATGGTACACCGTGTTCATCCTTTAACCGTTAACAAGGTAACGTCTGGTAACACAACAAAAAACGGTTTTGTGGGAAGGTAGGTATTCAAGGTGCATCAAAGGATTGCAAAACAAATGAATCAATTAGAGTGCTCGCACTCAACACACATGAAAAGGGGGGGAGGACCACCCGACTCGGCGTACCTGACCCTAAGGAAGAACACCCTGAACCTGGCGGGGGTGCCTGTCCCTGGGTGGCGTGTGGTGTATCGCCTACTAAAAAGATATAGAGGAGAGTGCTGTCCCTCAACCTTCTATACTAATGGCAGTGTCTGGAAACAGACACGGGTCGTCCAACAAAAAATGTTTAAAACAGTGGTAGACTCCAGAGGGTAAAGCAGCATACACCAAGACAATGAATAAGGTCTTGAGACTGCTTAATTTTGAACGTGGATCCAACCTGTGAATCAGGTCAACTGCTTACGTTCCGTCCAGAGTGTGCAACTTTAATGGTACCCGTAGGTCACTATGGTTTGGGTATGTAAGAGTACTGGTGGAGTGACCACTGGTGGGTAAATAAAATGACCAGCCAGGGGGCTGGAGGGCTAGAAAAGGCTCTTATAAAAATGTGTGGCTCACTCAGTAATAATGAGTGTGCTACAGTAGGTAGTTTCCAGAGGATTGCGTCTCTTTGGTAGGTGTATAAGAGATCAAACATGGGTCATGAGAGCCCTCATGACCGAAAGGGGTCGACCGGTTTCAATGACGTAGGAGATTCAGGCCATCTTCTTCAGGACCGTGATTTGGAATACAAACGAGTTTGCCAAGTGTTCAGTGAAGTGCTGAACAGGAAGGAAGATGCTGGTGTCTCCTGGAGGGAGACAAAAATGGGGGGGGGGGGGGGGGAGGAAAAAAGGGAGAGAGATGGAGAACAGTCAATGAGGAGGGTGGGGGGGTTGGGGGCTGTTTGGGGGCACCAGGGATTTGGTGCAAGACGCTTAGGGGTGGTGCTTTAGACATGCCTTGAATGGAGCATGTGAGAGCAAGGACATTAATTAGTCAAAAATTTCAGGACTAGTGAGGGTGCCTGTGCACCAGTGGTGGGACTCGGCGCCATAAGGAGGGGGAAAGGGGGTTGGGGGTGCCAGACAGGGTCTCTATAGGTGACAGGTGGGCTAATACCAGGGAGTGAGAAAGGGACGCTGGTGTGCACTAAATTGGATAGAATATGTGCACTACAGGGTGGAGATGGTGAGCCCCTAACTCGTGAGCAATTAGGGGGAAGTGGGGACACCCAGCTCCCAACTAGGTGTAAGAGGGGTGCCTGAGTAGTGGGGAGGCCGGCTGAACATACCTCAAAACCAGCATGCTTGCTGGAATAACAACGGTGGATCAGGGTTACTCAGATCACAGAGCTGCTGTGGGAGAACCAGGCACCTGTACAGCAGGTAAAAAATACCTGTGAGAAGTAAACAAACCATATCAGGTATAGTAGTCTGTGCTAGGCATATGGCAGAGGTAACATAATGATAAGGCCATGGTGCCTAAGGGTGGTCGGTACCTGTGAAGGGGACAGCAGCTCTCCTCCGTGTTGTCTAGGAGCTGTGTCGCGCTTCTACTGCTCGAGACTGGTGTTTGCTTGAAAAAAGGCCTAATGCCTATAAAGACAACGAGCAACGCGCTCGCGACTGCGTGCCTTCGCTGGCTCCTTGTGAGCCGATGAACAAGCTCGAGCGCCTCTAGAAACAAGGGCTGAGCGCTCTCGAGCTCAGGCAGGGTCAGGCACCGCTCTAAGCCTTATCCCTGGTGAAAGAGACGGGGTCTGGAGGGAAGGAGTGCAAGGAGGGGGGGGGGCATTGAAGAAGGGGTTGGGGGGGTTATGGGGGAGGGATGGTGATAAATCGGAACTAAAAGTGAAAAATAATAAATATTAATAAATCATAAAAATGAAGCTATATATATGTAAAAGTATGTATACTAGAAATGAAATAGAAAATTATACAAAAATCTGACAAGTGGCAGAGCAGAGAAAGAATGAAAGGGTGATAGAACAAGGTTAGTTGGGTGCAAAGGGGAAGGGAAGTCCCAATGAACCATGATGGAGAATGGGCATCCAGGGAGCGTTATGCCTGTTTGGGAAAAAGGTGGACAAGTGGTGGGGGACATGGATAGCTCTTGGAAAGGTGGAAAGTACAGGAGGGACAAGGCGCGTCGTCGCATAAAGAACCTGAAAGGCACGTACTTGCAAGCACGTCTGGTATGTTATCTTTAGGGCAACACTGCTAGTTCATGCCACTGGATTTGTTCATTCAAACCTTCCAAGTAGGTGTTGAGTCTATAAATCCACATCTGTTCTTTTTTGAACAGCATGTTGTGGTAATTGCCGCCTCTGCGGGGCGGTGTGACTTTCTCTATGATAGTCCACTTGAACTGGTCAGCTGTGTGTCCTTTATACAAGAAATGGGACACCAAAGGTGCGGTAAGTTTGTGAGTTCTTATGCATGATTTGTGTTCGGTCATGCGGGTCCGGACTGGCCTATTTGTCATGCCAATGTATCTCAGGGTGCAGGGGTAAGTTATCATGTAGATAACACCCTTGGTATTGCAATTGGTAAATGTGTTCTGTATCCATGGTGTTTTCCAACCGATCTCTATCTGTGTAGTTCTAGAGGTCTGGGCGCACATGGAGCAATTGCCACAGGGTGCATGACCCTTAAGGGGTGGAGTGTTCCAAAGGGTCCCCTGCGTGGGCTCATCCCTAGGAATATTTGGTGTGAGGGTTTTAACAACCTTATCTCTAATGTTGCGACGTCTCTTGAGGGCAAAGCGTGGAACAGAGATGGTGGAGGCGCCTGTGTTGAGAATTGGCCAAAGTCTTTTAACTTCCCGTTTGATTTTGCTGAGAAGGGGTGAAAAACTGAACACCGCTGTGAAGGTGTTCGACTCACTTGGTTTGGTGTGTTGTTGTAAGGTGATGGAACGTGGAATGTTCCTAGCTCGTTTACAGGTATCCTTGATAATCCTCTTGGGATAACCTCGCTCAATGAGTTGCGTCTGGAGTTGTTTGGATTGTCTGGTATAATCCGTAGTCTGGGAGCACAGCCTCCGGTAGCGTAAGAACTGTCCAAAAGGGAGATTGTCCCTGAGGGCCTTAGGGTGGTAGCTGGAATAGCAAAGCAAGGCGTTTCTGTCTGTGGTTTTTCTGTAAACGCTCGAGGAGAGGCGCCCGCTTGTTGCTGAGATGGCCAGGTCGAGAAAGTGTGTGTTGGATCTATGTCTCTCCATAGTGAACTTGAGATGGGGGTTGAGGGAGTTGAGCCAAGAATGAAAAGCCTCTATCTCCTGTTCTAAGCCTCTGAATATCACGAAAATATCATCTATATATCGCCGCCATACAGTTAGATGGGCGAGATATGGATTGGTTGCGGGATGAATGTGTTGGCGTTCGAATAAGTCAACATACAAATTGGCGAGGCTGGGCGCAAAGGTTGCCCCCATCGCGGTACCCGAGTTCTGTTGGTAAAACGTGTCTTCAAAAAGAAAATAATTCTTAGTCAGTGCTATCTCTGCCAGTGATGAGATGAAGCTAGGCGGGACTCCATATAGATCCATACCTGAGTAACATATCGCTAAGCATCTGCAGTGTCTCTTGCTGCGGTATCCGGGTGTAGAGGGATTCTATGTCGATAGTGACTAGCCATTCTGTTTCTGGATCGTATGCAATGGTGTCTAGAAGGGTCAGCATATATGTCGAGTCTTTCACATAGCTAGTCATTTTTGGAACCTGGTCTTTGATGAAGAAATCCACATATTGTGAAAGGGGGTTCCAAAACAGAGCTAATGCCAGAGACAATGGGATGCCCTGGTGGTGGTGTGAGCCCTTTGTGGATCTTGGGGAGGGCGTACATTGCAGGGATCCGAGGGTGAGGGGGGGCCAGAAATGCAGCTTCCCGGGCGCTGATATATCCCTCGGCTTCTGCCTCGTAGATGATGGGTGCTATCAAAGCCTGCAGAGATGGAGTAGGATCTCTAGGTAGAATACTGTAGCTATTGGGGTCGTTGAGTAGCGTGGTGACCATTGTGATGTATTTGGTAGTATCCATAATGACTATGGCTCCCCCTTTGTCAGCAGGTTTGATCATGATGTCTGGATTTTTAGCTAAGTCTGTCAAGGCGAGTAGTTGAGGTTTTGTACAATTGTTATGGATGAATGGAATATTTGATTCGAATACTGAGATCTTTGTGAGCAATGCCTGTTCGAAAGGGACTGATTCTGCGGTGTTTGCGCTATGGGGTGGAAAAAACTGTGATGGAGGGCGTATGCCCGTCATGTCATTGTCTTCATAGGTGTGGTTGGCAAAGTACTGCTTCAATCGTATTTTACGCATCATTTGTGTGACTTCGACCCGAGTTTGGAACGGGCATTGCTCAAAAAGATCTCAGTATTCGAATCAAATATTCCATTCATCCATAACAATTGTACAAAACCTCAACTACTCGCCTTGACAGACTTAGCTAACAATCCAGACATCATGATCAAACCTGCTGACAAAGGGGGAGCCATAGTCATTATGGATACTACCAAATACATCACAATGGTCACCACGCTACTCAACGACCCCAATAACTACAGTATTCTACCTAGAGATCCTACTCCATCTCTGCAGGCTTTGATAGCACCCATCATCTACGAGGCAGAAGCCGAGGGATATATCAGCGCCCCGGAAGCTGCATTTCTGGCCCCCCCCTCACCCTCGGATTCCTGCAAGGTACCCCCTCCCCAAGATCCACAAAGGGCTCACACCACCACCAGGGCATCCCATTGTCTCTGGCATTAGCTCTGTTTTGGAACCCCTTTCACAATATGTGGATTTCTTCATCAAAGACCAGGTTCCAAAAATGACTAGCTATGTGAAAGACTCGACATATATGCGGACCCTTCTAGACACCATTGCATACGATCCAGAAACAGAATGGCTAGTCACTATCGACATAGAATCCCTCTACACCCGGATACCGCAGCAAGAGACACTGCAGATGCTTAGCGATATGTTACACTCAGGTATGGATCTATATGGAGTCCCGCCTAGCTTCATCATCACTGGCAGAGATAGCACTGACTAAGAATTATTTTCTTTTTGAAGACACGTTTTACCAACAGATCTCGGGTACCGCGATGGAGGCAACCTTTGCGCCCAGCCTCGCCAATTTGTATGTTGACTTATTCGAACGCCAACACATTCATCCCGCAACCAATCCATATCTCGCCCATCTAACTGTATGGCGGCGATATATAGATGATATTTTCGTGATATTCAGAGGCTTAGAACAGGAGATAGAGGCTTTTCATTCTTGGCTCAACTCCCTCAACCCCCATCTCAAGTTCACTATGGAGAGACATAGATCCAACACACACTTTCTCGACCTGGCCATCTCAGCAACAAGCGGGCGCCTCTCCTCGAGCGTTTACAGAAAAACCACAGACAGAAACGCCTTGCTTTGCTATTCCAGCTACCACCCTAAGGCCCTCAGGGACAATCTCCCTTTTGGACAGTTCTTACGCTACCGGAGGCTGTGCTCCCAGACTACGGATTATACCAGACAATCCAAACAACTCCAGACGCAACTCATTGAGCGAGGTTATCCCAAGAGGATTATCAAGGATACCTGTAAACGAGCTAGGAACATTCCACGTTCCATCACCTTACAACAACACACCAAACCAAGTGAGTCGAACACCTTCACAGCGGTGTTCAGTTTTTCACCCCTTCTCAGCAAAATCAAACGGGAAGTTAAAAGACTTTGGCCAATTCTCAACACAGGCGCCTCCACCATCTCTGTTCCACGCTTTGCCCTCAAGAGACGTCGCAACATTAGAGATAAGGTTGTTAAAACCCTCACACCAAATATTCCTAGGGATGAGCCCACGCAGGGGACCCTTTGGAACACTCCACCCCTTAAGGGTCATGCACCCTGTGGCAATTGCTCCATGTGCGCCCAGACCTCTAGAACTACACAGATAGAGATTGGTTGGAAAACACCATGGATACAGAACACATTTACCAATTGCAATACCAAGGGCGTTATCTACATGATAACTTGCCCCTGCACCCTGAGATACATTGGCATGACAAATAGGCCAGTCCGGACCCGCATGACCGAACACAAATCATGCATAAGAACGCACAAACTTACCGCACCTTTGGTGTCCCATTTCTTGGATAAAGGACACACAGCTGACCAGTTCAAGTGGACTATCATAGAGAAAGTCACACCGCCCCGCAGAGGCGGCAATTACCACAACATGCTGTTAAAAAAAGAACCGATGTGGATTTATAGACTCAACACCTACTTGGAAGGTTTGAATGAACAAATCCAGTGGCATGAACTAGCAGTGTTGCCCTAAAGATAACATACCAGACGTGCTTGCAAGTACGTGCCTTTCAGGTTCTTTACGCGACGACGCGCCTTGTCCCTCCTGTACTTTCCACCTTTCCAAGAGCTATCCATGTCCCCCACCACTTGTCCACCTTTTTCCCAAACAGGCATAACGCTCCCTGGATGCCCATTCTCCATCATGGTTCATTGGTACTTCCCTTCCCCTTTGCACCCAACTAACCTTGTTCGATCACCCTTTCATTCTTTCTCTGCTCTGCCACTTGTCAGATTTTTGTATAATTTTCCATTTCATTTCTAGTATACATACTTTTACATACATATAGCTTCATTTTTATGATTTATTAATATTTATTATTTCTTACTTTTAGTTCCGATTTATCACCATCCCTCCCCCAGAACCCCCCCATCCCTTCTTCGCTGCCCCCCCCTCCTTGCACTCCTTCCCTCCAGACCCCGTCTCTTTCACCAGGGATAAGGCTTAGAGCGGTGCCTGACCCTGCCTGAGCTCGAGCGCGCTCAGCCCTTGTTTCTAGAGGCGCTCGAGCTTGTTCACCGCCTTCCGACGCTCGAAGCTTACAGGGAGCAATCAAGGACACGCATTCACCAGCGCGAGCGCGTTGTTCATTGTTTTTACAGGCATTGGACCTAGAGGGAGAAGGCCCAGTGCGGTGCCTGACCCTTCCAGAGCTCGAGCGCGCTCAGCCTTTGTTTCTAGAGGCGCTCAAGCTTTTTCATCGGCTCACAAGGAGCCAGCGAAGGCACGCAGTCGCCAGCGCGAGCGCGTTGCTCGTTGTCTTTATAGGCATTAGGCCTTTTTTCAAGCAAACACCAGTCTCGAGCAGTAGAAGCGCGACACAGCTCCTAGACAACACGGAGGAGAGCAGCTGCCCCCTTCACAGGTACAGACCACCCTTAGGCACCATGGCCTTATCATGTTACCTCTGCCATATGCCTAGCACAGACTACTATACCTGATATGGTTTGTTTACTTCTCACAGGTATTTTTTACCTGCTGTACAGGTGCCTGGTTCTCCCACAGCAGCTCGGTGATCTGAGTAACCCTGATCCACCGTTGTTATTCCAGCAAGCATGCTGGTTTTGAGGTATGTTCAGCCGGCCTCCCCACTACTCAGGCACCCCTCTTACACCTAGTTGGGAGCTGGGTGTCCCCACTTCCCCCTAATTGCTCACGAGTTAGGGGCTCACCATCTCCACCCTTTAGTGCACATATTCTATCCAAATTTAGTGCACACCAGCGTCCCTTTCTCACTCCCTGGTATTAGCCCACCTGTCACCTATAGAGACCCTGTCTGGCACCCCCAACCCCCTTCCCCTCCTTATGGCGACGAGTCCCACCACTGGTGCACAGGCACCCTCACTAGTCCTGAAATTTTTGACTAATTAATGTCCTTGCTCTCACATGCTCCATTCAAGGCATGTCTAAAGCACCACCCCTAAGCGTCTTGCACCAAATCCCTGGTGCCCCCAAACAGACCGCACACCCAACCCCCCACCGCCCCACCCCCCCCCCCACCCTCCTCATTGACTGTTCTCCATCTCTCTCCCTTTTTTCCTCCCCCCCCCCCCCCCCATTTTTGTCTCCCTCCAGGAGACACCAGCATCTTCCTTCCTGTTCAGCACTTCACTGAACACTTGGCAAACTCGTTTGTATTCCAAATCACGGTCCTGAAGAAGATGGCCTGAATCTCCTACGCCATTGAAACCGGTCGACCCCTTTCGGTCATGAGGGCTCTCATGACCCATGTTTGATCTCTTATACACCTACCAAAGAGACGCAATCCTCTGGAAACTACCTACTGTAGCACACTCATTATTACTGAGT
Organism: Ambystoma mexicanum; assembly: GCF_040938575.1. Taxonomy (NCBI): domain Eukaryota; kingdom Metazoa; phylum Chordata; class Amphibia; order Caudata; family Ambystomatidae; genus Ambystoma; species Ambystoma mexicanum. The sequence continues at coordinate 133,807,045 of NC_090936.1, read as the reverse complement.
GAGCCACACATTTTTATAAGAGCCTTTTCTAGCCCTCCAGCCCCCTGGCTGGTCATTTTATTTACCCACCAGTGGTCACTCCACCAGTACTCTTACATACCCAAACCATAGTGACCTACGGGTACCATTAAAGTTGCACACTCTGGACGGAACGTAAGCAGTTGACCTGATTCACAGGTTGGATCCACGTTCAAAATTAAGCAGTCTCAAGACCTTATTCATTGTCTTGGTGTATGCTGCTTTACCCTCTGGAGTCTACCACTGTTTTAAACGTTTTTTGTTGGACGACCCGTGTCTGTTTCCAGACACTGCCATTAGTATAGATGGTTGAGGGACAGCACTCTCCTCTATATCTTTTTAGTAGGCGATACACCACACGCCACCCAGGGACAGGCACCCCCGCCAGGTTCAGGGTGTTCTTCCTTAGGGTCAGGTACGCCGAGTCGGGTGGTCCCCCCCCCTTTTCATGTGTGTTGAGTGCGAGCACTCTAATTGATTCATTTGTTTTGCAATCCTTTGATGCACCTTGAATACCTACCTTCCCACAAAACTGTTTTTTGTTGTGTTACCAAGGGATTTAAGTGTCACATAATCCTCCGTGGCAGATTTAAGAGCGTCCTCAACTGCTTTCCCAAACAAAACACTTGGCTCAACAGGCATGTTGAGCAGGGTAGCCTGAGTTTGTAGTTTAAGTCCCGACTGTCTAAGCCAGGCGTGACGTTTCAGGATAGTGACCTCAGCAATAACGTGCCCCGCGTTATCCGCTGCATCAAAGTTATTCTTTAGTAGGACGCCAGCTGTTGCTCTGCCTTCGGCAGCCACAAGGGAGAGCTTGGACTTAAGTGGCTCTGGCGCTGATTCAGCAAGGGCTGTAACCTCATCCCACTTTGTGCAGTCGTAGCTTGCTAATAAGGTGGAATTATTAGCAATACGTGCTTGGTATGCCGCTGAAGAGGCCATTTTCCTTCCCATATATTACAGTTTCTTACTTTCCTTGTCTGGACGAGGCCAAGGGGGTATCGGCTCTTGCGGGTAGTATTAACTACCAGAGAATCTGGTCTAAGGGGGCCCCTTATAGACAAAGGGTCGTAAAGTGCTGGTCGAAAAAGTTTTTCAATTCTGGGATTTACTGCCCTGGTCCGATTAGGCATCTCTAGAAATGGCCAATTCCTTCTTTGTACTGACTTGAGTAGGGGTATAAACTGAGAAGTTGGTTTCTTATCCCCCCAAGATGTTTTCTGCAAAATCTTTATCTTGTTGGGTTGCCTGTGTTTCAATCCCAAAGTGTTCAGCAGCTCTGAGAAGTATGTCATTGACTAGGGGCTGATTGTCCACCGGGGAATCGGGTAAGGTAGGGTCTTGCGGGGGTGGAGAGTCCATGGCAAAGACCACCGACTGTCATCCTGATCTTCCCCTGCATCGACGTAGTCCATGTCCTCATAATAAGGGTTATCCTCATCTATGTACTCATCTTCTCCTGCAACCAGATCGTAAAGGTCAGAGGATATGCAAGGTGTCTTGTGGACTGGTTCGTTATATAGTGCCCCTGAGGGGTGAGACAAATTTGGTTGGGCAGACAGGCTTGACTGAGTGTTGTCTTTGAGCTGGACGCCTGGGTAGTGGGAGGCGCCTTTGCTAGACTGGAGAGCATGGGGGTGCTCATTGAAATATTTTCTAGCAAAGTCATGCGCTGCATAACTAACTATATCTTGGGCAGACCAATTAGCTGAACTAGGGATAAACCCTGGATAGGTAGAGGCAGGTATCTCACTATATAGCTCCTCTTCCTCCAAACAGATAGGATCAGGCTGATGCGTGGGATCAGGCTCATCTGTAATGTCTTGTACAGGACAATTATCAGGTTCCTGTGGGCTAGTTGGCTGTTCCCTAGGAATGTCCCTTTTATTTGCTGGGTTCCTGTCCTTATGAGGGGAACTGGATCTGTGCTCCTGTGAGAAGATTTTTTAGAGCTAGGGGCTGTAGTAGGGGTTTTGGGGACATTAGGTCGAGTCTCGACTACGGGAACGGATTGTGCAACGGTTTTCTGCGATGTAGTTTTGAGTATGACACCCTTGGTTTTCGTGGGCTTGTCATGAGGCGGTCCCTCCCGGTGCTGAGAGGAAGGTAAATCCGAGGATTTGCCCTTCGCCGTCGACTCTCGGCGTGTGAATACGCTCAAGTCGCCGCAGGGTGTGTGCTTAGTGTGGGAAGTGTAGTGCCTTTGTCGCCGGGTGTCTTCTCAACAGGACCACCGGCCTGCCTGTTAGGGTCAGGGACTGGCACTGAGGAACGTTGAGGTTCCCCATCACTCTTGCCGTCCGAGAGGACTGCGTCACTGCCGTCGCTGGATGTGGCGTAATGGGCCCAACGTTTTGTCCATCTATACTTGAGGGTCTTGGGTCGGAGCAACTTACAGGCCCAACAATGAACCTTGTTGTGGTCTCGATGCAAGCAAAGGTTACACAACTTGTGCTAGTCGACCCACGTGTATCTCTTATTGCAGGACGGAGAGAATTTAAAAGGTGTATGCTCTATAACGGTGGCAGGCAGCCGGGTAACTCGGGGAAAGGCTGGAAAAATACATGTTATGACCACCCCCACCCTCCCTATTGTAAGGCTGAGGCCCGGTGGGCCTTCCGCAGCCGTCGAGGTCTCCGGTCGACAGTCAGTCCAGTCTTTGTCTTGTCCTTTCTTCAGTCTTCACCGCGTGGAGGCACGGCGTCGGTGAAAGAAGAGCAAGTTACTTTCTTACTTGGTAACGTTCTTTCGATGGGATGTTCCGACAATGTATTCCACATCTATGACAGATAATCAGCACAGCTGTGGTGATTATCTGTCATAGATGTGGAATACGTCGGAGGAACCAATCCCTTCGAAATACTAATATTAATACTTTGTAATTTCAATGGCGTAAGCTGAAAATGCACTCCGCTTATATGCAACCGCTCACGATGGCGGAAAAAAACAATCTGAGGGACCTACATGAGTGAGGGATCATGGGTACAGGGGACGCCACACTAGGGATAGTATTACTGGCACGCCCTATTTAGACATCCATATTCGAGTTTTGAAAACTAATACTCCGCAGCTTCCACTAGATGTCGGCCTATGCATAGCATGTGATCTAAGCAGATTACACAAGCATCAGAAATACATTTTATCGTAAGAATAGCATTTTAAATATCATTAAGATGTAGCTTTGGTATTAACACGTCATTTGCATTTTTAATCTGTTTGTGATACTGTATACATTCCTAGGGCACCCTGTCTTTTTGTCTAAAGCTAAAATTGACAAAACTGAAAGCATTCCAATCTATTTTCCCAAAGGGGGGCTGAAGGGAAGGTTTAAATTATTTGAACCAATAAGGGATGTCAATACGCTTATAACAGTAATCAAAGATCATTTACACTATATTGAAGGCCCAAATGTCAAAATAGTAGACCCCCACCCCATTTGTTGAAGGACTGAAGCAGCATTAAACTGTGCATCTGTCATTGAAGACACAGACTCTCAGTTTAGCTCCTACCCTAAAATCCCTAATGCAATTGAAAATCCTTGGGCATCTTTGAAAGCAAAAAGATCCCATGAATACATAAGAGAGTGAAATTTGAAGGGCAGGGGTCGAGGGGGGAGAAATGATGCCCTCCCTGTTACAGCTCATAGAGATAATGGGGTCCAGGTGATTGAATTCCATTGAAATGCCTGGGATTTGCTAATTTTAGAATGCCTAGGGTATCAAGTACTCTAATGGGGCTGTCAAGGGCAACAGACGGTGACGAGGTGCTCAAACAATGCGGTCACATGGTTCACCCTGCTACCGATGGATCTTGGCTCCTGGACCTACTTGCACCCTTGTGGATCACGCGAGTTGGCGGTACTTCCTACTGCCTCCTCCTCTAACACCTTGGCTTATCAGTCTGCCTCTCTACCTCTCCTATCTACTCAAACTCTCAAACTGCAACTTGTTCTTTTAAAAAAATAGAATCGATTTTCTTTGTGGGTGTGCCTTTTACATCACATTTCAGTTTGCATTGTGCTCTGTGTAAATTCGAATCTGGGTGGGTTCTGCCTTTTACATCACTGCAACCATTTTACTTTGCATTGTGAGCTGTTAAAATAGTCTTTGAGGGTATGCTTCTTTACATCTTTCACCCTTTTTATGCACTTCCCTCATTGTGATATTTTGCTTACATTCCTGGCACCCACACCTGCTGCTCTGCAGTGGGGCCCTCCTCTACTAGGCCTCCTACAGACTGGCCAGGACTGTACAGTTCAGCCCACCCCTACTACTTCATCTTCACATCTGCAGTCACTTCATTCTCTGTGCCTAGTGTGCCTCTCCCTGCCAACCCCCTTGTCTCCCCCCCCCCCTACACACCTACTACATGTCTCATGCACGGATGCCGACAGGCACGCATGATGACTCATCGCCTTGTTAGTCTTGCCCTACCCTCGCTCCTCTATGTCTAGCTCTGGCATTATTTTAACAACTGTCAGGTACGTACACAATTATGTCATATGTTTTAATCAATTTGTCTTCCCGTTGTATTCTATGTTGGATCACCAAATACATAGCACTTGCCCATTCCGAATGTTCCAATTCCTATTAAGTATGTCAATTCCGTTTGCTTATCTACTCTCCCTCCCTGCATTGGAGAGCTTTGAAATGCTTGTTAAGTGTATAGGTGCTAGATAAAATGACCAATAAATAAATGGTGCCAGTATTCAATAGTTACCAGGCCCTGGGGATGAGCAGTGCCCAGGTGGTGACAACCTTAAGCAAAGAGGAGTACATCTGTTGGGATTTGCAGAGGAGCAACTGAGGTGGTACAGGGAAAGGATCAGTATAAGAACATGAGCAGAGGCACCCAAACGGATGGTGCTAGTGTGCTAAACTCCTCACAGATGGGATTAGGTACGGATAGCCTAAGTATACTACGGGATGACCTTCGATCACTGATGACATGTGAGGGGCTGGAAAAAGCAATCATGGGAAATTATTTTTTTGGCACCGAAATGACATGTATGAAGTAGCGGTTATTGGTGGTGCTCAAAGACAGGGATGCACCTGGCATAAGCCGTAGGACAAATCACAGTCTATTGACTGGGAGAACACCTAAAGATGCCCTTTCCCCAGTAAGCTTAATTACCGATAATTCAAAGTCCTCTCCACAACCTGAAGGGTTGGGTGGAGGGGGCAACGTGCCTACCCGGCTGGACAGAAGGTACATAAGAGCAGAGATGCTATGTGTGCATAATTCAAATATTACAAAATCCATGCCATTGAGGATTAGTCCGCCAAATTTGGTTCCCTTGGGTTATAGGCGCATGGGAGAGCAGGTGAATGCTCCATGTAATGACTACCGTAAACATGCCAATGACTCCTGCACCTCTGGGGTATTGCAGGGCAATTCATCTGTCATGTTGTACAATGTAGGAAAAGTCGCAAATGGTTCTTTTGAAACACAGGAGTCCTTGATTAACAAGTGTATTCACTATTTAAAAGGCATGTACGAAGTTGAAGATCTATTAGTGATCTATTAAGTGGTATAGTAAAGTGGGCGATTCCTCACACTAATGATGATCTGGATATGGTTCTTCAAAAAAAATGATTGGCTGATTGATACACACCCCCCTCACCCACCCCGGCGGGTCAAGAGTAACAATCAGACCATCATCCAATAATCAATATAGGGTTAATTGGAATGCTGGCCATGGAGCGGTGATCAGCGGGGGGGGCTAACAATGTTATGCATGAGGCTGTTGCCGGTCGGGCAGTCATTAGTTTAGAGCAAGTAGATTGACAATCTGGAGCCCCTTTAATGGAGCGACAGCCAGACAGGAGAGGAGTTGGATTAATCTCCTGGAATATAGCAGGCCTAAAATAAAAAAAATATCTATCCAGATTGGTGCAGCTTCGGGGTTACAATATAATCTGCTTCCAAGAAACATGTGAATTGGGACAGATCCCATTCCATGGGTATGAAGTGTTTCCACCCATGAAAGGAATGGAAAGGAAGAAAGTAAGGCCTTCAGGTGGCCTAGCAATATGGTTTAATACTGTCCTTGATTGGCTGTTATCAAGTATTGAAACCAGTTCCCCGGATGTAGAATACAGTGTTTGACTTGCAAGGTGGCCAATACCCGGTTTAATATTTACAAATCGAGCTGCAAATAAACAGATAGATGCGATTGAAACAGTAGGGAGACTTGTGGAAAATACAGAAGTATGCAGGTACCCCAGATTGTGCTGTGGGTGACCTAAACCTCCAAATTGAACCCCCTACCTGATATGGATGGGGTCTGGGGCGATCAGCACTAGGTGCGGGATATCCCCCTGTTGAACGCTTTAGTACGGGGGGGCAGGGGGTGGTCCATCTGCAGGCTCTTGGCTGTTCCATATCATTTTGTCACGGACCTAAGGGCCTGTAATGGGCGAAAGACCAGCCAGCAAAGTTCACTTATCAGGGGGAAGAACTGCACTTCACATATTGATTATATTTTTTCTATCAATGGAAATGTGGATGTATGCAAAGGATTTTGAGGTTTTGGAAAAGGAGGGAAGTGATCATAGACCACTATCCCTAATGTTATTGGGCATGGTCACATATGAGAGCAATCACCCAAACAATCTTAGTAACTCAATTTCAACCGCAAGGACAATCAAAACCAAAGAATAAAATGATCTGATCTCGACCTTGCATCTTTGAGACCAGTATTTATTAGTCAATCCTGCCAGATTTGAAGCAGTTACCATCTATAGATCTTGGTGATGAAGAAATGAGTTCTGTATATGACAATCTGGTATTGGGTATACAACCCTTTGTTACTAAATTAAGCAAAAGGGGAATTAAACGTGCCATAAAATCTAATAGTTTGTTCGATGAGGACTGTAGTTTAGTAAAGCATGACATTTTAAATTGCCTAAAGAATGGCCAGGGTGGGTACAGGAGTGAATTGTGGCGCCTTAGAGCACAGTACAAATACCTAATTAAGAATTAGAAAAAAAAGGCAACCATGTACAGCATGAATAGGACAGGTTGCAGGAAGCATCCACAAGGGGGGCACTTGTTTATTTTGGAAAATACTAAGTGGGAATAGAGAAGGCAGCAGTAACTATGTGGTTAGAAATTTTAATCCAAGCACTTGGAGGAAGCATGTGCAGTATCTTTAAGGTAGCTCCAGCTGATAATAGGGGTACTGCACTTTGGGAACAAGAGATGGAACATCGCAGGCCCAATTCAGTTTGACCTACAGGAAGTTACTAGCACTAACCATCTGCAATGGTGGGGAAAAGCCCCAGGACCAGACTTATTCCAATTGATATAATGAAGAAAGAACCAAGGGTATGGACCCTAGTACTTTGGCATTTGTTCACTTCAGTGCTTAGACATAAGGTGCCTTCATCCTGGCACAACGCTACTATCATTACAATTTTTAAAAAGGTGGGGGGGGGGGGGGGAGATTGTTTGAGAGGATCTGGGAAACTTCAGGACAATTTCATTGTGAGATGGTGTGGGGAAACTATTCACCAGAATTATTTATGAACACCTCAGATGTGGGTCGGTCAGGAAAAACTGGTTGACCATTTGCAGGCAGGCTTTTGTCCGAGCATTAGTACCATGGATCAAGTATACCACTTACAAATGGTGATACAGAACTATACGGTCTTGAGAAATATAACTTGTACAACGTGTTCTTTGATCTCAAGACCGCTTTTGATTGTGTCTTGTGGGATATTTTGTGGATATTTCTAGACAGCGATGCCAATAACCAACCCACGAACAATTTCACCCCTCTGCATACACCTCTCAAACTCCCACCAAACAACCACAACCCTATAGCACAACAAACCTCACTACATCGCAACACAACACACAGACTCGCACAATAGCACACAATGTCTACCAAACGGAAGACACCAAAACCCCAGCGAACAGTGTTAACCGGGCTGAGGCTGCAAACGGTGCATCACTGCTCTCTTGAACTTTTCCCGCTCGTTCCCACTAATTCTCCCCCTTCCCTTTTCAGAGCTGCCAGGGGACCACTCCGGTGGTGATAGTGCACGGTACAAATATCCTTTAACATTAACGTCTATTATGGCTAGAAAGAGGGTTCCAGCTGATCTACTCAAAATCATCATACAACTACTCACACAAGAAAGCCTCATTACGATAGGGTTGAGGGGGTGGGGCTGTCTGATCCATTTACGGTATCCAGAGGGGTGAGGCCCCTCTGTTCCCAATATATATATTGATGAACTAATACGCTATGGTAAATCAAAATAACTCAAGTCTAGAAGCAATCCCAATACTTTTTTGTAGATGATGCTACACTGTTATCTGCAAGGGGGGTGAAGACTACACTCAAAGCCTTTACTGAAAAATGTACTGAGCTTAAATTTTAGATAAATATAGGAAAAACAAAATCTCTAATTTTCCAACCAAAATTTAGAAAGGTTAAATTGAGCAACAATGGAATTACCTTAGCACACGTCCGATGCTATTTGGGTTCGAGATTAAAGGATCATGGCGACGGGACATCTCAAATGGTTAAATCTAGCTCATTATTAAATAAATAAGTATGAGGGGCAATTTTGAGATTCTTTCTTGCTCATGGCCAGGGTGTGATCTCACCAGCCCTAACAATGTATGCTGCACAGGCAAAACCTGCAGCACTGGACGATGCAAAGACCTGGGTATATTCAGTCAGCAGGAAATGGAGTTTGGCTGAAATCCGTTTAACAAAAAAAAGAAAAAGAAAATGTTAACGTCTGCTCGGCATGCCAACAGCATGCCTAAGCTATCCTGTCCATCTAGAGCTGGGCCTTAGACCGATTCAGGGTGATGTGGCCCTTAGACCAGTACTCTATTGCGCAACTGAAGAGCTGTTTAATAATTTTGTTTTGCTGCCTAATAACCTGAAAATACTTTGACAGAACGCTGTCATGGACTAGACTTTCTATAAAATGTATAATCTGGTTATAGGAGGCTTATAAATTGAATGGACAAACTCATGTTCGTTAACATGGTGCTTCACGTTGATCTGCGTTTAAATGTGGTCCGTAAGTGGTGTACATGTACTATATCTATTCCTTGTATAACTGATGCACACCGATAAATGCATTTTTCAGCCTCCCCCCTGTGTAACCTTGACGACTGGTGACCTTTATTATGTATTTTAGTAATTATGGAGCTGCTATTAATATTAGTTTGTCATTTGTCAAAAACAGTTATAAATATTGAATAAAAGCTATGTAATGAGAGATTGGCGGACCCTGTTTTTTTACGCCAGGCACCTTCCACCATGAAACCTTACTTTGGGATGTGGTGTAAGTGGAGAGGGCCGCCAGGTGTACTTTGAGTTAAACACCAATCCTGAGTCAAGTAGGTAAAGTAGGTAGTTGACTATGTTGGACGGTGAACAGTTGTTGGATTAAGAGACCATCTGCACCATAACACTTAGTTTCCATTTGTTAAAATATCAGTGCCTTGTGTAATGTTTGCATGCCTCCTTGAGTATTTCCATGCACCTCTGGTCTAGGTGACAAAATTCGACAACCTAAGGAGCCAGGTTGCTTAGTTCAACTTCTGAGTGCATGGGTACAGCGTTATCCCCTGATCCTGGGTGAACAGGTTGTCCGTGCAAGGTGGTTTCAAGGAGAACACAGACATAATTTGCAGGTGCGAGAACCAGGCCTGGCGTACCTACGTTGGAGCTATTACTATCAGTGTTACTTGTTCCCAGTGTAGCTTGTGGACCATTTTGTTAAAGAGGCCTCAGGGGAAAACGCGTATGCAAATTTCCCTAGCCAGTTCATCAGAAGTGCATTCCCCTTGGTTGCTTTCTGGGGAAACTAGGCTTTGCGCATTTTCCAGGGTTGTGAAAAGGTCCATCTCTGGGAGCTCCCAGTTTGAGAAGATGTTTAGCGCGTCCATTTAGTAGACATTCTTGCGAGTAGCATTGTACTCCTGCTTAGTAGGTCTTCCAGGGAATTTAGTTTCCCTGGACCATGTGATGCAGTGCCCACGTTATTACCCAAATTGGTCGTTTACAATTGTTTGAATGAATTGACCGAATTTAAAGGGTCACAATTGACCTTTTCACAATTGAGATAGATAGATATATATGGGTTTGGCGTTGGGTGGGGGGTTTCCCCCCACATATATGGTACAATTGACCTTCACAATTCGGTCAATTGTGAAAAGGTCAATTGTCATTCGAGCAGTTGTAAAACGATCAATTCGTATACAACCAGTGCCCACAGCCAGATATTCTGAGTTAGTTTAGACAGCCCTGAAGAACAGGTTTCCCCCCAGTTTGTTTATATAAAATATGGCTATAGTATGGTTCGTAAGGACTAGGACAGTTGTGTGCAGTGGGTTGATGTGCTTCCTGGTTAGCGCCTGTGTTCACAGGCCGAAATTAGTGATGCAGGAATTGAGCGCCCCACCCAGTCATGGACGCATCTGTTGTGAGAGTGGCTTGGATCGGTGGTGCGTGGAAAGGGTGTCCCTTTAGCAGATTGGTTCTATTCCCCCACTGTAGCGATTGAACCAGAGGCAGCAAAACCACCACTAGATCATCCCACAACCCGCTTGGTTGTGACCATTGTGTCGCTAGCCACTTGCATTGGACACATGCGCAGCCTGGTGTGAGGCACTAGGTAGATGCAGGAACACTCATTCCAAGCAGGCACATTGCCTTTCGTACCGTCACCCGACAACCAGCTATGTACTGCGGTGTTTGAAATCGCATGTTTTTGTCATGATGCCTACCCCCGGAGCACCAGGCCAGGCCCAGCACCCCCGGGAGCAGGCATCACGCCCCCGGTTAAAAGCCCAGCGGCCCTTTATAGGGGCTTTTTTGACTCTGTCCTGACGCCATAGGCGCCAGGCTCATAAGGGGAAGTGTTTGGTGCACTTACCTGAAGCAGACCATGCTGCACACTCACCTGATGCAGACCATGCTGCATGAAGAACCAAGCCAAATGAGGCTAGGAGGGACTATTTTTCTGAAGGAACTATTTTGTTACTTGGGTGGGGCTGTGGAAGAATACTCACCTGGAACTTCTTCTAAGGCTATTTAAGCCACGCCTGGACAGCCACACGTGCTTCGCGTTGTTCTGCATCCCAGCAGCTGAACGCTCACCGTGTCTGCTCCTGCACCTGGACTCCAGCCACGCCCGCCTCGAACCTGGAACACCTGTAAGGGAATAAGAGAAGAGAAAGGTGAAAACCAAGAACTATTTCAACCTTCTTACCTGCATCCGGAATCTTCACGCCAGCATTCCTGAAGGAAGACTTCCATTTAAAAGCACCGCGTTGCTCGCTGCAGCGCCGTGCTTCACTCATCTGTTCCCGAGACGCCGCCCGGCTCCTACGCGGCTCTCAGTGTCGGTCGCCACATCTCTGCACAGCACCTAAGGGAGAGAAGAAGAGACAAAAGGTGAGCAAGGGACCACAAGAGGAAAGCCGAGTTTTCAGCCATATTACTTACTGGCTATTCTTGGTGAACCATTCCACATCTCGGGTCGGCGCCACATCTCTGGCAGGTACCGCACCCCGGCCCCTATGGGGAAAGGACAAAAGACATTACTGGGGAATTATAAAGACATTTAGAGGGGTCGCCCTCATCACTAACTCACCTGATTTTATCCCGGCAATTTAACCCCTCAACGCATCAGCTTTGTTCTGCACCTGAAATAAAGGACAGAAAAAGACAACATAAAAGGAGGCTCACACTTGAACATTTGCATCTTCATACTTACGGCATATCGCTCAGTAAAGTCAAGTGGATTTGCCAGCGCCATTCTGAAAACCAGTGAAGTAACTGGACGAACGCGCGCCCCTGCACCAGAAGCAGGATGGAGAGTTCATCCTTCCAAACCATAAGGTGAGCTTAAACCAGGGGTTTTGGAGGAAGTCCGAGAAGAACGAAGGGGGAAACGGGGAAGCAAGCACATTATTCAGCAGACAGTTAATCCCCTTTCTCATCTGCAGAAGGATATTCCTACGGGCCAGACAATCAAGATTTGGGGGTCCTGTTCAATCGGTGGTCCGAATTCTGCGCATCACGCTTGAAGAGGCCACAGCAACCCAGACCAGACCAGCGCCTCCGTGGGAGCCAGGTGAGCGTTACAGTTTTGGACCCTTCCTTCAGAGGGATATACTACTCCAACATTTGTTTCGATTAGTGCCCCCAGAAATTGCTTTACTTGCTGGGCACTAGACTGGACCTTTTTGTTTATTGAGAAACCCAATTGGAACAGCAGCTTGATTTTTTGCCGAGTGTTTTGAAGGCACCTCTCTGGAAGAGTCCCCAGTAATTAGACAGTCTATGTAAGGGTGCACTGGAATGGACTTCCTCGCAAGTGGGCGGCCCCACTGCTCGTACCTTTGTGAATACACTGGAGGCTGATGCAATGCCGAATAGTAGCATTTTGAATTGGCAGTGCTCATTTATCAATTTGAATCAGGTATTTTGTGCTCGCTGGCAACATTGAAATATAAAAGTATGCATCCTTCATGTCCAATGTTGCCATGTAATCACCTATTTTCAATAACAGGATGACTTCCTGCAGTGTTGTCATCCTGAATTTATGGGGTTTGACAAACCTGTTTGCAGAGAGCAGGACCAGCACTGGGCGCATTGTTAGATCTTTCTTTGGAATAAGGAAGTACATATAATAAATACCTTTATTTTGTTCCATGGAGGGCACCAGCTTAATTGCTCCTTTTCGTAGTAGGATCTATTTCACCTCCTTGAGGATGATGAGGTGTTCGGAGGACATTCGTCCTATCCGAAGTGGATGGTGGCAAGGTGTTTTGTTATTCCCACCCATTGCTGGACAAAGTGTTATGCGACCGCTGACTGGGGAAGCATGAGTGAGGCAGAGGCTGCTGCGCCCCTTGAGGTTGCAGCTCTGCCTCACCCTTTACAGCGGCATACCCACGCTGCTGGAACCAATAGGACGTTTGTACATGTGGACTGTAAAAGGAGTCACCAGATGTGCTTGCTACGGCTTGGCCGGGTTTCCCTGAGCCTTGCACCCAAATGTTTGGCATGTGTTGAATGCCCCCTTGGGACGAAGGGCTTGTTGGAAATTTGACAAAGGGTCTTGATGGTTTCACGTTCCTTTGCTGTCTCCAGCTAGTCATCGACAGATTTGCCAAAGAGGAGACCGTGCTCGATGAGCAGGGCCGCCTGCGCCGTTTACCCTCAGTGGAGATTTTAAGAAGGTGGGAGAGAGCTTGTTCCAGTATTCAGTCCAGATACTGTGAAACCTCACTCCACTGGGTGCTGCTGTAGCTTGCAGGCAAGGTGGAATAGCTCGCTATTCTAGCAAGGTACGCAGCCGAGGTTGTGATACGCTTACCTAGCATGTATAGTCTCTTGCACTCCTTGTTGGGTGGTGCCTCAGAGGTTGAGAGTAGACCACCAGCTTGCTTTCTGGCAGTGGTCACCACCAGAGAGTCTGGCTTCATGTGACTCCCAATATAGGAGGTGTTCTGAAGGATGGAGCTGAAAGATTTTTCTACCCTAGTAAGGGATGGAGAGACCAGTTTGATAGACTCCAATAGTGGTATAGTTGGCTGAGTTTTTTTTTTCTCAGAGAGGATATCCTCAATGAAGTCAGTCCTTGTGGGACTGGATTCCTCAGTGTCTATGCCAAGATGGTGAGCAGCCTTCTTCAGGAACGCATTGTAAAGAGGTTGGTCTGCAATAAGAGAAGAGTGACCGCCCTCAGCTACAGAGAGGGTCAACATGGTCGACAAAGATGAGGTCTGGGCCGTCCTGGTCCTGCGAGTAGGTGTCATCACCATGTTTATCAGAATCACCTTGATCATCCACCCACATGTCCTGGTCAGCTTGTGTGTCTGCATGTCCCCATAAAGAGGATCCACTGAAACTGGTGGAGCGTAGGAGGCTGCTCAGCAGGCCTTGAAGGAGGGGCTGCTTGCTCATAAAGTCCACAAAGAAGGACATTTTTCCCATGGCATCTTCAAACTGTTTGGGTCTAAGGGTTAGCAGACAGGATGGATCCTGGTGCCTCAGGGGCAACCTTTGGGGTCACGTGAGGTGCTTCTGCAGGGCGCCTTCTATTGAGGGAGAAAGCCAGAGGAGAGGATTCATCTTCATAGTTTCCAGAGGCCTGAGAGGCCAGTTTACCATCAGCAAATGGCTCCTTATGGTGTTTTTCCAAATTAAAATGTTTTGTGCTTCCACGGCTGTTTCAGCAATTCCGCCATCGAGCAGTGTTTATGCATGCCCTTCAGAGTGTCTGCATTATCGCCTTGTGGTAAGTGCGCAGGCAGAACCACAGCCGGTGCGGTCGGCATTAGGCCAGTGGGCTGAGAGGTGCCAACCAATGGCACGCAGCCTTCTGTAGACGGATCCGTAGAGGGATGGCTGGGGGTCGGGAGGGAGTGTGTTTGAGGGGAAGCGTGTGCATGTACGCCAGCGTCACCAGAGGAACTTCTACATAGCAGTGCTCTGAGACTACCTTTCAAGGCTGGCGGCAGGAGTGGGGGAACTGGACTGTTCCACAGTGGTGTCTTCGAGCTCTGAATCAGAATCTCTGATGCCTCGATCTCCAACTCTGCCGACATGGCGTTTGCCGCCCACCGCTTGGTTCTGCGCTCCTTTGGGGTCTTGGGCCTAAAGAGCTTGCATGCTGCGTAATGGGATTCGAGGTGATCACGTGGAAGGCAGTGGGTACAAACAGTCTACCCACAGGAATTGGGGCAAAACTTAACTGGAGTGCACTCCATAGTGGAAGGTGGACACAGAGGCAGCAAGACAAAGGTAGTAGGGGCAGGAAGTGGAGGTATGCATTCTCTAAATAAAGGACCAGTCTCCCCCCCCCCCGCCCCACTCTGCCTACTTGTTAGGCAGAAGCCAGATGTAGGCTGAAGTAGTTGGAGCAGACAGTATCAGAAGCCAGAATACGCTGTCGAGATGCTCCGGGGATCAGCTGTCGAATGAGTGCGCCGAACGCAAAGGACGAAAGGTTTGGATGATTTTAACCCCCAGCTACAGACTCTGCGAAATAACTTGCCACAATGGTGGGAAATAATGATCTGATGGACATCGACACGTGAGGGAGCATGGGTACAGGGTACATCACAATAGGGATAGTATTACAGTCGCGCCCTGTCGATGTCTCTTTGCAATACTCCACAACTTCCACTAGAAGGCGGCCTATGCAACGCATGTGATTCTAAGCAGAAATATATAGGAAAATCCATTAGAGCCAAGTTACAAGCGCACCTACTAGCCATCGCTGGAAGTTCACCTCTAGTTCTGAGACACAACAGCAAGGCAAAGTGGGTATGTAAATTAGCCCAAATGCACACTTTTTTCTACAGGAAATTTTCTTGGTCTTAGAGGACAGTGCTACTTTATACATAGCTTAATCAATCCAAGACAGACATTTTGCAAGGCTGTCAAGACAACTACATAACTTGTTTCACCCTTATTAGAGACCATCAGAGTATATATATATATATATTTTTTTTTTCAGTTCGCTTGTACAGTGTTGACCAATGGTTGAATAGAATGTTGCTTGATCCAGAAAAAAACAAGTAGATACACCGATTAGGTTAACAAAGTCATTTATTTTGCATGTTTGCAAGCTTTTGTGGAGTGTCTCCAATTCCTCAGGCAGAGATTAAATGAAACATTTCAAAAACACCACAGCATTACAGCTTGCATAGCACATCCAGCAGACAACCCGCTATCTGTGCCCGATTTGTAGTTCTACTCAGAAAGGCATGTGGATGGTCAAATCCCCCACACATTGCAATCCTCAAGGCCTAAATAGTACACTGTATAGTTCCCCAATCTTTGATGTAATCCATTACGGTGCCAATACACAAAAAAGGTAATCGGACAGATCCACTAAACTATCGTCCAATCGCTCTTCTGGATCCGGACAGCAAGATATTCGCAACAATAGTACTTGAGAAACTTAATCACTGGGTGAAAGAAAAAAGCCTCTTGCCAAAAGCACAAACAGGGTTCCGAAAGGGGAATGGGAACAACGCTCAATGGTTTAATCTTACCCGTTATTACGGACACAACTGCAAAGTATTAGAGGAAGCCAGGCAAGGGTGTTCTATAGATTTTTCCAAAGCATTTGACCTTGTATACAGGTAACTCTTCTGGAAGAAATTAAAATCATGGGGAATTTCCCTGTCATTACTTACAATCTCATAGCATATTCATCAAGAGACCTAGAATAAAATAAGACTGAACTCAGAAGGAGCACTAACATCACCAATCAGAACCTATAAAGGCCTAAGACAAGGGTGTATTATTCGTGCCATGTCTTTTCAATGTTTTTATGGCAGACTTCTATCAGGCAATGAAAGATGCTGGCCAGGTCTCACCCAAACAGGAGGTGGGGAGAGGGGGAATAAATTGGTTGGCGTATGATTTGGTACTCTGACTACATACTCGTAGGTTACAAAAATGACCGAACATGGAAATTAAATGGACTGGTAATCAACCAGAAGAAGTGCCAGATTATCTATTTGTCGCATCCAAAAGGTGGCCAGAGCAAAATATAACTGGTAGATAAACAATATTAAGATAGTACCCCAGAGGGAACTAATCTATTTAGGATTCCAGTTATGGGATAGAACATTGCATGAGGGCAGCATTAAACAAATATTGCATAACACTGAGCAAATGATTTACCAAATGAAAAAGATCCTTGGTAAATATTGTCAAATCAAGCCACTGTTGACCTATTATGTAGATAGTGATCCCTAAATTAATGTATGGGGTGGCAATTATTCCAGTAAGCCGAACTATCCTGTGGGCTAAGATTGAGGGCTATATCTGGAAAAGTGTCCTAAATCTCCCAAAGGGGACTCCTATACCATCAGTTCGATACAAATTGGATATTGGCATCAATGGAAAGTGTTGACTATTGGAGAAAATCTTTAATCCAGTTGGAAACACTCTGAGAACTGCCTCGAGAGGCGCTGGTGCAGTGCTAGTTGAATGGCTTTAGGAAAAAATGAATGATCGTGGCAAGTCTGGATGTTATGATCCTTGTATCTCTATGAATGAAAAAAGTGAAAGTCTAGTTGGGATAGTGACTCATGAAACCGTGATGTATGTTCAAGACCCCTGCCAGTGTGGTTCTATGTGATTTCATCGCCGCACTTTATCACAGGGTTTTTTGCCGTGATTTTTTTTTATTTTTTTGGGGGGGGGGGGGGGGGGGGTTCCTCTTCAGGTAAAAAGGGAGCTTTCTACACACAGCGAGACATCCATCGTTCCATAGATTTGTAATCTTGTGTGTAATCCTCCCCACTGGGTGAGTCCTCCAGCACTTTCTTCTGGGCTATTGGATTTTTGTCTGACTCTCCTGGGTGAGTAGGAAGAAACAAGTTACTCTTGCTCCAGCATGGGTCTGGCATGGGTTCACATGCTCATGAATATTCGTTGTCGGGTTGGGAATCCTTGGAAAAAGAAAATAATTTCCCCTAACAACCAATCACTGAGCTCAGGGTCATACTGCCCCCAGCCAATGACTGTCCTGTACATAAACCACTCCTTTGGCAGCCATCTTCAGCTATGATTGCACGGAAAGTGGAAGTAGGACCAAGAGAAGAGCTGCAGAGGGGTAGGTGGGAGGGTTCGCATGTGAATCAATGCCAGACATATGTAGGAGAAAAACAGTTAATAACTTGCTCCATCTCCAGCATGGGGTCTGACATGGATTCACATTCTCATGAATAAAGAATACATAGCAGTACACATGCAGCCACGGGAGGTGGCAAGGCTCAACAGAAGCAATCTCTTACCTCCTCACCAGGCTCACCTTCCGTCACAATTCATGCCCAGGTTACAGGCTTCCATTGTGGCCTCAAGGGCCACAAGACACCATCAGGGACTCTCTTGGAGCCAGTCCTGGCACCTTTGGCGCCAGGCTCATACTGTTTTGTGAAGGACAACATTTGGAGTGAGACCTCAGTTAACATGGAGGCACTCACATCGCTCAGTTCCAATTTACTTGGGCTATATAAGCCACACCCAAACAGCAGCACATGCTTCGCGTTATTCTGCAGTTAGCAGCGCAACGCTCACCATGTCCAGTTCTGATCTCCAGTGTTACTTGCATCCTGCCACGTGCTGAATCCTGTATCTGGAAGAAGACCACCATTATTTAGCGCTTAACTGCAAGTAGCAGCTTGGCTTTGGTCTTGAATCTTCCATCTTAAAACTACCACCAGCTGCTCACCTGAATACATGCAATCCGGGGATTCTTCATCACAACACCACACCCATCTTCGGAACGCTGCAGCAACCTGAAAAAGACAGCCATTATTAGTGAGGGCTCGCTCACGGCCACGCAAGGACAACGAAAACCACTTACCAGGTGTAGTCTCTCCTTGATCTCAGATCACCACATCGGCCCGGAACATCATAACGGCTTGCAAAGGAAGCGGCGCAGGCACAGCTCAGCAAAAAGAAAAGGCAAGAAAGCGCTGCGCACCGTGCATTCACTCGCCGTGCTGTATATGTTGAGAATCCCAGCAAGTTAACGCCAAAACTCTCCAAATCATCTGAGGGAAAGAAACTAGAGACATGAATAACAACAAAAAGGCAAAAGAGGAAAAGGGCAAGATAAAAGACTAAAACAGTAGTACCTACCTCATCAAGCATAATCGGAGTCACAGCAGGCCTGGACCCGAACACGGGGCAACGCACCAGTGAAGCAACTAGGTTGCAAAACACCCACACCTCTAACGCGCCCCTGCACAGAGACGCAGGACGGAGAGCACCATACCCAATATTAAGGTGAGGAGAGAGAGATTAGACTTAAGGGAGGAATTTGAGGCTGAGGGAGGTGGGAATCAATCCAAGAGACACATTTAAGCCTTATATCCAGTTCTCCTGTATTGCAGGCGCTATCCACGTCCAACACTATATCAAGGGAGAGGGTTTGAGAGTGATAATCTTCCAGCCAGGGCTGAGTGGCGTCCCCGTGGATATCAGGTGAGCGTAACACCTTCAGCAAACAGGTTGCGCATCATTGCTTGGTCGACTCTGAACTCCTCCCTGAAATCCCTGTCGACTCTGTAGAATTTCATTAATGTGCGAGTTGACCTTTACGTAGCAGCCATGCAGATGTTCCGCAGGGGCACACCAGACAGGAACGCCATTATAGCAGCGATCGCTCTGGTGGAATGAGCTCTCAGACAGCCAGGCAGCGGTCAGTTGATCAAACGATGACAGCGAGCCTTGGACAGGGCCTTCTCATGGTTCACAAAACGTTGAGAAGTGTTCTGGAAACTTTTGTGCAGGCCACGTAAAACTTCAGGGCTCAAGCCACATTCAGCAAGTGCAAAGTCCTTTCAGCCGGCAATGAAGGTGTCAGAAAAAAACACAGGTAACACCAAGGGTTTGTTGAGGTGAAATTCTGACAAAACCTTGGGCAAGGAGGAGTGCGTCCGCAGCACCACCCTCGTCTCATGAAAAGTCAAGCGAGGCTGCTTGCATGACAGGGCCTGGATCTCACTCAATGGGGCGACTGGAGCCGAGGGAGGGGCGGATGGCAGGATCGCCGGTATCCTACTTTAACTTGGACACCAGAGAGTTGAGGGCCGAGATGATGTCCAGCGCAAAGTCTCTAGGCGGCCTCTGGGGCGTAGGAGCAGGGCCTGGGCCCCCGTCATCAACAGTATCCCCATCGTCGTCGCCCTCATCGTGGGGAGAGTCCCCGGCGTCCCCTTCGCCCTCATGGACGGAAATTAGGTCATACTCCTCAGCCAAAGACATGTCAGTTCCCTTTAACACCCCCTTCCCCCCTTTCTTTGGGTCCAGAGGGGTCGGTCTCAGGCTGAGGACCGGCATCCTCCTCTCCGGAGTCTTCTCAGCAGGCATGTTCGAAGCCTCCCTCCTGGGAGGAAGATTCACCCTTGCCGTCACCAGGGTACCCTGCGGGTCTGCCCCCACGGCCTCCGAATGCAGTGCTACCACCATCTCGAAGGAAGGTGGAGACTTTGCCTGGTACACCTGGGCCTTCACGGAGAGGCCAGCCCCTTGTCTTGTTTGGCCTTGCCCTTCACGGCCAGGTCGGAGGTCTTGTGCTGCTTGGCCCTCTCCTTCGGGGCAGGATCAGACCCTTTGTCTCCTTTGGCCTTCTCCGTCACAGGTGGGTTAGACACTGCACCCTGCTTGGCCTTCTCCTGCCTGGTCTTCTCCGGGTTCTCAGACTTTCTCTTGGATGATGAACCAGAGCATTGACTGGAGATCTGCACAGATGGGGATGACGGCCGTGCCCGGACCGCTGCGGGACCCGCAGCAGCGGCGACCCTGGTGGAAGCGGACTCACGGTGCTTGGGCTTGTGTTGGGCCCCCATGGGCGGGGCGCCCTCAAATGACGTCAAAGCCCTCTCAACTTCCCTGGATCCGGAAGAGTCATGCCCATGGGTAGCAGCTGGAGCAGAGGCCTTGGCCTGCAGCCACGCTTCCAACCGTTGATGTCGGTCCCTCAACGTGCGCTTCGAGAAGCCACGGCAAAACACACCATCTTCCTCCTTTTGTGTCGGGTGCAGCCAATACAGAAACTGGGAATGCTTGTCGTCCATGTATACATTCCACAAGCCACAGTCGGAACACAGCTTGAAGAGGGAAGGGTGGTCCTTTTCGTCCGATGATCCATGCTGTGTAGGCCTGAAGAATCTTCTGGAAGCCTTCAAGAATAACACTTCACGAAAACAGCCCTTGAGGGGCATTGAAAAATCCAAAAAACAGGTCCCCGTTAGACGGAAGGATGATGGATGAGCACACTGGCTCGATTGTCCCAAAAATAGCGTTCAACTCTCAAAAAAAAGTAAAAAACGCAGCAAAAGCTCAAATAGCAAAGCACGAGGACTCCCTACACTTGAACATGCAGGAAAAATCTGAAGATGGATGCCAGAGGAGGTGCTTAGGTAGCGGGCAGACATTGGATAGGGGCAGTATGACCCAGAGCACAGTGATTGGTTGTTAGGAAAAAGATAGTTCAGAAATGAAACAAAAAAAAATATTTTTTTCTTTTACCAAGGATTCCCAGCCTGACGACGGGGAATATTCATGAGCATGTGAATCCATGCCAGACCCCATGCTGGAGAAATTTCAATATCCACAAGCAAGCCCAGACTTGGACACCAAAAAGACGAAATGCTACAGGTTGCTAACTGGAACACGCACCCTAAAAAAATGTTGATTTAGGGTTTAATAAAACCGAAGGCACAGGCAGCTAATGATCAAATACAGGGTCAATTGAACATTTTGAAAATTGAGAGACTGGAACAGGCAGTCTTGGAAAGCAGAGCAAGACTGGCTCTGCCAACAATATGGCCAAGGGCTGATGGAAAACGAGCCCCCACTTCTAGTTGGTGTGTCCAAATGTGAAAATACAATTCTATGAAGAATGTGCCCCCAAGAGTAACATAACAGATATACAAGTGTTACGTAGATTTTTCATTTCTATGCCAAATCTCCTGCACCTGTGAGCCCCCCCCCCCCCCCGAGCCCCCCCCCCCCGAGCCCCCCCCTTTCTTTGTCCTCCTTCTGCCGTCCTTGGTGGTGATGGGACGAGTCCTGGTTTGACATTTTTCTTCGGTGGGAAGCATGGCAAGACGCCAGAGTGTCTGAAGACTGGAAACAAGGGAGGAGTCCTAAGGTCTGCATCCCTTTGTCTTCTGGCATGCCAGCCTGGAACCAGTTCCAACTGGAAGGCTAGCTGGCTGTCCTAAAAAGGACTGCCACCACCCAAAGTTTGAAAGTAGCAGGAGTGCCGATTAGCTGGGTTCCTGGATAAACGGCCTGGATCTGGACGCTGAAGACAAGTTGACCACTGGAACAGAAGAGCCGACGATGGAGACGACCAGAGATGCCTGCAGCCCTTTCCAGTAACCAGAGAAGTCTGCTGAAGTCCTGCCGTTGTCCTGACCCAGTTTGAGATTCGACAGGGAAGCTCCAAAGAGGATGACTTCCTCCCATGGGCTGGTGGGCATAATCAGTCCAAAGAAACTGCAAATTGAGCCATCCCACAACATGCTGCAGCCTTCCTGGGCTGCAAACGTCCAATACCCTGGGACCTGTGACCATCCTGCAGTGTATAGTCTTCCCATGAACAAACTCTGGAATGTTGGACTGCTGCTGGACATCCAGAAACAGGATTCCAATCCTGAAAGTTCCCTCACCAGAGTTCAGGATGGTGCAAGCGGAGGAGAACCGTTCAATGGGGTCTCTAAAAAATGGCAAAAACGCAGATCTGTGTTGGAGCATGAAGAACCCTTTGCTGGGAGTCCCTACACTGGACTGCTGCTGTGAAATACATCCACAGTCCCTACTTGTCACCATGACAAAGTAACAGGAGACAGGGTCTACAGCGTGGAGGCATCCAGCTTCGTCACTCCTACCTAAGGTACTGTGGACTCTAGGTAATACGAGTCATTTTGTTGCTCCCGTGTGGCGAAGGGGGTAACTTGTGTAGTTGGAGGTTCACCCATTCACATTGCCCAGGCCCAATGCTGGCTTGCACACAGGGAGCCTTCTCCGAATGTCCTGAACCCTTTTGCCAACAACTGTTATTTAACAGTTACTGAAGATTTCCATAGCAACTCTTGCTGTTGCGACAGTTTCTGCCTGCCTTTGACCTCCAATAGGACCCTGAAAA
This sequence comes from Ambystoma mexicanum, assembly GCF_040938575.1. Lineage (NCBI taxonomy): Eukaryota > Metazoa > Chordata > Amphibia > Caudata > Ambystomatidae > Ambystoma > Ambystoma mexicanum. Next base: position 133,784,354 of record NC_090936.1, on the reverse strand, counting down.
AGATTCAGAACTAGATAGGGAAGGATTACTGAAGCCTGGGCTCTGTGAAAAGATTACTTAATAACTTACCTTGTGTTGGTATGGTTTCTATCAGAAGGATCTGAAACCAAGTTCTTATTTAATTATGTATTACCTACTGCCATTCTGAAAAGTATTACAAAGTTCCCACTTACTTTATATAATGGCGGAACCAATTCAAAAAGGTATCTAAAAGTCTCATGCAGTGTTAACCTGCTTGTGCTGATCTTGTATCTGTTATTTCTGAAACTGAAGAAGTACAAACTTACTCACCTTACAATTGCATGAGGTTATTCCGAGAAGTAATTGTTAGGTCCTTACTTATCTTAGAATTGTGTCTACCATTCTAGAAAGTATTATCTACCAAGTTCTGACTCGCTTTGAAGTACATACTGCCATTCTAGAATGTAAAACGAGGTTTACTACAAAGTGTTTTTCACTTACCTTGACTGGCATACTGCCACTGCGGTTTACTTACCAGAAGTATTGCATTGGTTTAATATTGTGGATGCTTATTGTGATAGCACTTTCAGTGTGTACATATAATATTTTTACATAACCAAGTGTGCAAGTGGGTCTTTGGACCATATATATGCTACAAGTTCTTTGTACCTGCATACTTTGCTCTGCTACACTACCATTACCTTAAGTGGTAGAGACTTCTAATAGAAGTGGGAGCTCTTTAGATTCTTATGAAGTCCTTTAGGTGAACTTTAGGAAAAAACTCAACACAAAGCTCAAAAGGGGAGGAACATATCTGAATGTCCAGCAACAAGAAAATCCAAGGATGAGCAAAAAAATAAAATACAAAAAAGAAAAAAGCTGCTGATATCGGGACGTCTGCACACCACACCAATCAGACTCGAGTGCACATAGAGCTAGTCTGCAAGTCAAGAGGCATGGCAACAAAACCATAAATCAGAGAGGGAGATCATATGCAAGAGTGCATATGCACTGAACTAAATCGACCAGAAATTCAAGCAATACTACTTTGAGAAACTATAAATGTATTGACACATTAGGTTTTCTTGGCATATTCTAGAGGACTCAACTTCTAGTAATGTAAAAAACGGAGAACATTTTCCAATATGGTTTTTCGCATCTCTGGTGATTGGTGTAAACCATCTAACCTAAGGCTACACACAGCAACACCAAGACAAACAAAACACGATCGGTAGCTATGGCAAAGCAGCAAGGCTTCCATCAAAGGAGGTAGGAAGTCTAGTCAGTTGGCATAGTCTGTCAAAAATCGGCACCCAAAAAGAATACACTTAATTAGGTGTACTGAAAAAATACACTGCATTTAGAATTACACAGCGACAAGTAGGTAAAAAAAAAAAGCCATAGTGTAAAACGTAATAATGAAACAGTTATTGCCACTCCTTGGTAAGCGATATGGCTGTTAGTTTGGGATAAACTCTGTACTCGTTAGGCTAGAGGGTGGGGAGAAAATGAGAACCCAAGACCATAGTACAAGACATTTAGACAGTCCTAATTAGGACCTAAAATGACAACACATGAACAGCTTTTTATTTAAAAAATAAAATTAAAAAAATCTTAAAACATTTACTCCGAACAGACATTACTAGAGTATTGGAAATAATGTAAATAAAATTCTGAATAAAACTGCTCGATCATGCATGCATACCCACTAATTTGTCAGAAAAACTAAAGGAACTACACCCTCGTAGTGCAGGTCATTTGGGACGGATTTATTTGGAGAGCCGTCATGATGTTTGTATGAGAACTTTTGGTACTAGGACTTTTAAATCCATGCATTTCATTTTGTAAAACACCACTTCAACCATTTCTGGCATCTTTGAGCTAAACAAAGGAGTGGCAGATAAAACTCAACAATAACAGCATTTAGGATATTGGATGTGCGGACGGGTGCAGTATGCAGTTTTTGGCCATGATTTGAGGATCCATTTTTGTTCCCTACCGCAGAGATATCGTGATGGGCACATCTGGCAGAACAAACTTGTTTAGCGGCTGCTAATATTAAATGGATGTGTTTATTTTTAGGCATCAAAGTGCTCATATGTGAGGCTGCCGTAAGGGGGGCCTATCCCACTACCCCAAATAGGCTAGTGTGGTTAAAAAATGCCTGAAAGCTTAAGATGGCAAAATTAATTATTTTATAAGCTTAACATTAACTGCAGTGGCTGTCAATTAAAAATCGAGTAATTTGAGGTCCTCAGTGGGTAATATAAGGGTGCAAAAAAGTTGCAAGCTACTAGTCTGCCAGAAAAAGTCACTCGCCTCAATGCTATAAATACATGCAGCCAGCCCTACATAAAAGGGGTGTATCGGACACTTTTACTCCCTAAAAATAGGAAAATACTGACAAAAAATTAAAATGAGTAAACATACTCCCAATAAAATGGACACAGGCGCTTGTGCCCCTGCTTTCACCCAAACGGATCCATGGTTGCGTTTGGACCAGTAGTTTGGGTAGTACCACAGGAAGAAACTACCAATTATGGAAGAGGTCAACATTTATCTTTTAATGGGCATGAATAACTTGGTGCAAAGAAGTATTTCTCACAAAAAAGAATTCTGTTTTACAGTTGAACATATTTTTACTCTTTTATAAAATACTCATATTGGGGATGGGACTTATTTTACTCCCACTTCCAATCTGATCGGAAGCACTGCACGCAGTAACATGTAATGTGGATTGGTATGTAGTGTTCTGCCCCTGTGCTCTGTATTTATAGAGAATCAAGCATTAGACTTGGTTCATATTTGTTTTTTTTCCAAAATAGTTCAAATCGTCATGCATTACAAGAAGTGCCAACTTCCCCATATGGAGGCATGTGCAATTGTTTTGCCCATACTGATCATGCGTAGTAATCGATTATTTATAATATATACTGCCATAGCACGTTACTGTTTCTTCACAGCAACACAACATGCATTACTTACCGTGAAAGCATTTCTGATTGTTGTATCTGCTTATATTCACATGCTGTGCATAGTCCGACATCCAGTGGTAACCGCAGAGTATTGCATCTTGTCTTTTGAGAATCGTCGACATGGGCATGCCTGTAACACTATCCCTACGTGGCATGTAGTGTACCAAAGATCCCTCACGCGTCGATTTCCATCCAATTGTATTTTTTCTGCCCAGAGGGAGCCTTATGACCATCGCGAGTACAGAAAAGAGAAAGGAGTAAGACGTCCATGATCCTTCCATCTGAGCGGGGAGGAAGGGTGGGTGCATGTGAATCTAAGCAGATACAACCATCAGAAATGCTTTTACGGTAAGTAATGCAGGTCTTCTGATGTTTGTCAATCTGCTAAAAATCACATGCTGTGCATAGACTAGCGAGCAGTACCTGGAGTTGGAGGTGGGTTGTGAGAAGAAACAGTAGTGAGAAGATGTCTTAGTACTGCCTGTCCCACCTGAGAATCAGACCTAGAATGAATGTCTAGGAAACAGTGTTTTGTAAAGGTGTGTACAGAACTCCAGGTTGCCGCTTTGCAAATGGACTCAAGGGGAACATTTGCAATGAATGCTATGGACGCCCCAGTGACTCCAGTGGAGTGTGCTATAGGCTTGAAGGGCAGTTCTCTCTTAGCAAGATAGTAGCAGAGTGTAATGCAATTGGCAAACCATCTAGCAATAGTGGATTTGGAGACTGCATCTCCTTTTCCTGTGGCCACAGACACGAAAAACTGATTAGTCTTTCTTAGTGGACGAGTTCTTTCCATATAGAACATGACAGCTCTGCGTACATCCAGTGTGTGCAGGGCTCTTTCCCCCAGGCTTAAGGGATTTTGAAAGAACGTTGGTAGCTCTAATGACTGGTTCACATGGAACTTGGAAATGAATTTAGGCGCAAATCTAGGGTGAGTGCGCAAAACCATCTTGTCTTTGTGAACTGATACAAAGGGATCTAGACTAGAGAGTGCCTGCAGCTCACGTACCCTCCAAATGGAGGGGATTGCTATTAAAAAAGCAGTCTTGAGGGTTAGGTTCTTAAGATGTGCTTTGTGCATGAGCTCGAAAGGAGCTCCCATAAGACTAGTTACCACCAAATTTAGGTCCCATCCAGGAGCCGGGTTAGACATGGGAGGGTGAATTCTTTTTACCCCTTCCATGAAAGCCTTAATCACTGGTATCTTCCACCACAACACCTTCTGTTGTGATGTTGTATATGCTGAAAGTGCCGCTAAGTGCACCTTTATTGGGTTGAAGACTAGGCCTGAATCAAGTAAATGAGTTAGGTATAGGACAATGAGTGGGAGAGCAGTTGATTGGGTTGATGCTCTTTGAGTTACACCAGATGACAAACCGTTTCCATTTACTAGAATAGCAATATCTAGTGTTCGGTTTCCTTGCCTCCCTGAGGATGTCCATACATCTTTGAGGGAGCTGCAGGTGTCCGAATTCTATGACTTCAGGAGCAAGGCCGCTAAGTTCAATGTCTGCGGGCATGGGTGATGCGTCTCTCCTTTGTCTTGCGACATGTTGTACGGGCAAGGCAGTTTGACTGGAGGAGATAGGGACATCTCCATCAGATGAGCGAGCCAAAGTTGGCAGGCCCACATGGGGGCCACCAATATCATTGTGACTGGTTCCTGGTGCATCTTGTGCACGATCTTGTTGAGAAGGGGAGTCGCGGGGGAAAAGAGTAGACAAGTTTCCCTGACCATGTTATCCAGAGTCCGTTCCCCTTGGATCGGTTCTGGGGGTACCTGGCGGCGTAATCTTGGCATTGGGTGTTTTCCAGGGTGGCGAACAGATCGGTCTCTGGAAAACCCCATTGTTCGAAAACATTGGCGACGATGTCTGTGTAATCGCCATTCGTACTCCCTGGGCAACGGAAAGTCTCAGCTGAGTACATCTGCCAGAAGATCGAGTTCCCCTGGAACACATTGTGATAACAGGAACATGTTGCGTTTGAGAGCCCACTTCCAAATGTTCTGAGACAGTTTGTACAGGCCACGAGAACGAGTTCCTCCCTGTTTGTTCAGATAGTACATGTCCGTGGTGCTGTCTGAGGATTAGGATAGGCTTTCCCTGTAGTTGCGTTTCGAACGCTTTCAGTGCTTTGAACACTGCCAGCAGGTTTATGTGGTTGGATGCTATGTCTGGCGACCAAACGCCGCTTGCTGTCTGCTGGAGCAGGTGGGCTCCCCAACTTGTAAGGGAGGCATACGTAGTAGAGTGGCTTCCACTGCCGGGGTGGTGAAGGATTTCCCTTTCAGGAGGTTTTCCCTCGACCACCACCGCAGCGAGAGAACTAGGGCCAGCGAGACCACTACTTAATCGTCCCACTGTCCGTTGGCCTGACACGACTGGTAGCTTAGACACTCTTGCATTGGGCGCAGGCGCGTATGAGGAACTAAGTAGATACAGGATGCCATCATTCCTAGCGGACGCATAGCCTTACATACCGTTACCTCTCGACTGGCTAGATAGTGAGGGATTTGAAAGAACATGTTTTGAACCCTCTCGTTGGAGGGGAAGACAAGGCCATCCTTTGTTCGAATTAGAGCCCGTAGGAATTGTTTGACTTGACTAGGGTCTAAGTAGGATTTTTTCTTCTCGTTGGAGACACCCAGGCTGAATAAAAGATTGTCTTTTGGGTGTTTGACAGACATGTTTCGTAGGAGTCCCCCGTTATGAGCCAGTCGTCGAGGTATGGATAAACTGGAATGGACTGCCTGCGCAGGTGTGCTGCCGAAACTGGTAGTACCTTCGTAAATACCCTTGGTGCAGATGCTATGCCGAATGGTAGTATCTTGAACTGATAAGTTTGTTTTCCATCATAAACGCGAGGTACTTTCTGTGCGCTGGCAACATCGAAATATGAATGTATGCATCTTTCATATCCAGAGTTGCCATGTAATCCCAGTGTGAGCAGAGGAATTACTTCCTGCAGGGTGACCATGCAAATTTTGTGGTTTTACAACCTTGTTCGCTGGACGCAGATCTAGAATAGGATGCATGGTTAGATCCTTTTTGGGTACAAGGAAGTACACTGAATAAATACCCTCCTTTACCTGTGATAGAGGTACGATCTCTATGGCTCCTTTTTGTTCCAGTATCTCGACTTCTTGAAGTATGCAAAGATGTTCTGGTGTTAGACTTCGTTCACATGGAGGTCTGAAGTTTGGGGATTGTTTGAACTCTACACAGTACGCGTGGGCTATGGTCTTTAGCACCCACTGGTCCGTGGTTATTCCCTCCCATGCTTTCAGGAATGATGTCAGCCGCCCCCCGACCGGAGAAGCATGGGAGGGGACCGGAATCTTCAAGTCATTTGGAACCTGAAGCAGGAGAACCTCTGGGGGTTGGGTTCCTGCCTCTTCCCTTACCACACCGCTGTCCCCTTTGGAGGTACGGGGTATTGTAAGTATTGGTTCCCTGTGGAGAGTTCCGCTTGTTTCCTGAAGGGTATTGTTGGGGAGTGGAGCGTTGGCCACGAAAAAACCTTTGGTTTCCAAATCCTCGCCTTGTGGAAGGTCTGAGTAATTTGGTCCAAACTCTTCAGCGTTTCATGTTCTTTTTCGCAGTCTCCAAGTGCTCATTGACCGCCTTTCCAAACAAGTTGGATTCCTCCACAGGTTTAAACCCTGAATTACGAAGCCACGTGTGTCTTGAGGAGAATGCCCCGAGCGAGGGCTTGGCTGGCTGGCTGTCTCGGCAGAATCCAAAGTGTTTAAAATACTTGGATTAACTTGCCTACCTTCAGAGACTGTAGCAAGTAGGCGGGTCCATAGAGGTTATGGAGCCTCTTGTAGGCAATCTTGTATTAAAGCCCATTGCGCATCTGCGTAGCTGGCCAATAGAGTGGTGTTATTAGCAATACGCGTGGAGTACGCTGCCGCTGTGGTAACCCTTTTAACCCAGGGCATAAAGCCTTTTCCCTTCTTTGTCAGGGAGAGCCTCGCCTGGTGATAAAGGAACCCCTGCTCTTTTCCTTGTGGTAGTGACTACCAAAGAATCTGGGGTGGAGAAGAGAAGTCCTCTGGCAGGACCAATGAAGGTGGGGTATCCCTGAGCCCTTCCCTCAACTTTTGCACGCTATCCTTCGACGGATCTTTGGGTCTTTCGGAAACTTTCGGAGAGTCCCTAGCCTGCCGTTTATGGGAATCGGCGGCCACAATTCTAGCCAGACCGACCTTGACGTAATCACCAGTCGGGAGGCGAGTAGGTACATCTGACGGTTGTAAATGTGACTGTTTTAGCGGAATCAGGGCCTTGCCCCGATCAGCCACGTTTTTCGTCAGTGGCATGGGCCTGGTCTTGAGTCCTTGGTCGTCGCTGTATGCTTTCCTGTAATGCGCGTCGACGGAACTATGCGTTTTTGGGGGTAGCACCCTTTGTCTTGGATTTCCCAGTCGCGAGGCGCGCATGCGGCTGCAGGGAGGGCTATCAATCATGTCGCGTATCACCGGATTTACCGGCGCTCCGTTGGCACTGAAGTCTTTTTCGACATAGTCGAAGTAAGGCTAGGGGTTGTGTGCCTAGTGTCATGCACGTGTCTGTCTTTGTTGCTGGGGTGCGACTTCTACCATAGCAGAGCTTACGCCGTGCTCATCGGGTCAGGGGACCGACTATGCGGAATGCCCGCGTTCCGACGAAAGGTCGACAACCTCCAGTTCAGAGGTCCGATATTCACTCTCGCCACCGTCACATTCGGTGTTAGCGGGAGAAGTCCCAGCCTTGGACATACCGTAGGCCTCCAACCGTTTTACTCTACGCTCCTTCAAAGTCCTGGGACGGAGGAGCTTACAAGCCGCACACAACCTTTCTCTTTATGATCGAGCAACAAGCACTGGTTACACCATCTGTGCTTATCCTTCCATGGGAATTTGCTCTTACAAATAGGGCAAAACCTAAATGGAGTCCTCTCCATAGACGAGGTTACACAGAGTGACTAAGACCAACTGGGAAAGGGGGAAGAAAGGGAAAGGTATTTTCAGTTTGAAAAGAAATGTCCACCCAACCCCACTCCCCCTACTGTATAGGCCGGCGGAAGGCCCGGCCCAGTGGTCGGCAACGCCGACAGGATCACCTTCTATCGAATCTCGCAGGTCTTCGGCGGAAACTGGAACAGCCATCGAGACAAGGGACAGAAAGGGTGATATTAAATATCTTCATAGAATAATTTGACCAAAGGTCGTTGGACAATAGCAATGTTCTTTACGAACTCTGCATAAGGGCGACCAGTTATCTGAGGGACCTTGACGCGTAGGGATCTTGGGTACACTACACATCACGTAGGGATAGTGTTACAGGAACTCCATGTCGACGTCCCCTTTAAATTCTCGAAAGACAAGCGAAAGACAAGATGCAATACTCGGCTGTTACCACTTGATGTCGGACTATGCACAGCATGTGATTCTAAGCAGATTGACAAACATCAGCAATACATATATTTATTCTGCTTATTTAGCTTCTTAACAGTTTATAGTAAGACGGTGGTTAGTAGCTCTTGATCTTTTTGCCACGTCGATCCCTGGTGGTTTTAAGCTCAATCGTTTTTCTTGTGTTTCATAAGTTTTCTACTTCCATTCCAGCTAAGGCTGTACTGTCATTAATTTCCAGAAGGCTTTCTTGCACCCGAAAGTGCACATTTTTGGTCGTTCAACAAGTGTGCCGAATACATACACACAGCACACCATTTCTTACTTGCCAATGGCTACTGGAGAGTGCACATTTTGTGCCCTGGTTTATATACTAAGAGTAAAAGAATAGCTAACACAAAATAAAAGACCAAGTACTCCCATATAAAGAAAACCGATAAAGAGCATGGTACCACACAGTGCCGATTAAAGGACATGCAAGCAGTACACAGCAAATCAAGGAGTAGCTCAACTGGTGGAGCAACGTTATTTGATGTTATCTCTAGGGAATGTGTCGATTGTAACTGGTAACTTGCCTGAGGCTTCCCAGTTGCTTGCCTGTCTCAGAGACATGGTGCTATAGGGCAAGGGAGGGCTCCGACCAATCACACCACGGTCAGTGGCCATGTCTGAGAAACAAATTCTGCAGTTGGTCAGAACATGCAACAAGCTGAAAGCTGTGCTCTCGTTGGTACTAAAATTTGAGCATGCATGCAAATGTTGCACAGGTGTTCTGCTGCAGCTCCCCTTTCCTCTTCCCAGCTCCCACTTGTACTCCCAGGCCAGCTTTTCCATCCTTGGCTATACGGTCAACTCTCTAGCTGCCCTTTCTCACCCAAGTGCCCCACTTTTATCTAGGTCCTGATCGAGAAGTAGACACAAGGGACAAGGCGTGGGACCGATCCTCATAAGTTTATTTGATTTAAAATCCAAAATGTAGGTGTGACTGTTGTTGGGATGAGTGATGTTATTTTATGTGGGTGTGTGAACGTGTGCTAAGGGGGATGCAAACAAGTCTTGTGGGCCATAGATGCAAGAGAAGAGAAGTTGCCTTTCAATTGTGGAGCTGGTGCAGGGGCTTGTAAGTTGCAGGCCACAGCAAGCACATGCTTTAGCAGTGTAATGGCATTATGTTAATGTTAAAGGATATTTGTACAGCGCACTATCACCACCGGAGTGGTCCCCTGGTGCTCTGAGAAAAGGGAAGGGGGGGGGGGGGGGCGAGTTAGTGGGAGTAAGCTGGATAAGTGCAAGAGAGCAGTGATGTGCTGTTGGCGGCCTCATCCCGGAATTCCGTTGGCTCGGCTTGGGGTGTTTTCTGGTCGGTAGTCGTGTGCTGTTGTGCGAGTCTATGTGAAGTTTGTGTGGATTGTTGGGTTATAGGTTTGTGGCTGTGTTTGGTTAGGGTTTGAGAGCTATATGCAGAGGGGTGAAAGTGTTAGTGGATTGGTTAATTGCAAACATTTTAACAATGTGTGGCACATGCTCACATTTTAACCTATCTAGGTTTGGAGCAGGCCACGATTGAGTCTAGCTGCAATGCCGGCTAATGTTCAAGATTACGTCCAGGTGTGGCGCGTGCCAGCATTCACATTTCAATCAGAGTTCTATCAAGTGTGGCACATGCTAACATCCACAATCCTATCTCGATACAGCGCAGGCCAAGGTTCTCGCAGGCTAACATTGTGGATTCCAAGTGTGGCACATGTCAGCATTCACATTTCTATCAGAGTCAAGTGTGGTACATGCTAACCTTCCCAATTCCATCCAAGTGAGGCAGATGCAGACATTCACTAAGCCATCTCGATGCGATGCAGGCCAGCGTCCACAATTCCCTCCAGGAGCGACACTTGCTAACATTGACTATTATGTTAGGATACAATGCAAGGCAACATTTCCACTGCTGGCATGGATAAAATCAGGCTGGTCACAAATCTAAGTATGCATGGTTCAAGTTTATGGCAGTCTATGTTATGGAAGGTAAGGTAGAGTGGCAGGGGATTTCTGGTGTAGAGTAATTGCTCTACACCCCACCCATGGCACTCTTACAGTTTTTGTTGGTGTCTGTTAACTGCTGGCTTCACTGGCTTCCACTGCGGACACCTGCAGAAACTTTCTGGAGCTGCCTCTGTTGGAGCCGCCCTTTGCCTTGGGGCCCTTAACAGCAGGGGCTGCCGGGCAGTGGGCTGCACTGCGGTGTCCTTGATGAGGCTGTGGTGCACCAATCAGGGCGGGAGGTTCAGGAAGCGGGTAGGTAGGTGAGAGGGACACGCGGCGAGTGCGCTCACCGTCCTTTTAAGCATGGGTGCAAACAATTTTTACGAAGCCACAAGATGGTTGAGGTCGGGGGCACCTACATGATCTGCAGCTCACGTCCAGATGGACAGGACGGACGCTGCAGGTCGTGAAATAACCTGAGCTTTTTTTTCCTTTACGTCTAAGCACCAATCTGGGCTGGTGGGTGTTGAGTGAGACGGGCAGCGGGAAGTTCAGGAAGTGGGTAGGAAGGGGAGGGGGACACGCGCAGAGTGCGCTCACCATGCTTTTAAGCACAGGTGCAAACAATTTTTACGAAGCCACAAGATGGTTGGGGTCGGGGCACCTACCTGATCTGCACCTCACGTCCACAAACACCCAGAGAGCAACCTTACACAGACAGTGGAACCACAAGGTTACAGTGGACATCTTCCTCTGGTGCCCCCTTGTTTGTAGGAAGATTTCTCCTCTTCACACAACACCCCATTTAACACGCTTCATGAGTGGGAGAACACAGCATACTATTCAGCTGAATAAGAATTTTACACAAAAAAAAACAGCAACAAACTCATCCCAATTCAGTAGAAGTCTGTGGTGCCTACATCCGGCGTGGCAGCCAAAAGTCCCTTGATCGAAACCCAAAGGCAATACTTCCTGATATTTTACCAATCGAAAATATAAAAACAAACCAAGATGAAACCCATACCATATGGCTCCAACACATCCCACTCCACAAAGCAATAGCTGCCTCATCTTTGTTGGGACAAGATTTTCATAGTAATGTTAGGTTATTTGGCATTTATATAGCGCTCTATATCATTGGTAGGACCTAAAAGCGCTTGTGAGTTGAACATCCTCAGGGACCGTAGTCCAGGTCAGTCGAAAGAGTAGGGTAGGGTGCACTCAATATGAGCAGCTGATGCAATTGCCTGATGGTAGCTGCATCCTAATATTAGGTGTGGTGGTATTAAGCGATCACTTGCATGTGTGCAGTCTGGTGGTTGGTCTCGGGCTGCATTCTGGCGGCATTAGGCCTGTATAGGACGTTGTGTGGTGTTTATCTGTATTCTAGCAGAATGTTGACGTGTTCCAGTATTGTTCGTATGTGAGCAGCTAGGCTGAAATTGATCTAGGGGCATAGCTGCGTTCTATTGTGAGTTGTAGAGTAGAGTGCGCATTTTAATAGGAGAGCAGAGTATCTGGAGTGGATGTGGAGTACACTGTTCCGGATTACATTCTCGCATTTCGTGGTAGCTGTACTCAGAGGGAGATGGCACAGGAGGCAGCTAGGCCTGTGTAGTAGACTCAGGAAGCAGATAGTCAGCAGTCCCATATCTTAGCCGATAATAAATCTTTGTGACCTGGGTCAACCCTCAAACTTTTTGCTTTTACCGACGGATTATTTTCCCTTATGCCTCAGAGTGGGAACCTTTTTCCACACTCAAAGAAACTTTCTCTTTATGGGTTTCATTTTTAAGACTCTAGTCTTCATTTATTTGTATTTATTTATGTGTAGAGCACACTGCAGCCTGCAGGCATCGAGGTGCTATAAAATTGCTTACGAAGGCTTGATTCTGGGTTACAATGAAGCTGCCCATCATAAATAGACTTAGAGCAAGATGGTTCCAACATCATGTTACTAGGTTACAGGTACAGAGAGAAGTAGGTGAGAACAGGCTGGTTCATACAAAGTCTAGTTTTGATGGCCTTGCGGAAGGCCGCATGGGAGTCAATCCCAGGGAGGTTAGCTCAGCGGCAACATGCTCGCCTTGGAAGCAAAACCACAAAGCAACACAGGTTCGATCACCGGGTCGCACTTCGAAACTTTTGGGTATTTAAGCGTGTTATAAATATGCAACTAAGACAACAAGGAACAAAAAAAAACAACTCCTGTAACAGCGCCTCGATGCCCACGGGCTGTGTGAGCGCTTTAAAAATGCAAATAAACAAACAAGTCTTTTCTCTTTTTAAAATGATCCTCCTCTTTGACAACTTAATAAGTGCCTATTGTTGGTGGGTTGCCCTAGGGCTCCTCTTGACTTTCTCTGGCCTTCCTTTGAGTTGTTACGTGGACAAACTGGAACATATTGGCTCAGCAGCATTCTTGCATTTTTAAGCCTGCGCACATCACCTTAAAGTTAGGTACAATTCAGATACGTTGTATCTAACTTTATTTTATAACTTTGTGGTTACAATTACAATGTGCCTAGGGCTGGTGGCAGGGGTATTTTCCTACAGGGTTTTAAACTTTTTACTTGCACACTTTGACATTTTACTGCATAAAGCTATAAAGAGTACCATATACTCTAAAATGGCCATGCCACAATATTTTCGCCTATCCTTTGTTGCCAATTTTGTACTTTGCCCTGGAAACTGGAAGCAAAAGGGCAATAGGAAGGCCAGTCTGCGCGTGTGGCCGGATGTGTGGGCTTGGTCCATCTCAACCCATTCCACATCTGAGCCAGAGTCTGCTGCTGGGCAGATTCATTGGCCAGAGGGTGTCCATGATTGGACAAGCCTCCGGAACAGGCTCACCTTCAAGCCAACAGGTTCCGTAGCATTGCTTGGACGACCCTGGACTCCTCTCTGGAACGCCTGTTGATGCAGCAGAAGCTTGTGAAGGTGTGCGCAGACGTCCACGTAGCAAAACAGCAGGGGCACACAAGACAGGAACACCGTCGTCGCAAAGATCGCTCTGATGTAATGGGCTCTCGGACGGCCGGGCAGCTGTCGCTTTGCCAACCAGTGACAGTGCGTGATACAGCCAGAGCGCCACCTGGAAATGGAAAACCTCAGAAAGTTTTCCCATGGTTTACAGGACCAAATTTCACGAAAAGTTGTGACGTCTTCCAGAAACTCTTCGTGTGCGCCACATAGTACTTCTGAGCACGCGAACATCCGAGCACGCGCAATATCCTTTCAGCCGGCGACGAAGGCATTGGAAAAAAAACACAGGCTAAACCAAAGGCTTGTTGGTGGAATTCCGATGGAACCTAAGGGATGAAGGAGGGGTGCGTCCGCAGTACCACCCTCATCTTGTGGAAAGTCAGGTAAGGCTGCTTGCAGGCCAGGGCCTGGATCTCAGCTATCCTCCTGGCAGAGGCAACGGCCACGAGAAAAGCAGTTTTCCACAAAAGGCACGAGAGGGGCTTGATGCATAGGCTCGAAGACCCCTCCCCCCCCCCCCACGAGCCAGGTCAGTACCACGTTGAGTTTCCACGCTGGGGTGGGTGCCTTCACCGGCGGGAACTATCTAAACAGTCCTTTTGAGGAACTCCGACTAGACGGTGGGACCAGAGAGAAAGTCCTGGAGACCTGGTGTAGCGCAAGATAGCCACTAGATGCACCTTGAATAAGGCATGCGCCAGACCGCCTTGGCCAAAGACAACAAGTATGGAAGAAATTGAGGGGCTGTGACCCTCAGAGGGTTGATCTTCAGGCAACCAGCACCATGTCATGAAACGATTCCACTTGTGCCTGTAGCACTGTAGAGTCGATGATGCTCTGGCCCTGGATAGGACCTCAGTGCAGTCCACCGGCAGCTCGTACCCTCCGAACTCTAAGGCTGCAGGAGCCAAGCCTTCAGGTTCAGCAATCCTGGGTTGTGGTGCAGGATTGCACCTCCATCCCTGGTGAGTAAATCTGTGACCACTGGAGGTGATGACATGCTGAAAAGGTCCAGGTTCCAAATCTGCCTTGGCCACACCAGGGCAACGAGTATCATCCTGCTCAGTTTGTTGACCGATGACTCGCAGCAGGAGCAGCAACGGAGGGAACGGGTACAGGAACAGGCCTTCCCACAGGAACGCATTCCCTAACCCCCCCACCCCCATGCTCCTTGGCTGGTGGAACCTGTTGGCAAATCTCTGGCATTTGGAGTTTGTTGCCGTCACAAACAGGTCGATATGGGGTCTGCCCCATCTGAGGAAGAGGCTGTCCACTTCATCCTGTCGAAGATCCCACTCGTGGCAAGAGCGTAGATACCTGCCGAGGGAGTCTGCGATGTTCTCGACTCCGCCAGGTGAAAAGGAATGAGTAACATCCCCCTGGGCGACAGCCCAGTGCCACCATTCCTGCGCCTCTCTGGAGTGTGCCGGGGATCTGGTGCGCCCCTGCTTCGGGATGTAGAACATCATGGTGGTATTGTCTGAAGACCATCACCACCTTGCCCTTGAGGCACAGAAGGAACGACTTGAGGGCCCAGAACACTGCCTGCAGCTCCACGACACTGATGCAGAGATCCCTCTCCTCTGGTAGCCACATGCCTCTGGCGTGGAGATGTCCGCTGTGGGCTCCCCAGCCCTCCAGGGGCACGTCCGTGGTGACCGTCTCTTGGTATGGGGGACTCTGGAAATGTGTGCCCCCGGCGATGTTGGAGCGCATGCCCCACCAAATCCAAAATAAGGGGTGCCCGACTATAACCCCTGGTCCTTCAGGCTATACAACACAAAAACGACAACATGTACCAGTGGATAGAGGATGACAGCTAGCACTCATTTATCGTTTCTCATATCAATAAATATTTTTCAAACCAATTTTCTTTTTATTGTATATAAAAATGTTTAAAAACAAATCAATTTACATAAACCATTTTCCACACAATATGAACAGTTTTTCAGCTCACATACCCATCACGACCATTAATTCACTCTTTGAATGGATTTATATTTATTTATTTAGCGCCAGTAGCTCGCAAGTCTCGGGGCGTAGAAACATGGACACAGAAGACAAACCCAGATTAGCAAGGAACGAGAATGAACGAAACGTTAACAAGGAGGAAGGGGCCTGATGTGGGTGAGTTTAGTTGAAGATGTGAGTTTTCACTAATTTGCGGAAACGCAAATAGTTAACTTTTAGTCTTACGTCGTCTGGGAGGTTGTTCCATAGGCCTGCAGCTAAGATGGGGAAGCATTTTCCTAAGCCAAATTTTTGCTTATGGGTGGCAACTGTCTTCATGCCTTGGTCTGAGGATCTAAGCATACGGCTGGGTGAGTACAGGTGGAGTTTGGCTTTTTAGGTAGGCCAGTGTTTTCCCATGGATGCATCTAGGTACCAGAGTCAAAGCTTTAAATGGAAGCCTACCTTCAATTTTAAGCCAGTGTAACTCTTCTGGAGTCACTGATCCGGTCGGATTTAGTTTCTTTCTTAATGATCCTTGCTACGTTGTTCTGTACCACCTGATCGCTGTGGAGACATGGTTTATTTGAGCCTAGCATCAGTGCGTTGCCATAGTATAGGCAAGATAGAATTGTCGCTTTAGCTATGATGGCACAATTACCTTCCGACAAACATGGCCTGATGGCTTTTAGTAGTCTGAGGTAGTATGCAAATGTTTTTCGTTCCATTTTATTCCATCTCATTCCATCTTCACACACTTTCTTAAATTCATACATACATGCCTGTCCAACATCGGTCACCATCTACAAATCTTAATTTCAACAATATTTGGTTCACTTTGCCCATTTTCAGGTAACTCAATCTGTATATGAATATTCCGACAGATCTCTGGCCAATCCCCTGCATCACAGTAGGGGCCCGCTCCCTCTGGCTGGGTGAGAGCTCCGGGGCCCGGATGAGTGCCCCACGGGCAACCACATGCAGATAAAGGAGAACAGGGGGTTGGGGGGGTGTCGAGGTGGATCATAAGAACGTTCCTCCCACTCCCCATAAATGTCCCGACTCACTGTCTCCAGAACAGCCCCCAGGCTCCCCAGGTCGGACCAAGCTGGATGAGAGGACCCAGGGGAAGGCGCCACTCCTCAGATAAGGAGTGTGTCGGATGATGCTTCTTCAGGTCATGGGGCCTCCTCCCCGTCACAGCCAGTGAATGTGGGAAGGACCCTCCTCCAGATCTTTGGGAATCCGTTCCCCGGAGGCAGGCAGGACCGGCAAGCCCATGCGGACATGGGACGCTGCAGATGACACAGCCGGGCTGCAGGCAGATCCCTCTGGCGGTCTCGCAGCCCGTCACATGGAGTTCAGGCCAAGGAGCACAACACGACCAAAGGGATCCCGGGCAGTGTATGAGGCAGGGAGCCGTGGTCGCTCCAGGACATTTCCAGCGCCCTGCCCGCAGCTCCAATGAGTCCACCCCGCTGCCGCCGAAGAAGAGGCCAGTAGGGGATGGGCTCCCCACCACCACACGTCCTCTCAGATCGTCACGGCAATAATGGAAACCGTGGTCCACTCGGGACTGGAGTGGCTCTGGACAATGCAGCAGGTGTTCCAGCAGGCCCGGAGTGCAGAGTCCGCTTCAACAGCTGCTCCAAAGTACGACAAATAAAGCCATATATTCCGGCCCCCGACAGGGCACTCAGGCTGCGGCCATCTTGCGCGCCGCACAACAGCGCTCCCCCACTAATGGTGCAATATAAATAACAAACTACTACTACTTGTTTAACACTCTTCAATTCAGGATAGTTCTGACCTTTTGCCTTTATCAGGAAGTATCCTGAACACACCCTTTATCCGCTCTTCCTTCAGAGCCAACTTGATGTCATTTTTCTTTAACATTTCTTTTACTGTCCATTTTCACCCAAACTGGCTGCTCCACTTCCCACCGGAATGCTGTAGATGCGAGCAGGGAAAGTCTGGCTTGTTTGAAACCTGATTTGGGCTGATATCAGTACAGCATCATCAACCTGCCCCTCAAGAATGCAGTAGGGCATCTTGTTCGCAATGCCACAGCTTTATAAGCTTACGCTTTTATAGCCACCAGATTTCATCTGTGATCTTTCCATTCACCAATCTTCCGAGCCATTATAATTTTTGAACATCTGTCCAAAAAGAATCAGGTTTCAGCCAAGACCAATCACCAATCCCATTACTCATTCCCTGAACGTAGCATCCAGTGAATCAAGTGTGGCTCTCATGAGGCAGGACTTCTGTCAGTGACTGTGAAAGGGGAATATAACCGGATGTCGCCTCCCAAGGTGGCATGCTCTTCCCGCAGCTCCAATTAACTTCATTTTGCGCTTCCTGTGAACTGAATGGACTTCCTCAGGCAATTGACTGAGGCGGGCCAGTAAGTCCTTTGCCCAATGCTGGATCTTGTGGTCGCCCATCAGTTCACATAAGGTTGCTATCAATATTAGCAACACAGTAGCCAACTCTTGGGAATGATGGTCGCTCAGGTGAAAACATGGCTCGCTATGCACGGCAACCTTTAGTACTGCAAATAATGCAACAGACAACACAAACTTTATCTACACAATCTGGCTTCATATTGGACCAGGACTACTCCATCAATGGTGCTCTATCCAAATTGAAAAGGTCTGTGAAAGCACAACTGTTGACGGGAATCCTGACCCTAAGATGTGACAGATGACCCAATGTCACAAACCTCTATACTCAAGTGACACGAGTCTCGGCAGCACCATAGACACCAATGCCTTGAGCCCATTAATTTTATCAGTGACAAAAATGATGACCTTTATTAGCGAACAATTGATCTGTTATCAATGGATCCCCAACAGCCACTATTATTTTAATTGGTTGACTGTTCCAAACCAGCTCTAGAGGAGCAAGTGCCTGCTCAATGATGCTCCAAGAAGGAGGAGAGGGATGTTTCCTTTCGCCCAGAATGCTTTCCTTAGTCCCCCGCTCACCATCAAGTGCTTGGGTCTTTCTGCCTGCATAGTCTCACCATGAGACTTCTGTAGTTAGGCCAGCAGTGTCCTTTGTTGGGCCTGTCTTAATTCTTGGTCGTTATGTTACAATGATCCCATGCATCTAAATCATGCTGGTGACAACAAATGAAGTTTAAGCCCATACTGCCGACCCAGGCTCTTCTTGATATTTCCTGCAGGTTTTCCAAAAGGTCATCCTCCAACACGGCACAAGGCTAAACTGCTGGAACATAGCAAAAGAAAACAATCTGCACAGATGGCACTGGCACAGTATGACTGCAGTGTTCCATAAAAACACAAACCTCTATTTAAGAAAGCAACAAGCTAAGCAGGTGCTCTCCAATGAGGTTCCGATGAAGGGAAAGTTCTGGGTATGAAACTCAAATAGGCAGCACAGATGTGTTGGATGTAGGAGTATGCCCCATTAATAACCCCAAGTACTGTAGCCATCATATTTGCAGTGTGTATGCCAACATGAGCAGGAAGAAAAATATTTTGAACTGTGGTTTTATAATTATGGGAGGGTTCCAGCCTTAGCAATGGTTATATTCAACAGATGTGAATGAAAATTAGACCTAGTACTGGACAACTTGCCTACCCAGTTTGTCACTTTCTCAGTCTCAGGCCTATAAACCTTACTTGACAGAGGTAAATTCCAAAACGCACACAAGTTCACTTCTCATTTTGCATAATTTAGCCCAGTTTTACAATTAAATTAGAAATGTGATTAAGATTCATGTTTATTGGAACCCCAAAAGGTCAACAGCCAACAATGTACCACGAGCTAGACTATCAACATTAACCACATTTACAGCATCACCAAGGCCGGGATGGCAACACACCATCTTTGCCTTAACGATAAGACTGAGCGTCTCAGCGTTGGCTCGCCTCACCGCCTTAAACACCTAGACACTGCCTACACCTCCTAAAAACATCAACAAAAATAAAAAAATAAAAAGTAAAAACAACAAATCTCTGCAACTAACTTTACTGTAAAGCTTAAATGTGCACTAACTGCATAGTTCTACTTGTATGAACAGTAGCTTTCTCCTAGCGCCGTGATACCTCAGGGTCTGGGCGCTACTTACAAATTCAAAAAATAAATTGTAGAAAGCACCATGTGCATATTTGTATGTCACCAGTTCACTAAGGAGTCAAAAGTAGCACAATGTAGTAATATGCGAGTAGCCAAACAGCTCAGTGCCGCCATTTATTTTGATCACTATATTCCCTATGTCAACTGTGAAAACTAAAGCTGCACTAATAACTGAATATCAGTGGAAGAAACAAAAAGGTTGTGATTGGTATTTAGAAAACGTACATCTATACCTTTCCTCCGAGCTGAACAAGATCAAAAGGATTTGGACACAAAATGAAACCAAGAACTTGGCTGAAGACAAACAGTACAAGAGGGAAAGCTTTGCAACCAATGTATGGATTCACCAACAAGAGAGCAGATTGAACCCAATACTCAAACTTTTAGAAATTTTTTTTTTAAAAAAAGGCGTCAGAGGGAGGATGTGGCGAGTCGACCCCATCCCAACCAACTAAATTGAACAGCCAAAGAAGTTACAAAACAAGCACAAGAACCACATATTTTGCCTGTGAGTAGTACAAGATGAGCTACTGGAGAGGTTCAACCTTCATAAAAATCGCTTTTCGTCCTGGTACACTTGTCCAAGTCAACCACTGAAAAATGCTCTTACAAATGCTGTTCCATTCCTCACACTTCAACAGGCAAGCTAGGAAATTGGTTGTTGACTCCAACAAAAAGTGAGCCACCTCAAATGAGTAACACGCTAGATTTTGCACAGCCTAGACTTCAAAGAAATCAGAGCAGAGCATGAGGTACCAACAGCCTGTTGAGCATCGGTGCTCTCATGTATGCTTGGAAAGAAGCTTGTGTCTCGTGAGGAAATGTGAGCAGCTTTACCCCAATGTAAAGTTAGCAGATGTTTACTTTATGAGCATTTCCTAGAAACTGAAAAGGAAGGTATTGAATCTGATGCAGTTGCAGATGCAACACCTCACAAACCATGTGCTCAGTCTGGTAAATACAACACAGGCTATACAGCATACCAAAAAGGGACATACCAAATCTGTCATGCATGAAGAAAAACACGAAACCTGCACTTTTGAAGCAAAGGTGCAACAGCACAAAGTTGGAGTGATAGGGTAGTCAATGGGGATGTTGATAAACCATTCATCATGCACAATTATTGTCTGTTGTAAACAATGTCAAGCCACCTAGTCTTGAATGTGAAAGTAATAAAGCTGTATACATTTCAATGTAAACAAAGCATGACGGCTGCTCATCCTCTTCTTTTTACAAAGTCTTAATAACATTAAACGAATATTGAAGCATTCTTCCACACAAATTTAAAAAGCCACTCGCCCTCACATTTAAGATGTTATCACAGCAACAAAGCTTGAACCCAACATGCATGTTTTATATTTACCTTTATCCACGTTTTCACTCTCACTCTGGGATTCTGGGACTTTAATTGAAAACTTGGGAGTGACTGGTTCTGAATGGTTCCCAGAAGAGAACGAGAAAGCAGCAGCAGCACCAGCACCAAACGAACCCAAAACCGGACTGTCAACTTTCTGGCCAAAATTAAAGGAGATCTTGGATGCAGCTCCTGAAGACTCAGATTTCTTTTCAGGTAATCGGTCTAGTTGATTGGCAGAAGAATTTTCTTTGTTGAAAGAAAAAGTCGACCCTTGCTCCTTCTGTGAAGTACCAAACGTTGCAATCGATCGGGTAGACTTTTTACCGCCATCACTTTCAGACTCACTTTCAGTGCTGCTTCCAAACTTTTGATCAATACTTGCTAAATATTTTTCATAGTCTCTGAAAATGGGTGTAAGATCACACAGAGGGTTCGAGTCTACGTGTTTTACTATCCAGTCCCGTACAGAGCAGTTCAGTGCTGCCAATTGTTTGTTATAATCACTGCTGTTGCTGTTTTTTCTTTGATTGCAGACTGAGGTTGCAGGGTGTGGTGTTTCACCATTTGCTTTTGTACATCCAGTATTCTTCTCAGCCAGTGTTGAGGTAGTACCATTGGCGGTAAGAGAGCCTGCTTAAAAAAATAAAATAAAAAATCATTTAAAAAAGTCAGGAAGAGGCACGTAAAAAACTAAAGTGTGCTACTGTCTAGGATTCATATTTTATAATGCACAAGGAAGCAAACATTGAGGTTGAAATAAAAATTTGCCTGGCCCAGAAGGCCACTTTTATCTTAAGCAAAGGCAAAGTAAAACTGGTCACCTGCTTCACCACAGCTTTTAAGCAACTCCAGTGCATAAAGCACACCTCTTGATTGGCCAGAATTCTTTTTCACCTTCATGTTATTTATGTCCACATTAAGGCAGTATTTGTTCACTTCTCCAACTCCCTTGTTACTGGCCTAGATTTCGGCCACATCTGACAGTTAATCATCTTCTCCCTTCTTCACACGTTGGCTTTCGGGGACCGTCCTTGCCTCCCGACAGACTGTACCTTTTCCATTACCTGGAATACTGGACCCTCATCTCCACAAACAATTCCAGTAAGGGCCAAACGTGTGTGTTCTTGGTCCCCTCCTTTTGACACACTACACCGCTCGCTACTCCAATTTCATACTTTAGATTCTTGTATCCTCTATTTGCTGTTGATACTTAAAACCTCCTTCCAGTCATTCACCACTGATTGATCGGCCCATTACTGGATGGCAGTGTGAAATGCCTTACTCTTCTAGAACTACAGTGATTCTTATCTAGGCCGCCGATGTCTCCCCTCCTATATCCTCTGACCCCCATATACTTTTTATACTGAGCACCTTATCGCATCCCTTAATGCCTTCAATCGGGGTGGGGGATGAGGGAGGAATAAGACACTTCGTCCAATGCTACAGCTGCCTGGCTTGACCTCAACATCTGTAAAATGCTTCCCCTCCCTCAGATCAGTCCACCAAATACTAATCGCACATTGGTCTTCAGCAAACTGGATTACTTCATGTTCCTCTTGCAACTTTCTCTCAGTAACTCTGCTCCCCTCAACAAGGTATTGAACTTTCCTACCCGAAAGATTGCAAAACCTTCATGCGAGGTGGCGAAGCAAACCATTTTATTAAAATTCAGTTTTGCATTTAAATCCACCCAAAGCCCATCCCCAAGCCACTCAGCCTGGCTGAAGTCATCTACTGATACTCATGCCCTAGCACTATGAGCTACTATGCTCTTCTTTATTTAAGTCACCTGCCAATCTTTCCTGCCTCTTATATTGGCTCCTTTCGCCTAGTGACTTTCCATCATTGAACCTACCCATAGCTAGAAATTAAGGACATTCCAACAGTGACTGGCTTCAAGATCTCCCTTGAAAACTATCTTCTCTACTCCACCTCGAACCGCAATTACTGAAGAAATCTTGTATTCCAAGTCTGCCTTGTGGCGCCTCTAGTCACTGCTTCCAGCTGCTTACTGTATTAACTACTAAAGCAGGACTTCTCCAAGCAATGGGATTGCCAAAGCAGTAAGTTTTCAATAAGCACTAGCACATATTATAGGTTAGTACTGTCATGTGGGCAACGTGGCCAGTGTGTGGACTTAATGGCAATAACTGAAAAAACATGCCATTAGTACTTTAACAAAGTGTAATAATAGAATGCTCATCATACATAGGCTCATTATATGTAGGATGACTAGACAATATATTCAATACATTTGTTCCTTCAGACTTCATTGGACCCCTTGTGAAAGTTTTAATTTGGCCTAGTAGATCATTACATTTTCAGGACTTGCAGCAGGCGCTTGCAAATCCCCTGCACTGTTTTGTAGATGTGTAACGGGTGCAATAAATACAACTATTGAGCAGATGGTCACCTTGGAAACATTTATCAAATCTCTGGTATGAAAGAGGATCATTCTTCCAGTCATCTCGCAAAGGAGTACTATACAGGGCTGTGTATAGACCCTAACTAATCATGCAAAAAGGGCATTTGAAGGGTTTAGAAAGTCAAACCTAATCCTACAGTTGACGACTATTCGCAAGAGTCATTGTCCCTTTTAATAAAGAACGCAGTTAAGAGAATTTTATGGATATTTATGAAAAATGAGAAACGTCATTTTTGCACTAAGACATGCGTATTTATTAATCCATTCAGTAATGTGAAGTGCAAGCTAATATGCAAAGGTTTAGGGTTAATGATTTTAAACTAAATGGTAACCCAAAACATGCTGTTCAGCTCAATTTGTTGTACTAGATTTGAACTGGGTATTTAGAAATCACTATTTCTATTCCCTTTCTTTGAGGAATGATGCTTTGGAAAATTATCCACTGGGTAGCTTTACTTCATTCTTCCCATCCACGTGGGGTCTTTAGAGGACTCTATGTAATCACAGAGGTAGTGTCCCGGACGTTGACAAATGACCAGGACCAGCAAAAGCGTGAATCCAATAACTGAAAGCAAGGGGATTCGTTATGGAGAGCTTTGGCCTGTTGCATCCAAGACAGACCGGTGGTGGTTAAGGAAAAAAGGACATAACTAATTTATGCCTTGCTACTAGGGTTTCAAAAACCGATTACTCGAATCAAAACAGTGGAAAGGCTTTCATCCTACTTCCTGGAGCAGGCAGAGGCCGTTTCTTCATGAAGCAAGCTCTTATGGACCACTAGTCAATTCCTAATCTGTGTTGGTTTAGAAGATCAGTAATTAAAGCAAGAAGCAGCCATGTGGTGTTAGAGAATTAAAGGAAATCCATAAACAACCCAGCAAGGCCAAAACCTATTCTCAATTGTGCGCACCTTTAATTTGAGGACTCTTCAAAAACTTTGTTTTTCCAACTAAAGAAGATTGAATCGCTCGTTTTTGTATACAATGCGCCTTTTTGTCACATCCATGTTGCTATGGTTTGTCAAATGTGTCTACAAATATTTTTTGCTTCTTGAATAATAAAACAGTATTGACAATTGATATACAAATATAAGATCTTGATTGCCTTTATTTACACATGTGAGAATATGAATAAGTCAAGAATAATTTATTGAATTGCATTTCCAATATGAACAACCTCTTGTGATACACTGTCCAATTAGAAAACATCTAAGAGAGTCTAATTTTTAGGTTTGATGCCAAAAACTGGAAATGGTTGCAATGATCAATAAAGGGAAGTCCAAAACCTTAAAACTGGTTAAAAATAAAAGCAGTTATGTGAAGCAAGTAGCAATAACCTTAGTATGACAGATTCCACAATTCACTCTCCCCTCCCTCCCCTAAACTGGGGAGTGAACCGGAAAAGCTGAAGGGAACCGTTTCATATCTGCACTGGAAAATGACAACAATCCATGCTGCTGCTTCTTCAGGTTGCCATTGTGGTGTCCACTGCAAAATGAACGACTTCTATAGAAAACAAGATTTGCATGCTAAATGATTTATAGAAAGCACTTTTTCTGAATAAGCTCCCACCTGTCAATCTCATGGTGATGAGACTGTGCGGTCTTTAAACATGAAACAGCTTGTGGTCCCTGCAATTTGAAAAGGTTGGACAACCAAGAGCCACTCCTAGGTTTTATTGTATCCACCGCCACAATAGCAATAATTTTGGATTGAGACATTGGTTCCAATTTAGATAAGCACATTTGTAACGATCACAGTCTTCACCTGGAACCACTAAGCTCTCTCTTTCCATGGCAATGAAGGACTAAGGTTCACTATGGAGCAGGGAAGGACATGTCAAGCATGCGTAAAAATCAACCCAAGGATCCAAGTTCTTTTCATTGAAAATCCCTTTGTTGACCAGTCATCAACTCAACACCTTGTGGTTTGGTGCCAGAAGCTGGGCTAGACAGCGGAAGACATTCTGTGGGTGAGCTAGACACTTGGGCCAAAGGTAGCAAGTGGTCAAAAACTTGGGCAAAAAATAAATAAATTGTGTAGATCAAATGGGCCTCATTCCTAGAACCCCTGAATAGCCAACGCCCTTGAAAAAGTTGAAAACATTTCCTCATTCATCCAGAACGCAGCCAACAAAATTCGACACACTAGCACTTCTTTCTTCCAAGTGTCCTTAATATGAAATCCAGAGCCAGCCCCCTCCGCCCCCACTCACAAGAGACACAGGCGGTATGGAAAAGGAAATGTAAGTGAAACAGAACCAAGGACAGTTTTTACTCCCCCAGTGATGGAAATCAATATGTTGCACTGCCGTCATGTTGCTGGTAAAATAAATAAGACTGGATGGAACTGGGATGGAATAGCACAAGCATGCTGGGGTTTACTACAGACTGGAAAGTTGTGATACCATACAATGGAAGAGCCAAAAGTGTGAGATCAGTATGACACACAGCTGACTGAAGTGCATTAGCAAAGCTTTGCAAGGGCAGGGGCACTCTCTGTGACAATTTCGAAATAGCTGGGGGCTACTGCTCAGGATTGGACTCAATGAAAGCACCAACTGGCCCAAAGGCCTCACAGCGCTAAACAGTGAAACAAACCTAAGCCGATTTAAACCACCATTACAACAAAATAAAAACCCTACAAAAGGCAGGCTGAAACTGGTACCAATCCAATCTTCAATTAAGACAAATCGGTCAAGTATAAGAAGTCTTAAATTTGAGCTGCACAGTGTTCTGCCTAGATTATGGCAGTGTCTCAAGCACAACTGACGGTTACTTCCACCACAGCCAATACCAATGTAATCTCGGTTAGCCAAGGAACACCAATTGTTAATTTGCACCCTCCAAAGAAATCTAAAGCTGTGCGGATCACTTTTGCCCGAAAAGCAGGTTGGGTAACGTAGCTGTGACCAGAAAGACTGTGGCTCACAGACAGATGTGTGCAACCATAAACACTTGAAAACGGGGAAGATCAAAATTTAAGAAGAGGTAGTCTCCTCACTGACCGATACCCGCCAACTATGGCCACCTTTAACTTGTGGCTTTTTAGATAACATCACTTTACAATGTTCGATATTATGGCTAATACTTGTAAGACATTATTAACTAATTCCCATCATGCAAGTACCACAGACTCATGTCAGCGGCAGATGGCATGCTACCCACTTGTGCTCAAGGGTCAACAAAAATAGTCCCAAGGCCAATAAGAATTACATTTTTCTATATTTTCTAAAACTAAAATACAGAATAAACTATGTGCAGCAAATTCTTAAACAGGGTGGGGTCGAGGGCTATTCACTGGTTATAGAAGAAAAGGTATAAGGTAGGAAAACCCAGACTACACAACAGAACTGGTCATTGGCCCATTAACTGTACACATACATAGGAGTAGGTTGGTGCATCAACACATGGAAGGTTGCTCGTTATTGGAAAGTGGGGGGTAGGAAGAATCTAATGCTGCAGTTTTCACAGGAAAAAGAATGAAGATCTGAACTGGTCAGCTACCAACAGGTTGGGAAGAAGGGAGAGCCTGGATGGAAAGTCAGTGTGTCAAACCCTTTATCCATTTATCCTTCAATTAAGAAAAGACAATTCAGTTTATTTCTACTGCTAACAGAAAGAATCATTTGTGCTGGTGTTCCATAGAAGAACAGGTTACTTACCAACTGGTAACGTTCTTTCGACTGGATGTTCCACCAATGCATTCCACATCATTGACATGTAATGTCCACAGCTGTGCACTTCGGAAACTTTTCGGCAGAGGACATCCTGCGTTGATGGAGTCTGGTACATGTCCCTCAAAGGCCTCTGTTGAGGGCAACATCACAGGATGTTATAAATAGGACGCACGGCGCCCGTAGCCTCAGTTTAAGTTTTTTCCCCCAGAACATGTGGCATCATACTGATGCCGGCTGGACTGCACTTAGCCTTGCAGAAAACGGAAGCTGCAATTGCATAGGAAAGTCTCCTGAGGGGCAGGCTGGGAGGGAGATGTGGAATGCATTGGAGGAATATCCAGTCGAAAGAACGTTACCAGTTGGTAAGTAACTTGTTCTTCGAATGAATTGTGTCCTCCAACGCATTCCATATCTGTGACAGACTCGCAAAGCAGTATTAGTAAATTGAGGAGGGAAAAGAATTTAGAATACCCTATCAGATTGCCGCCTTCCAAAGGCCATATCCAGACCATGGATTGTACCCAGGGAATAATGTTTTACAAAAGGGGTGGACGGAAGCCTAAATAGCGGCATCACACATATTCCTAATAGGAACACCCTACTGGAGGGCGGTGGAAGTAGCCACTCCCCTAGTGGAATGAGCTCTCAACCCATCAGGTGGGTCCTTACCAGTCAATCGATAACATTCCAAAATGGTGAGGATAATCCACCTGGACAAGCTGTTGGGTAACAGCCTGGACCAATCGGTGTCCAACATATCCCACAAAGAATTGATCGTCCACTCTGACCCTGGACATCCTAGAAATGTAAAAGCTCAGAGCTCTCCTAGGATCCAACCGATGGAGTCGTTACTCTTCCTTACCAGGAGGAGGTAGAAAGATGGAAGAACCACCTTTTGACTCAAATGGTATTCAGAAACTACCTTAGGTAGAAAGGAGGGACATACTCAGTACAACCCTGTCCTTGTGAAACACAGTAAAGGGTGGCTTAGATGAAAGTGCCTGCAATTCACTCTCTGCGAGCGGAAGTAACCACAAAGAAGAACAGTAATCTCAAAGGACAAGAGAGCAAAGGTTCAAACAGAGCACCCATAAGAAATTCCAAAACCAAATTTAAATCCCAAACCGGCACCTGGAAAGGAGAAGGCGGGAATACATTTGTCAATCCTTTAAGAAACTGAGAAATCAAAGGAATCTTAAAATAAGAACATTCTTCAGATGAGCGTTTAAAGATTGACAGTAAGAAAGACAAAACCATAGGAATGGAGCACTGAAAAAGGATCAACCTTGTGATCTCTGCACCAGTCACAGAACTTGCGGCAACGGTACAGGGATTTTGTTGCAGCCCGCCTGGCCTGGCCGAAAGCAACACCTCCATCACGTCATCTGGGAGGTCCCAATCGTTATAACTCAACCTTTCAGATACCAAGCGTGAAGGCTGAGAGTCTTGACCTCTGGATGGAGAACCTGACCCCCCCCACCCCCCCGAGAGAGAAAGAAAAAAGAGAGAAAGAGTAAAAAGAGAAAGAAAAAAGAAAAGAGAGCAAGAAGAGAGCAAGAAGAGAGCAAGAGAATCCTCTCGTGGGGAAGACGGCATGGAGGGCAGATGACATTTCCAGAAGGTCCGGGTACCACGCTCTCCTGGCCCGATCCGGAGCAATGAGGATCATGTGGGAACCGAACCTCTGCAACACTCGAGGAATGACGGGGACTGGAGGCAAAACGTACAGCAGTGGGACTGACCAATCCACCACAAACGCGTCTTCTAAGGCTCCTCTTCGAGGAAATTCCCTTGAGCAGAATCTCACACTTCTGGTTGACACTGGTGGTGAAGAGATCCACTTGCAGGGTTACCCAAAGGGTGAAGATCTCCTGAAAGACTTCCCGAGCAAACTCCCACTCGGGGGAGACCGCGCTCTGCTTGCTCAGAGAGTCCGCCGCTGCGTTGTCGTCTCCGGCCAGATGAAGTGCTCAGATCGAAATTTCCTGCTGGATGGCCCAGAACCAGAGCTGCATTGCCTCTCTGCACAACGGAAGTAACCCTACCGCCCCCACCCCCTTTTTTTGTTGAGGTAATGCATGGTCACTATGTTGTCAGTCATGATCAGGACACCCTTCCCCTGTACAGCGGGCAGAAACGCCTACAGAGCTAGCCCGATGGGCCTCAGCTCTAACAAATTGATGTGGAGTCTGGACTCCGACAGACCAACAACCGCTGGCGGTCAAGTCGTTGGCATGAGTGACCCATCCTGTGAGGGAAGCATCCGTCAAAACAGTCACCTCCGGCCAGGGCTGCCAAAACGGTCCCTCCCCCCCTCCCTTATCAGGTTCCCTTCGTTGGCCCACCAGAGAAGATCCTGGGAGACCGAGAATGGAATCTGAACGGGATCCGACATCTTGCCTGAGAACTGTGACCACTACATCTTGGGCGCCCACGGCAGGGATATCATCCGCAGCTGGGCCTCTGGCACCAGAAAAATGCAGGATGCCATGAGGCAGAGCAACCTAAAGAATTCAAAAGCCGGGAGACTCTGGGCATGTTGAAACTTGTCCACCATCTGCACAATGTGATGAGCCCTTAACCTTGGGAGGCGAACACTTCCCCAAGGACGTGTCCAACACAGCCCAGATGTACTGGAGTTGTTGGGAAGGTGTCAGGTGCGACTTCTTGAAATTCAGGGAGAAGCCCAGCATGTGAAGGGTGATGAAGGTGACACTGATATGATCCAGCTCCAGCTCAGGAGAGCGCACCCAGATCAGCCAGTCGTCCAGGTAGGGGTAGACGTGAATTCCCCCCTCTCCCCCCTCGCCTGAGGTACGCTGCCACCCACACCACCACCATGAGCTTGGTGAAGACCCTCGGGCGGAGGTCAATCCGAACGGCAGGACCCGAAACGAAGTGCGAGTCGCAAGCCGCAAACCTCAGGTACTTCCTATGCGCGGGATGGATCGGCACATGGAAGTAAGCATCCTTGAGGTCCAGAGACACCAACCAATCCTGAAGTTGAAGGGCCTGGAAGACTTGAGAAAGTGACCATCTTGAACTTGTTCTTCCTGAGAAGTTTGTTCAACCAATGCAAGTCCATGATGGATCTCAATCCACAGTCTTTCTTTGGGATAAAAAAATAAGGGTAATACCATCCCTTGTTCCTCTCTGCTACAGGCACCAGTTCTATAGCGCCTTTTTCCAGCAGGCTCAAAATTTCATGCGCAAGGAGCGGATTCGGAAGCTTCAAAGAGAGTTTCCCGGGTGGATTGTCCTGAGGCCGCTGAAGGAAGGGAAGGCAGTAGCAGTGGGCCTGGTATCCAGAACCCACGCATCTGAAGTAATGGCACGCCATTCTTCGAGATGCTGAGACAGTCTGCCCCAACCGGCGAACCATGAGACATGGCCTCACGACTGTTTGGAAGTGGCTGCGGCAGTGCCTGAAGGCAAAGAGGCAGCTGCCTGAGCTGCTTTGGCACCACAATTTCCTCGACCACCACGGGTACTTTTTCTCTGGTCCCTTTGACTGGCGGCCCCTCTCGTCCTACCAAAAGAGGAGTAGTAACAAAAGGAACCTCCCCTCCACTACTGTCCCCTAGGACGAAAAGGCGGAGGTTGATGCACAGCAGCACTTAAAGATTTCCTGGCAGCTTTTGAGGTCTGCAACCTCAAGGCTCTTGTCAGCCTTGCTGCCAAACAAATGTGTGTCATCAAAGGGCATATTGAGAAGACGGGCCTGCACATCCGGAGCCAACCCAGACTTCCGCAACCACGCAAATCTGCGGATAACCGTGCTCGCAGCCATGGATCGGCTAACACTGTCGGCCGTATCCAAACCCGACTGAAGGCATTCACACATGGCATCCTTGCCGTCCTGCACGAGAGCAAGGAACCCATCCCTTTTTTTCACTTAATTTGTATTGAACATTGTTAGACAGGCAAAGACCATTGACCATAATACTTAAACACTTCAAATAAGAACAGAGAACAAAACCCCCGCCCCCCCAAACCACCTCCCACCCATACTTAAAAGAGGCTCAAACAAACATTATGGATACAAGAAAGAAACAAGAAAAATAAACACAACGTAAGAGAACAAGCAACAGTGCAAAGTAATCGGGCTGACATTTTGGGTTCACTACTAATCTTACACCACTGGCAGTTAGGGCCAAGAAACAGGAAAAATATGTAAATCAGACAGCACTTGGAGCAGAGGCCTCAGTCTCATTGAACCACAGTCCTTGTGCAAAAGCACCACTATCCAGTCTTGCAGGAAGGCACTCATCGCATCGTGAACCAAGGCTGTCAACTTCTTACAAGTAAAAATGACAGAGCTTAGCTAGCCAGTCAGCTCTGGATGGAACCCCTCGGTGTTATGCTGGAAATGCATCGCAGGGACAGGGCCTCCGTATCCTTGTCCCTTACTGCCTTTTTATCGTGTGTTCGGTCGTGTTTTCCGCGCAGGAGTTCATGTGGGACTCCTGGCGGTGCAGCTCTCTTTTGGTTTGGTGAACAGACCCATGGGATACCCTTACGGCACACATGGGGGGGGGGGGGGGGGGGGGGAACAACCCTGTGCCCCTCGTGTATGTTTTTGGGCACCTATGGGTGGCCCGCAGAGCAGGGTATGGGCTGGTGGCAGCTCCATGCTGAATTTGACAGGTGCTCAGAGTATCCTCCATTTTGGGATACCCCGACCCTGCCATTGGAATCAGTCGATTCCTGATGGAAAAAAAGATGGCCCCTGTGGCCTCTTGCTTTCCATTGCCTGTTACCTTGTTTTCCCAAAGTCCTGGGAAGCCCTGACTCTGTCCCTTCCCACCTGACAGGCTGTTGGGTGGAAGTTCCATATATGGTGTTGTGCAGTGCAGTCCAGTCTGGCTGGAGCCTTCCCAGTAACTGTATGTTGTGGGTACACCCTGTGGGTGGGACCTGGGTGAATGGAGTGTGACCAATATGCACTTCTTGTGGCTGTCTGGTTTCTGGAATGAGAGACTGAGACAGCCCTGCCCGAAACTGGCCTGAATGCAGTGTGTAGTGTTGAATGGCTGGGTACTTGTCCCAATCCACATTCCTTGTTGTGAGTGTCTGAGAGGGAGGAGGATGGCCCGAATGCCCTTCTGTACGATTGGCTGTTGAGTGCGACCCAACAGTGTGGATGAGAGCCAAGATAGTATGTCTGGGGACCTCTCACCACTGGAAATTGTTCAGAAGCTGTGTCTACACTTGAAGAGTAACTGGCACTGCTGATCCTCGACGCCCAGCTGGAAGAAGACGACTTGCTTTTGCATTTGCTTCGACCTGATCTGAAGGCTGCCAAATTCATCGAAGACTGATCCGAGAGAGGACCTGGTAAAGCGCCCTCTTCCTGTGCTCCGAGGGACCATCGAGCACCGCTAACATTTGCAGAAGCTCGCTGGAAGTCAGACCCTCTACAGGCTGCCGACCTGAGATGGGACGGCTGAGGAGAACGAAGTGAAGCACCCGGACTTCGCCGCTGTCGAAGTCCATTGCCGTCAACCAGGGTTCGCAAGTTTGTGTAACTGCTGGAGGCCCGTCGAAGTTGTGTTGCCCAGACGCGGGGACCACTTCACGCCGTGCCGCCGACGACCTGAGCCGCCCGCTCCTTTGCCTAAGAACATTTGAATCGAAGGACTCCCTTGTCCGCAACGTCGACCGCTTTGTCCTGCCGGAGAAAGTCAAGGCCGCCGACGCACCGAGGAGAATCCGCCGGTGGGTTTCCCACCACCCAGAGACCACAAAGACTTTGACGACCTTGCTGGGCCACAGTTCTTCAGAAACTCTTTGCGGTCGTGAACAATCAATCGCCGAGGTGCCCTGCACACCTCATCCTCGCAGGACGTCGCCGACTAGCACCGCCTGGATCGACGTTGTGGTCTCGGCACCCTCGAACTTCAGACACCGTCGACGCCAAGTTCACCATCTTCGATGCCTCTCGACGATCCGTGGCTCCTGCTTTAAAGGGAGTCACTCAAGAAGGATCCGTTGACGCTTCTTCGAAGAACCCTACTCCACCAGGTACATTGGGGATAAAAACATAGGAGAGAACAAGACTATTGAGCAATATATGGACTGGGCTTGTGCTATATCTTTATTTTACAGGTTGCCGACGGTGGTGGGGGGGGGGGGGGGTGATCTCCACACAGAATTGTGCTTAAGGGTAGCGGCCAGTACTCTGCCTATTGTTTCAACCATCTTGCTTTCCCTCCTATCTCTATTGCTAGTTTCCTTGTTATTGATCTATGTGACATTCTAACAGTATAGTTGATGCACTTTAATGAGATCTGATAATATTGGTGGTACCACTTTAGAATTGTATATATTTACCATTGTTGATTTCCGAGTACAAAGTGTGTTACTGTGATCATGTACATACCTTTGAATATTAATTATATAAAGACTTTTCAGTAATACAGTGTGTGGACATTCCTTTGTGGGGGTTCGGGGACTACACTGTACTTAAGAACCAGCCCGCATCACCTGAGAAGCTAGGCCTTGATTGCTCGTCCACTGTTACCGACTAGAGAATCTTGGCTGGGGTCCTCTGTGCCTCTCCTCTACCATATAGAGAGAGCAGAAGTACAGGCACCCCCCACCGGCATCTTTACACTCGGCTCCGCCACTTCTGGGCCAGGGCCAGCCTCCCCACCCTCAACATGGCCTGGACCACTTTCGGATAGACGACTCAGATACTGGGGAGGTGAACCCAAGCAGGTGGTCAATAGGGCATAGGGGAATCGAGAGGCCCACCATTCCCTTAATCCAGCTCAAGAGCTCCGACCAAAAAATGTGCACAAGGGGGCACTCCCACCAAGAGCCCCTCTGGCCGCATTCCCTGGGGCAAAGGGGGGGAGGTACCACAGAACATCTTAGACAGCATCTCCGGGGAAAGGTGCCAAGTGTGGAGGATCTTGAAGTTCTGCTCCATAGCCGCCATATACAGGGAACCAGATAGAAGCCCCCCACACAGCCTAGGCCAGACATCCTCTAACGGTTCACCCCACTTTTCCTCCCAGAACTTTCTAAAACCCTGTCTACCCTCCACCTGGGCTGTAATTAAAATGCTGTAAATCCTGGAAAGGGAACCTCTCCTCGTAGTAGCGCCCACCAACTAATTTTCCAGGGGTTTGAGGGGGCGCATCAAGGACACCCCCCACTTGGGGTCAGTCAAAAGGCCTTTCACATGTAGAAAGTCAAAAATTGAGATCGGGTGGTCTCCCAAGAAATTTGCCAAAGTGGGATACTTGATAAAAACACCATTCTGGAATAACTGCGCAGCCCGCTCTAGTCCCATATCAGACCACTTCTGGGTATCCTTGAATCCCCTCTTCCCCAGATCAAAAGGAGGGCCCCATAAAGAAGACAGGGGAGAGGGCCAGGAAGAAAGGGGTGCATTGGACCCATCTTGTCTCGATAGGGTCCATAGGACAGCCAATGTCAGATGGGTTCGGACCCTCTTCGGGAGGTCTGCCGCCGGGGCAGACAATAAGTCTCTTACTTTCCTAGGATGAGTGTGGCCATCCTCAATATATGACCAGTAGGTTCGCACCTCGTCCCTCATATGCTCCAGCATCACCCTTGCAATATAAACGGAAGTCCGGGAGTCCAACGCCCCCATGGGACTTCGGCAAGGTTAAGGTGGCCAATTTGACTCT
Source organism: Ambystoma mexicanum (assembly GCF_040938575.1). Lineage (NCBI taxonomy): Eukaryota > Metazoa > Chordata > Amphibia > Caudata > Ambystomatidae > Ambystoma > Ambystoma mexicanum. Next base: position 133,749,871 of record NC_090936.1, on the reverse strand, counting down.
TGGCCTTTTCCCCGTTCCAGATAAAGCGCAGCGCCATGGATTGCAGAGTTCAGAAAAACTAATCTGGAATCACAGTAGAAAGGGCCGAGAAAAGATACAAAAGGCGGGGTAAAATTTTCATCTTTAGGATACCATGCGTCCAAACCATGTGAGCGTCAGAGGAGTCCAACGCTTCAGGTCTGAACGTATCTTAGCGAGGACCGGAAGAAAATTAAGCTCAAAACAGGTTTCCCAAATCTCTCGGAAGCAAAACCCCCAAATATGGCGTGGCCACGCGCTCAACTCTAATACCTCCCATCTGATCCTTCCTGTCAATGGACCTGTCGAGCGGACCCATCGGCATGAGAGATGACTTTGCTAAATAAACTTGAATTTTTAGACCCGAAAAGACCCCATACGAATGAAGATTCAAGAGGGCTGGAAGGGAGTGGTCCACACTGGTCATATAGACCAAAATGTCATCCGCAAATAGAGATAGCTTAAAGTCTACATCCCCACAGGCAATCCCAGTAATCCGGCGGTGTTGCCTTATAGCTATAGCCAAGAGCTCCAGGGCAAGAGCGTACAAGAGGAGAGATGAGGGACAACCCTGTCGGGTTCCACGGGAGAGGGAAAACGGGGCTGAGACCACTTAGTTAACCGAAACCCTGGCAGATGGGGCATTATATATAGCGGATATCCACCCAGAAAATCTTACCCCTAAACCCATCTTTCTCAGGACTTTCCCCATATAGGACCATTCCACACGGTCAAAGGCCTTTTCAGAATCCAACAACATCATGTAGGCCTGCACATTGCTACTACCCACTTCATGCATCAAACCAAGGGTCTTCCTGATGTTGTCAGAGCCCTGCCTCCCAGGGATAAACCCGACTTGGTCTCCATGTACAAGTAAGGGGAGATGCTGGGCCAACCTAGTCGCAAGGAGTTTCGGCAGAATTTTTACGTCCAAATTTAATAAAGAAATGGGACGATAAGACTGACAATTCAATGCGTCTTTCCCCTTTCTAGGGAGAACCACTATACAAGCCGAAAGCATAGATGGCGGGGGAGTTTCCAAAGGGTAAGCACCTCGTTAAAGTTCCGATAAGAAAGGGGCCAGAGCAGAGCCGAAGGACTTGTAAAAGAACCGTAAAGTCATCGTCACCAGGGGCAGTCACCCCCCCCCCCCCCTTCATAGAGCTAATAGCATCTAACACCTCTTGAGGTGTGATAGGCCTCTCTAAAGGAGCTGCTATCTCTGACGGGAGGCAATGTATCGGGAGAGAATCAAGAAACTGATCGCCTCTGGGCTCACCTCTATGCACTCTGAGGTATAGAGGCGCTCATAGAACGCTCGGAATTGTTCTGCTATCACTAGGTTATCTAGACACATTTCGCCCCGGGGAGACGCAACGTGTCCATCCTCTTACTATTTCTGAGAGACCGTAGTCTCCAGTCCAGAATTTATCCGCTTTCTCCCCCTTCTCCATATATTTTTGCTTGAGGAGAGACAGTTTCCTCTCAGTTTGCCCGACCATAAGGGAGGCCAGTTTTGCCTTAAGCTGTTTTAGTTCAGCCCATCTACCCGGAAGCATCTGAGAATGGAGCTTACCCCCTGGTTGCATCTCCTCCATCTTCTTTCTGAGGGACAACTCCTCCCCAGTCCTAAGCCTCTTCCTAGCCGCACCCAGCCTAATCAGGACCCCACGAATCGTAGCCTTGAAGGCTTCCCATGCTCCCACTTTCCCTACCTCTCCATTGTCAAGTTCGAAGAACTCTGATGTTCGCAGAGGGGAAATGAGAGATCTCCCTATCTTTCAGCAAGAGGTCATTACAAGTCCACTTTAGGGGCATAGGGTGACCCGGAGAGATACCCACTTGAACCCGGACCATGTCGTGGTCCGACCACGGGACAAGCTCCACCCCGAATCCCGTAAAACAGTCCCGCAGGGCCCTGTCCAGCAAAATATAATCAATCCTTGAAAAGGACGAGTGTGGGTTGGAAAAAAAGGGGTTCTGATCAGGACTGGTCGGATGAGAATCCACCAATCCCAAGGTCTCATTAGTTGCCAAAAATGATGCAGCCATTCTCTTCTGGACTTGCAGGTCTATACACGGGTGAAGAGGCTTCCTATCCCATTCGGGGTTGAGCAGCATGTTAAAGTCACCCCCCCCACCCCCCAACCAGGAGAAGCCCCTCCGCAAAACCCGTGATCTTCGTTTTTGTCTCCTCCCAAACGTGGTCCTGGGCTTCATTTGGGGCATAGATAGACACCAGGGTGACACCTTTCTTCCTCTCAGCTCCCCCTTCACCATTACGTATCGGCCATTTGGATCTGCTCGGTGCGCTCGCGCGCTGAAGTGGGCTCTGGGGAAGACCAAAATCGCCACACCACTTCGCTTGGTCGGGGCGGTTAAGCTCACCTGGCTTCCACAGGGACGTCGATATGAACTGGACAGCTGCGGTCTCCACCAATGTGATGCGTAGTGCCGAGATGACAGACTGGACTGGCCCACCTAGCTTAGTTTACTTGGCCTGTAAGAGTATTCTTCTGCAAATGGAGAAAGGGAATTAACCACCCGTGGAGTTGAGTGTAAATCTCCCCAACCCCCGCTGTTCTCCCCACTGATCACCTTTAATGTCCCCTCTTATAGTCTCACCTGATGGTTTGGAAAGATGAGCTCTCCATCCTGCATTGAGTGTAGGGGCGCGTAGATAACCAGTTGCTTCACTGGTTCAAAGGAATTGGCGAGTTCCAGAATAATATTGACTTAGATTTCCGGCAAAACGCCGTAAGTATATAGTTCGTAAGAGTTCAAATGTCTGACTTTCACTCTTGTCCTATTCCTTGCCGGTTGCAGCTTGACCCTAGCGAAGAGTTCCTCGTGGCAACCGGTAACATTCAGGTAAGGATTTGTATTATCCAACACAGTTCGATAAAATAATGTCAGTATGTAACCTGTTGCTTTCTCCCTTATTCAGGTGCTGAGAGAAATTATGAAGTCTCGGGGCATAATGCCTCCGGCGATAAAATTAGGTAAGTCTATTGTGGTGAGAAGGATACCCCTTGTTTGTCCCTTTGTTTCACCTTGCTGTCCTTTTGTTCCCCTTAGGGGCCGGGGTGCGGCGAAGATGCGGTGGAGGCTGCGCCGACCCGTGAAGAGGAATAGTACCCCTGGCTGTAAAATCAGGTAAGTCTATGGGGGGTAACTAATATTGCCTCTGTTTATTCCCTTGGCTCACCTTGCTGTTCTTGGGTTCCCCTTAGGTGCCGGAGTGCGGCGGGAACATGCAGAAGGAAGCGGTGGATAGCGAAGATGCTGCGAAGGCCGGTGAGTTCAGCGCGGCATTGCAGCAGGCGAGGCGACGCGCATAAAATAACCTTTCTTCCAGCTCGAAAGCACGGTGGATCGGGAATTCAGGTAAGGATTAAAGGTATTGCTCTTGTTATAACCTTTTCTCCTTCTTTCGCCCTCTTTCTAGGAGCTCCAGACTCGAGGCGGGCGTGGCAGAAGACTGGATGCAGACTTGCAGGCACGGTGAGCGTTACGCTGCTGGATGCAGAATAACTAAGCGTGTGCTGCTCTTCGGGTGTGGTTTAAATAGCCTCCAAAGTAGTCCCAGGTAAGTATTCCTCCTCGACCTCACCAGAGTAAAAAATAGTCCCTAGGTAAAGAAGTCCCTTCCAAGCCTCTTTTGGCTTGGAGCTCTTGCAGCATGGTCTGCATTAGGTAAGTTTTAATCTATGAGCCTGGCGCCATAGACGCCAGGACTGCACCCAAATAGCCCCTAGAAGGGGTTGTTGGGCTTGCTTGGAATAACTTGATGCCTGCTTCCGGGGTTTATTAAATTCCTTCAGCAACAGTGATCTCTTAGACGGGGTATTCAGGCGCCGAACATTTAGAGACCCCAAAGTCAGTGAAAAGAACAGGGCAGCCATTAAGTGAGCACATACCACTGCCGGGCCCTATGAAAGGGGCAGAGTGCCAGACCTGTCCCACCGGGCATCTTTTCTAGTAGGTTCCCACATGCAATACCTTTCAAAAAACTGTCTCCTGACCAAAGATTGTGAACGATAGTGAGCCCAAAAGGATAGAACTTCAAAACCCCAACATGAGCTTGGTAACAAACATCCCCATTTCCTAAGTACAAACCAGAACCAAACCGTCCACCTCCCCAACCCCCAGCCACTGCCCACTACAACCCCTCCCCGCCGAAACCAACCCCTTCCCTCCCGCACCCATCCCTTCCCCGAGCACCTGGAAAGACTGCGACATCCAACCGCCACCCCCCCCCCGTACCCCCCAGGCCGCCAGGCCTCACCTCCACCGGGGTGAATCACAATTGTCGGATGCATGAAATTCTGAGCCCCCCCCCCCCCCCTAGCACAACCAGCATAGACACATCTTAAGCCTCTTCCCCCTTATCCACCACCCCCGACACCTCCATAACATGGGACACAGCCAACCAAGAAGAACTTTTCATAGGCCAACACCAGACCCCCCCCTCCCCAAGCGTTGATGCACACAATTCAAACCAACCAAGACCCCAACTTCCCAGTTAAGTCACTGGCTGTTCTGGGGAATGAGGAGCCACTTTTCTAAATTTTCTATGACCTCGGACACGGCAACGCACTGCACTCTGCAGGGGAGGGTCACAATCTCTTTTTCCCTTATTCCCTTCATCCAGAGCCTTTCTCCAGTCACTCTCTGGATGTCCGACTCCGCAACCAGGGAGTACTTAAAGCCATCGAACTCAAAGGAGAGGGAGAAAGGGTGACCCCCATCTATATCTCACCAACCTAGAGTGCAGCCACCTCGTCAAGGGTCCACAAAGTCTCCGACGCGCGAGGGTGAGCACCGAGAGGTCTTGAAAGATCGATATTTTAGCACCCTCCCAGTCCAAGGGACCTTTCCTACGTGCCAGATCAAGAATCTTGGTTTTCTCCATATAGTAATGAAATTTCACCAGGACAGATCTAGGGCCACCAGGACGTCCACCCGCTCTATGGGCTCCATCAATGGTAGGTTCACTGGTATTTTCACCTTCAAACAGGGTGCTTATGATTGCCTTGACCCCTTTCAATAAGTCAAGGGGCGTCTACCGCTCCGGAACCCCAAGGAACCTAAGGTTGGAGCGTCGCTCCCAGTTTTCAAGGTCGTCCAACTTGATGGTAATCTTCTCCTCCCTTCTCTCCAATTCTGCTAATCTCATGTCGAACTGCATTTCAAAGAGGTCAGCCGAGGTCTGGTTGGCCTCGAGCGTCTGGACTCGATCCTCCACTGAGTCCATCTTCTTGTCAAGGGAGTCGAGTCTTCTGTCTATGTCTGCCCTGAAACCGCGAATTTCCTCCAACAAGGCAGCCATGCTACGACTCATTGATTGCAAGTCCATTTCCCCTGGACTACTCTAGGCCTGCATGCGTTCCTGCTCTCGGAAAGGTCAGGGGCTCGCCGAAACCTCTGTAGAGCCTGCGCCCAGTCCATCCAAAGTGCCAGCGAGCACCCACAACCTGCGCACCGATGCCCGCTCTCCCCCACGGCTCTCTGGAAACCCACACCAGACCAGCCCCAGGCCACGTCAACTCCAGTGGCCCAGCCCCGCTCCGAGCCGATCCAGGGGGCCTCAGGAGAAGGACTGGCACCACCAGACGAGCTATACTTGATTTGCCGCTCACTGAGGCTGGGCCAGCAGCCGGGGGCACCCAGCTCCACCAGCAGGGGGGGGCAGATATACTTGCGCAGGAAGGTAGACTTAGGAGGTAGCCTGCGGCCAAGTAAGACTGCTGAGCTGCTGCAAAACTACCAGGCTGAGCGCCCTGAAGCTAGCTCTAGGACCCTTACTGAGGTGGAATTTTTAAAAATGGTATATGTCTTTTTTCCTTTTTTGTGGTCTCTCCTTTCGTTTTCCTTCCCTGAAGTGTAACACCAGACCCTCAGTCCAGCCAGACAAAAATCCACAGGGGAGGGCTTGGGGGGGGGGGGGGGTGGAACGGCCACCCACTCCACTGTTGCTCCCTGTAAGTGGAAGAGGCACCCCCCCAGTCCACGAACCGCATGCGGGGGATCAACCCAGTCACCCTGCCCAAAGATGGGAGATGGCCCCAACCAGCTGCTCTCCAAGACTCGCTCCAGCAGCACTACACCAACCTCTCAGGCTTCACAGACCGGGCCCCGGTGGGCGGGATCCTACACCCCTCCATCTCCTCCTCCTCCTCCCCCTGTTCCCCCTGCTCCCCCTGCTCCTCCCCCCTGCTCACCCTCGGCAGGAGGGGCGTATTTCCCCTGGGTCGAAACACCTCACTGGGCTGCACTCACTCACTGGGTGTCGATCGCTTCCAAGCACGGACAGACAGCAGCCACACCGCACCTCGTCGGCCTGCATTGAGCATCCAGCTCGTCCCCTGCTGCTGGGTATCGTATACCATTCGGCAGGCGAGCTCCCTGCTCTCAGGAATCCCCGACCCGCGAGAGCTTGAGAGAGGCTCCTGCCCCTCCCCCACCGTCAACTGGGAGGACACTTCTCGGTTCTCTCGGCCGGCATGGCCACACTGGCGGACCCGCTTGCGGCAGCAGCAATGGGCCCTATAAGGCTCCGGCACCCTCAGGCACCAAAAACACACCCCGCCGCCACACTTCAACGCCAGGAGCCCTTGGAAGGGGTCAGGGGTCGGTTCCTGCAGTTATGGGGGGCTCAATTTCTAAAAATAAGACACCCCGGGACGGAGACCAAACGAGAGTGATCAGCACATCTCGGCGCCCCCTGGCGGCTCCCCATCCCTTTCTTATCCCTCGGAAATAGGCTCAGTCCGCCAAAGAAACAAAATTCCAGTGTGTGAAAACCTTGCCACGGCACATGTGGAGTTGGCCGATTTCAGGGCCATGCTCCCAGCAGAAAATACCTTCCGGGCCCAACCGTTGAATCGCTTGTCATCCCTATCCAGAGGGATGGTTGGGTATACCGCCTGCCTAGAGGTGGCCGTAGCCGCCTGAACCACCAAACTATCAGGAGTGGGGTAAGATGAAAGGTAGCTGGGGGTGGGGCGGGGGGTCGCTAATGGAAGGGCGGTATTTCTTGGTCAAAGACTTAACAGCCGGAAGCGATTCAGCTGCCACCCTTTTCTCTAAGTCAGAGGTCTTCAAACTGTGGGGCGCGCACCCCCAGGGGAGGGCGGCCACCTCCTAGGAGGGGGGGGGGGGCACCAGAGCCCAGTATGAAATGTAAAATATATATATATTTTTTTTTTTTTTAGATTGGGGGAAATGGGAGGGGGCAGCTCACATGGTCAGACTGGACCATAAAACGGTCTTAGGCACCAATGAAAACATGGCCAGCAGTTGCAAATAGATATTCAGTCCTTTAATCACAGACTGTTTGAATAGTACACAAGGGGTTTTTTATTCAAATGTAAACAAATTGTGATATTTAAAGAATATTTATTCAGCAACAATGGTCAAAACTACTAGCTGCATAGTGAAGCAACTCCTCAAACTGGCCCACATTGGCCAAAAAAAGTGGCCCATTTTGATTGGCCTACAGGGTACAGTCATCGCCCTATTGCCCTATAGGCCAGTCCAAGCCTGCCGACTCATCCCTAATGGGTGAGGGGGCGTTCACCCACTGGCCACCTCACCCATTATGGAGGAACCGAGGAGCCAGCCCAGTGAAACACTGAGCACTCCCCTCTGCTGCTTTTTCCAGCTGAGAGCGCTCCTGGGCTGGCAGAACTGTCAAAGGGAAACACTGTTTGCCTTTGACAGTTCATTTCCCCAGCCGCACATGATCACTGAGCCATGCAACGTTGGGGGTGTTTTGCTTCGCCAGCCTTTGCATAGCTCATTGGAAATGCTGGCTGGGGCACTGCATGTATGTATGTGCGAGGGGGTGCTCCTGCGCCTCCTCGCACATATGGGCAGAGCAACCTGGAGTGAGGCATTTTAGCAACCATGTGCAGGCCCCTGCAGAAGGTAAGTTCATGGCGATTTATTTTTTATTTAAGTGTGTATGGATGTGTGTATGCTTGTGTTATGGGACTGTGGTGGGTGCAGGATGGCCGGCAGAACTGGGATAGTGGTGGGAGTATGGTGGGGAGAGCTCAGGGTCTGTACTGGGAGTAGGGTGCGGTGACGGCACGCAAAAGTTCATAGCGATTTCTACATACTGTCCATCCGGCACTTTTAGGGGGGCCCGGCCTGCCCAAACTTGGCTCAGTGGGGCCAGAGCCAAAAAAGTTTGAAACCACTGCTCTAAGGTAAGATGAACCGGCAAAACAGGGTCAGAGGAAGGATCTTGATCCAAGATGTCAGTCAGATCATCCTGCACAAAGTCTTCCGGAGGACTAGACCAGCCCAGATACTCTGAGACTCGCGCCATGAGTCTCCTATAAGAAGACTCTGCATGAGCCCCTGGCTCAGGTCTACCAAAGTCCACTTGCATCATGGATGGACTGCCTCAACTCCTCCAATTGACTCCCCAGAAAAAAGTGGAGCCTCAAGGTCCCCAGGTTCCTCAACCTTAGACCTTTCCTCCTCTTCATAAATATCATCTAGAGGGAGTTGAAACCCAGGTCTGGGACAGAAGAGGGCGTGGAGGCCAAAACCGGCCTCACAGACTTAAACGTAGCCTTCCTCAGAGGATCCACGATGTCCAGGTACTCCAACAGCAAATTTGGAGAAAAAAATCCCTGAAGGCGCTGAAGGCTTAGGTGTCGACACAGGTGCCGAAAACGCTGTGGGCTAATACGATGACAAGGAGTCTATGCCTGCCCCAAACCCTCAAGAGGTTGCTGCGGTCTCGCTGGAGACGAGTACAGAGACCTAGAGACATGTCTCTTGCGACCTTTCGATTCCTTGTCCGTACGGGACCTCGACGGCTCCCGATGTGTCGCGTCGCGAACCCGAGCCCGAAGGCATGCGAGCCACGGAACGAGACTGATCCTGGCTGCCTTCGTCAGAAGGCGCGACCGGAGTCCTGCGATTGAAAAAAAAAAAAATCGGCATCATGGATTTCTTAAACGTCACTCATTCTTCTGGAGTCGAGGACTTTGTAGGGCACGTAACATTCCTCGAGGCACCATCCTCCAAGGAGGACAGTAAAGGCGACTGCGGTTCCTCGAGTGCGAAGACGAGTGGCGGGAACCACTCGGGACCAACATCCCCAGGAATCCTTCGGCGCAGAGTCGCCCCTCGAGTCATCAGTGGAAACCCCCTTGTACTTGGAAGTACAGGACAGGCTTTGAGCCCTTACCTGGAGCTTCCCCTTCCGCAAGGCCTTGGCAGTCAGCGACTGGCATTTTGAGCAGTTGTTGGTGTTATGCGACTCGTCAAAGCACCACAAACCAATGCGGTGGGGGGGGGCGGTGGGGTCAGTGAGCGACCTCTTCGACTTGCAGTCCCGGCAGGTCTTAAAGCCAGAACGCAGAGTCAGAGGGTTCAAAGAGAAAGACATCTTCTACGAAGAAAACACACGAGGTGTGCTGAGTCTCACGAAGTTAACAGGTTCGCAGAAAAAAACGAACTGAGGCTACGGGCACCGTGCGTCCTATTTATAACATCCTGCAACGTTGCCCTCAGAGGCCTTAGAGAGACATGGACCCCGACGCAGGACGCCCTCTGCTGAAAAGTTTCCAAAGTGCACAGCTGTGGACATTACATGTCAAAGATGTGGAATGAGTTAGAGGACACAATCCATTCAAAATTTCAATTTTAAAGGACAAAAAAAAAAAAAGGTATACCACACATTTGTGTTGAAAGAGAAATTGATCCACAACCTGCCCGAAGACTACATACACTAAATTAGTAACATACTAATACTAAAACCCCTCTAATTAGTGTAGCAATAACTTGTGCAGCTGAGGAAAGTTGCATGGTTTAAAATATAAATGGACTACTCATTCCACGTGTACGCACTATATAGGGGGACAAACTTTCAGCACATAATGGAGGAAACCACACAAGGAATAGCGTAATTTAAAATAATGCCAGCAAAGAATAACAAATGAGCAAGTTGCCCATGAATACCTCATAAAATGCATCGTCCAACTGTGCATTACTGAATAATGTACATCAAGTCCACCAAGCTTGGCTCTGCTCGTAGAGCATTCATGGCAACTCCCTTCAAATGTACTCCAGTGCACAACAGGCTCCTTTATGACAAAAAACTTGCAATATGAAGTACTGTTTCTACTTACCAAGAGCAGTTTTTGTTTCTGTAGTCGCTTTCATATTGGTAAACGACAGATTAGTAGACATGCTACCGTTTCCGTTAGATAATATATCTAATGATTTTGCTCCAGTGCTTGCACCAAATCCAGAAAATCCACCTGAAGTTGGCAAAGCCAAACCTTTAAACCCTTTAAAAGCTCCTCCACTTTCAGTCTGAAAAAAAAGAAGTGTATTAATAAATAACAGGACAGAATACAAATTGTGAAAATATTATTGCAAGTATCAAGCCATAAACCCCGCAAAAGCATTCAAGAGAGTGGATCAGACCTTTTTACTAGACTTGAGCAGCTAAAAGAAATAAAATGTATAAGGAAACGTGTTAAAAATGCTTGAGCAGCTAAAAAGGAAAGTGCTTTAGACGGACAGGAAACAAACTCGGCACAAATGTAGCTAACACCCAACGTGGCTCGAGCTTCAAATTCTGTAAAGATTTTAACAAGACTTTAGAACACATCCAAAGATGAGAAGAGACTCATTTTATTTCACCACTTTCCATTCCTCATCTTTAAGTAGTTTCAGTGGCCTCCTGGTTAAAACCGAATTACAAGAGGGTAAATAAATGTACATGTAGAACATTTCATACAGACCATGCTGAAATAGGTTCACAAACGGCAGAGGGAACGTGGAATAGATGAGGACAGGGGCCACAGACCATCATAAAACACATGTTCAAGACAAAAAATATTTCCTATGGGTGGGGGGGTGGGGTTCTCTTCTATAGAGCCATCTCTCCGACATAGGAAGGGTGGGGAGGACAAACTAGAAAGAACGTATACAGACTTTCATGTAGGGATGTTGCGATTTTGTCTCCAGAAATAGTATACCATATTTCTAAACCACAAGATGTCAGGGCAGGTGTTCCAGGGGATGTGGTTGGCTTTGAGAAACTTGCTATGGTTGATCATCCATGCAACAAGCATGTTATTAACCAATGTATCGATAGGGGAACTCAAAGGAATAGTGGCATAGGCAGTTTCTCACCAGAAAGAATGATTAACTTGAGTCAGATAGGATTATTGAAATGTGTGTAGATTTCAGCCCAGGAAATATGGGCTTGGCAGCAGTCCAAGCAATAGCTATGTAGCATATGACTTCATATTGGTCTCCAGCATTCCAAAAGGAGCAGCAGGAGGGTTACCCCCCCACACCCTGCCCCCTTCAAAAACACATTTTATTTCGATAAAGTAAAAGAAATAATGTAACTACATGTACATCTTAGTTTTATTCAAGTCTGGTAACCGCAATCTAAGCTGCATTCTTGTGTTCCTCCCCCCAGCTTTACCCCAAACCAGCAGGTCTCGGTTTGATAGATGTCCAATTTAAAAATGTAATTTTGTTTCCCAGAGTTTACATCAGTTTTCTATAGCGATTATTCCTCTATTAAATTCCAGAGCCTGTGGGTTTTTCAGGCAATTCAAGTCTGCTTTTTGGGCTAAACAGAATTATCAAATGTTGCCATGTTCTCCTAAATCCTGAGGTTTTCATTCAAAATCTGCTGTTAGGCAGATTTATCATTGTTCTGCTTCATTCCCTCTCCTAGCGAGAACCCCCAGCACTTTTAGCTGTCAGCCAAACCCCCTTTCGGTAAAATACTGTGACATGTTGCAGAGGAGTGTGCTGGAACTGTATAAAAAGGTGAGGCTTCTAGAGGCTGGAGGAGTGCAAAGCAAGTCGACCATTGGAAGCTGAAGTAATCGAAGATGACCAGAGACGCCTGCAGACCCTTTGCAACGCCGTTAAGCAACCACCGCTGTCCTGACCCCATTTTCTACGCGACAGAGGAGCTCCGAAGAGGACGACTCCTTCCCTTTGGCTGGTGGGAACAACCAGTCCCAAAACAAACTTTGACTTGAACCATCTCCCGAGGTGCTAGGAGTTTCCAGCGCTGCAGAACCCCAATACGAGGAGTCCTGCAGCCCCTTAAGTGCATCCTTGTGGAAAGGCCGATCGGTCTAAATCTTTGCTGATCCCGTAAGGACCCTCCAGAGATCCGATCCAACTTGCCCAGACCCCCTCACCAGAGTGAGGACTGCAGGAAGCTAAGAATATTGACGGGACGATCTGTGTCCTTTGTTGGTGCTGCAGAAAAGGCACCAAAACCACAGAGTGAACCAAGAAGTTGCTGAAAGTTGTGCTGCTGAGAGATTTGTCCGTTGTCCTACCTTTAGTCATCACACATCCACCTGCAGTGCTGCAGGTGCAGCTTCTCCCCCACCTCTCTACACCGTACACTTTGCTTTGGGAAGCAAGAGAAGCACCATCGAAGTGAGTGTAATGACGCCTGCAATATTTGATATATCGCGCACTTCAACAGCCACTGAGGATCGGATCCCCTTCAGGTAGACCCCTGCTCCTCGACAGAAATCAATGTCTGCTATTTTTGAAATTTTAAAATGGCCGGCGCATCGCCGAAGTGCAACACGGCATCTAAACGCGGCTTACCTAGCAACATACAGTATTTGTAACCAATAAAACTCTGCCGGCAGACGGAACCCGGCCCGGTTTCGAAGCCCCTTGTTACAAGTCTCTCCTGTATGCGCCTGTCAGACCGTAGGACCCTGCTTTGCTCTATACACTACTACATTCCCGGCTTTCTACTGCCCATATACTCGCACTGGGTGCTGCACACCCAATTATTGCAGCACACTGGGGTCATGATCCCCGCGCCAGAGATCACTGCATTACCGCTAGAGCATGTGGTTCACCTCAACAGGTCACACTGCCAACGCCCATGACCCGTAGAAGCCTTGAACCTTAACTTCCCTCTGTGCCACAAGGTACTGTTTGCCCTCCGCCAGAGCCTATGTAGGTATCACCTACTACATACCATTCAACCCCCCATTAATCAATGTGTTATGCCATACTGTACTGATTCGACATTTTGATACAATGTATAGTCAATAGCCCGCCTCCTCAGCGGGAGCAGCTACATTTTACATTATATTTCGCCATAATCAATTTAGCATGTTAGTTCTATTTTGTAGCCCACCCCACCCACAAGAGGTGCTTTATTTCTTTAACAACTGCTAATCACCTTTTTGCCTAACTAAACTCACCTTATACTAATTACGTTGGTCTACTAGTTGATCTGAGGACAAGCATTACTTACCATAATAGCATTTCTGATAATTCTATCGGCTTAGATTCACATGCTGTGCATATAGTCCGACATCTAGTGGTAACTGCAGAGTATTGCAGCTCGTCTTGCGAGGATCAAAAGGGGACGTCGACATGGGCATGCCTGTAACACTAGCCTCAACGTGATGTGAGTGTACCCAAAATCCCTGACGCGTCAAGGTCCCTCCGATTGTATTTTTTCTGCCGTGAGGGAGCCTTATGACTTTTGTAAGTGAGTACAGAAAAGAGAAAAGTAGTAAGATGTCTATGTTCCTTCCATCCGAGCAGGGAGGAAGGTTGGGCGCATGTGAATCTAAGCAGATACAATCATCAGAAATGCTATTATGGCAAGTAACGCATGTCTTCTGATGCTTGTTAATCTGCTTAGAATCACATGCTGTGCATAGACTAGCGAGCAGTACCCGGAGTTGGAGGTGGGTTGTGAGAAGGAACAGTAGTGAAAAGATGTCTTAGTACCGCTTGTCCTACCTGAGAATCAGACCTAGAATTAGTGTCTAGGCAATAGTGTTTTTTAAAGGTGTGTACAGAACTCCAGGTTGCTGTCTTGCAAATAGATTCGAGGGGAACATTAGCAATGAATGCTATGGAAGCCCCAGTGCCTCGAGTAGTGTGCTCTAGGCTTGAAGGGCTGTTCTCTTAGCAAGAGTGCAACAGAGTGTGATGGAAATGCCAGTCCACCTTGAGATGGCTGATTTAGAGACAGGGTCCCCTTCTCTACCATGAAAAACAGGTTCGTTTTCCTTAGTGGTTTAGTCTTCTCCAAATAGAACATGACTTCCCTGCGCACATCTAATGTGTGTAGGCTTCTCTCTGCCACGTTAGTGGGATTCTGAAAGAAAGTTGGCAGTTCTATAGACTGGTTCACATGGAACTTGGAAATATATTTGGCCGCAAATCGAAGGCGTGCGTGCAGAACCACCTTCTCTGAACTGTAACCAAAGGGTCTAGGACTGAAAGGGCCTGTAGTTCGCAGACTCTCCTTATTGAAGTGATTGCCACTAGGAAGGCGGTCCTGTAAGTAAGCTTTGAGACTTGCTTTATTCATAGGCTCAAAAGGAGACCCCATAGTCTAGTCAATACCACATTTAGGTCCCATCTGGTAGCTAGGTTAGAAATGGGGGAATTAATCCTTTTAACCCCTTCCATTAAGGCCTCAATAACTGGTATTTTCCACCATGACACTCTTTGTTGTGACGTAGTGTAGGCTGAGAGTGCAGCTAAGTGAACCTTCAGTGAATTAAAAACCAGGCCCGAGTCTAGTAAGTGAGTCAGGTACAACACAATGTTTAGATGAGCAGTCAATGGGATTGATGCTCTTGGAATTGCACCAGATAAGCGCTTCCATTTACTGGAGTAGCAATATCGGGTATTAGGTTTTCTTGCCTCCCCAAGTATGTTCATGCATCTGAGGAAGTTGGAGGTGCCCGAACTCTAAGACCTCAGGAGCCAGGCCGCTAAGTTCAGAGTCTGTGGGTATGGACGAAGTGGCTTCCCCTTGTCCTGAGATAACATGTTGTAAGGGCAAGGCAGTTTCATTGGAGGAGATAGAGACATCTCCATCAGATGCGTGAACCAGGGCTGGCGGGCCACCAATAACAGTGACTGGTTCCTGGTGCATCTTGTGCACAATCTTGTTGAGTAGGGGAAGTCAGGGGGTCGCGGTTGGGGGGTGGGTTTTGGAGTGTAAACAAATTTCCCCGACCACGTTATCCAGAGATAGTTCCCCTTGGATCGGTGGGTCCCCGGAGGCGTAATCTTAGCGTTGTGCATTCTCCAGAGTTGTGAACAAGTCGATCTCTGGGAAGCACCATTCTGTGAAAACGTTGGAGACTAGGTCTTCATGTAGTCACGATTAATACTCTAAGGGCAGCGAGAAGTCTCTGCTGAGTTTGTCCGCTAGAAGATTGAGTTCCCTTGGACCCTGTTGGGACAACAGGAACATCTTGTGTTCAAGAGCCCACTTCCAAATGTTCTGGGACAGTTTGGATAGCCCTGGAGAGTGAGTGCCCCCTTGCTTGTTCAGGGGGTACCTGGCTGTAGTGCCGCCTATGAGGACCAGGATTGTCTTCCCCTGCAACTTTGAAAGGCCTTCAGTGCTTTGAATACAGCTAAGAGCTCTAACAGATTTATATGGTTGGATTCTACCGCAGGTGACCAAATTCTGTGCGCTGTCTGCTGAAGCAGGTGAGCACCCCCCCACCCCGTGAGAGATGTGTCCGTCGTGAGAGTGGCTTCTACTGCGGGGGTGGTGAAGGACTTCCCCTTCAAGAGGTTTTCCCTTGACCACCACTACAGAGAGAATGAGGGCTGCCGAGACAACCCTTAGATCGTCCATTGTCCACTGGCTGTTAAGCCACTCTTGCATGGGACGCAGACGCACCTGAGGCACCAAGTAAATGCAGGATGCCATCATACCAAACAGTCGCATGGCTTTGCGTACAGTCACCTCCCAACTGGCTACATGTTGAGGGTATCAAAACAGCATGTTTTGAACCATCTCGTTGGAGGGGAAGACAAGGCCGTCTTCTTGTCTTGTGTTTGAAATAGAGCTCCCATAAACTGCTGGACTGGACTGGGATTTCTTCTAGTTTGTGGAGGATCCCAGACTGAATAAAAGGTCTATCGTCTTTTGAGTGTTTGACAGGCATGCTTCGTAGGAGTCCCCCGTTATGAGCCAGTCGTTGAAGTAAGGATAAACTGGAATGGATTGTACTGAAAGGGAAGTACTTTGAACCGATAGGTTTTGTCCTCTATCA
This sequence comes from Ambystoma mexicanum, assembly GCF_040938575.1. Taxonomy (NCBI): domain Eukaryota; kingdom Metazoa; phylum Chordata; class Amphibia; order Caudata; family Ambystomatidae; genus Ambystoma; species Ambystoma mexicanum. The sequence continues at coordinate 133,733,771 of NC_090936.1, read as the reverse complement.
TGAACCTTAGGTATTTTTTGTGTATCGGCAACCTTGAAATATGGAAGTATGCATCTTTCATGTCCAATGTTTCCATGTAATCCCTCTGTGTTAGCAGAGGAATTACTTCTTGCAGTGTACCCATACAAAACTTTTGAGGTTTGACAAATTTGTTTGCTGGGCGCAAGTCTAGCACAGGGCGCATGGTGAGATCCTTTTTGGGTACAAGGAAGTACACTGAATAAATACCCTTGTTTACCTGTAGAAGAGGGACAACTTTAATAGCACCCTTTTCCTGCAGGATCTCTACCTCTTGCAGCAGGGTACTGATGTGTTCTGATGTTAGGCGTCTTGATCTGAGGTCTGCATCGAGGTGGTCAGCTGAACTCGAGATGCAGTACCCGTGGGCAACTGTCTTGAGCACCTACTGGTCTGATGCAATCCCCTCCCATGCTTGCAGGAATGATGTTAAATGACCCCCGACCGGGGAGGCATGGGAGGGGACCCGGATCTGGAAGTCATTTTTAACTGGAGGCCGGGGTGCCACAGGGGGTGGAATTACGCCCCCTTCCTTTCCCACAGCGTTGTACCCTAAGTGGATATGTGGTGGTGGCGGTAGATCCCCCGACCAGAGTACCAAATGTTTCCAGAACAATACTGGTTGCGAAGGGAGCAAGAGTAGGACTGCCCATGAAAGGAGAGCCTCCACCCACCTCTCTGCTGAAAGGGCCTCAGTTTGTTTTTACTTATATAGCATGCCCGACCCAGTGGTATAAGGGTGCTAGTAGTAAGAAGACTGTTACATATTGCAGATCATACAGAATAGTACATATGATACATGATACAAGGCAGGAAATTCAACTAATGCAATAGTCTAAACATAAGTACAGTCATGAATGAGAAATGGGAGCATATATGGGCAGTCTGGGTGCATGGCTGAGAGGGGAATGGGTTAGTTCTTATTGACTAGCCAGGTGATACTACTTCTGAATTTTTCGAATACTTGGATGGATTTGATGTCCTGTGGGAGTGTGTTCCATAGTTGGGTGGCCAGGACCGGGAAGCTGGAGCCGCCTGCTCTTTTGAGGTTGTATCTAGGACCCACTAGGCAGGAGGTGTTGGTGGATCTCGTAGTGCGGATGGAGGATCTCGAGGTGAATTTGTCAGTAAAATAAGGTGGGGCTCTGTGGTTTAGTGCTTTGTAGGTAAGGCAGAGAGTTTTCAGGTCAATTTTCTCTTGTATGGAAAGCCATTTGCAAAAGGTTGCTGAGATGTGCTCTCTTCTGGGTATGTTTAGGGCGTCTCCGAGCGCATTGTTCTGCAGTTTATGCATGGCCTTAAGTAGACCAAGTAGAGACTGTTACAATATTCCAGTTTGGACTGTACGAGTGCTCTGGCTAGTGTAAGGCAACTGTTAGGTGACAATAGGGGTCTACACGCCCTGATCAGTAATTTGGTTCAAAGTTTTCAGAGTCTTGTTTTCCTTTTTTGATGTTTCCGGCACCTCGTCAACAGCCTTGCCGAACAAGTTGGATTCTTCCACTGGCTTGTTGATTAAGGATGCCTGGGTTTCTGGCTTGAACCCAGAGTTCTTCAACCAAGCGTGCAGTTTTAGTAGGGTACCCTCGGCTAAAGTCCTTCCTGCTGCCTCAGCAGCGTCTAAAGCATTTTTCAGAATGTTGTGGTTCACCTGCTTGCCTTCAGGTACAATCGCAAGCGAGCCTGCATGGGCTGAGGTACCTCTTGAAGGCCCTCCTGCAGTAGGTTCCATTGACCATCCAAGTAGCTAGCCAACAGTGTAGCATTGTTGGCTACGCGTGTGGAGTATGCTGCTGCAGCAATAGTAACCCTTTTTCCCAGTGCGTACAACTTCTTACATTCTTTATCGGGCAGTGCCTCGCCTGTGGACAAGGGGACACATGCCCTCTTCCTCGCCGTAACCACTAGAGAATCTGGAGTGGCGTGCCCCCTAATGTAGAGTGGGTCAGTAGGGGAAGGGCGAAACAGCTTTTCCACTTGTGGATTGACAGCCCTAGTCTGAGCGGGCATTAACAAGGATGGAGCACAGTGTCTATAGAATTTGATAAATGGGATAGCCTGACGGCAAGAGGCTTCTTTAGGATGTCTTCAACAAAGTCTGAATCTGGCACTGCCTCCTGTGTGGCAATTTTGAAGTGTTCAGCTGCCTTCTGTAAGATAGCTTTAAACGCCATCTGGTAGTCAACAGGTGATGCCAGACGGACTGGTGGGAAAGGAGGAGAGTCCATACACAAGGTGTCAGGATCCGGGGTAAGGGTAGGGGAATACCCAAGGTTGATTATCAACTGGATGTTCGTCCTCCCATCCCTGACTGGGATCAGAAGGATCACCAAAGGGATCATCCTGTAAATATGGATCAACATGATCATCATCAGTGATGTCTAAAATGTCACAATGTGGATTAAAAGTCCTTTGAAATTTGGGCATAGGAGTATAAAGGTTCTCTTCACGAGGCCTCTTAGGAGCAAACCTTTCAAAACATTCAACAAACCGTTGCAGTCTGTTCATGCAACCCTCAAACTTCTCTCCGGTCCATGAGGAGAAACCAGAGGGGTCTAGAGGAGGAAAGTGCTCTTCTGGATGATCCTCTTCCCTCCAACATTGAGATTTCTCACCTAGAGCCTTAGATAAAGACACAGGGCTCTCAGAGTAACCTTTTTGTCCCTCCTGGCGTTTCGACATGTCTTTCGACGTGTTCGCAGCCTGTTCCGTTTCACCCCTGAAACAATCTTTGAGATACTATTGTTGATCGGCGTCTCAGAGAGGTGTAGGGACTGTAGGCAGTTGCACAGTAGATTCCAGCAGAATGCTTTTGGTTCTGGCGCCCTTACTTTTGGACTGCCAGGACGCATGCCGCTGATGCGGTTGCAGGGAGAGCCGCCCATCACAGGAACCACCAAACTATCCGATATACCTGTTGGCGACTTGGAGTGCTTTAATTGAACGGTCGAAGCAGAACCAGGGGTTGTGTTCTTTGTGAGGGTATCGTGTGAGTCCTTGTCGGCGAGATGTACATTTCCCCATAGCAAGTCTCTTGTTGCGCCCATCGGGGCCAGGGACGGACAGTGTACAGAGAGAACGCTCCTGCGCAAGGTCAATGGAGTCCGAAGTGGAGCCTTGGTCGTCAATTATATCCTAGTCACACTCTGTGGTTGTTGCGGCAGGGGGGCTACTCTCAGCACGTGACATTACGTAGGCCGCCCACCGCTTTAATATCGACGCTCCTTTATAGTCTTAGGACTATAGGACATCGCAAGTGGATACTCAAGTGGCTTGGCTGTTGGGCTGCCGTGCTGCTACATTCTCCTACGGACACGCGTATATGACTAGTCGGCAAGGAGAAGCTAGTCATTCTGCAACCCGGAGCGTTGGCGCGATCTTGGACTTAAGTAATTCAACTTTCTTCGTGCATGCGCTTGTGTTACCACAGCGCTTATGGTTATGGTTGTATGCCTTTCTACTGAAACTCTCATTTAATAACTTCCTTTGTTTCTGCTTTACTTCTCTAGTTTGGTTACACCCATATTCATACCACGCTCACCACACCTACCAGCCATCCCACTGCCACGCCTCCACCAGGAACCGGAAAAGACTTCAAAACCCACTGTGTATGCGCATCGCACACACATCGCAAGTGGATCCTCAAGTGGCTTGGCTGTTAGGGCGGTGAGTGCCCCCCCCCCCCATCCCCTTTATCCAACTTGTTGATCTGTGCATAGGCTGTGTGCCTTGGTACTATATTGTGTGTAATGGCGTCTGGCCTGCATAGCAGCCGCTTGACCGATATGCCTTGCACTAAGATTGTTAATGTTGACGCTTTGATATGCAGCAGGAACGCGGCTGATTCAGTTTCAGCCTTTATGGGGAACCTTCTCATAACGAAATATTCAACATCAGAAAATTGTTCATTTAAGCATGGTCTTGCTGAGCAGTCGATGGACGCAGTAGCTCCTGGAACCATTTACCCGCACAGTATTTCCGAAGGTAGTAATGCTGCAACTGCGACAAATTTTGTAGCAATTGCAGTAAATGAGGAAAGTGTCCCATATGGCCCAAATTCACCATCTTCTAGTATAAATGATGTAATGAATAATTCCATCTCAGATGACGACTCCGCCAATGATAATTTGGGCGATGGCTCTGCCCCGATCTACAAATTAAACAAACAAATTCAGGCTTCCATTGGCGAACTAACGCCACTAATTGATAAGAAATTGCTGTTTGATCGAGCAGCAAGTCTGATATCTCCTATGTTTCCCCGTCCACCTGCTTTGCAATTTAAAGATTTACCTCATGATGCTAGTCCGTGTCCTTCCTCTAATCAAAAAGGAAAGAACACCGTCTTTGCCATCATCACAGCAATTCTATCTTAAGTCTACTGAGGCCAAGAATAATTCTAGCCATAATGATCTACAGGCAGATAAGGGCAACGAAATACCTTATACTACTCCATATTCTTTTCCTGTTATTAGGATACTGGACCTTCTTGATAAGGGCCATGATTTTACACATATGGAGCTGTGAGAAATGAAGTGCACTTCAAATGATATATTGTTTAAACTTAATCGCCCTCAGGGTTTTATGATGGCAAAAGAGGCCTTTCCCTCTGTGCTTTGCCGTTATGCCATCAGTGCACAACAGCTACCCAATGTTACCATTAGGCCCCTTTCTGTAGATAAACATAGCCAGTGCTGTATCTCCAACTCGAATGAGAAGACGCAGGGAGCCAATGATCACCCATGTCTTCCCCATGTCGATCTTGCTGTGAGCCCTGTCACTGATGGCAATTATATTGACGCTATCAAACAGGATATTAGAGAGATTAAGCTTGCTCCAAATATAAAATCCTGCTCCCCCAGCCTCATACAATGCCAGGACCTCCGGATACTCCCATCTGACTTGATAAAAATTACTGAAAAGTCTACTATTGATGAGGTTAACGAATGTGTTAAGAATGAAAAATCTGTTTATTTTAAGGCGTTTAAGAAAAATCCATCTCAAAGCTAAAAAATGCACTGAAAAGCGCAGGAAGGACAAACAGATGTTGAAGAAAGATGGTATTAATCCATCTGCTGTGGAGATGGATGCTGATCACGTTGCGAAAAGCAAATTGCTCCACCCCCAACCCACCCAAGAAAACAACGCTATTGATGTTGATCAACTTTGGGAGGAAAGCCGTGCTCCGTTACTGCATCCCCATCTCCTAAAATAGTCAAAAAAAGAACAAAAATACCACCAAGGCCCCTCTCAGTGCTTGCCCCAATGGTATGCAGACTAAGAATCCCTGCACTCCTGACTTGGCAACCAAAGGTAAACCACAGATGAAGGATACGTTATCTGGTTTTCAGGATGGCCTAGCCCCATCACCTAAACAAGAGTCCATGAAAACCCATAATAGACTAGGAAACTACTTTCCTTCAACAGGTATAAAATCTACCTCCAAGTCAGGGACAAATGCACCTGCTCCAGTTACTTTTAAGGGGAAAGGCAAACTATCGAACTCTAATCCAATCAAAGAGTTACTTCTGCTTTAGGGATTCATGCCGGTCCATCATATGCTGAGGTTTGCTGCAAGGATGCGCATGATTCTAAATTACTCCATGCCCTCACTAAGAACGATTATGCGACTTTCTGTGGCCCTGGCAAGCATAGATGAGTCCACCCTCCCCCGCCCACCCCAGCACTGATAGAGGTCCCACCAATGCCATTGGTAGTACCGATTGTGTCTTTACCCAAGAACGAGCAGGTGGTCAAGAGCAGTGTTCAACATAACCTAACAAATCTAGGGCAAGATTTAGGACATAAACCTAGCCCTAACTTTAACAGGTCCTTTGTGTACTGATCAAATGCAGGGAACTATATCCGACCAACCATCCTTTACATGCATGATTCAGATCCCAAATACATCAATAGAGAGTGGTGCCCTTTCAACTCAATTATTAGCAAGAGAATTTAACTTAACCAAGATGAAATAGACCCAGCCGCAGACCATGAAGGATCCCTGTGGTTTCCAACCTAAATCCTACAGTAACAGCTCACAACCCGGCTCTTTTTGAGCAGCGATCTAATGAAGGGACAGCTCCATCAGAAGAGCTCATCATAGGTCTGGAAGGAAACGCAGAAATCTTAAGGGGTGAAAGGATCAATAGGAATTTCCTATTGGGAATATTAGCAAGGATACCCTCATTGCGCATCCTAACAACTGCAGACTTCGATGGAATCGCCTTGGCGCGTGAGAATAATCACATAATGTTAGGATATGTATGTAATCCAATGGTGTTAAAATTAATTTGGAGCTTTGGAACAGAATTAAAGGATATGGGTTTTTGTCTTCACACCTTTAACTGAGCTTCAGGCCCATGAATTCTTGCAGAAGCCAGTTCCAAAGTTAGTTGATGTTCCTCTCCACGTGGTGCCGATTGGCACGACTATGGAGCAAACTTGCATATCCCAGCTTATTGCAATGACTGCAGGAGATCAAACCCTAGCATGGGTAGAGCCCTTAATGCTTTCAATTTCTTCCTTTAAAAATGTATTAACTACGACTTAGCAAAAAAAGAAACCAGGCTCAACCCTCATTTCTTGGAATTCATCTGGTCATCATGCACTTCATGGGTGCCTGGCCACCATCTTTGATGAAGATTATCCCGATATCATCCTTCTACAGGAAACAATGAGCACTACTGATTTGTCTCTAGAAGGGTATTATACTGTCTGTATGCATGCAACCAAGGGCCTACAGGGACGTCCGATGGGAGCGCTTGAAATTGCAATTAGCAACATGATTAAATGTAAATCGTCCCAGGTATATCTTTCTCCTAATGTGGTAGCGATTGAAATGGATATGTACGAAAAAGATGTGGACCAGTTGTTTGTGCCATCTCTATATTGGAATCCATTGAAATTAGTTTTAGAGGTGATGTTTGATGACTTGGATCAATGTTTAGAATGCATACACAACATGAGAGCCTTGCCCAAGATAATCATAGCGGGTGATTTTAATTCCTTATGTCTCATGAGCAATGTGGAGACTAATTCCAATGGTAACACAGTGAAGCTTGGAGCCAAATGGGTTACTTGACACTTTGGAGTTATTCTTTGTAAGCAATCCGGCAGCAGGCCTGCAGCACACATGGTGTAGAGGTAACTCCACCTCTATGATTGACTTTTTTGCTATTTCTAACACATTGCTGCATTTAGTCTCGCCGGTGTTGATCCATACCATTACTACAGGTGACCATGCAACTATTCAGTTAAATTAAACACTGTTCCACGATTGCCATAGTATTAATCACCTGCTTCCTCTAAATGAAATCAATCAACCCAAGCTATTAGTGAGGTGGAATCCTGGTTTATGTAAGTGTATATCAGAGAAAGTAAAATCTGCATACACCATCACTTCACTGCATTGGGGTCCACATGTATCACCATTTGTTAAATAAAGAATTATAGGTGAAATAATTGCTGCTGCTATACAAGCTATTCAGGTTAAACCTTCAACAAAAGGCCCCCCCCTGCCTCAAAAATTTGATTGGGAAACAGCTTCTAAAGGCAAAACCCCCCCCCCCCCCCCCCAAAAAAAACAAAAAAAAAAAAAAACCAGACTTGCGCACTATCAAAACGGTCATCTACAACCATGCTCTGTTTAAAGTGGTTAAAAATCGAATTTTACTTTGTACAAAAACAGATTTTTGCGGAAAGCGAAATCAAATGAGCTTAATTGTGAGATTGTACGCAAATGATATATCCATAACATTAAATACATATGGTCTATTATACATTTTTCAAATTATATACATTTCCACTTGCGACTTCCCATTTGATTTTTTGATTCTTACGAGTGCCAAATAATTTCCTTCACACTGGATTGCTCTTTCAACAATTGGGTATGTTGTCCCAATTTATCTGAATAGTATTCTGTTAGTCAACATTAATATTCCAACATTGATCACAAAATTCATTCCACTTAAGCGGCACTAAAAAATGCCGCTATGAAATAACACGATGATGTCAATCGTGTCAATCTTTGCTATAAAGCAGTTGCGGCATTCAAAATGGCTGCCGCGTTACACACAAGTACGCAATGACGTCACCACGCATGCGGGAACGCAAGCGTGATGACGTCATACGTGGAAATAGTATTTAAAACGCACAAATTGAAATTAAAAAGCACGCTGCATAAGGAGCTTGAGAGCGACAAGCGGATCACCTCTGTGAAAAAGGTAAGCTGAGGAAACTTTGATTCCCCCTAAGCCTATTAGTAAATTGATTGCCAACTAGGATGCAACTCAACGTCTAACTTAACTTAAAATATGTGCTTTTTTGCCTAAATAGGGTAAAACACCCAAAGGAAATTTAAAGTCATACTCACAGGAAGAACATAGATCAAAATTGAATGATTGAATTGTGGCAAAACAAGCCCAAAGTTAATTGGTGAGTGTCATTTGTATGGTACCATTTTCTTCATGATTAACCTTAAGAAAAAATGTTAGAAAATATAAAAACATTTGTTAGAAATGTCTGTTTAAAGAATTCTTCTTTTGAATTAAGTATAAAGGAATGAACGTTTTTCTTTTAAAAAAACATCATTCAAATCTCTCCTGAGGATCCCTTGTGATTTGAACAAGGGTGAAACGCGTGTAGAGAGTGAGAATAAGAGCTTGAATATGGAATAAAAATACCCAATTGTTGAAAGAGCAATCCAGTGTGAAGGAAATGTATTTGGCACTCATAAGAATCAAAAAATAAAATGGGAAGTCGCAAGTGGAAATGTATATAATTTGAAAAATGATTTAACCCTACCTATGGCAATCTAGGTAATGCTGCAATACCACAGCTGACAAACCCTAACAACAAAAATAAGCTAAAAAGTGGGAATTCGCCGGGAAGAAAGTCCTGTAAAGATTGCCGAGATTGTGTTTAAAGTATTATACGTAATACCACTCTCTAAAGCAGCTTTTAATGAGAAATATAATACATGCGCACATGTGTCTTATATACCAGAAATTCTCTATTCCTGCTCGTCTCAAATCTAATGCGTTTGTGTTGGGTTTTCCAGTGAAATGGGACATTTTGAATTGGTCAAGGATGACATTGTTTGGGCAATTAAGAAACTATCCCAGTCTAATGCATCGGGTCCAGGTGGCATACCTTCATGCATGTACAAAGCCGAACTGGCCGTATGGGCAACCATACTTAAGATAAAGTTTGATGTAATTCTCAAAACCGGCAATATACCAGAGCAATGGGGAGCATCAATAATTGTTCCAATCTACAAGAAAGGCAATGCCTTGGATCCCCATAATTACCGACCCATTTCGCTCATTGCCACAAGCGAAATTTTTGCAAGCTATTGTATAATCTTGAAAAGTATATTGCAAGCAATAATATTCTTGCCTTATTAAGCGTGCGGTCATTAGGCGCACATGCCATCGTCATCCATTACCTTATCCTGGAATACTGACTTGACTTCTGAAAAATATGACTGAAACTTGGCTCCACCTAGCCTCAGGTTGGTCCACTACTACTCGCTCTAGCCACCCCCCCCCCACCCCCACCCCCACTACTACACTATACTCAGACCTGACCGATTAGGTGTCTGGAGGAGATTTAGGACTTCATTGCTAAAACATACTTACAAACTCCTAGCTCTAAAACTAACAACCGACCTGCAAACCACCATCAACTTCCTCCTAGTCTACAGAGCACCCAGCACAAATAGCCATCCAGACCGACACCCCGTTAATCATTAGCCTGCTCAAACCCAAGACCAAATTCATCCTACTAGGAGAGATTAACCTGGGTTTTAATGATGCACGGGATTATAAAGCCTCAGCCTTTCAAAAGGCAATACAGGAAATGCAATTCTCCCAAATCGTCAGTGCCCCCAGAAATAAAAGAGGCAGAAACTTAGATTGGATCCTAACACTGAAAACTAATGTAACCCTCAAAGACAAACATATCTTGGACTGATCTAGTACGTTTCAACATATCCAACGCCAAGACCAAAGAACCTCCATCTCCTCTGCCCATTCCCATCTTAGTGAGAAACTCACACCAGAGAATCTAAACCCTATACTAAATAAGCTACTTAATGCAGAGAATACTATGAATACCACACCTGACAGCATCTCCCTCCTTTACCACACCAATATGAAAACCGCCATCGATGAAGTAGCACCATGCAAGTCCAAAAGGCCCAGACCTAAACGTAGCAACCCATGGTTCAATGACGAACTGATTGAACTCAGACCAAACAAAAGAGCGTTAGAACACTTAAACAGAAAAAACCTCCAATGAATCCAAAAAAGATCAAGGCATTCGCACAAAAGTATAAAATGCAGTAATCACCCAGAAAGTTAGCTACCTGAATTCACGCATTACCAATGCAGCCTCCAACAGTAAAGAACTGTTTTCTATAATTAGGGAACTAGAAACACCCCTCACAACGCCCAGCGTAGCTATCGCAAGTAAAGCATGGTGTACCAACATCCAGGATGCCTTAGCCAATAAAATCAATTTTCACCAAGTTAAAATCGTAACGAAAAGAAAGCCATTTATGCTCACAGCCGATCTTGCCACCACTACTTTGACTACGGTATAGTACCCCCATCTCAATTCAACCTTACTCCAGTCACCCAAGCGATAGTACCCAAGACCATCAAATTGTAAAGGCGACAGCTTTCCTGCAAAACTAGTTAAGATATGTGCTCACACCCTGGCACCCATTATCACCAACTTCATAAAGGCATCATTCAATACCAAATCCATCCCCCGTAATATCAAAGAAGCCTGGGTCACGCCATTACACAAAAAACCCACACTAGACCCCACCATCCCCACCAACTACATAACCATCACCACAGTTCCCTTCCTCCTTAAAATAATGGACAAAATTGCTTACAACCAAGTACAAACCTACCTAGAAAACAACCATTTGCTAGGTGATGCAGTCCGGCTTCCGTCCCAAACAGCACACAAACAGCACAACTGTATTTAATAATAAAAAAATAATAATAAGATGGACGCCATTAGAGACTCTGGGAACCTATGCATCCTACTATTACTCGACACAACCGCGCCATTCGACTTCGTAGATCAAGATTAACTTTGCCTAACACTATCCACTTCTCCAATGATGCAACCACCTGGATCAAATCTTTTCTATCAGAGCGTACCTCTAGAGTAGAAATTGGCAAGGAAGCGGCTGATCCTATTACGGTGCCCATAGGTGTGCCACAAAGATCGTGCCTCTCCCCCACCCTTTACAATGCCTATACTAAATTCCTCTTTGCAGCCTTGGATGCCATGGGAATAATTTACACTAACTTTGCAGATGATATGCAGATACTCCATCCAATCTCTGATAATCTGGAACAAGACAGCATACTCATTAACAAAATCTATTCTCTCATCCAAAACTAGATGGCAACAAACAGTCTCTGCCTCAATGGCGAAAAGACAGATATCCTCATAGTAGGCGCGCCCACCTGGCTGAAAAAGATACCTCCATTATAGATGGTACTCCCATAACTATCTCAAACCAAGTCAAAACACTAGGTGTTTATTTAGATTCCAGTCTCACCATTAGCAAACAACTCACTCGCCTACTCCACAGCAAAACGTATTGCCCTCGGTCGACAATTCCTTACCCCCCAAAATTGTATCACACTAGCAAGAGCTCTCATTAGGTCTAAATTGGACAATTGCAACATACTCCTACTAGGCACCACCAAGAAAAAATTGAGCCAAAATGCAACTATTGCAAAACCAAGCGTTAAGAGCAGTACTGGGCATCAAAGAAAGGGACCATATATCTCAGTCCAGGAGGGAAGCACACCGATTGCCCATACAAGCCAGATTAGTACATAAAACAGTCACCACGACTCACAAATACATCACCCGACCCCCCCATCCCCCCCGCCGAGCCCCCCCCATTACCTTAACCAATGTCTCACTCGCAAAACAGCCACAAGATCCCTCAGTTCTAACTCTAGCACCCAATTACTCATCTCCTGCTTCAAGAATACAAGACGGGCATCTCCAGCATCCCGGTAGAAGCGTCCAGAATCTGGAACTCACTTCCCCCTACAACATAAGGAATGAGCCTTCCCATAGTCAATTAAAAAACTGCTACAATCTGGCTGTTCAAAAAATACTAACCTGCCTGTGCAGAATGTATTGTGTAACTGTATACGTATATTTATGAAAACTGAAAGTGAACATATGCAACCACAAATGTTTAATTCCTATGTCCCATTCAACAACGAAAAAAGGCCACACTGTTGTGGCTGTGGTTGTGCCCGTGGGCTAACGTACCAGTAGGAGGGCAAGAGAAACTAATATTAACACAAAGTACTAGTACATATGTAGGTTGGCCTGTAGGAAGGTGTGAATGAATTAAAGTCCTGGCCCTGGTCCAAACCTGAGTACCCCTTTGCGGTAATAGCATCTACATATAATTAGTATCCATCATAGTACAACACATCAAGGATAGTCATGCAAATTATTGTAAGTTAAAGAAAAAACTTTTGTGCAAACATCCGTACAAATACAATCAATAAAACATTTACAAGGTTACATACATATGAAAAACAATCCTTAGTATGAATCAGAATGCAAAATTGCTAAACAGAAATCATGAATGTTAGATAAAAAAAGAAAGAAGGAAAAATCAATAAAACAAACCAAAATAAGGAAAACGCATGAGGGGGAAAAAAAAGGGAAGTAAGAAAAATGTTGATATTCCCAAACAACGAATAAGGCTGATTCAATAGACAGTGATCTACAAGAACCAACTGGGATACTGAACAAATGTTACTGTAGATCCTGACTAACTGAAAAAACAACAGAACATATATTGTTGTAAACAAGAGGTCCAATATAAATCAGATGTTATTCTGAGGGACCTTCAATCCCCTCTAGACAATATTGCGTTTCGGCGGTACCAGCTCCGCCTTCATCAGGGCAGAAATAGCAAGACCCTTGAGCGTGATCCTATGCTACGCTCAACGAAAGAGGTGAGCCCATTATTGCTTGTTGGACACTGGCTGAATCCTGTATGGTGACAATCAAGTCGGCAGTTGCCTCCCAAAGGAGATCATATCACCAGATATGTATGAGGTCTGTTGAAAAAGCCAACCTGTGATAAGGTGTAGCTGAGTTCCGTAGCGAAAAAGCTTATGCAGGAAGGGAGTGGAGGGGAGGGGAAAGGGACGCCTCCAGCTGGCGTTTGTATCGCGCTGCAAAATCTGCTGCGACTGTCCCAACATTACTTCCTTGTAACCAGAAAGCATTATTGTAATCTTGTAACCTATGCCGTGATACCCCAAGGTTTGGGCGTATAATCAAAATGTAATAAATCAATTAGACCAAGGAATTCAGACGTCGGGTCCAGAACTACAACATTACGGAGCACCCAGCACAAACATTTTCTTCAAACCTAAGGTACTTGTGGGGAGAGAGAGAGAGGGGAAAAAAAAAAAAAAAACCACAAACAGTATTGCTTACCAGATTCCAAGAATTCACTTCAGAGCATTGAAGTGCACCCAGAGGTGTCCGGGTTCACCCCCTTCTTACCCCCTGACCCATGCCACTGCATGTGTCCCTTCAACGAGTCCTTTTAGAGGTCTCTTGTTAGTCTTTAACTTGCTGCTTCTATAACACTAGCGACTGGAAGAGATCCTCATCTTCTGCTGATTGTCAAGACTTTGTGCTCTCTCTCTGAACTGCCTTTAGATAGGGTTGCATTTTTGGACTTCAGACTTGCTGCGCAAAGAAATCCTCTGAGCATGTCAATCCATGCCAGACCCCATGCTTGAGAAATGTATTACAGTATAAACTGTTAGATACCGAAATAACGGACAGCACGATAACATTGTCTTTTCCCTTTCCAACGTTGCTACAAATCTAACCGCGAACACACACAAAGGCAAAAGTGTCCTTTGAAGTGTATTCAAGTGTTCTAGTGTAAACGTCTAAAGTGTTTAACCACTTAAATGCTAACGACGAGCTTTCTCGTACTCAGCACTATGTTTGCAGTGCAGAGGACAAAATAGCTCATCCTTTTTAGCACTTCTGTTTGTGTGATTACTGCTGCGCATTGATCACACAAACCCTAAATCCAGCCCTCGGGCTATGTAAGGAGGCGCTTCCTCCTCACGGCCCGGGGGTTGGATTTCCTTCACTTTCACGTCAAAGTGTGTAATGCGCACCGACGTGACAGTAATTTCACCGCTGCAGCCATTTTCGGCTGTGGCGAACAAGAAGGTTCCTCCCTAGATCTCTGGTATTTTTATGCCGTTTGATAGAGGGAGGTGTCATTGGAAAGGGGGGGGGGAATCTCTCCTTTCCAACGGCACCTACCTTGAAGCATGCTGGCATGGATCACTTGTTCCGCAGCCAGCAAGACCACTAGATCACCAGGGATCAGCTTTGAAATGGGGGGTGGGGGGGCTGAGTGGGCCACTTAGTATATAAAGGGCCCTCTCCCCCTTTGGCCTCCAAAGCATGGGTGATTACTTTCTGCCCACCCTGGGGTTAAATGGGCACACTAATGTGCCTATCTGCCCCTAGGGAAAAAGCAAACGAAAACAAAAACAAAAACGTTACTTTGTTGTGGTGGTTCTGAGGGGAGGGGGGGGGGGTCACTAGACCATCAGGGATTCTTTTTAAATGAAAGGGGGTGGCCCTCTCCCTGTACCTCCAAATGGATGGGGGCATATCATGTAGCCCTCCCTGGGGGCAGAGTACCAGTGTAATCTGCCAATCTGACCCTATAAAGGGGTACATTTGTTTTTACTGGGAGTGGGGGTCAGTAGACAACCAGGGATGGCTTTTAGGAAGTGGTGGGAGTGGCCCTCTCACCCTCCTGACCCAAATGGATGGGGTATGTAATTTAGCCCTCCCTCAAAAATGTGTTTTTACTGGGTCAGTGGGGGTCACTAGACCACCAGGGATGGCTTGTATGAAAGGGGTGGAGGTGATGGGAGCATGATAGTTTGGATTTCTTTTTGCTGGGCTGACCACAGATGAACATTTTTTCTTTAGTTTACAGTTGTGGCAGGCTGAAGATTTTGCTGACTTATGTAAGTAGTACAAAATATCATTTTGTTATTATATATTATAGTTTGGGGTGGATTGCGGTTGGCGGGACTGTGGCTGAAGTGTCAGTGGTGTGGGAACAGGTGGTATGGAGGTAACGTTCAGGGAGCTCCAGGAGGGTGCCCATCCCTTCCGAGAGAGAAATAAATCTGTAGCGCAGCCCAGCCAGAGCTCCAGGTTGGGTTTGGGGGCGGGTGACCCACATGGGAGAAAAGCACCGAAGGCCGGGGACCTCACCCCCAGCCGTCCTGGAGCTCTGGCCGGTCTTCGTACAGCTTTTCCCTCTGGGAAAGGACGGGGACCCTGCCGGGGCTCCCTGGGTCTGCAGCTTACTTGGGGATGGTCGACCAACATGGGAGAAAGCCGCCCAAGGCCAGGGACATCACCCGTAACCGTCCTAGGTTCTGGCTGGGCTGTGTTATATGGAATCCCTCAGGGGAAGGATTGGCACACCGATCCAAGCTCCAGGATGGTTGGGGGTTATATGTCTCCGGCCTCCCATGTGGGACTAATGGCCCAAAGCAAAGCAGCAGTCCCAGCAGGGTCCCCCATCCCTTCCCACGGGAAAATTTTGCAACGCAGCCCAGCGCTCCAGTATGGTCGAGGGTGAGGTCACTGGCCTTGGGCACCCGTCTAGATAGGAAGAAAATTAATTTCCAGTACCTCTAAAAGGTGAACCACCTAAGGGGCTAAACAGCAAAATTAGACAAAGTGATGCACATTGAACAGAATATTTACATATACATTTTATTTAAATGTTCAACAAGAATTAAGAATCACAATTAAAATGCCAGAGAGGCATAACCCATGTCCCAATTGATACAAATCTTCAACACAGTCCGTAAGAAATTGCACAGAAAGGAAAAAACCAAAGACACAATTACAGCAACATAAGCACACAGGAATCCGGAGTGTGCACAAACCATAAACAATTGTGCAGTTTAAAGATATACAGACAGTAAAACAGAAGTGTGCGTCTAAATCAACTGCCTACTATTAGCCCAACCTAAAATAGGTTGTCAAAAAATGAAAAAACTATATTCACCACTTTATCTCACTCCTTCACTCCCATTCAACCCAATATGTTTAATTCCTCACTCATTCCAAACAGTCAGGGGAAATTCATCGGGGGCATGCACTTAAAAACAAATTGGGCCAAGGTTATAAATACAATTTGCGAAGGTTATGTAAATGCCAAAAACCTAACTAAGATCAGGGAGTGAATTCCTCCCGAAATCCACTCAACCGTACCACGCCCTAATATTGTCACATGGGGGTTGGCTACTCAGAAGCACCAACAAAACAGCCATTTCCTGCTCAAGTGGTGAACTTAAAGTTTACTCCAGCGGAGGGTGGACATCAAACACCTGTGAACAAACAGAAAGATAGAGACGGATAAGTAAACCCGCCATCTCAGACTGTTAAATTAAATAGTCTGTAGAGTTATCATATGCTCCAATTTGAATACACCCAAGGGGCGTCCTGAGATGGAAAGGTTAATTTCGATTAAAAACATAATGGCAAAGGAAGGTCTAGGAGCGAGACCTGGTAGCTCGTTCTCCTTGGTTACCAAATTCATGTTCATCTACCCTCTACCGGGAACAGAATGAACCCATTCGGGCAGGTCTCAACTGTCCGATAACGACAACAGGGAGAGCCAAAAATGACAGCCAACCTGGCTCTAACACCAATTTCAGCATGCTTACCACAAAAGAGGGAGCTTCAATATCACACCCTAGATAGATAAAGGTCACAAGCCTATGGTGGCTGGTCCCTTGCGGCAGAAACTCGTAACCAGTCCAAATACAGTCAGGGAGTCCTTCAATTGGAGTAAGGCGACCTATGAATGGTGCAAATTCAGTAATGTTAGTAATGCGGAGGACCAAACCGACCGAGGAATGGCTTTAAAGCTTATTCCAAACGTAGTTACCTTGTCGTCATTCGTGGGGCAAATGAGCCTCATTCAGCTCTGATGCGAACAAACATGTCAACGTCACGTCTCCTGGGCTGAATGAATCTGCAACTAAAGGAGGCATATGGAGAAATGTTAATTCTACCATTGAGACATGCCATTGAATGCAGAATCGTTTCATTGGGAGGCATCTACACAGCACCTTTAAACGACTTTCAGTAACTCTCCTGTGGTCTAAATTGCACAGGGTTTAGCCTTCGATTATTAACAAATGATGCCCTTGCGGTGATGGAAAACCCAAAGGGTACAGGGTTACGGGAACTTCAAAAAGCATTCCAACCATGATGCACATTGCGTCAAAAAGATGTAGACGGTGCTGATTCACCTTGTATTACATCACATCTACACAAATATTGTCTCAAAACAAAGATATAATTCATTCACAGTTCTTACTCTGAAAATTCGGACCAGAGGAAGATTCTTAAATCGCCATCGTACTAATGGCGTTCGAAAAAGGCACGGGCACCAATTAGCCCATACTAGACATCGATAAGTATGCTGCCAAACATGGGCAAGAAAGGCTTTCTCGTTACGCTAACAATAGTCAAAGTGGAAGGAGTAACCATAAGCGCAAAGACAAGAGCAATGCTTACCCGTACTCGTTCGTTAGTTGTGCATCCAACTGGAGAGATTCTACCGCGTCCTAACATCCGTTTCGATTGAGCGTGCGACTGCCTACTCGTAATGTAGGGCGGGTGGAGTATGCATCGCTCCCTGTTGCCGTATTTAAAGGCGTCGCTGTAGTTAAACAGGGCACCTCCCTCAATCCGACGGACAAAGCTCAAAGAACTACAACCTGGTGTGTAAGTAGCGCGTGGATGTCCGAGATTCGAAGTTCAATAAGGCGAAGCAACAAAGCACGAGCAGAGAGGGAGAAAAAGAGAAAGGAGACCCGCTTCTCAAGAGTTGTCTACACACAGACATCTAGCACTGATGTCTACCATTCATTCATCTAGCCCTTATTGGTAAATGAAACTCCAGTCCATGGTGCCGTATTTGGAAATTTCAATGAAAGAAATACGGCAAGAGAGTATGGAAAAGGGGCAGGGAGATAATTTGGACTAGAATTCTGGGCAAGATCAAGCATATGCCAAACGGCCATTGGGCATGCAACAAATCTGCACTGTGTCCCTTATTCAATGTGGCTAGACATGGCGGGAGTGTCTTCCTTAATGGGATCATGTTGGGGTGTCGTTATCAATAAGGACAATTATAGCGCTACGAAAAACATGACATAGTGCACAAGCAAAACTTACTGACTGTTAAGATCAAACAGTCATAAGGAATCAAGAATATAGGCCCGTGTTATTCAAGCTAATAATTTCGCTCATGCAGCCACATTACTGGAGCCAAATGAAAGTTAACTATTACAGTGCAAAACAGAATGGCAGAATCACTGTGTAGGCCAATGGCCTGCTTAAGCTACCCACTCCAGTCTGTCGTCCAGTCCAATCTCGGAGCTTTTCGTAAGAAAGATCAGACGTCGTTCCTTCTGAAACAGTTTTAACTTGTCTCGGTTAATGTCACTGGAAGGAATGATTTTCCATAAGACGCTCCAGTATAGGTGCTCAATTTTATGTAAAAATTCAACCCAATGGTCAACCAAAGGAGCATTTTGTGTTCTGTTTCGAATGCAGCTCTTATGTTCTCCAATTCGTGTTTTCACCTTGCGTTCGGTTTTACCAACGTAAAACCGATTGCAAGGACACAAAATTACATGAATCAGCATCGTGGAATTACAATTACTGAATTGTTGTTGCCGCCACAGTGTTTTCAAACCTAAATTCACTTCAGTGCTCTTAAACGTGGAGCTACAGCACATACATCGGCCACAGGCAGAGTGGCCTACCAGTTTGGGAATGCCCCATTATTCAGAGATGGTACTTTGTTTGGTGGGTCTCACGCTCACGTCATTGCATGTTATGAGCTCTTTTAAGTTGCGGCTTCTTTTAAACGCCACTATTGGTTTATCAAGTGATTTGTCGCTTCGTTCTAAGATGTTCCAGTTCTTAAGCATAATCTTTTTGATTAGACATATGACTGAACGTATTAACAAACACCAATTTCTCATCTTTAATCTTGGGGCAACTTTTATACTCCAAAAGAGCCTGCCTGTTATTGAGGGCACGTTTCTTAGCCAAATGTCTCAACTTTGCCGGGTAGCCTCTTGCAAGTAAACTTTTACTAAGGTCATCCGCTTCTTCTTTATAATTTGATGTAAAGGTGCTGTTCCTTTTCAACCGCACAAACGGACCCAATGGCAAATTGTCTTTTATGTGCCTCAGGTGAAAACTCTCGTAATGTAAAAGAGTTTGTCGGTATTTTTATGAAAGGGTTTCACACTTAAAGCTTTGTTGCTAGAATGCGACACTATAGTGATGTCTAAAAAGTTCAGTTCTCGTTTGCTCAGAGTGTACGTGAACTTCAGATAACGATCTTGCTCGTTCAGCAAGTTGAAAAACGCATTCAGTTCTTGTGTATTTCCTTGCCAAATGACGAAGATTTAGTCTACATACCTGTTCCAGGTTTTGATGTTGTGTTTATATGGAACAAGTTACTTACCTGTAACTGTTGTTCTCCAGCATGGGTCTGGCATGGATTCACATGCTCATGAATATTCCCCGTCGTCAGGCTGGGAATCCTCGGTAAAGAAAAAACCAGTATCAGTTTCGTTTCTGATCTGTCTTTCGTAGTAATAACCAATCACTGGTCTCTGCGTCATACTGACCACAGCCAATGACTGCCCTCTACCTAAGCACCGCCTCTGGCAGCCATCTTCAGATTTGGAAGCACGTGAAGTGGCAGTATGACCAAGTGAAGAGCCGCAGAGGGGTAGGCGGGAGGGTTCGCATGTGAATCCATGCCAGACCCATGCTGGAGAACAACAGTTACAGGTAAGTAACTTGTTCCTTCTCCAGCATGGGGTCTGGCATGGATTCACATGCTCATGAATAAAGAATACATAGCAGTACACACATGCACAACCACGGGAGGTGGCAAAGGCTCAACATTAAGCATCACATCAACTCAACATTAAGCATCTTACCTCCTCACCAGGCTCACCTCAGGCGAACAGGTTGCGCAGCACTGCTTGGCCGACCCTGGACTCCTCCCTGGAATCCCGGTCGACGCAGTAGAATTTCGTGAAGGTGTGCGTCGACCTCCACGTAGCAGCCCTGCATATGTCCAGCAGGGGCACACCAGATAGGAACGCCGTGGTAGCTGCGATCGCTCTGGTGGAATGGGCTCTCGGACGGCCAGGCAGCGGTCGGTTTGCCAACCGGTGACAGTACATGATACAGCCGGAGAGCCATCTGGAGATGGAAGCCTTCGAGAGAGCCTTCCCCTGATTGACAGGTCCAAAGTTCACAAAGAGTTGTGACGTCTTCCGAAAACCTTTCGTGCGGTCCACGTAGAACTTCAGCGCTCTAGCTACATCCAGCGAGTGCAAAGTCCTCTCAGCCGGCGACGAAGGCGACAGGAAGAACACAGGTAACACCAAGGGTTCGTTGAGATGAAAGTCCGACGGTACCTTGGGCATGAAGGAGGGGTGCGTCCTGAGCACTACCCTCGTGTCGTGGAAAGTCAAGTACGGGGCCTTGCAGGAAAGGGCCTGGATCTCTCCCACTCGTCGTGCGGAGGTGATGGCCACGAGAAAAGCTGTTTTCCACGATAGAAACTTCAACGGGGCCGAGTGCAGAGGCTCGAACGGAGGTCCCATGAGTTTGGTCAGCACCACGTTGAGCTCCCACGCCGGGGCCGGAGCCTTCACCGGCGGGAACGATCTGAACAGTCCCTTCATGAACTCTTTCACCAGACGATGAGACCACAAGGACGTCCGGCCCGTGGTTCTGGTGTATCGGGAGATCGCAGCAAGATGAATCTTGATGGACGCGTGTGCCAGACCAGCTTTGGCCAGCGTCAGCAGGTACGGCAGCACTTGGGGAGCCGTAATCCGTAGAGGGTTAATCTTCTGTGCGTGGCACCAGACAGAGAACCTCTTCCATTTGTGTCCGTAGCATTTAAGAGTCGAGGACGCCCTGGCCTTTGCAAGAACCTCTCTGCAATCGGCCGGTATGTCGTATCCTCCAAACTCTAGCGCTGCAGGAGCCAGGCCTGCAAGTTCAGCAACTTCGGGTCGTGGTGGAGGATGGCGCCTCCTTCCCTGGAGAGTAGATCCGCGTCCGCCGGCAGCTTGATTGGCGGGGACGCCGACAAGTCCAGAAGGTCCGGGAACCATATCTGCCTCGGCCACGCAGGTGCGACGAGGATCATCCTGCACCGTGACCTCTTGAGCTGGTTGACGAGCCGGATTAGCAGAGGCAAGGGAGGGAACGCGTAGAGGAACAGGCCCTCCCAGGGGAACGAGAAAGCATCGCCCATGCTCCTCGTCTGGGGAAACCTGCTGGCGAACCTCCGGCACTTGGTGTTCGTCGCCGTCGCGAACAGGTCGATCTGGGGTGCGCCCCACCGTCGGAAGAGGCGATCCACCAGATCCTGCCGTAGTTCCCACTCGTGGCACGAGCGCAGCTCCCTGCTGAGTGAGTCGGCGATGGTGTTTTTTATCCCTGCCAGATGAAACGGCACCAGAAGAATCCCTTGGGCGACGGCCCAATGCCACAGGTCCTGCGCCTCCTTGGACAGCGCTGGGGACCTGGTTCCGCCCTGTTTCCTGATGTAAAACATGGTGGTGGTGTTGTCGGTGAAGATCCTCACCACCTTGCCCTTGAGGGACGGAAGGAAGGACCTGAGGGCCCAAAACACTGCACGGAGCTCCAGGACGTTGATATGCAGGGACTTCTCCGTCGGGAGCCAGAGTCCCCTTGCGTGCAGATTTTCGGTGTGCGCTCCCCACCCTTCTAGGGAGGCATCCGTGGTCACAGTCACCTGGTGGGCTGGGGTCTGGAAGTCCATGCCCGCCGTCAGATGCGCGCGGGTGCCCCACCACCGTATCGCTCGTCGGAAACTCTCGTCGAGCTTGATCCTTTCCTCGAAGCTGCCCGTCGTCTGGATCCAGCGCGCATCCAGGAACTCTTGCAACGGGCGCATCCGGAGCCTGCACATGGGAATGAGGTAGATGCAGGAAGACATCATCCCGAGGAGGGACTTGATGGACCTCACCTTGGCCGCGTCGGCCACCAACATCCGTTGCACCTTGCCCAAGATGGTCCTGGTCCTCTCCTCCGACGGGGAGGCCAGAAGGGACACTGTGTCGAGCCTCGCTCCCAGAAACAGTGCGACTTGCGCGGGCACCAGGTGGGATTTGGCGTAGTTCACGGAGAATCCCAGGTCCGTGAGGAGTTGGACGGTCCTTGCCGTGTGGACCACGGCGAGCTCCCTCGTCTTGGCGCGGATGAGCCAGTCGTCCAGGTAGGGGTAGACGTGAATCCCCTCGCGGCGCAGCTGCGCCGCCACCGGTGCGAGGCACTTGGTGAAAACCCTGGGTGCCGACCGCAGTCCGAAGGGAAGGGCTTTGAACTGGTAATGACGCCCTTGGACCACAAATCTGAGGAATTTTCGGTGCCCCTTTAGGATGGGAATGTGGAAGTAGGCATCCTCCAAATCCAACGACGATAGGAAGTCTCCTTCCTCCAGCTGACCCAGGACGTGCTGGAGGGTGACCATCCGGAACTTCTGCGCCTTGATGAACTTGTTCAGGCGTCGCAGGTCCAGGATGGGGCGCCATCCTCCCGTCTTCTTCTTCACGAGGAAGTAACGCGAGTAGACTCCGGAGCCCCGAAGCCTCTTTGGGACGAGTTCGATGGCGCCCTTTCTGAGCATCGCCTTTACCTCCAGGAGAAGTTGAGGGACGTGAAGTTCTTTCCTGGCCATGGGGGGGACGCGCGGGCACCTTCTTTGAAACTCGAGCGCGTGGCCCCGGGCCAGGGCGTCCAGCACCCAACGGTCGGTGGAGATGGACTCCCACACGCTGACGAAGCCCGCCAGCCGGCCTCCCACCGGGGTGCTTCGGTGGGGGCCCGACCCCACGGCCGGTTCAATCCTGCTTGGACGCGGCCTTGCCGCCTTGGCGACGACGGCGGGGTCCGCCAGACTTGCCTCGTCCTCTGTAGGCCTCTTGCGACGACGAGCGGGCCGCTTGACGGTAGGAAGCGAAACCGCCGCCGGAACCTTTGGAGGCGCCCTTGCCTCCGCCGCTCCGAAAGGGCGTCCGCCGTTGCTGCAGTACTCCAAGGGCCCGGGCCGTCTCAGTATCCGCCTTGATGGCCTGAAGGGAATCGTCCACTGTCTTCCCAAACAGGTTGTTCCCGTCGAAGGGCATGTCCAGGACCCTGGTCTGGACGTCCTGCCGAAAGTCCGTAGCCTTGAGCCATCCGCGACGTCGAAGGCAAACGCCGTTGCCCATCTGGCGGAACCCAGTGTCGGCGATGTCCGTCGCCACGGTGATGGCGTGGTCCGAGGCCACCTCACCTTCCTGCAGGATCTCAAGGGCCTCCGCCCTCTTGTCGTCCGGCAGAAAATCCAGCAGGGGAGCTATCTTGTACCAGAGTTCCCTGTCGTAGCGGGCCACGATAGCCAAGGCGTTGGCCGCTTTAATCGTCGTCGCCGCCGACGAGATGACTCTGCGTCCCATGGCATCCAATTTCTTTCCCTCGCCGTCCGGCGGGGAAGTCGACGTGGAGGCCGCACCCCCCCCCCGCTTTCTTCCTGGCTGCCGCGGAGACGACGGAGTCCGGGGTAGGCTGCGCCCGGAGGCATAGGGGGGCCGAGTCCGGGACCCGGTACTTTTTCTCGTACCGGTCTCTTTTCGCTGGCGTCGTGGAAGGGTTCTTGAGGAGGGAAAGGCCCTCATCCCAAATGTCGTCCAACAGAGGCACTGCGAGGACCGTCTTCCTCCTGGTCTCGCGCCGTTGGTAAAGGAAGCCTTCCTTTTTCTTCTCCTCAGGGCAGAGTTGGAAAAGCTCGGATGCCCTGGCGATCATTGAGTGGAACGATCCAATCTCGTCGGGCGGAGAAGCCCTGGTGGGAGGCGACGACGGAAAATCCTCGTCGTATGCCTCGTCGTCCGTACCCGTCGCTGCCGTGTCAGTCCCCGTATCATCCCCTCGGGTGGACGGGGAGGAGGGCTGGACGGGGCGCGACGGTTGAAAAGGAGGCGGTGGATGGATCCTTCTTTTCTTGGTAGGGGGAACACCAGAAGGTCCCGGTTCTGGATCCCCCGACGGGAGAGGTTCCTCCGTCGGTAACGGTAGTCTCGTCCTTATCTCGGAGCATAAGGACTGTATAGCCAACAAAATGGCCGCTGAGTTGTCTTGCGGCGCTGGCAGAGGGGAATCCGACGGGCGAGCAGGGGCCCCGTCTGTATCCTCGACGATGTCGTCGTCGTCACCTGCGTCGGGGCCCATTCCGACGGGCTGGTCTTGTTCCACGCCTAGGCCGTGGCTTAAGACCTCGATCAGTTCCTCTTCTGAGGTTGAGGCCGAATCTACGACGACGCCCTGCCCCCCCTTCTTCCCCACGGAGGGTTTCACGGGGGTCCTATCGATGGGCACGAAAGAAGACTCCCTCCGAGGAGGCAGGGAGATTCTGGGCCCCGAGGCCGCCACCACTGGTGCAGCCTCCACAGGCTGGGCCAGGGCCGCCGCGACCGTTTCGATAGAGGGCTTGGTCGAATGGATCAAGGCCTTCACCACCTTAGGTGCGCTCACCGCCTTATCCTTGAGGGAGGGGGCACTGCCACGCTCCTCCTCTGCCTTAGAGCTCGACCGGGGTCTCTCCAGGAGCTTCGCCGGGTGCTCGGCCTTCCTCTTACCCGACCCAGAGCGTTGGCTCGTGGTTGATGGTGCCGGGGAGGGTGCGCCCTGCCTGGCGCCCGTAGAGCCCGACCGTTCGGCGCTCCCGGTGCCAGCGGACTCGCGGTGCTTGGCCTTATGTTGGGCCCCCGTCGCCGGGGCGCCCTCAAAGGTCTTAGAAGACCGCTCAGATTTCTTCTTCTTCTCGCCAGACGGGCTCTTACCCTCCAGCCAGCTGGCGAGACGTTGATGGCGGTCCTTCATGGTCCGTTCCGACATGTTGCCGCAAAACGCACAGTCCTTCTCCACGTGCGTCTTGTCCCCATGAAGGCAGTAAAGGCAGAAAGAGTGTTCGTCCTCCTTGAAGACGTTCTGCAGCTGGCATCCAGGGCAGGCCCTGAACAGCTTTCCGGGCGTCGAGCTTCCCTTCTCCTGGGCCATCTCCGAGACCGGGCCTGAGAAGCTTCTGGAGTCCTCCAAAGTGTAGCTCGACGAAATCTTCACCCTTGAGGGGCACAGATGAATCCGACACGGGTCCCCGTTGATCGGATGTAGGATCGGTGGAGCTTGAGGCTCTTTTGACCGAAAGAATCGAAGTTTTTGTGAAAAAGCGCGAAAAAATAGCACTAACGCTCGAGAGCAATAGCACGAGGATCCCAACACATGAACGTGCGGTAAAAATCTGAAGATGGCTGCCAGAGGCGGTGCTTAGGTAGAGGGCAGTCATTGGCTGTGGTCAGTATGACGCAGAGACCAGTGATTGGTTATTACTACGAAAGACAGATCAGAAACGAAACTGATACTGGTTTTTTCTTTACCGAGGATTCCCAGCCTGACGACGGGGAATATTCATGAGCATGTGAATCCATGCCAGACCCCATGCTGGAGAAATGTTGGACTCCGACAACATTTTGTTTACTTCAAACGGCTCCATATAGAGATTCGCCACACTCGGGGCTAGGATGCCCCCCCAATCGCTGTGCCCTGTGTATCAGTCTATATTACTTGCCGTTGAAATAAAAATAGCTCTCAGTGAGAGCCATTTCGGCACACCAGAGTACAAATGACATTGGTGTTGGCGAGCGAGGGTATTCAAGGAGAGGAGTAGTCGCTCTAACATATCTAATGAAGCCCTTTGTGGTATACTGGTGTATAGGGCAACAGCATCTAAGCCCACTAGTAATTCACAACCTGGATCAAATGCAAGACCCTCCACCTCATTGATCATTTGGATCGTATCTTGCACGTAGGATTTCAACTTTTTTTCTTTATTGGTTTGTTCAACCTTTAAAAAAGAAAACATAAAACAAATAAGGAGTTACTCCTTTCCTTTCCATCCCTCCCTCCCTCCTCGTGGCTTTCACAGTCCATTTTGTCTCATACAGTTCAGTCAGGCGTACCCAATGTTCTGCCGGCCTTGCGATTTTTCCTTGGCCACTTATTTTGTTGGATCCTGTTCTTCCAACAGAGTTTATCACTTGAAGAAAATTTATCAGGGCAAATAAAACTACTCTATTGGATCCTTCAAACAGTGCTTTCCACCACTCAATGCTTTTTATTTGATGGTTGTTAGTAACTGCAGCAAAGATAACACCTCTTTGATGCTCAAAATCCGAGCATGACATTGTCAGGTGTTTTAGTGTTTCTTTGGCATCATTACAGAAACTGCACATAGGATTAAGGTTTGCGTGTTTGAACCAAGTGCCTATGCATTCTTTTGTAGGAAAAAGCGTTTAATCTGAAGCGCATATAAAGGGCCCTTGCATATTGGTTTGGTAAGCGTGTTAGATAGGACTGTCGTTGGTTGTAGGCTTTAGCCTCACCTGGCGCTTCATGCATCAGTTTAGAGGTTGCTTTTAAGTCTCAGGTCTTAATCCAGTCCAATCTCCAGATCTTCCTCTTAGCTGACTCTGGGTTTTCTGTCAACGTTGAGAGTGATGTCGTACTCTTCTAATAAATCTTGACACAAGCGGTTCCATTTAGAGAGGATGGTATACTCTGTGTCAGGCATGTGCAGGATGCAGATTTGGGGTGGTGCAGGTGTCCTCCACATCGTTTTACGATACAGGCTCAATAAATTCCATGCAACTCTTGCATGGATTGAAATTAAGCCCAATTACGACGTACCATATACATACGGTTGAGGTACCCCGCGGTAAATGAAGTACTCGGGACCAGAAGATGTTTTCCAAAGAGCTCCATAAGTCACTAGGGCAACCAAATGCGTTTTCACCTCCATAGATTAGAATCAGCACAGCCTTTTGTTGGAAGAACATGATAATAGGTTTTAGTGAGAATTTTCCGTATTTGTTGTTAATCAGTACGACTTGACATGCCAGCTGCCGACACTTGCTATTGGCTGCTTCGACCCATGGTGCATCGTTTCTGCTCGTGCTGAATCTCATACCCAAGTACGTGGTGTATTTTGCGCGCTGACCTAGGTCTTTGGCAATGTTCTTACCCCTTCTGTTTGAACCTGAGTTTCTCCAAAATCAGGATTTCGCATTTTTGTTTGTTCATTTGCAACCCATTGGATATTATATAAGTGCCTATCAGATTAATTTTACGCTGAAGACCTACCGGAGTCTGATCTATCAGAACAAGGTCATCAGCATACAATAGGTAATCAATGGGCGATCCATGCATTTTAGGTGGAAACGTGTTGGCGGCACAGAAAACATCCCTTACGTCTGATATGAATAGATTAAATATTGTTGCTGCCAAGGGACAGCCCTGTTTCACGCATTTGTATGTGCTGATTTTAGTTGACAAAGTGCCCTTCATATCAAGGCGAATCCTAATGGACGTCTCCACGTGCAATTCACGGATTGCGTCCACTAGGCTCGGAGGGCAGATCCACTTGTCTAATTTTTTTCCACAAAAGTTCTCTGTTGATGCTGTCAAATGCCTAAGAGAGGTCCATCAGTGCTAGATAAATCCTTGAATTAGATCTAATTGCTTCCATCTTTAGAAGATTCAATAGAATCAGATTTAGGCTGCAACCGACCCTTTACAAATCACGCTTGTCTCGGATCTATACGATTTAATTCTTTAGCCCACCTCAAAATTTTGCTTTGTAGAAGAGTGGCGTAAATCTTCCCTACAACATCAAGGAGCGCTATAGGTCGATAGTTTTTTGGATTGGTCCGGTCCCCTTTTTTGAATATAGGGACCACAACAGCGCTTTTCCAAGAGTTGAGGGTAGAGCCGTTCTTAATGATGCGATTGAATAGCGTAACAGAAGTCTGCCCATAGTTCTGGGTTGCGTTTGATTGTATAGTTCGTCAGACCATCAGGGCCTGGGGCTCTTGATTCACGCACAACTTTGATGACAAGTAAGATGTCATCTCTTTCAAATTCCAGGTCCCATTTTGATACAGCCGGTAGATCACAGGAAACTGATAGTTCATCTTTACGGAATAGGGCCGAGTAAAACTCTACCCATACTTTTTCATAACAGTGTTGGCCTGTAGGGCCCGTTGAGGTGCTAAATTGCTGTTTATCAGGTTTCCAAAAAGCCGCAGAATTTTTCCATTCCATTTTTGCCATCATTTTCTCCGAGTTGTTTTGTAGCATGATGGCGGCATGTGACTTCAGCCAGTTCTTATATTTTTGCTTAATTGCCCTTTTGGAGTGTTGCTTGATGTCATTACAAGGCCCTTTTAGTTTCCTTATTTCTTGTCTCAGTCTTTTTCGTTGAAGTACGGACAAGTCAAATTTGTGTTTTAGATGTAATTCGACTTGTCTCAGTTTGTGTTTTCGTTCTTCAAATTGAGACAGTAGATGTTGGTATTCCAGACCCTCTGTTTTCAGTGAAATGTGATGTTATACTCGCTACTTCAGACGGATCCTACTAGACCCTGTGCTTACCGAATAAGGCCAGCTCCCTTGGATACCGTCAGTCTGGTTGTTAATTGAAAGTTGCACCATGTCATGGTCACTATGGGCCGTTTCAATGATGTTTAGTTGCCGCACTTGTGGAAGTTTTCCGTGACTAATATGTAGTCAAGAACTGAAGTTTGGTCCAACCTTCTCCATGTGGGCTTAGCTGGAATGTCTCCCACTGTATTGCCATTAAGCATAGACAGACCCCGTATGTCCATTTCTGAGCACCATTGAGCTGCTTTGTTCCAGATGACATTTGTCACTCAGACATGCAATGTTTAAGTCACTGCATAAAATGAGATCTAACGGGTTTTCCTTTCCAAGGAGTTCATCAATTTCTGTCGTCACTATCTAGAAACGACGTTGCATCTTTGGCACAATGATTCCAATAGACATTAATAATGTGTAATCGAACACCCTTGATTTCTTCGAGCTGTGTTAGACCAATTGTTGAAATATGAATGAAGGCGACAGATTCCGTGAGTCGGTGATCCTGAAACCCGAGGCCTTTCTCACTGCCGTCAGACCTGCCATTGGTCTACCCTTCTGTTGACTGATCGCTGGATTGCATGCGATTTCAAATCCTTCCAAAGTCGGGCTTGCTCTTAGACAAGTCTCTTGTAGGCACAGGAGGTCCAAGTCGGTTGCCCATGGGGTTTCAAACAAATTATTAAAGCCTCTGGTGTTCCAAGATGCCAATAGGCAGGTACTTCGGTTTTCTAAGGCTTGGCATTAATTATTCGAGACATTATTTAAGTTGCCAGCTATCCAAGACCAGTCGGACGCCTCGTGGGGCACATTGGATTCCATCGTATCGTTGACAGTTGATAATGGCACATGCTGTACTCCATTGACTGATTCTTATAAGTGCCCCTTTTTGGAGGGGTACCACAGGCTTCACCGTGGGCGGCAACGTCTTTGCCGGAGTCACTGTCGTTGCAGCCAATTTTTTTAGCTCAATTTGATGCGACCAAGCTCAGCTTGTCGCTAGATCTGATGTATTGCCAAAGTCACTTTTAGGCGGAGAAGGCCGAAAATATTGGTCCGCTCCCGTTATGTCGAACCCCAATGACAGCAGCACCGGACCAGCATCGAGCAAAGCATCAACAATAAGTTTCGACTGAAGATGTAGAATAACGGTATAGTTTTTCTCCTCATTAAAGAATTCTGCAATCTTGAACTCATCAGATTCAATTGCCCTTAGACTCGGGATCAGATGGCACAGCCAGAATACATTGTGGCAGTTTAAAATTAAGTCGTCCGAAGAGTCAATGCGTTCCAGTAGGAGACGGTGCAAGCCATGTAGCTTGCCTTCATTCTCGTTTGTAACTTGGTGATTCCTGTTCATGCGTTTCCGCCTGTCAGGCTGCGGCATTGAATGTTTTGTAGGTAGAAACAACCTAGTGTCCGATCTAGGTTCACATGATAACACAGACAGACCGGAAGGCACTCTCGCATCTTCCACCGACCGGTTGACCTTTGTCAGTCCGAGTGACTGTGGCGGAGTTAATCTGCGGCGTTGCATCTAGTTTGCTCGCCTTCTCAACAATTTTCGTTTGTCGGCCAGAGTTATGAATTGAGGACTCTGGTCGACTGTTTCCGGGGGAGGCTGGACCGGCAGTTGGAACAGTTGACAAGATCTTGCCCCTTTGTTTTGGTTGTCTGCACCTTTGAACCCCTCTTTTGTTGAAGTCAGCGGTGTGGTGAGGGCATCTTTGCAATGCTTGGGGCCGGGTCTACAGGCTGGGGCGGCAAAGGAAATCGAGACTCGCTTGGCACTGTGGATGAGGCAACCTCTTCTAATGGCCCCTCTTTTGCGGTCTGCAACTGTCCAATAGATGGTTTCTTAGAAGCGCCACACGCTGAGTTGTTCACTAACTGCACATCGGGGGGGTAGAATATCACGAGAAGGCGTGGGGACCATCAGTTTCTGGGCCGTATCTGTACCGATGACGCTCAAGTTCGACGTCCTCGTATATGGATACATTCATCAGAGTGTCAGATACATCACTGATGCAAGTGAGCGAACCCTCCAACTTTGTTGCAACCTTTTTAGCGCCGGCTGCTTTCGTTCCAAAGAATTACTTTTTGGTGGCACACAGGTAACAGTTAAGTTCACAGTTTTGATATTACGGAAACATTTCCGAGAGCTATTGTTACCTCTCTTCACTTTTCTTGCCGGTTGGTTTTTTTGACTTCATTACATGCGCACTTGTTGCTTGGCCATTAGACTTACTCGTCTTTTGTAAGTCTACTGGAGGTTTGAAAATGTCATAGATCACGGAGGGGGGTGGGGGGTCGTAGATAACAGGGGGCTTTACCACAGCGTCCGTGGTGGTTTGTAGTTCTTTTGGGCACAACTCCAGAAGGGCACACAATATTGACGAGGAAGGCCTTTGCGGCTTCTGTAGAGCTAAATTTGCAACGTCTTGGTACTCTTTTACAGCTTTTGCAAACCCGCTGTTGGTTTTGGTCCATTGGTGTGACGTAGAAACTATCCTTAAGTGAGTAAGGAGGGGGCAGACCAGTGTCGACATGAGAAGACATATCAAGGGACGTTCCGGCCTCAGTAACAGCCAATGTTGGGACTCGCAGGTCAACAGTACTATCCATATGATCCGTTTTGTTGACAGGCTTCCCTGTTGCACCCTCGCCGTGGTTTGTTAAGTGCCCCATTTCAGGTCTTAAAGGAGACCCGACCTTATCCCAAGAGGTCGCGAGTTGGCACTTTGCACTGTTATCAGCTGATCTTAAGTCACCATGAATCTTATTTTTTTGGGAGAGGTTCAGGGCTTCTTTGGCAACCTCAGCCAAGAGTTTGTCAAGGTTTGCATTTATGACTTGGTACATCAAGGCTGCATACGTCCGGTCGGCCTTCTTGGTCATCTCCTGCATGGCCACCTTACAGTCCATAGACTCCTTTTCAATATTACTTGTGTTAGTCAGTGAGGCAACTGCAGCTAGCAGATCCTTATTAGTGTTAAGATTCTCATACAGTTTAAGAAATGGAGCAATAGATATGCTCAGAGGGGACATTATCAGTGCCTGCAGGTCTTTCATTTTTGGCACATCTGCCAGTACTGCAGGCTCTGGCTCTCTGCGACGCATGCTTCTTTTCTTGTGGTTTACGGGACGTCTGATCTTCGGATATGGACGCTCCATAAATGATGAGTCTAATGACGCTTTTTCTAAGGAAGCATCGCTAGATGATGAATACCTATTGCATCTGGCTTGTTCCATCTGCAGAAGCTCCACTGGTGAATGAAGATGCGTTAGTGCACTAGGCACAGTCCTTTTAGCCTTTTTGTTTTGAGAGCATCTGAGACTAGGCGAAATACTTTCATCCAGGCTCCTGCGTTTGTTTGGACAGCAAGCCCGAGGGTTTCGCTGTTGCGTGAGCAATGGAGAGTTTGTGGAGACAACATATGACTCTTTGCCCAAGTCAGCTGTTGTCAGAACCGCCCTCATTACTCTAGTGTCGCCTTTCAGCGTTCTTTGGTTGTTGATGCGGGTGAGGTCTGCTAACAGTTTGACGACCTCCAAAGAATTCCTGCGCTCACGACCAAGAGCTCCATCAACAGAGGCAGATTGAAAGATCCTTGTAGGTTGCATCCCAAAGCACTCTGCTGAACTCACTCGCCTCTTAAGTGCATCTCCTGCAGGGCGACTAAATACAGCATCCTCGTCCTCGCTGAAGGAGCCACTATAGGCGATGCGACAGAGGGCTGAGGTTGAATTCTCTCCAGTGGAACCAGTTGAGCCTACGGCACTGTAGAATCGACTTTGAGGTGATTCTAAGTTGAAGATTGTTGTAAGGGCAGGGCTCAGAGCATTATAGCTTTGCAAGCCGTGGTCGGTTTTCTGACAACACGGCTCGCTTTGTTTCTGACCCACACAGGTAGCTGCCGTGTAAAGCTGCTTCGCGTCTCCCTGAGGGGCATGATTGTACTTACAGCGAGATTGGGACCTCCGTCGCAGCTGAGCACACAATCGCCATCACCGAATCGGTACATATGGTAGGGTCGACAGAAGGCAAAAAGACTGCAGTAGGACACCTGCTCACGTTGGCATGATTCTCTATATCCGGTGCACAAGTCATAATCAAGTCTATAGCTACAACCGAAATATGTTTGTGAGGGTTAAGCTGTAGTGTAGACATAAGGGTATCATCTGTTCCAAACCCAGTGCATCCCTCCAAGTTGGCACTTACTTGAGTTAAGGGCAGGGGAGCTGGTTTAGTATCGACAGGCGCTGCAGAAGACGTCAAACCAGCCAGCACATCCACATCCGTAGAGGCAATATCCTTACAGCCAATGACGTGTTCGTGAACGTTGTTTCCGGCCACCGGCGTCTCCAACAGCGCGGCTTCAAGCCAATGCTGTGCTCGAGTTTTAGAAAGACTAGCAGTCTTAGTCATGGCTCCGGTCCACAAACTCCTCGGACTTCCTCAGACTCCTACGACAACACCAACTCTGTGAGGGGGGGAAGGGGGGGGGGCCCTTTCCCAGAGTCTTTGAGCACATGCACAGGAACGCCCACAGCAATAGCAGGCAGTGTAGACAGACTGCTTCTGGGTCAGATTCAGCGCTTCACTCCGAACACTCCTACGACTCAACGCCAAGTTGGAGAAGAAGAAAAAAAAAAGTGAACCTGGAAAGAGGTTCCAAGACTGAATCGACACCCGATACAATCGGCCTTCCTGGAGGATAGGTCATACTTTTGTGAATCTTGGCCAATGTGTAAAATTGTGGGATTTGAGGTTTCATAGCGCAAAGAAAATCTGCTTCTTTTGCTGAAATCCACCCATGTTCTTTGCCCTTGATGACTTTGGCCTTAGCTGGTAGGATCAGCTGGTAATGGTATGTAGGCACTGGAGATCGAGGAGTTGCCTATTGCATTCTAGGATATAGGCTTCACGATCTTGAAGAACTATGGCGCCACCTTTATCTGCCTTACGGATGATGGCTTTGTTCTCAAGTAAGCCTTTCATGGCTAGTTTCTCGCAATTGCTGGTATTGTGAAAAAATGTTTTTTTGTACTTTGTTACTCTAGGTTCTTCAAATCTCGGAGTACTCTTCTTTCGAATACTTGTGCCTCAGATGTTCTCTCAGCAATCGGTACACAGAAAGTGGACTTGTTATGTAGTCCTGTGGCTCAGATGTTGCTTTCGAATTCCTTGTCTTGAAAGAATTGTTTCAGGTGAACTTTCTGCATAGACGCAAAAAATTCTTGCCGTAATAGAAAATCATTGTGCTGGTTCGTAGAGACAAAACCCATCCCTTTCTCCAGGACTAACATCTCGTCATCCGTGAGTCTGTGGGAGGAGATATTCACCACAAGGCTTGGATGCTCCTCGTCACGCATGGCTCTGGTTCCCAACCCATTTGGTCCAGGTCTGAAAAAGGTTGAGGCTATTTCCACGGTTGCCCCGAATGCCGGAATTCCTTACGTGGTGGTAGTTGCGCCTATTGGTTTGACCTCGTTTTTGACGACCTCTTCTTGTACTGGAGTCATTGTAGTTACTACAATCGCTTGAACTAAATGATGTGTCGTGAAAGGTGACCCATTTTTTTTGCTCGAGGTTGGATTGGAAGGATCATCAGGTTTATCATCCCGTGTATAATGAAACGCTTTTTCATGCGCAAAAATTCTGAATATCTTTATTCAGTCTCCTTACTCGATCTTTAAGGGTATCTTCCTTAAAAGCGTTCATCTCTGCTAGCAGGGACTCTGCTTGTTTTTTGTATAAATCAAGAGGGATCACCTTTTTGATTTCATCTTCCAAGGCTGATAACTATCAGAATTTTCTCAGACATTTCATTAGCGGTATCGATGATCAAAATCATCCATCTCTTCCACATTTCGTGGCGACATAGCTCCACTGGAGTATAAAGTTCTCATTATCAAGGAAGAGCCGGGGTTCATTCCGTACAACCAATCCTTGTGGTAAAATCCCTTTTCTGAGGTATTCAAGCATAATAGACCCATGAAGCTTGGTGAGAATAAATCTTTTTAATCTGGGAAAGTTCATCCCATTTGGTCATATTGGCTGCGACTTCAGCCGTGCCTCCTAGTAAGGAGGCTTTATTGAGAAGTTCAGTGACATAATCGTCATTGTAACTTCTACATCGTTCCAACGTCATTATGATACAGCAGGGCCCGTGGAGGTCCAACTAAACCGAAATCTCCCAGCACAAGCCGGAAGTCAAGACCCTTCCAACTGTTAGACACACTCCTTGTGGTATATCACAAAACCTCACAGCCACTGGGCTGTACTGGAACCATCAAACAACAAAGAGGAAAGGGGGAATTAAACTGTTTGACCAAACTACCCCCTGATTTAGGTACACCTAAACAACATAAACTAAAGAGTTGGTCAACAGTATGTAGTCACAGGGTGAGATGTCCAACCTGCCCTAAGGAGAGTATCTCTAAAAGGTTTGCAACCACCTAAGGGGCTAAACAGCAAAATTAGACAAAGTGATGCACATTGAACAGGATATTCGCATATACATTTTTTAAAAAATGTTCAACAATAATTAAGAATCACAATTAAAATGTTCGCTGTAACACACCGTTTGCTGTAAATGCTGTAACACGCCAGCCCGGGCTTCAGGATGGTTGGGGGGGATGTCCCCATCCTTGGGCGGCTGTCTCCCATGTGGGTCGACCGTCCCCAAACCCAGCAGCAGTTCCAGGGAGCCCGGGCAGGGTCCCTGTCCTTTCGCAGAGGAAATAACTGTACCGCAGCCCAACCAGAGCCCCAGGCTGGCAATGGGGACTATCAACCCACATGGGAGAGGGCCAACCAAGGCCAGGGACATCACTCCCAACCATAAGAATGTCCTCTTTCTAGGCCCTTTGGTGTACCAGTGGTTAAAACTTTTCCCTTTGCGCCAAGGTAAATGCACCAGCACATGTGAGGTACCGTTTTTGTCGCGACACCTGTGGGAACGTAGGACAATGTTGCTGGCGTGTTTGTGGTTTTTTGGTGGCAAAGGTCTGAAATTGTGTGGGGGGTGGGGGTGGGGTTCTCCACTTTTTGGAGTTTGCCAGGTCTTGTGGGTAATACATTTTATGGCGACAAGTCTGGCCCCTTTGTATTCCCTCGGATGCCTTTTCAAAAATGTATAGAGCTCCCACTTTTCCTTGGTGGCTGCAACACCCCAGGCCCAAATCTGTGAGTTGCCCACATGGCAAAATTCAGTCTTCCCCAAGGCGCTTGACGTACCAGTGGTTTAGCCTTTGCCCAGGTAAGGGCACCCACATATGTGAGGTACCGTTTTAGTCAGGACACCTGTGGGAAGGAAGGACATTTGTTTTGTGGTCTTGGTTTTCAGAACGTTTTCACATGTTTCTTACACAGCTGTTTAATTTCCGAAATCTCACCTACATTTAGTTGCTGCTTTAGGCACAATGTGCTTTTGCAACCTGCACAAGTCAACTATCCTTCAAAAGGTTTGCCTGTGCGCTTTCAAAAAATGTATACTTGCCAATCTTCACCACATTAATTTCCCTCATTTTCGAATGCCAAGAATGTCTGTTTAGTCCGTCGGCATAAAAGTCCTGTGTACCATGGCTCAATTTTTGGCTCGTGGTTTTGCAAAACATTACCAAAAATGTGTATGATTTCCTAACAAGACGAGTCAAGGGAATGTAGCTGTGCATTGCTTTTCTCAATATTGACGGAAGCCAGTACGGTACCAGCCCAAACATGTCCAGCACATACTCTTCCCTTCTCACTTTTCCAATTTATTTCCCCCAAATGATAGTCATTTTAGGTACCTAGTGTTCCTGGCCCTGCGCAAATCACCCTTTCCTGATCGAAATATATGCCTTTCTGAGTTCCCATCAAGCTTTCCCCACACAAAACTGATGGTGACCTTAAAGAAATGCATTGTTTCCACTCAACCGGTTCTTAAAAGCTTGGAAAATGGTGAATTCAGAACTGCAAACCATTTGTTCCTAGCTCTTACAAGGAAAACAAATAAATAAAATAAAATAGAAAAAACAGGCTGTTGTACATCATTGTATTGCCATTTTCTGAAGAACAAACAAAGTCTGCTCCATTGTTTGTCACTCTCCCTCACCCCCCTGCAGCAAACTAGGATTCCTTGATGTTATGATCGCCTACATGTGGGAAGAAAAGGGGCCGAATTTGGGCAGGATAGCTCTTGTAACAAAAAAGTTAAGATAATGAATACGACATACCGAAATCTCCAAAAGAGGGCTCAGCACTGGGAGAAAAAACCCTCCGCAGTTAAGGGGTTAAAGTGATTCTGGTGTGCATATATAATAAATCTATGATTTTATATGAATTATACGTGTAAGAGTTTTTGGTGTGCATGTCTAGCTAAGGTTCAATGTACTTACCTACAGCTCACATTTTCCTCTGAAGATAATCCTGACTGCTCTACCATGGTTCTGAGTTAGTACAGACTGATACTAAGAGTTGGAGATCTACAAATTACTGGGATAGCTTACTAAAGTCTTACTACCAGTAGAACTTTAGGAAAACTCCTCCAACATCAGCGTTATAGATGTTGGGATGTGTGTAGGTTGGATTACATCGAGTCCTAGTTGGATCCATCCTCAAGGTAACTATACTGTAAAGTACTAAAACTATGTTCACGATAGAAAACTAAGGCAGAAGCTCTTAGATCTCCAACTGTTGAAAAACAGAAAGAAATGTGTAAAGATACAAAGTACAAAAAAAAAAACAGTTAATCCAAAACTTGTGGATTACCAAACTGCAAGTAGGCCTGTAACCCCTACTTCCAGAATTGATCTAGAAGATAATTCTGATCAAAGTAACTTTTAGCCCTCAACCACCAGAAAACGAGGTAGATGAGAAAATGGAACTGCTGATCCGCCTCCCAATCCTCGAACCTCAACCCTAACTGTATCTAACAGGTCAGCTGAGCTGGTTCTAGAGAAAATGAAAATGCAGCTCGATTTTAGAAAGCTAGAGATTGTCTGAAATGAAAGAAGTAAGGAAAGACGGAACAAGTTACTTACCTGCAACTGTTCTCCGGCATGGGTCTGGCATGGATTCACATGCACATTAATATTTTGTCAGGCTGAGAATCCTCTGTGAAGAAAAAAAAGAAAAACACTCATTTCTGAACTTTCTTTCTCCTAACAACCAATCACTGAGCTCTGGGTCATACTGCCCCAGCCAATGACTGCCCTCTAACTAGGCCCTTCCTGTGGCAGCCATAGTCAGATTTGGTAGCACGTAAAGCGGTAGTAGGACCAAGAGAAGAGCCGCAGAGGAGTAGGCGGGAGGGTTCGGACAGGTAAGTAACATCTTCCTTCTCCATCAAGGGGTCTGGAATGGATTCACACGTTCATGAATAAAGAATACATAGCAGTACAGACATGCACAACCACGGGCGGTGGCAAGGCTCAACAGAAGCATCTCTTACCTTCTCACCTGGCGTACCTTCAAGTGAACAGGTTGCGCAGCACTGCTTGACAGACTCTTGACTCCTGTCGACGCAGCAGAACTTTGTGAAGGTGTGGATTGACCTCCACATAGCAGCCCTGCAGATGTCCAGCAGGTACACACCAGACAAGAACATCATTGTAGGAGTGATTGCTCTGGTAGAGTGGGCTCTCGGACAGCCAGACAGCGTTCGGTTTGCCAACCGGTGACAGTGGGCGATACAGCCGGAGAGCCACCTGGAAATGCAAGCCTTGGACATGGCCTTCCCATGGTTCACAGGACCAAATTTCACAAAGAGCTGAGAGGTTTTCTGGAAACTTTGTGCGGGCCACATAAAACTTCAGCGCTCTAGCCACATCCAGCAAGTGCATGCAAAGTCCTTTCAGCCGGCTTCGGAAAAAAACAGGTAACACCAAGGACTCTTTAAGATGAAAGTCTGACAGCACCTTGGGCATGAAGGAGGGGTGCGTCCGCAGCACCACTCCCGTTTCGTGGAATGTCATGTAAGGTGTTTTACAGGAGAAGGCCTGCATCTCCCCCAACCGTTGTGCAGAGGTTATGGCCACAAGAAAAGCTGTTTTCCACGACATAAATTTGAGCGGAGCAAAATGCATAGGCTCGAACGGGGGTTCCATGACCCTATTAAGCACCACATTGAGCTCCCACGCCGGGGCCTCAGCATTCACCAGCGGTAACTAGCGGAATAGTCCTTTGACAAATTCCTTGACAAATCGGTGCGACCACAAGGATGGTTGTCCTGGGGATCTGGGGGAGCAGGAGATAGCCGCCAGATAGATGGAGGCGTGGGCCAGCCACGATTTGGCCAACAGCAAATCTGGAAGTACCAGAGGGGCATTGATCCTCATTGGGTTGATCATTTGAGAACGGCACCAAATAGCAAATCTCTTCCACCTGAGTCCGTAACATTTCAAAGTACACGATGCGCTAGCCTTGGAGAGAGCTTCCTTGCAGTCTGCCGGGAGATCGTAGCCACCGAATTCTAGCCCTGCAGGAGCCAGGCCTTTAGGTTTAGAATGGTGCCTCCTTCCCTGGCAAGAAGAGCCACGACCACTGGCAGCTTGACTGGTGGAGACACTGACATGCTGAGAAGGTCAGGGTACAAGATCTGCCTCGGCTACGCTGGTGCAACAAGGATCATTCAGCACGGTTTGAGTTGACTGATGACTCAAAGTAACAACGGCAAAGGAGGGAACGCATAAAGAAAGAGGCCTTCCCCAAGGAAATGAAAATGCATTCCCCATGCTCCCCCGCTGGGGAAATCTGCTGACTAACCCCTGGCACTTGGTGTCTGTCGTCGTAAACAAGTCGATCTGGGGATTGGCCCATTTGCAGAAAAGGTTCTCCACTAGGTCCTACTGGAGCTCCCACTCGTGGCACGAGCGAAGTTCACTGCTCAAAGTCGGCCATCATGTTGTTTACTCCTGCCAGATGAAATAAAATGAGGAACATCCCTTGGGCAACGGCCCAATGCCATAAATCCTGCGCCTCTTGGAGAACACTGGGGACCTGGTGCCCCCATGATTTCCAATGTAAAACATTGTGGTGGCATTGTCTGAAGACCTGCACCACCTTGCCTATGAGGGACTGCAGGAACGATTTAAGGGCTCAAAACACAGCCCGTAGCTACAGAATGTTGATGTGCAACGCTTTCTCATCCGGCAGCCACAGGCCTCGGGCGTGAAGACTTCCGGTGTGCTCCCGATCCTTCCAGGGAAGCGCCAGTCGTTACTGGCGGGCGTATTGTGGAGCCTGGAAATCCGTGCCACTGTCAGATGAGAGCACACGCCCCACCACCTTATTGCCCGACTGAACCCCTTGCAGAGCGCGATCTTGTCCTGGAAGCTTCCGGACACCTGGATCCAATGGGCGTCGAGGAACTCCTGCAGTGGCCGCATCCGTAGCCTGCAGAGTCAGATGAGATAAATGCATGACATGCTGAGCAGAGACAGGATGGCCCTCACCTTTGCTATCTTCAAAGCGAGCAGCCATTGCACCTTGCCCAGGATGGCTGCCCCTCTCTCCTCCGATGTTGATGCTAGGCATGACACTGTTGAGCTGGGATCCCAGGAACAGCGCATCCTGCAAAGGAGCTAAGCAGGACTTTGTGTAATTCACTGAGAACCCCAGATCCGTTAGTAGTCCGACGGCCCTCGCTGTGTGGTCACCCGTTAGGGAAGATTGTATGCAGTACCCTTTGGGTGCACTACAACGACCCCGACCTCCTGGCAATAGACACGCAACCTTTGGTATAAGTCTGTACTACACAGGTCGGTAGCGTGATTGAGCAGCCAGGCTTATCTCAAGCGGGGTCAATGTGAGCAGTAGTGGAGTTAGAGATTCACAGTGACAAGTATTCAAATAAACTCTTACACACAAGATTTCTTGATTAAACAATTATTAATGTATTTAACAGTTTGTGTAAGCCTTCTTCAGAAGGGGAAATATAATAGTAACACACATACACTCCAAAATACACACTCTTAATAGTTGTAATCAGTAAGAACCCCTTTGGGATGGCACACAGACACTTCGTACACCCTCCGGTGACTTAAGTAGCTAGGACACTGGACATTAATATATCACTGTTGCATTTAGAATACCTAAGTGCATGTCAAAGATAAAAGGTATTTAGAATAAAACAAGAGATCTCACAAATATTCTGAAAGCAGGTTAAGTACTTTTGTAAACCCCCAATGCAAAGTTAGCTAACCCCTTCCTGGAAGGGGGACCAAAGACAATGTCAAGAGGGAAGCATCATTCAGGGAGTCAGGCCAGGACAGATTGGACAAAAGTCTAGGTGAGCTGAAGCACTTCTTAGGAGGTAGGTTAAAGTACTGCACAATGTTTTAAAAGTCTGTAGAAAAGAAGAACTCAAAGTAGGGCCTCAAGCTGTTTAGGCTTGTGAGGTAAAGAAGCCAAAGTCTCAACTGAGAACAAGTGAGGCTACACAAGAGGCAAGTTCTTCGACTGTACAGTACCTTTCGTTAGAATAAAACCGGTTCCAGCTGGTTTATTTTCCTGTGCAACTCTGCAGATCCTATGTTCCTGGGCCTCAGTCGTGGGGACAAGAGGGAGGACGTCTCAGGACTCTTGCACTGCAACAGGACGGTCGGCGACAGAAAAG
Organism: Ambystoma mexicanum; assembly: GCF_040938575.1. Lineage (NCBI taxonomy): Eukaryota > Metazoa > Chordata > Amphibia > Caudata > Ambystomatidae > Ambystoma > Ambystoma mexicanum. The sequence goes on along the minus strand of NC_090936.1, from coordinate 133,692,450 downwards.
GACCAACTTCTATTCAGTGGCACTTCGTGGTTTCTGCTCCTTGCAGCTCAGCAAATAGCACCACCGCTGACTCTTGGCTGTTGATGTGCTTTCCTTGCATCTTGGGTCCATCATTCTGTTGAGGTGGCTCAGGCTCGGTCAGTGCCGCTTCCTGGGAGTCCAGAGGATCTTACTGGAGCTCTTGGCCAACTTAAAAGAAACGCACACAATCTGGTGTTCCTCTCCAAGGCTCTTCGGTTCCAGCAGCAACTGCAGTGGAATTTCGACCAGCTCTGCGAGGATGTCCAGGTGGCTTGCTTGGGAGTGGATTGGTCCCACCAACTCAAGGGGAGAAGTCATCCTTGCAGGGTTTCTCTAGTCAAGGCGTATTCAGAGCTTCAGCACAGCAGCAGGGCTTCATCCGGCAAACAAACGGTCCAGGAGTTGCAGAAGGTGTCTCTTCCAAATTCTTCTTCGGATTCTTTCGTCCAGTGGTCGACTGCCTTCCAAGCCAAAAAGCCTAGCCTTTAATGCAGGGTTCTCCCATTCTTTCCAGCCTAGCTGTCACCCAGCAGGGTGGATGCCCAGCCAGCCAATCACCTAAGAGTGCATTGCTGTCTCCTAGGAGACTAAGCACAGGGAGTTTTGGGTACCTCCCTCTCTTCCTGCCCCCGCCCAGACACCCTGGAGCCAGAGGCAAGGTTCCCTTGTGAATCCCGCCAAAGCAAACAAGGGGACCAAACCTGGTTTGGCGGGAAGAGTACATCTCAAGAAGGACCTTTCCACAAAGGAATGGCGAACAAAAGAAGACCAGGGCCATTTTGACAAAGATGGCACCCTTGGGTGCTTTACTGCAGCTGCAAACGCAGCCCGCAGTAAAAGCACACCAGGGTAGTTAAAAGTAAACCACTGCCACCAGCCATTCGAGGAAAGGGTAACGAAAAGGTTACATAAGACCCTAGACAAAGGGGATCCTAATTAACCCCTCCACCACCCTATTGTAAGATAATGTGTGCTGGTCTAGAAAGTTACAAGAGTAAGTAAAGTCAATTTCACTTTACTGCTCTTGGAAACAGTAGTTTATCGAAGAGAAGGTATTTAAACCTTGGGGAAATCTGGAAGACTTCCCTGTGCCACTGCACTGAAGGTGCAGTGTGACAATGTAAAAGATGAGGCCTGTGGTGTTTCTCAGAACATACAAAAAATACATAAGTGAAAAAAAAAAAAGTCTCTCTCCCCAGGTTAAAAATTCACGTCCTCAAAATCCAGAAAAGTTGCTGGGGGTCTCTAAGGTAGAGGAACTAGCACATTTCTGAGAATTCCCACGAACACTCACCCCTGGATGAATCTCCTTAATCCAGTCGGTCCTACTTTATGGAGAGACCATCAGAATTGTGGTGATTATACCCTAACCTGTGTTCTATGGTAAAATCCAACCCCTGAAGGCTGATTGACCATCTTAATTTAGGAGTCTCCCCCTTCATCTGCATTAACCATCTCAAGGGTTGGTGGTCTGTTTGAATCACAAAGGTAGATCCATACAAGTATGGTCTAAACGTCTTCAAAGACCACACAATGGCAATTTCACGTTCTAGGTTTGCCCACCTTGTTTCAGTGTCCTTCAGTTTCCAACTGATGAAGCAAATTGGGTGTTCCCTGCCTTTCTCATCCAGCTGACTCCACACCTATACCTGTATTGGAAGCATCAGTTTGTATAATAAAGGATTGGTTGTAGTCAGGAGCTCTTAGAACTGGAGCTTGACAAAGGGCTTTAAGTCCTTCAAATGCCTTAGTGCACTCCTAACACCTGACCTTCTTGGGGAATTTGGGTGAGGAGATCACATTCAAGGGAGAAGCTATGGTCCCATAGTTCTCAATGAAGTTCCTATAGTAACCTGTGAGACCTAGGACTTTCACTTGGGTTTGAGTAATAGGGGTGGCCCATTCTTGTACAGCTTGTACTTTACTAGACAATGGCCTTATTTCACCACCTCCTATCTCATGTTCAAGATAGACCACTTTAGTCTGATCAATTTGACAGTTACTTGACTTTATGGTCAGATTGGCCTGCTCAAGAGCCTGCAATCCATATACTAAGTGGTCAATATGTTCTTTCCAAGTAGGTCTGCACACTGCAATGTCATCCAAGCATGCCATGCAGAAGTCTTCCATCCCATTCAGAAAATGATTTAGCATCCTTTGAATGTAGCAGGTGCATCCTTTAGTTCAAAAGGCATAACCTTAAACTGCTAGAGGCCTCCTCGAGTTGGAAATGCTGTTTTCTCCTTGGCATGGTCCGTCAGAGCCTTTTGCCAATAGCCTGAAGTTAGGTCAATTTAACGGAGTAAGTTGGCTGAACCAAATTTGTCCACCAGCTCATCTGTCCTAGGTCAAGGATGGGCATCAGTCGTGGTGACTGCATTAAGAGCTCTATAGTCCACACAGAATCTCAACTCCTTGGATACTTCCTTTGGAACTAGAACAACTGGACTAGACCATGGACTTGTAGATGGCTCTATTGCCCCTAGATCAAGCATCTTGTTGACCTCTTCCTTTATGTGGGTTCTTACATGGTCTGAAATTCTGTAACTTCTGCTTTTGACAGGGAGACAGTCACCAGTGAGAAGGGCTCAAGCCTGGTGATCATGAAAACAGAGGGGCAAACTGATTTAACATACTTTTGCACTCCTGTTGTTCCAGTGTCAGATCAGAAGGGAGATTAACTCCCATCTTTCCATCTAAAGGTTGTCCCCTGAGGTGGTCAGGGAGAGGTTCACCCTCCTCTTCAGTAGTGGGTAAGAGCAAAGCTCCAAGTTCGCGTCTAGAGACACAAGCCTTTATGTGGTTGGTGTGAAAGACCCGGCGGGCCTCCTTAGGATTGCCCAAGTCCACCGAATTGACCTCTCCAAGTTTGCCCACAACCTTCGAAGGTCCAATCCATTTGTCCTATAAGGCCCTCTGCCCTGTAGGTACCATAACCAGAACTAGCTGGTCCCGAGTAGACTCAACCACATTTTAGCCTTCGGGTCATGCCAATGTTTATCCAAAGCCTGACCTGCTTTCAAGTTATCAGAAGCTTCTGTCATGTGTGTCAATAGTCAGTGACTCTCACTGGCTTGTGGGAAGGAGCACTCTCCAACCCCTCCTTGATTGGGGCCAATGGACCTCTAACCGGATGACCATAGAGGAGCTCAAAGGGGCTGAAGCCAAACCCTTCTTGAGGGACTTCTCTGTATGCAAAGAGAAGGCTTGGCAGTAGACGGTCCCACTTTCTTCTAAGGGGTTCTTCTAAAGCACCCATCAAGCTCTTCATTGTTCTATTAAACCTCTCCACCAACCCATTGGTTTGGGGATGGTAGGCTGTTGAGAACTTGAAGGTCACTCCAGTTTTTCCACATGGTCTGCATGTAGAGGACATAAATAGGTCCCCCTGTCCGAGATAACCTCCTTAAGAAAACCTACACAGGTAAAAATACCAAAGAGGGCCGTTGCCACTGCCAGAGCAGTAACAGTCCTCATTAGGTATAGCTTCAGGATACCTGGTAGCATGGTCTACCACAACCAATATAAAATTGGTTGCCTGAAGATGTGGGAGGGTCTAAAGGACCAACATCATCAATCCCTACCCTCTCAAAAAGTACTCCCACCACAGAGGGGCACCAAGGGTGCCACGTTCTTGGCTCATCTCTGACAAGTGACAATTTCTACAGAATTTATCTACATCAGACCCCATCTTGGGCCAGTAGAAATAAAGAAATGCTTTCCTTGGTCTTCTTATACCTTAAGTGACCAGCCAAAGGAATCTCATGGGCCAACTGTAGAAACTGAGGTCTCACCTCTTGGGGCACTACAAGTCTTCTGTAGTCTCCTGTGGTAGACTCAATAGGCTCACTGTAAAGGAGGCCTTCCTCCCAGTACAACCTGTGCTTCCCTGGCTCTTGCCCATCCAGCTGGGAAGCTGCCTGTTGGAGAAGTCCTTCAAGAGTAAGACACTATTTGACCTCTGCTGAAGTCTGCCCTACAGTGGCCACCTTCTGCATGCAAAGTCTGCAGCTCAGGGTGGTCTTTAGGATACAGATCTCCAACGGAGGGGGGGGGGGGAACGTCTTCCACTCTCATCAGTAGCTCACTGTCTTTTAAGTATTCTTTGGTGTTATCTGGAATAGAGTTATACACATCTACATTCTGCTGTTCCCACAGACCCATTCACAATAAAGAAACACTGGCTGAGACTCCAATGGGGTCTTCAGCCAATAGTTGAAAGTTTCCACTTGCCATATCAACTTCTCCCTCAGGGATGAAGGCTAAGGGGGCAGTGTGGACCCCTGAAGGTTTACCCTTGCATCCGGGATCCCATTTCACACGGTCCGTTGACCCACAAGCCGAACATTTCCCAAATGTTTTGACAAATGGGGCTTCTGCTGACCTTCCTCTAGTATGGCACCAGAGGTTTCACTAGACTGACCTGGTTTCTCATATGGCTTACCCTTCTTAAGTTTGTTGCCCTCTTTTGGATGAGAGGATTTAGAATTCTCTTTGTCATCTTTCTTGTGCTGTTGCCCCCTCATCCTTTTTGAGAGTGGCCCTAGAATCCTTGCGAGTGGCTCTGTTGGCCGGTACACCCCGGTTCGGCGCCGTCAGTTAGGCGTGTGCCGATTTGGCGCGGCCAGTTCGGCGACAGGATGTTTTGGCTCGCCAGTACAAGCAATCAGATTTTGAGAAATCAGAGAAATGATCAAATGGCAATCAGAATTTGGTAGATTAGTTATTAAATGCCACGGAACGCGTCAGATACAGCTGTGCGGATCCGGCAGGAACATGAAAACGGGGCCAGTCAGAGAACAGTGCACACAGTACAAGTGTTGCCGCACAGTGACAGAAGGGCCTTGAAAGCACGCGATGACCCCCGTGTGTAAACAGAAAGATTAGCATCCTCTGTGCACGTGGTCTGCAAAGCGCGCCTCTTCAGCCAGAAACACCTCGGCTCGGAGCAGGACATTTCTGTGCGGCCAGTTCGGCGCAGGCTGCCGCGCCGAACCGGCTCCTGCGCCGAACCGGCCACGCCGAAATGTCCTGCTCCGCTGTTGGCAACCCACAAGTCAGCAGCTTTTGCTAGCTTCTTGGGATCAATCTCTTTAGCGTCAGCCAAGTGCTGTCTCAGCTCAGGAGAGCAGGCATCAAAAATAGATTCCAACAAAAATAGGTTTCTCATTCCTCAAAAGGAGTTCACTCTGTAACCCATAACCCAACCATCTAAGTTTTTCGAACATTCACACACCCAGGAAGCCCAAGGGGTACTATATGTGTTTTTGACGGTCTGAAACAAAAGGTACTGGGAAGGAGTTTTCCCAAATCTAGCTATCAAAACTTGCTTCACATTTTCATACTCCAATCTTTCAAGTTCAGCCACCTACATTACATAGGTTGCAACCTCGGGGAGCCTAGACAAGACCCTAGACAAAAGCCAAGGAATCAAATTCCCTGTGAAATCCTGAATTCCATCATAATATTCAAAAGCATCCAACCAGTCCAAAACATCAAGTTTCACATCATACATACTCACTGCTTCTTTTGGCATGCAAAGCCTCTTTGGACCAGAAGACCTAGAGGACTGTGGGATAGAAAGATTTTCAAGAGACAATTTCTTCATTTCAATTTTAAATTTAAAGGTTATTTGTACCGCGCAAATATCTATTCAAGAGCATGCTGCATTTCTAATTTCCCCCGAGTTTGATATCCTGAGGTTTGGTTTCCGCTTGGATGTGTAACCTTTTGAATTCTAACTCCAGTCTCATTTTCCTCAAGAGACACAAATTCTGGACTCAGTGATGGACCTTGTGGGGTCGCAGTGGATACAGGTTGCGGCAAAAGGGCCTGTTGAGGCAAAGAGGGGCTCCCTTCTTGAGACTATCTGACTCTTCTATAACAGAGTTATCCTCATTATCATTTTCCACATTTCCTGTAGTAGGTGTGACAGGCCTACTACCCAGACTTTGATGATTCAACAATCTTGCAATTAGTTCATTTTAACTTCCTTTAACAGGGAGATTCCTGGCTTTATTTCTTTCAGTTGCTCTGTTAAAATAAGCAGGGCTTTCGACTGAGGCTATCCATATTTGGCATGTTAAAATTGCTTTTCTAGTGGAGCTTAGCCTTGTGAAGGTTTTTTAGTTAATACTTAGTGTTACAACTCTACAATAGATCCTCACCTCCTGCAGTACCCTTTGGGTGCACTACAACAACCATGGCCTCCTGGCAATAGGCACCCAACCTTTGGTGTCAGTCTGTACTACACAGGTTGGTAGCGTTATTGAGCAGCCAGGCTTATCTCAATAGGGGTCAAATGTGAGCAGTAGTGGAGTTAGAGATTCACAGTGACAAGTTTTGAAATAAACTCTTACACACAAGGTTTCTTGATGAAACAATTATTAATGTAACAGTTTGTGAAAGCCTTCTTCAGAAGGGGAAATATAACAGTAAAACACAAAAACACTCCAAAATACACACTGTTAATAGTTCTAAATCGGTAAGTACCCTATTGGGATGGCACACACACTTCCTACACCCTCAGGCGACTTAAATAGCTAGGACACTGAGGTCATTATATATCACGGTTTTATTTAGAACAATACTTAAGGGCATGTCAAAGATAAAGGTTATTAGAATAAAACAAAAGAGCTCACAAATATTCTGAACGCAGGCAAGTAGTTTTGAGAACCCCCAATGCAAAGTTAGTTAACCCCTTCTTGGAAGGGAGATCAAACAACATCAGCAGGAAGAATCATCATCATTCAGGGAGCCAGGCCAAAGTCAATTGGACAAAAGTCTAGGTGAACTGAAGCACTTAGGAGGTAGTTAAAACTCTTGCAGTGTTTTAGAAGTCTTTGTAGTAAAGAAGAAATCAAAGTAGGGCCATAAGCTGTTTAGGCTTGTGAGGTAAAGAAACTGCTAGAAACTTCAAAGACGCAACCAAGACAAGTCTCAACTGAGAACAAGTGAGGCTACACAAGAGGCAAGTACTCTTAGACAGTAAAGTACCTTTGGTTAGAAGAAAACCGGTTCCCGCTGGCTTCTGTTCCTGTGCAGCTCTGCAGATCCTATGTTCCTGGGCCTCAGTCGTGGGGACAAGAGGGAGGACGTCTGGAGGACTCCTGCACTGCAACAGGATGGCCAGCGACAGACAAGGACAAACTTCTATTCAGTGGCACTTAGTTTCAGCTCCTCGTGTCTCAGCAAATAGCACCACTGCGGACTCTTGGTTGTTGAGATGGGCTTTCCTTGCATCTGGGATCCAGCACTGTTGAGGTGGCTCAGGCTCGGTCAATCCTGCTTCCTGGGAGTCCGGAGGATCTTACTGGAGATCTTGGCCAACTTAAAAGAAACTCACAATCTGGTGTTACTTTCCCTGGCTCTTTGAAATTCCACAGCAGTTGCTGCTGGAACCAACCAGCTCCGAGAGGATGTCCAAGTGGCTTACTTTGGAGTTGATTGGTCTCACCATCTCAAGGGGAGAGGTCGTCCTTGCAGGGCTGCTCTAGTTGAGGCAAATTCCGAGCTTCCACACAGCAGCAGGGCTTCACTGGGCAAACCAACGGTCCAGGAGTTACAGCAGGCGTCATTTCCAAGTTTTTTCGGATTCCTTCGTCCAGTGGTCGACTCGGCCTTCCAAGCCAAAAAGCCTTGCCTTTTATGCAGGTTTCCCCCATACATTCCAGCCTAGCTGTCAGTCACCCAGCAGGGTGGCTGTCCTTTCCGGACAGCCAGCCGGCCAATCACCTAAGAGTGCATTCCTGTCTCCTAGGAGACTAAGCACGGGAAGTTTCGGGCACCTCCCTCACTTCCTGCCCCCGCCAGACACCCTGGAGCCAGAGGCGGACTTCCCTCGAAAATCCCACCAAAGACAAAGTGAACAAAGGGACCAAACCTGGTTTGGTGCACAAAGTAAATCTCAAAAAAGGACCTTTCCACAAAGAAATGCCAAAAAAGAAGACCTGGGCCATTTTGACAAAAATGCCACACTCGGGTGCTCTACTGCAGCTGCGACACAGCCCGCGGCAAAAGCACACCACGGTAGTTCAAAGTAAACCACTGCCACCAGCCATTCATTCGTTGAGGAAAGGGTAACATAATAATGTTACATGAGACACTAGACAAAGGGGGTACCAAGTAACCCCTCCAGCATCCTATTGTAAAATAGTACAAAAGTAAAGTCCATTTCAATGTACTACTCTTGGAAACAGTTTATCCAAGAGAAGGTATTTAAACCATGGGGCAATCTGGAAGACTTCCCTGTGCCACTGCACTGAAGGTGCAGTGTGACACAAATGTAAAAGATGATGCTTATGGAGTCTGTCAGACTTCACAACCAAAAGAAACCGTGTTCAAATCATACAAGAAAATACATGAGTCGGGGAAAAAGGGTCTCGCTCTCCCCAGGTTAAAAATCCAGCAAAGTTGCTGGGGGTCTCTAAGCTAGAGAGGAATTAGCACATTTCTGAGAATTCTCCCTACCATGGATGGTGATGCTCCTTGAGCTGGCCCGGATGAGCCAGTTGTCCAAGTAAGGGTAGACCTGGATCCCTTGCAGTCGCAGATGGGCCACCACTGGGGCCAGGCACTTGGTGAAGACTCTGGGTGCCGACTTCAATCCAAAGGGTAGGGCCTTGAATTGGTAATGCTTCCCTTGGACGACGAAGCGCAGTAACTTGTGGTGTACCTTGTGAATGGGGATGTGGAAGCAAGCATCCTCCAGGTCCAACGACGACAAAGTCCCGCTCTTCCAGCTGTCCGAGCACGTGCTGAAGGGTGACCATCTGAAACTTTCAGACTATATACTTGTTCAGTCGCTGTAGGTCGAGAATGGGCTTCCAGCCCCCAGGGTTCTTTCGCACTAGGCAGTACCTTGAATAAACTGAAGAGCCCTGGAGTCGCTTTGGAACTAGCTTTCGCCCCTTTCTCTAGCATGGCCCGAACCTCCAACAGAAGTTGAGGGACGCGGTTTTCCTGCCGGGCCACTGGTGTTATTTGGGCACACTTCTGTTGGAACTCTAGAGTGTCTGTGGGCGAGAGCGTCCAGCACCAAACGGTCGGTCGAGATCGTCTTCCACATGCTGACGAAGTTCGCCAGCCAGGCTCCCACCGGGGTGCACGGGTGGGGGCCAGACGTCACAGCTGGTTAATTCTTGCTTGGGGTAGATGGGCCGTCATGGGGTCCTTGGCGACGACAGCAAAGTCCTCGGTCTTGGAGCTGCCCCTGTTGGTCTGTCTATTAGGCTGAGGATCGGGGGGGTTGGCGTTAAGGAGCCCCTGCCGTAACCCTTCCAAGAATGGGGCGACTCGCCTCCTGACCAAAAGGACTGCATTCACTGCTTTAGCGTGCCCAGGGCACATGCCGCCTGTGTCCGCCTTGATGGCTTGTAGCGACTCATCTACAGCCTTCCCGAAAAGATAGTTGGTCAAAGGGCATGTCCAAAACCCTTGCACATCCTGTCGAAAGTTGGTGGCCTTGAGCCAGCCACAGCGACGAAGGCAAGCACTGTTGCCTATCTGGCAGAAACCCACGACGGTCATGTCACTGGCCACTTTGATGGTGATGGTGTAGTCAGACGCCACCACGCACTCTTGCAAAATCTCCAACGCTTTGGACCTCCTGTTGTCGGGGAGGAAGTCCAGCAGAGGTGTGAGCTTCAACCACAGCGTGCTACAATTGCAAGGGCGTTGGCGGCCTTGATGGTCGTCGCTGCAGAGTAGATAACACGCCATCCCATCGCATCCAACTTCTTCACCCTCGCCGTCAGGAGGAGTGGACTCTGCCAAAGATTAAGCGCCCAACGACTTCTTGCTTGCTGCCGAGACCAGAGTCCAGTGAGTCGGTGTGGGTTGGGCCCGCAAGCACTTGGGCGCAGAGACCGGCACCATGTACTTCTTCTCGAGGCAGTCCCTCTTTGCTCGGGCCGTGGAAGGATTCTTCATGAGACAGAGGCCTTCGTCTCAAATGTCATTCAAGAGTGGGACTGAAAGGATCGTCTTTCTTTTTGAAGCGCTGGTATAAGAAGCCCTCCTTCTCTGGCGCGAGCTGGAAGAGTTCTGAAGCTCTGGAGATCATAGCATCGAACAAGCCCATCTTGCCCGGCGCGGAGGATCTGGGCGGTGGCGACGGGAGGTGCCCCCCTCCCCCCGCATCATCTGTGCCCGTTGTCGCAGTGTCAGGATCCGTCTCATCCCTCGGAGGAGAGGGTGGCAAGGAGGCAGTGGGTGCCTCTTACTCTTCCTGGGCGGCGGGTCCCATGTTGTCAGAGGGTTTCCCCCGTTGCCAGAGGGTCGGCTGTCACCGGAGCCGCGGGTGTGGCCATCAGCATGACTGGCATCCTCTTCTGTATCTCAGATCCCAGCGTATGCAGAGTAGAGAACGTCCACCGAGAGGTCTCTATGGGGCAGCTGAGGCAGAGGGCAAATGGGAAGCTCGGGTGCAGAAAGAGAGCCAAGGCCCTAGTCGTTCTGAGGCTCTCCGTCACCTTCAACGGTATCTTAGTTGTCACCATCATAGTCGCCCTCGTCATAGGGCATGACCCCGACATTTCCCGCGTCGCCTTTGCCCTCCTGGATGGTTTGAAGGTAGACAAGCTCCTCCTCCGAGGTGATATCCATGCCCTGGAGGACCTCTTCTCCTCCCCTCACCCCCTCTTCACATCCAGAGGGGACTGTCTCAGGGAGATGACCGGCATCTTTTTCTCTGGGGTCTTCTCAATGAACTGGAATGAAGACTCCCTCCTAGCAGGGAGGGGCACTCTCGCCTTCGGAAGTGCGCCCTGCGGGTCTGCCTCTGTGTCCTTCGAAAAGGGAAGCCGCCGCCGCCGCCACCACCACCACCACGATGGAAGGCAGAGCCTTCGTCGGGTGTACCTGGGACTTCATGGTCAGGACCGGTCCCTTGTTCTGCTTGGCTTCAATGGCCGTCCCGGATGCCTTGTCCTGCTTGTCCTTCTCCTTAGGCGGCAGGTCAGAGCCTCGGTCCCCTCTGGCCTTCTCAGTCGAGAGCAGGCTGGCTTTGGACTTCTCCTTGGCTGTCTCTGGGGCCACCTTGAGTTTGCCTGGATGGTCCGATTTCCTCTTGGACAAAGCTCCAGAGCGTTGGCTGGTAACCGAAGTTGCTGAAGACGTCGGACGCGCCCTGGCCACTGAGGAGCCTGCCGCAACAGCACTCCCGGTGGGAGTAGACTCGTGGGGCTTGGCCATTTGTTGGACCCCCATGGGAGGGGTGCCCTCGAAAGGACTTAGAAGCCCGGTCAGCTTTCCCGGATCCAAGAGGCATGCTTCTGGGAACCACCCAGTGCAGAGGCATTGGTCTGCAGCCACTCATTGAGCCGATTACGCCGATCCGTCCACATGCGTGTCGAGAATTCATGGCAAAATGCACAATCATCCTCCTTGTGTGTCGGGTACATGCAGCAAAGACACTGGGAATCTTTGTCGGCCGAGAAAACATTCCTTATGCTGCAGTCGGAGCAAAGCTTGAAAGGGTGGGGTGGAATCCTTCTCTTCCGACATGGTGCACGCGGCGTAGGCCTGAAGAATCTTCTGGAAACCGCCACGAAGAAACGCGACTAAATCCGTCCTTGAGGGGCGCTAAAGAATCCAAAAAACGGGTCACTGTTAATCGCAAGGGTGATCGATGGAGCAAGAGGCTCGATTGACCAAAAAATAGAGTAAAACTCTTCCAAAAAGCAAGAAACGCAGTACAAGCTCGAGAGCTAAGCACGAGGACTTCCAACACTTGAACGTGTGGTAAAACTCTGAAGATGGCTGCCAGAGGAGGAGCTTAGGTAGAGGGCAGTCATTGGCAGGCTGCAGTATAACCCAGAGCTCAGTGATTGGTTGTTAGGAGAAAGACAGTTCAGAAATTAAACTGAAACAGACGTTTTCCTTTACCAAGGATTCCCAGCCTGACGGGGAATATTCATGAGCATGTGAATCCATGCCAGACCCCATGCTGGAGAACTGCAACTTCGGGAAAAAGATGCAGCAGGAACTAGAGATTAAAAAAAAATGGCCCTGGATTCCAGTTCCGTTTCAGAGTCCTCTTTTCCAGACCACTGCAGAAGTGATTTGGCGAGTTTGTACGATGTGAAAACTGATATTGAGGTATTTGTGAAAGCGAGATTGTTCGATGGGTAATCTCTAGGCTTCCCCAGAATGGCTGTGATGGAGTTAACCTTGACTATCAACATTTACCAGTTGGTAAAAACTGCTCTCATAGCCAGATTTGGGACCACCCCTTCCATATACCTAAAAAGGTTTAGGGACCACAAGAGAGATGGTAACTTGTGGCCCACTTGGGTGTGTAAAGCCTGAAAAACCTAGATGGGTGGATTATGGGTTACAAATTAAACTCTCATGAAGGCATGAGGCGTCTTCATTTTGGAAAGTATTTTTGATGCCTGTTCCACAGAGCTGGGACAGCAACTGGCTGACTCTAAAGACATGGACCCCAAGAAGCTGGCAGCGAATGCGGACTTGTGGATGGCCAACATGGCTACGCGCAAGGATTCTGGGCCTCAGGAATGGCTACTCGCAAGGATTCTGGGCCTCAGGAATGGCTACTCGCAAGGATTCTGGGCCTCGGGAATGGAAAATCATAAAAAAGGATGAGAAGGATCATAAAAAAAAAAATATATAAGAGAAACGCCAGAGGGGGCCACAAACATAAAAAGGGTACATTTTCCCCTAAGCACCTTCTAGGGCTAGTGAAACCTCTGGATCCAAACCAGAAAACCAGAGGGAGGTTATCAGAAACCCCCATTCCAAAAGACATTTGGGAAATGTGCGGTTTGTGAGCCTGCGGACCATTTGAAAGGAAATCCAGGATGTAAGGGTAAACCTTCAGGGATCCCTTCTGTCAGCTTATTCACACATGATGTGGATATCCCAATGACTAGGGCTAGCTTTTACCCTCAAGCTGAAAAACCCATTGTTTTTCAGGCTAGAGTTGCTTTAGTATCTCTGGGACTGTGGGAACAACAGAACACTGAAGTCCATAATTCTATTCCTGATAGATTATTATAAAGACTGCACTTGTCAAGGGTCAGGACAACCCTCCCATTAGAGACACTGGGCGGGTATAACTGTGGTAGATGAACATTTCTTTCAACACGAGGAAGTTGCTAAGGCTCCCAAAAGGCTTACCAAGGCAGGGAGGACCAGTCCAAATGTGCCCAGTACTGCCAGCCATCATTAAGTGGAATGAGAGGACTGTACTTTAAGCGATCAGTCAGAAGTACCTGGAAGGGTACTGTTGGGAAATGATTTGAAGGCCTTAGGTGTAGTCTCCAGGACACCCAAAACCCCTCTAGAAGAGAAGGGAGTTGACAAGCAAAACCAGAGAGGCAACTTTAAGAGATCTTTCATCTGAGACCTAGTTGCTTCACTGGTGCGTTGCCCAGTGTTCGGGTCCAGGCCTGCTGTGACTCCCATTTGCTTGATGCGGTAGGTACGACTATTTTACAGTTTTTTATCTTCCTCTTGCCTTTTTGTTATTAATGTCTCTAGTTTCTTTCCCTCAGATGAGTTGGAGAGATTTGGTGTTGCTGTGCTGTATAGGATGAGAATCCAAGCAAGGTAAGTGAATGCGCGGTGCGCAGCACTTTCTTGCCTTTTCTTTTGCTAAGCTGTGCCTGCGCAGCTTCCTTTGCAGGTCGTTATGTTCCGGCCGCTGTGATGTTCCGAGATCAAGGAGAGACTACACCTGGTAAGTGGTTTTCGGTGAACTTGCGTGGCCATGAGCGAGCGCTCACTAATGTTTGTCTTTTTCAGTTTTGCTGCAGCGTTCTGAGATGGATGTGGCGTTGTGATGAAGAATCCCCGGATCGCATGTATTCAGGTGAGCAGCTGGTGGTAGTTTGAAGATGGAAGATTGAAGACCAAAGCTAAGCTGCTACTAATAGCTAAGCGCTGAATAATGGTGTTCTTCCAGATACAGGATTCAGCATGTGGCAGCTCCAAGCGAGTCCCTGATGGTGTTTTGTGGCCCCTGAGGCCACAATGGAAGCCTGTAACCTGGCCCCAGCCGAAAGGCTGGTTTGGCCATGATGACAGGGCCATGAATCATGACAACTCCCCTTATGGTTAGTGTTGCTGCGGACCCCTAGGGTCCTCCTTTTTGTATCCTCAAGTAACTACAGTTCATGAGGAGAGAGATATTTCTTATCTCTACGAAAATGCTAGTCAGATTGGCACACAACACCTTCAGTGGAGTGCCAAACGGATATCTAGTATCCCCCTTCTCTCTAGTCCTGTGACTTTTTAGTCACAGACAATCTCCTAGTTATGGCTGGTGGTAGTGGACATATTCTACCTATTGCGTAATGTCTATATGGCAGGCTATGCCCATAGCCTCTGTAGTGCACAATAGGGGCACCCAAGTACCAACTTGCTGCCTCCCTTCTTTTTTTCACCATTAATAGCGTGATTGTTCTTTGTTAGCCCTTCTACCACTCTGGAAGGGGGAATTCAGTGTGTGTGTTTTGCCTTTGGCAGGAACCCTTGGGTATGCCTGCCTAGGCTCCAGAGTGTCTGGGCAGGGAGGAAGGAGTCTTCCACCCCCTGTCCTTTGTCTGCCAGAATGCCTGAACAGGACCAGCTCCCACAGGGGTCTGGCTGTCCTGATACAGCCAAACTCCCCTTTCTGTAAAATGCTGCGAGAGGTTGCAGAGTAGTGTGCTGGAACTGTATAAAAGATGAGGCCTCTGGAGCGAAAAGCAAGTCGACCACTGGAAGCTGAAGTAACCGAAGAACACGACCAGAGACACCTGCGGACCCTTTGCAATACAGTGAAGAGATCATTGTTGTTCTGCCCCCGTTTTCTATGCGTCAGGAGCTCCGAAGAGGACTCCTTCCCTTTGGCTGGTGGAAACAACCTTTCCCGAGATGAACTTTGACTTCAGCCATCGCCTGAGGGCCTCGGAGCTTCCAGAGCTGCAGAACCCCAATACCAGGAGACCTGCAGCCCATTTTGAGTGCATCATTGTGGAAACTAATCAGTCCAAATCTTTGCTGATCCCGTAAGGACTCTGAGATCCGATCCAACTCGCCCAGACCCCATCACCAGAGTTGCAGGGAGCGAAGTTGAATTGGATGATCCATATCCTTTGTTGGTGCTGCAGAAGAAAAGATGGCAAAAAATACAGAGTGAACCAAGATGTTGCTGAAAGTCGTGCCACAGGTCCTCCCTCGAAACTGCTGCTGAGAGATCCCATCCATTGTCCCGCCTTCAGTCATCAGACCAAGGAATCCGAAGGTCGGGTCTAGAGCTGCAACATCGTGGAGCATCCAGCACAAACTTTCTTCAAACCTAAGGTACTGTAGGGAAAAAGATATCGCTTACTCAAATCCAAGAAGTCACTCTAGAGCGTTGGAGTGCACCCAGAGGTGTCCAGGGTCAACCTTTTTTACCTCTGACCCAAGTCACTGCTTGTGTCCCTTCATCAAGTCCTTGTACAAGTCTCCCTCGTTAGTTGTTGACTTGCTGCTTCTTTGACACTAGAGATTGGAAGAAATCCTCAGGAACGCTTCATATTCCGCTGCTTGTCAAGACTTTTAACCTCATCTGAACTACCTTTAGCTAGGGTTGCGTTTTTGGACAAAAGACTTGCTGTGCGAAGAAACCCTCTCTAGAACCTTGAACCAAGTTAATGTTACACTAACTAACCATTTTTCCACCTTAAAGTAACTTTACTATGTGTTTGCAGAGTCAATGTATTGCCGTATAAACAGTTCCAAACCGCAGGTGTATGTAATAACCGATAATATGATAACTGTCTTTTCCCTTTCTAATGTTTCTACAAATGTAACCGCGAACAAACATGAAAGTGAAAGTGTCCTTTGAAGTGAATGCTCAAGTATTCTAGTGTAAGTGTCTGAAGTATTTAAAGTGATTCTAAAGTATATATAATCAATACATAATTTTAAATGAATTATACATGTAAGAGTTTCTTTGGTGTGCATGTCTAACTAAGGTTCAATGTACTTACCTGCAGCTCACATCATCCTATTAAGATAAGCTTGAATGCTCTGCCACTCTACCAAGATAGTGAGTTAGTACAGACTGATACCAAGAGTGGCAGATCTACAAACCACTGGGATAGCTTACTAAAATCTTACTAGTAGGACTTTAGGAAAACTCCCCTAACAGCTGCCAGTCATTCCATAGCCACTATAGTCGAAACCTTGTTCGACCATATATTTTGGGCAATGGGGGCTGTTTGTTTGCGCCAGAAACTTGCCACAGCTGGCCCCGCTGCCAGCAGCATGGCAGATATCGGCCTTCCTATAGGAACGTGTAATGGATGTACTTTCTTGTTGAGGATGGCTAGTAGAGATACCTGGATCTCCTGGTATTTGTCTGTCCACTACCTCGCCCATATATCCCATATGAATCTCCTCGAAACCAGAGTACCAACAGCAACCCCAGACACGAGTTTTGGGCTGGTTGGATCTCATCAGTAGGGTGGCGCTGTACCTCTAAGAATAGCGAGCAAGGGGTCCACATCTGGATTCTCCTCTTAGAGAGGCACATCTCCAATTTACTGATGAAGTCCAACCAGAAAGAAACATGTCTGGGGTTGCTGTTAGTACTCTTGTTCAGAGGAGAATTGCCTAGCATTTCAGTGGTGGACTGCCCCAGGGCAGGCCAAAGACTGATTGTTTTGGATATTTCTCCTCTGTGAAAGATAGCGAGATAATGAATATGGGTAAGGCTCTCGTAACCGGGACCAATGTCCGGCAGAGGGACTCCCAGGGCTGCAACCTCCCTACACCCCCCCCCCCCCCCCCACCCCAACTTTTTTTTTGCAATGCTCTAGTGTTAAAGAGTAGCCAAGGTCCTGCTCCCATTCATGCTGTTTTGGTGCAGAATTGATGAAGTAACACAGACCATAACCAACTTTTCTGCTTGGTAGGTATCCCACCTTCTGGTATAGGTCTGTACAACACAAGTTGGTAGTGTGCCTGAGCAGTCAGGCCTATCTCAAGAAGGGTAAATGTGAGCTGTAGCAATGAAATCACAAATACAAAGTAACCAAGTACCACTTGCACTTACTTAAACATTGATGATAAATAAATACGCAAGTGTTCTTTAAAAAGGACCAGGTAGGTAACAAATATACTTTAAAATACTTTTCCAGAATCAGCACAAGTTAGTGGATACTCTTTAAAGATGCTTTTTACACATGTCCTACACCAAGAGGGGACTTTATTCTCAAGGACAGTAACTGCATATACATCACCATTTATACTTTGCATATTTTGAGGTTGCATAAAGGAAAGGTTAAAGGAAGGAAAAGGTTAAACAGGTTCTTGGGGCATGCGAGTATACTTAAATCGTCCAATGAAGCAAGACAAGCCTTTCCCAGCAATTACAGTTTAGGACAAGTTACCACCTATGAGGGTCAGAAATATCAGTCACTGGACTAGAAGGCAGACCTTCCAGGATTTTGCAAATTTTGCGGTTTGAAATGGCAAATTTTGAAGCACAAACCTTTATTTATTGCGGCACATTTTGTATTAACTGGAGGGTGTAAGATTGCCACATTGCAGGAAATGGGCAGAGTGCAAGGCTACAAGAGAGCCAGGGTATTATTATGTATCTTTTGTATTAATTTAATAGGAAGAGTCCCATATGTCTCTGGCTTGGCAGAACAGTGTTTGATTTGGATACATTGCTGGTTTAATGTTCATGCCTATTTAATAGTATTTCAAAAAAGGTAGCAGGCGCTCCTCTCCAGAAAGAACATGGCATGATAACCTGTTCTGAGATGAGTTTGCAGCACATGCTTTTTGCTCACTGTACCTTTCACAGATGGGAAATGTCAATGTGCATATCAATCTTTGTCCCGCCCACATGGGCAGTCCAGCACCGAAACGCTATGGCAATTCCTCTCTGAACAAGAGTACCAAAAGCAACCCCATACACATGTTATCATGCCATGTTCTTTCTGGAGAGGAGCGCCTGCTACCTTCTTAATTTAATAATATTAACTAAATTGATCATTATCAATTGTAATGCTGTAAATATTCCCCTTCTATGTTCTCCAATCCCCCAAACACCCACACACATCTCACCAACTCTCCATCACAACTTACATTCCTTAACCTCTCACTCTGTCATACAAATACTCACGTGCTATGTGCACTGCCCAGCCCCTGCCACACTCCAAATCATACTCCCAACTCACACCTTACACTCTACAATTCTTCCCGCAATATAGTTTCATTCTTTTGTGCTGCTTCTGCATCTTGCATCCTTTTTCCCATTCTATCACACTCTTCCCTCATCCTTTTTCCCAATCTGCAGCTCACTGCCTCTTTCTGGCCAACCGCTTCCTCTCCGCTTTCTGGCTCACTGACCACACGCTCCCTCTACTTTCTGTACCTCTGCTCGCTCTTAGATTTCTGACCCACCGCATCACTGCTTCCTCTGCTCTCTTGTGCAGCGCTTCCTCCTCTGACCCACTGCTCTCCCTTTGCTTTCTTGCCTATCACTTCACATCTTACCCATCACTCTCCCTCTTTCATAGTGTAACCATTTTTTTTTTTAAATGTAGATTTTGAACCAGTTCCTCAAATAACGGGGCATTTAAAAAAAGAACAGAGGATAAGCTATTTTTTGACAACCCATTTTTGGAAATGAGCAGGTCACCTTATGCTCAAAGGTGACCGGCGCATTTCCACAGGTTTGAGCTGTAGCGGAAATTGTGCGCTGGCCAGCTGCCTTGAATGGTGTTCTGGGTTGTTTGACCGAAGTGTAATTATTTGCGGCAGAATTGACCGTAGTCAATTTCGCTGCGAATTGATTTGCACTTCAGCCAAACAACCCAAAATGTACCTTTCACCACCACCCCACCCGCTCCCCTACTTAACTGCTTGGTCACTGCCACTTCCCCCTGCAACCTTGCGGTGCGAGATCCACTCCTTTCAAACGCGGGTCGGATCCGACTCCGCAGGGTCCCTTTTTCGTTTCTTTTTTTTTTGTCCCGTCTCCAATTTTTAGGAAAAAGGGGAAACACTTCTGCAACCACCCTAGACCCCAAATTCTGAACATGGGGAGCGGGTGGCACCCCCGCAACACATGTTCAGTATTTATAAAAATTGATCAAATAGTACTGGACGAAATAGGTCAAATTTTAACATTCGATAGATTTTTGTCATCAAAATGGGCAATATTTTGAATAGAATCGCTCTCCCGACAGTGTTCTGCAAGCTCCTAGCGCCTTTCATAGGGACAGGCCCTCCAGGTGTCTGCCGCTGTAAAATGCGACCCAAAAAAAATGCATTTTTATCCTGTTTGAGGAACAGAAATGCAAGCAGCACAGCAGCGGTTCATACCTTAAAAGAAATGCAGGACAGGGTCAGGAAAGACCCTGTCATGCAGTGGCAGCCCCACATCCCGTGTGCATAGGGTTGCCTACAATTTCTGCAGATTTAAAAGTGCATCTTGCTTGGAAATGAGGGATGCGCTTTTAAATTGACAAAAACGCCACTTTATTTGATCAAGGAGGTGAAAAAGGCCATCTGAATGGGCGCGCATATAGAATGTGCCCATTCATGTGTCCCTTGGGCTGCACTTTTTTGGTGCGCAAGTGATGAGATGTGTTGGCGCATTTCATTACTTGTGTAAAAAAAAAAAAAGTTGAGAACCTGTCACCCTGAGTATTATTTTTTTTTAAGCAGTAATGTTTGCAGATTACAAAAAAAAAAAAAATTTTTAAAAGAATATATATCTTTTTTTAAAGATGCAATTTTTGCACAAAACTGCAGTTTTTGCAGCATTTTGCGGGATCGCAAAATCGCTACAAAACTGGAGGGTCTGAGAGGGGTCTGCAGGGGGTCAGGACAGCCAAAGTCACTTGGAGCACAGTCTATGCAGCAGAGACACTTCTTAGAGAATACAAGTCTGGCACAAAGTTGAGTTTTGTAGAAATCAATTGTAGGGTCACAAGCTGTTAAGTCTGTGAAAAGCAGAGTAAGTACCACCAAGTCTAAACAGTACCTCTGGTTTGAAGAAGAGTGCTCCATCAGGATTCTGTCCTGTTGCAGCGATGCAGATCCTAGGTTCCCGACCCTCAGTGGTGGGGACAAGAGGAAGGACGTCTGAGGGACTCCTGTGGCAGCAATTTGGAGGTCGTCAGTAGCTACGGGCTCTTTTCGGATCAGCAGCACTTTGCAGTTTCAGCACTCGCTAAACTGCACCACCGCAGATCTCGGATACCGGTTGGACTTCCTTCACTCCTTGGGTCCTGCACTCTGGTGAGGGGAGTCCAGCTCTGGTCATCCTGCTTCTGGAGGGTCCTTAGGAGACTCCTGGAGCTTCTGGCCGGATTGCAGATGTTGCACTAGACTATGGATTTCTTGACCCCTGGCAGCAACAAATAAGTACAGCCAATCAGGGAAGATGATCCAGTGGAGTTTGTCTTGGGGTTAGTTGGTCCCACTAACCCAAGGGAAGAAGTCGTTCCTTCCAGAGCTTCTCTCGTCGATCGTAAAAAGGAGTTTCAGCACAGCAGCAGGGCTTCATTGAGCAATTCCAAGGGTCAGGAGGATGCAGCAAGCTTAGTTCACGGTTTCTTCGTCAGGTGTTCCTCCCAGTGGTCGACCCTAGTCCCAAAAACCCTCCCCTTTTAAGCAGGTTTCTACCATTCATACACAGCCTAGGCTGTCAATCACACAGCAGGGTGGCTGTCCTGCAAGCACAGCCTGCCAGCCAATCAGGACTGGTTGCAATCGGGCATTCCTAGAGAAGATCGGAGTTTCGGGAAACTTCCTCACATCCTGCCTTTCCAGATATACTGAAGCCAAAGGCGGGCTTCAGGGCGGAAGCATGCCAATGGCAAAACGAACAAAGGGCTGAAACCTGGCTCATCGCACAGTAAAACCCTATAAAGACCTCAAACAGAAAATGATTAAAAAAAATAAGACCGACCATTTGGATACAATGGTCACCCACTGGTGCTATACTGCAGCTGGGAATTCAGCCTGCGGTAGAAAAGCACAAGGTAGGACAATTAAACCACTGCCACCAGCCATTTAAAGTAGTGAAGGTAACATACATTTTTTTTTTACATGAGAATGTAGGATAAGGGGCTGCTAGATTACGAACCCCCAACTCCCGCCAGCACTCCACATAAAATGGTGTGTGCGGGACCCTTAAAGAGAAAAGGTAAGTAAAGTCAATTTCACTTAACTATTCTTGGGAACAGTAGTTCACACAAGAAAAGCTATTTAAACCTTATGAGAACGGTGCTTTGTGTTACCATACAGAAAGTAGATGCCTACGGAGTTTGTCAGACTCCAAAAACAGTGGCAACACAATCAAAAGCAGGTTAAAAAAATGTTTTTAAAAAACTAGTGCAAAAAAGGTCCCTCACTCCAGGATTAAAATCTGAAGTCCAGCAAAAGACCTGGGAATTCGCACAGAAATGAGAATTCTCCCTAACATGCAGCCTCTTCAATTATCTTGTAGTTGACAGATATGATGCACGTAGGTCCCAGAAATATTTGAAGGATTATTCTAATCTGGTTAACTTTCTTGTAGCTCCTATTAACTTGTGCATTACCCAATTACCCAGTGCCTGAATTGAAAGTATTCGAGCCTGTTCCACTCAAGGAGGCCGAAATTCTGACTTACAAACTGTTAATGATTTTACTGTGTTGCCCTTTAAGCAGATACACCTGACCCCCCTCACCCCCCGACCCCACCATCTAATGAAGCTACCTGGATCTGAACCGGGTGAAATGTCTGGGTTGCCAAACAAAGGTGAGGGGATGAGAGCATCATTACATTTCTCTTTAGTTGCCCTATACCAGAACTGTAGAATTGAAGCAATCACTGGGCTGATGTGAATTGTAATTGGTTATTTATAGCGCGCTTAATACCCGTGGATCGAACCCACATTGCACTGCATTGTCTTGCTTCCAAGGCGAGGGCGTTGCCCCAGAGCTACCTGCCCAAGATCAAGGGCGGTCCATGGTGTTTGCAGACGGATAATTTCTAGAGCTTTAGTCGCACCACTGCGCCATCCCTCTTGCACCACTGCTTTGGGGAGTCTGTCTATTCTCAGAAGATTCTACGCTGAGATGGCATGTAATTATGGCCTAGGTTAGGGCATCCTAATCCTCCGGTTGTGGTGCTGCTTGTGACCAATTTTCTTGGTACTAGGGTTTTCTGTCCCTTCCAAATAATTTTGATGAGGGTCCACCCCCCCACAATTTCAATAGAACTTTCCACAAAACCTGAACTGGGAGGTTTTAGCAGTACATTCATGACATGGGTTCTTCCAACCGAAGATTTATTTTTTGTTTCCATATAGCCATGTCTGATACAGTTGAGTCAGAGACAAGGGTGGTAGTTTAATCTGTATAGTTCCCAAAAAAGGTGTTAATTTACATCCAGGGTATTTTATAGTTTGGTTGGCCCAGCAAAACTGTCTTGGATAGAAGGGCTTGCGTTTCCTTAAGCATATTCGGATGCTCTCATTTTGAAGCATTGACCCTAAATCCCCTGGCTTTTTACCTCGGCTTGGACTTCTGGGTGTGTGTAGGGGTCTGAGATTGAGAAAAGTATGTTGCTGGCGAAAAGAGATAGTTGTACTATTGCTTCCAAATCAAATTCCTTTGACTGCATGGTTCGCCCTCATTTGCCTGGTGAAATGTTCCATCAACATAAAAAGCAGTGGCGACAGAGGGCATCCCCTTCTGAACCCTCTTGGGTCCACATCGGACCAAGTGGAGCTCATTTACCATTGTTGTCCGTTTTCTTGGACAAGGTCTGGACACCACAATATAAAGTGGTGGGGTTTAGGGTGGGAGTGTGTGGCATTACAGCAGTGCAGATGAGGTGAGATGTGGAGGGTGGGAGACATTGAAAAGGATAGGGGAAGGCAGCATAACACTGACCCTGCAGCCTTCTGTAAAGACATAGAACCATGTACATTCTAAGCTCATCAAGTCGCTAAAGCGGATATCCCTTTTGCACTTCGATTGTAGTCAGAGCATTACATTTTACAGATGTCAAGCAAGTACTGTTAAGTGTTCAAGTAATATCGGGCATGCTTCGAATAGAGTAAGGTTGGGCATGGTTAGAATCATTTTTAACGGGATTGTGAACAGTAGAACACCTCTAGGTCCACTGCTCCCAGCCACTAGGAAAAAACAATGGTCACCAGAGCATGTGTCTATGTTCTCCAAGAGGCATTGTATTTTGAGGCATCATAGTCCTTAAGTAGATGACCCCACTGTAGAGGATGGCTCCCCTGTTAATTTTCCTTTCATGTACTTGGGTGAACTACAGTTCCCAAGTAGTAAAGAGGGATTTTCATCCCACTTTACATTGTATATAGTGAGCCAGCACACCCCACCTTATGTGGAGTGCTGGTCGGGATACAATGTATCCCATTTCTTACTTACCTGGTAACATTGTTCCAATTGCAAGTTTCCTTGAATGGCTGGTGGCAGTCTAACTGCTGTTATGATTTTCGTCTTCATTACTCTTTAATGTACATTTCTTGTGTGCTTGCTGTTTCCGAGGGCTTCCCTGCCATTCTAGGCAGGAACCACCTCAGTGGCAGTTTCGACTTTGGTGGATTCCCCGCCTAGGCTCCAGAATGTCTGGAATGGCAGGAGGCAAGGGAGGAGTCTAAAACTCTGCAGCCCTTCCAGTATCCGGTCTTCAGACTTTATGAAAAAGTGTAAGGAACGATTTCTCTTTACTGCACCTTTCCTTCCATTTTTAATGGAACCCCCCCAAACGTTTTGCTTTTATTTTTGATTCAAACCTGCACTTTTTCCAGTGCCTTAAGCTTCAATGCTCTTGCTTTTGCTCTTGCTCATATGTTATGGGGAAACTGACGGGTCAGTACTAGGAAACAAGGTTTCCCTTAATCGTGTTACTGTTACTACTCTTGGTTACTTTTGTATCACTTGTGGTAACGATAATTGTAAAATGCAGCTTACACTGTAGTACAATGGGGTACATTTTTGTTTTGCCCTAGACTAACACTCAGATTTTTGGTTACTCTAGGTGTGTTAAAGGGATAAGCAGGTGGCAGCAGTGACTTTTCCCCCACTTTTTAGGGACTTTGTTTTAGCTTTACCGCATTTGGCTACTGGTCAAACATGGCCAATGCCACAAGCTATTTTGCTTGTCCTTTTTGCAATGTTCTTTTGCCTTCTTCACGGTCCGAGAGGCTAGGATAATCCTGCTAAGAACACAGTGCTCAGGAAAGCAGAAGGGCTACTGGAGGGCTGTGTGCGTTTGCTGGCAGGATGTGGGCTGGGACGGTCTGGTCCCAATCCACAAACTGGTTTCAGTGTGTGAGCGGTATGCACAAATGTTCCTGCCAGTGGTGCCGAATGGAGCACTGCTGGGGTGTGCCTTGGCTGGGCTAGACCGGCCATTGGCTAGTGAGGGCAGCAACTCTTACCTGGCTTTTATGATAAGACCAGGACCATTGTACCCATTCCTCAGCGATCCTGGAGAAACCTGAAGGAGCCAAGAATCCG
Organism: Ambystoma mexicanum; assembly: GCF_040938575.1. Lineage (NCBI taxonomy): Eukaryota > Metazoa > Chordata > Amphibia > Caudata > Ambystomatidae > Ambystoma > Ambystoma mexicanum. The sequence continues at coordinate 133,667,922 of NC_090936.1, read as the reverse complement.
ATCCGATCCAGCTGCAAAACCTGCAAAGAAACTGGAGACCCGTCGGAAGGAGACTTGACTACCAACTTCTGCTGCCATTCTGCAAAAGGAGCCATGACCCTGGGAGTGGAGGGAGGATCCATTCTTGATGTCTGCTCGGTAGCCTGCAAAGAAGAGCCTTCGGAAGTGTCCCAGGACTGTCCTGTGGCTGACCAGCTCCGAATGTGGGCTACTGTGCTGCCGACATCACCGCGAGTTTCGATCTGGAACTTTGGGGATCCTCAGTTGGCCCTACAAAACTCACCTCTGTGAAATGTCAGCGTCCTAGCATCAAAGGGACCAGAGATAGGAGGGAAAGTCTGACAGTAGCAGTGAGTAGCAGTGAGTCCCTTTGCGTCGCTGTGCTGCAATGACCGTCAAAAATCACTTAAATGACTCCAGTCCAGTCCTGAGAGGGGTCCTGCACAGTGTTTTGCTGCATTATTCATTCGAGAGTCCTTGCAACAGAAAAAGAAACGGAGAACAGCTAGAACCTGCAAATCAAGGACTGCGACTTTCGGCAGGACAAGCAACCTCGGACACTTCTTTTGTCATGGCAAGTCTTGGGAAGAATCAGAGTACAAGGGGGGGAGGAGAGGGGTTAAGTTAGAGTGATTCTTACTTTCCGCTAATACTCCCATTATAAGTCTATGGGCTTATAATAAACTTTATTATAACCATATTGGCTTTGAGATTACTTGCTTGTGCAAGACTTCTGAAAGATGGGGTTACTTCTGTTGGCTAGTTTCACTGGTACTCAGGCCATTAGAACTTCACTGGAACCCAGAGACCCTACTTGCATTTTTTTGTGCTTCAAAGATTCTGTGGAACTTTACCTGAACTATTGGGCAAAAGGCTCCAGACAACTTAGGGCTGAACAATTAAAGTTAGGGATCATTCTCTGTGGACCTTGAGTGCATAATAATAACCTTACCTTTCCAGGCATTTGTGATGAATATCACAACCTTTAATAAGGGAAGGTATATGGGATACATTACTCACCATAATCTTATTATTCTGGTGCTTGCACCTGCTTAGATTCACATGCTCTGCATAGTCTGACATCTAGTGGAAGTCGGAGTACTACAAGATTTGTTTACGAAACTCGAAAGCGGACATTGAGAGTGTGCGTTTAGTAATACTACCCGTAGTGTGATGTGTACTGTACCCATGGTCCTTCACGCGTCGAGGTCCCTCAGATGTTTCTGACATGAGGTTGCATGGAGTGTAGCGCGAGTACAGATGTGATAAAGCAGTGACAACCCAGAAAACCTCTCAATGCGCCTTCTATTCTAGTAGGCGAGGAAGGGTGGGCGCATGTGAACCTAAGCAGATACAAACACCAGAAATATGATTATTTCGAGTAATGTATCCCTTCTGGAGCTGGTGAATCTGCTTAGATCACATGCTCTACATAGATTAGTGAGCAGTATCTGGAGAAGGTGGGAAGTTAGAATGTACAGCGGCAAAGATGTTTTAGGACCGCGTGTCCCACCTGCAAATCTGCTTTAGAGTGCGTCAATGCAATAATGCTGTGTGAACATATGGATGGATCTCCATGTAGCAGCATTGCAGATGGCGTCCAGAGGGACGTTTGCAATGAAAGCTAAGGTAGCTCCTCTATCTCTGGTAGAGTATGCTCTTGGTGTTAAAGGTAGAACTTTCTTGGATATGGAATAGCCGAGCTGTATGCACTTGACTCATCTGGAGATGGCATTCATTGATATGTGATCACCTTCAGTACCAGGCTACGGAAAGAAAGAGTTGGTCTGTTTTTCTTAGGGGTTTTGTTCACCTAGACATAGTACAAGACGGCTGTTAGGTAAGATTGTATGCAGTACCCTGTGGGAGACAGCACCAGCCTTGTCCTCTTGGCAATAGTTAACCCAACCTTTGGTATAAGCATGTACTGCACAATTTGTTAGAGTGACTGAGCAGTCAGGCTTATCTGAAGAGGGGTCAATGTGAGCTGTACGGTTGTAACAGTTCCACAGTGAGAAGTATCAAAATAAACTTGTACACTCAGTTTTATTGATTAAACAATTATTTAACAGTCAGTTTGAATAAGTCTTCTTTAGAAGGGAGCAAGTGTAACACTTACAATATTCTTCAAAAATACACTCCGTTTCAATAAATCAGTAGATACCCATTTGGAATGACACACACACATACACACCCTACAGTCTACAGCCTCTTGAATAACTAAAACTGATAAGTACTTTTGAACCCCCCAATGCAATGTAGATTTACCCTTTCCCAGCTACACAACTTATAGAATGTGTGAATTTTTGGAGGGGCAGAGAGGTTAGACAAGTCTTCAGGGAGCCATGACAGTCAATGTTACTTGGTCAAAGTCTAGGGGAGCTGGAGATCTTCTTGAAGGGAAGTAAAAAGTCTTGCGCAATGTTAAGAGTTTTTCTTGAAGAAGAAATCACTGTTGGGCCACCTGCTGGGAGGCTTGTGATGGGCAAAGCTGCAAGCAACTCTGCAAGGGGCAGCCAAAGCAAGTCTCAACTGAGAGCTAGCAATACTACACAAGAGGCAAGTACCCCTTCGTTTTACAGCACCTTAAGTCTGAAGGAATTGGTTCCAGCTGGCTTCTGTTCCTGTTCTAGGTCCTGCAGATCCTGTTCCTGGGCCTCAGTCATGGTGACAAGAGGCAGGATGTCTGGAGACTCCTGCACTACAGTTTGAAAGTCAGCGGCAGCAATGGGCAAACCTCTGATCAGCAGCACTTCGCGGTTTCAGCTTCTCGCGAATAGCACCACTGCGGTTCTCGGATACCTGATCAACTTTCCTCGCATATGGGGTCCATCACTCCTGAGGTGGCTCTGGTTTGGCCAGTCCTGCTTCATGGGTGTCCAGAGTATCTTCCTGGAGCTCAGGTCAGACTTGACGACCCACCTCGATTCTGGTGTTCTTCTTCCTGGTAGTCAGTTCCTGCAGCAGCAATGGAAGTACAGCCAGCTCAGAGAGGATTTCTAGATGAAGTTTGTCTTGGGGTTGATTGGTCCCACCAACCCAAGGGGATAAGCTGTCCATTGCAGGGCATCTCTAGTCGAGGCGAATTCAGAGCTTCGCCTCTGCAGCAGGGCTTCACCGGGCAAACCAAAGGTCCAGGAGTTGCAGCAAGCGTCTCTTCCAAGTTGTTCTTCGGATTCCTTCGTCCAGTGGTCGACTCTGCCTTCCAAACTAAACACCTAGCCTTTTATGCAGGTTTCTCCCATTCATTCGCAGCCTAGCTGCTAGCCGGCCGATCACCTTTGGGTGCATTCCTGTAACTAAGGAGACTAAGCACAGGGAGTTTCGGGCACCTCCCTCACTTCCTGCCCTGCCAGACATGCTGGAGCAAGAGGCAGGTTTCACAAGTGAATCCTGCCAAAGACAAAATGAACAAAGGGACCAAACCTGTTTTGGCTCGCAGAGTAAATCTCAAGAAGGACCTTTCCAACAAGAAATGGTGAAAAAAGACGACCGGGCCATTTTGACCAAATGGGCACCCATGGGTGCTTTACTGCAGCTGCAATTGCAGTCCGCGGTAGAAACACTCAATGGTAGAAAAAAGTAAACAACTGCCACCAGCCTTTAATTGTAGAAAGGGCAACATAAAAAATGTTACATGAGAAAAAATGTTACATGAGAAACTAGACAAAGGGGATACCAAGTAACCCCTCCAGCACCCTATTGTAAGATAGTGTGTGCTGGGTCTAGAAAGTTACAAATTTAAGTAAAGTCCATTTCACTTCAATGCTCTTGGAAACAGTTTATTCAAGAGAAAGTATTTAAACCTTGGGGAAATCCAAAGGATTTCTAGGTGACACTGCACTGAAGGTGCTGTGTGTCACAATGTAAAAAGATGATGCCTATAGAGTTCGTCAGACTCCAAAACCAAAAGAAACAGTTCAAATCACAGAAAAATGCATGACTGGGAAGAAGGTCTCACTTTCTCCAGGATAAAAATCCTGAAGTCCAGCAAAAGAGCTGGGGGTCTCCAAGGTAGAAGGGGATTGGCACCTTTCTGAGAATTCTCCCAAACACTCGCCCCCCTCCACCCCCCCAGACTACGGGACAGGAGGATTTAATCCACCGCTGGATGACTCGCCTTACTGCAGTCAGTTATAATTTCTGGAGAGACCATCAGCATTTTGGTGATTTCACAATGACTTGTGTTCTATGGTGAAATCAAGCCCCTCCTCCCCCCCCACCCCGACGGCTGATTGACCATTTTAACAATTTAGGATTCTCCCCCTTCATCTGCATTAACCATCTCAAGGGCTGGTGGTTGGTTTGAATTACAGCAGAGTGTAGGCAGAGTGTCTGGTGCTAAGGTGCGGGCTAATCTCTACGTTTGTAATTTCAGTGAGTCGTGCAAGTGACTATCCATATTGCAAGCAATGCGGCGTGGCACAGAAAGCAGTCTGCTTGACAAGGACTACAAACTCGCGTAGAAAGGACTACATTACCATCCACTCCTGCATAGCTTCAGTGTCACCCCTGGACCCGACTCCTGCTAAGCGCGCTTGGGCTTCAAAACCTGCTTGCCCAGCGGAGTGTAGGCCAGAGGCCGGCAGCAGGACCGCTGGCCATCATGAGCAAAGGTAAGCGAGAGGGAACCCCGGGGAGGGTCTTGCCCGACTACCATGAAAATCTATCCACAAGAGAATCTAGTATTGACCAAGCGACACCTTTAGCAACGACTGTGGTGTTCTCAGCGGATGATTCGTCATATGAATTGGGCAGCGAAGATAAGGACATCCCAATCACTATTGGTTAAAACATCCCAGAATAACGTATTCTACAGAGTCAGCATGAAGCCCCGACACGGCAACGCGGTCCTTTTAACATCATTGTAGACACTGATTTATGTACACTTAACGGTGCCGGGGGTCCTGGATAACCTAGCACAAGTATGCAATACAGAAGAGCCAACTGACGCAGTAACGCAACAGGGGTCCCAGATCAGGCACTGAGCCTGTAGAGAGGGGACTTGTAGACTCCCACATGGTTCTGAGAATAGCCGGAAATACCCAGGAAATTAGTGCGAAAATAAATGCAAGGCTTCCAGTAGGTGACACGGAAGAAAAGGCAGGTGGATCTCCACCTAGATAAGCCACTTGTCCTCACTGATTCGGCGACCCCAGCGGAACCCTCGAAAGTAACCAGGCCAACCGCTTCTACAACAGACTCAAGAGCGCCATTGAAAAGGAAGAGTGCTTCAGAAAATAACCCTAACAATGGATAAGATGATTATTGCCCGGGACAAAACTCAATATGAATCCATGGCACCATTTGACGACAGGGGCAACTACTTGCAAAAGCGTCCACGATGTTCCACAGAGATGCCCATTAGCGCCCAGGGTCTGGCAGGGGGATACCAAATTGGGCAAAGTTTAAGTAACATGTGGGCCCAAAAGCAAACTAATAAAATGCAAACTTATGCATCCTAGGAGAACCACAAGTGGATCCCTCCAAGTTTGGCTTTCGGAGACAACTTCAGGGGGAGGACACCATTTTTACTTCAATAACAAACGGTCGTAACCTAAAATGTACAATAAACTGCTACCCAGTTATCAACTAGCTCAGAAATCTCAGATCAAATTCTATTCTATATCAAATTTGGCAGCCCAAGGCAGAATACTAGTAAAAAAATACTGTCGCTATTCGCTAGTCCCGTTGGTACAATTCTGTAGATCGAAAGTTATGCCAATATTGACATACGGCGCAGAGACATCCTTCATGCTGCCAGAGGACATATGGTCATGGCTAGAAGGCCTCTTCTGGAAAACTACCCTGGGTCTGCCAAAGAGCACTACCATTGCCATCATCAGAAGAGCGTTTGCACTAACATCTCTTAAAGCTATAGTTCTATGGAAATCAATATCCTATCGAAAATGTATAGACGAAACACCAAAGGGCGGTTTTTCAATCCTGAAACTGGCACTACAGAACCATAGAGAGAAGCAACTGAAAGAATGGCAAAGTATCTGTCAGAGGAGAATGAAACAGAGGAATCTCTACTCCAGGATAAAACATTTTTTTAAAAAATGCTTTATAGTGACGAGTGGATAGATACGCAGGAATATATAACTACAAACATTACGAAGATTTCTGGTTGTGCCCACGGAAATTAAATTGTCTTATCGCGATATGTAAAAATCTTTCTGAATCCATTTTTAAGACTGCAATATTTACATTTACGCTTCAACCTCTTTCCATCAAATCTGCAGATAAGCGAGAGGAAAGGTGTTAACATCATCCCCAGATGTACACTATGCCGACACGAAAATGTGACTGAGTCCATCCAAGACCTACTTTTGAGTTGCCCCGAGTTAACAGCAGAAAGAGAACTGGAAATGGGTGACATCTTGAAGCAATACGACATTAGTTCGATGGAAGACTGGTGGCAGATGATAGAGGGTGAAAAAACGCACCTCATTCTAGCCATGTCAAAACTTTTTCTCCTAATCCAGGCTAGACTAGGTCATCCAAGGCGACAATAGCGCCAACTGAGCATAGAACATTCTACTTGAATGTGAGATTGTGGCCTGGTTTTGACGATGAGTTGATGCCTCTGATTTTGTTCCATTTCTCTTTTTGGTTTTAACATCAAGGACTATCGATTCATTTTATTGTATGTAAAAGGGTGAAAATAATGAATGTTTATTTTGGCGAAAGGTTTTCTAAAAATTGTAAACCATTTAATGCCAAATAAACAAATTAAATTACAAAAGTAGATCCATAAATGTATGGTCTACACTTCTTCAAAGACCACACAATTGCAAAACATCTTTCAATTGTTGACCACCTTGTTTCACGGTCCTTCAGTTACCTACTGATGAAGCAGATAGGGTGTTCCCTGCCTTTCTCATCCAGCTGACTCAGAACTGCACCTATTCTAGTATTTAAAGCACGAGTTTGTACAATAAGGGATTGGTTGTAGTCGGGAGTTCTTAAGACTGGAGCTTGGCATACTAAGGGCTTTCCTAAGTCCTTCAAATGCCCTAGTGCACTCTCATTTCACCGGACCTTCTTGGGGAGGGAGACGCTATGTCCCGTAATTCTCAATGGAGTTCCTATAGTCACCTGTGAGACCTAGAAAGGCTCTCGCCTGGGTTTAAGTAGTAGGGGTGGCCCAGTCCTGTAGAACTTGTACCGTTCTAGGCAATGGTCTTATTTCACCTCCTCCTACCTCATGTCCAAGGAAGACAACTTTACTCTGAACAATTTGACACTTTACTGCTTTTATGGTCGATGGACCTGCTCAAGAGCCTGCAATACATATCCCAGGTGGTCAAGAATCTCTTTCCAAGTGGGGCTGAACACTGCAATGTCACACAAGTATGCCATGCAGAAGTCCTCCATCCCACATGATTTACCATCCTTTGGAATGTAGCAGGTGCATGTTTTAGTCCAAAAGGCATAACCTTAAACTGGTAGAGGCCTCCTAGGGTGGAAAATGCAGTTTTTTCCTTGCCATGGTCTGTCAGAGCTATGTACTGAGGAACTTGGCTGAACCAAGTTTGTCCACCAGCTCATCTGTCCAAGGTAAAGGATGGCCATCAGTCGTGGTGACTGCATGAAGAGCGCTATAGTTCACACAGAACCTCAACTCCTTGGATCCTGCCTCTGGCACTAGTACAACTGGATTAGCCCATGGACTTGTAGACGGCTTAATTACCCCAAGATCAAGGATCTTCTTAACCTCTTCCTTAATGTGGGTTCTTACATGGTCTGACATTCTGTAACCCCCCTGCTTTTGACAGGGAGACAGCAGTCACCAGTGAATATATCATGCTGGCTGGCCCGAAGGGGTCAGGCCTGGTGTAGTGAAAACAGGGAGGCAAACTGATTTAACAGAGCTTTACACTCCTCCTGTTGTTGCAGAATCAGATCAGAAGAGATTAACACCTATTTTTCCATCTAAAGGCTGTCCCCTGGGAAGGTCAGGCAGAGGTTCCTCCTCCTCATTCCTCCTCCAGATGCTAAGAGCAAACCTCCCAGTTCTGGTCTGGATACATACATTTAGGTGGTTAGTGTGAAAAACCACAGGGACCTCCTTGGGATAGTAATTGAACTCTCCGAGTTTGCCCACAACCTTGAGGGGTCCAATCCATTTGTCCTGCAAGGCCCTCTGCCTTGTAGGCACCATAACTAGACTGTCTGGAGTAAACTTCACCATGTTGGCCTTCTGGTCATGCCAATGTTTAACCAGAGCCTGACCTGCTTGCAAGTTATCAGAAGCTTCCGTCATCATTTGCGTCATTCTCCTTCGGAAACTAACACATAGTCCGTGACTCTCACCTGCTTGAGGGAAGGAGGTCTCTCCAGCCCTTCCTTGAAAAGGGCCAATGGACCTCTAACCTAATGACCAAAGAGGAGCTTAAAGGGGCTGAAACCAACCCCTTCCTGAGGGAGTTCTCTATAAGCAAAGCAAAAGACATGGCAGTAGAGGTCCCACTTTCTTCTAAGGAGTTCCTATAGAGCACTAATCATGCTCTTTGTAGTTCTGCTAAACCTCTCTACTAATCCATTGGTTTGGGGATGGTAGGCCGTTGAGAACTTGTAGGTCACCAGTTTTTCCACATGACTTGCATGTAGTAGGAAACACAATTGGTCCTCCTGTCTGAGATAAATTCCTTAAGAAAACCAGCCCTGGTAAAAAATACCAGGGAAGGCCCTAGTCACTGCCTGAGCAGTAACAGTCCTCACAGTATGGCTTCAGCATACCTGGTAGCATGGTCTACCGCAACCAATATACAAATCGGTTGCCTGAAGATGTAGCAGGGTCTAGGGTACAAACAATGTCAATCCATACCCTCTCAAAAGGAACTCCCACCACTGGGAGGGGCACCAAGGGTGCCACGTTCTTGGCTCCCCTCTCCCCAGACATCTGACAAGTGTGACAGCTTATATAGAATGTCACAACCCCCCCTCCCCCCAATCTTCGGCCAGTAGAAATACAGGGAAATTCTCTCCTTGGTCTTAAAACCAAGTGACCAACTAGAATCTCATGGGCTAACTGTAGAAACTGGGTCCTCACTACAAGTCTCCTGTAGTCCCCTGGGGTAGACTCAATAGGTTTTAAAGGAGGCCATCCTCCCAGTATAGCCTTTGCTTCCCTGGCTCTTGCCCTTCCAGCTGGGAAAGCGGTTGACCTCTGCTGAAGCCTCCCCTGGAGGGTCCGGTTTACAGCTCAGGATGGTCTTTAGGATCCAGATCTCCAACATAGCGAAGGGCTTCTTCCAGCTCTGTTTCACCAGTAGCCGATTCACCATCCTCTGTTTTTTCCTCACACTCAGCCTCAGCTGGTGGAGGGGTCAAATGTGTGACCTTGGACTATCCTTTCAGGGGTGTCCTCGTTTTGTGCACAGGGGTGGCACCTTTCGCCTTTCGTGAGAACTTGGGTTTCCCCCTTTGTTGCCCTATAAGTAGAAGGGTGTCCTTCCTGTGGACTGGAAGTTATAGGTTCTTCTGTAACTTCCCACTGAGAGTCATCTAAAGTTGCCTCTCTGGCCAATCTAGTTTGCTCTTGCTTTCTTTTACTGGGAGGCCTGGGGTGCTTGATCCAACTCCAAGAGTAAGTCATTCCCCAACAGAACTCTCGCAGGCACCTCCTTCGAACACTGACGGGAATCCTCAGTCATATTGTTGCAGTGGATGAGAGCGGGTAGTATAGGAACCATCTGGAGGGGGCCTCCAGCAAGCTTAGTGGGACCTTTGGGTTCCTTAGCAACATCCTCCGGTTTGAAAAATGTTTCACCCATAACTAATGCTGGCCCCAGTGTCTCTAATGGCAGGGGTCTCCTGCCCATTTACAAGTACACTGTCCTTATAGTATTCTTTTGTGTTGTCTGAAATAGAGTTATACGCATCTACATTCTGCTGTTCACTCAGGCCCAGGGACACTAAAACACTGGCTGAGACTCCAATGGGGTCTTCAGCCAATAGTTAAGTTACCACATTAACTTCTTCCTCAGGGACAAAGGCCAAGGAGGCTGTGTGGCCCTCTGAAGGTGTACCCTTGCATCTGGGATCCCCTTCACATGGCCAGTTGACCCACAAGCATATAATTTACCAAATGTTCTTTGGAATGGGGACTTCTGCTGGCCTCCCCTCTAATTTAGCACCAGAGGTGTCACTAGACTGACTTGGTTTCCCATGGTGTTTACCCTTTTTCTGTTTGTGGCCCTGTTTCGGGTGGTTGGAATTTGAATTCTCTTTTCCATCTTTCTTGTGCTGCTTCCCCTCATTGTGAGTGGCACCAGAATCCTTGCGAGTGGCCCCAGAACCCTTGTGAGTGGCCCTGTTGGCAACCCACAAGTCAACAGCCTTTGCTAACTTTTTGGCAATAGTTAACCCAACCTTTGGTATATGCATGTACTACACTAGTTGGTAGAGTGACTGAGCAGCCAGGCTTATCTCAAGAGGGGTCAATGTGAGCTGTAGGGTTGTAATAGAGTTTCACAGTGACAAGCATCCAAATAAACTTGTACACTCAAGGTTTATTTATTAAAGATGTATCAGTATGAATAAGCCTTCTTTAGAAGGGAGCAATATATGTAACACAATAATACACTTCAAAAATACACACTGTTTCAATAAATCAGTAGTTACCCATTTGGGAATGGCACACAGATGCTTCCTACACCCTGAGGTGACTTAAATAACTAGGACACTAACTAGGACACTGTGGACATATATCACTGGCACATTTAAAGCAATACTGAGGTTGGTCAAAAGAAAAAGATGAGGGAATAAAACAATGGTTAACAAATACTGTTAAGTAGCTAAGTACTTTTTGAACCCGCCAACACAAAGCAAACCAACCCTTTCCTGAGAAAAATGTAAAGCACAAAATCAGAGGCAAGAAAAGTCGTTCAGGGAGCCACGGTAGCCAATGTTAATTGAACAAAATTCTAGCTGAGCTGAAGCACTTAATGCAGTTAAGGTAAAAGTCTTGCACAAGGTTTTAGAAGTATTTGTAGAAAATGAAATCACTGTAGGGCCACATGCTGGGAGGCTTGTGAGGGATGCAAACAACTCTACAAAAGCAACCAAGACAAGTCTCAACTGAGAGCTAGCAAGCCTACACAACAAGAGGTAAGCAACAGTTTTACAGTACACCTTTGGTTTGAAGAACTTGGTTCCAGCTGACTTCTGTTCCAGTGCACTTCTGCAGACCCTGTTGTTCCTGGGCCTCAGTCATGGGGACAAGAGGGAGGACGTCTGCGGACTCAGGCACTACAAATTGAAGGTTGGCGGCAGCAACGGGCAAACTTCAGATAAGCAGCACTTCGCAGTTTCAGCTTCTCACAGCTCTCGCAAATGGCACCACCTCAGTTCTCGGATACCTTTATGGACTTTTCTCACATCTGGGGTCCAGCACTACGTTGAGGTGGCTCAGGTTTGGTCAGTCCTGCTTCATGGGAGTCCGGAGGATCTTCCTGTAGCTCGAGTCAGACTTAAAAACGAGACACTATATTGTGGTGCTCCTCTCCCTGGCAATTGGTCCCTGCAGCAGCAATGGAAGTACAGCCAGCTCCGAGAGGATTTCCAGAGGAGTTCACTTTGGGGTTGATTGGTCCCACTAACACAAGGGGAGAAGTCATCTGTTGCAGGGCTTCTCTAGTTTAGGCAAATTCGGAGCTTCAGCAATGCAGCAGCCTTCCAAGCAAAAGACCTCTCCTTTTATGCAGGTTTCTCCCATTCATTCGCAGTCAATCACACAGCAGGGTGGCTCTCCTTCAAGGACAGCCAGTCGGCCAATCACCTTTGGGTGCATTCCTGTAACCAAGGAGACCAAGCACAGGGAGTTTTGGGCACCTCCCCCCACTTGCTTCCCAGCCAGACACGCTAGAGCCAGAGGCAGGCTTCACCAGTGAATCCTGCCAAAGGCAAAACAAAGGGACCAAACCTGGTTTGGCGCGCAGAGTAAATCTCAAGAAGGACCTTTCCAACAAGAAATGGCGAAAAAAGAAAACCTGGCCCATTTTAATCAAATGGGCACCAATGGGTGCTTTACTGTAGCTCTACTGCAGGCTGCAATAGCAAACACTCAATTGTAGAAAAAAAAGTTAATCACTGCACTGTAGAAAGGGTAACATAAAAAATTTTACGTGAGAAACTAGACAACGGGGATACTAAGAAACCGCTCCAGCACCCTATTATAAGATAGTGTGTGCTGGGTCTAGAAAGTTACACATGCAAGTAAAGTCAATTTCACTTCATTGCTCTTGGAAACAGTAGGTATCCAAGAGAAGGTATTTAAACCTTACCAGAAATCCAAAGGATTTCTAGGTGACGCTGCACTGAAGGTGCTGTGTGTCACAATGTAAAAAGAGGATACCTATGGAGTTTGTCAGACTCCAAAACCAAAAGAAACAGTTCAACTCACAGAACAATACATGAGTGGGAAAAATGTCTCACTCTCTCCAGGATAAAAATTAAAAGTCCTAAAGTCCAGCGAAAGAGCTAGGGGGTCTCTAAGGTAGAAGGGAATTAGCACATTTCAGAAAATTCTCCCCAACAACCGCCCTCCATACATCAAGTGTATGGCGGCTTCTTTCTGCTTGGAGAGCAGAACATTGAGATCCCAATCTGGGAAGGGTAGGAAATTGGGGTGTGGGGGGCATAGCCTCTTTACCCCTGTCATGAATGCCTTAACGGATACTTTCCACCAGGACACCAGGTTTTGTGAAGTGGTGTAAGCCGTGTAAGCCGATGGGGCCGCCAATCGGCTTTAAAGAATTTACTTACTAGACTCCGACCTAGTATTGAAGCATGTAGTGTAGAATGTTAGCTGGAGAACCTTCAAATTGGTTTAGTGATTGTGATGTGCACCAGATCACAAATCTTTTCCACTTAAAATAGCAGTAACTGGTGTTGAGTTTTCATGCCTCTACAAGGATATCCATACACCTTTGTGGAAGGTTCAAGTGGCTAAACTGACTTTAGGAGCCAAGCTGCCAAGTTCAGTGATAGTGGGTGGAGGTATGCCCCCTTGTGTTGTGTCAACATGTGCAGGCACAGGAGCTTCAATGGCCAGTTTGAGCAGATGTGGAAACCAAGGATGTCGCGCCCACATAAGAGCAACCAGGGTTACTTGTTCCCAGTGCATCTTGTGCACTCTCCTGCCAAGGCGTGGCGTCTGAGGGGGTGGGGAGTGGGGCGTGTGGGGGGGTGTGGGAGTTGTAAGCAAATTTCCCTGACTAGTTCATCCACAGGGCGTCCCCCTTGCACCTTGGCCGGGGGAACCTGAATGCAAAGTCTGATCATTGTGTGTTTTGCTTTGTGGCGAACAAGTCAATATTGTCTAGGATATCTGTTAAATTGCCACTCGTGTTCTTCTGGCAGTGGGTGGCTGCCTGCCAGAGAATTAAGTTCCCCTGGAACATGTTTAGCTTGAGTGCCCACGTCCATATTTTTGGGGATAGCTTGGACAGACTTCGAGTGTGTGCCTCCCTGCTTGTTCAGATAGAACATGGCCGTGGTGCTGTCTGAGGACCTGCACTGTTTGACCCTTGAGATGTTGCTGAAAGGCCTGAAGAGCCTTGAGGACTACCAAGAGTTCCAAGAAGTCAATGTGTCTTTGGGTAGTAGCACGTGTCCACTGTCCGTGGGTTGTGTGGTGGAGGAAGTCCTCCTCCAACCACCCATCCGGCAAATGATGAGTCTGTAGTTAGGATCGCTTGTGGAGCGCAAAAAGGTTTTCCTTTTTAACAGGTTGTCCTTGGACCACAAGTAAAGCCCTGGACAAGGGTTAGTGAAACAACCACTAGATCGTCCCACTGTCTGCTTGCCTGAGACCACTGTTTCACTAACCATTCCTGCATTGGACGCATGTGCAGGCATGCGTGAGGAACCAAATGAATGCAAGAGGCCATCATCCCGACCAAGTGCATTGCTTTGCGTACCGTTACCTTCTAGTGAGGTACCTGCAACATCATATTTTGTACTCTCCTTCGAGGGGAAGTCAGCACCTCATGTTTAGTATAGGCCCTAGAAATTGTTTTATTTGGCTGGAGAATAAACTGGATTTATTCTCGATGGAAAAACAGATTAAGAGAAGGTCCATTGTTCTGTACGTATTTAATCTGCAAATTTGAGGAGATTCCCCAGTGATTAGCCAGCCGTCTAGACCAGGTTATACAGGAATGGACCTTCTGCGCAGGTGTGCTGCCACTTCTAGGAGCACCGTTTTGAATACTCTTGGTGCTACTTTGAACTGGTAATGTACACTCGCCATCCTGAAAGGAAGGTACTTTCTGTGAGCAGAGTGCATTGAAATATGAAAGCATGCATCTTTCATATCAATGTTGCCATGTAATCACCAGTCCCCCCCCCCCCCCCCCCCGTTTCAGGAGTGGAATCACCTCCTGGAGCGTGGTCATACAAAACCTTTGTGGTTTGACATTTGTTTGCAGGGCACATGGCAAGGTCTTTGTTTGGCACAAGGAAATACGTTGAATAAATACCCTTGTTTATCTCACTTGCCGGGGCGATCTGTCGTCCTTGTCGAGTAGCGCCCTTATTTCCTCCAGCAGTATTCTTTGCTGTTCTGCAGTCATCTTTTGTCTGAGGGTGGGAGGGTGGTCTTTGTACCAGCTCGATACAATAGCCACCTGCCACGGTGGACAACACCCACTCGTCCAATATTATCCCCTCCCATGTGTGGGTGAATTGAGAAATTAGACCTCCTACTGGAGTGGCATCGGAGGGGACCTGAAACAGCACGTCATTGTTTGGGAGGGGTTGAGCCTCTCCCAGGTGAGGTTCTGCGCCTATCTGTGCCCCTTTTATTCCCTCTTTGAAAGTTGGACGATGAACCCTGGCCCCGTACTGTCCTAAAGTTTGAGGAACACTGTTGGGAATAGGATTTGTTAAACTGCTCAAGGGATTTAAGAGTGTTGTACTCCTTGACACTCTTGAGGGAGTCTACTGTGGCCTTTCCCAATACATTTGGCTCCACTGGCATGTTTAAGAGGGTTGTTCGAGTCTCAAGCTCAAACAGACCGCCTCAGCCAGGCATGCCGCTTAATGAGTGTTCCCGCCACTATGATGCGTCCTGCATTATCCGCCGCATCAAGATTGTTCTTCAGGATGCAGTTCGAGATTTGTTTGCCCTCAGAGATAGTTTTAAGCCGTGGAGCCTTTGGTGGTTCTGGCACGTTAATATTTGGCGTTCCAGCTCATCCCATTTGTGGCAGCCGTAGCTAGCTAACAGTGTATTATTGTTAGCTATTCTAGTTTGGTAAGCTACAGAGGAAGCAACCTTTCTCCCAAACATATACATCTTCTTGCTCTTGTTGTCTGCAAGGCTTCTGCCAACACCAGGGGAGTGCCTGCCCTTTTTCTAGTGGTGGTGACCATTAGGAAATAAACTGGTTTGAGCAGACTCCTAATATACAGGGGGTCAGTGGGCACAAGACTTGAATAGCTTCTCTATTCTTGGGTTGACCGCCCTCGTAAGAGTAGGAGCTAGTAGGGATGGCTGGATGCGTCTCTATACTGTACTGACTGCAGGAGAGGTATAAACTGTGTGGCGGACATTTAGCCCCCAGGATATCTTCCACCAGGTCCTTGTCGACCTGTGTTCCCCCAAGTGTCGATATTGAAATGTTGTGCCGCCTTTAGAAGCAGTTTGTTGCACTGAAGTAGATTGTAAATCCGCAAATCTACTACAGACTGGTCCTGACGGTCTGGCGACAATTAGGTCGTCATAGTCGTAAAACTGGTCTTGGCTATATAGGTCCCCCCCTGAGATCCTGGGACTGCTTGGTCGTCATAGGAGTCCTTAGAAGGGTCTTGGTATTGAGAGGCAATTTGGAATGCCTCGGCTGGATTGCCTAGAGCAGAGGTGCTTGGTTGTGGCTCAAGGCAACACTTGGCAGGGGGAGGGTGGCTCTGCGGATGCCCCTGGCTGTGAGGCGTCCAAGACCTGTCAATTGGTCAAGGTGTTTGTCCATGAAGTCCACGAAAAAGGATATTCATACCTAAAATGTTAAATTGTTTTGGTGTAAAACGGCATGAGAGAGGGAAGCCCGAAATGACAAGGGCCTGGGAGGGAGTGACATTCTTAACAGTGGTGGGCTAGGAGGGAACGGCATCTTTATGGCACATAGCCACAGAGAGAATGTCTATTGGGTTAGAAAACTGTCTGGTGTCCTTTGGTCAAGGGCGTTTAAACTCTCGGCGACCTTGTAGTGAAGCACTGATGCGTTTCTTAATTATTGCTTGTATTTTCAGCATTTTCTTTGGAGATGCCGAAATGCCTTATGCCGCCTGTTTTTCAGCGTGTGAAAGGAAGGCCTTTTTATATGCAGTGTCCGAACAGACCTTTGCTTTTTGGGAACTGCCATGAGGTGAAAGCGTGCACGAAGGAACAGAGGACAGTGAGGAACCTGAGGCTGTATCCCTTTATCCCAGGTCACTGCATGGGCCTCACCGCTAGACGATGTTGCAGAGTCGGCCGTGAGGTATGGCCTTAGCGCGTTTGTGTTCGTGTATGTCTTGGCCGCCAAGTGTCTTCTCCATCACAGGACCGCCGGCCTGCTTCTTGGAAATGGGGGCCTGCACTAGTTTCCGACAGACCCTGTTCGCCCTCGGCGTTACTTTTGACCCTGAAACTGTCCCGCTGGTGTCTTCCATTAAATCTATGGAGGCCTCGGCCTGAGTAGCCCAGCATTTCATCTGCGATCCTTTAGGGTTTTAGGCTGGAAAAGCGGACAGCATTTTCAATGCTTTTCGGTGAGATCCCTCGGGAGATAGTGATTGCACACACTGTGCGTGTCCTTGCACAGGACTTTCCAGTGGCAGGAGGGGCAACATTTAAATGGGGGTTTGTCCATTATATTTAAAAAGGGCACATGGGTGAAAATAAGAGGACGATTAAATAAACATTCTCTAAAAGAGGTCAGTATAAAGAACCCCACCCACCCCCTCTCCCTAAATGGGCCGAGAACCTTAAAGGCTGCGCGCCTGGTCGCCGATGACGTGGGTGTTCGTCAGGAGCCATTGAGTGTTTGAGCAATCATGCTGCGAAGCGAACAAAGGAAAGGAAGAAAGTGTACAAGTACAACTTTAGTTAATCAAAGGCATCAGCCTGCAAGAGCATCAGCCTGGAAGAGAACTCTGCGTTTGCGACCAACATCAATGGTGGAAAAAAAAAACAATCCGAGGGACCTCGACGCGTGAAGGACCATGGGTACAGTACATGTCACACGGGATAGTAGCCCTGTCTACGCCAGAGTTCCAAAAACAAATCTTGTAATACTTTGCTACTTCCACTAGATGTGGGACTATGCAGAGCATGCGATCTAAGCAGATCCACATGCTCCAGAAATGTATCTATTTTGTTAGTGTTGTGCGATAACTACTTGCCAGTAGCCATTTTTTCTAGTGCGTTTTGGCCAATAAGTAATAATTGTATTTTTATACATCCTGTTTATGTGTAATCTGCGATTCCCCATTGTGTGACCTCATTGTGGACCCTTTAAAAGCTCACCACCTCTGAAGAACTTAGCCTAGATCGCCCGTCACTGCTACCTGAACTGGTCTGGCAATGGCTCCCCAGAGTTGTCCCGATCACAATATAGGTTGGCTTTCAATACATCTGTCCGCCAGAGCATAGAAAATCTGTCATAAAGGAATTCAGCTACCAGGTTTTTGGCTGAAGATCCAGAAGAGTTCTTGCTGCAACTAATATTCCGTGCTAAGGTACTGCGTTGGCTGGGGTAGTTACCTTAAGCCTGTGATTTCTGTATAGCTTTGGGGTGTTTTCTACGATTGGGAGTCCTCTCATCCAATTCACCCAGGCGCACTGCTGGAATCCTCCTTAGGTGTCTTCTTGGAGGTCCCTGGACCCTTTCAACCAACTCTAAAGTCAAATACTTGTTTGAAGAGACTTCCTCAGGAACTCTGACTCTCCCTGCAACTGAGCCCCATCTCACCCTGCGTACAGCTGGCTCCTAGATCACTAGGGTCCCTCTTCTGCCTCAGAACTCTTTCAATTGACTAGGGAAGGACTGGCTAAGGAAAGGATTCTGTCTTGAAAAGTATACTTAGTTGTGAAAGAGTTGGATGCTAACTGCCCCTCCGAGAGTGAGCAGTCAAGTCCTTACTTACCTTGAATGTGTTTTGCCATTCTGTATATGTAAGGCTATTTTACTTAACTGTGAATTTGTTATGCCCATTTCCAAAACATAATGCTGTTGGCTTCACTTAACTATGTCTTTCAGAATATTTGTGTATACGTTTACCAACTGGATCTTGATTCCACTGACCTGCTGTATAGCCTGTCTAGAATATGTCTGCCTTAGGTTTCACCTGCCTTGAATAGCTGTGTGCCATTGTTAAAAAGTGTCCTGTCGCTGTAGCCAGCCTTGGCCTGCCTGGTGCAATCCTAAATTAGTGTAGAAAGTTATTGCTTACCTAAGTCTATGTTCCACTGATCTGAAAGGCAATTGTAAATTACACCTAAAGGTTTTAGTCACCTGGTAGAACGATGTGTTATCCTGAAAGCAGTTCTATGTTCATACTGTTCCTTGAATCTGTGTTCCACTCTTCAGAAAAGTATCCTGATAACAGGGTTGGTTTGCCAAGCGATTCCTTAACAGGGTGTCCCTGCATGACTGGCACAGTCTACTGCCCTTGATTTACTGTAAATTAATTTTCACCACACTTTGCAAAGAATATGCTTTAATCCCCTTTCCTGCTGTGGGCAAGACCCTTCTGTTTATTAAGCAAGACTGGTGGTGGTTGGGAAGCAAGGGTTCAAAGTAGCTTTTGTGACTACTGAATTAACTTAAGCTTCGTAGTGACGTCCAATAACGGGAATCTGCACTTGTACAAGCCACGATGCTGCTGTGTCCAATTTGAGGAATTACATTTAAACCTGTACAAAAAAAAGTGAGGCATTCAAAGTTAAATACAATTATGTGAAGATTTCCTGTAAAATAAAAATAAAAAAAAAAAAAAAAAAAGAATAGGGTGTTGGAAGTATGCTTAAAAACAAAACAAACTGGGAATTTCCCTTGAAGGCGAACATGCCTGTATATACGTACTTCAAGTCCAATGTTTCTGCGTTTTGCTTTTTTGATTGCTCTTCCCTTCAGAACATCTTCACTAGCCACTGAGAATATTCCAGCCTGTAAGGGGGGGGAAAAAAGGGATCCATTAGAAACCAATTGCATTTGGTGTGTAAAGTGGTGGGAAGGCAAGAGGGTCTTCCCCCACCTCCCTAGGAGATACTGAATGAGAAACAAACAGAGGGCCCATGCGGGGAGTACAGGGTGCATGTAGAGAAGGGTCCACGATTGAGGAGCGGCACTGTAGCAGATGAGAATGTAGATGCCATTTTAGATGGTACCCATGTTGGAACTTCAGCCCAAGCGTGGCAAATAGTAATCCAGGCACTAGCAGCAGATCCCTTGCGCAAACGACCCCCACTCCGGCCAAGTTGAACCCATGAAGTCCTCCATCGTTCAACAAATCACATCAAATCAAACAAATCTGGGAGGAATGCGCTCAGCAAGGTCATGAGAAGGGAGCAGCGTGCCTCATGGCAGTACCATCCCACTGAACAAATAGTAAAGCCATCCTGCCCCCAAACTATCCCTGTGCGAGGAATACAGCTTTGCAAGACTTCATCCTTAGACCTCCTACATACCACAGGACCATCCATACCCAGACCAATGACGATAAAAATGACACCTTGATCAGACAGCAAGGCTATCGCGCCTTCACAAGTGGGTCACGTGATTTGTGCAGCGAGGTGCAGGGTGGCGTACAAATTATAGCCCAAAACAAAAGGAGGACCTTGGGAATTCCCGATCTGCCTGGGTAAGCGTGAAGTGTATGAGTCAGTGTGACCTCGGCTCTCCCCAGAGCCCATCCCTGCATCTGCCAGGTGTAGCTCTGCGAGGATAAAGAAACGTTTTTTGTTTGGGAATAAGTGATTAAGCCAATTCCGCAGCGGATGACAAGCATGCGAGCACCCACGTGGACGAAGATGGAGTGACGAGGATGGGCCAATGGCCTGGCATCCCTATGGAGCAGGCCCTACATGTATAGGTATTTACAACAAAACAAGGTCCTGGTGTATCAAGGGTTGGCCCATATAGGGTATAAATTAATTAGAATTATTCATCCGGTCCAAAACCTTTATAGCTAGTATAATCCATAGATATTACATGCGGTAAAAAGTAAAGTCATTCCTTCAAAATGAGACAAACATTATGGAAATTACAAAGTAAAAGCTTTATATCAAGGAAACAGAAATAGCATACATAAGTGAGGTCTAGCATATAAAAGCATATAAAATCAGTGATATAAATGGTACATACAATTATTAGGTGTAGTCATTAAGGAAATAAGAACACTTAGTGAAGAAAGTTGACATACATTTGTTCTTAGTCACAGTTGGCTTACAAATGAACAACAAGTGGAAGTATGGAATTGAAGAAACAATTGTATTAATGATCAACTGTGACCTTACTTGGAAATCATAGGAAAAACAAGTGCCCCTTGTTGTTGGGCAATTGTGATGAAGCAAATAAATTGGTTATTTTTACATATTTTTACACATCCCAAAATCAAAAAATTATTATATATTGGGATTGGGTCTACACCTAATAAATTGTATGTACCATCACTGATTTTATATGCTAGACCTCACTTATGTATGTTATTTCTGTTTCCTTGATATAAAGCTTTTACTTTGTAATTCCCATAATGTTTGTCTCATTTTGAAGGAATGACTTTACTTTTTACTGCATTTAATATCTATGAATTATACTAGCTATAAAAGGTTTTGGACCGGATGAATAATTCTAATTCGTTTATACCCTATATGGGCCAACCCTTGCTACACCAGGACCTTGTTTTGTTGCAAATACAGATGCCTTTTGACCCCCCTGGTGTGTCACTCCTGGGTCAGATCACTGCTGCTAGATGGTGGCACTCTTTTCTTTATATAGCCTACATGTATAGGGACTGTAGAATTGTATCACTTCTAATTGCATCATCTATGACGTTGTGTATGCTTATAATGTTCCACACGAGCGGACGAAACTCAGAATGTTCCGCAGCAGTGAGTTCTTTGTTGGTGCTTTTCTTTTTTGTATGGATATAAATACTTTTTACTCTGGCAAGAGCGTTGGTCTTTTTCTCTAGTGGATTGCACTTATTCCTGGTGTGAGCGTACAGGGGCGTGCCTTCAAAAGCACAATCCAAATTAGCATACACCAGAGCGGTATACAGTTAGTATAGGTCCTCAGTGATGGAGGGAAGGGTGAGACAGGGTTAAAGGTTGTATACAATAGGGGCAAGCCGGATGCATGGTATAACTCCCTCAAAATCTGGAATGTTACAGGGAAGGCTGGACATGTTTCTCCTTACAAATGTGTTTTGAGTGTGGCACTGCCCTTTGCCCCTCCTTCTGCATGACTTTCAAAGATGCAGGGTTTTTTGGTCAGATAGGAGTGCAAGTTCATTGCATACAAATGTTGTACATGATGCTGCAAGTTTTGAAGGCGATTGAGCCTAATTGGGTAGCTAGCACCAAACTATGTAATGCAATGCGAGTGCAATATGAAGCACCAGTAGGTGGGGGTTCAATGGGGGTATTGGAGCTAGAAAGATAGTTTGCTTGGGGCTTTACCAGTGAATGACGAGGAAGAACCATAAGGTGGGTCAGGGGCCAGGAATGGCACTACTACGGAGACACAGGAGCGCAGATGGGCACAGAGATGAGCACTGCCTGGAGAACCTCATTGCACCACTACCAAGACACAGTTTGATGTCTCCAAACCCAGAGTCTCCACGTTCAGAGTACCACAAGGATCATCCTTCTCCCCGCTTCTATTCAACATCTACATGTACCTATTAATCAAACTCCCTCGCATGCTACAACTACGCCGACGATACTCAAATAATCTTCAACATACAAGGCACCCGAGAAGAGAACACCACACTAGAGAATTGCCTTCGTGACATATTCAACTGGATGAACCTCAACCATCTCAAACTCAAAACAGAGATAATGATTGTTTAAAAAAAAGGGAGGAAACATCAACTACATCCCCTGGCCAAGAGTGCTCAACACCAAACCAGAACCATCATCAACTGTAAAAAACCTAGGGGTCCTGATGGATAAAAACCTCACTCTGGAGCCACAAGTTAACTCGGTAATCAGGAAATGTTTCTTCCTCCTGTGAGCAGCATAAAGGATCCTACCGTTCCTGTCGTTCGCCAACAAAACACTTACCATCATCGATCTGATCATGTCCAGAGTAGACTATGCCAATAGCCTATACCTGGGCATGCCCGAACGACTTCTAAAAAAACTGCAACGCACACAAAATGCAGCAGCCAGACTCCTCCTCAAGCTACCCAGAAGAGAACACATCACACCTGCGCTAAAAATACTACACTGGCTACCACTGAAACAATGAATAAAGTTCAAGGCCATATGCATCACGCACAGAGCAATACACAAACAAGGCGCAGAATTCCTAAGCGACAAACTACACCTACACCAACCGACAAGAACACTAAGATCAAGCACCGACATACGCCTGGAACCAAAACCCTACAACAGAAAAAAACTCGGAGGATCGTCTTTCTCTCACCAGGCACCCAAAACCTGGAATGACCTACCTAAGAATATATGGAATACAACTAACCACCTAGCATTCAGGAAACTCCTCAAATCATGGCTCTTAAAAGCGTAACCACAACAAAGACGCACTAGAATGCCCAGACATTAAAACAATGATGAAAATAACTCCAACCTCGACCACTCTCAAATTGGACAAACACTCAAACCAAAGAACCAACCACTCGACAGAGCATAAGAAGACATGGAAAATAGCCACAAAGGAAGGCTGCAGAGACTGACCACATACCTAGACCCAGACAAAAGCCCCAAGTGACTCGCCAACTCGTACGTACCGGACAAACATATCCAGACTGGCAGACGCATCTAGACAGACATTGGCCCGCGTCGCATCTGGATAGGATCGATTGAAGGATAACATGCCCGCGCCTAGAAAAACGTGAATGCTAACATGTGCCATACCTAGAGTTGTGAACACCTGCCTGCTTGGAGCTCAGATGGAGTTGTGAATGTTAGCATGCCCACACCTGGACGAGTCTCTAAACACTAGCCTGCGCCACATCTAGATAATAGTGAGTGTTGGCATGACCACACCTGGATGGAGTCCTAGACATTGGCCTGCGCCGCGTCTGGATGGGAGTGTGGGGGTCAGCAGGTGCCACACTCAGAACTATGAATGTTAGCATGGTAAAGGTCAGGTAACCCACTAACCAATATAAGCTCAAACTCTGCATACTTCTCTCACTCAAAAAGCTCACACAACCATCTCTCGCACAACAAGCCGCACGCACTTCACAACACTGCAACAACACATAAACCGGAATAGCACACGCAGACTGACTCCGATCCGATACCAGCACCAAAGCTCAGCACCCGATGTATACCGAGTTGAAGCTGCCAACAGAACACCACTCCTCACTATCCTACTCCCTTCACCTTATAACCCATCCCACCTTCATCGTTTACAGATCCGCCTGGGGACCAATTCCGTTGGCGATGGTGCGCAGTACAAATACCTTTAACATTTAACATATTGTAACTGTGCACTCAGCCTGCAAACACAGTACGAGATTTCAGCCAGTCTTGTCCTCATGAAGGATGGTCAATGAAAACAGAGCAGTGGCAAGTTCATTGGTTTAGCAACACAAAACTGGACAGCTCTCATGACAACCTCCTAGACCTTTGTACTGAAACGAGTGAGTTTTGCTGCAAATGTATCAATGCATCCACAGAACAGGCAGTTATTAGATTCTCATGCATTTGCTTTTAAAACTCCACACGGTACTTGACTCCAATAATAAAATGAAGGAGACTGCTTTCAATGTATGGATCGCCCGTTTGTTTGCTTATCAATGTGTGGTGTTTTAATTAGAGTAGGAAGTCAACGTCCAGATTAGCGGGTCCGTACACTTGCTTTCCAAATGCAATAAATGTACAAATGTTATGTTACTTTGCATTTATATAGTGCCTTATGCATCATTGGTATGGTCTCAAGGCGCTGGTAGGTTGACCGCCGTCGGGAACCGAAGTTCAAGTCAGTAGAGAATAGAGAGTCAAAGGTGCGTGTGAGCACCGGATATGTGTGCAGGTGGTGTGGCATTTGTGCGATAGCTGCTTCTTAGCGGTAGGTGTGGTGGCTGAGAGATCAAGAGTATGTGTTCCTTCTGGCAAGTTTTTACCCAGACCGATTCTGGCTGTGTTGGGCCTGAGGAGAAAGCCTGGCTGGAGGGTGTGTAACCAGCAGTGTTTAGTTAGTGATGGGGAGTATGAGGCAGATGATGGTATGAGAACAGTTATACCGAATGGTGTCAGTATCGCTGTGTTCTAGTTGAGTGGTGATGTAAAGAAGAGAGTAAGCGTGGAGATGTGATATGGTGGTTTACATTAGGTGTTTGAGATCGGGCCCACTCCAATCATTCCATGCACTCCAAACCATTCCATGCAATGCACTGCAAACCAAACCATTCCATGCAATGCACTCGAAACCAAACCACTCCAAACCATGCCATGCACTCCAAACATGTTATGCAGTCCAACCATTTTATACAATGCTTCTTTCATTCGTTCTACCCAGGTTTTCTTTTCTCCATGCATCATCCATCCACATAAGTCATCTTCACACGTTCCATCCACTTCACCCGTTCCACATACGTCACCCGTTCGCATCACATACTTCACCCTTTCCATCCACATACTTAAGACGCGTTCCATCCACATAATTCACTTTTCCATTCTCATACTTCAGCCTTTCCGTCCACATTTCACCCATTCCATCCTTTTCGCCTATCCCACCCTGTACATCATTTCTGCCCTGTTCATCCGTTCCACAAATAGCACACTTGTTGCAACCCCATACTTCCTCCGTTCCAATTACATTTTCATTTGATCGATCCACTTCACCCGTTCCATCCACATACTTCAATCGTTCTATTCAATATATTTGACCCATTTTGTCCACACACTTCACCCGTTCCTATCTCAATTTACCTGTCTCATGTATATACATTACCCGTTCTTCCAGATCCATCCTCCGCTCCCGCCACCCACTACACCCGTTTTTTCCTTTTACTACATCCGTTCCTTCCAACCACTTCACCCGTTCATCCGCATACATCACCCGTTTGATCCACGCTCGACCCCCGCTCCGCACTCTACACCCACCCCACTCTCTATACCTGCTCCTCGCTCCGCTTGCTACACCCGCTCCGCACTCTACACCATAACCTACATCCGCTCAACACCCTACAATGGCTGAACACTACCGCACACTACATCCGCTCAACACCCTATGTCTGTTCAAAACCATCACGCCCTACATCCTCTCAACACCCTAAATCTGTTCAACACCCTACATCCGCTCCACTCTATTCTATTCACCACTCACAACCTACATTCACACCACAAGCTACGTCTGCACCACGCTCTCATCTGCACCAGGCTCTCATCTGTTCCACGCTCTCATCCGCTCCATGCCCTCACTCATTTTGCGCACTCGCCCGCTCCACACACTTCATCCGCTCCACACACTTCGTTTATTCATCCTGCATTATCGGTTCAGCCCATGTCACTTGTCATACGCACTCGATCCGTTCCATCCACTACACCCGTCTCATGAATTTAAATCGTCTATTCTGTACTTTCCATTTATGCCATGCACTCATACATTCCATGCCATCTGTGTACTCAGTCTCCTGTATTCATCTTTCCATCCTCTTCTCGATTCATTTCGTCCATTTTGTTCCTTATATCCATTGCAATCATTACATCCATTTCATTAATTTCAACCGCATTACTGTTTTCGTACGATTTATTCTTTTTATCCATATCACTGCTTTGATCTACGTTACTCATTCTATTCTGTTTGTCATTTTAGTTTACATTAGCGGTTATTGGTTGTCGATTTCTTGCTTGAATCTTGATGTTGTATTGTTATTTAATAACTAGTAGTTTGTTGAGATGCTGTTATTCAGTTTGAGTTAGTTGGAGTACGGGGTTTGTTTTAGGGAAGAGCCAAGTTTTCAGTAATTTGCGGAAAGACGAGAGGTCTTCAGTGAGGCGGATGTGGGGTGGGAGTGCGTTCCACAGCGCGGGGGCCAAGGCTAAGAATGATGATCCGCCTAACCTGACAGTTTGTTTTAGGTATGACTAGTAGGCCGGCTGAGCTTGATCTCAGAGTACGTGGAGGGTGCAAGGGTTTTAGTTTGCCTTGACGATATTGAGGTCCGGTTTTATGCAGTGCTTGGTGAAAAATGCTTAAGATTTTGAAGGTCACCCTTCGGACAACCCGACGCCAGTGCAGAGTTTTGAGGGCTGGGGAGATGTGGTCTCTCGGGCCGAGCGCTAGTAGCAGTTTGGCTGCAGCGTTTTGTGCTCTTTGTAGTTTATTCAGTTGGTGTGCGTGGACTCCGAGGTAGAGAGGGGTTAGCGTAGTGCAGTCTTGATATAACAATTGATTGGACCGCAGAGAGTATGTTGGGAAAGGAGAGGTATGGAAAGATGCGCCTAAGAGTTTTAAGGAGGTAGTGGCAGGACTTTGAGACGTTGTTGACTTGGCGTGAGAGTGTTAGGTCAGAGTCTAGGGTGCATCCAAAGTTTTTTACTGAATTAGAGGGAGTCGGAGAGTTGCCCATGGCAGATGGCCAGGGTAGTGGGTGTAGAAAAAGTTTGGCGTAGAGAATTAGCATGCATCCAACTTACATGGACGAGAGGAACAAGACATAAAAGACTACCCATCTTTTAATGAGCAGAAGGTGCTCAGGATTCAAAATCAAATTTTGCAATTTTAGTTAATCCTCAAGTGAGAGGACTATGCCACAGAGGATGGCTTGCAAGGATTACCCAAGTAAACAAGGACAATCCAACCACCAAATACTCATCCTAGTGTTACTTCTAGCTTATACATTGGCTGGGTTAGTGGATAAGAGAACTTCTTGCTTTTCCAGTTTCACGCAAGGGTGTTTCTTCAGTTCTTCTGCTGCTTGGTTGCAAACAGCACACTTTAACTGCAGGGCGAGGGGGTGGTTGGGAAGGAATGAGGCTATGGGCATGGCCGTCAGTATGGTATTACCATCGGGACTAGGGCTTGGATAGTGGTTCTGTAGTTGGCTCCAGGAAGATGAGGCTTGATATTCACAGAACATTGAAAGTTGGTAGCAGACTTGGCTGCATGGGTTTTGAAGTGATCAAAGCAGAGGAATTCAGTGCCAGTAAGAGTGGGCTTATAAAGTAACTCCGCTGCATTTAAACTGGGTGTATTAGATAATTAGAAGATTGCTTAAGTTATGTTGAGTTTCAGGTACCAACCTGGCACTGGATAAGAATGAGAATTAAACAGTTTACCAGCCTCCAATTCGAGCAATTTACAAATCTTTTTCCAGTTTGAAAAATGCTGGTGTGCAGGTAGTGGGTAATCGGTTAAATATTTAGGTTTCAATAGCCTATAAGGCTGAGATCAGTACATTGGTCACTCAAGTTATTGCAGAATACTGTAATATCGGAGCTTGGACTCGGACCTTCGCACCTTACCAGTATCTGTGACCGTTAGCATGTGCCATACTCAGGATTCTTAACTTTAGCTTGCACCGCATCGAGATGGAAATGTGATTGTTAGCATGTGCCACACTCGTATGGAATTCTGAACTTTAGCTTGCGCCACACCTAGATAGAAATGTTATTCTTAACATGCGCCACACTTAGTATTTTAAACTTTAGCTCACGTTGCATTTGGATAGAAATGTAAATTGTCAGCATGTACCACACCTAGATGGAATCCCATAATTGCAATGGACAGCAATGCCAACTAACCAACCAACTAACAATTCCATCCCTCTGTGCGGATTGCTGCGTTTTAGGCTTGTGGTTGTGTTTGGTTAGAGTTTGAGAGGTGTATGCAAACTTCACAACAATGCAACAACAAAAGAAACCACACAGACTTGCACAACAACACACAACGACTACGGACCGTAAAACACCCTAGGCCCAGCTAACAGACCCACCGGGCTGAGGCTGCCAACAGCACATCACTGCTCTCTTGCACTTTTCCAGCTTATTCCCACTAACCCACTCCTTCTCCTCCCCCTTTTCAGAGCCGCCAGAGCGCCAGGGGACCACTTTGGTGGTGATAATGTTAAGGACATTTGTACCGCGCACTAACATCTAGCAACCCAAGTCCTGACCCACGATAGCTTAGCTGTTGGTCAGCTAGGCTTGTCAATTGTTGATGGCAAGAGCGGGTAATGGGGAGTATAGGGTAGTTTAGTCAAAAGTATTTTGCAAGCATGTCATTGAACTCCGTGAAGAGAGTTCAATGAGCAGGAGAGGCTATGACTTGGTGGAGGCATGGAGTCTGGTTTGAACTTTCTCTTAGTGACAGTTAATAGAGAGGGTTGATGAGTTTGTCAGGTAAGAGATGGTGAAGAGAATGAGTTTGTGATCATAAAATGACTGATCAGTAGAGTGCAGGGCGAGGCGGGAAGGATAGGAAGAGAGAAATGTCCCATCAGCGCGAGCAGCAAGGTCGTCATGGAGGCTTAGATGGGTGTGTTCAGGAAGAATTAAGTCAAGTTGTATTTGGTGACCCTTAGGTATGATGGACGTTGAAGTTGCCTAGGGGTACGATGACCGGGAATGACTCTACTAATGGGCTACGGTCAGAAAACAGATGGAGGATGCCAGGTGGTGATAAATGTGGATGAGAGGTGGGAGCAAGAAGGTGGACCACTGATTAAAGAATGAGGGCTTACAATCAATGGGGAGAAAGGGGGATGGGACAGATGGCGTGATCTTGCTGATCAGGAAACGCAATCTTTTTCTCAAAATCAAGTGGAGGAAAGTAGCAAAATCTGTGTCGTTTCACAAGGGCTGCAGGTTTGAGATTGCTACTGCAGAGGGGTTAGGTTGGTGGAAGTAGAAGTCGGCCTGTGGTGAAAGAAGTCTTATTGCAAATGGATCGGGCATTGCATGGACCCACCATAATATCAGCAGGTGGCAATTGGGCGGTTGGGCAGAGTAGTGGCTGTCAGACGATGGACAGGACAGATCATGACAGAGTAGTTAGTGCATGGAAGATGACCAGGATGCCAGAGAAAGAGAAAGAGAAACCCTCCCCCACCCCCCAAAGGAAAAGGAATGGGCAGGATTGTGTAGTGGGATGGTAAAGTGCCAGATGAGAAGGTAAGGGATGCAGGTAAAAAAGTGTGCGGGTAGAGGAGAGTAGCAGGAGGGCACTCTAGGCGAGTGGTTGGAAGATTATGGTTACAAGAAAGTGAGTAGGAGGTTCTGTATGTCAGCATCGACCATACAATAGGCTGAATGATGGGAGTTTGGTATACTGGCGAGTGTAGTTATTTTTTTTTATCAGGGTGTGTATGGCCATAGGGGACCACGAAATACTTTTAGATTTGGTGAGCACTAAAGTGCTATGTACATTTGGAGAATTGTGGAGGAGATGGACTTGTGATGCCTTGCTAGCAGCAGACATTTTGTCCCCTGCAATACAACCTGAAACCACCACAGCGGACCAAGAAACGCATTTACTCAAACCAACCAAAAACAGGTAAACACAATACATAAGAACATAAGGCTAAGGGGTGGGCTAGTGGGCAAAGGGAACCCTAGAACATAATAATACATTACTTCAAACATTTTCAGGACCGGAAATGCCAATACATGTACAATCGTATTACCCAACTTGTCATACACAAAGATAATTAACACGGACCATTTACTCAGTGTAGCACCTAGACGGAGTGAAGGAGTTAACATTTCTGAGCAATGCTCCAAATTGCCACCAAAAGTTAAAACTCATAACCAGCTGTACAAGTCTCAATAGGTGTGCAGTTATAATGTCGACTGCAAAAAGTCGAATGACAAAAAATGGCCAATGTTTTTTTTCGAATATGTCATTTTTTATTTTACATGTTTTTTTTTGCTTTCGTGCATTTAAAAAAAAAGAAAAGAGGGGGGATGGAGGGGCACCCCCCCATTTCGAACAGAAAATTAAAATAAAGGCCATTCGAAAAAAAAAAAAATTCCAGACATTTTTAATTACAGTAACCTAACATAGTTGAATGAATAGGCATGCAGTGCAATGATTTATTACACTAAATGCTATACTAAATGGGGGGGGGGATGACGTTATTGGCGTAAAACCTCAGACGCATGAAAAATGCAAAGTTCCTCAAGTACCACTTAGTCACTTTCCTCATAAGAATCAACAGACAAGGCTCATTGGCAAGCTGCAGCTATGGGTTCAAGACATGAAAGTTCAATTTCAGTTGTGGACCAAGCCGCAACCAACTCGGGAGGATGACAGAGCAGTTGAGTAACAGATCAACTAGCAAATTCGAGACCTAGCAAAACAGAAGGATGGAAACAAAGCAGGGCTCAGGCCAATTCTAGAGCATGGAAAACTACAGTAGAGGTTGGGTCAGCAACACTCTTCCACCATCCCCTGGAATAGTAAAGACATGTATTCTCACCGTAATGGCATTTCTGATTATTGTATCTGCTTAGATTCACATGCTGTGCATATAGTCCGACATCTAGTGGTAATCGCATAGTATTGCATCTTTCTTCCGAAGATCGAAAGGGGATGGCGACATGGGTGTGACTAACACCATCCCTAACGTGATGCGCAGTGTACCCAAAATCCCTCACGCATCGAGGTCCCTCTGGTTGTGGACCATAATCAGCGTGAGAGAGCAGAGAAGAGAGAAGGTGTAAAACGTCCATGTTCGTTCTATTCTACGAGGGGAGGCAGGGTGGGCGCATGTGAATCCAAGCACATAAAATCAGAAATGCTATTACGGTGAGTAATGTATGTCTTCTGTTGCTTGTGGATCTGCTTAGAATCACAAGCTGTGTATAAGACTAGCGAGCGGTACTCCGAGATGGTGGTGGGATGTTTGAAGGAACAATAGCAAAAATGTCTTAGCACCGCTTGTCCCACCTGAGAATCAGACCTATAGTGTGCATCTAGGCTTCTTTCCGCCACGTTAGTGGGGTTCTGGAAAAAGGTGGGTAGTTCTATGGATTGGTTTACACATGGAACTTCGAGATAAATGTAGGCGCAAAGCGTGGGTATGTGTACAAAACCACCTTGTATTTGTGAATCGTGACAAATGTTTGCTGAACTGAAAGGGCCTGCAGTTCCCCAACACTCCTCATAGAGGTGATAGTCACCAGGAAGGCGGTCTTGTAGGAGAGTGCTTTAAGGCTAGCCTTGTGCATTGGTTCAAAGGGCTGCCCCATTAGTCTTATAAGAACATTCAGGTTCCACCCGGGAGTTGGGTTGGAAATAGGGGGATGAAGTCTCTTTACCCCTTCCATAAATGCTTTAATTACCAGAATTCTCCACTGCGAAACCTTGCTTTGGGACGTGGTGTATGCCGAAAGCACAACTAAGTGGACCTTTAGAGAATGGAAAACCAGACCTGAATCTAACAGGTGGGTTAGGTACAGGACAATATGTTTAGGTGTGCATTCAATAGGATCGATACCCTTGCCATTACACCAGATGACAAAGCGCTTTCAATAGCTGGAGTAGCAATGCCTGGTGTTCCGTTTTTGTACTTCTCAGAGTATGTCCATACATCTTTGAGGGAGTTGAAGGTGCCCGAACTCTATGACCTCAGGAGCCAGGCTGCAAAATTGAGTGTTTAAGTGCATGGGTGTAGCATTTCCCCCTGGTCTTGAGACATGTTGTATGGGCATGGCAGCTTCCTGGGAGGGGAGACGGACATTGCCATGAGACGTCTTGGGAGGATAGCTCCGCGGCAACATGCTCTCCTTGGAAGCAAGACGACACGAGCAACACAGGTTTGACGATTTCCACCCCCTCCCCCCACCCCACCCCTCCCCCGCCGGGTCCGGGCTTAGAAACCTCTCGGTATAAAGCGTGTTATAAATAACCCATCATATCATGAGAGCACCAAAGCTGGAGGACCCACCAGAATCATCCTGACTTGCTCTTGGTGCATCTTGTGCACTAGTCCGTTGAGCAGGTGAAATCGGGGGGAGGGGGGGGTAGACACATTTCCCTGACCATATTATCCACAGACCATTCCCCTTGGAGCGGTTCCGAGGGTTCCTGGAGGCGTAATCTGGGCATTTGGTGTTCTCCAGAGTGGTGAGCAAGTCGAGCTCTTGGAAGCCCCAGTCTGCAAAGACAGAGTACAATGTCCTCCTGTATTTGCCACTCATACTCTACGGGTAGAGGGAAGTTTCTGCCGAGTATGTCCACCAGGAGATTGAGTTCCCCTGGAACATGTTGTGACAGGAGGAACATCTTGGACCTCATTACGAGGCGGGTGGAATGGGTTTAACGGCACCGGTAATGGTGCCGTTAAAACCACTCCACCCTATTTCGAGGTTCCATCGCGGGACCAGGGAGCCAACAACGGACCCGTTATTATCGGGCCCGTTGTTAGCTCCCTCCCCATTCCCATTGAGCCCTATTGGGCTCAATTTTTACCGGGGGAATAATTTTTACCGGGTCCATGGAATGGGCAGTTACAGGGTCCGCCAAGGTCAGCATGACCCGGTAATTGCTCATTCCATGGACCCGGGAAATTGTCATTACCGGCGGCAGCCGTGCCCTTCATACGGGCACGGCTACCACCAGGGTCGTAATGAGGCCCCTTGCGTTTGAGAGCCCACTTCCATGTGTTCTGGACAGCCCTAGAGAGCGAGTGCCCCTTGTTTAAGTAATACATGGCCACAGTACTGTCCGCGAGTAGTAGAACTGTCTTCCTCTGAAGGTGTGTTTGAAAGGCCTTCAGGGCTTTGACCACTGCTAGCAGTTCCAACAAGTTTATGTGATTGGATGCTACCACTGGGGACCACACGCTGTGCGCCGTCTGATGGAGGTGAGCCCTCCCCACCCTTTCCCCAACCCAGTAAGAGATGCATCTGTGGGGAGAGTGGTTTCTACTGCGGGGGTGGTGAAGGTTTTCTGCTGCAGACTGTTTTCCCTGGACCACCACTACAGAGACTGGATGAGGGCTGAATAGAACCACTAGATTGTCCCACTGGTCACCGGCCTGACCCCATTGGCTCGAGAGGAACAAGTTACTCTTTTACCTGGTAACGTTCTTTCAATGGCATGGTCCGACGTATTCCATATCTATGACAGTAAGCAGCACAACTGTCGTGATTACTGTCATAGATATGGAATACGTCGGAGGACCCAATCCCCTCGAACCACTCATTAATGGGGCGCATGTCCAGACGAGCATGTGAAACGAGGTAGATGCAGGAAGCCACCATCCCCAACAGTTGCATGGCTTTGCGAACGGTCACCTTCTGACTGGGTACATAATGAGGGATCTGGAACAGCAGGTTTGGACTCCTCATTGGAGGGAAAGACAAGGCCTTCATTGGACCAAATTATAGCCCCCAGAAACTGTTGGACTCAGCTGGGGTTTAGACTGGAATTTTGATTGAGAAACCTAGGTTGAATGAGATCTACAGTCTTCTGGGTATTTCTTTGGCATGTTCCATACAAATCCACTCTTATGAGGTACGGATAGACTGGGATGAACTGTCTGCGCACGTGAGCTGCTACTACCGCCAGTGCCTTCGTGAACACCTCTGGAGCCGAGGCAATGTCGAAGGGGAGAACCTTGAATTGGTGGGTGCTTTCCATCATGAACCCGAGGTACTTTGTGCGCTGGCAACATTGCAATATGAAAGTATGCAACTTTCATATCCAATGTGACAATGTAATCCCTCTGCATCAGCAATGGTATTACTTCCTGCAGTGTTGTCATTCTGAATCGTTGAGGTTTGACATATTTGTTCACTGGGCGCAGGTCTAACACAGGGCGCATGGTACAATCCTTTATAAAAAGTACACTGAATAAATACCCTGGTTTACCTGGTGAAATGGGAAGACTTCTACGGCGCCCTTTTCCAGAAGGATCTGAACCTCTTCCAGCAGAATGTGCAGATGTGCTGGCAACAGGCGTCTGCTCTTCGGTGAGTGGTATCGAGGTGGTCGGTGAAACGCGATGCAGTAGTCGTAAACACCCACTGGTCTGATCCCTCCCAGGTGTGAATGAATGACAAGCGACCCCTGACTGGTGAGGCCAGGGAGGGGACCCGAATCAGCGAGTCACTTTGAGGTGGAAGCTCGGGAGCCTCTAGGAGAACAAAGGGGCTAGGCGCTTCTTTATAGAATTGAGTAAGGGGATGGGCCGACTGGTTGGAAGCTTCTCCTTGAGGATATCCTCACCAAAATCGGTCAGGGGCTGCCGTGTTGCGATCGCAAAGTGTTTGGCCGCTCTGTTCAAAATGGTGTTGAAAAACATTTGGTCAGCTGTGTCCAGAGCAAATAAATTAATGTACTCAGTCATCCTCCTGTTCTGAGACCTCCAAGATATCCTCTTGGTGGCTTTGTGCAGAAAAGGGACATTTCTGCAATGTATGCGGCATGGGGCAGGAGTCCTCTTCTCTAGGCTTTTTGGGAGTGCTATATTTGTCTAGGTCAATATATTGGGCCATTTTGTCCATATAGTTTTCGAATCTCTCCCTAGTCCACATGGAAGATGCAGCAGGCTCTGGAGGTGGAAAAGGTTGCCCAGCAGGTGTAGATTTTCCTAATAAAGCCTTTGTGAGAGACTGCAGGGCTTCAGAATACTCCCCTCGATGAGGGGGTGTAGTGTAGCTGCTAAAATAGCCGCAAGGCTTTTGCGGCTCTTCGCTGGCTGAATGGAAGGTCTTGACGCGCCGGACGGTGCCGTCATGGTCGACAACTCCACCAAAGCCTTAGGTTCGTGCGTGCCCTTGGACAGTGTGTTGGTGATCGTATATTTTTTTGGGTTAACGTTCTTTCCAGAGGATGCCCACTCGCATGTGGCAAAGACTGGTGTGGACAGCGCCGAATTTTGTGGCGCCCCTACGTTTGTCGAGGAGGCCTTAGGGGTTGTGTATTGTGGTGTTTGTGGTGCGTGTGTGCCCTTGTCGCCGGGGTGTGAACTCCCATAACAGAGCCGGTGGCCTGTCTGTCGGGGCCAGGAATCAGGGAGCCTGAAGGATCTGCCGAAAGGTCGATGGCTTCCAAAACAGAGCCATGGCTGCAAATGGATTTCTAGTCGTCCGAAGCAACGGCGCCAACGGGGGAATAGCTTTTGTCCTGCATCACCGTTTAGTCCGCCTGTCCTTCAATGTTTTGGGTGAAAAGAGCTTGTAGGACTTGCTTGAGCGCTTGTCATGGTCTTGAGGTAGACACTGATTCCAATGGCGATGGGTGTCCTTCCACGGAAGCTTGCCGTTAAACGATGGGTAAAATTTAAAAAGGCGTTCTTTCCATAGCAGAGGATGATGGCGGCCAGACCAAACGGCGAAAGCTAAAAGAAAAGGAAATGCATTCTTGGAGAAGAATAAACCCAGGGCGCCACTCTCCCTGTCGTAAGGGACTGGCGAGAGGGCCGAGGCCACGTGGTCGACAGTCGAGCAGTTGTGGATGTCTTCGGCAGCAGGAAGCCCACGAGGCAGTCAAGAAAATTAGTCGGGTGACTAGATGACTGTAGGTCATGGGACAAAGTAAGCAATATTAACTCTTGCATGCGTCGCAGAAGGTGACCAAGTAGGTGGGCGGAAAAAACAATCTGAGGGACCTTGACGCATGAGGGATTTTGAGTACACTGCACATCTCGCTCGGGACAGTGTTACAGTCACGCCCATGTCAACATCTCCTTTCGAGCTTCGAAAGAAAGATGCAATACTCTGCAATTACCACTAGATGTCGGACAAGCAGATCCACAAGCATATATATATATATATATTTAAGACCCAGGGATGGGTAGTCTCAGCACGGCTGCTCTGGATTTCACGCAAAGTAGATGTTTTTGGTAATCAAGGGCTTGAACCATGGACAAGCAATGACCCAGGCAGATGAAAAGGAGAACCACCTCTGCACCCAGGACAATGACCCACCAGACAGAAGAAAGCAACAGAGAAGGCACCAGGACGACATAGGAACCAGACCAAGGCGATCCAAGCAGCACGAGGAGAAAGGGCAGCACAGCAGAAAATAACAGTCCCAGCATGAGAGCAATGCATGGAAGCCGCCAGGAGGACCCCCAAGATGGATCCAAGACAAAGAAGGTGACCCGCTACTTTGAGACTAAGGAGACACCCTAACTCAGTTTGTTCCAAGAGGATTTCAGGGGGGAGCTGGGGGAGCCCCCACTGCAGCGACCCAGAACATCTGCCAGCACAGAACTACAGGTTCAGCCAGCAATGTGGACTTGTAGCTCGAAGAGAAATAGACTAGGCAGGAGAAAAACTTGGCAAATACAAGACAACGGAACCAGGGCCCATTCAAGTATGGCAAGACGTGGACTCTACTCTCCCCACACAACTCCCCAAAAGAAATACATATACAAAAGAAAAATCCAATCAGTAGCCAAGCAGAATTCTGGACATCACTCCTATTTGGTACAGCTTTTAGGTGTGCCGACAATCATGATCTCAGTTTCTCTTCATTGAGGCCCAGCCAATTTTCAATCATCCGTGTTTCAATACTTTCAAATAGATGTTCGATGATTTTAGTTTGATTACATTGGGGCCTGCTTACAGTTTGATAATGATCAGTGGGTCATCAGCATAGTTTTGGAATTTAGCACCTAATTCTGATAAAATGTTATAAAGGTTGCATATAATTGGAGAAATACAGGCTCCTTGAGGGATATCAAACTCAACTGTAGGTTACTCTCCATTCCCAAATTCGATCTTCAGATTGAAGGAAGTTTTGCTATTTTTTCGATTTCATTTTTAAAAAAGGTTCATTTATGCATGCAGTTTTTGCTAGCTGGGTCAGTTTTATGCCAGGTTTATATTGTGGCACATTTCATTTTTTCATTTCTCATTTATGTCAACTTTTACATGCTTTGAAGCAGGCCTAAGGTGCCGATAGACGCCACAAAAACACAAATATACACAAGCGGGACTTAGTTCAATACAAGGGCTCCAATGCCTGAAATATACATGCAACTGTACACTGGAAAGCAGACTCTACACCACTGTTGGGCCTAAGAGCGCCACGTCACCCCCTCTCATCAGGGCAAGGTAACTGCAGCCCAAGACGAGAAGCGTCTGCAAAGGTTGTATTATGCAGATTAACCCCCAAAACAGCCCAGTCACAGCCCAAGAGAAATCCTGCATTCCACACATACAACCTTCCCCATGATGTTCTTATCAGACCACAAGGAGTCACGTCCCAGGCTTTGCTCTTAGAATAGTCACAGTTTCAAAATACCAGCCTCATTCAAAAACACCCATAGTTTCTCCCATGTTTGTGCTCTATAGAACCTGATGGTTTGAGGCCTAGGGAACAAGCACAAGTGTGTCTCTTATTTCCTTGTGCATGGTTTCAACACACCCATGTTCGCAATGAGACACTGGCATTGTTGAAGGTTTACAAGGTCGCCCACCTCCAAATCAAAGACAAACTAACAATCCTTTCACCCAAAGGGGTGCCAACTATCATTGCAAACAGAAGGACTCACAACTGCCCAGTCTCTCTAGACATGCGATCTTCAAACTGAGCTGTTGGCCCAACTACGGGCACCCCAAGGATGTCCAAGGGGGCTCTCTACCAAATGATTAGAGACTTTTCAATAGCAAAAATAAGGTGTTATAGCTTGTGGGGGAAAAAAAGGAGGGGCAGGGGGCTGAATATAAACATTTTTTTTTTTTAAAAAAAGGCTTGAATGCCACTGCTCCAGACTGGTGGGAGGGATTTTTAAACCCAGCCCTGTGAGACGCTCCGAGATGCCAACCTAGGTGATGAGGTATGACTTTTCACACTTGCTCTTAGCAAACTCTTAAAGTAGCATTGACTAAGCAGTAATGCAGACCAAAGTCAGGGGGGTTGATGTGTAGAAACAGATAGCACTTAGATAGTCAAGTAATAGATTTCCACACAGAAGAACAAGTTACTTAGTTTAGTTTAGTTTATTCATTTGTATTGCGCACAGGACTCGAGGGTATGAGGGCGCATGAGCAGCATGGTTATTCAAAGCTTGGTTACAGGTTGCTTGTACATTACAGTATTACAGTGTGACAATGAAGGACAATGTGTACAGTTTTACAAGGAGGATATAATACAATACAAATGTTTTATAAATTTACAGATAAACATACATTACAGGATTGTGTCAGTGTGGTGTTAGAGGTTAGAAGTATTAGTGGTCCTTGTTATTTATCCAGTGGATATAGTTGCGTCTAAAGTGTGTATAGGTTTGGGGTGTCCTGAGGGATGGTGGTAGGGCGTTCCAGTGTTGGGGTGCTTTCACCTCGAAGCTGTTGCCGCCCATTTTGGTGCGTTTGAACCTGGGAACTATGAGCAGGTTTGCGTTGGAGGTTCTGGTGGGTCTGTTGGGGGTGTATTTGCATATTTCGTCTACCAGGTAGCTTGGGGCAGCGTTGTTCAGGCATTTGTGAGTTAGCTATGCTACTTTAAGCAGGATTTTGTCTGAGGTGTTGAGCCAGTTATGGGATTTCCTGATGTTGGAAATGTTCTCTCCTGGGAATGCTAAGCGCTGCTCTGAGAGCGTTATTTTGTAGTGTCTGAATTTTGTTGGTAATTTGCTTGCTGGCTCCTACGTAGAGGGCATTACAGTAGCCCAGTTTGGATAATACCAGGGCTCTGGCTAGTGTAATGCAGCTCTGGGTGGATAAGAAGGGTTTGGCTGCTCTTATAAGCTTACATGTGTAGGCCATACAGCTAACCTGTTTGTGGAAGGTTAGGGAGGAGTCGAGATATATTCCTAAAGTTTTTACTTCTTTGGCTACCTTGACCGGGTTCCCGTCTATGATGAAGTTGGTGTAGTTGTGGTCTAGCTTGGTTAGGTTTGAGGTGGAACCAAGGATGATGAGTTCAGTCTTGTCATCATTCAGGCATAGACTATGCGAGGCCATCCATGCCTGAATGATGAGGTACAGCTTGTTCACCAAGGCCAAATCCTGGTTCTAATCTCCCGTCAGCGGGATGAGGATCTGTGTATCATCAGCGTAATTTGTGTAGATGATACCCAGGTCATCAAGATCAAACAGGGGCTCCGTAAACACGTTGTACAGAGTAGGGGAGACGCAGGAGCCCTGTGGGACTCTGCATGTGATGGGAATGGGGTCGGCAGAGGTGGAGAAGACACGCATGGATCTGTTGCTGAGGAATGACTCGATCCAGCCGATGGCTTCTTGGGAGAAGTGG
Source organism: Ambystoma mexicanum (assembly GCF_040938575.1). NCBI lineage: Eukaryota > Metazoa > Chordata > Amphibia > Caudata > Ambystomatidae > Ambystoma > Ambystoma mexicanum. Next base: position 133,628,572 of record NC_090936.1, on the reverse strand, counting down.
GCAGCCGTGTCTAAATGATTGCATAGGATTTTGTGGTCAACTAGATCAAACGCCGCAGAGAGGTCTAGTAAGAGTAGTAGTGCAGTTTTCCCGTTGTCTCCAAGGGTGTCTATTTGGGCTTTCAGATCAATTAGGGCCATTTCAGTCCCATGTTGGGGTCTGAAGCCTGATTGTCGCATACCTAGGAGGTGGTTTATTTCAAGGTATTTTTGGATTTGTTGGTTTGCTGTCTTGTCTAGTATCTTGAGCAGGAAAGGGGCGGTAGTAATGGGTCTGTAATTGGTCGGGATGGAAGGGTCAAGGGAGGTTTTTTTGAGGAGTGGGAGGACCCAAGACTCTGATGTCACTGGGGACTGTTCCTGAGGAGAATGAGGCGTTGATGAGTCTGGTGATGAATGGCGAGAGGTCTCTTGCCGCATCTTTAATGATTTGGGGGGGGGGGGCAGAGGTCGCCCTTACAGTTGGATGGTTTAAGGCTGAGAATGATTTTTTCCACTTCGAGAGTAGAGACTTTGGAGAAGCTGAAGCGAGCGGTGTTGGGTGCGGGATATGTGGGTGAAGGGCTCGGGAGTGCGGGGGGAGGTGTTAGTGGGATTGGTTGGTTTGGTGAGGGAATCTTTCTTGTTTTTTATTTTGGTTTGAAGACCTGTGACTGTTTAGTGCATTTTGGACACTATTGCACCATTGTTTGTTCTTCACGCAGGTATCTGGAATTAGCACCGGTGTTTCCAATTCTTTGATGATTGTAAACAACTCTTTGGTACTGGAGTTGGATTGTGCAATTCTCTGGTTATAGGATTCTTGTTCGGCAGCTACGATTTCATTTTTGTAATTGGCTGTTATTTTATTGAGCAATAACTTGTTGAGGTCTGGGGGGGCGTGGCTTGGACGGCCATGTAAGAGGTCGCACTCTGGAGGAGCTCCGCTGATCCTGTTTTGATCCTGATGGAAGGGTACGTCCACGGGGGCCGGCCGACGTTGGAAATCGATGTCCAGGTGTGTGAATGCCACCACTACACCCGGTGAAAGTTTGGGACGTCTGGAAGGCTTAGAAACCGAAATAAATGTGATTGACTGGGACGAGCCCTGAGCAGGCGGACAAGACAAAATGGCGGCGACACGTTGCGAACACCTAGGATCATGAAGTCAGTGTCGCGACCACGAGTGCAGGACCCTTGGGTCCCTTTGCTTGGAGACTAAAACACAAGAGCGCCGCCTAGGACGCACGGTGGCCCAGCGAGCGGGAGAGCCGAACGGATGTGGCTGTGACGACAGGACCTTGGGCCTAGTGGTTGGGGTGCTCCGGGCGTGTTGGATGCCCCATGGTGTGGTGGGTCAGGCTTTGGGCATTGTGTGGCGTGACTCCCCCTCGGTGCCTGCCGGGACGGGCCCCCGCCCGACTCATACAACAATATGACCACGAGAGGTGTGAAACCCAAGGCCAAACAGCCCACGATGGAGGCTTACGCCAAGTCCCCCCCAGGGGCGGAAGGAGGCAAGAACAAAGAGACCCCCGTGACGACCGCGGAGTCACCTGGCACGATACAGGAGGTGCTGGCGGCGATTGCGGACAAAAGTGTCATGGAAGACCAAGTTGGGCCTCGCCATGAAAGAGCTACAGGAAGGCTTAAACCTCAAGATCGGTGCCGTCCAGGAGGAGGTGAATCTGCTTAGGCTGGATGTGAGGGCGGTCTCGGAGCGCACAGGGACCATCGAGAAGGAGACGGCCACGAACTCGGCAGACTGCGCCGCTCATAAAAAGGAACTACACGCCCTTGTGCAACGGGTGGGCAACCTGGAGGACAGAGCGGAGCAGGCGGAGGGACGTGCCAGACGCAACAATATTCGTATCGTGGGCCTACCTGAAGGAACCGAAGGGCCAGACCCCACGGAATTTGTGGAATCCATGTTTTTGCAGGAGATTACCGGCGGGGTACTGACCCAGGGGTTTGCAGTTGAGAGAGCTCATAGGGCCCTAACCAGGAGGCCGCCTCCTGGGGCCCCCCCCCCGCGGCCGGTGATCGCGAAAATTCTAACTACCGAGATCGCGAAAAGATTCTTGAATTCTTCCGAAAAGGGGGAACGATTGACAGAGGATCGGCCAAGATCACGGCCTACCCTGACTACACGCTACAAGTACAGCGGAGTCGGATGCACTTCGGAGCGGTGAAAAGGAGACTTCGTGAAGCTGGCCATCGCTACATGCTACTCTACCCGGCCAAAGTGAAAGTTTTCTACAGAAGCAGATCCCTGTTCTTTGAAACACCAACTGAAGCGATGGACTGGCTAGACGCGCTGGGCAGTTCTCAAGAATCGGGCATCCAGGCAGAGACTACGGAAGATAAGTAGCTTATGGCTGGGCCGCCTGGGGCAATGGGGCCGAGACATTGGGACTTGAATATAGTCATTTGTTCGGTATGTGATGCGTATGATGTGGTGCTGACTCGCTGGCCCATTGGGCGTGCCTACCCGTGGTTACTTGATTGGGAGCTCCAAGAGGCTTCCTTTGTCCCCAATAGTAATATATCTAGTTAGTTAGGTCGCTGTTAGATCGGCGACGCCCCGCGGGGTCCTGTTCCTTGTAAACGGGATAAGACCAGACGCGGGTGGGCCTGAGATCCAGGGATGGAGCTGGGCTTTTGTTGGGATGGGAGGGGTTGTTTGCTGTGGTGTGTAGTTGGGAAACAGGGAGGGGGTATGGGGATCAAGGGCGGAAGAGCCGGCGGAGTGTTAGACCAAGGGGGTATTGTGGGGAGGGCGGGGCTGAATACAGACCAAACCGATGGCATCGGATAGTCTTCGCATAGTTACCTGGAATGTCCGAGGCCTCAATAGTTACCTCAAGCGAAACAAAGTAATGCTATACCTGAAGAGGATGCGGATAGACATAGCCCTGCTACAAGAGACCCACCTCACCAGGGAGAAATTGGAGGTGATCATGAGGAAGTGGAAGGGCAAGGTAGTGGGTGCCACGTACTCGGCGTATGCTAGAGGGGTCATCACCTGGGTGGCGCCGCACGTGCCGTTCCGGGTGCTCGACTCGATAGTGGACCCGGAGGGTAGAATGGTGGCGATAACAGGACTCCTGGAGAACAGGGAAGTACACATCCTCAACCTGTATGCCACCAATCATGATACTGCAGCCTACTTTAGATCCCTCTATGGCAAACTCGGCCCCTTGGTAAGGGGTGCGATGGTGTGGGGTGGGGACTTCAATTGCGTCTTAGATCCCAAAATCGACCGGTCCGCTGACACCAAAGGGAAAATGTCGCCGGCGGCCAAGGCGCTCGGGACATTGCTAGGAGACTTGGGACTGGTAGATGTGTGGAGGAGACTCCACCCCCACGGAGAGGCAGTATTCGCACTATGCGGCGCCATACGATTCATATATGAGATTGGATTATGTGTTTGGAACTGCCGAGATAGCGGGCGAAATAGTGGGGGCGGAATACAAGGCTCGAGTATTGTCGGACCATTCGCCCCTGGTGGTAGAGCGGCGACACCAACCCCCTAGGCCTCGGGTCCCCACATGGAGGCTCCGGTCGGAGGCACTGCAGGATGAGGGATTCCGGGAAGACCTGAGGGTTGCCATCGGGGAATATTTTGAGATAAACACGGGTAGTGTGCGTTCTGCGGGAACTCTGTGGGGGGCCTTTAAGGTAGTGGTGCGCGGAGTGGCCAATTTCTAAATCCAAGGGACTTCAAGGGGGTATCGGGAGGGAGCTTCAGGACACCGAAAGGGAACTGGAGAGCCTGGCTCGTCTCGAGAATGCCACTCAGGTAGACAAGACTAGGATGAGAGACCTTCAGGTGGCGTGCAGCGCTCTTTGGGACAGACTATGTAGACTGAACCATAGGAAATACACAGAGCGGCTGCACGCGGGGGGCGACAAGCCAGGCAGACTGTTGGCCTGGCTGTACAAGAGTGAGTCCCCCCGAGTGGTTATTCATGAGATCCGTGGGGAGGACGGTGGTCTTCGCAACACTCAGGATGGGGTGAACGAGGAATTCCTCAGGTTCTACAAACGTTTGTATGAGGACACTGGGGAGGACAGGAGCCAGGACATCCTGAACACACTGGAAGACATTGGTCTGCCCACCCTAGACGACCTGGAGCGGGAGGAACTGGACGCCCCTATCACTTCTGATGAGCTGGAGGTGGTGATCCGGGGCCTCCCCACGTGTAAGGCACCTGGAGCGGATGGCCTGCCTGGTGGGTTTTACAAAGTGTACATGCAGGAGCTGCTGCAGCCACGTTGTCCCTCCGTGAGGCCATGATTGTCCCATTACTGAAACCAGGCAAGCTGGCTGTTGAGTGTGGATCTTATAGACCTCTGTCCTTGCTAAACCAGGAGAGCAAGATACTCACGGCAGGTTGAAGAAGGTGATTGGCAAGCTGATCCACCCGGATCAAACGGGATATGTCCCAGGCAGGAATATCAGTGATAACCATAGGAGGCTGCACCATGTTATTGACCATACTAAGGATGACACGGGCGAGATGGCGGTGGTGTCGCTGGATGCGGTCAAGGCCTTTGATTCAGTGAGATGGCCTTGGCTGAAAGCGGCCCTGCAGGGATACGGCGTGGGCCCTGGTTATATCAGATGGGTCCAGTTGTTATATAGCAGCCCGGTGGCTAGGGTCAAGACTGGGGCCACAGTCTCGGATGCCTGACAATTTAGCAGGGGGACCAGGCAGGGATGCCCTTGGTCACCCATGTTATATATACTTGCGCTGGAACCGCTGGCGATATGCCTGCGGCAACAATACGGAGAGGTGGGCATTAACACTGCCAGCGGCAGCTACTTAATATCTCTCTATGCGGACGATATGCTGTTGTACCTACGCTACCCGGAGGAGAACCTGCAGTACGTACTGGAAGTACTGGATCATTACGCTGTCCTCTCGGGCATATCAGTGAACCCCAGGAAGTCTAGCCTGTTCCCTTTGGGCGGGTACAGGGACGTCCCGTTGGAGAGGCTGCCTGTGTTGCCAATACCATGGCGGACCGACACGTTTAGGTACCTGGGGGTAAATATTTACCACCGGACTGAGGCGGTACACAAGCATAACACAGAGAGAGCCATAGAGGGGGTCAAGAACAGCATGACATTCTGGTCCAGATTGCCCCTGTCCATGATGGGGAGGGCGGCTTTGCTGAAAATGGTGGTCCTTCCCAGACTCCTGCATTTCTTCGTGAACGTCCCGTATTTGATCCCTAAGAGCCTATTTGTACGACTTCATAGTATGTGTAGGGGCTTTGTGTGGGGTAACTCCAGGAATAGGGTGGCCCTGTGGAAACTCCAGAACCCGTACGAGAAGGGGGGTATAGGCTTGCCCAACTTCGAACTATATTATCTGGCGGGACAACTGTTGTATGTGGCCAGGTGGTTGTCTGATGAAGATTCGGCGGAATCTAGGTTGCTGCGTGACGATGCGGCCCCATACTTCCTGAGAGAGGTGGTGTGGCTACAAAGGAATAAACTGACGGGAAGAGGGCGGCTATTGAGGTTGGGATGGGAGGTCTGGCACAGAACATGGAAATTGATGGGGGAGTCAGAACCACTATCTTGGCAGGTCCTGCTGGTGGCCCTGTGCGAAAACGACACCCAACTGTTTCACTCTGTCCGTAGGCACTGGGAGCCGGTGGGCCTGGCCACGCTTGGGGACATATGGAGGGAGGGGGAGGCGCTGGACTTTCAAAAGCTGCAGGATGAGACGGGGGTGCACAGAGGCCAGTACATCACCTATGCCAGGCTAGTAAAACGAGTAAGAAAGAGATGGCCGGAGACGGCACTGGCAGATGATCCTGATGCCACCCTTGAAACTATGTATGATGTCTCAGAGGGTGGGCATGAAATATCACGGATATACGAACTCCTCAGAACGAAGGCTGGGAAAGAGTTTCCCCAACTGAGGCATGAATGGGAGGAGGAGATGGGTGGACTCATGACGGAGGGTCCTGGGATATCATAAAAAGGTGTCCCGAAATGCACGGCTCCAACAACTCCAGTTCTACATTACTCACAGGGCCTACTTGACTCCCCAGAAGATCGCACGGTTCGGAGGCTCGATCACTCAAAAATGCCCCAGGTGTGGGGAGGTGGAAGCTGGGTTGCTACATATGTTTTGGGCCTGCCCGGAAGTGTATAGATTTTGGGAGGAGGTCAAGATGAAGCTCGCAAGTGGGGGAGTGGTGTTGGACGTGGGATCTGCCTGGTCGTGTATGCTTGGGATCTTCCCCAGGCCCAGACACTTTAGGCACCTGAGCAAGCTGAGGGACCTGGCATATGTTCTGGCCAAACGCAGGATTGCCATGAACTGGAAATCGGCTAGCAGGCCGAGAGTGGAACTATGGTGGGCGGACCTTATGAGGTGGGCGGAGGCTGAATCCGTGGTATGGTTTGAAGCGGTCACTAGAGGGGGCGAGGAGGAGATAGGGCTCTTGCTGGCCTGGCGACAATTGGTGGCCTCTATGACCAACCCACAACAGGGGTTGGACGAATCTGAGAATTCGGAAGATGTGCCTACGGACAATGTTTCTCCTGACGGTGCCCCGACTGAGGATACAAGGGAGCCGGCTCTGGCTTGATGGGGGGTGGGGGGGAGTTATTTCTTTTTTTTTTTCTTTTCTCGTATTTTCTTTTGCATTTTCTGTAAATAATTAACAGTTGTATTGTGTTGTGTGTTTGTTCTTCTAAAATATAAAATCAATAAAATATTTAATAAAAAAAAAAACTTGGTCTGTAAGAGACTGCCTCCAGACGTTTTTCCAATCTAAGTGCTTTAAGGTGGCCGGAGAACCATTGGTTGAGGTGCTTTTTTGGTTTGCATTTTCTAAGTTTTAGTGGTGCAATGGCATCTAAGGCTGTGCGCATGGTGTTATAGCCTTCTACGAGGTCGTAGGGGTTGGAAGCAGGGAGTTGGTTGAGCGTAGGAAGGATGAGAGGGATCAGTTTTTCCACTGTTATGTTTTTCTCGCTTCTCGTGGGGATGGCTGCGGCTAGCGCCATGTTGGTTATGGGGCTCGAAACTTCGAGGGAGAAGGAGAGGAGATGATGGTCAGACCAGGATTGAGGAGAGTTATTGGTGATAAATGTGGTGCAGTTGTAGTCTGCTATCCAGTCAAGGGTTCTCCCTTTGTTATGGGTAGGGCTGGATACTTTTTGTGTGAAGCCTAGTTCAGACAAAGTGTTATTGATGAGGGTGGCCTGGTGGTCTTTCGGGTCTTTGTAGCCTAAGTTGAAGTCTTCTAGGAGGAGGCATTGTGAGGAGTTTTTTAGGTTGTCGGTAAGGATGCACTGAGGTCTTCCTCGAAAGATCCCAGGGGTCCAGGCGGTCTGTAGAGTAGGTGAATGGATATCGTTTGGGAGTTGGCAGTGGGCAGCTTAGCTGTAAGTGATTTGCATGATGGGAGGTGTGTAGCGGAATCAAGTCTGATGTTAAGGTGAGTTTTGGCAATGATGGCCAGGCCTCCGCCTCTAGATTCAGTTCTATCCGCTCGAATGATGGTGTAGTCGTTGGGGATGGCTAGCGAGAGGGCTGGGCATGCGGCTGCATGGAGCCAGGACTCTGTTAGGGCTAAAAAATCTAAGTCTTCAGCTAAGATGAGGTCTGCGATGTCCGAGGCATGGGCAATTATGGAACGTGTGTTAATGAGGGCACCTTTTATGGGTGGGGCAGTGGTTTGGGTAGGGGTGGTCGCTGCATTGAGCGCTTTGTTTTTGGTTGTCGTAGTATTGAGAGAGTTGGGTTTGAGGTTTTTTAACGTGAGGTTAGCGCAGGTGCTAATAGTTGTTCGGTTGGTTAGTTTGGATTGGGTGGAGTCCCTGGATCGGGGCTCATGTAGTTTGGGTAGTCTGGACCGTAGTCTGGTAAGCCTATCCGAGAGGCATGGAGGAGAGAGTTGGGGAAGCATGATTGTGATGCTAGGCTCTATGAGGAGGGGTGAAGTGGTGCCTAGGCGGACCGTGTTGAGGGCAGAGCTGGGCGGGCATGCAGATTTGATAAAGTGGAGAATAATTTTCAATAGTATTGAGTAAATGCCCAGGAGGAACATTTTGTTGACTCGCTTCGGAGGTCATATAATGGGTAAATGCAGTAGGTAGATAGTAGCAGCTAGTGCAGCCTACCTAGATTCAAAATTCTAGCAAAAGGGTAAAATTCAGTGTGCAGGCAGATAGCAAATAGTGGCAGCTGGTGCACCCTGCCTAGATTCACAATTCTAGCAATAGGGCAAAATAGCAAATGATGGCATATAGTGCAGACTACCTAGATTAGCACCTAAATTCAAAGTACCGCAGGTTTGCAGAGTAGCACCTAAATTCAAAATAGCACAGGGTTGCAGATTAGCACCTAGGTTCAAAATAGCACAGGGTTGCAGATTAGCACCTAGGTTCAAAATAGCACAGGGTTGCAGATTAGCACCTAGGTTCAAAATAGCACAGGGTTGCAGATTAGGACATATTTCGAAATATGAACAATGTAGCTGGCTGATGGGGCGTCATGCGTGGAGTGCATGTATAGTGCTAGGACGTGGCAGTATAGTATGGCCGGTTATTAGCAATGCAGAAAATGCTGCAGGTGCTTACCGAGCAGGGAGTGAGTACGGGTAGAAATGTTGTGAACCGACGTGATTTCGGCCCGGAGGAGCAGGGGTCCTTGCCTCTGGCTCGGTAGTCTCTGGTCAGGTTCGGGTCAGGCACCTTAATGAATGTCTTGGGGGAGTGCCGGCTTCGCCTCCCGGCGCTCTCCGATAGGGCACTGAAATACTGTAGTGGCCAATGGGTGTTGGCGGCGTCAGGGGGCCTGGGGCCAGGCAAATTAGCAAAGTATGGTGGCGGCCATCTTACAATAGATAAAACCTTGTGGTTTGTTCTGCGATTCGATGAAGGATCAGTATTCTTGCCCTTAAATTAGGGTTAGGCGTTGAGCAGATATTTGGCGTTATTCATAGCACGGAGCTGCTAGTATGCTATGCTACTTAGCCCTGGTAACCTTTCGATTGGATGTTCCTCCCACGTATTCCTCATCTTTGATAATTATCTTTCCAGCTTCAGCTGCTTTGGAAAGAATTGTTCGACAGTGAGCGCTGTGCAGTAGAGTCGAGGACTATATGTCCTTCAAAGGCCTGCGTCCGATCGGAGTCATCCGCCGTATAAGTAGCATGCGGAGCAACCGCTGGCTTCAGTTCTCGTTTTTCCATGTTTAGAGGAATTACTAGTGCCTCCTTAGAAGAATCAGAGTGTAGAGTGTAAAACACGTAGATTCTGCAGCAGCGGTAGGCTGGGAGGGGTGATGAATACGCGGTAGGAACATCCAATCGAAAAAAAAGTTACATCGAGTAACTTGTTCTTCGCATGGATTGTGTCCTCCCATGTATTCCTCATCTTTGATAGCCTCTGAAAGCAGCAACAGTCTTGGAGGTGGGAGAAGAATGTAGATCTGTCCTTCGCAGTTATGGAGAGTGTGCAAGACAGCTTTCTCAAAAGCTCCCTCTTGAGTAGATCTGTCCTGGGAGTAATGTTTACAAGTGTGTGTATGGTATACACAGTGGCTGCTGCACAAATGTCTTTAATTGGTACTCCTCTCTGAAGAGCGGAAGTAGCAGCCATGCCTCTGGTTGAGTGAGCTCTTAGATCCTCTGGGGGATCTTTACCAGCCAATCTATAGCATTATTGGATAGCCAGAACAATCCATCTGGATAGTCAGTTTTGTTATTGCTAAAACCAATTTATGACCTGTATATCTGATAAATAATTGGTCGTCCTGGTGAATTTTTGACATTCGCGAGATAAAAACTGAGAGCCCTCCGTTAGGGAGAATTCCAATTTCTGTGCTAATTCTCTTCAACCTTAGAGACCCCCAGCTCTTTTGCTGGACTTTAGGACTTTTTAATTAACCCTGGAGAGAGAGCCCTTTTTCACCCTCATGCATTTTGATCTAATTTAGATCATGTATTTCCTTTGTCTTTGGAGCCTGACAAACTCCATAGGCACCTACGATTTGTATGGTGACACAGCACATTCAGTGCAGTGTCACAGAAATCCTTTAGATTTCTCACAAGGTCTAAATACCTGTTCTTGTGAGAATTACTGTTCCCAAGAATAGTAAAGTGAAATTGGCTTTACTTACCTTTTCTCTTTGTAGATCCAGCACACACCATCTTATGTGGATTGCTGGGTGGTTACTTAGAAGCTCCTTTTCCTACTTGCTCATGTAACCTTTTTTATGTTACCCTCACAACTTCAAATGGCTGGTGGCAGTGTTTTAAATGTTCCTACCATTGTGCTTTTCTACCGCAAGCTGAATCCTCCGCTGCAGTATAGCACCCATGGATGACCACTGAGTCAAAATGGCCCTGGTCTTTTTTTGCCATTTCTTGTTTGTGAGGCCTTTCTTGGGTTTTACTCTGCACGCCAAACCAGGTTTGAGCCCTTTGTTAGTGTGGCCTTTGGCAGGCTACAGTACTGAATCCCGCCTCTGGCTCCAGTGTGTCTGGAAGGGGAGGGAGGTGCCCAAAACGCCCATCCTTTGTCTCCTTGGTTACCTGAATGCACCCAGTCCCGATTGGCTGGTTGGCTGTCCTTGCAGGGCTGCCACCCTGCTTGTGCGAGTGACAGCTAGGGTGTGCATGAATGGGAAAAAAAACTACTTAAAAAGGCGAGGCTTCTTGGACAGAAGACAGTTGACCACTGTGAAGAACACCCTGACGAAGAAACAGTGAACAGACACCTACTGCATCCTCCTGGACCTTTGAATTGCCCAGTGAAGCCCTGCTGCTGCTGTGCTGAAGGAGAAGCTTCCGAAAGGACGACTTCTTCCCATTGGGTTAGTGGGACCAACCAACCCTGAGACAAACTTTGTTGGAAGACCTTCCCCCTAACTGGCTGTACTTCTTTGCTGTGGCTGGGAACGAGGGCCAGGGGTTAAGAGATCCGTAGTAGAGTGCAACGTCTGTCAGCCGGCCAAAAGCTCCAGGAGTCTCGAGTACCTCCCGAAGCAGGATGACCCAAGTTCGAGTCACCTCACCAGAGTACTGGACTGAGTTAAGGCAACCAGTGTCCAAGATCTGCGGTCGTGCCGCCGCTGAACTTAGGAGCCCGTAGCTGCTGCAGACCTCCGAACTGCTGTGCAGGAGACCTCCATACGACCCTCTTGTCTCCACAACTGAGGCCCAGCAAGCCAGGATCGGCAACACTGCAACCAAGACAGAAGTCAGCTGGATCCTATTCTTCTAACTTGAGGTACTGTTCTGACCAAGGGGTACTTGCCTCTGCCTGTAGCTTGCTTGTCTCAGTTGAGACATGCAGTAGCTGCTTTTCTAGAGTTGACCTCAGCTCTAACTTTCACAAGTGTAACGGCTTGTGGCCCAACAGTGATTTCAACAACAAACTCTCTAACTTTGTGCAAGACTTTTTGCTATCTAAGAAGTGCCTCAGCTCCAGAAACTTTGCTCGAATTGGAATTGGCTTTGGCTTTCCTGGCTCCCTCCAGACTCTTCTAGTCCATTTACTTTGATTCCAACTGTCCCTCCAACATGATACATTGGTTTTGAACTAATATTGCTGGGAAATGTAGACTTCATTGGGAGATGTAAAAGTGCTCACATGTTCCGAGAACCTGTTTAACCACATTTCATTCTTTCCAACCTCAGAATTTACACAGTGAGCTACCCTTCAAAGCACGCCAGCATGGGCTGATGAGCAGAGTCTTGAGATTGCAGACGCTATGTGGAGGAACATATGTTTGCACACAAGCAAGGTCTCACTCAACTTTAGATTTCGCTGCATACAATACAAGCTGCTAAACAGAATATATTATACCCCATCTAGACTATCTAGGTTCAGTCGGAGTCGACTACATAATTGCTCCAGGTGCGGCTCGAAGGGCGCTGACCACATGCACATGTTCTTGCACTGCACTCCATGCATTCTGGGGTAACATCTTCAGTGCTCTCTCCGATATTGTGGGAATTTATCTCAATCCTGACCCGTTGTGCGTACTGTTCAGGTTGTGGGGTGGGGAGTGGGGATGAAGTTAAGAGAATGGCTATATTTTTTAATGTGGGTATTATGGTAGCCAAGAAATGCATTCTCCAGTCCTGGAAACGCCCCTCTCCCCCCACGTTTAAAATGTGATTGGGGTGGGGGGGGGGGGGGGGGTGAAGGACCTGGACTAAAACCTGCGAAGAGGAATACATTGCCTCCCTTCCTATAAATTCATACCCCAGAAACGTATTGTCTGCCTTCTGCAGCTACCTTAACCGACAGGTAGCTTGCTTGACCTGTAATTACACCATACTGTTATGTCTCCAGCCCATCCAAATGTTCCGAAATGTATGTGTAATTGAACAATCTTTGTTTCGTGCTGCCACCACATAACTTCTGCCATTAAATTTAAAAAAAGAAAAAAAGAGAATTTACAAAGTGCAAACGTGATATATAAATGCCATTACTGTCCTAATTAATGAAGTCACCTCAGGTTGTAGGAAGTGTGTCTAAAGCATCTCCAAAGAGTATGTACTTGCTCTGCTTGATTCTGAGAATATATTTTGTAGTGTATTTTTATTGTTGCACATTGCCCTTTTTAAAGAATGCTTATTTAAAACCGACTTTAAATAATTATTTTGCAAGAAAACCTTGAGTCTAAGTGTTATTTGGATATTGTTATTGGTGAATTTCGATGCTACAGCTCTACAGCTCACATTAACCCCTCTTGAGATCATTCTGGCTGCTCAGTCACTACCAACTTGTGTACTACAGACCTGAACCAGTGGGTTACCCAATACCAAGAGGACAAGACCGGTGTAGTCTCCCTCACGGTTACTACATCAATTCTTGCCTTACACCCTCCTAGGGTCCAGTTTATGTAACCTCTCCTCCTCCTTTCCGGGATGATGAGGGGGGATAGAAAGTTGTAAAACTATCTTTTGGGACAAATCAAAGTCAGACTATTTTTTGGCAGAAACAAAGATCTTACTTTAAGAATCACCTTATCCATATGGAAGGCCGAATATGGAGGTTTACAAGACGGTGCTTACAATTCGCTCTCACCCTGCGGGCAGATGTGAAGGCTACTAGCAAAACAGTTTAGAGTTAATGGTCTTAATGGACATGAATGCATGGGTTTAAAAAAGGATTCAGAATTTTAATACAAGATTTAAATCCCAAACAGGGACCTGAAAAGGAGTAGAAACATTAGGGAGTCCTTTAAAATCCCTTTAATCATTACGTTTTTAAAAGTATGAAGTTTCCTCCGATGAGCACTTAAAATCAAAAGCGTTACCAGATACCTCTTTATTGTTGGGATCTGAAGCCCCAGCTTTGCAAAGTGAAGTAGAAAAGATATCAAGTGAAGTAGAACAGATATCACACTGAAATGGATCCACATTCTTCTCCCTACACCAGCTGCTGAAAGAAATTAATTGCTGGTCTTCTAGCCGAAAGCAAAATCTCCATTACATCATTCAGCAGGTCCCAATCCTTGTACCTCAGCCACTCAGAAACCATGCGTGACGGCTCAGTGTTTTGACCTCTGGATGGAGAACCCAACCCTTCTCTCACAAGAGTACACACCCTCCTGGCCCAATCCAGAGCAATTAGGACCATGGATTTCCCAAACTTTCTCAACCTCCTGATCAGGTGAGGAATGATAGGGACTGGAGGAAACACATACAGGAGTGGAAACTCCCAGTCCAACACAAAGGAGTCTCCTAGAGCTTCTCTTGAGAGAAATTCCCTAGAGCAGTACAGTTCGCACTTCCGGTTGACACTGGTCGGAAACAGATCCACTTGATGGCTTCCCCAAATGGTGAAGATCTCTTGAGTGATTTCCTGAGCTAGTTTCCCACTCATGGGAGACTGCGCTGCCTGCTCAGAGCGTTCAGCGCGGTGTTCTCTCCAGCTAGGCAAAATGCCAGTAGAGTGATTCCTTCTTGAATTGCCCAGAACCAGGGCTGCATTGCCTCTCTGCACAGTGCTAGTGACCCTACACATCTTCCGTGTTAAGGTAGTACATGGTCACTGTGTTGTCCGTCATGATCAGGCCATTCTTGCCTCATACAAAAGGCAGAAAGCCAACAACGCAAGACCGATTGCTCTCAGCTCCAAAAGATTGATGTGTAGTTTGGACTCCAATGGAGACCAATAACCACTTATTGTCAGGACGTTGGGTGTGCTCCCCACCCAGTGAGTGAGGCATCCATCACTACGGTGACCTCCGGCCATGGCTGCCAAAAAGGTTCTCCTTTCAAAAGGAGATCCTTGCAGGCCCACCACAGAAGGTCCTGTGTGATTCTGCTCGGAACCTGAAGGTCTGACTACTTGCCTGAGAATTGGGACCATTGAGTCCCGAGAGCCCATTGGAGAGATCTCATTCTGAGGCGAGCCTCTGGCACCAGGAAAATGCACGATGCCATGAGGTTGAAGACGTTGGGACCGTTGGGACCGCTGGGACCACCATGAAAAACCCTCGGGCAGAGGGCCAACTGCAAACCTCTGGTACCTCCTGTGTTTGTGATGGATAGGCACAGGAAAGTAAGCATCCTAAAGTTCCAATGATACCATCCAGTCCTGAAGCTGGAGGGCCTGAAGGATCTGTGAAAGGGTAACCATTTTGGGCCTGCAGGATCTGAGAAAGGGTAACCACTTGTCCCTACTGAGGAACTTGTTCAAGTTTCTGAAGTCCAAGATGGGTCTCAATCCTCCGTCCTTTTTGGGGATTAGAAAATACAGGGAGTACCAACCCTGGTTCCTCTCCACCGCAGGTACCGGTTCTATTGCACCTTTCTGTAGCAGGATCAACATTTCCTGCATAAGGAGCAAATCTGTAATTTTTAATGAGCTGTTCCTCGGTGGATGATCCGGAGGCCTTTTCAGAAAAGGAAGCCAGTAACCCTAGGCTACCATTTCCACTGCCCAAGCATCTGAAGTAATGTCTTGTCACTCTTTCAGATGCTGGGAGAGCCTGCCTCCCAATGGGGTCTTGTGGATTGAGGCCTCAGAGGTTTTGAGGTGGCTGAAGCAGTGGCTGAGGGAAAAGCTACTACTGCTTGATCTGATTTAGCAACTCTACCTCATCCACCACGAAGGAGTCGTCTTTGTCCTGACTCGCTTGTCCTCTCCCTCCTCTAGTTGGAGTATAAACAAAAAGGACTTTTCTTCAAGATGATGTACCGGAGTAGGAATGTTGAGGCTGTTTAATAGCAGCACTAAGATTCAGCTGCCACTTTGGAGGTCTGTGGCCTTTCCAGACTTCAGCCTTTCTACCAAACAGTCTTGAGCCGTTAGGCATATTGAGCAATCTAGATTGCACGTGCGGTGCAAATCCTGATTTCCTCACCACACAAATCTGCGTAGCACTGTACTAGTCGTCATGGATGTGCTACTACTATCTGCAGTATCCAGACCGGACTGGAGGAACTCACACATTGCCTCCTTACCATCCTTGATAGCCAGGATGACTTCTCTCTTCCCCTTTGGGGGATGTGGTCAGCCGCCATTGCTGCACAATACCACAGGATGACTGAAAATGTAGATAAGGCACAAGCAGAATTTGCTGATGTAAAGGCCATGCAATTGGCAGTAAATACTTTGCGCGCCCAAGGGCCCACCCATTCATCCTCGTCTGTAGGAATGGTAGGGCAAGCAGATTGTTTTGTGGGCGTGGTTGCTTGGATCACCAAACTTTCCGGAATCGGGTGCTTGGTTAAGTAATCTGTTCACTGCTTAATGGCCTATATATTTCTTAGGAAAGTTCTTATTAACCGTTGGAATAGAATCTGAGGCTTCCCAACTTGTAACTTTTTGCAAAGAAAAATGGGATCCCTCTGTGGACCTTGGTCTAATATGTCTGTCAAGTCATCTTGCTGAAGAGGAGGAGCAAGTCTACTCCATTCCAAATACTCACTACTCTGCTCATTAATTGTCTACATGAGCCAGCAGCATGATATGCAGGATCTGGCTTTCCAAATTCCAGCTCAGGAGATGCAGCTACCCCACTGGCTGATTGTTTCTCATAAAGATCCTTATGCCTAGATTCATCTGAAATAAACTTATCAGGCACATTTGGAGTGCCATATGGAAAGCCAAAAGGTGTTTGGTGATCATATGGTTCATGTTCTTCAAAAATGTGAAGAAATCTTTGTGGTAGAGGCAAGATTTCTCTTGTGTTGCCTTCAATGGCTCAGAAAAAGTATTCGGAGTAGGCCAGTGTTAGGGAGAATTGCCATTTCTGTGCCAATTCCCTTTAACCTTAAGGACCCCCAGCTCTTACGCTGGACTCAGGCTTTTTAAATTTTTACTCCCGATTTTCTTGGATGAACTACTGTTACCAAGAATAGTAATATGACCCCCGTTTAACTTTATGGGGGATTACTTAGGAATTCCTTGAACCCATTCCTCATGCAACAATTTTGTTACAGTAACTCACTTGTATGGCTGGTGGCAGTGGTTTCTTTTTTACTACACAGTGACCTGTAACTGCAGGCTGATACCTCAGCTGCAGTGCTGCACCAAAGGGGGAACATTTTCCCCAAAATGGCCCCCATCTTTTTTTGCCATTTCTCATTAGTTTCTTCTAGGCTTTTATTCAGTTTGCATGAGGTTTGAGCCCTTTGTGTAGTTTGCCGTCGGCAGGGTTCAGCCCTAAAGCCTGCCCAGGCTCCAGTGTCCCTGGAAAGGTAGGAAGTGAGGAGGGTCCTGAAACTTCCCCGTCCTTTGTCTCCAAGTGTGTCTGAGAGAAACAAGTTCCTATTGGCCAGCTGGCTGCCCTGAAAGGACAGCCACTGTGCTGTGTGATTGACAGCCTAGGACTGTGGATGAATAGTAACTTGCATAAAAAGTGAGGTTTTTTGGACTAAGAGCAGAGTCTACCACTGGAGTACAGAATCTGAAGCAGAGGAAGAAAGAAGACACCAGCAGCACCTTCCTGTACCGCAAAGTGCCTGGTGAAGCCCTGCAGCTGTGTGGACAGTTTTCGAATCGACAGGGAAGACCCGCAAAGGATGACTTCCTTCCTTCAGCTGGTTGAAACAACTAGCCTTGAGACAAACTATTTTAGCGCAACCCCAGATTTGCTGTGCCTTTTCAAGGCTGCAGAAGCCCAATACCCGGGGTACCCCGACCACTTGTGAGTGCATGGTCTTCTCAAGTACGAATCTGGCCAGATCTTCGTAGACATCCAGAGGACCCTACAGAAGCAAGAAATCTGCATCCAGAGTCCAGCACCAGAGTCCAGGACCGAGGGATCAAGGAAATCCTAACCAGAGCTTTTTGTTCATTGGCACAGAGGAAAAGGCACAAAAACCACTGAATCAATAGAAATCCATTGCTGCAGAGTCCTTCTGTCTAGTGCTGCCGCAGGAGCCCACCAGACATCCTTCCCTTTCGTCATGACGAAGCACCAGGAACAAGAGTCTACTGCATTGCATCGTGAAGGCAACCAGCTAGAACACTTAATTTTCAAGGTACTGTGGGGGTTTGGGATATTTTATCCTTTTGCCATTTGGGGTACTTCCTATCTTTGGGAGTGTGTTTTAACCCAACAACAAGTTGACCGCAACTTACCTGCATTGGCCTTCCAGCTTGTGCTTTCAAAAGGTGACTCCTCTTGAGTTGCTGTGATTTCTCTTTTGACACCAACTATTTAAGAACATTTTTCTAAGAGCATCAGAACTTTGACTTTGGACTGGCTGTCCTGGAACCCTAAAGGCCTCCTGAACCCATTGGCTTTGGTAGTGCATGTTCCCTTACAGGTCTTAAACTATGAACAATTTAATGCTGGGATAATTGACTGCCTGCAGCCCTTTGGGAGAATCTAACTGTTCTTATAACCCATCAGTCTGTCTGATCTAACCCCAACCTTTCCTTCCTGAAAAACTCAATATTGCAAAAGGGATACTATTTAAATGTTATACTGGCCTTAACTGACGTCACCTCTGGGTGCTGGGACATGTGTAGCATATGCCTGATCTACTCACTTGCTTTATTGGTCACTATTTGAATTCCAACTGAGAATGCATGTTGCAGCTAATTGCTGCTTTTTAAAGAATGGTTTAAATATCTTTGTGTATAAATAATTATAACTTGAAGTGTTATTTATAACTTGAAGTCTAAGTGTTTACTGGTTTCATTGCACAGCTCTACAGCTCACATTAACCCACTCTTAAGATGAGCCTGGCTGCTCAATCAACTACCAATGTGTGCAGCACAGGCCTATATTAAAAGGTGGCTGTAATACCAAGGAGATCAGTCTTGTGTAGTCCCACACCAGTTGGACTGCACCATGTTACCAAACAGCGTAGAAGTCTTTGATGGCTTCGATATGGGTGTCGAAGGTTCCAATGTTGAAGGAACAAATTTTGTTGTCGAAGAGGTCTTCAACTTAGCCCTTGAAGGGCTGAACTCTCGATGTGTCTAGGTCCTTTGACACCGCTTCACTCTTCCGAGGCATCGAAGGCTCTCTATGTTAGTCAGGGTTGCGGGTGCACAGACTTCCCTTTGTCTTTTTGCAAAGTGACCAGGACATTGTCTTTCTTCTGTTCTTTCGAGAGAGTGGCGCCTACTCTCACAAAGATTTTGATCATTTCTCTCAGAAACTCTTCCCATTTAGCTGGGGAGCCTGATTTCATTGGATATTTGATTCTCTCGCGTGAGGAATCACTCTCAAGGAAGAAGCAGACTTATGACAACTTTTGTTTGACTTCCTGGAAGATTAAGAATGACTTGTCGATCGAGATTTCTTTGATCTTTTACGATGAGAAGTACTTTTTTGTAACAGGAGGGGATTTAGGAATTCTACTCAAAGCCAATTTACCTTTACCCTCTCTTCGAGCTTTATCAGTCATCGCCCGACAGGATTTGCACTCCTTTGTAGGATGCCCCTGCCAAGACACCGCAGGTAAAAGCTGTGGGGTCGGTGATGGACATCTTTGACCCACAATCCTGATTTCTTAAAAACGGTCTTGGGCGTCGATGGAGTCCACGAAGACATGCAGTTTTTCTTTAACGAACCGAAGCGTGCAGTAATTTCTCTCGAAGTTAGAGCTGCGTCAGAAAAAACGGAACTGAAGCCAACTGGCGCTGCGCATGTTACATATACTGCAGAGGACGTCTATCAGACGGAGGCCTTCGAGGGACATAGTCATCTATGCTACCGCACAGCACCCCCTGTCGAGAAAATTATTTTCCGAAGCAACTGAAGCTGGAAAGATATTATCAAAGAAGAGAAATACATGGGAGGACAAAATCCATTTGAAGTATAAATGATACTATTAAGTCTGAACACACATGCAGGTAAAACTTATGTATACTATGCACCGTAAAACAGACACAAGCAATCGCAAAAGGGGAACTGCACCAATTTTACAATTAAAAAAGTAAGAAGCAATTCACATAAGCAAAGGCAATACTGTACATGTAGGGTGGAGTAAAAAGCAAAACAACCTGCCTTATAATTAGACTGCAGGCAGTACTTCCTTAACATGTAAGCAAGAATCCAATCCCTCAGTTCAAGTACTTACGTACGTACAGGAAGGGGGGGTGAGGTGGGTAGGAAGTCTCAATATTCTGCTGCACAGATTTTGGCCATCGCACCCAGTAATTTAAAATTTCTTAAAAAACAAAACAACTTTACAAGAAAAGGGCTTGGGACACAATTCCCCACATTAGAGGTTACCGGTGTGAGCAACTAGAGGGCGTCTCACCAGCTAGAGGTAACAGTAACAAGAAACTCTCATATATCATACTGGACATGTCCCATTAATCAGGTCAGGCAAAGACAGGCACTTGACTTAAGTGCATATACCTGATACCAATTGACTCTGCACACAGATAAAAGGCACAACCTAGAGAGACTGAGCAAGGCGAAACACGAGTGCAAGAGGACCTTCCGGGGCAAAGGCAAACCTACTGGAACAGAGCGACAGACCAAGTGACGAGAGCAGCGGGTCGAAAACCCAAACCGTTACCTACTGGAGGTTGTTGCCGCCAGAAGGACAAGGACATTTAGACAAGGCCAGATCCACATCAGAAGGCTGCATTGTGTTTCAAGGACGCCAGCGAGCCTTCCGGGTGAAAGGAAGATTTGGGGAGGTGAGGTCAAGCCTGTGGTAAAACTAGTGAATTAGAAATCGTAAAAAACCAATAAAGAAATGCACACAGCTGGTGAGCTGGCAAACGACCTGCGAGACCAGTGTGTGTTAAAGAAAGTTTGAAGTGGCAACATTCTATCACAGAGGAAGGCTGCACGCATGGGGCCGAGAGGCGAAGAAAGGCAGCCCTGTGAATGAACTTTGAAGTAGGAACAGCTGTCAAATCAGCGATACGGAGTAACTGAGTGGTCCTGTGAAAGGAAGTTGCCCACTCGAAAAACTTTGTGAAAGGTGCATTGTTTTCAATGATAAAGCGAATAAACTGTAAAAGCGAAGTAGACAATATTAACTCCTAGAGAAGGGGAGAGTGAAAGTTGAACTTGTAGTTGAAGTGGTCCTGCGGAGGTCAGTAAAGAAAGCCACCCACATTCAACATCCAAAAGTGATCTGAGCCCGACTGAGGGAGACCTGAAGTGTAATAAGCTTGGGGCAGAGTGCCCCATGAAAAGTTTGTTGAACTTTATTCTGAAGATGTCTGAGCCCAACAGAGGGGGGCCTGCATGAACATTTTGTTGAAATATTTAGAAGTTTGGAAAGAGACCAACGTGGAAGGCCATGCAGGCCTCGATACATGTTTTAGAACGGTTTATTGTGTTGAAAACCCGAGCCAGAGTATTATCCTACCTACAGGTACCGCCTTACTCAGTGTGGTCCAACGTGGGGAGGAGAGCTGATTCAGCCCCATTTATTCTTTTAAACGGTTTGGGTAGGTTTGACTGCATGCAACATCATATCATATAATGTTGCATGCGGTTAGCTTGGGGGTTTTGAAAGACAAACAAATATTTCAATCTCCACTCCCCACTCCGCACCCCCCCCCCCCCCCCCCCCCCCCCCCCCCCCAACGCCCACCCCTCGGCTTACCAGTTATCACGCCGCCTGGTCCACTTCAGCCCTGCGGCTTCAGATCTGTCCCTCCAACAAAGGTCGAAAAACAACGCTGCAATGTCCTTTGTTTTTTCAGTCCACGGCCTCCAATATTAAGGAAGCAGGTGTGGGATATACATTGACCCACTCAGCAGAATTGCCATTCATGATCAAGCTGCACGTCTGCAGTTAACAGCAAAATGGCTGCATGGGCTCCTTGGAGCACCATTGCCCCGCATCAAAACTGCATTTTGCAGCTACACTAAAGGAAAATGATGGCTGCACCATCTTGCCAAACAACTATTTGGCAAGTTGGAACAGAGCACACTGAGAAAGGCTGCCAGAATGTGTTCTGTGTGCACCAACAGAAGTGAATTGAAAAGCAGCGCTGCTCTGCTGCTTGCAAAAAGTTCCCATTGAAAAGGGAATATTTTACATTGAAAAGGATGCTGCCCTGACGCCATTTTCATCGGTTCAACATCACACTGCTTTTAATGAGGCCCTGCCATGCTCATCCATATCCAGATTGTGCTGTAGCAGAAGAAAGCATTATCCCTGCAAGACAGGCTGTGTCAGGCCAGAACTGGGAAATTAGCAGAAGCTTTACTTGCAGCCGCACAGGAAAACGCTTGTCTTTTGGGTTACAAAATGCCAAAAAATCAATGCTTAAAAGAAACCCTAGCTCTATTGGCATGTCAATTTCAGTGAACTGTGTCTTGAACAAATTGCTGTATAAAAGAAACTGGCTGTGGCTCCAGAACAATGTGGGAATTCAGCTGGAAGAGAAAAACCGAATTCGAGAGAGAAATCCCAGCAGCATTCACCATGTGTCAAAATGGGCTTTTGTAAACCAAAATGAAAAGCCCGTTTTAAAAGTACAATGTTGAATAAAAACTGGTCCTTGCCTAGCAATGTAAAGGGGGTTTTGCTGGGAAACATATGGGATGTTTTATTTCAACAGGCTTGCTTCCGATAAAAAAAAAATGACAGTGGCTACACTGGGGAAATCAGCCCAAACAGGTTTTCTGCAATGGCTCAAGGGACATTGGGCTGACAACATGAGTGGCCTAACCCACGAAAGAGGGAGCTACAAAATCGATTCCAGGACACATGTGTGCTAAGTGCATCCTTTGAAAACTTTGGATGGACCATCCCATGCCCATCAGACTTTTGTTTGGGCAGAGGCCTCTTATAATAGAGATTCTGGGACACGTGTGAAATGGGAAATCACACGCCCGCGCAACTTTTACTGGGAGCTTCAAAGCCAACTCAAGAGCAGCCTTGTAAGCTATTCCCTTATTTGGGAGACAATGCTAACAAATACTATTTTATTAATAAACTTTTAAGACTCATCTCTGCAACAGGATTTCGCAGGAATGTAAAAAGTGTTTAAATGTAATTGTGGCTTTTAAACAAGATGTGGAAGCCTTCACTGCCATATTGTGGACAGAAATGGCAGAGAATTGGATAGTTTGAGGAAAGTGTACATGATGCCACTTCAATACTTACATGCCTTATGATAATCTATACCCATGTATAAAGTTATAGAATTTTAGGATGAATATTTATCACTGAAAATGATGAAAAATTATTAGACAGACGAAACAAAGTCTTACAAACTGTAGAGTTGAACTGTCATGCTCTGCGTGAAATATGTAATCGGCCTAGATAATTTGTAAAAATGCCACAATTGCATAAATGTGGGATTTATGTGAAGAATGATTTTAGCTAAAGTAACTGTGGGATGATCCTTTGCATTGTAAAGCCACATCATAAAGCTGATGTCATGTCCCTAAAAATCCAACCAGCTGACAGAAAGGCGGTAACAATCACCCTTGACCAATCCAGTTTAGAGGCGTGCTCAGCTAAGCCTGCCCCACAATATAATCCTATGATGTCACCATGCCTTATAAATAAGGGAGGCCGACAGAACTCTGGACACACTCCAGAATGTCCAGCCCTACGTATCCCGATATTCTACATTCATCTCGCCAGATTGCAGATTCCACTGCAAGGCCAAAGCATAGCTGACCTTCTCAGCAAGGCCTAGATCCAGTCATCCCACTAAAAACGCCAAGAACAAAGGGGAAAAGATGTGGTTCTCTTTTGGGGAGCATCCTGTGACCAGACCGGCTTTTTGCCCACTAACTGCATGCCCACTGTACACCTGCCCTCCAGCTGTACTTGCTATCCAGTGACCAGGCAGGCCCAGCTGCTCTGCTAGGAGAGTCTGCTGCTACCTGGTGAACCGAGCCTTGGAGTCCAGAACCCGGTTGACCGTTCCCAATCCCAAATTCAAGAGCAGACTAAGTATTCCCCCTCCCATAACCTACCCCATTTCGGCCCTTCGTCTCAGTTCTACTCTCCAAGTAATCCTATCCATACCCTAGTAACTTGTCCAAAACTGTTCGAATTTTCTGTGCACCCCGTCCTTGAGTCCTAGCGTTAGTGCCTTTCTTTCATTCACCCCATCTTGTAACTCCTTAGTAATATTTGGAATAATTTAATTTCCATATAAAGAGAAATGCGGCGTGGAGTGGGTTAATCCGGCCGCTTAACCTGTTTCATGGGCAGCGATAATTTAGTGTAAGTAAACTGTCTTTCTTTCCAAACCGATGTTCTCTTTAACAACTTTATTTTTCCAAATCCGAACCTCCTTTTATCTTGCCAATCCCACCCAATCCTTCATATATAGTCATCCTTTCACTTATATATTAACCCCGTAATGTTCCTGTATTCCCCAGCCCAAAAACCGCATTCCGATTGAGTATTTCACCAGTTTTTCCTCAACTGTTTTTGACATTTAAAACTGCAATTGAGAAACATGCAACTTTCCAACGTGTGATTCGGCTGCATTGTGTTCTTACTTTCAGCTTGCTTTTGAACTGTATGCCTTTTGTTGATACCTTGCCTTGTGGTTGCTAGGGTTTATACATTCCGGCTATTGTGAGAAATCACATTTGCCTCATTGATTTAACCATACATTCATGATTTGTCAAATTGCAAGCGTCATTTCATGCCATTACTATTTCGTGAGTGAAGGTCAGATTTTGATTGTTTGCCATCTCATATCCCCGACTCCCTGCTGCTGCTTTCTATCCACTCCAAATTCGATTAATTGGGGTTTGGGAGAGCATTGCAGGGGAAAACTTCCTCTGGTGCCATCTACCAGTTTGTGCTTTGGATATGTTCTTTTACGAGGTTATCCAAGTGCATTTCAGTTGTTTTTGTAGTAATTATCACCATGTTGGTGATTGCTGCCCAATATTAAAATGTGTGATTTCTTTGAATTTTAAAATAAATATTGCATTCCCACCAACTGGCCTGGTTCATGGTCCATTGTGACCCGGGGTATTTGTAAAAGGGGGTGTGAGACAGGTTGTGTGCCATTTCAAATTGAATTAGCAGAAAATAAAGAGGAAGCAATCCAATTGCAGGCTACATCCAAGGCCAAAGGTCCGGTGTATGTCGCCCGATTGAAATCACAGGGGACACCCCTGCAACCTCCAAAGGCTAATCCGTGCCGAACATAGGGAGCGGGGGACACCCCTGCAATCTCTGCTCCCTATTTTCGGCATGTATTAGTCCAATTGATTGGTTTTATTCGATCCAATGTTACTGGCCAAATTCGGTCAAATGTGATATTCGGTCCAATAAACCCTAACAAATATACTAGTACCTTTTAAACATTGATTTTTTTCTTTACATACATTGTTCATTTATACACTTTGTACAAGAGATGGGGCAGGCGTTCGGTTTTGTTAGCATAGGCCATTTTGATCTGTCGGACTACAGTACGACTGTTTTGTTTGTTTATCGTTTGATGGTGAAGACTACTCCCATCTTATAAGGCAAAGTAGTCGTTTTTCCAACCTCAGAAACGCCAATAAAGGTTTTACAAATAGTACATTGTGTCAGTGTCAGTCAGAGAAGGGTTGTAACAGTAGACTTTGCATTCATACAATCCCTATGAATTAAGGGAGCAGAAAAGGGACATGGACACTCGCACCCCAATCTCCTTCCAAACAACCATACCTGAAGCTCGCTGAGCCCACTTCCATCATTGGTCCTGCGGGTGGAGGCCCTGGGGATTGCAGACAGTGACTGAAGTAAGTGCATGGTTTTTGTCCAGCTAGGCGGCAGTTCCAATCAATGGTGCAGAGATGGTTCAAGCAGACTTCCAGCTGGATGAGCCAGACAACCTGGGGCAGTAGCACATTAATTCCACAAAGATGCCCCTCCCCCCCAGAAGACTGCAAGAGCAATGCAACAAGAAACCTCAGTCAGGGGTCAGTAGCCGTGGTTCAAGGCAGCAGCGCCAAACAGGCTCCTGGCAGGAGCCTCTTCAGGACGAATGGGTCATCAGCTGAAGACCTGTGGAGACCCAAGCCCCCAACGTGGGATGGAGTTCTTTGCAGCAAAGAGGCCTGGTTTATGAATGTCAGTCTGGGGCGTTGATGGGCAGCCAGGACACCTCAAGTTCACTGAAGACAGGACTGGTTGATCTCAGGTACCTGAGCCGAAGATCTTCCCTGCTCGAATGAGAGGCAGACGGTCCAAAGTAGATCGCTTGGTAAAGCAGTTTTGCTTCAGAAGCAGTCCTGCTAGTCTTTTGTGCACTCTTAAAATTCTCGTCTCTAGTGGTTGACCTGCAGAACACATCTGTAGGTTTGCCCAGGATATTACAAAATGGTTTCTTTTTAGGCTGCATTTCTACAGCTACAGCTCAACCTAGGAGTTTCATATATCTTGTAATCCAGTTCAGAAATTGTTTCACTGCACTCTGAAGCAATAGGAATTGTTGTCATGTTAGGTTTTGTCTGTTACAGCAACACGCCAGGTGCTCAAGGCTTTGACAAGCCTTATTACGCTAGGAAGCATAGGCTAACTGTGGCACTAAATTCTCATTCAGAAAACTGCTTCGTACTTGTAATTGAAAGATATTTTTCACAGGTTCAAAATTGGCTGAAGCTGGTAGATATTGAGCTCCTGCTTACAGCCTTGAAGAGCCTGGTAAGCTTTACAGCAACAGGTACACACAAGAAACTTTACTCCCAGGGACAACTGGTGGCCATATAAACATGAAACTTTTGGGCCTCATTCAGAGTTGGGCGTTAATGGTAAATTTGGAAATACTTTTTGAAAATATTGCCGATTTAACTTTCGCCCAATTCAGGGTTATGTGAAATACTACCTGTAGCATTTGAAGGCAGACTTGTAAGTAGAGTGCCTATTTTTACTGTCACTAAAGCCCAAATATATTTTTTGCGTTTTTTCAATGTTGAGAAAGGAAGCAGAAGCTCCTACCTTTAATACAGCAGAAAAATCTTTACTTCATGGTATTGAAAGGGAGGGGGGGTGGGCAAGTGATCATCTCCGATACCCCTTTCCTCCACCATCTTTCCCTTGTAATGCATATATAAAAACACATTATCAGCCATTTTCTGCATAAAAATATATATATCTATCTATCAAGCTTTATGGGCTTAATCTTCCCCACGGTTTGTTCTCTTCGTTCTGCTTTGCAGAGACAGATAAAACAGTCCTGTGACAATCCGCTGCAGTGAACACACTCCCTACATTTGCTTTATCTAGGATTTTGCCAAAGAATTACAATGCAAGGTGGCGATGCACATATTCCTCAACGAAACATCAGTCTTGACAAACTAAATAAATGCTGTCACTTTAAATGTGTACTTGCCAGCCAAAGAGAGAACTCTTAAATAAGGGTTTAACTTAACATGTTTTATTCTGCTTTTGGCTCTTTGGTGTGGGGGGAGGGAACATGGTTGGGGACTAATGAAGTTCAAAGTCGAGCTATGTATTCATGTTCAGTAATAACCCCAGGGAAGTCAGACCTTTTGTAAAAGGAAACCTCCCTGTGCAGTAGCTGGGGTGCAGGTTGAAGAGGAGCTTTTACATAAACAGAGCACGAAGCAGCATTTTGATAAATGTTCCCGCAAACCACAATAGATCTTCAGTCAGCTCTGAAGTCACATATGAGAAAGGGTATGCAGACAAATGTCACATTTAATCTCGTGGATGCGTCACATAAAATCAAACAGCATTTTCGAACATAATGATCACAAATGTTGACATTTGACAAATATGACTGATTCAGGCCGGCAACTCGTCAGGGGCCATAATGCACAATAGCTTTGCTGCTCATTTCATTTTGAGGTAAACAAATGTTGTGAGCACACAAGATTCCTCAATTTTTTGTAAAGGGGGCTGTGGTATATTAGTAAGGATACATCAAACAAGCGAATACATTAACCACTAGCTACCCACCTCTAACACACCCAAGGGGAAGGCTACTTATCTGAAATGATCCTCACAGTGGAATTTTCATACAATTCTGTCTACCATCACGGTCAAAAAGTTATCTTAAACATATTTTAATTAATATTTACTCCAAACAACAGTAAAAACAACAAAAAGCCATACACAGTGTTCATCATTTACGAAAGCCGTAATGGACAAGATGGAGAGAAAACAACACTTCACACTTATGGCTGTAGTTCACATCAAAATGTTTACAATCTATCAACATTGGTTATTTAGCGTGATGTTAGTAATGACTGAATTAGTGTGACTGAATCACATAATCACATAATTATACACAAATATGATATAATGGCGTCTACAATCTGATGTGTTTCTGGGGCAAAGGGCAGCACTGTTGCAGTCAAAGGCTTGTCAGTAGTGTCCCACGACCCGTCTTCAGGACGCAGTGAGTTAAGAGGGCGGTTACTGTCACCATGACGCATATGTAGCAGTGTAGTCACCTATACAGTGAATAAAGAATTGAAGCAAATATAAGATTTACTCGATATCAGTAAAAACCTTTGTATTCGTGGTGTGAGTGTAATGCAGAGAAGTAGCCAATTTGCTAACCTTATGGTGATTTCTTTTGGTGTGATGAGTGAGGCGATTGCACTCGTCAATCTTATAATGGCGGCCGACAAGTCCGTCCAAATAGTAACAGCTGTAGATCCATAGATGTTTTTAGTCAATCAATAATACGATTTTCAAGGGATACTAATCACGATACGGTATGTCAAAGTTAAATATTTACCGTTTGGCGTGGACCTCAATTCAATTATACGTTCCTGCACGGCGTGTTGATCGTGAGCATAGGTTATGTAATCATTTGGGCACTACATGTCCCATAATGCATCATGGAATCTATAAAGGATAAGGAATATATCAGTTCTGTGCTGGTTAAATTTAAAAAGTGTGGAGGTTACATACACTCAGCACTTACTTGACAAAGAATGCCCCAAACGCTATCTTGCTTTTTTTCTCCTATTTTCGTTATTTTTAAGTGTCAGCTCGCATTGTCAACCAGACCAGGGAATCAAGTCCTGCATGGGGGCAGAAAGAGCCAAAGGAGACGGTCAGCCCTCTAGTTATTTGTCGGGTAGCCGTGTGTGTCATAAAATCAAAAAGAAGCTTAGCTTATGTGTCAGTTCACGCGGCGAAAAATTACCGCTGTAGGGCACAGCTTCAACAACATGTACCTCAAGGAGGGACTGCCTGCACACTTCTATCAGAGCCCAGTGGTGTCGAAATAGGAAGTGGTCTAACCTGATAGTCTGAGGTTATAACACGACAAACGGAAATGAGGAATTTTTCCAGATTAATAAGACTCAAGTATTTCTTCTGCAATCCCAAAGAGGGGCCCACTATAGATAATACATCAGGATTAACATCACCCTCATCTTTTACACCTACATCGGCCATGATTTCCCCTGAGATTTTGACCTTTGAAAATAAAGTAATTAGAGAATTGGACTATCTCTTTAAGCAGAAAAATCAGCACAAGGACAACCTTACTCGTGCAGAACGCAAAGCTTTAAAAGATCTCGAAAATAACACTTCTTTTGTAGTAAAACCTTCTGATAGGAGGGGGGATTGTGCTGTGGGATACCAATGCATACAACATCGAAATTGAGAAACAACTGGGTAACCAACTCTGCTACCGCAGACTCTGCGGGACTTGGAGGAAATCATGAGCCTTATGAACCATGCGTATGATCAGAAATGGATCTGCACAGATGAACTTAACTTTTTGACTAGACCTAACTCCATCATTCCGGCCTTTTACTTACTACCAAAAATGCACAAGAATGCCACCCACCCACCAGGCCGACCAATTGTTTCAGCAACAGGCTCATTGCCTTGTTAGAAACGAATCTGCATAGATAGAGGCTCTGAGACCTTTTGTGGCCAAGATGTAATCATATATACAAGACACGACAGCTATGATTCATACCATTGCCAGCTTACATCCCGGTGCCAATGACATTCTGGTTACCCTTGATGTAGAATCATTATACACAAATATCCCCCAGGATCATTGTATAGAAGTAATATATCAATATCTTGAGAAAAGGGTTGATCTCACAGTGCCTTCAAACTTCATCATTGAATGTGTGAGGTTAGCCTTGACAAAAAACTTTTTTCTTTGTAAAAAAAATGTTTTACCAACAAAGACCAGGTACATCAATCGGGGCCACATTTGCACCAGACTTGGCTAATTTGTATATGGATCATTATGAAACCAACTTCATTTATGCGGCGACCAATCCGTTCCATGAGCACATGAGCTCATGGCACCGCTATATTGATGACGTCTTCATGCTATGGCATGGGAGCCGAGATGCACTTGATCAGTTTCTTATGTGGCTCAATAGACTCCAACCATCAAATTTACCATGTCTTTTTGTAGTGAAAGTATAGCCTTTCTTGATCTGACAATTTTCAAAAAGGATAATCTTGGCACCACACTTTTTAAAAAACCCACAGACAAGAACACGTTACTACTTTTCAGTAGCTTCCATCCGTCTAACCTACGGGAAAAACTTACCTTGTGGACAATTCCTAAGAATATGACGGAACTGTAGTGAAATTGCTGATTTTAAAACTAACAGTCAGGAACTGAGCGAAAAATTACAACATAGACAATACCCCCGGAAGATTATTAATAGATCTCTGAAAAGGGCATGTAATGCCAATCGTGAGGTCATCCTGCAAAAATACAAAAACCTAAAGATGAGAGAATCACATGTGTTTCTTCCTTCCCCCCCCCTAAGCAATGATCTAAGGAGGGTAATACTAAAAAACTGGAAAATTGTTCATACTGAAGATTTCCGACCGAATTACCCAAGGTTTGCCTTCAAACGAATGTGAGGTCTTCGAGATAAACTAGTGCACACCTATCAGACTAACAATAATGAGACACCAACTCAGCCCATACTATGGGACGCACCGCCAGTAAGTGTACATTATGCATGCGGACAATGCTCAGTCTGCTACTTAACCAAAAACCTTAAACAAATCGACCTTAATGGCCGGATGTGGAAATATCGATCCTTTTCAAACTGCTTGACCAAATGGGCGATTTACTGGATCAGATGCCCTTGTGGGCCAATATATGTGGATAAAACCATTAGGCCTGTAAAAGTGTGAATTTGCGAACATCGTTCAGCTATCCGAAACGGTACCCCTGACAAACTGCTTGTGGCCCACTATGCAGAGGCTAAACACAAGTGTGAAGATATGTTCTGGTTTGTCATTCAAACTACTAAAGCCCACCCACGTGGTGGCAAAAGGGATTTGTCCTTCAAAAAACTGGAACAAAAATGGATTTACAATCTAAAAACAACCCAATCCGGCTTAAACATTTCCGTGGAATGGAATGTGTTTATCCACTAATGGCTGATACACACACCAAAGTCATAGCTGACTTAGACTTGTCCCACACATGACATCTCAATGAATATTTTATGCACGACCCGAGATGGTAGACACTAATAGTGTAGGGTAACACTATGTGAGATAACATTATCCAACAATAGATTAATATGGTATATCGATTATTATTTTTTTTTTTTAATAGATGGGCCTCCACTAAGCAAGGCGTTGTTTCTTTATAAATCGAGGTTACTAAGAACAATTAATGGCATTTGATAATTACAATACAGACAACACACAGTGGTAGCCGTATAAGCAATCATTTGAGGGCTTTCTTGCCCTCACAGGGATTACATTGCCGCCTTGTGTTTGCAATCAACACATGTATTCACTCCAAGATGCCCCCCCCCCCTCTTGACCACAGGGCCTATAGAACTATACTGGCAGTCCTTCTTTGAGGTTTATAACCTCGGACTATCAGGTTAGTCCACTTTCTATTTCGACACCACTGGGCTCTGATAGAAGTGTGCAGGCAGTCCCTCCTTGAGGTACATGTTATTGAAGCTTTGCCCTACAGTGGTAGTTTTTCACCGTGTGAACTGACACATAAGGTAAGCTTCTTTTGATTTTATGACACGGCTACCCGACAAATAACTAGGAGGGCTGACAGTCTCCTTTGGCTCTTTCTGCCCCCATGCAGGACTTGATTCCCTGGTCTGGTAGACAATGCGAGCTGACACTTAAAAATAACGAAAATAGGAGAAAAAAAAAAGCAAGAGTGTTTGGGACATTCTTTGTCAAGTAAGTTCTGTGTATGTAACCTCCACACTTTTTAAATTTAACCAGCACAGAACTGATACATTCCTTATCCTTTATAGATTTGATGATGCATTATGGGACATGTAGTGCCCAAATGATTACATAACCTATGCTCACAATCAACATGCCGTGCGGGAACGTATAATTGAATTGAGGTCCACGCCAAACGGTAAATATTTAACTTTGACATACCATATTGTGATTAGTATCCCTTGAAAATCGTATTATTGATTGACTAAACATCTATGGATCTACAGCTGTTACTATTTGGACGGACTTGTCGGCCGCCATTATAAGATTGACTAGTGCAATCGCCTCACTCATCACACCAAAAGAAATCACCATAAGGTTAGCGAATTAGCTACTTCTCTGGATTACACTCACCACGAACACAAAGGTTTTTACTGGTATCGAGTAAATCTTATATTTGCTTCAATTTTTTATTCACTGTATAGGGGACTACACTGCTACATATGCATCATGGTGACAGTAACCGCCCTCTTAACTCACTGCGTCCTGGGACACTACTGACGAGCCTTTGACTGCAACAGTGCTGCCCTTTACCCCAGAAACACATCAGATTGTAGACGCCATTATACCATATTTGTGTATAATAGTTATGTGATTCAGTCACACTATTACTAACATCACGCTAAATAACCAATGTTGATAGATTGTAAACATTGTGATGTGAACTACAGCCATAAGTGTGAAATGTTGTTTTCTCTCCATCTTGTCCATTACGGCTTTCGTAAATGATGAACACTGTATATGGCTTTTTATGTTGTTTTTACTGTTATGTTTGGAGTAAATATTGATTAAAATATGTTTAAGATAACTTTTTGACCATGGTGGTAGACAGAATGGTATGAAAATTCCACTGAGGATAATTTCTGATAAGTAGCCTTCCCCTTGGGTGTGTTAGAGGTGGGTAGCTAGTGGTTAATGTACTCACTTGTTTGATCATTTCATTTTGATAAACAAAATGTCTGCAAACCACACTTATTGCAACATCCTCAACCTGTGGCTATTCCTCTTGAACTGAAGATTGCTTCTTGTTTCCCTGCAAGTGTTCCTTCTTCGATTTGTTAATCACTGGATCCATCCTTTCTACTGTAAACTAGTGCAGGGTCTTTGTGCACGCTTTCTGGTTCTTGCAGTACGCCAAGGAAAAATTGTGCAGGGTGCTTTCATCAAGGACTGATGGAGAACCAGCACAGGAGCAGTTTTTGGATTATGCTGTGGCTCTGCCCCTGCCCACTTAAAGCCCTGGGGTCTGCTATTCCCAAGGGCATTAAAGATGATCTTCAACAGAACTTTACTGAGCTCTGTTTGCTTCACCACTAGACACAAGGCCCGCTCAAAAGTTGTACAAGTCCAAACAGGACTTTTGTCCAAAAATAAAATAGATTTCATCAAAGCGACAGACTGTGCATCGTCATAATGTCTGTGCATCTCAGAGACATTTCAACAAGAAACTAAGAACAGAAAAGGGAAGAAAAACAAAACCGAAAAAAAGAAGACTACATCACAAAGTTTATAGGGAGAAGTTAGGAGACTGCAAGCAAGCCAGCCAAACAACGTGGACAGTTGTACAAGGAAGTAATAGATCCATTACCTCTTCGGTATCTTCTTCTTGGTCCCAATTTCGGTCAGTAAGTTCTTTCTCAGCGATTCTTTTAGCCATTTTCCTACAATCAAAAGAAAGAATTATTCAAATCAACATTTCTTGAATAGGTCACATCAATGCACCAGGATTCTTTTTTAAAAGGGCAAGTAACAAAGCGCTTTTTAAAAGTGGACACACAAGTGCAAACATTTCTGTGCAACAAAGATAAATTTAGGAGCGCAAACTCTTTTTTAAAACAATTTTTATTGGTTATAAGCAATATAAACGGGACACAACAATATTCAATAAGATTTTCTCAGTTTCCTGTCTGGTGTCTTTCCCCCCCACTCCCCACTCCCCGACTCTCCCACCCACCCTCCCCAAGACCACAGGTAGTTTCATCAAGTACGTTCGTATCAGCCTATGAGCCAGGGGCATCGCTCCCGTCTGAGGCTATGAGCGCAAACTCACATTTACCATTATTCCCTCAATCTTATTTCCCACAGGACAAGAGAACAATTCAGGGAGGTAGTCTGGATTATTTTTGTATACATTTAAGCAAAACAAAAAAGTAAATTTAGGCAGGCTTGTCCATGCTCCATAAAGTGTGTGGAGAAGGGGAAGGGGGGGGGGGGCTCTCATGGGTGGTGGTTACACCCTTGTACCCATTGTGTGTTTTTTGGCACCCGTGTGTTGTCCCCAGCCCATACCCTGCTCTGTGGGCAGGTACATGCTAACATGGCAGTGGCTGTGTGCCATTGTGGGACACCCAGGGCTTGCCATAGGAATACATGGATTTGGCCCCTATGGCCTCTTGGTTTATATAGCCTTTTACCTTGGAAGCCCCCCCCTCTGTCTCCCCCACCGACCCCCCGGCCCTCCCCAGACGGCTGTTGGGTGGAAATACCATGCATGGCTCTGGGTCTGCCTCCTGTCAGACTGACTGGAGCCCGGTGCTGTTGGTACATCCTAGTGGTAGGACCTGTGTGAATTGAGTCTGAAGTGAACTCACATTCTGTATTATGGGTGTCTGGTTTGTGTGCAACAATGACAGACAGCCCTGACTGAACCAATATGAATGCAGTTTAGTGTCCTGAAAAACTGGGTACTTACCCCAATCCACATTCTTTGTTATGGGTGTTAAAATGCCCGAGCCAGATTGGCTGGCTGCCTGAATGCCCTTCTGCACGATTCGTTGACTGGTTATAATTCACTCAGGCTGAGCCAGGCTCAATGTGCATAACAAGGGACCGCTCACTCACCAATTTTTTCAGAAGCTGAATCATGAAGCTGTTCCATGAAGCCTAGCTGGAGGAGAAGTCTGTTGCTGCATTTTCTTTGTGTAATCTAAAAACTGCTGTGTTCTACCAAGGACTGATCCAGAGGATCTGCAAAGGAGGCCTCTCCCTGAGCTATGAGGGACCATCGTGCAAACTGCTACTCTTCATCCGAAGCGCCCTGGAAGCCAGTCTTGTGTATGCCTGCAGTCCGGAGACCTAAAGAGGAGTGCCCAGATACCAAGTCGAAGAAGTCCACTGGTGTCACCCAGCGTCGAAAAGGTGCATTTCGTGACTGCTGGAAGCAAAAGCCGTAGCAGTCTACCACCCAGAAGACGGGGTAACCTCACATAGTGCTGCTGGACACCCAGAGCTGCGAAAGTTCCAAACTGCCTTAGAACATTTCAAATGACATCCTTGCCATCATCATTGACCACCTTTTCGCTGAGTGCAGAGGAATGCTCACCGGTGGGTTTCCCGCCATCAGTAGCTAACAAAGACGTACCAAGCGTTCAGACTTGGTGGGGGTCTGAGGTCCACTCCAGTGTTTGAGTCCAGGTCGGCAGAAGCCATCCAGAGCCCATGCTGCAACACCAAAGAACCGAAGGTCTGACAACCGTGTAAATCTGAAACCCGACACCAAGTGACGTATGCACCAGTCGCCGCCAGAAGTCAAACGGTCCCAGGGGTCTTACTCTAATCTGCCATGCCTTTGAGGAGCCCACAGAAAATTCCATTTTCCCATGACTTCTACAGTCGGAGAAATAGTCAACCAAAAGTCAAGCACTGCGAAGAGCCAAACTGCTGCACTAAGTCTTCGGTTCCACTTTTCTCGTGGACTCGGCATCTCAGTGGCTCATCCTTCCAAAGGGGAATGGTTCATCTTCAGAGAGAATCGTCAAGTGAAACTGTGAAATTCTGCCACTTCGTTTGCCAAGGCATCAAAGGTACTGTGACAAGGAAGAGAATCTTCTAGCCTTACCCAAGGGTCCCAGATTCATCTTGAAACCAGTTCTCCTGTGGCCTCATGTACTTTGGGGTGGTAGAGCCTTTTAAAAGAAAGCAGAAGGTTTTTGAACAATATTGGACTGGCTGTAAAAGACAAGTAAGTTACTCCAACTTTTCGATTACAGGGTGCCTGGGGGAGGGATGGGGGATGGGCGGGTATCTTCAACAGAGAATTGTATCTCTAGTTCGCATTCACAACTAACCTGCCTTTCTTCCCCAGTCTATGCCGATACACTTTTCACTTAAGAATGAATTCACATGCCCATTTAAAACAGTCTGCAGTTAGTGCATCAATTACTAAGTAGTGTGGTGCCACAAAGTGTATATTTGCTGTTCCTCGATTAAGTATTTCCAATTACAAAGTGTTATTATACATATGTATATATATTTTGGTCGCAACCTTATTTTATATAAAGAAGCTGTGTTATCACCCAACATAGTGTGTGGTTATTGCTTTGTGGAGGTTTGGGGACTCACTGTACTCAAGAACCTGCCTGTATCACCTCCTGAGATCTTACGTCTTGGTTGCTCCTCCATTCTACCATAATAGAGAACCTTGCCTGGGGTGCTATGCGCCTTTGTCCAAACCATATAGAGGGCAGAGGTACAGATACCCCTACAGTCTTTACAGCCCTCCTACAGATGGAGGAAACAAATGCTGCAGTAGGAAACTTGGAAACAAATTCCCAACAGCACAGCCACTGCGACACGAAATTGAAAGAAAAAAAATGAAGCACTTGATCAACTACCCCTACTTATGGAGTAGTGGGAATACGGTTAAATGGCGCAACTCAAAAATGCTTGTCACTATGAACTAATGTATTGCTGGTATGCCGATAGCGCTCATGCCTCTTCAACATGCCTTGGAGCACTTTCATAAAGTGGGTAATTGCAAAAGCACTTCAATTTCAGGGAAGAGGGAAATGGCAGTAGTTCTACAGAACAATGCTTAAAGGGATACAACACCCATAATGCCTTTATCCCCCGCCAGAGGAATGGTTGGTTGTTATGGCAGCTGGGGCTAGGCAAGAAGTCGGGTGCACACCCTAAACACTGCTGTAGCAGTAGCAAGAAGACCAGAAGATGTTTGTGCTTCGCAACAAGGTAAAACTGTGCACAGTATATAAAAACAGGACACTTCAGAAGTCAAGCAATCCTTGGAAGATGCGTAGCATTTTAATGCCCAGATGCAAACGTTTCAGAAAAAAAGTGAAGTCAGGAAGGCACAAAGCATTCTGCATCCTACCTAAATAATGGTAAAGAAACACTTTCTTTAAAGGGTTTGAGGCCTTCAGCGATTGTCGTGGATTTCCGAGTCAGGTTACAAAATATTCACTCACCTCGAACATGTAATAATTTCAAGAAAAAGAGTTGGCAGTCCAGGAGTATGGTGCGCTGAGGCTGGGGGTCAATAACTCAGTTCCTGAAAGGAAAGCCGCAGTTTCTGGTATACGTTAGGCAATGCCCTGGCCTATTACATTATGGATAGGTATTTCAGAATAATTTGCGCTACTCCAATAGTGTCGAAAAAAAGAAAGTTTTTACCTAAATGTCTAGAGTGCTACATGGATCTCACCACGTAAAATGTACAGTAAACCAAAAGCACAGTTAAAGCAAGTTGCCCATTACTTCCCAATCGGATGCACTTACAATATCAATACATCTAACTTTGCCCTAGCCGACCACAGTTATGAAGGGTATGGATTAGCATATAACATTGTTTGACATCACAATCCTATAGTTGGGGAATTCAACATATATTGCTTTGTACGAGTCCCAATTGTCATACTAGATTGTGCACCAATCAATCCTCGAGTGGCTCCTTTCTTCTACATTTGCGTAAACGTGCCGCGTTATCATATAGACGTGCTCCTGCACGCAGTACGCGCTCCGCAACGCCCATCTGGCTACCACAGCCATGCCGGGGATTAAAGGTACAAGCTATGGGTCAGTGTGAATGGGAGACGCGAGCCGGCCTCCCTATGTGGGTGCATTCCCTCACGGACCTGGCTTGTGTCTCCGGTTCCCTGCAAGCATGGGCGTAATTATGGGAGAAGGGGGGCAGAGGGGTTTTGTTGCGCCCCCCCCCCCCCAACTTCTGTGGCATGCCCTTTTGTCTCCCCCCCACCCCCATCTTTTGGAGGGAGGGCAGGGGGGCTGCAATCATCAATTATGTAATTGGACAGCGCGAGCCCAACTGGGGCGACCAGCAAGCTCAGGCTGTCTCATTACGTAATGCTGAGCTGCCTGGCAGCCGCACTGCAACATATTGGGGTCTGGGATGATCCGCGTTGCTCAGTTCCTCATGCTGGCTGGACTGACTTAAAGTCAGCAGCCAGGGTGCTGAACTGGGTGGTGCGGGGCCCGGCACCTGTGCTGTCACGTTAGCAGCAGCACTTCCGTGGGCCACGGCACAGAGCATTGCTTTACGGCTTTGCGTTTGTGCGGCACACAGACAGGAACTAGGAAGCTCATTCAGCTTCCTGGTTTCTGTCTGGAGGCGCGTGAATGCGAAGAGGTTAGGTCGGTGTAACTTGAGACGTGGCCCTTCGTTTTTAAAAATAATATATGTTTTTGTGTTTATGTATGTTTGTTGGGTTACTGGGCTGCGGGCCGACCCTAGTGGACAATGCGAGTAGAGCTCACAGTACACATTAAGGCCCCAAGTATGAAGACGCCCTAACAATAACAAATGGTGCATTCTCTGCGGCAAGCCACAGCTTTGTGATGCCTCTAAAATTAGTCTTGCCACTTTTCCGGTGCTAATAAAGCACCACCATCCTAATTTCAAAATGAAGTTGACGGAAGGTGCGCCCTCCCCAAGTACAGTAGAAAAAGTCAAGCTGAGAAGACCTGCGACCCAAAACTGTCGTACTGCAAATTCTATGACATTAAGCTGAGTGCTATACACCTTCGAAACATGGTGAACCTTTGTTAAGCAGTTTTTGCACTAGGTGTGCATTCGGAACCATATGGGATTTTGTGTTCAAAGCCAACTTTTGGACGCCCCATACAATTTTTTACCACTGCTGCCAAAAAAAAAAAAAATCACCAAACTGGCAAAAAGTATTTCGAGTTATGCACACTCTTTTTCAAGACGGTTTGGTGCAAATTAGTCAATGGGTGTCATGGTTCAGGTTACAGGCCACCAAAAACTGCTCCACTTACCAAACTAAGCAGGGTAGAGTCCAACATGGTAACAGTGGGGGGATAGGGGGGGGGGGGGGGGGGCGAAGTGACGAAATGCAGTGCATGCAATTCCACATGGTCTCATTCCCGCCCCCAAACCACCCACCACTGCCCCAATCTACTTTTTTGGTAACATTAGTGGTAGATTGCATTTTAACACAAAACAATAAAACTGCAGGATCATTGCAGATGCAGGAAACTCTCTATTAGAGCACTGTCCAAGCCCTATGGGGCAAAATACATGCAAACCTCCTAATTAGCATATGGATTGCACCAACACAAGTGAATTCACAGAAAAGGACATTGCAAGGAGCATCATCGGTCTTTGATACTTGGAGGCACCATGGAAGTGACATTGGAATAAGTTGCCGTAGTTAAGCCAAGTGGCAAATAACTTTGTGGTGCAAAATACCTAAATTGCACTATTGTTATATATGGAGAAACACTAGTCATTAGGCTTTTTAAAATGATAATATCAGGATATATTAACATAAGCTTTGAAGTGAATCAGAATCAGTTAAAGAGCTGCAGATAAGGCACAATGTGATGAAATGATTTGCCCAGGATCACACACTTTGGTTAAATGGTGAAACTGGGATGTGGACAATTTAACTGCACATCTTCCCAGGTTTAGTTGATATAGATATTTATTAAGGTTTTGCTTTACATTTCATGTGCTTAGATAATTATTTATAGTAATGCCTTGGAAGAAAACCACATTACATAATAAACTAGCCTTTCATAGTAAACTAACCATACACTATATACATTGTCATAGAAATATGTTCAGCACTGAGAGTATGGCTTTAGTTCTATTCTCCCCATCCTCATGCAAAGTCACAATAGCATCATTCATATTAATGTGAGCCTAACAAATCCCGTTAGGATTTAAAGCCATTGTCATTATTTCATAAAGCATCATTATGCACCCTTCTCACTTCTGATCACTCACTCTAATTCACATTTCTAAAGGGACAAATGTCCCTGCTAAAAGTACCCCCTCCCGCCCATCAGTGCCTAATAGCTCACATTGTAATGCTCTGTTGACACAGAGCAATGCGAGGACCCTCTGCTGCCCGGAGTTCCTTGGGGCATTGTCCTGGCAGCGGGACACCTCAACCATTTGAACGGTCAAGGTGTCCTACTGCCAGGTCATTGAGAATGCTGTGCTGAGCAGGAATTGCTCGTCACACATTGTCCTACCAGCGGAACACCTTTCCCGTTGGATACCCTCTTTGTAGTGCTGAATGGGAGAGGTGTCCCACTGACAAATGTCCCAGTCTGGCTCATAAAAGAGTGATGGGGGGAGGGGGGAGTTAAGATTTGAAGAGCTGCTGGAGTAGCATTAAAGAAGATGAAGAATGCTCGCCTCTGGTCTTGACAAAGAATCGAACATCCATTTGAACCCACGTTGCCCGGCATCTCACTGTTCTCTCGCTCACTTGGAGCCTGCTGACCAGACTGAATTCACAAGGCCGGATCACTGTCCAGATGTGAACTTTTGGGCCGTGCAAGCAGTGTCCAGCTTAGGAAATAAGGGGGAGAGACTACTCCAGTTTCTACCGAGCAGCTATTGACCATTCCCTATCCCTCCTTCTACCCTCAGAGGTACGGTGACATAGGTCTGCAGCTTCAAACCAGTTCTGTGCACTGTGTTGGCATGGAGCAGGATATTTCAGTTGCTGTTCACTAGTAAACCATTTGCTGCTTTATAAACATTTTTTGGGAAATTGAAGCCCTTTTCCCAACTTGTGATCCAGCTATTTACGCAAGTGGATTGGGAGGGGTCGGGGGTGGAATGGGGACATGTATCCTGGTGGATCCTTTTTTAACCAGTGTAGGCAATGCATCCACACAATCAGACAAGAAAAAACAATCCTCTAAGGAAATTAGCTCAGTGCACCCCTTTACAAAATACATTTGCTTTCCTTGCAAACAAAAAGGAAAGCTTACAGAGGGTCCCACAGAACACAACTGCCACAAAGCTTTTAGTTGGGTCAAAGCAAACATGCATGGTGTTAAAAAGAGATATCTTCACTGATGACGCACACAATATACAGTATTCATCCCCCACACTCATCGGCTACCACCTATATACATACTACTAGTCCACCTGTAGTCCCTTGGCCGATAGAGGGCAGGGGTCGATTAGAATATGGCCCAACACGTGGTCCCCTACTCTGTCACCTTGGGTTCCCACTACCTGATTGGCGGACCTCCTAGAATGTTACCCTCCCCATGGGCCTAGTCATAGTGTGCACCTGGTCTAACATTAGCTCAGCGGATACCTCCAAGTTCAAATTAGCCCTTATTGGAGCGCTTCCCGTGATACCAGGCATGCATGCGCCCCCATCATGGGACTACATTTCTTAGCATCACCTCTTGCTCCTCATCACAGGATGCATCACCCCCCCAGCCCTGCCCCCCCCACACCTGCCCATTTTATTTCAAATACTGTACTTCATTGGCACTTGTGCCCTCTACCTGGGCCTACGTATATATTTGGGTCTACTATAAAGCAGCTATGTTTGTTATTACAACTTCACACGTTGCCCCCATCCACTCATGCCGGGCATGTTCACCTTCTCAGGATTTAATATATTTTCCGCAGCTTATGGGCGGGCTGGACGTGCATCCCAATACCAATCAAGTTTGTCGAAGTTCAATCCTGAAGCATTGCAAAAGATGGATGTCTCCCTTTGTGCATTCTTATTGCACTTCCCTTCGGACCCTCTGCTTCAGCTTATTACAGCTTTGTCCGAACGGTCCAGCATCTTTCTGCTCGGTTGGATCTCCGATATGATCGAGGGATTTAAATGCTGTTTTTAACGGACAAACTATAGCCTTGCCTATGCTCACTCCCAGCAAATCCATCAATGCACGCCATATGGAGATTCAAGTTAAGACCTTGAACAGAGCTGATCTAATACATGCCCATGGATGTCTGCTTACCTTGGGACTGTTCCACATCCCCCCCCCCCAAATGTGGCTGCCATCAACCATCCTTACTGAACATCTCATGGCAATGCCCTGTAATGCATTCCTTTTAGACTGAGGTGGATTAAACCTCGAACCTTAACAGACCTCTGTTCCAGTATCCCCCCCCAGGATTGCTAGGAGGGTTCACCAGGCAACCCAGAGCCCCCCCTCCCAGAGCTAGTGGGCATAGGACCTTCGTTGGCCAGCAACACTTCTTGCTCACTTGAAAATACCATATGAAAACTTAATATTCTGGATTTATGATGCATGCATATGTTGCTTGATTGATCCTGAATAAAGCTTATTCTCCAGATTGGCTTATCTGAATAACTGTGCTATGGAGGAGGCCCACCAATGGTGCCAGGACTTCGGTAAAAGCATTAGGAGCTGATGCCAGTCAAAAGGTCAGGACTTCAAATTGGTGGACTTCTTTCCTATCGAGAAGCCAAAGGGCATGGGGTAGTCATGGTTTAGGTCGATCGCTGTTAGCCAATCTACTGGGAGAACACCTGAATCACCTGCTGCAGCGTCACAATCCTCAAAGGCTCTTATTTCACCCATTTGTGGACCTGCTTCAACTTGGGGACAAGCTGAAAATTTACCAACAATGGTGTAGCATCCCATTGTTAGACTTTGCTTGGCCAGTCTCCCAACTTCTTCTGAATCATCACATTTTGATTCCTCTAAAGTGTCCAATTTCCAGTGATTTATGTTTGGTAAGTGGAGTGAACTTTGTTGAATATGACTTCCATATCCCCAAGTCAGACATCCCCCCGGAATAGGCATGCTTTATTATGTGATGGCATAGCTGTGGCTAGTTTTCCTTTTGGTAGTGTTTCAAAAAAGGAACCTCTTGCAGGAACACTGGTTCCTGGCAGTGGTGTACTCCGACCTAGAGGTCTAGACCTCTGGTAGCCCCTTCCTCGATGGGAAAGGGCACGCTTTCCAGCCTGGATGTATTTTCAGAAGAAACCTTGGTATGGCCCAAATAGGTTGTGGCCCATGAATGGCAGTTGTGTGATATTCATCTTGCAAGATGCTTATATTGTCTGGTTCCAGAGTAAGAGGTGGATCCCACCTCCAAGTGGAAGCGGTTTGCTCTCAGCCTCTGCTAATTGTCAATTTTTACAAAAAGGTGTGGGATCCCGCTCCCCCCACTCCCTTACAGAGGACGAACCTGGTTCAGAGAGCCTGGCCTATGCGATGTATCCCACTCACACAATCACGCTTCAGCTCACTGAACTCTGTACAGAGGAGACATAGTCATTTACATATCAGTCTGGTCGCACCTACAAGAGCTAGGCACTTCTGTTTTCGGCCTCATCAGTGAGGTGAAGCTCAGCCTCTCTAAGAGACAGTGAGTCTACAGACTGGTTTTAGCTCACTGAAAGAGCACATGTGTAATAGGGCCTTCCCTCAAAGGCTCAAAAAGGGCATCCTGAAGTGCAGTTAGGACATTTTGGAAGGTGCCGAATGTCTGACAGTTCTGTCATTGAGAAAACTCTTAATGTGTCTGAGGCATATGATTCATTGAACTCTCCCATCCCCCGCACTCCCCCTCCCGCACCTCCTCCCCATGGGTTTCCTAAAAGCCTGGATGGTTGTCAGCTGAGCCCTGAGGCAGGAAACGCTACTACCTCCCCCACCCCCATAAACCCCCCCCAAAATCAAACTCATCCTTTTAGATTTTAATGGACCGGAGTGGAGTGGATCCAAGAGCGGACCAGCCTGATCTATCTTACAAGTTTGAAATTTGCTATCAATATCCAGAGAAGTCTTAAGGGTTGCATATGTCCTAGATCGTTAATTGACTGTAGCCATTGCCAGAGATATTCCCTTTCTCAAACCTCTCCATTCACCAGGCCACAAACCTGAGTTATTGCAGTGTGGCGTTTGTGGCGACAGGAGAGTGGGTAAGATGCATGGGTCTGACACGGTCAATCGTAGCAGGATTAGAAACAAAGGTTTTCTTTCCCAACCCTGCACAATTAATATCATCTGCGACCTTTCCCCTCGTGATTTTTGCAATGATTGTGGGATCAGAGCCAATGAGGCAAACACATTTAGTAACTTCTTTAGCAATGTCTTGGACAAGCAAGGCATCTGTTCCCAAGCACCCAGATCACTGTTCCAGAAGCAGTAACACAGAGTCTGGGAGTCTGAGCCTTCCCACGCTGGTACAAATACTGAAAATCTCTGGTCCGTGAACAAAAGTTTCACTTTCCTCCAACCATTTGCTAGTGATATTTGACTCTTGGCAAGTAAGAAATGGTGTGCTGTGCGTCATCTATACAATTTAGGCGGCGCAATTATCCCCCCCTCCTGCCACCCACCTGGCAGTTCACTTAGTAATTTGCCATAGGATTGCATGTCCAAACATGGACGCATTTTCCTTTCAAGAAGGGAAAAACTGCTGTAGTGCCAGGCGAATTTCTAACTTCAGTCAATCGGAGAATAGCTTGGCATCCTTTGGAGACCAGCGACTAGGCACAGATCAGTGCACCACCTCTATCCCCGACCTGAACTGGTTGCCGTCTGTAGTGCCCATCTTGGATGCTGGAGTTTGAATTGCATTCCCCTTGTCAATATTGTGCTTGT
Organism: Ambystoma mexicanum; assembly: GCF_040938575.1. Classification (NCBI taxonomy): domain Eukaryota; kingdom Metazoa; phylum Chordata; class Amphibia; order Caudata; family Ambystomatidae; genus Ambystoma; species Ambystoma mexicanum. Next base: position 133,584,374 of record NC_090936.1, on the reverse strand, counting down.
ACAACTACAATGAGAGTGCTACTTGGATGTCTGGTGTAATTGTGAATGCATGCTTTGTATTCCAGACTATCCTGTTTCCAATGAGCCAACAGTGGCTTTAGTTGCAGGCGGGCCCAGGACACTGGAGATACATGCCGCCATTTTCCTCAAATCCGTACTCCTTGGAGGGCAGGAGGGGGTGGGCTTTCAAGTCGAGGAGAGCCCTCATGCTTTTGTAGCTTCTTTGCACAGTGCTGTGTGAGAAACTCTTATGGTGTTGAGCAGTATGCAAATTAACCCTAGGGACTTCGAGTGTTGGAGTTAATAATCTTTCCAATTAATCAGTTATCTGTGAGATTCCATGAGATCGCACACAGGTTTGGTTCAGCTCGATCTTGGAACTATGGAATTACCAATCGCCTATGTACAGGTGCACCATTATCCCTTGCCTGCATAGAGGAGCCACCAATGGTGCCAACACCTTTGTGAACCCAGGAGTTGTGCTCCTGAGCACTAAATGAAACAACTAAAATTGAAAACGTGCAGTGCCCACTGAGAAGTTTATTTCTTGGCAATCAGAATGTGAAAATAAGCATTCTTGAGGTTTACAGACACCACACATTTCATGGTGGCCAGAAGGGATGCTATGGATTGGACCAACATAATTCTGAACATGATGTCCACCACATATTGATCCTCTAGGTTGGCAGATGTAATTCTGTAAGATCCCTCTGTGCACAATGTCCATGCCCTTATGCAGTAGATAACCTCCTGCCCATGGCCATGTCTGACTGGGAAGTGGGGGGGACAGGAAGAGGCACCCAGTTCGGACTGAATTGGGGTAAAACCTCCACACCCCCCCGCCCAGAGTATCCAAAGCCTGGGGAACTGATTTAGAAGCCCGATTAGAGACCCCTTTCACTGCATTTTTAACTTGACAGGAATAGCCAATTTGGAATCGCCCCGATACCTGCGCCTTGGACCCACTCCATGGAGAAGAAAGGATCCACTCCTTTCGGTTTCGATCATGCGAGCTGGACGAAGCAGATCTACAGATTGCGTTCAGTGCAGATGCGTTCAGTGCGGTCTTGATCGGCAAGTTCAGGGCCATCAGAGCTAGTTTACAAGAGCCCTGGCAAGAAAGATTGATCTTTTGCATTCAGATGCCTGCTTCTCGTTTCCCCCACACCCTAGGGCCAGATTCCCTGGGTCCTCTTCCCCTCCCCCACAACCTTGGGGTTAATCCTCTTTCTCTCCACACCACATGGACCTTGCCAAAAAGAAAAATTCAGCTGCATCTCCTCAAGGGCTTTCTACCTTGCCTCACCTTTCACCAGAAGCTAAACTTCTCCAGAGCCCTGGCTCCCTCTAGGCTAGACTACTGCAATGCCTCTTCCTCAACCTGCCTCTTCCTCCCTTTGCCCCTTCAACGAATCCAGAACATGACAGACTTCTCTTTGGCCTCTAGCCCAGGGACTGCATCTCTCCACTCCTATAATCCCTCCACTGGCTCCCGGTGACCGCAAAAGTTCAAGACCCTTTGCATCATCCACAAAAGGTGTCTGTGGCCTTGGACCGGTTTACATCCAGGTTCCCCCTCCTAAATACCTCCCAGCCAGAATCCTTCGGTCTTCTGGTTCAAACCCTCTGCTTGTCAAATGTTTCTCCAAGCAGAGAATGAGAGGTAGATCCTCTCCTCAGCTGGCTCCTCCCTCTGAAACCGACCCCGCCCCAAGACTTGAGCCGGATCTTCAAGTGCCGGAAACGTTCCTCTTCCTTCACTCTCCCCCTCCCGTGACAATTCTCGATCTGCTGCGGAGACTGGTGCCTGGTCCCTTCAGAGTCTTACAGGGTCCAGAACACACCCTAAAAGTGCACCCAGCATCCTTTACCAGCACTTGTCCTCTGGCTCACTTTCGGACTTGTCCAACATGGTCTTCCCTGCCCACCGCACACAACATCCCTTCCGCCTTCTTCCCCTTGCACTTACCACCTTGTCATGAATTTGCATAATAGGAATGTCACAAGGCCAACATAACCATTTTGTTCTAACTTTTTGATTCCCATGTACCACCTCCCCCTCCGCACCCCCGATTGTCTTGTGGGGCCTGGAAACACGTGTATAGGCACTATACAAATGTACAATAAAAACAAATACAATTATTGCAAGGAGTCTATACAGTGATCAGTGGACATAAGAATTCACAGACAACTGGCATGAAGATTGAGGATTCCTGGAGTGAAGGGAGCCAAGAAGCATGTAGCCAAGAGGAGTGTGAAATGATGCTTATACCATGAAGGTCATGTGACTGAGGAAGACTCTGATCATACCCTCAGCCTTTAGATTGTACTGGGGGTTTTCCCCTAGTTCAAGCGATGGCACAAGGGGTGAAACCCCTACAAGACAGCATGGTAGCCCTGGAGGCACTGATGGGCAAGAAAGGCCAATCCACATTTATGATGGGAAAATAAAGGGAGAGGCCCGTCAAAGCAAGAGACCAACTGATTTACACCCTCAAGGTAAGGTTGAGCAACAGGGGAGTCAGTCGACCCAGAAGAAGGGCGGCTTCTTCTACACCACTGGGTTAAGATAAGGGGGATGAGAGAAGCCCCAAGGCAGCCAATGCTTTTGAATACTTCAGGGATACCTTCATGAAAAAAAAAAGAATCTTTTGAGTCCAGCCTCTTAACCCCCTACCGCAGGTGTGCAAAATATAAAGTCCTAGACTACAGATACGGACTATAACCAATTAACAGGAAATGTGTAAGCGTCAGGTCTAAGCAAACAGCCTAAGAAACACAAAGAGCCGGAGGAAATCTCTCACCTGTTTGATCCGGAAGCCATTAGACACCTGGGATCAACTGAAGGATGCCCTCCCCTAAAGTGAATGCATATACGGCCCGCCGCTTGTGTAAGCGTTTGGATAAAGAGGCACATTTTACCGCATGAAGGTGGAAATCCAAGGACACGGGCAATTGGGTAAAGTAGCCTAAACGCTGGAGCTGGACCCGGACACGTGATGCTCCGGTTTATTACCAAAACATCCAAGGATGCCCACAAAGGCATGGAAAGGGTGTCAGGACAAGCTCCTGGACCTGGCATGACCCATGGCAAAAATTATGGATCTCGCAGAGAGCAAAACATACGGGTGAGCCCACTGACGCCCAGACACTCACCAATTGTGAACAAAGGGCTGTTTGCATGTTGGGTAATGCAAATTGTGCGTTAGAGTGAATGAGGAGCATCTTGCTGAAAATAGATAAATTAGGTGATTTGGCATCTTATGGAAGTAGGGGACTCGGCCCAAGGCCTTCCGTTTGGACATTCGCTAAAGAAATCAATACATTTGATGGGACATTTACAGCACAAATTTCAATTTAGAAAATATTCACTAGTCGTGTTTTTGCCAGGGTTGGTCACTACAGGATTCGTGCAACCGGTCCGCTTCAATCGCAAAAACTACCTTGGGGGCCAAAAGCCCAGTAATGGGAGACTAGCAAGGCAAAAAGCAGTGCCGCATAGCAATTTGCAATTCTGTAGGTTTGCTAATTAAATTGACATTTGTGTAGCAAAGCTAGTCATTTAAATTAACCTGTTCAATGAAAGCATATATCACCCAACATTCTTCTCCCGGGCTCTCATCACCCTCTTTGCACTGCAAGTCCAAAGGGGCAAATGGAGAGAGTGTAGCAGTAATTTCTCCACTCAAAGTGCCAAAGGCCTGTGTGAGAGTGCAAGGTACAATTAGTTCTTCCTTTTTCAAATAGTTGCAAACCAGAAGTAATTGTGGTGATACTAACTATATTCTGTTTGGCAAAAACCAGTATGTTTTAACTTTATTTTTTTTAAAAAAAGTCCTACAATTCGATTCCTAAAAATAATGGCGTTTACATAATGCATAATTACATTATTGCTACCATAAAACACTGCACTGTCTCGTTTTTCAGTAAAGTGTAGGATAGTGTCAACTATATTCCATTTTGTTGGGGGGGTGGGGGAGAAAGGTGCATTATATTGACGAGTGAACACTTTTTGTCGAATTCTCTGCCTGCTACGCAATCCACTATGTTTGGTCTTGCATTCCCCCATTGCAAAGTGAATGCACAAAGCCAAGTTGATGTTTATGCAGAGTAGTGATCAATACTTCATCTAGTCTGTTCATTTCCTGCAATACCACACACTGTAGTTAACCTCCAGAGCTTGGTTTGCTCCACAATTGATGGCATTATATATTATTATTATTACGTGCAGGAGAGCGCTGGACAATCAGATCTATGCGATTGCTGCACCACCTGTAATCCTAACGAAAGTGTCAACTTGCATAATAGCGCGACACAGTGATCAGATCAATCACTTTGTCTAAATCCACTTTGCCTAAATCCACTTTGCCTAAATCCCCCGGCTCTCACTGCCCGACCCGCACCCACTCCCCACTTACCTTTAGGGCAGCACACTTCTGTGAGCGCCACAGACTCCCCCACTATTCCTGCAGCGCCAGTTCCTCCCACCGACTGCCGCAGGGGCCTTCGTTTTTTTTATTTTCTTGTCCCCCCGCTTATAACAGCGCTATGCAGGGGACCCCCCCCTGCAGCCCACAACTCCCATTACAGCAACCAAAGGGAGCGGGGGACACCCCCGCAAACCCTGCTCTGCTTAGTGGCAGTAATGAGTCTGAATTCTTTTAATACGGTCTCTGCAGTAAATGTGCAGTCAGCATTTTAAAAAGGCACAGCAATTGTACATTTCCGGCCAAGTCCAGATGCCCAGCTTCAACCCGTCCTTGGAAGCAGTGCCCCATGCAGAGTCTCCACTGGAGGTCTACACCTCGACCTCCGCAACCCCACCCACCCACGCACGCACCTTCCGACTTGCCTCCAGGCCCTACAAATAGTTATTTACAATAGCGGACATTTGGATTATTTCTTTTTAAGGGAAGCATGAATTGCACAAACCAAAAGTATCAACACTCTAGATGGTGGTTCGCAGTGCTGTTAGCGATAAATACTGCTTTCATGAGTATGCAACAAGGCTGGAATGCTGTGCTTGCACCCACTGGCTTGGACTTGACTGTAAGCAGCCCAGCCCTCCCCACTAAAAGGGGTATTTAACGCTATATTGAAAACAGTTGATATCAATTGCAGGCAAGGGCTATCTGTCCACCTGAAGTTGACAATTGCCATGCCTGCCGCAACACCATACTACAAATTGTCGCAGGCTAGGACTTTCCTTTAACATTGTGAACTTTTTGAATTATGAAACTGAACTTCTCCTTACACAGCGATAGATGGGTAAAGCATACAATATACAGATACAATACTGTGCAACACTGGCTGCACAGAAAGTCTTTACCTCAATTTGTGTCCATTCATGCAGCTAACCTTTACATTTTACAGATACTGAGGACACTAATGTCTTCAGCGGTCGACAAAAATGTTGCATTCTTGCTCATTGTGTCTTGATATTAATATAAAATTGCTTATCAATTAAGTGTTTGCTAATAGAGAAGATTTTAATCGGCAAACACTGCTAATCAATTTTTGAAAACTAATGCATGCCTTTCACGGGGCAGCAGGATACCTTCTTCCCATCCCGTGGAAGAAGAGCCAGGGGTCTCAAAAGTAGAAGCTACTACCGACATCAAGGCTCAGACCAGGTGATATCAGCACATCACGAGTACCCTCTGGGACATACGAACAGGGGCTGGCTGACGAGCTTGGATCTCAAGGATGTGTGCGTCACCATACCAGTCGCTGACGAGCATCCTCCTTTTTTGGGTTTCCTTTTGCAGTGACAAGTGTGGCAATTCAAATGCCTGCCTTTCAGGCTGTCTTAAGATACTTACCAAACTCCTCAGGCCAGTTGCAGCAGCATGAGAACCATCACGTATCTGGACAAAATTATTTTCCTAGCGCAAGACAAAGGCCAGCTTCTAGAACAGGCAGAATGGGCATACGCTCTACTTAAGTCGCTAGGATTTCTATTAAACAGGGAAAAGTCAGTTATCCTCAGCAGAACCATGGAATTTCTGGGGTTTATCAGACACCAAAAAAGTGACGCTGAAAGATCCACCTCCCAAGTTGAGTGATCAAGAAGGAGTTGAGAGGGGTTATCAAAAGACAGGTTATCACTTGGGAATCTAGCCAGATTAGTGGGTCTACTAGCATACTCTATACAGGGGATTTTCCCAGGACCATTGCACTACATAGCGTTACAGAGACTGAAGATCGGGCACATACAAGGGTGCGTGGTGGGGCGTTGGAGGCATCACCAGCTAATTCACCTAGATGAGGAAGCTCAAACATAATGGAGATGGTGGCTCCTCCACATGAAGGCATGGAATGGAATGGATTCGCCATCTTCAGCGATGGCCCGGACTTCATAATAAGAGGCAAATGCCAACAGATCAGGTTGGGGCACATAGTGCGAGAAGTTAGACCTGCTGAAGATAGTCGCAAGCAGAGTTAGAGAGAGAGCTAGACATCAACTGCCTGGAGCTGCTGGCAGGCTCCTTTTTCTGTCAAGGCCGTGGTGAAAGGGAAAGCAAATTGTTGCATTCTCCGGAGGATGGATAACATTGGCGGCATGCTACAGCAACCATTGGGGGCGGGGGTTTGAGACCAGGTCCAGAATGTTGGTGGGGCTAGCAAAGGACTTCTGGCATTACTGCCTAGACGAACAGATCTCTATTATTTGGCAAGGGCACAGAATGTAGTGGCACACGAACTTGTGTTACCTGCGGGACTCCAGCGACTGGTAGCTAGACAGGGGGACATTTCAGAGTCCTGTGGGGTCCAAACCATACAGACCTTTTTGCATCCCGCCTGAATGTACAGTTACCCAGGTACTTCAGGTGGAGGCTAGACCTGGGAGCAGAGGGCACAGACGCGTTCCTCCACGATTGGGCCGGAGCGACTCACTAAACCCCCCCCACCCCCATCACCTCCCAGTTTATTAATTTTTGTCAATTTGTAAAGCTCCAAAACTCTTGAAGCACCAGGGCACTGTTGTGAACCAGTTACATGACAAATAAGCTTACATAGGCAATGTAAGCAAGGCAAAGAGTCCGTTTTTTATTACAGATGAGAGAGGGAGGGTCCCTTAGGCAAAAAGCCATGTTTTCAGGGTTTCGCGGAAGGACCAGTAGTAGTTTTCAGCCCTCAGATCTGGAGGGAGGGCATTTCAGTGATTAGCAGCTACAGTCGGGAAGCTCACTCCATCTCCTTTGGCTCTTCTAACCTTCAGTAGGGTGAGTCAATGGGCAGAAAAGGATCAGACCGGTCTGCTGGATTTGGCTTTTACGATTTTCTATGACAGATATTGCAGGCGGTGTTGCTCAGGCACTTCTGGGTAATGGATAAAGTTTTTAATATAATCCTTTCCCGGATAGGCAGCCAATGCTCAGATGTTCTCTCTTGGGGAAGAGCTGCCTGGAGGGCGTAGTTTTGTATTATCTGTAGTTTGTTAATGTCCTGTTTGGATGTCCCAGCGAAGAGGACATTACAATAATCCAGCTTTGCCCCAGTGGTTGCACTGGCAATGGTGAGGCAGCTCTGTAGGGTAAGGAACAGTCTTTGCTGCGTTGATCCATTTAGTTGTGTAGTGTGATGAGGCAACTACACTCACATGTTAAGTGAGGGAGAGGGCGCCATCAAGGTGGACGCCCAATATCTTTAGTGTGGCGGGGATCTGAAACCCATTTATCATGAAGAAGTGGATAGATGGTGACAGTGTGTTGTGGTCGACTGGGTTGAAGGCGGACGATGGGTCTGATAGGAGTAGGAAGGCTGGTTTTCCATCATCTCTGAAGGAGTTGGATCTTTAAACCTAAGAGTGCCAATTCTGTGCCGTGGCAACTGACTAAGTCCTACGATTTGATTGGATTCAAGGTATGATTGGATCTGGTTTTAGGCCGCTCGGTCCAGGATCTTTAGTAGAAAGTAGAAAGGGAACTTTTGTGATCGGGCGGTAGTAGTTTGGCAGTACAGGGTCCAATGAAGCTTTTCTCAATAGGGGGCGGACCCAGGATTGCTGGAGGCTGGCTGGGACTAGATTGGAGGTGAAGGCATTAATAAAATGTGATGAAGGGGATAAGGGTTTCAGAGCATTGTTGAATGATGGGCGCTGGGCAGATGTCTCCTTTGCAGTTGGATGGTTTGAGGTTTTGAAGGATGTTGGCTGTTGCAAGGTCTGCGATTTCTTTGAATTGAAGGCAGGTGCAGTATGGGTTCTGGTGGGGGGTGACAGGGAGGGGGATGGTCGAGGCTTGAGACCATTTTATCTTGTAGCAGGTGTATTTTGTCTCATGGCGTTCTGGATATTGGTGCACCACATTTCTTCTTGGCTAATGGCATTAGGGGGGTGTCACAGGAGTCTCAAGCTCCCTGAGAATTTTGAACAGGTCCTGGGAATTGGAGTTGGCTTTCTCGATCGTAGAGTTCTAAATTTCAGTTTTGGCAGCGACGGCATGTTTTTCGTTAGCAATTTTGTTCAAATCTGTTTTGGGGTGCTCCGTTACCACTTTTATCCAGAGGGCTTCTGCATGTCTTTTCTTAGTGCGTAGGGGTAGGAAGTTGAGTGAACCATGAATTAAAGGTGGCGTTTAGGTTTTTCTGGCGTTCCTACGTGAGTTTCGTGCTGGGGAATGCACTTGAGTGGGAAGGAGTGTGGGGGGGGGGGGTGAGCCTTGGATGGATGAGGGACAGTTGGAGACTTCGGGGATGCAACATTGGCGGTGTGGCTAATCGGAGGGGGGAGTGCTATGCTACGGTGGGTGTGTAGCTGCAACTTAGTGTATACTGCTGGGTAGGCTGGTGTGGAGCCCATGCAATCCTAGTATTGGGTTGGGGGTTTGATGTTAGCAAGTGGCAGTGGATGTGGTCTTTTGCTGGCTAGGGCTGTAGGACTGAAATATTTTCCTAGCTTCCTCATGCGACGAGGGAGCGAGGATGGGTTCCTTTGGAGTAGGTGGGCGGGCAGCTTGTAGTGTGGACTGGCCGCAACAGCCAGGGTTGGCGACCAGAGTGTAGGGGAGTTTCAGAGTCGCGTTGTACAGCAGGTGGGCGGAAGGGATTAGGGCTGGGGTAGGAGAGCGGGGGCAGGGGGAGAGGGGGATGTGTTACAGGCAGTGCAGGACAACAAAGTCAACGAGAATAGCAGGGTGTGTGCCGGCAGTACAATAGCATACATCAGTCTTACCTTCTGCTTGATGGATACATTCTGCTGCAGAACTTAGCAAGGCCTCGGGCAGTGGCATCAGACAGCAGAAGACACCTCCGGCTGCCTTAGATTAAAGCCTTGGGATAATGCCGACGCCACCATCTGGCGGACCATGGGCTGATTAACTGGAAGCAATTGCGGCCAAACGGTAGGGAGGTGTGCCTCCTCCGGGAGGCAGTTTGGTATTCCAGCGGCGGCTGTTAGGACTGATTTTCTATACTCTGGCCTGGTGTACCGATGTATAGAAGGCCAACCTAGATTGTGACGGGGACAACTCTGGCAAGCTGTAGCCAAACCAGTTTAGGTAGCAGTGACAGGCGGTCTAGGCCAAGATCTTCAGAGGTGGTGAGCTTGTAAAGCGTCCACAATGAGGTCACAATGGGAAATCACAAATTACACACTTACACAGGATGTATAAAAATACAGGTATTTATGGCCACAATACACTATGAAAAATGACTACTAACAAGTAGAGTTATCACACATGACTAATAAACAATAGATACAAATACAAAGTCACTTATTTAGGGCACAATACATATCAGAAACTCCTACAAAGGAAAGGTTAGATTGGCATTATGCACTCCAGATCCACTAAAATAGTCAAGCCCTTTGTTGTCTGGGGCTTTTGTCCAATAGTTCAGGTAAAAGTTACACAGAAGTTATGAAGCAGGAACAAAAAAATTCAGTTAGGGTCTCTGGGGTCCAGTGAAGGGTTCTTAGGGTACAAGTAAAACCAACTACCAAAACTAGCCCCAATTTTTTTTTCAGAGGTCTTGCGCAAGCAAGCAATGGCAAAACCAGAAATGGTTAAATAAAGGTTTATCATAAACCCGTTGACTTATAATGGGGGAATAAGGGTAGGTTAGAAGCTCTGTAACTTACCCCCCGTACTCAGATTCTTCCCTAGATTTGGCAGGACAAAGGAAGAGGGTCCCAGGTTGCTTTTCCCGCCAAATGTTGCAGTCTTCAACTCACAAGGGTTGCAGGTTTTAGCTGATCTCCACTTGGCGTCTTTCACTTTTGCAAGGACTCTCGAAGATTACAAAACACAATGCAGGACCCCTCCGACTGCACTCGGATAAGCAATTTCAGACGGTGGTCACCGCAGCACAGCGACACAAAGGGGACTCGGCAGCCGCGGTTGGACTTTCCCTCCCATCTCGGGTACCCTCGATGATAGGACACCAAAAATTGGTAGAGGTCAGTCTTGTAGTGCCAGCTGAGGATCTCTCTCGGAAACCCCCCTTTCCCAAGGGTCGCAGCTCCTTTGCAGGAGGACTGCTAAAGATCACGAGCAAGACAGGACTCCTACAGGACAACACCAGAAGTTGATCGCCAGGATTCCTGCAGTCGGGTTGCTCTGCGGGTCTCGCAGCTGGATAGGATTATTGGCTCCTCCAGGATTGCTGAAGAATTGGTGCAGGGGTCCTCTTATCCTAAAAGCCAGATAAGAACGGAAGCTTCCAATTGCCAATGGCAGGATTGGCACGCACACACATCCCTCTCCCTCCCTCTTTCTTTATTAAACTATTTTTGAGGTTAAAACAGCACATAGGTAAACCTATCGTGCATTAATAAGCCAATTCCTTTCAACGACTGCATGAACGTGTAATTCTCGAAATTTAAACGGAGTCTGCACAAGTCTGTGACAAGGAGGTAACCTCATACACCCAAGGCCCCCCTGCGACGAGATGGGCGAGGCTTGTCAAATGGGGTCTCTGGAGTTTGGATGAGCACCTAGGAGATTTGCACACGTGAAGTAAGGGAAGGGAAGCCAAGCTATGCTATTTCTCTTGTCGGTGTCAGGTCGTGGAGCGCTAATGTAATGTTCTCCATTTCATAGATCTCCTTGGCTTTTGGAGCACACATTTGATCTGACGGAAGGGACTGGGCTTTCCATTTTATTGTGAGGCATATTCTTGCGGCCAGCTGCAGGAAATTCAGAATATGCGGGAGACGGGACCATCGTCCCTCGGATTCCTCCAGTCCGAATAGGACTTGCCAGGGACTATAGCTGCGTTCCACTACATCCGTTTTAAATCCACGCCAGAACTTCGTTCCAGAATGCCTGCACTTTCAGACACGACCACCACACGTCACTAGTCAGCTTGTTCGCCACATCCTCTCCAGCATAGTGGGCTTGCTCCTCTGAACATCTTGGAGGCGCTTAGTGTCATATTTCCACTTATGGAGAATTATCAAACCATGCAGCTTGTATTGGCATGAGATGGAGGTTTCATGGGTGCTTTTGCAGATTAGTTTCCACAGGTCTTTGTGGCTTGAACCCCCACCCCCAGATCTTTTCCCCACCTTATCCTGAGGGCTTCGCTTGCGTCGGTTTCCTTATTCAAAAGGGTTTTGTATATTTGTGAGATGAGTCGCCTTCATGACACGGTTTCACTCATCTTTTCCAGGTCCATTTGCAATTTGTCTTTCCATTTCGGGGACATCAGGACAGGAAGTGGAAGGCCGGTATGGGTTGACTTAACCCTTCTTTCAATTGCTGGAGGGAGATGCAGGATTGTCCTTTTATCATCTGACCCCACTGTTTCCAGGCCTGCTTTGTACCATTGTTGAAAGCGCTGGGGTTCTAAGATCTAATTTCTGATAGGGGCGCCCAGATGTGGCTCATGGGGGAGGGCCATGTTATGTGCCCTTTCATTTCGCCTTTGTTCCACTATAGTCTAAGGAGAGGACCTAGTATCCTGTGGCTAATGGCCTTGTTCGTAATGATGATTTCAGCACCCAGAGCCATTCGCTCAGTGTCGCTGGCCTCAGTAAATAGTTCTCTATATCCACCCACTGCCCGTCTTGGTCTTCTCTAAGATGTGGAACCAAAGCTCGGAATTGGGCTGCGCAGTAGTATGTGCAGACGTCCGGAAGGCCTACCACCCCCCTACCTCCTTGCCCTAAATCAGGGTGTTGCACGCTATACTCAACTTCTTCCCTTGCCACAGGAACTTGCCGATTTTGCTGTTCAGTGAAGCAGTTCCCTGGGATTTCTAGTGGGAGCATTTGATAGTGAGAGGACTCTGGGGAAGGATTGCCATATTGAATGCAATGAGGCGACCTAACCAGGAGATTGTCCACTTAGTCCACCTGTACAGCTTGGTGCTTAGCTACGACATGAGTGGGGGAAGGTCAGAGGATCCAAATTGGGAGCCCTCCCGTCCCCTGCACACTATGTTATGCTGTCAAAAGACATTCAACGGTTCAAACAAAATTCAACATGCAAAACACGTTCGATTGTATTCAATAATGATCTCCATTTAAGAAATTAGATACATTTAATCAAACTCATTTTTTCAGTTGTAAGTATGTTGATATTCAATGCAAAGGAGAACGCCCATGAGTACATCTACTTGGCTGATGCGTTTCGAGGTGGTTTCCTCTTCTTGAGCCTAATTGAACCAAGGCATATTAAAGACAATTGTAGAGAAATGGAGAATATGGGGAGAGGGGTGTGGGGGAGGGGGTTCGGAGGAAGGGGGGGAAAAGGGGAAAAAAATAAAATTGTTCCCATGAGAATGTTTTTCATAGTTAAGAATACAAAGCAGATAAGAGCTAATGCCCAGCGGTAAGGGTTAAATATATAAACTACAGAGGACTTAGAGATGATTGTAATATAACATCCTATACATTTTCTGGGCGGCAATTCCAGTGTCCAGTATCCTATTGGTTTTAGAAACTCAATGTCTCAAGGGCACCCGGTGAGCACCAATTTGCCAAGCATAAGTTCACTAGGTTGTCAATGTACCACAATAATGACTCATTGTATGTAGGGCCGATAGGTGACTAGTATCGGGATATTCATGGAGTACGAGTGATTTTACGGCATCAAGGGCCGACAATTTATGAAAAAGAGATAATGACTAATCAGGCGAAAAACAGCGTGATAAAATGGTAGATATGATTACTCACATTCAGGAAAGAATGAACGGCAGTGTCTTTCTCTTGGCGTTAAATAAATAAATCCTCAATTGCAGGAAATTCAATACAATTGTATTCCAATGGATTCGATAAAGCCAACCTTATCTGGGTTAAAAGAAAGGCGATTATGTGTCACCTGACGAGTAGAATCGGAACAACTGTTTAGCACATTATGTTTAAAAAAGATGAGATGACTAAGGAAATCGAGCAAACTTACTGGTGTAGCACTTAGGAAGTCACACAAATGCAGAAAAACGTGTGGCTGCAAATACATTACAGCGTGTCCAAAACTTCTTTTCTTTCATGCCGGTTTGTAGCTCAATGCATGCTCTAAATTGGAGAGAGCAAATATACACTATGTAACACAAGACATTCCTATAAATCTGACAGGAAATTTTTATTAAGTGGCTTGTATCTCTGAATTAAAATACCAGTTTTAAGCAAGTATGTACGCGGCGAGTGCATTGGCATAGTGCATGATGGTTGCTATGGTGATAGTCGCTGGAAACGGCAGTCATTAGTGCGGGTCACTACCGTTCATAGAAGTATGTCACTAGTATTCATTATTTCTTAGCCAGTATCTGTAGTGATCAAGAGGAAAGAATGATCACTATTGGGTCCGCAAAAATGTCTCTAATCAGTACGTACTGATCAAGGGTTTACCCGTCTGTGCACAGCATCCGCTGTGTCTCGCGAAGCTGCACTCCAGGATGCGTGGTGGTTGCCATGGTAATGAGTCTGCCGACCTTGTGTAGATGACACCACATTGGATCGGTGAAATTGCTGGGTAGGTCATGAAGACCGAAAAGGGACTCTGTGCTACGAGGTTCCAACACGAGTTCCATATTGAAGTGTGTACTGTACAGTAGACTTCAATGCGGGACATTAAACAAATCAAGATAGGCATGTATAAAGAAACATGCGGTACGAAACAAAGTAGTCTGACTCATCCAAAACTTGTGAATCATATTGTTCAAATTAAATATTCTCAGCGTGTGTCATCTGCCCCCAATCATCCTCCAAGGGGCAAACAAACTGGGGGACGCAGTAGGAACAGTGTCCCATATTCCAAAAATAAATTAGTTAGAGACAAAGAAGGATTTGTTGAAAACGAAGGATTTGTCATGTTATTACACATGTTGGACTGATGCTATAGATTGGTGTGGAGCGGGTGTCCTTTTACATTAACTAACCACGTAGTATCAAATGTTTCATATTCAAATATAATATCCAGCAATGATGCTCTGACAGTATGGGTCCAATTAGTTTCTTTAGTATGAAAGTAGTTAGTGAACAGTTAATAACCATGTATCAATATGTTTGAAATTCCCAACTGTACAAATGTTTCACAGGAAAGACCTTGTTATGGTGGACAGGAACCGTGCATAGCTCTATGGAGATATAGTTCACACAAGCACTTGCATACCCACAAAATGTGGAAAAATATTGCAATACCTCCCTTCCCACATTGAAAACCCCACGCAGTGCAAATTCCTCTTCAAACCTATCAACAGCCAAATGGAGTCCAGCAAACTGAGATGGCCATTGCCAATGGAACGGTGGGGCAGATGGATTTGCCGTTGCTAAGTAGGTCAGGTTAGTTAAATGTTTCATAATCCAGGCAACAGACTGATTTGTTGCATCTTTAAGCATATCCTGTTTCAAGGCTCTAGAGATTGGATAAGTCTGATCTATGAAAGTGTTGTCCAAAAAGGTGCTCCCCGCTTCTCCAGAACCATCAAGGACCACAAATGCCTTCGATCCATCCCTCGCCAATTTCTGCAATCACTCGCCACAGGATCTTCCCCCCCCCTCCTCAAGCACTCCCTTGTGCCCCCGCCTCCTTAAAACGACTTCTGCCGATCCAACCAGTCCCGTAAACTATCGCCTGGTATCACCTTTCCTGGGAAAACTCCTCGAAAAGATGGCCAACTCCACACTGAATCTGTAGGTTGTGCCTGGCACGGAAACTGCTCTCCTGAATATCTGCTCTCTAATCTCGACTCATTCCTTCTGTCCTCATCCTCCTTGGCTTTTCCTCGGCATTTGACATGGTAAATCATGACAGAGATCAATCGACCAGTGAGAACCTGTGCCTCACGGATCTTGCCCTGGAGTGGTGACCTCCTTCCTCCGGGGCCGACCCCGCCAGGTCCAACTTCGATCCTCAAGTCGTGTTCCATGGCTCCTTCCTACCACCCTGGCTCTTTAATGTCTACTTGGCCTCTTTGGCCCACTGATTGCTACATTCTCCTCTAACTTTCAGTGTTATGCAAATGACAATCCACTCTCTTCCGGGCACTCTCTCCTCAGCCTCCTCTACTCCCTCGCACTCTCTTTCCTGACTGTCTATCTGTTATTCAGGTTTGGTGCACCTCCAATGAGCTCTGCCTTAATGCCAGCAAGACGGATATCCTTCTCATTCAACTCCTGCTCTCGCTTTCTCGCTCTTTGACCGCCCTCCTTTGGCCCTCTTCCTTAGCCTTCCTGCGAGGCAAAAAACATTGGTGTCATCTTTGACTCCACCCTCTCCTCACATCACAGACCTTCCCAAGAAGGCCCACTACCTGCTGCACATCCTCCGGAGGTATTCGTCCTTTGCTCACTTTCCCCCAGAAGCTCACTGTTTGCAGAGCCCTGGTTCTTTCTAGGCTGGACCAGTGCAACAACCTCTTTCTCTATCTGCCTGCCTCTACTCTCCGCCCTCTGCAACTAATCCAGAACAGGACTGCAAGACTTATCCTTGGCCTCAAGCCCGGGGACTACATCTCTCCAGCCTTGAAATCTCTCCACTGGCTACCAGTGGTAGCCACAAGGATCAAGTTTGACACCCTCTGCTTCGTCCACAAGGCTTTCTGGGGCCGGGGTCCGCAGTACATCCAACTCCCTCTTCCAAAATTCCTTCCCTCAAGCCCTACGCACAGCTACCTGCAAGTCTGAGGGTCAGACACTTCTATAGGCAGAGAGTGGGGGTAGATGTCTCCTCTGCAGGTGCCCCCTCTGCATTGGCCAACCTACCCTTCTCACACTTGAGCCGGACCGCCTGAAGTTCCTTAAGCAGCTCCAGACCTTCCTTTTCCTCCTCTGCTTTCTCCTGCTGACTAACCCATCTGCTATGCAAACTGGTTGCTTGTATACCCCAAGAGTCTCACTGGGTACCAGGCTCCTCCATGATCAGGTTCCCCTGCATCGCCTATGGGCCCACTGTGCAAGTAGGGTTGTAACTAACCTCTACAGTCCCCTGCCTCCTTGCACGTGAACTTCCTCAGAGCACTTCTTCCCAGTTTGCACTGCCCCCCCCCTTGCATCTCCCTGGCACCCCCCCCCTTCTGTCCGCCTGGATTTGCGCTGTCACACTTGCACAATCTGAATGAAAAGGCCCAGTAAGATAGTTGGTCTTGTCCTCCCTCCCTTGTCGCGACTAGAAACACTTGTGTACAGGCGTGTTATAAATGACCCATCTTATAAACAGGAACTAAAAGCAGCTCTTGGGTATATACTGGGAACGATGAGTTCCTACATAACGTTCCGCAAATCTATTCAACATAAGACGGAAACATACTTTTGTCCATTATGTATCACCTATTATGCTTTAATGGTCACAGATGTGTCCTAAATATTTATTTATAGATTATCCCAAAATGCCCAGAGTTCATTTCACATAGAAGTGTTAGGCATCCGTGGGCCTCGGTAGCCAAAGGTGGCTCCTGGTAGCTGTCAAGCTAACCAGGCTCTTCTAGGCTACAAACAATAGCTAAACAAAGTCAGTTTACCTGCATTATGAACCCTGCTGTTCACAATAAAAACACTTTGAAAAGCAAGATTCATGATGCATTGCATGCATCATCAAATAAAGCCACTGACCCATTCCCAAGCAACTATGAATTTTGCAAAGGTTTAACCATTGTTGCCAATACACCACAAGCACACCATTACAAAAAACAAACAAAAACTTGACAAGTTGGTAATACGCGTGTGGCACACATGTTCAAACAAGAGCGGGGTGGAAAACCATGTCAATATGCCATGGTGGAGCAACATGGAGATTAGTCAGACAGCAAAAACAGTGCAAAATCCATTTCAATATCAACCATCAGGAGACAACCGAGAATCTTCACCTCAAACTACACATGTTGAGAAGAGTGTGGGAGCCAGAAATCCCAGGACCTTGTTGCGAGTGCAGAAGAAATTAGTTTTATATTGGTCACCTACTCAAAGCTTTTTAGGAAACAGAAAGCCCCTCCACCACCTCACCGAGATTAGTCTCGACAGAGATTACGATACATGCTCCCTGGCCTTTTGTACTGAAATTTGGGCAGAGATTCTAGTTCTTCCAGTTCAAAGGCGTCACAGAGAAGAAGATTGAGATTGTAATCATTCAAGAGATGTAATATTACAAGGCATAAAATAAGCAGTGTCGCATAGCAATTTGCTATGCAATTCTGTAGGTTTGCTAATCAAATTGACACTTCTGTAGCAAAGCTTGCTATTTAAGTTGCCATGTTCAATCACAGCTTGCCCTGCATTCCTCTCTTGCCCTTGGTGTGCTCTTCCCTTTCTTTTCTCTGTTCACTTCAAGTGCTAATGGAGAGAAAGTGCAGTAGTAATCAACTCCTCCACTCTTAAGTGCCAAAGGCCTGTGCGGGAGTGTAAGGCAAAAATTGCATTTTTCTTTTTCCAAATAATTACAAACCAGAAGTAATCGGGATGATAGTTGTAGTGATACTTTTATTAAGCTAACTATATCCTGTCCGGTAAAGACCAGTATGTGTCAACTATATTTTTTTGAAAGACTGTCATGCAATTCCATTCCTAAAAATGTGAGTTGTTACATGATAGCATTGACACTGTAAAACGCTGCATTGTCTGCATACATTACAGTACATATTAGGCTAGTGTATATAAATCACATTGAATTTTATCGATGAAGAGGCATCATATTGACAAGCGATCACTTTTGAAAATGTACATGACCCCACAATCAAATGATTTCGATAGCGAACCTAGTTCTGTAACTTGCTGGTTGCGTACATCTGTGCAGTTGGTGCTCAATCCAAGAGCTCATACAATACTTATTGACTTTCTATTGTATCAGCTACCCTGAAAGCGAGAGGACCACAAACTACAATATTACACCTAATTTGCCCAGTTCTCTGCTTGCTACGCCATCCACTCTGCGTAGTGTCCTACTTTCTTTCCTCTTACATAAAGAATACACAAAGCTAACTAGATGTTTATGCAAAGGAATGATCAATAGTTCCATCCAGTATCTACATCTACAGATCTACTGCACTACCATACACTGTAGTAATCATCCAGAGCGCAATGTGCTTTATAATTGTGATTGCATTATATATTAGCACCTGCAGGAGACAGCTGACCAAACTGTTTTCAGAGCTTTTTTATCATCATACCCATTTGTGTCCCTTCATGCAGCTAACATTTTACAGACACACATCCACGGCTCGCAAAGTCTTTTCGCCCACTCGCATAGTCGAGGAGATTTTATGAAGGGCGAGTACCATTTGCAAGGGATGTTTGAAACTTATTTAGCATGTACTTTGTTTGCAGTAAATGTGAAATAACAGTTTCACTGTGCATAGCTGGCCACTGTGTGGCAGCAGTGTGCCAACCATAAAGCGGGTTTGTAGTATGCACCATTTTACAGATATTGCATTTGTCATTGTTGCTATGGGTTGAGTGCAACTCTTAGGTTGAATAGGTAAACTAAGTTACGCAACCTGCAGGTCTGGCTGAAATTGAATGAATTTGCAAGTCCTAACTGTTCTCACGAATGTCTTATTTCAGCTGTATGCAAAAATACTTTATTGTTGCTCACTTCATGTTTGCGGTACAAATGACTTCTGACAACATTAATATTAGTACAAGATTGCTAATCAAATGGATCTGTTTGCTAATCAATGCAATTTTAATTAGCAAACTCTGCTAATCTTTTTTTGAAAATGTATGCCTTGTATTACAACGAGCTGGCTAACCAGGCTTAGGACGACAGACCTTTATGTGCCCTTTTTATGAGAAAATGAGGCAAGACAGGTGGATCTTCCAGAATCTTCTTGAAGACTCAGGAAGCCTGAGACTAAGCACATTATTGCGCCATGATCGAGTTTCTAAGCCCTCACTTCACACAAATTAGAAAATCAGCTTCTCCATTTCTGCCACTCTCATCTGCACTTACCCAGAGTATTGCAGGAATTCATTTTTAGGCCCATAGCATCAAACCCTGATTCGATCTTTGATTAAATGACTGTCCATTGAAGGGGAGGGTGTTGTGGGGGCGGGGATCTCCAGAGCCAGACTATGAGTGAAGTGTGCCAGCCTGAGCCGTGGGTAAACCACTAGTATTAAACCAGAAGAGATCCCAATTATATAAAAGAAATTAGGCTGTACCTGTTAGGTATACCTCTTGTTTCTTTTGGTCGAGAGCCAGCTACATAATCAGGAGTGAACTGATCAGTAGCAACCCAAACAGCTTTAGTACAATTGTTCCAAAGAATGTCCAAACAGTGTTCTAAAAACATACAGAAACTTGAAATAATCAGGGCAAAAAAAATAAATAAATAATAAAAAAAAAACACCTCACAAAAACACTCCTGTAAAAACAGCACCTAAATCACCTGAACCCAAAACAGGCCTACCACTTAAGAAGCGAGCGCACGTTTGTACGTAAAGCAAATGTATTGTAAAATCGTCCACGGAGTGACTAGAAGTCAAACTAAGAGGGTCTCTCTGAACCACACAAGTGGACACATTATATACATTTTTGCAACAGTAAAACTTGCATATATTTTATTACAGTCAACCCACCCCCCCCCCCCAAATATGTGATTGGTCAAGACCTATACAAAAGAAACACCATCTTTCCCCAATTCCCCCATTCTCATTGGTCACGATAATCTTAACTACCATCTCCAGTTCATGTGCGCAACACACCCTCTTAAGATTTGTCCGTGGTAGGTGGCGACATCACATCCAAACTTAATTTATTACAAATGCTAGCTGGCCTAAGACCTCCTAAACATAATTTCACATAGTTTGCACAAATACTTCAAACATGGGAAAGATTAAACCGTTCCTCTTTGAACTAGCAATAACCATCTCACCCACCTCGACTTGCTGGCATCGCCTGAACACTATCCTGAGAAAACAATTGAAACCCACTCTGACAGCGAGTGCCACGTCACCCCAGGTGCATTGCTGATTAAAAACAAATGGCCAGACCCTGTCTAACCAATAAACAACAAGCTCCAATGCAGATTTGCACCTTCCTTCCGCGATACTGCCAAGCCACATTTAATATGTGCCAGAATCCATACGTTGTAGCACGCGTTTAGTACGCTGCTGATTTGGAAAATGTATTCTATTTTTCGAAGTTTGATCCGATCGTTTTAGGCAGTTCAGTCAGACAATATGGGGGATCAGTTGTCTACTGGGAGTACCAGGGAAACACGGCAGGGGTCAGAGAAGGCAGAAAAAAAAAACGAACAGCAGATGAACTGAGCAACGACCTTAAAATGCTATTGCTTAATACACAATATCTGGTAAAGCATGCTCTGGAAGTTGCAGACCACATCACCGACTGATAGACATATGTGCCCTGACACAAACGTAGGTAAATGAGGCAGCATGCCCATCTATCTTACTTGCTACCCCCAAAGACTATTCTATATGGTATATAAATATTGATGAATCAAGGGGGAGGAGGGGTGGCTTTTAATTTTAAAAAACAGTTTAGATATCCTGGAATCGGAGGTAGCTGGCCCAATGGGCTGTGAGACGCTTTGTATAAAAGGACGGATGCTACTACAACTTTTAATACAATGCTCATATATGGACCCCACCCCTCCGCCCCCCCCGCCCCCGACTAAAATGCAAGACTTTGTCCCTCATTTGAGTAGTCGGATACTCCCACAGATTTAACGCTTATCCAAATGGATATTATTGGGAGATTAACCTTTGGAAAGTTGCTAAAAGTGATTCAGCGGCCAAAGAATTAGAAAGGTTTAGCCTTTGTACAGCACATTGAGGAGCCTACACACAAAGGCAACATGCTTGATTGGCTGGCCTCTAATAATGTGAATAGGAGTACATTTATTTCCCTGTGTCCTTGGTCGGAGCATTTCTTGACCGACTTACTACTGCCTTAGATGGTAAAGTATGGACCATTGTAGCGAGGCAGAATTGGATTAGGTCTAGAAACTTGACAGGTTTAAACCCGATTATATACAAGATTGGATTGCACTGTTAATAGCGAATGCACCACTTTTGCATACCGCGGAAGACTTGACAAATGTGCTTCTAAATACTTTGGAAGAAGCGACGAATACTCTTGCTCCTTTAAAAACCAGGAAGGTGCAATGTACGATTTATAATGCCTGGTTTTCAGATTAATTCAAGGTTTTTAGAAGAAGCAAAATGAAAAGGTTTTATCTTTTGGAAACTTACAGTCAGATGCTAAAGCCAGTTATACAAAAGCAGCAAAAATCTAAAGACTCTGATTAAGGAAAAAACAGGTACCCATGACGCAGAAGCTATGATTCGAAGGACATTTTCAGAATCCTTAAGGAACAGGAGAAGCCTGAGAACATTCCACAGGGAAGCATTTCTAAAGATACAGATTGGTACTCCCCAATTCAGAATGCCATGGTGGATAAGCTGGTTAAGGTTGAAACGATTCACAAGACGAAAGCCTTAAGAGCTCGAGGGTACAAAGGAAGGGCCAGGTGCAAGGGTTGATGTTGAGCCCACAGATCATCTTGACTTTCCAACTTTCAATCTCAAGAGGATGAGCCAAGGGTCATACTGTAAAAACGTAAACCTTCAACTTGTCAAGGAGATATTTTTACAGCTGTTAAATATTGCTCAGTTACTGGATTAGTACTATTACTAAAACTGTTAACGCCTCATTGAAGGAAGGAAGGTCATGTGCCCACTCGTTTGAAGGGAGCATGCATCACCCCGCTTGCTACCCCAACGATAGACCTATAACCAACTGCCCCATTCCTTCTTAAATATTGGATAGGGTTACATATGAGCAAGTGCTGGACCATCTGAAGAATCGAAGTATTCTTAATAGCTGGCAGGTCCAATAGGATAAATGAAGGCCAAACCGTGATTATGGGGTTGGATGGCTCGGGCAAGTTCGATTTAGTAGAACACCCTCTTCTCCTTAAAAGATTACAGGCAGTGGAGAATTTTAGTGACCAATTGTGTCCTGGATTCAATCATTTTTGGATTATAGAACCATCAGGGTGTGTAGAAGTACTGCAGAGGTCAGACCAGTCCAATTGCTTCATGCAGTGGCACACGGAGCTTACGCACCACCGGCCCTGTACAATATTTTTACAACCCCGCTTTACCAGATGTCAGGAGAAAAATCTGTTTCTCCAACTACACGACACCCAGTGTTTAATTCCATTGTCTGGGAATTATCAGGAAGATGCAAGAGCTGTGAATGAGATGGACAG
This sequence comes from Ambystoma mexicanum, assembly GCF_040938575.1. Classification (NCBI taxonomy): domain Eukaryota; kingdom Metazoa; phylum Chordata; class Amphibia; order Caudata; family Ambystomatidae; genus Ambystoma; species Ambystoma mexicanum. The sequence goes on along the minus strand of NC_090936.1, from coordinate 133,561,760 downwards.
CCTCATCCAGGATTGGATGTGGGATAGTGGGCTGGCGCTTCATCATGATAAAACAGAACTCATGGTTATAGGCTCCAGCCTCGATTTTAGATTGATTACTGTAGAATTTTAACAAAGGATAAGATAGACACTGGGGGGGTCATGTTGGATCAAAATCTCAATATGAAGGCGTAGGTGAGCAGCCTGGCCTCATCTGCTTACCATATCAGACTCCTCTCAAAGTTGTGATATGGTGGCAAGAGTCATTATTGGGTCCAAGATGGATTATTGTAGTAGCTTTTGTATGGGATTGGGAAAGGAGAAGTGGCTAGATTGCAGGTGGTAGTATGATTAGAGCCATAGCTGGGTTGAAAAATATGTGATAATGTGTCCGATGTCAGGGGGTGTCACCACTGGTTACCCATTGAGTCAAGAAGTTACGAACGACTGCTTACCATCACTTATAAATGCTTGGAACGGTCGAATCCGGTCTATTTGTCAGAGAGGCTTACTAAGAAAAAAGAAGTCAAAAACTTAAGATCAAGTAATGCTAATTTACTGGATTTGCCATGCCGCTAGACTTGAGAAGGTACGACTCCCTGGAGAGCTTTCAAATAAAAAAAAAAAAACAGATTGCATTGTCTCGTTTTACCATCTTTGGTGGGATTCTAATCCATGAGCGCCTGTATGCCTCCGGACCCCTTTGGTTGAGTTTATAAATAAAGTAAATATAAACCCCGTCCGGCTTGATAGCTGCTCAGTTAATCATTACCTCCAACCCTGGAAATCCAGTGTTTCCCCATTCAAATCATAATTCACCCTGCAATCTGATAGTTTATGAAAAGAGTACAGTGCATATAGACGCAAATTCCCCATGTACATATACTGTTGTGAACGCAAACTGGTGTCCGATTTACAGTGGTTTCTTTAAAACAAATCCACTGCCTCACATGTGCATTTTGAAATTACTCGTTGCCCAGCTTCTAAGCACTTCCTAGCACACCATATCTAGATCGGGTTTATATTTAATTGGCGAGTTGGACATATCTTGCTGCGCGCGTGCAAGCAAAAAAAAATGTATAAACAAAGTATCATCTCATTCACATCATCTACGCTGGATACATATAAAACTGGAACATCGCGTCACCTTCGCTGCACCCCCACAAGCAAAAATATGCCACGCACAAAGTGAACCCTCTTCTTCACTGGAACGTTTCCGAACCACCCCAACATTCCCCCGCTTTAGTTGACACTAACGAATATATCATATTCTTGTTCTCTAAAAACCATCTTCTCAGGTAAAAACACTAAAATCATCTCTCGCATTGGTGTCAATATGCGCATACTGCTACGCAGAACAACCCCAACTCCCCCCCTCCACCATTTCCGCAATCTACCCGCTGCTCCACACAATCATCCCAACTTGGTGCAGGACAAGACAAAATCAAGAGTGCTCCTCCGATATAAAATGGTAGTGTTTCTAGCTTTGGACAGGGTCACAGTCAACGGCAGCTGCTTTCGGTACCTGGGCAGAACAAAATACTAAGAGCATTTGACAGGAACAAAAGATAATGAAAAAGACAAAAATCAGCATTAGAATCTTTACAGTAGGCTCATCCAAGATGGTATCCAAGAGGAAAAAACAAAACAAAAAGTTCAACCAAGTACCATTTGTAGTTCCTGCCTCGTTCTCCATGATCACTAAGCTTGTGCAAGGCAACAATAGTCCAAGTTAGGGTCCCATTCTTCGAATCAATGGAGGCCGCAAACGTGCAGCAAGTGCTCCCCATCTTCTGACATACACCTTCCTCCATAGCTGACAGATGGTCGAGGATATACCTGTTCTGCAAGGCTATGAGCCTCAGGGCGCACAGCTCTTCCTTGATGGCACTAAAAGCAGACTCAGAAGAGTTCACAAATCGTAAGAGTTCGTACCGGGGCACCTGGAGCCACTTTGCATTTCCCGAAGCTTGGACGCCGGAGGGATGGAAAAGAAACACTGTAAAACTAAAACTATACTGTTCAGGGGTGTCCAACTAAGCTTTTTGAAGGTGCCGCCAAAAGATAGTTGGTCCGCTTAGTCTGTCGCAATAGTTCTGCCTTTCCATATGATGCATCCATATGCAATGCTACAAAGGACAAAAAGGGCACAGATATGGCTTTGAGCATTGGGCAGGCAAGAATCAAGAGTTCAGTAAAAACCAGGACAGTCACATGCAACGTGGTAAAACTGCACATACCTCACCAGGCTGAAGGCAACTGCCTGTAGGCGTACTTGCCACAAGTCCAAAAAAAAGCGTGGCTGGACCTCCACCCAAGTCAGTGATGCGACACATTCAGCTGCAGCTCCCATTTGTGCCAGCAGGCACCGTGCCAGCACCCTTAAAACAGAAAGTTATGTTTCTGCACGTTTCTCTGGCTCCCTTATCCATGTCCCATGTGTTGAATATTTCTGCCACACGTTTCCACATTCTTGCTTTACACGTGCCACCCGAGAATCCCTTCATCCCTCCAGCTCTGAAATTCACCACTTGCTCCCATCGGTTGTTGGGGATGTTAACCCATTTTAAAAGCTCGATTTGACTGTGTACACCAAACATGCTTCTGCTCTTTACGATCTGTAGCTGAAAATTCTTCGTCAACAGGTAAAAGATGCTGTGACCGACTGCCCTTGGAACCAGCCTTGGACCCTGCACAAAGCTAGGTGCACTGGACAGTGTGTCTACTAGCTCCATTTCATTTGGGATCAACACTCTAGAGACACCAGAAGCATGGGGGATGAGCGCAGATTTAGCAAAATCCTACATATCCCTCCCAAATCTACTAATATGGAGAGCCTTCACCTTCTGCGCTTTCTTAAGTCCCTGCAGCAAGGGCCTCACATAACTAGAGTAGTCAAAGATCCAAGATCTCAGTTACAGAATCTCAAAAACTGCTGCATTTGTTCCACCGTGACCAGTCGGGGTATATTTTGAAATGCAGTGGCTCTCTCTGGCATTACCTTCTTTCTTGTGGGCAATATGTGCCCCAAATATACTACCTCTGTCTGGCAGTACTGCCATTTTTCTATGTCCACTTTGTACCCCTTCTCCGGAAGCAGGGTGAGGAGCATGAATCTCCTCGATGATGCCCTTCTGAAGTGCTACAGACTAGCAAAGTCATCCGCGTTCTGGATTACTGTACTGTACACATGTAAAATCCCCAAATCAGTTTCAATCGCCCTCTTGAAGACACTTGGAGATTCACAGTACCCCTGAGGTGATGTGTACTCTAATCTGGGACCAAGATACGTCAACGCTGTGATGTACTGAGAATCAGGGTGTAAGGGAACCGAGAAAATTACATTCTTTAAATTAATCACTTTGCAGTGGGTCGACCCAGTAGGGATATTACAGAGAATGTTAGCAGGATTTGGTACCATGGGAAATTCTGCCTCAATATTATTGAGGGGGCGCACATCATGGACTATCCTCCAACTGGACCCCTTTGCCTTTCCACAGGGTAGATGGCTATGCTAAATGGGGCCACAGAAGGTTGTATCATGTCTTGCTTCAACAAAGCCCTGGTGGTCTCAAATTCACTCGTCCGCCTAGCTTGACATGGGGTACTGCTTAACCCGTGGTAATATTGCAGAAGGTTTCAATTTTAAATGCACTGGTCCAACACTTTCAGCAGTCCCACCTCATGAGGATTGCTGGTGCATAAATGGCCATGCACTTTATCCAAATCATCCTCTCAATTTGGCAATGTATTTCCAACGATGAGCATTGTTTGTGGTACTTCACTGCTCGAGCGACATCTGGTAAGGCACCACAATTACAAAACCATCCCTCCTGTATTTTCAAACAATTGCTTGTTGAACACGCCCCTTAACAAGGTGGTCAGATAGATGCACAAAACAGTGCACCACTCTCCAACATAATCGGTTCCTGAGAGAACCACCCTGTTCTTGATAACTACTGCTTTTAGGTTAATCGTAAAAATGGTTCCCGGTGTTGCCTCTGGCGGAAGAGGTGGAAACAAAAATTCAACCGGTACCCCCCCTCCCCGAGTGACACCAATAACCTCGACTCACCCAATCCATGCATAACCTCCTCTGTCCTGCCCCACCCCATTATGAGGCCCCCCCTCACAGTAAAACCCAAAGTCCCCTAAACACCCCCCCCATGCCCAACACTCATGATAACCAGTCATCTCCTAGACAGCGCCACCCTACTTGCACCACCCCCCCTCCCCTCCCCAACTCCGGACCCTACAGTTTTCAGCATCCTTCCTCTTCACCTGCAAAGCCCTCACCCCTTGCCCCTGCCAACCCCATCACCAGACCACCCCCTTCTACTCTTCCCTCAGCATGGCACGCCTTGCTCTTTCTCGAATCATTGCTGCATCCCCCTTCCCCTCTCTCCCGCCTACCCTTTCTCACACACCTCTTGCATCCAAACGCATAAAACTCAAACAATGACTGCCCCTCACCCTCGACTCTTCATGCCTCGCCAAGCCTGCATCGGTCCAACCTCCCAGCCATCCTCAACCCTGCTGTCATGGCGTCCCCTTTAGCCAATCCCCCAACTCTCACTTTTTGGACAACCTCTCGCACAATACAGTTAAACCTAACACTCCCTCTGGGCACAAACCTCACACAAACTGCTGGACCACACACACCAGACAAACAGCACTTGCCTCCTACAACAGATCCCCCCCCTTCATCACATGCAAGCCAGCTACCGCCCGCTCATTCTTCCAGCTCCCCTTCCACCACGCCCACTAGGCCCCTATAAAGAGCATCTCTGACCGGCCCCACCACCACCGGCCCTCAGTTGGTATTGGTCATCACCTCACGCCACTCAGTCCCGCCGAGCCCATCCGCCCCCGAGCATCAGGAGACCACCTCATCCGATCAGATCACCTGCCTCCTTTTCAATGCCTGCTCTGTGGCAAAAAAAAAAGAAAAACTCCCAGGAACTCAAATGGCATGCATCTAAAACCCCCAACAGCAAGTCTGTGTTCGCCCTCCATCACCGTAACTACAAATCTGAGATCTGAAAGGCCAAAAAAGCCTACGGCTATAAAAGAATCCTGAACTGCCGCAGAAGCAGCAAAGAGCTCCACAGAATAATATCTGAATTTGTGATGCCTGCATACACCACTGCCCCGTCCACACAAAAGCTCTGCAACTCCCTCCCCCGCTCCTCGAAATTCCACTGTTCCGACCCACGTAACACCATCTTTCAACTCATTCCACCCCATCTCGAGCGAGGAGTTCCTGAAACTACTGCCCAGCAGCAGACCCTTTGAGTGCCTGCTTGATCCTTGTCCCGCCTCTCTCCTCAAAGAAATTCTCTCCTCCACCTGTGCAGGAGAACATGCAAGGTCCATACTCAACACCTTCCTCACCTCTGGCATCTTCCCAGAGCCTTTCAAAGTAGTGATGTCAAACCACTTCTGAAAAAAGCGTCTCTCGATCCCCTCCAGCCAATGAATTACTGCCAGTATCATCCGAGCACACAACCTCACCTGCTATAACTATGCTGACTATACCCAAATTATCCTGAGAATTACCAAAACAAGCATCTATCCACGACCGGACCTAGTAGCTTGCCTCAGGTATAGCCCTATGGATGACAAGAAACCACCTCCTTCTGAACCCTGGAAAACAGATCATGGTGTGCGGCAACATAGCTCTAATCCCGCAACCACTCCCATGGCCCCCCTCCCTCGGCACTCCCCTGCCTCCCTCCAACATAGTCTTGGCTGCATAATGGGCTCAGGCCTAACCTTGTCCCACCGGATCAATGATGTATCCAAATACCATCAGTACCACCTCAAACTCCCGAGACATCTTCCCTCCCCAAACCTACCCCAACAGACTGGCTGCTATTATGTCCACTGTCATGTCCAGACTAGACTATGCGAACTCCATTTATCTGGGTGCACTGGCCTCGTATGCATCACCCACCGAGCAGTACACAAGAACGGCTCGACATGCCTATAAGAAAAGATTATGCCCTACCTCCCAACACTCCCACTAAGATCTAGCATGGCCTGCCTACTAGTGATTTCTGACTTCAATTCAGCCAGGATTGGCGGGGTAGTCTTTTCTACCTTGGTACCAACACTGTGGAACTCACTGCCTCCCCTCGTTAGACAACCAGGACTACATGGCCTTCCGCAAAGCATTTAAAACCTGGCTTTTTCCCTAAAAATTGAAAAGGACCGCCTAAGACCTCCTAAGCACTCCACCAATGGCCAGAATTTCAGCTTATATAGCATTACCTCCAAAATAACTGCTGGCCACAGAAGCCGGCCGATAATGTCTCCATCATAGAAATAGAAACAGTCAGGGCTCGAAAGCTAGCTTTAGCGACCAACAGGCTCTAGGACATGCAGCTGCTGACTCTCTGCACCTTTGCCAAAAGGTCACTATTGATCGTATGCCTCGACCTGACATGCTCATCACTACCAGACATACCCCACGCTCCAAGACCAGAAGATATCGGTCAACATATATCATCCTGGAGACCATAGTTCAACAGCACCCATAACTAAGTCTAATCACTATCTTCCCATAAGGAAGCACAGCACCATCCCCCAAAGGAGATGCAAACCACTGCCATAGTGCCAAATGTGCAGATTCACAGCCACACTCCCAAACGCCACCTGCCCCACCAACCGCGAATGCGACTGGGCCCGCCCTTACCAAATTTACCCATCTTGATATTAATTCACAAAACCACAGCCGCAGGCCTCATGGTCATGCAACCACGATCTGCCCGGTTACCATCAACCCGTATCATGCCCTATCTACCAGGAATCTACCCAGTGAACCACTACTGCAGAGCTTGAAAGCACTAGGCTTCGAACATCTTGAACTGGCCTCATCATGCCACCTATACCTGGTATACAAGGCGGAATGCTCAAGTCAGGCAAGCAATAAGGCTATTAATGACCTCACCCGAGGCTGAATACCAACTATGCTGTACAGCCTCTGCACAATCTGTTCTCTAGCACCCCTGCCTCAACGAGACTACATTGCTGTAATATTTTATACATCCATAACCACCATCATGCCAACGAGTTACCAAGCCCCAGCCAGAAACCATGACCAGGGACCCGTAAATGGGCCATATGACTCCTAAAAACAGAACCTCAAATTTGAAAACCCGGCAACTGAGCAACATACCCACGCCATCCGGAGAATCTGACTGAGATCTTCTACCACGAATGACCAGGACAGGCAGCATACACATTGGGCTCTGAAAGTAATCGATTCAAAGGCCTCCTACCAGTAAGCACAGTCACTCATACCAATATGCTCACTCTATACTTGACACCAACAATAGAGCGCAGCTATACCCATCGATCAATTTTGGCCTAGCTGCACACATACCTACACTACCCCATGAACAGCTGAGAGAATGCAGCTATACCCCACGAAACAATCGGCCTAGCTGCACACAGAAATCTCTTACACAGGCCCACGGCCGCCAGAATGCAGACTGAGTCCACTACCTTGCTGCTCACATTCCACTGATCTCACAACCACCGCACCTCGTGTTAGAATGCAACCACAGACATGCTAACCGCACTGGCTGCACACATACAGAGTGCACCCAAGCACTATAGACTACCCTACTCCATCCACTGATCTGGACTACTGTCCCCAAGGGTGTTAAACCTACAAGTGCTTTGAGATCAAATTATACATAAGACGCTATATAAATGCACAACAACATATCTTACTGGATACAAAACTGGAGTTGGACATACAATGCCTTTCTCCGTGAAGGTAATGTGGAGCTTACCTAGGAGATCACTGCCCAAGAGATTCACTGGGGTATCTGTCCAATGCAAAATAGGAGAAGATACATTTTTTCAGTGTAGGGAACTGACAAGCTAGCCCCAGCTAAGCACTTTGTGTCCATCGTTTTAGCAGACATGGTGAACTCACCTTAGTTGATGCAAGATTTTGTAGCCCCTGTATCGACCATGAATGAAAACACTTAGTCATCTACCTGCCCACCTATCCCGGGGTTCCTCTTCTGGACCAGTGGTAACAGACAGAACTGGACACAGATCCCTGTGGGCTGTCCTACTCTTGGTACATATTAGCACAGGGGAGCGAGAAAGGATTCCCTCCAAAATCATTTGCTCCAGTGTAATGAGGGATCGTTCCTTGGGGTAAAGGATTTTTCTCCCATGTCTGTACCGGTGCCCTTGCTAGCAGTCATTTATCACTGGGTTCTGATCAAACCATGCCTGCTGTGACATGCATGGTCAGGGATTGCATTTGCTGAGCTCCTACATCAAAATACTGTGGTCTGCTCTAGCAATCTCATGATACGTTTCCCATCCTTCCGTACAACCAACACTGGATCCCATACAACCCTGCATAGATTTCTTAGTGGCCTGTTAAACCAGGGCCCCATTCCTCCAAATCCGCGAATGACCCACTTACTCGAAAGAATCCTCCTCCTACTCTGCGAAAACCCTCTCATTTGCCTTGGACTGGGAGCATACCTATCCATCCAACCTCGTGACATACCCAATTCACTATGTCCCTGTTCTCCCAATTGTCCCTGCTGTTCCTTCACAGAGCTGGTAATAATCGCCCCTTGCAAACAGGTTTTCACTACTCTTTTCTGCATAAGCTTGCGCTCTGCCTTTTGTGCCTGCACTATACTCTCCTTTTCCGTCTCTCGTCTTTGATATGATCGGATATGGCACTATACGGCTATGCACAAGTGTTTCAAGGCACAAAGAGGCAAAGAAGGGAGAGCAGAGGGAGGACAGAGAACGATCTTATTAGGTCAAGTGACATTGAGATTGCTCAAGTGCAGGGGAGGGGGGCAGTGCTGTACATGGGATCAAAACAATAAGAAGTGCAACCAGCAGGTGGCAGGTACAAGGGTAAGTGCAGACAGAAGGTGTCCAAAAGTGCAGGTGGGGGGACTGTAGGGTTACAAATACAGACCTGAGTGCAAGGGTTTCCGGGAGGCAGTGGTGTGTGCAACATCCGATTCCCATTCACCTTTGTCTCCTACTCCAGTCATCACTTCACCCGATACTTCTGCAAGCACGGAAGCACACTTTGCACTGTTGTAGGGTGCTGGTTCCTGTTCTGCCTGCTCGATTCCTGTACCCATAGCAATACTTCCGTCCTCCAGGTCCACATTCACCTCTTTGATAGCAGATATCCGTCCTAACAAGGTCTTGTCGTTGTCTCCACCTTCCTTCCTCTACGTCCTTAGCCTTTCTATTCATTTCGTCTTGCTCTTCACTTTTCTGCTGTCGCAACGGCACTACCTCTTCTTCCACTAGCCTCAGCAACCATTTGTAGTCTGCCCTCTATCCTAGTGGTAAAAGGCATACACCCCCCCTCCCTCCTTCATCTGCTCTTCTAGCTGCCGGCCTCCCCCTCTTGTTCCTCCACCCGTAGGGGTGCGCCACTAAATATCCACCCAATAACCCCCCCCCCACTCCCTTGATCCCCTGCCTGGTCTTAGTATAACCCCGCAAAAATCACTCCTCTTCCTTGCTTTCAGCGCAAATCACCTCACTTATCTATTAACTTTAAATGTATACTTCTCACTACTACACAAAAAAAAAAAAAAAAAAAACACACATGCAGGCCAATATCTCAGAGATGTCTCCTTCACTCGAGCATAGAAGGAAGGAGCGCATGGTTTTCCACTACAACAAAGCTGCTCTCGTGCTCTTCATTACGAATACAATACAGTCTTTTCCAGACTGCAGGAAGATACCCTTCACTACTTCAACTAACCAGGAAAAGCAAGGGGAGGGATCCACCCCCACAATTAATATAAAATGAACGGTACATAGGGTATACTTCAGGAAGGCATCTACTGGTGGACTTACCATAAAATGCCACCTTACCATAAGATGCCACCTCACTCTTAGGTGAGGGCTCCAATCAAACAGACAAGCAAACTGGAGGGTATCAGGACAAACCTCACAATGGACGTGCTGTTAGGAAGGGATACCACCCCTCACCTCTAAAATAAACAAGAGGAAATTATGTACAAAGGACTTGCAACACAAAACCGTTCACACATTCCATCCCCATAATCTCTTCTAACGCCACACACGCACTCAGATTCTACCCATACATCAAAAAACAACCCTCCCTTTCTCCCATTTCCCCTCTTGCATTACCCCCAAAAGTGCACTCACATGAGCCCGAAGCGCTCTGAAGTGGTGCTCCTTCAATTCATCCTGCACAACTGGACAATAGTATCACACCTCTGGGGAACAGACAGGACTTTAACCAATAAAGTTACCGTAAATCACTGGTCCCGCAGAGAGGCGCCGCAGACTAGTTGTGCGGTCCGGAGACCCCTCCTCCCCCCAACGTCTCGGAAAGCCTGGGGCCCACCCAGGGACACCAAATGTGCAGATGGGCCGCCAATACCCTTAACCCAAAGCAGGCCCACCTCTTAAGCGAGTGCACGTATGCATGTAAACCAAGTTTACTGTACAATCGTCCAGGGAGGGCGGCTAGATGACGCTGTAGAGGCAAACTAACTAGAGTCTTCCCTGAACCACACAAGTGGACACATTATACAGTTTTGCAACTGCTAAAACACTTATAATTTTATTACAATCCACCTCCAAATGTGATTGGTTAAGACCTATACAAGAAATTCCATTGTTCTCCAGTTCCCCGTTCTGAATGGTCACGACAATCTCAACTACCATTGCCAGTTCTGTGTGTACAGCGCACCCTCTTTTGGGATTAGTCCGTGGTAGGTTGTGACATCACATAGTTGCACGTTCACATACAAACAGTTTATTACAACTTCCAGCTGGCGAGAGACCCAACTCTAAACGTAACTGCACATGGTTTCCATGAATACTTCAAACATGAGAAGAGGAAGAATAAATGGGTTACACCTTTGAATTAGTGATAACCATCTCACACACCCGGACTTGCTGAGTCTCCTGAACGCGCTAATCTAAATGACTACCAATTCAACACCATGGTCTCTGGTCACATCCTGATAAAACGATCAAAACCTATGAAGTATCGGTCAGGTTGGCCTCAAGCGTGACTTCACCCGAAGTTTGCCAATTAAAAACAAATGGTCGGATGATACTAAACAATAACAAGCTCCCAAGCATTGCATCTTCTGCTATACTGCCAAGCGATAAAAACCCTGGTCTGCTTGTTGGATGACCTCTGCTTGTTTAATCACTACATTACCTTTGGCCTGCAAACCTGCTAAACCAGTTTTTCCCAGTCACTCAAACTTCACCTCGCGAACTGACAGCAGAGTTTAACCAATTTATGAAGATTACAGTGCATATAGATTTGTAAATTACCCCCATGTACACCATTGTGCAAGCAGGTCTTAAAAAAATGTACTAAATAAAAAATCTGTCCTCTTTACAGTGGTTTCTTCCTCGCATGAGCATTATGGTACGTCGTGGCCCAGCTTCTAGGCACTTCATAGCACACCATATCTAGATTGTGTTTATATTTCATTGGCGATTTTGACATTCATCTTGCTGCACGCGTGCAATCTAAAATGTATAAACTTAAACAAAGTAACATCTCTCCTTCACATAAACTACGCTGGATAAATATAAAAAGTGCAAGATCGCACCAACTTGGCCACACCCCCAGTCAAAGATGGCGCGCAACGGGAGCCTTCTTCCTCATTGGGACCTTTCCCGACTACATCAACAAGTAGCTCACAAGCTGTTCAATGCAGTAATCCGTGCACAGAGCTGTTCTTTTACTTCTGGGAAGCCCAATTCAGGGTCTCTGGGACCCGGTTGATGCCGTCCTTCTAGGGATTGCTCCAGTCTATCCAACAGAGGGCCGTGGTCCACAGTAGCTCACCCTCCATGTTTCCTGGAGATGGTTAGAGGCAGAGCTCTGCGCTGGCTTAAATGCCTTCTATCTTCAACTCTATGGCAGTGAACCTTGGAGCCGGTTGTACTCCCATAGGTACAGTGAACCACCCTTGGTCCTAGGAGTGCAAAGACGAATCAATAAATAAGTATTCCCTTTCCTTATAAAGGCTGAACGTCAGAGGAGTGGTCCAAAACAAGCCTGCTATAAGGGGTCCAATCAAGGCTGTTGTAAGAAGTACCATTGGACTTCAGATATCACACCCAGAGAGCCTTGCCTGCAGGAAAGGGGGTACACAAAAAGGTAGAGGGCCCCAACAGAAACCAACACTTCTCTCATGCCACCTCCTTCTGGCTACTTTAACTCTGCCCCTTCCTATGTCTGCTGACTTCCAAGGGTCTGCAGTTTCGAGAACCGGGGTGTGAAAATGGCTTTGAAGCACTGGTTCCTTGCAGACCTCCTCGGGCAGGGTCTTGTGTCCCAGGAGGAGGGCGACGAGGGATAAAACCTGGGGGGGTTGCACCGTCTGCCATTACATTTTCTTTGCACTTTAAATAACGTGAATTGTGAATTTATGCATGTTGTTGAGTTGTGGTTTATTCTTTTGTGCCAAAGACAGCAGAAAGCGGCTACATAAACATAGCTTAAATTGAACATTTTCTTTGGGCCTCACTCCACCTTCATTGCCATTCTTTGTTGTTGACAGAGGGATAAAAGATGCACCATCCTGGACACTGCTTCACACCGCGGTTGTGTATCAATGTCTTTTCTGACATTCCCCACGTCAGTCCCATCACTGCTGGGCATGGGTCACACAGCAGAAACTAGCGATATTTCAAATTGCAGAGGTTGTATAATTGTGTGCTCTTAGTAATTACCATCCCCCAACCAGACATTGCTTACATTAAAATATGTACATGCAACCACAATGACCAAGGAATGACAAAGGGGGGTTGGGGGGGAGTTCCAACCTTCCCGCATGGTCTGGGGCAGACCCACAAATCGCCGGAGGGAGGAGGTTCCTACGTCTGGAAAAAGTGGTCAGAAGAGGTTGAAATTATTATGGAGAAGAGGAGGGGCAGGGCTTCCCCTATTAGGCCTGCCTATGCATATCAAAAACAAGAGGAAGGACATGCAAGTTGCCTCCAAGTGGGTGAAGAAACCACAGGAGGGCAATCTTCACAGACTCTGGTGCAGAGACAGCGAGGTACCAGCCAGAGGATATCAGGGGCCCGGGCAGGAGAGGATTTGGGGTACTGGCAGGCACTGAAAAAGATTAAAGGGTCACCCAGGAGTTCCTTCACCAATACTTTCGGGATTTTGGAGACAACATAGCGAACACCATTCAATCTCAGTTGATTATGAAGCGAGCGGAACTGTCCAAATTGTTTAAGAGGTGAAGGGGACAGAACAAAACCAGAGAAGCGGACCAATGCAGCAAAGAGCGCCATACAAGAGATCGCAGAGGACACAAGGAAGATAGACGAGCTGGTAGAGCAATTAGCAAGGGTCACACAGAACCTCGAGACCCAGAGCGAAGACCTTGAAAACCACTTGAGAAGATCCAGCATCAGAATAAAAAGCAGACAAGGATCTACGCACGATGGTGGGGCAAGTGTTTGCAGAACTGCTGGAGGTGGAAGACTGGTTGGGGATAGAGTTGGACCGCATACACAGAGTGGGGCCAAAAAGGGGAGAGTCAGAGGCCAGACCGAGAGATGTAGTGGTGGCCTTTCACAAGTACCGGCAGAAGGAGAAGGTGCTGGCTGCTGCCAGGAGGGCCAGATCAGCTACAATGGCTCGAACTTCAGCTAATCCAGGACCTAGCTCAGACCAACCTGGTGAAGCGTAGGATGATGGGCGCCCTAATGCGGGCAGATATGCGCTATAAATGGACCTTTCCCTTTTGACTACTGTTTGAATGGGAAGGGAAATAGCATTGGGTCACCACCTGGAAGGAAGGTACGAGGTTCCTGAAGATTGAGGACGAAGGGTCACCAAGGCAAGAACAAAGACCAGCAAGATAACTGTTCCAAGAGGAAAATGTGGGAGTGGATGAAGTTTTCAACAAGAGGCTAAAAAAAAATAAAAAAAAGAACAGGGCTTAAGGGGCCAAGTTAAGCCCCATTAAGCCCACCGCACCCTATCAACGAGAGGGCAGGAGTGGAAGGTGCCCACACACCCCCCCTCAACAAAGTGCCACGCTGAGGAAAAAGGGGGGGGGGTTAATAGGAAGGAATGTTGTAGTCCGCCTGGGGAAGTAGTAATGGTAAAGGTCCTGGGGGGGAGGTGGGTGGTACAGGAGGTCTTCGTTTATCTACATGGGTCTAGGAGACCCGCACAGGTTTAACTCTGGGTTGTTACAAGGGCTCAATTCCAGAGATGACATGGTAAGACAACCATAGGAAAGAGGGAAGTGCTTTGGGTGTCCATAAACGTTGGCTTAATTCCCAGGTTAAGAGAAGGAGAGTGGAACAGTTCTTGGAGCAGGGAAGCCAGGAATTGTAGTCCTCCAAGAGACACGCTCAGAGGTGAGACAGGCACAAGCTTAAAAATCAAGGGGTATCGCCATCTGTTCCAATCCAACGCCCCAGGGAAGACAGAAGGCAGGGGTGCTGATCACTATTCAGGACATCCCAGGCTTCCAGGTCATAGCTATAGAGGGGGACACAGGATAGGTATCTGGCGATCTCTTTCCAATGGGAGAAGGGGACATATACAGTGGCAGCAATCTATACCCACAATACGGGGCAAGATGGGTTCTTGCGGGCGACACTGACCAAATTTGGAAAAAGTCTCCAATTGCAGATAATATTGGTAGGCGACTAATCTGGCGTGGGACCCAAGAGAAGACCGGAGCGCAAGGGTGTTCCACATCCAGCAGGCGCCATCTGCTTGCTTGAAGGAACACATGGCCCAATTGGCGTTGGTAGATGGCTCAGGCGGGGGTCGACACATTTTATTCCCATGGTCAGAGATTCTCCTAAAGGATAGATTACACCTAGATTTCGAGGCCACTATTGGGTAGGGTTGCAGGGACACAGCTAGGAGTGATCGCCCTGTCAGACCATGCGCCCATAATGATTGCCTTAAATATGGGGCAAACGAGCCAGGCCTATGGCGGTGGAAGTTCCCTAACCGCATCCTTAAGGATGGAGTCCAATGCGACGGCAAGGAATAAAATCTTGGATTACTTTGCACGTAACGCAACAGAGGGTGTATACGACCAGGTGGTGTGGGACACATTTAAGGGTACATTGAGGGGGGGAGCTCATCACGATGAAGTGCCAGAGGGACAAACAACTAGGTCTCTTACAGGAGGAATTGGAAGCTAAACTTTAAACAAATAATGGCTCGAATGGCAAATAACGTGAGGAGTATGCTGCAAAGGTAAGATCTGTTGAATGGGGGGGCAATTAGATGTTTTTGCATACTAGAGGGGCAGAGCGTTTATTGCTCTACCTCCAACAGAGTTATGTCAAAGCCAATAAGGCAGATCACCCTGTATCGAGGTAGATTAGGAAAAAAGAAGAGTCAAGGTCAATCCTTAAAATAAACAGGTGGGGGGGGGGCAAGAAAGCACTGCTCTACCTGACATAATTTCAGTGTCCAGTCCACAGAATATTATTCATCCCTGTACATATCAGAGTACCCTGAGGAGGGAGCCCAAATGAATACCTGTCCCAGTGGCCTCTCCCCAAGGTCACGCCTCAGGAACTGCTGGGAAACATTACTCCCAAAGAAGTAATGGCAGCTATAGCGATCTTGCCTTCAGGAAAGACTCCGGGCTAGGACTGCTTCCCAGCGCGTTTCTACAAAAACCTTTAGAGAAGCACGGATACTGCTCTTAGTTCAGCTCTCCTGTGCTGCTCCCAAACCTTGATAAGGATGTCAACTCTGCGGTTCGTACCGGCCGATTGCCCTTATTAATCTAGACACAGATATACAACAAGATTCTGGCTTCACGCCTGGATAAGCTCCTCCTCCCCAAAATGATTGATGCCGACCAGTTGGGATTTAGACCTCTGATGACAGACACGCTGATTGTTATCGGATTGAAAAAGTAAATAAACCTAGAACTCTTGCACTTCTCCTAGCCTTGGATGCCAAGAAGTCATTTGACTGGATCAAATGGACATTCCTCTTCCATACCATGGAGGTTATGGGATTCTGTTCTAAATTTCTTTCAATGGTAAGAGCCAACTATCAAACTCCCTCCTTGTGCCAGGCAATCTACAGGCAACTTTCCCAGAGGATCAAGGTCTCACAAGGCACTAAGCAGGGTCTCCCGCTCTTATATGCCATTCACCTGGAACTGCTCTTGGCCAGCATTAGGGCCTCACCAGATATCAGAGGTATTCCCTTTGGGGGTGAGGAGCATAGGGTTGCAGAGTTTGCTGATGACATGCCCCTCTTGATCACAGAGCCAGAAACTTGTTCCCAGGGATCTCGCTGGAACTTCTCTTTAGGGAGGTGGCAGTGTTAAAAATAACTGCCCACAAGTCAGAATTATTAAACTGGACCGTCCCTCAGAAAAGAGACAGGAATCGCAGGATATAGAACCCTATAGATGGGCAGAAACCAGCATTATTTGGGGGTCCAGATTACTGGTTCTCTGGGTTCTCTTTACCATGCCAACTACCCGCCTCTAGCAGAAATGCTGCACCAGCTTTGGCGGAATGGGTGCCCTTATCAATACCCTGGCTGGGGTGGACGAATGCCCTTAAAATTGTGATTTTACCAAAAATCCTTTACTATTTCACGGCCCTGCTAGTAGGGATTCCCCCAAGGTTGCTTCGGGACCTTTCAAAAACAGGTGGAGTAAAAACGGGTGGAGTCATTTATTTGGAACCTCAAGAGACCCAGGGTAGCTATGCAGATGCTAATGTCTCCCAGAAGCAATGGCGGGTTAGGGGCACCAAACTTACGCCTCCATTTCCTTACAACTCAAATCACAGTGATCCGGGATTGGTTCAGGGGTGATTGTGCGATGGTCTAGCGTAGAATGGACAAAGCGGTGGTGGGCTCCACGCTGGACATGGTGTTGTGGTGACCCAAGGGGGATAGGCCTGCAAACATGTACCATAGCGGGATATGAGCACTGGTGGGGGACTCATGGGATGAGCTGGTGTGGTGGGTGAACTTGACCACCTTCCCCTCCCCCCTGACATCACCGTTTAGGAATCCCCAGTTCATGCCGGGTATGGAAAGTGGTGCCTTCAATGGGTGGGAGGCGGCAGTGTGCCGCAAACTACGCGACATGTACTCCGATCAAGACATGTAATCCTTTGCACAGTGCAAGCAGGACTTTGGGCTAGATAGGGGGTGGGTATTGCTACTCTCAACTGAGACACTGGCTTACAAACCCAATGGTCTGGTCAGCAGCCACCAGGAATCTCGTTCCCTTTGAACTGTCTGCAACGACAGACACAGGGGACAGCCATTTGGTATGAGCATTATATGGGATTATAGGAGAAAGCGCAAGGAGCCAGGCATGCACTATATGGAGCAGTGGGAAACTGCAGTGGGGCAGCCGCTGGAGCATTGGACTCAGTTATGGGTAGAAATAGCCAGCCAGCCAGCCCACACAGGCCATCCGGATTCAGGAGATGTGGGTTAAGATAATGGTCCAATGGCATCTCACACCAATAGAATTACATCTATTCTACCCAACTGCGTCAGCAGTCTGCTGGAGGGGATGTGGGGAGCTGGGATTGTGCAAGCATATCTGGTGGGAATGTCCAGTCATACAGCCTTAATGGGAAATTGTCCATGCAGCAATTAATAGTATTTTTGGGAGTTAGATGTCGGACAACATAGGGTTGGCCAACCTGGGAATGGGCGGGGTTCTGGAAAATCTACCCTCGAAAGCTCAAAGAAAGAATTACCTGATATTGGTGGCACACAAATGGAAACAATAAGCTACCCACACAGGACATGAATGGGTTAGTAAAATCTGAAATGTTCCAGCACGTGAGTGGGTGACCTATTCGATTCAATGGGATCAACAAAGGTTTCTCTCAGACTGGGACATTTGTCTCCCATCACCTGCGGCAGGACGGAGGAAAAAGATTGCTGGGGCTTGTTTGAATACTTGCTCCGCTTGGGCAGGGCACCTTCACAGGACGCAGGGAGGCAATATGGCTGAAGTTTCCAGGGGAGGCTAGGACTATTGCAGGGGGGTTCTCAAACGATGCAAGGGCCCGTACACCCGCTGACGAGAGCTGGCCACTCTCAGAAACTTGGGACCGGGAGACATATACAGAGTTTATGGACTGTGGAGTGGGAGGGGGGCGTTAAAGAAGCAGGACTGGGTGCGTTGTTGATTACATGTGTTGGGATCAAGGGGGATTAAAGGTGTTGAAAATGCCAATATTTTTTTTTTTTTTTTAAAAGCACATTGCTACTGTGTTGCCCTCACCAGCCAAAATCAACTCCCTGGACCAACACCCAACACAAACACAGATACACACATTCTCTGATTCAACATTCACTCGCTTATTCACACACAGTAATCACTCTCATTGCATGAGAAGATCTGAAGAGACCTTCCCATACAGGTTATATCCCACTGTACCAGTTCAAATAGGAACAAGGAAATGATATTTTTTTCCTGTGCTTTGGGAAAAGGCTCCTCTTTTGAAAATTCAGGATTTATTTGAAAATACGCAGACCCCTCTTTCCAGCCTCTGCTTTGCGCAGTTGTGCATTTGGTGGGAAAAAGAGCACCTCAATGTGCACAACTATGAAGCACACATTTAAATGATTTAAATGTCCTTTGTGCACGGTAAACCACATTTATTGCACAAGTGAAGTGAATGAGCATCCCATCAGTTGCACCAAACACGCTTAGAAAATTGTTTCATAGTGTGGTTCGAGGCGTCAGAGGGGAATTAGGAATGGGGAAAGGACACACGGGAATGAAGGGTGCATGGGTTATTTACTGTTTCTGTAGTCATTAATCCCAGATTTTCTCATGAGCAGGTATTGGTGTTCAATGCCATAGCTCCAGAGCAGATAATGTGACTGGAATCGTTAGCCCCAGAGTACGGGCGTACGTACTGTGCATGCCATCATGTTCGCAGAGCAAGTATTGCGTCTGTAGTTATAAAGTCCAGGGCAGGTATTCTGTCATATGTAACGGATTAGCAGGTACTGTGTCACGTCATTAAGTCCAGGGCAGTGTACTGTGTCTGGAATCGGTATCCCACATACGTTACTGTGTAATTATTTGCCACAGACAGGGCAGGTATTGTCAAACGTAGCTGACGTACTGTATTGGCATTCATTAGTTCCATAGCAGGTATTGTTTCGGTGTCGGAGTCTTGTTCCCGTGTCTGCAGCCAGACCTAGAACAGACACTGTGCCTGTAATTCTTAACCACAAAAGGGCCATTGAACCCAGAGAAAGTATCGGATCTGCAGCCTTGAGCCCTGGGGAATCATTACTTTTAGAGTGGGCACTGGAACTAGAGACAGCCCAAGTCTGCAGTCATTAGCCGGCTAATATATAGTCACTTACACTAGACCGCGGGCCGTGTACTAGCTGCCTGCACAGCAGTTACTGCGTCTGCGAGCATTCCAGAGCCTGCACTGTACCGTAAATGAGCCTTGGAGCAGCTACTGTGTCTACAATACCAACAACAACAGGCTACACGGTGTAATTACAAAACCAAATGTTTAGAAAATCACGCACTTACAATTTTTAATTTCAATATGTGACGAGTACAATGCAACGAATTGCAGCCTCTTCAACGTACATTTGCAGAGGTTGCAAAAGGGCTTCCCTAACCAATAGAACAACAAAGTGGTCAGAATAAATTGAGTTAATGGGTGCTAAACGAAATGAACATAACATTAAATACAAGAGTTGGGTCGCATGTACTCACCTGATGCTGCCTGGAAACTGAAAAGGAGGGTTTTGTAAACGGAGGGCTTATGTGCTTTCATTATCAATTGAAACACACATTTAAAGTCCCTAAGAGACCCGATAGCATTGTGTGTTTGCTTAACAGCGTGCCGACATTTTCTGAAATGCCTTTAGGGCGTCATGACCTATGAACGTTTTGTACGCGGGACGTCGCCGTCTACGTGCTTAGGAAGAGAATCATGGAGGAAGGACTCAGGATCGGATAACGCCATGCTCTGCACGGCCAGTGTATTTAGGCGCCGGTGTGTTTGATGTTCCTATTTTGATTTTGATTTTGGTTGAAGCAACAGCATTTTTTCTGTCTTCATTTTTCTGTCTTCTTGGCTGGTAAGTAGTATCCCCGCCTCTCTCACGTGCCCCCCCCTATTGGTTCATTGCGCCGTACCTGCCTAAGTTTTAAAATCAAAAACCCCGAGATATATGCCCCGCCCATAGCTATACAAGACTCCGCCCATTTAACAGACGATAACATGATAAAGGAACTACACTATAGACAACCAGACCAGTGTTCGAATACTAAAATAATCTAACATTAAGGCCGTGCTAATAGACATATCTCTCTGCTAAAAACATATGCAACCGTTTCCTTGAACGGGTGGCAAACTCTACATACAAATGTGCACATATTAGCAAAGTTAATTTCTTTCCCCGTCCTGTTTTCTCGTACAAATGCGTTTGGACGTGGTTAGAGAAAAAACAACCATGACTTTAATAAGTTTTGAGGCGAAGAAAATTTACAAATGGGTACTGTATATTGGTTGCAACATGCTATGATTAATGGATTGTATTTTTCATCTGATGCCCAGACACATACACACCCTATTTTTGCTGTTAAATCAGACCAGCTCTATAAATTCAGCATCTGTGGGGGAAGTAGACCCCCCATTAATCAAAGTTAACAATGCGCTGTAAATTTGATTTCTAATAAAAGCAATATAGACGGGGTGCCTGCACACACAACACGCCCCGGATGGTTTCTGCATTCGCGATTTTTTTGTTCTTTCATATTTCGTAAGTGCAACAGAGAGCTACGAGGGTTGCTGTCTAGTATGTAAACTGCAATTGCAGCCGTTTCCAAATGACAGCACGTCCGGAGGAGCAGTGCCTTTAAGCCCAGACAGTATACAGATGGTAAGGGAACAGCACTCGCCCATGCCATTGCCCCACGAAAGATCATTACGGACTTGATGAGCAATCTTCTCTCGTGCGCCTCTGTATATTAAAACACACGCAGGCTCTCCTCCTGCCTTAGTAGTATCCCAAAGGGCAATGAGGGTGCAGCCCTAACAAGTATTGTAGTATCACTGAAAAGGAGGGCAACACACAACTGTATGTAGTTAAAAATAGGCAGTGGGAGAATCCCATTTACGCAAGACGATAGCACTATAGAACAGTGACCAAGGAGATAAAGTGTCAGTATTGAAGACAGAAGGATAGATGTGAAATCTCAGGGACAGCCCTGTCCTTGAGATTAGGGAAAACTTTCCTTGGGGAGTGCTGATGTGCCGCTTACAAAAAAGGGGACAGTAAAAGAAATCAAAGAGAATCCATTTTTGAAAAACAATAACATCAAGATTGTTAGACTCCTGTATGCCCTAGGTCACTGTTAAACCTCACAGAGGAATATAGGCAAACATGTATAAAAAGGTATAAAAGTAAAGTTTACACCTTGGACTGAGAAAACAAATAACAAATAAAAGGCCCATACTGTCTATTGTGGGTACATCATGCTTTACTATCCCATAGACAGATCGAGACTTCCCAAGGTGACTCTACCGTTAAAATCTAAGAAAGAGGATCAGACCAATGTTGTTGTACTGCTGTGATTCAGAGTTTATGACAGAAAGTGCTCCCTGGTGGGGATGAGTCAAATTTCAAATGAAGACAAACATGCAGCCCACGTATCCCTTCCAGCTGAGTATTAGATGGTAGGGCAGGTCGTGAGGCCACAGTAAAAGACATATAAAGGGTTGTTCATGGTAAAGGTAGTGTGTGTTTAGATTCTCCACCATGTAACAACCGCTGTCTACCGGTTTCAGTGGTGTATTTTGGGTGTAACCAGTTTCACCAGGACAGTCTTCTAAGACAGGGGGGGGGAGAGTTGTTCAGGTGATAATCTATATTCAGTCACCGTGTTTCTGCCACAGGGTTTATACTTTACCCCATTTCATAGTGCCAATGCAGGGAAATTCAAGAGGAGAACCTATGGAAAAACAAAATGATAAACCATGGTCACTCCCCAGGCACTGCCATGCGCTCTGATGCTAGGAGACAGCAGACCAAGTAGCTGCATCTTCTTATTCAGATCGAGGAAACTCAAAACAATCCATTGTGCACATTAGAGATACATAAAAATTCGAATTCAGATGGCGTAAGCGACTGTGTCCAGTAATAAACCAATGATGTCTATGGTTATATTTGTAGTCCCAGGAAGTTGAGCATTGTGATTTACTGTTTTCTAAAACTAGAAATACACACACTCAAATCACAAAGAAAGAGCCGTGTCCTGACCTTTCCGGTTGCAGTGGGTGTGTACCGTGTTAATTATGATAGTAGGCAGAGTACCAATGACAGGTGTAATCATCCATGTCAAAACAGGTGTTCAGAGTAATGTGCTGTGGGGATGGAGGAAAAAAACAGCATAATCACTCAAAAGGCAGACTGTCCGAGGTTCCTAGTGCCCTCCGTCTAAGACTTAGCCAGGGACAGGTAAAAGAATGAGTGCAAGAATGGGGATGAATGTCAGCCGGCAGCTGATACTTATTAAACCCCACTTGAGATCTGTATATATGTCATGACCACTGCTTCCAAGGAGTGAGGACCTACCCAACATCCTTGGAAGCAGGCTCATAACATATACTATAGGCACCAGCAAGTCCCAATAGGGACCTTTTGGACCTTGTCCTGGCACCGGTGGTGACAGGCTCATAGCATGGACCCGTCCCGGCACAGGAAGCGCCGGGCTCATAACAAGTGTGAAAGTGCTTGGGTGGACCTACCTGCAGCAGACCATGCTGCTTACTTACCAGCAAGATGATGTTTCACTCTCTTCTGGCAGGGACTACTTTTCCTTCTGGGTGGGGCAGGCACCACTCCCTGGATCATTGATGCTGGACCCCTTCTGGAAGCAGGAACTCTTTTGCCTGGGAGAGGCTGTGGAAGAAGACACCTAAGCACTCCTATGGACTATTTAAACCACACCCGATTGGTGCAAGGTGCTTCGCGTTATTCTGCATCTGCAGCAGGACCTCACCGTGTCAGCTCCAGCGAATCTTCAGTTCCGGATCCTGTGAATACGAAAATTACCTGCTGGGAACCAATCCTCAGTCTTCAGCAGCTCCTGCCAAACAAAAGGCACAGGTTAGGCAAAGGCAAAGTTAGCGGTTCAACTTACCCGATCCATCGGCAGCATTCAAGGCGTTTTTTCTGCATATCTCGTCCGGCATCGGGCCTGCAAAGACAAAGAACATTGGTTAGTAACGCTTAGTTACAAAACTGCTTACCTGTGTTACGCTCGCTCCAACTCTGCTCGCGCTGAATTCCGGCACCTGTAAAGACAAAAGAGACATTAAGGTGCATTCTACAGCCCTAGAGCAGCCTTTCTACTTACGTGCCTTCGTATGCACCATCTTCTTGTTACGCTCTCTGCCACGAACCTGGGGGGAGCATCTTCTTCGGCACCGACAGCATCTGAAAGGGAAAAGACATAGACATTAAGGAGATAAGACATTTGAAGAGAGCAATCTAAAGGGAACTTTTAATACTTACAAGTCACGCTCGTGCAGCACACGGCGGCATCGCTCTCAACTTACCCTCTGCAATTAAGAGGCTGAACTCATATCCAGTGAAGTAACTGGACCCAGCGCCCCTGCATGAGACGCAGGATGGAGAGCCCAGCATTGACCTATTTAAGGTGAGCACAACAATCGACCGAGTACCACGGGGAGAGAGGGAGAGAGGGGCTTGGAACTTCTCCCAATCTTCCAGCCACTAATACCTTGATTTTCCACTTGCAGACACCTCACCCTTCAGGTCAAACTTTCGGTGAGAAAGGGGCCAAATCCGGGAGCCAAACGAATCCTACGCCTGACATTGAAGACGGTTTCACCGCCCAGTCAAGACCCGCGCCTCCGAGGGAACCAGGTGAGCGTTACAATATATTGTTGTTTGTGGGGCAGATGGAGTAAACCCATGATATACTAGCGTGCCCGACGCATTAATAAGAATGGAAATTAAAATGGAAATGGACTGAGGTGTCTGTTCCAACAGGTGGCGTTCTAGTGTCTACTTACATCAGCTTCTCGACTTGGAACAGCAGCTGTAACCCCCGGAGATCAGGGGAAGCTGTAGCTGAGTCGGAAGTTAAATAGAGAGCGTTGTGGCGTCACGTGAAACAATCACGTATGCATCGCTGTCATCACGTCCGGTGCGCCCGAACCGTGTCATAAATCACCAATGTATCAATTGAAAAGGATACGGTAACCAAAAAAGGATACAATTGGTAGGGCTCTTCCGGATCCTTTTCACACGACTTGATTGAAGGCAGGTCAAATTAGACCTTCCAAATGATACAACTCTCTGACTGAATAAAACAGGCAGAGAGATGGATCACTGGAAAGGGCGTGGGTATTGTATCGTAAGATATGCCTAGGATAGATAAAGTATCATAAGATACTGTCCCAAACTCAAATCACTATGATAGCACAGTATTAGCATTAATTCGAAACACTAACCTTAAGGCCAAACTGAAGAATTCAACTAAAGTCTCATGAAGAAACCCAGGAGTGGAAACAACGATAAAGGAGGGGAAGATTAGTAAGGGAGACTTATCCCGAACGGCACGAGGCTCACACTAGATACCGGGTTGGTGCATCACAGGATAGCGTCCAAAGTACTGTGCACAATCACCTTCCAATAGTTCATGAAATACTTTCTTTCCCGCAAAGAACAAAATTTGATTTTCACCTGTTAACTGTCACAGGCACCAAAGGTTCAAAGAAGTTCAGAAAACCACGTGCAGGATTGCACGCGACAGCGTACATGCAGCCAGGGCAGCCGCGCTTGGAGACAGCGTTTCCGCGTGAAGATTTAGCAAGCAAACAGGATACACGCGTGAAAACAGCATCGGCGTGTGGAGATTTGGCACGCAAACAGAATACACGCAGCTCAGGACTGCCGCGCTTGCAGACAGCGTCCGCGTGGGGATGTGGCATGCGAACAGGATACACGCAGCTCAGGACAGCCGTGCTTGCAGACAGCGTCTGCATGGAGATTGGCACACGAACAGGATACACGGCTCCAGGAATTAGCCTGTGGAGAAAAACACGCTAAAAAAAGGCCAAAGAAGTTGCTGAAGAGAATGCGAGAACGCAGGTCGGGAGTTCAGCTACAACATGCCAAAATTGATTTAATCAGAAGCAGCGATCGGCGTTTCCACGCTGCTTATGTACGCACTGCCGTGATACACGTGACGGAACTAAGTCACGTGAATTTTAACGCCTGAAAAATGCCAATGTCGTTTTCCGGGTAAGAATGGTCTAGTGGTTCTATGGGTGTAACTCATTTTGTATGGAGAGGTTGTTCCTGGTCCAGAGATATGTCCAGCAGGCATGACACCGGAAGTGCCTGTCATGGCACTCACGAGCCCAGAGACAATACTGTCGGTCAGGCAAGGGCAGGCAGAACGTTACAAAAATGCGACAAAGGCATAATGACCACCGAGTGTCAGGCACTCGGTGCCGCTAATCTACAAATCGAATGGTGGCTCAGCGCACTCTTATTTGTCACCAACCATCTGATGGATGCAAATTGGGGTCTATACAGAAGAGCAAATATAGAAGGACACTCGCTATGTTGTGGTGCCCGTGATGTTTCCTCTTCACAAAACAGGTAGGGCTAAGTAACATTAGATGTACCATATTAAATATATATTTCTTATATATTTCAGAAGCATCCATAATGGTCAAAGGGGTACAGAATGTACCTATAGGAACATACAGAGGCTAATATGATGTACGTGCCCAGATAGCAAGCCAGGTGTACATGGTCTGAAATCGGGATCCTGGCTCGAGGTGTGCATGGTAATCAAATAGTGACAGAGAGGGCTTGCCACGGAATAGATTCATTCGGACCCCTTAAGTCGGTCTTAAGGCGAAAAAATCCAGTTTTGCTCTCGTTTTAGAAGCGTACTGGCGATATCGCCCCCTCTTCTGGGACACTTCACCCTTTCTATAATATTCCATCTGATGTCCTCAGGTTTATGCATGGAAGTCATAAAATGGGCTACCAGAGGTGCATTTTCCTGTCTTGTCCTAATACAGGTCATGTGTTTCTGTATCCATTTTTTATCGGTCTGCTGGTCATCCCTATGTAGACTAGATTGCAGGGGCACGTGATCGTTTAGATAGAATTTGCTGTATTACAATTAGTCAGAGTATTTTGTTTCCAGGGTGTTCAGAGGCCCAATTCTAGCGTTTTGGTCCGTGTAGTGAGATTACACACGTTACATGAGCCACATGGTTTATGTCCGAGGGCTGGTGTGGTACTCCATAAAGTGGTAGGTGTTTCATTACCCGGTTCCTTTATAGGAGTGCACTAGGGTGTCTCTAATGTTTTTTCTTTTTCTAATAGCAAAACTGGGGGGAGCAAGGTCTACTGCCCCTACATTCAGAACAGGCCAAAGTATTATGATTTCCCTTTTGATTCGATTTATTTTGGAAGAATACCCAAAAATTGCTGTAATCGTTTGTTGTCCCTCTGGGCGTTTGGTCTGTTTTAGTGTGACATCCCGAGGGATGTTCCTTGCCTGTTCTCTGGCTTGCCTAATGATTTTGTTGGGGTATCCTCTTTCCAGAAGGTGTTCTTTCAGGATTAGAGATTGGGTATCGTACTCCTGTAGACTGGAACAGTTCCTCCTGTACCTGAGAAACTGTCCAAAGGGCAAATTATCCCGCAGGCTTTTTGGGTGGAAGCTAGATTATTGCAAAAGGGAGTTAAGGTATGTTGGTTTTCTGAAAATGGTGGTGGTCAGAGTTCCGGAATTTGCACTTATCTCCACCTCAAGAAATTGTGTGGTCTTCTTCACCGCACTGTGGGTGAATTTCAGATATCTGTTTCTGTAATTTAACCATAGGATAAATTCATTCAGTGTGGCTTCATCCCCTGTGAAGACTAAAAAGATGTTGTCACTATATCGAGCCCATACCGAGATGTTATTCAAGTATGGGTTCGTGTGAGGATATATGTGTGTTTCCTCAAAGTGGGCCACATATAGGTTGGCCAGGGACGGGGCGAAAGTCGCTCCCATGGCGGTTCCGGAGCACGGTTGGAAGAATGTTTCTCCATATAGAAAAAAGTTCCTCGTTAGTGCTATTTCTGTAAGTTGTAAAATAAACTGAGCCGGCATTTCCAAGTTCGAGCCCATTTCTTGTAGGGTTTTTTCCACTATATTTAAAGTCTCCATCTGCAGAATGTTGGTGTACAATGCCTCTGTCGAGGGTTACCAAAAATTGTGTAGCAGGATCGAACGGTAGTTCATTCACCATCTTCAGGATGCTGGTAGTGTCCTTTTAGATAGGTCTGCATTTTAGGAATCTCCGGCCTCAAAAAGAAATCCACAAATTCCAACAGGGGTTCTAGAATGGATTGTATTCCTGCCACAATGGGGCGGCCTGGTGGAGGTGAGATACCTTTATGTACCTTGGGTAACGCATAGAAAGCTGGAAGTATCGGGAATCTAGGGCAAAGAAAAGATGTTTCCTGGGAGCTTATATGGCCTTCGCAAGCCGCCTCCTCTACGATCCCTGTGATCATAATGCGCAACTCCTCGGTAGGATCCCGGGGTACAACCTGATAGTGATTTCTGTTGTCTAGGCGTTTTTTCACCATCAGTTCATAGTCAGCGCTGTTCAAAATGACTATAGAACCGCCCCTTATCAGCTGGTTGTATAGTGATGGCTTGGTTCAAGCTAAGGTCAAGGAGTGCTTGGCGTTCTTCCTTCGAGATGTCTGGAAGTTGATTTCTTCTTCTTCAATTCTTTCCAGTTTTTTTAGAATCGCCTTCTCGAAGGTGATTGATTCTGCCGAGATGTTCTGCAGGTAGAAACTGGATCTTGGATGTAGACCGGTCGTGGCCTTTCTGGAGTCGGTGTCCCGTTCGGTGGCTTGTTCGCCAAAGTGTTGTTTAAGGCGAATTTTCCTCATTAGTTTCACTAGATCTAGCCTCGTTTGGAATGCGTCATGTCGTGCCGTAGGTACGAAGCTGAGCCCTTTCTGTAGGACCTTGATCTCACTGGTGGTAAGTGGATGAGTACAGAGGTTAATCACTAATAGTGCTCCGGTGGGATGGGACCTCTCCCCCTGCTCCACGTGACTCTGTCGAAATCTTGGTTATGTCCTCTATTCCGACCTTTTCCTTTGCCGCCTTGGCCTAAAAAAGGCTTCCTTATGTTTCCTTGCCCCCTTTGATTATATTGGTCCTGAAATTGAACCCGTCTGTCTCCCGATTGTCCTCGATTCCTAGAATTGCTGCGTTCCTGTCCTCCTGTTCCTCAAGCGGCAGCTCCGAGGAAGATGTTAGACCCGGCTCCCCAAATTCCCTGCCAACCCCTCGAGGCTTGCTACTCAAGATACCAGTGGTTCAACCTTAAGCTCAAAATCACACCGGGCGGATCAGGGTCGGACTTCTTTTTCCAAAGACACACCTCGGTTGTATGTCATCTCCCTGGTTTGCACCTAACATATTTTCTAGTGGTGCATTGAATGATAAGCTGGTCGTGCAGGACTTGGCTTGCACTTGTGTTTATCAAAAGGACCTTGTCTCCTTTCTTGTAGGCAAAGTTTGAGCAGAAATTAAGATGCCTAATGGGACACATCCTAATTCTATTCCCGCCTACAAAAAAAATAAGCACATAAATTCATCGGCTTTTAGTGTATTGAGGGGTTCAAAGGAGACTGATATCGGGGGGGCATACTAATGTTTTAGGTTCTCGGGTCAATCGGGGAGTAGGGGGGCGGTTGGATGTACAGAATCCTCATCCATCATCTCCTAAAAGTGCAGAAACATATGGTTCTCAACTATTGTTGGAAAGTGTCCTTCCGGAGAAACGCAATATTAATCTTTGCTGCACTAATATATTACAACTCTTTTGTTCAATTCCATCCCTGGCAGCTATCGCCAGTGGGGACATAAAACATGTAGACTTTATTGATCACTACAGATCTGATTGTGCAATCTTATATGTAAAGTAAAACATCATATTTGATCTACTCATGAGTGGATTGGAATCGATCAAATCCTTGGGTTTTGACCTTTCACATTGCAACATCCATAGATCAATGGATGTTAAAAAGGTTGATGACGACAATTTTCAATCACCAAGAAGGATCGCAATATGCCCCTGCTCCTGAGCAGCATCAGGATTGGTCTTGGCTGTTGGATGTTGAAAAAATTCCCAGACCCCTGAACAGTATTCCTAACATTTACTCTGAAAACTGTTTATTATTAACACTGAGATCCTGGAATACACTAAGCCATCGCTCACTGAAATCTAATCCAATTGTTGATGAATCATTATTTAATAGCCCTGCAAGAAACATGATTGATGTCTAGTCCAGCGTTTGATGACTATGATATTTTATTTGTATCGTGCTCTTACACAGGTGTTTCAGAGCACGACTAGGCAAGGGAGGGGAAACGGGGAGAGAACACAAAACAACGATCTTACAAGGCCCAGTGACATTGAGAACGTGCAAGTGCATGGGGAGGGGAAAAGGGGGAAAAAGTGCATGGAAGGGGGAGAGTGGAAAGTGCAGAGGAGAGTAGATACATAAATCATAAATAATAAATAAAGAAAAAAATAGAATGGAGGCAATAAACAGTGATAGTGCCGCCAGAAAGTGGCAAGTGCTGTGTTTATGGCGACAGACTGGGTAAGCATGATAAGTGCAGAAAAGAAGAAAATGGGTTGGGGGGGCTGTATGGGTACAGATGCAGTCCATCCAGTGCAAGGGGTGGCCAGGAGGCAGTGCAGGAGGGCGGAAGGGTGAGCAGGTACCTGGACCCAGGGGAAAGAGGGTGGCCAGGTGCACAGTGCCAAGAAAGAGCGGGTCAGCAGGGGAGAGGGGGAGAGAAGGCAGAAGCAAAGAGGAAGGTCTTCGTGTGCTTCCGGAACCGGAGATGGTTCTCCTCAAGTTTTGGAGTGGCAGGGAGGCTGTTCCAGAGGGAGACCCCAGCCGAAGATGGAGATCTACCCGCAGCTCGTTTCTTTGAACAACGATTGATCCGGAGGGAGTTGGGGGTAGAGGAGCGAAGAGCTCCAGGGGGGAGGTATTTGCAGAGGGATAGCTGACAATATTTTGGACCCAGGCCCCAGAAAGCCTTGTGGACAATGCAGAGGGTTTTGAATGTAATCCTTGCATCCACTGGGAGCCAATGGAGAGATTTCAGAGCTGGAGAGATACAATACCAGGGCTTGAGGCCAAGGACAAGTCTAGAGAGAACCAGAGCTTGAGAGACAGTGAGCTTCTGAGGGAAGGAGAGGAAAGGCAAAGTACCTCTGAGGAGGTGCAGTAGGAAGTTTGACTTTTTAGAGACCTCAGAGATATGGGCCGAGAAGGAAAGTATGGAGTCAAAGATGACCCCGAGGTTCTTAGCCTTGCAAGTAGGCGTAGGAGGCGGGCCAAGGAAGGCAGGCCAGAGAGTGAGGGAAAAGGATGGAGATGGTGTGCCGATGAGGAGGATCTCAGTCTTGCTGGCATTCAGACAAAGATCATTGGTGGCACACCAATCTTGAATGGTAGTTAGGCAGTCCGAGATGAGAGAGGTGGAGGAGGTGGCCGAGGGCAGCCGGAAAATGAGTTGTCATTGGCATAGCACTGGAAATTTGAGCAGAAAATGGCAATGCAGTGGGCAAGAGTTGCCAGGTATTGGTTGAAAAGCCAGGGTGAGAGGTTAGACCCCTGGGGAACCCCACAGGTAGAGAGGAAGCTAGATGATAGGAAGGACCCGAGTTGGACCTGGGAGGGTCGATCAGAGAGAAGAGGTCAGAGCCAGAGCCTGATCAGTGATACCCAGGTTATCACCGAGCCAGTTGAGCAGGATGGTGTGGTTGACCGTGTCGAAAGCAGAGATCAAGAAGGATGAGGACAGAAGGAATGTTAGTCCAGGTTGGAGAGCAGATCTTCACAGATGTTCAGGAGAGCAGTTTCTGTGCTTCTGGCCGCTCTGAAGTCAGACTGGTGGTCATGGAGACAGCCAACAGAATCTGAATGAAGGTTAAGCTGAGAGATGGCCAGCTTTTCCAGGAGTTTTCCCAGAAATGGAAATTGGGCGATAGTTAGCCGGACAGGCAGGATCAGCTGTGGGTTTCTTGAGAAGAGGATGCACAAGGGAGTTCTTCAGATGGGAGGGAAAGGATCCTGAGGCAAAGGAAAAATCGGCAAGGGCCAGAGCAAGAGTGTGAATGTGGTCCTTGATGGTTTTAGAGGAACAGGGATGAATCTGTTTTGACAAGGCTTTCATAGATCGGACTTGTCTAGCGACGTCATCGGGGGAGAAAATCAGAAAGGAAGAAAAGGACGGTGGGGGTGGTTAAAGGGGGGAGCCGGTAGGAAAAACTGAGGGGGAATAGGAGGAGGGTGGACAGGATGTCCTTGGTTTTTGAGATAAAGTGCGAGGAAAGGGCATTGCAGAGCGGCTGGGAGGCAAGAGGCGGGGTGGAGACTGCCGCAGGGTTGGCAAGCTCCTTGCAAATTTTAAAGAGTTCGGCTGAGTTGTTAAATGCCGCAGAGACACAGGCTTGAATGTGGGCTCTCTTCCTAGTGTGGTATTGCCTTTGGAGCAGGCAACAGGCCAGTTTGTGAGAGGATGAGCAAGAAGCCCTCCATTTCCTCTCAGCCGCCCTACACTTACGTTTAAGCATAGCTAGG
Organism: Ambystoma mexicanum; assembly: GCF_040938575.1. Classification (NCBI taxonomy): domain Eukaryota; kingdom Metazoa; phylum Chordata; class Amphibia; order Caudata; family Ambystomatidae; genus Ambystoma; species Ambystoma mexicanum. Next base: position 133,530,049 of record NC_090936.1, on the reverse strand, counting down.
TCTGAGTCATACCAGGAATTGCACTTGGCTTTGGACTTCAAGTTGATACTCATGACGGGGGCAAGAGCGTCAAGAGTATCCGATAGAGTAGAGAAGGGACAGGGTTGTGTCGGGGTGAGAGTCAGCCAGAGGAGAGGGAGGGGGAGAGAAGGTGGCAGCAAAAGCCTCAGCTGACACACGCTTCATAGGTTGGATGTCCGAGAAAGTAGGTGGCAGTGTTGGGATGGGGTTGGCTTGGTGGGGGAAGAGAGTGAGAGATGAGAGAAGGCAGTGGTCACTCCAGGAGAGAGGAGTGGTCCGAGGGATAGAGAGGGGGAGGCCAGGGGAAATCATGACATCCAGTGTGTGTCCTGCAGAGTGCTTCTGGCCAGAGGGAAGGATCGAGAGGGACAGGGAGTTGCAGAGGTTTCGAAAGAGCAAAGATTAAGGACACGGAGAATCAAGGTGGATGTTGAGGTCACCAAGGAGGAGGAGTTGAGTGTTAGAGGCCAGGAGGGAGGAGGAGAGGTCAGCCCATTCAGAGAGAAAAGGGTTGATTTGCCCGGGAGGCTGGTAGAGAGTACCAACAGTGAGAGAGTAGTTGGGAGAGATTGAGAGCCTGCAGACAAGGCATTCAAAAGAGGAGTAAATCTGAGTGGGAATGATAGTGGCAGGAATCCACTTAGGAAAGATAAGGGCTACGCCCCCTCCTGGTTGAGTAGATCTGGGTGCAGAGAGGATCTTGTAGCCATCACGGAGTAGAGTGTCAAAGCTCGTGACAGAGCTGGCCGTGAACCATGTCTCTGTAAGACCGAGGACATCTAGGTCCAGTCCTTCGAGGAGGTGGCAGTTGTAAGAGGAGTGTTTGACAGCAGAGCGAGAGTTGAGTGGCTAGATGAAGAAGGTTGCCAGCCTTAAAGACCTTCCGGGGAGGGGTACAAATCAGAGGTATGCCCTGCAGAGTTGTGGAGGTAGCCTGAAGAGTGTTAGAGGAGGAAAAAGTGGACAAGGTAGCCAAGGAGCGAGAGGAGGGGACAGCTGGAGATGTGAGAAAGTTGATGAGCTGAGGGAAATGTCTATCGAAGAGGAGGAGATTGGACTGAGGCCCTTGGACCATAACAGTGCCATTTAGGTAGACATTAAGGATCACTCTGGAGGAGTCAAAGGAAGCCATGAGGACATCCCAGCAAATGCCACCATTTATGGGAGAGGAGGAGACCGAACAGAGCACAGAGATCATATAGGGGTCCATAGATTTGGCGAAGGAACAACAAAGAGGATGTCGGTGAGGGTCTGTCTGGAGAAAGCACTGGTATAGGTATCGGCAATAGGGAGACCAGGGTTGGAGGCCAAGATATCCTTTTTAAATTTCTTTTTTCCAGATTTAGTGAGAAGGGAAGGATAGTTGGTAGAGAAGCAGTTGGAATAGATGGGAGAAAGAGAAAGCGTCATGATTGGAAAAGAGAGAAGGCAGAGGAAGGTTTAAGCAAGCAAGCAGTATTGAAACAGTCACTGGGCTAGCAGGTTACACTCAATATGGTAGGAGAGTCGTGACAGTCCAATACAGCAGCCTCACCGAGGGTTTGGGCTGTTGCAGCCTGTGAAAGCAGATCGGGAAGCTGACAGGGCCTTAGAAGTGGGCCTTGGAATGATTGGGCCGGCTAAGAGCCTGCCGCTCCCTCATTGGCCACAAATGCAAACTCCCCACCAATCAGGGAGCAGGATGGCAGAAGGTGCCCAGATCGGCAGAGCCTCCTAAGTAGAGAGGGCCCAGGCGGCCCTGTTGAAAGCACTGCATGGTGCAGAGAAAAATGGCTAAATGAATCTGTTAAGTATTTCAATCAGCCGATGCACCCTAGTCTCAGCAAAGTATGCATCACACAGCTGAAATGCTTATTTTATTATATCTATAGGTTAAATATTCTGAGTGATATGCCACTCATATCACACCCCTTATTCAAATACCCTGGGTCACAATGGACCAGGAATCAGTCTGTTTGGTAAAGGAAATATTTATTTTAAATTCAAATCAAACCTATACTTTTTAATAGGGAGTAGCAATCACCAATGTGGTGACAATAACAGATAGGAAGGTATGTAAGGCACTTAAATTCACTCTTTAGCAACACAAAATGGAAAACACCAGAGAAAAGAACACGTTTAGCTTGTTTGGAAAGATAGCACTTAAGTTGGGATTTCCCCGTGCAATATTACTCAACCCACAAATGAGCAATTCTAAGTAGATCCAAGGGAATAATGAATGAAAAACAGAATTCAAATCCAATTTTCCCTCCCCAAACAAGAGAAAAAAAGATTAAAAACCCTACTAAAATGACATCTCAGAAATGGCTGGGTAAAACAATGAATGTGTGCAAAAATCCTTAAATCAGTACAAATCTCTATGGAAGCAACCTTGGAAAGATACTAACAATCGTGAGATAGTTTGAGCAAAAGTAAACAATTTGAATCTGAATGGAAGGTTGAAAACAATTTAAAATAAAAATCACACATTTAAAACTTTGCAAAATTGTGGATTGCCACCTAAAATTGACCAAACGGTTTTTAATAAAAACGGATGCAATACACTGATTTTGAGTTTTTGGGTTGGGATGTAGCTATACATCTTGGGTATAATCCAGAGTTGAAATGAAGTCTCTATCCATTAAACTAGGGAAGATATGCAAGGTTGAATGAGAGGCGTTTTTAGAAAAATCGGGCAGTAAAAACAGAAAAGAAACTCCAGTTTGGACAAGGAAATATTTACTATAATTTTACTCTAGACTAGAGCAGGCAGGCTAGAAAACCGAAGAGGGACACAATAAGGTCTGGAGTCGGTTCATGACTTCAACCCCAGATCCCCAGCGTCCGCTGCAGCGGAACCAGACCGACCACTCGAAATAGGATTTATAGTTTAGGATTTACACAAGATAAAGATAACTAAAGAATTTGCACTTAGCAAGATAAATCAAAGACAGGATTGCAATAAGGATTCTGACAATGTTACAAGTTATTAAGGTAAGGATAGGATGGGTTAGAGATTGGGATAAGGCAAGGTATGCTCTGGTTTTCTATGATTCCTATTTATACTTACAGTCCACTTTAATTTAGGATTTTGGACCGTCAAGGGTTCTGGTCATCACACGGATCGGGTCTAACCAAGGACAGCTGGGCAACTCTGGCAGGACAGGATCATCTAGGCCGTTCTGGTCACCGGACTGCACTGAACTGGCCCTTCTGGTTACTGGAGACTGGATCAGTGGGATGGCGAGTTTGTAGCAGGCATGCATCTAGTAGTAGCAAGCCAGGTTGGATCAGGATGCTTCCCTTGGGTTTTTGGGATTTTTAGAATTTGAGGCCTAGCTGAAAAGGGTTCAGCAATGCATAGGCCTTGGCTTTGCAATGAAAACTGGAATCGGGATCAAGCAGGATGAAGAAATCAGGAACAGGACGCCATGCAGGAAATCGGGAAGCCAGTCGGGAGGGGAGGGTCCCGGGGGGGGATGTGTGTGTGTGTGTGTGTGTGTGTTTTTTTGTCAGGTTCCCCTATTTATCATGACAAATGACATCACTGCAGTATATGGTGGGGCAGGCTTACTACCCATTCCCATAATGCTAGGATTGGGCAAGAGCATAGTTTCCGCCTTGCTCTTCACTGATTGAATCACAGAAAAGGATGTCATCTTTATGGGATGATTTCTACAATGACTAGAAACCTCACCTAGCTACTGTAACCAAAATTAAACTTTGCCATAAATACATATTTATACATTTATAACCTCTGAGAAAATCAGATCCACAGGTTACATATTTTGTGGGTCACATTTCAATCCAAACCCCAATTCTGTGGGACTTGGTTGTGCCTTTCTGGTACATTTTGGCAATTTTAACCATGAAAGATTTGGCCTAAAATTTCCCAACTTTGTACACAAATGCGCATTTACCCCTGGAATGTGTGTACAAAATGTTATGTTCGCAATATCAACACTTTCCCCACTCTCATTCTTTACAACTTCTGTTCCTTATGCAGTAATGAGTTCTACCAAGTCTTCACAGAAAGAGCATAACATTAGATTTAAAACTACAAGCATTTCATATTTCTCCTCATTCTTGCTGTACAGTTAAATGTCTTGAAGTTCAGTTACAAAATAGGCTTTTTAAAACCAAAAGGAAGTCTATTGTCACTTAATCAGTTCTTTATTTCTTTTCCCCAACTGCAAGCAAATGTGAATTCCTTTGAAGCTGGATGAGGGATCTTTCTTTTGATTGAAGTTTACTGCCCCTCACACTTGAGAGGTGAGATTCTCAGCCTGCTATTGTTCCAGCCTGGAGCAAAGACGAATGTCTGACGACTTGGGAAGTCCCTTTGTCCTGCATATTCAAAGCCTCCAAGCTAGCAATTAGCCACTTTCCTTTTCCAGACGTTTATGAGGTATCACACTTTCTTAGGGCTAGCACCTGGCAGAGCAAGTGTTTTTTTTTTTTTGTAATATATAGTTTACCAACTCAGCCTGGGTTTTAGCTTTAATTTTCTCCTTTTAAATCTTGAATTAAAACAGTCTACAGGTGTGTTGTTAACAGTAACAAATCCTTTTACATTGCTAAGTAATCAAGCCTTTCCACAATAATGTACTTTTAAATAGGCGATTATTTTTCTTTATTTGTTTTTTATTATTTTTTTTATTTTATTTTTTTCCATCAGTCGGGAAAAAGCACATTTTACTATTTCTTTTAAATTTGGTTTTCATCTCCAGCAAATATACACTTTGTGTAGATATATATTATTTTCTTGAGTGCTGGTGTTTTTCAGCATGGATACAGTTGCAGGCATCTATAGAGTCTTTCTCTGGACAGCTGATTCTTGATACTGTTGCAAAGAAAATAGACGCGTTTCCCGTATAAAATGAAAACCAAGCCCGGGTTGATTTTTCAAGGATACATTTGACAGGAGCTGTCATTCAAATGAGGCCCGGTTCATCTGAGACACAATGAATGATCCTGGGCACTGCAGGGCCTTTTCAATCAGACTGGTTCAATGAAAAATGGATGAATTTAGCGTCAAGCAGCACTTTTAAGGTTGAAGTGGCATTTTGGGTTTTCAGCTAAATAATGCTGCCTCTTTCGCTTCACTCCATGTTAAATGTTGCAGAGCACACTGGCAAATTCCTGCAGTGAGTACTCTGTTCCACCCCACCTGAAATGTGTGTGTGGCACGGTGGTGCATCCATTTTCTGGTTGTTAGAAACACGCAAATTCGAGATCTTGGCACGCACAGGAGTCAGCGCAGCCATTTTGTGCTGTTCTTGCACCAATGCAGTAAAGTGATGTAGTGAGTCACATCTGAGTGGGTCAAAATATCCCACAACGCTTTTTCAAGCTGCCAAAAGGGTGCAGTTGGTCGGCCCTCAGGAGGACTGATTATGCTGGTGCGCTCCTCTTTGTATGGAAGTATAAACACAGTAGATGACATAACATTTGGTGCTTTGTTGACACATTTAAGGCTTAATCTAAATGAGCAAATAGAGGTGGTGGTGTTGTACATATATTGGCACCATGGTATTGGCCCTTTGGACACATTTCTTGACCTAATCTTGAAATGCATTCATGATTGGCAACTGAGGTCACCGAGAGGTGAAATTGTAATCTTCGGTGACTTCAATGCTGATTGCTTGTCTGCTCAGCCGACAAGTCTCTTCCCTCGCTTAGTTTAGGAAAGACATGGCCAGATATGGAGGTCTGCTCTGGAGGGTCTTGGGCTGCTTATGTTAAATGGATGCATGGAGGGTGATATTCCAGTTGAATGCACCTGTAACGCTCACCTGATATCCACGGGGACGCCACTCAGCCTGCTTGGACCAACCACAATCTCAAACCCTTCCCTGGAGTCCGTTCAACTGGGGGGACTGGGTCTGGAATACAGGATTTGTAGATTTAGCTGAATAGTCACAAGTTGCTTGACTCCCACTCCCCTTGAAGATCAAACCTTCCCCTATGTCCTCTCCTCGCCTTGTTTTCTTATGTAGCGTGCTCTCCGTCCTGCTCTTCGGTGCAGGGGTGCGTTGGTTGAGGTGGGCGCTGCGCAACCCAGTTGCTTCACTGGTGCGGCCCTTCCGAAGAGTTTGGGCTTGCTGTAACTCCAGCCCAATAAGGTAGGTTGTTGGTTCTTGGAGATTTGTCCTTTTCTTGTCTCTTACGCCCCTTAATGATGTCTCCCCTTCTTGCCTAGGTGTTGGTACGGAGATCGGGATGGTATTGTGCTGCTTAAGGGAGCTGAGCGCTGAATGGTGAGTGAAGACGTGATTTGGTGCGCCGCTGTTCGCTTGTTCTTATGTTGGCCTATGGCTCTTTGTGCCTTGCAGGCAGCTGCAATGTCCCAACATGGCTGCCGGTGAGAGAATAAGTTGCGGTAAGTAAAGCACAAAATGCGTCGCCTTATTGTCCTTTATCTGCTAACCTGTGTTGTATTTTTTCCTTGTAGGTCGATGGCGTGCTCCGAAGCTGACGTTACCAAGAGCGATTCGGTCAGGTAAGCGTTTGACTATTCTTGCTGTTTGTGAAGGAATCCAAATGCGATAATGCTTACTAATGTTCTTTCTCTCGTTCCTTTTCTTTTGCAGGATGCGGCGTTCCGGAATGAAGATGACGCCGCCGAAATGCTGTCCGCAGGATTGGAGGAGCGTTGGATGGAAGCTGGTTCTTCTCGGTAAGTATAATATTAACGCTGTCCTTGTTCTTTCAGGTGCGCGGGATGCAGACGAAAGGCGGAGGCCTACAGGAGCCCGATCCGAACGTGGCGAGTGTCACGCTGCAGGTGCAGAGTAACGCAAAGCGTGTTTCTCTGCCCGGGCGTGGTTTTTTTATAGCTTCCAGGTATCGCAGGCATCCCTAGGTCGGACCGCACCCAAAAGGCTAGACCACATAACTCAGTTAGTGGAACTGAGTTATGTGGGGGCATCCATGTTGCCCCAAGTGCAATGCCAAGTCCAGTTCCTCCTCATTCTTCTGCCATATGTATGAGCCTGGCGCCACAGGTTCCAGGTCTGGCTCCAAGTGAGCCTCTGAGGAGACAGGGAAGGCCTCAATGTCCATGTGGGGGATCGTGGTCTGGCTCCCGTGCCTTTTCTGGGGAGGCTAGGGACAGGGATCATGACGGCACCTGGACAAATGGTACATATGAGTAACTATAGACTATATCTTTGTCAGTTGTGGATTGAATAAAAGATGCATTCGCCTACACATTGTCCTAAATATTCACAGTGACCATAGATATTTATCCAGAGTTGAAGCTCGATACCTTGCCCCAAAAGAGGTCAACTTATGTATGTTCTAATTTAAGAATTTTCCCCTGAGGAACCAGACTAAGATGGAATGGAACTACTATTGGTAGGGTTAATGAGGCAGCTTCAGAGAGTGCCTGCGAGAGTCCTCAGTGGAATGGCAGTATGACACGTTTATAGTAGATAAGTATGGGGAGTTCCTAGAGTAACTTCTCTCAGATAGCGTGCACAAGCAAGCACAAAGGGTGGCCCCATTTAAAGTCCATCAACGTGAATTTGATCCAAATGTGGCAAACCACAAAAAGGCTTTTAGACAACAGATAAGGTTTAACAAAGACCTCAATTTTTCACAAATACCAAAAATGTTCTACATTTAAAAAGACAAAGCAAGCCTAAGAAAATTTTTGTTTTTGAGCTATCTGAGATGCTGAAAAAATGCTTTCAGTATTGGTGAAGAAAGACGTAAGTGTGTTTTGGGGATTTATGAATAATCTTGCCTGAACATAGTCTCCTCAGTCCCAGAAGGTCAATGGGTGACCCACTTTGCAAAGGTTTTTGGCAGTTCCCCACAAATTGGGTAGCATGACGTACCATTGCAGGACCCGGGATTAGATACTTGGGCATTGAGGGTAACAAAATAACTGGTTGCTGAAGCCATAGGCAAGATTAGTTCCTCAGGAGCGAGTGGCCGAAATCATTTGTACAATGTGCTGTTTAAGGGTGGGCCACAAATGTGGGTATCCATACGGCCTGTTTTATTCAATATGTGCACTTCCAAAATCGTGGTCCTGTTCATATATATGGGCGATTTTTAAAAAGGGCCCTGGGATGGACCCCTTAAATTTCCACCCAATAGCAATAGCTGACGCTGATAGCAAGTTATTTGCCACGCTGGTTTTAGAACACCTTGAAAATTGGCAAAAATCGATAGAATTCTTGTATGGCAGACTGGATTTTGCAAGTACCATTCCACTTCTCTCAATGGATTCCTTTTGAAATTAGTCTTAAAACAAGTTGACTGTAAAAAAAAAAAAAATGATTCAATATTTGTGGCATCTATTGATCTATCTGTTGCTTTTGATGCTGTAGATCATGGCCTACTGCGGAGTAAATTTGTGAAATGGGGAGTTTGCAGGGCCTGCTTAGACTCATTATTGGGCTATACTCTGGAACCGAGAAGTTATACTAAACAAGGAAGGTCATCTGTCAAGGAGTATACCAACGTCCCAAGGTGTCTGACAGGGGTGTACATTTGCGCCAACACTTTTGTATTTGAGTGATATTGGTGAATATCTTGACACAGCTGCTCTGGCCACTCACAAGATTGAAATTACCTTGGTTAGCATACGCTGATTTTCTAAAAATCTTTTTGATCAGAAGCCAATAGGCTTGCAGCATCTTTTGGTAGCCTTTTCCAAATTTGCTGATGCCCATGAATTAAAAGTCAATCCTACTAAAACAAAAATATTGCACTTTTCTGGGAACCGCAGTGCTGTTAAATTTACGTGGCAAATTGACAATGTAAAGTTAGAAAACGTGAAAGGCATTGTCTATTTGAGATTCCCGATTTCTACAAAACATATAATGCAAGTTTTAAGGGTTGGTTGTTTTCATTGGGAAAAGCAATGGGGAATGAACTGGTGCGAGTCAATGCTAAATATGGGAAGGATTCAATTCTGCCCGCACTCACTTCTATGAAGGAAAAATAATTCCAAAGTTGTTAGCTGGTTATGAAATACTCACGTTTTGGGCTTTAGATTTACTTCCTGTTCTAGAAGGTCGGCTGTGGAGAAGGACACTTTAGGTGGCACAAGGTACGCCTATAGCAGCCTTTCAATACAAACTTGGCATTACTTCTTTAAAAGGTCGTGCCCAGTGGAGGCTCCTCTGGTTGTAGTAAATTCCTGTTTCCACCATGCACCCCCTCATTATATGAGGACATTAATAGGGTGCTGTTAAGTGGAAAGGGAAACTCCTTACAGGAGTTTTCTACCTCATGCAACCTGATAGTAGGGAAACTTGATCTACTTCGACGAGCTCAAAGAAAACGTAGTAAGAGTTACCGTGGGGGCGCGTTGCTGTCAATCCTGCCCCCACCTGCTCACAATCTGCTGCTATCGCGGGGTCTTCCTATTGCCTGTTCCGGGGTGGTGGTAACGCCTTCACCAGCTTGTGTCCGAGAGAGCTGTCGTCATGCCTATACAGTGCCGTTGGCCATTTTGGAATCCAGGTGCCAACTTTTGATTTATTTTCACTACAGAGGCAGAACCCGCACCTGGCGCCATTGCTGCAGAGCAGCTAGGGATCCTCGTGTCTGGCACGGCAGCCGCAGCAGAGTCTGCTGCTACATCAGCATGGTCACAGAACTGTAGTAAAAGCCAAATGGCTAATACTTGATGTTTCCGAAGTTAGCTCGGTGCATTCAGCACTACTGTGTCAGATTCTATGTAAGGTATGTAGATGAATGATTTGAATGCCAGCAGGCTGGGCTTCCCAACTATTCTGGGCAGGAATAGAAAGTGCGAAATGTAACAAGCTGATGCTCTCTTGTTTCTCTCGCTCTATCATTTATGTCTCTGTGACTCGAGTAGGAGTCGCGTTTTCAGGTATGTTCTGTGACTGTTCTGTCAGCTTGGGTGGTCTGGCCTGCAGGGAACCTTGGATATTTCCCAGTAGGACTCTGCACCCTAGGTCCCTTTTTTGTTTTGCGGGGGAGGATGTGCGCTGACTGGCGGATTGCAGCGCGCAAATATTGGTAAGGTCAATCTGATAGGTCTATAATAATTTTTTATTGTACTTTTTCAATTGCAGCAACACAAATTGGCTGCATCATCCCATCTAGGACAGCAAAGTCCCAGCAGCAGTGACGCCATTAAAAATCCTGACATTTGTAGTAGTACTTGCCAAAGGTAAAGATGCCTTTTTTTAAAAAACTGTTTTGCTGTGGGTGGAGGGGGGGCACTTTTAAAGGTATAGTTGGGAGTCACAATCGGGGGTTTTGAAACCTATTTTTGAGGCTATTCCTTTCTCATGTCGGGGGTACTGAAAGTTCACGTCTTATGTGGGAGTTGCATTTACAGTGCACTGTGTACTCTCTCCTGGTTTCCCAGCGTTGGGTCCTGCTTACTAGCTGATACCTAGAGCTGGTTTTAATTCCTGCTCATCTAATCTTAATTTTGAAGTCTCAGGAAGACCCATGTATTCTGACTAACTGTTCATTTTCATTGCAGCAGGATCGCTCCAAGCGTCAGTGTATCAACCTAACCACCTGTGTCCCAGCAAGCAAAATCCAATTAAGCACTTGACCCAGTCACGCAAGCAGGATTCATTTTCCCTATGTACCATTGGTTGAGTAGAATTGGTGAAGGTTTATATCTGCCCTGTGCAATGTGCATCCAAGTGTGGTGTTCACCGCCAATCTGTGGCCTAGTCCGTTAACACACTTCAAAATGAAATTCAAACTAGGACTTTAATCTGAACTGGGAAGCTTCTGAGACTTGTAATGTGTTTTTAGTTGTTTTTTTTTTGTTCACTTTTTTTATTGTTTTAAATCCAACCCATATTTGAATTTTTGCAAGGGGCTTCCCCTCTCTCCCAAGCTTTTCACATGGTTCCTTTTTGAAGCTTTGTGTGTGGTTTTTGCCCTTTTTAAAAATATTTATATTTTGGAGGCATTTTATATTTTTTTAAATTTTAAAAACTAACGTGACATACACTAAACTGGGGAGTTGCAATGTTTTCACAGTTTCAGGCTCCTTTTTGAGATGGATCATTTCCTAGCGCCCAAAGATGGCATCAACGAAAAGCAGGAGAGGGGGAAACGGACAAAAGAAATGCAAAAACACAGAAATATGATGACTCTTGTTTGGACTTTGGGTTCACATGGATCGCAGTTTCTGGAGAAGTTAAGCCGTAGTGTGTGGTTTGTGGCGCTACATTAGGAAATGACAGCCTGAAATCAACAAAATTAAGGCAGCATTTGGAAACAAAACATGCCGATTTAGCAAAAAAGACCAGGGATTTCTTTGTACGGCAATTGCTAGGCATAAAAAAAGCAAAAAGTCACTGCTCAATACCAGCAAATGCATTGAAAGTGACTTAACAAAAAAAGCCTTTTACAGATGCTGAAAATGATTCTGCCAACAATTCTCGCTGTCAACCGGGTAATGCTTGGTGATGGTGCAGCAGAGAAATGCTAAAGTATCCATATGTCTAAAACCACAATTTGCGGGCTGCATTATTGACCTGTCCTGATATTCTACAGAATTTATATGGCGCTTGAAATAGTCAGTTTGCCCTGCAGTTGGACGAGGCCACTGACATTTCAAAATAAACTCATTTGATTGCTTATGTGAGGTACTGCCATGGAAAAGATATATTGGAGGATTTCTTATTTTGTAAACCAATTCAAGGCTGAGCATCCGCATCTGAACTTTGACATTAAGAACTTCTTCCTAAGTTCCCACTGCCTAAAGTGGGAGGGTGTGTTGGTATTTGCACGGATGGTGCTCCTTCAATGAGTGGTGCTAGAGCTGGCTTAAAAGCAAAAGTGTTGGCAGTTCCTCCACATTGTGTGGATAACACTGCATGATACACCGGGAAGCTTTGGCTGTGCGCACTATGAGGAATTAACTCAGAGGTGCTGACTTCCATTAAGATTGTACATTTTATTAAGATGCACCCTCACAGGAGCCCGTCTGTTTGCCACAACTGCAGGAATGGCAGCTGAACATGATGCTTTGTTGTTTCACACAGATGTCAGGTGGGTATCCAGGGAAAAGATTTTAAATCGGATTCATGAACTCTGGACTGAAGTAAGACACTCTCTCCTGGGTTTGCACCAGACGAAAGCAGAGCCTCTGTGATTCACGCTGGCTTGTACTGCCAGCTTACCTTGGTGACATGTTTGAAAAGCTAAATTTTCTAAACCTATCCCTGTAAGGCACAGAAACCACTTGATTTGCTATGAATGCAAAAATATCAGCATTCAAGAAGAAGCTGGAGCTTTGGAGGAGGGGGGTTGATGTCTGCATTACTGATGCGTTTCCAGTATTAGCAGATGCTCTTGAGGAGACTTGAGTGTGATCGTTCATGTGTTGCTGAACTAATGGGGAAACCATTAAATGCTCTCAGAGCCAATTTCAAAAGTACTTTCCAGGGGACAATTGTAACGCCAATGACTGGGTAGTTCAAACTTTCCTAGCAGACGTAGAGGCTCACCTCCCAATACATCTCCGTGAGGAACTAATGGAGCTTAAAAGTGACTGCCTTTGGATGGATTTTGGCATAATGTGTTTGCAGAGTTTCCAACTTTATCTGATGTGCAGTCAATGTACTGTTATTCAGCACCTCATATGATTCTCAGCACTTCCAGCCCTAAAGAATAAATATTGGTCAGTGCTGGAGGTGGAAGAAAACCTGCCATTGGCTATTGCAAACATTGAGCCCAATATTGGCTGGCTGCTGAAAGACAGGCCCACTTTTCACACTAGGTCTCCAATATGCCACTGACCATCTTGCAAGCGACAGCATTGATGGTAATCCCAGTTTTACGTAACAAATTGTTACATCAGTTGCATGTCAAACGTTACTGTAAGACGGCAATATTGGCTGTTTTCTTTTGTGGGAAGTAAATGGCCAACGCTACTTTTAGTCAAGTCCTCTGTATTGTAGCAAACCATTCTGAATGCTGTGTTCACAAATATTTGTCCTGTAATTTGAGTTATTGCAAGCAATGAATTTTGAAAGAATGTAGTGTTTGGCACCCAAACCTCTATTTGGGGCACCATTCTATGCCAGCGCGCGATAACCATTGGCAACCAATTACAATTTTGGGAGTCCATGTGTATAGGGGGTTGGGGGGGCTCAAGCAAAGTTTTTCTTAAGGGGGGCTCTGGGTCAAAAAAGTTTGGAGACCACTGCTGTAATCTTGTTATGAAACAATTATTTTTAGTTTTTTTTAAGGCGAAAAACCTAATTGCTATCTTGCTGGCACCGTTATGTTAACACATATTTTGATTGCACTTAGACCCTCCCGGTCCCTTCTCAATGTTTAATACCCTTTCTTAACTACCGTTCTCAAGAATAGTGAGAACTTTGATCTTACTTACCTTTTCCTTTGTGGGTCCAGCACACACCACCCTATGTGGAGTGCTGTGGGGTTGCATAGTAACTGCTTATCCCACTTCTCATATAACATTGTGTTACACTAACTAACTTGAATGGCTGGTGGCAGTGAATGCTTTACTACCTTTTGTACAGTGTACTAGCAGGCTGTTTTCTTGGCTGCAGTACCGCACCCATGGGTGACCATTTTTCCAAAATTGCCCGGTATTCTTTTCTCGCCATTTCTTGTTTGTTAGTTCCTTCTGGGCTTTTACTCTGTTTAAACTAGGTTCGAGTCCTTTGTTTGTTTGCCTTTGGCAGGCTTTTGCCCTGAAGCCCGCCCAGTCTCCAGTGTCTGGAAAGGCAGGAAGTGAGGGAGGGTCCCAAACCTCGCTGTCCATTGTCTCTAGGGATTTCGCAAAAAAGGCAAGGCTTTTGGGACTACAGGTAGTCTACCACTGTAACACGACATGTGACGAAGAGGACGAGCAAAGACACCAGCAGCATCTTCTAGGCCCACAGAAGTGCCGGTGAAGCCTTACAGCTGTTCTCACCCCGTTTTCCTTTTGACGGGGAAGATCTGTGCAAGAAGACTTCCTCCTGCAACCAACTAGCCTCGACCTGCTTCAATTTGGCTAATCCCCAGTCTTGCTGCCGGGGGGACCCCTAACCATCGAGTGCATTGTCTTCAGAGAACGAATCTGGCCAAAACTTTGTGGGCATCCTTGTGGACCTACAGAAGCAGGGGACCTTCATCCAGAGTCCAGGACCGAGGAAAATCCAACTGGAGCTATTTGATCCTTCTTGGCGCTGAGAAAAGGGAGCCAAAACCACAAAGAGCCGCTGAATCGTGTGGAATCCATTGCTGGCGAGTTCCTCTTGAGTGCTGCCGCTGAAGGCCACCAGATGTCTTCCCTTTCATCACCAAGACCAAGGACCAAGAACAAGGGTCTGCATCACTGCATCAAAAAGGAATCCAGCTGGAATCTCTTCAGTTCTAAGGTACTGTGGGGCTTTGGGTACAACTACCTTTTACCAACATCTCAGGAGTGCAAAAGGTGGACTCTTTGCCGTTCTCTTATGTGGCATAAGAAGAAAATGCCCTGCAAATGTCTCCTATGGACATCCAACATAACAAGCCGATTAAACAGCTCAGACGGAGGTGTCTCACGCCTGGGCCAAAGCAGTCTGCTGATTCTGGAAGTCTGCCATTGTTTTCCAACGTATTCACCGACGTTTACATGAAACCAACCATTCAAAGCCCACCCGTGCTTCAGCGGAACCTCAGCCATTTGAAAGATAAACATCCTCCAAAGTTGGCTCTTGGTTTGGGAACACTGGAGTGTCCTGCCAATAGTGTTCAACTGTTTGTGTTATAATAAAATATAGATATTTTACTAAAACCCTGCTGTAGACTCCATTGGGTACCACTGTACTATAGTTGTTTGAATGCTTCTATACTGGTTCACACATTCCTCTCTTCCCCCCCCCCCCCAGACCCTTCCCATTTTTAAGTGCCATTTTAAAGGGCATTGTTGTCTGTCTTGACCTGTCCTGGCCGAACCGAGCTGCCGCAAGCCGACTCCTCCTATTTCCCATTTCAACTCGCCTATTTCAACTCGCCACTGTAGCACGGAACTGGATACTCAGACCCGGCTGTCAGTGCAAGGTAAAGCACCTAATTACACATACTTCTCACATCCCTGCACCGAGGGTATGAGCCGTGACTCGCTTTTGCAAATCCCTCTGCCCCCCCCACCCTCTGTCCTTACTGCTCCTGACTTGGCCCCCCCCCTTAGCCATGACCCAATCAAGGTCCTGCCATTCTATCCAGCATGCCCTAGCACTACAGAGCCACCTACCTTGCCCACTTACAAAAGAGCGTTGTACTTCAATACAGCGACTCTGTATAGTCTTCGCTGCACCTGCACCCCACAAGTTGCGGACCTCCGTCCACATGCACAGATTCTTGTAGCTGCCCCAGCGAAGTCCACAAACATTAGGGCAAAGCAAAATTGAACCCCCCCACAGACACCCTTGATGCTCCATAAACCCACGTGGTTCTTACCATTCTTGAAGTGCCTGAGCTATCAGTCATGCCCAGAGGCTTAAACATTTCCCCCCTCCCCTCCTAAACCTGACCAAGACCACCTGCAGCCTCTGCAGTACCATCCATAGAATGCCGTCTCAAACTCCCTCTGACCGGGGCTGACCAGACCCCCGTACCACTAATCAAAGTGCCACACGATTCTGTAGTAACTCATGCCTGCAAAAAAACACAAACATGTGTTAGGAGATTGTTGCTCTGCTAGTCAACAACTACTAATCTCAACCCTACCACTAGCCCACCTAAGGGACCATACCACCAAAAGAGGTAAAGGCACGAACAAGACTGTATCCAGCTTCAAAATCAACCCCCTCCCACTACAATGTGCTCTAATCAATGGCAGGTCCATTCCTGCACATGCAGCATCTGGCCCTCCCCTATCCATTGCCCTCCGGCCGGATACACCATCTACTGCACAGATAGAGCAAATGCCAGAGGTGGAGTGGCTCTCATCGTAAAGGACACTCTGTTAGACAACTGGATTCCTCCCTGTCTAATAAGTGGCATCCTGTCAGTAACTACATCTATCCATCATTCTCTACACTAACGCCCCTGAAGGTACACCCCGACCTTTGAAGAGAACCTCCTTCACTCCCTGGGTGCCCACATCACGCTGTGCTCCAAAACAATCCTCCAGGGAGACTCAAGTTAGGCCTTAATTATCCTGCAGCCCACTCAGTCTAATTCGCTTGGTGCCCTTTGCTTCCAACATGGTGTCAGCACCCCCACCCACAAAGGTCGGACCCTTGACTCATTGCTGACTTCAACTCTCAGGTATTTCTTTTCCAACAACCCCTGCCCGTGGTCAGACCACAACATTGTGCAATTCTCCATCTCACCTCTCATCCACTCCTTGACCATCCCACTGCCACCCACCCTGGCCTGCAGCTTCAAAAACCTCACGACAGAACACCTAGCCCACTTGCTGAGCTCACTCCTACACAAGCTCCCCCTTTTCCAAAGACCCCAACACTCTTGCCAACCAATATAAGGAAATTGTAACTGCAGCCATCCGCATCAGGGCTCCACTAAAGCCCCGCAAACTTAAACCATCTGCCCACAGAAACTCATGGTTCATCCGGAACTTCAAAGCACTCTGCACAAACAAGCGGCTAGCTGAAGCCACCTGGAAGAAAGCGCCCTCTGAGGCTACTAGGTTGCTGTGCACAACAACCACTAACTTCTATAAAAAGCCATCATCGCTGCAAAATCCTCCCACCTACAATGCCGTATTGCAAATACCAAATCTAAAGCTCGTGAGATTTTCATCATTCTTGAGGAACTAGAAACTCCCACCACCCTAAACAAAGATGCTACATGGTATCCTGACATCCAGAACGCCATGCTGACCAAAATTGAAACCCTTCAAAAGAAAATTGACACCAAACAAACTATGATCAACCCTCAAGTTCCTGGACCGCCCCCCCCCCCCCTCAACCGATATCTGTTGGTACACTCCTATGTTTTGCTTCTCCGATGTCTGAGGAAGAATTCAAAACCATCCTTAAAGACCTCAAAACTTCTCGCTGTAACGGCGACATCTGTCCTGCGAGCCTCATGAAAGATTGTTCAGGCTGCCTAGTCACCCTTTATAACCTTATCAACACATCCTTCTCCACTGGCATAGTCCCCACTAGCCTCAAGCATGTGTCCTCCTTATCAAAAAACCTACACTCGTTCTCCTTATCAAAAAACCTACACTCAACCCTGCTATCATACCAGCTACCGCCCAATCACAACTGTCCCCTTACTACTTAAGTCCTCGACTCAGCAGCCCATCTTCTTATCCAGCAAAACCAAATCTTGGGCATACGCCAATCCGGTTTCCGCCCAGGGCATGGGACTGAATCTGCTCTCATCGACGTAAACGTCCAGATGGCTGAAAGCAAGCCCGCCCTGCTACGTCTCCTAGATCTCTTGGCAGCCTTCTACTTAGTTGACCACAAAATACTAGGTCAGCACTGATGACACTGCCAACATCTCTGCAAATACCTCAGCCTGGATTGCTTCCTTCTTAGGGAACAGATCCATGATGGTATTCGCAGAGAATGCCAGCGCACCACCAGCTCCCCCCCCCCCACGTCATCTCCTGCAGCGTCCCGCAAGGATCTTGTGTGTCACCAACTTTGTATAAACTATTCACAAAACTACTATTCACACGCTTGGACTCCATTGGCATATCGTATACAAACTATGCCGATGACCATGGAGATATTACCCCCCCCCCCACCACCACCCCCTCTCTGGCAACTAACGGGAAGATTCCGTCTCTCAAGTTGGTCTACACCACCATTCTATCTTGGATGGCCACGCTCCGATTATGCCTAAACGATGAGAAGACGGAGCTTCTCATAGAAGGGACCCCTTCGGTGATCAAGAAATGATGCCCCCAATACTATTTTAACATTGAGTTAGTAATCTTGGTCTCCCCCGTAGTAAAAACACTTGGTGTATATCTGGATGCGTCGCTGTCGCTATCACGACAAGTGAGCGCCATTCCTTCCAATGCCGCCTATACGACCAAGCTAATCAATGCCTCTAGAACTTTCCTCTCTCCAGACAGTTTCATGACCATAGCCCGAGCCACCATAGGATCTGGACTCGACTACTGCAATTCCCTTTTTGCAGGTGCCACCGAGTGCAACATTCGCAAAATGCATGTTATTCAGAATAACTCCCTTAGAGCTGCGGTCAACATCCCCAAAGCCGATCACATCACTGCAGCGAGAAAACGTGCACACTGGCTCTCGATTCCTGAGCGGATCATTTTTAAAACCCTCTCGCACAGATGCCTATCCAAAGTTGCCCCTACCTATTTATCCAAAATAATCACCAAAGCATCTTCCGCCAGACCGACCAGAGCAGCTTACGCCCACTGTATCACCCAGCCTAAATTCAAGCAGACTAAAGCTGGAGGATATAGCTTCCCAACATTTGCTGCCAACCAGTGGAACATAGTCTTGCCCTCTCTCCGGGCTGAACAGTCTTATTGGACAGGAAAGTGCCAAAAACGTTGCTGTTCACCTTACTCTGATTCACATTGCACCAGCATGTGTTTTCTCCCTCTGTCCCCACAGGCCAGCCCCACCATCAGCTGGCAACTTCAACTTATCCAGTGCTGGGGTGAGGACAAGTGCTCCGTGGCATGTTGTGCATTTGTAAAAGTTGTATTTTCGCATCACACTGCCAGTGTGCCTGCTCCCCCTTCCCTTTGTCTCGTTTGCTTCCTTGTTTGTTGGTGCTCCCTCCCACTGCTTTCCCATTAGTTGGTGGCTCCTTTAAATCGGGCACCCCCTGCCGTGGCAGCTCCCGCGGCCAAGGACCAGGAGGCTAAGAACCGCTCCAGTGGCATCTGCTGGCGTCCGCCGTGGTAGCACCTAGCCTGCAGCTGTCTACCCGCTGCGACTGATCAGGTAAGTCTTTTTTTCCCCCCCTTTTGGGAAAGTCGAATCTGGGTGTGTTGTATTGTGCTGTGCTCTAATACTTAGCTCACAACTTGGTGCACACAACTTGGCCACGCCTGCTCTGTCGCATCGCAGGCCCCCGTGTCCTGTTCTGTCCCCCCCCCTGTATTTCCCTGCCTTCCTCTCGCATCTCGGCCCTTCCCTCTTCGCTCTATTATGTACCACTCTGACACTGTCTCGTGCGCCACTGTTTTTCTGGCATTACTTTGCATTGCCTGCATTCTTCTTCTAGGTTCCTGTTGTGTTCTGTGCCTTCACTGTATTGACTTTGTGTTTGCTCTCTACAGTTCTTGATATTGGTTGCTATCCACGGTTTGTGGCATCACATTGCAATTGCCTGCATTCTTTACTTCCATGTTCCCTGTTTTGCTTTGTGCTTTGCCTTGGTTCTGCACTGCATTTGATTTGTAGGTTTGTTCTGGTTTGCTGGTCCCCCATCCTTTTTGTCCCCCCCCCCTCTCACCCTCTGTCTGCCCCCCACAACTTTATTTGGATGTACTGCCTCACCAAGACTTGGGTCACAGCAAGCTCTGGCACAGGTTTTGTCACTTTATTATTTTTATTATTATTATTATTTATATGCTTGTAGAGCGCCCACAGACATCAGGGCTCGTTAATGTGAAACATACAACAGAGACAGACAGTGGCAGCAGTGGTTTAAGGAATTTTACTAGGTTCAGAGTAGACTCATTTAAACAGATGAGTTTTAAGGTGCTTCCTGAAAGTCAGGTAATTGTTTTCAAGGTAGAGAGAGAGAGGGGTATTTTATTCCAGTGTTGTGCTGCCTCCACTGGAAACGCTCGGCCTAAGCCCATTACTCTACTTAACGGGGGTGATTTTAACCTGCCTTGTGTTTTGGTCTCAGTGACTGACCGAATCGGAGTATATGGTGTAGAGCTATACAGGCATCTGTGCACTATGGTCAGGGATTTGAATAATATCCTGTCTTTAGCCAGTGCAGAGCTTTCCTTCCTTCAGATACAGACTCTCTTTTCTTAATCCCTTTGATGGTACGTACAGTGCTGTTCTCCATGACCTGGCATCTCTCTATCCCCTTCTTTGTGGCCCCAAGCAATAAAGTGTTGCCATAATCCAGGCGGGACAGGATGATGGCCCTCGCAACGGTAGCCGTATTCCTCTAATTTAGAAACAGTCGAATGGCTCTCAGTAAGTGTAGGTAATGGGCATTATTTTTATGTAGGAAATTAACCTATGCCTCAGCCCCCACGGATGCCTCTACCATCCTCCCGAGGGTTTTAACCTGAGCCATTACTGGGATCCGTGTGTCTTAAATGTCAAAGGCTTCATATTCTGCACCCAACTTAGCTCGAGCTTCCCGATGGCTACAAGATCCTCTCCGAACCCAGAACCAACTGTCCGGGTGGAGGTTTAGCCTTGATTTTCCCAGAGTGTTTCCCTTCTATCGTTCCAATGCACCACTACCCTTCCTTTTTGAATGCCTGGTCTGCAGGCTGGAATGCCTTTCTACAGGCCCTCTATCTCTCACTGTGGCCACCATCTACAGACTACCTAGCCAGGTCGCCCTCTTCCTCTTTTGGGCTGACCTCTCCTCCTCGCTCCTTGCCTATACCTCTCAACTTCTCCTTCTGGACTCCTTCGCAACCTCTGAGATTCTCGCTCCATTCTTCCCTCTGGCCCGACTCACTCTGCAGGACACACCCTGGATGTTCTGATCTCCTCCAGACCTCCCGTTCTCTAACCCTCTCACCACACCTCTCTTGGAGTGATCACTTTCTCCTTTTTTCCCACCTCTATTCCCAGCAGGTGAAGCCGACTTCAGCACTGCACCTACCTTCTCGGTCATCTGACCCATGAAGCTTGTGTCATTTGAGGCTTTCAATGCTACTTTCTCTCCTCCTGCACCTTTGGCTGATTCACACCCTGCCACCGCCTTCTCTAATCTTCATCTCCCTATCTATAACACTCTATGTCCTTGCCCCTGTAATGAGGATCCGCTTGAAGGCCCAATCCAAGTGCAACTCTTGGTTCGATTCAGACCTCAGAGCTGTTAAACGCAAGTGTAGGGTGTATGGAGAGGAGGTGGAGGGCATCTGGCGCACCCCCTGATGAACTGGCCTGCCGACTGCTCCAAAGGCAGTACAGACTCTCTTCTCTTTAAGAAGAGAGCCTACATCCAAGCCTGCATCTCAGCCGCAGTTTTCAAAATCTGCAAGGAGCTGGCCAATCAGGCTGCAGTCTCTAAATCTCCTGTTCCCTCCCAGGCCTTCTGCCTGGCGTTGGCCTCTCATTTCACTGTTAAAACTCAGGACCTCCTGTCCACCCTCTCTTCCTCTACCACCTCTTCCTCCTTCTCTAACACTCATGGCACGTCTGAGGCCGTCTCCCCTCCTAGTTTCTCCTCCTTTCCCCTGTTCATCCTACTGGGGAGAACTACCAAGTATCCAAGGGGGATACTGGATGTTCACGGACTTGGAGGGTCCAACACCCCCCGCCCCACCCCTCAAGAATACACAGAGGACTCGGTCAACAGCAAGTTCAAACTGCGGTTTATTACAGCAAAAACCAACAGGGATTGATACAAGAACTCAGAAAAAATTCCAGCATGTCACACAGTAAATGGCGCGCAGGCCACTTTTGTCAAAAATACGTCACTGCTCTGTCATTGGCTGGGCCTCTCTCCAAAAACCTATTGCGGCGTGGGCTTGGCCGGCAGGAGCATAATAACCTATGTAATAACCTTCTCCTCCTCCTTCCTTTGTTCCCTATCCTCCCTCTCCAACTTCTCTTCTCTCCTCCTCTCCCTGTCCTCTCGTTCTAATTTCTCCTCCCGTTCCTTCTCCCTCCTGTCTGCCTCACCCATTATCTCAGCCCAGTCCGATGCCTGGCTGCTTCCCTTCAAACCTTCCATTGCCCTGGCCGCTCCTTCTGCCTTCCTGTCGGTTTTCCGTTCCAACTTCAGGAGTATCTGTCCTCCTATCCACTTGTTTGTGGCTGTGCTCCCAAACACCTCCTTCGTGCCCTTCTGTACCTCGCTGCTTCTCTCTCGTTCAATAGCTGACTGCACTATGCTTTTCAGCCCCTCCTTCTTATACGGTGGTGGCTTGTATGCCGGATTTGAATACCCCTCTGCTGCTCTTAATTCTTGTATTGGGTACATCCCTTGCTTATAGTCTGTGTCATCGGATACAACACTTGGATGGACATGGGAGGTGTGGAGGGATGAGCCCCTGACTTAGCATCCACTGACGCTTCGCTGCGTCGTCCTCTCGCTGCCTGGAACATGCGCCACAATTCAAATATGGGCATGTGTTTATTTTTTTATTTTTTTAATACTTTTTCCCTTTATAGGTGCCCTGTATGCGTGTCAGTAGTGATTGCTGCAGTCTTTGGAGAAACATCCAGAAGGTGGCCGCCGTTTAACTTACCCTGTGTACTTTTGGACCATTCTATGCTATATTTACAATCTTCTTCCTATAGGGCGGGAGTGTCTTACACAAGTGCTGAAGGGGCAAGTCTTCCCTCCCCCCCCCAACCTACGCACTTCCCCTGATGCATCTTTCATGCCTATACCTAACCTCAAGTCGATGGCTTAAACAATCCACTGTTCAGGGAGGAAGGTACAATATAATGACAATACTTTTCAGTTTCTACGAGCCTCTCTGGCTCTACAACTTATCAGGCGTGTTCCGCACACCTCCTCTCCTTCACACCAACTGCATCCTCAGGCACACCCACAATCTTGCGCATGCACCTTCCGGGCACCGCCACTTGTTCACCATGTCTCCCAATATTCCAACAACTAGCTGCTCGCTGTCTCAAGCTCTTTGTCCCATGTGGTCACCAATTTACTGTTGGCAAGATTGTGTGCAGTATACTTTGGAAGACTACAGCAACCTTGATCTCCTGGCAATTGGAACCCAACCTTTGGTATAGGTCTGTACTACACAGGTTGGTAGTGTGGCTGAGAAGCCAGACTTATCTCAAGAGGGGTCAATGTGAGCACTAGGGTTATAACACAGTTTCACAGTGACAGTTATTCAAATATACACTTACACTCAAGGTTTCCTTGATAAAACAATTTATTAATTTAACAGTCGGTTATATAAGCCTTCTTCAGAAGGGAGCAAGATATGTAACAATCGTAATACACTTCAAAACGGACTCTTTCTCTAAATCAGATGATACCCATTGGGGATGTCACACAGACACTTCCTACACCCTCAGGTGACTTAAATAGCTAGGACATTGTGGACATTGATTTATCATTGGTACATTTATAGCAATACTGAGTTTGGGTCCAAAGGGTTAAATAGGGGAATAAAACAAAGGTTAACAAATCATTCATAAACTGGTAAGTACTTTTAAAACCCTCCACTGCAAAGTAAATTAACCCTTTCCTGGGGGAAAGACAAAAGCACAAACAGGAAGAAGAGTCATGGATCCAGGACCGTCTATGTTAGTTGAACAAAGTTAAGGGGAGCTGAAGATCTTCTTTGCAGGCAAGTAAAGGTCTTGCACAATGTTTTTAGAAATGTTTGTAGAAATAAGATTCACTTGAAGGCCACAAGCTGGGAGGCTTGTGAGGGGGCAAAGATGCAAGCAACTCTGCAAGGTTAACCAAGACAAGTCTCAACTGAGAACAAGTAAGGCTACACCAAAAGAGGCAAGTTCTCTTAGACTTTACAGTACCCTTTGGTTAGAAGAAATGGTTCCAGCTGGCTTCTGTTTCTGTGCCTAAGTTGTGGGGACAAGAGGGAGGACTTCTGGGAACTCCTGCAACACAATGGGACGGTCGGCGGCAGCAACAGCAAACTTCAATTAAGCTGCACTTTGGTGTTAAAGCTCCTCATGTCTGACAGCAAATAGCAACACTATGGTTCTTGGACACCACTTCAGACTTTCCTCGCATCTGGGGTCCAGCACTCTGTTGGTCCGTCCTGCTTCAGGGAAGTCGGGGGGGGGAATCTTCCTGGTGCTCGAGCCCGACTTAAAAGTGATCCACTCTATTTGGTGTTCCTCGCCCTGGCACTTTGGTTCCAGCAGCAGTGGAAGTACAGCCAGCTTCGAGAGGATATCCAAATGAGTTCACTTTGGAGTTGATTGGTCCCACCAACTGAAGGAGAGAAGTCGTCCTTGCAGGTCTTCTCTAGTTTAAACAAATTTGTAGCTTTAGCAAGGCTTCACTGGGTGAATCAACGGCCCAGGAGTTGCAACAGGTGTCTCTTCCAAGTTATTCTTCGGATTCCTTCATCCAGTGGTCGAATCTGCCTTTCAGGCCAAAAATGTTTAAATTCCTTCTCTTGGTGAAACTATTGTTTCCAAGAGCAGTGAAGTGAAATTCACTTTACTTACATTTTGTAACTTTCTAGACCCAGCACACACTATCTTACAATAGGGTGCTGGAGGGGTTACTTAGTATCTAGTTTCTCATGTAACATTTTTTTATGTTAAGCTTTCTACAATTAATGGCTGGTGGCAGTGGTTTACTTTTTACTACCATTGTATGCTTTTACCGCAGGCTGCGTTTGCAACTGCAGTAAAGCACCCACGGGTGCCCATTTTGTCAAACTGGCCCCAATCTTCTTTTTTCGCCATTTTTGATTGGAAAGGTCCTTCTTGAGATTTACTCTGCGCGCCAAACCAGGTTTGGTCCTTTTGTTCGTTTTTGTCTTTTGGCGGGATTCACGAGTGAAGCCCGCCTCTGGCTCCAGTATGTCTGGCAGGGGCAGGAAATGAGGGAGGTGCCCGACAACTCCCTGTGCTTAATCCCCTTAGTTACAGGAATGCACCCAAAGGTGATTGGCCAGCTGGCTGTCCGGCAAGAACTGCCACCCTGCTGTGATTGAGAGCTGGGCTAGAATGAATGGGGGAAACCTGCATAAAAGGTGAGGCTTTTTGGCTTGGAAGGCAGAGTTGACCACTGGACGAAGGAATCCGAAGAATAACTTGGAAGAGGCGCCTGCTGCAACTCCTGGACCGTTGGCTTACCCGGTGAAGCCCTGCTGCTGTGCTGACGCTCTGACTTCACCTGGATTAGAGAAGCCCTGCAAGGACGACGTCTCCCTTGAGTTGATGGGACCATTCAACTCCAAAGTAAGCCCGTCTGGACATCCTCTCAGAGCTTGCTGTACTCTGCTCCTGCTTTTGGAACCGAAGTGCCAGGGAGAGGAACACCAGAGTGTGCGTTGCTTTTAAGTCTGACCAGAGTGCCAGAAAGATCCTCTGGCCTTCCCAGAAGCAGGACGACCAAGCCTGAGCCACCTCAACAGAATGCTGGACCCCAGATGCGAGGAGTGTTATCTGAAAACCGCCTTCTTGCTATTTGCTGTCAGACACGAGGAGCTAAAACTCCAAAGAACCGCTGAATTGAAGTTTGCCCATTGCTGCCACTGACCTTCCCATTACAGAGCAGGAGTCCCCAGACTTCCTCCCTCTTGTCGCCACCACTGGGGATCAGGAACAGGATCTGCAGAGCTGTATAGGAACAGAAGCCAGATGGAACCATTACTTCTAACCAGAGGTACTGTAAAGTCTAGGAGAACTTACCTCTTATTGTGTAGCCGTGCTTGCTCTCAGTTGAGACCTGCTTTGGTTACCTTGCAGAGTTGCTATAGCTTTGCCCCACACAAGCCTCCCAGCTTGTGGCCCTTCAAGTGTTCTATTTTCTACAAACATCTCTAAAAACATTGTGCACGACCTTTTTACCTACCTACAAAGATGATCTTCAGCTCTCCTAGACATTGTGCAATTAACATTGGCTGTCCTGGCTCCAAGTGACTCTTCTTACCTTTGACTCTGGGCTTTCTTTTCCCCAGCAAAGGGTTAAACCTATTTGACATTGGAAGGTTTCAAAAAGTACTTGCCTGTTTGTAAATGTACCAGTGATAAATCAATGTCAGTGTCCTAGCTATTTAAGTCACCTGAGGGTGTAGGACGTGTCTGTGTGCCACACCCAATGGGTATCATCTGATTTAGTGTGTTTTAGAAGTGTTATTGCTATTGCTCCCTTCCGAAGAAGGGTTATACAACTGACTGTGGAGGGAAGTCTCCTTTATGAACTGAGGGGTCCGAGCCCGGCAGAGGGAGACCTTTGTGAGTGAACCAAGCACCAGCGATAGTGGTCCGGCACCACGTGGGCGCTCATTCGAAGGTCTCTAGCTGAACCGAAGGGGTCTAGAATTACTTTTTGTTGAAATATGAACTGTTGCAAATGTGAACCAGATGGAGGGATAACCAGAGAAAACTAGGGGAAGGTAACCCGTTTTCTGATGCAATTTTGAAAAATGAACTGTGTAAAGTGTGAACCCGACTGAGGGAATTGTGGCGTTTTATCTCACGCACTTTACTGTTTAATAAACACCCTTGAACTGTGATCACTTGTCTGTCTTACTTTGATACCGTGCCTTCCTTACAGTATATAGAAATAAATGATTTAATATAACAAGCTTTTACTTGGAGCCGTGTGTTAACTAATTTCATTGCACTACTCTACAGCTCACATTCCCCTCCTAAGATAAGCCTGGCTGCTCAGCCACTCTACAGAATTGTGTAGTGTTAGGCAGAAACCTGTGCAGTTCTCTCTGGGACCACTGCAAAAGATTTAAGACTACAGGTGTTTGGCAGTAAACCCACTTGATGGCAGTCTGTACCACACAGATTCACTTGGTAGCTGTGGCTGAGCAGTCAGCCGCCCCTCAAGAAGAGTTAGGCAGTATACAGAGTATTCACAATAGGTCAAAAGAACACAGTAGAACAAGCAAACACTGACCAGAGCTTGGTGTAAAAGAGATATAATTATTTAAAACCACATCTAATAAAACACACAGGCACTAATATTAAGCAGTTCAAAAACACGGTCACTAAAAGATATACACTCCCTTAAAAGAATATTAGACAAGTCTTAAGTAAAGCCCCACTTATTTTCAGACAGCGGTGAGCGCTTAATGCAGATGGCACTCTAATAATTCTGTTTAAAAGGCAGAGTATACATTGAAACAGATCCCAACACTTTCACAAGAACACAGCAAGAGAGGAAGGCAGAATCAAACCGTGAAGTTACAGTTCAGAAAGCCGGATCCACTTTAAGAGGATCAGAGCGAAATGTGTCCAAGGTCACACGGTTGAAAAGTGCTCAAAAATCTCGAAAAGGTTCAGAAAGCGTTGGACCAAAAAGAAAGGGACCAGTTAGATGTTCAAGGCGGCCAGCACAGTCCAGAAGGTTAAAGGATTGTTATCACCTTGTGGCAATCTTTAGAAAGGGCCTGGCGGACACGGTACCTTAAAGTGGTGAGAATACTCCAGCGGGGGCAGTTGTTCCTGGCAGCGGATGCAAGTCGGTGCTTCGTCCGGGGGAAGAGGATCTCATCGGGGAGGAAGACAGGAGTCCGTTGCACTGCCAGGGAAGAAACCAGCCGCGGAGTTTTCAGTTAAAAGGAGCGGTCCTTTTATTCACAGTCCATTGGTAAATGGCTATCTGGTTGCCGGGGTGCTTGGCACGGGCAATTCGACCACAAGACGTCCTGGGATGCAAGGAAAAGAAGGTAAACTGGTTGTGCCCACCAGTCAGGGGAAGAAGACTCTCCAGCCGGGAGATCTTCTCTGTCGTCGGGAAGTGGTGAGTCGGTTCCGCAGGGCTCCACCGGTGGTGTCGTCGTAGCAGGTCGGCTCAGCTTCTCCCTCGTCGGATTCTCAGGTCCTGTGGCGACTTCTGAAGTTCCAGTCCCAAAAGCCCTGCTTTTATGCAGCACACCCCCATTCACTCAGCCTAGCTGTCAATCAAACATGCTAAGTGGTGAGCCGGCCGGCTCACCACTTAGACCAATCACACAAGAGTGCGACTTGAGTTACCAAGGTAACTCGGTCCAGGGTGCCTAAACCCCCTCCCACACCCCCTGTGGTACCCAGACAGAGTGGCACCACTTTTGGAGGCTTCTGTGGAGAAACCCGCCAAAAAGGGGAACAAAGGGCTCGACGTGGGTTGGAGTCACAGAAGAGAACACAAACGCCATTTTAGAATAGAGTTCTGGCAAAAAAATACCAACCGGCGAATTAATATTAAATAAATAAACCAGTGGTATGTTCGAGGTTATGAGAATTAAATAATTAAAGTTGGTAGCCTCGAACAATGGGAAAATTCCATAGAGATATATTCGCGGTCGAATATAAAAAGTAGTATCCACTGCCGCTAGCTAAAACTCGATCAGGGGGGACGGAGACGTGCCCACTTGACTAACAGACCCCGGGGAAATCGAATTGCCCCCACCAGTACGTCCACAATATGATGGTTTGTACTGGTTTCTGTTCATAATTTGGGACTAGTAAAGCCAATGGTGACTTTACATGCCCTGGGAGACAGTAGTCCGTCCCAGGGTATGGAGTCTATGGTGGGGTGTCACTATGACACCCCTGTGTCACTGCACGGAAGGTGCTGCGTAACACACATAGTAAAAACACATGAGACCCTATGGAGTAAAAGACCCCATAGCCCATAAAACACATTAACAGTCAAATGAACCCCTCAAATCATGTGTGAAGAAAAGAGACTCTCTCTTGGCAGGAGAAAAAAACAAACTCCAGAAATCTAGCAAAGCTGCTGGGGGACTCACTAGGTTAGGAAATTCAGCCTAAACAGAGAATTCTCCCTAACATGTAGTAGTACAGGCCTATATAAATCATTATCTTACAGACCTTATCTCTTGGTATTGGGCCCCTAATACCAAGAGATAAGGCTTGTGAAGTCCCACATCAGTTGGACGTTACAAAATCATACCGAATGGGTACAAGCAAATCATTCCATTGCTTTACTGTAAAAGAGTCACATGGGCCGGCGATACTCAAGATTTGACTCAGTCGATTGCTTAAGAACATTGCAGTGTTGCACAGCCCCTTCGAGAATGTGTCCATCGTATATAATGGGCACAGTGGCGCTATGCTTCTAAATTTCAATAAGTTGCCCAGACAGCTGCATGCCGGTGCACAGACGCCCGCTGGCATAGATTTCTTTTGTGTGAGAATTGTTGATGTGTGAAGCGTGTGCGACTTTCGCAGCATCTTCAATATTCCTTAATTCTGAAGCAGGGTGCCAAGAGTCACAGTTTTGACTGGCATGAAGGCTGGCCAGGTTTTGTGTGTGGTAAACTGTTTTGAGCCACTGTGTGGTATGGCGTGCGCTGCAGTCTCTGAATGGTTGAAATGCTGTGATGAATGTGCCCTTTGATTCCCGCCTTCCTGCTTCTGGTGGCACAGGGCGCTTTGGGCTTGGATGAACAATCGCAGTAAATTTGCTTTTACTTTACCAAAGCTCCAAATTAGATTTGCTGTTTCTGCGCACAGAGAATGGTTGCAGATATTGGCCATCCAAGCTTTCATTAAGGGAGAAAAAAATGCTTCTCTAACCAACAGATACTCTTCTCCTCCCCACCCACCCCCATCTATTTGTTGCTTACGGCATGATCATTGGTTTCACCTAAGTCATTGAACACCAGCCAACAAAAAAACAGTAAAAACACAGCGTCACTCTAAGTGGCATCCATTAATGCAAATCGTTCAGTTGCTGGACAATTAAAGGAGAGCCTCGACCACACCACCACCCAACCACATCCTCTTTTTCACCTTGTTCAAGCTGAGGAAGATTGTTTATAGTATATGCATTATTTTGAGATTTGTGGAATGTGAAAAGTGTACAGGAACAGGTACTCTGTTCTCAAGTTAAGTTCAAGGTCAAAGCACCCCTAAAAGGGTTCTCTAAAGCTGCCCCCCATAAAAAGTGAACCGTCTGGCATTCAAAAACTAATGTTTGATTGTAATTCTTTCAAATATGTTTTCACTGCTGGAAGTTGTGCGTTTCTTTTTCAGTTCACAGTAGGGCGAAGTTGTGGCAACAGCTGGCCGCATGTGACGGTGTACTAATTCCCCCGTGACTTGTGCTGTCAATCTACTTTTAGTTTATGTTCAACACTTTGGGGAAATCGCTACATGATTTAATAAATACAAATGTAAGTTTCAGGGACTCTGACAGATTATTGCATGTTCTAGTTATACTTATGTCCCATTCTCTGTATAGGTTGATGAGGTTCCGGCAGGTTTTTTATTGCCCCTTCAATGCAGTTTGTTTTTTTCCAACCATTGCACCTCAACAGTTAATTGAAGGTAGTTTGCCTGTAACCTTTATAACTTATGTATTGTATGCTTACCAGGGTTAGTTGTGATCACCATGTCATTAATTAAAAAAGATCCTTTATCATCGTTTATGACTATCTGGGGTGAATACTTTTTATGATGGTATTTTGACTTTTTTTTTCTGATGGCACCTGTTCATTCCCGTTCAATGTTCTAGAGCTTGGAGCTATTTTCTTGCTTTTCCAGATTTTTCAACAGCCTTGTGTAACTGAGGACTGGCACGGTAGCGGGAGTTTTCTGACCTGGGCGTGAAAGTAGTGCAGTTAGTTAATTTTCTCTTTTATTCCCTTTTCAAACCTTTTTATGCTCCAGCCCCCTTGAGTATAAACATAGGTTCCCGGCCCCTGACAAGCCACAAATGCTTGTAGGTTCTTTTAAATGCTTGCATTTTCTATTAAGAGTCACAATTTTGTTTTAAAGAGCTTTGCGCGCCCTCCTGGGGCATCATTCAGTTTGAAGACCAATGTCTTAATGCACCCTAGCCGTTTAGCATAAAGAGGCCCCCTTTTTGTGGGTGGGGCGATTTCCTTCCCTTCCCCAGTTCCATACAATGACTGTTCTAGGGGGATAAATGCTCCTACTGTCTGGACCTCTCTGGCTTTAACGCTGCTGCTGCTCCAGTGCCTCCACAATGTTGCCTATGAATCAGTCCATGCCTTCCTCAGATAGGTACACCCGACCCTTGAATAATGTGGCTTATCTACGTGTATTGGGCTGTGGCGCATGATTGAGAAACCATGCTGCTGCAAAATTTACCCATGGCTTGGTTTGATCTTTTGCAGGTTTTTTTTCCACTGCTCATGAGTGCTGCACTATTTCGGCTGTAGTGCATAATTTATGGCACAGTAGTGATGCTTATTGGGGCCTGAGGGCGGGGGCTTCTGTTGACCCTTCTAAAGGCTATTGCCTGGCTCATATTTGCAAAAGCCTGCCCGCGAAGGTGTAATATTTACTTTATGTTCTCCCAGTAAAGATTACTTTGGTTGTGGGTTCTATCCATGAATACCCTTCTTTTTCCGGTCCCTATAATTTCTTGTACATGTTGATGTCTGCAAGCTGGTACTCTCTATGGTTGACATTTACATTTGAAACTGGTGCATGTCTTTTCAAGGACACACACAATGACTGCAGCATTTTAGGTACAAGAGCTCTGCAGTTAAGAACGTATTGCCTCTCCAGAATACCCACCTCTGGTTTTTATTAGTGAGCAGATATAACTAGTTGAAGCCATAATGGGTGAAAGCCTTGGAGGAAGTTACCAGTGCTTCACTCGTAAATAGGGACACTTCAGGCACGGACGACCATAGCAAGTCCACTATAAATTAATGGTTTTGGGTACAGACAAGTTTCAGAAATACTTGGAGCATACCAAATGTGTTTATTTCTTTTTTCCCCTCCTCCTAGGCAATAATTCAAATCATGGAACTTTTTTATGTGTTTTTCTTTGATTCCGACAATTCTATGTATTTGAAAGGATGGGGAATTTGAGCCATTGACCATTCCTGTTGAAGTTAATTGTAAATGGCTGATAGAGGATCTTGATGAAAGTAGAAAAATACGTCAAGAAAAGGATTTCAAAGCAGTAGTGCTTTTCCAGTCAGCAAGTAAGCAATGTATTTTATTTGTCCATCTATTTGCTGTTTGGCAGGGAGGAGGGTACAGATGACGTCGCTATGTGGAGGCATTCCCTTTTTTCCCCACACATACAGATACTGCACAATTCCCACCACTCGTTTACAGCATCTTTATCCTCTAGACTAATTGGCCTACATGATTTCTCTTATACTATTGGGCATTTGTAGAGCGCCTTGGTAGGATCTCAAAGCGCTATGGATTGAACACCCTCGGGGACTGTAGTCCAGGTCAGAGTATTTGTGCAGCTAGACAGAGTTGTGGGAAGCTGCATGGGGAGGGGGGGAGAAGCACCAACGAGTGCAAGAACAAGAAAAAATGAAACCAGGGGGGTGGATGGGATTGTGCTTAAGGGGAGTCACTTCCAGTGTACAGCTCAAGCAAAACGTCTATTGTTATTGAGTCACATTTTGAAGTTCTACGTTGCCTTTTTCATACCCGCATCCAAGAAACAGTGTAAGACACAGAAAACATTTGAAGAAATGATTAAAACTTAGTGTGTTGATGCATGGGACTAATTGAGGCTTTAAAAAGAAAGACAGAGGAGTAAAAGCAGCTACTGGTGGAATCTGGCAATTGGGGAAGCGCTGGAAGAGTGTTGCGTGAAATACAAGACGCAGTGAAAGAAACTAAAGCAAACTTAAGTTGTAAAAGCTGATGGGTGGTAACAGCCTATTCCTAAACTTAGAAATGGCTGTTCAGTTAGTTTTTCCAGCTTGTGTGACCCTAAGTCTTTTGGCAGGGATGGCTAGTTTTCTTCATTCCTCCTACTTTTCTTCCTCAGAACCTGCCTCTGTTACTTCACCTGGACAATTGAAAGACACAGCAATAAATCGGCAGATGTCTCTGTAATGTTGCAGTTCCCAAAGATGTCGCTGTGCAACAGCTACAAAATATTGGCGTATCAAGTAGTGGTCAATTGTCTGCTAAAAAGGTTTTGTCAGACAGATCTAATGTGACACGCTAAACTCCATCACCACTTCTTCTCAACAGTGTGTCCGTGTTACAGTATGACGGTCATATGACATTGTGGGGTGGAGTTGTAGCTTTGTACACTAAATCGGCAAACTTAGTTGACGACATTTGAGTGCTCTAGCATAGGAGGCACAGATGGAAAGTGATGGCTGCAAATTCCCTAGAGGTTTTCAAGTCCACTGGCCATAGGTTTAACCTTCTAGTAATATCACCCATACTTGTTCTAATAGTTCCTGTTGTGTTGGGACATTTTGGTGAAGTGCAATTCAATAAGGAGCAGATTATTATGTAATCTGTTTTTTTACATTCAATGAAATTGTTCGTTTTTGAATCGCATGGAATTTTTGTTTGGTTCTCACTTATATGGTGTATATAATATGAGTTGAAAGAAATAAGCTTTTGTTAATGCTGTCTGGCATTCATTTGTTTTATGCAATATCATTTAAAATATTAAGTAATAGCAAGGGATTTTTTTCCCATTGGAGTGTCCTGGTTTTCCTTTATTAATTCAAGGAACCCTTTCTTTTTTTTTATTTTAATCTAGCTGTTTATATCCCCTTAGCCAGGGATATATTTACCAGGAAGACCGGAGAATTTGTATTTATCACCTCCACTATTCATAAAATTGACAGTGCGTTCCCACCCCCAAACTTTGTACTAACTTAACACATCAAGTAGAGATAGAGGCAGTGAAATAGTTGCTATTGGCAACACCTAAATGCCATGCAGATAAGATCTTTGTAGTAAGTCTTTTACTAAAAATCGTAACAACTTTTTCAAATTTGAAGATCACCATTTCATACAGTTGAGGTTGCCCCTCTGCAAGAAAGAACACAACATGATCACCTGTTCAGTGGGAATGTACCAGTCCGCAGCCACATGTTTTAGGTCACTGTACCTTTCTCAAAGGAGGACTTCCATTTGCTTATCAGTCTTTGACCCGCCCACGTGAGCCTTCCAGCACCAAAATGCTTGGCAATCCTTCTTTGAACAAATAGCAGGAACATTGATGGGGGCCTCCATGGCTCCCACTTATGCAAATACTTGCATGACTTTTTTTGGAAGAAGAAAATATTTTCAACAGCTGGTGGACTCAATACTTAAAATGTTGTTATCGTTGCATAGACAACATTTTTGGAATCTGGACTGGACCATTAGATCAATTTCAAGAGTTCTATGACTAAATCAATCAGATTATTCCAAGGTCAAATTTACTGGCAAACACGGTTCAACATCACTTGAATTTTTAGATGTGGTATTTTATGTCGAAGATGGCTCTCTAAATGAAACCGTTTACAATAAACCTATGGACAAAATATAATTTGACTTGCAACAAGTTTCCATCATAAAACGACAATAGATAATCCTTTCAATCAGTTCTTAAGATACAAAAAATATTATCTCTGATAATCAACAATACATAGACATTTTGTGAATTGACTAACACATTTTTCAAAAGAGGTTACTCAAAGAGAGAGAAGCGTCCCAGAAAGTGAATGAGGTAACAAGATCATCCTGTCTAACAACTAAAAAGACAGAAACCAAATCTGGATTAGTATATGTGACCACTTTGTGTCAAAGTCTGCAAATTAAGAGAATTTTGAAGACTAATTGGAAAATATTACTTTTGGATCCTATGATTGCACACATGTTTCCGGGAGGCTGACTTTTGCATACAAGTAAAGTCAATCCATTCGAGACTTGATTGTAAGAGCAAACGTGAATGCACCCAAGTACAGTTAAGCCGTTTAAATGATCTTCAGCATGTAATAATTACCAGTATTATAACAGCATTATTAAAGGAAATGAGATTAATCACCCATATACAGGTAAAGCGTTTTCTTTACATCGCACCACGACTTGTGACTTGACCAAAGGCGTTTATGGCATTAGGTGCCCATGTGGCGTCTTCTATGTGGGGAAGGCCAGGACGCGTTGGATGGAAAACAATTAAGAACCAGATCCGACAAATCTCCAGTATCATAACACTTTTCCAGCTACACCATTCAATTTCTCAAATGCATGTTGCCATATTAGACCACATTAAACTTCTGAGACAAGGGGTTGTCCTTGTCAGATTATTACTTCAAAAAGAGAGTGTGGATGAAATGTTTAGAAAGCTTGTCACCACGAGGAATGATGAACACTGAATTTGATCATGGTTATCTTTGAGTCATGCACAGTAGCAATTATGTTACCTCGAATATGATCATGTTGGCTTCGGTTAGGTAAAATATATACTTCTGCTTCAATTTAAACAAAATGCTAACAAACTAATGTATGATGTGTCTAATGTTGAATTCACACTGTAAGATGACACTATTGACTCATTCACTGATGCTTCATCCACTGTTTTAAGATTATCGTAACATTTGACCCTTCTATTGAAGGATCCATTAGACTGTTATTTGCAGTCCAGTGTGGAAATATGGAATGTCCAATCAGTTTATGAACTTTTGATTGATTTGTTAGTCCAGGACATATGTATAAGTAGACTTGGGTATAAGTACTCAGTTTCGAAAGTATAGTATGCTGAAATATCAGTCAGATTATCATGTTGTACTAGTCTGTGGTTAACCTGTTCTTGTCCTAATGTTCAATTTAATAACCAACTTCATAGTACTCTGAGTAATAAGGACTTTAGGCATATGTATTAAAATGTGTATTATGCATCAGAAATGACAAGGAAACAGTTATGCTATGCATGCATTTGTGATATGTGATTGATACACAATTGAAATATTTTCCATTCATTTTTGAGTGAAATATTGAGATCTAGAAGTGAGTTTTGACACGCCAATGACAGGATGATATAGCTTCTGTTTTAAGTATCTCGTAAGCATTAATATCGTGAGTATGGGTAAGCATACTCCTTACTAGTTTCCTTTTACATTGTCAAAGCCACGATTACAGAGGCTCCACATTAACATTTTAAAGTGGTTTTGAAATGTGCATCTGCAACACACATTCAAGTCCAACAAAGACTTATGTATAAGATGCTGAAGAACTTACTAGGTCATTTAAACAGTGGTCATGTGCTCGCAGAGGTGTGGGGGGGAGGAGCTGATGGCTCCGACAGGGGCTACTCTGTATTCTTCCCTTGACAGTGAAGAAGAAACCAATAATCCCATAGTTTCTAACGGCCTCCTGCCATTATTCAGAACCCTTTAAATATGAGGTCTTCAAACCTACTGCTGTCAAACATCTTAAGCAGAACTTTATTCATCCTGCATGTATCTAACCCCCTTTAAAATTCCTATGACATCAAATGTTTTTTAATTGTTGTGCAGAGAAAAATGTGACACAACAGAACTTTAAACACTATGGCAATCCTTTGGCCTTCAATTCCTAGAAAACTAAGTACTCGGACGAAGAAGAGGGGTAAAGAGTCAATGAAGATCAACAGTGATGCCAATACTAAAATTCCCTTTAGTTGTCCATTCAACTGCACAGGATATTTAAATCTGGGATACACCTGCAGACAGAGCAAGGAGAAGGTGAAGGAGAAGCCAAATTTGGCTGCAGTGTGTGCAGAGCAGGAAGTGGAACCGCAGCGAGAGGTGGACATGTGGGAGTGCACAAGGCTGAAGGAGAAACTTTCTTCTGGACTGCTATTCATCACCCCCAATTTACCAGTGTGGTGAGAGACCTGAATGAGGTTATCGGGCTCCAGAGAAGGGCAGCATAGGTGTCAGCAACTGCAGACAGGTTGTCCACAATGCAGACAAGCTAGAAAGCAGCAACCGTATCCGCGAGAGACCACGAAGCTGGCAGAGGACTGGGTCTGACCAGCTGCAAACGTCTTACCTGAAGCAAAACTCTGCCACTACAGTGAACCACAAGTTGGAGACACCAGGCAATACCAATGAGTTGGCCCTTTGATAGTGACCCCTTGGCGTTGTGACGGGTGCATGGACCATTAAGTAAACGTTTTGAATACCGACCATATAGTTACAGAAAGGCAAACCTGTTGCAATTCTCCTAATAAGAGACGTCAGTTGGGGGGAAATCTGAAACCATCATTGCAATAAGTCGCAAGACATTACAGAGAGAACAAGAGGGCAAACGGGGCATTTCTCCTGATCAGAGATTTCGGAGGAGGGGGGGGCATGGGACCAGCATTACCCTGAGCCAAAAGATATTGAAAGAAACAGAGGCACAAGTTGTATGCTTCACCTGCCATGAGAGGTCAGTTGGGGAAACCTGGAACACGCATTGCCAAGATACATTGTAAAAGAGGTTGACAGAGCTTGACCAAACTCTTGTATAGGGAATGTCATTTTCAGGGGGTGGGGTGACAAACTTCTGGGGGCACCAGTGGTCCAGGGATGCATATCTGTTTCTAAACCATCAATCTGCCCCACACCTCTAGTACACCAGAAGGGATACAAAGAGATTGGAAATGCAAGCAATTTATGAACCATCCTTGTCTGATTTTGGTAGTGTGGACGGAACGGCAGGCTGATCTCCGCAAGGTTGTGGTTTGGTGGTTAGTTGCATTGCAGCGAAAATACAATTACTCAATGATAAAAGGGACTGTCCACACAAGGTGGTATAAAAAGATCTACTTTATTATTCAGACAGTTCTAGCACACTACAAAATACAACTCACCCAGTAAAGGAATGCAGAGGACAGTTTCAATAAGGAAATGGGGTGCACTGTGGATACTGACAGGAGGGTAGTCTGTAAATTGATTAATCTCAATAGTTCAAGGATACTTGGTTTCAGCACAAAGGGTGAAATGGGCCGTACAATGTCACTAGGAGCCTGCTTGTAGAAGTTCTTGGTGCTTGACAGTGTAGAATCAGTTTCAGGGTGCTTTGCAACGTCTGTGATAGTTCAAGATGGGAGACACCTGCAGGTATCAGGTGGCAGGCAGTTCAGCGAGGCTGGATGGATGGTTGCAGGCTGGTATACATAGCTGCTCGGGAATCGTTGTCTCAGTGCTGGTTTGTGACTCTGAAGCACTGATCAACGCATCTCGAATGGAATGAGCGACTGCGGTGTAACAGTCAGCGGTACAGTCGGTTTCAGCTCGAGGGGCTAGACTCGCACGAAAAGTTCCTTAAGGCGGACATTGGTAGATGCTTGTCGATGCACTCCTCCTAGCTTCTTCACTGGGCTTGTGTCATCCTTTAAGGTGAACGGCCGAAAGCCAAGGACTC
The DNA here is from genome assembly GCF_040938575.1 of Ambystoma mexicanum. Taxonomy (NCBI): domain Eukaryota; kingdom Metazoa; phylum Chordata; class Amphibia; order Caudata; family Ambystomatidae; genus Ambystoma; species Ambystoma mexicanum. The sequence continues at coordinate 133,492,187 of NC_090936.1, read as the reverse complement.
TCTGCCACTTCCCACCTAGGAAGCTTGCTGCAGAGCCTAGCAGGGCACACTGTATGCTGGCTGGGTACCGGTTCTGGTGCTGCTAGAGGGGCCTCCGGATTCAGTATCTCCTGTTCCCTGTGAGATGTTTAGGGGAGGGATTTAGCTTCCCTTTTGGAGGTCCTGGCATTCCTTCAATGGCGGAAGATGTAAGGCAGATGTCATGATGCCTACCCCCGGGCATCCGTATCGAGTCCATCAGCCCCGGGAGCAGGCATCCAGATACTTGTTAAAACCCCAGCAGCCCCGGCTGGGGGCTGTTTGGGTTCAGTCCTGGCGCCTTAGGTGCCAGGCTCATCTTAGAAACCAGTCCTGGCGCCATAGACGCCAGGCTCACAGACCTTACTTACCTCATGCAGACCATGCTGCAAATTAATCAAAGCCAACGTGAGGCCTGGATGGGACTATTTTATTACAGGGACTATTTTTTACTCGGGTGTGGTTCTGGGGTACTTCTTACCTGGAACTACTTTGGAGGCTATTTAAACCACGCCCGAACAGCAGCACACGCTTTGCTTTATTCTGCATCCTGCAGCGTAACGCTCACCGTGCCTGCAAGTCAGCATCCAGTCTTCTGCCACGCCTGCCTCGAATCCGGAGCTCCTAGAAAAAGGGGAAAGAAGGAGAAAAGGTTAGTTCACGGACATTATTTTAATTCCTTACCTGATTCTGGATCCAGCACGTCTCTGAGCCTGGAAAGGACATTATTCCAGCACGCGTCGCATCGCCAGCGGCAGCGCCGCGCCATATTCACCAGTCCACAGCATCTTTCGACTCGGCGCTGCCGCCATCATTTTCTTTGTCGAACTCCAGCACCTGGGGGGAAAAAAAAGAAATAAGGTGAGCCAAGAGAGCCGACAAATACAATCTCTTACCACCATAGGCTTACCTGATTTACCACCGGAGGCATTACCCTTTAATACGCCTCATCTTCATACGCTGCACCTATAAAGGGAGAGAAAACAACAAGTTAAACTCATGCAACTTTTACCGGACAGTGTTGGGTAATACAGACTCTTACCTGAACACCATCGGCTGCTTCCAGGCAATATTCTTTTGGACCAGCTGCAATTCATCAAGGGAATGGAACAAGAGTGAACATCGGATATATTGAACTCTTTGAACTTTATAAACCCCGGAGTCAATATTCCTCCGGAACTCCTCCAGTACCTTCAAACCAGTGAAGTAACTGGTATCTACACGCCCCTGCATGCGACGCAGGATGGAGAGCTCATCATTTAAAAACATAAGATGAGGTTACTAAAAGGGGATATCAGAGGTGACAAGTGGGGAGAACGAGAACAGTGGGAGGGGGCCATCACTAAAATCCACGGGTGGCTAAATCCCTTTCTCCACTTGCAGGAGAATACTTCTACGGGTCAAGCAGACGAGATTAGGCGGGCCAGTCCAGACAGCCATCTCGGCACTACGCATCACGTTGGTGGAGACCGCAGCTGTCCGGGTCCGATCGACGCCCCTGTGGGAACCAGGTGAGCGTAACAGGAGACTGTACCTTCAGCCAGGGTCCAATGCTGAGTTTTTCTTGCTACTTCTTACAATGTCTTTAGACCAGCCCAAAAGAGGGGCGCAACCCTCTATGGGCCACACTGATTGCTGTATGCTAAGCCTACGTTAATGAACCAATTCTGGGTCCCCACCAACAATCTCCTGTATGCATGAGGTCCTAACCAAAGTGCTTTGCAACCGAAAAGGTAAAGGGGTGAAAACATGTAATACTAAGTCCCACCCATCTTCCTGTCTGTTGTGGATCAAAGGGTCTTTCTGGTTAATTGAATTCTCTGTGGTTCCTGTTTAAAGTTGCAGGTCTCCCTTTAAGCTATGGCGAAACCAGACTTTTGGTCTCTGCCAAACCACATACTTGTATCTTCTGAATGGGGTCCCCCTGTGGGAATGACTATTGTAAATGCATAGTTGCAGACATGACGGGTAACTGCCCTTGATACTGAGAGGCAGGTGCTGGTTTCAGGTTGACACAGTTCATAGCAAAGGTTGTTGCAGTTTTCTTGTCCTGTGTTCCCGTTGGACTGTTTGAATTAACTCTGATTAGTATTTGAGGCTGCCACTAGCAGATAAAGGAAAGGGCAGATCCATGGAACCTTTGTTAGTTAATTAGGCTGCCCTTGGCAGGAGGAAGGTTTTGCCTACCCCCTTCTGAAATGCCTTGATGTTCTCTTGGCTGTCATATTCCAACTAAATATGACCAGGGGGACGGCACCTGTAGGCTGTGTCCATCCCGACTACACAGGTCTACGTGTATGTCATGCAGTGAGCATAGGAAAAAGTGTGCAGATTAGCCCCACACATTTTCCAGAAGTTGATCTTCCATCATTCAAGTTCTATAAAAAAAAAAGCCCAGGGGAGTGCACACCCACCGTGCGGATGGTCTTAATTCCTCACAGGGGAAAAGGGTACAAGTGCTAACTGAAGTAAACATGGTTGTGCCACTGAAGAGGTGCAATTGTGAGAACATTTAAGAGAAATGTGAATGTTGTGCAGAGACCTGATGAGAGCTTCAGGTAGTGAACCCTGTTTGAGAGCGATACCTGGCAGGAGGGTACACCAGGAGATCTGTGTGAGCCAAAAGGAGGACATTCCTGGCAGGGGAGTATACCAGAAAATTAAATGTGGTGTTAAGCCTTTGTTAAACGGAACATAAAGACTGTCTTTCAATGTATTGCAACCCATATTGTAAAATAACATTTGCCTTCCAATCTTAAGGAAAATACCCAGGAAAGAGAACTTAATTTCCGTTAATGGAACTTTGGTAAAACTGAGTATTTCAAATGCCCTTTTCCTGAAATTATTAAGGGGAAGGGAAACCATCCTGGGGACAAGGGTTGTTTTGTTGAAGTGTGTGTGTGTGTGTGTATATATATAAATATCGCTCTCGGCCCGCGGTAGCGGGCGTGTAGTTATGGTTAAGTTGCTCATCTCATAGGAAGACCACTTTTTGGCTGGCTTATAACTTTGCGCCCCGTGGAGGAATTTGCGTAAAACTTTGCAGAAAAAGTATATGGGTCGCTCTGAATTTTTGGGAGGGGTTTCATGGAGAGGGACAAATTTAAAGGGGGGGGTCCCACAATTATTTTATTCCATAGATTGACTGGGCAAAAACTTTGCGCATGCCTACAGGCTAAACGGGTCGACGTATTTTAACCTAATTTGCGGTCGGAGCAGGGGCTTGGTTCTAAAAGTGTGCTTTTGTAACTTTGGTGAAAATCCATCCAGTACTTTCTTTTTTTTTTCTTTTTATTTATTTTTTTAGAAACAACTAAAATGTACATCTCAATAATTAGTGATATCTAGCTCTGCTCCGCAGTGCCTTTTCCCTTTTCGATCCGCGGTCAAGTCTCATTGGCGTGGATTGTGCTGTGATGTCGGCGAACATTGGATGCGCCCGGTGGTTGGCTGGAGGGAAGCGTGATGTGCGTCACAATTTTGGAAGACGCCACCATGTTGTATCGGAGGATAGTGTGGCACTGAAAAGGGGCTGGAAAACGTGGTTTGCGGCGTCTGGTGGGCGGAAGAGGGGATGGAAAGCGTGGGGGGGGTGAAAAGCGGTTCATATGATATATTTGTTTAGGTGGAAGAAAACAGTGGTGTGAGCGGTGTCTGCAAGTACTGCGGCAATTTGCGGGTACCTCCTCAGGCGACTAGCTTCTGTGACGACTACATGGAGCCTCAATTGGGGATGGGGAGTGCATTGAAGATGATATCAAAATATTCCCATTGTGTTGTGGGGTGGGGGAGCCGGTGGCTGTGGTACATTTGTGGGGTGTGGTAAGTGGGCACATGTTCCTATGCATGGCTCCATTGCATTGTGGCCAAGGCCTAGCCTCTTGGGTGCATGGCTGGAGGCCATAGGCCTCCTCATGCACCTAAGAGACTAGGCCTTTGCCGCAACCACTGCAACGCAATGGAGCCATGCATGGGAACAGTGTGATATTGTTATGTGGATTGTACAAGTATGTATTTAGAGTGCATTTTCTTTTCCTTCGTTCATTATTATAACCATATGTTGCTCCATTGCACACATTTTTAAATATGCATCTCTCCTAGGGTAGTCACCTTTACAGATTGGTTGTGGAGGACATTTTAGAATTGCTAGCTCACCAGAGGTGAGCAGAAATGCGTGCACTCCCATATGCTCTAATTCATTGAACTTGTTGCCCATTACGGAGTGATATGCCACCATTAGCATTTACAAGGGTTTGGCCCTGAACACAACCTTGCATTTGCAAATATAATAAGGTATTGCCACATGAAAGGATTTCCTTAGCATCACACATTAGAAATATGGACAATTTACACAGCTACTCACATGTACTTGTTTCTCGGGCAGCTGCACAGTCGACTACCTTTGGGGGGGCGTGTGCGTGCGTGTGTGCGTGTGCGTGTGCGTGTGTGTGTGTGTATAAAAAAAAAACCTAGTTCCTTGTGAGCATGGCTGGAGGCCTTGGACCGAAGAGTCTGCCCACTGGTTGCAAGTGGGGTTCACAGTGTTGATTTCTGTGTGGTATGCACGCAGTGTACACATTGTTGGGTGTGGTGATTATTAGCACGTCCTACAGTTTTCTGTCCATGCTTGGAGGCGATGGAGTCAATAGTCCTGCAGAGTGTACACTGGGTAAATTGTTGCTATGCTGTGTGTATAGAAGTGGATTGGGTGACCGTGGATGATTTATGTGTTTGGGTTGTTGTTACGCGCACCTGGCTCCCACAGAGGCGTCGATCTGGACAGCTGCGGTCTCCACCAATGTGACACGTAGGGCTGAGATGACGGACTTGACTGGCCCACCTAGCTTCGTTTGCTTGGCCCGTAGGAATAGTCTTCTGCAAATGGAGAAAGGGAATTAATCACCCGTGGAGTTGAGCATAAATCCCCCCCACCCCTGCTGTTCTCCCCACAGATCACCTTTGATGTCCCCTCTTATAGTCTCACCTGATGGTTTGAAAAGATGAGCTCTCCATCCTGCATTGAGCGCAGGGGCGCGTTGATAACCAGTTGCTTCACTGGCTCGAAGGAATAGGGGAGTTCCAGAACAATATTGACTCCGAGATTCCCGGCAAGACGCCGTAAGTATGAAGTTCGTAAGAGTTCAAATGCCTGACTTTCACTCTTGTCCAATTCCTTGCAGGTTGCAGCTTGACCCTAGTGAAGAGTTCCTCGTGGCAACTGGTAGTATTCTGATAAGGATTTGTATTTTCCAACACAGTTCGATAAAATAATGTCAATATGTAACCTGTTGCTTTCTCCCTTATTCAGGCGCTGAGAGAAAGTATGACGTCTCGGGGAATAATACCTCCGGCAGTAAAATCAGGTAAGTATTGTGGTGAGGAGGGTTCCCCTTGTTAGTCCCTTTGTTTCACCTTGCTGTCCTTTTGTTTGCCCTTAGGGGCCGGGGTTCGGCGAAGATGCAGTGGAAGCTGTGCCGACCCGTGAAGAGGAATAGTACCCCCGGTGGTAAAATCAGGTAAGTCTTTGGGGGGGTAACTAATATTCCTCTGTGTATTCCCTTGGCTCACCTTGCTGTTCTTGCCTTCTCCTTAGGTTCCGGAGTGCGGCGGGAACATGCAGGAGGATGGGGTGGAATGTGAAGATGCTACGAAGGCCGGTGAGTTCAGCGTGGCGCTGCAGCAGGCGAGGCGACGCGCATAAAATAATTACTTCTTCCAGCTCGAAGGCACGATGGATCGGGAATTCAGGTAAGGATCAAAGGTATTGCTCTTGTTCTAACCTTTTCTCCTTCTTTCTCCTTTCTTCTAGGAGCTCCAAACTCGAGGCGGGCGTGGCAGGAGACTGGATGCAGACTTGCAGGCACGGTGAGCGTTACGCTGCTGGATGCAGAATAACGCGAAGCATGTGGTGCTCTTCGGGCGTGGTTTAAATAGCCCCCAAAGTAGTCCCAGGTAAGTATTCCCCCCCAGCCCCACCCGAGTAAAAAATAGTCCCTAGGTAAAGTAGTCCCTTCCAAGCCTCTTTTGGCTTGGAGCTCTTGCAGCATGGTCTGCACCAGGTAAGTTTTAATCTATGAGCCTGGCGCCTATGGCGCCAGGACTGACTCTCCATATGAGCCTGGCCCCATAGACGCCAGGACTGCACCCAAATAGCCCCTAGCAGGGGGTTGTTGGGCTTGCTTGGGATAACTTGATGCCTGCTTCCGGGGTTGCTGGACTTGGTCTGGGTCCCTGGGGGTAGGCATCATGACAGTTGTGTCCATTGGTTAGATGACTGAGAACTTTAATGTATTGCGATGTATTGTTTGTCTGTACTTATGCATGCGTGTGTTATGTTGGAGAGTTTCGAATGGGGTGCCGGTGGCTGTGTTACTTTTGTGGGTTGTGGTAAGTGGCTGCATGACGTTGGGGTGGTTGTGGCCAAGGCCTGGCCACTTGGGTGCATGGCCGAAGGCCATAGTCCTCTGCAGGCACCCAAGCGGCTAGGCCTTGCCCACACCCACCCCAACGTAATGCAGACCTGCATGCCAACACTTTGATAATGGTACATGGATTCCAGAAATATGTTTATGGGTGCTTTGTTTTTTGCTTGGTTCGTTTGGGTAAGTCGTTACAACCATATGTTGCTTGCTCCATCGTACACCCTTTGAAATATGCATCTCTCCTATGGGTGGTCACCATTTTGGAATGGTTGTGCAGGACATTTTAGACTTGATAGAGCACATGAGATGACCTGCAGTGTGTGGACAAGCATATGGTGTACTTCATTAGACTTGTTGCTGTTTACAGAGTGACATGCCACCATTTGTGTTTGGTATGGTTTGCCCCTGATCATACCCTTTGCTTTAGAAGTGAAGTAAGATATTGTAACATGACAGGAGCTCCTTAGCATCACACATTTATAATATGGATAATGTACACAGCAACCCACATGTACCTCTAGGTGCACTTCACATATACGTGTACAAAATGGTTGCATTACAGAGATGCTTTGAAAAGAAAACATATGCCTTTACAAGAATAGCAGCACTTCACCATGACATAACCATACGCTACATAATTGCTGATAGAAGTATGTTCAGCGAAAGCATTGTCCTGTTATTCTCATCTCCCCCTCCACCCCCAATCCAATCCAGCATGCAGGGTACAGCAGTACTACACAGACTACTGTGGGAGAACATGGATACACTTCACACTGCAAATTACACTCTTAGTTGCCAAACAACATGCTCCAGTGCTGTTTCTATTCACGCTGAGTGCACAATTTCGTAAGGAAGAACAGCCCTTGCTAATATTCCCCTCTGGCCTCTATTGACGTTTGCTGCTGCCACTGCAGTGCTCTGTTTAAACAGAGCAACATCTTGCAATGGCGCACATCCTGGGAGAGCTCACCTACAGCCTTTCTGCTGTAGCGTTCTATTTTCACGCAGAAGTGAGCTCAGGGCACCAAAGTTTTTATGCAGGCAGGGGCAGGGGAGGCAAGATTGGCATGTTCAGAGGTCTGCCGAGAATGCTAGGAAATCACCAGACAAAACTATCTATGCAGTTAAGTCCCACAAAATAGAGGATGGGAGGCCATGTCACTATTAGCTTTTTTTGTGTACTTTTTGAGATGCAGAAAGAACAATGTCACTGTTGCTATTATGTGCCCATCGCTTGCACTAACTTTATGTGTGGGCGCAACACATCACAACACTTGCCTCCATGGCTAACTTTACTTGTTGACAGTAGCTGATGAAGCTGTGCACTCCAGGTATTTTCATAATGTGCATGCCCAGCGTAGCCCACCCCGTCATGTGAGGAGCTAGGTCCGAAACCAGCACCATAAACGGAAGCTAAAGCAGACATGCGCACACAGGGCGTACGGTCAGAACATTTGAATAATTTACAAACAACACTGTGTACTGTGGCAAGTGGTTTTATTTTTCATACAATGTTCACAAGAAGGTGTAAAGTGCCTGCAACCACTGCTTGTGTTATTTTGCAGAAAAATTGCAGCGTAGAAAGCTGTCTGTGCTTTTCTGTACTTCTTTTGTTGTCTGTCAACGTAGCAGAAGGATTAATTTGTGGTCCTTGGTGGTCTGTGTGGAAGAACGCACTTTGTTTGCAAGTTAGGAAAGCTAGCAGCTGTTGTCTCTGTGATACCTTGCATCATAAAGGTTTGCAGGTTGCTTCTTATTGCCGGAAACACAAATGGACATACAAGCCCATAGCGCTCGTCCCATATAACAATGAGGTAAAACACACCGCTTATGGTAATCTTCCAATGATTGCTCCACCACCCGTCTGTTGGTATGCGGAAGGGGTGACATAGGCAGTAAGGTGCAAGGTATCTGAGAAGAAACGGGAATAAGAATACATTTCAGTAGCCGTTATCAGTGGCAGCATACAGGACACAGGTTTGCAGGAGGGATGTCGTAAACGGGCTCTAGGTTGCTGGGTCATGGACCTTTGGGTTATCTACTGTGTGTTGTGAGTAGCGTCATATGTTCACCCATTGCCTTGATCTCTGTTTTGTAGGTGCTACACTCCTACGGCTGCACACATGTGCATCGTCTTTCAAACATTGCCAACACACCCTCCTTTTATGGGTTTCCTTTTTACAAAAGATGTCAGTGGCTGCAAGTGTTGTCAGACCCACGGCACCATCTATCTGTGTGTGTCCAAAGAAACAACATTCCTCATGGGGGTACCCTCCCATTGCAGGACAATGTAGGAGCTGTTTTGCCAAAACATGCAACTCTATAAGATTACCTGTTGAGGTTTATGTGCCGGTCGAGTGCTATATGGACATCTGGACGTTATTAATTGTAATACAATGAAGGCGTACAACTGTTAAGTCTGTGACCAGTAAAATACAGGCAATGTAACAGCACACGATTGAGCATATGGTGTGCTGTTTCAGTCTACGAGTAGCATTCACTTTCTGTGTTATGCTTTCTGTATAGAATTGCATGGGCTGGAGAAGCATGTCAACAAAACCAACAACAATGAAAGCTGCCATTAACGCTGAATGGTGTTACACCCCCCCCCCCGGACACTGCATCCCGAGAGTCTATGGTACAGTGACTTCATAATTATGACTACAGACCTGTATTCTACTAAATTTTAATGTCAAACTTGTAAAGTAGTACTTGTATAACTTCTGCAAAATCCATGGTTATACTGTGCAGACGGAAAATTGATGTGTATGGCGTATTGAGAAGTTGCAGACTACCTTTGCGGAATATGTGTGCAACAACTGCACTGTAAGTTATCTTTGCTTTAAAAAAAAAATCCATACAATGTCTGCCCTTGGAGGAAAATCATGCATCCCATTCAAGGCTGTTTTACAATGCTCATTTGTCCTGTTGAAAGGGAGGTACGTTAGGTTTTGCTTTCCGGCGACCATGCAGCTACAAAAAAAAGAAATTCAGCTGGAAAAGTGTTTCGATTTCACCCTGCATTTCCGAATGTCAGTAGTGTTGTTACGTTGAAGTTAGTATGACGTACAATGAGAGATGATGGTACCGTTCAAAAGCTGCACTTAAATGCACAGATGACAACATACATAAAATGTAAATTTAAAGCACCAATGGAATATTTAGATGTGCACTCTTACATAGCAACAGTGTACGATGGCAGACTGTGTGCGCGCAATGGCTCTGCACACGTGGGTGGCGGGGCCATCTTACGCAGTTTGGGGTCTTGCAGCACGAAGATATTTGGGGCTCTCGTTCATCAAACAAAAGGAATTACTTAACACGTTCTACAAACATTGTGAGGGCCAGGGGGTATGGTTATAAATTGGTTCCAGTACACATTAAAGAAGAGAAGCAGACATTTGAAATTTTAAGCAGTAACACAGATTTTCAAATATGGCTGCTGAGTTTTGCACCATGTGCTCCACTCTATTCTGTGTTCTATAACTTCCATTCACATGGTCTACATAACAACGAAGATGACCTAATGCCCTAAGCGGTGGCAGTGGCATGTGAGGAGGGACGGTTACGTAAGATGTGTGTGTGTGTCAGTCAGAAAAGGGGGTGCGGGGCGCACTCTGGTTCCCAGCTAGGTCTACCTTTCCTAGTCCAGTTGATCTTCTCCTCCTAGCGTGCTTTCTTGCCCTTTGCAATCATCAGGGAGGCAGTTTGTTCAGGTGTTGATGGTTACTACCAGTGATGGCCTCAGGGAATTCCGGTTGCTGTAGTCATTCAAGTAGCCAGGAACCAACTCACCCTCCAGTTACAAAGTGTAAAACCCCAGTTGGGGGGGGGAAAAAACCAACAGTGTGGCTCTATATTTTATATATATATATGTATATATACACGGTAATTCATGGAAAAGCCATGCATGCAGCTGTTTGTCGATTCATGGAATGCACTGCGTGTGGCTTACCTGAGATGTGTCATTGCAACATCCCGAAGGCTGAGCGCGAGACGGCCAGTGAAGGCGCACACAGGGCAGCGCACACATCTAAAAAGGGGGCGGAACACGCGGAATGGGGAGCAACACTTGAAAATGTGGGTGTTACAAGGTAAATACCGCTGCTAAATCCTTGCAATGCCCACACGTGCGCTAACAACATGTATTCATGGAATCGAACAGGGGAAACCTGCGTGCCACAAAAGACGTGCTAATCCGAAAACACGTACGCCAGGCGGAAGCAGGCAGAAGCGGCCCAGTGCAGCATAAAAGTGTGCGCAAACAACAAACAAGCTCATACGCTACGATGAATATACCATTCCTCACAGCAGTGGTCATGGGACACCGCAGGAGGAGGATAGCCAGGCCCCGCTTTTTTTAAAAAAAAAATTTTAAACCCAGGACCAGCCTTTTTGGGATGCCTGATGACCAGGTCTATGGCAGGTACGGGTTTCTACCCCATATCATCCTAGAACTGGTTGCTGAGTGGGAGGGTGACCTCGCGTCACCCACCCTGCGCTCCCAAGCACTGAGCCCCTTGGAAAAGGTGCTCAATGCACTGCATTTCTTGGCTACTGGGTCATTTCAGCGGACAAGTGCCATAGTTGGGGGCGTCTCACAGGCCGTGCAGTCACGCTGCCTACACCAGGTGTTGGCGATCATGACTGCACACTCCTCAGTCCGCAGGCACATATACATGCCCAGAACACCTGCAGAAAGGCAGGCCAAGGTTCAGGACTTTTACGGGGTGGCACACTTCCCCAAAGTGCTAGGTGCCATTGATTGCACCCATGTGGCTCTACGTCCTCCCATGGCCATTGAGCACATCTATCAAAACCGCAAGCACATCTATCATCTATCAAAACCGCAAGCACTGGCATTCCGTCAATGTGCAGGTTGTATGTGATGCCAAGGGAATCATCACCTCTGTATATGCCAACTATTCAGGGTCCAGTCATGATAGTTTTATATTCAGAATGTCACCCCAAAACCGGGACCTGGAAGCTGGGAGGCATGGCGACACATGGCTCATTGGTGAGTACAAATGCCTCTGCACATGCATGCATGTCAGACACTGACAAATGGCAAAACCCAACTAATGACAACCATTATCACCTTCCCAGGGGACAGTGTCTACCCTCTGAGCATCTACATGATGACGCCAATACGGAACCCCACCACACCACCCCAGGTAAGATACAACGTAGCCCATATTGCAACCCGGGGCATAGTGGAGTGCACCTTCGGAGTGCTGAAGTCACGTTTCCGCTCCCTTGACCGCTCTGGTGTCCAGCTGCTATATGCGCCCCAATAATGTGCAGGATCATAGTGGCAGCATGTGTCCTGCACAAAGTTGCAACCCAGCGTGGGTTGCCGGTGCCCCCACATCCCCAACCACATGCATGGCCTCTGCGCATGGGAGGGGAAAGGGCATGTGGTGAGGCATCCCGTACCCAGCTTGTGGCAACATTTTTCACCTAAAATCCCACCCATGCAGAGTGCACACAGGCTTGGCACATACCAGCTGACAATTGATGATGACAAAAGGGACAGTCAACTGTCCCAACCATACCACCCTGAGATTGTTTTCCTGGAAGTGCTACATTGTGTGCATCCCTAGCTACTTAAACAGACCCAATGTTGTGTCTGTAAAAGGCAAAAATTCATGCTGCATGAAGGACTACCCCCTTGGAAAAGATGGTGACACTCACTTAAGGACCCCTTTTGGTCATTCAGGAGTACCCCCAAGTCTGACATCTCCTGCTTGCGTTGGTCCCTTGAGGTTTTCATCTCCTCATGCAGGCATTGCATCGAGGCAGAGATCTCTCAAAGCAATAGTCCTAATTCAGTACAAATTGCGGCATTAGATGAGATTATATTCTCTACTAGACGATGAATGTCCCTGCTGATCTCCTGCAGGACCTCACCATGTTGGACAATTTCATGTAGCACCTCCTCATCCCAGTCTAACCGGGAAGCAGGCATATGTCCCCCCACATGTGCTTGGCCTACGAAACCGGGCTGAGGCAGTGTGGCCCTGTCTCAGTGAATGCACTGGCATTGTCTGCCGGTCTACATGCATCCCACTCCCATTACACATCTGTTGCCTCTGCAACGTTGCTGACACACTTCTGTCACAAGAAGCATGGCTCCCCACTGGCAGGGGCACAGAATCCCGTCTCACCTCAGGCTCAGTATCCTCCAAAATCCCAAGGGGAAACATAGGATCAGGACTGCTGAGGGCCTCTGCCTCAATACGGAAGCACAATCAGTATCGTCATCCTCATCTGATGATGCGTGTGCAGGCCTGCTGAAGATGGTCCGTAACAGCAGCGGGTTTTCACCACGCACAGCAGCCCGGGTACTGCTGGTGCCTGGTTGTGTATCCTCTGAAGACTCCTCTTCCACTGGCACCTTCTCTGCTGCGTCATCCCCTACAAAAAGGCAGACAACAATAGTCAGAGGGCTATCTGCATATACACATATGCCACAATTGAAATGCATGCAGAACAATTGGACCATCTACACATGCACCAGGCTCCTAAACTGGGCATATAGTTATGTTAAACATCCATGCAAACCTTAGCAGAAGCACCATGCCACCCCAGACACCCCAAATTTTGACATACATGAGGGCAGTGTAATCCTGATGAGTAAGGAAAGAGGTATCCATACAACTTGGACATGTCTTGAAACTCATCAGGACGTTCATGGAGGCCACTGACAGTGAGTGGCCTGCAGACATAATTGTTACATATTTTGGTGAGGCAAGTGCAAAGTCCCATTCAAGCAAAGATCACTAGATTGCAAAAAAGGCTTTAGCATTCATGCCATTGGCAGTAGGATTTGATGTGCATGCCAGAATGTGCATGTACAAGTTGGTGTCAGTATTTACACATGTGAGCAGCATCATGTAGTTACACTGGCAGAGGAAGGAACAAATGAATGTTGCGGCTGCAAAGGCAAAAGGCAGCGCAGCATATTGTAGGTGTGGTATTTGGTGGTAATGATTAATGTCATATTCAAAGGAACATGCAAATAGGTAATGGAGTCATGGGGCATTGTTGTAAATGTAAGGTCTGTGGGTCAAGGTGGCAAGAGTCTGGCCATGTTGGTTTCAAACCCTGTAACCAGTTCAATCCAAAGGCAAACCTCTGTGTGTAGATGTGGCTAGATGTTCAGTCAGTGCCCTGGAAAATCCCTTTACCATCCCGTGGAGAAAAGCAACGCCACGGTTACAGGCAGCTTCCCTGCAAAGATTCCAGTCAATTGTGTCCATATGCAGGGCTCATCAGAGCTGGGAATGGAATGCAACTTCTAGACAGGGTCAGTAGAGATGTGCCTTTGAAGGTCAATATACATGAGAACAAGGCTTGTTGTCTGGCAGTGCTCCAGGGCCTTGTGGGGAATCATAGCACTACTGCCTTCAACTAAAGAGTGGTGAGCACATTTTCACAGCAGGTGGCAGAACCCTAGGGATGAATAAATAGATGTGGTGATTTAAATGCCACAGTGGTGCCCCAATTATGTCATTCACGGTAACCTGAGTTCACAGTGAGATCAGGGAAGAGACGTGTCTGTAATGTCTCGTCATTGATGGAAGGAGCAGAGGTGATGGATGTAAAATCAATCACAAGGCAGAGGGAGCTACTTGTGTGTGCCATGGTGTCTGGTATGATGAGAAGGCACATTCTATGAATGAGCAGGGTTGTCAGCACAATATTGCGCTAAACAAAGTCCTGTTGTTGTGGTGCACATCACATGACCTCCAAGATCAATCATGGAAACCACATACCCAGTAAGGAAACTATGCCAATGTACTGACGTGATTATGTGGCAGGTGACATGCTGAGTGGAATGGGATCAGATCATGTGTGACCAATAGGACAATGACCAACAGGGGACAATTAGCATTGTCAATAGGTGGTAGTCAAGGATGGTGTTGGGATTCAGTGGCAACATCTGTAATGGGTGAGTGGTTTGTCTCTTGTGCTTGGTTCTATGGGACTGTCTCACACTTGTGAATGTAACACAACCTTGCACATCTGTGCATTGCTAATTAGGCCTATGTATGATTTTGGACACATCGTACTGATCTTGGCTCATTGTACCTGCACATTCCCTAGCAGTCCCTTTAGCACCAGTGAGAATGTGTGTGTTATAGTGAGCATTAACCACTCACACCCTGAAGCCACCTCATGATTGTGCACCTACAACACCACAACACCAATAACTCATGGCGCACACGCTCTCTTCATACAGTCATTGGTGTGTCGAATCAATATGGTGAGTCTGTTCACTGAACCCACTGAATGGGCAGCAATGACTTGGTGCACATCACATGGCACATGGTGCCCTACATAGAATGCAAACACTGTAGAGACAGGAAGGAGTGTACGTAACACAAAAGGGACAATGCATAACACCGCATTGTGGTTGTGTGCGTGAGACACCTGCACTGTTGACAAAACCTACACCAATGACATCTGCAGATGTAGAATGCACACATCACTAACAGGCAATAATGTGTTACAGCATCAAGTCTGTGATTATCGTAGTATGTGACAATGCATACACACCTGAGAAAGGAACATATTAAATGTGACAGCAGGAGTACAGCACAATATTCCACAGTCAATCCCATACTTAGTGATGTCATGAGTCGCACATATCGTACTACTGACATGTCATGCATCCCTAACTTTTCGTTTCCAGCGTCCTCGGCCGACTCTTCTCATATTGGTCCTCGGTATCAAGGGGTAAATGCACACATTCAACACAGGCATGCCTGGCCAAAGAACAACATGGATGTCACTTGTGTGGACTTTCATGGACAACAGAGTATGGACACTCCAAATGCACCTGCAACATGACATGACTATGATGTCTGTTGCCAGCATAAGAGCTACAGTGAATGTCACCCCTGTATATTTCACTGGCATTGCACACCTGACCAGGCCACTGTCTGATACAAACAGGGAATGATTCACACATGCATGACCCATTGCTGAGTGCAGAGCCATGTGAGTGCACCCAACCTTCCATGTGCACTCTACATAGGCATGACACGGATACTGTGTGCAGTGACATGTGTCACACAAAAAGTGCACACATTGGCATGTTGCCAATGCCATTCACAAATACACCTGTAAGGTGTGGTTAAATGGCAATTACGCATCCAACAGCACCACTGCATATCATGTGGACTGAGTTCACATGCATGTACATTTTAAATGGATATACCTTGAAGTGAATCACCCCGGGCAACATCAATACGCTCATCCATTGGCATGCATATTGGTGTCATGATCACATGTATCAGTCACACTTGTCCCTCACCTGATGTATGACCATATGTGTCATAGCCTCCCATGCCAACCACCTGCTCACTTGTGATGAGGCCAGAGGAGACTTCTTCAAAAAGAGTTAGCTCCTCAACACGTGATGCCCCCCCACCAGTAGCCTGGGCAAAGGACACATTGGCACAAATATTTTCTTTGGTACGCCTGGTGAGACTGTCCTTCCTCTTATGTACTTCTTCTGCTCTGCGCTACTCTCCCCCACAGGCATTAATCAAATCAGTGACCTCCTGCCACTTCCACTTCTGCTGGGACTGTGGTAGAGTGCTGCCAGCCCATGTTTATAGCTCCAACTGGTGCTCAACCACATAGTCGGTGAGTATTTGCTACTCCTCTTTAGTGAATTTATTTTCCCTGCTTTGCCCCTACTCAGAAATCTGTGGCTGTCCCTGGGTGGTGGGAGTTCCTGTGGCCCCTTCACCCACAGCTCTGCTGCCCGTCTGTGGTAGTGGTGCATTCCCACCATGTAGTGGTACTGCTGTCTTCCTGGCTTGTTTGGCTGGTGGTCCCCCCGTCTTCCCTAGTCTCCCAGCCCTGCCAGTTCCCTTCCCATCCATGATAAGGGTGATGCCGAAGATTGTTTGCAATTCATGCAAGTTTACACTTGCGCTTCGTAAGCACAATTTCCGCCTGTCTCGCCCAATTTCAATATGCTTCACGTCCTTCGTCCGTTAGGATTATGCAGCGCAGATGCATTCTGTGCATGCACCCTCTATTCGTAGTAAGCCGTGCATGCACAGTTTGCTAAGCCTTGTTTAATATCCCAGCTAATGCTGCCACATTCTGATACTTCTTCGACCTGCCACATTCCTCTGCCTGCATTCTACCTACTGGTCCTAATCCAGTTCTGCTTGCCCTCACATTCCTGAAACTCCTTCTGTGTGACATCCTGGGACTGTATGCTGACCAACCACAGGCCACCGCCTCATTGGGACACATCATTGATGCTCCTCAGTACAGGTTAATGGGGAAGTGGAAAAGAGAAACTAGTGGTTCTCTGGCTGCATCCAAGAAGGTGGGAGTGTGATGGCGGAACAGATGGGGGAGGAAGAAGTGGTGTGGGAGGCACCCTGCATGGCAGGTCGGTGCTGTCCTATGGTTTGCAGTGTTCATTTAGCATAGTAACTGGTACTTTGCGTAGTCTTTCCCTTTGTATTGTTCCATCATGCATATGAAAGCCTCTACTGCAGTTGAAAGATCAGTGTTTGCAAGGTGTTTAAGGTTGTAAGGCTGCAGAGCCATGGACGGCTGGACGGTGTGTGTATGTATGTGTGTGTGTCTGTCCATGCCTGGGTGTTACTTTTGACATTGGCAGTTGTTCAGGCCCAACTGAATCAATATTAGGTTTGGGATGAAGTAAAACATCCAGAAGCTTTATTGTGCCTTTAAACAAAAGGTATGCTCTTTAGAGAGCAAACAAACTAGTGGAACGGCGTACAAATGACGGATTTTACACTTCCATCTCTGTTACAGGTGCATTTCAGACCCTGTTCCAGGCAACCGGCATCAGCTGCAACATTTCTGCCACCTCTACTAGCACTTCCAAGGTTGCGAAGATGAGGGCTGCACACTTCTCTAGTGCAGAAGTTGGCATCCTTGGGGAACAGGTGCTGTTGCATTACGACTCCCTCTTCCATCAAGAGAAGTAGCTTGAGTCCGTTGGACATTGGAGGATATGTCAGGAGATAGCTGCTGCCGTAAATGTGGAGGGCGGGGGGCAGTTTGTACTCCAGAGAACATCAAGAAGCACCGGGATGATGTGCAGGGCTCCATCGCATATCACCACTATGGTACCTGGTCATTGCATCAAATGAAATAGCATTGAATGCCATAGCAGTGAAAAAAAGCATCGAAAAAAAGCATCAAATGCTTTTTTTTTTTTTAAAGGTAAAGGGTTTCGTTTAATTAAAATGGGTCTTAAAGGTTAAAGGCCCTCCCCATTAAAGAAAAACATGGGAAAAAAATGCATTCGATGCTTTTTTTTAAATGCTTTTTTTTCTCTGGGATGGCTTCAAAGCAATGTCTATAAACCCACCACTACATGTCCGGATCTTACAGAGGATGAACACAGCGCTTCATGCCCAGGTCCTCGAACTGCACGCCCAGATCCAAGCTGCAGGTAAGTCCACACAGTCAGTACGATGGAGCTGAATGGGAATGCCATGTGAAGAGGATGTATGTTGCGAGGACGATGGTCGATGGACACAGCAATGTAGTGTAACATAATGTGGCATGCCATTTTCTATCAGTGCCATTGGTACGGCTTCAAAGAGCTGTGTTCATGGTGCATGCATGGTTGTACACTGTGTTGGTGCTAGGGGTGGGAGTGGCTGAGGAGGATGGGCAAAGAGGGTTCTTGTATTCCGCTATGGCCTTGAGGAGTTACATGCTGGTGCTAATGGTGTTGGGTCCTAAATTACACATCAAGGAATCTTTTCCCTTCTGGATCACAACCCAGTTGTCTTTTGATTGATGGACATATGTGGTCCAATTCAGAGGTGAGAGATAAGCCCGCCATCTGCGTTCAAGGATGTTGGTTTACTTTTGGGGGATTAGAGGTCCGGAGTGACACATCTGGTGTAGGGGCCTTGTATGTTGGTGGGTGATGTGAAAGGTGTGAGGGAGTTGAGAGCTTTGGATATGCATTGATTGAGTTGGGTGATGGATAGCTGACTCACCTGGAGGGTGGGGGAGTCTCTGGAGGAAAGCAGGGAGTCTGCCAGGTCCAGTGTTCCTCTGACCATGTTCCATGGTGGAAAGCGGGAGGAAGGTCCTTTGTCAGTCAAGGGTGAATGATAGTGCTGTTTATAGTGCAATGATAATGGCTGCGTGTCTTGTCAATATTAGTGGCCGAGGAGGGAGTGTGAAGATCAGTTCAGGGGAAAAGTAGATTGCGTATAGGGTGTGGCTTGCAGCATGTGTGAGGCCAGATACTAGTTGGGTTGCATCAGGTGGAGTGTGTCCACGTTCATCATGATTCTCACTTCCTGGCACGCAGCCATTCAGGGTTACAGGACCTGCTCCATCTCAACTCCTGGGCATCACTCCTCACGCACGTAAGCACAGTCCACAGGTCAAATCCTTGAAATTGCCTCTGCAATCATTTTGCTGTATCCTCCTGTGTCTCTCAGACATTCCACTCTAACTTTGCTCCTCACACGTATGACCCACATTGGAACACTCGGACAGAGTCACTGGAATGTCCCACACCCTCTCTGCATAGGCCTCTTACCTCGTCCAATGTATGCACATCATTGATGTCTTGTAACGGATGCGGCCAATGCTTGCAACATGTGTAGGTAATGGGAGGGACGAATTGTAGGAGTAAGGCTTTCTCATGTGCAAATGGTGAGTGTAGGTGAAATTATGTTGTGAATGGAGGGTGTGTTGGTGGCAGGGGGAGGAATAGTATGTGACTGTCAATTAGTGAAGTGTACTGTTTAGAATGTTTTGTTGTTGGAAGTGGGTATGTACCCATTGTCAGATGTTCCAGTTGCAAGCTGAGACATTTATGTGTTGTACCATTGAGTGGGTAGATGAGGCAAGTGATCCCCCTGTTGACATTCACACATGTGTGGTATTGTAACTGGGGGACATAGTTGCAGGCTCATGTACCCATGTGTTTGACATAATCACCATTGAGTGCACTAGAAGGGGTGTACCCATGACATTTCACCACATTAGTTTCTGTACACCCCTCTGCCCTTCATGGCCATACCCTACCAATGCACATGTCTTTATTACTCATGTATACCCTCCCTGTCCATGAGCCCTGTTGGCTGTGGAAACTATTGAGGCCATGAAGTGGTGTCTGCTCATTCTATGTCAACCCATGCATGCAAATGATGGGGATGTCATCATGTATTATGAGCTTTCATGTCTGTATGTTCAGGATGATTAATTGAAGTTGTGATATGTTAAGGCCTTGACATCTGATTCCATGTGCAGTTCACGCCACTGGGCCTGCACATTTGTCTCATGCCATGTCATCTGTGGAATATGTGTATGTGAAAGGGGTACTTGTCATGGTCATGTGGTCACAGGTGTGATTTGCTTGTGCAGATGCGTAGGTCTCATCATCACGGCTAGCATCTTACACCTCATCTGAGGGACATGTGGCTGGCCCAGGAACTTCATCATATGGCGCTGTTGTGGAGGTGCAGGATGTTGGCAAGTTCATGGAGGGTGAGTCCGCAGAGGCAAAGGCGCAGGGTCATTTTGCCACCCGCACAGACAAGCCAATCAGCACAGAGGTTCCATCAGGGGTGCCAGGGTTAGGTCTGGTAGAGGGGGAGGATGCCATTGTGAGCCTTTACATGGTGTCTGGGGGACGATCATTGTTGGATGTGCAGCCTGCGGACATGGACCTGGAACAGGAGGATGTGCAGGACATGGTGGAGAAGTCGGCTCTTCTCAGTTTCCCCAAGACCATTGGTTGCAGAACTACAGACCTTCAATGATACCTTCACGCAAACAAGCTGCGCATTGAGGGACAATGAGGCCATCCGTGATGCTGTGTTGCTCCGCTGTTGTCGGCCATGGGTGGCAAGAGGCTGCCCTTGAGACCCTTGGTCAGCTTGAGAGCCGTCATGGGCAGGTGTACCACCTATTAACCCAAATGGCAAGTGCACTGCTGCACGTAGTGCTATTGGTACAGGCAAAACCAATGCAACCCCCCTCCTCTGCATCTGTGCCCCAGGCACCCACAAGTGTAGCCTCTGTGTTGGCCATTACCTCAGGCTCCTCTGCCCCTGTCAACCCGTTAGCATATGTGGAGGTTCCTTCACACTCGGTGTAGGTGCAAGTGGCCACAGAGGTGGTTCAGGTGGTCCCACAGTATGGCATGGACTTTACAGAGGGATGAGATGTGCATGTCGACATGGCACTGGAGGCGAGTGGTGGTGCAGTACTCCCCTCCACGAGTCTGCCATCTTACCAGAGAGAGTAACAGCGCCAGAGGCGGGATGCCAGGCAGAAGGAGCTGTTGCACCAGCGGAGGCACGCACACAGGAGACGGATGGACCATTGTAGGCAGCAGGCGTAAAACATCAGGCAGGGGAGGCAGGTGGCAAGGCAGAGAATCCGTGAAGCCACTACATGCCAGCTATAACACATGAGGCAGCAGGAGGAGCAGAGGCTGCAGGCAATAGGGGAGGCAGCTGCCTCATCCAGGACTGCGGCACTTGAAAGAATGGAGAAGTTGCATGCTTCCAAAGTGGGGGAGAGTCGGAGTGCTACAGAGCAGATTGAACTTACAACTAGGGAGGCCACGCAGGCCCTCAGCAATACCACCGAACTCTGCCTGCCACAGGTCGAGGCAGAGACACAGGCAGCCTTGGGCCAGGCATTATCAGACATTGGACTGCAGTAGTGATTGTACATATTATTTTTGGAATATATATGTATCATGTTTATTTTGGAAAGGAGGATTCCTGTAATTTTGTTTTCTGCTAATGTGTTCATGAATCATGATATCTATGCGTTGAAATACAGTTATGTCTTTACATCAATGAATTTGATGATGTCATTTTGTTTTGCTGTGCACATCACTTCGTCCAACACTCATGTCTGTGTGCATTCATCTTTTGGTGTGCATGTCACACTGGGCTGTTTTGATGGTTGCATTCAGCGTACTCATGTCTTATGTTTGTCGGGATTTTGAGACCTCACGCAACATCTTATTGTTTTGAGTTGACAATATTCTGTGTAGCATATGTCCATACATCTGTTCACCATGCAGGTATGATTCTGTGTTACATGTGCACATTGCCAGCAAGCACTGTGTGTGTGCTGAATGCAGCCATGCACTTCTCGATCAGCGTATGTAAATCTAATCATTGTGACATTCTCAGTCCATACATGTAGTTGATGCATGTGCATAGGATTGATACATGTATTTGTGTTGTATTCAGACTGTCATGAGCCTATCTAACTGTTTGTGTGTAAGGTTGGGTTCTATAATTGTGGTCCATCATTGTGGTAGTCAAGGTTGTCCTACATTGCATTCCTTGCATAGATGGTCATGTCTGTTGTCTGTACAGATCTATGATTACCTCTGTAGTACAATGATGACTGTAACTTGCAGTTACACTGTCCATGCATGTGATCTTGAGATGTGGTTGCTGCAAATGACCCCAGTACTCATATGGGGTTGTAATTGTGTCATGGATGTAGGTGTGCTTTTATGGGTGAGATTTCAATCAGACTGGATTTATCAAAGTCTTGTGTGAGTCAAAGGTGTGTTGGGTCTGGTGATGTTGCCAGTGATGGTGTTTGTTGCTCTGTGATGTTGCAAATCACAGTGATGGTCACTGTCATGCTCAGTATATGTAATGTGAATGTCTGTGCTGTCTGATAGGGCCTTTTGTGAAGAGTTGCGTTCATTTCACACTGCGTGACTGCAAATGCATGTGCTACACCTCAAACATCACTCCAATATCTGTAGAGCAGATGAGTGTGTGCCCAAGGGTGTTTGTAGCTGAACATGTGCATCAGGTGAATGTGTGGTAATGGCACCACGAGTGCCTCTAATGAATGTAGTGATTGATTTATCCATGCTGTACATCGTGGGAGACACATCTGTGTAGGATTGGAATCTGAACGGCCGGTGTACAAGGGTGAGTAGTGATGTGATGGGCCACTCAACCCTCATGCTTCTAAGAATGGTGACACACCACATTCATGTGGGTAAATAGGTACACTCAGGTGATATCCCTCCACCTTATTTGGTGAAGTGGGCCAAGTGAAGTCAATTTCCTCAAGAGGGGTGTAAAGGTGAACCAGTAGCTACACAGAACATACAGTGCCAATGTCGGAAATTAAGGTAATGCCCAATCCGTTTTCATCAAGGAGTGTGGTCACTCATTTTGAACACGCACCCCCAGGCTGTAAGTTTAAATGATGAGCGCACAATGTCCCTCCACAAGATACAGAAGGGTAGTGTGGCAACACACTGGAGGTTGCGACACTTCTAGTGGAGTTTAATGGGGTATTGGGTTAAGTACTGACATGCAGAGGTTTGGGAATTTAACACATGAAGAATCATGTCCTAACCATTGTCTTGTGCACAAATTGGCCGGATAGTCAGTTCAGTGTCACTGTACCTGCATTTGGATTTTGGTGGGTTGACGCAGCTGAGCCTGGTTGGTAAGTTCACGTGAACAGATCTGGCTCATTTGGGCACATAGGTTCCTGGGGGCCCTGGCTGCATGCAGGTTTTGAGCATAGGCAAATGCATGCGCTCTGTGAAATCATGAGTCGGCGGCTCATGTGATGCAGGTTGTATCCGTCCAAGTGGTCTTCAGTCTTGTCCAGGTCAAGTTGGCCTTTCCACACTGGAAGCAGACACGAAGTGGTGCTGAAGGTGCAAGCAATGAGCCCACAGTTCTCTGCCTGCCGTGCATGGCTGTGGTGATGGTCTACTCTAAGAGTCAGAAACTGACCCTCCAGATATATGTTTGGGGATCACTGTTGAACAGACTCTTCAGGACTGGCTAGTGACGTGCTTTGCCAGGACACATTTCAGTGTCAGGCTGGATGGGGGTCAGTGGAATGATTCAGCAGCTTGGAGTGAAGAAGATGCCAGCACCAGCAGCTTCCCTTCAGGATGCATGTTGAATGGTGTACCCACTTTGGCGCAGGTGGACAGGGTGCTTTGGCCGATCTTGATTTCCAGGTTGTGTGCAATGGACTCCTGGACAGGATGCTCTACTTTAGGGTCTGGCTTTCCAACACAGGAGTTATGTTTGTGATTACTTTGTCCTGGTTCGCAGCACTAGTCACTCCCAATGTTCATTGGGAGTGGTTGTGGGACAGTTATTTATACTGTCATGGACAGTACTTCCCTCACAGGGCTTTGGTTAGAGCGAATGTCCCCAGAGATGTCCATGTACATATCCTTGGAACGTCTGCTCGGCCTTGAAGGTTGTTAGAGGAATTGTGGTGCACTCTGCTAAGAGGGCATCAGACTGGTTATCTTCATGTCTCAAGTTCTCAGGTGATTGGTGTGTAGCTATCTTGCTTTAGGGGACCAATCCAGCTCTGGGCTGGCAAACAGCAATATGCTGAGCTGGATGTCCCTTTGGTGGCATAATCACCAACTACATTTGGCATTAGTGGATACAATTTTGAGCATGGCTTAGCACTCTTGGCAGAAGGATGTCCCTCACAACAGCACAGAGGAACAATGTTTCAGTACAGTATGTTCCCTGTTATACTTTGGCACTTGGGCCAACAACATCACCACATGTATCCTTGCTCTTGCTGCTGTCATTGCAATTACATCTCTAAACGCCGGGGGTGGACATCTACACTCATCAACAGCCATAATGAGGAATGGTTTGTTGAGCAGTGCAGTCACATGGGAGTGCAGAAACCCTCACATGCTTATGATCACATCGCAAGATGGGTGCAGATTACTGCTTATCCCTTGTGTCTTGGACACTTGCTGGATGGATTAGGGGCCCATCGCCACGCATGGGAGGCTGCTGGCCAAGGGTCATGGCTCTGGCCTTGGTGCTGTAGTCGGGGTTGGACTGGTACAAGAAATGCGCTTGGGGACATAAAAGAAAAGTGGCCCTCAAACCCTCATCCGTGAATCATGTCAAGTCACAATTTACAGAAAATCCCACTTATGGAGGGTTAATGGTGTTTGTTGCATGTAATGTCTTGTGTAAACACTTGAGGAAACGAGTGATAACATTCCTTTTCCATGGCCCCGGCATTTGATAATGATTTTTTATTTAAATAGCACGTTTGCCAAAGCACTGTAAATAGCACATATTTACATACAATCATTCCCAACCAAAGTAGTTTGTACTCATTTATCAACCTCTGATTCATGAAAGGCTGAGTTGGCCTTGCTAGGATTTGAACCTGCTACCTGCAGATCATGCATAGAACGCAGCAGCGCCAGCGAGCGCTCAACCTGCTGGTCTATATTACTGGAGTAAGCTAGGAAGAGCAAGCAGTTCCTTCCTTCGTCTCTCCCATCATCCATCACTCCTTATCCCTCCTTGCCTCCCTTCCTTCCTCTTGATTTTCTTCTTTCTTTTGTTCCTTCCTTTTTTCTTGCTTCCCCTTCCATTCTTTCCCTTTTCTTTCATGGGCATCTTTCCTCTCCTCCTTTCCTTCCTCTCTCACATTGTTTCCTTCCTGTCTCCCTACCTTCTTTTCTCTTAACCTTCCTCTCCATCCTTCTACCCTCCTTGTTTTGTCTCTTCTACCATTCCTCCTCATTTCTTTCCCTCCTCACTTTCTGTAATTCCTACCCCCATTTTTATGTTGTTAAATTGCAGTTAAAGATACATTATTGTGCATGGGTTCAACAGGCTATGGTGAACTCGAGTCTAGTGCAATGATGGGCTCTGCGGCATTCTTGAATCACAGCTAATACCAAAGGGCAGCTGCATCGCCAAGCCCTTAGTCGAGACAGCATGAGAGTGCGATAAATCCATGTTCAGACAGAAGCATTTAATCTAAGCATGCATGAACCCCACATCTGGGTCTGTCTTGGTATAAATCTCTCATGGGATTAGGGGCCAGGATTTACAATGCTTTTATGTGTTGTCTAGTCCTGCGAGTAAGGTGCCAGGAAAGGGTGATGTCCGCAAGCATGCAGTTTCAGCTATGACTTAATGCCACAATCGACCACAACCATGGTGCCACCACACACCTCTTGCCGCTCAGACAATCTCCAATCTAAAGCAATGTCACACTATGGTTACCACCTCCCCAATTCTACCCAATTCTAGTGTGAGAACCAATACTCGTTAAATCAGGGTAATGCACCTAAACTACTGAGGTGCGATTACTGGCTGGAAAATTAGGAAAACATTTCCTCAGCGCACCACGTGATGCTCATACCAGTATGACCGACCGTGCTTCAGAACTGGCACTGGTGATAACCTGGCTTTAGATTGCTGTATTTAGACTTTAGTGAAGTGCGAAGCTCTCACTTTCCACAAATTCCTTTTTTCTGTTCAAAACCCATCAGCAAATATGCCCTACACCTGAAAACACGTATTCAAAGGAAACCTGGTGCAATAAACCGTATGTCCCTCGGTTCACTCCCAGGCACACAAATGGCCCAAGAA
Source organism: Ambystoma mexicanum (assembly GCF_040938575.1). Lineage (NCBI taxonomy): Eukaryota > Metazoa > Chordata > Amphibia > Caudata > Ambystomatidae > Ambystoma > Ambystoma mexicanum. The sequence goes on along the minus strand of NC_090936.1, from coordinate 133,466,311 downwards.
AACAGGCCTTGATGCAACTTCAGAAAGGCTCCTCAATGCAGCCACTGAATCTAAACCATACACAGCTTCTGAGAGGTCCCTTACTCAGGGGCCTGTAACTCCCAATGCACAGGGAAGCACAGAGAAAACATTATTTCAAATCATTTTTTGTATTGGGGTTCAGCTGTGCAAGTGCACAGGCAAAATAAAAGGTAGGATCTGTACATTCAACCATTCACCCCATATATATTAAAGCAGGCTGTTTGGAATAAGGGCCGGCGTTTAGATGCCAGAGAGCGTGACTAACGTTGGAATAAACAAAACTGAGCTTTTAAGAGAGAATAATGATTGCACGCCTCAGGTATCAGTAAATGCAACCGTCTGCCAGCACAAATGTTATGTTTATTCCACCCACCCTTGACCTGCAAAGGTAAGGAGGAAGCAGTGTGCAAGGCATTCTGGGAAATCGTTTGTTTATTGCTGTAATCCCCATATTCTGGATATATAGTACATTCTGAAATACAATCCTAGTGCTTACAGAACGCGACAGCCGTATGCTGCAAAGTATGGAAGCAAGGCCAAACCTTAGGCTCCAAAACCAACAGTTTGGACTGAGAGCGAAAGGACCACATTATGACATATTATAGTGCACGCTTGTGCTTGCCCCACTTCATACCTAATGCAGAAGTACAAATGACTGTCTGTGTCCTATAATTGTACAATGGAACTTAGGAAATCAACTCTTACAAGAAGCACTGTGCATTGGACACTCCTAGCCAACGGGCATGCACAAAATACACATATATGCAGCAATATTTACTACAGTTTGAGGGAAATGTCCCTTTCTGTAAACTAAAATTATGAAGCTTTGTCCTGGCCTGTAGCGGTTGGTCCATGCCTAATTTCAGATATTTTTAGAAGATGAGAGCTTTCGCTCATGGGTTAAAAAGAGACACGTGGTGTGGATGCAGTTCGTTTTCAGTCTTAGAGAGCTTTCAGAGAGGCTTGATCATGGCCTGATAAGTGTGACATACATACAATATCACTGCATGAAGGAGCCAGCAGGTACAATAACATGGACCCAGAGCCGCCCAGCTCGAAACATAGAGCTTCCTCCACATATTTATTGAGACACTGGAGCCACCTAAATACTGTATCGTCACCACCACTCCCTCCCAGGCTCACCCAATTTAAACTTTTACAAGTAACCGCCTTCACCATGCTTTTTTAACACCGACACACCGAGTAGCATCAAATGCCTTTACCACTGGGCAGCACTGACAGGACCGTAGCACCTTTGACATACCCGGTCAGAGAGCACAGTGAGTAGAGCGTTTGCTTTGACATCTGTGCAGAGCCTGCCGACACAGGTTTGAATCCTGGCATGGCCAAACTCAGCCTTTCATCCTTCCGAGGTCAATAAATGAGCACCACACACCGTAGCTAATAATAAGCAGCGCTTAGGTGCCTGATTGCAAATGATTATTATTATTGAAAGCAGCATAAGCATCTCTTTCGCTTAGTAGCATCACAGAGCAGCATTAATGTTTTATACATTAGGCTGCACATTTGGTAATGCTGTGCTCACTTTGCTTCAGCAGATAACCACTTCAGAACCAGTCCCGCCTGATTCACCTAAACTGTAGTGGGACCTCCTCCATCTGTGGATCCCTCTCACTGAGTAGCACCCCAAAGAAGTGAGGGCCCAGGAACGGGCTATCTTAAAATGGATAGACAAGCTCAGACTGTCTCGGACTTGCGACCAGAAACCCAGTGCCCAACAGCGAGCATCAGTGGGGCTGCCTTCAACAAACTAACTGAGCTGCACCATAAACGCCTTATGCACAGACCAGCAACATGGGCAGCCAGGTCCCTAACACCCACTGGGCACACATTATGAGAAATCAGAATCAATGGAATACTTGGGGCCAGGCTTGATAGAATATGGATGGTGGAGACAGGAAGGTGAAGGTAAAAGGGGAATGAACATTTGGAGCAGGTCGATGCTTCAATTAGTAGAATGAAAGACTACACAATGATACTATTTCCGAAAAAACTTCCCATCAACCATGATACCTAGGCCCTGCATGCGCCACCAGGACAGGACCTTTCACCTTTCGCTGCACCCAGTCTGTACAGGGAAGCTCTTCCATACTCTCACACTACTTTAAGCTTGTTGTACTTGCATTCATACGAATTGGCAATCCTGCACGTGCACATTTATGTACCCACAAACTGGTCATTTTAGGATTTAGTGTTCCCCTCTCCCATGGTGCACTTTTATAAGAACTAGGGCTACTAAAAAGGCCGGCCCTCCACCGCTGTCTAGCCCATACTGAGCCAGGTGTTGCGAGCAATGACCCACGCAGACCACGATACAGCTCCCTTCCGCACCAGCTCCGGATACAGCGCCAGGAACAGCATTGAGTTTGTCATCTAATGCTCCCACCACCATATGCCACGGATGGGAGGGATGCTGCTGCCTGCAACAGGGGTTTGAGAAAACCTGATCTTCATTTCATTTAAAAGACACACATTTACGCTGACTGTAAATGTGATTCTTTTTGTTTAAATATGTGTTTTTGTCTGTGCTCAAACATCCCCTTGTGGTTTGAGTTGCATGTGCTGCTAGTCATGCTGACATGATGATTGCACGGCCGTGACACACGCTGACTGAGTGGTAGTGCTCTGGCCCTGGCCCTTTCTCGACTAACAGAGATAGTAACAAGTAATTACAAACACTTCACTTGACTGCTCTCGTTCAGAGTGACTGCCTCTTCTCCGACTCTCGACCCCCACTGGCCCATTACATTTTGTGTTTTTATTACTTACTGTGTGTAACCCACATGCACAAATTCTGTCTCCAGAGACTCTCCATGGCAGTTTACGGCTGGGCCAGGCAGCTCGAATAGGCCTCTGGTCATTGTCGATTGCGCTTTGCTTGAGGCCTTCTCCCTCCGCTGTCATCAACACTTCCTTCCGAAAATCTGCACATTGTGGTGGGTGTGTCACCCAGCAACACACCAATGCGCGTGATGGCCCATGTGTCTTGAGCATTATTGGCTGCCATTACCAGCCTGCTACATATCAACAGGCCCCCTGCCCCTGCCCTGAGAGGGCGAGGCTCAAGAGTCATCCCCAGGTCAGCCCCGCCCTGTCCCCCCCACATAAGGCAGGCAAAAGCAAACCATGTAGAGCCCATCCCCCCCATGACAGGAATTGTTGGTGTTATCGAAGAGAACATGAAGCTGCCTGCCTGGCGCCAAGCCAGTGGATGGCTAGGGCACTGGCAGCCTCACGACTCATGCTATTAGTGCAACAGCAAAGTAGAGTTAACACTTACTAAGTGTTAACTTTTCTTTGTTGATGTTCTCCGACTGACACTGTGTGCATTCTAATCATAAATACATCAGTTTGCCGGCAAGCTGGCGGCAGGCTGGGTGAGGCAACGCAACAAGTACATCTTCAGTTACAAAAATCCAGCCGACCTCCATGGATATTAATGTGGCTCACAAAACCGGCCCCAGAGTGGCTTATAAAATTGGCCCCAGGGCCATCCAAAGTGCATTTTGTTTCGGCCAGGGGCAGAACGGCAGATTGGCCAGTCCACCCCTGGCTGTGGCACTTTGTACTAATGTGAGTGCTGGGGCACTGGACCAGAGCTGGGTTAGGGGTAACAGAGATGGGTTAGGGGTGAGCTGCCACCCTCCATCATAGGATGGTGCCCACAGGGCTGTGCTATTGTGGCGTGCCGCATCGGAAGGCCCCTGTCTGCCTCATGGAGCCCTGTTCAGGCCCCAGGTCTCTCCCTCACTGCCTTCTCCACACCTGTGCGTCCAAATGCTGGGCTTTGTTGGGAATCACATTCCACTCTGGCCACTTGGTTCAGCTTGGTGGATGCCCAGTGGTCGGGACTGGCAACCCCGTGTGTCATGATCCATCTCATGCAGCCCACCGACTTCCCCTGGGGCCCCTGCCAGAGGCAAGGTCCCACACGGCACACAGCTTCCAGTGTCACTTCAGCATCACTCTGGCCTCAGGGCAATTGGCCGACACCTGCACTGGGGGCACCCGGGCCACCTCAGGGGTGATTGGCTTGCTGCCTTCATGTTGCACACCTTCGAGCACAGTGGAGGCATCCACCAACTGCACCACACAGCCGCTCCCAGAAGTGGACAGTTCTCATCCACCATTGTGCTTCCACAGAGTGGTTGCTAATGGAGACAGGTCAGAGACAAATGTATGAGTCAGCCATATGCCCTATTTTATTTATCCAGGGGGGGTGCATGGGTGTGGGGTTGTGAGGATTTGGGGTGCACCTTGTGTGTGCTAGTACTTTGAGGGAGATGTGTGGGTGCAGATTCCTGGGGATTATGGATGCACCTTGTGTGTGCTACTACTTTAAGTGGGATGCATGGGTGCAGAGTCCTGGGGATTTTAGATGCACCTTGTGTGTGCTAGTACCTTGAGGGGGAAGCAAGCGTGGGTGCAAAGTCCTGGGAAGGATTTTGGATGCACCTTACGTGTGCTAGTACTTTGAGGGGGATGCATGGTTGTGGGCTTATGTGTGTGGGGTGGTGATTGGTGGTTGTACAGAGAGTATGAATAGTGGGTGTAGGTGGACTTGCATGTGGGGGGCTCAAATTGGTGGGTGTACAGGGAGTAGGAATATTGGGTGTAGCCGCACTTTGCCTTTGGAGGCCCAGATTTGTGGGTGTACAGGGAGTAGGAATAGTCGGTGTAGCCACAATTGGCATTTGGTGGGCACAGACTGGCCATTATACAGTACAGGGAGTAGGAATATTGGGTGTAGGTGCACTTTGCATTTGGGGGGCTCAAATTGGTCGGTTTAAAGGGAGTAGGTATATTGGGTGTAGGCATACTTTGCATTTGGAGGGGCTCAAATTGTTGGGTGTACAAGGAGCAGGAATAGTGAGTGTAAGCACACTTGGCATTTGGGGGGCGCAGATTGGCCGGTGTACAGTACAGAGAGTAGGAATAGTGGGTGTAGAAGCACTTTGCATTTGGGGGGGGCACAGATTTGTGGCACTCCTGGGACAGTGAATGGTTGGTATGAGTGCAAATAATGGTGATTACTTGTAAGTAATCATGATGCAATTTAAAATATTTTCTCTGCATCTAGTGACACGGTTCATATTGTATGCAAAACCGTCTATTTTAGCAGCGGTGTGTTGTGGGTGCGTTAGGTCCAAACCTGTTTTTTTTGTACTGCAGGTCCCTGCTTGCACTTATTTCTGTAATGCTTTTGCGCCGCCCAATCCTAGTGCACACACTAACACTTTTGCACAAACTTTGCACTTTTTTCTGTAAATCAGGCTGATTGAGACTTCCAAAATATTGGGCCTCTTTACGGGTCTGGTGGTAACCGTGCTGCAGGCAGGTTGCCGCCAGACCCATAATTATTTACCAGCGCCTGCTGCCAAACTTGCAATATTTTACGGCGCCCGCGATTGGGCAATTACCAGGGCATTCCGGCCCCGCCGGACCCAATAATTGCCCATTCGGGGGCACCGGAAAAAAGATGCTCCCCATTCCCATTCGGCCGGCAAACTTATAATGAGGCCCATTGTCTTTCTATTAAGTACCCACCAGTTCTCCTGGGGCTAGTTCTTCATGCACTACTCTAAATAAAGGAGTCCAATTTGTGCACAAATTGATGGGCTGCAACTTCATTGTGCTGCCTCTGTCCCCAGGAAAGCGTTCTTGGGCAGCATCTGCTACAATTTTCCAATTCGATATCTCACATTTTCCTGGATTCCCTAGCAGCAGTCATGAACTGGGGCGGAGGACCATAACACTAGGGGGAGGAAAACCACTAGAAGCATCTTCAGACAAGGAGGGGCATGGCTAAGCGAGCCGTGGAGTAGATGTGCTCTCCATGAGGCTCCTGCTGATCCGGGACTGATCCAATCGAGAAACGCGTCAAAATGTGCCTGTAATCTTCTAAATTGAAAGCAGATGCGTGTGAAGGCATACGGCACACTGCATGAGAAGCGCGAGCACAATGAGCAAGAAAAACGCACAAATCGGGACTTCTAAGGAACGAGTGCTCACAGCCGAGGAAACCAAAATGGCCGATCGCCTAAACAAAGGGACCTAACAGCGAAATGCCTGCAGTCCCATCGTTCTCCCCATGCCCAAGATACGGCCAAACTGAAGGCGGGAGACGTGCTTCACGACACACAGAGAAGCGGAGACTGGATGTCTGAAGGTGGAATGCAAAGAATCGGGAGGCAGGCATCTGGAAAACGAAGAAGGGGTTGACGGGCGAGAGGCCGCCGCACCGAACGTCTGTGCACACACCCCAGCAGAGGAGCCACCAGACAGCGGGAGCCGGGTGCGCACCCCGGAGCAGGCATGAAGATACAATTCCCCCAGTTGGCCCGCGAGCGGGCTGGCCCCCCCGCCCACCCACCTTCAGCAACTGCAATCCAATGTGACACATCGGAATCGAAGGGATACATTGTCACACAAGACATTGTTCCTTTGTAACAGGAAAGTACACAGGAGGGGCGGAGAGTGGGAGCCCGAACAGCAAGCTGGTGGCACTGAGGCAGTACACGCCATGGATTCACCCAGCCAAGATAAACTGTGGTGATCACAAAAGGGATATAAGAACTATGACACTTACAATAATAGCTAGCTGGAGCTATGGTACAGGACTTTTAAAGCCTGCTGTGATGGGGACTATACAAACACTGTTGGAAGCACTAAGGTAAGGCCATAGTGAAACTGTGGCTGCCAGGGTGCACACAAAACATTGGGGCACGACACCGGCCACGGGAGATGCTCAGTAGCCCACATGAGCGCTATACCAGAAACATCAATGGCACGCGAAATCGGGGAAGCCCTTGCTGGCCAGACAGGTTAAATGCAGACTGCTGACCCCTTTAGTCCGCCCAAACCACCTCCTGGGGCGGACTGCACCTGAAAGCAGGGCAACTAGGGGACCCCCTGTCAAGTAGAAGCGGCAAACTGCAGTGGAGACTACCCGCACAGTGAATAAAGGATCCCAGCAGCAGGAGGGAGCCCTACTTAAGGGTGGCACTTGACCCGCTGCCCCTACACAAACAAGATGGCATCTAAACTGCCCAAAAGTAAAGGAAAGCAGTCCAACTTGGAGGACTTCGCCAAAACTCCACAGGTATTATCGGGGGCCAGTGGAACAGGGCAGGGCACGCGAGAAAATGAACAGTTGGCGCCCAGCAACCAGCAGATACTGGAGGCCATTTCCGAGCTGAAAGGAGCATGGGGGAGCAAAATGAGCACCGCCATCTCGGACCTAAGAGCAGCATTAGAATCCAAAATAGATGCAGTGAGCATAGACGTTAATTTGCTGTGGCAGGATGTTTGGGCGCTGGCAGAGCACACAGCGAACCTTGAAAAGGAGGTGAAAACCAAAACAACCACAAGCACGACTAACAAGAGTGACATCCGTGTGCTACAACAGCAGATGCGCAACCTGGAGGAGAGAGCCGAGGAGGCCGAGGGTGGGGCCCGCAGGAACAACGTACGCATCGTAGGGCTTCCAGAAGGAGAAGAAGGAGCTGATCCAACAAACTACGTGGAGAACATGCTGCTGCAGGAGATACCCGGTGGTGCCCTGAGTCAGGGATTTGCAATCGAGGGACCGCACAGTGCCCTGGCCAGAAGACCACTGCCGGGGGCCCCGCCGAGACCTATCATTGCCAAGATCCTGAACTACAAAGACATGGAGAAGGTCCTAGAGCACTTCCGTAAAGGGGGAACCATAAACAGGGCATCAGCCTCAATGCCGCGTATCCTGACTACACTCTCAGGGTGCAAAGACAACACATGAACTACACTGCAGTGAAAAGAAGGTTACGCAAAGCAAGCTACAGGTACATGCTACTGTATCCAGCAGAAATGAAAGTGCTCCATGGGAATAAGGCGCTATCTTTTGAGTCACCCGAGGATGTGACCGCTTGGCTGGATTCGAAAAATTGCCAGATGGGGGCGGAATGCCAAAAACAGAAAACCACTGAAAAGTGAGCCGGAGCCTTGCCACGTCGGAGCGGACACACAGGCATAATACACAAGAGATAAGTAAAGCTTGCACTGTGACATTGCACTAGAAATTGATAGACATGCTATATAATCCGTAACTGTACGCGCTTGTAGCGTTAGGCAGGAAGCAGCACTGGGTGACACGCTACCATCCCCCTAAAGGTAGTTTAGTTGGGATACTGCCAGAGCGGTATCCCCCCTGCTGAGTACCGAATATCGGTTGTACCGAGAGGAGGGCTAGATGCAGGTTAGCCTGAGATCCAGAGATGGAGCTGGGCAACAGTTTGGGGACTTAGAGGGGGGCAAGGGGAAGGTGACAGTTGGAAGTTGGGGAGCTGGAAACAGTCGGGGATTGAGAGGGAGGGGGGAGGGGGAAGAGTTGGGAAGTTTGCAGTGAACATAGTTAGAGAACAAGCTTATATCCACACAAAAGAATATAGGGGGCGCAGGACAAGGAAGGGTGGAGATGGGACGGGATATGGATGAAGATGGGAGACCTCAGAATAGTAACCTGGAATGTCAGGGGATGCAATAGCTATATGAAAAGGAATAAGGTCATGATGTACCTGAGAAGGCAAAGGATAGATATTGCCCTGCTGCAAGAAACCCACCTCACTAAAGAGGAACAAGAGGTGATAAAGAAAAGGTGGAGAGGAACCACCTTGGGGGCAACGTATTCGGCATATGCCAGGGGTGTGATCACCTGGATAGCGCCACACGTACCCTTCCAGCTCTTGCAGTCTACAGTGGAGCAGGACGGGAGGATGGTTGGGATGAGGGGGATGCTAGAAAACAGAGAGCTGTGTATCATTAACACATACGCCCCTAACCAGGACACACTAGCCTATTTTAAGACACTATATAGCAAAATTAGCCCCCATGTGGGAGGCGCGGTCATATGGGGAGGGGACTTTAACTGCACGCTAAATCCCAAAATAGACAGATCAGACACAAAACTAGACAGACCTAACACCGCAGCCAGGGCCCTATGGGCCCTGCTGGGAGGCTTTCAGCTGGAGGACGTGTGGAGGCAGCAACACCCAAACGACAGATACTACTCACACTACGCTGCCCCTCAAAAGCTATACACGAGACTAGACTACATGTTCGCCACTCTGGAACTCATCAGGGAAATCATGAGCTCAGAATATAAAGCAAGAATACCATCAGACCACTCCCCTTTGATTCTGGCGTGGCGATACCAGCCACCCATGGCCAGAATTCCAACGTGGAGGCTCAGAGTCGAAGCCCTGAAAGATAGCGCATTTTGGGAAGACCTAAGGGAGGAGATAATCGGATATTTTGAAAACAATAATGGCAGTGTAGAGTCAGAGGGCACTCTATGGGAGGCGTTCAAGATAGTGAGGGGAGCGGCCATATCCAAGTCCAAAGGGCTCCATGGGGGCATAATGCGGGAATTACAAGAGACCAAAAAGAAGATTGAAACAATCATGAAAAGAGGGAATACCACACAGGAGGAAGCTGAGACTATGAGTCAATTACAACAAGAAAGGAGCGGGCTCTGGGACAGATTATGTAACTTAAATTACAGAGAATACATTGAAAGACAACACGCGGGAGGGGACAAACCAGGGAGGCTGCTAGCATGGTTATATAAGAACAAGACACCTAGACCTGCGATCAGAGAGATAAAGGCAGAAATGGGCCAACTATGAGACACCCAAGAGAGTGTAAATGAGGCATTCCTCAAATTCTACCAACACCTATATGAGAATGCTGGGGATGAAGCAGAGCAGGAAATTCGGGAGGCGTTAGAGGATATAGGATTACCTAAACTGAGCGCAGAAGATAGGGAGTACCTGGAAGCCCCAATCACAATAGAGGAACGAACTAGAGATAGTGATCAAACACCTGTCCACCAACAAAGCCCCTGGGGCAGATGGGCTCCCTAGCGAATTCTACAAAACATACAGACAGGAGGTGCTCCCCACGTTACTAGCAATGCTAAATGAGGCCTTCGAGAAAGTGAGACTGCTGGAATCCCCGAGGGAGGCGATAATTATCCCGCTCCTCAAACCCAATAAGCCGAGTACAGATTGTGGGTCATACAGACCGCAATCCATGCTAAACCAGGATAGTAAAATTCTTACAGCGGTGATGGCAAATAGACTTAAACGGGTAATAAACAAACTCATACGCCCCGATCAGACTGGGCATGTCCCAGGCAGAAATATATCTGATAACCACAGAAGACTTCATCACATAATAGAACAGATGGAAGGCGACCCAAGTGAAGTTGCAATAGTCTCGCTAGATGCGGTGAAGGCCTTTGATTCTGTAAAATGGCCTTGGCTGATGGCAGCTTTGAAGGGATATGGTATGGGGCCTGGGTACTTGAGGTGGGTGAAACTGGTGTATACCTCTCCTCTGGCTAGAGCCAAGAGGGGAGCTATAATCTCAGACAAATGACAACTCAGCAGAGGCACTAGACAAGGCTGCCCATGGTCCCCGATGCTGTACATCCTGGCACTCAAACCTCTAGCGATCTATCTAAGGCAACAATATGACGGAATAGGGATTCACACTAAAGGGGTACCTCATTTGATATCACTATATGCTGACGATATGCTGCTGTACCTGCGGTACCCGGAGGAAAATTTACAATATATCCTTGAAGTGATGGAGTGTTATGCGACACTCTCCGGCATAGTGGTGAACCCCAAAATATCATGCATGTTTCCCTTAGGAAGATACGAAGGAATCCCACATGAAAACCTACCGACCTTGCAAATAGCATGGGAGACCGGAACGTTTCGATACCTGGGGATTAACATTTACCATATGATAGAAGATGAACACATATATAACACAGAAAAAGTAATAGAAAAAATCAAGAACAGTATGGGGTTCTGGACAAAGCTCCCCCTAGCTATGGTGGGGAGGGCTGCTTTGCTGAAGATGGTGGTTTTGCCCAGGCTATTACATTTTTTCATAAACATCCCACACATGCTGCCCAGACGCTTTTTTACTAAACTCCAGAGCCTATGCAGGGGTTTCCTTTGGCACAACACTAGGAACAGAATTGCTTTATGGAAATTACAAAATACATATGATATAGGGGGCATAAACCTGCCGAACTTTGAGACATACCATCTGGCGGGGCAGTTGCAATAGGTCGCTAGGTGGCTGTCGGAAGACACGACGGCGGAATCCAGACTGTTACGGGACGAATGCGACCTGTACTTTTTGAAAGAACTAATATGGCTACCCAAATCAGAGCTACAAGGGCGTTCGAGATTATCGCAACTAGGCTGGGAGACATGGCACAAAGCGTGCCGAGCTATGGGCAACCCGATCCCATGCTCCCCTCAGGCACCACTTGTGACGCTATGCGGGGTGGATGAGCAACTACGAAAGGTGATCCGCAGACACTGGGAGCAGGTAGGCCTGGGAGACATATGGCAAGAGGGGAAGGCATTTGATTTCCAAACGATAGTCAATGAAACCGGGCTACGCCGGGGCAATACATTACATACACCACAATGGTTAAACGGGTGAAGGAAAGGTGGTCAGTAATTGCGCTAGCAGAACAGCCTGACACAGCAATAGAAACGATATACGATATCTCGGAAGGAGGGCATGAGGAATCCCGGATCTACGAATTGGTGATGTCTAGAGTGGGCAAGGAGGTGACCCAGCTGAGATTGGACTGGGAAGAGGAAGCAGGAGCACCCATGCAAGATGGACAATGGGAAAGGGCACAGAGGTATCACAAAAAGGTGTCCAGGAACGCTAGACTACAACAGACTCAGCTTTACATAACCCATAGGGCATATATGCCCCCTCGGAGAATTGCCAGATTTGGGAGCACCAGTATACAGACATGCCCCAAATGCAGGGAGGTGAACGCGGGGATGATCTACAAGTTCTGGGCATGCCCGGAGGTGGGAAAATTCTTGGGGGAAGTTAACCAACACCTAACCGAGAAAGGGATTAAGCTAGATGTTGAATCCGTTTGGGCATGTATGGTAGGAGGATGCATCAGACCAAGCAAGTTGAAGCACGTGAGCAAGCTCAAGGACCTGGCCTACATTCTGGCTAAACGTAGAATCGCTATGAGTTGGAAAACAAGCCACAGACCCAGATATAAGTATGGTGGGATGACCTCCTGAAATGGGCCGAGGCAGAAACAGTAGTATGGTATGAGGCAACCAGCAGAAGGGAGGAACAAGAAGTGTGACCTCTGATAGCATGGAGACAACTGGTGGCAACATTGTTGGGACCCTGAGCCCAAGCGAACATGACACGACTGAGAGCTGCGAGGGGAAGAGCCCCCAGAGACAGGGTAACTGGAGACCATAGAAGTAAGCTCGAGTTAAAGGGGGAGGAGGAGTAGGGGGGGAGACAGTAATAAAGACATGTAAACATATGATAAAATCCAGGTAACTGAACTGTCGGGTATGTTGATTGAATTTTGTTTGTTGTAAAACCAATAAAAATTGTTTTAAAAAAAAAAGCATCTTCAGATAAACAGTGGTAGAGTAGAAGTGTACTGAAAAAGTAGTGGAATTGTGACCTGGCCCGGGAGCAACGTGCAACACATTTTTCAAGGGTTGCAGACAAGCTGCTTGACAGCCAGTTGAGCTGAAACAGATTTCAGTATCGCTGTAACTGCTATTGGGTGGCAAAGTGGAGAAGTGTGATTTAACTTCACAAAGAATAGTTCCAGAATGGTGAAAATGGTTGCAAAAAGTAGTGGAACTGTAAACAGTAAAACATAAAAGTAGTGGAACTCCGCTCCCGGCTGTTCCAACTGACTTCGACCACTGCAGATGAGCTCTTTCCATGCCTGGCCTGGCACCTGCCATTCGCAGTGCTTCAGTCTGAGCTTGCCAGATGTAAGTGTTCACTTGGAAAAGGCACACCTTTGCTTCGAGAGTGGAAACATGCCTCTGGGCCGTAGTGGATGTTTTTTTTGCTACCGCTGTCATGGCCGCTGCTGTATGACAGGTGGTAGAAGTAGGTGAAACGGGACTTCCTGACACCCTGTAGAGTATTCGCAACTCGGTTAGTCAACATAGAAGTATAAGCAAAAGAACGTTTTCATGGACAAAAGAGCATCCCAAAAGTTTTACTTTCCATGAAAAGGAAAGTAAAAGCTAACGTGTTCCTATGTTCTTGATTACAACTTATGCGTTGTAATTATGGGCTGGGTTTGGCGGTATCCCCTCCGGAAATACCTTAAATGGTAATCCTTTCACTGCCGCTTTCGGTAAGCATGATTCCGAGTTATGTGGACCCATTTTGGAGCCCAACGAGATTTTTTATTACCGTGTGAGGTAATTGCTGCATGGGTTAATGCTTTTGTGTAGCAGTTTATCACACAGAAAAGCAGGTGGAGAGCTAGCGTTTCAGGTTCTAAATTCATAGTTTGGTGGAATGGTAAAATATATTGTAAACCGACAAAGTTGTAATCCGGCACTTAGCAGAATCACCAAACTGTATACAATCTCTTTCCTATGGTTTCAAATCTGTTCCTCATATTTCACTGCGTGTTATGCACCCATAACCCTATCTTTTTTTCTGCGCCTAAATGTGTGCCAGGTGGTCTTAACAGAATTTCAGAATTGATTCATTTGTTGTTATATGCTGTGCCAATCAGTTTAGGGTTCATTTTGTAACCGGAAGCGTGCGCCATTTAAGCCCATTTATGCGCTGGAGTCAATAGTTCCCCTGTGAACCGGAAACCAAACGTCCATTTTCGCCACAATTAAACACTGCGTTCTGTCAATACCTCTTCTTGCAGTGCGTAGAGTAGATCGATAAAAACAACCCAAGGGGACCCACTCATCATTGAGAGCTTGAAATAAATTAATACATTCCTAGTAAAAAGAAAAATTGCTTTCTCTTTGACGAGAATATGGAAACAGTTGGAGGGTTTAAACATACTTTCACAGTTTCTTTGTACAACTGTTAAACTTATGGAATAACATTCCATGTGTTGACTTTAAACAATATTGCTGTTTATATTGTGTAAAAACCGGAAAGATAGCTTGTTGTTTGGATTGCACAACTATTGAGGCAGGTCAAGCATACATCAAAGAGTGCAGCTGTGAGTGCAGTTACGCAGTGGATACTATGCTCCTGGAGGCTTGTTTGAATGGTATGTGTGGCGTGGCCCCTTTAAGGGCAAGCACGCGACGGAGTGACGTTCACTCCGTCGCGTGCCATATAAATAAAGGGGCGTCGCCCGGCGGCAGCAGAGCCACCGGGGAGCCCACACGAACAGCATCGGTCTCCGTGTGTCTCTGTGTACACGGGGGTGGGGGGCTCACGGGGGCGGCGGGATTGCCCGCTAACAATGGCGACGAGGTCGGATCCATCCCTGGGACAGGTGGCAACATTTTCGCATTGCGCAGATGATCGCGTGTGAGCGCATCCGTAAATGTTGGCCGCGGAGAGGGGAGAGACACGCGTGGCCGGCGGCCATTTTGACGACAAGGCCTCGGAAACTCGCGGCTTCGTAACGAAGCATCCGTGAGAGATCCGGACCCAATTTTTGGAGATTCCAGTGGCGGACAGTCACTGCTTGCAACACGTGCTGGTGGAAAGGCAAGTCATTTGCATTTTCACTGTTTTTCATCCGAGTTTAAGGGTGGAGCTACCTGGAGGCCTACTGGATGCACACTGGGGCCTACCCTGCTCAATTTTTGGATTCTTCCTTCCTACACCGGCTGAAGTCTGGAACCTGGTAGTCCTACATTTGCCTGGAAAACACTCGAACCTGGACATCATCTGAATCACCTGAGGGGCTGGAATCCTCATCAAGGTACTGGGTGTGTTTGGTGTCTAAGTTGCGGCCCCATCACGGGGTGCCTGTGCGCTATTCACCATGGATCAAGGTGCCGCGGCCGCCGGGGCCCAACAGCAGGCTGCTGCTCCAGCCCAACCCCTGCCTGCCCTTCCACCAAGACCATTGCAGAGACCTCCCGGTACCCTACAGCCAATGCCAGAGTTTGATGTCACGGGCACGCCATCAAGCCTAGGACAGAGATGGAAGATGTGGATGGACAGGCTCGAAATGTACTTTAGGGCCACGATGGAGACAAGTGACGACAGTAAGTTGGCCACTCTCCTATATTCTGCAGGCCCTGCTGTGCATGAGATCTTCTTGTCTTTGCAACCGGCGGATGGGTCTTTTAATGCCGCCAAAACTGCGCTCCACAATCACTTCCTGCCCATGGCCAATGTGGATTACGAACGTTTCCTAATGGGCAACACCAGACAGAAAGATGACGAGACTTTGGATGTGTTTTATGGGCGGCTGCGCAGGCTGGCGGCACCTTGTGCTTGGAATGACCCTGAGGATATGATTCGCAACCACCTCATTCAGGGCTGTTCCTCTGGTAAGCTGAGGCGTCAAATCCTGCGTGAGCCTGGTATAACACTACCCCGCATCCTAGAACTGGGGAGGTGCCACGAGGTGTCGGAGCTGCGGGCATCAAGGATGGAAGCGGGTGTGCGCCCTGGTAGGGTGGAAGAGGTATGCGCAGTCGGAAGAGGTCGCGGATCAAGACGCCCCATGAATACTCAAGGTCCACGGCCCCAAGTGGCGCAGTCCTCGTGCCTAAAGTGTGGATATGACCTCCCGCACCCAGCAGATTGTCCAGCAGCGGGAGTGAAGTGTGGACGATGTGGGGGCACAGACCATTTTGCAAGAGTGTGCAGATCGACGGTCCCGAAAATGGTCCCCAGGGGACCTGTCCGGGCTGGCTCTTTCCGCCCCCAGAGAACATCCAACGTTGCCCAGGTGGATCAGGCCGACGATGGACCCCCTCTAGAAGGTGAGGAGGAAGAAGAAGATGAAGAGAATGTCTTCTTCGTGTCATGCATAAAAATGCTGAAATCGCATTCCAAGAGACAGCCCAGATGTGACGTGCTGGTCAATGGAGATTCAGTACCCATGCTGGTGGACACGGGGGCGTCCGTGAACGTGATGGCCAGGCAACACTATGATGCCATGCAGGCACCACCACCGCTGGCGGTACCGAGAGCGCGCATATTCACATTTGGAGGCAACCATCCAATCCCACTGGATGGCGTGTTTGTGGCTGACACTCAATATGGCAACTCAGGCATTCGGGCAAGGTTTTACGTCACGCTGGTGAGCACCAACACGCTCCTCTGCTGCGCAGCTGCTGAAGCTTTGGGGATTGTGACATTCGCATACAACGTGTATCTGGACGACATCCAGGAGCTCCTGGAGAAGCACTCATCCCTTTTTGAAGGCATTGGACAGTTGGTGGGGGAACCAGTCCGCTTGCACATTGATGAGTCCATACAACCTGTGGCTCTGAAGCACCGGCGCATACCATTTCACCTCAGAGATCTGGTAGACCAGGAATTGGACAACCTTGTCCAGCTTGACATTATTGAGAAGGTGGAAGGCCCCACTCCTTGGGTCTCACCCATTGTCGTCGCACGAAAGCCCAAACAACCAGATGCAGTAAGGATTTGTGTCGACATGCGCCTGCCCAACAAGGCGATCAAAAGAGAGAGACACCTAACCCCCACCATGGACGACATCATTGCAGAATTACAGGGGGCGAGGTTCTTCTCCAAGCTGGACTTGAGGGCAGGGTATCATCAGGTGGTTCTGCACCCTGAGTCCCGATACATCACCACCTTCACCACTCATCGGGGCCTGTATCGGTATAAGAGGCTGAGTTTTGGGGTGTCCTCTGCAGCGGAAGTCTTTCAAAATATCATAAGAGGGGCATTAGCAGATCTGGATGGGGTCATCAACATCAGTGACGACATCTTAGTACACTCCAAATCTGAGGCAGAACATATGGCCCGCCTTGCAAAGACATTTGAGCGCCTTCGTCTTTTGGGACTTACCTTACACAAGGAGAAATGCGAATTCCTCAGGACAACAATTGAGTTCTTTGGGTTCGTGTTTAAGGCAGATGGGGTGTCACCCGATCCCCGGAAGGTGAAGGACATTAGAGAGGCCCGCCCACCTGAAAATGTCGCTGAGGTGAGGAGCTTTTTGGGCATGGTCACTTATTGTGGCCGCTTCATTAGGAATCTAGCGTCCCGCTCTGAGCCTCTAAGATCTTTAACAAAGAAAGACTCTGTGTGGCAGTGGGGGCCCCTCGAGCAGGCGGCATTTGATGACATCCGGGGTGCCCTAGCGGCAGAGGACACCATGGCGTTCTTTGACCCTAGCCTGCAGACGGAAATCATCGTGGACGCCAGTCCCTATGGTCTGGGGGCGGTTCTCACTCAAGTGGGGCGCGAGCAGGAAGTTCGGCCAATAGCCTATGCGAGCAAGGCACTCTCGGATACTGAACAACGCTACTCGCAAATCGAGAGGGAGGCCCTGGCAGTATTGTGGGGTTGCAGGCATTTTCGCCTATACATTTTAGGGCGTCCTGTGACTGTTATCACTGACCACAAACCACTGCTACCCATCATGGCGGGCTCCTCCTCCAGACCACCAGTAAGGATAGAGCGCTGGATGCTTGCCCTGCTTGAATACGGCGCGTCGCTGGTGTATCGGCCTGGGGTAAGCAACGCTGCAGACTATCTGTCACGTCACCCATGTGGGGATGCATGGGCGTCTGTGTCCGCGGAGGAGGCTGATGAATACATTCGTCTCGTCGTTGAGTCTGCCACCCCCAACTCCGTGCAGGTGGAAGAGCTGGAGCTGGCATCGAAGGATGACGAGTGCTTCGCCATTCTCAGACTGGCCATGCAACAAGGTGCGTGGAAGACGGTGCTGGAAGCGCTTGACCGTCGAACATGCAAAGCCAGAGTGGCACTGGAACAGCTCTGGAAGGTGCGGGAAGAGCTTGCATTCTCGGAATCGGGACTCCTGCTGAGAGGCGACAGAATAGTGGTGCCACAGACGAAGATCCCACAGATAATCGCTCTCGCCCACCAGGGCCATCAAGGGGCGCCCAAAACAAAGGCTAGGCTTCGCCAGAAGGTGTGGTTCCCGGAGCTAGAGCGGAGGGTAGAAGAGTTTGTGGCCTCGTGTCTGTGGTGTCAGGCCGCATCCCCAGCCCAGCGGGATCCATCCATTGAGACAATGCCTAGGGGAACCAAGCCATGGGAAGTAGTGCATGCGGACTTCGGCTCTACATCTAGAGGGACGCACTTCCTGGTGATGGTCGACGAGTGGTCGCGATACCCGGAGGTGGAATTTGTAGAGTCGCTGGCATTTGGTGACGTGGTGATCGCCGTGGAAAAGATCTTCGCCACCCATGGCCTTCCATCGGTTGTGTGCACTGACAATGGGGCACCGTATCAGGGTGAGAGTTTTGCTGAACTTTTAAAGAACTATGGCATTCAGCACAGGAAGGTCACACCCCTCTGGCCCCGGGCAAACGGGGAGGCCGAGCGCATGATGCGCACCCTTAACAAGGTGTTCCGGATCGCCCAAGGCAAGGGTGAATGTCTGCAGAGGGCCCTGTATGTGTTCCTACGGGGATACAGAACCACTCCCCATTCATCGACGGGGGTAGCACCGGCGGAGGCCCTCTTCCAGAGGTGCCCCCGGGATGTCGTACCTGAGGTAGGGGCCCGAGAGCCCGCCATCATTGACAATGAGCAGGTGGAGGAAGATCGGCTGGCAAGAACTCGGGCGGAGAACATGAGAAGAGGACTGAGGCCGCCCGACATTGCCCCAGGGGATGAGGTATTAGTGAAGAACCGTCATCCGCAGGGCAAGCTCTCCCTCACATATGAGCCCGCCCCCCTGGATGTTGTAGCGGTGAAGGGGTCTATGGTGACTGCATCAGATGGGACATCGTCGGTGACCAGAAATGCCAGTTTCTTTAGGAGACTGGGTGAACCAGGAGCAAATCGAGGAGAGGCTGGCGAAGAACTACCCGACGAGAGTGGAGGAGATGTCCCCACCATGAACTCGCCTGTTCGCGGAAGAACCGACTCAAGTACTCCGGTAAGGGACAGTGGCAGGAGGTACCCCCTGAGAACAGGGCGTGGGAAACCTGCCCACATGAGTGACTATGTGACGGACTGATCTGGGGTCATGGTGGCGATGGGTCGCCGGACCGTGTGAAGGCACCGCTGGGGGATCCAGGGTGGTTGCTAATAAATGGGGGATTCCTAATGTGCATGCTGCGAAGTAGTGATTAGTAAGTTTTGAGTGCTGTAGAAAGTAGAACGATTGTATCCTCCTTTGTGTTTGTTGTTATGGAAAAGGAGGAGTGTGGCGTGGCCCCTTTAAGGGCAAGCACGCGACGGAGTGACGTTCACTCCGTCGCGTGCCATATAAATAAAGGGGCGTCGCCCGGCGGCAGCAGAGCCACCGGGGAGCCCACACGAACAGCATCGGTCTCCGTGTGTCTCTGTGTACACGGGGGTGGGGGGCTCACGGGGGCGGCGGGATTGCCCGCTAACAGTATGCTGGAGGGACATTTAAATTGCTGCAAGATTCTTTTGAAATCCCACATGTCTAAGACTGATTTTAAACACTGAAAATGTTCTGTCCCTTCTAGTGTTATATACTGGACTAGAATTCAATTGTGGAGAAAAGGAAAATAATGTTTTCAACTTTTACTCCCCCCCACCCCCAAACCCGGCTGGCTCTACCCCCTTGTCACCAACTTCCTATAAAAAGACTCAGCCGCACGCATCTATGTGTGCGAATGAGGGAGTGCAACTGTGCAGGCAGTTATGCAGTTGGGCAGGGGAGCAGGCTGCAGCTGAGTACTCAGGTTTTAATTCTTTTATGTATAAGCTTTTGTATTTACTTAAATTGTAGTTTTTTGTTGTTGTGAAAATTGTATTATATTCTACACGTCACAATTATTCACTCTGAAAACAGCTATGCCCCAAAATATTAAAATAAGCTCAGTCAGCGACCGCTGCTATCAGGGGTTTTTGTAATCCAAAAGCTAACTCAGGGTTTATACGTGAGACTCCACCTCCAGTTACAGGCAATCTTGGGCAAGGCCGTCTGTCGATCGAAATTGACAACCAAACGATAATATGAAAGTCAGCACTGAACTATCTGATTCACAAATGATTTCTGCCTTGCCTGTAATAGTTGTCTCTCATAACTCGCAAGAGAGCCAGATTCCATGCAAATTGGAGGAAACTAATGCCTTGACTAGCAGCCAGTGGAGTAACTTTGCTGAAAATGTTGGGGGGGGACATGACAACGGAAAAAAAGGGGCAGGTTTGAGGAATGGCGGACAGTGACTCTGAGGGATAAAACAGAACTACTACACCACAAGAGTCCATTACCAACGCTCTGTTATAACTTTCATAAGACTGGTGGCATACCTTTATAATTCAATTCTAAAGGCACGCCAGTCTTCTGAAGCGTAGAACACCACAGTTGGTCTTTAGAATTCACTGCATTGACAACAGTAAAAAAAGCCTGCGCACCCTCTACCTAAAAAGGGCCTACCAGCAGGCTGAAGGGAGCTTGTAGTTGATTATTGCCACCAGGGCACTGACTCAAACCAGCATATCAACGTAATACAAAATGAATGCCTGCAAGATTTTAAAACAGCACATTAGGTTGCTTATTTTAATTTCATCAATTACTTACAACATTCTGACTCATTAACATTAAGGTATGTTTTCCTGTGTTGAAATGACCCCAAGCAGTAGTGAAAACAAAGAGGTGATGGCTGGAAGGTTTAGAATTAATCTTAACCACTGGCGTTGCTCTGGGCAACCCTCCAGACCATCGTTCTTCGCCTGCCAAGCCATTACAGAAGGGGAAAGACCATATGCAAATCAGACTTGGCCCCACCCCAAAAGGGGCAGTCCAGCCCGAACTGCTAGGTCACATCCCTTCTGCACGAGACCACAAGCATCCCCAAACATGTTTCGCCCTTGTTGGGGCTCATCAGTGAGGAGTAGCTTGGGTCTCTAGGCCCAGCAGGCACGGGTCTCATGTCTGGGCATACCCGTCCCACTCGGGGTGACATAGCAAAAGCAAAGAGGTGATGGGGGGAAGGTTTAGAATTAATCTTAACCACTAGCGTTGCTCTGGGCAACCCTCCAGACCATCGTTCTTCGCCTGCCAAGCCATTACAGAAGGGGAAAGACCATCATCATTTAACCAAAGTGTGTGATCCTGGGCAATTCATTTAATCCCACTGTGTCTTATCTAAAGCTCTGTACGTGATTCCGATTCACTTCAAAGCTTATGTTAATATATCATGCTATTATAATAAAAAAGCCTGATGACTATAGAGTTTCTCCATACATAACAATAGTGCATTTTAGGTATTTTGCACCACAAACGTATTTGCCACTTGGCTTACTTATGGCAACTTATTCCAAAGTCACTTCCATGGTGCCTCCACATATCAAAGACTGATGATGCTCCTTGCGATGTTCTTTTCTGTGAAATCATTTCTGATGGTGCAAACCAATCCATATGCAAATCTGAAGGTTTCCATATATGTTGCACCAGAGCGCCTGGACAGCGCTTTAATATATGGGTTTGCTGTATCTGCAATGATCGTGCAGTTTTATGTGTAAAAATGCCATCTGCCACTAATGTTACCAAAAAAGTACATTGGGGCAGGGGTGGGCCGTTTGGGGGTGTGAATGAGAATATTACATGCACTGCATTTAGTGGCTCACCTCACCCCCACTTGTGCAATGCTAAATACACCCATTACCCCAAATGTAATTGTCGAAATGTGACCCCTCACTAGGGGCAGCCCACAGCCCTGCCCTCCAGCAAACATACACATGTCTGCATTATATAAAGAGACAGCGCAAGCCTGGCTGGGCACCTCAGCCAGGCTCACGCTGTCCAATTTTATGATCAATCAATGCAGCCCTTGGCCCTCCCACCAAAAGATGAGGGGGACAAAAAGGCATGCCACAAATTTTGGGAGGGACTTTTACCCCCTATAATTATGCCCATGCTACTAGATGAGTCACATACTAATAAAGACTGCCCATCGTTTCAAGTTTGTTCGGCACAGCTTCATCCAAAAACTGGCTCCACCCTCCACACGCCTGAAACCTCATCAACAGATGCCACGTCAAACGTTGAAGAAACACTACTTCCTAAAGATTTGTTATTGACAAAATCCTGCTGTGCCCACTTTCATGCTGACACCTGAGCCACTTCAAAGTCCTTGGGCAGAACTTGGTGGAACCTCGCACGATCTCCTTCCCCCTTGAGGGAAGATACAGAGCTATAGTTGATTCACTAGCGAACCAAGATTGCAACCCTCGAGATTATGTGCCGCCAGCACCTCGCCCACTTCATGTTGTATTATGGGATGCCCACACTCTATCTCTGCATGCAAGGGACCTGCCAGCTCTAAATTTGTCACATTCCCCAATACTATACCCTGTCTCTGAGCCATCATCGCTGTGCACATCACTCTCCTTTGCTAATCCTACACCGCGTAGGTCCTTACTGAAAATGCAAGAACCCACTCCCATTCTTGAATTAACGTTAGCGGCCATGAACACCGCCCTAATGTCACTGGCAAAACTTTAAGACTCTTGACACCAGACTCGCACATCAAACGGAATTATTAACTAGATTAACAAACAAGATATTGTGCTCTCAAGGATCCAATCCAATGAACCCTCAAGACCTGGAGGATGTACCATCCATTGTTGAACTCAAAGATTCAATCGTCTCAAGCTCTAATTTAGTTGCTCAAGTACCATCGCCACATCGACAATTTCAATCCTCTAATGTGTCGCAAATGGTTGCAACAAACCCACCAGGTTTGATTCACGAGATGCCTAAAACTTCACACTCACCAAAAAAGCAGATTTTTGACACAATTAGTAAAAAGAAAAAGGCACCTAACCACATGATAATGACAAAGACAACGAAGAATCAAAGTCTACCTTCAAAATGATCCTATACTGGAGTAAAGCGATTTGCTTACTTGCTCACAACACCACTGAAAGAATCAGCAACTTCTGCCCAAATAGCTATCAAAAAGCAAAGTAGGAAGCGCCTACCTCCAATCAGATGGAAATCAAGGATTGTGAGGATTGTGGACTCAGACACTGATGAATCCTTTTTATCTGAAGGTTAGCCCCTGGACGATCTCATTCAAGCTGCACAACTATTAAAGAGTACAACTGATTAGGACAAAACCAGGCTGCCACATTGGATCAAAACATTGCGCAAATGTGCGGTGGAAGTGAACATGCTGGTAGATTAGGTTGTGCTATGGATAAGGTGCCCTGCTCTGTGTCTGCTCCAAAGGAAGATAACTTTCTCACGCTAGAACAGAGGCAACTTGAAATTGAGAAAACCTTTAGGCTAACAAACGTTCTCATAAGACCCTTGGCTTCAAAGCCTAAGATAAAAGCTCAAGCGAGCTCTATACAATCGATGACATCAGCTCAACAAAGCACACCTCAAGACATAACTTTACTTTAGGGGTTCCCATGAGGCTTGTGACCAAGACAAATACAAAACCACATGGCATAATCAAATCGTTTGGCAAGCAAGTTTGCCCTATGTCCAGTCAGTACAGCGTAATGTTACAATGCAGAGGAGAACCTTATGATACATACGTCCTCAATAGGACCAGTGTCCTCAACCTCTTTGGGGACATTCCAGCGCTAGTAGACTTACAATCTTCTGACATAACCTGTGTTGAATTTATTAACGATGACGATCTTGGAGTGGTGAGAATCCGGGTCCAATCTGGGCTGGTACTAAATGCGCTGTGGAAAGCCGGAGCCAACCTATTCAACTTGTGCTTTATTTTAAAATGACAGGAAAGCTACCCTGAACTAACTAGAAATGAAATGAGATCTATCAACACTCAACATATTGTAGAAACTAATGACAGACCCTTTCTAACAATTACTTGTGACAGAGAGGACTGCAATGCAAGGCGGCATGTGATCTTCAGGCCAGGCCTATTTGCCCAGAGACCCAAACGGGACTGCACATGCTAATTGCAATGAACAACTCACCAACAACCCATTAATCACTCTCAAGATGGGATCCTGGAATATCAGGGGTTTCAAGCATCTCTTAACTTTCGAAAACAATCCTCTTGTGCAAATGGACATTGTGAACCCCGTCTTTGGGAGACCTACTCAGTGATTTTGTTGTGAGCAGTTAAAGCGATCCAGGGACGACCCACTGCTGGCTTACTAGTTGCCAGAAAAAAAAAACTTTGTTTCAGTTTGGAACCTTGGGCCGCTCCAAATAGATTTGTCCAGCTTGTCAGACTCAGGACGTCTGCCAGTGATTTGGCTCTCATGAATCTATATTGGAACCATACTGGTATTTCTGCTAAGTTATTTTTAGCAGAGGTCACGCGTATGTTAGACGTAATAGCAGATGATAGCACTGTGTTTTCGACAATAATAGGCGGTGAACTAAACATTTCTTGTTTACCCACCTCTACCAATCCTTCAACTTGTCTTGAGAAACAATGCCTCGCTCTCATGGCTGAGAGGCAATTCCTCATGTTAAATGGTGCCCTGAAGGGGGATATTCTTCCAAAATTAACCTGGCGAAGAGCCAATCTTTCTTCTACTATCGTTTATATCTTCATGCATAAGAACATCTTTATGAATGTCAAGAGCTTTTCTGGATTATCACAAGTCCAAAGCGATCATAGTTTATTATATTCTACTTGGAATTGGCCTGCTGGGAACTTGAAAGCTCCTTTTTAATCCATGCCAACTAGTATTAACAGGGGGCACAAATCGATTCAGATGGAACGAGAGGATGGTACTCAATCTAGCTACGTCCTTAAGCAAAACACCTACTTATTTCCTGTTAAACATAGCCTCTGCAGAGGGTCGATATGTAGTGTCAATGGGTATGGTTAAGCAATGCATACCTTTTGGGCAACACCCCTACGACAAGCATAAAAACACATTTGATCTGAGAATCAAAACATCTGAATTGCAAAGAGAACTAAGAACAGCCTGCATGAACTCATCCACCAAGTTTGCTGATTGCTGAATACTGAAGATGCGTTACAAGAACTGGTGGAAGACGCATCAGGCTTATATTGCATAGCAAGATGGAGAGTTGATGCTAGCTACCCTAACTGGAAGAAGTCTATTATAATTCCCATATACAAGAAGGGCAACTCCAAAAATCCCTAAAATTACCAGCCCATTGCCCTTCTAGAGATTCCTGGCAATATTTGTGCCCTCCTTCTATTAAGTGACTTCAATCATTGGGTGAAATTAAAAACATTGTCTGACGGATTCCAGACAGTATTTGAGCCTGGACTGGGAACCTCAGTGAATCTATTGGCCCGTTTGCTCATTAAACAACACAGCAAACAGATGGGCCAGCCCATTTATGTAGCCTTTATCGATTTTATAACTGTATTTTACTCTGTTCCGCATTAACTGCTTTTTGCAAAACTGGAAGCGGAAGTATACCCGGCGCATATTCTAGCCTTGATCGCACAGTCTTATTCGGGTACTTCAATTCTAATTCGACTTACTCAGGAAGGCATTTTGACTCAGCCCACCCCTACGTATAGGGGACTTAAGCAAGGCAGTATTTTGGCCTCTGCGCTATTTAATTTTTTCATAGCCGATATAGGAAAGAATCTGAAACCAGTAATATCAGATCCCCCTAAACTAAGCACATATCTCGTTCCTAGGCTCTTATACGCAGACAATTTGGTGCTCATGTCAAAAACTCCCAAAGGGTTGCAAAACGTATTAAATGCTCCAGAAAACTATGTAGTTCAAAATCAGCTCACCATAAATTTGAAGAAGACCAACATACTTACTTTTTCTTCCAAACCATCTGTGAATACGCACTCCTTCAAGTGGCACCTGTATGGGTCTTCCCTTAGTGTAGCCACTGAATATCAGTATTTGGGAATTAACACAAACAATAGCCCTAGGGACCGTCCCTATTGGCTAGAACTCAAAAAGAAAATTGAAACTGTGGTGTGCCAAGCCCGAATTATAAACAAAAGATATGGGAAATTTTCATATGAACCAGTAACTCGTTTTTTCAAACAAGAAGCTGTCCCCATCATAACGTATGGGGCTGA
The DNA here is from genome assembly GCF_040938575.1 of Ambystoma mexicanum. Lineage (NCBI taxonomy): Eukaryota > Metazoa > Chordata > Amphibia > Caudata > Ambystomatidae > Ambystoma > Ambystoma mexicanum. Next base: position 133,440,290 of record NC_090936.1, on the reverse strand, counting down.
GAAAAAGGCAAACAAATCTGTGCCATTCTGGGACAGACTGCAAGGAAATGTGTTATGCCAACTGCACTAAACACATTGCTATCTGCCAAATCTTTGCTCTGGGATTCTGGTGCTGACAAGTCCTTTTCCTCTTGGAAAGTTAAATCTATAACCTTGATGGCGGAGGCTGACATCTCACTAGACCTACTCATAACAAACCCCAATCGGGCAAAGTTGAAACTGTGGCTTTATGATTGGTGCCAAACTTGGGACACCTGTATGAAATATAAACATGCAAAGACTAGACACTTCAAAATAAAACCCTTCAATCAACCAGAAAACTATCCAATCAGGTTCACTGCGCCCAAATACAGAACCTTATTTCTCTGTTTTCGATTAAACTTGTGGCCGACAAGGGAAGTCTGGGCTATTAGAGGTAAGATGACCAATAAGGAGAGGGCTTGTGGATATTGTAACGATAGCTCGCAAATCTAAACCTTGAAACATTTATTGGTACATTGTCAAGCCGTGTTACCCAAAAGAAGAACAAGTTACTTGCCCCTGGTAACGTTCTTTCGACTGGATGTTCCTCCAACGTAATCCTCATCTTTGACATGTATTGTCCAGCTTCAACTGCTTCGGGAATCTTTTTCGGCAGAGGACACCCTGCGTTGATGGCGTCGAGTCGATGTCCCTAGAAGGCCTCCGTCGAGGGAGATGTCATCGGAGGGTGTATGTAGCACGCGCTGCACCCTTTGCCCTCAGTTCTGTTTTTTCCCCTTCCTCGTGTAGCCAAGATGACCATAAATACGGGCATGACAGTATTCAGCCATGGTGGAACGGAAGCTGTAACAGCATGCGAAATTCTACAGAGGGGTAGGTTGGGAGGGCGATGAGGAATATGTTGAAGGAACATCCAGTCGAAAGAACGTTACCAGGGGGTAACTTGTTATTCAAATGGATTGTGTCCTCCAACGTATTCCTCTTCTTTGACAGACTTCCAAAGCAGTATTATGATTGGAGGAGGGTGTAGAATTTATAAATCAAGCATTTCAAGGGCAGAACAAATTACTGCCTTACCAAAAGCAACCTCATGAGAATGGGAAGCATCCAGAGAATAATGCTTTGTAAACGTGTGTATTGATGACCATGTTGCAGCATCACAAATATTCTTAATAGGGACCCCCCTTTGAAGGGCCGTAGATGTAGCCGCGCCCCTGGTGGAATGAACTTGCAAACCTTCAGGAGGGTCTTTCCCTGCCAGCCTGTAGCACTCAGAAATTGCCAACATTATCCATCTAGATAAGGTCTGTTTGGTAACAGCCTGACCTAGTTTGTGTTCTGTATACCCTATGTATAGCTGATCATCAAACCGTATTTTGGATGTTCTCGAAATGGAAAAGCTTAGTGCTCTTCTAGGATCTAACCTATGAAGTCTTTCTTCCTCCTTACCACGGTGAGGTGGAGGGTAAAAGGAAGGCCGAACAATTTTCTGGTTCAAATGAAAATCCGAAATGATTTTCGGCAAGAACGAAGGTTTGACCTTCAAGACAACTTTGGCCTTATGGAAAACTGCAAAGGGTGGCTTTACTGACAGTGCCTGCAACTCACTCATTCTGTGTCCTGATGCGAGAGCAACCAAAAAGATGGTTTTATAGGGTAATAACCTTAGCGGACAAGTGTGCAAGGGTTCAAAGGGTGCACACATTAGGAATTTTTAAATCGGATTTAGGTCCCAAACAGGGACCTGGAAAGGAGATGTAGGGTACACATTAGTGAGCCCTTTCAAAAATGGAGTCACCAGTGGGATTTTGAAATAGGAACAGTCCTCTGACAAGCGCTTAAAAATGGACAGCACCTCCAGGTATCCTTTAATGGTGCCAATCTGGAGCCCCAAATTGGCCAAAGATAGAAGGAAAGATAAAACATCCAGTGTTTTACACAGAAAAGGATCTACATTATTTTCCTTGCACCAGTTGCAGAACTTATTGCAACAGCAATGGTACAAAGATTTTGTTGCTGGTCTTGTAGCCGAAAGGAACACCTCCGTAACATCATCTGGGAGGTCCCAATCCTTATATCTCAACCTTTCAGAAACCAAGCGTGAAGGTTGAGAGTGTTGACCTCTGGATGGAGAACCCAACCTTCCTCTCGCGAGAGAAGATCCTTTCTTTGTGAAAGATGTATTGGAGGACAGATGGACATGTCCAGAAGGTCTGGGTACCACGTTCTCCTGGCCCAATCTGGGGCAATTAGTATCATGTGTTTCCTGAACTTCCTCAACCTCCTGATTACTTGAGGAATGACAGGGACTGGAGGAAACGCGTACAGGAGTGGAAACTCCCAGTCCACCACAAACGCATCTCCTAGAGTTCCTCTTGGAGGAAATTCCCTCTAGCAGTAGGTTTTGCACTTCCGGTTGAGTCTGGTCGCAAACAGATCCACTTAAGGGGTTCCCCAAAGGGTGAAGATCTCTTTAAGGACTTCCTTAGCTAGTTCCCACTCATGAGAGATTGTGTTCTGCCTGCTCAGAGCGTCTGCCGCTGTGTTGTCCTCCCAGGCCAAGTAAACTGCCGATAGGGAGATTCCTTCTTGAATTGCCCAGTGCCAGAGCTGCATTTCTCCAGGGCTGTGTAATAATTTGTTATTTTAATACTTGGGAGTGCCTTTGCCGGTTTGTATGTTCTGATGTGCGCATGTGTCTCACACACGGCCCCAATTCACAAAAAAGGGATGTACGTAGAGACATGTGGCAGGCACAATTTTCAGCTGTGTCAGGTTGCAGGATGAGTTTTTTTCTGCATATTCACAAAATCTTGCTTGTCCTCTGTGTGTAAAGGAAGCATAAAAAAATTACTCTGGAAATGTTTCTGACTCTCATGAAAAATGTATATGATTGAGGGCCTCCCTTACTCTGTACCGGGCCAGGGGAATATAGTCAGAAACAGAAAGGGTTTCTCCGACAGAGGTGCAGATTACTTCTTTAGAAATACATTCTCGAAGTTTCTTTGGTGAAGTGATGACTAGATGCCACACATAGTTATAGTTAATGCCCATTCTATCTGCTCCGATCTCGCTAGAAGGGTTCCAATAAGGCGGGCCTCATTACGAGTCCGGCGGTAAACCTGCCGGTGCTACCAGCGGGTTGCCGCGGGACTCGTGACATTTTACCGGCACCTATCTTGCCAGTCTCCCCGGGACAGTCCCATCGGACTGGCAAGCTAGGTGCCGGTAAATGTTGTTCCCCATTCCCGTGGAGTCCCGCAGGACCCCACAGGAATGGGTTCATGGAAGCACTGGCACCATTACTAATGGTGCCGGTGCTTCTGTGATAAGTCTGCCTACCGTGACCGCTGCGCCTGGCAGGGTCAGACCTGTCGGATGCAGCGCCCCCGGCAGACAAACTTGTAATTTGCCAGTCCGGAAACAAGGGTGCCGGTAAGCTTACCGGCACCCTTGTTTGCGGACCTGCAAGGTCGTAATGTGGGCCAGTGTGGAGCAATCAACTGACAACTTGGTATTTTACCATCCAGTATAACATTGTATTAGATACCACCAGCGTAATTACTGTATGTGATTACAAATATATACCTTTCAAATTATTGAAGCATATGGAGTAAACAATATACACAAACTCATGACTAAATATTAAATAAATACATGACTGATTTCTGGAGAAATTAGGCTAGTAGGTGCAAGTGCTGGATCTATTTCTAGGGGCACTGGTTCTTCTAAGTGACCTCTAAAGTCTATCACTCAGACCCTAACTATCTTTACTAAACCTCTCAAGTGACCTTAAAAGGGGTCTGTAGACCTAGTCATGTGACAGGGGTCCAATATCAAGTTGTCAGTTGATTGCTCCACACTGTATTGTAACCCTTCAACAAAGAAACGTTGACAATGGATTTCTAAAAAAGTAATCTGCACCTCTGTCGGGAAACCCTTTCTGTTTTTCACATGAAAAATGCACAGGCAACACTTCATGATCAAGGCGACTGCATGTGAATAATACCCATGTGAATAAACTGTGCATCATTCATAACTGCAAAGTCCATCCAAACATGTAATTTGCAACCTCAACATATACTGCACCCCAGCATATAATGGCTCCTCGGAAAGTTCCCAGATTTGATATTATATGTGCATAAAGAAGCCCAAAAAAATTCTTCTTTTGGAGGACGTCGGTGTGAGGATGATGGCATGGGTGAAGGAACAGATATCTCGTAGCCCAAGTTAGAAAATGCAAGGGTCTTTATTATGCAACACAAATATGGTAACTGATTCGGTGGGTCTGGAAACAGGAAATAGGGTACTCTAAAGTCGATGAGTAAATCAAACTTGAAAGAGCACTATAGCCATCAGTACATTTCTCTCTCACTGATTCTCCCCCAACCGGTGGTAAAAAGATCACTCAGAGTCTTTGGAGTTTAAGTGCCCCGGCTTTTTTTTTGGTTCTTGTAGTTGGAAGATTTGTCTTTCGTCATACTTGTCAGGATGTTCTCCTTTAGTTATTGCCACCACATCGGGTTCACAGGGCCCTGTTGATGCGGACCAGCCATCAGGCTTCTGGTGATCCTACTCACAATATTGGTGGGCCCAGGGATTGGTGAATGTAACCCCCCCTAGGTGCTGGTCGCAGACTTTGCCACATTCTCCTCCAGAAATTGGGTCACAACCTTTCCAGAAGGTTCTTGCTTCTTCTCTTTGAATCATCCACCTTCGTGACATTATCACTTTCCTCTTTCCACTCCAAAGACTTTGAATGCTTCCTTTTCTCCTCAATGATTTGCAATGCTCTTGCCGCTCCACCGGTGCTGAATTTGTAATAAAATAAGTGCCAGGGCCCAAATATTTTCTAGGACTCGTGTGACATTGTGGGTGGGTACCACTGCTGCCACCACGAATAGCTGTGGCGACATATTTGGGGTTACACTACAGCTCGCACCTAGTCATTGTGGTTGATGGTTGCACTGACTATCACCACTTCATAATTAAAGTGGGTCTGGGACTGTAACTGCCGGGTCTCAAAAATAACTGCCAGGTTTGAGCCCTGGCAAACACCCCCGCAAATTAAGCACTGCTGTCAACCCTCTTTGCTTTCCTTCTCTCTCTCTCTCTGTCTCTCTGTCTCTCTGTCTCTCTGTCTTTCTCTCTCTTTCTTATGAACGCATCTGGTTCACCCCCTCTGTTCTGTTCCTGTTATTCTCCTTCACCTCCTGGCCAGCTATCACCACCTCCTCCTTGCTTTCTTTCCCCTTCTGATGTCTTTCCACTCTTTTTGCCACCGCCTTTCCACTCTGAATTTTCACTGCCACTTCTTCCTTAGCTGTTGCCTCTTTTGCCTACCTTTGATGACTTTATTCCTCCTTAATCTCCTGTGTCTAATCTTCCCCCTGCCCTCTCTTAGATGGCACCCCGTCCACCTCTCCTTCATGAGCTTTCTCTACATCCTCTACGCATTGCCTCTTGAGACACCTGCTACTCCACCTTCTGAACATCACCAACCTCTTTGCTAACTACCTCCAACAGTCTTCGACTCAAAATCCTGATACCACATCGCCCTGTGTGCACTTGGATAGTTTACAGACCGATGGGCTTGCCCGTGTGAGGGGTCTCCACATGAGAAGGCAGGTGGTTCCCTGACACAGAGGGTCTGACCAAGTGTCTGGACTTCCTTGCATATTTACTATTATATGTTTCTGCTTGCCTGTTTCTGGTTGCTACTTGCCTGCCAGATGGCTGGTAATTTTGCTCCCATGAATTGTAAGTTAAGATTTGACGTCCTGGCAGTCTTGAGCGCCTCAGGTTCGTTTTAGGGTTGGGGATGCCAAGGGTTCTGTCCCAGAGTTTAGCTTTCACACCGATGATGGACTACGAAGCCAGGGGAATACTCTGTGTTCCACCTCCAGGACCTGCACAATGGAGCTGGTGGGGAACACTGGCCTCATGGTCTTCCCAGTCCCATCACCTAGCCTGCAACCTGGGACTCCATCACATGCCCCTCCTTTCTCAGAAGGCCCCGCCTGCCTGTAAGGCTTCATAAAAAAGTTTACTCTTGAGGATTTCTGATACTACATCATGGGGCCACCCCAAGGGTCGATTCCTCCCCTAGTAGATAGGCAAGCTGGTCTCCTGTTTAAATCTTTACTTCATTGCTGATTGGTGTAGTCACACTCCTTGTCTTAGGCCTGTGTCATCCACTTGGAAAGAGCATGGCAAAATAATACCAAGGCTAATTTCTCCTGGCAGTGGGTGCACCACTGCTGCCTCTACAGGTACATGATCTCCTTCTACTTGGATGCCAACTCAAGCTTTAGAATAGACCTCCTGTTCCCCATATTCACACGTTATGGACACTGATGTATGGTCTGGTTGTTGTTTTGAAAAGACGAGTTACCGTGGGATGGCAGAAAGATATCTGAAGGGTCTCGAAAAGCCTTTCTTTGCTATCTCCCTGTTGATGGATTGCAAAGGAGGGTGCCCTAATGCTGGTTCTGAGTGGAATGGGCATGCTCACATGTCTCGTCCACAAGAACAGACAACTCTGAGCCCAAATTATGAAGTTAAAGGGTTTTTATTGCTCAATACAAATAGGCTAAAAGCTTTGATAGATGTTAGGTAAGATTTTCATATTTGGGATCAATCTTCCTGCCCTGTGTCGACTCCGGAACCTTTTGCTTGGACTTGGTGATTATTTTTCCTTGTTCCTAGGTGAAGGGGAATCTTTTTCCCCTCTCACCTAGTCTTTTACTCTTTTTATGGGTGACCTCTTTATGTCTCTCCATAATGTATGGTTGGAGTTCTCGTTCCCTCTAACTTTTGCGCTTAGGATGGGCTGGCTCTTTGGGCTTCCCTGTTAATTTCTCTTTAATATACTTGGGTAGACTACTGTTCCCAAGGTGTAAAGAGGGAACCCCCTTTACATTTTATATAGTAAGCCAGCACACCCATCTTATGGGGAGTGCTGGTGGGATAGAATGTATGCCCTTGCTTACTTACCTGTAGCAGTTCTGTTACAATTGCAAGTTTACTTGAATGGCCGGTGGCAGTGGTTTTACCTTAGTGACCATTTAGTCTTATTACTTGCAGGCTGTTAAATCAGCCTCGGTAATGCACTGAAGGGCCACCATTTTGCTAAAATGGTGGGCTCCTTCTTTTTCACCATTTCTCATTTGCTTTGTTTCTGAGGTCTTCCCCTATGATTCTAGGTGGGAACGACCTGAGTGGAAGTGTGGTCTTCGTCTTGGTGGCACTGCGTTGTGTACATGCGCCTTTGTATTCCCTGCCAATGTGCCGGAGAGTATGAGAAGGAAGGAAGCGAGGGAGGAGTCCAAAACTCTGCAGCCCTTAGTCTTTCACCTTGCCTGAAAGGAACCTGGTCTCAATGGGGGGCTGGCTGTCCTGATTGAACCGCCCCTTTCTGAAAACTGCAGGGAGAGTTTGCAGAAGTGGTAAAAAATCTCTGAATATGAATGGACAATGACTTCACACTCGAGCCGTAAGTCAACAGAGTAGTAAAGAAATGCTTCTTTCACTTACACACAATCAAACAAATACTTCCCTTTTTCACCTTCTGACATAGAACACTTGCCGTCATTTCTCTCGTCATGTCAAGACTAGACTATGCCAAAAGCATCTATCTTAGAATGCCAGACAACCTTATCAGAAAACTACAACGAATACAGAATGCAGCAGTAAAACTACTCCTCATATTTACTAAGAGATAACACACCACACCAGCACTGAGAACTCTAGATTGGCTACCGTTTAAGGAACACATTTTCCTCAAAACGCTCTGCATAACACACAGAAATCCATTCTGCATACTCATTCTCAAACACTGAACAATTCACACTCATACTTCCGCCGTAGAGAAAAAAAAACTAAAACCAACACAAACTACGCACACCCCACAACAGCAAACAGGAGACTAAACCAATCACACACAAATCACCATACACACTCAAGCACCAAAGACCACATAACATCTACCGACTAAAAATAAACCGTGTGACCAGTTTTACCGAACTGAAGCTACCAATAGCATATGAAAACTTTCTTGCGCTTTTTCTTTTCAATCCCACTAACTAAGCCCTCCCAACCCTCCTTCCTTTTCAGATCGACCAGAGAGCCTGGAGGCCATGAAAATGGCAGTGCCGTGCTGTATAATTCACAATAACATACCAGGAGTGTGGGAGTCCCTCTACTGAGAACGAACATGGGTCAAGTACACTGTTCCATGGAATTTTTTCCACTCAGTAGGGTCTAGAATGATCTCTCTGTTGACTCTATATTTCCTATCTCCTCATTCCATTCTGGCTTAAACAATGCTCACACTGCTGAAATTGCTCTTTTTCAAGTCAAAAGTCCCTCCCTCGTGTCACAATAGGCAGTTTTCCTTCCTTATATGGCACTTATCTGTGATATTTCATATGGCAGGTCCCTCTTCTGCTTTCTATCTTCTAGTTGTTTCTGCTGTATTTGTATACCATGTGCGGTATGACTGATTGTATAGAGAACTGAGTGATATCTTATGAAAGTAGCTAATGCACTTTGCACAGACACCCACCAGTGTATGTGTACCTTGTGAGGACTGAGTGACTGTGTACAAAAGTCAGTGATGTCTTATTTGAGCCTTTATGCACCTTGCACAAACCCCCACTACTGTATCTGTTCCTTGTGAGATCACATTGCATGAGTAGGAAACTGAGTGATTTCATTAGGATTTCCAAAGCGCACTACCAGCTCAAGAGCTTCGCGGCGCTGTTCCATGATATTGGGCCTCATTACGAGGCGCCGTTAACCCTTAACGCCTGATTACAAGTGTTCCTTTGCGGGTTGGTGTTTAACGCCTGCTTTTAGCAGGCGTTAAAAATCCAACCCGCAAAGGGACTTTGGAGCTAATTACGGCACCGTAATTTACGGTGCCGTAATAAGCGCCTTCCCCATTCCCATTATGCCCTATGGGGGCAAAAATGGGAATGGGGAAGGGGAAATGGTGAATGGGGAATTACAGCCCCACTCACCTTGGAATGGGGCGGTAATTCCGCCATCCACCATGGCGGAATCGTAACCTTAGCAGCATGGACCATGGTGCTAATAGATAAATCAACATAAGAGTACTTTGCACCTCCTGAAGATCCACACTTTGTGGTGAAACACGTGTAGAGGACTTATTCTTGAATAACTAAGGACTGTTTTCTGGCATGATGTTGATCTAGATGTGTCATAATGTTTCATTACAGATTGTCTCAAATTGACATACTTGTGCTTCTTAGGCAGTAGTTGTGTGAGAGTCAAATGTAGCTCCTGCTAACTGTTGAGTGTTAAGTGAGGCAGGCCCCTCTCTGCTACAAGTAGCATGTGCATTGCTCCCAGCTCCCCTGATTTTGGAACCCTGTATTGTATGTTTGCTCATATTTTGGCTCCATTTCTATGATGCTTACTTATTTCAATGCAACATTACAGTTTGTAACACCAAGTACACTTGTTTTTTGTTAAAAAGTGTTGCCTTTGTTAGGCCTCTACAAAACAAAATCTGTTTGATGTCAAAGTACTCTTTGCTATTTAAAAAGTCACTGCATTTACCTACTGAGTACACTATTATCACTTTCTTTACTTGCCCGTGTTTACTTACTGATATGTCGTTTCTTTTACCAAGACCTTTCAAAATGGTTCATTTGTATAGAAGTAGTATACATGTCTTGATCGCATACATTGTTCACTAGGTTTCATCGAGTTCTAAAAATCCAAAGTGAATGGTGAATTACATTGTTGTTATTGATATGTTTCAAGAGGAAATTGTGTTCTGCTAAGCAAGAAACTGGTGACACTATGTAAAAGTCACTCATTTGGTACTTCTCCTATCATGATGGATCGGAGGATATGGGATGGAGCCCACCAAGCACTCCGCTCCTGTGATCTCTTGAAGGCCATATGCCAACTGAGGTCATTTCCTGTGATGTCATAAGGTGAAAGGTAATGTGAAATAATTTCCTGTGATGCTATATACTGTCATTTCATTTCGTGAAGTTGATGTAGCATCATTTCCTGTTATGTCATCAAAATGGTAGGTACGACTGTTGAAACGTCAACATCCCTACACATTTTTGGCCATAGATTGTTGGCATGTATGATTTTGGACGACTGTCCGCTGGATGCGTTTTGGTGGCACTACGTTGTGTGCATGTGCCTGGGTGCACTATGCACACTGTTGCCAATTTTGTACACACTAATACTGCGCAACATGTGCGCCAACCATTTTAGGAAGATTCTGGCTACTTATAGGGTGCACCAGCTCGGATGCTTATTTGCATACCTATCTGTAGGACTTGGGTGCACACCCCGACCACATTAACGTTTCTTCACATATGCTGTAGAGTGCTTATGTTAGCAGGACACAGAGGCACATAGACATATGCCTGCACTTGCAGTACGCACAAACGTTAATTCCCACACGCATTGCCAGGTGGTGGACAACATGCAGCCATGCAGAGCCTGCTGCCGTCGTACGGATGTGTCCATTGTGATTGTGGGTATTCCGTAGGGCACATATGTTTTGCTTAATTGCAAGCATTGCAAGGAGGACGTTGTGCTGCTGAGTCAGAGTGCAATTTCAGGAAAAAAAGTATATCACCCAAACATTTAGCAACACTGTCATTATTAATGTTCACCTTTGCACATTCCTACAACCCATTAGGGAAGGGAAGGGGTAGCACAATTTTATACTTACTGTGGGGAAATGCGGATTTCTAGAACTTGGTTGTTAGGGAAGGAAGAGTTGTTGTGTCTCCACCACGTCCCCCATGGCACGATTTCTGGGGAGATGGCGACTTGCGACATGGGGAAGGAGTATACGTGCAGGTGTGCCACAGCCATTTTATTTTGTCCAAAACATTTGTTTGTACGCAACTTATCTTAAGGCTTTATATTATAATACCTTATAATAAACCAGCTACTATATGTATATTAACAACAGATTTGTCATGTACTAACCTCACAGATTGCACTAAGTGCTTATATGAAATTAAATTACGATGGTGAATTTATGAAGGCAAACTATTGTTCTTAACTATTTTTGTATTGCTTCATGAATAAAATATGTGCCATGCAAAAAATTTGGTGAAGCCATGCTTTCTATTTTAAGTGGTTTGAGAGTAAGCGCCATACCTGTTGGCCTCTAATTGAGCGGATTGAGAAAGGAGTAGTTGCACAGTTTCTTTCCTTTGCTATGCGCAAATGGCGTTGTGGAAGGATTGCGGCTTCTACTGCCTTGCTTTCCTTTGCTTTCCTTTCCAATATGTTTTCTTACGCAAAACAGAATGTGCTTTCTGTACATGTAGGAATATATAGTACATAATGTACGCTTCACACTACAATGCGTACTAATGGGGTTACTGTACAAAGTCATTCTGTTATGAGGGACATTTCTTTCCTGCAACTCGAAGGTGCTTGGCATTGACACGTTTAAAAAACACACATTATACATATGTACTATTGCATACTGCAACACCTGTGCAATCATTAGAGATTGTTCTGCTTCTTTACTACATTGTACTGACGTTTTGCTGTAAGCTCTTGCCAGTTGTTACTCTACCCCTTACTTCTTTGTTCCCTTGTACAGTAGCAGTGCGGTATGATTGGTTAAGGGAGAAGTTAATTCTGTTGTTGATGCTTCCCAAAGTCTTTCTCCTGTTTGCTTTGTACTTACACATTTTCCACACCTACTCCATTTTGTCTTGCCATTTTCTGCCATTCTGCTGTTTTCATATATTTTTTGCATTTGGTGATTGACACCACTATGTAAGAGAGCAGGTGCCTTCCTGAGCAGGTTGCATACCACCCAATGTGTGCAACCCTACGCATAGTTTGCAACTGCTGTCTGTGTTAACATGCTGCCAGCAGTTTCACTATGTTGGAGAGTTCTTCTTTACAAACTAAGCATACCCTGTTAAAAACCAATGAAATTTACTGGCAAAAAATGTTGTTAAAGGAATGTTATGGTTAAGTTGCACTACCAACAACCTATGCAATTCAATGGACAAATGTTGTTACAGGAACGTTATGGTTACAGGTAAAACCGAACCCCCCCACCCCGAAATTCGCAAGTTATGGTAAGCTAAGCAACCATAACTCGTGCCACCAGTGTACACTGCAAGGACTAACACCCATGACATCAAAGATGCCATCACAAATCTCATTCATGACATCACTGATGACATCACATGTGCATTTAGTTTTCATGGGAAGCCTCCACAAGGGATTATTACTGTTATGGTGGCAAAAAACTATGCACCCTCATTGGACAACTACCAAGAGAGAAGTAGGTCATTGAGCAATGCATAGCTATACGCACCATTGTATTACACACTTCTTTGCAGTACAGGAACCAACTCATGTGGAAACGCAGCCATTCTCTGCACTCTGTCCCATTGAAGTGTACTACTGAAAATGTTCTCATGTCCCATAGTGACATCATGAATGCTTTCGTTTTACAGTTTTGTGTACTGTGAAACATGTAGGAAGTAGCTACCATTCTCTTAATAACTAAATAATTGCACTACTGTACAGGAAACATAAAGACACCGCAATGCATACCAATATGAGCATATACAGGGAAAGTAAAGTAAGCACAAAAAGGAGCACTATTAATAGAAACTGTTCATAACATAACTGATTACCTTCATGGACAGAAATGCTTGCTGTGTTTTACGCTTTCTTCTTCTCCTGTATGTATATGTATGATATCATATGAGTGTACCCTAAGGAAAGTAGTGTAACAACATATGAGGAGGCTGCCATACACAAAGACAGAACCTTTTCAACTCTTACTTACTAACTGTTAGTAAAGAAAAGCACCTGGCCTACTTATGTCAGTGAACAAAAAAAGGGAGCCACACCTGTGATGTCATCAGTGATGTCATGTATGAGATTGGTGATGGCATCTTTGATGTCATGGGTGTTAGTCCTTGCAGTGCACACTGGTGGCACAAGTTATGGTTGCTTAGCTTACCATAAGTTGCGAATTTCAGGGGGGGGGGTTCGGTTTTACCTGTAACCATAACGTTCCTGCAACAACGTTTGTCCATTGAATTGCATAGGTTTTTGCTAGTGCAAAATATATTTTCAAAGAACCTTCATTGAAAGCACATCGAGTGGGATGCACTCCAGATAGCAGCTGAGCAATCATAATGTCCGCTCAGCAATAAAAAGGCACGTCCAATCCAGGCAAACAAAATTATTTTATTAATGGATGTGCCTCGGAGAGAAAAAAACCTGTCAAGAGGAACGATGCGTTTCGCGGTGTTCCAACCGCTTGATCACGTAGGTGTAAGAAACACAGAAAATGGACTACATTTTATGGCGTAACAACTCTATGATAGTGTATAGAGTGCCCACACATCTAAGACAGCTCTTTACTTGTCTATACAGTCGGCCATAATTCAACATTGTTATGTTTCTGAATACAAATACACGTAGAAGACATTATTCATCTTGAAACTTAAATTAGTTCCAACATAGACTGCTGCAACTCACTTTTTGGAGGTTAGCCACCAGTGTTTATAATTTACTGGCGTACAACGCGAACACATCGCAAAAACTACTAAAACATGACAAATGTTATGTGAGCTTCAGAAAAAACCTCGTCAGTACCTTGTGCAGCTATAAAGCCTACTTAGGCATGTACAACCATGAATATGGAACAAATCAACTCAATCTAAATTCCTGCAGCTCAATGTCAGTACTCTCAAAAAAGAGAGACTTTACATGTAAGAATACAGTCCACAATGGACATAATGCTATGCCTCCACGTGATATGCGGCAGTCTTAGTACATTCACTGTCAGCTGCCCAAAATACATATAAACAAGCTATCAGAGCTCTTAAAAATGGCAAGTATGACGGATTGTTTGTGAGGGGAAAGTGCAGATACGCATAGCAGCAATACCAAAATAGTGCAAAATATGCCAAAGCAGAAATAATGCCAGAGCAGCAAAAATAAAAAGCATAGTGCTCTCCCTCCATGCTAGCAACACTAAAAATAACAGACTATACAATTTGTGTCTGGGAGAAACCATAATGGTTGCTATCCGTGTAAACAAGTACACACAAAGAAACTCTTTCCTCACAATATTGTATTAAAGAGATATGGCCCCATAAGCCAAAATGATGTCTCCTAGGTAAGTAGATGCAAGCATGGGCTGCTGTAAGTTAAAAAACCTATCAATATTAAAGTGGATGGTACGTGCAAATATTTCTTATATATAAAGTGCATGGTGCATACAGATATTACTCCTATAAAATGCCTAGTGTAACATGCCCCTCAGTAATTTAATTCAAATATATCCTCAAATTATTTAAAAAAAATGTATTGATTAAGAATGCCTATGTGTGACACTCTTCATCTGAAATACAAGCTACGTCATAGGGGAAAAAGGGAAAGTCCAAAAATCTCTGTTTCATATGAACAAAATGCAAGTCCATCTATAACCTGCTCAAGCTTTAATCATACTTAAAAATAGTCAAAATCACACAATACTATAAGAAGCAAGCTAAGACCTAAGCACATTAGAAAAATAGCAAATCTAAATCATGTAAACAGATAATTGGGTATACCAAGTCCAGAACAAGAATTACATATAGAAAGAGGTAAATAGCAGATATGCTACTAAAATACTTTAAAGAGTTGATCTTATTTGATCAGGTACCTAAGGCAGACAAGTCCACAAGATTGTAAAACTGGTAGACAAAACATTCAAGTACCCAAGAACGTATACTATTCCTCATCGAGGTTGTGGCCCTTGGGATTTTTAGTCTCAAAGTCCAGAATGCATTTTGTTTCCAATTGTCTTAACAAAAGTTCATGATTACCTCCTCTGGATGGTTTCAACACTTTGTGAATACCAAAATATGAAAACTCCTCCAGTTTTCCTCCATGTTCAATCTTAAAGTGGAGCGCCATCGGGTATGTGGGGCCAGCATTTGTGATTGCCCGTATGTGTTGAAGCACTCTCAATTTCAGTTTACCTATTGTGCTTCCCATATACCATTTATCACATGGGCAATTTAAAACATACAGCACAAATTCTCCTTTCACATGTCATCCATGACTTGATCTTAATAGTCTGGGCCAAGTTTGGGTGTAGGTAGGAGGTAGTGTTAGCATCATACCTGCAGGCTTTACATTTTTGAAAACCCAGCACTTTAGTGGTCAGCCTACTACCTCCCAATGGATTGCTAAGAGGGCTCATAAAACTAGGTACAAGAGTATCCTTGAGCGAAGTAGACCTTCAGAATGTGATATTCATTTTATCACCCAATATTTTGCTCAAGTGTTCATCTAGTTTGAGGATGTGCCAGTGTTTCTGCATTACCTGTCGAATATTCTGTGCCCCATTTCCGTTGGTCAAAATGAGACGTGTTTCACTCAAATCTGTGGTGTCCTCTCGAACAGTGTTAGAAACCAAAAGTGATGAGCGATCCGTCTCTCTCACTTTCAAAAAAGCTCTCTCTAGTACTTTTTTTTAGGGTAACCCCGATGTTTAAACCTTTGCGCCATTTGGGCACATTCGCTATCAAAGGTGTCAATTTCTGAGCAGTTTCTGCATATGCGGATGAATTCCCCATATGGGATGCTCCACTTTAGGGCTGTGGGATTGTTACTCTTCGCATGGAGTGGTATATTGGATCTGGTGGGCTTTCTATATAAAGAAGTTGTCAATTCACCTTGAGCCACAGTAACAAGAATATCCAAAAAGATGATAGCAGTCTTGCTTTGGCTCTCAGTGAATTTCAAATTAAGTTTATTGATGTTTGGTATCTTGACAAAGTCCAACCACTCCAAACTTGTGCCATCCCAGATGATAAACAAATCATGAATATACCGTAGCCAAAGAGCTATTTTTGCTGTATATTGACTATTTCTGGGATGCCAGACCACAAACTTCTCCCAACAGCCCATTGTCAAATTAGCATACAAGGGAGCGAAGGTAGTGCCCATGGCAGTGCCTTGGAATTGAATTTGGAACTCTTTGTTGAAGAGAAAATAGTTGTTAGTCAAGCATGATATAGGCCTGATTTACTAAGTATGACTTACATGGACGCAAGTCATGACAAAAGCCAATAAGTTGTACGTGCAGTGGAAGTTACATATAAGAACTAAAAATTACGATGTCAGACACGGAAATCCAGCGTATCCCACAACATGCACAGAAACGGATGCCTGATTCACGAAGGAAAAGCACATACGTCCAAATATACCCCATATAACTCCCATCGGCGGAACACATGCTAGCGTCGAAGAACATATTAAGGAAAACCAAAGTCAAACATGCTGAACATGTGCACATACAAACTGCGAACGTGTGAATCATGCACCCACATACTTTCGACAAACATCCCTGCCATCACTGCACGCAACCACAAACATGCCCACATTGCTCACCACACTTACACCACTAACATAATGGTTTAACTTAAGACACTCTCCACAGATCTCCCAAAATGTGTGTTTGCTTAGTAAATTCCTCCAAATGTACACCTTTTGCCTCTCACACTCGTAGCGACAACGCCCCTAAAACATCCAACAAAACACAAACACACCCACTGACACATCTCCCAGTGGACAGACACACCCACTGACACTCACATCCCAAACACAGACACACACACACTGACAGCCCACAAATTAACAGACAAGCATGCAGAAATACCTATACCACATGGTTAAGAAAGCGTGAAAGCAGGCGGAAAGTATGCCACTGATGCATGCACATTTCATGCCGGACAAACTGTTTTGGACATAACACCACGCACTGGTGAAATGTACGCCACATGTCACATGTACCATAGAGCCGCTCCGACTAGCCAACACAATGCAAGATTGACACAGCACCCACAAGACAAAAACTTTACGCAGAGACACAGACACATACCAACACATAGCAAGCTACAAACATAAAGAACACACACACACACACAGCAGCCTCACTACACATGTGACACCATAAAGAACATGTGACCACCATGAGCACATAAGGAATAAAGAAACCCCCAGCACACATGAAAGGCACAACACTTGTGTACACACCCATGTCACAGACACACATGAGCGCAAGAACAATCCAGGCAAATTGGCACAAAGGCAACACCACATGTATGCACACAGGGCCATGACTTGTCTCCAGTTTGTGAAGCGTTTGTGCCATGTTGCCATGTAGGTTGTACTGTGTGGGACATTGTGGAGCCTGACTCTGCACATGGTCATGGCAGGTGTGTCCATTGGCATGGCCTCGTGAGACATTCACATGGGAGACACGCATGTCCATTCCCTGATTTGTGCACCTTTGCTTGGCACGTCAGTGCAACTGTGTCGTGATGCACATGAGAATCCATGTGTATCATGTGACTAGTCCTGTGCCAGAGTCAGTGTGTCCACTACATCGATGATGTGCTCGTCCAGCCATGAGACTGCTCGGATTGCCATGCGCAGGCATGGTCTTGTCATGCCCATGAATGGGTGTGTACAGCAGGTCTACTTCTTCTTCTGTGGTGGACATGCATGAGCGAGACTGTACATGTAGCGACGGCGGCTCAGTGGATGAGTCATGTACATATTATCCCGGGAGGGTGGAGGAGTGTCTGTGGGCTTGAAGTAGTTAGGTGCCATGCATTGCTGTGCATATCTGCCATGGACGGCCTACATCCTGGGTGAACACACTGGCCTTGTACTTGCCTGCTATGTCAATAAGGTGAATGGACCCTTGTTTTCCGCAACCTTGTGGGTTGAAATGCTTTTCTGCAACAGTGAAGGTAACGCTGTCAGTGCAGCCTACCACTACTGATTAGGGTAGCGGAATTCATGCAGTCGATGTCTCCTCAGAATGTGTGTGGGTCTTGAGTCCTTCATGGCGGACTATGAATATGGGCTCCCTGTTCCATTCTGCTAGTATTTCGCATAGAGAGGGTTGGAAGGGATGTATTGTAGACATCAGGCCTTTCCGCTTCTGGATACATTTGGACTACAGGTGGGTATATTGTGAGTATGCATATACCTGTGTGTCCCACAATGACCAACTGTGTGCATGGCGAGCCCTTGCATTAACATATGCCTCCATGTGTTACAGGGCAGGTGTTGGAACCCAGCACAGGGCAGGGATGTCATCACAAAGTCTATCCTTCGGGACATCTGTATCTGAAGTAAGCACACTTCTTTACTAGCATGGCTCCATGAATGCGTCTGGCTGCAAGCTATGGGAAGGGATGGGATCTGATGTCCCATGTAGGGTTCTGACTGCCCCTTTCCCCTCCTTGTTCCTTGTCCCCAAATACATTGTTGCTGACAGTGGCCGTTGTTTGTCCCCAAAGATAGATTTTTCCGAGAGGTGGCAGCCATTCACTTGCTGTTTTGCTTTTCACTGTTGATCATGTACAGTGACATTAACAGGCTAATTTGTCTGCATGCCGTGCTAGGCATGGTGACTGACACACTCGTGCTACCTCTGATGAGATTTGTGAGACTTGCAATAAAGTGCACAGTCACCCCTTTCGCAATGAAGATGTCAATATGTTGTACATGGTGGTTGTTCCTCATGCTGCTGCTCTTGCGCACACGTGGCTTCTTGCTGCTTTACTCACGTGCATGCCGGGTGGCTCTGCTGGGGTGGTGTGTGGATGTGGGTGTATGAATGTGGGTGTGTGGGCAGAAGTGCCATTCCGTAGGATCCATGCAGGGCTCCTGTAGCAATCTACTGTTGCTATGTCGAGGAGCTTTACCACAGGCCATCTGGGCCAGTGTCCTATGACTGTTCATGTGGGTGCACTGATGTTCATACTTCTGATGTTTTGGTCATGGGCTGCCATGTTGGGTGGAGGGATGTGGGAGGTGCACTCTTATGGAGAGGGGTTGGCTGCTGTGGGTGGGTAGCTGGGGCGCAGTACAATCTCATGTGGGTGGGTTGGAGTCATTGCCATGGGGTGGCTTGCCCGTTCTGTTGTGTCAAGGTTGTCCCAGGTGGTGCCATCTCATGCCAGGCAGTACAGGCATGCAGTGTGCATCAGCATTTGCAGTTCTCTGCTAGCCCTCACTGTCAGTGCCCTTGAGGGCGGTGTTGTGGTGTCATTATGGGTTGTGCGTACTGTGAGAAACCTGTAGGGGTCTCCCTGGCTAGTCCCCAGGGATCTGTCATCGAGGTGGCCAGGACACGGCCATCGCTATTGAATCCAGTTCCTGGTGGTGGACCAGTGAGGGAGAATCACCTGGATGGGTGTCGTTGGGGAGTGGGACACTGATCGGGGAGACACGGTATCCCCTTCTTTCAACTCCTTTTCCTCATCCTACCACGTAGGATATTCCAAAACACTGCCCCTCCCATTTCCGACACAAACACTTTCGCACAACGCAAAAGTCAACAGACTTACACCAGAGTCGTTTACCTGACATGTCCCAATACAAGGGTCAGGCAATTGACCAGAATCCCACACACCTGACGGCCCTTTCCCTTTCCCTACAGGGATAAAAGGAGAAGCTCAAGAGCACAAGATGAGCAAGGAAGACTGAACAACGTGAGAGCTAACTCAGCATAGCAGTTCAAGAGGAGGAGAAAGACCGCGTACACCGAAAGGGTGACAAGAAGAGAGTGACCTTGCATTTTAGGACCGAGGCCTGTGAAACCTCTGCAGAAGGAATCATAAGACCGCGAACAATAGCCAGAGTGTGTTGCAGCAGATGTAAACGGTATACAAGACCCGACTCGGCAGATTACCAAGCGGGGGAGAGACACTTGTGTATGTGGTACCAACCTTGACTCCAAAGAGAAAAAAGCCAAGTGGTTCATCACAGCTGGTGAGTTGAGGGAGAGTCGATAAGAAAATGAACTGTGTTGAACGAAAAGTACCCAACTGCTAATTTGAACTTTGAAAGCCTTAAAGATATGATTTATTAAAAAGGGGGAAAACCACCAACAGAGGAGTCTGGCACCACGTGGGTGATCACTCAGGAAACTCTGGGAGCAATTACCCAATGATAGAAACTACCGTAACCAGAAGGCCTTTGAAAGAGGAAAAAATAGGTCAAAGTGGTCATACGGGGGTCTTGTAAAATCCTCTGTACCGTCAAAAGTCTTTGACCTACAGATGAAGGAAAGGGAGATGAATCCTGCTTGGTGAAATTAGCACACAAACTGTGTGTTGTAAAGGTTGGCAAGAATGAATCCGGCTGAGGGATACTAACGAAAAGGGGCGAAGTCTAAAGTCCCATAGAATTTGTTGACAAGAGTGAACCCTACCGAGGGATTTCCATAACAAACTGTTTGGTAAAAGTTGCCAAGAGTGAACCTGGCAGGAGGATGCTAACAAAAGCGGCGAGGCCTGAACTCCCTATGAACAGGGGTGTTGCTAGGTGTGGCAATGATCCGGTGCTACGCTAATGGTGGGACTGTAGGGACTCTGGGCTAGCTAGCCTTTTGGTTGTAGCCCCTGAGATTCTTTCCGGGGCTTCAACAAAAAGACCCAGGGCTATAGCCCACTAAGCCCCACCCCTAGCAACACCTCTGCCTATGAATAGTGTGTTGATTGAAGTGAACCCGACCGAGGGGTGTCCACAGTGAACTGTAAAAGTTGGCAAGAGTGAACCCGGCAGAGGGAAGCTGTCAAAAAGGGGCAAAGCCTGAAGAACAGTTTGAAAAGACATTAAGACTTGTGAAAGTTAGAAGAGCCACAGTGAACCCGAAGGAGGGAGGCTGATGTCTGAAAGGGGGCCAATCCCAAAAGAGGTAGATCCAGGGGTGGAAAGTTATTACCCAATGTTCCTTGGGAAAGGAACTGTTTAGTTAATTTGTTGAATATTATTTGTGAAGGGTCTATGCCCGGAAGATGGGTACCCAGGGGTGAAGCCATCACCCAAAGTATATGTGGAACAGAACTTTGTGTTTGTTTGTTGGATACATCAGGCCTCGAAGGCAAGAGACTTTTTATTGAAAAGAGACTTAACCATCGAAGAACCTGACAGCTGGTATGGAACTGTCAGCTCGTGCTGGGAAAGCTCAAGTGTGTGCTGTGCTCAGGAGATCCACCTTGTCCCATGCTCAAATGTGGGGAAAGGAGGTCTCTGGCAATCACATCCTGAACTTTTTGGTAAGAGTTGGAAAGAGTGAACCCGGCGGGGGATGCTAACGAGAAGGGGCGAAGTCTAAAAGTTCCATAGTGAATTATCTGTAGGATTTGGCAAGAGTGAACCCGGCAGAGAGAAGTCGACAACCAGAATAGTGTGTTGATTGAAGTGAACCTGTCCAAGGGGTGTCAACAGTGAACTGTCAGTAAAAGTTGGCTAGAGTGAGCCCGGCAGAGGGAAGCCGACAATCAGGGGCGAAGCCTGAAGAACTGTTTAAAAAGACATTAAGACTTGTGAAAGTATGAGGCATTGGAAGACCAGGGGAGTGAATGGTCCCCCATGTCAAGTGGGTCAGAGCCCATGGAGGGAGATCCAGGGATGAAAAGTCCCCACCCAAAATCCATTTGCAAAGGAACTTTTTGTTTGTTTGTTGTTGAATACATCAGCCCCTCAAAGGCAAGAGACTTTTTATTGAAAAAAGACTTAACCATCTAAGAACTTGTTAACTGGAAAGGAACTGTCGGCTCATACTGTGAAAGCTCGAGCGTGTGCTGTGCTCCGAGGTCCCACCTTCTCCCATGATGAAAACGTGGGGAAGGGAGACCCTGGCAATCACATCCTGGTTTATTATTTGTGAACACTACTTTCTTTATTGAAAACCCTATCCCACACTCGTTCTGTAATTAGTTGTAAGGATTTGGCAATAGTTTTTTTTTTTTAGTATAGGCCTTTTACTTTGACAAGACGCCACAAGGACTGCCTTATTTTTCATTTGATGGTTGAAGCTTGCTCCCATCTTAGATTTAGGTTAGGCATTTTTACATATTCCATCTAGTCAAACGGATCTGTTCTTTAATACTCAAGTCTTACTTGATACCCTCCCATTCTCTCATTATAGCATCGAACCGTGGGACTGCATAATTCTAAAAATCTGGCCGGTCTTTTCTTTCATCACAACAGGATCTGTTCTTTAATACTTAAGTCTTACTTGATACCCTCCCATTCTCTCATTATAGCATCCAACAGTGGGACTGCATAATCCTAAAAATCTGGCCGGTCTTTTCTTTCATCAGACCCAGTGCTCTAAATCCTCCTCCCTCCGAGCGTTTCTTTCCATGGTATTCAGTCTCCATCGGTGGCGGGACCATAAAGGTTAAAACCTAATCCATCGCAGTCCACTCCTTCGACAGACGCAGAATCAGAGTACTCTGAGGATTTTGAAACCTTATCCGAAGGGGTAGAGGGTTGTTTTTTTTCTGTTTCAGACAACACAGGGGTAACCCTTACCCCCTGGAAGAAATGGCTGATCTAGCCAATATCATCGCCCAATTGGCAGCCAATCGGATACAAGCCGAAAACAGACTCCAGGAAAATCTAACTAGGCTAACTGAATTGCAAGCAAGTCTGTTGCTACCACAAGCCGTATTTCCACCATATCTTGAATGCAAAGTTTTGGGAATTTGTTTCCTAAACTTCGAATGCCTGACCGGACAACTTGGGTGGGGAGAAAACCTTAAGAAATGCTATTTGGCACCCTTGTTAAAAGGGGAACTCCAAACTTCTTATCAACTACTCAACCTTGCACACCCTATCCATCAAGGAAGGCTTGTTGAAAAGAGTAGGGCAATCCTACAATTTTTATTGGCAGAAGTTAGGAGCCATTAGGTTGAACCCGGGAGAAACTCCTTTAGAGATGAGCAAATGGATCAAAAACTTGGTGACCCTATGGACTAATAATACAACTCTAGAAGAGCTGACTGAGATGTGATTACCTTAAAACAATTTACAAATTCCTTACCCCCTTTTTTGTAAAAATCTGTCCTTCAATTAAATCAACTGGGTCTTGTAAAATCCTCTGCACCATCGAAGGTCTTTGACCTACAGATGATTGTGAATGAAAGGGAAATGAATCCCGCTTGGTGTAATTAGCACATGAACTGTGTGATGTAAAGGTTGGCAAGAATTAATCCTGCAGATGGATGTTAATGAAAAGGGGCGAAGTCTAAAGTCCCATAAAATATGTTGACAAGAGTGAACCCTAACGCGGGATGTCCATAATAAACAGTTTGGTAAATGTTGGCAAGAATGAACCTGGCCGAGGGATGCTAAAAAAGTAGGAGATGCCTGAAGTCCCTATGAATAGTGTGTGGACCGAAGTGAACCCGACCGAGAGGTGTAAACCGTGAACTGTTTGTAAACGTTGGCAAGAGAGAACCCAGCAGAGGGAAGCTGACAAAAAGGGGCAAAGCCTGAAGAATTGTTTGAAAAGACAATACAACTTGTGAAAGTAAGAAAAGCCAGTGAACCCGAAGGAGGGAGGCTGATGTCTGAAAGGGGTCTGAGCCCGAAAGAGGGAGATCAAGAGGTGGAAAGTTATCACCCAAAGTTCATTGGAAAAGGAACTGTTTAGTTGATTTGTTGAATACGATTTGTGAAGGGTCTACGCGCGGAAGAGGGGGACCCTGGGGTGAAGCCATAAGCCAAAGTATATGCGGAACAGAAGTTTGTGTTTGTTTGTTGGATACATCACGCCTTGAAGGCAAGAGACTTTTTATTGAAAAGAGACTTAACCATTGAAGAACCTGATAGCTGGTACTGAACTGTTGGCTCGTGCTGGGGAAGCTCGAGCGTGTGCTGTGCTCAAGAGATCCACCTTCTCCCATGGTCAAAACATGGGGAAGGGAGGCCCCTGGCAATCACATCCTGACTTATTATTTGTGAACACTTGTTGCTTTATTGAAAGCCCCAGGCCACACTTTTTCTGTAATTAGTTATAAGGATTTGGCAATAGTTTTTTTTTTTAGCATAGGCCTTTTACTTTGACAAGACGTCTCAATGACTGCCTTATTTTTCATTTAATGTTCGAAGCTTGCTTCCATCTTAGATTTAGATTTAGGTTAGGCGTTTTTCCACCCTGCATTTACAGTTTAATAAACACTTTTGAACTGTGATCACTTGTGTCTGTCTTTACTGTTTCTACCATGAGTTCCTTGCAGTACTCTGTGATTATGATTATCATTGCTTATTTATAACATGCTTAATACCCAGAGATTTCTATGCGCAGATCCGGGGATCCAACCTGTATTGCTCGGTGTCGTCTTGCTTTCAAGGCGAGCGCGTTGCCCCAGAGCTATCCTCCTGAGACAAAGAGTAGCAAGAGTTGATCATGTCTGTTGTTCAGCTTGTTGTGGCCTGCAGTAACTGGGCCTCATGTCATCTGTGTATACCGTGGCTGCTCCTTGGTGATGCACCTCTGGGTTCCACACTCATCTCATCCCGGGTGCTCCCTAACCCAACACCCTTTCAGAGATGATGTGTCTGCCTCCCAACTCTGTACTTGCTGGGGTTAGTGCATCTCATTGTGTGGTCGGTGTCAAATCACCAGGTTGTGTTCCATTCTGTCTGCATCTCAAGGTCCAGGCACACAGTGTTCCAAGTGTCCGCTGTGCACTTTTGGCGGGGAATGATCTACTGATATATACTCCACTTTACACGTGGTATGTCAGGTCAGCGAGTGTGTTCATGTTGGTCTTCCAGTGTGAAGTCTTGGTTTTGTTACTGGGGAGTATTTGAATTCTGTGGCACTGTACTGCAGTTGTGTCACATTGTGTCATGTGCAAGTGGTCATTGTTGTGGGTGCTGCATGTAGACGACTGGTCATGTGTGTCATGTCATATTGGGTGGATGTGTGGTAGTGTCGGTGTACAGTGATGCTGAGGGGCACATGGTGGTTTGAGTGAAACTGTGTGCAACGAAGTTGCTGTTGATTCTCGCTTGCTTCATGTTCATCCCTTATGGAATTCTGGCGATGTGCGCTACTGGTGTGGTGGAATGGTTGTATATATCTGTCCGTTGCTTTTTCGTGCAGGGCTGTGTGTGTGGAGTCGTGCATATTTCCCATGTGTTGGCATGGCTGGATATCTGTTTCCTTGGGTGTCTCAGGCAGGTGAGTGTGTGCAGGCCGTGCCTGAAACTTCATCCTTTCATCATGGACACTGTCTCGTGTATGATCAGTGCTCCTTGCTGGTAGCATGACTGTGTTGCCTGGGTGATGCCACTGGTCCTCTGGAATGCACCAGTGGGGAACAAGTGCAAGGTCCCAGAATCTTCAAATGTGCCTCGGTGGCATATGACTGTGCGGTGGTGGGGTACAAGACACCCTTCCACTTCTGCAACTTGTCCATGATGACATGCGGATCAAAGCAATACCTTCTTTAATCCTCTGTGTCGGACATGCTGAAGAGGGTGACCCTGGTGCGGGTAAACCACACCCTCCGTCTCCTCCTCCGCGGTTGGGTTGCGTCAGTGGCTGCGACAGCAGCAACATCCCAGTGCTGCACACAGAATGCTATCATCAAATAGCAGCGATACATGTCCTGGGATGGAGATGTGGTGTGCTTCTGTGTGCCCTTGTATCTGGACATGTGGCATCATGCTGTGCGTGCTGATGTGCATCGTCGTTGTTGTGGTTGGTTTGCTCTTGTTTACGTGGGATGTTCTGCAGCAGCTGTGTGTGTGTCGGGTTCAGGTGTGTCTTGTTTGCTGATGTTGTCTGTGTGTTTTGCATGGTGGTGCTGTTCCTTTTTCGGGATGTTTGTGTTGCTTGCACATATGATGTGGCAGTAAGTGTGTTTCAAGTGTTCTGTGGTGTGTTATGGGATGTGTGTTGAATTTTGTGTGTACAGTCTCCTCTCTGGTGGCTTACTGGTGATTGTCAGTGTTGTGTATTTTTTGTTAATTGTTTGGCCAAGATATTGATTCTTATGTGTAACTGGGGTTATTTGCGCATTTTTATCTTTGCGTAACTTCTGCCTTTGATGGAAGTTCTGCTTTAGGGCATGCCCTTTTTCTTGACATCCACTTTTTAGTTGTTTGGTCATAAGTAATTTTCATAAATAGGTGTAAATTATCTCCACGTAAGTTGTGACTCATTTTAGCCGTAAGTTGGACTTGTTACTACTATCTTCCTTAGTAAATCGTCTTGGAAGAAAGACAATACGGAGCAACACAGGTTTGATCCCCGGGTTCACACTTAGAAACCTCTGGGTATTAAGTGCGTTATAAATACCCAATTATAATTATTATAATTATAATTAAATCAGCACCATATATATATATATATTACATGGCCACTGTAGTGGCCATGTAGTTATGGTTAAGTTGCTGTTTCCATAGGAAGAGCACTTTTTGGGCGGCTTATAACTTCGCTCTCCCTGGACGGATCCTCACCAAACTTTGCAAAAAAAGTAGTTGGGTCACTCTAAATTTCTTTGCAAAGTTTGGTGAGGATTCGTCCAGGGATGGAAAAGTTATAGGGGGGGTCCCAAAACTTTTTTTTCCCATAGACTGAATGGGAAAAAACTTTGCGCACGGCTACAGCCCGAACCGCTGGACGTATTTACACCAAATTTGCGGCAGGAGCGGCGGCCTGGTCCCAAAAGCGTGCTTTTGTAAATTTGGTGTAAATCTGTCCAGTAGTTTTTTTAAAAATGACCAAAATGTAAGGCAAAAAAATTAGTGATATCTGCGTTCGCTTCGCGGACGGACTTCCTTGTTCGCTCCGCGGACAGCACCCCGATTGGCCCATGGCCTCGCGTCATGTCCGCGGACATGCAACGTGTTCGCTGATTAGACGGCGAGGGGCGTGGAGCGCGTCAGATTTTCTGTGGCGCCCGCCATCTTGTATTCGCAGTCGACCGCGTACAGCGCAGTGAAACCTGGATAAAAAATTGTATTTAGTGCCGTGTGTTGGTGTGTAAGAGTGTTTGGGGAGGGTGGGGGAGTACGAGATAGGTTCAATGTTTTGTTTTTTTATGTGCTAGACCTTTTTGTTGCGTTCGATTTGTCCGCAGAGAACACGGCTGTTCTGACTAAATGGTGGGGTGTTTAGAGAACGGAGTATGTGTCATTTTTGTTCGCAAGGAAGGTAAAAATGAGCTATGAACACGCGCGGTGTACTTAATTGCTCGTAAATACACAAACTGGGGGTGTCCTCAGGACGCTGTCCGTATTGTAATCTGTCTAGTTGAATGTATTCTAAGAACACTCGCAGTGTCCCGAAATGGTTGCAATTACACAAAATGGGGGTGTTCTGAGAACGTTGTTTGTATTGTTCGTTGTCAGGGTGAAAGTGTTTTAAGACCACTCCTTTTGTTCGCTAA
Source organism: Ambystoma mexicanum (assembly GCF_040938575.1). NCBI lineage: Eukaryota > Metazoa > Chordata > Amphibia > Caudata > Ambystomatidae > Ambystoma > Ambystoma mexicanum. The sequence continues at coordinate 133,413,042 of NC_090936.1, read as the reverse complement.
TAGTACAATTTCCTAGGGGCATCAACCGACTTTTTGTCCACTAAAGAAACGATAAATCCGGCTGGTGTGCGCCGACATTATGTGATAATCCTATGACTGGCGCTATTGACCTGGCTGACTTGCTTTTGCGACACTAAATCATATCTCCCGCCCCTAAGCCTCATATTATCAAAGCATTCATATTCCCTGCCTTTCTCTGTGACGTTACAGGGTGCGTAATGAAACGCGCCCAGTCGTCTCCAGTACTACGCGACTTTACACAGAACCCGGAAGACAACACACATTATGTCACAACACAGCGCGCCACAATTCGGAATATGAAACTGTGATTTAAAAGCAAAGAGCAAGATTGTAAATGTTGTAAAGTACATTTATTTGACATCAAATGTTTAGAGAATATTCAGCAATTTGCATTTGTCTTTGTTGTCGATCCGCAAAAGTTCATGTTGAGACACGCAATGTTCCTTTGCGGTACAGAGAGTGTTAGATCAGCTTACAAATCAGTTCGCCACAATTCGGAATATGAAACTGTGGTTTAAAAGTAAACAGCAGAATTGTACATTTGGTAAAGTACATTTATTTCACATGAAATGTTTAGTGAATATTCAGCGATTTGCTATTGTCTCTGCTGTCGATCAGCAAAAGTTTATTTGGAGCCACGCGTTGTTCCTTTGCGGTAGATAGGCTGCTGGTTTATGATAAAAGCAGTAAATGGTCGCTCTGATAATCGGAAGGTTGCTCCAACAACGAGCCATTAGACCACCCTATTGGTTGGTATGTTGTTTGTAGCCGCTAGTACTGCGTAAGGGCATATTGGTCCTTGGCGATTGTCCCAAAAAATGGTGAGGGTCATGAAGTTGCATATTTGGACTTGCACCTGGCAGTTGAAGACCCCATCCGCTGGAGTCTGTAAATCGTGACATAGACAAAATGGGGCCACGTACCTGTTTTAAAAAACATAAATTAGTCTCACCAGCCGATCTTCATTAAAAATCATCATTTTATTTATTAGGGCGTGAAACTATTTGCTATCGAAGATAGTGCAACAGAGTATGTTAATAATAAAATAATAATATTTTCCCATTCATATAGCGCTAAGAACCGTGAGGTATGTAAGCGGTGCTTATTATTAACCACGGTGTGTGGTGCTCATTTATCGACCACGGAAGGATGAAAGGCTGAGTTTGGCCTTGCCGGGATTCAAACTTGCGTTAGCAAGCTGTGCACGGATGTCAAAGCGAGCGCTGTACTCGCTGTGCCACTTGACAGGCTACAGTGAAGTGGCACAGCGAGTAGTGCGCTTGACCACCTATAGACCGGTTAAATTATTTCTATTAACCCACCCTGTGTCGTCTGCCTTTTTCAGAGCCCTCTAAACGACAGGGGATCAATTCGGCGGTTATAGTGCGCGGTAGAAAACATTATGCCACTTTCAAAGAACAAGTTCAACTTGAGCGGTCTTTAATGCTACGCTATTGTAATTATATTTGGTATAAAGTAATCTAAAGAGTTACTTACAGTACAATTGCAATTTCCATTGTCTACCAGTGGTGCAGTCCCAAAATACGACTCCGCGTGTGCCAACGATCTTTCGTATAGTGATATAATATATAAAAGTGGTTTTGTTTCAGAAATTTCATCTTTATCTTCTCTTACGTTTCAGCAACACTCCTTCAAGAGAAGTCTTTCATCACAATCTCTGTCTGTCAAGGTCAAAACACAATACAACCTTATAGTCCGCTTCGTGAGCCTCTCCGGGGCCCGAGAAAAAAATGGAAGCAGCTGACCTTCACTGTGAACGAGCATAAATTCTTACTTTGCAACATTCTGTGTAAAGCCATCTGTAGAAGTTGTGGAAGCAGCTGACCTTCACTGTGAACGATTATAAATTCTTACTTTGCAACATTCTGTGTAAAGCCATCTGTAGAAGTTGGTTTTTGCACGCCATGTTTGTATATTGTTTGCGTGATATTAAAAAAACTTTGTTAAAGGGACGTTATGGTTAAGTTGCGCTACTAAAAACCTATGAAATTCAGTGAAAAAACTTTGTTAAAGGGACGTTATGGCTCAAAGTAAAACCGGAAAACTCCTGAAATTCGCCAGTTATGGTAACATAAGCAATGATAACTCTCGCCACCGTGCACTGCTAACACTAACACCCAGGACATCAAAGATGACATCACAAATGTCATTGATGACATCACTGATGACATCACATGGCTGTCTCTCCCTTTTTATCCTTTACTGACATATCGAAGCCACATAGTTTTCTTCAGTAACAGTCAGGAAGTAAAAATTGAAAAGGTACTATATTTGTAGACTCAGGGTCCTGTCACATCACATGAAACATATACATAGCGAAAGATACAGGCTTGAAAGAGAGCAATCCTTTCTGTGCATGAAGATAATCATTATGGTTATCAGCACTTTCTCATAGTTTTATTTTATTACTCTACCTTCCCTCTATATGCTCATATTTGTATATATTATACTCACTCTCCATAGAGTAAATGTGAAAAAAATTTTGCTTGCGCATAAAGCCCAAACCGCTGGATGGATTTCCACCAAATTTGGACCAGGAGCAGCGGCTTGGTCCCAAAAGCGTGCTTTTGCAAATTTGGTGAAAATCCATCCAGTAGTTTTTTTTAAAATGACCAAAAAGTAGATAAAAAAAATTAGTGATATCTGTGTTCGGTTTGCAGATACACTTCCCTGTTCGCTCCGCGGAAAGTGTCTTAATTGGCCAATCGTCTTGCGTGATGTTCGCGGACATGCAAAGTGTTTGCTGATTGGACGGCGTGGAGCGTGAAGCGCGTCAGATTTTTCGGTATCGCCCGCCATCTTGGATTCGTGGACGTCCCCGGACAGCGCGGTGAAACTTTGTTCAAAATGTGTATTTTGTAGAGTGTGTTGGTGTGCAGGAGTGTTTGGGGAGGGTGGGAGTGTATGAGATAGGATGAAAGTTGTGTTTTTTATGTGTTAGATGTTCTTTTTGTGTTCGATTTGTTTGCGGCCATCACGGGTGTTCTGAAATGTTCTTAATAAACTGACTAGGGGGTGTTCTAAGGAGTCAATATGTGTCCGTTTTGTTCGCAAGCAAAGTGAAACTGTTCTAAGAGCACTCGCGGTGTCCGGGGAGTGTTCGTAGGTGGTGTCCTGAAGACGCTGTCCGTATTGTTCTCTGTCAAGTTGAATGTGTTCTAAGAACACGCGCGGTGTCCTGAAATGTTCGCAAATAAACAAAATGGGGGTGTTCTGAAGACGTTTTTGAGAACACTCCCGGTGTCCTGAAATGTTTGTAGGGGTTGTTCTGAGGACGCTGTCCGTATTGTTATCTGTCAAGTTGAATGTGTTCTAAGAACACTCACGGTGTCCTGAAATGTTCGCAAATAAACAAAATGGGGGTGTTCTGAAGACGCTTCTAAGAACACTCGCGGTGTCCGGGGAGTGTTCGTAGGGGGTGTCCTGAGGACGCTGTCCGTATTGTTCTCTGTCAAGTTGAATGTGTCCTAAAAACACTTGAGGTGTCCTGAAATGTTCGCAGATAAACAAAATGGGGGTGTTCTGAAGACGCTTCTAAGAACACTCGCGGTGTCCGGGGAGTGTTCGTAGGGGGTGTCCTGAGGACGCTGTCCGTATTGTTCTCTGTCAAGTTGAATGTGTCCTAAGAACACTCGCGGTGTACTGAAATGTTCGCAAATAAACAAGATGGTGGTGTTCTGAAGAGGCTTCTAAAAACACTCGCGGTGTCCGGGGAGTGTTCGTAGGGGGTGTCCTGAGGACGCTGTCCGTATTGTTCTCTGTCAAGTTGAATGTGTCCTAAGAACACTCGCGGTGTCCTGAAATGTTTGCAAATAAACAAAATAGGGGTGTTCTGAAGACGCTATAAGAACATTCGCGGTGTCCGGGGAGTGTTCGTAGGGGGTGTCCTGAGGACGCCCTCTGTATTGTTCTTTGTCAAGTTGAATGTTTCCTAAGAACACTCGCAGTGTCCGGAAATGTTCGCAAATAAACAAGATGGTGGTGTTCTGAAGACGCTTCTAAGAACACTCCCGGTGTCCGGGGAGTGTTCGTATGGGGTGTCCTGAGGACGCTGTCCCTATTGTTCTTTGTCAAGTTGAATGTGTCCTAAGAACACTTGCGGTGTCCTGAAATGTTCGCAAATAAACAAGATGGTGGTGTTCTGAAGACGCTTCTAAGAACACTCCCGGTGTCCTGGAATGTTCGTAGGGGGTGTCCTTAGGACGCTGTCCGTATTGTTCGTTGTTAAGTTGAAAGTGTTATAAGAACTATCGCGTTGTTCTGAAATGTTCGTAGGGTGTGTCCTGAAAACGGTGTCCGTATTGTTTGCTGGCAAGTTCAAAGTGTTCTAAGAACACTCACATTGTTCGCGGACATTAAAAGTTTCCCATAGATCATAGTTGAAATGTTTGACTCTATGGATGTGATATGCTGCGGTGGTTGTTGCCAGGGCATAGAGTATTGGGTGCATGGCCATTTGGCCATGCACCCAAGATTGTATGCCCTGGCAACAACCACCGCAGCATATCACATTCATATTTGCTTATAACTTTGGGTGAAAAACAAATGTATAAGGAACAAAGGTATTAGATACTATGGATGTGATATGCTGCTATGGTTGTCCTTATTATTGTATACTTACTGTTTGGTCTCGTAATGGGAGTCCATGTTTTTCTTCTTCATTTCTGTGATAAAAGAAAATAGCATGTTAGTATTAGTATTTTGTAATGACTTATTACATTGTATAAGCAATATACTTTTATTTTTTTTCGACCCTCATATTTAGTAGAGTACAAATCAGTACTGTGCAATTTGCTCAGTTTCTGTATTTGTTGCTAAAATCATTGGGTCTGTGGGAGAAAAAAAAATCCATGTTGGATTAAAAAAAAAACCTTTTTCTGTTATGCTACAGTTTATTTGTTTGTTTGTTTTCAGTGTTCACTTGTTGTTTCTGGCTAATGCTTTATGCTTTGCTTTGTTGTATTTTTCTTGGAGCAGTAACAGATTCTTCATTTGTTTTGATATTATAAAATTTTGGAGCAGTTAGATACCAATTGGCGTATTCTAACTGTCTATTTTTTTAATATATTTTAGTGGTTTTGATTTATCTATTTGGATATTGTTAAATTTTGGGACAGTTAGATACCAATTGGCGTATTCTAACTGTGTATTTTTTGGCCTAATTTAGTGGTATTCATTTATCTGATTAGTTGTTGTAGAATCTTTGAGCTGTTAGATAGCTTTTGGAGTATTCTAACAGTTTATATTATTTTAACACAAATTTATAATTTTGGGACAGTTAGATACCTATTGGCGTATTCTAACTGTGTATTTTTTGGTCTAATTTAGTGGTATTCATTTATCTGATTAGTTGTTGTAGAATTTTTGAGCAGTTAGATAGCTTTTGGAGTATTCTAACAGTTTATATTTTTGGAACACAAATTTACTTAAAGGTTTAAATACAGTTTATTTATCAAATTTTGGTTTTAAGAACATCAAATAAGCGTTTGTAAGATTTGCTGGTAATCTCTGCTTTGGAGTAATGGTACTATCATTACATTCAAACCATCCACATTTCTTTTTTATGTATGCAGTGTAGTTGCCTGAATTGGTTGTGGCTCCTGCGTGGTAGATTATACCTATTGTTGTGAAGGTTTTCTTACCAAGTGATATTTGACCATGTGTGAATCCAGTCAGCTTGCAGTTGTTTTTGGTACCATCTGCATTGTAACGTAGAAGCATTAGTATTACGTATTTACTATGTGTTTGTATTACTAACGTGGAGCGATTATCTGAATTGCAGGTAGAGCATAATCTACCATGGTTTGCATTTTGTACAAGTTGCTGAAATGGAATGGATTCACAATTTGGTATTGATATATATATGAAGCGTTCATTGGGGATTTCTTCTTGTGTCACATTGTTGCAGAGAGTGCATGTATGTTTCCACATGTATGAAATCTGAAAGATTACGGTGGCGTAATTAACAACAAGGTCCCTTAGCGCCATGGATTTTAACACCTGCTAAAAGCAGGTGTTAAATCCTCCATGGCGCTAAGGGACCTCGGAATCAGGCGGTAAGGGTCGGCGCTGTTTACGCCGCCGTAAACCCCTTAACGCCTGGGTCCTAATGAGGCCCAATGGGTCTGTACTGTGTGAGTAAATGTTGTCAACAATTGGTGGTAATTGAAATAGAATATTCATTGCTACATTTGCATAGCAATTTACACCAACTATATTTGAGAATTTAAATTGTCCAGGTAGCTCTGTATCTAACTGCTTTTTTTAGAGTTTGTCTTCCTTCTTTAAAGAAGTACTTGGTTTACTTTCTCTAATTTATTCTTTTTTGTTTGTGGTACTTGATGAAGTATTAGTTTCTTTTACTCTCTTTGGAGGATTTGCAGTGACGTCCTGTTGCATTTCTGTTTGATTTAATTTTCTTTTACAACGTTTTAGTTTTTGTGGAACAGAATATGTGTTTAGATGGGGAGTGTATAGTGAGCGAAGTCTATTATATTCTAAAATGCAAGGAATATCAGCGTTTACTTTACTTGCATCAAAGTTGATTAGAAATAGACCGTCAAGTGCACGTAAGCGTGATAGTGCTACGTAGCTCATGCCTTCTTTAAAGACTGTGTTACCAATATCTATCATTGCTTTGTCTAGGGTAAGACCTTGTGATTTATGAATCGTGACTGCGTATGCAAGAGTTAGAGAAAATTGTTCTCTGCGTACATACATATCTTTGAAGAGAAGGAATCTAGCTGTTGAGCGTCCTATCTGTTTTACTTCTGGAAGTTTGTCAGAGAGTATATTGACAAACTGAATTTTGTTGTCACGTGGGTATGTTTGAAAGCCAACAACTGTACCCAGTGCTCCATTAACTAGTCCTTGGTCCAGGTCAAGGTTACGTTTAAGCATTACTCTGCAATTTAAGGATAATTTTAACATCTTTTCTAAGCCTGCTGTGTTTGAGATTGATTTTTCTAAATTATTTAGTCTTGTTGTGGCTTGGTCACACATGGGTAGTGTCATACCATGTACATCTAGTTTGTCTGTGGCGCTAATTTCCATTATTGGTTGCATTTCTTTACTTAGCATGATTTCATTGAATTTGAAACAGCTTGCAAGAGTTGGCATTAAGGCCATACAATTGACACTTTTGTGGGCTAATTGTTCCATAACATCTGTAGCACATGCATTATCGCCATAAAGTGCATTAATGTGCCGGGTTTACAATGTTGCTTCTGATTCTTTAGAAAGTATACCAACTCTCAAACTTTTTAAAATGTTGGCATAAGTTAGATCTGCAGATTGGCGCAAGTTTTCTGTTAATTCTCTGTATTGGAAATGTTGCCAAAGGTTGACATTTCCAATGCTGCCAACAGTTTTACGGCAGAGTTTGTGCCCTAATGTTTTAAAAATAGGTTCACCTTTTACTGGTGTTAATTGAAGCAGATCTCCAAAAACAATAATGTGTTTTCCTGCAAAGAGCTCTTCATAGTCTGTTTTGAGTACTTCTTGTAATCTGAGGTGAATCAAAGCTAACATCAGGTTGGAGACCATGCTCACTTCATCTATTAGTAGCATTTTCATTTGTTTCAATACTCTGCGTAATTCCATTGCAGCTTCTGCAGAAAGTTAGTAATAGTCTAATTTGTTCTGGTGTTCTACTGGTAATAGTAGTAATCAGTGTAATGTAACACCACCTATGTTGTAGGCAGCTAAACCTATGGGGGCAGTGACAACAGCTGACAGTTTTTTGTTTGTCAATTGTTGAAGGAACTTACTAATGATTTTGATTAGGAATGTTTTGCCAGAACCAGCTTCACCACTGACGTACAGTAGTATAGGTTTATAATTATGGCAGGAACATTCTTTATTTTCATGTTTTACACCATGTGCAATTTGTTTTGTTACTTCTTGAAAAATGCTACTTTGCTCATTGTTTAGTTTTGATTGTAGTATAGGTAAGTCTTCCTCATCTTCATACTGACACATGGTGTTTTCTACTTCTATCATAGCTAATTCTGCCTCATTTGTTATTAGTGGTTCTCCCAGTGGTTCTTGGCTTCCTGTTACAGAAGGTTGACTACTGTCAGGAGTATCCTTATCTAGTTGGGCTTGGAGTTTTTCTTCATGTTGCTGTTCATTGTGCAACATTGTTTTGTACTGTGTAAAGTTTACATCAGTTATAGTGCTTTCATTTGCTTTGAAAGCATCCTCATATGAGTCATAGTTATCTAGTAATTGTTCTTCTTTTCTCCATGGTTTGAAGAGTTGTAGCAGGGACATGCAATATACTTCTTTATGTTGAGGAGTCTTCAATGACAATTTGATATGATTAATTAAATTTGGTTTAGTGAGTTTAACTAAGCTGCCTTCACAGTCTGTCACTCTGTATTTACCTTTTTTTTCATCGGGTTTCATATTATTTTGTATGTGTAGTTTGGGCTATTTGGTATAGACACATGTTTTCCAAAGTATTACTTCTGTTTGGGTAGTATGTGTTCAATAAATTGTTTTTTAAAATGTCTTGGCTGTTGGGATCATGTTTGGCTATTGTTTCTATATCTTCATATGATTTTAGAACTCTTTTTCTAGATTTAGCAGGACCAAGACTTAGCCATACTATATTTTCAGATTTACCATACAATGAAGTACAATGAAGTACCAGTTAAACGATCAGCTGCTTCATGAGATCCACATTCTCTATGGGTGAGCATTTTTAAGCCCAAGCTGTATAATTTCTGAGATACTGTTTTATCTGATGACAGGTCATTCCAGAGGTCTTGGAGCTCTGTCTTTTCTGCTTTAGTTAAGTATGCTGTGACATATCATACAACTGCAGTAGAATTGTCTGCAATGTACTGCACATCTAGGTTTGCATTCCATAAGTGGGCAATGATTGCATTATAATCATTGATATATTTTTCTTCTTCTTTTCTTTTTATGTAATATGTATTTTTAGGTGACTTTCCTTTAACAGTATGTCTAACTGAAGACATACTTGACCTGTATTTGTAACTGGTCTAGGGAAACCAAATCGGCATCTGGTGTAGTATTTGCCTTTGTTTTTGTATTTGTGACGACAATATTTTCCACATTTGTGTCTTTGAAATTGTAAAATTTGTGCACGAAGATCACTATTTGTGGCTTCTGATGGAATTTCACAAGTGACATATTTTTCAATAAATTGTAAAACAGTGGCATCACTGTCTTGACCAAATTTAGGAGCATCTTTAATCCATAAAAGCATGTGGGTATGTGGTGCTCCTCTGGCTTGGTATTCTTTTCTCCAAAAGAAGTGTTGCACTTCTCCAAGGGGAGGAACAGTTTTATTACAAATAAAATGTAGCATAGCAATGAAGCGATGGTGAAAATATCTTGAAACATTAACAGGATCCAAAGAACAAAGTTCTCCAGGTGTTAGAATATCTATGTTTGTTTTGTTTTTATTTGATATGCGTAGGAAATCATGTAAATCTTCCCATGCATATTCTGCACAACTTAATGTAACAAACCAAGTGGGTGGGCCAAGGTTTCTGATCATACAACGTACATCTCCATGACGTTGAAACCAGTACTCTTTAGTACCACGCATATTTGCTAATAGATTTGTAATATTTGATTGTAAAACCTCATCCTTTTGTTGCACTTTCTCTAATAATTGTGTAGCTGTCATATTTTGAAAGTGTGATCCTGATTTTAATATGTGTGCAACTCTGTAACATAAAGTTGCTAGTTCACTTTCAAAGAGTAGGTGGAGTATGTATTCCACATTTTGTCTAAATCTGGGATGTTCAGAATAGATCCGTAATGAGCGGTATTCTGAAGCTGATATTTGAAAAGGTCTATCATCATACCTTCCTCCTTTGCCAGTAGGAAAGAGTAGAGGAAAAGCACGTGCTTCTATACTTTTTTCCCATATACTGATTGGCGATCCTTTTGTTTGACGCATTTGGTAAGTTTCTAGTACATCTTGTACGGTGTCATTGCAGTGCAAAGGATGAATTGTATAATGGTCTAAAGTATTTGATATTGTAGCAGGATCTAGTAGCTCAAATTGACCAGCTTCTTGTGTTTCTTAAATTATTTCAGTTGTATCTTTCAAGTTATCTTCAATATTAATTTCTTTGTAATATTCATTATTCTCTTAAAGATATTCGAAGGCTTTTCTAACTTTATATAAATCTACCAGCTGTTGCCATATTTTTTTGTCTTTTGTAGGTACTCCATTTACTAATATAATTAAAGATTGCTGCATTGGACGTTGCACTCCTAGAGTATGCACATTGTCTTTTAGATTTAATGGTAAATAAACTAATTTTCCACAAATGCCTTTTACCAATTCAGAGGGAGGTAATTTTGCTGTTTTTGGTTGAAGGCGTATTATTGCTTGAAATGGGTGTACTGTTTGAATTATGATGCGCTCATATAAATTAAGTTGTTGTAGAGGTTTTGGTACTGGTATAATTCCAAATTATTTGTGATAGAACGTGAAGGAGTTTGGTTGTTGTCAAGTTTTGTAGTGCAATAACTGCAAAGTATTAAGGGCTCAGTTATTTCATATTTGTTTTCTGCTAGAAGGTAGAGAGCTAATTCAAACCAGTTAGAATCTTCATTGTCTTCTATTTTGTATGATAGGTCCACAGTTTTTGTGTTACTTTTATAAAATATTCTACGGCAACATACACATACATGGTTTGGTACTTCAGCTGATGTACTTTTAAATTTTAGTATTTCTTTTTTGTATGTGTTTAGCAAAAGATTGCCATGTGTAGAATTGTTGCTTAATTGGCTTGAAGCTATTTCATTCTGTAAATGGCTTTCACTTCCAAAATATTTTTTCTGGATATAGTGAATTTCTTCAAGTAGGTCTTTTGCTGTACCATGTAGAAGGATGTTATTTAACTTTGCTAGTGCTAAAGCAGGACTTTTAGCATAGTCCAGTTTATAAACTAGATTTCTTATAGTTGAATGTTGTGTTGATATCCTTTTGATATCATGGAAAGTGGTTTTACAAGTAGGTCCTGTAATCCAGGCCAATGAATGTCCTTGTAGTCCTGTGTACTTGCGCACTGGACAGGTATCTATATTTTGCAGTAATTTAATTTTGATTTTGTCTTTGCTTTTTACATATTTATTGAGGAATTGGTGTAAAGATTTGAAACATTGTTTGGGAATGTTACACATTGACATGCATGGCCATTTGTACACTAGACGTTCTGATTCAGGTGAATGAAGGGGTAATTCTAAGTTTTCAGGGCATATTTTTGTAAGGAGTACTTCTTGTTCCATTATGGTATTATTCACTTTTTCATAACCTCGACCACTGCTATTTATGGCAATTGTATTCGTTTGCTTTTGTTTCTATGCTTCTTCATTAAAATATGGTTCTGTGCTCGTAGTGTGATTCCATTTACCTCCGCAGATACTTAAGAAGTTCTTTCTGTTGACATTTCGCTTATTGTGAAGTCTTTTTTGTAATTTTGTTATTAGTTTTGTTAGTGGTTTCATTTTGTTTAACAGTAAAATAAATTCATTTCTTTTGAGAAGAATTGCACTGTCCATCACTGCTTCTAAGATTAATTTCCTACGATAGGTTTTAAGCTTTGAAACTGATTTCTCTCCTGTTTTTATAAGATTTTGAAGGACTTTGTGACGGTATATTTTGGCTAAAATACTTTTCTTGGTATGCTTACTTTGCACTATATTAAAATTTGAAGAAGTAGTTTTATCTGTACTGATAGCTGATTTTCTGTTAATTGTTTTTTGGTTTGTTTTACATTTTGATAGAGGAAGCAAAGTTGTTGTACTTGAAACTTCTTGTGTTTCACTAAATGATTGTATTAGCTGTTTTGTTTTAACTTTTTTTACAAATTCTGCTAGAGATGGAGGCTTATGTTGGACACCTTTATTTTCATTTGCTCTAATTTTGCGTTGCTTTCTACGGAGTTGTCTTTTGGTAGGCATTCTTTAGGGTCTGTTGAAAAAAATAAAGAAGATATGGGTTGGGGTGTTCTGGAATGTATGTGTGCTGTGTGCATGAGTGTTTGAGTAAGATGATAAAGATGTATGTAATGGTGTGTGATTGTGCATTGGGAACTAAAACTAGTAGGGATAGGTATTCTTGAATTTATGTGTTACTAAACTGCGGTTCAGATGAAAAATAAAAAGTAAGCTAGTGGTGTGGAAAAGTACAAATAGTAAATCTAATGTATACAATTAAAACAGTTGTTTGTTCTATAATATGAAAATTGTAGTGGTTCAGTTGGCTAATTTGTGTGTCCAAAAATAGAAATTTGTGGGCCATTCTGGTTGTAAATCGCTGTTTAAGACATGGACATTTTTGGACAAAATGGTACAAAATCTCTATGTTAAGAAACCAAAATAGCTCGTATTAATGTTATAGTATATTTGATTAATAATATAAATATTATGGTGATATTTTACTTACTTATTTTTTTAAATTAACAGGTAACTTCTTAGTTTTTCTTTCTTCTTCGAATTCGGCTGCTTCTTTTCAGGAAACTGGTCTTCACTGCAACTGTAAAAGCTTCAAATTAGTAACTTTGTTTGTATATAGCACTGTTTTTAATTTAGATATTGATTTTTTTAATTGAAATCCTCAGTGCCTTCTGTAAAACCATTAAACTAATTTATTTACATAAGATTGCATCAGTTCAGTACATATGATATGTTCTTAATGAACAAATTGTATTGAATGACTAACTGTAGCAAAAATAAAATATCTTTACTATGTCTTGTGAAATTTATAATATATTAGTGAATACCACTATTTCTGTAAGTAAACTGTTCTAGGTAATAGCGCCTCAATGTCATGTCTAATTTAAAGTAATTAAGTAAATAAATAAATAAAAACAAAAAAATATGAAATTGTATAAGTATTTTTATAAAGGATTAAATATAGATTGTGTTTGCATGCAATTTTGTTTTAATATATGTAGTCTATATATTTCATTTAAAAAATGTTAGTTTAACATGATTTGAGTGTGTGTGTATAAAGAAAGTAAAAAGTATAAAGGTGTATAAGTGATAGTTGATTTTAGGAAATTGAAAAAAGTACAGTAAATTCATTTTACAGATTTTACAAGGTAAAAGTCTGTTTGAAAATGTGTTCATCTACCATAGTTCTCAACTCACACGCTTTTGGCTGGTGTCACACGCCTTGTAAAGGGCAGACTCACCCGCCAAGCCTCCTGCACGCCCATTCATTCCAGTGGGCGTCTCACCCGCCAAAAACAAAATCGGGTGATTTCACCCGACTGTAAAACATAAATGGTTGAGAGCTATGTCATCTACTATACAGACAATATGCATACCTGAAGTTTGTGTTCATGCATATGGATATGCATGGAGCTGTTGTAGAAATCTTGAAGTCTTGTACAGTATTTGTGGTAGATGCTGCTTGCCAATGATATGACACTTGTACTCAGAGAGATTCAGAGTACATTTGTACTGCTGATCTATGATGATGCAGTTAGATGTAGAGGTCTTGAATGTGATTGGTGCATGGTCATGTGATTTTTGAGGTACATCCAATGAGGGAATGGCAGAGAGAGTGTAGTGGAAATGGTAGAAGGGCTGTTCATGTTACGATATGTCCGCGGACATGGCGGTAGTTCTCGGACATCGGGAGTTATATCCGGGGATTTTTGGGTTCAGAAGTCATGCAAATGAGAATAAGCACTGAAAGGGATTGGTCAGGAAAGTTTGGTGGGTGTGTTGTGCCAGGAGAGATTTTCTCAGATACTCTTTTTGCTGAGAGAACAAAAGATAGCTATGGCTGTGTGTTTCAGAAAACAGATTGTTTGGATTTTAGGAGATTTGTTTATATATTGCTTGAAGGTGCATGCAGAAAGCTGTGGAGTAGCTGTAGATCTTGGATTCCCCCATGTGGAAGTACACTGGCATGGAGTACGTGGAATGAAGTGGTTGGACTTGCTACCTTTCTGTGCTACTTTGGAGACAGAGCAACATCCAGACATAATTGTAATTCATTGTGGAGGGAACAGTTTAGGACATGTGACTGGAATTCTTTTGCAATTTGCTATGAAAGAAGGACTGAGGAAGGTTATGGACATGTTTCTTAATTCTCAAGTGATATTTTCACGGATTGCGCAGAGACAAATGTGGCTTCATTCTTCTTCATTTGGTCCACAAATGGATAAAGCAAGGCGCAATGTTAATAAGGCTGTTTGTGGCTTTCTAAGAGATTTTGGCATGTCTTCTTTTCACAATGAAAATATTATGTTTTGTAGTACATACATTTTTCGCAGAGATGGAGTCCATCTTACTTATGCTGGTAATCAGATTTTTCTGAGAAATGTACAAAATGCATTGCGACTTTTTTTGGAATTACAACAACGATTTTGAAGTAGATGTTAAGTATTTACAATTTTTGACTTACAGACACACCCAAGGGCTCTTTTCAAAGCCAGCACTTCTTTCCAGAGAAAATTACAATGTTTATGATGGAGTAGTAACCCAATTTTTTTAATGTTCGCGAACTGTCCGTGGACTTCTAAAAAATACAAAGAGCCCTGCTTCATTTATTTTCACTTCTATTTTTTAACTGCGAAAGGCGGCTCTGAAAAGAGCCTTATTTTTTTGGGATTTTTGTAATTTTGTATTTTTTTTGGTTTTTCAGACACGACACACTAGGAGAGGAGGGTAATGGAGGGTAAAGGGGGGGACACCAACTACAGGGATAAGAAAGGGCGAGCTGAGAGAGGAAGATGTAGAGTGGGTTTTATTTGGGTAGTGAGCAGGTCTTCTCGTGCTCTGAGACGATAGTCTCAAAAGCACTCCGAAGTCGCTCCCCCCTGCAGAGTACTGTGTCACAGTACATACATAAACCTGTGACCCTCGAAAGGTAAGGGTCATCGGCATTGTGTATGGCCTGTGAGGCAGCTTGAGAAAGACGCTGTCCCACAGAGGTGGTCCTTGTGGTGACAGGATCAGAAACAGAGGATGAAGTAGACGAAATCAACCTGCTACGTTCTTCGCAAGGTACAACCTTGCGAATAGCCCCAGAGTGAAATGACCTCAGGTGTCGCTTCATAGTAGTGGTCCCAAAGCTGTAGTTACCGTGCTTCCCGCGACTGAGTATCATTTTGCACTCATTGCAGGTAACATGGTTCGCACGAGCCTTAGGACCATTCTCATGAATGGTAAATAACCGCCACACCCAAGACTCACGCCTAGTGCCGGTAGTAGGGATTTCCTCTACCTCATTCTCATCATCCTCTTCTTCCTCCTCCGCATCCTCAGTCCTGTTCCCCTCTTCAGGCCCTTGGGGAGGTGGTGGTGGTGGAGGGGGTGGTGGTGGTGCTGAAGCAGGTGCAGCACCAAGTGGCAGTTCAGCAGCCAAGGATGCCATGTCGATGATGGTGTAGTCTGCAGGTGGCAGCAAAAATCACTGTGTTCTGAAGAATAGCCAGAAACACAATGGGAATAAGCTCTTGGGCGTGGTCTTTTATAGGGGTGCTTGTGCGCGGTCCGCGGACATGCGCACTGTGCGCGGACAGATCGAACATAAAAAAAGGATCGGAAATTTTCAAAATGTATATAGAAACTCAAGATTGCTATGTGGGAATTGTGGCATGGTGAGATTCTATTGAAAAATATTATGGATTAACTGAAAATGTACTTTTAAATTGTTCGGGGACACGAACAGTGTCCGCATTTCAGGACACACGATGAGCGTGGGCGCGGTCATATGATCTGTTTGCGAACTAGTCTGCGAAGGAAGCGCCTGTCCGCAGGACACCAAGTGCACGGAGATTGGTTAGCGCATGCGCATTGATGTCCTACGGACACTGTTCGGGTTCTGAAGTGATTAAAAGTGCGTCACACGTGAAACGAACATTTCAGGACACCGCGTGTGTTCTTAGAACAGTTTAAACTTGATAGCGAACAGTAAGGACAGATATAGTGTTCTTCAGGACACGTGTAATTTAGTTTATGTACGAACATTTCAGCACACCAATTGTGTTCTTAGAACACTTTCAATTGGGTAGCGAACACTACGAACAGTTGTACTGTTGTTCAGGACACATCATTTTCATTTATTTACGAACATTTCAGGACAACAATTGTGTTCTTAGGACAGTTTAAAGTTGATAGCGAACATTACGGACAGATATAGTGTTCTTTAGAACACTTTAATTTTTGTTTCTATATGAACATTTCAGGACACTACGAGTGTTCTTAGAACATTTTGAACTTGCATGAGAACATTACGGACAGATGTAGTGTCCTCAGGACAGTTACATTTTCGTTTCTTTACGAACATTTCCGAACAACCTCAGTGTCCGTGGACACCTAAATTGGTTTTATTACAAGGAACTGAAAGTAATTACATCACAATATAAGAAAAGTAACTTTATTTCATATATATATACAATTATGACTGGGAAGGTGGGGCAGAAACGGAAACAAAAACAGGAGAATTAGGGATTTCTAGATAACTGGGATCAGGTGAAGAAGGGAAGGAAATCTCATCGAAACGCTTTGGTCCATAGACAGGGTTTGGGGTTAACTGCGTGGGGTAGGGTGAGGGGGGACAAGTGCAGGTTGGACAATGGTGTGCTGTTGGGGGTTTCACATACTTTTCCACAAAGTTTTTCAAATCCATAAAATTTTGCACAAGGTCGTCCATTTTTTGATGAATCTGCTGTAGAGTGATATCCTCTGATTGTTGTTGTGAGATGCTTGGAATTTTTGTATGGTCTGTAATAAAAAAAATGTATATGTTAAATGTATACAAAATAATATTTATTAATTGGTTTATATAGTAAAGTGTGTACCATTAGGTGGACTATTTTCTAACATTTCCTCTCGTGGGAAATGCTCCTATAGCCAGTCGAGAGTACTACACATTTCTGTGAGAAAACAAAAAAGTAATATGTTTTTTTTTCTAATATAGAAAGTTTATAAATATATGAGTAAAAAGAAGTGCACTTACTATGTCTGGTGAGATATGTAATCAGTAGTGTATACGTCTGGTCTTGCTGTTGGTTGTGGAGCGTCTGTGAGGTAATTATAGTGGAAGCCACTTTATCTTCTTTTGGTATATTCCTTTTTAAAACATATTGTATTTACATGAATGGTTAGTGTGTTACATATATGGGTAACATTTTTTAAGTATTACTACATATACTTTGTATGTGTGCTGCTTTGTGAATTTGTTAAATGTTCCTATGTTATGATATAACTATTACACATACCTCCCCAGAGTTTTAGGTGGTGGTACTGTTCTCCGAACATGTCCGCGAACATTAAATAAGTTCGCGGACATCAAGTTCATAAGGAGAGATCTAGTCAGTTCCATATGACATGTATATAAAGTCAAAGTCATTATTGTTAAGTTGTGCTACTAAATAACTATGAAATTCAGTGAAAAAACTTTGTTAAAGGGACGTTATGGTTAAGTTGCGCTACTAAAAAC
Organism: Ambystoma mexicanum; assembly: GCF_040938575.1. Lineage (NCBI taxonomy): Eukaryota > Metazoa > Chordata > Amphibia > Caudata > Ambystomatidae > Ambystoma > Ambystoma mexicanum. The sequence continues at coordinate 133,395,545 of NC_090936.1, read as the reverse complement.
CTATGACATTCAGTGAAAAAAACTTTGTTAAAGGGACGTTATGGTTAAGTTGCGCTACTAAAAAACCTATGAAATTCAGTGAAAAAACTTTGTTAAAGGGACGTTATGGTTCCAAGTAAAACCGAAAAACCCTTGAAATTCGCCAGTTATGGTAAGCTAAGCAAACATAACTCGCGCCACCACCGTGCACTGCTAAGACTAACACCAGGACATCAAAGATGACATATCACAAATGTCATTGATGACATCACTGATGACATCACATGTCTGGCTAACTATTTTTTCTTTTGCTGACATATCTAGGCCACATGGTTTTCTTCAGAAACTAAGAATTTTATTTTATTTGTAGACATATCCTTCTAGTAGGTTCTTACAGTAATTCCCTTAGAGTACAGTCACATCATATGAAACATATACATGTGGGAAAACACAAGCTTGAAAGACAGCAATCCTTTTTGTGCATAAAGATAATCACTAGACTTAGGAGCACTTTCTGATAGTTCTATTGTTCTTTTTTATGGCTGTACTTTCCCTGTATATGGTCATATTTGTATACATTGTACTCACACTACTTTCCTTAGGGTCCAATCACATCAAATGATACATATACATAGGGTAAATAGCAGCTTTGAAACAGAGCAATCATTTATTTGCATGAAACTAATCAGTTAAGTTATGAATTGTTTCTGCTACTACTTGTGCTTTTTTGCTAACTTCACTTTCCCTGTATATACCCATATTGGTATCTGTTCTTGTGTCTTTGTGTTTTGTCTATAGTAATGCAATTATATAATACATGGGTTTTATTAGCTACTTATTACATATTTCACAGTACACAAAAATCTATTAAGAAAACAATTATCATTTCATTATTCAACATATTAACATTACGAATATCATACCTTCATCTTGTACGCTGCACACAATGTTATGTTTCTGTATGAGTAGCTTAGTATACTAGATAGAACCCCATAATAGGATGCTATTTATATCAATGCATCGTTCAATGCACTTATTAGGGTATATTTCTTGCAATGATTCTTGACACTTTTTTCGCAACATAATAAGAATCCCTTCTACACATATTTCATGAGAAGTACATACACATGTGATGTCATCAGTGATGTCATCAATGCCATTTGTGATGTCATCTTTGATGTCCTGGGTGTTAGTCTTAGCAGTGCACGGTGGCGGCACGAGTTATGGTTGCTTAGCTTACAATAACCGGCGAATTTCAAGGGTTTTTCGGTTTTACTTGGAACCATAACGTCCCTTTAACAAAGTTTTTTCACTGAATTTCATAGGTTTTTAGTAGCGCAACTTAACCATAACGTCCCTTTAACAAAGTTTTTTCACTGATATATATATATATGCATATAAAATAGAGCAATCGTTGCCGCTCTATAATTAGGCTAAAAACTATTTGCATTGATTTAAAAAGATCTATTGCTAATAACGTTTGACTTGCTGGATGAATCTGGCTGAAGTTTTCCAAGGAAAATCTCTTGGACAAACGGTTCAAAAGTTATAAGCAAAAAGAATAAAGCTGTTTCGGACTACTCCCATTCATTTACACATAGAGAAAAATGTGCTTCCATTGAACATGCGCAGGGCATAAACCGCAGGATGGGTTCGCAACAAATCATAAACAAGTTGGCCACAAAATGTGTCTGATATTCCTTTTTTTGGTTTGGTGCAAATCCATCCAGTAGTTTTTCAGAAATGAAAAGCTGACATTTTCTTTTGTTCGATGAAAGCGATTCCCAGGTAATGTCGCAGGAAGCTGAAAAAGAAATTGCCTCAAAATTATGTTTGGAGGAGGGAAAGGGGTGGTTTTACACCTGGGTAGAGAAGGTAAGCGGGAAAGAGGAGACTGATGTTGTCCACTTTGGGTATGGATTGAGAGCCCATTTTGAGTCAGATCAGTTTCATCTTACTGCGGGAACATCGGACAGCCCGATAGGAAAATAAAGTACATCACAAGAGAGTTTGTGGGAAATTGGATAATAGGGAAGGACCAGGATGGATTAACACAGTGGGGATGAGTGCGGTGAGCAGACGTAAAAAGGTGGAGAGGTGCACATGGACAGAGGCAATGCAGATGGGAAAGACTTTTACATTTTCCAGCATTTGCGTATTATTGCAGTAATCGGACAATGCTGGATTACTGCAGTAATCATTTTTTTGCGCAACAGAAGCCGCTGTCATGATGATCGTGGGTATGTAACTGTGAGAAATTGCCTGGGGAAATCTCACAGAAATGAAAAAAGTGGGGAATAAAATTTGGCCATGGGCCAATGGACTATGGTCTTTTAGCCTAATTGGGGCAACCAGGACACTTGCAGTGGCCAAATGTCATGTCCGGAGGGATTAGTTAATTACTAGTGAGGAAAGTATAATAATAATCCTATCAAATCATAGTTTATTATTTATGTTATTTATGTAATATTTCTATCAAGCATAATTAATTGTGTACAACTAGTAAAATTTGTTTAACAAATTGAAATGTATCTAACATCATTGAGATTTGCTTTCCCGCAAGGATTTGACATCAGAAAGCCTTCTTATTTGTACTTTCAGAGTCGCAGGCAAATTTTTTTGTTTTGTTTTTTATAAAACATTTTATTGATTTTGATAACAAACCAAAGAAAACATACATACAAAGCTTACATTTGTCTATGGACAAAACCATATTATAGTCATGGTCCTATAGGATACCATTCTGTACATGATCATAGTAGACATCACAAGTCGCCACACATTTAGGTGTTCAGACCTTCCCGTCTTCCCACTTTTTTGAACCACTAATTTTGTAATATTTTCCATAACCATACATTCCATGCATATGTTAAATAGCGATTCATTAGGGTTACAATTACAAAAGCGACATACCGTGATAAACTAATAACTTGCTGTCTTTCACTCTCACACTTAAAATTTCACTGGTAGGCTATAAATTAATTCTCAATCTTAAACATGAATTTCTTTCTATGAACCTTTGAAAATTAGTTAGATGCAATGGCAGCTCATTCAATTTTCCCCTTTAGCTCGATCTCTATATAGCTTATATTTCTCAAGAGATTCTTTCATCTTTATCCATTCCCATGGCTTTTTCTTCGCCTTCTTTTGTGCATACACAAGAATTTCTTTATTGATGCCATATTCTTGCATCATAGATTCACAGTCACATATGAGTTAATTTAGTGTTCTGGATGAGTTAGTTATTGCCTCTACTACCAATAACTCACAGAGGAAATCCTTGGGAGGATTTAATAATTTTGAGTAGAAATATAATCTGTTATATGAATCCCTAATTCATATTCTATAATGCCAATTTGAACACAATTCGGTAAAGATAATGCTTGGCGCCAGATGAATCCCTCTAATCGGATGCCTTTTCTAAACACATGGGCACAGCTATTTTGAAGCCATTAGTCATTGCTGGCATCACCTTCGTCTTGTCAAATCTTATGATAGGTATCAATGAGAATTTTTCGAAGTTCCTGATTATCCTTTTCATTAGAGCAGCATATTTTAAAGTATTCACTTTTAGTCTTTCAAATCCATCTTTCACTGTAGGATGATTATGAAGTGCAATATCTGCCGCACTTGGTTTAACCTCATGTTATCAATAAAAAATGAACATTTTGCCTGTTTCTGAGATTTATAAAACATAATCACATTGGTTTTGTCAACATTTATATGATGTGGAGTGAACGTTTATTTTTGGTTTTATCGAAAACAAAAAAAAACTGATTTACAAAGACGCTGTCACACCTCGGGGAACCTGGCGGCTCTGGGCTAGATGGAAACTGCGCCCTCCATTGCTGGTTCCATCACGTACGGCGAAGCGCAGAGTATGGGTCGAGCCTTTTGTGTAACGCGTTCCGACGCCGGTAGTTAATCCCTCCCACTTCCGTTGTCGGACGCGTTGCAACGACCAGTATTCCCGGTTCGCCTGCGCTGCCCTACTCCTTGTGAATCTTTCCTTTAGCCTTTTGGCTGTTTATTCCATTCCCGTATTCTTATTTCTTTTCCTTTTAGTTTCCGCTGCCTGCTCTCGCTGCAGCTTGCCTTCTCTCATCTACCCTTGGCTGTACCATTCCCTGCTTGCCTTCCTACCTTCCCTCCCGCCTTGTGTTTGTTTCTTACTACTCTTGTTGCCTTTCCTCTTTCTACTCTGCCTTTAGTCTCTGCCCTTGCCTACCTGTGTACCGACCTCGGCCCGTCCTGTGGAATTGATCTGCCTCAACCTTTGTCTAGTTTATTGTTCGTCTGGTATCCGACCCTGCCTGTCCTTGTACTGCCGATTCTCCTTGGATCCCGAGTCCCAGGTATCCTGATACTTACACTTCTATATTGAGCACTTATTGTCCTCTTCCTGGACTCTGTTGTTACCAGTCACTCCTCCATTGCTGCTGCCCCTGGAGTTTACCGAATTCAACAGAAGAAGACCACGCTTCAGCAGAGAAGAACTATTCTGGGTTTTTTTGTGCCACAGGCTTTTTCCCCACAGTCCGGCGGCCGCGGAGGATAGCCACAGCTCACCCATCGGGTGTCACTGTGGCGTCCTTCCACGGTCGCCCCTATCTTCACAAAAAAAGAGAAGACTCGAACCAAAGACAACCCGAAGCTGACACAATGCCAGAAACACAGAGGTGAGGTGGAAGGGGAGGTAAGGGGAACTGACTCTTCCCAGGAGGAAGAAGACATAACAGATCATTCTGACAGACGCCCTGAGACCGATCAGAGCGGTCTTTCTAAATCGAACTGTCAGCCCCTCGCCGCACACGGATGCACATAGGGGCTGCCAGGCACAGCTGGGCCAGGCTGCAAGACGCAAGCTGCGGTTGAGGAACTTAAGTGTGTACGTGTGTATGTGTGTTTATGTTGATGGGGGAATGTTTGTAGTGTGGAGGAGGTGGTGTGTGTAAGTGTGGAGGGGTGGGAAAAAAGTGTGCTTTTGGGGAGTGTTTGTTGCATCGAACAGAGGGGGCTGGTGGGCGAGTACGTGTGTGTGTTTCAGTTTGTTTGTGTGTCTGCCGAGGGGAGGGGGCTTATATAGGGCTTATATAGGAATGATGATGATGTCAGGGAGGGGCAGGGGAGCAAAGGGGTATTCAGGGAGAGAAACCACAAATTTAATTGATGAGGGCAGGCAGGGATTGGTTTACAGGGGGTTTTGTGGGGTGAACCCCCAAAAAGCCATGTGTGATTTTTGAAGGCTGCATCAATTTGGCTGAAACAAATCAGTCTTATTTGCGTGTGGCTTTCAATATTTCTAAATATCACATAGACCCATTTATATGGGATCATGTAGATAGGATCAGGGATTTTACTTTTGAGGGGGAAAGGGGCCATGGTCATAGGCGGTGGCCAGTGTGCTGCAGTCTTTTATACTAATTGTTGCAGAGTGGACAGTGGCCATGGTAAATGGGCCACGAAGAAGATACAAAACCCTTGAAACTGAGTTAAAAAAAAGTTAGCTAAGACAGAGTTAAGATGATCTAATTAATTATAATAAAACCCATGAAATTTGGTGGGTGTGGGAGGTGACGCCAATTTTAACTTGAGGCCCTCGGTTGCTCAGCCCATGAGCACACACATAAGATCACAGCAGGGATCAACAAGCATTGGCAATGCCAACAGTTAGGGCTTTTGTGTAGGAATAGGAAAGGCACTTGACAAAAACTGCCTTAGTGGCACAAGCCGTCGTTTGATGGCAGCAAGTACAACATAGTGCAAGTACCTGGGCATCTAATAGCAGTGCATGGCAAATGCCTGATACTTATACACAAGCCAAAACTGTTGGCTTTGCCAATTCTTGTTCTTAACAGGACTTCAGTGAAGGTTACACATTATGCTTATAAATCAAGCAGCTGAAGGCAGAAGCGGTTAAGACATTTGTATTACACCAATAGTGCATTTACTGCTCCAATTAATCTATTAACTCCCGGAATAAAAGGTACTGGCAGACACTTTTAGTGCACGGTTTGATGGTAAGGCTTCATTGAAGCAAGCCCAAAGAGTTCACATGAGCAGGTGCTTTGGATGGGTAGGGGCAGGAACTGGGTGTGAATGTCCATAGGGATTAGAACCGCCATGGGAAGTCAATGGGTGGGCAAATAAACAACACCTCCAAGCCTTGTGCCCCTCCTCATATGCCATTTCTCCCTATCCGTATGCTACTGCAATCATTTTGGCTTATGCACCACCTAATAGCCCAAACTAAAAACAAGGTAAAAAATGACTACCAATTTAATATATATGTTTACATATATATGTCTATACAAACACACACATATACATTACACGGCCACAGTAGTGGCCGTGTAGTTATGGTTAAGTTGCTGTTTCCATAGGAAGAGCACTTTTTGGGCGGCTTATAATCCTGACCAAACTTTGCAAAAAAAGTATATGGGCCACTCTGATTTTTTTTTGCAAAGTTTGGTGATGTTTGGTCCAGGGGGGAAAAGTTATAGGGGGGGGTCCCAAAACATATTTTTTCCCATAGACTGAATGGGGGAAAAACTTTGTGCATGGCTACAGTTCAAACCGCTGGACGGATTTTCACGAAATGCTTTTGTAAATTTGGTGACCTGCCATGCAGTACTCTTCTTTAAAATTATCAAAATGTAAGTCTGAAAAAATTAGTGATATCTATGTCCGTTTCGCTGTCACACTTCCCTGTTCAATCCACGGACAAGATACCGATTGGCTAAGGGGCTGGCGTCATGACCGCGGATACACGACGTCTCTGCCCATTGGCTGCTGCGAGACGTGTTCTGCATCAGACTGCTTGGATGCGGCCGACATCTTGGATCCGCCGAAAGTGGAGCAAGAACCAGCGTACATATGCTCTATTTATAAAACTGTTTTGCTGTGTCACAGACCGTTGGGAAAGGTTCCGACAGTAAGACATGGGTGATCAATGCATTTGTTCCGGGGGTCGGTCTTCATGATGTACTTTCCATGGACAACTTCTAGGCACAGAAAATGAGGGGTGTAATAACGATAGCACTTCAGTCCATGCAGTGGACAGGAAACTTCTAACTGTTGAAAGCACAAGCGTAGTGGTAGCCAACATTGAAATTGACAACATGCCGTGATTGTATTACTTTTCCCGATGCCTATTATATTCATTAGTGCGCCTCCATGGGTGTCACATGCAACAGTGGTTGTGGCCAGGGCCTAGATTCTTGGATGCATGGCTATCGGCCGAAGGCCTTACTTCCAAGACTGTAGGCCCTTGCCACAACCACTGCAGCATGTCACACCCATGGATACACCCGTAGTATTGCGTTTCCATTGGCAAGTTGTGGGGAATGTGTGCAGTCTTGGGTGCATGGCCGAAGTTATAAGTACATGCACCCAAGAACAAAGTTATAACTAGTAGACGTGGAAGCCACTGCACACTCATCGCAGGTAAGATCTATGGACGTACAGCTAGGAGTGAAGCCTCTGGCTAGAAGCACTGAAGGATACCACACCTATAGAAAACATCACTGAGGTGGTTGTGGGGAGACTCTGTAGTGTTGGGTGCATGGTCTTCGGCCACACTTATACCTTCTTCATGTTGTATTTTCTATGGCTTCCTTGTACGCACAGAAAATGAGGGGTCCAGTTAGGGCAGTATTTCAGTCCGTGCAGTGCGCAGGGAACTTGTAACAGTTCTAAGGACACGTGTGGTGTTAGGGAACATTGAAATTGACACCATGCCCTAATTGCAATACTTTTTCCTATGGTTATTGTATTCATCAGTATGCCGCCATGGGTGGCACATGCTAGGATGGTTGACGCCAGGGCCTAGAATCTTGGATGGATGGCGGTCGGCCGAAGGCCGAAGGCCTTACTTCCAAAACTCTAGGCCCTGGCCACCAATACTTCAGCATGTCACACCCATTAATACCCCCTTACTAATGCGTATCGATTGCCTGGTTGTGGGGAGTGTGTGTACTCTTGGGTGCAAGGCTGAAGGCCATGCCCCCAACAACAAAGCTATAACCTCTTCACTTACAAGTCCACATGGGTTTCATGTAGTGCAGTGGTGGTGGACAAGATGTGTACTTTTGGGTGCATGGTTGCAGGCTGTATGCCATACACCCAAGCATGCACCCAACAGGAAACCTGTAAGCACTGCAGTTATAAGACACTTCACAACCATTTAATTCAATGTATGGCAATTCACCTACAATTTTAGGCCCTGCGCACAAACAGTGCAGCATTTCAGAGCTACAGAGACACCCCTAGTATTGAACATCAGTCATGTGGCTGTGGGGAGAGTCTGCAGTCATGAGAGCATGGGCGCAGGCCATGCACCCAACAGCACAGTTATATGTAGTGTACTTACAAGGCACAATGGGTGCAATATGGTGTGGTAGTGCATCACTCTGGTGGTTGTGGGGAGGGGCTGCAATCATGGGTGCATGGCCAAAGGCCATGCCCCCAAAAGTACATTTGTTCGTAGTGTACTTATATGCCACAATGGATGTCATATGGTGTGGTAGTAGTGGCCAGGATGCAGAGTATTTGAACAAAGTAATAAGCACTGCACTTGTAAGTAATTATGCATTTTAAATGCTGTATACCCATACATTCATAATGCTATGGCCTCAAACTCACCTCGTTAGCCTGTGGCTACAAACTACTACATCATATCACAGCTCTTGGTACACTTGTACTATGCAACATCATTAAAATGGTTGTGGGGAGGGTGTATCGTTTTAGGAGCATGGTCAAAGGCCATGCTCCCAAAACCAAGTTTGTACATAGTACAATGACAAGGCACAATGGTTCCGATATGCTGTGGTGTTTCTAGCCAGGACCCAGACTCTTGATTGATTGCCCAAATGTCATGCACCCAAGACTGAAGTCATAAGCAGTGGAGTTACAAGTGAATATGGGTGTGGTGTAATGCGCTTGTTTTGTGGACGCCCTAGTGTCTTGCCTGCATGGCTACAGACGATGGTCCGAAAAGTAAATTTATAAGTAGCTAATTTACAAGGACCATGGTTTTGATATGCAGCGATGGTTGTGGCTAGGACCTATACTCCTTGTACCTTGGTCGTAAGGCTTACATGGTAGGTTACACACCGAAGATGCAAGGGCCAGCCTACAGGCATTGCAGCATATTAGTACCATAGATTAGACGTGTAGATTCGCATGTGTAGAAAATGACTGCCAATATACTTACTCCTTACTTTGTTCAGAATCCACATACAATTTTTAAATGGTTATCGTACTTGGCAGAAGTATCCCTTTTTCCATTTCTTTGATAAAAGGAACAGGTATGTTAGTCTTTGCATTTTCTGAAAATGTACTACATTGCTTAATAGACAGTTTTCCTTTTTTTTTTACCCGCATATTTAGTTTACAAACTAGTGTACTGTGCATTGCGCTCAGTTTCTGTGTTTGCTTTTCTAATCCTTGGGTCTGGGAAAAAAAAAATCCTTGTCGGATAAAAAAAAACCCTTCATTTACTATGGTACTAACTACTTCCTTGTTTCCTTTGAGTGTTCCTTCATCTTCCCGATTAATGTTATGTTTGTTGCCTTCCTGCCAATTTTTACCAACAGTTAGATACCTGTAGGTGTATTCTAACTGTGCATTTGTTCCTACAGCTTTGTGATATTCATTCATTTGTGTCGTTGTTATACCCTGTTTCCTTCATCTTTTCCATGAATGTTATGTTTGTTGCCTTCCTGCCGATTTCTAACAACAATTAGATAACTGTAGGCATATTCTACCTGTGCATTTGTACCCAACGATCTGTGATATTCATTTCTTTGTGTCATTCTTACATCCTCTTGGGTAGTTAGATACCTGTTGGCGTATTCTAACTGTAGTCTTTCACACCATTTTTTTTTTAAATCTTGAAGTACACATTATTTTGTAAATTATGGCTTTAAGAACATTAAATATGCATTTTTAAGATTAGCTGGCAATCTCTGCTTTAGAGTAATGGTGCAATCATTACATTCAAAATATCCACAATTCTTTTTAATGTATTCAGTGTAGTGACCTGCATTGGTTGTAGCTCCTGCATGGTAGATTATACCTACTGTTGTAAAGGTTTTCTTTCCAAGTGACACTTGACCGTGTGTGAATCCAGTCAGTTTGCAGTTGTTTATGGTGCCATCTGCATTATAACGTAGAAGCATAAGTATTATGTAGGCACTATGTGATTGTATCAGTAAGGTGGAGCGATTGTCTGAATTGCAAATAGTACATAATCTGCCATGGTTTGCATTTTGTACAAGTTGTTGGAATGGAATGGATTCACAATTAGGTATGGATACATGCACAAAGTGTTCATTATAGATTTTTTCCTGTGTCACATTGTTGCAGAGAGTGCATGTAGGTTTCCACATGTACGAAATCTGGAAGATTTCATTTACAGGTATGCTTTTGTTTTCCAATACTAATAGTATGTACATTAGAAATTCTTGTGGATCTTCTTGTGAGTTCATAGTGAATCTCACCATTCCAGCACAGTCGTCCAATTGTTGCCTTACTCCATGAACACTGTATGTGTTGTCAGGATTGCTTGTTGCATTTCTATGCAGCACTAACATTTGCAAACACAATTGGTCTGTACTGTAAAGGTAAATATTGTTAACAATTGGTGGCAATTGAAATAGAAGATTCATTGCTACATTTGCATAGCAACTTACCCTACTTTCATTTGCAAATTTGAGTGGTCCAGCAAGTTCTGTATCCAAGTGCATTTTTCTGAATTTCTCTTCCTTCTTTGCCGACATCCATGGTTTACATTCCCTAGTAGGTTCTTCTATGTTTGCGGTAATTGATGAAACTTTTGCTTCATTTCTTTTCTTTCCGGAAATTGCTGTTGGATTCTGTTGCATTTCTGTTTCATTTAGTTTTCTTTTACCACTATTTACTTTATCTGGAACAGGGTATTGTTTCAGATGAGGGGTGTACAGTGAACGCAATCTATTGTATTCTAGAATGCAAGGAATATCAGCTTTGACTTTACTTGCATCAAAGTTCATTAGCAATAGACCGTCAAGTGTACGTAAGTGTGATAATGCTACGTAGCTCATGCCTTCCTTAAAGACTGTGTTTCCTATATCTATCAGTGCTTTGTCTAGGGTAAGACCTTGGGATTTATGAATGGTAACTGCATATCCAAGAGTTAGAGAAAATTGCTCTCTACGTACATACATGTCTTTGAAGAGAAGGAATCGAGCAATTGAGTGCCCTATCCTTTTCACTTCTGAAAGTTTATCAAAGCAAATATTAACAAACTGAATGTTGCTATCACGTAGGTATGATTGAAAGCCAACAACTGTGCCCAGTGCTCCATTAACTAGCCCTTGCTCTACGTCAAGGTTACGTTTAAGCATTACTCTACAATTTAAGGATAATTTCAATATTTTTTCCAACCCAGCTGTGTTGCAGATTGAATTTTCTAAAATATTTAGTCTTGTTGTGGCTTGCTCACACATGGGCACTGTCATAACATGAACGTCTAGTTTGTCTGTGGCGCTAATTTCCAGTATTGGTTGCATTTCTTTACTTAACATTGTTTCATTGAATTTGAAACAGCTTGCAAGAGTTGGCATTAAGGCCATACAATTGACATTTTTGTCCGCTATTTATTCCATAACATCAGTTGTATGTGCATTGTGGCCATAAAGTGCATGTATATGCCGGTTTTTCAATACAACTTGTGCTTCTTGCGGTAATACACCAACTCTAATAAGATGTTGGCATAAGTGAGATCTGCAGATTGCTGCATGTTCTCAGTTAATTCTCTATATTGGAAATGTTGCCAAAGGTTAACATTACCTATGCTACCAACAGTTTTCCGGCAGAGTTTGTGGCCTAAGGTTTTAAAAATCGGTTCACCTTTCACTGGTGTCAATTGTAGAACATCTCCGAAAAGATAATTCCATTGCAGCTTCTGCAGAAAGTTTGCAGTAGTCCAATTTATTTTGATGCTCTACTGGAAGCAGTAGTAATCGGTGTAAAGTGACACCGCCTATGTTGTAGGCAGCTAGACCTGTGGGGGCCGTAACAACAGCTGTCAGTTTGTTGTTTGTCAGTTGTTGAAGGAACTTGCTGATGGTTTTGATTAAGAATGTTTTCCCTGATCCAGCTTCACCACTGACGTACAGAAGTATAGGTTTGTAATTTTGGCAGGTACATTCTTTATTTCCGTGTTGTACACCATGTACAATTTGTTTTGTTACGTCTTCAAAAATGGTGCGCTGATCATTGTTAAGTTTTGCTTGTTGTACAGTTAAGTCTTCTGTATCTTCTTGATACTGCTACATGGTGTTTTCTACTTCTGCCATAGCTACTTCAGCCTCATTTGCTATTAGTGGTTGTCCTAGTGGTTCTTGAATTCCTGTTACAGAAGGTTGACTACTGTCGGAAGAGTCCTTATCTAGTTGGGCCTGAAGTTCTTCTTCCTGTTGCTGCTCATTGTGTAACATTGTTTTGTACTGCGTAAAGTTCACATCGGTGATAGCGCTGTCATTTGCTTTGAAAGCATCTTCGTAGCAGTCATAGTTATCTAGTATGTCTTCCTGTTTTCTCCATGGTTTGAAAAGTTGTAAAAGAGACATGTAATATAGTTCTTTCTGTTGAGGACTTTTTAATGACAATTTTACATGATTAATTAAGCTTATTTTGGTTAGTTTCACTAAGCTCCCTTCACAATCGGTCACTCTATATCTACGTTTACTTTCATTGGGTTTTACATTATTTTTGTATGCAAAGGTTTGAGCTATGTAGTATAGACACATGCTTTCCAGAGTGCTACTTCTGTTTGGATAGTATGTGTCCAGTAAATTGTTTTTCAGAATGTCTTGGCTGTTGGGATAATTTCTGGCAATTGTTTCTATGTCCTCATATGATTTTGGCACTCTTTTTCTAGATTTTGCAGGATAAAGACTGAGCCATATTATGTTGTCTGATGTTCCATACAAAGCAGTACCGGTTAAACGATCTGCTGCTTCATAGGCGCCACATTCTCTATGAGAGAGCATTTTTATGCCTAGGCTGTACAATTTCTGTGATAATGTTTTGTCTGATGCTAGGTCATCCCAGAGGTCTTGAAGCTCTGTTTTTCTGCTTTTGTTAAGTAGGCTGTAGCATATCGTGCAACAGCAGTGGAATTGTCTGCAATGTACTGCACATCTATGTTTGCATTCCATAAGAGGGCCATGATTGCATTGTAATCATTGATATATTTTGATTCTTCCCTTCTTTTTATGTAATACGTGTTCTTAGGTGATTTACCTTTAACACTATGTCGAACTGAAGACATGAAGTTGTTTACTTCACCTGTTTCTGTAACTGGTCTAGGGAAACCAAAGCGGCATTTGGTGTAGTATTTACCTTTGTTTTTGTATTTGCTGCGACAATATTTGCCACATTTGTGTCTTTGAAATTTTAAAATCTGCCGATGCAGCTCACTATGTGTCGGTTCAGAAGGGATTTCACAAGTGACATATTTTTGGATAAACTGCAAAACAGTGCTCTTACTGACGTGACCGAATTTCGGTGCACCTTTGATCCATAACAGCATGTGAATATGTGGTGCTCCTCTCGCTTGATATTCTTTTCTCCAAAAGTAGTGCTGCACTTCTCCAAGGGGAGGAACAGTTTTATTGCAAATGAAGTGTAGCATGGCAATGAAACAATGATGGAAATATCTTGACACATTAACTGGATCTAGAGAGCAAAGTTCTCCAGGTGTTAATATATCTATGTTGTTTTTGTTGCTGTTTGCTATGCTTAGGAACTCATGTAAATCTTCCCATGCATATTCGGCACAATTTAGCGTAACAAACCAAGTCGGTGGTCCTAGGTTTCTGATCATACAACGCACGTCCCTGTGCCATCGGAACCAGTATTCCTTTGTACCACACATGTTTGCAAACACATTTGTTATACTTGATTGTAAAACTTCATCTTTTTCCTGTACTTTTTGTATTAACTGCATAGCTGACATATTTTGAAAGTGGGTACCAGATTTAAGAATGTGTGCAACTCCATAACATAGTGTTGCTAATTCACTTTCATAGAGTAGGTGGAATATGTATTCCACATTTTGTCTAAATCTGGGATCTTGCGAATACATTCATAATGAACGGTATTCTGATGCCCCAATCTGAGTCGGTCTATAATCGTATCTTCCACCTTTGCCAGTAGGAAATAGCAGTGGAAAAGCACGAGCCTCTATACTTTTTTCTCATATACTCATTGGTGACCCTTTGGTTTGTCGCATTTGGTAAGTTTCTAGTGCATCATCTATGCTTTCATTGGAATGCAATGGTTGAATTGTGTAATGGTCCAAAAGAGTGGATACTGTAGCAGGATCCAGAAGTTCAAATTGTCCAGTTTCTGATGGCTCTTGAATTATTTCAGTTGTTTCCCTTAAGCTTTCATCAATATTTATTTCCTTGCAGTACTCATTATTGTCTTTTAGATATTGCAATGCTTGTCTAACTTTGTGTAAGTCCACTAATTGTTGCCATATTCTTTTGTCCTTTGTTGGTACTCCATTTACCAAGACTATTAAAGAATGCTCTATTGAACGTTCCACTCCTAGAGTGTGTACATTTTCAGTTAGATCTAATGGCAAATAAACTTCTTTGCCACGAATGCCTTTCACCAATTCAGAGGAAGGTAATTTTGCTGTTTTTGGATGAAGGCGTATAATTGTTTGAAATGGGTGAACTGTTTGAATTATTATGCACTCATACAAATTGAGCTGCTGCAGGATTTTTGGTAATGGAAACAATTCCAAATTATTTGTAATAGCACGTGAAGGAGTGTGGTTGTTGTCTAATTTTGTAGTACAGTAACTGAAACATATTAGGCGTTCAGTTAGTTCATATTTGTTTTCTGCTAAAAGGTAGAGAGCTAATTCAAAACATTTAGAATCTTCATTGTCTTCTATTTTGTATGCTATGTCCACATTTTTTGTGTTCCTTTTGTGAACCGTTCTGCGGCAACACACACACACATGGTTTGGTACTTCAGCCGATGACCTTTTAAATTTTACTATTTCTTTTCTGTATGTGTGTAGTAGAAGGTTACTATTTGCAGAATTGTTGCTACTATGTTCTAAAACATTTGCATTTTGTAAGTGGCTCTCTCTTCCAAAATACTTTCTCTGAATACGGGCAATTTCTTCTTGTAAGTATTTGGGTGTACCATGCAGAAGAGTGGTATTTAAGTTGCCTAATTCTGAAGCTGGGCTTTTTGCATAGTATATTTTCTACACTAGATTTCTTACATTGGAATGATGTATTGATATCCTTTTGATATCATGGAAGGTGCTTTTGCAAATAGGCCCAGAAATGCAGGCTAATGAATGTCCTTTTAGTCCTGTGTATTTCCGCACTGGACAAATATACATATTTTGCAGCACTTTAATTTTACTTTTCTCTTTACCTTTTACATATTGATTAAGGAACTGATGTAAAGATTTGAACGCTTTGTTTGGAATGGTACACATTGATGTGCACGGCCATTTGTATACTGCACAGTGTGGTTCTGCTGAATCGAGAGGTAATTCTGAGTTTTCAGGGAATACATTTGTAAGCAATGTTTCTTGTTCCATGATGGTAGTATTGATTTTCTCATACCCTCGTCCACTGCTATGGATGGCAATTGTGTTTGTTTGATTTTGTTTGTATGCTTCTTCATTAAAATATGGTTCTGTGGTTGTTGTGTGACTTCATTCACCACCACAAACATGTAAGAAATTATTTTTGTTCACATTCCGTTTATTGCTCTGTTTCTTTTGTAGTTTAGTACTTAGTTTTGTTAGTGCTTTCATCCTATTTAACACTAATATAAAGAACTTCTTTTTGAGAAGGATTGCACTGTCCACGAGACCTTGTAGGATTAACTTTCTACAGTAGGTTTTAAGGGGTGAGGATGATTTCGGTCCTCTTCCTAGTAGATTCTGAAGGACTCTGTAACGAAACATTTTTGATAAAATACTTTTTTTACTATGCGTTCTTGTTACACTATCAGGATTATTAGGAGCATTGTTAGCTGTACTGGTAGTCGTTTATTTGACAACATTTTTGTGTTTTGTGACACATTTTGATGGAGGAGGTAAAGTTTCGGTAGTTGAGACTTCCTTTGTTTTGCTAACCAACTGCATTAGCTGGTTTGTTCTAACATTCTCTACAAACTCTACAACAGGTGGATGCTTACATTGGGAACTTTTATTTTTATTTGCTCTGCTTTTGTGTTCCTTTCTACGGAGTTGCTTTTTGGTAGGCATTCTTTGGTATCTGTTGAAAAGAAAGGTATACTTTGGTCTGTTGTCCAATGTCTGAGTGCTGTGTGCATGTGTGCATGAGTCTGATGGGGAAGGTCTTTGTCATGGTGTGTCGATGTGCATTGGACTCATGCAATGATTTGGTAAGGCTACTCTATTGTTTCTATACTACTACAATGTGCTTCAGATAAGAGTACAAAGTGGCCTACTTGTGACGCAAACCATTATTAATGAACGAAATGCCATAAACTTGCAACAGCAACTTCTTTTCTAAATCTAACCTTCTAAGGATTACGTATGTTATTTGAGTTCCAAACACACAGGGATTTGTGAGCCATTCTGCCTGTTATTCTTTGTTCAATAAATGGATATTTGTAGATAGAATGGTTTAGAAATCAATGTTTGCTTTGGGGCCCAAAATAAACAAATAACCCACACATCCTCTTTGAGGAGTAGTTACAACATAAAGGTAGTACTGTACGGGTAAGGAAGGGACACCAGCCACAGGGATAAGAAAGGGCAAGTGAACAGATAAAGATATAGGGTGAGCTTTATTTCGAAAAATAACCAGGTTTCTTCGGGTATGTCGTCTGCAGTGTTAGGTGCTGTTGATTCTCAGGAGATTAGTCTTCACTGCGGTGCAAAAAAACAAAATCAATGACTTAGTGTGTTTACAGCAGTGATGATACTGCACACATTAATTGTGCTTCTTTCGTCACAGCATTCTACTTTCATATTTCAACCCAGTGCATGTGTGCATTTCACTTCACTCTGCAGTCTTTTCATGGCATTTGCAATATGGTACTTGAAAGTCCTTCAAAATTGCTAACAATTTTAAGTTTATGGAAAAGCCTTGTTTTTTACACAGTGTACTATGTATAAGTGAGAGGTTTATAAGTGATAGGTCACAGTAGTAGATGGGGAAACATTTTCTACTTGCAAATTAAAAGCATGATGCTGAAAAATCGGGAGACCTTCAGAGGGAGATGTCACCACAGCAATCGGGAGCGCTTACTTTTCTCATACGATTACATTGCAAGTAGCATTACTGTCGGCCGTACACAGTACACAACTCTGACATTTTCACATACATAATTGAGTTCCGCCCTAAATAGGCATGCTTGCAACGTATGTATAGGTTATGCGGAAGACAGTAAGCAGTCGTGCGGTTTGTCAATCATAAATCGGACATCTTGCACTTGGAACGTTGGTATGTATTGCCTGTGCACATTTAGCGCCATTAATATGTCTAAATTAAATCATAAGGGTTGCACATGTTCTCTGATTACAATATATATACCTGTATTATATACTCATGCATGTGCGCATGCATGGAGCTGGATGTAAAAATTCGCAATACTTGCACAGTAGCTTCTGAAGTAGGTGCTTTGCAATGATATGCAACTTCGATTCACAATCATCAACAGTAATTTTGAAGTGCGCAATGTTGATGATGGAGTTAGAATTAGCGATGTTCAATGTGATTGGTGGATGGTTGTGTGACCGCTTAGTTGTGTCCATTGAGGGACTCGACTTGCTACCGATGTGGAAAGGGTGGAAGGACTGGGTAAAAGTTACGTGCCGCACGTAAGCAATCCTAGTCCGCAGGTAGGGCGTGTCACATACGGGTTTCTACAGCAAATCCTGCTGGAAAGGGGACTGTAGGCATCAGCCAATCTGATTTTCACATTACTCTTTTGTGTGGAAAGACGGTGCATACAGTGAAGATGGCAGAGGTGCAGAGGGTCAGGGTTTTGATGATTGGAGACATTTTTGTGCATGGATTACAACACTATGCCGAGAGTAGGCATGTGGCACACCATTTCAATGTCAGAGGAGTAGACGTGTTGTGGAGCGCTGACACTGATGGCAATGCTGTGGCAATTCTGCAAGTTTGCAGAGACATGCGTACAATGACCACTCCTCATGTGGTAATTTTGCACTACAGTGCTTCCAATTTGGAATACGTGAGTTCACGTACTATGTTGGCCGATTTGGCACATTTGGTTGAAGCACTCATGACCATCTTCCCAACAACGAAAGTCATTTTTTCTGCTTTGCTGCCTAGAATAAAATGGGACAACAGTTCTGTTTTCTGTCCAGACCAAAGTATTGGGAGGTGTATCATCAATCGCGGCATGCGTGCATTCATGATACAAGCTGGTATGTTTTTCTGCAACCATGATAACATTGCTTCAAGCAATGCGGATTATTTCGAAGCAGATGGTGTTGCGCTATCTTCTTTGGGAAATGCGATGTTCTTTTGGAACGTAAGGCTTGCTTTAGAGAAGGTTCTGTAATGGTTGTAGGAGTAAAGCAAGGACAAAAAATACAAATAATAAATAAAATAACAGATGTCTGTACGGTATCTGGCCCAATTTTCTTTTTAAACATCTCTTTTCAGAGCCCACCTTAAAGGGGAAAAAGGGGAATGACACTTTAATGTACCGTTGTCACGCTCTGATCCTATACATGTCCGCGAACATGGCGGTACTTCTCAGCCAGCGCGTATCACCAACGGGGATTGAGGGGTGGAGACGCATACAAATGAGAATGAACGGAGCTATGGATTGGTCCATAAAGTTCACTAGGTGTGTTCTGAACTGCGCACTTTAGTAAGACCGTCTTCTCCCTGACATGACACCACACAGCTAAGGTTTTCCATGCGCGAAAACAGATTATCTGGATTTTGGGTGACTCATGGATACATTGGTTGAAGGTGCATGCAGAAAGCTGCAGTTTATCTGCAGATCTCGGATTTCCTCATGTGGAGGTGCACTGGCATGGCGTGCGTGGCATGGGGTGGCTGGACTTGGTACCTCTCTGTGTTACTTTACTGACAGAGCGTCCTCCAGATATACTTATCATTCACTGTGGAGGAAACAGTTTGGGCCTTGTCTCTGGAATTTCTTTGCAATTTGCAATGAAGGAAGGACTTGCGAAGCTCATGGACATGTTTCCAAATTGTCACATACATATTTCCCGTATTGCACAAAGACAAATATGGCTGCGTTCTTCTGCCTTTGGTCCACAAATGGAGAAAGCGAGACGCAATGTGAATAAGGCTGTTTGTGCCTTTTTAAGAGATGTTGGCATGTCCTCCTTCCACAATGAAAACATTTTGTTTCGCAGCTCTTTCATTTTCCGCAGAGATGGAGTCCACCTCACATATGCTGGCAATCAGATTTTTCTTTGCAATGTACAAAATGCATTGCGACCTCTTCTGAATTTACACTAACCTATCTGACAATCCGTTTTCTCCAATCCACAGTTTTTGACCCACACAACACACAACCGAAAGGCTCTTTTCAGAGCCACCACTTACTCCAAGCATCCACTTCATTGTGTTTTCTCCGCTTGCACCCTCCCTTTTTCCCCTACGACTGTCTGCAAACTTTTCCACCACTCCGCAGGGGTTTACGACCGTCACTTCATAGTTCAATCTTTAAACTGAGAAAGACGGTTCTGAAAAGAGCCTTTGCGGTAATTTTTGTTGTTTTCACGTTTATTGCTTCATAGCACACGACACAATAGGAGAAGAGGCCAAAGGAGGGTAAGGAGGGGACACCAGCCACGGGGATAAGAAAGGGCAAGTGAACAGAGAAAGATATAGGGTGAGCTTTATTTACGTAAGGAGCAGATCTTCTGGTGCTCTGCGACCGTAACTCAAAAGCACTTGGAAAACTCTCCCCCCTGCAGAGTACTGCATCACAATAATTACACACTATTGTCAACACATTGCAAATGGCTTATGAGGCAGCTGGAGGGAGGCGCTCCCCAACAGGAGTGTCTCTTGTGGTGGAAGGATCGGACACGGAGGATGCTGTGGTGGAACTCAAGCGTCTATGCTCTTCACATGGCACCACCTTGCAAATGTCTGCAGTGTGGAACAAAGTGAGGTGTCGTTTCATGGTTGTCGTACCAAAGCTGTACAAAACCAACTCTCCCGCAACTCAGCACCACCTCTCACTGGTTACACTTCACCAGGTTCGCACGTGCTTTTGGTACATTCCCATAAACGGAAAACAACCGCCACACCCACGACTCCCGGCGAGTGCTCCTACTGCTGAGTTCCTCCACTTCATTCTGTTTCTCTTCTTCTTCCTCGCTCTCTGAATCCTCACCCATATATCTCTCTGCAGGCTCTTGGGGAGGTGGTGACGGGTTTGGGGGTGGTGCAGAGGCTAATGAACCAACAGCAGCCATGGAAGCCATACCGATTAGTTTCCTTTTGGTCACTACAGCAGTAAAGGCACTACACCTCAATCTGCTATAGCTAGAAGGAGAATGAAGATGCGCTCGGGGGTGTGGCCATTTGTAGGGGTTGAGGGGTGTTCCTCGTGACGGTCTTCATCACTGCAAAGCGGTACAAAAATTTTACACATCAAGTCCTCAGGTCAACTATTGTCTGGGATATGTGAAATTATATTTTTACACTCTACAATACTTTGCCTTGTCTCTACAATTTCTTTTGGACTGTTGTGGAAGCACACAAACTGCGCAAATTAGTCCACACGCTCAGCGTGGGTGCGGTCACATGATGACGTCCTGAACACATCCGCGCCAGAAATGATAGTCCGCTGGATAACAAATGCAGAGTACCAAACGTGCGCATGCGCAAGGTGTCCTATGGACAGTGTCCGGGTTCTCAAACAATTTCAAAGTGCGACACAAGTGAGACGGTCAGTTAGGGACAGGCACGATGTCTGCTATACTTACGGTTGTACTGCGAATGTGCATACATGATATGTTCACTGTACGGATAGTTCCAGTGTCCTTAGGACAACTCCATTTTGTTTGCCTATGAACTTGCCGGCCGACGTGCATGTTCTACGAACGGCACCATTTTGGCTGCGCCCGATAAGTACAGGTATACTGTCCTTCACGCACTCCCATTTTGCTTATTTATAGCTATCCCGGACATCTGGCGTGTTTTACGAACATGTTTCATCTGGTTTACAAGCGGTACGCGAGGTATAATGTTCTTAGGATGTCCCTTTCTGTTTATGTACGCACAACTTCAACAGATGTTGCGGTCAAACTTCAAGTCCATCTTACTTGACATTATTAAGGGTAGGTGTACTGCCTTTACAGCACCCACATTCCATTCCTTACGGATAGGTCGAACAGGTGTGCTGTTCGCGAACATTTTACCTCTTTTAAAAAAAAAAAATTTCCTCACTCTCTTTCACTACAACTACTGTACAAAAACATTTCAAACACACACACACACACACTTCAGTCCAAAGAAATAGCGGGGGGAGCAGACACTGACACAAATATGGGGGAATTATGATTCAACACGGGCTGGTTACGAGGAGAAGATTTGTGAGGGGAAGAAGGGATGGATATTTCGTCAAAACGTCTATTTTCATCTTCAAGGTTTGGGGATGGTTCACTAGGGAATGGAGAAGTGGGGCAGGTACAGGTGGGGCAATGGTAACAAACTTTTCCTCTCACACAGTCCTCCACAAACTCCCATAAACCTTTAAAATTCTCGTTCATTATGTCAATTTTCTGCTGAATCCTTTTTATCCTATCTTCTTCTATTTCGTTTGTTGCCCATTCTTCTTTTCTTTCCTGGTCTGTTAAAAAAAAATATACATATGGTAAATGCCTATAAAATACTGGTCATTATTTTGCATATGCAGAGCAAGGTGTACCATTATTGTCGCTGTCTTCAGACATTTCCTCATGCGGAAAATAGTCCTCCAGCCACTCAAAGTACTAGTCATTTCTGAGTTAAAAGAACAGAAAGAAATTATCATTTCTGCACCACATACCAAAAAAACACACACATACAAAAAAATGGCCTCCACTCACTCTTTTGATGTAATGTCCCTTCTTCCTACTGTGTCCGTCCACTGTCGTTCCAGGCTGCCGACTTTCTGTGAAGTGATTACAATGGAGGCATCCTTTTTTTTTTTTTTTTTTAATGGTACCATCCATTTCATTCTACATGCTTATTAAATGTGTCCTTTTCTTTTCACATCTTCAGGTTTCCATATTTACTTATTACTACTTACAATATTTTTATGTCCTTTTTCTATGTTGTACACTTATTGTGTAAGACAATAGTACATTTTCAGATACCCCCCGCTTCTTTGGGTAATGCTGATCCTGTCCGCCCCCGTCTGCAAACAGGCACTCAGTCTGTCCCTTTCTATTATCAATAGGGAGGGGGTTCTGTATGCTCTATGTTAAATGTATATCAAGTACATACATTATGCTACATATCTCCCAAAATCACATCATCACAGTGTACATTCCACACAACACCTTCTTTGACACACTGTCATGATTAAGTTCTCATTCCAAAATCATGTACAATTCACTACAAAAAAAACTTTGTTGAGGGGACGTTATGGTTAAGTTGCCCTCCCAAAAACCTGTAAAATTCACTACATGTGATGTCATCAGTGATGTCATAAATGACATTTGTGATGTCATCTTTGATTTCCTGAGTGTTAGCCTTAGCAGTGCACAGTGGTGGCGGGAGTTATGGTTGTTTAGCTGACCATAACTGGTGAATTTCAGGGGTTTTCCGGTTCTACTTGGAACCGTAATGTCCCTTTAACAAAGTTTTTTTACTGAATTTCACAGGTTTTTAGTAGCACAACTGAACCATAGCGTTCCTTTAACAAAGTTGTTTTACTGAATTTCATAGGTTTTTAGTAGCGCAACTTAACCATAACGTCTCTTTAAAAAAGTTTTTTTACTGATTTCATAGGTTTTTAGTAGCGCAACTTAACCATAACATCCCTTCAACAAAGTCTTTTTACTGAATATACACTTTCATCGTGTGAATTTGGGAGATGTTTGCTAGGATTCCCTTAATTTATATACATGTAACATAGAACATACTGAACCCCCTTGCTAATGATTTTTGAAGGCCACGGACTGTGCGTATGTCCGCGGACGGGCGCGGACGACATCAACACTACCCAAACACTCAGGGGGTATTTGAAATTGTTCTATCATACCATATAAAAATTGCACACATTTGAAAAGCAGCACATAAACACATTATAAGTAATAATAAATAAGCAGGGGAACCTACACGTCTAACACATCAACCATCCATTTAAATACCATATATAATGAAATGGATTATACCATAACAAAATAGAAATGCCTCCAACATAATTACCTCACAGAAACTGCACAGCTATGAGCAACAGTACACAAACTCAACACAACGAATACAAATTTCCAGAAACTAGTAAGTAAACTTCATTTGTCTTATTTATTTGTATACTTTTTGTATGAGCTACAGAACAATTAATGTATTGGTGTGTTTCACACAGAAATGTGCAGTACTTTGGAGTGGCTCAAGGAGAATTTTTCACGTGACGAAATGTCGGAAGATAGCGATAATAATGGTACACACTTCTCTGCATAAGCAAATTAATAGTCAGTACTTTATGTGTATGTAACATATATATATATTTATTTATAACAGATCATGCAAAGATTGAAGAAATTCCACCAAAGGAGACAATGCAAGACACCTTGCAACACATAGAACAGAAAGTGGACATGCTAAAAGACAATTTTAATGGTTTAAGGTAATTTGTGGAGGAGTACGTCAAAGGAAAAATTAGATACCACTGTCCTACCTGTACCTGTCCCGCCTCTCTATGTCCCAGTGAAGTATCCCCAAACCCTCACAAAGAACATACACGTTTCGACAAAACTTCCATCCCTTCATCCCCTCACAATCATCCTCTGCAAAACCCTAATCCCCCTATATTTGTTTCAGTTTCTGCTTCCCCCCTCTTTCTTAATTGCTGTATATGTGTGTAAAAAGATAAATGTTATGTTAGTTTTAATGAAATTGATTATGTCCATTTTTTTTATAAAAACTGTTAAAATGTCCGCGGACAGCATGCCTGTCCGGCTTGTCCATAATTAATAAAATATGGATGTCCTAAAGACACTACACCTATCCGTACCATTCTCAACCAAGATGAAACTGTTCTTAGAACACACCAGCTGTCCGGGATGTCCGTAAATCAACAAAATGGGGGTCTACTAAGGACACTATACCTCTCCGGAGCGTTCGCTACCAAGATGAAACTGTTCTTAGAACAAACCAGGTGTCCGGGATGTCCGTAAATCAACAAAATGGGGGTGTCCTAAGGACACTATACCACTCGTTAGCGTTCGCAACCAAGATGAAACTGTTCTTCGAACACACCAGGTGTCCGGGATGTCCGTAAAAGAACAAAATGGGGGTGTCCCAAGGACACTATACCTGTCCGTACCGTTCGTAACCAAGATGGAACTGTCTGTAGAACAGGTGCGGTGGCCGCAATGTTCGTAGTGAAACAAAATGGAGGTGTCCTAAGGAGACTATACCTGGCCGTACAGTCCGCAGAACAGCTTCGCACATACGCACCACACCCGTAAGTCCTGCGAACATCGCGCCTGTCCGTCTCACTTGTGTTGCACTTTTAATTAGTTTCAGGACCCGAACACTGTCCATAGAACACCAGCGTGCATGCGCACAACCGTTTCTGTGCATTTGGTGTCCTGCGGACACCCATTCCCTTCGCAGGCGTGTTCTCGATGTCATCAAGTGACCGCACCCACGCTGAGCGTGTGTCCTAATTTGCGCACTTTGTCCGCTTCCCCAACATTTTAAAAGAACTTATGCAGACAATCCAAATTAATTTACAGTAAAAAAATCACCATTTCACATGTCCCAGACAATGTCCCTAGCTTTCCAAATGTTTTTTGAAACTTTTTCATCGCTTTTGAGTGATCGATATGTTCACGAGGCGCACCCCTCCACCCCCATTGAAGGCCACACCCCAGAGCTCATCTTCATTGTACTTCTAGCTATTGGAGATTGACTTTTGCTGCCTTTAGTGCTCTAGCGGAGATTACCTCACCAACCCTAATGGCATCTTTGGCTGCTGTTGCTACATCAGCCTCAGCACCGCCCCCAAATCCTCCACCACCACCACCTCCCCAAGGGCCTGCAGAGAGGAATACACGTGAGGATGTAGAGAACGAGGATGAAGAGGATGACGAGAAAGAGGTCGAGGAACACCCTACTACCAACACTCACCAGGAGTCGTGGGTGTGGCGGTTGTTTACCGTTCATGGTAACGTACCGAAAGCATGTATGAACAAGGTCACCTGTAACCAGTGCAATTTGGTGCTGAGTCGTGGGAGACGTGGTTTGTACAGTTTTGGTGCGACGTCCATGAAGCGACACCTAACTTCGTTCCACGGTGCGGACATTCGCAAGGTTGTACCATGTACAGAACATAGTAGGTTGGGTTCCTCCACAGCATCCTCCGTTGCCGATCCTCTCACCACAAGAGACACTCCCGTGGGAGAGCGTATCCCTCCTGTCGCTTCACAGGCCATTTGCGATGCTGTTGACCCTTACCTTTCGAGGGTCACAATATTGTGTATGTACTGCGACGCAGTACTCTGCAGGGGGGAGAGTCTTCGCAATGCTTTTGAGACTACGGTCAGGGAGCAACAGAAGAGCTGCTACCTACCTAAACAGGGCCCACCCTATATCTTCCTCTCTCCACCTGCCCTTTCTTATCCCTGTGGTTGGTGTCCCTTCCTTACAATCCTTTCCCCTCCTCTCCTAGTGTGTCGGGTGTAGAAAAAGCCACAAAAAATATGTAAAACAACAAAAAGTTTAAAAAAAGGCTCTTTTCAGAGCCGCCTTTCTCAGTTTAAAAATAGAACTATCAAGTAAACGGTGCAGGCCCCCGTGCATTTTTTAAAAGTCAGCGGACAGTCCTAGGACAGATAAAATTTTGGGGGGCAAAATGCACTTTTCTCTGAGACTAAGTGGTGGCTCTGAAAAGAGTCTTTTGGTGGTGTTTTGTGTGTGTCAAAAACTTGGATTCATCAACATGTAATGCACAATAGAGGACTATACTTCCAAAAAAGGTTGCAATGCATTTTGGAAATTTCGAATAAAAATCTGATTGCCAGCATCTGTAAGATGGACTCCATCTCTGCGAAAAATGAATGTGCTGCAAAACATTATATTTTCATTGTGGAAAGACGACATGCCAACATCTCTTAGAAAGGCACAAACAGCCTTATTGACATTGTGCCTCGCTTTCTCCATTTGTGGACCAAATGAAGAAGAACTCAGCCACATTTGTCTTTGCGCAATATGTGAAATAAATTACTTGGCAATTTAGAAACATGTCCATGACCTTCTCAAGTCCTTCCTTCATTGCAAATTGCAAAGAAATTCCGGACACATGTCCTAAACTGTTCCCTCCATAATGAATTATAATTATGTCAGGATGACGCTCTGTCTGTAAAGTAGCACAGAGAGGTACCAAGTCCAGCCACTTCATTCTATGCACTCCATGCCAGTGCACTTCCACATTAGGGAATCCAAGATCTGCAGATATACCGCAACGTTCTGCATGCACCTTCAACCAATGTATCCATGAGTCTCACAAAATCCAGATAATCTGTTTTCGAGCACACACAGCCATAGCTGTCTGTTCTCCTCTCGGGAAAAAGACGTCCGCACTAAATCTCTCCATACACAACACACCCACTGAACTTTACTAACCAATCCCTAGCTCGGCTCATTCTCATTTGCATGCCTCTCCACCCCAGAATCCCCATATGTAATGCACGTCGTCCGCAGACTACCGCCATGTCCGCGGACATGTAGAAGATCTGAGCGTGGCGAATGTACATTTAAATAGTGTTCCCCATTTCCCCTTTAAGGTGGGCTGTGAAAAGAGACATTTTTTTTTGTTTTTTTTGCAGATGCCTGACAGACACCTGTTATTTTGTTTTTTCTTGGGGTTTTTTTCTTCTTAGTTTACTCCTAAAATCTTCACATAACCTGTTCCAAAGCAACCCTTACATTCCAAAAAAACATGGCATTTCCCAAAAAAGATAAAGAAACATCATCTACTTCAAAATAAGGCGCATTACTCGAAACAATGTTCTCGTGATTACAGAAAAACATACCAGCTCTTAGCATGAAAGCATGCATGCCGCGATTAATTGCACACCTAGCAATGCTTTGATCAGGATAAAAAACAGAACTGTTGTCCCATTCTGTTCTAGGTAGTAATGCAGAAAGAATTACTTTCGCAGTTGAAAAGATATTGATTACTGCTTGAACCAACTGTTCCAGATCTCCCAACAAAGTAGGGGAACTCACGTAGCCCAAATGGAAAGCACCATAGTGCAAAACAACCACATGGGGACTGTTCATCCTACGCATATCTCTGCAAACTTGCAGAATTGCCTCTACATTGCAGTCAGTCGCAGCGCTCCACACCACCTCCACTCCTCTTACATCGAAATTGTTTGCCACATGCATGCATTGAGAATAGTGCTGTAAATCATGGACAAACATATCTCCGAGCACCAACACCCTGACTGTCTCCACCTCTGCCATCTTCACTGCACACACTCTATTTCTACACAAATCAACAACGTCAACATCTGATTGGCTGATTCCTACAGTCCCCTTTCCATGCTGGTTTTGCTGTAAAACCCCATATGTGGCACGCCCTACCCGCAGACAGACACGGTGTCCACGCGGCACGTAACTCTTAGCCAGCCCTTCTACCCTTTCCACATTACTCGCGAATCCATTCCCTCATTGGACACAGCTAAGCAGTCACACAACCATCCACCAATCACAGCCAAGACCTCTACATCTAACTCCATCATGAGAGTTCCTCACTTCAAATGTGCTGTTGATCACTCTGAATACAAGTGTCATATCATTGGAAAGCACCTACTACAAAAACTACTGTGCAAGTCTCGAAGATTTCTACTTACAGCTCCATGCATATCCAAATGCATGATTACAAAGTACAGGTTTGCATATTTTATTCAGAGTACATGTACAACTCTTATGATTCCATATAAACAAAGTAATGCCACTAAATCTGCATAGCCAATACATACATGCCAACGCTCCCGCTTTAAGCACGCGACTCCCGATTATTCAGTGAAAAATCGCACTATTTTTTACTATCTCCCTCATAACCTATACATACATGCCAACCCTCCCGATTTAGGCGCGAAACTGGATTTTTCATTAAAAAATGTCACAATTTTTTACTGTCTCCTGCCTAGATTAATGCTAATCCCAATGCCAGCGTATGAGAAAAATAAACATTCCCAATTTCTGTGGTGAAATCTCCCTCTCAGGTGCTCCTGATTGTTCGCATGTCTAGTTATATTATGAAATTATTCAAATTTTTCCCATCTACTATAATGAACTATCACTTCCAAACCTCTCTGCTATCTACAACACAGCTGCAAAACAACAAGGGAATTTCATGGACTTAAAATTCTACTCATTTGCGAAGCAGATTGAACTAACATACTGCAAATAACATATAAAGGCTGCATATAGTCAAATGAAATGCATGCATACACTATGTTCAGATATGAAACGAGAATACTACCACGAACGCATACAAATCAACATGTACCTTAACATCAGTGCTATATACAAACAAAATTACTAACTTCTTCCTTTTACAATTGCAGTGAAGACCACTCTCCTGAAAATCAACAGCATCTAATCTGCAAACAACATATCTGAAGAAACCTGCTCATTCCACAAAAAAAGTAAGTACATTACTACTTTTATATTCTTACTGTTCCTCAAAGAGACTGTGTGGTTCAGTCATGTAATTTGCGCACTAAAAAAAACATTGATTTCTGAATCATTCTGCCCACAAATTCCCATTCATTAAACAAAGATTAACAGGCAGAATGGCACACAAATCCCCGTTTTTTTTGGAACACAAATAACATACTCAAGCCTTAGAATGTTAGTATTACAAAACAAATAACTGTTTTAATTTTATACCATCAGGTTTACTATTAATGCCTCTCCTCGCCACTAGCTCACTTTCTACTCTCATCTGAAGCACAGTGTAGTAACATACAAACAGGAAAATAGCCTTCCCAACTCATTGTAACTGCCCAATGCACATTCACACACCACCACAAACATCTTACCACAAACGCATGCACACAACACACATACATTGTAAAACAGACCAACCCATCCCTTCTTTTTTTTTCAACAGACCCCAAAGAATGCCTACCAAAAAGCAAGTCCGTAGGAAGGAACACAGAAATAGAGCAAATGAAAATAAACCAAAATAAGCATCCACCTCTACCAGAGTTTGTACAAAACGTTCAAACAAAACAAGTAATGCAGTCATTTAGCGAAACAAAAGAAGCTTCAACTACAGAAACTTTGCCTCCTCTATTAAAATGTGGCACGAAACAGAAAATGCTTAACAAGAATTCGGCTACCACTACTGCTAACACTGCTCCTATAAATCCTCATATACTAGCAAGAAACCATAGTAAAAAAAAGTATTTTAGCGAAAATATTCCGCCACAGAGGAAGAAGAGGAGCGAAATCATCCACAACCCTTAAAACCTATCGTAGAAAAGTAATCCTAGAAGCTCTCGTAGACAGTGCAATCCTTCTTAAAAGGAAGTTATTTATTTTAGTTTTAAACAGGATGAAACCATTAACAAAACTAAGTACTAAACTACAAAAGAAACTTCTCAATAAACGGAATGTCAACAAAAATAACTTCTTAAATATCTGTGGAGCTGAATGGAGTCACACGACGACCACAAAACCATATTTTAATTAAAAAGCATACAAACAAAACCAAACAAACACAATTGCCATCCATAGCAGTGGACGAGGATATGAAAAAATCAATAATACCATCATGGAACAAGAAACACTACTTACAACAGTTGTCCCAAGTCTCTCCCCTTCTCACCTGTTTTTCTTGTTGGCTTGTGACCGTCTTTGGTGACTTCTTTCGCACGGTCCGGGATATATATAAGCCCGTGTGCTGGTCTTCGGATTCCAGCGTGAGAAAGATGTTTCAATTCCAGGATACGTTCAGAAGTCCAGGACGGAACCAGGAAGGAATAGTGTCCGGGCTCAGAGGCACGGAACGCCGTGACTCGAGCACGGGTGAAAATCCAGGAAGTTCAGAGGTAAGTTAGAGGGAAGGAAGGAAGGAGGGGGATTCAAGGAACTGGAAAACATGAGTGAAGAAAAAGCCCCGAGCGAACACCGGCAACACACGTCCAACTACAGCGAGTGGTAGCATTGAGACGCGGAGCGCTGCAGGGGCGTG
This sequence comes from Ambystoma mexicanum, assembly GCF_040938575.1. Lineage (NCBI taxonomy): Eukaryota > Metazoa > Chordata > Amphibia > Caudata > Ambystomatidae > Ambystoma > Ambystoma mexicanum. The sequence goes on along the minus strand of NC_090936.1, from coordinate 133,365,113 downwards.
TCTGTTTAGTAGTGTGCAAAGCGTGGAGCGCACAGACTGGCAGGCTGCGTTCCGTATCAGGCGGCCATGTTTGGAGGATTACTGCATTCAGTCCTCTATGGGTCAGGGACCAAGAAGTCCAGAATGGACGTAGGCGATGGTTCATGACAGTATGCCTCCTCTGAAGCCCAGCTCCTCCGGGTTTGCCTGGATGGATAAGATAGTATCTTCGAATCAGCTTGGGGACATTCATGTTTGACATGGGTTCCAAGGTGCGTTCACTAGGAGGATACACTTTCCATTCGAACAAATATTGTAGTTGACCGCGTTGGTACCTACAGTCACAAATTCTGGAGACCTTGTATTCGAGTTGGTCATTGACAATCACTGGGGTAGATCTTGGAGCAGTTCAAGAGGGCTGAACATATGGTTTCAACAGAGAAGTGTGGAAGACTGGATGGATCCTCTTCCATGATTCTGGTAGACGGAGTCGAAAGGCCACTGGATTCACAATTTCTTTTACAGAAAAGGGTCTGTAAAACCTGGGAGCCAATTTATTTGGCTGTAGGTGACGTGGTAGGAGTTTTGAGGATAACCAGACCTTATTGCCTATTGAATAGAAAGGTCCTGGTCTTCTTTTGGAGTCGGCATAATGTTTAACATCTCTTCGGGCCTTTTCTAGGTGTTCTTTAGCTTCCTTGTGATTAATGTCTCAATCCAGGAATCAACTGCGGGAACTGTGGTAGGGTGAGGAAGAATGGACGGCAGTACTGAAGGATGAAATCCTTGACTGCAGAAGAAAGGACTAGTCTTGATAGCTGAATGATCCGAATTGTTGTATGCAAACTCGGCCAGAGGTATTAGGAGTGACCAATCATCCTGGACCTTGGTGGCGAAGCAACGAAGATATTGCTCCAGGGTTTGGTTTACTCGTTCAGTAACTCAATTGGTCTGTGGGTAATAACCCGAAGACAAAGCATGTTGGATTCCCAGTATACGACATAACTGTTTCCAGAACTGGGATATGTACTGGGGTCCTCGGTCAGAAATGATCTTGGAAGGTAGTCCATGAAGCCGGAATATGTGTTCTAGGAAAATTCCAGCAAGTTCAGATGAGGATGCTAGCTTGTTTAAAGGTGTAAAATGAGCCATATGTGTGAACAGATCTATGGTAACCATTATGGTTGTGTTGCCTCTGGAAGACGGTAGTTCCATGATGAAATCCATGGCGATGATTTCCCAGGGTCTTGTTGGTATTGCCGGTTGGAGCAGGAGACCTGCTGGTCTTTTATTGTTGTGTTTGTTCTGGTTACAGACTGCACAAGTCTGGACGTGGATCTCGATATCGTCCTTCATCCTTGGCCACCAAAACTGTCTTTGTATTAGATGGAGGGTGTTGGTGATGCCACGGTGTCCTGAATGGAAGGTATCATGACATAAGCTTGTGATCTTTTGTCTCAATCCAGGAGTGGGGATAACCAATCGATTATCCTTGAATGGATATCAGTCTTTTGTTTTGAGATTCCATTGGTTGTTTCCCCTAAACTCCATCCAAGGTTCCGAGGACTGAGTTTGGATTCGGATATCCTCCAGGAGAGTAATTGCTTGAGCAACAAATATAGGGCCACATTACATGTAATGCGGTAAACCATGGTGCTATTAGCACCATGGCTGCCACCGGTACCATACCGGTACCACCATGGAGAAAAGGGGATTTACCACCCCATTCCAAGGTTGGCGGAGCGGTAATTCCCCCTTTCTCCATGGCCCTTCTCTATTCCCATTCTTGCCACATAGGGCTCAATGGGAATGGGGAAGGAGCTAATTACGGTACCGCAAATTGCGGTACCGTAATTAGCACCAAGGTCCCTTTGCGGGTCCCAACTTTAACGGCTGGTCTACACCAGCCGTTAAGGTCGGGTCCCACAAACGGACCTCGTAGTAAGGCGGTAAGGGTTTACCGGTACCGGTGCCCTTACCGGTACCGGTAAACCCTTACCGCCTACCGTGTAATAAGGCCCATAGTGTTGGGAAACATTTTAGGAAAGGTCCAGTCTTCAAGGGTTTCATAATCAGGACATCTGGACAAGGCATCGGCTATAATGTTATGTGTTCCAGGGAAATGGTGGATTTGAAATTGGTATTGGGCAAAAAAGAAAGCCCAACGGGCTTGACGTCTGTTTCTGCATTCTAGGGATTGTAGGACTTGAAGGTTCCGATGGTCCGTGCGGACTTGTACTGGATGTTTGGCTCCTAGAAGGAGATGACGCCAATCAGTGAAGGCATGACGGATGGCTAACAATTCCTTCTCCGGGACGGAATAATGAGTTTCACTGGGAGTCAAGGTGCGGGATAGATAGGCGATGTAGTGTTCTAACTTGTCAGCAAGTTCCTGTTTCAGGACTGCACCAATGGCGTGGTTGGAGGCATCAGTTTCAACAATGAAGGGTCGGTCAGTGTCGGTTGAGCATGGGTGGGAGCTTGTATGAGCTCCGACTTCCACCGCTGAAACGCCGAATCTTGGGCTGAGGTCCACTGAAAAGGAGTGTCTTTCTTTAGTAATGTAACTATAGGATGCACGATCTCAGAAAAAGTTGGAATTCATTTTCTGTAGAAGTTAGCAAGCCCCAGGAAGGATTGAATTTGCTTTACAGTAGTGGGAACAGGCCAAGACAGAATGGAATCAACCTTCGAAGAGTCCATTCCAATCCCCATTTGGCTAAGAACGAATCCGAGGTAGTGAACAGTAGATACATGGAAAAGGCACTTCTCGGGTTTGCCCAGGAGTTTGTGTTCACGTAGCCGTTGTAAGACTGCCCTTACGTGCTTTTCATGTTTTGTATGGTCCTTGGACTATATTAGTATGCCGTCTAGATATACAATGACGAAGAGGAACAGCATGTCAGAAAATACCCGATCCATAAAACTTCGGAAGACTGCTGGGGCATTAGCAAGTCCAAAGGGCATAACCAGGTATTCAAAATGGCCGAAGGGTGTTCTAAAGGCTGTTTTCCATTCGTCACCCTCCTTTATACGAATAAGATGGTAGGCGCCCCTGAGATCTAATTTTGTGAAGATGACTGCTCCTCTGACCGTTTCCAGGATGTCCGAGATGAGAGGCAATGGATAACGGTCCTTCAGAGTGCATTGGTTAAGGCTGTGGTAATCCAGGCATGGCCTAAGCTCCTTGGAATCCTTCTTGGGAACAAAAAACAGAGAAAGACCCGCTGGGGATTTGCACGGGCAAATAGTTCCATTTTCCAAATTGGTATCCAGGTATTCCCAGAGGGCCCTTTTTTCAGGTTCTGACAAAATAAACATTCTTCCGAAAGGAATAACTGCCAAAGGTTCAGTATCAATGGCACAATCCTCAGGTCTGTGGGGTGGTAAGGCTTGAAAATGGCTATGGAGAACACATCTGCGTAAGCCTGGTAGGCCCTGGGAATCTGGATGACTTTAGAGATGGTGACTGGTGCTTGCTGAGTTTCTTGGATGTCATCAGAGGGCTTTGGTAAGGTTTTTAGGGACAAACAGTGGGACATGCAATGTTCCGAACCAAGAAACAAAGAGCCTGCTGTCCAATTGATGCAGGGGTTGTGCTTCTGTAACCAGGGCATGCCTAGAACCATAGGATAGTGGGCAGATCTTATAATATCAAATGTAATCCTCTCTTGGTGGTGGTTAATGGAAAGAAGAAGCTCCTTGGTTTGAAGGGTTATGGGTCCTGAAGACAGGGGTCTTCCATCGATAGCTTCAGCAGGCTGCATAGTCTCTCGTGTTTCGTATGGAATGTGATGAGTAGTAACCCAATCATGATCTATGAATATGCCCATGACTCCACAATCCACTAATGCCATGATGCGGTAGGATTCTCTCTTGGAAGGCGATAGGAATGCCTGTAGAATCAAAAGTTTGTTTTCTCCAGGGGAGTTCAAGGAAGGAATTGATGTGGAGCAGACACCACTCTCCCGAAACTGTGCCCCATCTAGGATCGGGAGCTGGCGTTTCCCGAACGCTGTGGGGGAGAGATAGGGCACTCTCTCACAAGATGTTTATCGGAGACGCAATGCATGCAGAGACCAGTGTGAATACGGCGCATCCTTTCTTGTGGGGGTAATGGGTCCACGGAAGGCTCCCAGTTGCATAGGTTCTGGATCCGAGGTCGGAGAGACTGCGGGCCCTGGACTGTAAGGATGGTCTATGGCAGTTTTTTGGAATGAAGATTTAGACTTCTTTTTCTCTGCCCTTCTTTCCTGGATTCGAAAGTCGATTTACAGGGAAAGGTCCAAAAGGGCCTGGAAGGAATTTGGGCAAGCTACCCTGGCTAACTCGCCCTTTATTTCTTCATTCAGGCCTCTTCGAAAGAGGGTGAAGCTGGCCTCTTGGGACCAATCAGCTTCCTTCATAAGTTGTTTGAAATCAGCCACATATGGAAGCATATCCTGGGATCCTTGTCGAAAATCAAGTAGACGTTCTTGAGCGCTGTAAACCTGTTCAGGGCGATCAAACATGGCTTTTAGGGCTTCCACAAACCCATTGTAATCATCCAGGAGGACGTCGCCCGAATTGACTAGGGGGGTTGCCCAGGTCAAGGAGTTACCAGTGAGGTGTGATATAAACCCCACTTTTGCTCTAGGAGTGGAAAAGTAGTAGGGCTTGAAGGTGAAATGTACCAAACATGAATCAAGGAAGGCACCAAGGGTCTTTGGAGAACATCATACTTGTCCACTACTCCACCCAACAAGACACTTTCCTTAGTAGCAGAATCACGAGACAGGACTAGCTGCTTTACAGCAGCATTCTCTGCCTTAAGATTTTGAACTTATGTGGTGAGTTCCTGCATGCCTCGCATGAGAGCTTGGACTGCGGCTTCCATCTCTCTATCTGTATGGTTCTTTTGGGGTCTCAATCTGTCACAAGTCTCTCCTCTTCTCACCTGTTTTTCTTGTTTGCTTGTGACCTTCTTTGGTGACTTCTTTCGCACGGTCCGGGATTTATATAAGCCTGTGTGCTGGTCTTCGGATTTCAGCGTGAGAAAGATGTTTCAATTCCAGGATACATTCAGAAGTGCAGGACGGAACCAGTAAGAAATAGTGTCCGGGCTCGGAGGCACGGAATGTTGTGACTTGAGCGCGGGCGAAAATCCAGGAAGTTCGGAGGTAAGTTAGAGGGAAGGAAGAAAGGAGGGGGATTCCAGGAACTGGAAAACAGGAGTGAGGAAAACGCCCCGAGCGAACTCCGTCAACACAGGTCCAACTACAGCGAGCGGTAGCATTGAGACGCGGAGCGCCGCAGGGCGTGTCTGTTTAGTAGTGTGCAAAGCGTGGAACGCGAAGACTGGCAGGTTACGTTCCGTATCAGGCGGTCATGTTGGGAGGATTACCGCATTCAGTCCTCTATGGGTCAGGGACCACGAAGTCCAGAATGGACGCAGGCGACGGTTCATGGCAAAAGTATCCTCAGAAAACTCAGAATTACCTCTCCATTCGACTGAACCAGAACGTCCAGTATACAAATGGCCGTGCACGTCAATGTGTAACATTCCCAACAAATCTTTCAAATTTTTACGCCATTTCCTCAATCAGTATGTGAAAGGTAAAGACAAAATCAAAATGAAAGTGCTGCAAAATATGGATACCTGTCCAGTGCGCAAATACACTGGACTACAAGGATATTCATTAGCCTGCATTTCAGGACCTATTTGCAAAAGCACCTTCCATGATATCAAAATGATATCAACACATCATTCAAATGTAAGAAATCCAGTGTATAAACTGTACTATGCTAAAAGTCCAGCTTTAGAACTAGCCAATTTAAATAACACTCTTCTGCATGGCACACCCAAATACCTACAAGAAGAAATCGACTGTATCCAGAGAAAATATTTTGGAAGTGAAAGCCACTTACAAAATGCAATAGCTTTACAACAGACTAGCAACAATTCTGCACATGGCAACCTTCTATTACACACATACAAAAAAGAAATACTAAAATTTAAAAAGTACATCTGCTGAAGTACCAAACCATGTGTGTGTGTGTTGCCGCAGCACTTTTTACAAAAGTAACACAAAAACTATACAGGTAACATACAAAATAGAAGACAATGAAGAATCCAAATTGTTTGAACTAGCTCTCTAACTTTTAGCAGAAAACAAATACGAAATAAGTGAACACTTAATATGTTGCAGTTACTGCACTACAAAACTTGACAACAACCAAACTCCTGCACATGCTATCACAAATGACTTGGAATTATTCCCATTACCAAAACCCTTGCAACAACTCAATTTGTATGAGAGCATCATAATTCGAACAGTACACCCATTTCAAGCAATAATAAGCCTTCAACCAAAAACAGTAAAATTACCTCCCTCTGAATTGGTGAAAGGCATTTGTGGCAAAGTAGTTTATTTACCATTAGATCTGACAGAAAATGTGCACACTCTAGGAGTGCAAAGTCCAATAGAGCAATCTTCAATTGTCTTAGTAAATGGTGTACCAACAAAAGACAAAAGAATTTGGCAACAACTCATGGACTTACATAAAGTTAGACACGCCTTGCAATATCTGAAAGACAATAATGAATACTACAAAGACATAAATATTGAAGAAAGCTTAAGGGAAACAACTGAAATAATTCAAGTCTTCAGAAACTGGTCAATTTAAACTTCTGGATCCTGCTGCAGTAGCCACTCTTTTGGACCATTTTACAATTCATCCATTGCACTCTAATGACAGCATAGATGATGCACTAGAAACTTACCAAATGCGACAAACCAAAGCTTCACCTATGAGCATATGGGAAAAAAGTATAGAAGCACGTGCTTTTCCTCTACTATTTCCTACTAGCAAAGGAGGAAGATACAATGATAGACCCACTCAGATAACAGCATCAGAATACCGCTCATTACGTATGTATTCTGAAGATCCACAATTTGTTTAAATCTGGGAATACATATTCCACCTACTCTTTGAAAGTGAACTAGCAACCCTATGTTACGGAGTTGCACACATATTGAAATCGGGAACCCACTTTAAAAATATGTCAGCTACGCAATTAATACAAAAAGTGCAAGAAAAAGATGACGTTTTACAATCAAGCATAACAAATCTGTTTTCAAACATTCTGTCAGGAATAAGGGCAGGCGCGGATGGCATGGACCTAGAAAAAGGCTGTAATTCTGTAATTGGGTAAACACAGTAAAAACTACAATACCCAGCAGTACTAGGGAATTTGTGTAGTCAATTGCCGTACGCGCATGTGGCCAGCTGATCTTGATTAGCAATGTTTTATGAAGAGGCCCGTGGCGCACGGCAGGTGTGGCTTATTTTGTTTCCGAGGTTGCTGTGTATGAGGGAGAAAGGAGTCGCCGCCCGCTTATGGACGCTACACGGACTCGGAGGCTGCGGGCGTGATTCTGCAGCAGCAGTGAAGGAGGTTTTCTGCGGCTGCTACGGGCGACATTTTCTACGTCCGGGAAGGCTCAGGAGTGTCCAGGACCAAAGATAAGTGCGGGTAAGGGCTTGGAGGGAGTGTTCATGAAATGGCACAACAAGTTACTTACTGGCATGGTTCTTAGATCGGAATGAACACTGTTTTATGTGCAAGGGTGCCGGTTTGTTGAGCTAAGAACTGATTCAGTTAGGGTTGATGAGATGAAGACGCATTTCCTATGGTTGTGAAAGATTTTCAACATTTAGGCTCTCCATGTGCTGAGAACAGGGGAGGGGCAGGTTGGGATGAACTATTACAAGACGCCCATATGTGTGTTTCACTGTCTATTCTCAGTTTATGTTCATTGTTTGTCAGCAATGCTTACTCCAGCCCTGGGGGCCATGAGTCTTGTCTTTCATAGTGGGAGCAATTGCCAGTGTACGTTCCATTTTGCTTGCCATGCTTGCATGTTTTTTCCTAGGAGCGAATGAGAGGGGGTACATGTATAAAGATGTACTAACTAATCATGTTATGCAAATCAAGTGTGCAGGTTATGTGTGTATCAAAGTGACTATGTTATAGTGAACACACACACAGTGGTGAGTGTTCCCAGGTGTTATTAGGTATAGTCAGTGTAGGGATTTTCCTGTTGCTTCCCCATTCCTATCCAAACTAGGTTCTCCCTCACCCTCTATCCGGTGTTCCTAACCTCCCCTACCCTGTCCACAACCTCTCTCTAACCCTCTTCCCCCCCACTGGCTGCCACGTGGTGTCCTGTCTATTCTATATAAGGTACCTGTGCCAACCACGGTGGGAGGGTCGACTTCATTCGGCTTCTGTGGTTCGGGGAGAGTGTTGACATTGATTCCCCATTATTGTGTGTACTGACACATGCATGGTACGAAAGAATACTGGTCCCAACGTCACGGAGATGTATGTTGTATGATCAGAAAACTTGGACCACCCACTTGGATTTTTACATTAAGTTGTGCAGAATATGAAATGCAAGATTAACATAATTTCCCACGCATATCAAACAAAAACAAAACCAATATAGATATACTAACACCTTGAGAACTTTGCTCTCTAGATCCTGTTAATGTTTCAAGATATTTCCACCATCGTTTCATTGCTATGCTACACTTTATTTGTAATACAACTGTTCCTCCCCTCGAAGAAGTGCAACACTTCTTTTGGAGAAAAGAATACCAAGCCATAGGAGCACCACATATCCACATGCTTTTATGGATTAAAGATGCTCCTAAATTTGGTCAGGACAGTGATGCCACTGTTTTGCAGTTCATCCAAAAATATGTCACTTGTGAAATCCCTTCACAAACGACACATAGTGACCTTAATGGACAAATTGTACAATTTCAAAGACACAAATGTGGCAAATATTGTCGTAGCAAATACAAAAACAAAGGGAAATACTACACCAAATTCCGCTTTGGTTTCCCTAGACCAGTTACAGAAAAGTGAACAGTGAAGTGAACAACTTCATGTCTTCAGTTCGACATAGTGTTAAAGGTAAATCACCTAAGAACACATATTACATAAAAAGAACAGAAGAATCAAAATATATCAATGATTACAATGCAATCATTGCCCTCTTATGGAATGCAAACATAGATGTGCAGTACATTGCACACAATTCCACTGCAGTTGCACAATATGTTAAAGCCTACTTAACAAAAGCCGAAAAAACAGAGCTTCAAGACCTCTGGAATGACCTATCATCAGACAAAACTCTATCTCAGAAATTGTACAGCCTAGGCATAAAAATGCTCTCTCATAGAGAATGTGGCGCCTATGAAGCTGCAGATCGTTTAGCCGGTACTGCTTTGTATGGAAAATCAGAAAATATAGTATGGCTAAGTCTTGGTCCTGCTAAATCTAGAAAAAGTAGTTCTCAAATCATATGAGGACATAGAAACAATAGCAAGAAATGATCCCAACAGCCAAAACATTTTGAAAATGTTTATTAGGCACATACTACCCGAACAGGAGTACCACTTTCGAAACCATGTGTCTATACCACATAGCCCAAAACTTTGCATACAAAAATAACACTGATGAAAACAAAGGTAGATATAGAATGACAGATTGTGAAGGCAGCTTAGTGAAACTTACCAAACAAAGCTTAATTAATCATGTCAAATTGTCATTAAAAACTCCTCAACAGAAAGAACCAGGCCTCCAGATAAGGTGCGTACCAGCCCTTTTTACGCATGAAAATGTTGTAAATACGACAGCTTTATTATTTTCCTGTGTACATTTACACACAAGTTTATAGCAGAGGGCAGTGCAAAAGTCAGGTTACTTGACACAAACCAGAAACGTCTTTTGATTTTCATCTACCTGGATGTAATTGCAAGGCATCGATAAAAGCCTCTGAAATAGAATGTATTTCTCTGAAGCCTTTCAAAAAAAAGAAACTGCACACTGTGATAAAAAAGAAATAGTTTATTTCCATTCAGCTTCTGCTGTGTTGATGCTCATGGTGCAAACAGAAGCACCGTGCAAATTTATTTTCCTAGCATTTTAGGATTGTATAATTAATATGGAAAACTAAGTTGCAATTGAGAATTAACATTTTATAACAAATTATGCTTTTTTTCAGTGAAAGCAAACCAGTATTTCACATTTGTATTTTTCAGAGTCCCTCTGCTGTGTGCATAATAATGCGGCGACAGATAATTTTTACACTTATTATTTAATTTACACATGTGTAAAATGATGACTATGCACGGTCTAGTTTACATCCATTGAACCTTGCAATCAATGGGGTAAATTACTATGATTGACCACTGGCAGCAGAGTCTTTTTGCTCAAAGGTGAGTGATTGTCCTTACACCAATCACAGGTGTTCTAGCCTTTCAAATCTTCAACCCTACAATTAAAACATCCAAAACCTGACTCTCAAGGAAGTGCAAGTGCTGTCCAAAAACAAACAAATTAAAGTTACATTTGTAATTGAAATAGAAACTCAGCAAAACCTGTCCCTGTGATAATCCAGATAGGTATTTAACTTAATGTAACGCTTCATATATGGTTCGTCCAACATCTAGGCAGTGCGATTATTATACCTCAGTCGATACTCAGTTAACTGTGCTCTGAAGGATGTTGGCCAATAAGATAGCTCATCTGGTTGAGCACTGGTTGCTGCAATCTGTGTGTGATCTGTAGGTTGCAGGGTCGAATCCCGGCAATGCTAACTCAGCCTTTCATCCTTTCGAGGTCAATACTGGAGTACCGACTTTGGTTTGGTGATAATTGTGATAAATATGTTCTATGTACAGCGCTTTGCCAACAGGGCTATATAAATAACCATTTGACCATGAGATTAAAGATAGAATTTAGCATGGAGTCCTTGCCTCCCTGCACTGTTGTATCATAACACTGACATACCATTAGGTAGGTGTAGCTCCAAGAAATTAGCACTTTCATTAAACATCAAAAGACAATTTTGCTATCGTACCTCAAACACACAAACACAATTCATGTTTGTTTTACTATGTAATTGGTTAGGTTTTTGTGTTTACAACATTTAAATATATACAGGAGAGATCAAATGGCCAGACCTTAAAGAAATAATGAAAGGTGTATTCTGTCACAATGCAGAAAGCTGCTGCATAGTAATGATGTCCATACAATTTTTGCACACGTCGGCTGGATGTCACATACATTTTACTCTCTTGCAAAGGAGAAAAGTCATTTTTACTCTCTTAAAATCACAGTTACTCTCAAAGTTTAAAAATAGGGAGTACAATACTCCCACCTCAAAATCTTATCTGGAGCACTGGAAAGAACTATATTACATGTCCCTGCTACAACTTTTTAAACCATGGAGAAAAGAAGAAGAGATACTAGATAATTATGACTGCTATGAAGACGCTTTCAAAGCAAATGAAAGCACTATCACCGATGTGAACTTTACACAGTATAAAACAATGTTGCACAATGAACAGCAACGCGAAGATGAAATCCAGGCCCAACTAGATAAGGACACTTCCGACAGTAGTCAACCTTCTGTAACAGGAAGACAAGAACCACTAGGACAGCCACTAATAGCAAATGAGGCAGAATTAGCTATGACAGAAGTAGAAAACAACCATGTGTCACTATGAAAAAGATACAGAAGACTTAACTGTACTACAATCAAAACTTAACAAAGACCAGTGCACTATTTTTTAAGAAGTAAAAAGAGAAATTGCACATGGTGTACAACACGAAAATAAAGAATGTACCTGCCAAAATTACAAACCTATACTGCTATACGTCAGTGTTGAAGCTGGTTCAGGCAAAACATTCTTAATCAAAATCATCAGCAAGTTCCTTCAACAATTGACAAACAACAAACTGTCAGCTGTTGTAACTGCCCCCACAGGTTTAGCTGCCTACAACATAGGCGGTGTCACTTTGCACCGATTACTACTCCTTCCAGTAGAACACCAAAACAAATTAGACTATTACAAACTTTCTACAGAAGCTGCAATGGAACTACGTAGAGTATTAAAACAAATGAAAATGCTACTAATAGATGAAGTGAGCATGGTCTCCAACCTAATGTTGGCTTTGATTCACCTCAGATTGCAAGAAGTACTCAAAACAAACTACAAAGAACTCTTTGGAGGAAAACACATTATTGTTTTCGTAGATCTTCTGCAATTGACACCAGTGAAATGTGAACCTATATTTAAAACCTTAGGACACAAACTGTGCCGTAAAACTGTTGGCAGCATAGGAAATGTCAACCTTTGGCAACATTTCCAATACAGAGAATTAACAGAAAACTTGTGTCAATCTGCAGACCTCACTTACGCCAACATTTAAAAAAGTATTAGAGGTGGTTTACTATCTCAAGAAGCACAAGCAATATTGAAAACCCAGCATATCCATTCAATTTATGGAGATAACGCATGTGCTACTGATGTTATGGAACAATTAGCGCACAATGGCAACTCTTGCAAGCTGTTCCAAATTCAATGAAACAATGTTAGAAAAAGAAATGCAACCAATAATTCAAATTTGCTCCACAAACAAACTGGACGTACATGGTATGACACTACCCATGTGTCAACAAGCCACAACAAGACTAAATACCTTAGAAAATTCAATCTCCAACACAGCTGGGTTGGAAAAAATATTAAAATTATCCTTAAATTGTAGAGTAATGCTTAAACGTAACCTTGACGTGGAGCAAGGACTAGTTAATGGAGCACTGGGTACAGTTGTTGGCTTTCAAACATACCCACGTGACAACAACATTCAGTTTGTCAATATTCTCTTTGAGAAACTTTCAGAAGTAAAAAGGGTAGGGCGCTCAACAGCTCGATTCCTTCTCTTCAAAGACATGTATGTATGTAGAGAACAATTTTGTCTAACTCTTGCATATGCAGTCACCATTCATAAATCCCAAGGTCTTACCCTAGACAAAGCATTGATAGATATTGGGAACTCAGTCTTTAAAGAAGGCATGAGCTACGTAGCACTATCGCGCTTACGTACACTTGACGGTCTATTTCTAAACAACTTTGATGCAAGTAAAGTAAACGCCGATATTCCTTGCATTTTACAATACAATAGACTACGTTCACTGTACACCCCCATCTCAAATCATATCCTGTTCCACAAAAAGGAAAACGTTGTAAAAGAAAACTAATTCAAACAGAAATGCAACAGGATCTGACTGAAAATCCTTCAAAGAGAGTAAAAGAAGCTAATACTTCATCTATTACCACAACCAAAGAAGAACCTATTATTGAAAGTAACTCAGGTACTTCTTCAAAGAAGCAACACAAACTCTGAAAAAATTACTCAGACACAGAACTATCTGGTCCATTCAAATTTTCAAATGTAACTGGTGTAAGTTGCTACGCAAATGTAGCAACGAATATTCTATTTCAATTGCCACCAATTGTTAACAACATTTACTTACACAGTACAAACCAATTGTGTTTGCAAATGTTAGTCCTTCATAGAAACGCAACAAAAAATCCTGACAACACATATAGTGTTCATGGAATAAGACAAGAATTGGACTACTGTGCTGGAATGGAGAGGTTCACTATAAACTCACAAGAAGATCCACAAGAAAGTCTAATGTACTTACTACAAGTACTGGAAAACAAAAACATACCTATAAATGAAATCTTTCAGATTTCATACATGTGGAAACATACATGCACTCTCAGCAACAATGTAACACAGGAAAAAATCCATAATGAACGTGTTATATTCTTAATGTCCACACCTAATATGTATAATCAAGTAACTTTATTGTAAGACCCCACAGCCTCCTCCTCAGCTCTGACCTCCAACCGCCACTGTGGAATGTTGATTCTCAACACCATCAACATTCCACCCGTGTGCCTATGCACGAGCCCGTGCATATTACAACATATCCTCTTCCCTTGTATAACAATGTTAATACAAATTTGAACAATGAAACAATGAACACTGGAACAATGAACAAAGTGTCACGTGACTTGTCATAATACAACATGTATCCAGATATAAACTTAAATTGAGTGCAACTTAATATACTTGTACTTTTAACAAATGTAGTCTCTAAATCTTATGGGAGGACCACAGCTTCTACCCACACGAACCCTGTTTTGTCTCTCATCATGTTGCTGATCCATAACATCCTGACATTCCACATCTACCTCTGGACCAACTGGATTTGGCATTGGAACAATCTCTTCTTGTTCAATCCTTATTCTTTGTGAATCCATAGGATCATAATCTAATACTGTTTCTTGCAATTCCAAATTGGATCCCACACCTGGCCTAACCTTACTTTTACAGCCACTCACCACCACTCTTCTCTTACTCCAAACAGAGCCATCCTGCAAGTGCACATGTCCCTTTCCCACCTTGATAACTCTCCTTAAGGGCATGAAAGAACTGTAACCTTTGTAAACCATCCTAGGATTCTTAATGTACACTTCATCCCCGGGCTTAACATTCAACTCCTTCCTAGTTTTTTGTGAAGACATTATACTCTGCTGTCGCTCCAAAACACTGCGATGAACAGCTCGCAAGTCCATATCGCATGGCCCACCGCCCCCCATGGCCAAGGTTCTCAATGTTGTACCTGCCTTCCTACCCCTCATGAGTTCAAATGGAGATCTTCCCGTAAGTATAGCAGGTGTTCTCCGATATGCAGCCAGGTATTGTGTTAACACATCCTTCCAATTCAACCCATTGGCCAAAGCCAATTGTATGGCTGCCTTAATTCTACCATTTGCTCTCTCAACCAATCCATTCGCAGAAGGATTATATAAAGCTGTCCTACAATGCGAAATGGCATGCTGCTCCAAAAATTCCCTCATTGCTCTAGAAGTGAACTGCACCCCATTGTCAGTGCTCCAAAAATTCCCTCATTGCTCTAGAAGTGAACTGCACCCCATTGTCAGTCACTAAATTCGCAGGCAATCCTTCACGATCAAAAACTTTCCTTAAAAAATCAATAACAGAATTTGTTGTAACACTAGAACATGCCGCCAACTCAATCCACCTGGACGTATAGTCCACCAATACCAACATATATCTGGACTCAGGCTCTAAACAATCAAATGGACCCATGATATCCAAAGCCAATTTCGACCATACCTGCTCTGGAACCTCTACAGGGTGTATAGGTTGTGGATGTAGTACCTTGCTCTTATCACTCACAGAACATGCCACACAATCTTTCACTACTTGCTCAACATCCTTGTCCATAGACGGCCACCAGTACTCTTCTCTCAATCTCTTTTTAGTTAAAGATCGTCCCAAATGACCAACATGTGCCAATTCCACTATTCTTCCCCTCAAACTTACAGGAGGTATCAATTTGTAACCCCTAGACACACCCCAGGGACCCTCGGCCAATTCATCAATAACCTGAGCATAAGCTTTCCCCTCCAACCTGTCCTTAACAGTGTGCCACCCCTTAAGCAAACCTTCCCTAATCCACCTCAACTCAAGATCCGTCTCAGACTCCCGATCCCACACCGACTTTTCCACAGCTGAAGTCACCAAAGCAACCTGACAATCCTGCGAATCATCCTCTTGTACTATTCCTGCCTCACCCTCACCCTGTCCCACTGGCAAACGGGACAAACAGTCCGCAACAACATTCAACCTTCCTGGAAAATACTGCAAGGAAAAATTATAATCCTGCAACTGTACTGACCACTTTGCAATCCTTGGAGACACTGCCATGACCCCTTTGGTAGAAAATACCTGCACCAATGGTTTGTGGTCTGTTCTGACAATATACGGTATACCCCACAAAAATGTCCTGAAGTGTTTAGAAGCCCATAACACTGCCAAGGTCTCTCTCTCAATTACAGAGTACCTCATTTCCACCTCTCTCAAGGTCCTCGAAGCAAAAGCCACTGGTACCCATTCATCTTGTATCCATTGCTCTAGCACTGCCCCCAGACCCACCTCACTTGCATCCACTGTCAAAACAGTTTTATTTTTCAGGTCAAATGACTTCAGTGAGGGAGCATTCTCTACTTCCTTCTTGACCAACTCAAATTCTGCCGCACACTCCGCGGACCACACAAACCTTGCACACTTCTTCATGAGAGCTCTCATGGCCACCGTTTTTTCAGCATAATTAGGAACAAATTTAACATAATACTCCGCAAGACCAAGGAAAGCCCTTAGCTGATCCTTGTTGCCCGGAGCTGGCGTATCTCTCAACACTTGTACTAACTCCTTTTTTGGACTCACACCTCGTGAACTCAAAGTGTGTCCCAAATATGTGACCTCCTGCACACCCACCTGACACTTGGTCAACTTTACCGTCAAACCTCTCTCTTTAAGAATGTGCATGACCTTCCTTACCCTGACATCATGTTGTTCCTTGCTGCTGCCCCAAACCAAAATGTCATCTTGAAAATAGCTGACACCCTTCACACCACCAAACAACTGCTGCATCAACCGCTGAAACACAGCCGAAGCCGAAGCCAATCCAAAAGGCATACGACAAAACCTGAAAGCCCCAAACGGAGTCACAAATGACGTAAGAGGTCTAGAATCCACATGCAGGTCAATTTGATGATAAGCGGTTGACAAATCAAACGTTGAAAAATATTTAGCTTCCCCCAATGTCAACAACAACTCATTTATATTTGGCAAAGGATGCCGATCCACCCATATGTTGGAATTTAATTCTCGGAGGTCTACACACATTCTTATGTTGCCATCACTCTTCTTAACTAAAACTACCGGAAACAACCACTCCGAACACTCAATAGGCTCAATTATTCCTGCTGACTGCAACTTAGTCAGTTCCGCTTTAAATGCCTCCCTGGCTGCAACTGGCACTCCCCTCACTTTATGCACTCTCGGAATCGCCCCCTTCTTCAACACAATGCGATGTGTAAAACCTTTAAGTTTGCCAAGGGTGTCTGAATATACCTCAGGAAACTCACTCATAAGGAGTGTGGAAGTAACCGTTATGTTATTCTCTTCCCCTCCCTCCATGACACTTAAAACTGGTTCCTTTTCACCTGGATGAATTTGTATTTTTAGTGCAGCCTGCTCATCCCAACCCAGTACACTTGTGCCCTTTGAAGCCACATACAATTTATCCATAGTTTGCCTCCCCTTAAAAGAGAAATTCGACCAACTATAACCAAGCAGGTCAATGGATTGCTGCCCATAAGCATATGGTCTTATGTCCGGGGGCAACAAAGTAGACATTTCTTTACCCAGCACTTCATGATAGATTTCCGGAGACACCAGAGTATAAGGTGACCCCGAATCCACCAACATATCCACAGGATGCTGGTCCACTAATACCGACACCCATGGACCCTTCCGCCCACAACCCTCAACATGTAAAATGACACTCTGATTAGAGACACTCTGATTAGAGCCACCACCCGATGCCCCGTCTAGCCCCATGGTAGCATCCTCTGTAATTACACTAGCAACCACCTGCCCCTTACACATACGTGCAAAATGACCCATACGTTTGCATTTCCTGCACTCAACATTGTTAGCAGGACATAACTTCGAACCAACATTGTGACTCAACCAGCCACAATTTTTGCATCCCTCCTTGACCTTAGATGCTCTATTGCCTTGTGTCACCATTTTATCCCCAGCTTTTCTACTCCTTGGCACCACTGCATGTACCATCTCCCTATTCCCGTCCCTTTCAGTAACCACTTGTACACTCGCCTTTGACGCTTCAATTGCTCTGGCAATCTCCAAAACCTTATCAAGAGAAGGATTGTTCTCAATCCACAATCTCTCTCTAAATTTTTGATTGGATGTCTTCATCATGATTTGATCCCTTATGTGTTCCTCTCCATTCCCCGGGAACCCGCACGTAGCCATGAGTGCCCGTAAAGCTGTAACATATGCATCTATGCTTTCCATAGAACCTTGTGCCCTCGAGAAAAACTTATATCGCTCTAATACCACATTAACTCTTTTACCAAAACGTATTTGCAATTTTTTTAAAGCAGTCTCATATGCACTTACCACCATTTCCCCTTCACCTCCCCCTTGAACCATCACATTCTCTCCCGGCAAATGACGAAAAACCCTCAACCCCTCAGTACCGATGCAATTCAGTAAAGCAGCCTCCTTTTCATCATCATTAAACTTTGCCCCACCTGCAGCCCTCAAATATACCTTAAAAGCATCTACCCACTGCTCCCAAGGAGCAACCGGCTCTCCCGGATTCGGGAGAAAAGCAGGTGGAGGCCTAGCAGCTGTATGCAACATAGTTGGCTATACTCCCCTGTTTCTTATGTCCCCAAAAGTAACTTGCTAACTTTGTGCAATGCTAAAAATCTTACTTCCCTAGCAGCAGATAATTATCTCATTGATACTTTGTGCAGCTACTCCCCAAAAATACATACAGCCCCAAAGTATTGTCACTGGTAATACACCAACGAAAACAGACAAGTATCTTCCACTGTTGCCTTGGGCACATGCACCCACACGTAATGCAGTACAGCCCGATATGGTACTGGGTGAGTCTCAACTGCTGCCTAGAACACTTGCACCCACAGTAACTGCAGTACAGCCAGGTTCTGGCACTGGGTGAGTCTCAACAGTTAATCCAAAATTCCTTGACAGCCAATCCAGCCCAAGCAAATCCACTGACCTCCTGTTGTCGGCGCTTCAGATTTTATCTTCCCACCTTACCTCCAACCACCTTTATAAGTAATTTACACCCTTTCCACTTGCCTGCATGCAGTTGTAGTCCTGTACACCCAAGCTGCAGCTGTAAGCGCCACCGCAGCCCCTCCTCCTTCCTTACGGCGACCCAGCACCGTGAACAGCCTTAGATCAAGACGCTGTCGGGGGCGGGGCCAGCGGCCGGCACTTTATTACTGAGCGCCACCACAGCCCACCTCCTTCCTGGAGACTCACAGTCCCCGAAAAACAGCGTAAGAAGCAGACGCTGCTGGAGGCGGGGCACTACGCCAGCCTCTGCTATGCGCGCACACTCTCACGTGTGCCGGCCACCGTATAGCTCAACGGCAACACTTCCTGCCAGCCCCCAACAGACTCTGAGCTGCGTAGGAAGCAGACGCTGCTGGAGGCGGGGCACCAGCCTCTGCTATGCGCGCACACTCTCACGTGTGCCGGCCACCGTATAGCTCAACGGCAACACTTCCTGCCAGCCCCCAACAGACTCCGAGCTGCAGAGGCCTCCTTGACGAATGGAGCTCTCCAGCCCCCCGTCGCTTCGATGGCCGGGCTCCAAGCAGCCGACCCGCGAACTCCCTGGGTCTCAGCTGCCCACCGCAGAGCGGAAACACTGGCCTGCGCGGTGCCCCGACTGGGCACCCGAACCGCTCCTCCCTGCTCAACCAAGCAGACGCGGCCTGGCCCGTGACCGTGCCCCGACTGGGCACCCGGACAGCTCCTCCGCTTCACCACCAGGGTGCCAAAACACTCCTCCTGCTACACGAGCCGGCGCGGACTGGCCCGCAGCAATGCTCCAACTGAGCAGCACCCGGACAGCTCCTCCGCTTCACCTCCGAATCACCGACAACACCGAAGGTGAGGTATAAGCCCAGACAGCTGCTCCGCGCACACGTGGGATGGGGTCTCACACGTCCTCGTCGCCAATGTTATATTCTTAATGTCCACACCTAATATGTATAATCAAGTAACTTTATTGTAAGACCCCACAGCCTCCTCCTCAGCTCCGACCTCCAACCGCCACTGTGGAATGTTGATTCTCAACACCATCAACATTCCACCCGTGTGCCTATGCACGAGCCCGTGCATATTACAACAGAACGCTTTGTGCATGTATCCATACCTAATTGTGAATCCATTCCATTTCAACAACTTGTACAAAATGCAAACCATGGCAGATTATGTACTATCTGCAATTCAGATAATCGCTCCACCTTACTAATACAAACACATAGTAACTACGTAATACTAATGCTTGTACGTTACAATGCAGATGGTACCAAAAACAACTGCAAGCTGACTGGATTCACACACGGTCAAGTGTCACTTGGTAAGAAAACCTTCACAACAATAGGTATAATATACCACGAAGGAGACACAACCAATGCAAGTCATTGCACTGCATATATTAAAAAGAAATGTGGATGGTTCGAATGTAATGATAGTGCCATTACTCTAAAGCAGAGATTACCAGCAAATCTTACAAACGCTTATTTTATCTTCTTAAAGCCAAAATTTAATAACTACTCTTTACTTCAACATTAACAAAAATGCAATCAAAAGACTATAAACAGTTAGAATACGCCAACAGGTATCTAACTGCCCAAGATTGTATAACAGCCACACAGATAAATGAATACCACTGAATTGTAGCAAAAAATACACAGTTAGAACATGCCAACAGTTTAAAAAATCTGCAACAAGCCCACATATAGAACATTAACCAGAAACAACAAGTGAACACTCAAAGGAAACAAAGAATTAGTTTGTGGCATAGCAAAAATAGTTTTTTTTTAATCCGACAAGGATTTTTATTCCCCCAGACCCAATGATTTGAAAAACAAACACAGAAACTGAGCACAATGCACAGTACACTGGTTTGTAAACTAAATATGAGGGTAAAAAAAGCTAAAATGTCTATTATGCAATGTAATAAGTCTTTATAAAATACAAACACTAACATGCTCTTTTCTTTTATCACAGAAATTGAAAATTAATATTTCCTCCAATTAGTAAAGTCATTTAAAAAATATATTGAATCTCAACAAATGAAACAGTAAGTATAATTTCACACATTTCATACATATTAGAATCTATACGTGTGATCTATGGCTGTAATATGGTGCAGTGGCTGTGGCCAGGGCCTAGATTTTTGGATGTGTAACCTACGGCCTACGGCCTGCGACCATGCAACCAAGACTGTAGGTCCTACCCACAACCACCGCAGCATATCAAACCCATGGTGGTTTATAACTTCACTGCTTATAACTTCAGTCTTGGACACAACCAGTGCAGTATATAAAATCCATGGTAGCTTATAACTTCAGGGCTCTTCACTGCTTATAACTGCACTGCGTATAACTTTGGTCTTGTGTGCATGGCCTTTGGCCATGTATTGAAGACTGTAGGTCCTGGCCAAAACCACTGCATCATATCACACCCATTGTGGCTTTTAACTTTAGTACTTAGAATATTGGTCTTGTGTGCATGGCCTTCGGCCTACGGCCTGTGGCCATGCACCCAAGACTCTAGGCCCTGGCCACAACCACTGCAGCATATCACACCCATGGTGGCATATAAGTCATTAGCACACCCATAGAACGAAACATTTTAACTGAAGCATATACTCAATTTGCACCCAGGACTCTAGGCCCTGCCCACACCTACCAGATAGATATTCAATTGTATGGGTGTGATATGCTGCGGTGGTTGTGGGCAGGTCCTAGAGACTTGGGTGTATGGCCTACGGCCTACGGCCTGCGGCCATGCACCCAAAACTCTACGTCCTGCCCACAACCACTGCACTATATGAAACCCATGGCAGCTTATAACTTCAGTGCCTATAACTTTGTTCTTGGGTGCATGGCCTTTTGCCATGCACCCAAGACTCTAGATCCTGGCCACAACCACCGCAGCATAGCACACCCATAGTGGCTTATAACTTCAGTACCCATAACTTTGATTTTGCACCCAACCCTCCACGTCCTGGCCACAACCACCGCAGTATATGAAACCCATGGTGGCTTATAATTTCAGTGCTTAGGCTGGGAGGGAAGGCAGGAAGGCGATCTGCAAACTTAATGATAAGTGCCAGGCGTTGTATAGTGAAGCAGTGGAAGAGGAAGGAACCGCCGTCCATTATTCAATGGTACTCTGCAATTTGGGATGTGATGGATGTGGAAAAACAGGCAGTGACAGTGAGGGGCATAATGGGGAGGTTCCGCAAAGTTTGGTCGCCCTTTTTAAACTACACACTTAAAGACTATACTTGCCTATACATCCTAAAGAGACTGAGGGCACTGGGAATGGTACCAGAAGAAGAGGATTGAGCTTGGGCGGGGAGGAAAGAAGGGATCTGTCATCTCCAGACTAGTAGTGGGGTGGGGGTCTGAAGCAGTTATTGTTGGGAAATTGGGTTGTTGATAAGAACATTGGGAGGAAACTCTGTACAAGATGTGTGATGACACTTTGACACTTGTGAATGTTTATAAGCTAATAAAGAGCTGGTTGAAAAAACAAACAAAAAAACAGAACATTGCACTTGTCAAACACATGAAACAATTTCTGGGGAATTGAGGGGTGATTAGGAAGGGATGGGATATGTCCCTTGAAAGCCAAAAATAGGTATTTTTTCTTCTTTGAAGTTGGCGAACATCTCGGATGTTCGGGGACATTGCTAGGATGTTCGCGAACTTGACAAAAGTACTATGACAACAATTAATATTTCTGCATTATAGGTTCAGATAAGAGCAGTTTTTGGATGGCTTATAACATTGGCACCATTTAATGAAACTGAATGAAGTCATGCATTATCTTTTTAGACCCAACATTGAATGCTTATGCACAGTTTGGTGCTCTTTTGCCAAGAGGGGGCAGTATGGGGTCCCCAAATCTTTGAATGGCTTATACATTTGGTGCCATTTGATGAATCTCCATACAAGTTTGCAAAATGATTTTAGACCCAACTTTGAATGGTTTTGCAAAGCTTGGTGGGATTGTGCCAAGAGGGGGCAAAATTAGGGGGGGCGTCTCAACATTTTTAGACGGCTTATAACTTTGGTACTGTTTGATGAATCTGCTCAGAAGTTTACAGCATGATTATCGACCCACCCTTAAATGTTTGTACAACGTTTGAATGGATTGTGGCAAGTGAGGGCTAACTTATATCACTATTTCACTATTTTTTGTACCTACTTGTTGACACTTTTCAAAATATAAAATATGAACGGATTTGTAGAAAACTTGTGTTAGCAGCATTGGCAAGGACCCGAAAGCATGCTTTGGCAAATGTGTCTGTGTTTTATTTTGTCAAAAGTGTCATAATGTAGGTACATAAAATAGTGATATACCTTTGGAGACTGAGGTATAGCCTGTACTATCTGGCCAGTTGCCAGATAGTACAGGCCATGGCCAGACGCCATGGCCCAGGCAATCTCTCCCTGGCCATGGCCACCAGGGACCGAATATGGGTTTAAAGTAGACATGCCCACCAGGGACCGGCTATGTTGTAAGGTTTTTTAAATTGGGATAGGTTTGAATGGGAAAATAAATTCGGCTTGTGGCTACCGCCTGAAGTGCTGGATGGGATTGCAGCAAACTTACACCAGGAGCATGAGCAAGAACCTGAAAGCATGGCTTTGCAAATCTGTCCCGTGTTTTCTTGTTTCCAAAGTTTCAAAATGTAAATACAAAAAATAGCGATATCATTGTGGTGTCTGGGCAGTGGGCCTGACTCTTGGCAAGGACAAATATCTACTCTGATTTGCTTGTTGGGACATGCATCATGGCCGAAGCCATAGCTTTGAATGGGAAAAGAAATTCTGCTCGCGGCTACAGCCTGAAGTGCTGGACAGGATTGCAGCAAGGACCTAAAAGCATGCTTTTGCAAATCTGTCCTGTGTTTTACTTTTTCTAATGTGTCAAAATATAAGTACAAAATATAGTGATATTACAACTGCACCAGACTGGGCGGATCCTCCTTCTCTGATCCAAGCTCTGATCATCTGGAACTCTCTGCTCCTGCACATCTGTAACACTGATAATCACTTGGCATTCACAAAGGCCCTCAAAACCTGACTCTTTCCTTCCTCCTCTTAAAACCTCTTTGCATTGTATACTGTTAATATGTGCACAGAAGCTCAAACCCGACAACATTCCTTTGCACCCAAACCTCCATGCATGCCGGCAGCGTTTGCAATGGCACACCATGATAAACTCAGCCCCACCCTCCTTCACCACCAGACGATCGTACATCATTCCCCCGTCTGCCACTGGTCAGGCTCCCAATCTAGGGAGACCACAGTTGGCGAGACCAGCCAATCATGTTGGACCTAGGAAAATTACATTGAAGATGAACTCCATCCGAGTTTAAGGTATGTACACTTTGCACCACATCTGTGGACACAGGCCGCAGGCACGGTCACCCATCAATGCACTGTAGAATGCAGCTATGGCTTTCAAATCCGGTCTAGCAGCTCGCATGGCCATCAACAATAAAACCCCTGACATACCTCAACACCTCTGCCATTAGTATACAGCACAACCTATGAATAATTTCGGTCTTCCTTGGCACACATTGAGTCTCTGGCACTAGCATTCTATCCTAAACCACCAACAGCACCTGCCCACGTGCCTGACCTGCATGCTGCTTACTGGAGCCTAGCCAGTCCACCTAAGTCCTAACCTGGCAAAAATGCATATACGCATCTTAAAGTTAACTCTTAGAATCTCCCACACATGGACTTCGGTCCCTGAAGGAATTCCAACCACAAAGCGCATGGAGGCCATACAAAGGGGGAAAGGGCGCTATATAAATGACGATTACAATAGAAATATAACTTTGTTGCCTGGGTAGTGGGCCTGGCCCTCGGCAAGGACAAATGTCTACTCTGATTTGCTTATAGGGGCATGTAGCATGGCCGAAGCCCATGCCACATGGATTGTGGAGGACATTGGTCACATTATGAGGGTATAGTGGACACTGTACTAGGATGCAGTGTATGTGCAGTGGTTAAAAGGAGTGGTTTGGTGGGCATGGGTTCATAGTGGAGCCTCTTGCCCTAGGCAATTCAACAATTACTTGCATCCCCAGCATGCACTGCTGATAATGACACACATCAGTATGCGCTGCAAAAAATATGTTTGTTAACAGAGGTTTATAGTTATTTCATATATGTTAAAAGAGCTTATATACAGTGATGTACCATCTTGAAATATTTTCACAAATAAAAACTATGAAATTCTGTTAAAAAACGTTGTTAAAGGGACTTTATGGTAAAGTTGCACTAATAAAAACCTTTCAAATTGAGAGAGAAAAACGTTGTTTAAGAGAAGTTAAGGTTACACATGAAATCGAAAAACCCAACAAATTCACCAGTTATGGTAAGCTATGCAACCATAACTCTATGAACTGCTAAGACTAACACACAGGACAACAAAGGTGACATCACAAATGGCATCAGTGATGACATCACTGATTGATACTGCAAATACCACCTCCTTGTTACATACCAATTTACGTGGAGCACATGCATCGGTTTTGATTAAAATCTGAAAACTAAAAAGAAATAGGCAAGCAACCTCTTTCTCAGTAAAATGTACTTGGGACATAGGAGGTGAACATGTAATACAGCCTGGATCAATCGATATGGATACAACTTGAGTCCATTTACTGGCGGAAAAACTTATCTCTTCCACAATCCACACCTATGTCGTGAATACGCTATGAGCTGGGTCTCCAATCTCTACAGTCGATAATTATGTAGAAAACACTGTACACATATAGAAAATTGAACAACGAAGACAACATTCCGACACTGGATATAGTGAAACCATCCCAATTGACCCCCAATAACACTGCATTGACAAAATGGAGAGAAGCCGTAGAGAACTTATGCTCAGAAAAGAAAATATCCCTTGATATGCTGATAAAAAGTCCCCAGCATGCCAAAAAGCTACTAGCAAGACTCGACTTGATAGAGACTGAAAACAAGAAAGACAAATACAAGCTAAATCTTAAATGTGATGGAGAAATCAGAGCGATGAACCAACTACCACACTACCTCAATTTATTTCCCGATCGTCAAATACGTGACACGTTCCTAAGATTCAGGCTGAACATTCTCCCTACTCAACAAATCCTGGGATGATGGAATCAAAATCTACACAATAGTACTGATTGCAGATTCTGCAAAGCCACTGAAGAAACTCTCAGACATATAATAATGGAATGTGAAGGGCTCAATCAGAAAAGACTGATGTTCAGTAAAAGATATGAATCTGCGCCCAACGCTTTGGAACCCGAAGAACGCTGGAGCCATATTTTAATGGGAAGCAACAGAAAAATGGTGACTACAATTGTCCACTTTTGGAAAGACATTACTGCTGTGAACTTTTCATTTTGAATGTTTAAGGAAAACCCTGCTTTGTCAATCCCAAAAAAATTAACTGTAATATAATTTTTGTATAAATGTAAGGTTTAGGATATAAACCAAATGCATTATAATAAAAAATAAAAATAAAATGTAAAGTAATACAGCCTCAGCTTCCGTCATACAGAAAGGGCACACATTTGATGTATTTTGGGACCAATTTTTCATATATTCATTTAGAAAGCTTGCAGTTAGGTGGTTATCTGTAAGTATTATATATCCACGGAATGTGGCAAGTGCCAAAGAATTAACCATTATTTGTTTGTTTGTTTATTTTATTTATACTGCGCTCCAGACCCGAGGGTATTAGGGCACTAAAGGCAAAAAGAGGGTTGTTCAGCTTAGGTTACATTCTTACGCATTACAATACAGGTTGACAATACAAAATGTAGAAAGAAGTAAAAATAGTACAGGCAAATATCATACAAGGAGGCAGCAGCAGACAAAACATATATACAAAGCAATTATATACAGTGATGGTGGTAGGGTCAGATGTCGTGTTCCTTAATCCAAAGAATAAGGTTGGATCTAAAGCGTGGGTAAGACATATCCTCCCTTAGGTGGGGTGGGAGAGAATTCCAATTTTGGGCAGCTTTGACCTGCAATCTATTACACCCTGTTTAAGAGCGTTTGAATCTAGGCACTCGAAGTAGGTTAGCAGTAGCTGTTCTAGAGGGGCGGTTGGTGGATTGTTGTATGAATCTAGCAGTAAGGTAATGTGGGGCGGCCATGTGTGGGCATTTATGAATCAGGGAGGTTGATTTAAGGAAGATTTTATCTTTAGTAGAGAGCCAATTGTTGGCTCTTCTGAGGTCAGATATGTGGGCTTTCTCGGGAATGTTGAGAGCTGCTCTTAAAGCATGGTTTTGTAGGGTCTGAATCTTATTAGTAATGTATTTATTACACCCTACATATAGAGCGTTACAATAATCCAGTTTGAATAGTACCAGTGCTCTTGCTAGTGTAATGCAATTGTTAGGTGTGAGGAAGGGTCTAGCTGCTCTGATTAACTTACAGGTGTAAGCGGTGGCCGAGACCATGGAGTTTACTTGTTTTTTGAGGTTAAGAGTGGAATCTAGGTAGAAGCCAAGAGTTTTGACTTCCTTGGCCACTGTAATGTTATTGTTATCTATAATGAAGTTAGAGTAGCGCTGGCTCAGTTTGTTAAGATTTGCCGGGGTGCCAACTATCAGAAGTTCCGTTTTGTCATCATTCTGGCATAGTCCATGAGAGGCCATCCATGCCTGGATGATGAGATACACTCTGTTCACAAAGGACAGATCCTTGTCATAATCTCCCGTCAGCGGGATGAGGATCTGTGTATCATCTGCATAGTTAGTGTAGGTGATACCCAGACCATCTAGATCATCGAAAAGGGGCTTCGTGAAAATGTTGTACAGAGTGGGTGAAACGCATGAGCCCTGAGGCACACCGCAGGTGATAGGGATGGGGTCTGCAGCTGCTGATGGAGCGAAGACACACATAGTTCTATTATCTAAGAAGGATTGAATCCATCCTATGGCTTCTTGTGAGAAATGTGTGGCATTGTCCAAGTGGTGGCAGAGAGTTTTATGGTCGACCAAGTCGAACGCCGCTGAGCGGTCAAGCAGCAGTAGGAAGTGCTGAGTTGCCGTTGTCTCTCAAGGTGTCAATTTGTGCCTTAAGGTCGATTAATGCCGTTTCCGTGCCGTGTTGTGGTCTAAAACCTAACTGCTGGACTCCTAAGAGATGGTGACATTCCAAGTATTGTTGGATTTGTAGGTACGCCACCTTGTCGAGGATTTTAAGTAGAAACGGTACTGTTGTAATAGGGCGGTAATCTGTGGGAATGGATGGGTCGAGTGCTGGTTTTTTTAGGAGTGGTAAAACCCATGATTGTTTCAGGTTGTTGGGAATGGTGCTTGTGGACAATGAGGCATTTATAAGCTTGGTTATGAATGGCGAGAGGTCACATGCGGCATCCTTTATAATTTGCGCTGGGCAGGGGTCACCGTGACAGTTGGACGGCTTAAGATTAAGGATGACTTTTTCCACTTCTAGAATAGATACTTTCTTGAAGTTGAAAAGGGGTTTAGGCAGTTCGGTGGGGGCGAGGGATGCGGTAATGGGAGGCGCAGGGGCCGTGATGTTGTTATCATTGGAGGCGAGGTTGTTTGAGTTAGAGGTGAGTTGAAGGGACTCTTTTATTATTGATTTTAGCCTGCTGGGTCGTTATTTTATTAGCTAAGGCACTCTGGATGCTGGTACACCATGTTTTGTCTTTAAGACAGGTGTCCGGGGCTTGGATAGGTGTTTCCATTTCTTTGAGAATTCTGAACAATTCTTTAGTATTAGAGTTGGATTGGGTGATGCGTAAGTTGTAAGATTCTTGTTTGGCAGAGAGGATTTCTTTTTTGTACAAGGAAGCTAGTGTACTGAGGTTATTTTTATTAATATCTGAAGGGTCTAGTCTCCATTTTTGTTCACATTTCTGTTTCTCTAGACTAATGGCTTTTAGGTGGGGAGAGAACCAGGTGTTAATGTGTTTTTTCTGTTTGCATTTTCTAGTTTTCAGGGATGCTATAGTGTCTACGACAGAAGGCATTATTTTATTGTACTCTTCGACCAAACTATGAGGGTCCATAGAGGGAGGAAGAGAGTTCAGAGTGGGAAGGATCAGAGGTATAACTTTATTGACGGTAATGTTCTTTTTAACTCTAGTAGGAATGGCAGGGGCTATGCTGGCGACCTGGAGGGGGACTGTGGCTTTAACAGAGAAGGCGATCAAATGGTAGTCAGACCAGGGCAGAGGCGTTATGGCAGTGATGGAAGTTTGACAGTAGTATTCCGCTACCCAGTCAAGGGTTCTGCCTTTAGTATGAGTGGCACCTGTAACCTTTTGGGTAAATCCTAATGCCTCAATAGAATCATTAATCTGTGTGGTGTTGGGGTCTGAGGGATCTTTATAACAAACCATAATACGTCTAACTTTGATGTCATTGTTTTGATGTGAGTCAGTGATATTAATTTCATTCAGATATTAATCTAATCTTCCATTATGTGATCAGATACTATATTATGCATAATGCCTTTATAGTGTTTGCTGCATTTCCAATGTTTTCCATTTCAGCTCTAGATAAGATCATTTAGCATATCCCTTTGGATTTTTAACGCATCAGATTTGTGTATGTGTAATCAATACATTATTGGCTTAAATTGGGATTTAAAACCAATGCTTTTCATTACACTTTACTAATAGTTAATGGGTAGGGGGACTATTTAGGAGATTCAGAGTATGTTTAACGAATTTGAACTCTATGACTTGAAGGTTGCTTATTCCTTCTGTACCCCAAAGTTAGGTACCGTAGGTTGATGCCGTAATTGATTTGGTGTTATATACTACAAGTGTTGTCAGCTGAAATATTTTCCCACATGTTGCACTTAGGGCAGCAAGAGTGGTGGTTCAACATTTTAGACTCAAATCACTCTTGATGATTTGTTCACTCAATTTTTGGGGGACTCTGACTCCCAAATAGTCATAAGAGCTAACCTTTTCCAGTAAAGCCCCTTCAAATGGAATCCTAGCCTTTAATTTCCTTGTTGGGTGACAGACCATCACCTTTGTTTTAGAGATATTGATAGGGAGTTTCCTTGCTCTACGAACATTTTGAGCAATTACTAGTTGTTTCTGCAGACCCATTCTGGTTTTTTAAATCAAAACTGCATCCCCTATATAGAGGAGAATACTCCAAAGTATGGCCGGCAATTCGACGGGAATCTGCATCCTCATTTAAACCTCTGGAGATAACATCATTAAAATAGATCAGAAACAGCATGGGGGCCAGTACGCATCGCTGCCGTACCCCTCTATTGACCACAAAAGAGTCTTTACTCCCCCACCTTGGCAATATCTAATTGTTGCTGTATGATCTGAATACAAGTGTTGGTTTGGGATAAAATATTGGATGGTATTTTTAACTTGGTCAACATTTCCCACAGCATATCTCAGTCCACTGAGTCGCATGTAGTTTTGAAAGCTATAAAAATAGATAAGTAGGCTCTTTTTTGAGGACTTTAAATTTGTTTAGAGTAGACCAAAGGCAAAACGCCTGCTAAATTATGCCTACTCCTTTTCTGAAGCCAGCCTGGAACTCCGAGATCACATTAGTTTTCTGATACTCAGAGTTCCAGGCATGCCAGGATAGGCTTCCCATAGACTTTGGCGAACCCGTCGATGAGACTAATCAGTTGCCAGGAGAATAACTATCTTCTTTCTTGTGGATCGGTATAATTTCTGCCTGTTGCCAGCTAATGGGGATGGTTCCATGTGTGAATAACGAATAAATAAATAAATAAAGACAACTTTGGAAACTAATTTGAAATAACGAAAACACAGTGGAATTATTTTCTCTTTTTTGATTTGCCCCCCCCCGAATCCCTGTTTCCTTAGCTTAATTACCACCACCCCAACTCACCCACTCTTTTTAATCCCCTACCCCACATACACTTTTAACCAAATATTTGACATGTTTTCATGATCTATTTTTCATTATTAAAGTTATTTGTAATTTATTTTTCATTATAATCACTGTATACCGCAGGGACGTAATCAAATGAACCTAAGTTCAATAGCCACGTCAGAACTGGCACTCAGAGAGCTGGATTTTTAAAATAGGTCTACTGGTAACCTGTCTGAAGCCAGAGCTTTACCATATTTCTGCGATAGGAGGGCATTACAGATTTCCTTTTATTTATAAATGTATAGAATTTTGGATAGTTTTTGGAGGTTTCGATGCTTGAGCTTTCGCAATTGAAGGATCTTATATCGATCCCACCCCCCAAATAACTGTTGGTGTTTGAGGTGGTTCCTTCCTGGCTCCAGGAGACCCCTCTTGTGACAGATCACACCATGTGCGTATGATTATCCCTCACAGCCGCTCCCTGTCTCTGGGAGGATAGCTCCTAAAGGCAGATAGATGCTGACTATCTGCTCTTTCTCTGGTATCATTAGTTAGTTCTAGCAGAAACTTTTCCAGGGTGCTTGTTCATACAGCAGTACTTAGTAAGGGACAGGAGCTACTTACTGTAAACTCGTGATTGCAGTGTTACTGGACTGGCTTTTGTATCCCGCTTCCCCAACCCCCTCTCTTTGACTGTCAGCATGCTCCTCTTGACTTTCCTGCAGCCACAGCACCCCTCTTGGTCTACGAGATAGTGAACCCAGCTTCAAGGGCATTGAGGAATCCAGACGCCATCTGTTATCTTTCCTCCTCTTCATTGCAACATGGAGAGCCCCTGGCAGGGTTTCAGGATCATTCTGCAAACTGTTATAGAAGAGATGTAAAACTAGGTGACGGATGTAAGGTGGGGACAGGAAGCTGTTGCATGTCATTTCATGCTGACCTTTGGCCATGTGCACTGTGTGAGAAGAGTTTAAGGTTTGTGGGAGACACAGGGTATTATTATTATTATTATTATTATTATTATTATTATTATTAGTATTATTAGTATTATTAGTATTATTATTATTATCAGGGTATTTATTGAGCATGGACCTAGCTTCGGGAAGCAATGGAGCATTTTACCACCATAGGGGGAAGAACACAGTGATGGAAGCAAAGGAAAAAGAAGCAGGGAGTTACCAGGGGTGGGTGGGCAATTGGATGCAAGGGGGGAAGAAAGTGGGGAGCAGATCGCTGAGTCTCAGGTAGGAAGGGGAGTCAAGGATGTGTGGCCCTGGATGTTAAGTAGAAGCCATTCCTTGAAGAGGAAGGTTTTGAAATCTTTCCTGAACTGTAGGAGTGTTGGGGCAAGTCTGATGTTTACTGGGATAAGGTACCAGAGTCTTGCAGCGTAGACAGAGAAGGCTTGTCTTCTGTGTCTTTCCTTCCGGCACTGTCGTACTTCAAGTCCGCACATTTCCTTACTGTTGGTGGATCGCAGGACTGCAGAGATGCTAGGTTTCTCAGTGAGGTATCTTGGGCACTTCAGGATAACAGCCTTGAAAATGATGGAACAGGATTTAAAGATGGTACAGGCCTGCAGAGGGAGCCAGTGAGGGTCGGATGATGTGATTAAATATGCAGAGTCCTTTGAGGAGTCTTGCTGCAGCATTGAGGACACATTTCAGGGTTGATAGGGTAGTCGCTGGAAGGCCTTCCAGAATGGCATTGCCCCGATTAAGTTGTTTGAACGTGAGGTGTCTGTCGATGTTGAACCCAATGGACCTAGCAAAGGGGGCCAGCTGGGGTGTGAATCCCTTAAGGTTCATAGCAGAGAGCCAGATCTGGATGTCATGATGTTCAGTGTTGCTGGTCAGCAGTAGGAATCCAGTCTTGGAGGGGTTGAGCTTCAGGTAAGCACTAGACATCCAGGACTCTATCAATGTAGACTTCTAGCACAAACTACCACGGATTTATGGGCCCTGACCGATAGCTTGATGAAGGCCAGAAAAAGCAATTTGATTTAGAATGAGGTTTGAGACAGTGCTCAGCTTGTTTAAAGTGGTGCCTGGCTTCTTCATATCTCAAGCAGCCATTTCTCTGAACCAAGAGTTATTGCCTCCCACAACCCTTAGCACATGCCTCGCTTGTAGTAATTAGCAGAGTCTCCAGACTGCCCCTTCCAGCATTTGAAACTTCCCAGATCCTTGTATGATAACATTATCTATGAGAGAGAGGGAGTAAGAGAAAGAGAGGGGGCAATGTGAGAAAGTGAAATGGGATCTGTCTGCAAAAGGATTGTGATGGCAGCACAGGGAAGACAACAGGTCATAAGACCTTTTCCATGTGTGCATATGACTCCTAATGCTTTGTGGTGACGATCATGCCTTTTAGCAAGCCTTGCTATGCCATGCTGTGATCTGCTAAATGTAGTTCTAGGTTTGTTTGCCTATCACGGTCTCTGACTGCTCCCAATACTAACACACTCAAATTCTACATTCCATAACACAATACACATACCAACTAAACCACCCACACATGGAAATTGGAGATACCTCTAAAAGAACATCAAACATCAGTACACTATGACTCTACAACCAACATACTGCACCCTGGGCCAATGCATTCTAGCAGAGTGGGCACACAAGGCTCTCCTTCTGACACAAATTCCACTATTCTCTCGGCACAGAACACCTAGAAACTGACCCACATGCAGACCGGGGAATACCTCCGGTCTGCATGCCTCAACACAAAAGCAAAGCTATCTTGCATTTTCCCCCTCTCTCCCCAATAACCTTACCCACACCCTTTTCCTTTTCAGATCCGCCATAGCAACTGGAGACCATTCAAATGGCAGTGGAGCGCTGCATAAATCCTTAGAACATAACAAAATATAACTTGACATCAAGTGGAGTCTTTGGGGTTGCGGAAGGTTGGGACTGGTAGGAATTAAACTTTGAAGATGATTGGCCCTCTTTAAGAGTTTGCCCATATCCCGCCAGTAATTCTGTCAGGATACTGGCAAATGGACCTACCGTTACCGGTGCTTGAGATCTCGGTATTACTGGGATATTACAGGTGCCAGCAATGACCTGTCCTTCCCCATTCCATGGAGTCCCATAGATGGCCCTACACAAAGGCCCCTATCTGGAGCTGGAGGGAGCCCCTCTCCATGCCGCCATTCAATCATGCTGCCTCCAGGCAATGCTCCCAAGAACAAACTGGCAGTAACCCCAGCATGCTCTGACCAGGAAAAACAAAGGTTTTTACCATGCATCGGGTAGCAACTCGGATCGAATTGGTCTAGCCTACACACCTCTCTTGTACTCTCAACCATTGACTGCTTGGTTGATCCATGCCTCCTTTTCCCCACTAGCTTAACTCTGTATTCTAATTCCTGCACCTAGTGAAATGTTTTTTCCTGCGTCTCAAACTGAATGCTTTCTGCTGTTTCTTAATTGCTTTGCCTAAAATTCGAATTGAGGTGTGCTTCAGACCTGTCCATTCTCCATTTTGTACTGCATTGTTGTGCTTTTGGGATAATTCAAATTTAGTTGTGCTTCACATCTGTGCATTTTCCTGCCTCCCTCGGCTGCTAGTCTGCCTGGTGAGTTTGCTCATGCTTTGTGCCGCTTCTCCATCTGTCTCTTTATGGCACTCTCCATCTGCCCAATCTACTCTAACTGTTACTCTATCACCTATCCCTCCTCTCTCACGAATGCTGGAAGAAAAAGGTTTTCAAAAGATCTCTTGGCCTCTAATACTGGCCTACCTATTGCTGACACCTGCCTAAGTGCTACTTCCAGACATACTATCACTGATATTCTCTTCTCTGTGCCCTCTCCAGAACTATGGTCCCCTCATTTGATCTCTACCCTCTACCCTTTTCCCTATTCTCTCTCATTAATGGCGGCACTAGATGGGAAGTACTCTTCGTGCACTTCTCATTCTCTATGTGGATCATTAACGTCTATCACAATGGCTCTGTCATGGCGAAGGGTCCTCAACCCAATCTTTTCCTCTTCAACTGGTGCCTGCCGGCCCTCATCAACTTCCTACCTTCTCCTGTTCCTCTTTCCTCTCTCTCTGCACCTCCTTCACTACCTCCGATGGGTGAACCACTCGCCTGTACTCCTCTCTGGAAAACCTTCAAATGTGGTGATTGGCTACACTTAGCCACTCTGAAAGCTCTATCTGCTGTCAAACATTCTTCTGACATCTGCCTCTGCCTTGAAGACTTTGATTCTGAGATCCTCCCTCTCACAGAGACATGGTTCAATGCTTGCTCTGTCACTGCTTTTGACTCCCTACTCCCTGATGGCTACAAGATCCTCTCCAAACCTCAGCCCAACCGATCTGGTGGTGGAGTAGCCCTGGTCTTCTGAGTGGGTCCCTACCACTCTCATACCCACTCAGCCCCACTCTTCCTCTGAAAGCCTTGTCTGCAAGCTTGGTGTCTCTTCAACTCTCTCACCCATGCCACTATCTACAGGCCCCTGGCACTGTCTCCGTCTTCCTTTCGGAATGGACCAATTTACCTCTTCTCTTCTGACTTCTACCTTTAAACTCCTGCTCCTTGGAGACTTCAACATCCACCTTGACTCTACTGTTCCTGCTTCTGCCCTCTAACGTGATCTCTGTACCTCTCATTCCCTCACTATTCTCCATTCCGGCCATACCCATTCTACTGGACACACTCCTGATGCCTTCATCCTTGCTGATCTGCCTTTCTCCAACCCTCTCCCTACTCCTCTCTCCTGGTCTGACCTCTCTCTCCTCTCTTCTCATCTGGGACCTTTTCGGCCCCCTGACCGAGCCTCCATCAGCACTGCTAGCTTCCTGTGCGGTCAACCGACCGATGAAACGAGTGTCAGGTGCTGCGTTTACCTCCACCTTCATCCCTCCTTCCCGTTCTCTTGACTCTCCCACTGACTCTGTCCTTGCCAATCTTAATCTTGCTACCTCTAACACTGTTGACATTCTTGCCTCGGTCACGAGGATCTGCCTGAAACCTGCCTCCAAGCGTAATAGCTGGTACGGCTCTGATGTAGCCGCTCTGAAATGCAGAAAGTGCAGAGTTGCTGCACGGAAGAGGCAGACCTTGGGCTCATCCTCTGACAAACTGGCCTGTTGCCTACTCCAAAAGGCAATACCGTCTATCCATCCATTCCAAGAAGACAGCTCACATCCAGACCCGTATCTCCGGAGCCTCTAACAACACAGATGAACTCTTCAAAATCTGCAAGGAACTAGCCAATCCATCCACAGTCTCCACCTCACCTTTTTCGTCTCAGGACCTCTGTACTGCACTAGCCACCCATTTCACCTCTAAAACTCAGGATATTCTGACCTCTCTCTTCTTCCCCCACTCCCCCCTGTTCCCCTGCCTCCCTTGGCCTCTCTTCCACCCACTTTCTCCTCCTTCTCACCTATCACAACGGACGAGGTCCCTAGAGTAGTCCGCTCTACGAAGGTCTCATCCAAACAGGTGTCCCCCTGTTCCTCCAGAACCATTAAGGACACCATCTCCTCCCTCACTCCAGCTCTTGCTGACTTCTGAAAACACTCCTTGGCCTTTGGCTCCTTCCCTTCCTCTCTCAAGCACTCCCTTATGCACCAACTCTTAAAAAAGCCTTCAGCCAACCCCTTGTATCTGGTCACCTACCGCCCTAGCTCTACTCCACCATTCCTTGGGAAACTCCTGGAGAAGTTGGGAAGTTGGTCTTCCCCCAACTTACCCAACACACTGAGCTTGTTGGTTGTTTACCTGACCATCAATCTGGATTCTGAGCATCCAGAGGAATGGAAACTGGTCTCCTGAACACCCTTGAAGAACTGCTTGCAAATCTTGACTGTAGCTCTCCTGCTGTTCTCTTACTCCTTGACCTCTCTTCTGCCTTTGACATGGTCAACCATTCTATCCTCATAAAACGGCTCCATGATACCTTTGGTATCTCAGACCGGCCACTGGTTTGGTTGACCTCCTTCCGCTCTGATCACCCTTCCTAGGTTCCCCTGGGCTCTTTGTCCTTCACACCTCTCTCTCTACAAGTGGTGTTCCCCAGGACTCCATCCTGTCCCCTTGGCTTTTCAACATCTACCTTGCACCTCTTGCTCACCTGATCTCTGCCTTCTGTCCTCATTTCCAGTGTTATGCAGATGACACACAACTCCTTCTTCAAGCTCCCCTCCTTCTTCTTCTCTTGCTCCTCTATCATCCCTGACTGCCTTTCTGCTATTCAGTCTTGGTGCTCCTCTAATGATCTCTGTCTTAATGACAGTAAGACCGATATTCTTTCTATCGGGACACACGTTTTCTGCGTGCACTCTGGCCACCCTCTATGGGCTCACCTCCCTCTCCTTTCACTGAATCCAGAAACCTTTAGAACATCTCTGACTCTCCCCTCTCCTTTACTCCTCACATCTTGGACCTTGCCAAGAAGTCCCACTTTAAACTTCACCTCCTCAGAGGCATTCTCCCTTTCTTTCCTCACCTTCCCCCAGAAGCTCAATGTCTCTAGAGCTCTGGTCCTGTCAACACTGGATTACTGTAACCGCTTCTTCCGTAACCTGCCTCTTTCTTCACTGTGTCCACCATCTTTAACTAATCGAGAAGAGGGCTGCAAGACTTATCCTTGGCCTCAAGCCCAGTGACCGCATCTCTCCAGCTCTAAAATCTCTTCACTGGCTCCTGGTTGCTGCAAGGATCAAATTCAAGATCCTTTGCATCATCCACATGGCTGTCTGGTGCCTGGGACCACACTACCTGCAGCTCTCTCTTACTAAATACTCTCCTGCCATATCGCTTTGATCTTCTGGCTCCAACTCTCTGCTTATCAAATGTTTCTCCAAACAGAGAGAGCTGGGGGCAGATCTCTCTCTTCAGCTATCTCCCTCCTATGGAACAGTCTCCCTGTCTCTCTCCATCTTGAGCCAGTCCACCTCAAGTTCTGCAAACAACTCAAGACCTTTCTCTTATCCTCCTCCTTCCTTCTCCCCTTCCCGTGCTAACTATCCCCTTCTGTTGCTGAGATTGGCAGCCTGGCCAATCAAGGGTCCAATAGGGTCCTGGCCTTCAGCCGAGACGACAACAGAACTCCCCCCCTGCATTGCCCTCTGGGCCCACAAACACCTGTCGGGTGGTTTGCCTGCGCCCTGCACTTACCTGTTGGGCGGTATGCCTCCCTCTTCGCTTGGGACATCTCCACCCATGCACTTACCTGTTGCCGCCCCAACAGGCACCTCTGACACTTATTCCCTTAGTAGCCCTTACCCCACCACCCATTTTTTCCTTTCACTGCACGTTCCGAATGTCAAAGGGCTAGTAGGACCCCTGTCCATTTCTATTGAATTCATTGTCATTTTCATTGCTTATTTGCTCCCTTGTTCCCTTCCCTCTTGCCTTGTGGCGCTTTGAAACAACGTCTTGTTGTTTATGCGCCATATAAATATCCAATAAATAAAGAACTCCATCGGGGGAATTGCCGGTTTTACCAGCAATGGTAATACCAGTGCCAGTAATACTGGCTGTTTCTGCCAGTTGGGGCCCAATTTACCTCTAGCTCTTGGCTGGAGGTAAATCAGGAAACCCCACGGCAAACCTGTAGCAGTGTGGGAAAACTGGCGTTAACAGATTTAACGTCACTTTACTGTCACTTTTCCCATACCGCCAAACATCTAATGACCCCCCTATAGGTATAAGACCATCCTGTTGCAGAGAGGAAAATCCATAAAGATTGCACATTCAACTAACACAACATGCTTCACTTCTGCCCACATGACATCGGTACAGCCCAGGGATTCAATTCGAGCGCAACTGGCCATGGACCGAGGACTAACCAGCCATATTCTCATCTATGCACTTGCATCTGATCAGTGGCATCAGGAAAAGTCATCCCATCCATGCGGCCAGGTATTTTAGACAGTGCTGGAGTCTATGGCGACCCAGCCTTCCAAAGAGTCCGTGGAGGACATTGTGAGGCAACCACCGAGTGAACGCACAACTCGTGTCGTTCTAACTGATTTAATAAAATCAGGAATCATAAAGCAAACTACATAAGCATGAGGATATGTGGCGACCCGTGCTAAGGTGACTGTTGCCTGGAAGCAGGCACTGCTCAGAAAGAGGCACCAATTCTTACATTCAGGTTCCCTATTTCGCAGCATCATCATCATCATTCTAGAAAACGCTTCTACTTTCTACCTCGTCATGCTGCCAGAAATGTGGAGGGGGAACAAATGGACAAAACATTCACGCGCTTGAAAGATCCCGTTTGCAACCACTTGGCTTGTCGAGAAGACGGTGGGGGTCATTAAGACCTGGGTGGTAAGGGATACCGGGCACCAGTAAGGAGACCGGTGCCGGTAATCCCTTACCGCCCTATTCCGAGGTCCCTTGGCGGGGACCGCAAGGAACGTGTGGTCTGACCACACGTCCCTTACGGGTCCCGTAAAGGGACCAGGGCGCTAATAACGGGCTTGCAAGTCGCGAGCCAGTTATTAGCACCCTCCCCATTTCCATTGAGCCCTTTGCGGGCTCAAATGGGAATGGGGAATGGTTTGTTCAATGGGGACTTACTGGTCCCGCCAGGGTCGGACTACACCGGTAAGTCCCCATTGAACACCGGACATGGACACGATATGGGAGGCAGCCATGGCGCTAATAGCTCCATGGCTACCGCCCAGGTCATAATGACCCCGATATCTCGTGCTGTGTGTGTCGCACATCCAGCACACAATACACATTTCCGTTTTTTTAAATCAAAGTTTTTGTTGGATGGAGATGCTATAAATTGCTTCCCCCTTTTTTAAACAACTTATAAATAAATCCAGCGGGGTACACATGTCCGAATATGTAAGTTTGGGTGTTAGGAATGTTACTATAATTACGAGTTTGGAGGCAGCCATGGAGCTATTCGTCCACGGCTGCCTCCAAACCGGGTTCCTTTACTGGGTTCCGGCAATGAGGAATAACCAGGTCATTCCAACATTGGAGGACCCGGTAATTCCTCCTTGCAGGAACCATTCCCCATTCCCATTTCAGCCCCCATAGGGCTCAATGAGAATGGGGAGGGAGGTAATAATGGGCACATTACAACTGGCCCGTTATTGCCTCCCTCTTCCCATCGCGGGACCCGGAAAGGACGCCTGGTTTTACCAACCGTCCGATCCGGATCCCGCGATGGGATGGCACATTACAACTGGCCCGTTATTGCCTCCCTCTTCCCCTCGCGGGACCCGGAAAGGATGCCTGGTTTTACCAACCGTCCGATCCGGGTCCCGGGATGGGATGGCACATTACCTCCACGTCCACTCTTCCTCGTCCCAGTACTTACTTCATGAGGCACCCGCCTCCGACACAGGATCTTCTTCTATTTCTTTAAATCCCTATAACTCCTCCCCCACATCCATGTCACTCAGTTTTAATTTTTCCTGCCTCCGGCAGGTTGGACTTTTTCTTCCCGGTGCGGAGCACCAGGGAGCACCGATTGCTGGCCCACTGGGGGGGGGCTGTGTGGTGGGGCCCTCGGCTCCCTCAGGTGCGGCACTGCTCCTGGGCCCCCTGCGGGGCTTGGGGTCACAGTTGAGCTGGATTGCCTCGCTCGGTTCTTTGCTGGGCTCCGGACCGCAGCGTGAGCATTGTGTCCCGGGTCCTGCACGGCCCGGGGGAAGGTAAGGAGAGGGGAGGACTGGGCTTGATGTTTTTCCCCTCTCCTCCTGTTTTGGCCATCTTGATTCGACTTGGCAGTATGGGCTAGCCTTCCCTTTTGTTGTGAGGCCTCTCTGCTTCTTGTCGTGGGGTGACAGTGGCAGAGAGTCTTTGGGAGTGCGGGGGCTCTGTTCTGTCGCAGGCATGTCACATACCACCCGCTCCTCAGACACACACAGCACAGGATGCACTGGATGTTAGCTGCATTATCTGGGGGAAGGTAAGGAGAGGGGAGGACTGTGCTTGATGTTTTCCCCTCTCTTGCTGGTATGGCCATTTTGACTCCTTCAACATGCCGTTTTCCTCGTGCTTTGTGTGCACATCTTTATTGGAAATGATGGCAAGCACTTGGCAGTATGGGCTAAGCCTTCCCTTTTGTTGTGAGGCCTCTCTGCTTCTTGTCGTGGGGTGACTGTGACAGAGTATTTGAAAGTGCGGGGGCTCTGTTCTGTCGCAGGCATGCCACATACCACCCGCTCCTCAGAGACACACGGCCCAGGATGCACCGGATGTCAGCTGCATTCTCTGGGGGAAGGTAAGGAGAGGGGAGGACTGTGCTTGATGTTTTCCCCTCTCTTGCTGGTATGGCCATCTTGACTCCTTTGAAAGGCCGCTACCTCGTGCTCTGTGTACACATCTTTATTGGAAATGATGGCAAGCACTTGGCAGTATGGGCTAGCCTTCCCTTTTTGTTGTGAGGACTCTCTGCTTCTTGTCGTGGAGTGACTGTGACAGAGTATTTGAAAGTGCGGGGCTCTGTTCTGTCACAGACATGTCACATACCACCAGCTCCTCAGACACACACAGCCCAGTATGCACCGGATGTTGGCTGCATTCCTTGCGTGCTGCCTGTGAATACGGCGCAGATTTTGGACACGTCTGCAAGCGGCCGGAAGGGTACCGGTCTGGCATAGTCTACACTTCGGGTTCGAGTCTCAGCGGTGCTGACTCGGCCCTTCATCCTTCCTAGACCAACGCATTGGAACAATTTAGAGCATGGGGCTACCAGCTACTGGATACACGGCTCAAGCCACCTCTCAGTCATGTGGTGTGTTAGTGGTGTGTTTGGGTCTGTGCTAGCTATGGACGAAGACTCCTTGTCCTGTCCTCTTCCTCTAAACTGCGCAAGGGAAAGTCAAAGGAGTTGATTTGCTTTTCCCTTGTCCGGCATGGGATTATGGAAAATGCATCATGGAAGTAACGGCCATGCAGGGGGTTCCCAGTGTCTCTTCTTTTAGGCCCTAGGTCCTCCGGTGCTGACGTGTTGCTTTCACG
Organism: Ambystoma mexicanum; assembly: GCF_040938575.1. NCBI lineage: Eukaryota > Metazoa > Chordata > Amphibia > Caudata > Ambystomatidae > Ambystoma > Ambystoma mexicanum. The sequence continues at coordinate 133,323,689 of NC_090936.1, read as the reverse complement.
CCTCCTCTCAGACTTGTGGGAAGTGATAGGGCACATGGTGGCACATGTCTGTGCAAGTGCAGTGACTGGCGGTTTTCCCTGGCTCCTCGTCTCTATCTTCTCGGAGGTGTATGGGACCGGTGGGGTTCGGCTTCCTGGGTAATGGGCTCCTTCTGGAGGGGGTATCAGTTGCCGTTCCTGTCTCCTCCTGTCCAGGTTTGCATGGTTAGGACTTTGGTACCCAGCTCACGGTCCAAGTAGTTGGCCATGGGATCCGTTCTCTCCGAACGGTTGTTGTGGGTTACCGTCTTGCCCGTTCCTCTCCCTGTTCAGGGTCAAGTTTTCTACTTGCGGGTGTTCCTGGTCCCTATGCCTTCTAGGATGTGTCACCTGCTTATGGGTCTCAAGACCCTGCACTGCTTGTCCGGACGTCTGGGGAGAGCGTACTCTGGATGTTGTGCAGGGGGGGCGCTTGCTGGCTGTTCTGGGCTGGGTTCTCAGAAGGCAGTATGTCTCGACTCACCTGTTGCTGAAGTTACGGGGAACGTGGCGTCTTGCATGTTTTCCAGTTCCTTGAGCCTGTCTTCGGTTACGTCTCCTGGTGTCTTATACTCTCTCCCACTGGCTCCCGACATCTCGGCTTTCGTAGTTTTGTTTTCAGTGTCCCCAGCGCTGCGAGTGTCCCTGCTATGGTGGCGGGGGGTTTCAGGTCTACAGGCTGAGGTGTGCATGGTCCTTCCTCCTGTGACCTCTCCTACTACCAACACCAGCAGAAAGGGTATACATTGGGGGTCCTCTCAGCTCAAGGGTTGTGAGATCTGGGGAGAGCCGGTGATCATCCAATTGGCAAGAGTTGTGCCATTGTGCAAGCTCTGGTGTACTTCGAGGAGTTGCTGGACGGTCGGCGGTTTTTGGTCCGATCGGACAATACGACGGCCTTGGCATATGTCAACTGCAAAAGGGGTTCCGGCTGTTCCTTGAATGCTCTGGCAGCGCTGATATGCACCTGGGAGGAATCTCATCTGGTGTATCTGCTGGCCTCACGTATCAGAAGGGTGGACAATGTTCAAGCGGATCTTCTCAGACGCCGGTTTTCACTCCTCTGCAGAACTGGTCCTGTTGGCCCAGGTCTTTGAGGTGACCTGTGTCAGATTAGGGTCCTTGGTTCTAGACCTGTTTGCATCCCCGGCCTCAGCAGAAGATCCCCTCTTCTGCTCTCGGTTTCAGGTTGAGGGGATTGGGGGATGGATGCCCTCTCTGTACAGTGGCCTTGGGGTTTTCCTTTATGCCTTTCCGCCTATTCCCCTTCTGCCCCGGGTGGTTTGGCGCATCTGAGTGTCCAGGGTGACTGTGTTGTTGTTAGCTCTGTTCTGGTGCCGCCGGAGTTGGCTCCCCTCTCTGTTGGAGCTTCGTTCCTAGGAACCTTGGCTGGTTCCGAGGTGGCCGTGTCCCCTTCAAGGGGATCTGCGGTCAGAATTCCACCGGATGCAATGGGCGGTGTGGCTATTGCTCAGTCTAGGTTGATATCTCAGGGGTTCTCAGATCCTGTAGTTGAGTCCAAATGGATGCTCTTAGACCCTCCACTCTGAAGGTGTTAGGCAGACATTGGGGCCATTTCCGAGACTGGTATGGGCGGTCTGGGATCCCTCCCCTGCGTTCTGGCCTCTGCTATCCTTCGGTTCCTCCAGGAGGGGTTTTGACAGGGGCCTGGCAGTTTTTCCAGGCTTCGCTCTCAGTGGGCCTCCATGAAATTCCTTTTGGGGGACTCTGACGGTCACTTGGATGGGGAGGTGTTGGTGGGGAAGTTGATCCAGGGTTTTTCTTCTTCCCTTCCTTGTGCTGATAAAGGGCTTTCCTCTTGGGATCTCCCTCTTGTATTACGGTTTCTTCACGGGCCTCCTTTTGAGCCCATTTCCGAGATTGATATCAAACATCTTACACTGAAATCTGCTTTTCTTATTGCCCTCTCTTCTGCCCGTAGGCTTGGGGAGATTGGGGCTCTCTTATGTCACGCTCCTTTCCTGAGGGTGCTGCCAGACTCGACGGTGCCGGGGTGTGGTCCAATGTTTCTCCCTTCAGTTGTCTCTCGGGTTTCACACCTCTCAGGGTCTGGTTCTCCCTGACTTCTTTCATGATCCAAGAACGCCTGAGGAGGTGGCTCGGCTTAACATTGATGTCCGGCGGGACGCGTTGGAGTAAATACTCCAAATGGCTTGGTTTGCCTTTTCCACCAATCTGATAGTCTTCTGATTGCTTGTGGTCCGGCTGGGGCTGGGCATAACGCATCTGTGGTTTTCCATTTTCCGGTGGTTCCGGGTTGTGATCTCTAGGGCCTATGTGGCTTCTGGCCTGCCTGTGCCTGCGCACAATCAGGGGCGGTCTACCAGGGGTTTCGCGGCTTCCTGGGCCGATGCAAGGATGGTTTTTCTCTGCAAGAGATTTGTATGGCTGCCGCCTTGGCTGGTCTAGGCATTTTCATCAACCGCTATGGGTTGAGTTTCTCCCACTCGGGGGTTGGTTCCTTCGTGGTTGGAGTTTTTGTCTGTGGGGATGTGATTTAAGAGTTATTGTGGGTGTGTTTTGCTGCACTGTTTTTGGCTCTGTGTCTCATTGGGACCTTTTCCCCGTTGCTGCTTTGGTATACCTCATGAAGTAAGTACTGGGACGAGGAAGAGTGGACGTGGAGGTAATGCTCTGATTACTTACTGGTAATCTTCATTACTCCTAGTCCTACTCTTCCTCGTCACAGTACTGACGACCCTCCTCACCCTCCCTGCGGGGAAGGTCCCATGCTCCGGCTTGGTAATATGAAACTGAGTGACATGGATGTGGGGGAGGAGTTATAGGGATTTAAAGAAATAGAAGAAGGTCCTGTGTCGGAGGCGGGTGCCTCATGAAGTAAGTACTGTGACGAGGAAGAGTAGGACTAGGAGTAATGAAGATTACCGGTAAGTAATCAGGGCATTACAACTGGCCCGTTATTGCCTCCCTCTTCCCCTCGCGGGACCCGGAAAGGACGCCTGGTTTTACCAACCGTCCGTACCGTCCCCCTTCATTCCATCAGCACAAGCCTCGTAATGAGGCCCTATGTGTCCCTAAAAACGTGCAACTTCTTTATACATTTTTATTAACCCATAGGGTAGCAAGGCAAACAAGCTGAGTATGACTAGAGACAGTAATGTCTCTTTATTTGGAGAGATGTCCCGAGGCAATACAAGATATTTCCCTTTCTGTCTCCGATTTCTTATAAGTGAGAGACGCATATATAAATGTAGGCTGCAGGTCTAATTTCTGAAGCCTCAAATAGTGCTTTAAGAAAAGGCCAAGTTGCTGTGATTCACTTACGCGTACAATTAGCATCTCTGCGAGATAAACAGGTGGTGAGATATAATTAAACACTCATGACCTTGAAAACAATTTTCATTTGTTTGCAAGACTGTTAGGGGATTTTAATTACTGAAGCAATGTTCATTTTGCTCCATAACGATCCGAATTCAACTCCAATTAGGCCTGCCCTTGTTGACCCACTAAATAGTCAAATCCAGTCAGATATTCAGAATGACTATTTAGCGTACAAATAAACTGCGCTGAAAGTAACTGCATGTAAATGCTCCTCATACATATTCATTGTGGTGAGCCTGAAAACAACACTGGATTTGACTATTTGATGGGTCAATGAAGAGCGCCTTTTTTACGCCTTTCACATGTACATACCAATGGACAACATACAAATGGACACTGTGGGTCTAATTTACAAACAAAGTGCAAACAAAGTGCAAACCCTTAGTGCCACCGCTCAGATTGCACTGCGCAAAACGATTGCGGGGCAAGCTGATTCACAGAATAAACTCAGCACAGAAGGAAAAACAGTAACGCCAGCTCCACCCACAACATGTACCTAGTGCAGAACCAGATAGCACCGCAGACCAATATTGTGCCTCAACAGGATGCATACACAGGCGATTGCGTGGTGCAATCATACAGAACACCTCAAAGAATGGTCTGATGACTTACCTGTAATCTTCATTATTTCCACTCCTGCTCTTCGTCGTCACAATACTTAAACTATGAAGGCGCTACGCAACAATCATTCACTGGTAATCCTCTTTACTCCTACCCCTTCTCTTCCACATCACAGTACTTACACTATGAAGGCATTCCATTGCAATCATTCACCAGTAATCTGAATAACCTCAAATGTTGCTCGTCACAGTACACTATGAAGGCGCTCTGCAACAATCATTCACTGGTAATCCTCTTTACTCCTACTCTTCCATGTCGCAGTACTTTCACTATGCAGGCGTTCAGCAACAATCTGTCACTGGTAATCCCCTTTACTCCTACCCCTTCTCTTCCACGTCACAGTACTTTCACTATGCAGGCTCTCTGCAACATTCTTTCACTGGTAACCCTCTTTACTCCTACCCATTCTCTTCCATGTCACAGTACTTTCACTATGCAGGCGCTCCGCAACCATCATTCACTGGTAATCCCCTTTACTCCTACCCCTTCTCTTCCATGTCACAGTACTTTCACTATGCAGGCGCTCCGCAACCATCATTCACTGGTAATCCCCTTTACTCCTACCCCTTCTCTTCCATGTCACAGTACTTTCACTATGCAGGCGCTCCGCAACAGTAATTCACTGGTAATCCCCTTTACTCCTACCCCTTCTCTTCCATGTCACAGTACTTTTCACTATGCAGGCGCTCCGCAACATTCTTTCACTGGTAATCCTCTTTACTCCTACTCATTCTCTTCCATGTCACAGTACTTTCACTATGCAGGCGCTCCGCAACATTCTTTCACTGGTAATCCCCTTTACTCCTACCCCTTCTCTTCCATGTCACAGTATTTTCACTATGCAGGCGCTCCGCAACATTCTTTCACTGATAATCCCCTTTACTCCTACCCATTCTCTTCCATGTCACAGTACTTTCACTATGCAGGCGCTCCGCAACCATCATTCACTGGTAATCCCTTTTACTCCTACTCCTACTCTTCCATGTCCCTGCACTTAAACTATGAAGGTACTCCGCGACATTCACTGGTACTCCTCATCACTTCTATACCTACTTCTCTTTGTCACACTACACACTCCATGAAGCATTCCAAACATCGAAATACCAGACTGGCCCAAACTCACACAGCTAAGGTTTTACATTAACCCTTGCAGAACGGATGCACTTGCCATCCCATGGACAGTCACAAGCATCCTCCGCCCCCCCAAAGAAAGAGAAGCAAGTGTGGAGGACATCCCGCACAATAGCAGACCAACAGGAGAGGGGCACAAATTAACAGAACATCTATACACACGTATGCAGACTGTTCAACAGGGCTACTCTAGGGAGCCCAAGGCCCCTAGCCTTGGAATGTACACACCCCGCCACTCCCAGAGAATCATACAAGCCATAGGCAAATACTATGGTAGAAGGCAATCCTAGCCCAATTCCATAGCTCTGCCAAACAGCCTAGCAAGACAATGGTTCAGCACTCCGTACTCCATAAAAGGATAACAACAGTAACCCTATTGCCAGAGCTAAACTACCAGGACGAGTCTTCCAGAAACATACCATCCAAGTACACTCCACTGACATCTGCCCAGACATAGTCCAAGTGTGTGACTGGCCAACTGCTGTAAAGGGATAACCAAAGGCATTTGAAACGGCCGCCAGAGTCGGAGGGTAACAACTGAGTATCAGGGCAGGTACTCCCCAAAGAAGCAGGAAAGGAGGATGTGTCCAGAAGAGCCTGACCACACTAACGTACATGAGCAAGTAACTATGATCACGTAGTACAGAAAAGCCCCATAAACCAAGGGGGGGCATGCTGATGACTGCATACCCAGTGGCAGGTACCTCAAAAGTAACAAACAGGTCATCTAGGGCACCAAAGTGCAGTCCCTAGAGCTGCATCTGAGGTGGGTTGAACATGAAGACAGACCGACCAGAACCTGGTGTCAAAGTGCCCGGATTCAGTCCTCCATCCACAACTTCCAACATGTTGCCCAAGCAGAACCTACTTGCTACTACAGGACCTGAAAGATCTAAGGTGAGAGGCCAAGGAGGATATATTCTGCTTCAGAGAACAGGCACTGCAAAACCACTTAAGCAATACTGGATGTAGCTGTCCAGCGTGAGGATGAACCCCCCCCCTCACAACTAACAAAATACTGTTGAGGGACTGACAGGAGACCTCTCTCAACCATCTTCCAATATGTGAAACATCACAAATTACCATACAGCAAGGCCTGGACACACGCCTTCAGCACTCAGAAGGTAGGACAGTGGTATGCAAATTTCGGATCTGTCTATTCCAACTGAGAAGCCAGTAACTGTGTGTAACAGAAAATTAAAGCAGTCCTGTTTTTATGGGGCGCCAGAGGGCTGAAGCAGGACTTCTTGCTCAAGTCATATCTGAAGGGTGGTGTCTGGTCTCTGGTGCTGTTGACTTTTACTGCGCACTCTCAGTGCCCTGCTCTCTTGTAGGCCTAAAGATATCCACATACAGCCTCCCACAAGCCTGCCCAATCCAGGTGCTCAGGCCAGCTGAAACTCCAGGGATGCCCCAGACTCACCAGTGCTGGAGCTGCCTTGTCTCACCTGAAGTCCAAGCCCTGTAGGGACTGAGGAGGTGACCCAAAAAGGTCTGCAGTGTAATCAACCATTTTGGAAAACAAGAGACCAGCCAAGCCCCCCTCTCCCAGGGTTCGCTGTCCTCAAGGATAGAAATCAAGATAGAAGGATCATTGGATTGTTCAGGTGCTTTCTAGCCCTAGCATATAAGTAGGAAGCGATACAAAAAAAAGATGTTTGTGTAAAGGGTTCCATCGGAAAGGCAGAGTGCCTTCATAGAGTAAGACGAGTTTTGAGCAAGAGGGGGTGGAGGCAGTAGCTGCCCAATCACTCCCAGACATAGTCCAAGTGTGTGACTGGCCAACTGCTGTAAAGGGATAACCAAAGGCATTTGAAACGGCCGCCAGAGCCGGAGGGTAACAACTGAGTATCAGGGCAGGTACTCCCCAAAGAAGCAGGAAAGGAGGATGTGTCCAGAAGAGCCTGACCACACTAACGTACATGAGCAAGTAACTATGATCACAGAGTACAGAAAAGCCCCATAAACCAAGGGGGGGCATGCTGATGACTGCATACCCAGTGGCAGGTACCTCAAAAGTAACAAACAGGTCATCTAGGGCACCAAAGTGCAGTCCCTAGAGCTGCATCTGAGGTGGGTTGAACATGAAGACAGACCGACCAGAACCTGGTGTCAAAGTGCCCGGATTCAGTCCTCCATCCACAACTTCCAACATGTTGCCCAAGCAGAACCTACTTGCTACTACAGGACCTGAAAGATCTAAGGTGAGAGGCCAAGGAGGATATATTCTGCTTCAGAGAACAGGCACTGCAAAACCACTTAAGCAATACTGGATGTAGCTGTCCAGCGTGAGGATGACCCCCCCCCCCCTCACAACTAACAAAATACTGTTGAGGGACTGACAGGAGACCTCTCTCAACCATCTTCCAATATGTGAAACATCACAAATTACCATACAGCAAGGCCTGGACACACGCCTTCAGCACTCAGAAGGTAGGACAGTGGTATGCAAATTTCGGATCTGTCTATTCCAACTGAGAAGCCAGTAACTGTGTGTAACAGAAAATTAAAGCAGTCCTGTTTTTATGGGGCGCCAGAGGGCTGAAGCAGGACTTCTTGCTCAAGTCATATCTGAAGGGTGGTGTCTGGTCTCTGGTGCTGTTGACTTTTACTGCGCACTCTCAGTGCCCTGCTCTCTTGTAGGCCTAAAGATATCCACATACAGCCTCCCACAAGCCTGCCCAATCCAGGTGCTCAGGCCAGCTGAAACTCCAGGGATGCCCCAGACTCACCAGTGCTGGAGCTGCCTTGTCTCACCTGAAGTCCAAGCCCTGTAGGGACTGAGGAGGTGACCCAAAAAGGTCTGCAGTGTAATCAACCATTTTGGAAAACAAGAGACCAGCCAAGCCCCCCTCTCCCAGGGTTCGCTGTCCTCAAGGATAGAAATCAAGATAGAAGGATCATTGGATTGTTCAGGTGCTTTCTAGCCCTAGCATATAAGTAGGAAGCGATACAAAAAAAAGATGTTTGTGTAAAGGGTTCCATCGGAAAGGCAGAGTGCCTTCATAGAGTAAGACGAGTTTTGAGCAAGAGGGGGGTGGAGGCAGTAGCTGCCCAATCACTCCCCAAGCACCAGCCAAAGATAGTCTGTGAGGTGGCCTATGAAGCAAGTGCTCAATATAGAAACATCAGGACACTACAAAGAGGGACTGGCAAGTGTGCATCGCCCCAACATACAGCACCATGATGTGAAAGCCAATGACATCACAAACAGGCCAAACAACAGCACTCTTGGCAGCATAGTCTGCGCAGCACCTGGCTCTGAGGTACCATTGCTTACACCGAAATATGTAGTCAGACCACATCTGTTGCAACACATGTGCAGCACTTTGGGGCAGTACTGGATGAGCCACTTGGGGTCCACTCTTGCTCACTTCATAACTGAAAGCACTTCCCTGGCATCAGTGGTGAGGTGGCGGTGCCATGACTGAGAGAGCTGTGCATGATTGCCAGCTAAGGGACAACTGCTGCAGGTGGAAAGGTAAGTGGTACCAATATAGGGAGGATGGTCAGTATGAACAATGCCCCTGTCACTGAACACAGCCAGTCACTCAGACAGTTGATGACTCACTTGCATGTGGACCCAGATCATCCAAACATGATGAGATATTCCATGGCATTTCAATACACTGTAGATCACTGGATGTGCGTCATGGCACCAAGGGGAATCTGTCTCTTTCTCTCTGTGGCAATGGTGCTGATTCATCGATGCACATTCTACTGGGCATCAGTTCACTCTGTGTAGCACATCCTTACCTGAGGTTCCCATGGATGGTCCCTCCTCCACTACTGTTGCTTCCATTGCAGAGGATGAAGCCTTCATTGTATGATGCTGTGAGATTGCAAGGCTACAGCGTGGGACACAATGCCAACAACACTTGAACATAGATTGACTCTGCAACTTGCAGTCACAATATTTTTACAAACTTTGCCCCATGAGAGGAGGATATTCTTGAGGACTATTTGTATTTGTATTTTATTTATTTATAAACGCGCCTGGCCCTTGACAGCTAACACTTGGAAGTCATTGAATCATCTCAATGCCTTTTTTGCTGCCTTACCTATGCATGTGGGTGTCTTAGGTGGTGTGATTCATGTGAGTCCATTCCAATACCCACCAATAATTATATGGTAATTGGACACCCATGACAGAGTATTTTAGGGTGTCCATGAGGAGAAAGAGGACAGAAACGTCAATGTGTGTCGGCTAAATTGTGTACTGTGACTGGTTCAGAGTGTTAGAAATGCACTGGACACCTTCCTTCAGCTAATTGTTAGAGGTTTGCCATCAACATGGAAGACAGTGATGTCTACGAGCTACTTAGTGGGACTACTCCGGATCGCTGCCTCATAACCGAGTCCCGACTGACTATGGTATCTCATGTGTTTACAGGAGCTCTACCCATCCAGGCGGAGGTCTAGCTGTCATATTTCAAATTACAATATCCTGTGCCCTACTAATACTGCAAACACACTGTACAAATGAAGGCCCTATTTTTGCGCTGTACCTTTTCTCACACCAAACAGCATACATGATTTTGGTGTATCATCCACCAACACAGATGGGACTTTGTGCTCCACATTTGTGCATCTTGCCTCTGACCTTAAAGTACAGCACCCTGATTTGATTGTTTTTAGGAGATTTCAATTTGTCATCTTTGAAAGCCACACTGGACAGGATTGTGGCCTTTCTTCAATCTATGAATGATTGAGATCTTCTGCAACATATTCTAGTCCCTACTCTTATAACAGGGCAACGGGCTGAATTTTGTGTTTTCAGCCTCTGCACTGGTCACTTCTTTCTTGCCTTACAAAGTTTTGTGGACAGATCCCTTTATGATACCTTTTATTACACATTTTTCAGGTCCCTTTGTTCTGATGCCACAACCCCTATCATTGAGGCGTAGATGGACTATGGTTAGCCCTTTTGCCATCACAGCCAAAGTGATTGCACTCTGTGATCAGGAAAATACTAATCAATCACAGCTAGTACTCACTTTTAATACTGTGGCTGATGTTTTAGCCCCACTTGAACGTTTAAAAACTCGTTCATGTCCCTCTGAGCCCTGGTTTTCCCCCTATTTGGCAGAGCTCTGCCTTTTTTTACACAGTCAAGCAGAGAGAAAATAGCACTCTGACTATTCCGCTCTTACCAGACTTAGGGCCTCATTACAAGTGTGGTGGTCCGGAATTATGGGTGTCGGTCACACTATACCGGCAACCATTTTCAGACCGCCACCTACAGCTCTGAGGTCAGGGGCCGTTGCACCCAGCAGGTCTAACCTGCCGGGCGTAATGGCACCTGCCCGCAGAGTTTTCAAGGAAGCAACAACAACGTTAGCAACGGTGCTGGTGCTTCTGGGTCCCCATTCCCATAAAGTCCTATGAGGCTGCATTGGAATGGGGACTAACATTTTAGGGGGCCTGATTTCCCGATCAGCCGGGACTTGTAACGTCCCGGTGGCACCGGGAAGTCAAGTACCGAAAAAGTGTTACGAGTCTTTCGGCAACGCGCCAGAAGCACCAAAGGGTTATCGCTGGACTCGTCTTTGTAAGGTGACATATGCCTACCAGCAGGCCATTACAGAAGCCAAACAAGCATGTTTCTCTGGCCAAATCACCAATGCTCTTAATCAACCTAAAGAACTTTTCAGAATTGTTAGGTCTTTATCAGCTGCACCCTCTCCATTGAGTAGTATCCCTTCTACTCAGCTTCTGTGTGATGAACTTCTCTGACTTTTTTATTGATAAAGTCAACCTTATCCGCCAAACCATATCAACAACTGTGCCAAATATAGATGTAGACACCCCTGCTTTAATAGCAACATTGCCAAATTTGTCATCCTGTTCCACTTTCTCAGTGGTGGACCCGGACACTATAATCAAAGCCACGGGGAATCTTAAATCCACCTCACCCTTGGACCTTATTCCCCTTGGCATCTTAAAGCAAACAATACCAGACATTGCACCCCTAGTTTCTGTGGCTATTAACAATAATTTTTCTGCATGCTCGATTCCGGTCAAATTTAAGCAGGCCATGGTAATTCCAGTCCTTAAAAAAGTCTCGCTTGATCCCCTGCTTCCATCCCACTATCGTCCCATTTCCCTACTTTCTTTCCCTATGGAGCTGCTGGAGGTCCTAATTACTCCTATGCCGAGTTCTTTCTTGGAAAACTCTTCTTTTTTCAATCCTTTCCAGTAAGGCTTTAGGCCTGGTTGAGGTACAGAATCAGTTTTGGTATCAGTTATGGATGTTTTAGCAAGGCTTTCTGATCAGGGGTGGGGCATCCTAATATTTCTGGATTTGTCAGCCGCCTTCGACACCATAGACCATACCATTCTGCTTCATATGCTACGATGGCTGGTCTCTCTGGAATGGTGTTAGATTGGTTCAGGTCCTTTTTGACAGTCCGCTCCCAAGTTCTGTCACTGCGGGCGTTTATGTCATCTACCCAGGCTTTGTCATGTGGTGTTCCGCAGGGGTCTGCACTTTTGCCTATCCTTTTTAATATATGTGTTAAGCCCCTTGCTCATCTCACCCAGTCCTATTGTCTGCTCTGACATATGCATGCTGACGATACCCAGATCATAGTTCCACTTAATTTGGATAATTTGTTGGGGGCGGCCAATCTTAGGGCTTGTCTAAAAGCGGTGGGGGACTGGATGGGCATAAATTGGCTAAAATTGAATGGCGGAAAAACTGAGGTGCTAATTGTCAGACCATCTTCAGCCCTCCACTTCTGGATAGCTGACTATTTGCCCCCTTATGTTATTTTCCTCAACCTGTACCTTTGGCAAAGAATTTTGGCGTCAAGATACTGGCCTCCATATCGATGGTGGCACATGTCAGTGCAGTTTGCCAAACATGCCATTTTAAGCTCGGAGTTCTGCGTGAAGTACTTCTGTTTTTTCCAGTTGGGCTGTGGGCTCCGGTGGTGGCCTCTCCGATTTTGAGCGCACTGGACTATTGCAATGCCCTGTATTTGGCTCAACCAGCTTACCTTTTGGATCGGCTGTAGATATTGCAGAACACTGCAGTTCGAGCAGTTCTTGGCCTATCCTACCGCGATCATGTTTCATCAGGAAGGCGTTGACTTCATTGGCTGCCGGTGGTTCAACAAGTGGAGTTTAAGGCATTGTGCCTAGTCCACCGTGCTATTAATGGCCAAGGGCCTGATTATCTGCAGCATAAATTGTGTTGCCATATCCCAGCATGCCCACTCAACTCTTCTGCAGATTTCTGGGTAGCAGTGCCTGGAGTTCGCTGAGCTCGGTTAGGCGGCAGAGCTTTCTCTGTCCCCGTTGCCATTTTATGGAATAGGCTTGTAGAATTGGTCCCAAATTATGCCTGCACTCCAATCACCCATTTTGAAGTAGCAGAAACGTTCACACCAAAATATGTGACGTATGATGAGCAAGTAAACCAGCAGAGAGCGGCAGTAGGGCTCTGCCCAGTACCCATCAGAACAACACCTATTGAAGTACCAATACCCAGAAAACCATGGGCAGTAAGGTATCCATTGAGAAAACCCTACCAGCAAATGAGACGAAATGAAGATTGCCTAAGTACCGTCCCGGAAGAAACCAAAAAGGCCTTAATGGAAGATGAATGGTGACGTCACTAAGGCCCGGACGGACTCGCAGATAGAAGATATGACGACCCAGGATGACACAAAGAGACGAAACGCCATGAATAAGGATATCGTGAACCTAGAAGAAGAAAACGATGTTGAAATACAAAGAAGCTTAAGCTGTAAGCAGGATGAAGATGTTCGACCAGCTAACGGCTTTACATATGCTTGGAACCGCAAGAAAGCTAAGAAAACAGTGTGGCTTGCTATGCTTAGAAAAATAGAGCAGCAAGCGCCATTATACATAATCCACTTTAAAACGAAGCACAATATTATAAGTGTGAGTCCACTTTGCACTTAAGCAGAACCAATTCAGGTTACTAGAGGCCAAACAAGAAGGATTCATATTCTAGCAAAATGAGAAGAGACAGCTGAATCGAAACTCAGCAGATGCAGCTTGTGCCAGGAGAGCCAAGGTCAGACCAATAAAGAAACGAACAGTAGCTACGCATAATTGAAACTTAAGAACAGAATATCCTGTCTTTGGAAGGTCGAGATAAGGAGGTTTAGGCAGGTGGCAAGCTGAATAAGAAATTAAATGCACAAATTGAGAGAAACTAGGCAAATTCACGGTGTGGATAACAAGAGAAGGAGCACGGGTTCACAACTACGCTTGGCATCCGCCCAGACAAGAGATATCAGAACTTTTCTAGACAGAGATGCAGTTTCGAGGCAAACCACAGTAAAATAATTGACACATAATTCCTGAAGCAATGATTGATAGTAACTTTAATTGGAGGAAGGCCCGGTAACTAGGGGGCACCTCGCACCTGGCTGACCGTTCTGCATGCTGCTAAGCAAAGTGGAAATGTACACATGGGGTTGATGCCAACCCAATCACAATGAACCAAATAATCTAGGGTCCTATAGATAGTAGAACCAATGGGACGTCATACTTTTAATAACGTCTACTGTATTTGAAGGAAGGGCTTTGACGCCCACCTGACAGTGTTTATCCAATCCCCTCACTCCGTTACCATATACAGATATAGCACCTATGTTAAAGTTACCTTTTCCTAACCAATAGAAATGCTTATTAACTTTTGAGTGTTACACGTCAATTATGACGAGTTTTGAGTATAAATGTTATTGTTTGTATGAAGTTCGTTGGAGTTGAAGCAAGACGGACTATCGCATCACTGCTGATTGCCATGACTCCCCGTTTTTGGACTTGTCTTTAAACAGACTCCTTTTGCCAAACCATTGAGTTGTCCTTATTGATTGGTGTTGGAGTAATAAATCTGCACACCCAACCATCTCAAGGTGCAGCTATCTCGTCTTATTGTACTTTTGGTGCAAACCCCGACTCTATGGGCCGGCCGGGGGTCTCCTCAGTACACTTGGTAGCAGAGGATGGTTATCGATTATTGATTTGAATAAGACACCTATTGACCGTCGACATAAAGTAACTCTAGGTCTTTGGCAATATCACAAGTCCTTTGCCATTCAGCCGAGTAGACTGTGAAGCTCCCCGTAGACAGTGGTAGAATAAAGAGAAATACTGCAGACATGGGCCTGAAGGGACCCGTGTTCCCCACACATCCCTTCCCATTCCTACGGGCTTCTGAGCGGGCGAAAAGTGAAAGAAGGCAGTAACAAAAGCGGTGGTCCCGAGGGTCCAGAGAGGAACCATGCGAATGGTGAGTGAAAAAGACTAATGTTCTGGCAAAAGTGCATGCTTTAGAACAAGTAACGGGACAAGGTAACGGAGGGAGGTGAGAAAAAACTAAATATAGTTAAAAGTAGAGAAGACTGTATACATATAAAGGGATAATGACTCGAGAGTAATAAAAGTAAACAAAAGGTTACCGGGATAGACACCCGAGAAGAGAGAGGATACCGGTGCAGACACCCGAGAAGTGAGAGGATTCTCCTTATACTTACGCTTTAATATAGCGGCTAGAAGAAACGTGTACCCAGAGTCCCACATAATGGGGAACAGATAGACTACCACAACGTTTAAAGACGTCGTGAAAGGGGGTACGTTTACACCCCATGAAGGGGTAATAATTAGAGGCAGAGATATCTATGTCCAGCTGGTGTCTGTCTAGTGTGTCAAGTGTCTGGGCTTCATTACAACTCAGGCGGTCCGGAAATAATGGTGGCGGTAAACCCGCCGCCACCGTTGTTTCCGGACCGCCTGATCCCGACTCCTGCAGGCGGGAGGTGATGTTCCCACCAGGTCTGACCTGGCGGGTTTAACACCGCCCGCCTGCAGGCGGACGAGGAAACACCGGCAGCATTACGAGATGCTGCCGGTGTTTCCATGATCCCGATTCCCATCAAGTCCAATAGGACTCAATGGGAATGGGGATTAACACCATTCCACCTCTGTGATTCCCGGAAAACTGGGGTTGTAATGCCCCGGTAATTCCGGGAATCACGGAGGCGGAATGGTAATACGAGTCCGGCGGTAACCAGGCGATTTTACCGCCGCGGTTACCGCCGGACTCGTAATGAGGCCTAGAGTTTCTTACATGTTTTGTTGTGACATCATATGTAAAAAATGTCTTTTAAGAAAACAGATTTGAATTGTGTGTGATTGGATAGCTGAGAGAAAATCGCATATGAATTCATGTTTTTTAAATAAATCAGAAAGTATAAAATTTGGTGAAAATTTTTGGATCAGAGCTTCCAGTGTTTAGTGCTCGCTCATATTGTTGGAAGTTGTTTAAGCCACACGGAAACGTTGACAAGTGTTATATAAGAAGAAAGGGAACTGATTTAAGCATGGAAGACACGACTCCATTGGCACACTTATGCAAGCAGTTGCCAAAACATGCACCCAAGCTAAAGAAATATAGTACCGAGTGTGTTAAGGGTACTGCCCACAAGATGTTTATGCCATGGCCACAACATGGGTTTTTATCTTAAACCAAATTACAACATATGACGACGTATTTGCATGCCACATATACCGGCAAGAAGTTAGAAATACACCTTGCTGTTCTCGAGTTGTGGAAAATGTATGAACAAGGAAAGGAGGAAGAGCCACCAACAGATTGGATACTTAATGTATGCACAGAGGGTGGTGAGACGCCTACTGCGCCACCTGCCCCACCGGAAATTAAAATTGAAGAAAGTTAGGACAAGGGATTATACCCGCTAAGAGAGCTTAAAGCAGCCACGGGGTATAGCAACCCCGCACATGAGACACCTACACATAGTATTGATGAAAATCAAGGGAAGGATAAGGATAAGAATATTTCCTCTGCAGTCCCAAGGGACAAGGAGAGATGTGATAACGAAAGAAGAGATCAGGAACAGACAAGTGCATCTCTCGACAAAGAGAGAAGGGAAGAGATGGAAGGGAAGCGAAGATAGAACTGATGAGATAGCATTTGCAAAAGACGAATGGATGGAAGGACACATTTTATTAAAACTTGATGGCAAAGGCATTGATGACGTGAAACAAAAGGAAAGGTTAGATGAGACACAGAGAAAGGGGAAAGAGAAGGAGTTAAGAGACGAAAGGATAAGAAAGAAACACAGACAAAGGCGAGAACAGCTATATCGTCAAGAGCAAGAAAGACAGCTTGATCGCAACCCAAGAGCAGACAACGATCAAGATAGACAGAAATAGCAAAGGTTAGAGGAAGAGCAAAGGATACGTGAGCGAAGAATAAGAAGACGAAGAGATGAGGAAATGCGAAGGGCAGATGAACGTAGAAATGAAAAGAGAAAGGAAGAAGATATGGTCAGAGAAGAGGCGAGGAAACGCAAAGAATTTGATGATGACGTGGAATGCAAGCGAAGACAGAGAGCACGCGATCTTGAATATTTGGGGAAAGAGGTTGAAAAACCCACTCCAGTTGTAGACTGGGAAGACATCGAAGAATTCTTTCCTGAGTACGATTCAGTACCAGGCACGTCCAAGGCAAATACTGACGATGACTTCAACACCAGAAGCATCGGAGAAACGATCGACAGAATATATGATGAAATGGGGCTAGAACAAATACCCCAAGAGGAAGGGGAAGACGAGTGCCTAGAGAGCACTCAGCTGTATGACACTGAAGATGTCTCTCGAAGCTATCCCTGGATAGATTAGAAATAAGTAGGAACAAAGAGGACACAAGAAGTCGCACTAGTTGGGCACAGTCCGACTCCGAAAGGGAGGAGGGCGAAGAAAATGAGGAAGAGGGAAGGAGCAAAAGACGGCTCCCGAGGGAAAAAGGAAGTCAGACAATAGCGAATCTGCACCGAGGGCATCAGGGCCTGCCACGCAGCCTGACCAATATGAAGAAGTATCTCACGGTCAGAGGGGGGGGATGTCTTCGCCGCCCTATGTGGACAGACTAAGGGCATTACCAGTATGCAGAAATATTACCCCTGTAATAGACAGGAGAACAATGAGAGAAGAGAGAGAGAGGGCTACACATTCCAATTTCTGTTGCTCGAGAAGGGGGGAGTAAGACCGCAATATATACCATGGCCACACATGGATCGAGAACATTTGAAAAACAAGCCTCCAATGCTGATGTCTGGAGCCGGAAAGTGGATACATGAGTTAGATAAAATGACAGGAGGAAACACGTTAGCTATAGGGGACATCAAAGGTCTCCTGATCGCCATACTTGGTGAGAGAGCAGACGATGTGTGGGCACGAGCAGACTACCCTGGTGTAACCACAATTAATACCTCGCATGACGGAGCTCCATTTAACAATTGTAGAACCGCTGTATGGAAAGCGCTACGAGTGCTATACCCAGATTCTTCCGATATGGGAGCTATAATGACCCAAAAAATGAAGGATTCTGAGGATCTGTTAATTTATATACAGACTTTCCAAGATGCATGGGTGCTCGAGACTCATGAATCGTGGACAAAATCAATATCTGTGTTTTACCATGTATTGTGCCAAGGGCTGCCAGAGCTGGTGCAGAAACAACTCAAGAAATTGGTGGGAATTGAAGCCAAGCCTTGGGCTGAATTACAGTTGACCATCGTACATTATTGTAGACTGTTGCAGGAAAAGAATCGCAAAAAGGAAGCAACTCGAAAAGGTGAGGAAGCGAAACTGGTGCAAAAGAAATTGTCAAAATATGCTCTTGAGGGAGCCATGATAACTAGCACAGCTGAATCAAATATGCAGGAGGTGGCTAGTCCACAGCAAAACAATCAAGGCAATACAGGGTTATATCCCAGGGGAAGAGGATTTAGGGGAAGAGGATGGCAGAGCAATCAGGGAGGTTTCCAAAACAATCAAAGAGGTTTTCAAAATATGCAAAATGGTAACCAAGATATGTCAAATGGGCACATGATCCGACCACCGCCAGTATGTTGGTTGTGTGGAATGACAGGGCATTTGGCACGCACATACAAAAATCAAGGAATGATGCAGAGCGGCCAAGGAACAGTTAAAGGCATGTCAAATCCACCTGTAGTTTTACAGCAGGGTGGTGCACAGAATCACAGGGTGCAGCAACAAGCGCCAGGAGCACAAAAAGGTGTGCAACCGCAAAGCATGGGGAATTTTCTACACGGACAATCCCAACAGGCACTGCTGCAACTATCGCAGACGATGAGCACAGGGCAGACCACGAATCCTGGAATGGGGGTAACAATGTGAATGGGGAAATGCACCAGCATATGGTGGGCCAAATTTGTATATAAACGAGGACAGCTCACTGGGAACCCTGATGTGTTCTATCCTATCAGTGACACCAGACCCTCACAGGGAACCTAGGGTGGATGTTGTTATGGGGGGTAAAGAATAGTCCTCCTTAGTCGACACAGATGCAACACGCTCATGCATACGTGAAGGCAAGTTTTTCTTGTCCGGCGAGGACATAGATACTCAGAGTTTTACAGGAGCTACCATTCGCGTTCCCTTCACAAATGCACTTCCAGTCTCTATAGGAGAATGTGAAATGAATGTGCCTTTACTATATTCACGTCAGACCCCAGTAAACATTTTGGGTCGAGACTTAATGACGAAATTAAATATGACAATCTCGTTCACGGAAGAGGGCATAGTATGTTCCACTGCAGGAATGCACTACTGTTATGTATGCAAAATGATTAGATCATATTCAGGACACATAGCCATGATGGCCATACCATTAGAGCCAGAAATGTATGTGTGGGCTTATGGCAGGGTTGCCAGGCCTTGCAGACAAAATAATGAGAAACCCTGATGAGTTATTTAGAGCAAGGATACCGATGCATGAGAAGGAGGGACTAGTATTTCCCTTGATGATACACACGGCTTCAGTGAAAGGAAGAGTGGCCTTGATTGATGGTTATGACGATGAGGACCGACAATGGTGCGCAGTGATCGCCATTGAAGAAGGATATCGATTGACTGACATCACTGATGACGATCTGTTTGAAGAACAAGTAGAGATAGGATAGACAATGGTGGAAGTGAGTCTCACCTTCTGGGTGAAAATGATTAAGAGAGGTACCTCAGAGAATGATGTTGGCACTAAATCGTCCTGAATATTTTGATGACGACATAGCCAAGGTGCCCGTCTCAGTATGGACTACAGGCCCCTATGACGTAGGCCTCTTGAAGGGGGTTGGAGAAGTAAATATTAAATTGAACCAAGGAGATATTCTACCAGGAGCCCGACAATATCCCATGTCCAGAGAAGCAGATGAGGGGATTTTTAAGACAATTTCTGCCATGATGGACCAGGGCATCTTAGTGACGTCAGAGTCGCCATTTAATACAACAGTGTACCATGTGAAAAAAAGTAAAAGCGGGGTCTTGGAGGCTAGTGCAAGACCTGAGGCCAATAAACGATATTGTTGAGGCCGAGTTCCCTCTAGTCCCTAACCCATCTACAATTCTATGTAACATACCCATTGAGGCAAAATATTTCACAGTGATTGACCTGTTGCACCGTGACTCACAAGATCTGAAGTCATTCACGTTCAGACAAATGCGTCTGAAAAGCACGAAACTGCCACAGGGGTACTGTGAGTTTCCATCTATCTTTAACAGCGTCCTGCAGATGGACTTGCTGTCATGATGCCTACCCCCGGGCATCCGGATCAAGCCCATCAGCCCCAGGAGCAGGCATCCAGATATTTAATAAAACCCCAGCAGCCAGGCTCATAGACTTTACTCACCTCATGCAGACCATGCTGCAAATGAATCCAAGCCAACGTGAGGCCTGGATGGGACTATTTTACTACAGGGACTATTTTTTTACTCAGGTGTCGTTCTAGGGACTTCTTACCTGGAACTACTTTGGAGGCTATTTAAATCACGCCCGAACAGCAGCACATGCTTCGCGTTATTCTGCATCCAGCAGTGTGACGCTCACCGTGCCTGCAGTCAGCATCCAGTCTTCAGCCACGCCCCTCTCAAATCCAGAGCTCCAAGCAATAGAAGAAAGAAGAAGGAAAGGTTAGAAAACAGATATTATTTCAATCCTTACCTGAATTCCGGATCATCACATCTTCGAACTGAAAAAGACATTATTCTACACGCATCGCATCGCCAGCTGCAACGCCACACCATACTCAATAGTCCTCACAGCATTTTTCGATCCGGCGCAGCCTTCATCATTTTCTCCGCCGAATTTCACCATCTAGGGCACAAAAGAAACATAAGGTGAGCCGAGAGAGCCAACAAATACAACCTCTCCACCATAGACTTACCTGATTAACAACCGGAGGCATTATTCTGTAACAAACTGCAACTTCTTACGCCACACCTGTAAGGAGAGAGAAACCAGCTATTTAAACACACACATCTTTTGCCAGACAGTGTTGGGTAATACAGACTCTTACCTGAACACCATCAGCTGCCACAAGACAATCTTCCCTTGGACCCAGCTGCAACACAAGAAAGGAATTTACAAGAGTGAACATCGGACATATTGAACTCTTTGAACTTTATACTTATGGGTTCTCGCCTGGAACCTCGGAGTCAATATTCATCGGGAACTCTTCCAACACCTTCAAACCAGTGAAGTAACTGGTATCTACGCGCCCCTGCATTTCACGCAGGATGGAGAGCTCATCATTTACAAACATAAGGTGAGCTTACTGAAAGTGAATATCGGTGGTGATTAGTGGGGAGAACAGTGGGGTGCCATTACTAAAATCCACGGGTGGCTAAATCCTTTTCTCCACTTGCAGGAGAATACTTCTACGGGTCAAGCAGACGAGATTAGGCAGTCCAGTCCAGTCTGTCATCTCTGCACTACGCTTCACATTGGAGGAGGTCGCAGCTGTCCGGGTCCGATCGACGCCCCTGTGGGAGCCAGGTGAGTGTAACACTTGCGCAATATTGCACTAGAAAGTCTTGTCCTCCAATACGTGGATGACATCTTAATTTGCAGCACCACAGAAGAGCAATGTAGCCACAATTCTGTTCAGCTATTGACTATACTGGCTGAGAAAGGATACAAAGTTGACGAGGAAAAGTTACAATATTGTCAACAAGAAGTGCTGTACATAGGCCAATTGATCTCACATGAAGGAAAGAAAGTGACCCCAGAAAGAGATGAAGCCATATTTAAGCCACACACGATAAAGCAGATGCAGAGCTTTTTAGGCCTATGCAACTATGTCAGGGAATGGGTCTTCGACTACAGCTCTTACAGCAAGCCTTTACTTAAAGCCCTAAGAAGGTACAAGTGACAAAGGGAAAGATCGAATGGTCTGAGGCCATGGAGAAAGGGTTTACTGAACTCAAATGAGCCATCTGCACAGCACCAGTTCTAGGTATCCCCAATTATGCAGAGGAATTTTACCTGTTTTCGCACACAAATGGCAGTGTCATGACAGCAGTTCTCGCTCAAAGAACCTTGTTGGGGTACAAGCCCCTGGCATATTACAGCGGGAATCTGGAGTCAGTAATGCAAGGTCACTTCCCATGCGAACAAAGTTTAGCTGCCGCAGCGTTCGCCATAGAGAAAGCGACAACCATTGTAATGGGATGCTCAATGACGTTGTACGTCGAGCACTCGCTATTTGCCATTCTAGAGAAACCAAAGGGCACATTGACATCTCAGAGAGCTTCTGCTAATGAAGTGATCATATCAAATCCATCGATTGAAATAGTTTGATGTAAGATAGTGAACCCAGCTATGTTTATAGCAGAGCCAGTCACTGAAGGAGAGCCCATACATGATTGTACAAATTATGAAGAATTCTATGATGAAATCCCCAGGGTAAAAGGAAATGCCTTGGCAGGAGGAGACGAGTCTTCGAGAATCGACCACAATGATGGGCAAAGATACACAGGCGTTGCTGTGATGAAACACGCAACAAATGGAGAGTTTCGAGTGCTTCTTAGTGCAGGAATACCATCTCATTATTCAGCACAAGCTGCAGAATTATTGGCATTGATACTCGCCATTGAGAATCACGTAGACCAGGAAGTAACGGTGTACAGTGACTCCGCCTATGTGACGTCGACAGTGCACACAGGCTTAGCGTGCTGGAAAAGGAGGGGCTACCTCCGAGCAGACGGCATCCTAGTGCAGCACACAGTCTTATTGGACAGGCTGATCAAGGCACTACAACTCCCAGTGGGCATAGCAGTCGTGAAATGTGCCGCCCACACTAAAGGGACAGATTTTATCTCACGCAGAAATCAAGCAGCAGACACGGAAGCCAAGCATATGGCATCCAAAAGTGAGATGATTATGGCAGTGGAAGTTATCCCTACCAGCGAGCGAATGATGGTTACATGAACTGCAACTGAAAGTTACAGTAATTTGGGGCAAACACAGTTAATGGAACTCCAAGGGGAGGCACTGCAGGAAGAGAAGAATATGTGGAAACGTCAAGGGTGTTCTTTGAACCCCTCTGACAGCTTGTGGCGACAAGACAACACTGGCAAACCAGTAATGCCTGTAGCCCTATTCAAAATAGTGCTGGAGCAGTTATATTACCCGGCGCACATGACAAAAGAGAACCTAGCAGCAACACTCGCAGAAGACTGGTTTATACCGAATTTAACCGACATGTTGCATTGTTTATAGTGAACTGTATGATTTGCCAGCAATTTACGGCGGGCACACATTAAAATTAATGAGAGGAATCATCCCAAGGCCAAATGGGCCTTTTCAACACTTGCATGTCGATTATGTCGACATGATTCAAGTATGTAGCGGGTACAGATACTTAATTGTTGTGGTGTGTCCATTCTCTAGATGGATTGAGGCAGGTCCATGTACACACCCATACTCTACCTGTGCGGCCAAATTCTTAGTGAGAGAAGTGTTCCCCAGATGGGGGGTATGCGAGGTCATGAGGTCGGACAATGGCCCTCATTTGTCAATGCAGTGTTCGAACATATTAGCTTGTTGCTTGGTATAAAGCACAAGTTCTCGGCGTATCATCCACAAGGTAATGGGATCTGTGAGAAACTCAACAGCTTGTTAAAGGAAAGGATTGCCAAGTTGAAGCTTACTATAAAAAAGGGATGGTTGCACTGCCTTCCACTGGCACTGTATGCATTTCGCAACCAACCAGGTTCCGAATATCATCTAATGCCACACGAGATAGCCACAGGAAGAAGAATGAGAACTCCTCCGACACCCCGAGCCAGATGTGATGCCCAGTTAACAGGAGAAATTCTAGGGTCTGAAATGCAAAACTATCTGAACTGCATGACATCTTGCCTTACTGTAATTTCAGACCAGCTGCAGCGACGACGAAAAGGGTGCAGTGCAGCACAGAACACAGAAGGAGACACTATAACAGACCAAGTTCAAGGTCTATGTGTTCCACTCGTCTTCCCTGGAGATGCCGTCCTTATAAGGAATCGCACAAGAAAAAAGTGGGACGAGCCAAGTTCAACCGTCCTTTTACAGTGGAGGACTGCACTCCGCACGCAGTGAAACTACAAGGCAGGAGAGCTTGGATTTTTCTCAGTGATATGAAACCCTACATCGGAGAAGGCCCCCTGCCTGCACCCCAATGAGAGGAGTCTACGAACAACGGGGAAGAACCACAGCATGTGCAGCCAAGATCCATGACGAGGAAGAAGGACACATGACCAGCCAGACAAAGACAAAGAACTTTTTATTCGCAAATTGTGGCTTAAATTGGACACTTCCTCTAAGCATAAAAGGGGATAAGGACATAAAAACGGACGGACACTCTGTGCATCCTAGTTGCAGGGCGAAGGAGAAAATTGCACGTATAAGCCACAACACAGTCTATTGACTTTGAACTTTGGACTGAGGCACACTTAAGGCCTTGATAAAAAAAATAACATGCCAAATTTTGACCGAGGACACAAATTGGAAGAAAATACAGTATCCAGACTCATTCCACACTGAGACCCTATTCGGAATCACTTATGGTGTCCCACAGTAGAGACATCACAAAGGACATAATTTATATTGTTCTAGTGCTAAGATCATACCCATCATTGGTAGGGAGGCTCACCAGTGTCAGACTTTCTACAAGATCCTGTAAACGAAAAGACAATAATAAGACAACTGCTTACTGTCATTGCCGAACAATTTGTCCTACTCCTTTAGTATAGTGAGAAAGAATCAAATTTTCCCAAATCAGCCAGAAATAGATGTGCTTGTCAACACACTGTTCTTTCGCATTAAACGAAGACTGTCCAACTCTTATCGGGAGAACAACAGATACACTCACGTTTCTTCGAGATCCAGCAAATACAGAACATTTTAACCATCTTTTAAATAAAATTATAATTCTATGCGACCGGACAGTGCAGACATTGTTCACATTTAGGAGAAAACATATAATCCTGAACCTCAGCAAAGACAGGACAGATGTCCCTGTCACCAGAAGACAGCGAGTTGGAACGCAACATCCTTTTTTGCCTAGTCACTGACTTTCCAGAGCTAGTGGGGAGACCAATCGATGTTGACGTCCTCACTTTCATCAGAGACCCAACTAATGTTGCACAGATGGGAATGCTCCTCGATGGAATCATGCTTCAAGTGGAACTCTCTAACCATCAGAGGAGTTATTTGAGGAGATTCTAAAAAAGCCTTCTGCCGAGGGACAGATCGAGGAAGCCGAATAAAGAACTTCACTTGTTGTACCTGTTGTTATTTTTTCCTATTTCTTCATACTGATAGTGTCCAACATGTCCTCAGGGCTGAAGTAAATCCGAGGAATGGATTGGGAGTTTACCTACTTTGAACATGCACAGTAAAGGGGACTCACTGAAGTGTTATTTAATTTGATTTTTCCCATATTCTAGCAAAGGAACTGTATCCTGAATACAAGTGACAATTGTCACTCATAAGAGGGGAATACTTGTGGAACACCTAACACTCTCAAACGCAGAAAGACGATATTGGTTAAAGGAATACTAACATTGACATTTGGCAAATGATCGAGATGGGGGTCCAGAGCAGCAACCTGGTCCTCCCACAAGAAGAGAGGCACCCCCGCTTCTCTGGAAGAAAATGCTGCCGCCTGACTTACAGGGGCATAATGTATTTATGCATCATATTCATCATTATTTTTGTTGTCATTAACGATCAGAACTGCATTCTTTATTGGTACACAAAGCGTTCCGATTTCAGTACACCTACCTAATAATGCATGCATAAAACCCACCAAAGCCCCCAGACCTTACATAGGCATTCCAGTCCCTAGAAGATCTGATGGTGGGGTGAATGAACTTGAAATGGATGTGATTAGCAATGATGCACACACTCTTGTGGTAACAAATGAAAAGGAACGCCGGAGACAGGGTCGGCACGGAATTAATGAAGTAACATCACTGACAACTACACGCATGCAAACACTGAATGCACACGAAACAGGCCTAGTATCAATAACTGCAGAACCACAAACAAAAGCAGCAGAGAAGAGGAGACTGCCTGCCATAAGAAACTCCACAGCAGATGTTGTGAGAAAACGCGCATTTGGAGGAAGTGCATTGAGAAGTGCTGTCGGCTGCTGAGGAGTTCGAATGCCCGAATTGTTGTGGACACGGATTTACAGAGTTTGAACTGAGCCAGGAGCGTAAGCTCCGCCCCCTTCTCCCATAATCCTTATAAACAACGGGTCGCGCGCATTTGGCGCGCACGCATTTGGAGGAAGTGCATTGAGAAGTGCTGTCGGCTGCTGAGGAGTTCGAATGCCCGAATTGTTGTGGACACGGATTTACAGAGTTTGAACTGGTAAAGATACTCTGGATACCGAGGAGAAGAGACACTTGTATAATATACTAAGGACACTAATTATTGTGCTAAAATACTTAATATATCCTCTTTATTTTACTTAATTACAGAGCCACGAGCGTAAGCTCCGCCCCCTTCTCCCATAATCCTTATAAACAACGGGTCGCGCGCATTTGGCGCGCGCGCATTTGGAGGAAGTGCATTGAGAAGTGCTGTCGGCTGCTGAGGAGTTCGAATGCCCGAATTGTTGTGGACACGGATTTACAGAGTTTGAACTGGTAAAGATACTCTGGATACCGAGGAGAAGAGACACTTGTATAATATACTAAGGACACTAATTATTGTGCTAAAATACTTAAGATATCCTCTTTATTTTACTTAATTACAGAGCCACGAGAGTAAGCTCCGCCCCCTTCTCCCATAATCCTTATAAACAACGGGTCGCGCGCATTTGGAGGAAGTGCATTGAGAAGTGCTGTCGGCTGCTGAGGAGTTCGAATGCCCGAATTGTTGTGGACACGGATTTACAGAGTTTGAACTGGTAAAGATACTCTGGATACCGAGGAGAAGAGACACTTGTATAATATACTAAGGACACTAATTATTGTGCTAAAATACTTAAGATATCCTCTTTATTTTACTTAATTACAGAGCCACGAGCGTAAGCTCCGCCCCCTTCTCCCATAATCCTTATAAACAACGGGTCGCGCGCATTTGGCGCGCGCGCATTTGGAGGAAGTGCATTGAGAAGTGCTGTCGGCTGTCTGCTGGCTGAGGGCTGGGGGCTAACATACTGGTTTTTCTTTTTCTCTTTCTTTTTCTTCTCATCGTGCGTAAAAAAGTGTAAATGCTAAACTGATTAGCTGTTTATGCTCTATGAACACACCACTTTTCTTGTTGTTGAGCGAACCTTACGGTGTCTCTACTCTTAGGTAGTCATACATTTGAATTTAAACTACAACATAAAGGTGGGCCTGAAACAAGATTGTATTTTTGTTAGCAAGGGTGACAACGAAGGGGTTTTCTTAAAATCAAATGGTCATGACGTTGCGAACCGGGATGCCGCCGAAAGAAGCCATTAATGCATGCGCACGTGTGGCTATTTCCACGCCCAAATTGTCTTCTAGAACAATCAATCTAGTGCGTGCAAGTAAATCGGCCTCAAGTATAAGAACTTGTTCGGCTCTATCTGATATTAGAAAATGTTGTGCCCCTGGGGGTAAAGACGAAAGTAACACTGTGACTGTTCACATGCAAAGGCAAAAAACAGCTATTTGTGATCGGAATTCAATTGGTATAGATATGATGGAATCTAGCCAGAGCATGCAATTATCTCTACCGGATTCCCTAGTTGCTGCAGGCATGTGTGAGGTAATTGATTTTCAAGATAAAGCGGTGGTGGAAGTACCAACGGCAATCTCTAAAAGTTTACTGAGTACTCAAATAACAATAAATAATGTCCTGAGCAGTGAGAAAAAAGAACAGTATGTCTCTGTAGACAAAAGTAGTAGAGTGAATGTGAATGAGGAGAGAATAGAAGTTACTCCTAAAAAAAGTAGACACACTTCATCTGAGTTAAAAATGCTAAATGATTCGAAACAAAATCTAGACGATAGTATAGACAAACAAGATCTATATCACTCTCCCATGATGTTTTCACCTGCACACAATATCTCATCTGTGTCGTCTTCATTTGCACAACCAACTCCACGGCGTAACCATTCTGTCCCAATTGAAAAAACACAACCGATGCCGGGAAATTTTGTAATAGGTTTAGAAACCTCACTACAGACTATGAATGCTGCTCTTTTTTCGCTCACACGACTGTATGATACACTGGACACTAAATTAAGTGACCAATATGCCCTTATAACGAAACTGCTTCAAAAAAATACTGTCAATGAGTATAGTTGTGTCTGCAGAGAGGGTCAAAATAGGGTTTCTAACTGTAAGCTAGGGAATACAGGTTCGAGCACGGAAGAAATAATTTCGAAACAAAAGGAAATTTTGTTAATTGATTGCACACAGGGACAATTAAATATAGCACAACTGGAAGCCAAAAAGAAAAAAGGTGAAAGTATAATGGAAGTTTTGAAGGAAAAGTCCCCCACCAAAGCTATAATTGTCGAAGATCAGGCAAGCATCCCAATAGAACTCATTAATGATACACAGGAGGAGTGTAAAAGAGGACATGTGTGTGCGAAAAAGAAGAAAGACAAAATAAAAAATCTGGAAGTGGGCAAGAATGAGCTTCCGTTACAGGAGAAAAATAATATTGTTCAGATTGGGGCCGGGGTCTCTGAAAATGATAATACCCCGACCTACAACATCTTTGATTCTAAAAAAAGAAAACCAAATGTGACTGCTAAAGTTATCACGGAAAAAACAAAACAGGTCTCTAACCCTAAAATCACAGGAACCAAGCAGTTCATTCGTTCCTTAACTCTACCTAAATCAGCTGCTGCGGTAGCACGTACTGCTATCGCCAATAAGTACAAAAAAGTGATATCTCAAAAAGCGAGTCAAGGACTAATTACATCACGCATCCCCGCAGACTATGAACCTCTGAATAGTCTGATTCAGTTATCTGAACAACAAAGGGAAATTGACAATGGCAAATCAGTGAAAGAACTAATCAATAAGGTGACTAGCGGTGCAATCAAATCAACTACAAGTTCATTAATGAATTCAGTAAATGATAGCCCGAGAAGTTCTTCCAAGCCTGTGCCACAGCGAATGAATGATGAAGTTGTATGTCTTGGAAAGATGGGTGATAGTCATGAGATTAATAAACAAGGACAGGATAAAGATTTACAAATGTTAGCATGGAAAACAGAAATAGAGCAATCTTTAAAAAGAATTAGTGCTCAAGTGAATATGAAAGACACCCCCATGAGTAAGGACTGTGGAGTAAGCACCCACACACCTATGAATAATTTTGGGAGACAATCTAATAATCCCCTGCAGTCAAAATTTAATCATACATCTAAAGTGGGCTATCGAACATCTATGAGAGACTCGAATATAAATTGTTTAATGATGCAGTGTCGGCCCGAGCCCTATCAATCTTTCGACTTGAACAGGCAATCTGTGATGAACATATTTGCTGAAGTACAGGCTTTGGAAGGAATATGTTCGAGCAACATAGATCAAATTGAATTTCCGCATAGTAATGATCTATCGATGATCAAAATATGGATGAAATCATGTTTTGTTAAAAACGCAGTATGGGAAGCGAGAGATCATATATATGAATTGGGCTTCATCTTGTTAAATCCAGTATTGTGGGACCAACAACAATTCCCTAATCACAGAAATCAGTTTGTACCTAAGGTAAATGTGTACCAGAAAGGCCAAAGTGGCATTCCACGGTTAGCCGTGTCAAGTGAAAATGAACAAATACTTGCTGAGAGAGAGATGAGAATGAATGGTAATTAGCTAAGCCAAAAGTCAAAAACGTTATCGATGGCCTCTTGGAATACAAGAGGTTTCAAACATTTAACTTATTCCAAAGATAATCTATTGCTAAAATATGATATATTGGTTTTTCAGGAAATATGGCTATCTGTTGCTCCAGTGTGGGACAATCATGTAATAATATTAACTCCTGATAGTGTGCCAGTCAGAGGTAGACCCATGGCAGGTCTAATGGTTGCCATAAAATCTTCACCCAATATGAAAATTGAGCCTTGGTTTTCACCGAACAGCTTTTTACAATTGGTAAGGCTAAAATTTAAGACATCCGATATTGGATTACTAAACATCTATTGGAACCATTCTGCAATAAGTGATTCGGTCTTTTTTGCGGCTATGGATGAAGCATTAAAATTAACACTACTTGATCAAATGTGCAATAATGTAATCATAACGGGCGACTTGAATTTAACTTGCTTGAATAAAATGGGGAAACCTCTGACGACATTAGCTAAAAGGTGGAATACATACATGTCAGATCGACAGTTTCTAATGCTAAATGGAGCGAAGTACGGTGATATGCCCTCTAACAACACCTGGCACAGAGGTGTCCAAGTAGCCACAATTGATTACACCTATGTGGATAGAGATTTGTTTAAGTATGTATCTGAATATCGGATTATAAATCAAAAAATAAGTGATCATGATATCCAATTTATGAAATGGTCCTGGTTAGTTGACGACAAGAAATATGACTCATCCTTGGCCCGTAATTTAACAACTAATACGGCACAGAATAGATTCCATTGGACCCCAGTGTCCTTACAACTTCTAGAGGAAACCTTGAATTGCCCTCAGAATGATGACACAGACTATGATTCCAATACCCGTCCTTCCTATGTAGAACAAATGCAGATATTCAAGTTGAAAGGAAAAAATTATACCAACGCGAAGCCGAAATCCCTGCATATATTCGATCAAGAGGTAGCTATGTATAAAACCCGATATAGAGCTAATAGAAGGGAAATTATAAAGAAAAATCTTCCAGAATATTTAAGTCAACTGAAATCACTAAAAACCAAGTATAAGAATTGGTTAAAAGCCAGGAAGGCCATAATGTACCAACGTGATGCGGAAGCTATGCTACGTAGTTGCCAAGAGAAGAACTCTGCCAAAATATGGTCACTTTTAAAACAAACGCAGACAAGGATTCAAATAGTGAATCAGATGAATCCGATTCCACAAGAGGTCTGGTCTAATTTTTATAAAACTATATATGCGGGTACTCTAACAATAAGACAGCAGCATATTGATACACCAAGTCAAACTGATAATCTTAGCTTTGATATTGATGATATTCTAATGTATATCTCGAGGTTGTCGACATCTCGTGCTCCGGGTCCTGATGGACTCTCCAACTTTATGATAAAAAAGAATCCCACAGCATGGGCTCAAATTCTAACTATTATCTTCAGACAAACAGTGCTAATGTCCTCTATTCCCGACTCTTGGAGAAAATCCATCACAATACCCATCCATAAGAAGGGTGACAGCAAAAATCCAAAGAACTACCGACCCATATCTCTTTTAGATATACCGAGCAAAATATTTGCACGATTGCTACTCAGAGATATTAATAAATGGCTAAGTGACGTGAGAATTAGAGACCCCAATCAAACTGGCTTTATGCCAGGAATGGGAACAGCAATTAATCTTCACATATTAGAGGTCATCAAGAAACAGGAACATCTGAAAGGACAGGCAGTTTACCTAGCCTTCATTGATTTTCAGGCGGCTTTTGATTCTGTATGTAGACAATTGCTAATTAACAAACTTCAAGATGCAAAATGTCCAAACTATATTATATTCTGGATTAATGAATTACACTCTAAAACCACTGTTCAAATTAGACTGGCTCTAGATGGCACCTTGTCAGACCCCATAGAAACTTTTCGGGGTTTAAAGCAAGGATGCATTCTAGCAAGCACTTTGTTCAATTTTTTTATGTCGGCGGTACAATATGACTTTCTGAAAATATTATCAGATGCTCCACGTTTGGGAGGCCAGGCAATCCCCTGGTTATTCTATGCTGATGATCTAGTATTAGTAGCTAAGACTCCAAAGGGATTACAAGCCCTATTATCTTGTTTAAGTGATTACGCTGATGCAAACTTACTGAAAAAATAAATCAAGAAAAGTGCAAAATAATGATAATTGATCAAAAAAGGAAAAAGAAAAAAACAACCTCTTTGGACCGATGGCAACTCCAGAATGTAGTCATAAGCATTGTCTCTGAATACAAGTACCTAGGTTTGACAATTAGTAATGAACCACAAGATAAACCTTACTATGATGAAATCAATATTAAGGTGAATACTGGAATAGCCCAGACCAAGATAATCCAAGCCAAATTTGGCAAATTCTCTTTACTCCCTGCTATTACATTTTACAAACAAAAAGTAACTCCAATTGTAACCTATGGAGCAGAAACTAGAGGAACTATTAGTGAAAATATATGGGTGAGAATTGAGGGTCGATACTGGAAAAAGGTTTGTGGGCTTCCAATGTCTACATCCATGTGCCTTATACGGCACGAAATGGGTCTTGTATCCTTATATGCAGTTTATACATGGAAAGTTCTACAACTGTATCGCAAATATCTAATGGCAGTTAGTGAAAATGGAATACTATATACAATAGGTAGACATATGTTGGAATCGAATAACTCGCTGATTCTGAGATGGAGAAATTGGGTCAAAGTGATAATGGAGAAGTCTGGAATAGATAATGACTTACTCATGAACAATCCTGAGAGGGCGAAAACAAAGCATAGGTTGTATGATTGGATAAAAACCAGAGATGAATGCGTGAAAACCCGAGTATTCAAACAACAATCCTTTGCGATTAAAAAACTACATGTGATTGAAAATTATTTAACTAAATTTCCTGACTCCAAAGCAAGATATACTTATATGAGATTGAGGTTGAACATCTGTCAGACAAATGAAGTGCGGTTCATGTGGAAAATTTCACCCAATGCCAATTGCAGATTTTGTTTTGTGCCTAAGGTGACAGAAACATTAAGACATCTAATTTCCGAATGTCCTGCCCTAGCACAACAGAGATGCAAATTGTTTAAACATCTGTTTGAGGCTATCTTTATGTTAAGCGAGGCGACCTTTTGGAATATTGTGTTTAATAGTCACTCTCCAAAAATGAATATTGCGAGTGTTTTGTTCATTGATTCTTTAACTTTGTTGAATCAAGTTGACCCTATTCTCTCCCAAGTAACATAAATGTTGCTAAACCACTATAATCAGAATGAATGACTGAAAGTGAACTGTATTATTATGTAAAGATATCAATTTTAAATGTAACTACATGCAATTTCTGCTAATTGTGTTCTATTTTTATATGATAGGTCTTTTTTTTTAAAAAAATGTTAAGTTTTATATATTTGACTGTTTGTACTTTTTACTTCTGTTTTTGAAAGGCTGTATTTTACAGCTATATCAATAAAAATAAAAAAAAAAAAAAAAAAAAAAAAATTAAAGAAAAAACCAACAGAGACAGTTATATCAGAAACTCTTAAGAAAGCGAGAGCCAACATTGAGAAACTCTCTGCAAGGACGCAGTAGACTCATTATTTCCGCACATAGCCAGAGCGAGGAAGCTGCATGAGGAACTGAAAAACAAAACCGCAGAGACTGTATTGCCAAGCATATATGTTCCCACACAAGGGACAAGTACCAGTTCCACAATACAGCAATATACCAGACCAGTATCAGGCTGGTTGGCATGGGCATTTGTATTCAGTAGAAAAAAGATATATGAAGAGAAGGAAAGAGCTGCCAGACTCTTGTCCACTCAAATGGTGCAAACTAGGAGGCCTGCACCATGGACCGGGATACCTGAAAACCCCCCAGCAAAAAAAGCCATACAGATGCATTCAGGGATGTAGTAATAGCAAACTACATGAAAACCTTAAGAATCAAGAGAATCATGCATGAAGAGGACAATGAACTAAACGACTACCTGGATAGCACAGCACATCAAGGTAACAACATTTGGTAGCAGCACTTGAAGGAAGTTGGAAGACGAAATTCCGAAGGGGAATGCTTTGTTTGTGCACTTCTACCATACAGCATGGGAAAATCCAAGATATTTGTGGCTGTAGAAATTGATGTCCCAACAGCACACTGTCTCTCACGCGTAGCAATGTGCTAGACCAGAGGCCAGTTCATGGGAAGTGATGCCTCTTTGATATGGGCAACTGAAACAGCTTAACCCGATGAAGATGATTATGTCCAATACATTAAGACAAGAAACAGAGCTCATACTAGGAATCATGTAATCAGGTGCGAGAAGCCTGGAGTTAAAGGAGCAGGAATAAGATGGGAAGTGAACCTGAGACTAAATGTTCAAGGAAAAACTCCAGAAGAGGCTCAAATCTGGAAGAAGAGAGGCCCAATGCAGATTTGGGGAACAGTGCTTTCACCAGACGGTTGGGAGAAAGGAGTAGTGATCTGCAGAGCATGGATGGTCCTCGGAGCCTGCAAAGAAACAATTGAAAATTCACAAAGACTGTGCAAACCATTATGGCTGAAACCTGCAAAACTAATGACATGGAATAAAGACGAACAAGTAAGGACAGCGGGAAACCTAAAGGGAGTAATAAAGATATGGATTCCAAAAAGACACTTCTTCAAACCATCATGTACAGACCCAGAAGATGAAGAAGGAATGAACCCAGATGATGAAGTAAAGATGAATACAGAGGAACCAAGTAAGATGAATCAAAAGGAGGAAGTGAAAGTGGTCGATGAATCGCCCAGAGGGGGGCGTGTAGAGGAGGTCTCAAGTAAAGCCTGCCCTCCAATCGCCCATTTTGAAGTACCAGGAACATTCACACCAAAACATGTGACGTATGATGAGCAAGTAAACCAGCAGAGAGCCGCAGTAGGGCTCTGCCCAGTACCCATCAGAAGCGCAACACCTATTGAAGTACCAATACCCAGAAAACTATTGGCAGTACAGGATCCATTGAGAACACCCTACCAGCAAATGAGACGAAATGAAGATTGCCTAAATACCGTCCCGGAAGAAACCAAAAAGGCCTTAATGGAAGATGAATGGTGATGTCACAAAGGCCCGGACGGACTCGCCAATAGCAGATTTGACGACCCAGGATGACGCAAAGAGACGAAATGCCATGAATAAGGATATTGTGAACCTAGAAGAAGAAAACAATGTTGAAATACAAAGAAGTTTAAGCTGTAAGCAGGATGAAGATGTTCGACCAGCTACGCCTGTACATATGCCTGAAACCTCAAGAAAGCTAAGAAAACAGTGTGGCTTGCTATGCTCAGTAGAAGAATAGAAAGGCAAGCACCATTATACATAATCCACCTCAAAACGAAGCACAATATTATAAGTGTGAGTCCACTTTGCACTAAAAGCAGGACCAATTCAGGTTACTAGAGGCCAAAGAAGAAATATTCATATTCTAGCAAAATGAGAAGAAGCGGCTGAATTGAAACTCAGCAGATGCAGCTTGTGCCAGGAGAGCCAATGCCAGACCAATAAAGAAATGAACAGTAGCTACGCATAATTCAAACTTAAGAACATAATATCCTGTCTTTGGAAGGTCGAGATAAGGAGGCGTAGGCAGGTGGCGAGCTGAATAAGAAATTAAATGCATAAATTGAGAGAAACTAGGCAAATTTACGGTGTGGATATTACGTGACCAGCTGTGATGCTTGAGCTAAAACATGGCGTTGGTGCACAGTGCATTCTGGGGGCACTCAGAGCCATAATGGATATTTATTCCATGCCTCAGTGAAAAGCTGCACTTGCTTTGCTGAAAAACATGTTTTCAACGTTATTCGTTGCTGAGCCTGGTATGCAGGCCTCAGCCAAGGACACTGCGCTGGGAAAGCTGGGATTCACAGGTGCCAGCTGGTACCCGATAAGAAGGTAATTCCCGTGCCAAGGTTGAAGGTGAGTTATGGAATTGTTTTTCGTGGTGCTTTAGGAGAGGTAAGCGCTTTGTTCCTTGGGGTTACTGTCGGTTAGCCCGGCCGGCAACCAACGGTCACTCATCAATGCGCAAGCTCTAATGCCAGAAGTTTTGAGAAATTGCCACCACTTTTGAGGAGGGCATATATGCGGAGCTCTGGAAAGGTCAGGTGGGAAAAACACAAAGACCTCAGTCGGAGGGGAGGACACCTTGTTCCGACCTTCGTGTGGGCTGTTGTGCTCTCGGCCTGGCTGTTACCGGGGTCTTCCAGCCGCTTCTGGCGAGCTGAGGGATTCAGTTACGCCCATGGCGATGTATTCTTTTTAATTCACTATCTTTTCTGTGATTTATTTCTGTGTTATCACTTGGTGCTTATGTATGCTTAACTGTGAATAAATAGCCGTATAAGTGCTCATTATCCTCTAACTGCATGTCTGGTTGTCAGTTATTGTTGCGCCTACCTGCGTTCAAAGTACTTGCTCTGCTCTGCAAATGTACTGGTGATAAATAACTGTCCGTGCACTCTTGGCGAGCAAAACACCAGCCGAGTGAGAAGGAGCACGGGTTCACACCTACGATTGGCATCCGCCCAGACAAGAGATATCAGAACTTTTCTAGACGGAAGATGCAGTTTCGAGGCCAACCATAGTAAAATAATTGACACATAGTTCTTGAAGCAATGATTGATAGTAACTTTAATTGAAGGAAGGCCGGGTAACTAGGGGGCACCTCGCACCTGGCTGACCGTTCTGCCTGCTGCTAAGCAAAGTGGAAATATATGCATGGGGTTGATGTCAACCCAATCACAATGAACCAAATAATCTAGAGTGCTATAGATAGTAGAACCAATGGGAAGTCGTACTTTTAATGACATCTACAGTAGTCATATTTGAAGTAAGGGCTTAGACGCCCACCTGACAGTGTTTATCCAATCCCCTCACTCTGTTACCATATACAGATATAGCACCTATATTAAAGTTACCTTTTCCAAGCCAATAGAAATACTTATTAACTTTTGAGTGTTACACGTCAATTATGACTAGTTTTGAGTATAAATGTTATTGTTTGTATGAAGTTTGTTGGAGTTGAAGGGAGACGGACTATCGCATCACTGCTGATTGCCATGGCTCCCCGTTTTTTGTACTTGTCATTAAACGGACTCCCTTTGCCAAACCATTGAGTTGTCCTTATTGATTGGTGTTGGAGTAATAAATCTGCACCCCCATCCATCTCAAGGTGCAGCTATCTCGTCTTAAAGTACTTTAGGAGCAAACCCCGACTCTTTGGGCCTGCCGGGGGTCTCCTCAGTACAGGCTTCCTTCGGAACTACCGGTCAAACCATCTAACATTTTGTCGTCATCTGAAAACCTTTTTTTCCAATAACTGTGATCATCCCTTTTTTGACTTTGTCTCACTGTATCTCTCTTAGCGCCATGATGCCGTCTGGTGTATGTGCACTTTACAAGAATGATTAACAGAACAACAGTGAGGAGCAAGGTGTTGGTGTGAATCGGATAGTGGTGAAGAAGTCTGAGAAGTCTCCATTTGATCATTAACTGTCCTTCGGTGGGAGTGACATGAAGGTCAAGCTGTTGTTAAAAGTGAGAAGCTGCCCAAGACTACCAACAATAAGCCAGCGGCGTAGAGACTAATTACGGTGTATGTGCATGCATCACAGTGAATCAGCTGGCTGCCTCTCACCGTCTTCCATGGATGGACTGAACAGAGTAAGTAGTAGCCTATGTCGACCTCTGGTGGGTGTATGTGGGACACATGAGGTAATGAGGTCAGGATTTAGTCATGAAGGACTACACGTTGTTTGTGGGGATCCGCTTGCCAACGTATTGTCGGGGGGAAATTCTGCTGGGGTCGGCCGGGCCGTCCGCAGACCTCCGGGCAGGGAGGCCCCAACTCCTCCCGTATATCCCAAAAGAGATAGAGTATGAGACACACGCAAGAAGCAAGGTGACTCTGCTGTTTATTAGACAAAACGGCAGGGATGGGTCAAGGAGCGTACGCGTCCGTCCTGACACACACAATTGTGGGGCTCGCAGGCCCTTTTTACCTTAGTATGACGCGCTACTTGCGCCACCTTGGAAAGTTTAGCAAAAAACCTATTTCCACTCTGGATTGGTTACTCGAGTGCTAGGGTTAGTATAGCATACATATAGAGAACGATGTTAGTGGTTGAGGGTTAGTCAGGTGGTATACCTGGGCTGTCCCTTCAATTTGATACATGAAAATTGTTACATGAAGACCTCTGAGGATTGGTCAATGTTAATGGCGTCAGTGATAAGAGCCCCATGTTCTGATTGGTCCGCTCGCGAGCCTCCCAGTCTGGCACTATCGCTGTTCCCAGCTCGCGGTGCACCTGTCCTTTGCAACAATGTTTTACTATGGGTAGGTGTAAACAATGTGAGGATTCATTCGTATGTTGGGAGGTCGACTACTCCCACTGCTGCAGATGTCCAATGAGTCTTTTAATTGTATCTGCCTGTGTCTTGAAACGTGGGATTCAGGCGTCTCCTTCCTCCTGGGCTTGGCGTCCTATCAAGTTTGGCTTTGTCACGTGAGGTGGGACCGTGTTTGAGGCAAAATTCAACACAATTAATATTGTTTTTCCTCCTGTGTGCCTGGTTTATCTTGCAGGTGCGACCTTGGCGTCGGCTTGCAGCGTGCGAGATTGCAACATCGTGCCCTTGGCTGTGTGCTTTCGCCGGGCTCATTTTGCAGGGTCAGCAACCGAGCTCTTGCTCATTCAATGTTCATGGAAGCTTTTGCTTGCGGCCTACTTGGGCCTGGTGCATAGGTGGAACCGTTTGATGCAGAGCGCTTTAGGTTACGGTATCATATTGCTCTATCCTCAGTATCGTGTCTCCGTTATATTCTTCATTATGGTACATGGTTCTTAGAAGAAGCGTGAGCAAGCCTTTTTAGATAAGTTCATTATGCGTCTTGCGTTTCTGCATTTTGAGAGCCTATGTGGAAAATAATAAAGATGCACGTCCGTGGGTATGTCTGTCGCCTACGTCATAGCACTGAGTATGTTCTTCGTGTGGATTGGTGTGGGAGTGTCCGGTGTGCATGTTTGCACAGGTGTGCTGACCGTTGGCTAGGTCGTCATGGCATCTCTAACGACGTGTAGGTTTAGTCGAGTTGATCCGTGCCGCAGGTGTCGGCATGGACAGGGCGGGCTGCTGGGCAGGTAGGGTGGCACATCTGTATGTTCCTGTACCAGGGTATTTGGTTGTCTGGTAGATAGGCAAACTCCTCTCGTGGCGGGTGTCTAGGCCGTGATCCTGTAGGCCAAGCGCGAGAGGGGAAGGGCAGTAGCCTGTTCTTCCATTCTCCCACTTCAGTCCCCCCTCTGGTCGACTTGTCGACCACAAACATATCCTTTTCTTTATCTCCTCTTACTCTCCATATTTTAGTTATTCCTCCCAAATGTCCATAGTGGTTAACATGGTCTTCAAATGACCAATACATATATTCACAGGTTCCTCCAGGAGTGCAGTATACCCATTTCCCTATGTAGCTCCTTGGGTTTCTTGGGTTTTCGAGCTTCACAGATGGTGGGTCCAGGTGGTTGGTGATGATCTGGTTGCGCAACTTCTCTCTCTCTTTTATGATTGTGCCTGTGTGTTGGCCGTCATCTGTTGGCATCAAGAGGTGTATACCAACCATTTCGATCATCTCATCTGTGGTGCGTGCTTTCCGGGCCTTCCAAAATCTTATTATGATCAGTGTAGCTCCAGCCAAAATAGTACATCCAACTATAATCTTCAGTCCATCTGACAGCCAAGATGGCATCCATGACCATAATATTGAAACCCAGCTCTCATCCTTTTTCACACCTTTACTTTCATCCATCATTTTTGAGTGCATCTGGGCCAATTGTAAAACTGCTTCTGTCAGTGTACCATTGTCAGCATCGTTAGCAGGAATGAATGTGCAGCATGATTGTCCTATCTTTGCGCAAACTCCTCCTTCCATTGCTGTGAGGAGGTCCAGTACATATCTGTTCTGTAGTGCAACCATTCTTACTGCTCGCAATTCCTCTTTTATTGCGTTGAATCCATTTACTGTAGAGTTAATTGTCATCATTAGTTCCCACCTAGTTATCTGGAGCCATTTTGCGTTTGCGTAGGCCTGCAGTCCAGGATGTATTATTGAGGAGAAGAACATAGCTGCTCTGCTGAATAGTCTGTGTTCCTGCGGAATTGAGGTGAGTGCTGTTTCCGACCTTCCCCACAGGTAATTTCCTGTCAGAGGTTCTCCTTGTCTTTTCCTTCTGTTGAGGACAGTGTTGTTGCCGTTGCGTCGGTTCTCTGGCCCTTTCCGAGGCTGTGCAGATCTCTTCTTCCTTTTGTTCCCTTCATCCATCTTGGGGAAATTCGCCATATTCACATGTTTCTGGGGCACCACTAGTGATGGCACATTAACGTGCACCATTGTGCATATACCATTCCACAAAGGGGGCAGTGTGTGGTACGCCTTGTCTCCACAGGCCCAGTAATGGTCCATTACTACTGCTGTTCCTGCTCCCCCCTCAGGTAATTCCATCACGCTTTCACAGTTGGTGTTGTATCCTACGTCCACCTCTCCTTTATGTTGGTAGCATACCTTAGGCGCAGTTAGCGGCAGTATTGTTATCGGGTCTTCATCCTTCTCCATCCACGTGAGCATGGGTACGTACTTGACCCAAGTCATCCAACATCTATGGTTGTGTCCATCAATAGTTGAAATATTTTCTCTTGTTACCATGTTGCTGCCAACCACTCCTATGTCCCATTTGTTGTTCATGTACACCTTCCCTGTTATTATCATCAGTGGTCTTTCCCAACATCCGTTTTTACCAGGGACTTCAGAGGCGTACCAATCAAATGGTAGGTACTGTAGTGTTACTTTCTTTGTTTCACCTTTTTCAGGACCACTTGTTATGTATCTGAATCCTTCAGCATATAAACTGCTCTTGTGGTAACTCAAATAAGTCTTGAGGAAGTTGTTTTCATATGGATATGTATCTCGTGTTTTCCACACCAGTTTCACCACTGTCCCTTGAAATCTTCCTTTCGTCTGGAACAGTGCCAGGTATATTATACATCGTGCTATTTTTTCATCTATCTCCGTGGCAACACATGTTCGAGAAGCGCTCATGGCGTATGGGATCAATGAGCAAACGTAGCAGCTGTCTTCTGTTGTCTGCTTACCTATGTGGGTCATGTGTTGGTACCATATGTTGTTTGAGATGTGTGCTGAATCTTGTATGTAGTTGTCAATACCTTTATTATCTGAGTATGTGCTGCTTTTAACTCTATTTTCCTTGTGTGGGATTTTACTAGTACCACCTGACGTAACACCTGTTGCAGCTGGGGGTGGGGGTGTATTAGGTTTGGGTACAGCAATAATATTGATAGCATAGCTGTACTGCCATACAGAGACAGCCAAGAACCCGGTGATCATTAAAATCCCTATCAATTTTATTACAAATGCTAATTTCACCGGCATTTTGCTCTTACCTTGCTGCAGTCCGGCAGCTTATTCTTGCGACGTTACAGTTGCCCGCCTGAAAATTCTTACTATGCTTGTTATTAGTGTTAGTTGTCGTTTTTAAGCTCTCCCTATCAAGTAGTCATTCAGTGCCCAGGCGAAGAGCTGTTCCCACGCCAATCTAAGCGATCTATCTCTTAGGGCAGGCAAGTATGGTTGGAGGTGGGGCATTGAATGTTCTATGGCCAAGAGGAATGCTGTGTAGTAGACACGTACCCTCCTTCTTTTCAGGTACGTTGGCCTTTTTATTTCATATACAAATTGGTGTGACAATTCTTCCAGGTAATTATCGTCTGAGGGTACCATCTACTCCTGGGCAGTGAATTGGTTAGTTATCTACTTTCTTAGTAGTACAATAATACGCTGTACCTGCATGTGCGAGAGAAAAGAAAGAGAACATTCAGGTGTTTACATGTGTATATGTGTAAGACAATGTCCTTCAGTTCAGTTATTACTACAGTGGGTAGGGGGTCAATGGGCAGAGGGTTTGGGGCTCAACTGGCGGAAGTCTCTTTACTCTTTAATCGTGTAACCATGGGGTGGGCGGTATGGGGATCACCCCTTTTTTTTCTAGTAGTTGTCTCTGGGGAATCTGAGGGGTGGCGGGGTATGGGGACACTTAGGCCGTTAGTTGTGGTAGAAATCTCTTCCTCCGTTGGTGGCGCTGTTGTTGATCTTCCAGTGGCCCTGTCGGTGGCGCTGGGGCGGGTCTGGAGTTTGTAGATCTTTACGTCGTGTAGGTGGTTCCAGGCACGTTTGTCCTGTAGCTTTACTGCTCTCGTTGATTCCTCCTCTACCAGATGGGGGCCAGTGAAGCGTGGACTGTCCCACTTTCTGTTGAAATTGCGAAGTAGTACGTGGTCACCTTTAGCAACTTTGCACAGTCTTTCCTTTTCCAATTCTTTATCCACGTCTTCTTGTTGATCGCTGTTAGACCCGCCCCGCGTGCGCTTGAGCTGTTGAGACACAAACACTACACTAGTAATCAAAGAAGACACATATTGGTACATTTCATCACCAAGGACATTTGCAGTACTCTCGTGGTCGGTAAATGCTCTTGATGTTGGCGTTAGGGGA
Source organism: Ambystoma mexicanum (assembly GCF_040938575.1). Taxonomy (NCBI): domain Eukaryota; kingdom Metazoa; phylum Chordata; class Amphibia; order Caudata; family Ambystomatidae; genus Ambystoma; species Ambystoma mexicanum. The sequence continues at coordinate 133,281,774 of NC_090936.1, read as the reverse complement.
AGGCGCATTTGACGTCCGGTAACCACCTCGGGAGGGGTGAGGTGGTGGTCGGAACCTGGTCTATTCCTTAGCTCAAATAGGGCTAGTGGAAGGCAATACAACCAACTCTTCTTTGTTGTTTGCTGTATTTTTGCAATTGCCTCCTTTAATAGGCCATTCAGGCGTTCACATATACCGTTGGCCTGTGGGTGGTATGCACATGCAAATTTATGCTTGATGTTCAGCAAGGATGTGATGTGCTGAAACATTTCGTTTGCGAAATGTGGGCCATTGTCTGACCGCAGTACCTTGCACACTCCCCACCTGGGGAAGACCTCCCTCACTAGGAATTTAGCTGCTCTGAATACATCTGGGTGTGAACAGGGCCCTGCTTCAATCCACCTCGAGAATGGGCATACTACTACAATCATATACCTATTTCCTTGACATACGTTGATCATATCAACATAGTCAATATGGAGATGTCGGAAGGGTCCCTCTGGCCGGGGTATAGTACCTCTTATTACCTTCAGAGTGTGACCGGCCGTAAACTGTTGACATGTGAGACAATTGCTGATAAAATTTGACACATGAGAATTTAACTCGGGGCAGAACCAGTCTTCCCTAATTCGTGCTGCAATTACTTCCTTGCCTGTGTGGGCTGGGTGATGTAGTTGGCTCAGGGCGGTGTTCAATAGTGCCAGTGGTATTACAATCTTTCCAGTGTCACCCTGGCGCCATAGTGCGTCAGTTGGTGACATTGTGCATCCTCTTTTTACCCATATTTCTTTTTCTGCCATTGGTGCAGCCGCTTGTAGCTCCATTATCTGTGTGGCTGGGAGATGGGTGCACCCTTCTCTTATCAACATCTCCTTAGCCATTCCCCTCCCTCTCCCTCTCTGTGACTCTGGGGGGTTCCATATCTCACCAAAATATGCAGCATACTTCGCATGTGCGTCCGCTGCTGCATTCCCTTTTGAGATGTGGTCTTCACCATTGGTGTGTGCGGTGCATTTGACCAAAGCTAATTCTTGGGGGTAATTTATTGCTTCAATTAGTTCAGCCAATAGGAGGGCATGTTGCACTGGAGTGCCATCAGCTCTCCTAAACCCTCCTCTTCTCCATTTCGACAGCCCTGAGTGGACAGTGGACGTAAAATATGCGCTGTCGGAATATATGGTCACTCGTTTGTCAAAGCTTTCCTTCAAAGCCAAAATCAGTGCAATTAATTCTGCTGCTTGAGCGGAATAATGCTGTGGTAGTTGTACACATTTCATTGCCACACACACCGGTACCTCCATCATTTTTACCACTGCTGCCCCAGTCCTCCTTATACCATCCCTTTGGTCGATAGTTGATGACCCATCAATGAACAGGAGCTCACCTCCCTCTAGTGCGTTCTCTTCAATCTTTCTAGTACATGAGTACATTTCAGTTATTTGCGTACAGTCGTGGGAATAATCTCCTTCCTCAATTACTTCTGCTAGGAACCTTGCAGGGTTGACCGTGCTACATCTAACAATTGATAGTTCAGCTCTGGATAAGATGATCTCATAACCTGATGCCCTTTGCGTGGTTAGGGTGGACTTAGGTTTATTCAATATCGCAAATAGTGCATGTTCCACAAACAGTGTAGTTGGGCACCCCATGGTGATTGCTGATGCTTTCTCTACCGCAAAAGCAGCTGCGGCGAGACCTTGTTCGCAAGGGAAATGACCTAACATCACAGGATCTAAGTGGCCGCTGTAAAATGCTACTGGTTTGTAGCCCATGCTTGTTTTTTGAGCCAACACTGCTTTCATTACTGCTGAGTCGCAATGTGAAAATATAAAGAATTGTCGCTCATAGTCTGGGGATGCCAGTACCGGAGCAGTTGATATCGCATCTTTCAATTCATCAAAAGCCTCTTTCATTTCCATTGTCCACCCCAACTTTTTCTCCCCTTTATTAGCTTCCTTTAACGCCTCAAGCAGGGGTCCTATGTATGAACTGTAATCAAATACCCATGCTCTACAGTAGTTGCACAGACCCAGGAACTGCTGCAGTTCCCTAACTGTTTGTGGCACTGGTGTGTTTGAAATGGCCTGTGCTCTTTGTGGTGCAATCTTCCTTCCATGTTGGGATATGAGCTGACCAATGTAAAGTACCTGTTCTTGACAGTACTGTAACTTTTCCATGTCTACCTTGTAACCTTTTTCAGCCAATATTGTCAGCATCTTTAATGAGTCCTCTCTGCATGTTCTTTCGTTTGTACTGCAAATTATTATGTCGTCGACATACTGCAACACTGTGCTTTCCACTTCAATGTTACCCAAATCCATTTGTATTACTCTGTTGAAAATTGAGGGTGATTCGCAATACCCTTGTGGCAATCTGGTGTGTTTACACTTTGTGTTTCTGTAAGTGAAGCTTGTCAGATCTTGTGAGTCTGGGTGCAATGGTATTGAGAAAAAAGCATTTTTAAGGTCGATCACTGTAAATCGTGATGCTTCTGCTGGAATGCCACACAATATTGTGGCCGGGTTTGCGGCTATGGGGTATTCTGCTTCTACTATGTTGTTCAAGGGCCTGAGATCCTGTATGAAGCGCCAAGACCCCCCTTTAGCCTTGCGCACTGGGTATACAGCCGTGTTACATGGTGATTCTGAGGGGACCAATATGCCATTATCTATAAGGGCCGTTATGGTTTCATATATGCCCTCATCTGCCTCTTTTGATAGTGGGTATTGTTTCACTCTGGGGAGTATTGCACCTTTTTTCAATTTTATCCTTACTCCCCCTATACTTTTTATGCACCCCACGTCATAGGGGGTAGTAGTCCATAATGATGTGGGTACTTTTGTCATATCCTCCTCAAAGAAGGGAACTGGGGTGGATGTGGGTGCCTCAAGTGCCATTGCAATTTTCTGTGCTACTTGTTTGTACGCCACTCTTAGCCATATTTCCACACTCATCATAAACACCATTTCACCTTCCTCCTTTTCTTCTGAAAACAGCTCCTCATCTGACACCTGGGTGAGTCTACATCCTTCTGCTAGTGCTATTACTGCCCTCCATGCTCTTCCTTCTCTGTCTTGGGCATGTACAGCAATGTAATCAGCTGTTGCTATAATGCTCTCAATGTCCACTGGAACCACCTTTCCTTCTGGTTCATTGACTGGTGTTTCTGGTCTGAACAAATAGGCTGCTGGCCTCCTCCAGATCTTTCCCTCTATCCCTGGCATCCATGCAAATGCCATGTCTGTCCCGTACTGGAAGAGTTCGCCATCTACTGGCTCAGCCCTAATCGCTGTCTGTCCGCAGTATGCTTGCATAATCTGTCGTGCTGTGAGCATGTTAATCCCCGGAGTAGAGCAAATTATGCCGTCCTCCGTAAAGGAGATCGTCATATTCAACCTGTTCATTATGTCTCTCCCCAGTATATTTACTGGCGAGGCACTATAATATAAAAGTGGAACTGACATGTTGTAATCTCCTATAGATAAAGGAATGTTATCAGTAAAAGGAACCAACCCTCTAGCCCCAGAGAATCCTTGGGTGTTCATGGCTTCGCCCGACATCTTAAATTTACCTTCCCTTATGCAAGACCGGGTCGCCCCGGTGTCAACAAGGAATGATAATTTTTTGTCGCCTATCGTTACCTCTATGCGTGGTTCCTCCGCACTATTAGGTGTTACTGACAGGATGGGACACACCAAGGCCGTCTGTGGGCTGTCCTATTGAGGGTACAACGATTGACCATTTCCTGTGTAAGGGTTGTGTCCCAGGACCGTCACCCTACCCAGTTGTGTTTGTTGTGCTTGGGGTTGTTGTGTTATCGCTACCTGTTGTTGTGGCAGTGAATATGTCTGTGGCTGTTGTTGTGTTATTAGTTGTTGCTGTTCATTTCCCTGTTGCAACGTCTGCTGTTGCTGTATGCCCTGCTGTTCCTTTGTGGGCCTTGGTTGTCCCTGTTCGCTCCATGATGGTGTTCCTGGTCTTACTCTACACGTGCGTGACATATGCCCTAATAATCCACAACTCCAACACACCGGTGGTTCCCTACTCTGCCATGGAAAGCTCCCTGTGTTGTCCTGGTATACTGGTTGCCCGGTGGGGTAGGAATTTCTAAGTCCTCCCACCTGCTGTTGTGTGTTATATCCGTATCCTCTCCCTCTCATAATTCCTCCTCTTCCCCTGTTGTAATTATAATACCCAGCTCCTGGCATTGAGTATCCTCCTCCCATGTTGGTCGTGTATGGTTGGAGTGGCGGCACCTGTTGTGTTATAGTCTGTGAGGGTGGTATTTGGGAGGGATCTTGTGCAGCCACTACTTGTGTGGGGCTTTGGGTCATTGTTGTAGGTGTAGTTATTAGTGCCCCTTCCATTGTGTATTTAGTAAGTTTTTTCTGTACTAGTTTAGCCTCTTCCGTTTTCCTGTCCTCTTCCTTTTGTTTCATTTTTCCTTGCCATGTCCTGCAATGATGCACTATTGTCAGTTGTATTTCTGGCCATGCTTTTGCTTCCATTCCCACTACTTTCTTCAGTTGTTTCTGAACTCCTTCTGGGAGCCCTTGTACTAGTATATGATAAAATATTGCTGGTGTTTTGTCCCATTGTTCTCTAGTTTCCATGGGCCACTTCTCTTGGATTTCCTGGATATAATCAACAGGATCTTCGTTCTCACGCATCTTGCGTGAAGTAATTGCTCCTATGTCTGATGTGTCTGGGTACTGCACCCTCAGTGCCTGCCATAGTGCATGTCTGCAGTTTGCGAATGGTGCCCCATCGTGCGATGTGTTTACTATTGTTACCCCAGGGAATCCCGCTCTCTTCCAAATGTCATCCGCTGCATCCCCTAATATCGATATTAGAAGGCCCTTTACATCTCCCACTGCCAGTTTCTGTCCTGCGGTGTGTTTTTCCATTTCATATATCCATTTACCCGCACCTCCACTTAATGATGGGAGCCTGCACTTTATATTTTCTTTGTCTGTATGCTTCCAAGGGACGTACTATGGTCTAACCCCTCCCCTCTCCAGAAGTGGCATTAAGTTGTGTCTCGTTTTACCCTTTGGGTTCCATAAAATCGAGTCCTCACACCCCTCCTCTTCTTCCCTCTCTCCTACATCGTCAATTTCGTCTGTATTTCCCCTGCTCGTAACTCTTTCTTCTCCATCTTTTCCCCTTCTTCCATCATTTCCTGTATTTAACGTGGGCATGTGTATTCGTCCTTCCTGCCTGCCTCTAGGGAGGTCTCTAAGCCGACCTACATAGGGTGTCAGTTCGTCTGTGAAGGGCGCAAGTTTGATTGTACGTAATGAGCGTGAGGTGGTTGAGCATGTAGGGTGGGATGGGAGAGGGTGTGATGGTGACGGTGTGGCTTCATGTGTCTGTCTTTCCGCTATTCCTTTCTCTTCCTCCTCACTTCTCTCCAGTTCATCCTTTCTCCTACGGATCCATGGTGAGTCTGTGTTGGTCCGGGTGATGTATAGTTTATCTAGGCTTTCCCTTTCACTGTTTCTTCCTTCCTTCTCCATTCCTTCTTCTTCCTCACTACAAAAGTCATTCATAAACGGCACCCCCCACTCTGTCTTTTTTCCCTTGATTGTTACTGTTTTTAAGTCTATTAGGTCCGGTTCTCCCTTTTCTCCTTTACCAACCGCTCCCCTTTGCGCTGATGTTGTTGCTACTTCTGTGTCTCTATATACCTACCCCCTTACTTCATTCTCCCTTCTCCTATCCTCTCTTTCCCCTTCATTTCTCTCCTCCATCTCCCTACCATTTTCCTCCCTTTTCCTTTTTAATTCCTCCATTACTTCACTACTCACCTTTTCCAATATCCTTTCATCCTCTTTCTTCCTTTCCCATCTCACCCTCTCCCTTTCTAATATACTCTCTATCACCTTCCCTTCTTCGTATTTCTTAGTCGTTTCTGATAGTAATCTCTTCTTCCACATTGCCATTTCTCTTTCTTTCTCTTCTTCCCTTTTCCTCTCTCGTAGCACTGCTCTTGATACCCTTTCTGCTGCTGCTTTTACCCTTTCAGCTTCTCTCCTTTGCTCCTCAGTTCGTTCCCTTATTTTTTCCAATTCGTTCTTACCTTCTTTCCTTTCCCTCGCTCTCTCTCTTTCCTCCCTCTCGAGCTGTTTGATCAGTTCATTCTGCTCATCCCTTAACTCTGCTAGTCGTTCCTCCAAAATCTCTTCCTTTTGCCGTAACAGCTCTTCCCCTCTCATTCCACTCTCCCTGGTACTATCCACGTCTGTTTTCCTTACTACCTCCTTCTCTTCTCCTGTTAATGAACCTCGTAATTTTAATAGTATCTGCGCAGCTACCCACTCATCATGTCCTATTTCCACAGTTTGTTCTTCTCCAGTCCTCCCCTCCCCTGCTGGCATCTTCCTATGAGTCACATATGGTGGCGGGCTGTATGCCGGGTTCGAGTACCCCTCAGCCGCCCTTAACTGTCCTCTTTCTATTTCTCCTAATTCACTTAAAGGGTACAACCCCCCTCCCTCTGTTTTCACTACCTTTGCTAGGGGTATATCGTTGCTCGGTTCCTTTTTTATTTAATTTTCTTTTGAGTTATTATTCTTTTCTCCTTCCTCTTGTCCGTTCCCTGTGTTCTTTGGGTCTTCACTCCCCTTTTTCCCATCCTCTCCTTCCTCCTTAATCTCTTTTTCTTCCGGTATTTCCCCCACCGTGAACATTCCATTTGGTCCTGGTCGGGACCCTTGGAACATCCTCCATAAGTTAAACACCTCCACGAGGTTTGTCAACTTCTTCCCTTTGTATGTATTATGCAGATGGTTTAATAGTGAATGTTGGGCATAAGGATCAAAGCTACCATTAGGCGGCCATGGTGTTATCATTTTGTTGTCCGTCCTTTGTGTCCATTCTATGCTATACTTGATCAGTTTCTCCCTATGGGGTGACAGTGTTGTACATATGTGTTGTAGTGGGGTAGTGAGGGTGTTCCCCGACCCTCCCGATCCTGTCCCGTATGACATAGTAGCTCTTCACTTGTTAGCCTTCCCCTATTTGGTAGCTATTATCTTACTAACACTTACAATACACAGCCTTATACCTTTACCTGGCCCCGTAAGTTTGGGGACTTGCGATAGTCCGCTAAGGAAAATTATTAAAATATAGTATTTACATTTGTATATTTTCTTCTTTCTTTCTTCCTTTACACAACACCCTTATGGCCCCCTGCGGCTGCGTACTCCTTGTGACGTTCTTATACAGTTGTCCTATTTTCATTTGCTCCTCCTCCTTCTTCTACACTTGCCGTGGCCGGCGTTCTCCGTGCGCAGCCACGTCCCCCGTTTCGCCTTTCCCCGATCAACTCATTACCGTTTATCTCCGTTTCCACTCCCTTACCACAGTTCTCTTCCCCACCACTCTCAGAAAGAAAAATGCCTTGTGCTCGGGATATCCTATGAAAGGCCCTACTGGTGACGTCACCGATCGCTTCAAACTACTGGTAAGTGCTTCATATATTCTTTAAGTCCAAAATACACTTGCAATCTACCCCCGTTAACCTCACAGCTGTCTTCCTGTCACTCCTGGAACAAGGTAATCAATAATATAATCGGAATGCGCACGCTGCGTCGCCTCGCGTGTCATACGCCCCTCGACAGGAGGGCTTAACCAGCCAATTATCTTCCGTATTGGGCAACTAACTAGCTACCGCCTACAGGGAAACGTCATCTACCTATTGAGTTTCTTGCTCGAACAATAGGGATCCTCATCTACTCATTGATCAGTAAATGCCAACTCGTAGGAAACCACACACACACACCCTTACACGTATTCGCGACCTAGGCCAATCAGTGTCTACGAGCGGCCGCACGTGATGTTTTCGTGCTCCGCCCCCCTCTCTCGCGTAACGTAGCCGACTGCTCTCGCACTCGTTCGGCTACCATTCATTTCATTGTCTACACTAAATTGTCAAACCTTTGCCGCGCATCTGTGCAACACCTTCCACCTCCCGTATTTAATTCCTCCCCCCTCCCTCACAATTTCACATTGCTTGTTGTGCGTGGCATGCTCACCAAGTTCTCTTGATGCGGGGCCGCTCGACTGCGTGCACCCCTCCAAGCGGCTCGCCACCTCCCCTCGTCTGGACCACGTCTGAACACTCGCCAACCACGGGCGGGATACTTCTCAACCGGCTCCCGAAGGCCAATATCCAGATTGCGCTGTCCGGTCTTCTCGCAGTTCCACGATGGTCCTGTAGTCCTCAGAAGGGGGCAACGGCAGAGGGGGCCGCGCCGCCGGGCCTCCTCGCAACGGAAGTACCTGGAAAAAAATAAAAATAAAAAAGCAGATCTTAAACAGATCTCAGCAGTGCCTCCAACTTGTCGGGGGGAAATTCTGCCGGGGTCGGCCGGGCCGTCCGCAGACCTCCGGGCAGGGAGGCCCCAACTCCTCCCGTATATCCCAAAAGAGATAGAGTATGAGACACACGCAAGAAGCAAGGTGACTCTGCTGTTTATTAGACAAAACGGCAGGGATGGGTCAAGGAGCGTACGCGTCCGTCCTGACACACAATTGTGGGGCTCTGTCACAGCTAGCTGGCACCGGCGTTCCCTGTGGCAACGCTGGAGATTGCGGGCACTCGCCGCTTTTCCCTCTTCCAAGATGGCCTCTCATCCTCTGGGTTACGGTGCAGTGTTTTCACGTTCGCGAGTCAGATGTCCTCTGACGTCATCGCGTTCTCTCATGGATTCCGGATATGGTCCAGCAGAGCCGAAGCCCAGAGCGTTGCTACTCTCTACAGACGCTACGTGAGTTCGCAACTAGGGGGTTACTATTCTATACCTCATATCTATACTTACCTTTCTTTTCTACTCTTTCCTACAGCCTTAGCATTCTGCCTAGCCTTCCCGTTCCGCCGCCCACAGATAGTCCCCATCTTCCAGACAACATAGGTACCTACCCAATCAAGATATTGATTCCTCTTGTACCTAGTTCCTTCTCTCAACTCTCGTTCACTTATTTTCAATCAGGACTCCACCGAGGTACAGTGACCAGACCCGGTTAATCCCGCAATTCGTGAGGAGCTGCAGCCAGCGGAGACGCGACCGATCCAGCTTCTCATCCGTTCCAGCAGGGTTTTTTCCCCCAGGAGGGTTTCCCTGGGAGCCCTTGCACACCCCTTCGGTTCCCTATTTAGGGAGGAGGGAGGTGTTAGGGTCCTCAGGGGACTCCCCTATTGCCTCGTAGATTGCTGCACGAGACAGGTTAGTGCAAAATCACTACAGCTAGCGACGCCCAAAAAGAAAAAGAAACAATAATTGAAGAGGAATACTTATATGCACATCATGACAACTTTGCAAGCAGCCTTAGATCAAGTGCAGCAGTTGACGACCGCAGTACAAGGATTGTCCCACGAGGTACAAGCCTTAAAGCATGAAAATGCAATCCTTAAACAGCAAATGCTAAATAAAGCCCCCACTAGTTCAGAAATTCCACCTGGTCCTCTGCCAGGCGGGAAATATGACGGAAACCCGCATTCTTTAAGGGAATTCTTGGATGCTTGTACGGTGCAATTTGCTTTTAAGACGTCATTCTTTCCCCCAGACAGAGATAGAGTGGGATACATGATTACTCATCTCACGGGCCCCCGCTGGCATGGGCCACCCCTATTGTCACTTCCAATAATGCCATATTGGATTCGGTGCCTGCTTTTACGGCAAGTCTAAAAGCTATGTTTTCACGGAGAGAATACAATGTCTCCTCTCAAGAGAAACTCCTAGATTTCAAGCAAGGATCTTTAGGAGTCTTAGAATATGTTACCCGCTTTAAACAAATGGCCCTAGGCACATCCTGGGCCGATGATGCACTTATTACATTATTTAGGAGAGGGGTTAACGAGGAGTTGAAGGATGAATTGGCTCGAGTTCCGAGACCAAACACCTTAGCTGAACTTGTCTCATTGACTATGCAGCTGGACTATCGACTGCAAGAAAGGCACGCAGAGAAGAGGAAAGGGAGAAGCCATCGCTCTGCGCCTGAATTAATATCCTTCTCCAAAACAGCTACTGCAGACGAACCTATGCAGTTGGGCACCACACGGGGTCCTCTGACTCAAGAGGAACGCGCCCGTAGAAGATCCCGAGGACTCTGTATGTATTGTGGTTCTTCTGACCATATCGTGCACGAGTGCCCAGTCGCTCCTCTCAGAAAACCATTTCGTTCGGGAAACGCCAGACCTCAACCGTAAGGGGACCTACGGTCGGGGTAACTGATACCGGTTCCCAATCTCCTACAAAGTTGTCTCCTTCACTGGACATGGTAGTCTTGCGCGTAACTTTTTCTTTGCCAGATGAAAACAGTGTTTCTGTCCCAGCCTTGGTCGACTGTGGAGCAGCTGGTTTGTTCATGGACGATTTTTGGGCAAGGAAACTGAATATTCCCCGTACTCCCAAAGCTATCGCGATACCAGTTGAGGGCGTAGACGGAACCCCACTAATATCGGGACCTATCCGAGAACAGACTCACACTTTGACGATGCTCCTTGGTTCACATAGGGAGGAAGCCGTATTTGATATAATAAAAGCAGCTCACTACCCTGTCATTCTGGGCTTGCCCTGGTTAAAACTACATAACCCATACATAAATTGGGCAGCCGGTTCCATTTTTTTGGGATCAGAATATTGTACCCGACACTGTCTTACTGAAGGGTCAGTGGGATTTTGTGCTCCTTCATCGAACCCTGTGGCCTCTCAAAGGATTGTAGACTTGCTTACTCTTGTTCCTCCTGAGTACGAAGAGTTTCAGGACATTTTCTCCTCTTCCCAATTTTCTGAACTTCCACCTCATCGGAGTGATGATTGTTGCATCCGGCTAGACTCCTCTCAACCACTCCCCTTTGGAAAGATGTACATCCTTTCCGAGAAGGAAAAATTAGTCCTACGGCAGTATTTGGATACCCACCTCAGAAACGGTTTGATTACGGAATCGACTTCCCCTGCAGGCGCATCGTTATTCTTCATAGCTAAGAAGGACACGGATGAATTACGTCCCTGCATTGATTATAGGGGACTTAACAAGATCACGATTCCCGATCGATACCCAATGCCATTGATACCAGACATCCTAGAAGCAGTAAAAGGGGCAACTATTTACACAAAGTTGGACCTCAGAGGGGCATATCACCTCATTAGAATTAAGGAAGGGGATGAGTGGAATACCGCATTTCGTACCCCTTTTGGACATTTCGAATACCGAGTAATGCCCTTCGGACTCGCAAATGCCCCGGCAGTGTTTCAAAGGTTCATTGATCATATATTCTCAGACCTCCTTCTTCATACGGTAGTGGTGTACCTTGACGACATATTGGTATTTTCCAGGAATCCAAAAGAACATCACCGACACGTATGCCAGGTATTACACCGATTACGGAGTAACCACCTCTATTGCAAGCCTGAAAAGTGTATATTCCATCAGACTACAGTCACTTACCTGGGGTTCGTTTTGTCCCCTACTGGAATATCCATGGATCCTCGTAAGGTGACCGCTATTCTGGAATGGTCCTCCCCTAGTTCTGTCAAGGAACTACAGAGATTTCTGGGGTTTTCGAATTTCTATAGGAAATTTATAGCTGGATTCTCATCAATCGTTCTGCCCCTTACAAGACTACTCAAGAAAGGAAAGCCCTTTTGTTGGACAGAGGACGCCCAGTCAGCCTTTGATACTTTAAAGACACTCTTTACTTCTGCTCCTCTCTTACGAATCCCGGATCAAAACTTACCGTTTATAGTAGAAACTGATGCCTCCCATTTTGCATTGGGTGCGGTGCTTAAACAAGCTTTTACTCAAGGACCAGAACACCCTGTGGCTTTTCTGTCCAAGACTTTTTCTCCCTCTGAGATCAATTACACGGTGTTAGAGAAAGAGTTGCTGGCTATAAAACGGGCCTTCCAGGAATGGAGACATCTCCTGTTGGGTTCCCAACATCCCATTGAGGTCCGCACCGACCATCAGAATCTCAAGAGTTTACAGTACGCAGAGACACGTAACAGCCGGCAAGCAAGATGGGCCCATTTTTTCTCTCCCTACAATATCACTTTCACTATTATTCCTGGTAAAATCAATCTTCAAGCTGATGCTCTATCACGTAGAGACCCTGATTGCAAATCTGGTTTTCAGACCGAGAGATTGTTTCCTCATGCTACGTTCATATCTATGGTTCAGGACTTTCTCCACTCTGTAGCAGCCCAAACTCTAGTCTTAATGGACTCCATTAGAGGTCAGGCAGACAAATGGGGACTAAGTCTCGAAGACGGATGTTTCTACCGGGGTCATCTGGTGTACATTCCCTCACTCCAGCTCCGAACGGAAGTCATGCACATGTGCCACGATTCTATGGTGGCTGGACATCGTGGAATAGCCAGTACCCAAGAACTCATACTGAGACATTTTTGGTGGGAAACCTTAAGAAGGGACGTGACTGATTACGTCTCTTCCTGTGTAGTCTGTTTGCAAGTCAAGGTTCCTCGCAGTAAACCATTGGGAAAGCTGGCTCTAGTCCAAATACCTACTCGTCCTTGGCAATTGATTTCCACAGATTTTATAGTTGACTTACCTGTGTCTAAAGATCATACAACCATTATGGTGACAGTGGATTATTTCACCAAATTGGCTCATTTCCAATCCCTACCCTCAGTACCGACAGCACCACAGATGGCAAGACAGTTCATAGACTCCATCTTTTCCCGGCATGGTCTTCCTGACAGCATAGTGTCAGATCGAGGTTCCCAATATATTTCACGATATTGGCAACAAGTCTGCTCTGCTTTAGGCATAAAGAGAGCCTTGAGTTCGGGATACCATCCTCAAACTAATGGGCAGACTGAACGTTTAAATCAGACTCTGGAGACGTATCTGCGCTGTTTTGTATCAGCGGCACAGGACAATTGGAAGGATTTGTTACCCTTGGCAGAGTTTGCCTACAATAATGCTCCTCATGCGTCTATCAAAACCAGTCCCTTTCATTGTACCTATGGGTACGATCCTTCTTGCTATTCATCGTCTCTTCTCAGAGCTTCGGCCTTTCCAGATGTGGACGCCCTAATGGGCGATATTCAACAGGGACATCTTTTGGCCAGAACCGCATTACTAGATGCTCAAGAGCATTCTAAACGTTATGCTGACTTGCATCGTTCATCGGCTCCTGTGATTGTTCCGGGGAATTTGGTCTGGCTCTCAGCAAAGTTTCTGCCCAGACATCTGGTTCCCTCTAAATTGTCTCCGAAATATTTTGGACCTTTTTCAGTATTAAGAGCAAAAGGTCCTTTGGCTTTCGAGTTACAGCTTCCACCTTCTTGGTCCAGGATTTACCCAGTTTTTCATGTTTCGCAACTCAAACTTCACAGATCGGATCGTTTTGGCCGATCTATAAGGTCCGACCCGCCTCCAGTAGCTACTACGGAAGGTCCGGAGTTCGAAGTCTCGGGCATTTGTGATTCCCGTTATCATCGCGGTCGACTGCAATATTTGATCCACTGGAAGGGTTACTCGGTGGCCGACCGTACGTGGGAACCAGCTTCATCAGTTCACGCCCCCTTACTGGTTCGCCGTTTTCACAGGTATCATCCGGGCAAACCAGGAGGTGTTGCCCTCGGAAGGAGGCATACTGTCACAGCTAGCTGGCACCGGCGTTCCCTGTGGCAACGCTGGAGATTGCGGGCACTCGCAGCTTTTCCCTCTTCCAAGATGGCCTCTCATCCTCTGGGTTACGGTGCAGTGTTTTCACGTTCGCGAGTCAGATGTCCTCTGACGTCATCGCGTTCTCTCATGGATTCCGGATATGGTCCAGCAGAGCCGAAGCCCAGAGCGTCGCTACTCTCTACAGACGCTATGTGAGTTCGCAACTAGGGGGTTACTATTCTATACCTCATATCTATACTTACCTTTCTTTTCTACTCTTTCCTACAGCCTTAGCATTCTGCCTAGCCTTCCCGTTCCGCCGCCCACAGATAGTCCCCATCTTCCAGACAACATAGGTACCTACCCAATCAAGATATTGATTCCTCTTGTACCTAGTTCCTTCTCTCAACTCTCGTTCACTTATTTTCAATCAGGACTCCACCGAGGTACAGTGACCAGACCCGGTTAATCCCGCAATTCGTGAGGAGCTGCAGCCAGCGGAGACGCGACCGATCCAGCTTCTCATCCGTTCCAGCAGGGTTTTTTCCCCCAGGAGGGTTTCCCTGGGAGCCCTTGCACACCCCTTCGGTTCCCTATTTAGGGAGGAGGGAGGTGTTAGGGTCCTCAGGGGACTCCCCTATTGCCTCGTAGATTGCTGCACGAGACAGGTTAGTGCAAAATCACTACAGGCTCGCAGGCCCTTTTTACCTTAGTATGACGCGCTACTGAATGACATGCACACAGCTGCAGCCAAATCTTATTTTTAGCTACCTTGAAAATGACAATTGCACTGTCTAAACATCTCCCCACATCATCAGCACTGCATTGGTAAATATAAAACACACCACCCGTCTGCTTTCAGATATTTTTGTGTATCATAAAAGTTGCATTTAAACACGATCTCACTCTTTACAGAAATAAATGAAATAGCACAGTAACAGCATTATTTGTGATACACTGAAAAGAGAGTGGCGGAGACAAGAATTCAATTTGCAACATTAAACACGTGGGTAAAGCACAGGAATCTCCTTTCGTACACTGACTGAATATTTTCATACACACTCAGCCCCCACACCTCAGCGAGATAATTACCAGGCTTATTCAGTATGTAACTTCTTTGGCTGGTCGCCTTCTGGAAGGGTTCACCCAGCAAGGACAAGCAACTGCTGTCACTCAAACTGGGACTTGTTGACTGGAAATCCCTGTCTCTGCACCCAAGTTGAATCTGCTTTAGGAATCAGGCACCCCCAGCTATCAACCCAGTCCTTCTTCGAGCTGTGTCAAGATGTCTCTCTCTAGCTCCTTCCTCGAGATTCAACAAAAAAACTCTGGTTACCTCCTACCAAAGGATCCTAACCAATAAAATTCTATCATGCCCTAATCACCCTCTGCACATAATGGCTTGGCTTATACAGTTGCAACTGTAACCAAACTGATTTCCTGCTTATTTGAGGTCTTTGCTTCCTGCAGTTACTGTGGACAGAAAAGCAGAGCAAAAGGAAGAAAAAAAACAAAAACTGAATGTGCATTTAAATAATGACTTTCAGAGCCTGTCATTTTCCATCCATGTTGCACTGAAGAACACATTATTATTAGTGGGTTATGATCAGGTTAGTTGTTAATGATGTTAGTTTATTAATTTCCAAATGTGTCTCTTGCAACATAGGCATTTCAGGTGAAAAATAGTGCGCATTTTGAATGTACACATGTGTGCTTTTAACTGTGAAAAAAAATTATTTGCATTTTATATGTAAAAATCGTTTTTGACTGAATAACCTGCCCTCACTTATATGTCCATGTTACACTGGCAACACATAGGTTGAAACAATTGCATCATAGCAATGCACCAAACTCATGCAGTGGCGCTGCACTTCAAAAAGAACATGCTATACATTGATCCTGTGCAGTGGTGCTGTACTCTGTGCTCCCGAAACACGCTAAACAATCCTACATATACCCTCCTTTTTTTGAAAATTTGGCTAATCCGAGCCACAATTGGAAAAAATCCAACTTGCTCCTTTTCTTCTTTCAAAATGTAACAATCCAATACAATGAACATTCTTGTTGTGAAGATGAAAATTGAAAGTCACTGTTCAATCAATATAATATTAAAATTCATCTGAATTCATCAATTCTTATAAAATGTTCTACTTTTGCCTTCCCAATGGAAGTGTCCAGTCCAGTGTTTAAATGTTATACTTGAAGTCAATTGAAAATAATAAAATAAAACAACTAACTAAAACAAATAATTAACATAACAGATTAAAACAATTAATTAAAATAATAAATATGTGGAACTCCATATGTCAGGACACTTGTCTGCCTCTTTTGGTTCATTCGGGTACTCTTTCATCTTGGTACTCTTGGATCCTTCTCTATAGAAGTCATCTTTTCTTTGGCATTCCGGCTATTTTGTCTTCACCTCCACCCGGAGGCAGGCATCTTTTGGTCTTCAACCAGGGGACTCCAGGACTCCATCGTCTCCCTTGACCTCCGGTACAAATATGTTAATATTCTAAATCAAATAGAAAAGAAACAGATTAAGTATATA
Organism: Ambystoma mexicanum; assembly: GCF_040938575.1. NCBI lineage: Eukaryota > Metazoa > Chordata > Amphibia > Caudata > Ambystomatidae > Ambystoma > Ambystoma mexicanum. The sequence goes on along the minus strand of NC_090936.1, from coordinate 133,265,603 downwards.
GCACAATACTAACTTCACCCTTTTGCCAAAAATAAAACATTTTTTTTTCTGAAATTAAATACAGGTTAAAAAGAAAATAAGCATACATGAAACAACATTTTAAATTCAATGCATTTTCATTCTGCACACCGACCATGAGCTTCCATTATATATTTTTATTTTTTATTTTTTATATTATTTATTTATTTTTTATATTTTATATATATTTACATATATTACAGTGTTTATGTGCCAATTATAATAATCAACTTTTTAACTTCTCTGTCACTGCCTCCTGACTGTACCCATTGATTTTATCTTTTTGTGTTCAAAGGACTTTCTGTTGTATTGTGTGCATCAGTGGGCAGTAGCCCCAGGGCTTTCTGTTTCTACATGCTCAAGCCGCCTGATCTCTTGTCTGGGATGGCATGGCGTGATCTGATTTACATGGACAAACTGCTCTATCGCTGTTTCACCTTCATTCTTCAAAATTTTATACACTATAGGAGAGATCTTATCTATAATTCGAAATGGCCCCTGCCAGGCTGCTAGAAATTTAGAATTTTTCTGTTTACTTTTCCCAAAATGAAACTTGTACACCTGATCCCCTACACTGTATTCTCTCACTGATGTTCTTTTATCATAGTATGTCTTAGCACTGTCAGCAGCCCTTTCCAGATTTCTCTGCACAAAAGCAAAAGCATGCTGCAAATGCTTCCTCAGTTCATCAATGTACTCATGAACTGTGGATGCACTCACAAGTGTCTGCTCATGTGTTCTGTATAGTAGGTGTTTTGGTAACACCATTTTCCTACCTGTCAAGACCTCATGGGGGCTAACACCTGTTGCTTTGGCAGGAGTTGATCTTTTTGCCATCAAAACCAACGGTAAACGTAAATCCCAGCTGGAACCTGCTTCTGCCATGAATTTCTTTAAAATATCCACAACAGACCTATTGCTCCGTTCAACTCCACCTGAAGAGGCTGCCCGATATGCGATATGTAGTTTCCTTTTCACACCCAGTATTTGCCATACCTTGCTCATTAGAGTATTTGTGAAATTACTTCCTCTGTCTGACTCAATTCTTTGTGGCAACCCAAACCTTGAGAACACATGGTTCACCAGCAATGTGGCTGCTGTTTGCGCACTACAATCTGGTGCAGGAATACATTCAATCCACTTCGACATCAAACATATCACACTTAAAATGTAACGGTGTCCTCTGCTCGACCTTTTTAAAGGGCCTACATAGTCTATTTGCAAATCTGACCATGGGAGAGTTCGGCCTCTTTTCATCAATGGGGCTCTATGTATTGGTGAAGCAGGTTCAAATTGGGCGCATACTAGACACCCTCTAGTATATAATTCCACATCTTGGGACATATGTGGCCAGTAAGCATAATCTTTCAGTATTTCCAATGTTTTTTGTGAACCTCTGTGGCCTGCACTTATTGCATCATGTGCATGTTGTAGCATTGGCCCTCTGAATGAAAGGGGTACCACCCACTGTATCTGTCCTGTTATGGACTCTCTAATCATGATTCCATCTTGTAATCTAATTCGTTTTTTATTCTTTAATAGTACCCTCAACACTTCTTTTCCCATACAATCATTTTCTGTTAAAGGGTTTTGTTCAGGATCTTTCAGATGATTATAATAGATTCCCAAAATTCGATCATTCTTTTGTGCCTCAATCAAATCTTGGTCTGGCGTGTCATGGCCACATTGCACCACTGGTTGATCTACCTCCTTTGGTGCTTTAGAACGTGTTACTGCATCAATTTGTATTTCACCCAGTAAATCATCAATAGGTAGCAATTCTCCCATCACAGCCCCAATTTTAGCCAGGTGGTCTGCCTGATCATTTCCCTCCTTATCCTCTCCTGGTGTTTTTAAATGTCCACGAATTGTTCTCCAGTATATTGTCAAATAATTTTCTGACACCAATTTGTCTATGGCTTGTATCATTTTTCCATGTTTAAGTGGCTTTTTGTTGTATGTAGCCATGCCTCTCGCTTTCCAGCCAGGTAAATACTCCACAAAGCTATTTCGTGCATAGTCAGAATCAGTCACCAGGACAATTTCACTGAATTTATTATCAACTGCAGTAGCAATTGCTTTATAAATGGCCGCCAATTCCGCCACTTGACTGCTTCTAGCTCCAATCCTCATCCCTACACTGGGGACGCCTTCACATTTCAACCAGACATTCCCAATTCCTGACACTAATTGTTTATTACTGTCATTTTCAATGTGAAAAGCACAACCATCCACATATACAGTTGGCAGATCCTTGCATGTTTTTTCATCAAAAGCTTTGTGTGGTGATTGTTCAAATTCCTGCAAACTAGGTTCCACTTCCATTTCGTTTGATACTTGTTCAGCTGCACAGTCATGTAAGTCAGCTAACCCTTGATCAATTGGGCTCTTTTTATTTTGTCCATATCTCACTTCTACAGGAAAACCTTGTAATGCCAGCGTCCATGAAGTGATTCTGGACTGCGCTAGATTACCTGACCTAATTCTTTTACTCTCTAAAAACTGCGAAGGTTGATGATCTGTTTCAATAATCACCTTTTCTCCCTGAACAATGGGGCGGAAATGTTGTAGCGCCCACACAGTGGTTAATAGGGCCTTTTCACATTCATTGAATTTCATTTCAACTTGGGAAAATGCTTTACTTGCATATGCAATAGTTTTGTGATTCACATCATGTTTTTGTGATAACACTGCTGACATACAATGTTCAGAGAACCCTATTTCTACAAAGAAATCCCTACCCTTTATGGGATATGCTAAACATGGTGCCTTTACAAGACATTCCTTCAATTTAGCTACTGCCTCAGATTGCTCTTTTTCCCATATCCAGGGTGTATTCAGTTTAAGCAGTTTAGTCAATGGTGGAGTAATTTCAGCATCATTTTCAATGAACTTTCTGTTAAGGTCTGTCATCCCTAATAAACTTTTTACCTCTTTCACATTTGTAGGGTCCTTTAGTTTTTGTATGGCCTCTATTTTCTTCTTTTGTGGATTTAGCCCATGTTCAGTCACTTCATGGCCTAGAAAGTTCACTTTTTTCTTGCACCATTGTGCTTTTTGTAAGGACACTTTGGCGCCTGCTTTCTGCAATTGGCCAAGCACATGTCTTATTTCATCAAAATGGCTTTTCAGGCTTTCATTTTTTATCAGGACATCATCCACATAAACTATGGTTCCTCTTTCCGCTGCATCTGGCATGGCCTTTCTCAAAAATATGCCAAATTCACTCCTACTATTGATGTACCCGAACGGAGCTCTAAGCCAGGCGTATTGAGTCCTGTCAAATGTAAAGGAAAATAAATTCTGTATCTCCTCTGCCAATGGCACGCACCAATATCCAGAGGTGAGATCTAATGTGGTAAACATTTTTGAACCATGTACCTGAGCTAAGCCCTGATCAATGAATGGTAGTGGCCATCTGGATACTGGCACTCTTTTATTTAACTCCCTCAAGTCTGCACATAGCCACCATTGACCATTTGGCTTTAACACACCTAAAATAGGTGTATTGGATGTGCTATGAATGGGCCTGATGATTCCCCGAGCTTCCAAATTCTTTATAATCTCTGCTAATGATTCTAAACATGCCAGCGGTAGTCTATACTGGCGTACAAATACTGGACTTCTGCTACACCCTTCTGGTAGTGTGGCCACATGTAAATCAGTTCAACCACAATCATAAGCATCTTTTGCAAATACATCCTTAAACTCCATAAATATCTCCCTCAGATTGTTTCTATCCTTATCGCTGTCACACGCATCCGCTAAGGAGATCTGCTCTTCTACCATTTTGGAAAATTCTGGAAAATCTTCTGGTAAGGGAATCTCTGCGCTTTCCTCTAACTGTCTGGCTGTGTCTTTTTGTAAAACTGCCACTTTTAAATATTTTGGCATATCAGCTTCCACTTCAATGGGCTGATTTTCTGTTTCATTTTCATTTAAATTAAATATTATGCAATCCTCTTGATGGCAGCACACTGTCTCATTTGAATCATAAGGATACACAGAATGAATTTTAAATATTCCTTTGGGCTGAGAGTGCAGGTGTTCTGGCAACTCACCCTTGGCATCTACATACTTTTCAGGGATATTTCCAATCACCATGTTATTTAAATCTGCCGTATAATGTGATTTTTGTATGGCCGTTCCTAATGGGGAGTTTTCCTCTAAATGAATATCCTGACAACCTTTATTATTTACCATAATTTTTACAGATCCTTCACCAATATCTACCAATGGAATGTATTCATAATCCAGGCCTTGCTGTTTTATGGATTCATTCAGACATACAAATGCATCAGAGTCTTTCATCTGCTGTCCATTTTTGCATTTCAGTGTTATTGCAAACTGTTTTGTAAATGCAGGAATAATAGTTTCTTTCCTCATTTGTAATTCGATTGCATAAGGAACCAGTTGTGCACAATGATAAGCCCTTCTTTTGTCTTCAAATTCAGGTGCCGGGCCACCTAGGCGTGACCATATTTTTTGATTAAGGAAATCTAACACCATACACATTCTGTGCATGATGTCATTGCCCATGTAAAAGTAATTTTGTGCTCCACTCACTATCCATACATTATGGTAAATTGTTTTCTGCCCAATGCTAATTTTTTAGCATGCATCTGCCTGCAATTCGGTTTTCAAAGTCTGGACTGTCCAACCCAGAAACGTATTGGTTTTTAATCCTAATTTTCGGGATTTCCTCCCTCTCCATTATTTTTTGCAACAATTTCTCATTAATGAAGCTCCTCTCCTGTTCAAGCGCTAAAGTGGCTTTTATTGTTTTAAAACAGTCATTTATACCAACATGAACCCATGGTTGCTCATCTTCCATGTGTATTTCATCAAGAGTTGTAATGTGTTTTTCTGAATCTGTTTTAGGAGCAATATTCTGTTTGATTGTTTTCTCTTTTAAATAAAAACGTAATGTGTGCTCATCTATGGCAGTCTGCCAATTTTTCCTTGGGTCCACGTATATTTGTACAGGTAGTCCTTCATTGTCGCTCTGCATTTTGTCTTGACACATTAATATAACAGTGACACTAGGTATGCAACTATTCTGGAGATGTACCTCCACAGCATCATTTGTTTTGGCAACAGTGTGACATTCATTTATGTTGCTGATTTGTGATTTTAGTTTCTTAGGTATCAATGATTTTTTGGTTAAGGACCACAGCACTCCATTCACCCCATCTATGAGAGGAGACAATCTTTTCAGGCAATCTGTCCCCATCAGAAATGGAATTTCACAAATAGATGTGATCAATACCTCTTGTTTCATTCTGTGCTTTCCTATTTTTATGTCAACCTCAGTTACACCTATGATGGGCACCTCCTCCCCATTACAGTTATGCACTGGACCTTGATTTTCCTTCACTGTGATCTGACTCTGTGGGGGTCTCCCTTCATTGATACTCTTTACCAGCTCCTTGGACATAATTGTGGCCTGTGCGCCAGTGTCAATCATAGCAAATGTGTGGCATTTTTCTTCTACAGTGATGGGTGCATAATATCTGTCCTCAACTTCCTCTAATACACATAAGAAGTGTGAATTCTTACTGATTTCAGGGCTCACCTTTCTCAGGCCTTTTTCACTTTTGGCTAAGCACATTGGTAAATGGAAAGACATTTCCCCTCCTTTTTACCCATTTCTGCACGAGAGCCTTTATTCATTTCTCCATGATCAGAGGTTTTTTGGAGTGTGGCCACTGTTCGCCCATCCATCTGGGTAACATCAGAGACCACATTACAACCTTCCAACTGAACATGTGTAACAACATCATTCAGCAATTTGTCATTGTTTAATTCTGTGCATTTGTGATCATTTAGTGTGATACCAGCCCTTTCAGCCTCTTCAAAAATATGTGGCTCAAAGAATTCTTCAGGTGATTGACCCGTACCCTCCTTTTGAGTATTTCCTTTTTCTACCTGTGTTTGGTCATTGTTTTGCTTGCCCAGGGAAGGAGCTATAGCATCCCCACTTACTCCCTGTTCACTGGTATTCCTCATGCATGAGTCATTTTTCTTAAATCTGTCTATTTGTTCTTTTGGAATTCCCGGTGTTTCTTTTTTATTTGCACACATCTTCAATGTTTGATTTAGTTCTAGGTTAAACCGTACCTCTTTTTTAGAAGTATTTGCATTTTCTGTTACATGTTCATTTATTGGTGCTTTCACTTTTAAATCATTAGGCATCTCAGAGTCATTATGCAAAATTACATCAGGGCAATCTGTCTTTGGCACTGCAGGTGTCATAAGTACTTAGTCACTTGTCAGAAGCCCCCCGGTCATTGCTAGGGCCATCAGCCCCCTCTTTAGATGGTTGTTTTTGTGCTGTATAGAGCTTTCCTATTTGCTCAGCTAACATTTTCACTTGGGCCTCAAGGCACTGGAACCTTTCCATCTCTCTAGAATCCTCTTTCTGTGGCCTAGGTCGATATTGGTTGTTTTCCCCCTGATTGGATCTATTCGGATACCTCTCAGGAGATTGATGTCTGTTGGGATGGTTTCTGAACTCTTGATTCATTTGTGGAGGGGAGCGGGGTGCACCCATCCTTTGATTATAGTCCCCTGGTGGGGAATCATTGTACTGACGTGGATTGTAGTTCATGTTTTGCCTCATGTCCTGTCTCTCAGATTGTGGGTACTGGCCCCTATGTTGATTTCCATTATCAGTAAATCGATCCACATATCGGGGTCTATCCTGATTACCATATATCATGGTGTTGGGATCAAATCTGCTCTGTGTCCCCAATGTCTGGTAGGGACCATCATTTCTTTGATCTTGATTTTGTCTCTTGTTATTGTTCATACCTGACATATCAGGCTGATATCCTACCCGGGGTCTGTCCCCTAAATACCTAGGGCTGATGTAGCTCTCCCTATTACTAGGATCATGTGATTGGAACATTGGTACAGGAAAGGGCGATCTTTGTTGATTACCCCTTTGTTCAGGTGTCACATTATTTTTACCTGGGCTTTGAGCAGACTCAAGGGACATTTTGGCTGACCTGATTTCCATTACTGTGGCTGAGGGTTCTTTAGATTTAGGTCTAGTATCTTTCATTTTATCACTTTCTCTACCCTGACAATAGAGTACCTCATATAGTGTTGTGCTTTGATGTACAATCCATTCAAGGGACTTGTCACGGTCAAATTCACGGACCAATTGGGATATGATGGGTTTCTGTAGCCCATAGAAGTATGCAGTTTTAAACTCATTGGAATTTGGGTCAAAAGATACATCAAAGCGAGAAAATGCTCTTTTTAAGTCTTGTAAAAATTGGCGAGGGGATGTATTAGGCCCAGCAGTGCTTGTGTAAGCGACTTTCTTTGCCTCCTGCAATGACTGAAAAGGGGAAAAATAACGCCTAATTTCTTTTTCAAACTCCACCCATGTCATATTCTGCTGTTCATTTAATCCCCTTATGATGCTGGCCGTCGGGGCATCTAAAGTTAAATGAAAATATTGTCTGTACTGTTCCTTAGGTATCTGGAGTGCTTTAAAAATGTCATGAACCACTTCTAAGTGATCCTCAATGCCGCATTCACCTCCCTTTTTATATGGTTTGATCAGGGCTTTAATGATTTCATTATTTTTATGGGGCTACTTGTTGCAATGCATGGAATTGCACTACTTTGTGATTCAATCCTGGTTTCAGGTGTATGGGATTGGTGGCTGCCCCCAATGGGAGTATCAAATCCCCCAAGGGCGCTGCAACCAAGTTCAGTCACCGGCCCAGTCACTGGAGCACTAGCTCTTTGGGCAGAACTAGAATTCACCTCTACTCCATTGAATGTGGTACCCTGCCGCCTCTCCTGGGACCTGGGAATGCACATTTTTTTAAAAAAATTTTTTTTTTTTTTTTGGTAGTAAAAAAAAACAAGTTTAATTTACACCTTTACAAAGAGAGATTCTTTTCGTTGTCATTCCTCTAATTAAAACATTCCAAACATCTACATTTCATTGCTTGATTGCTAATACTTCTAAAAACATATTTCATCATACAGAATACCAAAATACTAAAAAGACAATTTTATACATACATTTTGCTAAAATAAGCCAAATTATTCATCTCAACATCATTTCATGAAATCACCCTTACAAGAATATGAATTAGCAAGAAACCTTTCATCGGCCTCATAATAAACTTGACCTTATTTTTGTGCCCCAATAGTGGTTTACGGATGGTATTAAACACCCACTATACAAGAGGGACCTTTTGCTGGAAGCATGAACCATTTCGACATTCCAAATCATTCTCAATCACATTTACGAGTCTTACTGTTGCCAATATTATTGCGGTAGACTGGCTTCACATGCAACGTAACCAGGTAAAATTCCGTTCAAGCAGTGAGTTGGTCCCCAGAAATTTACCCAAACAAAGGAGCCTTTTTTGCTCGAAATAATCACAATACATAAACAGATGCTCAAGTGTTTCTGGCTGTTTCCAGCTGGAACAAAATCTACAGTAGTCCCAACAACACCCTACCTTGAACCCAGACCAGTTCTTAATACGAGATCCCGTGTGGATCAAATTAAGACGAAATCTCATATAGGTCCGTCTGGCATTCCTGTCAGGAAAGCAGAGGATATAGGTCAAACGAGGGACAAGGGCATGTCTAAATTTGGCATATGTGTGAAATGAAGAATAGCCTGCAATTAGGTCAGCATTGCGAGCCCAGACGTTCCTATAATGCCTGGTTTCCGCTTTTCCTGGGGAATTGATAAGCTCCTGATGTGACATGTTCAATGAACTCAGAGTGTTAGACATACGACCTTGAAATTGTACAATGGATGCAGGCTGGTCTGCTTGGAGCATTGCCCTAAAATCTTCATATAGCGAGTTTGGCGGCGGCAAAAGCATTTTGCAATATGTATTAACCAGTCGCCAGGTGTATTTCTCCGCCAAGGGATATAGACCCAGTTCATGAAGCAGGATTGTGTTTGGCAAATAACCAGGCAACCCCAGGACTTTTTTCCAGGCACTACCCTGCAAAATGTTCAAAGTGGGGCCCATGTCCAACAAACAAACATCTAAACTATATAGAATGGTTGGCTCTACTTTCATGGTGTAAAAGTATAGTAAAGGCATAAGAGAATACCTACAGTATTTTATAAAGATTATTTTCATTTGCGTAGCCAAGATATTCATCTTGGCTGACAAAATACCACGCCATTTTGCGATAGACATATTGTTTGAAATATGATAACCCAAATAGGTGATCTCATTCATAAACGTTATAATTTTAAGGTTAATTACATATTTAAACCTTATAGGTTTCTTAGTTGTTGTGAAACTTATGATATGCGATTTAGATGAATTGATAGTCAAATTATTGCACAAACAATATTCATTAAAAATATTTAATTTGTTCTGCAGCCCAAAGGGTACCTTATCAAACAATATGATATCGTCAGCGAACGCCAGCCAATTCAAACGTAGTTTGCCAAGATTAACAGGGAAGACATTTGCTCCCTCCCAGATGTTTTCAATGTCCGGCAGATAGAGATTGAACAGTACCGCAGCCAAGTTGCAGCCCTGTTTCACACCGATTTCTTTCAGGATGTTGTCAGACAGTAGTCCCTCAGGATTGATACGGACCCTGTAAAAAGTCTTCAGGTGTAGGGCTGCAATAATTCCAACTAACTTTGGTGGAATTCCATAAGACAGCATCTTCTGCCAAAGTCGAGTGCGCAAGACACTGTCAAAGGCCGCTGATAAATCTAAAGATGCCATATAGATTGGACCATTAGCTTTGGTACGGGAAGCTGACAGTAAGTGTCCGAGAATTTGTGCATTAAGCTGAGTTCCCATAGCTTTCCGAAAGCCTACCTGTGTTTGGAGAGAATACCTGCGGAAGTTATATATTTCTCCAGTTCCCACAATACCAGTCGAGCAAATATTTTAGCCGCCGTATCTATAAGGGCAATTGGCCTAAAGTTGGCCAGATCGTTCAAGGCTCCCTTTTTATGAATAGGGATCACAATTGCGGAGAGCCACGAATCTGGAATAACGCTTGAATGGTATATTCTTTGATAACGGGGCAATAGGTATCGAGCCCAAAAATGTGGGTCATCCTTATACACACAGGGAGGCAAGCCATCTGGCCCTGCAGCTTTGGAGTACTTCAATTGAGTGATTGCCCAAATAACATCACTAAGAGTCCAGGGACACGCAGACAGCATCTTCAAAAGCAGATTCTCCGACTCCGAACCTCTGTGGGCAGCTGGTATTGCGTATCTTTCTGTGAAAAATTGTTGCCATACTGATCCAGATATAATCGCAGTCATACGCTCGTCCACCTTTCCCAAAGGATTTCTCAATGCAACCCATGCTTCTCTAATGTTTCTTTTGCAAAGTTGTTCCAACATCTGTTGGTTTTGGAGGGTGTGAGCTGCGTGACGCAACAATTTCATTTTGGACTTAAAGCGTGCTACGATTAATTCTTTTTTAATAATATATGCTAAGGTGTTTAAATTACCAGCTCTTGCCAACCGCAGCTCTCGATTTTTGAGAGTTTTCAGCAACGCAACCTCCGCACTATATTTATGTGCACCTTTCGGTGTTTGTGCACCAATACAGGCCCTAGACAAGCAGTCCAGGTGCTTTTGAATCATCCTAGCATTCAATTCATTAATTGTATCCTCGTTAACCTCGAACGAACTAATCTCATTAAAAACCATCAGGTCTCTATTTATTAAGAACACCATTTGTCGGCAGGTACTTGGATGCCATCTCACAGTTATCATGTTCCTGTCAATTTCAATCAAGGTCGTTACCACCATAACATCATACGGTTCAACCCGCACATGAAGGTTCGAAAGGAGCATGCAGTGATCGCTCAGTCCCACATCCCAAATCACAATGGGATCAAGCAGACCAGCGCATGCCCCCGATGCTAACATGTAATCTATAAGGGAGGACTGTTGTCCTCGATGCCAAGAGGCTTTAGTACTGTGGGGAGCTAGTGGAATAGGGTAAATTCCCCATGATTCAAAAAATTCAATCCATATTTTTCCTCTACCAAGATCGTGTTGGAGGTAGAGTTGTGGCGGGTGAATCCGGGGATTAGAGCCTTCTATTTCCAGACATGAGTTCAAATCTCCACCAATTAAAATTTCATGCTTGGGGAAATATACTGAAACCCTCTCCAACATTTGGGTTAGTTCCAGTATGGCAACATCGATTGGTTCAACACTGGGATTCCAATAAATAGACAATAGAACTATGGCATAAGGGTTACATCCAAAAGACTGCAATTCGACCAGTATGCAAGTATCTCGTTTCTCCACTAATCTGGATGTTACTTTCAGGCGGTTTTTAATTAATATCGCAGCTCCGCCAGATGGTCGCCCCGCAAAATGGCGTCGCGCAGGTACGTTGAAGGCAATGTAACCATCAAGTGCGATGTCATACAGTGCCATTGTTTCCTGCAACAGTATGACGTCAGGTCTGAGATGAACCGCCAGACGACCATGCCATGCCATAAGATTTTTCATGCCGCAACAATTCCAAGATGAAACACTAATACCTGGTGGTTATAAATTAGTGGATTCCGGTTTCATAGCAGCTGCCACTTTAATCAGTGGTTCCAGCCATGAGAGGCCACTTAACACCTGTGTTAGTGAGGCCAATCTTTGAGTCAATTCGATAGTTTTCTGTTCATAACCCACCACTATGGGAGGTTTGACCTGCTCCTTGGGTGTCGGAAGAGCAAAGTCAAGAAAAGACCACGCATTCTCCATGTCTGCAAACAGACAGGGAGAGCCTCCCAATATTTCAAAATCATCCGCGAAATCCAAAATTAATTTAGTAATGATTTGAGATTGAACTCTACACAGAGCTCTATGGTTGTTGTGCGGAGCTAACTTGATCCAATCCAGGTCTTTGGGTAGATTCCTTAATAAAGGAATCTGGGAAAAGGTATTCAATAAAAATGACCTGTTGATCCTTGCTGACCCATTAATATCTGGGTTGCTGGTCCATCCTATGACCTGTTTCATATCATTTGGGGTTTCAGACAAAGACTGAGGGACTTGATGGTTTTCTAATGGTGATGTCATCTCTGTTGAATCAACCTCATGTCTGCCATAAACCACCTGAGGCAAGGGGGCAGGTAGAGTGGAAGCCAAAGTTAGATTCACCTCAGGCGCAGCTAAGTGTGCCACAACAGCTTCTAGTTTCAACAAGTTGGGGGGACGGCCTACATCAGCATTCCCATCAACACAGGGGACACTACCCTTTGTCGCTCCACTCAGACCGTCTGGTTCATTTTTCTGTAGGACCAACCCAGTAACCAGTGGGAACATGTTCTTGTTTGGGGGACAAAGACCATTCCCTACTTCTTGGGGTCTGTCGACCAGTTTTTTATTTACAATGGTTGGAAAAAAACTGTGAAGTTGTAGTTGGGCTTTCGTTAGGGGGCTTTTGGGGGGCTGCGCAGATAGCACTTGGACATTACCGCTTTTCAGTGCTTTGATCTGCAAGAGTTTCTTGCTTTCTTCATTTAGATCATGGAGATCCAGTGTTAGGTCAACTGAACTATCACCCAATTTCGCACATACACAATTTGGGGTATCTTTACTAAGCTGAAGCCCCTTTACTGGTGCCACGTTCATAGATGCCTTCTTCTGGTTGCTTTTAGCTAGATTTAGGCGTTTTTGGGCTCGTAAAAAGGCTTTTTTTGCCTTTCGAGAGACAAAATGCTTGTCATCTTGCTCAGCTGTGCCCATAGGCCGGCAGCTTGGCAACAAGGGTACCGGGGGCTCTGCACTTGCTTGTGCGTCAATGATTGCTGTCAAAGCTGAGGGACTATCCGGAGTGGATGATTCACCACTAACTGTCTCGAAACCACCACAGAGCCCTGTAGATATCAGGGATTGAGATTTTGAGACCACATTATAGAGTAAACGTTCCACCTGGAGTAAGCGATCATGATGAAGCTTTGATACCTCTAAGAGATCTATTTCCCCCGAGGCACTGAGATCGTTTACATCACTGCTCACACCTTGCACCACATGCGAGTACAACCCATAAGGTGGCCATACCATTGGGGGTCCAACATCCGTCTGAGTACCCTGTGAGCGTGAAACCAAACTAGATGGAGTCAGGGTATGTGACCCAGCAAATTTCAACATCATTTTTTCAAATTGGGATAGATAGAATGACCTTGAATTCTCTTCTGCAAGTATGGACCCCTCTAGTCTAGCTATTTTTTCTTTCATAAAGGCCAAAGAACCCTGCATCTCCCTTATAGAGCAATGAGTAAGTTCATGGCCTTTATCAAGCAAATTAAGAATGTGCGAGATCACTGGGAAGTTAAAGGGCTCGTGGGCAAGAATGTCTGCAGGCGAGTCCTCAGGAGTCGAAGCAGCCCTACCGATCCCCTTTAAGTTACCCAATCCCACATCCTCATTCACCGTGGAAAAAGCCCCCCGGGTATGGGGCAACTCGGTCTCTTTATTTTGAGCACATCCTTCATGCGGATTTGCAAGAACAAATAAACTAACACCTCCCACACCCGACAAGGAGGGCCCTGGAAGATCCCTTCTAGGACCCAACTGCTCTTTGAAGCTGGAATCATTTAAATGGTGGAAATGCACTTGTTCCCAAAAAGGGAAAGAGCGAGAAGCAGGAGAGGAAGGGCCGAGAGAAAGCCTTACTCGTTTGCCCAATTCATCCATGATTGTGGGAGCAAGCATAGATGTGTCAGAGACATGGGCAAATCCCTCCTGTGAATGGGGTACAATACAATCAATATCATTAACATGAGCCAACGGGCAGTCCATCTCACTATTACAATCATTGGCATCTTGTACTGAGAAGGTCAAAGGGGGGTGATCCTGGACCTGTCCTGCAGTTAAAGGATCAGCACTAACCGCCTGGTCCATCATTGGTGAATCTTCCTGATCTGTAAGAACGGGGGGTGGGTAGGTCAAAGCCCCACCTTCTAACGGGGCTATTTTGTCAACAGCTAAATGAACCAATACATTAGCAACAGGTTTGGATTCCTTCGCTGGACTTGCCAGTTCGACCTCAACTGAGGTTGACATTGATAAGAGTGATTTTTTAGTAGGTGGCAAAAAGGGCAGGGTGGTGTTTACGCTTTTAGACCCTTGATTCTTACCCGGGCCTTTGGAGAGATTGACAGACTTATTGTTGCTTCTCAATGCCCGACACATTTCCATTACCATGTCGCCAACAAGCAAAGGCAGGGTACTTCACTCACAAGTACGATGCTCCTCCCACAAAATATAAACACGTCTGGGAGGGTTCAGGCAAGAGGTCAACAAAATATAACTTCCCACCCAGCTTTCACCAACCCCTTGATGTGCATAACAGCACCACAAATATGGAGCAAACACACCCCAAACAATGGATAAGATCTCATAGACAACTCAGTGTAGATAAAGCACAACAAACTCTAACCACAGCGCGAAACAATACAGAGAGCACGGGGATCCCTTCAAAGCTTCAACATGAATAAATGTGGTGACCTGAGTAAGTCCTTGTGCATTCCATTGTAATACATGCTCACTTCAGGCCATCATTTCTGTGCATAGCCAGCTGTAGCTCTTGATTCCCCGTTCACGAATCCAACCAAGCCACCACAGCCTTGTATCAGTAGTTCACTTTGTGAAAGCCCCAACTGAAACTCCCCAAGCTTGCCCAAAAGCACCGGACTCAAAAGGAAACAGCGAGAATCGTGGTGGCCATGTTGAGAAGGTTTCACACACGCAGAATGCTCAAACAAGCAGTTTGTTCAACAAGATAATCCCCTAGCAGGTTCAAAGGCCTAAGGCCCACAGTCACCTGCTTAGGGGAAACACTAGACACTACCAGTATGCTGGCAAAACTGATTTTTCCCCTTACCAAGTGCACCACATACTTGCAGCCGAGGGTTCAAAGGCACAAGCCCCACAGTCACCCTTAGGTCGTAGATCTAGATGCCCACTGAGGCAAGAAGCTCTCACCACATGTAAGCAATAGAATTGCACCAGGCAATAATTAGGCAACTTGCTGGCTGTTTTGAAACAGCATCGTAGCAGGGCCGAAACGGAGAAAGGGTTCAAAGACCTAAAGCCCGCAGACACCCTTTTCCCAAAATCCTCTGGACCTCACCGTACGAACTACAGAAAAGGTAACAGAGTAGGCTCCCGCCAACACCTTATAACTGAGGACAATCAAGGTAGGCAAAACAGGATTACAGACATCCAGGTACCACTTAAATAGAGCTTGAGACAATGGTGGGTAGAAGTGGCGCACACGTAGCAAGCTTAGCTCGATTTTTCATAACATGCACTCTCTCCATGGGCGCTCACGGAGCAAAATTCTCACAATACGTGGCAGTTTTTTTTTTTTTTTTTTTTAAATGTACTTGACCCATCAGATGGCTAATTTTCATAAGTAAACAGTAAAACTCCATTAGACAGTCAAAGCGGCAGTGGAGAAGCATGACCCAGTGGTAGTTTCCCGCAATAGTGAGCCTTCACAAAGTTTTCTTGCAGTCTCAAGGCGCGCTAAAGTCTTACCGAAATGGTCGGGATACACCTCCACACCACGCAACCACCAAACACAAAACACACTGCTGGCACACCGCGCCGTGCTCCGCGCCTGCGCGGTGTGTATGTAGTCTGTGAGTCCGATTTGATGAACACAGAGAAGGGACTTCGAATGAATGGATGATCCTCCTCAGAACGCAAGGAATCAGCAGGGATACAAAGTAGCGTCCTCTCTCTCAGCCTCGACAAAACACACTGCTGGCACACCACGCCGCGCTCCGCGCCTGCGCAGTGTGTATGTGGTCTGTGAGTCCGATTTGATGAACACAGAGAAGGGACTTCGAATGAATGGATGATCCTCCTCAGAACGCAAGGAATCAGCAGGGATACAAAGTAGCGTCCTCTCTCTCAGCCTCGACAAAACACACTGCTGGCACACCGTGCTGCGCTCCATGCCTGCGCGGTGTGTATGTAGTCTGTGAGTCCGATTTGATGAACACAGAGAAGGGACTTCGAATGAATGGATGATCCTCCTCAGAACGCAAGGAATCAGCAGGGATACAAAGTAGCGTCCTCTCTCTCAGCCTCGACAAAACACACTGCTGGCACACCGCGCCACGCTCCGTGCCTGCGCGGTGTGTATGTAGTCTGTGAGTCCGATTTGATGAACACAGAGAAGGGACTTCGAATGAATGGATGATCCTCCTCAGAACGCAAGGAATCAGCAGGGATACAAAGTAGCGTCCTCTCTCTCAGCCTCGACAAAACACACTGCTGGCACACCGCGCCGCTCTCCGCGCCTGCGCGGTGTGTATGTAGTCTGTGAGTCCGATTTGATGAACGCAGAGAAGGGACTTCGAATGAATGGATGATCCTCCTCAGAACGCAAGGAATCAGCAGGGATACAAAGTAGCATCCTCTCTCTCAGCCTCGACAAAACACACTGCTGGCACACCCCACATTTGCACTTTTTAAGGAGTCTGCATGCTTCATTTTGCAGATAGTTGTTTTCATCACTCATTTTATCTATTACCTCCTGCATGTCGCACATTTGCATTTGGCATTCATTGAATTCTTTGTTTCTCTTGTCTTTTTCTTGAATCATTTTAACCATTTCTTGCTCTGCACCTTGGAGATCACTTTCTTTTTCAAAATTTTCTTTTTGTAAAATCTGCATTTCTGAAACAATCTCATCTTTATCCTGTCTAATGTGGTCCACTAAGGCTTTTAAGTGTACCAATTCTTGCTCACTATCCTCAAATTGTGTCTTGCTTTTGGATAACTGAGCATCAAAGTCTCTGCATTTTAATTGCATGTCTTTTTGGCATACATCCATTTCTGCTCTTAACATTTCCTGATTTTTACTTGCCCCATCTAATTCAGTCTTTAACCTGTTAATTAGCCGGGTATCATTTTCCTGCATTCGCAGGGACCTATTCAAAATAAACCATATTTTGGCGCATAGCCGTATTAAACAGTCTTTCTCTGCACTTTTATCGGCTGCATTCAATAATCTTGTAAGGCAGACCTGAATTATGCTGCCTTCTGCAAAAATATTGTCTAGTTTTTCTTTCTGCACCTCACCCTGAATGTGGTCATGCCATTCTAAGGTACTGTTCGACGACCACGTTCCATGTGCAAACAACTTTGCCTCTAAATATTGCACTAGGTCTGAGAATGTGGTTTCTCTTTGTGACATTCTGAAATTCGTTTTTAGTAACACACTGCTATTATGAAATGGGTTCCCTTTAATGTACAGATGGCAGTGTGAGAAACACTTGCCACGCCCAGTAGGTGCTCTGTGATCACTTTCCCGGCCTGCAACGCACCATAAATATGTTGGGTATTTTGTGTAGATTTGGGGCCTGGCGGTATTTTCTTACCGCCAAAAATAATTTAGCAACAATCACTCCTTGTATTCAGATTGGGTTATGTATAATAATAATACAGTGGATATGCATTATTTCAGTACACAAACATGCGTGGTTGGTATGCGTGGTTGGTATGCGTGGTTGATGGTATTTTGGTGAGCATAATTCCTTTGTTTTATTTGTGGCCCCAATATCCAGAACCCCTTAATTTTGTTTAGATTTTTCGTGTAATCACTATAGAGACCTCAGGCTTGCATTTCAGGAACACCACATTTTCACTTTTAGTGTGCCACCATGGGCAATTTCTCGCTGTCTTATCTATGGCAGCGAGCTATCATGTGGTATTTTTCACTAACTTGTATACGGTAGTGAACTATGTCCCGGGTCTCTATTTTTGCTGACTCATGTACCTTCAGCAAAAAGGCTATAACACACACAGTTATTTATAATTGCTCATACTGAATGACATGCACACAGCTGCAGCCAAATCTTATTTTTAGCTACCTTGAAAATGACAATTGCACTGTCTAAACATCTCCCCACATCATCAGCACTGTATTGGTAAATATAAAACACACCACCTGTCTGCTTTCAGATATTTTTGTGTATTATAAAAGTTGCATTTAAACACGATCTCACTCTTTACAGAAATAAATGAAATAGCACAGTAACAGCATTATTTGTGATACGCTGAAAAGAGAGTGGCGGAGACAAGAATTCAATTTGCAACATTAAACACGTGGGTAAAGCACAGGAATCTCCTTTCCTACACTGACTGAATATTTTCGTACCCACTCAGCCCCCACACCTCAGCGAGATAATTACCAGGCTTATTCAGTATGTAACTTCTTTGGCTGGTCGCCTTCTGGAGGGGTTCACCCAGCAAGGACAAGCATCTGCTGTCTCTCAAACTGGGACCTGTTGACTGGAAATCCCTGTCTCTGCAACCAAGTTGAATCTGCTTTAGGAATCAGGCATCCCCAGCTATCAACCCAGTCCTTCTTCGAGCTGTGTCAAGATGTCTCTCTCTAGCTCCTTCCTCGAGATTCAACAAAAAAACTCTGGTTACCTCCTACCAAAGGATCCTAACCAATAAAATTCTATCATGCCCTAACCACCCTCTGCACACAATGGCTTGGCTTATACAGTTGCAACTGTAACAAAACTGATTTCCTGCTTATTCGAGGTCTTTGCTTCCTGCAGTTACCGTGGACAGAAAAGCAGAGCAAAAGTAAGAAAAAAAAAACTGAATGTGCATTTAAATAATGACTTTCAGAGCCTGTCATTTTCCATCCATGTTGCACTGAAGAACACATTATTATTAGTGGGTTATGATCAGGTTAGTTGTTAATGATGTTATTTTATTAATTTTCAAATGTGTCCCTTGCAACATAGGCATTTCAGGTGAAAAATAGTGCGCATTTTGAATGTACACATGTGTGCTTTTAACTGTGAAAAAAAATGATTTGCATTTTATATGTAAAAATCGTTTTTGACTGAATAACCTGCCCTCACTTATATGTCCATGTTACACTGGCAACACATAGCTTGAAACAATTGCATCATAGCAATGCACCAAACCCATGCAGTGGCGCTGCACTTCAAAAAGAACATGCTATACATTGATCCTGTGCACTGGTGCTGTACTCTCTGCTCCCGAAACACGCTAAACAATCCTACAGGGCAGATAAAACTTTCACATGCAGAGGTAATCCATGTGAGCAGATGGTGCGTGATGCCAGGTCCTTCTCACACTACATGACCATGTCCAGGATGAAATATGGGGGAAATCAATATGTACCAGTATAAAATGGGTAATATACACCCAAAGTCTGACCCTGCACAAGGGTAACCTATTGCTACTGTCTGTGGTAGACAGAATATTGTGCAAGAAAAAGAGAGAGGTGAAAAATTATTCAAATTATCAAACAAAATGATCCAGGTAACTATCTCCCATTCGTTCCCAAGGCATACTCCTGAAAGAATTGACCCAATAGCATGGACATAAAATCACAATACTAATTTTATTGGTCAAGAGTCACAGGAGTATAGCACTCGCTTTGACCTCCGTGCAGAGCCTGCGGACGCAGTTTCGAATCCTGGCAGGGCCAAACTCAGCCTTTCATCCTTCCGAGGTCGATAAATGAGCACCACACACCGTGAATAATAATAAGCAGCGCTCAGATACCTGAGGGTTCGTAGCTATATAACTGCGTTATTATTTTTTTTTTATTACAATATCATATTAAATTCAGTAATAGTACACATCGAAAACAGTTATGTAAAAACAAGAGTTACATATAAATATCCACAAGAAATATATTGGATACGAAAATCACAGAACATAAAACACATACACCTAATAACAACAGAATCCTAAAATCATTATGTCTACTACAATAGGACAAAAACGAACTTTTTGATAGTCCAGTTTGTGTATCAAAAGTCGTCAGCCCAATACTGGCGGATGTGGTGTAGTAGTTTATTCATAAAACAACAAGAGGCCCGAACCTGGGTTGTCCCTGGAGGATAGCTTAACAGCAAAGTGCGCGCCTTGGAAGCACGAAGCAACACAGGTTCGATCCCCGGGTCCACGCTTAGAAACCTCTGGGTGTTTAAACGCGTTATAACGCAAATAAGACAAAAAAAACAATTACGCAAATAATTCCGTAACAGCGCCTTGATGCCCGCGGGCTGTGTGAGCGCTTTAAAAATGCAAAAATAAAAATAAAATAAAACTGGGCAACATGAACAATCGTCAGCCCAACTGTTATTTGGCCTGACATTCATCAGGGGCTATCCACTGTAGATCTTTCGTAGAGCCTTTGATTCTGGTATCGTGGCAATGCTGCTCTCCATTTTCTTAGAAGCAAGGAGACGGATTTCTAACACTGCATTAGAAGCGTAGAAGGAAAGCAAAAGAACAAGAATGGAAACAGTCACCCAACTTCCATTAAGACATACATTCATCAATATATACCAGAAACAAACAATTTAGGTTTATTCTGGTGGAGGATTGTCCAACCACAAGCTTTAATAACGTGTAACTGCTGGTTGTGCATGGAACGCCTGTGTTGCGGAAAATACATTTCTCAGTCCTACTTCATTGGACTTATTTGTTGTATAACAGCCGCCATTGGACACTGCAAATCACTGCAAAATAGACAAAACACAACATACCAGTCAGGACATACACCTCCCACACAGTGGTAAAGTCATACGCTGGCATAAGGCCATAATTCCATAGCAAACATACCTTGAGCAAGACAAAGTCCTCTGCACTTCTCAGGTGTGCCTCGAGGTTACAAGAAAATGTCCTCTCTGGTCTCCCAAATGAAGTGGAAGGATCCAAAGCTCAACCCTCTAGAAGCAGAGAAAAGGCAAGGCCCAAAGAATCCTTAGTACCCTCTCTAACACAGATGTAAACCAATTCTCAACATGTAACACCACCCATTGGTGAAGAAATGTAACACTCCTTTCATTGCTAACCCCCAAGAGACACCTATTAGCCACAACAATGCCCAAAAACAAAACCGCAGTGACCTACATGCACTAATCAAATGCACCTCACAAATGTGGAAAATGTACTATTCTCTATTTGCACGAACGCATTGCCAAATTGGCAAAGTTACCCCAAGCACCTTCCAAGCACCACAAAGTGCCACCAGTCCACAACACCAAACCGCCACTGTAGTGAACAAATCTAAAAAACACTTAGAAGCGCCACACTCGTAATCCAATGAAGTGTCATGCATGGGGTATTATTTACCTCAAAGATGATATGTCAGGGTCCAAAGAGGTTTTCAGTGTCCCACGTCCAAGAATGGAGCACTGTGGGGCAACCCACTACTATGTCGGGGTGATTAAAATAAATTATGTGAACTTTTAAGATAGAAAGGGGACCAATTGTTGCAAAGTGAACCCCTGGGAGCATGGTAGCACCCAGGATGTTGTTATGGGTCACGTGGCAGCAGCCACGTGACCAACATAATAAAAGTAACGGGCCGCTTCCGGCTCGTCAGTCTTACCACCATCAGGTTCCAGCGTCGTTCCTGGGAGCACCATGCTGGTGCTGCGCTGTGTGTGCTGGGCCCAAGGACGGGGCCCAGCTCCAGGATGGTGCTCCTGCCGGGCAACGCCGTCCGGAGTGTTACCCTGCCGGGCAACGCCGTCCCTGTGGGTCCACCCTGCCCTGTGAGGTGGGCTAGGGTGGCGACCCCGGCCTGGGTGCCCTCAGAGCTGGGGCCGCTGTGCGCCGGGTGTCCCCGGCCACGTGTGGAGCTCCAGTGTCCTGGAGTGGGTGGGATGAACCCCCACCCACCAGTCTGCGGTGTGAACGCCACCCTAGTGCATCCTGTCGGGTGCCTCCCCGACCTTAGTATGGTGCTGCACGGTGACCCACGGCAGCCCCCAACAATGGCGACGAAGAACGGGCCCATGAGCCCAGAAGAAGTAGAGGTGTGGCGGGCCCGACTCCAACTGGGCCCGCAAAAGGAGAACAACGTGGCGCGCTGCTTGCCCGTCCCCTGAGGGAGACGGAAGATTTCCTCTGCCGTGGCCCCGGGAGGAGGAGAAGCTGCGGTTTTCCCAGTGGGGAGGAGGATGTGCGGTGGTGGCCCCCATCTGGGGGGAGAACTGTCCCAAGGTGAGGAGAGCGTGTCCGCGGCATCAGCCGCAAAGGAGGTGCTGCCCTCCCCCACCCGGCAAACATCGCCCCACGAACAAAGGATTGCGGGCCGACTCCAACGGGGGCCCGCGAAAGAGAGTCGGTTGGAGCCACTGCCCCCAACCATGTGGGGGTGAGGTGATCAGCGGCGCCGGCCGCTAGAGAAAGGATGAGTCTGCCCCCATCACCACCAGCGGGGGCGAGGAGGCTGTTTCCCCTCTCCCATGGGGGGGGCGAGAGTGCCCCAGCATCGGCTGCGGCAAGGAGGCGCTGCCCCTCCCCCCGTGACCCACGGGGGGGAAGAGCAGCGAACATCGCCGCATGAGAAGTGATGCGGGCCCAACTCCAACTGGGCCCGCAAAAGAACTGCCCGGCACGCAAGGGTGCGGCCTCGGCCGCGGCAGAGGAAATGGCGGAATCGGCCGCGATGGGGTGAGCCTGCCCCCCCCAAACCGAAGGCGGGCCGATCCCGATCGGGGCCCGCAAGCCGGGAGAAAGTCCGCGGCAGCCCCCAAGTGCCAAGGGCATGCCACGGTGAGAGATGTGAAAAAAAAAAGAAGACACGGTGATGCCGGCCCAAACCCAACGGGGCCTGCAACTAGAACAAAGGGAGAGAACTGCCAGCCGCCCCTCCCCCACTGACAGGAGGACGATGCGCCCCACCCGCTGAACTTCCCCACTGAGGGAAGGAGGATGCGCCCCTCCCAAGAAGAAATGGAGCGGCATCTGCTGCAATGGAGAGGTGAGCCGCCCCTCCCCTGCAAGTGAGGCGGCGTGTGCCGCGCAGCAGGCGCTGCTTCCTGGCCCTAGTGTGATCCGGGCCCCCGTAGGCGGGATTGGTGGTGTGCTCCGTTGTCCCCCACCAGCAAGGGTGGGAGGAAGAAGGCTGAGTGGTCGCCCGCATGGGGAGGAGGTGAAAAGGTGCAAGCCCCCCTGAATATCTAAGGCAGTCACTGGCAATGGCCGTACATTACTCAAGGGTATTACCCAAATTGTTCGTTTACAATTGTTCGAATGAACAATTGACCGAATTTAAAGGGTCACAATTGACCTTTTCACAATTGACCGTACATATGTATATATATATATATATCGCTTTGGTTATATATATATATATATATATATATATATATATATATATATATATATATATCAGTCAAGGTGGAAGAACAGACGGGGGAGCAGAGGCCAACCCAAAAAAAAAGAGGACAGTCAGAAACTCGGCCGACACGCTCTGGCAAGGCAAAAAACAGAAGCAATAATGACAACTCAAAACTCACAAGTCATTAATTTATCAGAGAAGACATTAACTGATGCAGAAATCAAAGTCTTGTCAAAGGGGCTGTCATTCTGTCCAATATCCAACTTCGATTATGCCCAATGTAGAGTGGACGTGCACCTGTTCATCAGAAAAATCAGATTGGCCAAATTCTTTGCCAACACAAATTATACTGAAAGATCTAGTACTATGGGAATCGAAGTACCGTCCGAACTATCGATCAGAGATATACCTACACTATGCACACTAACATCATTACAAGAAGAAAATGAACCCGTGGCAAGACCAGTTTCGCATGACCTGGAATGGAGTACCAACATACCGGAGGATCTACCCACCAATATGCCGCCACCTAGTCTTTTAAGGAAAAAATCGAAATGTATTCCTCCAAACAACAACATGACATATATAGACCTCTTTGAGGACTTAATCATAGATGATTTTAAAAAATTGGCCTCCGCTAACCAAAAACTGAACTATAATGTGACCTCAGGTGAACGGGCAGCAATAAACAACTTGAAACAAGACAAATCCATTGCCAATCGCTCGTCAGATAAGGGAGGAAATATTGTAATCTTAAATTCAAGTGATTACAAACGGGAGGCCATGCGTCAACTCAAACAAATCAACAACTATGAAAAGTTACCTGCGGATCCATACAAAATGTGTAAAACAGAGTATGATTTGAAACTGTCTAACTGGCAAACAATGGGCTTAATAACCCCACAAGAAATGACATTCTTATCAATTTTTCCTACCCTACCAATTATACACTTTATTCCAAAAATCCACAAGTGTATGAGAAAACCACCGGGCAGACCGATAGTCGCATCAATTGACTCCCTGCTTGAAAACACATCCAAATATCTGGACCATTTTCTCTTTCCGTTTGTTCAAACCTTGCCCTCCTATATCAAAGATACGTCAGATTTTCTCCAGCAGATCGACCAAATACCATGGAAACCAGGATACTTGCTCATAACCTTGGACGTTGTTTCATTGTACACTTGTATTGAACATCAAGAAGGCATGGAAGCTGCCAGAAGATACCTATCCACCAGATCTCTCAGTTTTAGGGATCACTCCCAGATGTTACTGGACATGCTCCATTATTGTCTTACGCATAATGCCTTTATGTTTGATGGACAACATTACAAGCAGCTATGCGGTATTGCCATGGGTACTACGGTTGCACCGACATATGCAAACCTTTTTATGGGCAATTGGGAGGCAAATTTGCTGGCTGACAAAATGATGCATCTACATACCAACAAGGTGGTCCTATGGCGTCGCTACATCGACAATTTGTTCATAATATGGGAGGGCAGTGAAACAGAATGGATGTGTTTTTTCAATACCTTGAATGCACAGAACAGCAATCTCAAATTCACCCAACATCATGATCCAACAGAAGTGGTATTTCTGGACATTAAAGTTAAGATCAAAGATGGAGTGATTACTACG
The DNA here is from genome assembly GCF_040938575.1 of Ambystoma mexicanum. Classification (NCBI taxonomy): domain Eukaryota; kingdom Metazoa; phylum Chordata; class Amphibia; order Caudata; family Ambystomatidae; genus Ambystoma; species Ambystoma mexicanum. The sequence goes on along the minus strand of NC_090936.1, from coordinate 133,240,800 downwards.
GAAACATACTGAAAACCAACAAGTACCAACTCATTACTCCATGCAGACAGTGCACATCCAAGATGCCTCAAAAACAGTATACCATACGGTGAATTCCTGCGAATGAAAAGGAATTGCAGTGAGAGTAAAACATTTGAAGAAAATGCAATCAGAAAAGCGACCAACTTTGTAGCAAGAGGCTATAAGAAGTCAACAATCAATAGCGCATTTAATCAATGTGCCAAACAAACCAGAGGGGCTATCTTAAGAAAAAACAAAGAGAAAAGCCAATTGAAATTACAGGACACTAAATCTGATAACATAAGGTTTATCACAACGTACAACAACGGGGCCAGAGAAATTCAAAAAATTATGGGCAAACATTGGTCAATATTACAGAGAGATTTGGACATAAAAAAGTACATTCAGCCAAATGCAAGTGTGACATTCAGAAAAGTAAATCATTACAATCAGAATTGTCACCAAGTCTATTTGTAACCCCTGTTCAATCTACAACACAGTGGTTAGCAAACAACCAAAAGGGGTTCTATAAATGCACCAAGTGCAGAGCTTGCAAACATGGGATTTCTCTCAAACACTATATACATCCTCGGACACAGAGAAAGATAACAATAACTAAACACATCACCTGTTCAACATCTTACGCTGTGTAGGTAATCACATGCGACTGTAACCTCTGGTATATCGGAAGCACAAAGTTGGAAGTAAAACTCCACGTGTTGCAACACCTTCGAGCCATTAAAAACAAAGATCCATCTTATCCTCTCGCAAAACATTTTGAAGAAAAGCACAATGGGGATATATCTTCTTTAAAATATTTTGGAATAGACAAAATATCCCCACACCCGAGAGGCGGCAATCGGGAAAGAAAATTGCGACAAACTGAATGCAAATACATTGTTGATTACCATACTAAGAACCCGGGAGGCCACAACAAAGACGAAGAACTCTATACTTTTGTGGGAGAATAGAGGATTCTAGGAACAAGCTGTGTTTACAAATGTCTTCCCATTTTGTGTCTATATGTATCCATAATATCCTTTCTTGAACTGGATATTTGATTTTAAACAAGTATTAATTTTTGTATATAACTTTGCAAAATATACGTTTTTAATTTTCCTAAAAACACTGTAATATATACAGTAATCACAGGTCTCTCATTTTAGTATCTATCAGTCCATGGGCCTCATTCCGAGTCCGGCGCTAACCAATGGCGGTAGTAGCGCCTTGGTCGGCACCGGACCCGGACCCGTACCGGCACCGCCCTGGTGGAATGGGAAATTACCGCCCTATTCCGAGTTGACCAGGGCGGTAATTTCCCATTCCCCAGGGCCCTTCCCCATTCCCAAATGAGCCCACATAGGACTCAATTGGAATGGGGAAATTGCAAATAACGGTGACCGTACTTTACGGTCACCGTTATTGGCTAAAAAGCCCCTTTGCGCCCTCGTCCCTAATGCCTGCTAAAAGGACCGATCTTCAAGAGTTTCGTAGTCGGGACGTCGGGATAGGGCGTCAGCAATTATGTTCTGTGTTCCAGGGACATGATGGATCTGGAACTGGTACTGGGCAAAGAAGAAGGCCCAACGGGCTTGATGACTATTCCTACATTCCAGAGATTGCAAAACTTGAAGATTCCGATGGTCCATACGGACCTGAACAGGATGTTTTGCCCCAGAAGTAGATGACGCCACTCTGGGAAGACTTGACGGATGGCTAACAGTTCCTTTTCCAATATGGAATAATGAGTCTCGCTGGGAGTTAGAGTTTGTGAAAGATAAGCAATGGGATGTTCTAAGTTATCCTCGAATTCCTGCTTTAGAACTGCTCGTATGGCGTAGATAGAGGCATCTGTCTCCACTAGGAAAGGTTGATGATGTCAGGTTGAGCCAGGATGGGGGCTCGTGTAAACTCTGCCTTTAATCGTTGGAACGCTTCATCTTGGGCTGCTGTCCAGAGAAAGGGAGTATATTTTTTCAAAAATGTAATAATCGGTTGAACTATCTCAGAAAAGGAAGGTATGAATTTCCGGTAAAAGTTGGCAAGTCCCAGGAAAGATTTAATCTGTTTCACGGTAGTTGGAACTGGCCAGGATAGTATGGCTTTTTCTTTTCAGTGATCCATTCCAATTCCTTCTGGACTAAGGACAAATCCTAGATAGTGAACAGTAGAGACATGAAAAAGGCATTTCTCGGGTTTAGCCAGGAGCTTGTGTTCACGTAGCCGCTGTAAGACTGCTTTAACATGCTCTTCATGCTTAAGATGGTCCTTGGAGTATATCAGAATATCGTCCAGGTAAACTACGACGAATAGGAACAGCATATCGGAAAACACCCGGTCTGTGAAACGTTGGAAGACCGCTGGGGCATTGGCGAGTCCGAAGGGCATGACCAAGTATTCAAAGTGACCAAACGGTGTTCTAAAGGCTGTTTTCCATTTGTCACCCTCCCTAATACGGATCAGATGGTAGGCACCTCTTAGATCCAATTTCGTGAAGACTACAGCTCCTCTCACCGCTTCCAGGATATCTGAGATTAAGGGCAATGGGTAGCGGTCCTTGAGGGTGCATTGATTTAAACCACGATAAACAAGACAAGGCCTAAGCTCTTTAGTATCTTTCTTGGGAACAAAAAACAACGAATCTCCCGCTGGAGATTTGGAAGGTCGTATGGTGCCATTTTCAAGGTTGGTATCCAAGTATTCTCGGAGGGCCCTTTTCTCTGGTTCGGATAAAATGAACATCCTTCCAAAAGGAATCACTGCTGAGGGTTCAGTATCAATAGCGCAGTCTTCAGGTCTGTGAGTGGGTAGGGCCTGGACTATGGCAGTTGAAAACACATCAGTGTAATCTTGATAGGCCCTAGGAACCTGGATGATATTTGAGACCATGAATGGGCCTTGCTGGTCTATCAGCGTACCTTCAGAAGATGTCGACGAAGGAATCCAGGGATTGACAGTGAGACATACAATGCTCGGAACCAAAAAACAAGGATCATGCTGCCCAGTTGATGTATGGGTTGTGCTTCTGTACCAGGGCATACCCAGTACCTGTTACTCACCACTCCGAGTAGGCCGAAGATACAGAGTTAATGACCTTGGAGATGTTGGTGGTATAAGATTCCAAACTCAGCCTTCCATCCCAGCTCCCCTGAGTACAAGACTCAGGCTTCCTCAAAGAGGGGCTCTTTTCCACAATGTACCTTTCTGCTGTTTTAGTTAGAACAGACAGAGATGTCAATTGAATAAAAGAGCGGGGAGAACACACACCGCCAATACCAATACTGCAAAAGAATGCCAAGATATTAGACAGTGTTCATATTATGCAAGTAATTAGAACAGATGAAATTATGGGACAACTACCTATATAGATATTGGAGTGGAGTTGAATTCCCCCGGGAATGATCTAAATAAAGAATAACACAAATGAGTGGAATTGAACTAATTCAGTATCGGTTCCCACTATAGCTATAGGATTGATAACCACTGACCTGAAATAAGATAGTAGAGTAAGAGGAGTCCAGGATTCTGAAGACAACGACAGGAGAAAATAACAAACAGGGAAGTTAGTACAGGTAAATAACCCCGAACGGCACGAGGGACGCACTAGTGCCGGGTTGGTGCAGTTCAGGAGGGCGTTCATGTGCACTTAAGAGCAATCACAGAAAAAGTCACTCAATGTCCCAGAATCCAACAGAAGACAATATCCATGGAAGGCAATAGGTATGTACCTGAGTACACGAGTATAGCTGAGTAGCTGATCCAGATAGAAGACGGCAATTGAAGAGCAGGGCGGCAGCTGGGAAGAATCGCCAAAGAAGAGAGACGTATCCAGTAGCGTTCCGAGTCCAACAACCAGATGAGCACAACAGGAATAAAGGATGAGACGAAGCAAACCAAAAAGTCAGGCAAAGGGTCAAAACCAGGAGTTCAGAAGGATTCGTGTAAGGAAACACGAAGAGGAAACGGTACAAAAACCGCGTGTAGCTGGTAACGCTAATTAGCAGCAATGAGCCCCTTGGAAGACGGTGGTTTTATAGTCGTAAGAGGGGCGTGGCTTGCTGTGCGTCTTCCACGTACAAGACGTGTCAGGTGACCTGGAGTGCGTCGACGTTTGTACAAACGCCATGGTAGCTTGTACCTGGACCATAGAGGAGCCTGTAAAGAAGTTGTATTTTGCAAGGATGCCCACAGGGAAGTCTGAAGTGTAAAAGTACCATTGGGTAATGAGCAGACTTTATGATGTCAAATTTGATCACCTCTCGATGATGGTTTATCGAGAGCTGGATCTCTTTGGTTTGTAGGGTTATGGGTCCTGAAGAGAGAGGTCTTCCATCGATAGCCTCTACAGGTTACATGATGCCTCGAGTTTCATATGGAATGTGGTGGGTAGTGAACCAATCTTGATCTATATATATCCCCATGGCTCTACAATCCACCAATGCTAAAATGGGGTAGGTTTCGTTCTTGGATGGCGATACAAAGGCCTGCAAGATCACAAGATTGTTTTGTCCAGGAGAGTTCAAGGATGGAAGAGATGTGGAGCAAACATCTCTCTCCCGAAGCTGTGCTCCATCTAGGATCGGGAGCTGGCGTTTCCCGAACGCCGTGGAGGAGCTAAGGGACATTCTCTCACAAGATGTTTGTCTGAGGCACAATACATACACAGCCCAGTGTGAATCCATCGCATTCTTTCTTGCAGGGATATGGGTCCGCGTAAGGTCCCCAGTTGCATGGGTTCTGGATCTGTAGTGGGGGTAGGTGTGGGCTTAGCTTTAGAGGAAGGTTCTATGGAGGTCTTTTTGGTAAGGCATTCTAGTCTTCTTCTTTTCTGCCTTCCTTTCCTGGATACGGAAGTCTATCTGTAAAGAGAGGTCCATAAGAGCCTGGAAGGAACCTGGGTGAGCCACTCTGGCTAGCTCATCTTTTATTTCTTCATTCAGTCCTCTTCAAAAAAGGGTAAAGCAGGCTTCTGAGGACCAATCTGCTTCTTTGGCCAGTTGCTTAAAGCGTGTCACATATGTAAGCATATCCTGGGAACCTTGTTCGAAATCCAGTAGGCGTTCCTGGGCACTGTAGACCTGTTCTGGGCGGTCAAACATGGTCTTTAGAGCCTGTACGAATCCATCATAGTCATCCAGGAGGGCCTCTCCAGAATTAATTAAAGGTGTAGCCCAAGTTAATGGATTCCCGGAAAGATGCGAAATCATAATGCCCACCTTTGCCCTGGGGGTAGAGAAGTAGTAGGGCTTAAAGGTAAAGTGGACTAAACACGAATCAAGGAATCCGCAAAGGTTTTTTGAAGAACCGTCGTATTTATCCGCTACTCCGCCCAGCAATACGCTTTCCTTGGTCGCGGAATCACGGGACAGGACTAATTGTTTAAGTGCGGCATTCTTGGCTTTAAGATTCTGCACTTCTGTTGGTAACTCCTGCATGCCGCGCATGAGGTCTTGAACTGCCGCCTCCATGTCCGTATCATTTTCAGTTTGTTGGCATCTCAATCTGTCACATGTTTCCCCCCTTCTCACCTGTCTGTGTTCTTTATTAGAGATCTTTGAAGGAGTCTTCTTGTGCACAGTTTGGGTCTTGTATAACCCTGTGCGAACGTCCTCGGGTTCCAGCGTGCGTTCAGCGTTCCGACTCCTGGAACGTTCAGAATGTCCAGCAAGTCCTGGAAAACGATGAAGAGTGTACTCGGGGACAGGTACACGGAGATCCGGGATGCAAGAGGTAACAAAGAGGAAGGGAATGAATGAGGAGGGGAAATTAGTGGCCATGAACCAGGAATCAAAGAAGGTAGAGAGAGCTAACTACGGCAGCACACGTCTAGCCACTGCAAGCGGTAGCGTTAAGACGCGCAGGGCCGCGGGGGCGTGTCTTCTTTATAGAACGTGCTGCGTCCAACGCAGAAGCTAGTAAACAACGTTCCGTGTTTGACGGCCATATTGGGAGTACTGCTGAGTGCAAGCCCCTATGTGCCAAGGACCAGGAAGTCCAAAAGGGACGCGTCCGATGGTTCATGACAATAATTCTGTAATGTTGTTTTATAATCATGTTGTGTGTTTTGATGGAACAAATACTGAATAAAGCTTGTATGATAATGATTTCTGGAATGCATGTATAGTAGTACAGTGGGTGAAAGAACCCATACATATAGAGAGGCATACACTCGACTGGGTCTTATTGCATCAACTACTGGTCTTCAACTTGGTCGTAGACCCTTGTGCCTGGTCTGACCACTACCTGCTGTCACTCTGCGTCAGCATCCCTGCTTCCCCTCTCAGACTTTGTTAACCCAAGACAAATAAAAACAACCAGAAATCTGAAGAACATTCCCCCTCTTAAGTTGTCAGCCGTGCTCCGATCGAAGCTCGGGTGCCTCGATGACTATAGTAAGGCCCCTGATTTAGCCCAGCATCTTACAGATACACTTAAAAGAGCCATTAACCCCTTAGACCCCCTCATAAGCAGGTGAATGAAGCTGGAAAAAACACCAAGAACTGGTTTAATGACACCATCCTTAATCTTAGTTACAAGAAGAGGACTGTCGAGCGAGAATGGCGTAAGAACCCTTCGCCTACCACGCTAGCCGCCTATAAACGTCTTGTTAGAGAATTCAAAGCCGGCATCATACAGGCCAAAGCTTCCTTCTATAACACCAGGATTGTATTGTATTGTATTGTATTGTATTGTATTGTATTGTATTGTTTATTTATTTATAAAGCGCACCTGGCCGTTAAGCAACTGGGCGCTTGCAAAAATAAAATCTTGGGTTACAGGTACATAAATATGTTACATTTCTTATGTTACAGGATCATATATCAAGCATTTCTTATGTTACAGTGTCAGATGACTTACATGTAGGATATGTTACAGTTTCAAGTGTTTTACAGTAAATGTACAGAGTATTTGGTACGGTTGAGGCATTTAGCAGTCGTTGGTGTGAAGCCAGAGTTTGACGTTAGCTTTGAACACATGGAAGGAGGGGGTGGCTCTGAGTGCGTCTTGGATGGAGTTCCAGAGCTGAGCTGCTAAAACTGGGAACTGGATCCACCAGTTCTTTTCAGTTTAAAGTTGGGGATTTTGATGCTGTTTGAGAGGGCCTTTCTGATGGGTCATTCGGACGTGTACTTAGTGAATTTTTCTGTGAGGTATGCAGGTGCTTTGTTGTTCAGACAATTGTGTGTAATGTTCAGAGTTTTAAATTTGATACGGTCATTGATGGCCAGCCAGTTGATGGTTCTTCTATGGACAGATATGTGTTGCCCTTTGGGAATACTTAGGGCTGTTCTAAGGGCATTGTTCTGCAGGGTTTGGAGTTTGTTGATGTTATGTTTACTAGTGCCTAGGTACAGTGCATTACAATAGTCTAATTTGGAGAGGATGAGGGCTCACACTATGGTGGTGCAGCTGTCTGTGGAAAGGTATGGTTTACATGCGTGAATAAGTTTGCAGGTGTAACTGGTTGCTGAGGCTGTGGCATTTACTTTCTTGTCGAGGATGAGAGCTGAGTCTAAGTAGAATCCTAAGGTTTTAACTTCCTTGGCTACCTTGAATTTGATGCCATCAATCGTGATGGAGTTGTACAGATGGGGTAATTTGTTAAGTTTACTGGTAGATCTGATGATTAATAGCTCGGTCTTGTCTTCGTTAAGACATAGGCCATGTGTGGCCATCCAGGTTTGGATGATTTGGTTGATTTTATTTATGAGGCTGGTATCCTTTTCATAGCCCCCCTGGATTGGCACAAGGATCTGGGTATCATCAGCATAGTTGGTATATGAGACCCCTAGTTTGTCCAATATATCAAAGAGAGGCTTTGTAAAAATATTGTACCAAGTGGGGTAAACACATGACCCTTGAGGTACTCCACAGGTGATGGGGACTGGATCCGCTGCTGATGTAGGTGAGAAGACTCTTATGGTTCTCTGGTCCAAGAATGAGTTTATCCACGCCGTGGCTTTTGTGGAGAAGTTGGCCGCTGATATGAGGTGATTACATAGTACCTTGTGATCTACCAGGTCGAAGGCAGCTGATAGGTCTAGTAGTAGGAGAATAGAGATGTTTCCTCAATCTTTGCGCTCGTCTAGTTGGTTTTTAAGATCAAGGAGAGCCGTTTTGGTTCCATGTCTCGGTCTAAATCCTGATTGTCTTGTTCCTAGTAGATTATTGATCTCTAGATAAGATTGGATCTGTAGATATGCAGCTTTATCTAAGATTTTGAGGAGGAACGGGACAGTTATGGGCCTATAGTTCGTTGGGACATTGGCGTCCAGGTTTGCCTTTTTTAGGAGAGGTAATATCCAGGCATCTTTAAGGTTGGTTGGCACAGAGCATGTTTTGAACGATGAGTTGATAAATGATGTGATGAAAGGGGCTAGTTCATTTGCAGCCTCTTTAATAATTGGGGCTGGGCAGGTGTCACCAAGGCATCGAGGTGGTTTAAGAGACATGATGGTGTTCTTAGTTTCCGCACTAGAAATGGCTCTAAAACTAAATTGGTTAGGGGGTTTAGTTTGCAGGCTAAATCAAGCCCCAATGAGCTTTTCTCCATTTTGAAGGAGTTCAGGGGGAAGCCCAGTCCTATGACCGCCCCCACAAAGGATTCTAGTTGGTGCCAAGATATTCATAACTCCTTTGTCGCCGAAATGGCCGCTCATCAGCAGGCTATTGATGATATCAAAAGCTCTCCCAACCCTGTGGAGGACATAATTGTTAAGCCACCTCAGCCCATCCCGCCATCGGAAGTGGGCAGACCTATCTTTCAGTTAACTCTAAGCACAGTGACTGTGGTCTCCTAGATCATTGCCAGTCTGAAACCCACCTCATGCCTGGGTGGTGTCTATCCATCAAGACTATTGGTAGGTTGCCTAGACATCCTGAGTCCATGGGTAACAAAGCTGGTTAACCTTTCCTTCTCAGAAGGGTTTGTCCTGTCCCTCCTCAAGGAGGCTTGGATCATCCCCCTGCTCAAAATGTATAATCTCAACCCCATGTCCATACAAAACTATTGGCCCATTACCAACTGACCGTTTCTCCTCAAGATTCTGGATAGGGTGGCACATCTTCAATTCCAGAAATTTATTGAGGACAACAATATCCTTGGAGCACGTCAATATGGCTTCAGAGCCAGGCGTGGCACCGAGACCGCCATGCTGGACCTGAAATCCAGCCTGTCCAATATCGTCGACCAAGGACAGCCGGCCCTCCTGATGTTACTTGACCTGTCGGCCACATTCAACTTGGTCGATCATGTGTTTTTGGTGGACAGGTCAGAATCTCTGTTGGGCTGTTCTAGGCTAGCCGCACAATGGGTGGCCTCCTTTCTCAGCCTCCAAAATGGCACAGTAGGCACAGACAATGCCAGTTCCACACGGCACTTATCACTTGCAGAGTACCGCAGGGATCTTGTATCTCAATGTCCCTATTCAATATTTACATCCTCCCACTGCCAAAGCTTCTTGACGGTCTGGGTGTCCTGTATACCAAATATGGTGATGACACCCAGGTTGTCATAAAGCTTTCGGGTTCCCATTCACAGGGCTCCTTGGCCTTCAACACTATCTATTCCGCCATACAAGCTTTGATGATAGCCAACTCTCTGGCCCTCAACACCAGTAAAACCGAGCTGTTGATTGTTGCTTCGGGCCCCAAGCTCAAAAAACAGAACCCCGAATTTAAACATTTTACCATCGCCAACAGCATCATCTCAGTGTCAAAAAAGGTGAAGACTCTCAGAGTTACCTTGGATGCTGAGCTGACAATGAACCCTCACGTGGCCTCTTGTGGCTTTATGAATAAACTACTACACCACATCCGCCCGTTTCTGTCCCACACAAACGCCTCCCTCCTAGACTCTGCCCTCATCAATTCCCGCCTTGACACCTGCAATAGTGCAGTGGCTCCTCCCGCACGAATATCTCAGCATTATAAGTTATTCCAAATGGAGCAGTACAGGCAACCTGTGGCCTATCCAGTTACGCCCATACCACACCAACGAGAAGAGAACTGCACTGGCTGTCCGTAAAATCTCCACACTGACCTATGAGTGTCTAAGCTTCGAGGCCCCCAAATATCTGAGCAACCGCCTGAAGGCATATGTGCCGATGCGCAACCTTAGATCTAAGGACCAATCCCAACTGGCGCAGCCTAGATACAGGCTTGCCAAATTTGTAGGAACCTGTTTCCTAGCACCTGCAACCAGGAATAGCCTCCCCCTGGCCCTAAAAAGAACTGGAACGACATCCGAATTTAAGAAAAGGTTGAAGAGCTTCCTTTTCAACTCCCCTCCTGAGTAAAACCCTTGGCACCCATTCCCTGTCTCCTGCGCCATTGCTGTTTGTCTTGTCCGCTTTGTGTGCGCTCTGAGGCCCTCGGGCATGCAGCGCTATATACAAATTTAGATAAATAAATACGGGTTTAAACCAAAAAAGGTCAGGAAAAGAATCAATATGTCAAGATCATTCAGAAGAAGGCGACAATCTCTACATGAAGCCGAGCTGAGAGGCAGGGAAGGGATTACTCTCGCGATCCAGCAAGCACAGTTTGTGTATTCCACAGACTCCCTGCACCAGAGGGCACTGAGAAGGGATGTCAGTGGTCTGTGGCTGCCGGAGCCAGGCCCCAGCAGAATATCAATGTGGGCCATGAGTCAAGGGCCTCGACTATAGGCAGGCTGCCTCCTCCTCTCTCTTGACATGCTTCCTCTGCCACTGCAGGGCTTATTTTTCTAATCCCGAAGGAACTGAAAGACACAAGGAGCCAATTCGTGACGCCATCGCCACATTGACGACTGGGCAGTTCTGCTACACGAAAAACCTTTGCTTTGTTGAAACTCGTCTCCCACCTTTCTGAGAGAAGATGTTTCCCAGATCTTTTTTGTGATGAAAATTGAGGAGGTGGAAGGGGGGTATAGTTTTGGGGGTGGTTTGGAATACTAAATGTGGGGCCCTGGCTGTTCTGTTGTTTTGATAGGGGTGGATATACTCTACATGTGAAAGACAGACTGCTGCTGCAGGTACATTAACCTCTCGAGATATCTTCATTGGGAAATGATGAGCTGCTGGGTACACGCATACCTCTGCAGGAGGCACTCGGTTTGGCTTTGATTTTTTTACTTTAATGTTTTTTTTATTTAAGTACCTTTCCTTTATTAGCGACTATTTATATTATATTCAGCACAGCTTTTTTGATAGATTTTCTTCCTGCCGTGCCTGGACTATTTTGTAACAGATTGAAATCTTGCTCGCGGCTGCTAGACCATCCTTTTTACATACACACGCCACCAGGCCTCCAGTAAAGATGCCTTAGCTCCTTATGATATTTCAGCCCTGGCAGAGATTTCTCACTCATGGGGCCTTGCTAGGCCCCATAGACCCCACACCCTTTTCATTTCATGTCCTGTAACTTGAAGCACCGGTAGAATCCTCCCAGGACTGACTAGCTCGCAAAGCTGAACAAACAGCAATGTCTCATGCCTTTCACTGGAGAAAAGCGACAGGCTCCACTTGCAATCAGTCTTCGATCCGTCATCTCTGGAGGCGGTGTGTGCGCTCGTGCTGGAGGGCTCAGAAGAACACACGCATGGATCCGAGAATTACTTTATATAAGCAGCGGACAACCATACATAATGCTAACAAATGGGATTATGATGACGGATTGTAGCTATCTTTCTGGACGTCGCCAACACATTGGGCCTCATTACGACCATGGCGGTACGGAGTGAACGGCGCCGTAAAAGGTGCCGGCGCCGTTCACTCCGTACCGCCGCATTACGAGGTCCCCTCGCGGGACCCAGGAAACAACGCCTGCGAAAACCAGGCGTGCTTACCGGGTCCCGCGAGGGGAAGAGGGAGCAATCAACGGGCCATCTCGTAATGAGGGCCATTGTCATTCAGTTGCGCGCAGCTCACAGGCCGCAGTGTGCAGCCGCTAATGCTTGCTGTTTTCTTGGTCTAGAAGGAAAGAGTTTTTTGCACGGTTTCTTTATTCATTCCATTTTTATCCAAAAATCTCAATCGAGAGCAATAAGACCCCTGTACAAGATGATTTCTAAAACAAAACTGAAACATGCACAATGCGCATATTAATTAAGGGTCATCCCAAAAAGGAAGACAGCAACACATCTTCAGCAAAACTCAGGAGCAGGGCGGTGCAGGATACACAGTAAACTACATTTACACACCCAAAAACATGTTCTTTATGATTTTTCGAAGTTGTGCTTAAATAGGGAGAGTTCAGGTGTAATCTGGTGTTGCGTGCCAGTATTTCAGGCCTGAGCACGAGTTGGGCGGTATCCCGGCAGTAATACCGCCGGGATACTGCCTGATGTTAATTGCATTAACACGACCTTGTCCATCGCATCACTGTTTTGGAAATCCCCATTTCCTATTGGACCCAATGGGGAATTTGTGGCGCAATTACTGCGCACTAATACCGCCGGCAGTAATTGCAACACACATGCAACACACAGGCTGTGTACAGAAGGGAGAACCTGCAATCATGCATACCCATGCATGAAACCTACTGTAGAGCAGTGCACCCCTTGGGCACTTACCAAGGATCTGGGTGTGGAACGATGGGCAGAACCTCTCGAGGACCTGGAGCTGAATGGATGACATATGATTGTAGCATGCACAATGCACCTCCATGGTGGCACAGTCCTCAAGGGCTGCCTTCGCATTATCATGACTCTGGTGCTTGAGATCCTCCAAGCGCTTGCTCACAGTCTTCACGGAATGGACTGCCACCCCCTCCGTGTTGATGGCAGCGTGATGTGTTCCCAAATCTGAAGATGTCGGTAATTTCCGAGCTCCGTTGCTGGGTTGAAGAGGGAATCGTAATTTGTCAAGACCCGATACACCAGGATGCCAACTTCAGTGTAGGTGAAGTTGGCAGCCCTCTGCCTCACTGCCATGGGGGTGCCCCTAGATGGTGAGGAGGATTGAACAGACATAGCAACACCTGAGGCAGGCATAGGCTAGCTGGGTCCTGAAAAGGAGCTGTGGTGGTAGAACAGAGATGCTGAAGTCCCAAAATGGCAGATGGGGTGGTCAGAGGGCCTTACAGGTCAGATACAAGAGAACAGGCAAAGGGGGAAGAGCAGGCACCCCAAGGCAGTGCTGGTTGGCAGCAGGCACTGCCAGGCAGCAGCAGATGGTGAGCTCTGGAGGCAATACAAAGCAGGAGGCAAATACAATGGCACAGAGGCAGGAGGAATTTCTGTGTCACATCTATTCATGAGGCAACGTGGATATCAGAACAAGGGGCCCATAGTGCGTAGGTTACGTGATAAGCACTGTACGCAGCACACATATGTGGCCCACAGCAGTGACGGGGAGATTTAAGAGGTGTGATGTGAATTTCCAGTTGTGTGCAAGAAAGTAAGGAGATGGAGAATTTACTATAGCAGACCCGCATTTGGGGGTGCTTCTCAAGCCGTTGCCTTCATGTTACGCATTGCGTACTGCATTTACTTTTGTGGGATGCTTTGCGGGGCCCTCTACGGATCGTGTATTACATTTTCTTTTGTGGGGTGCCTTGGAAAGCCTTGCAGGACTACATATCTACATTGTCCATCATGTAGCCTGTATTTTGGGGCGGGGGCGTGCCTTTCTGTTTGCTTGCACCAGAAGTGGGAAGGGGGATGTGGTGAGTCCACATGTACCCCAGCACCAGGAGGAGGACGTGGTCAGCCACAGTCCACATGTGCCACAGCACCACCAAGGGCCACTACGGCCAAGAGGGGAAACCTTGCAGAGCAGTAAGAGGCACCACCACATGATGAGGCACAGGTGAAGGAGAAGGGGCCACCAAGGAAAAAGCGCTTCTCCAATGTGGAGCTGGAAATCCTCACAGAGTATGCACAGGAACACCATGTGAACGTCTACCCCTTGGCTGGCAGCACCCATACTCCCACTCAGTGGCAGTTGATGTGGCAGCAGGTCATAGACCTCATTAACACTTGCGGTGTGAAGAGGCACACTGCTGCACATGTCCGAATAAGGATGACCTCATTCGAAGGACAAAGGATAAGCTCAGTGGCAACGAGGCCTCTGCACAGACCACTGATGGGGGGCCACCAGGGGAGGTCGCAAGTCCACTAATCAGGAGTGACCAGGTGCTTGGTGTGGGAGGCATGGGTGCCTATGATGACACATCTGAGTGCCATTCTTGCATATGGTATGTGCCGATAATTCTGCATGACATGCTCATATATGTTTCTAGTAGAGTTGGCTGCAGTTGGCAGGCATCCATAGGCACTGCATGAATGCTACTGTGTACACTTCCATCATATGACCTGCATTCATTGAGGTGGGTGCGTGGTTTCTGCGTGTGGCAAATGTTGGTGTCACAGTATACTTGACTGTCAGCTGAGTTTCACTGCTGTGCCAGTACTCCTATATGCGGCAATGGCATTTATAGACACATCTCAATTCACAGTGTCATGCATGTGTATAGTCACTTATGAATGCTAATCATGACTCACGGAGAATCGGAGCAATGTGTGCATGATGTCACAGTCATCCATTCCCTGTACCTGGCTGCCAGTGGACTTGGATGAGCAACAATATCAGTGCATAGACGCATGAGGCCGTCTTCCAGACAAGAGTATATGTGCTTGGCGATACATGCCTCACTGTTTTACATTCCACATTTAGAGTGTCAATGGAGCAGTGGCCATGCAAGCGTGCATTGGTCATTTCCATGTTGCACTCTCCTCACACATGGTTGAGATAAATGTGATGTTGACCAACCACGTATTTGGCGGGGGACAATGTTGTGATGGTGGTTGGGGTGATCATGGCAACACATATGCCTGCATGCAACCAGAGTCAGCAGTTCAGCAGATTGGCAAATCAGGTCAGACTCCCCCATGTTGCAATGAGCCAGGGTCAGAGTAGAGTAGAGGCTCTCCGGTTATGCATAGACCTCTATCCATCCACTGGTGGGAATCACACTCGCAATCATGTCTGTGTGTGTAGGTATGTCCTCTTGATCCAATGAGCCATACATGTTGAATAGGCTAATTAGACCTGATATGTCTGCAGAGGTCATCGACTGCCATTCATCTGTTCCTTACAGATCGCAGTGTGATGCATGTGTGACTGTCATGTTTGTGTCTGCATGCACTGTTCTGCACATATGCATTTATTGCCAGGTACTCAGACCTCTGAATGTTGTTGTTTGTCTTCATGCAGGTGATGGCGCAGCAGATGGGGAGCAGGAAGAGGTGGTGGATGATGGACAGCCGGCAACTCATGCTGGCCGGGGCATGCAGCCCAGTGAGAATCTCTTCCTGCTGCAGTCGGTTGTCAGCAGGACTGCAGACTCCTTAGATGATGCTTCTGAACTGGATGTTGAGGACATGATGAGTGACCTGCAGGGCATCCCAATGGGTGGTTTGTATGTGCCGGAAGAGTGGGAGGATGTGAGCCAGGGGACCTCTGTCCTGGCAGTGGGAAGGCCCGCCTCAATGGTTGACATGTCTGCTAGATCGCCTTCGCCCATGACAGCATCGGCAGCTGGGGCTAGTGTCCAACAGGGGCTTGCAGACCACCGGCCAATGAGGGGGCAACCACTGCGACAGCCCTTGCATTCTGTATCCTGCCGTCATGGGCCCTGCACACATGGCAGACATGTGCATGCTGGTTTCTCCGAGGGGGAGCAGCAGATGCTGCGGGCAACCACCCAACAGTGCGAGTTCTTGCGTGAGTTGGCCATGGACTTCCATCACCTGACTGATCACATTGTCTCCTTGCCAACTGCACGGGTTGCAGAGTCTTTGGCCGTCAGGGCGCATCAGTGGCAGTTGGTGGACACCTTGACAGAGAGAATGTGAAGTGGAGTGAACTGCCATGGTTTGGTGGACTACTGCAGCCTCCTACATACAGATCCACATCACATCCTACCATATTAATCAAAAGTGCAGTCTTTATAACTGACTCCTTCAGCTGGTCCAAATCAATGTGCAATGTTGTTTCAGGTATCTTGCCTCATTGTGTGCCCGCCCTCCCAGAGCGGTCCACCCAGCACTCTTGATCCACCCTAGTTCCCATTCCCTCTGCTGGACACTGGACCTCCATGCAACAATGTGGAGGCACAGTGTTAGGTGGAGGTGGTGAGGGATTCACAGCAGAACATCTCTACCTGAGGCTTAGAGTGTGCACTGTCAATCATGGTGATGGCTGGTGAAATTTGCAACCGAATAGTGGCATGCAGTTGCACATGTAGGGTTTGCATGGATGTTTTGATTTGATGAGGTCTGGGTGATGGTCACTGTCGCTGAAGTCATGAATTGTCCTACATGTCTGTGACTGTGCATGTCTCCTTGATCAGTCATGCATTGCCTTTGGGTTACTGATTGCACATCCACAAAGTACTGCAGACACAGCAGGCAGCACTTATCCTCCGTGACACTATCGGCCAGAGCATCCTGTGAAGAATCCTGCGGATCCTCACTAAAACCCTGCCTAAAGTCTCCTCCCAGGGGGTCAGGGGGCCATGGGAGGGCAGATGTTTCCTGATCCCAACCGTGGGGGTGATGTACTGCGGGAGGATCACCTGGGTGGAGACAGGACCCAAGATAATGAAGAGATTCTGTGGGATGAGACACAGTATTTTTCCTCTGAAAGGGATATTCTTGCAATTGTGCCAGAAGAGGTTGTGAATCATCGTCATTTTAATATCTCTCAACCTCCTGGTAAAGCTGCAATGTTCAATCCTAAGGTTGTAACCCCACAACATATTATACCAAAAGAACAAATCTTTTGTATCCCTAAAAACAAATGCCCTCCTCAATACCAAATGTACACTACAAGGAATGGCGACAGAAACCCTCTGTTAAAATGACTAAGGGAATTAAATCTACCCTTAACATAATACTTGAAGTGAAAAAAATGAGTTTCACTAAAGTGAACTACATGCCCCAGAATCCCATAGGGTCTGAGACAAAGAAGAGGGCTTAAGAGGAATGTAGAAGTAGAAGACAGGCAAGTAGGCCTAACAACCTTGGCTTGAGTCAGGCAATTGACAGTACAGGCCTGCACCCAGGTACGTCGATTCACCAAAATGCCAAGGGTAGTGGAAGTGCCATCACAGACCTGATGAAATCACAGGAAGTGATGTCACTGGACCTTTGACCTTTGACCTGGGTGGCATCAGTTCCTCTCTAACCATGGTGACATTACCGGATGTGGCTTGCGGGCATAAAAAAGTACATAAACTTAAACATTTTAAAATACCAAATACATACTGAAGCAGACCCAAATATTTTAGATACCAATCACATTTTAACAAGGGTGTTGAGTTCATTTGCCATGGGAGGGTCATGATATGATAGGGTTAGACCCAATGGTACAACATAGCACGAGGCAATATTGGTTCCACCATCGAGTTCGATATTTAAAGATTTGAACATATATTTAAGCAATAATTATGAAAAAGCATTGAGCAATTTTGGGAAGTGCTGTGACCCAATTCTTGCTGAAATGGACTCACACCAACTTATATAGATGGAGAGCCTGGTGAAGTTGTAGAACAAACGGAACACTGTAAAATGGTGACAGCTAAACAGAGAATGTCGACTCCAAAAGGAGCTAACCACACACCTGAGGAAATATAAGGAGATACAGTCCTCCGTGATGAGATTCCCAGGGACACGCCCTACAAAGGTGGGGTCCCATAAAAGGGATCTCTTGGCTAGAAGTAAATTGTCGGCTCTGTATAAACCACGGGAAGCAGAAAATATAAAACATTGGCTGATTGGCTGTAGCGCAACACTAGGGCCAAGGAAAATGTGGTTGGGAAAGTTCATAAGAAGATTATAGGATTTAAACAGTGGAGTCATGTGGGCTAGGCTCTTGTATGTATCCCCTCTCCCTCCCACTCTCCTCCGCTGACCCCAAAATCAGCCACTTGTCCCAGCATTACCTCCACGCCCCTCTTCCTCATCCCAGTACTTATGTATGATGCAAGGTGCTTTATGGAAAAGTACTGGGATAAGGAAGAGTAGGACTAGGAGTAATGAAGATTACTAGTAAGTAATATAGGTATTAAACACAAGCACACTATTCACATACTCATTTACACTGCACCCATTCACCATTCACTCACACACCCAGCCACCCATACATCATGCACTCACTCACACATATTTCATAAATTACATATACACACACACACCCTTTCATGCATGCACATACAGATATTTTTAACAACAGAAAAACACTTTCTTACCTTTTTCAAAATCTATTGCTGCTCCAAGGAACTTCTCTCTGACTGCAGGCTTTCATATCTGTCTCACATGCACGCAAGGCCTGTCATGCGCAGAGCAGGAGAGACAGAACGTTCCATGTCCTGTGGGGTGGAAGGAAAGGGGTTCTTTGTGAAGTCATCCTGACTTCAAAAAGAAATTATTTTCGTTACAGAAATAATTTCTTTTTTAAGTCAGACACACTTCTCTAGCATGAGAGCCCTCTTTACGTTTGGTTTATCTCTGCCTCTGCATCCCCAAGGGGTCGCAGAGGCCAAGCCAGGGGTAGCACAGGAGTTGCCAGGGGTAGCAATTGCTACCCTGGTGACCCCCAATTGACGTCCCTGTCTGCACCTGATCTCAATTGCCCCTTCTGAGAGGCATAAAAGGCTGCAGCATGAGGGGGAAGTAAGAAGGAGCTACATAAAGAGCTGGAGCAGGAGCTGGAAGTCTGGCAGTAGTAGCAGAAGCAGAAGAACACAAGGCTGCATGGCAGTTCATGAGGAAGTGTGATCACTTAAGGGATGCTGGGACATGAGGAAAGCAGATTTCACCTGCAAGTTCTGAAAGGGTCCTGTGTTCACAAGCCCTGCCTTGCCGTGGCTGCACTGAGGGAGACGTATTGAGATTGAAGGGCTTCCCAGGTGCGCCAAGTGGCTGTAATTGCAGACCCGTAATCGTGCTGCAACTCGAGGCCCATGTAAAGAAGCAAGTAGAGGGACAGAGGAGTGAAGGAGACTCCCTGTTGATTAAGCAAGACCAGAGACAACAAAGCTGCAGAGGGGTGTGGGTCCCAAGTGTGCCTAAAGCGGTATTAGAAGAAGAAGAAGTCGAGAAGTGGAAGCAGCCCGCAACCACAGTGTTCCTGGAGCCGGTGGGTGAAGCTCAGTGTTCAGGTTCACTTTGAAAACCTTGCTTGTAACTGTTACCAGCTCTAAATTTACTCGCCTAAGATTGGAAGCGAGTAGAAACTGTTTATTGTTGTGAAGAGACCTGCTGACAATGGAAATGTATCAATCGCATTTCTCGTAAAAGTCGGAGTGCTCCCGTATGAAGAAAAGCTTTCAATTTCCCATTGTTAAGCAGTTTAGTGTTGCAGAGTGGTCGTGTGTCTCCAATTAAAAGGGCAAATGCTTTTCAAATCACTCGGAACCCATAACGCTGAGTTTCACACATTTTTAGAAGAACTTATTGCATCAGAGAGCGGTCGCGTTTGAACAATTGTAGTTCCCGACAGGAGTCAGAGAATATCTCGGTGTTAATAGATGGGAACACAGTTAGTTATGGTTCTTTAAGGTTAACAATCTACCTTAAGGAGTAGTCGCGTGTACCTAAATCTGTTTCCCCTTTGAAGATGAAACCTTGTAACATCAAGAACAAGTATTCTGTGAATGTAGAAGTTGTTGAACTGATGAGAAGAGCAAGCATTACACAAGCCAAGAGGCAAACCCTTTCTATGGTGAAACCAGCCCTGGTGAAATCTATCCACCTGAATTCTGAGGTTGCTAAAGTTGTTAAAGGACCAGTGTCCTCTGATACCAGAGTGACAATGTTAGCCAAAGCTGGAAGTGTGGCTATACAGCTTCAGGGTAGCTAATGTAACGAAGAAGGTGTGAATGAAGCTGGGGAAGGGAGCTGGCTGCTTGCAAGAAGATTGTTTTCCTATGGGATTGCGCCATTATAAAACACATCTTTGAATCAGGACCTAAGTCAATAATCTGTAATGCTGAGACTGTTGAAGTTGAGAGAAATGCAGTCTGGAAGCAGAGGCAGGTTATACTGGTGGCAGTAAGACAGAAAGAAAAGGCAAAGAGGCTGCCCTTTTCTTATAGCATAGGAAAGACAAGTGCCTTGCTTACCTGTGGGGGTTGAAGAGTCTTGTTTTTCAATTGCCTAACAATCATGAGTACCAAGTTGATTGATTGATTGATTGTTTATTTATATAGCACCTATGCACATATACTCTCTGGCCCTGCTACCGCCTCACTTTCTCTCCTGTGTGTCTCTCTCTCCCCCATTCTCCCAGCCCTTGCCATCTCTACCAGCCCCCTTCTATCCCCTCATCTCCCCACCAACTAATCTCCTCCTTGCTCCACCACTCCCTCACTCTCCAATCCCCAGCTGCCCATTCTCACCTCTCTCTCTTCTCTCCATAGTCTCTCTCACCCTCCGTCCTCACTCCCAGCCACCTCCCCAATCATACTTTCCCTCTCTGACCCTTCACTTCCTCCCTTGGTGTCCCTTTCCCTCCCCTGCATTTAATGGTACCCCACAGGCTCCTAGGCAACCTGTCATTGGGTGTCCCAAACGTGTATGCCTGCCAACAACGCCCGCCTTGTGCTCGCAGCCCAGGGCTGGCTAACCCCTGTGTCCAGAATGCCTAATGTGCTCTGGTGGCGATTTGTTTACTTCACTGCCAGTGATGTTCCTAACGTACTCTGGTGGCAATGTCTTTACTTCACTGCCAGTGATTACTTTGTTCCTAAATTCTGAATTTGGTCTACACTTTCGGGCTCGGACTCTTTGATCTAATCTCCCTGTTGTTGCCAGAGGGGGGACCCAGTCGATCTGTGCATACAACGCACCCTCATCGGGTTGGTTGATCCCTGGTCCTGAACTGTGGCTCTGCCTGGGGTAACTCACATGGCCTTCCCAACTTTGGCATAACTCCCACCTTCATGGTGCAATTTTAGCAAATGCCTTCCACCCGCCTAAGCACTGTGTGAAGTGTATGCACCCTCGGGTGGGCCCCCTTACATGGGTGTCCCCCTCTCCAAGTAGATCAGTGGCTGAGCTTCCTGAAAGCACACTGGTGGCCAGTGCAGAGTGCACAGGGTTGGGTGTGTTTTGCCCCAGTGTGGGCCCTCTCTGCCAGGCTGCTCACCCTTCATCACCCAGCACGGATGTGCAGTGGTTCTGAACAACCGTTCTGCGTGGTGCCAACCCCCTCTGTCACCACACTGGTCGTGGTGTGTGGCATGACCCCTCCCACTTTCTGTTGTGCCTGAGCCCAGTCTCTCCCCTTCCACCACCCCGGGTGCAGGCTGGTATGCCAGTGCTTTGTTGTAGACCTGCCCATCCCCCAAGTGTTGTGGGGTTGCACGCTCTGTTGCTTCTTTCCTGCAGATGTTCATGAGGGCCTGAAGATTAGCCTGAGGTGGGTGCAAGGGTCCCCATTACTACTCTCCAGCAGGTGCAGCTACTTTGGGAATCCAGTTAGTGGCATGTGCTTGTCACAAAGAGTGAGCGATACACATGTGTGTACACATGGCCAGTACAGTGACAGTGACGCTGCCTCCCCCAACCTCTCATGCACCAGCAGGTGCAGGCCGACATCTGGATGCATGAAAGTTGTCTGTGACTCTTGTTGGTGGATCACTCTGCTCACGCATCAAAGAAGAATGCAGCTATTGTAATTGTAATTGGTTATTTATAACAGGCTTAACACCCAGAGGTTTCTAAACACGTACCCGGGGATCGAACCTGGGTTGCTCCGTGTCGTCTTGCTTCCAAGGCGAGCACGTTGACCCCGATAGCTATGTGCAAGTTAATTGTGTGATTTGTCGGACACATTGATCATCGTTAATTCAATCTCCCCTGGCAGCTCCGGGTTGCTTCGGAGGCTACACCTGTCGAAGGGTCACTTTAACGTAAATTGCCCCAGGGCCATCCAAAGGTTGCAACTGGGCCTCTCACAAGGTGCCCATTCTTTTTGTCCCCCTAAGTTCAGAGCACAATCAGCACAGTCACTGGATCCATGGACCTCGTGCAATTACGTTTTTCTGGGGCCTCCTGACCTCCCCAATTCACACCTTGTGGGGTCAGGTGAGGCTCTCCCACACCATGCACTTAGTGGTGTGGTGGTGTGCTGGACCCCAAATCACATTCCCCTACCCAAAGGCAGTTGGCTGTGCCACGTGTGGCTGTCTGTGGTGTTGCACAGCTGCCAGCATGGGACGGGTCTGGGGCACAGGGCAACCTCCAACCAGGTGGTGTTTGTTGCAGATTGGGACAGCTCTAACTAGACAATGCCAGAGGTACCATGCTGGGGTGACACCCTGATAGGCCCGGGTGAAACCCAGCCACCTGGCCTCTGAACAGATATGGTGAGATGCTGAATGTGACCATCTCCCTAAGGGGGATGAAGTAACTGACCAGAATTCCCTCAGTAACAGGACGTGAAGAGTGAAGAGCCCAGCATCCATACACGTCCAGCCGAAGGTGCAGGAAATGTAAATTCAGTGCCACTTATGAAACACTGGGGGATACAGAGTTGGAGAGTGTTATGATTTGCTTATGAAAAAAAATGTATAATTGTTATCTCTATACCTTTTGAGTTTACTTTTAACTGTGTTTTGAGTATACACTACTAAATCGAATAGGTGGTGTCATTTATATATAAACAGAAATATCTTCGAACATTGTCTTGTTTTGTTCATATACAGTGTATTGACAGGTTTGTTTTGCAAAGCATTTATAATGTTATGAATTGAACTAGGGGTACCATCCCCACAGGAGTGCATTTGGGCCACCTACTGGCGACAGTGGGTTCAATTATTTTGTATTCTCTTTGTTCTCTCCTTGGCCGTAGACTTCTAACCCAGTTGCACCTGAAATAATATTTAGAAAACAAATATGCTATATACATTGGTTACTGAACTGACAAGCTGACAATGCTGGGCACCTGATGTACTCTTTTTCCTTGAGATTCTGAATGTGGCCATATCACTAAACGGCAATGAAGTAACTGACAAGAATTCCCTCAGTAACAGCACATGGAGAGGGAAGAACCCAGCATGCATACACGTCCAGCGGAGGGTGCAGGAAATGTGGCATACAAAAGAATGACTCCCCAGCATCACCCAGGGTGCCCAAGTCCTTCTGTTCAGGGCACACCACATGGTTGGTGTTAGGCTGGTAGCGTCCGCCTGCATGGTGTGATCAGGTCAGCTCTGAGTCTGGTACTTGAGAATGCAACATAAAGTGGGTGGTTGACTCCATCCAAGGATGCGTATGGCTGTGAGACTGATAGCCATCAAGTACCTTAAGTGAAAGGTGAAGTGTACTTTGAAGAGTGAGTGAGTGCATGATTCCATCTAGAGATCAACAAGTAGGCAGGTAGGGATTTTACACGGTGGGCAGTCTGGTCACCCGACACAGCGGATACACTTGCAGGACCTCCACCTGGGCACATCCAGCTCACACAGGGTACATTACCTCCATTGTAGTGTACTGCAACTGGCTCCAGGTTGGCTGAAAAGGCCATGGTCGTGGGTGGCTATCCACTCTAGTGAAGGGTGTTACTGACCTCTGGCTCAACATGTCCACGTGGCCACGGGTGATTGACCACCAGCGCACACTTCCCTGGCAACCATGCCATCATCTTCAAAGTCCCCTTGTCCCAGTGCAAATGTCAACTGGGGTGGACTGACCTCAGTTTACCATGGCGGCATAGCACTGCAGTGATGTTGGTTAACCAACCGACTCATCTTGGGACATATGCCAGGTGTACAAGTTGGAGAGCCAAACCAAAGCCTGTGGCACTATGGAGGTGAGAGCTGGCGTGCGCCAGCTGAGATGTGATCCCAAAGCACTGTGCATGCCACCAGTGCCTCTAGTTAACTCTGTTGTGGAGCTGTTGCATGAGCTTTTGTGACAGGACCCAAGACATGGTGCACTATGGCTGGGCATGGTAATGACAGAGGGACCTGTGGTGGAGGTCCATAGCGGTTCTGACATACAAATTATTTGTCTGACATTCATATAGGGTCATATGAGCAATCAGACTCTCTTGTGTCTTGTTCCCTCCGATGTTTCACTCAGGATAGCTGGCACTTGCATACCCCAGTTTAATCTGGTGAGGCAAATGATTAGAGGTCTTGTAGGCAAAACAACCTCAACCCATTATCATACGCAATATGGCTGAGGAGGCAACATGCAACTCATGTTTGTGGGGAATGTAGTGCATGATAATTTGTAGTCAGCCTGATTCCGGACCAGGTGTTCATGAGTAGTAGAGCTGCTACCTCGCTGCAATATGTTTGTAGTTATCCTCTGAGGCACAGTTTCATCAATGGCGCTGCTGCAGTGCTGGTGCCACAAGGGTCTCTATGCTTACTTCTCCTGCTGCACCACTGTGTGCACCGGAAACTCCCATGCACCTTGGGTGCACCTGCAGGGATGTGGGATGAGCATTGACCACTGTTCTAACTTTTCCGGTAAGCCTAGCAGATCAAATGGGCTTGACCAAGCCAGCAGCAGAATGGCTGGATCCAACTCACAAGACTCATGGAAGAGAGGGTGGGCCCTGGTTGCAGATGTCAGTTTAAGCCCCAGACCCTAGATGGTGGCATTAAAGCCGCACAGCTATGTGGTATGGGTGACTGTCCCAGGCCATCTGGTCCCTCGAATGGGCCAAACTTGCCATTTGGCCACAACGGTCAGAACGGACAGCCTGCGTCGCACCTGGCACGGCTGTCTCCTACATTTGTCTGCAGTCAGGCTCCATGATAGTGTGAAGTGTCTCCCTGTGGGACAGACCTGTGTCATGGGAGCTGGACAGACTCCTCCATGCTCAGTATGGGTCCCCAGAGCAGGTGGGGACCAACCGGCCTGGCCAAAGAGGGAAAGGCTAAGCAAGCCCACCAACTGGGGACCCAGGTGAGTGACACGGTCCAGTAGGTGTCCCAGGGAAGTGCTACTGGGGCTGGACCAGGTCGTCCGGGGCACCAGCAGGGCTTGTACAATCTCTATATCCGCTCACATAGACATGCAGTGTTGGGATTCAAAAGTAAAAGGACTGCGTGTAGAAGTCCTGCATGGGCCAGAGTGACTTGACAGCTATGATCTACCCAGGCCCCCCCACACCCCCAGCGGTCCGGGGCACTGCACTCAACAACTTTGTTAATGCTTACTGCAAACAATGTCCCTACATGCCTCAAAGCAGCCTTGGTCTCCCCACTCATTAAGAAAACCTTTTCTGGATCCTATCCCCACAAACTATAGACCCATATCTACATTACCCTTCCTCTTGAAAATCATTAATGGTGTTGCCTACTCACAGTTTCAAATCTAACTTGAAAAGCATCAGCTCCTTGGGTCTAAACAATCCGGTTTCAGACCCTAGCACATCACTGAGTCAGCAGTCCTGGACCTCAAAATCCAACTTGACAGCTTCTGAGATACAGGCAGCATGGCCATGTTGCTCCTCCTGGATCTCTCAGCAGCATTTAACCTTAAGGATGACCGCATTCTCTGCCAACACCCTGTGTCAAACTTCCACTTCATCCAAGAGGCTGCCCTTTGGATCAAATTCTTTATGAGCGAGCGAACTTCCAGAGTTTTCATTGGATCTGCCGCTGCAGACCCCATCCCAGTCGCATGTGGAGTCCCAAAGGGCTCATGCATCTCACCAGCTCTCTACATACCAACCCCAACACGAGCAAGCCAGGGACCCCACTGCACCATCCAATCAGTTATAGTGACAGGCGGTGTGTACAAAGGTTAGGGACTTAATCAACACAAGCTTATGAGCTGCCCTTACTGAGAATTCTTAGTTCATTTGAAATTGTTGCAATCCAAAATCCATATCACAAACAGGGTTCAGTGAGTTACCTGCACGTGCAGGCAAAGGGGGACACACACGCTGATCAATTCGGTGTGGTGCACGTGTAGACCCAGACATCTGACAGACGTGTAGTTCAATCTCATGTGGCTGGATACCACTTGTCCCTCTAAGAAGTGGAACACCAACCACTGAGGGTCACAGAGGTAGTTGCCATGGGGAGTCTCATTCATTATCGGAATTACCCAGACAAATGGCTTGACCAACTTAGAATAGACATTCACCACTACCCACAGAATTGGGACAGAGCTACCAATCTGTCAATTATTTCTGTTTACGGCCCAGATGGGGTTTCCCATGTATGGTGAAATTGAGCTGTAATCTCCACTCCTGGTGGTGCCCTTCCGACTATTCCTTTCGGTTTCAGCTTTGCAACCATACTCCCCCTCAGTACCCAAAGACTTTCGTTTCCCAGAGACTGCTTGATCTGTCATTGTGCTTGCAGATGAGAGCCACTCACATTGAGAGGCCCTCCCCGAGGGGACATGCCTTTAACACGGTCCCAAAGCAGTTGGAAGGTCATTGTTTGGAACAACAGTTGAGGCCATCTAAGTAGTTCAACCCTGTATGGACAAAATGCACCAAATCAGTCTATGGAGTGCAGGGAGGCAGATGGGCAGGCCACCCTGTCATCCACGTGAAAGTCAGCTGAGGTTATTTTGTCGGCCAGGCACCCTGCTGACTGGAACAAAGTTTGCCTCGTGGAAAAACACCATATGCTTGTTTCCTCCCACCGTGAGGTGACAGGTAACCCCATCAGAACATGCTCTGATGGGACATTACGTGGGGCATGGCCCTTGGCCGGCTTGGAGGGGTGCAGTGGTTTAGACACAAAGCCCACCGGCACAGTGGTTCGCCACAAAGCCCAGGTGGGGCACCGAGAACCAAGTGGGGCACAGCCAGGATCCATACACATTGTCTGCAGTTATCAAGAGGAAGGTGACTGAGCTTTCTGGTATTCTGTGTAACCTGAGTGACAGTTGGGAAGTTCTGGCCAAAAGCATCCAGCCTTTTTATAGACCAAAATGGAAATAGATTTTTTGAATGGACGGCCATTAAGACTTCCAGTGGAGGCCAACCGTCTGGTAGTACAATGCATTCCAATGGTCCTGGGTAGGAATGTCCTTGGGCCCCCTCGCCAAGGGGCAGCAGGACCCACTAGGCAGGGGTTGCTGCGGATCCAAATGTGAGCCAGGCAGGGCGCCCCAGGTCCACTGCTGGCCAGGCAAATGGTCAACCCGCATTTGAGGTAGGCACTGAAGGGAAGGGGAAGCACCCCAACCACCATGGAACTCAGGTCAGGGCACAAGAACGTTCTTCCAATGAGCCTGCTAAGCAGGCACGGCCCCTGGCCTCCAGGCATGGAACAACACCCTCTGCATGGGATTAGGAGTGAACTACCAGGTGGTTTTACGGTTCAGGGGGAGGCTACATGGACCTTGGAAGGGCAGACCACTGCTAAACACATAAGAACTTTGCAAGGCCGGGGGCACACCCCGGGCACGCAAAGGGCATGCACTGCTTAGTAAACCATAGTTCTCAACTTTCACAGTTCCATGCAGGATTCATTGACCAAGTCCTTGTTTTACTCCGCACTGCATTTCTGTAAGCAGGCCAGGAGGTCTGACAAGCCCTGCCCAGGCCTCTCTAGAGGGCATGGCTATGAGGTGTCCCAGCCAGTGCCCTGGCAGCCCATGAGTGCTAACCCGAAGTGTTTGTTCCTGCTTACATTATATGTTGTGCCTTTCTAATTCTGTTCTCTTGTGTGTTGTTGGGTGTCTGAGTGCACAGTTGTTGGTGGTGAGCATGTCAAAGTGGTAACATGTTTCATTGATTGTGTTGTGTGCTTTGTGTCAGTGACAAGGATACTGTTATTTGCACTTGCTATGCCTGTGTCAGTGGTTTGGGCACTTGATTTGATGGCTATGAAAACACAGTTTGCTTCTCCCAGACACACATTCTCAGGGTGATGTTATGGGCAAGGTACATTACTCCTGATTCATCATTGTGCAGGACACAGCATGCCAGGATGATCTTGAATACTACTGGTGGGGCATATAGCAATATGCCGCCAGAGTGGTCAAGGGAGCGGAAGCGTGACTTCCGCACCCGAGCGTGAGCTCCACTATGGTTCTAGTGGCTGTGTGTGCTGCGTTATACCTTGCCTCACCTGGGGTGGCAGGATTCCTGAATGGTGAGAGCAGGAATGGTGAGAGAGGGTAGGCACTGTCCCCTGCAAAGGTGGGAATGTTTTTTGTTAGCCTTGTCGTGGCCTGTTATTTTGTGTGCCATGTGACTGCTTGCATGTGCATAATAATTGATACGCACCAATGAGCCAGTTGTTGCCAAAGGTTCCCGATGCCAGGTGTGATGATGGAAATGCATTGGAGGGACAGGGCCTCCCTGTCCTTGTCCTGTAGTCCTTTTTCATTTGTGTTCTGTATTGTTTTCTGACCAGGAGCCCACGTGGGACTCCTGACAGTGCAGCTCTTCCTGTTTTTGGTTTGGTATACAGACCCATGGGATACCCTTATGGTACCCATGGGTGGGGGTACAACCCTGTGCCCCTAGTGTATGTGGCCCACAGAGCAGGGTAGGGGCTGGTGGCAGCTCCATGCTGAATTTGACAGGTGCTCTGAGTATCCTCCATTTTGGGATACCCAGGCCCTGCCATTGGAATCAGTTGATTCCTGATCGGAAACAAGATGGCCCCTGTGGCCTCTTGCTTTCTATTGCCTGTTACCTTATTTTCCCAAAGACCCCTTCCCCCTGACTGGCTGTTGGGTGGAAGTTCCATATATGGTGTTGTTGTGAAGTCCAGGCGAGACTGGCTGGAGCCTTCCCAGTGACTGCATGTTGTGAGTACACCCTGTGGGTGGGACCTGGGTGAATGGAGAGTGTGACCAATATGGTTGTCCGGTCAAATGTTCGAATGCATTTGATCGAATGACAAAATGCTTGAGTCAATTTGACCGAAAACAAAAAGGTCGCATTTTTTTAAAAAAAGTATATATTTTTTTTTTTGCTCTAGTATAGGTAAAAAAAAGTGTTTTAACACCAAAAACAGGGGTTTTCGGTCAAATTGACTCGAGCATATTGTCATTCGATCAAATGCATTCGAGCATTTGACCTATAACCACCAATATGCACTTTGTGTTGTGGATGTCTGGTTTCTGGTGTTTGACACAATGACTGAGACAGCCCTGCCCGAAACTGGTGTGAATGCAGTGTGTAGTGTTGAATGGCCGGGTACTTGTCCCAATGCACATTCCTTGTTGTGAGTGTCTGAGAGGGAGCAGTATGGCCTGAATGCACTGTATGCCTTATTGGCTGACTGACTGCTGAATGGCCTTCTGAGTGATTGGTTGCCTGAGTGTGACCCAGAAGAATGAATGAGAGATCAACTATTATATCTGGGGGCCTCTCACTGCTAGAAATAGTTCGGAAGCTGGAGTTGAAACTAACATTGAAACTGAAGCTGAATCTCGAAGCCGAGCCTGAAGAAGAAGGTTGACTTCTGTCTCCCTTTGCTGAAAGCCGAAAGCCGAAAGCCGAAAGCCGTCGAGACTGATCCAAGAGAGGACTTGGCTAGGCGCCCTCTTCCCGTGCTGCGAGAGACCATCAAGCACCGCTAACCTTCTCCGAAGCTCCCTGGAAGTCAGACCCTCGACAGGCTGCCGACCGGAGATGGGGACTGCGAGGGGACTGGACATTCCGTCCACCACCGTTGACCAGGGTTCGCAGGTTCACATAACCACTGGAGGCCCATCGAAGCCGTGTTGCCCAGAAGAGGGGACCGCTTGACGCCGTGCCATCGACGACCGGAGCTGCACTCTCCTTTGCCTCAGACTTTTGATTCATGGACGCGCTCATCCGCCCCACCGCCCGCCTTATCCCGCCAGAGAAGGCTAGGCTGTCGATGTGCTGAGGAGGATCCGCTGCTGGGTTTCCCGCCACCGAAAGACTGTAGAGACGCTGGACAACTCAACCCCCTTGTAGGGCCACAGTTCTTCACAATCTCTTTGCGGTCCTGAACTAACAACATCGAGGCACCCTGCACGCCTCCTCTTGCAGGACGTCTTTGCTCCTTTGTCGATGGGCACCGCTGGGACCAAAGCTGCCGCATCGACACCAAGTTCACTTTCTTTGAGGGATGTCAACGATCCATGGCTCCTGCTTTAAAGGGAGCCGCTCAAGAAGGATCCGTCGATGACTCGTCGTCAAACTCTGCTATTCCAGGTACATTGGGGTGGTAGAAACATTATAGAAGGAAATAAGACAAATAGAACAATATATGGACTGGGCTTGTGATATATCTTTAGTTTACAGGTTGCCCAGGTGGGGGGTTCTCCACACAGAACTGTATCTAGTGGTAGGGGCCAGTATTCTGCCAATTGTTCTAACCAACTGCTTCCCTCCTATGTCTATTGTTGGTTACCTTTATTAAGTGATTTGTGTGACATTTAACCAGAGTACAGTTGATGCACTTTAATGAAATCTGACAATAATTGTGGTACCACTTAGAACTGTATATATTTGCCATTGTAGATTTACTGAGCACAACGTGAGTTATTGTGATTCTGTATATAACCTTGAACCTTAATTATATAAAGACTGTGTTTTAACTAATACAGTGTGTGAACATTCCTTTGTGGGTGCTTGGGGACTAAACTGTACTTTAGAACCAGCCTGCATCACCTCCTGAGAAGCTATGCCTTGATTGCTCGACTACGTTACCAACAATAGAGAATCTTGGCTGGGGTCCTCTTTGCCTCTCCTCTGCCATATAAAGAGCAGAAGTACAGACACCCCCCTCCAGTCTTTACACAGGTCCTGGCATAATGGTGGATGGGGGAAATGAAGCTATCATGTGTGCTATTACATGCATGATAACTCCCTTTCCATCACAAATGACCTGTGTATTGATTGAATGCCAATGCTTTCGGTTGCAGTACATGTGCTCACTTTCTCAGGGGGGCTGTAGAACAACATGCATACAATCAATGGCTCCCAGTACTCGTGGGAAGTGTGCAATGGCATAAAGCTCCTGGCACACTCTCTGCCTTGTAGTGTGTGTGACATGTATATGTGCCTACGCACACGTGATGTTATGCAGCGCAGTAACTGGTGTAGGCCCCGGGTTTGCATGGGCTCCGATATGCCCCCCAACAATGGCAGGGGTGTGCTGGAATAAGCACATATCTAAAATATGTAGAGCTGGCAGCAGCTTCTCCAGGGGTGTGAGTGCATGGGAGCAGATGGTGGGTAATGCAAGGTCTTCCTCCCACTCCCTGATCAGGTCTACGATGACATGGGGTGGGAATCTGTACCTTGCATACACCTTCTCGTCTGGCATCCCAAATAGCATTGCGCCATAATGGAAAATTCTATCCTTCACCAACCTCTTCCTCCTCCTTCTATGAATTATCACTGCCATTAAAGCAGGATTCATACCGGAAATCCTATTTTGTAATGGTGTACATTGCGTGCCTTTATCTGTGGCATTTGCACTTTGTAAGTTGCGTGCCGCTTCCCGTGGCATTGAGAGCGTGGGGTTCGCACTTGCCTTTTCACTACGGGAAGTTGTGGTTAGGAATCCATGACTTGGGTTATGTTAGTGATTGACAGCGCATTTTTTTTTTACGTGGCGCGACCTTTAACACGCCCACGTTATTCCTCGTTCTTCCTCATTTTGCGGGAAGAATGGGGAATATGCATGTTCCACACCCTATGTAGTTATTTGCACTGGCACTTCCCTCACTTTGCACTGTATGTGGTGCAACCATTCAGAGAGGTGCAAATTAGGTAAGGGCCAGCGCAAAGTAGGCAATAAACAATGCAGAGTCTGATGCATGAATCAGCAACTTAAGTTTTGCGTGGTGCAAAGTGCACTTTTGCGGTGCAAAGTGCATTTGCGCTGCTCAAAGCTTTCTATGAATCCTGCCCTATAGCCTGAATCCTACTAAGAAATGCAAGTCAATCAAGGCATTTTCCATCCCAAACTTGTTATATGTGGATGAGTCCCTTTTTATTGAAAAAACAGGAATGGAGGCAAATTAGAAGTCTTACTATGGAAACAGAGAGAAAATGGCCCCAAAATGTATTTTCCCCTAAACTGTCAAAACCTAGAGACAGTGCCCGTGTTCACCTAACTAAGAGTCATGTTGATCCCCTCACTTAAATGGAAAGACCACGCAGAGAGAATAAATAAAACAAACCCGAAGTGGCATCTGAACGGAAGTGGAATTACCATATTTATTACGACACAGAGTTAATCACCATCAACAATTGACCACTGTCAAGCCACAGAAAGTTGGGGGCATCTTAGCGCATGGATGTAAGCTATGCAAACTCCAACTAAGCTTGGATGAAATCTCTATATTAGTACCTTCAATTTCAAAGGGGATACTAAGGCTCCCAAATCCATACTCTCTCAGGACAGCTTACAGATAGTATAGACTATGAACCAATCAGAGAGTGCATGTCTATCTCCCTGGTGCTTTATGCCATCAAAAGAGTGCACAGCACACGAGAAGACCAGATCGACATGGCCTTTGGTGAGAGGCAACCACAATGCCCCAAAACCTGATGGCTAACAAAGGCAAACACTTTTTGTTAAGTGAAGAAATATGACAGCACAACTGGTGGTGTCCATAAACCTTGGAAGACTGGGTCTCGCTACACAAACAAACCATAAAGAAATGCTGAGAACAAAGCAAGAAACAGGAGATAGAAATGCATGTAGAGTGCTTATCCTCTATCCCATAGGCTTCTGGTTTCTATCCAGAAAACTCTAAGCAGCCTCACCTGTGCTAAATATCATCTGTAGAAGGGAACCTTGCTTAATGCAAACATGAGCCTCATCCAGGTGCACAAGGTTTAAGCTGAATGGAGCTTGACAAGGGACTGGAGATGCCATCTTGACAGTGCTGACAAAGAAGACCTGGAACAGCTGATTATGCAGTGCTCACATTTTGCTGCAGTGAATGGAAGATGTATTATGCCACAACTGAGAAGAGCAGGGGTACATGCGGGCTCTGAGGCAATGTGGTCCTCGCACATTGACTGACAAAAACAGTGACAGAGTAGCAGTTGCAAAATACTTGTAAGAGACTCCTGAAGCTAAGAGCGGCAATATTGAAAACCCCATTAAGTGAGACTCACTAGCAGGAGATCTGAAACTGCTCATTGTTAATTACCATACAGAACACTGCCAGAAATTAGCCTGGACAGTACACATCTAAACAGATTATTACATTCCTAATTCCAAGCTGCATGGCTCCAATTAAAATCTACAAATCAGCACATAAACTAGCTTTCAATTTCACATTACCTTGCGTGCATTCTGCCACCATCCACAGATTATCGCTCATGTCTATATCATCCTACCTCCAGAACAATGAGGCCCTGATTCACGAAGCAGTTTTCAATGGTATGCACCCATCGAAAAATGTTTTGTGAATAATGCCCTGGATCTCCCCATCTGGGTTACGCTTTATTAATGACTACAAATGAGAGAGTCCTTCTAGTAAAGGCAAGCACGGCCTGTACATCTTGCTCTGCTGGAATGTGCCTACTGTGCCTTACCAGCAGCACAAGTCCTAAAATGCTAGAGCAAGTTTACCAACAGCAGCAGTGAGGTGAAGCAGTGTTTCTCTAGGCACAGAGAGCAAGGCACGCACGTCTGGATTAGTCTTCATAACATAAGGTGAATCCCAAAGTCTTTCAAAATGAATCAAACGTAAAAGTCCCTCAACTGATGACAAACAAGACTTAAAATGCCTGTTCTCTGGGAAGGTGCCCACTCAGAAAGGTCTTCAACAGTGGTGGACAGCAGGCAGCCTGCCCGATGCTTCAGCCTACAACTCTCAAGACCCCTTTCCCATAGACTATGGGGGTCATAACAGCTTTGCCGGTAATTCCGGCGGGATATCGGGAAAGCTGCATTACCATGTCCACCCCCCAATGTCATAACATTACCGGGATATTAGGGGTGGCAGAGTAACAGTAAGTTCCCATTTCCAGGGAGTCCCATAGGACTCCATGGGATGGGAACTACCGAAGCAACGGCAATGTTGTTAACGTTGCCGGTGCTTTAGTGATGTATCTGCCGGTAGGCGCCTGAACTCGCGGCAGGTCAGGCCTGCTGGTAGTTCACTGACCCTACTGGAAGACTCTGAGTAAGCCACTCTAGATAAAATGCCAGAACCGGTAGTACCGGCTGTTTTACCAGCATTTTTCCCAGACCGGCTTACTCGTAAGAACCGCCTATGTTTGCTAGGACTGATGGGAATTATAGGACAAGACATCTGGATGGCTGCAGGTTGCCCAGTATTGCTCTACAATGATGGGTTTCCCCTTGCTCTTTGCAAATATCCCGAATTTAATCTGAAATTAGTTCTGTACGTTCAGTGTATAGAAATAGAATAATATGACACTCAGAAAACATGTAATAGTTGCCCGCCGTGCCTATCTTGACTGCATGCCCTTTGTTCTGCATACACTCTTTCTCTTCTTTTTCAATAGTCAGTTTTCCGCTTTGCTTGGATGATAGTCTTAATTTGCTTATTTTTATTTTGGTGCTATTTTGTTCTCTTTTTCATCATTTTACCAATTCTATGTGCTGTTTCCTAAGTTGATTTTATTACTTGAACATGAAAGGCTGACAGCTGTAAATGTTTATATAAAACAAAAAAGAATTGAACAAAATTATTTAACTATAGTGTATGTTTTATGTGAATCATTTATATGCCGAGTTCACTGCTTGTGTCCAGAGAGCCATATCAGGGGATTATTATCCTAACTGTAGCTGTTGTCGCTGCTGTTGTCATTGTATTTGCTGTTGCTATGTATATTACAGTTGTATTAATATTAATGTCGCTTTCAGATGTTTCTTTCCGTTATCATTTTTAGCATATGTATTATAACCAGCATTCTTAAAATTGATATTATGAATCTAATTAGGATTCACATCATTATTATAGTCAAATCTCCAGCCAAAACACTGTATACACATTTGCATCACTATCTCTGCAGATATACTTAGGGCCCAATTCATAGAATTACTTGTGCAGGAAATAGGGAACTTGCGCGGCAAACTGTGTGAAAAATCCTGTTTGTCGATTCAGGGAATCGAATGCGCAGTACTTTTCTAGGACTTGCGTGGAGTTCACGCAGGCTTGGCATGTCTCTGTGAGCAGTCGAGCCCCTTGCGTGAGACACCACGCAGAGCGTGGCTTGCACAGAGTGCTGGGAAGGGGGGGGCACAGAAAATGGGGAAGAACATGTGAAACAGTGGGCGTTACGAGAGACAGCCGGCTGGCAGTCCTTCGCACGCACACAATTGTGTCAAATTACATGTTTTCATGGAACCACCCGTGCCACCTCTCAGCAGAGAAATCGCCACATAAATCCCTCAAACTCTACGTCACCTGAAGGCAGGCATAAAGGCCCATGCGCATAGGAATCGGATTTGCATGTCGGATTTAGGGGTGCATGTACGCAAGCGGGGTTCCGATGTAACTTAGGGGTGCGCGTACGCAGTGTAGAGAGGTGCAGGAACGGTTTACGGGCGTTTGCACGCAGATTCTCTGAGTTTTATCCGAGTTACGAAGTTTGTTATGTTATGTTATAAAGTTTTGTAAAGCGCTTGTAGGCCCGAAGGCATCTTGGTGCTAAGACATCAAACTCTGGGTAGTTTGATATGGTTCAAAAAAGGAATGTTTTCAAGAGATGCCTACATTGCAGGTGAAGGCCAGAGGGAGCATATTCCAGAGTTTGGCAGCTGCCACAGAAAAGGCACAGGCGCCCTCTCTAGATAGGCGGATGCTCGTGACGGAGGCGGATCCTCGGGATTCTCGTATCATACGCATTTCGTCGGGGTGCCGGCAAGAGTTACGCGGGACCAGTGGTGTTGCTAGGTCTGGAAAAGAACCAGGGCTACGCTACTGTTGGAACTTTCAGGACTGGGGTCTAGCTAGCCTTTTGGTTGCAGCTCCTGAGATTCTATCTGGGGCTACAACCAAAAGACCATGGGCTATAGCTCCCTTAGCCCCCCCTAGCAACGCGTCTGCAGGGGACCGTCCGCAGGGTCCCAGAGATGCAGGGCTGCTTGCAGGCACCCCTTGAACTGTTTGAAGGAAGGGTGTGCGGAGCACGCAAAGGTAGCTGTTCTGGTTGTTAATGCTTTGCGTGGGGGCGTTTCAGGGGTGTTTGCAGCGTGATTTTCAAATACGGTTACTTTGTGCAGTAAAATCCATGAATACGCGGGGCGCGCATTTTATATTCTGTGCGCAGACTTGTGCAGTGCCGTTCTCAGCGGGTGGCAATTGCAGAAGAACTGCACACTTTTCCATGAATCGGACACTTAATGTATTGCACGAACGTGGACTCTGGTGGCAATTGCTTCTGTGAATTGTGTGTCTAATATTAACGCTGATGATGTCATCTGTATGTTTGTGCAGAGGCCAAGAAACGTGAGTTGAATGCCGTCCCCAGCAAGCGAGTGAAAAGATTGAGGATTATAAGGGTTAACAAAAATGCGTGTAGCTCATGCACGGTAACGTCCCCCCCACCACCACCAGGATTCACTGCGCCCGGAACTACACTCGCTTCCATCCAAGCATCAGACATGCCAGCAGCAAGGCCAAAGCGTCACTCCTTTTTCAGTAAACAATGTACACGATGTCGTGTTTGGGGAAAATGGCTTCGCAATCACACACAACAGCCTGTGACGCACGTGAGATCAGAAAGCTCGCCTTTCCACTCGTCGTGTATCTTGACGGGGTCCCCTCAGCTCGTCAGAATCCCAGTCCGTCACAGATACGCATTTGGAATTTCACTTATGGAAATGCCGTGGTTTCGCGTGCTGCAGACGCTGGCTCGATCTCCGATGCGCCTTCACGCTTTGGCGGCAGTCGTTTTTAACAAACAGGGCGCAAAGTTGAAACAAACATCTGATTGAGGAAACATAACGCTCGAGCCAGGATTTCAGTGGCAAAAATAAAGCAGAAAATCAAACTCCATCTAAAATGGACACCCCTCTGGTACCCAAGACGTGATGCTGTTGTCATGGCAATGTGACATCTTCCAAATCCAGCAGAGATGGTCTATTACCATTGCTGCGTCTTTAGGCAGCGAGTTGTGACACCCACTTGACCCTCTATTGAGCTACTCGCATTTTATGACTTTGATGAAAGTACAGGGCAATGAGACTGCTCGCCATGCAGTCCTATGGCCTTAGTGTGCAGGGCAAACAACAACATTAGGCCTTGCAACAAACAGACCCCTGGACAATGGACACCCCATAGTGCAGGCGGATGAACAGGAACGGGCGTCACAGCAGCCAAGAAGCGGCATTCAATAGCGACCATCATTTTTCTTTCAGCATGTGGTAATAACTGCTCGTCTATTGTCTGCAAAGGGAGCGCATGTTTTCAAGCTCTCCCAGATTTGCTGTCAGTGTAGCGCGATCCTGGGTTTCCTGGAAACAATTCAAAAGTGAAATCCCTATTATAGTGGTCGTTTCCACTTGCAGTTACAGGATGTTACATCGCTGTGTATTTTCATTTCTTCTTGAACTCATACCTTCCGTCGAAGCGCTCGACTATCTCAAAATATATCATTTTTACATTGAAATAAATAGTCACAGCGGTAGTGTATTTTCTATCATCCCAATTTCTGTGTATTTTCTATTATTTCCTATCATGCCAATTTTCAGCACACTCGCCATAGAAATAGGACAACATCCCAATTCCTGACTGGCCTTACACTCCACTTCGAACCTTCACTCAATAAACACCAGCTGCAGACACAGCCCTCAGCCGGCCCACATTTACCTTCTGAATGTAGGCCACTGCAACATGACTGGACAGCTTTAGGGCTCACTCTTGACACTGAAAGGTCTCTGTCCTTATGTATTCAGTGCGGGAAATTCGCAATGTATGTCTCTTTCTCCTTTGTCATTGTAAAACGGGATTCTGCAAGACAAAAGCATGACTCCCCAAATATCTGCCAGCACCAGCCCTTCATGCATTGATGCGATATTTGGTGGGATTTATGGGTGGGAATGCTCTTTTTACAGTGAAAAAGTTGGGATGTCTGTGTAAAAGAAGCGAATGGAAGAAGATGGACTCCTGCGAATTGCACCATCTGTGGTTTTGATTTTTCTATTTTGCACAGCCCTCAAGTGCCTTTTTTTTACAGCGCTTAGAAGTGGATGGACTTGAGCATATAAAAGAACAAGGGGGCATGGCAATGGGTCAGAACCTCCACACCTTAATGTTTGCCATTTTGAGGATTCTAGAATGTCGCTTTCCCAGGCAGCAGCTTCATTCTCTAGCTCCTGATGACCCCCCACCCCCTATAGATGGATAAGGATAACCACATAATGATATTCACTCAAAATGAGCAACATCAAAAAGAAAATCGAGATGGCAGATAATCCCACACCAAAGAAACCCATTCAGGGCACTGAAATGGAGGAGGAAGTACCTGGTTCCAAAGACAGGGGCGTTGCTAGGGGGGCCAAGGGGGCTATAGCCCCTTATCTTTTGGTTGTAGCCCCGGATAGAATCTCAGGAGCTACAGCCAAAAGACTAGCTAGCCCCCAGACCCAACAGTTCCGACATCAGCGTAGCCCCGGGTCTTTTCCAGACCTAGCAACTCCCCTGTCCAAAGACATTCATTCCTTGCTGATGAAGGTCGCCCAAGATATGGAATATGTCATGCTACCCTATCTGATCTTTCAGGGAAGGCCCAACACCTAGAAAAGAGAACTACCAAAGAGGAAAAGGACGCTGGAGAACTGGCAAATGAGATGACCATCAGTTTCAGAGCAAATAATGGCATGACAATTCAAACTCTCAAGACTGGGAGTAAAAACTGCTGATGAAAAGCAGAAGCCGCTACCTACATTTGGTGGGCCTGCAAGAGCTGGATCCTGTCGAAAAACCCTGATAAATTCCTGATTCAAGTCATATTAGAGGTGTGTGGTACTTGCACCATGGACCCTCTTGATCTGGATTTTTCTTTTAGGGCTAGAAAAATGCAGAGGCAAATTCTGACAAAGTATTATCTCCTTCACCAAGGTAAGTGCTAAAGAAAGAATACTGAAGGCTGCCAGAGAAAAAGGGAAAGCATGATTTGATGGGAAGCCTTTCGACATATTTCCAGATTTCCCAAAAGAGATTGTAGAACAAAGGAAACCATTTAGTGATGCTAAAATGCCGGCAAGAATCATTAACAATAAGACTTCTTCGGTAAAACTGGCAATTTTGAAGATTTTTCTCCCAGGTGGATTGAAAATGACAGCGTTCCCAGAGGAAGCTGCTGGCTGGCTAAGCAATATACAACGAAAGAACAAATTCCAGACATAATAGCAACCCCCTTTCTTGTGTGTCCCAATCAATGTTAGCCATTATATTTATTTATTTTCTCATGCAGTTTTACTTCTTTGGATTTAGATGTATATAATTCTGTTTTGAGGTTGGAACTGGCAGGTCATTCGAATGGGTTGTATTGCATTTTTATTTATCCCAACTGAGACAATGGCGCATATTGATAAGGGCAGATTAACGGTTCAACCTGTCTTGAGGCCGGCTGGGGGGGGTTCTCTTCTCTGAGGCGTGCTTTACATCTGTACACACCCTGATGTTTCAGAGGGATGTGGGCAGAGCTATGGCCCCACTTACTTGGATGCAGCTGCTACCACGAAGGTCTGCAGTCCGGGACAACGGCTCATATCTATACTGAGGTAACAAACCGAAGCAAGATCGGTGCACTCTAATATAGAACGCAGATATACAGTACGATTAAGCTCAGAGAATCGAACCAATGGGAGTGGGGGCCTAACCGGAAAAGAACCAGAGTTCAATGGGCAGGTATGTGATGAATAACCTGTGCCGTACAAGTGATTATGATTCTAAGGGCGGGGAAAGGGGGCTCATTATGGGTGGAGTGGAACCTCCCAGCATCACTTTATTGGAATTTTGGTAATAAGTCACATTAAAAGCACTAAATCTCCTACACATCACTAGACCATGTACCCAGGGATCCACAGACTTCAGTTTCATCACATGATAACATTTGATAAGAAGTGGATTGGGCAACATTTGGTTAGATTGGCTGTGGTGCGACAGTAGCTGTTATCACTAGACTTAATAATACATGCAGATAGGATAATTTATGTTCTGTATCTGTTGCGTAACTATTTAGCTTACAAGGTTACGGCTATGGATTGGGGTGAGAGGACACTGGCATTAGGGAGTTACAATATAGTGGCTCCCAAGCACCTGGGTAGGGCAGTGAGATGTTTTTATTTCTATTTTTATTGTCATTGTTTTTTCTTTGTGTATATTTTGCTTTATTGATGACCACCAGTTTTGTTCATTTACTCACCCCTTCCTACATCACATGCAGTCTACTAGAAGAGATGGATCATTCCGCCCCTGAGATTATGGCTGGGTACACGACCACATTCTGAGAATAGTCTCTTGGAATGTTAATGGCATCAATGATGCAATAAAAAGGAAAAAGTTCCTATCTTACTTAGAAAGTTCACACTCAGACATTGCATTACAACAAGAAATTCACTTGACAGATGCAGAGACTGATTAGTTGTGTAAAGGGTGGGTAGGAAAGGCTTTTGGCCGATCATACGGCTCAAGTTCTAGGGGGTCTGCACCCTATTCCACAAGAAATGACCAATGTCAAAGATAAAGAAGGAAAACATTCAAATTGATGATGTCGGGAGATTAGTGCAACCAACTGATAGGGGAATATAGCTTTCACTCTGGAGCCAAGGACACATATTCTAGATCAGATATGATATTAACAATGCGACAAGTGACCAGTTCTTTCCTTACTGGGGCCATAGAGCACATTCACATGTCAGTCCATGTCCCAATACCATTTGAAATTTTGCTTGACTGTGTTTTAAAAATAATCAATCCATGGAGAATGAATACTTCCAAATCAGATGATAACGTGATGGTTGAGAGAATTATTAAGGACACAGAACTATTATTTGAAACCAAACGAAATGGAGAAACTTGTGTGAGCTTAGTATGGGAGTCCCACAAATGCTATATGAGAGGCATACTGATTGGCCTTGCTTCCGTAAAGACAAAAGCAAGGGAGCAAGAGATAAAGGGCCTCATTACGACCCAGGTGCTAATAGGTTAACGGCGCCGTAAAAGGCTGCGGCGACGTTAACCTATTAGCGCCTAATTACGAGGCCCCTTTGCGGGAACTGACCTTAACGGCTGGTGTAGACCAGCCATTAAAGTAGGGACCCGCAAAGGGACCTTGGTGCTAATTACGGTGCCGCAATTTGCGGCACCATACTTAGCGCCTTCCCCATTCCCATTGAGCCCTATGGGGCAAAAATGGGAATGGGGAAGGGCCATGGAGGAAGGGGGAATTACCGCCCCGCCAACCTTGTAATGGGGTGGTAATTCCCCCTTTCTCCATGGCGGAGTCGGTAACTTACCGGCATGGGCCATGGTGCCAGGGTCGTAATGAGGCCCAAAGTCACTAGAATAAACAGTGAATGATCTGGAAAAGTTATTGATGAATCCACCGGAAGAGAACATTTCTTCAATGTAAATACAAATGCAATAAATTAATATCGGAAAGGGCTCAAAAACCTCTATCCAGAACACTTTGGAATTATTATGAAGGCAGAGAGAAATGTGACCATCTTTTAGCACATCGGATGAAAATACACGAACATTAAAAAAAATTCTCTGCAATAGAAAATCGCAAAGGTCAACATGCCTTAGGATCCGTCGTCGATTAATAGTGAATTTAGGAATTTGTATTCTCCACTGTACACATCTGAGAATAGATTTGATAAGGTGACTTTCCATAATTACTTCCGAGATCTACAGATTCCAATATTGTCTGAGATTGAGAGGCAGATCCTGGAAACGGAAGTGCCAAAAGATGACCTGAAAAGAGCAGTATTCTGATGAAATACCGCAAAATGCCCTGGTCCAGATGGACTACCTGTGGAGTTCAACAAGAAACTGCCCGTTTGTGTCTTGGACCTTATGGGTAACATGTTCAATTCCTCCCTGAGAAGTGCTCTCTTACCAGGCTGCGTTTGACATGCCTCAATTTCAGAATTGCTGAAGAAAGACGGACCACCAAACCTCACGAGTAGTTACAGGTCCATCAGTCTGATCAGCACGTACTATCATATACTGGCCAAATGTTTGGCCTTATGTCTTGAAGAGTTTCTGCCGAAACTGATAAACCACAACCAAAGCAGATTTCTGAAAGGAAGTGATGCCATGGAGAATATGAGAAAATGCTTGCTAACATTATTTGCAAGTGATGTATTAAACACAACGGTGGTGGCTTTATCCCCAGATGCGGAGAAAGCCTTTGACTGCATAGAATGGCACTTCCTGTTCGAAACACTGGGAAGAATGGGATTTGGATTGAACTTCTAAAAATGGATTAAACTTCTATAGACCAAACCCTCAGCGACAGTGGCAATGGATGGTCACACATCAGAGGTCATAGAGTTGGAAAGCGAAACTAGCCAGGGATGCACTCTATCACTTACTTTTTGTAATTGCCATGGAACCCTTAACAAGTTCACAGAGGTCAGATGAGAGAATACAAGGGGTGAAATATGGAGGATTTGAACAAAAATGATGCTTATCTGCAGATGATTTATTACTCGTGCTCCAAGACCTCAAAACATCCCTAATGGCTCTTATAAACAGAATTAACAACTTCATTAAGATCTCTGGATTCAAAATGAACTGGCAAAAATCATAGGCCATGCCAAGGTCCTAAAGTACAAAAAAAGTGGATCTATCAAATTATGGTTTCCACTGGTGCCCAAAGAGGATGAAATACCTCGCAATATGCCTAACAAGTGGTGTAACTCAATTGATGAAGTTCAATGTGAAGGAAATGATTTTGACTCTAAAGATGGACCCGGATCGATGGTCCTTGATGAAACAGTCTCTTTTGGGCAAAGTTACTGCATTAAAGATCACTATAACTCCACGGATTAACTTTTTATTAAGCATGGCCCAGCACCATGATACTATGAAGAAAATGGACCGACTGATAAAGGATTTCCTGTGGGACCATAAACCACCCTGGCTGAAACTCTGGAAGTTACAACTCACATGCAACAGTGGAGAAATGGGTATACCCAACTTCATGGTATACCAACTAGCATTTACGGCGAAGCATTACGTTTTCTTCCCCGGTGATCCAACGTTTGAATGGACCCATGTGGAGACATAGCTGAATACACCACTGGAACTGAGAGCGCTATTGACGAGAAGAAACCTGTAGTAATGTGCTGATCTGTACATTACGTGTGAGGTGTTTGATGAACGGAGGGAGAGGTGTGTTAATGTGCTTAATGCACATTACGTTATGTATTGTGGGTGTGCTGGACTGTTAATGTTAGTCTTTGTGGTGTGTGTTTTTGGTGGTATGTGGTGTGTGTTTTGGCTGTTGGACAGCCATGGGTGAGCTTTATGCCCGGGGTTGGAAGAAAGTTGGTTACAGTCATGGTGAGCTTTATGCTCAGGCTTTGGAAGACTGTTGGTTACAGTCGTGGTGAGCTTTATGCTCAGGCTTTGGAAGACTGTTGGTTACAGTCGTGGTGAGCTTTATGCTTGGGCCAGGAAGGCTGTGGGTTACAGCCATGGGGGATCTTTATGCTTGCGTTCGGTAGACTGTTGGTTACAGTCATGGGGAAGTTTCTTGTTTGTGTCAGGCACTGTTCTTTACAGTAACTGGTTTGGGGGACGGTCTTGTGATAACTGTTTGGTTACAGCTATGGTGGGTTTTGTGCTCACACCATGATTACTTTTGTTTATGGCCACGGGTTATAACTGTTGGTTACTGTTACAGTTATGGTAACATTCCATTTTATATAACCTTTGCTTCAATTATATTGCTGTAGAATGTTTTAGGAGGATTATTCATAATTGGGATTCCTAAATATGGGTAGATATCAACTACCTCTAATGCCACTGTATCGATCTTCCACTTAAATCCATGCTTTTTATTCTTAGACCCTCGGTCTCCAAACACAATGATCTTAATTTTATTTGCATTAATGCTCAGATTGTTGTTTTTTGCAAATGTATACAGGGCATTGAGCATTCTCTGTAAACCTATCAGTGTTTTATACAAAATGTCATCTGCGTACGTCATCCATCTATTTACAGAGTCCCCAACTTTCGGTGGATGGTTATGTACTGTTTCCAGGGCTTCCCTCATATCAGCAACATTGAAATTATAGAGTACTGGTGATATTACACATCCCTGTTTCAGTCCCATGTTAGTAATTATGGGTCGGGGGTGTG
The DNA here is from genome assembly GCF_040938575.1 of Ambystoma mexicanum. NCBI lineage: Eukaryota > Metazoa > Chordata > Amphibia > Caudata > Ambystomatidae > Ambystoma > Ambystoma mexicanum. The sequence continues at coordinate 133,196,576 of NC_090936.1, read as the reverse complement.
ATAATAGCATCCTTATCAAGACAGCTGGTTACAGTGGTTTAGGAGTACATAGCTTTCAGAAAATATAAAACTATTGGCCATCTCCCCAGGTCGAGATTTTACTCCAGAGCCTATCCCTATCGACACAGACAAATGCTCTAGAGTAGTCAATAAAGCATACGTACAAATAAGTCCCTTTATTACTAATCTTATCACTGATAATATGGTTCAACGTAACCATATTATCTAGGGTGCTATAGCCTTGTCTGAAGCCAGTTTGCTGTGGGAACAGTACATTATTCTCACCAATCCATCTGTTTACAATTTCCAGCAATAGGGTGCAAAAAATCTTGCAGCTTGTGTCTGCCATGGTTAACAACCGATAGTTATTAGGACTAGCTCTTATTCCTTTAAAAAGTAATGCACACTAGAATTGCTTTGTGCCAGCTCACTGGAATGTCCCCATTATGCCAGATAGAGGAGAACAACTTCAGTAGCAATTTTGGCCATTTAATTGGGTTACGTTTGATGTTATGTTAATGTTAAAAATATTTGTAAAGCGCACTATCATCAACGGAGTGGCCCCCTGGTGCTCTGGCGGCTCTGAAAAAGGGAAAGGGGGGGTTAGTTAGTGGGAATGAGCTGGAAAAGTGCATGAGAGCAGTGATGTGCTGTTGGCAGTCTCAACCCGGTAACTCTGTTGGCTGTACTTGGGGTGTTTTCCGGTCGTAACCCGTTGTGTACTGTTGTGCGAGTCTATGTGTGGTTTGTTTTGTTGTTACAGCGTAGTGAAGTTTGTGCGGATTGCTGTGTTTATAGGCTTGTGGTTGTGTTTGGTTAGAGTTTGAGAGGTGTATGCAGAGGGGTAAAATTGTTAGTAGATTGGTTTATTGTCATAGCTAACATTCACATTTCTAAGTGTGGCACGTACTAACATTCATGTTTATATCTGGATGCGACGGCTAGTGTCTAAGATTCCATCTAAGTGTGTCACATGCTAAAATTCAAATTTTTATCTAGGCATGGCTCAATCCAGGTGTGGCACCTGCAACCATCCACAATCTCATTTAGATGCGACTATGGCCAATGTTCAAAGTTCCAACCAAGTGTGGCCCATGCTATTATTCACAATATCATCTAAGTGCACCACATGCCGACATTCACGATCCTAGCCAGATGCGGCGCAGGCCAATGTCTAAGGTTCCATCTAGGTGTGGGACATGCGAACAATCACATTTCCACCATAGGTGTGGGACATGCTAACATTCCCATTTTTATCTAGATGCAACGCGGCCTAGTGTCTAAAATCTAGGTGTTACGCATTCTAACAATCACGTAACGGTTGAGCAGGATGGCATGGATGACAGTGTCAAAGGCAGAGGAGAGATCAAGCAAGATGAAGACGCAAGGGGTGTTAGTGTCAAGGTTGGAGAGCAGGTCTTCACGGATGTTCAGGAGAGCAGTGTATGTGCTTCTGACAACTGTGAAGCCAGACTGATGGTCATGCAGACAACCAACAGATTCAGTGTGGAGACTAAGCTGGGAGATGGCCAGTTTCTCCAGGAGCTTGCCCAGGAAGGGAGTGATGGAGATTGGGCGATAGTTAGCCGGGCAGGAGGGGTCGGCAGAGGGTTTCTTAAGAAGAGGGTGCACAAGGGAATGCTTCAGAGGGGATGGGAAGACTCCGGTGGAGAAGGAGTGGTTGCAGAAGTCAGCCAGAGCAGGAGCCAGGGAGTCAATTATGACCCGGGCGCAAAGGGATACCGGGCACCGGTAATGACACCGGTGCCAGTAATCCCTTTGCGCCCTATAGTGAGGTCCCTTTGCGGGTCCTTCCTTAACGCCTGGTTTTAGCAGGCGTTAAGGACGGGACCCGCAAAGGGATATCGGGGTCAATAACGGTACCACAAATTGCGGTACCGTTATTGCCGCCTTCCCCCTTCCCATTGAGCCCCATGGGGGCTCAAATGGGAATGGGGAATGGCATTTCAAATGGGGACTTACCGGTCCCGCAAAGGGCGGAATGGACCGGTAAATCCCCATGCCACCACGTCAGTGGCGGTACCGGTATTGGTGCTAGTCATGGCACCAACCTCGGAATGAGGGCCAATGTGGTCCTTGATGGATTTGGAGGAACAGGGGTGAACCTGTTTTGACAAGACTTTCATAGATCGGACTTGTCTAGAAACCTCGTCTCCGGAGAAAAGGGAAAAGGCAGAGAAGGAGGGAGGGGCATGCATGTCTCATGCAGACTAAACCACATCACTGACAACCCATCTCACCTCCACACGGAACAGTGCCTATCCTCTGAGCACCGACACGATGATGCCAATACAGAACCCCACCACACTACCCCAGGTAAGATACAACACAGCTCACATTGCAACTAGGGCCATAGTGGAGTGCACATTCGGAGTGCTAAAATCATGCTTTCGTTCCCTTAACCACTCTGGTGGACAGCTACTGTATGCACCACCAGTAGTGTGCAGGATCATAGTGGCAGCATGTGTCCTGCACAATGTTGCAACACGGCGTGGCGTACCGGTGGACATGGTGGTGCTCCCACATCCCCAACCACATGCACGCCAGCTGCGCATGGGAGGGGAAAGGGCACATGGCGAGGCAGCCCGTACACAGCTTGTGGCACCATTTGTCACCTAAAATCCAACCCCTGCGGAGTGCACATAGCCCTGGAACATGCCAGGCCACAATCGATGATGACAAAGGGACTAAACACCCTGAGAATGTTGCTTCGGAAATGCCACATTGTATGCATTCCCTAGCACTAAAAGCAACACAATCTGGCATGTACAAAAGGGACTCATGAAAGAAGGAGCTTCCAACCACCACCATGCGAAAGCAACCATCTAAATGCTGGTATGTCACCTAAAACCCCACACAATTCATGTCACCTGTCCCACACAATGTTCCATGGCATGCAATTCCCAAGCAGAGAAACAAATGACAAAGTTAGCCAACTCATCAGGCCCTGGGGCTCTAGACATTTTTATTTTATTGATTACCTTCAAGATGTCGGTGAAACCAAAAGTAAATACTGATTTGCTATTGTCCCATAGCTTCATATTCATCGCACATTCACTGTGCTCCACATAATATAACTGGCCTACGTATTCTAACCATTCCACCACAGGTATCACATTAACATCCTTGCTATCATCTGCTATTAGATGTTTTCTATACAAGTACCAACATTTTTTTGAATAATTGGTTTTGCATAAAATGAAGATTTTCCTCCAATTTGAATTTTTAATGTCATGTTTGTGGTCCTTAAGCCAGTTCTTAAATTTCATACGTATGGTGGCAACCTTTTTCCATTTCATGTCCCAGTCTATCCCCATGTCCTGTTTTATTCTCGTTATTTCCTCATTTACTCTTTTCTCATTTTCTATCACACTATCATATGTATTTGCATGTTTCTTCCCAGTATGTTGAATGACACTCGCTCTGCTTTTAGTCATTTGGATCATTCCAAGCATATCGCTCAACACCCCCAGCACAGATGTAGCAATCTCCTCACCATCTATGGGAAGTAGATTAAACATATAATCACATGTTTCCACTTGTTTTTCAGTCCATAGTATTCTATTTACTCCTATGTCTCAGGAGGATAGCTCAGCGGCAACGTGCTCGCCTTGGCAGCAATACGACACGGAGCAACACAGGTTCGATCCCCGGGTCCGTGCTTAGAAACCTCTGCGTATTAAGCGCTTTATAAATAACCTATCATATCATATCATACTGAGCTCTGGATATTCATTTGTGCACCTGAGTGTTAAGGCTTTTTTATTGTATAGTGTATGTGTGGTCACTAAGGGAGGTGGGCATATGTTCAAATTGATCCAAATGTTTAAGTATACCATTACTAACAAACATATAGTCAATTCGATAGCTCAATGTTCCATTTATCCATGTTACTTGTAGGACCCCTATATTGTTAGGGTTATAATAGGATAATCCCCACTTCTGGAACATTTTTACCCATTTAATTCCATTGGTTGTTTGTAAGGGGGAGATGTAACCTTTTCCACTTCTTCCCAGCACAGAAGGAGGCAATACATCACACTAACCACATAGTTCTTTCCATTCATCCATTATGTGAGTGGCTTCACCACAATAGGCATTCAAGTCACCCACTACCATGATTTCAGATCTGGGTGATTCGAACATCCAATCTTCAATTATATCAAATATCACTTTGGTCACGGGCTCTACATGTGCCCCCCCTGATTGTGAGTACACATTTATCAACAATAATTCATTGAACGTTCCCGAATTTCTTATGATCCCACATAGAACAAAAGGTGAGCAGCCAAATTTATCATACTCTCCGATTGTTTCTGGGCATTTAGCACCTATACACAGTTCCCCCAGCGGCCATCCAACTCCACTGCTAAATGCAGGTTTTACTAATATGTTAAACCCATCAATCAGGATTGTTCCTCTTACACATGTCTCCTGGAAAGCAAATACATCACAGTTTTCCATAATACTATTTCTGTCTTTATGTAGAAAAGACCACACCCCTCTGGTATTCCAAGAGATAACTACCGGCTCATGGCCAGTCTCGGTTTCTCAATTCCCCCTCAAAGTAATCCCTATCAGGGATTCACATATCCCTCCTCCCTTTTGCTTGTTGAATTTTATCTTTATTCAAACTATATTTACTTGGTCTTTCATTTGTAGATCAGCTGTTCATAATTTCATTACATATTACAATTTTGAAACCATTCTTCCACAATACCTGTGAGTGTTCACTAATAAGTTCCACTATGACGGGCGTCACAAATTGGACAATTGCCCAATTTTCCCAATGACTGCATTCAGGCAGTGTCACAATTTCAATATCTACTATTGTTATACAGTGTAATTGAGGGACCATATGTAAACGTTCAAGGATTCAAGTTCGATTTAAATAGGGACGTTCCATCACATGGGTCTTCCTCAGAGGCATTCATCTCTATAATCTTAATGCAATTGCCTGGATTCAAAACCATGCCTTCACAATCATCTAGTTCACCAGGGCCTAGCTCAATGTGGTCCTTATTGGTGTTGCACATGGCTAATCTCTCCATTTCACCCATATAGATATGCTTTTCCCTAGTGGTGAGCAATCCTACCAACTTGTTTATATGTTTATCTGTAGATTCAAATGCCTCACATTTCTTCCCATAAATCTTTCCTTTTCCAAACTAGCCACAGATGGCAATACTGACTCAGCAGTTTTAAGTTTGGTTACTCTCTCCCTCCCATTCAACCATTTCTCCATCAACCCGCCACCATTATTTAAAATTTTAATCGCTTCATCTCTCCCCTTAGTAACCACCTTAAGGTTGGATCTATTACCTCAGGTCACACATATACCTTCCATATTTTCCATCTCTGATTATTAGACACTATTCTTTCTAGTTGTGGTGTCCTTACTTGTTTTACCAATTTTACCCTTTTTCTTTACCCCTTTTTTAATATTGCGTTGACGGCGAGTACATCTTTTGCTCCCATATGAATTGCATAGTTCACTCTCAGAATTAGTATCCAAATTCTCAATTTTCTCGCCAATGATTCGTTCATCATTCACTTCAATTTCATTTGTTTCTACTTCTTTCTCAACTCCACATTCATCTTCTGCAATAAGTAGGCATTACTCACTCAGATTGTCCATGCATTCACCCACTGATCTCTAATTTTCTATAGCACACTTCTACTATTTCGCTTTTATGAACCTTATCACTAATTCCTTTAGGTCTTGTTGCTCTTTCATGAGACTAGAGCAGATGCCAAATACAATGGTCAATGTTGTTGCAATTGCCTCAAGTTGACTTGTGGTGTTCAAAGTATCTGGATGTGTCAATTTTAGTTCATCCCATGAATAGTTCTCATGCTCAATAATAGAGTCCACCTGCGCCAATTTTTCCAAGTCTGGAGTTCCAGAGAAATTCGATCTAATGACATTATCCATGTTTTCCCTTAATTGAATACTTTCTTTTGCCAATATAATCCCATGTGTGACTATGATGCCCATTGAATGCCTCCTAAATTCGTGGCATAAATTCAAAAGGGAGTTGTTGTCAACCATAGAACTATTATTGGGCAATGTTAGACCTTCCTCATTAAATGCCTCTTTTGCCACATCTCTTTTTTGGGGCATTGTTATGAAACTTGAGATTTTAGGTTGTTCCATTGTTGGCTTTTCATTTATCCGGGTCTTAATACTTTCTATCCCTGTACCTCTCTTTTTCTTATAGGTGCTACCTACTTCAGGGTATTGGGGAACTATGTTGGGGATGCATTCCTCTCCCGTTTCTTTCTTTTTAAATTTTGTGAGCATAGCTTGGGTCCCATTATGTGTTGTTTTAAGCTAAACGTTCTTCAGGTCAGTGAAAAATTTAGTGTTGGGAGCCGGAGAAAGCCAGAGGGAGGAAGGTTATCAGGTGGGTTTTCAGGCTATAGCAAACTCTATGCTAGTCAGAGGTTTTAACCCCACTATACAGAAGTTTCTGCCCTACGCGCTCACAACAACCAGTAAGTAAGAGGTTAAGTATTAATAGCAGGAGCAAGTCATAAAGCATGCCATAAAATGCTATAGCAACTTTTAACACGCTAATCAGGTTGCAATTTACCTTAACCCCACTATACAGAGAATACCTGCCCTACCCGCTCACAGCAAACAGCACTCGTCGGTGCACTCAGCTTGATGCGCGCACGCTGATGTGCATGCATGCTGTTTTTGTAGCGTATTCTGGGTAAGGGGGCATGGCCTCGCGGGAGCTATACAGAAACAGAGAAAATAGAGGCAGTTAGTTATTTTTGCAGAGCTATAAGTGGCTCTCTATAGTTCTCTGTAGTTCTCGTGCTTTGTCCATATCCAACAGGCAGATACCTTTAATGATTTTAAAGTCCACGTGTAAGATGCCATAGAAAGGTTCCAGCAAACCAACAATCCAGCAAGGGAAGCGGCTCAGCTAACCGCATTCGTCGGTGCATTCTGCTTGTAAATCAGGCCCAGGGTGTGTGTGTGTGTGTGTGTGGCTGGCATTTGTAAGTGCCAGTGTGTGATGTGTGATAGGGTGAGTTATGCAGCCCCAGTCCATGTGGTGGTCTGCAAATGTTATGTGCGTGGTGTGCGAGCACTGTTAAAGTGTGTGGGGGAGGGTCCCTAGCATAGGTGTCCCTAGAGGGATTTAAAGGGGGACAATTGTCCCCCTATTGGCTGCTTTGCCCCCCTTAAATGGTGGCCTGCACCTTATCTGCCCAGTCCTGGCAAATAACTTTTTCCAGGAGCCTTAAAGGTGCTCCTTTGCCCAGCCATCAATCATGCGTTTGCACACTCTATTTGCCAAGCATGTGTTCTTTCTTCAGGCCTGGAAGGGACACCACGAGAATCAATGGGACATGAATATCACAAAGGTGGGGCCATCACTGTTAAAAGCAGGCTACCTTCATGCTGGGCACACTATTCTTTTTCAAAAGTGCTTCTTAAACTTACATTCACTAGTTTTCTTTAAAATGTGTTTTTTTTTTTTGCGGGTCTGCCACATAATTACCTTGTGAATTTGTTGTCCCTTTCTTTGTGTTTTATCACAGGATATATTTCTAAAGGTGTTATGTGCTTGTCAAATTGCTTAATCACAAATAAATATTTCTATTGCGCTGACAGCAGTTATTAAGAAACTAAATTGCAGTTTCTTGGGTGCCAACCTTTGCTTTTCACTATGGGGGCAGATACGCCCTAACCCGCCCTGAATATAAACAAGTTACCAGCCCAACTCACCCCCTTGGCTGAACACATTTTATTGCACTTGTTTTTTTTTCAATAAGGAATTGCAAAAAGTCATAGGATTTACAGCCAGTTTTAAATATATAACATTTTAGCAACAGTCACTCAACCTGCTGAGCTACCCTGGTAGCCTTGTATTGTAGGGCGTGTCTATGGATCTCTTTATGCATTCAAAATCACTGTATTACCAACAATGCAGTTCGTGTAAATGACTTTAAAGTCAACAGTATATCAAATCCAGCCACACTGACTGTGCATACGCTCATTGATGGTGTATCAACGGTGGCTTCTGCATAAATTGCGATGGGGTGCTGACATACGGAAACCCCTGCCCATAATGGAGGAGCCAGCCCAGTATGACCACTGAGCACTTCCTCATTTCCTCAGCCCAGCATATCCAATGAGCAATGCAAAGCCAGGTGTGTTTTGCTTCCCTAACCTTGCATGGCCCATTGGGGAAGCTGGCTTAGGAACTGCATGTTTGTATGTGTGAGGGAGGTGCTCCTGCACCTCCTCGCACATCCTAATGGAGCAGGGCACTTTGACATCAGTGCTCTGTCTCTTGCATGCATGTGTAAAAAACAGAAAGGCCTCTTTGCCTCCTGGTTCGTGTTCGTACCAAATGGCAGCTGGTGTTCTAGGATGGAACATCAAGACCAGGGCAGAAGGAATGCTAATTTAAATATGTTTATGTATGTGTGTATGCATGTTTTGCGTGTAATGAGTGAGTGTATGATGATTGGTGTGCGTGTGAATGAGCGAGTGCATGTGAAGTTTGTGTGAATGTGTGAGCCCATGTGTTTGTACTGTGCAGTGGAGTGGATTCTGGTGGGGGCATGGGGGTTCCTGCACAAGCACCCTCCTCACCAGCTAAAATTAACTTCCAGTGCGAGGTACGGGGAGGCAGGAACAGGGGGCAGGCAGGGTATTTTTTTTACTGGTATCTATGACTAATGCCTAGTAAAAAATAACATGCCTGCCCCTTGGGCCACCAAGCACCTGCATGCACACATAATCACATTGTGTGAGTACGAAACTCTGGGCATCGTTGATAAAGCGTGCATGTTAAGTGTTATTATGTAGCTAGCTAGACTGCCATTTTTAGTCAACCACTCTAGCCATTTCTTACTGTGGCATGACATTTTGTATTGGGCATATTTGATAAAGCAAGCATGTTAATATGTAGCTAGAGTGGCATTTTAATGCAGCCAGTCTGGCCATTTCCTATTGAGATATGGCATTTTGTATTGGGCATCTTTGGTAAAGCAAGCATGATATGTGTTATTATGATGCTAGACTGGCATTGTTTTGCATCCAGTCTAGCCATTTCTTATTGTTGTATGACATTTTGTATTGGACATCTTTGGTAAAGCAAGCATGATCAGTGTTAATATGTAGCTACACTGATATTTCAAAGCTGCCAGTCTAGCCATTTCTTATTGTTGTATGACATTTTGTGTTGGACATCTTTGGTAAAGCAAGCATGATAAGTGTTAATATGTAGCTAGACTGGAATTTTTATCCAAACAGTGTAGCCGTTTCTTATTGTGGTATGACATTTTGTATTGGGCATCTTTGATAAAGCAGGCATGATAAGTGCTATTATGTAGCTCGTCTGGCATTTTAGTGCAGTCAGTTTGGACATGTTTTCATACTGCGGCATGCATTTTTAATGGTAAAGCCAACTGGAGTATGTTCCTAGGTAGGGATTCTGTCATATATATCGGCAGAGCAAACATTGACATGTTTTCTTATATTATCATTACTGGCATCATGCGCAAAGCAAACATGAGTATGTTCTTATATGGCATATAATGATGCAGTCATATAATGATGCATATAATGATGCAGTCAGCATGGAAATGTATGGGCACAGCCAGTGTGAAAATGTTTTATACTGGCACACATTGTGGGCAAAGGCATCATGAAAATGTATTAGAGAAATCCTCCTGTGCACTGTTGGTGACTTGCATCCATTGGATTTTTTCATCAGTTACCCTACAAAACGAATTGCAAACTGTTTGGCTTTTTACCCAATTTTTCTAAAAAGTGTGCTCTAAAATGCACCATTTTAACTCATTATTTCAAAAAGAATGCACAGGGGAGAAACCTCCAAGCCTCCCTGGATTGGTTTGAACTCTTGCTCTACACTCGGTCTCTTTAGCATATCTAGGAGACATTTTTAGGCCCCCCCAGTTAAAAAATTCACAAGCCGCCACTGAAAACTGCCATTCACACAGTGGGCTCCCAGGGCCTGGAACACCCTAGCACTCCAAAACCGCACCACACCATCCATCCCCAATTTGCGAAAAAGCCCCAAAACCTCTTTCCCCACACCGAATCCAACCACGCCTGGTCGTCTTTTTGCATCCTTTCCTCCAATGCTGTTCTGAAAAATGCTACACAAAGCAGCTGTACTGGTACACAATTGTCTCCATGGCCGTTCACTTGCCTATCTGAAAGCTATGATCTTGCCTAATGTACCCATCAGAACTCTTCGTTCCTCAGACAAGGTCCAAATTAAATCTCTGTGCTTCAAGGGGGCGTCAAACAGCTTAGGTAAATCCATTCCTGCCATGGCAGCCAGGATATGGAATTCACTCCCTCTCGACCTAAGACCTGTAAATAACATCAGCAGATTTCGCTGCCAGCTAAAAACTGCCCTATTTGAATAAGGTTCCCCCCTTGCACTCTGTTCCCAGGCGCCCTCTCTTGTCCCGTTTCTTTATCGTTTGCCTACTTGCGTTGGTATTGTGTGTGCCCTGATGCCTGCAGGCTTTCTGCGCCTTACAAATAAATAAACAAAATGAATAAAATCACGCTGTGATATGTGTTCCACTTCCCACCTTCTGAACCTGTTGATCACGTAAAGTGCTCCAAGACACTGCGGGCAGGAACAGCGGGGGAGAAACTGTAACACATAATAACGTGGTCGGAAATGTGTGAGTAGCCGTAGGCAAAGCTACAGCAAACATCAGGGCGGATGTACACAAGGAAAATCACAGACAAAAGCAAGGGGAGAGCATTTCAACGTCGAGGACCAATGAAGCCTCTTAAAAAAGAAGAACGTCCTCACAACTGGTTCACATAATACAAAAGTAAACCTACCTAGGCGTTTACATATTTCAAACAGTCACAGAATTCTTAGCAGCGATGCAGAAGACCCCAATCTGGTAACGATGTTGGCACGTGTGTTCAGTGATATTGATATTTAATTTCTATCGCGCTCGTACCCAAGTGTTTTCATTAAGAGGGTCAATGTGATATCCAGTTGGGCCATATTGTACTCTACAAATAACCACATTACTGTGTCACTCATGGTCTGACTGTCTTATGATCAGTCCCAGCAAGCATCCAACTTGAAGTGCTTGGTGAAGAGGTGGAAATAAATATTCAAGGACGAAGATGTAGAGGACTCCATAAACAAGTGGAACAGAATGTATTAAACATAAATTGGAGACTTTCGCCTCTGTGCAATATTCAACATGCCCCAGAAGGAGGAAACTGATGGGAGTATGTAGTCACTGCACCAAGGGGAGAGCAGCAAGATCATGGTATAGTGTCCCTGCAGGAACTACGAGTGAGTGGCAAGAGAAGTCTGTAAGAGTGTATGGTTCCGGTAGGAAGTAACAGCGGGCTCTGATTTGGACTAAGGGTGCAGGGGAGCCTCACTCTTTGAGGATTGAATGTGCTGAGAGTCCTGGTCATGTCCCGCAGGGAGAATGAGGATTGAACGGGCAGAGATTACTCACTGCGTTCCATGGGGAGAATACATAGGGTGCCAGGTGACAGGCGGGTAAGTAACAAGACACGATTCTGATATGGCAGCAGGGAACCATAGTACTAGTCATAAAGTGTTGTCCCGTGGTTTTGGTGTCCCTCTTATTTTGCACTCCCAATGGACTTTGGATGGTGTCCTATGCCACTGCACCTGTGTCTTCCCTTGACCACGTCAGTATTCCCCCAGCATCTGCACGGTGCAGGACTTCTTTACTCTGGCTGCTACTATGGAGCCTCAGCCAGAGATTCCCAGAACGATCAGTTTCATGTAGAGCCCGGATATCCCTGGGGCCTGACACCACCCCCGCTGCAGGTCATTTCCTAGTAACAGATGTCCGATGCCCAGATCCTGGCTTGGGCAGAAACGTCCTGTGAAACACTGACAGGACCCTTGCAGCATGGACGTTCTGTACAGATTCCAACAGTCTTTCTTTGGGACCATAATTCTTCGAGTCCATCACGTATATATTCTCCATCGGTCAGGGGTTAAGGAAAGAGAGTTATTTAAGTTGAAATTATGTCATAGTTGCAGATGTGGAAGCGATCCTCCTATTCCAAGATGGCGGCCGTTTGGGATAACAGGAAATAGGAAGTGAAGGGTGCCCCCATGGCAAAGAAAGGGGGAGCTTAAAGAGTCCACACAGCAGTAACGGTTGCTTGGAAATGCCTTCCCATATAAGGCCATTGTTCCCAGCGGCCCTTGCTGATTTGCGCGGACCCATGTGCATCGGAGACCTGTCATAAGCCTTCTCAGGGCCCATTTGCCCCATGTTTTTGTCTTTTTCTCTGGCCTTTTCGGGAATTGCTCCACGCTCCTATTTGGGGAAGAGCTTTGCCTATTTGGGGAAGAGCTTTGTTCTTATCAGCACTGCTGCCTCCTGGCAACCTGTTTCATATTCCCCCGCCCAGAACCCTCACCTTTGCGCCACATTCCTCCAAGAAGTGCTTCACTCCTTCCCACTCTTCCAGTTTGGATCATTAGCTTTCCCATTAGAAAGGGGCATGGCGAGCACAGTAGTGTCCGGCTACTGCATATCTGCTAGCGCAGCTCACAGCATCCTCCTCTTTACCTCACCAGTGTGCTCCATGAACATTCTTGCAAATACTACTCTGATCCCCATCTACTGCCTGTTTGCACAGATTCTTCTGACGGTCTGTCAAGGAGCTTCCTTGGTGTTGCCTCAGTCTCTTCTCCACGTCCCTTCTCGACTACCCCCACTATTTAGTATATTCCATCAGCAGGGCTTTCCCTGAGGGTTCAGTTCTGTTTTTTCAACTGAAGGGAGTTTTCCCCAAACCTGCACTGTGACCCCAGGCCTAAGGGGCCGTATGAAGTACACCAGTTTAGCACCCTATAATAGGTGAGCTTTTGGAAAGGGGGGATTGAAACTAAGGAGCACAGCAAAGAGAGACAATGTAGTAATATGGATGTCTTTTGTGTTTTGGCAGGTGATACTTTCATCAGTGGAGCATTGGCGTTCCAATGCTTGAGCTTCCCCTTCCTCCTGTTATTCATTGGGGGTCATTACGAGGTTTGAGGTAAGGGATTACCGGCACCGGTAAGGGTGCCGATGCCGGTAATCCCTTACCTCCGTATTCCAAGTTCCCTTTGCGGGTCCTTCCTTACCTCCTGCTTTTAGCAGGAGTTAAGTACAGGACCCGCAAAGGTACCTCGGAGGTAATTACGGTACCGTAATTTACGGTGCCGTAATTACCTCCTGCCCCATTCCTATTGAGCCCTATGGGTCAGAAATGGGAATAGGGAAGGGCAAAAGGTGAATGGGGAATTACCGGTCCCTCCAACCCTGGAATGCACCGGTAATTACTCCATTCACCATGCCGGATTTGGGACGGTTTCGGAGGCAACCACGGAGCTAATTACTCCATGGTTAGCTCCAAACCCGGAATGAGGCCCATTGTCTTGAATTGGTTCTTTGGGTAAGTTGTAATAAAGGGTTTTCAGCCCTGGCTTCTTTTAATATCAGGAAGTGGAAGACTCTATCTTCCATCAAGTGGGTAGAATGAGTCTATAAGCAGTCTGGTATCTTCTGGTCAATTTAAAAAGGGCCACCAATATGTGGGCAGAATTTGGGATCATGCTATGAAAATCAGACATTTTTGGTGACCACCTGTCAAGGATTGTACTCTTGGAAGGGTGTAGAAGCCCTACAATTTCAATGTTGCGTAGAGTCTGGATATCACTTGGGCATCAGTGATATCCAGACTCGCGCTCTGAAACACTTGTGTATGAGCGCGATACAAATAAAATATCATATCATATCATGACAGTGGGGTATACCTGAAAATATTCGGCACACCAGCACTTAGTCACATCACGAGTAGAGATAATTTACTCGAGGCATTTTCAGAAAGTAATAATCATCGGTTTTGTGGATAATTCACAATTAGTTATGTGAGATACCCTATGCAACTCTTTATACCTAGAATATAGCAATACCGTTCAAGGCCAGTGCTCCAAACACTGCACATGATAATTTGATTATGGAATATTTGATATTAGTATAGATTACAGGAATGCACAAGAACGATCCAGGTGTCATAATATCTTGGAATGACTATGGCAAGGGCTAGACCCTAATGGATTTTAATCTGAAATCTGATAACGCTTCACCAGGGCACTATGATCTTATCTGAAATAGCAGATTATTCGCACAGATCTGCTGATTCAGGGTTCATCTAAAAAGTACAATATTCTCAATGTTTTACTATGTCTTGCCCGAATATACCATACAATCCCCCCTCTTGCATAATAGTGAACACCAGCCCCCCTCTGGATCCATGTTTCGACAAAGGTTTTTTGTTGTTGTTTGGTTTGGGTTACTTCGCACACAACCTGCATACAGAAGGGATTTAAAGGACTATGTTAAATGAATTTCCAGAGTGATGTGTTTTAGCACTATACAACACCATGACACCAAGATGTATGCAAAACATTAATAATGCTTTGTATGTAAAATGTCAGAGAAACTATCCAGGACCACCTTTATAGAGAAAATAATATATCACCATTTACGACTAGACTATTTTCGCAAAATAAACATATATAATTATTTCACTGCGTATTTATCAGAAGCCTTGATGGTCCTTTAAGCATTTCTTTAGCCAAACAGTTATCCAGAGAGATTCAACAGACAGCAGATACTCTTATGGTGAAAAAGTAGGTGGTGAACATTTTGAACAGGGCTGTGCAGGAGACATTAGGTTGCAGGAACGCTTACATCAGCAGTGACTTGCATGAAAATGTCCCAGCCTCTAGGTTTTCTATCTTGACAATGATTGGGGGTTTGTAATTCTGTAAAATAGGATGTGGAGGTTTCACCCCATACAACCTCTTTGGGAGTAACTGCCACCAGTGTTAGGATATTGAACTAGGATGGTGCAAAAACACATCACTGGTCAAGTGCTTTTAAGATAGTCCATCAAACCTTTATATAGGGTGATGTGGGAAGTAGGCCAAACTGTCAAAAGCTGTGATCGTATCTTCCTCTACAAAAACGGCTGTACAGTATGTGCCTCCCGGATCCTGGGGCTGGTGTGTTCACTACCAAGCTGTTGGGGCGACTGCTATATCAAGGGGCAGGTTTTCACAAGAATACACTCAGAAAATGTTTTTTGCATATTTTTACATAGAAAATGAAATGTTTATTCTTTAGTGTATCCGTGCTTATTTTTCACACACGGTACAAAATCTGTCTTTCACAGTTCCGTTTCACAACAGAACCAAACATTTAAATATGGTCACGTCAATTGTAGTGTCTCCATGCACCCTGAATCGGAGCCCCATTTATACATTTTAGATAAGATCATAGTTTTCAGCCATGCTATTGATAGGACTCAAGTCAAAACCCTGTGGTTTGCATGGTCATTCAGGGGAATTATGAAGCTTGATTCTCTCTGGGGATATCCTGTACTCAATACCACCCACAAATATTGCCTTCTAGTAACAGTATTTGCAAAGCTTGACGAAGAAGGCCCAGAAGCTAAAACAAACTCCATAGTCAATGTTGTACTGCTTGAAATTAAAATAATTCCTCACATTACACCCTAAGAAAACTGTATTTTCCACAAAAACAATGACATGAGTGAGCAGGCCAAATATTCTTTAGGGTCATTGGTTGACCAGTAGCACCATATCCAGTCTGTGGCAACCAGCTATCCCCACTGTGGTCTGCTTGTACACAGCCATTTGGTCATCGACCCCATCAGTTCTCAGGCAATGGTCAGTAAAACTCCTCCCTGTTTTACCCCAATGCTCTGATCCATCTCCACCTCAGGCTCCGTTGACTATACCTTCAGCCTCCTGATTTCCCTTTCACTAATTGGTCCTCTCAGCTTTGCCAAACAGGGCTACAATAAGTCTCACTGTTCCCCACTGGTTCTTTACTCCTTCTGCTCCTATGCATACTGTCTTTCCTCCTTTCACTCCTCTTGCTCTCCACTCTCCGGATATTCACTTTCCTCCCCACTCCCAAACTCCCCCTTCATCAATGTCACCCTTTCTCTGCTTGTACCTAATTCCTTCTTGTAGTCCACTTGTGACTGTCTTTCTCCTTGTCCCTTCCCTCCAGGCGTTCTCCGTCCTTCCTCCTCATCTTTTCCTTCACCAATGCCCCCCTTTCTCTTCCTCCAAACTCCCACACTAGTGCCTGTATTGTGATAATTTCTATTCCCAGGCCATGGTTAATGGAACTCACTGAGTAATGATTGTTTGCATTTGTGGCGAGCGACTGCTAGGGCTATGGGATTGTCTGATTGGTCAGTCTTGATTTGCCTTGCTGCTGGCCTCCTTGGAGTGGTGGTGCGGGGGGGGGTACTGTCTAGTAATGGCATTGGGCCTGAAACATCGGCTCTGGGCCATGTCCAAGTGGTAAAGCGGTTATTGCTTTATGAAGAACTTATTTCTGAGTTGTCAGTGTTCACCAATTTTATACGACTCTTGTTTTGTCACTATTAATTACTAGGTCTCTCCCCCCTGCCATAGTTAAGGAGGCCTGAGCCAGAGGCAATATTGTTCTAGGTTATGACTAATTTTTCAGTTATTCATATGCGGCTGTTCCATCTGGAATCGTAGCTTGAAAAGACTGCTGGGCCTCACCCATGAACAGTGGTGTTATCTATTGGGCCCAACTGTCCCCATGCCACCGAGCAGTCTCAGAAACACGACCAAAGTTAGGAAAAATGTCACCATGTCTCCACCATTGCTCCATTGTTCAACCTCTGGAGAACCATGGGTGGCACTATAGATTGACCTGGCCTTTCAGCAAGGTCTCTGCGTAAGGCTGTGAGGATCTCCTGCTGTCATGGCAGTAACTGTGACTACAGCTGTAAGCACTGTAGAAACAGCCACAATGGCTTATGCTGAAATCAGAAAAGACAATCACCTGGCCAGAGAGCAGACCTCTAGACACAATCAGGATGCTTGACAAGCTGCTGTGTCTTCTTTACAACAGTGTGTGCAATATCCCACTCCCAATGTTATCCTCAGCTTCCAGATGGTGGAGGACACAACAGTACCTACCCATTACGGGCTCACAATGACTGGGTATCCGACTGGCATCTAGGAGGATTCTCTTTCCCATGTTTACGAGTTTGTAGAACAGAAATCCACAGTCCCTTTTCATGCACTGTCCTCTATAGACCCCCATGCCCACTGCAGCAACCCCCCATCCTTCATATCCACCACTGCCTCTCACTCCAGTGGCCACTTGAACATCCGTCTGCACTCGCAATGCTCCCCAAACTCATTACCTGCCATTTATTTTTAAAACATTCCCTGGAAATAATATTTATGTTTATTTTCCCAAACCTGGAATCACCCTGGATTTGTCCTGGACCCCTTTTGACATTGTATTTTTGTGCACCCCCCCTGGTCATTGTATTTTTTTGCACCCTGCCTGGACATTGGATTGATTTGCACCCTCCCGGGATATTGGATTTATTTGCATTTGGTCCCACCCCCATTGGAGTGCTAGCACCATTCACTACCCCAAACCACTGTTAATAAAAGTAGGTTTGCGTCTGAGCTATTGATGCCATTTGATTACCTGAATTTTCAGGGACATGTTCTATTTATGGTAATGCCCTCACATCTATCAGATGATTGTTTTGTGTAGCATTAGGCCATTGGAGCCCAGGCCAAGGTTCATGTCCACCATGACCACCAGGGTTTCCATCTGACTCATCATCCTCTTCTTCCGCACCTGGCATGGCACGTTTCACCTGAAAGTTGTGGCAGATGTTATCAGCCCGTATATTAAAGTTCTACCTCTCCTGGAAGATACTGTGATGAATCAAGGGAATTTGTCCCTTCTCCCCAAAGGGAAGCCCCCTGTGAGGCTAGAGAGGTGAGCCCACTCCGCACATCCTCCCTAAGGGTTGAGGCAAGTAGGACCTCACTGGGAGAGACTCCCCATTTGGGGACAAGCACTCCTGTTTCTATGAGGAACTCCCTAAGCCATTTCCTAGGGTGGCATATATGGGACTATCAGATATGCAGAACCCTTTTGAAGCCAGAGATTGGGCAAGAGCCAAAACTGAAATCTGCCAGCAAGAAAGATCTGTCTCTTTAAGGAGAGACTTCCATAAACTGAGACAAGTAGACTGAAGAAGGAGGAGCAGCACACCCTGGACATAGCAAAGTCAAGAGCAGAGAGTGTAAGCAGGGTAAGCCATCTGACTCGGTGACACTTGCAAGAGGTAGAGGCAAGGAGAGCTGTGGAGCCCACAACTTTCAGAAGTGGCCCAAACGTGAGAGCAAGTCGCTGGAGACCCAGCATTTACACACAGTGAGGAGAGAGAGAGACAGAAATCCGAATCCCAGTGGTGGCATGACCATGAAGACTTTGTGGTGGGCATTGCGCCTATCCAACAATGCCGAAACCACTACACCGGGAAGGCAGTGAGAAGCCCACTTACCTGCAGCCATACCTGGTCCCAGGGCAAGAGAGGACCTTGAGCAGGACGATGACAGCATTGACAAGCCGGAGAACAGGAGCAAGCAAAGTGAACCCGAACAACTGCAGGCCCTGGTGACGTATAGAACCAGGAGGCTATTGGGGAATCATAAAGCTAGAGAAACCCACCCCATTGAAATTGATGAGACATTGAATTTAAAGTTGATAAACTGGAACTGTACTAGTCTGAGAATTCCAAAGCAAACATGAGAGAGAGAGCACTACGACAGGGGCACAAATACCCAGGGAAGAGGGGAAAACACCCCATAAGCCAAAAAAGTGAAGATTGGAGAATATCAGAGAGAGACATATGAATACAGAGAAGTGAAGTGAACCGCTTAAGGGAAAAGATACTCAGAGACAAGAGGCCGAGGAAAGGGGGATCCCTAAGAGTGAAGCCAGTATATCCCAACTCAGAAGCTACCTGTTACTGAACTCAAAAGGGTATAGCAACCTGAACCTGATAAGAAGCAATAGACCAAAAGGCGGATATTGGAAAAGTATCCCTAGAGAGGGGGAAGACCCAAAGACATTGTGTAACTGTGGCAAGAAGTGATACAGAAAGTGACAAGAGGCTATTTAAAAATAGCCTACTAACATGGAGTGCTGAAGAGAAGGAGAGCCATTGCCACAACATAATCAGGAGTAGTGGGGCATCCTCCTGATCTTATTTAAGTTGGTTAAAATAGTGGTAGGGTTAGTTAGAACTATTTTTTGGACAGCGGACTGATTCAATTGAGACTTTCTGGTGACTGACAGGCACCTTAGTTATTTATATAGGCAGGGAACACCCATATAGCACTAGGGAAACATAGGCCTTCTTATTTGATATGATATGATATTTTATTTATATTGCACCCATACACAAGTGTTTCAGGGTTTATTTAATAAATAATCAGTGGAAATGTCATCACAGTGTCCGCATCCCTCTTCTGACCCGTCACAGTACCATACGCAGTTCTTTAGGACACCAAATGCCCACTTGATTGTGTCACTGGCCCGGGAGTGGGAAGAATTGTGCCGCTGCTGCCGGGGTTGACAGGCTGGCATGTTGGAACCACGAGCCAAGGGAACATCATGCATCCACAGTCACCTATGGAGGGTAAAGGTTGGTGGAGATGATCATTCATGTATTGGTGGGATGGTCATTGCTCGTGTCACCATCTTCTGAAGTTTGGCAATTATGTGAATTTCAGTCGTCGTAGAAATGCTATTTGAAAGGACACTTGTTTTCAGTCCGGGGAACTAACCAAGTTGATGAAGCCAGCTAAGGCATAGAGTTGTGATTTTATTCAATTGATGGCCACAGGGTAATTTGGGAATACTAAGTGGTGACTCATCTGTCTTGACATGGAGGTTAATATCTGCAGAGGATGTGGGAGAAGCCATGTGCCAGGTTGAGTGTATGCTTGAATGTGCCTGTGGCACAGAAGTTGAGGATTGAGATCAGCTTCTACATGGTGTGGATAGGATTGATTATTTCCTTGTTGGGCAAGAGGTCGCCCTCAGTTTCTCCCAGGAGTAAAATAAATAGTGGGCAAATCCAGGAGGCAGCTGTCAAGGATATGCTGGGCAGTTGGGGTAGGTGGTACAGCCTGGGCAGGGCCATATTAGGTTTATATGGCCTTCAAGCTCTCCTGCTACTTTGCCTGGCCTGGTGTTGTTGCAAGGTTGCATGAATTGTGCATTGGCTGCCTGTGCGGGAGCTGAAAAGCAGACTGATGAGCTGCTTGCATGGGTGAAGCATGGCAGGCTGATTGATTAACTGCTGAGGGGTGCAGCTGTTGCTGCTGGTCTCACAGGGCTTGAGCATGGACTCACTGAACTTGCCTCATGACAAGCAATTGGTGCACTGCTCTATTCCCGGTGCTGCAATTTAGAGACTGTGATAAATCTGTATTTTATCTATTTGGTAGTTTGTTCCATATGTTGCTTGCTACAGGGGCTATCATGGCTTGTTTTTCCAATGCGGGCGTCCTGTTTGAAGCTAGATCCCAGCTGACACCACCTCTTAGAAGTTGCTGTTTTAATAGCTAAGTTGGGGAGGTAAAACATGTGTAATAGTCCATAATTATACCATTTGGTATATTTTCGCACCTGGATTAAAAGTGCAAAAATACACTGTTTTATAAGTGATCATATTTAGACAATAAGCTATGAGCTGGCGGGCCATTACTGCATAAGGTTATGGCCCGCGGTTGAGGGGCTTATTGCCATTAGTACTCCGTCCCGTTAACCGGGGTACTAATGGTGGTTTTTCGGTTGCGAGATGCGTTGCATTTTGCAGCTGGCAAACAAAAAAAAAGAAACAGAAATGCCCCCCGTGGACTGGGAAACGTAGTCCGTTTTCCCTTTACATGGTGGCCATAGTAAGCAAAAGAAATAGCCGCCATGTAATTTGAGAAGGGACTACACATAGTCTGTTCTCCCTTTCCACGGCGGCCATGAAAGCAAATGAAAAAAAGTCCAAAATCAAGGCTGCCATCGAAAAGGGAGAAGGGACTACGCAGAGTCCCTTCTTCCTTTCCATGGTGGCCACTCCGGAATAGAAAAGGCGTGTCGAGACCGGTGCGAGATGCACCCTGTTGCGTGATTGGGATTACTGTACGGTAAGGCTCTGAAAATAACCAAACAGTGAAACGAT
Source organism: Ambystoma mexicanum (assembly GCF_040938575.1). Taxonomy (NCBI): domain Eukaryota; kingdom Metazoa; phylum Chordata; class Amphibia; order Caudata; family Ambystomatidae; genus Ambystoma; species Ambystoma mexicanum. The sequence goes on along the minus strand of NC_090936.1, from coordinate 133,175,404 downwards.
ATTCAGATGGTTTTGCCACGCTGGGTACTAATGCACGTTTCATACATGTGGTATCAATGTCTGCACTAGTGCATATTTTCCTTGTGATAGGTCTGCACGAAAGATATGTGTGGACTAGTATTGTGCAGTGCAGATAAACCCAGCATAAACCATTTACTCATGGCATTTATGCATGATTTATCCATTGTAGGCCTCATTAAACAGTAAACATAACCGACTATTACAGTTATATGAGAAAGTTAGCTCTCTAGATGTTTTGGATTTTGAGTCAGGCAGAGCATATCCGCATTAGCTCATTCGGTTTCTTGGGAGTTGCGGCCGCGACGGTGCTGGTGCACCGACGGCCGCAGCTCCTCAGACCCGACACAGAGGGCACTACGACACGGAAGAGAGAGCGCGACGGGACTGCGTAGTTCCGGCGCTCTCTCTCCCACTTTCTACATTTCGAATTTCATAGTGAGAACGTACGGAAGAGTACTACGCGCATTGAAGAAACTGCTTTCTTATCAGATCGAAAGATCCATTATTATATAAATCTTCATTCCGCTTCAGCACGCATCATTCCGTCGGAGCGCAGCGTCCTGTCAGGAACACGACAGCGCCCCTGCAGGCCATCCCAAGGTACCGCACGATAATACGGGCACAGTCCCATGTAAAATCTGTCAATTGGCATTATATATTTACATATAATTACGAACCAGGTGATTAATACAATTATATATATATATTTATATATATATATATGTATTAGCTCGCTTTACAGAGGGAATATAAAGAGCTAAATCCCTGGTATATATATATATATATATATATATATATATATATATATATATATTTGAATTCCCCAGGGTCTGTGAAACATGAGCTCCTCCAGTGATGAGGGGAAGGCTAGCGTTGGCCAAAAGAGGAGCCACACAGAAATTACTGATGTCCTCCATAAAGCCCTGGGGGCTTTGCTGGGACATGGACCTCAGCAAATAGCACTGATGGAGTATTGGCTCAGATTCTCACAGGGCCTGGAGGAAATCAAGGGCCTTAAGGCACAGAAAAGATCTAAAGGGGGCAGAAAAGCAGCTCGCAGGGCAGAAGAAGCCCACACCCCCCGGGCACACCACCGAAGAAGAAGGGTGGTAAAAGGAAGAGGAAAGGAAAGGCGGGGCCTAGCAGGGGACAAGAAGGATCCTCAAATACCTCAGATGAGGGTGAGGACGACTGGGAGGAGGAATACTCAGAGGAGGAAGAAATACGGTCTATAACCTCCTCAGAGGAAGAAGGCCACAAAGCGCCGAAGAAAAATAAGAGAGGAGACAGAGGAGGATGCTGCAGAGGACGATGATTTCGATCCGGAAGCACTAATTCATCCCAGATCATCTGAATGGGAGCCGCGAAAAAGAATAGCGGCATATCTATAGAAACGCCTGAGAGCACCACTAGCCAAAGAGGCTAGGAGCAAGATGAGGGCAGAATGCCCCAGACCTCACCTCCAAGAGGGTGCTGCGGATAGACTCGTCATAGATGAGAAGATGATAACCTTCATGAGCAAATACACAAAAGATGTGAGGAAGGGTCTGGATAGATTGTGGCGGTCATGCCAGGATAAGATGTTAGATATGACGGGACCCCTCACGAAGATTCTCCAGATAGGAGAGGAGGCTAAAGTCAAAGGAGAGCCGATAGACCCGTCAATTCTAATCGGGTGGGCCCAGAGGGCAATATGCAGGTTGGGGAACGCCAACCATGCCATCACCACAGAAAGGAGGAGATCTTTGTTGGTGAACATCAATCCTAAGTTGAGTGAGTTGGCCTCCTCGGAATCAGCATCATCTGCGAAAGGGAAATTATTTGGGGAGTGTTCGGGAGGCACATTTTTGGACGGGCCAGCAGAGGCAGGGGTCGCTCGGCTGGCCGGTTCCACTACAATCGATCCTATGAGGACAGAGCACAATGGCGAGAGCAAGAGGATCGTAGACAAACGCCTTTCTTTCCATCGAGGAGTAGAGGAAGAGGCAGGAAATGGCGACAAGGGGAACGTCAGCAGAATAACCCAGGTGAGAATAGTATGCCCACACCTAAATACCCCAGAAGTAGGGGGGAGGACTGCTTAGTTTTTACAAAATTGGTTGAACATATCGAGAGATTCCTGGGTAATACAGACCGCTCAAGGTTTTTATATAGATTTTCTAGAAACACCACATCAGGGAAAACCACCAAAGGGGCTAGAAATGAACAGGGAAGAAAAAGACTTACTGGAAAGAGAATTGCGAGGGCTGGAAAGCAAAAGAGTGAGACGACCCGTATCAGGTGAGGCAGAAGGTTACATAAGCAATATTTTCCTAGTAAAAGGGAAGCACAAGACAAGACCAATCATAAACCTGAGAGGCCTAAACGGATACGTGGTGTACAGACACTTCAAGATAGAAGGGATACACTTGTTAAGAGATACCCTAATTCAGGGAGACTGGCTAGCCAGGATAGATTTGAAAGATGCATACCTGACTATACCCATAGCAGAAGAGCACTGCAGATTTCTGAGATCATCTGGGAGGAAACAACATGGGAATTTCGATGCCTACCCTTCGGTCTGGCATCAGCACCATGGTGTTTCACCAAGATGATGAAACCAGTTGTATCACACCTCAGAGGTCAAGGGATAAGACTTATAATCTATCTAGACGACATATGTCTGATGTGCCAAGAGAGGGGAAACGCTGATAGAGCAAGTGCAGATAACAATAGATTTGTTAGAGAGTCTGGGTTTTCTAATAAATTGGGAGAAATCCAGTATAGTACCAGTACAATCAATGGAATTCCTGGGTTTCATAGTGGACTCGATTCAGGGAACGCTTAGTCTACCCATTCACAGGGTGAACGTTATCAAAAAACAGGTAAGACACACACTAGCGAAGGGAGAACTGTCGCTGACGGACATTACGAGATTAGTGGGCCACCTAGCGGCATCAATCCAAGCAATATTCCCAGGACCTCTACATTACAGGGCACTCCAGAGGCTGAAGATCTATCACCTCAGGAGGGGCGCTTCCTACGAGTCAAAGGGGACCATTTCACAAGAAGTGAGGGAAGAGTTGGAATGGTGGCTAATACATATGGATGCATGGAACGGGAGAGTGATATTTGGTTCATCCCCGGACCTGGTCATCGAATCCGACGCCAGCAGATGTGGCTGAGGAGCCCGATGCGGGAACCTGTCGACAGGGGGCAGGTGGTTGGATCAAGAGACGAGTCTCCACATCAACTGCCTGGAGTCGCTAGCAGGGTCCTTTGCAGTGAAATGCTGGACCCAAGAAAGGGCTCAATGTTGTGTTCTGCTAAAAATGGACAATGTCTCGGCAGTCAGGTACATCAACAGACTGGGCGGGACAAGATCCAGGTTACTAGCAGAACTGGCAAAGAATTTCTGGGAACTCTGTCTGGAGAGTCTCAGTGATGGCGGAATATCTGCCGGGCCATCAGAATGAAGTGGCCGATTGGAACTCCAGATACCTCAGAGATGCCAGCGATTGGAAACTGGACGAGGTAGTGTTTCAGGAACTGATGTCTCGATGGGGTCCATGCCAGATCGACCTATTTGCATCGAGACTAAACAAGCAACTACCCCGATTCTTCAGCTGGAGACCGGACCCAGAAGCAGAGGCAACAGATGCCTTCCATGCAATCAGACAAACTATGCGTTCCCTCCTTTCTCCATGATAGCGAGGACGCTAGCCCAGGTGAGATGCCAGAGAGCATCCCTAGTACTAGTTACGCCGGACTGGAAGGGGCAGGTGTGGTTTCCAAGCTTGCTGGAATTAGCTCATCACATCCCAGTGGCATTACCCAACACAGAATTAATCATTCGAGATCCCAGAGATCTCAGTCACCCACTAGTGAGGCCGGGAGGACTCAATCTATTAGCGTGGGCGATTTCAGGAGATCTTGGGTTAGGCCAGGACTATCGAATGAGGCTGAAAACATCATTAGCAAATCCTGGGCTCCAGGGACACACAAAGCTTATAAATCAGCATGGGATAGATAGAGTAGCTGGTGTTTGGAAAGGAATATCCATCTCGATGGAACGGATGTAGTTCATGTAGCTAATTTTTTAGCTCAGATGGCAGCTCGGGGAAAGGCGTACAGAACTATCAACACAGCCAGGCCTGCGATATCTGCAGGGCACCCTAGAGTAGAAGGCTTAGCGATTGGGGAACATCCATTAATCTGTAGACTAGTGAGGGGAGTAAAGATGCTCAGACCCCTTAGTGAAAAGTATAATCAATTATGGGATGTAGACAAAGTTTTGAGATTATTTTTATCATGGCCAGATAATCAAGACTTAATACGGAAAGCGATTTCCGGCAAGTTATCCATGCTCTTATGTCTTTTAGCATGTAAGAGATCCTCAGATGTTAGAGCACTGGAGGTCAACAGGAAAAGTGTATCCCCGAACGGAGTGACTTTTCTCATAACAAGAAGGACCAAAACAGGTTTGAGATCTATTTCTTATGAGGCTTTCCCAACTCAACCGAAATTATGTCCAGTCAGATGCTTAGCAGCATATGAGGATATGATAAGGGAAGTAAGGCCCCCAGGAGTGTCACACTTATTAATAGCAATTTGTAAACCATTTAAAGCGATTACACCGGCTACCATAGCCAGATGGCTTAGATGGGTGATGGTACAAGCAGGCATTGATATTGAGAAATATGATGCCCACTCAACTAGAGGAGTGATGGCTACTAAAGTGTTTAACATAGGAGCCAGAGTAGAGGACATTATGAGGTCTGCAGATTGGTCGAATGAATCGACTTTTAAAACTTTCTATTTTAAACCTATGGAAAGTGCGACATCGTTAGTGGTGAGTAAGCTTTGAACAAGCATAATCCGAGCCTCCGGTCTTGACATAGAATTCAGATTTTCAACACATTCGTTACAGAAAGTCATAATTCTATTAAAGACACGGAGGCGAAGGATTATCCCACACGATCAATCGTAAGAATGTAATGTATTATAAATTCTGTAATGTTAATATTTATTATGTTTAATGAGGCAATACATGATGTATACAATATGAAATACTACTGTAAATGCACAAGAGAGAAATTAATTGCTGTGTAGTTGAATTTACGATTGTCCCACCCTTGTTTCGGTCTATAGTAACCTCTCTAATTTTATGATTCTATAGGGATGGCGATAGACAGCAAGCAATCCGGGAATTGATATAGGATGAGAATGAAACGGATGGAATTTCGAAGACACACTGGACACAACCTTGCATGGACAAAGAAAGAGGAGGAATGGAAAGAGGACAGAAGGTTTTATGCATTGAGGACTTGTTTTATTGGTTTAGAGACATATCACATGGTCAGTTCGAGGACCAATGGAAATGGACTACAAAGACTCAGAAAAAACATGGTTGTTGTAGTTTTTTATTAGTTTTGTGTCTCATGTTCTTTGGTAATTGTTCTTTGCTGCTGATCAGTAAAGTTGTAGAGAAAGCATAATCCTTCGCCTCCGTGTCTTTAATAGAATTATGACTTTCTGTAACGAATGTGTTGAAAATCTGAATTATCACCTACATTCTATGTGGTCATGCTAACCGTCACCAGTCCTAATGTACTGTGTGAACCCGTGAAGGGCATGCAATGCAATCATATACATATATATAGTAATATGCCATAACAAGCCATTAATGCCCAAACAAATCATACCATCATATAGGGTCAAATGATTGGAGGGACTCGGGATACCTCCTAGCCTGTTTAAAGTACCGCGATCACCTGGGAAAATACTGTAACAGATGTGGATTCAAAGTATTGCACCAAAATACAACGCAACAGTCATTGCAACCCATACTCGCTCCAAACTCACCACTATTCAGATGCGCAAATGATTCATACGACTTCCAACACAGAAAAGTATTCATAAACTGAACGAGTAAATATTAAGGCGTTAACATCACACCACGCATAATTATTCTGTGCGTGAGAGTGGAGGCAAAACAACATACAGCCAGTCATGTGGTTGCGTGCCTTGGCATTGCGTGCACGTAGGTAATAGAAAGTGACATATGGACAACTGGCCCATGGTAATGAAATGCAGCCACATACCTAAGTCAAAAGAATGTTGCCATATTAACACAGGCAGGACCAGATGGTACGCTGTGTTATTTGATTGTATTTATGGCCAGAAACAGATGCAGATAATGTGAGCCTAAGGTACAACAATGCCGCACACATGTAGTTAAAAATGTGCAACACAATTGTGCGCACAAAATCATACAATATTTGTGATCCCTGTTTGGTCATATATTTGAAAGCAGTCTTTTGGACTACGACTCCCATCACCACAAACCTTCAATGTGAATGGTGAGTGATCATCAAAAATGTAGCCTACACATCTGGAGACCCTGTGGTCTTTTTTATAATAATTATATAATAATTGCATATATGTGCTCATGTGTACTGGCTTTGGTGCACTTTGCCCTAATAACTGACAAATCCACTTCCGCTGTGAGACATTTGCGTGAATGGCTGCATAGCCATCATTAGCACTTACTCCCGGTTCTTGCTCCATCACAGCATAAGGAAATCATCCATCCAAAACCGCAAGGTCCTCATACAAAGGGTATCTAGTTTCCAGGATAGCACCCCCACATCATCCATTTCTAAATAATCGGCTTCAGCAATATTTGAGCTATCCTCCCAATCTTCATATCCCTTCATGGGCGATATACATTGCATCAAGCCCTAGCTAATTATTCAAGATAATTACTGGCTTAACTCAAACTCATAATCTGATGCACCTCACCACAGATCATGGTTGAAATGCGTTTGAGAATCTTCACCAGGAGCCAGAGTTGTTGTTTCCTTGCAGTAATAGTCAATGTTGTTCAGGCCTTTGGCAGAAGCTGTTTCCTTTTGGAATAGAAGCTGTAGCACTTCATGTATAATGCTGTTTAGTATTATAGGTTCAGAAGGCATGTTCCGTCTGATGGAGCACTGTGAGGCTTAGTGCGGGCTGCTTGTATATATTAACACGCTTGCATACTCTAGGGTTGACACTTGAGCCATGACTCAGTCATGGGTCAGAAATAAGTGGACGAGCTTGGATATTGCCTCACACATCACTTTGTGTGGGGCAGGGGTAGATCGCGGGGTTTGGCCAATGAATCGTACATCACTTTGTACGCGTCACAGTTTGGGTCTTGGGCTTGGATACTGCTTGTGAATCACTTCGTACGGTTCAAGTGATAGTGGCCAGGATTTAGCCTCTGCCTCATTCATCAATTCACATGAGTCAGGATATGTTCCGAACTATAGCTATTGACTTCTGCGTTACATCCTATGATCAGGGGTTGCTGTCTGAATACTGCTTTGTCAATCTTTTTGTATGTGCCAGTGATTGGTGGCTGGGGGTTGGTCCCTACCTTATGCATAATATCTTTTGTGTTAGAGGTTGGGCACTAGAGCTTGAATTCTGTCCCATGCATTACTTTCTTTGAATCAGAGGGGGCAGGGCTTGGACCCTGTCTTGTGAATCACTTCCTGATAGCCAAGGTTTGGTTGGTAGGTCAATGACCCCATCTCATGCATCACTTCCTAGGTTTAGGGTGAGTCTTGGATGCTCTTCGTGAATAACCTCCTGAGGGCCAGGGTTTTAGGGAGATATGATTAGTGCTCAATGCATATGCTGTTTCATATACTGACACTTCTGGGAATGTGTGAAGTTACTTCTGGGGCATAACTTAGCACTGAAGAGACAGGTACTTTAGGGGTGAGACAACTGGGGTATTGATAGTTTGATGAATGTTATCACGTATCCTCTTCAGTAGACATCACACAAAATGAATTTTATAAATATTATAAAAACACAAAACATCAAACATCAAACAAATATTTCAATAGGAGAAATTGGGTAAAGTGAGTATCAAGGAAATTACCTTTATTTAGAATTAAAGGGGAGTATGACAAAATGACCTCAGGTGTGAGCGCGTGACTCGTGGCTAAATCGCCTACTCAGCACCCAAATTACAACAAACCAACAGTGATCACAATCATAAATGTGAAACAGGCACATCTAAAAGACAAACCTCCTTCACCTTTTGAGCTGAAATGGGCCCAAGGAGGGCTATACTCTCAGAAGGGATGTGAATGGGAGTCAGTAGCAACCCAAACAGCAATGGTACAAAAAATAAACAAATGTTCAATCAAGGTTCTATACAAATATATACTTTAATTAAACAACTAATTCATACACATAACTATTGAAAACACTCTAGAAAACCCACCCATGCAAAAGAAGGGGTAATAGAAGATGACTTTGGACCCTTTGTCAAGAAGGACACAGGCAAGAAATGCCAGAATATTGCTGAAAAGGATTTGTCTTGATGGAAAAATAGGCAAAACATACTTAATCAGTCTATTCGGCCCAAAAAGGGGAACCAGGGGGATCGGGCCAATGGAAAATGCCTGATTCCAATGATAAACGCTTCACTGGTGTTGAACCAGGCTTCAAGGTGCTGTGGATGTGGGTCCAACTAGGTTTGGGTGGGGCGAGTTACACTGGTTCAAGTAGAGAGCTGGTGTTTAGTCAGTTCAAAGTGGGCGCTTAGTCTGGTTCAAATGTGGCGTTTGAGAAATGCAGTGTGAGTGGCTCAGCAGGGTCAGTTCGATGGTCGGGTCGGTTCAAGAGGTGGGTAACCTGCTGGATTGGGTCGACAAGTGACACGATGCTCCAGCGGTTCAAGACGAGGTCTGGCGGTTCGAATCTGTGATCCTCGTGGTCTGATGCAATGATAGAAGGGGTGGCACTTTGAAATTATCATCGGGGCAAATGGGTTGTTCGTGCTGAACTGGTGATCTGCTCTGCTTGGTGCAATGCAGCATGGAGCCGGTTCGACGGATGCAAAACAGCAGTGGTTTGAATTTTAAGAGAGTGCCAAAGCAGCAGCATGTCTCTTTGGTTTGAATGCATTGAACATGATTGGAATGTGGTTCAATCAGTTTGATGCAATATAAACAGGGATTCCTGCTATTATGGCTCTCAGGTTGCTGTGTGTCCCACTGTAGAGGGACCTAGGACAGGTGAGTCTTTATTGGTCTCTGCTCTCTCAGCCTAGGGAGATTTGCAAGCCGAGTGGTAGTCCTTGGTCCTCAGCAATAGTCACCCCCAATGTGCCCTATGTAGTGGGTAAAGAGCAGAGCCTGTGCCTGCCTTGGAGCAACCATTCTTCACCTCAATGGCTGAGGGTTTTGGAAAGATCAACTCCCCTAAATGAGGTCCAAATATATTTTTCCTTAAGCCCTCAACGCTTCAAAAGTGAATAATAGAATGAGCCCCCCGCTTTTATAGGCAAAATGCCACATGTAATTGGAGGAAAGCAATCCTGCTTTAAGGGGTCCAATCCTGCTCCTTGTGGCAAGTGCCCCCTACCCTCTGATGTCAGACCCAGAGTTCCTTGCTCTACAGGAAGTGGGGGGACAGGAAGGAGAGAAGCACCCACAGAAAAGTAAGATGGAGGAAACCTTCTTCCAACCACTGCATTTGTGTTCCCTGGCTGTCTTATCTCTGCCCCTTTCTCAGCCCACAGGGTCAAAGTCTCTCCGGTGTGCAACACCCTAATGTGAGGCAGACCTTAGTTATCGGCTTGGCTTTTTAAAGCAAGGCTCACAGGGTGTCTCTAGCTTGGAGATCCCAGGCCTGGCATGGAGGGTATGACCTTCTCTCCCGTAGAGCCAATAGAGGAATTCATCTTTCCCTTTGTCTCAGTGACTGGAACGCAGACAGGCAGGTGCCTGAAATTCACATAGCTTTCCAGATCTGTCTGAGCTCACAGGTATGACATTGGTATGATACAAATCAGATGTGGCTTAATAATGATGTTAAATCTCCACCACCACACCAAAATAAGTATAGCTTACATTTTCAGATTACCCTGATACCAGGTGAGTAGTTTATCATAATTAAATTGAATTTGGAACAGACATGTGTACTTAAATGCAACCTCTGGGCTGCAGTATCTTGGCTGTCACAGCAGCTGTCAAACAGCGTACCTGTGACCTCTAAACCTGCTCTGTGCCACAAGAGATAAGGGGCTGTAGTTCAGGCTACTTGGGCAGCAGGGCATAGGGGGTACACTATGTTTTTGGAATGGAGGTTAATGAAAGGGGGTTCTGGTTAGCAAACCATGCTTTCTGAGATGGATTACTTTCATCATGTTATTATTACTAAAAGTCCAAAAAAGCTAGGACTTTAAACCCTTGCCAGATGGCAATCCTTCCCAGGATGTCTGGTGTAATGCGGAAGTTTAAAAGCAATGAAGAAAGATAATTCAAAGTGTGTGCCTATATTTGGAACAATACATTTAGATAGGATAAAATGACATTTACCAAAGACATATCTGGAAAAAGGAAAGAAATTGAATGTAGTAACAAAAGTCAAGCGAACACCAGTTTTTAAGAAAATTTTACATTTAATTTTTTAAACCGGCTTAATACCTGAGTTTGGTTTCTAAGCGCAGCTCCGGGATTCAAACCTCTGCTCTTCTGAGTGGTATTGTTTCCAAGACCTGCATGTTGCCCCTCTGGTAGCCTCCATTCTCACTGTGTTGCAACAAAAATCATAACAGGAATGTCAGTGAATGTAGGATCCACTAAGATTCAGTATGACGGTAATGAGATGATGGCTTGACTTTGTGCCAAAATAGAAAAAACAAAAAAAAAGGAAAGAAGATTAGATAAGGGGGGGTGGATGTACCCTGTTCTATCATAATGAAATTCTTTGCTGATTACTTGATCTGGTAGTAGTCAAGACGGAATCTACTAGCAAACATGCTAACAATCTCCGCCTCCGTTCTTCTGATGTTTTAGTCCTTCTTTTATGACCAAGCAGTCAGGAGAGATCTCCACGCAGCACTGGCCTTTCAGATTCGCTAAATGATGAGGCACTGGCTATTGTACCTTTAATGTGCCTCTGATTGATTTCATTACTGAGTTGATCGGTATGGACACAAATGCTCAATACCCCCTTATATTCAGAGTTAGCTTTTTGTGGCATTTGAACTTGCATTACTGTTAGTTGTTAAGGCATTGGCTTTATTTTTTTATTAAACAATATACTCCCTACTGGAAGAACATCTAATACTAAAGATGCTTTATCGTTACCTAGGTAGGAATTCTTAAACAATATTTTCTATGGCATTATTCTGGATTTGTATTAGATCATTTTTAATATTATCCCTTATGATGTTGGTAAATTCTTTTCTTTTGGAATGAATCATGAATAATAATTGTCGTTGTTTAATTGTGTTTAGGTAACATTACCAAGAGCTGTACTGTCGCTTTCTAATTATAATACTTTATCAGACACATTTTCCTGTACAATACTTTTACACTTTGGCATAATTGGCAGAAGGGCGCTATATGAGACCAGTTTACATTACATTACATTACGTATTGGACGCACAACTGGACATCTACTAGACCATGCTGAAGTAACTAATCAATTACTGTATATAATGAGAAGACCTTGAGAAAGCATGAAGTATGTGAAACATATGTTGGTCTGTTTATTGACCAGCTCGTGAGCAGTATGCAAAGATTGCCAACAGCCACATCAGTGTTTTTGTGCCTTTCCCTCACCGAATGTGATTCGTTTTGTGCGTCTCTAACAATCTTATATGCATTCTTTTACTTTCTATCAACCCTATGAAAAAATAATTCTAAAATGCAGTCCTAATTGCATGAGTGTTTTTAACCACAGCCGATGCTTTCGAGTCTAGAGCCGTAGCATTCCGGTTGCTACAAGCCAATCTTGTTTGAGTGGTGGATTCTCTGACATAAATCGTTTGCATTTTAAAGACCTTGCAATCAAGTCTATATAAAAAAGTTGCAAGTAACCTCCAATGAAGCTGATCACCTAGCTCTCACCTGTCAAATATGCACGCTCCTACAATTCAGAAAATAACTCAAGATCCACCTCTTCAAGCAGTCTTTCCTCTTCAACCCACAGGCCATCACATCACCCCTTGCGCCACCTGACTCGCTAGACGCCGCCCACCCCCCTCCTCCCCACCACCTGGTACTTATGTACCCCCCTCTATCCCCCTCTGTATCCTACACCTCGCTGTATATCTATTCTGTTACCACTGAAACGCCCTCCGTTATGCATCTGTAATGTTGCACACCTCTGTAAAGCACTCCGTTATGTTTCTGTATTGGTGTATACCTCTGTAAAGCACTCTGTTGCTTCTCAAAGCTGGGTCCGAGCTCAATTAATACCATAATAATAATTAATAATAATAATGATAAATATACTGCAAAAACCATTAAGTGTATTGCTGACTGAAAAGATGTAAATATCCCCAGCTTGTCAACGCTGCATATCATGCATTTTACCTAGAGTACACCATAGAATCTTTTCAGTTACCATGAGGTATAAGACAACGGGTTTAATGTCAAGAAGTATTTTTGTGTTGTTTAGTTTTAATTACTTTGTGCAAAATATGTTAGATACTTCCCATCTGTTACGTTTTTCTAACTTGCAATTTGGATTCTCTGCCAGTGTGTGGTTGCTTTTGATTGCATGCGATCTCAAAAAGTGCTTCAAACAAATATTTCCTGGCCTACTTGCTTGTCCATATTGTCTGAGAAACCAGTCAGACATATCAACTTTGGGTGATGACAGAGGCAGCTTTATTCATTGTCTTGCAAGCAATGGAAACAGCATCCTACGTCTATCAGGAATTGACTGCTTTAACCTAACCCTCCCTCCAAACCCCACACCTTTATAGGTCACTGGTTACCAGATGGATCTGAAACCTAAGAACATTCTGGAAACCATCATTAGGCCTTCTGGTACCGGTTGTCTATTGGCTAAGGCTGTAGTCCATCCCGTGGTTGGAGCTCTCTTTTTAATTTAACTGGAGGGAAGAGCTTACCATGGGCCACTCATGGGAACAAAAATGTGGCCATCTTGAACGAGCAAAACCTCTGCAGCCATCCTGAGCTCATTGATTAACCAGCGTTAACTAGGGTTATGAAATCCATAATCTCCCTCATAAGAGAAAACACGATTAGCCATTGTTCCAAATTGAAGCTGACAGAGCTTGAATCTGGCTTTGAGGCATACTTAGATTACATTGAACCATCATATACACAAGCCTTATATTTCGACTTCCGTTTGGGCACATTGAGGCTAGCCTCATACACAAAAACCTGTGGTTGTGTCAGGACAGATCTATGCACTTTGTGCCATATGGATGCTGAGACGGTCTGCCATTTTTTACTTTTCTGTACCCGCCTCAAGATTTTGAGGTGCTTTATATTAAGCCCATCTTGAGGGAGGCTAGTGTAATGGCTGCCACTGATGCACTGAGCTAGCTGACCTCCACCTCTGGATGCCGTTATGCCGGCGGCTAAGTTTATTTACCGGACATGGCTCAAAAGACTGAAGAACTGATGCAATTTTACCATGCACAATTGACATATCACATTTACCTTGTTCCTGCTTGTGGTTTAAAGAGAAGAACAAACCTATAATGGGTTGTGCTTACATTCTATCTACCCTGAAGAAGAATGATTTTAAAGTATGTAAAGAGCTGTGAGTTACATCTCTCTGTGTTGATACATTGTATTCCAGTTTACTATACTGATCTCCTGGCTATGCAAGGGCTAGTGAGTGACTTCTATTGGCGTTATAACATGCTCTGGGCCTGATGTTGTAATATGACGATCTTATTGCCTATTTAAAAATATAAGAATATGTTGTTTTTATCAATTTCTTATCACAGACTTGGTTTTTACTGTTTACTCATTACAATATTGTATTTGTCTTTTATTCTCTTTTTCCCTGTTTTGTATGTATATGTAGTATGTGTATGTGGCGAATAAAGAATATTTTGATTGATTGAAAGCAAAAGATCAAATTCATCATAAACATTTTTCTCAAGATCCAGTGGGTGGTAGATCATTGGAATATCCAACCGGAAAGGAAAAGAAAAAAACACATCCTGAAATTGAGAACATGTCAGCACAGGGAGAGCGTAATGTACAATCCAGAGTCCTATTGGGATCAAACAAGTCCTATTGGGATCAAACAACAATCCAACTCCCCAACCCCAAAACCAGAAGGGGTTTGAATAAAAGAACTTTGATAAGAATTAAGAACAACATTAAGATGGGAATAAGGAGGGTGAATCCATCTTTCTGTAATGCATGGAAAGGTTAAATGAAAACAATAAATCAAGAGTGAAATCAGTTGGTACCCAGTCAATTTCCCGAAGCAAATTTCATAGTGGTACATTTCCGTGCAACCACAATACTAAAAAACACAGAATATATATATATATATATATATATATATATATATATATATATATATATATATATATATATATATATTACATGGCCACGGTAGTGGCCATGTAGTTATGGTTAAGTTGCTGTTTCCATAGGAAGAGCACTTTTTGGGCGGCTTATAACTTCGCTCCCCCTGGACGAATCCTCACCAAACTTTGCAAAAAAAGTATATGGGCCACTCTGAATTTTTTTCCAAAGTTTGTTGAGGATTCGTCTAGGGGGGGAAAAGTTATAGGGGGGGTCACAAAACTTTTTTTTCCCACAGACTGAATGGGAATTTTTTTTTACTTGCACCTACAGCCCAAACCGCTGGACGGATTTTCACCAAATTTGGACCAGGAGCAGCGGCTTGGTCCCGAAAGCGTGCTTTGTCAAATTTGCTGAAAATCCGTCCAGTAGTTTTTTTTTAAATGACCAAAAAGTAGGTAAAAAAAACTATTGCTATCTGGGTTCGCTTCGCGGACACACTTCCCTGTTTGCTCCGCGGACAGTGTCCTGATTGGCCAATCGGCTTGCGTGATGTCCGCGGACATGCAACGTGTTCACTGATTGGACGTTGTTAAGTGTGAAGCGCGTCAGATTTTCGGTAGCGCCCGCCATCTTGGATTCGCGGACGTCCACGGACAGCGCGGTGAAAGTTTGTTCTAAATGTGTATTTAGTAGAGTGTGTTGGTGTGTAGGAGTGTTTGGGGAGGATGGAAGGATATGAGATAGGTTAAATGTTTTGCTTTTTTATGTGGTAGACGTTCTTTTTGTGTTCGATTTGTCTGCGGACATCACAGGTGTTCTGAAATGTTCTAAATAAACTGAATGGGGGTGTTCTGAGGACTCAATATGTGTCCGTTTTGTTTGCAAGTAAGCTGAAACTGTTCTAAGAACACTCGCGGTGTCCTGAAATGTTCGCAAATAAACAAAATGGGGGTGTTCTGGGGACGCTGTCCGTATTGTTCTGTGGCAAGTTGAATGTGTTCTAAGAACAGTCGGGGTGTCCTGAAATGTTCGCAAATAAACAAAATGGGGATGTTCTGGGGATGCTGTCCGTATTGTTCTGTGACAAGTTGAATGTGTTCTAAGAACACTCGGGAAGTCCTGAAATGTTCGCAAATAAACAAAATGGGGGTGTCCTGAAGACGCTGTCCGTATTGTTCGATGGCAAGTTGAAAGTGTTCTAAGAACACTCGGGGTGTCCTGAAATGTTTGCAAATAAACAAAATGGGGATGTTCTGAGGACGCTGTCCGTTTTGTTCGTTGTTAAGTTGAAAGTGTTCTAGGAACTCTCGCGTTTGTCCTGAAATGTTCGTACATAAACACAATGGGGGTGTGTTCTAAGAACACACGCGTTGTCCTGAAGTGTTTTAAGAACTCTCGCGGTGTCCTGAAATGCTCGTAGGGGGTGTCCTGAAGACGCTCTAAGAACACTCGGGGTGTCCTGAAATGTTCGCAAATAAACAAAATGGGGGTGTTCTGGGGACGCTGTCCGTATTGTTCTGTGGCAAGTTGAATGTGTTCTAAGAACACTCGGGGTGTCCTGAAATGTTTGCAAATGAACAAAATGGGGGTGTTCTGATGACACTGTCCGTATTGTTCGTTGTCAAGTTGAAAGTGTTCTAAGAACTCTCGCGTTGTCCTGAAATGTTCGTAGGGGGTGTCCTGAAGACGCTGTCCGTATTGTTCAATGGCAAGTTGAAAGTGTTCTAAGAACTGTCTCGGTGTCCTGAAATGTTCGCAGGGGGTGTCCTGAAGACGCTGTCCGTATTGTTCGATGGCAAGTTGAAAGTGTTCTAAGAACACTCGAGGTGTCCTGAAATGTTCGCAAATAAACAAAATGGGGGTGTTCTGAGGACGCTGCCCGTATTGTTCGTTGTCAAGTTGAAAGTGTTCTAAGAATTCTCGCGGTTTCCTGAAATGTTCGCACATAATGAAAATGGGGGTGTGTTCTAATAACACACGCGTTGTCCTGAAGTGTTCTAAGAACTCTCGCAGTGTCCTGAAATGCTCGTAGGGGGTTTTCCTGAAGACGCTCTAAGAACACTCGCGGTGTCCTGAAATGTTCGCAAATAAACAAAATGGGGGTGTTCTGAGGATGCTGTCCGTATTGTTCGTTGTCAAGTTGAAAGTGTTCTAAGAACTCTCGCGTTGTCCTGAAATGTTTGTAGGGGGTGTCCTGAAGACGCTGTCCGTATTGTTTGATGGCAAGTTGAAAGTGTTCTAAGAACTGTCTCGGTGTCCTGAAATGTTCGCAGGGGGTGTCCTGAAGACGCTGTGCGTATTGTTCGATGGCAAGTTGAAAGTGTTCTAAGAACACTCGAGGTGTCCTGAAATGTTCGCAAATAAACAAAATGGGGGTGTTCTGAGGACGCTGCCCGTATTGTTCGTTGTCAAGTTGAAAGTGTTCTAAGAATTCTCGCGGTTTCCTGAAATGTTCGCACATAATGAAAATGGGGGTGTGTTCTAAGAACACACGCGTTGTCCTGAAGTTGTATTATATTGTTCTTGCATTTAAAATTTCCAGGAATAATAATGGTTCCCTGTAAACATGCACCCACTGACCTGATCCAGTAGCTCGAATGTGTTGAATATGAGAAGCCCCCCCGGGGGAATCTCTTCCTATCCCGTGATAGATTGCACCAGGAAGGAATGAACTCCCCAGGGAAACCCTCTGGGGAAGAAAACCCTGACCGCCTCAGCTGTTGGACGTCTTCGCTGTTAAGCAGGTTGGGTCGAGTCTCTAGCACAGTTCCAGGTGACTGAATGCAAATACCACAAAGAAAATAACGAAAGTATAGATTAGAGAATGGTAAGTTTGCACTGAAGGACAGAGTGGAAGCAGAATATCAGTTGCCAAATAGTTACCCTTTATAAAGGAGATTGTGCCCTATAATGTCTCAGGATTGCATGTGTACGAATTCCTTCTGTGAGACACAGAGAGTGAGAACTCGTGGATATCGTGATGTAACTTCGGGAATCTAATATGATATGTAAGGGAAACATGAAAGACCTGAATTTAGAACAGGCTGACCTTTCTGAAATGCCATAGGAACAAATGAGAAGGAGAAAAGGGTACCTGACAGCAGATTCGGATTGTGATGCAAAGAAAAAGCCTTCTGAATTACACTGTCGGGAAATGAGTGAAGAGGCTGAATCGAATCAATGTATGCGAAGTGTTCAGACCGGTGCGATTGGAAGCGGTTACAGGTGAAATGAAAAGGATCTGTTTCGAGCCGTTCTGGCACTCGAAAACAGAGGTTAGGAGGCGGAATCTCTGCCCTTGGAGTACGACAAGAAAGCTTCTAAAAGACAGAAACAGTGGAAGGTATTAGCAAGGTGCAATGAGAAATTAAGTAAGAGTATAAGCCTAGGGGCGAACTTACGAAGCGCTGACTGGGGAGAGTAGCAACGCACTCGAGCGTTGTGCCTGCCGCAAGATAACCGGATCCTTGCTGAGGGGGTGGAGCCATAGTTGCAAGCATCCCTTGCAAGGCTGGAATACTGCAATCGGATGACGCCGCCATCTTGGGAGAAACAATGGCCGCCACCCGTGATTGGGACCAACGGCGCCACAATGACCATCTCCTTCTGTGGGATATGACAGTATGCCCCCTCCAAAGAGCAGACGTACCCGGTTTGCCGGGATGAGAACGATGAAACCGGCGAACCAGCTGCGGAGCATGAACGGCAGAAGCCGGTTCCCAGGACCGTTCAGCCGGCGAATATCCACGCCAATCCACCAAGTACTGAAGACGGCCCCGGTGGTAACGGGAATCGCAAATTCCGGCTACCTCAAACTCCGGCTCTGAAGGAGTCGAAACAGGAGGAGGACGAGCAACCAGATGACGAGAAAAGCGATCCGCCACATCCTGCTTAAGTTGAGAAACATGAAAAACCGGGTGAATCCTGGACCAAGAAGGAGGAAGTTGTAGACGATAGGCCGCCTCACCCAAACGTTGAAGCACAGGGAATGGACCAAAGTACTTAGGAGAAAGTTTGGAAGGCACCAGGTGCCGAGGAAGAAATCGAGAGGCCAACCATACCCTGTCCCCGGATGCAAAAACTGGAGCTGGAGAGCGTCGGCGATCAGCAAAACGCTTAATCCGTTCCTGAGCGTTCTGAAGAGAAGTCAGAGCCTTCTGATGACCCTGTTGAATATCCTGCAGCAGACAGATGACATCTGGAAAAGAAGATGCAGACGACACCCCTCCAGGGAAGCAGGTAGGATGGAACCCATAGGAACAGTGAAACGGACTGGATCCCAAATATGCCACACTGTCTTGATGAAATTCACACTTGTCCAGCTTACAGAATAAATGATTGTCTAGAAGGCGCTGTAGCACATCTGTAACATGACCAATGTGTTCAGCGGGTGTAGTAGAAAAAACCAAAATATCATCAAGATATACAATAACTGAATGTAGGAGAATGTCAGAGAAAAGATGGTCCATAAAGCGCTGGAAGACTGCAGGTGCATTAGACAATCCAAATGGCATTATGCGATACTCATAATGTCCAAATGGCGTCCTAAAAGCCGTCTTCCATTCATCCCCCGATTTGATGCGGATGAGATGGTAGGCTCCCTGCAAGTCCAACTTGGTGAAAATCCTGGCACCCTTAATGGCTTCAAGGATGTCCGCGATTAGGGGCATAGGATAACGATCAGGGACCGTAATCTTGTTCAATCCGCGAAAGTCAACACAAGGTCGAAGTTCAGCAGAGTCTTTTTTGGGAATAAAAAATAAGGAAGCCCCTGCAGGGGAGGTGGATTCGGCAATGAGACCATTGTGCACATTTTTGTGAAGATACTCCTTAAGAACCTCCTTTTCTCTTGCGGATAGCACATACAAGCGACCAAATGGGATAGGGTGCTCCGGAAGTAATTCGATGGCACAATCATCCCTACGATGAGGTGGCAGTTCAGCATATTCAGTATTGGAAAATACCTTATGGAAAGAGTGATAAGGCTCAGGAATCCCCTGAATCTGATTTAGCACAGTAGTTCTCAATCCCTCACCCCCGTGAGACGAGGCAGAAAGTAGTTCACCAGTACCGCGATGAAAACAATGAGCTTGACAATGAACAGAACCCAGAAAAAATGTTCCAGCTGACCAATTAATGTAGGGGTTGTGCACCCTAAGCCAAGGTAATCCCAATATCACAGGATAATGGGCAGTCCGGATAATGTCTAATGTGATGACATTTCCTATGAGTAGCAACGGACATCCGTAAGGGAACCGTCTGTTCCTTGATGGGACCTGAGACCAACGGACTCCCATCTACTGACTCAACGGGAATAGCAATAGATTTGGAAGAACGAGGAATTCTAAATTTGGCCGCCCAAATATCGTCAATGAAATTACCTGCTGCCCCACTATCCACCAATGCTGGAACCTCAATTAAACCCAAGGAATCACAAGAAAAGGTAACCTTTAGAGCCAACATAGGGGTATCAGGGACATCTGTAATGTGGGATGAAATGGAGGAAGAAGGGGAACCGCTCACTGATTCCCTAACCGCGGCTCCCCTGACGGTCGGGTTCGAGCGTTTCCCTGCTTCCGAGAGAGAATGATCGGACAATTTTGTAAAGAATGCTCCTTGGAACCACAGTACATGCATAACCCTAAGGTGCGACGTCGAAGTCGCTCCTCAGCGGATAAAGGACCACGAGCTGCACCTATCTGCATTGGTTCGTCAGAGAAGTTTCCCTTGGGGGAGACAATTGAATTGTCAGGCTGAGACCGAAAATTCTTTTGCCGTCTCTTTTCCTGACGTCTTTCCAAAATTCTGTAGTCCATCTGCATAACCATCGATATTAATTCGGCCAAATTAGGTGGGCGAGGAACTCTAGAGACCTCATCCTTTAGTTCTTCATTTAAACCCCACCTAAAAAGCGTAATCAAGGCGTCATCAGCCCAGGACGTTCCTGCTGCCAATTGTTTGAAGCGAGTAATATAGACCAAGAGATCCAAATTCCCTGACGAAAATCCAATAGTTGTTCTTGAGCTGACACTGTGACCTCCTGCCTCCCGAACATGGTCTTAAGACTATTAACAAAGGCAGGATATGAATCCAGAATTGGATTGTTTGAAGTAACTAAAGGGGTAGCCCAGGCTAGAGCGGGACCGGTAAGGTGAGCAATCATGTGTCCCACCTTATCCCTATCAGTGTGAAAAAATGCAGTCTTAAACGTAAACTGCACTGTGCAAGATTCTAAAAACTCTCTCAATTTATGCGGGTCTCCATCAAAACGTCCCCCTGGTAAAGGTCCAGGAGGAAGTTCGGAACAACTAGGGGACCTCCCCATGTGTTGCCGTAATACAGCATTCTCTTGTTTAAGTGCTTGGACTTCGGCCGTTAGCCACTGAACTGCCGCCAATAATTGCTGTTGTTGAGCCGGATCCATTTCAGTGAGCGCGCAAGGGGAAAAATAATTATTCCTGGAAACAGAATGTAAATATAGAAAAGAAACTAAGGTAAATCCCTTATTATAATTCTTTGGGCGTTGCTAACTGTATTATATTGTTCTTGCATTTAAAATTTCCAAGAATAATAATGGTTCCCTGTAAACATGCACCCACTGACCTGATCCAGTAGCTCGAATGTGTTGAATATGAGAAGCCCCCCCGGGGGAATATCTTCCTATCCCGTGATAGATTGCACCAGGAAGGAATGAACTCCCCAGGGAAACCCTCTGGGGAAGAAAACCCTGACCGCCTCAGCTGTTGGACGTCATCTCTGTTAAGCAGGTTGGGTCGAGTCTCTAGCACAGTTCCAGGTGACTGAATGCAAATACCACAAAGAAAATAACGAAAGTATAGATTAGAGAATGGTAAGTTTGCACTGAAGGACAGAGTGGAAGCAGAATATCAGTTGCCAAATAGTTACCCTTTATAAAGGAGATTGTGCCCTATAATGTCTCAGGATTGCATGTGTACGAATTCCTTCTGTGAGACACAGAGAGTGAGAACTCGTGGATATCGTGATGTAACTTCGGGAATCTAATATGATATGTAAGGGAAACATGAAAGACCTGAATTTAGAACAGGCTGACCTTTCTGAAATGCCATAGGAACAAATGAGAAGGAGAGAAGGGTACCTGACAGCAGATTCGGATTGTGATGCAAAGAAAAAGCCTTCTGAATTACACTGTCGGGAAATGAGTGAAGAGGCTGAATCGAATCAATGTATGCAAAGTGTTCAGACCGGTGCGATTGGAAGCGGTTACAGGTGAAATGAAAAGGATCTGTTTCGAGCCGTTCTGGCACTCGAAAACAGAGGTTAGGAGGCGGAATCTCTGCCCTTGGAGTACGACAAGAAAGCTTCTAAAAGACAGAAACAGTGGAAGGTATTAGCAAGGTGCAATGAGAAATTAAGTAAGAGTATAAGCCTAGGGGCGAACTTACGAAGCGCTGACTGGGGAGAGTAGCAACACACTCGAGCGTTGTGCCTGCCGCAAGATAACCGGATCCTTGCTGAGGGGGTGGAGCCATAGTTGCAAGCATCCCTTGCAAGGCTGGAATACTGCAATCGGATGACGCCGCCATCTTGGGAGAAACAATGGCCGCCACCCGTGATTGGGACCAACGGCGCCACAATGACCATCTCCTTCTGTGGGATATGACAGTATGCCCCCTCCAAAGAGCAGACGTACCCGGTTTGCCGGGATGAGAACGATGAAACCGGCGAACCAGCTGCGGAGCATGAACGGCAGAAGCCGGTTCCCAGGACCGTTCAGCCGGCGAATATCCACGCCAATCCACCAAGTACTGAAGACGGCCCCGGTGGTAACGGGAATCGCAAATTCCGGCTACCTCAAACTCCGGCTCTGAAGGAGTCGAAACAGGAGGAGGACGAGCAACCAGATGACGAGAAAAGCGATCCGCCACATCCTGCTTAAGTTGAGAAACATGAAAAACCGGGTGAATCCTGGACCAAGAAGGAGGAAGTTGTAGACGATAGGCCGCCTCACCCAAACGTTGAAGCACAGGGAATGGACCAAAGTACTTAGGAGAAAGTTTGGAAGGCACCAGGTGCCGAGGAAGAAATTGAGAGGCCAACCATACCCTGTCCCTGGATGCAAAAACTGGAGCTGGAGAGCGTCGGCGATCAGCAAAACGCTTAATCCGTTCCTGAGCGTTCTGAAGAGAAGTCAGAGCCTTCTGATGACCCTGTTGAATATCCTTCAGCAGACAGACGACATCCGGAAAATAAGATGCAGACGACACCCCTACAGGGAAGCAGGTAGGATGGAACCCATAGGAACAGTGAAACGGACTGGATCCCAAATATGCCACACTGTCTTGATGAAATTCACACTTGTCCAGTTTACAGAATAAATGATTGTCTAGAAGGCGCTGTAGCACATCTGTAACATGACCAATGTGTTCAGCGGGTGTAGTAGAAAAAACCAAAATATCATCAAGATATACAATAACTGAATGTAGGAGAATGTCAGAGAAAAGATGGTCCATAAAGCGCTGGAAGACTGCAGGTGCATTAGACAATCCAAATGGCATTACGCGATACTCATAATGTCCAAATGGCGTCCTAAAAGCCGTCTTCCATTCATCCCCCGATTTGATGCGGATGAGATGGTAGGCTCCCTGCAAGTCCAACTTGGTGAAAATCCTGGCACCCTTAATGGCTTCAAGGATGTCCGCGATTAGGGGCATAGGATAACGATCAGGGACCGTAATCTTGTTCAATCTGCGAAAGTCAACACAAGGTCGAAGTTCAGCAGAGTCTTTTTTGGGAATAAAAAATAAGGAAGCCCCTGCAGGGGAGGTGGATTCGGCAATGAGACCATTGTGCACATTTTTGTGAAGATACTCCTTAAGAACCTCCTTTTCTCTTGTGGATAGCACATACAAGCGACCAAATGGGATAGGGTGGTCCGGAAGTAATTCGATGGCACAATCATCCCTACGATGAGGTGGCAGTTCAGCATATTCAGTATTGGAAAATACCTTATGGAAAGAGTGATAAGGCTCAGGAATTCCCTGAATCTGATTTAGCACAGTAGTTCTCAATCCCTCACCCCCGTGAGACGAGGCAGAAAGTAGTTCACCAGTACCGCACTGAAAACAATGGGCTTGACAATGAACAGAACCCAGAAAAAATGTTCCAGCTGACCAATTAATGTAGGGGTTGTGCACCCTAAGCCAAGGTAATCCCAATATCACAGGATAATGGGCAGTCCGGATAATGTCTAATGTGATGACATTTCCTATGAGTAGCAACGGACATCCGTAAGGGAACCGTCTGTTCCTTGATGGGACCTGAGACCAACGGACTCCCATCTACTGACTCAACGGGAATAGCAATAGATTTGGAAGAACGAGGAATTCTAAATTTGGCCGCCCAAATATCGTCAATGAAATTACCTGCTGCCCCACTATCCACCAATGCTGGAACCTCAATTAAACCCAAGGAATCACAAGAAAAGGTAACCTTTAGAGCCAACATAGGGGTATCAGGGACATCTGTAATGTGGGATGAAATGGAGGAAGAAGGGGAACCGCTCACTGATTCCCTAACCGCGGCTCCCCTGACGGTCGGGTTCGAGCGTTTCCCTGCTTCCGAGAGAGAATGATCGGACAATTTTGTAAAGAATGCTCCTTGGAACCACAGTACATGCATAACCCTAAGGTGCGACGTCGAAGTCGCTCCTTAGCGCATAAAGGACCACGAGCTGCACCTATCTGCATTGGTTCGTCAGAGAAGTTTCCCTTGGGGGAGACAATTGAATTGTCAGGCTGAGACCGAAAATTCTTTTGCCGTCTCTTTTCCTGACGTCTTTCCAAAATTCTGTAGTCCATCTGCATAACCATCGATATTAATTCGGCCAAATTAGGCGGGCGAGGAACTCTAGAGACCTCATCCTTTAGTTCTTCATTTAAACACCGCCTAAAAAGCGTAATCAAGGCGTCATCAGCCCAGGACGTTCCTGCTGCCAATTGTTTGAAGCGAGTAAGATAGACCAAGAGATCCAAAGAACCCTGACGAAAATCCAATAGTTGTTCTTGAGCTGACACTGTGACCTCCTGCCTCCCGAACATGGTCTTAAGACTATTAACAAAGGCAGGATATGAATCCAGAATTGGATTGTTTGAAGTAACTAAAGGGGTAGCCCAGGCTAGAGCGGGACCGGTAAGGTGAGCAATCATGTGTCCCACATTATCCCTATCAGTGTGAAAAAATGCAGTCTTAAACGTAAACTGCACTGTGCAAGATTCTAAAAACTCTCTCAATTTATGCGGGTCTCCATCAAAACGTCCCCCTGGTAAAGGTCCAGGAGGAAGTTCGGAACAACTAGGGGACCTCCCCATGTGTTTCCGTAATACAGCATTCTCTTGTTTAAGTGCTTGGACTTCGGCCGTTAGCCACTGAACTGCCGCCAATAATTGCTGTTGTTGAGCCGGATCCATTTCAGTGAGCGCGCAAGGGGAAAAATAATTATTCCTGGAAACAGAATGTAAATATAGAAAAGAAACTAAGGTAAATCCCTTATTATAATTCTTTGGGTGTTGCTAACTGTATTATATTGTTCTTGCATTTAAAATTTCCAAGAATAATAATGGTTCCCTGTAAACATGCACCCACTGACCTGATCCAGTAGCTCGAATGTGTTGAATATGAGAAGCCCCCCCGGGGGAATCTCTTCCTATCCCGTGATAGATTGCACCAGGAAGGAATGAACTCCCCAGGGAAACCCTCTGGGGAAGAAAACCCTGACCGCCTCAGCTGTTGGACGTCTTCTCTGTTAAGCAGGTTGGGTCGAGTCTCTAGCACAGTTCCAGGTGACTGAATGCAAATACCACAAAGAAAATAACGAAAGTATAGATTAGAGAATGGTAAGTTTGCACTGAAGGACAGAGTGGAAGCAGAATATCAGTTGCCAAATAGTTACCCTTTATAAAGGAGATTGTGCCCTATAATGTCTCAGGATTGCATGTGTACGAATTCCTTCTGTGAAACACAGAGAGTGAGAACTCGTGGATATCGTGATGTAACTTCGGGAATCTAATATGATATGTAAGGGAAACATGAAAGACCTGAATTTAGAACAGGCTGACCTTTCTGAAATGCCATAGGAACAAATGAGAAGGAGAGAAGGGTACCTGACAGCAGATTCGGATTGTGATGCAAAGAAAAAGCCTTCTGAATTACACTGTCGGGAATTGAGTGAAGAGGCTGAATCGAATCAATGTATGCGAAGTGTTCAGACCGGTGCGATTGGAAGCGGTTACAGGTGAAATGAAAAGGATCTGTTTCGAGCCGTTCTGGCACTCGAAAACAGAGGTTAGGAGGCGGAATCTCTGCCCTTGGAGTACGACAAGAAAGCTTCTAAAAGACAGAAACAGTGGAAGGTATTAGCAAGGTGCAATGAGAAATTAAGTAAGAGTATAAGCCTAGGGGCGAACTTACGAAGCGCTGACTGGGGAGAGTAGCAACGCACTCGAGCGTTGTGCCTGCCGCAAGATAACCAGATCCTTGCTGAGGGGGTAGAGCCATAGTTGCAAGCATCCCTTGCAAGGCTGGAATACTGCAATCGGATGACGCCGCCATCTTGGAGAAACAATGGCCGCCACCCGTGATTGGGACCAACGGCGCCACAATGACCATCTCCTTCTGTGGGATATGACAGAAGTGTTCTATGAACTCTCGCGGTGTCCTGAAATGTTCGTAGGGGGTGTCCTGAGGGCGCTGTCCGTATTGTTCAATGGCAAGCTGAAAGTGTTCTAAGAACTGTCTCGGTGTCCTGAAATGTTCGTAAATAAACAAAATGGGGGTGTGTTCTAAGAACTCACACGTTGTCCTGAAATGTTCGTAGGGGTTGTCCTGAAGACACTGTCCGTATTGTTCGATGGCTAGTTGAAAGTGTTCTAAGAACTGTTTCAGTGTCCTGAAATGTTCGTAAATAAACAAAATGGGGGTGTATTCTAAGAACACACGCGTTGTCCTGAAATGTTCGTAGGGGGTGTCCTGAGGACGCTGTCCGTATTGTTCGTTGTCGAGTCGAAAGTGTTCTAAGAACTCTCGTGGTGTCCAGAAATGTTCGCAGGGGGTGTACTGAAGATGCTGTCCGTATTGTCCGATGGCAAGTTGATAGTGTTCTAAGAACACTCGGGGTGTCCTGAAATGTTCGCAAATAAACAAAATGGGGGTGTTCTGAGGACGCTGTCCGTATTGTTCGTTGTCAAGTTGAAAGTGTTCTAAGAACTCTCCCGTTGTCCTGAAATGTTCAGACATAAACAAAATGGGGGTGTGTTCTAAGAACACACGCGTTGTCCTGAAATGTTCGTAGGGGGTGTCCTGAGGACGCTGTCCGTATTGTTCGTTGTCGAGTTGAAAGTCTTCTAAGAACTTTCGCGTTGTCCTGAAATGTTCATAGGGGGTGTTCTGAAGACGCTGTCCGTATTGTTCGCTGGCAAATTGAAAGTGTTCTAAGAACACTGGTAATGTCCGCGGACATCAAAAGTTTCCATAGGCCATAGTTGAAATGTTTTACTCTATGGGTGTGATATGCTGCGGTGGTTGTGGCCAGGGCATAGAGTTTTGGGTGCATGGCCAAACGGCCATGCAGCCAACACTCTATGCCCTGGCCACAACCATCGCAGCATATCACATTTATAGTTGCATATAACTTTGGGTCAAAAACAAATTTGTAAGGAACAAAGTTATAAGATACTATGGGTGTGATATGCTGTGATGGTTGTGGCCAGGGCATAGAGTGTATAATATACTTACTGTTTGGTTTAGTAACTGGAGTACATGTATTTCTTGTTAATTTCTGCGATAAAAGAAAATAGCATGTTAGTATTAGTATTTTGTAATGACTTTTTACATTGTATAATCAACATTTCTTTTGGGATCCTCATATTTAGTAGATTACAAACCAGAGTACTGTGCAATTTGCTCAGTTTCTGTGTTCGTTGCTAAAATCATTAGGTCTGTGGGAGAAAAAAAAAACATGTTGGATTAAAAAAAAAAAAATTCTGTTATGCTACAGTTTATTTTTTTGTTTGTTTTCAGTGTTCATTTGTTGTTTTTGGCTAATGCTTTATACATTGGGTTGTTGCATTTTTTTGGAGCAGTAACATATTATTTATTTTTTTGGATATTATGACATTTTCGAGCAGTTAGATACCAGTAGGCGTATTCTAACTGTCTATTTTTTGATATATTTTAGTGGTATTGATTTACCTGTTTGAATATTGTTAAATTTTGGGACAGTTAGATACCAATTGGCATATTCTCACTGTCTATTTTTTGATATATTTTAGTGGTATTGATTTATCTGTTTGGATATTGTTAAATTTTGGGACAGTTAGATACCAATTGGCGTATTCGAATTGTCTATTTTTTGCTCTAATTTAGTGGTATTCATTTATGTGATTAATTGTTGTAGAATCTTTGGGCAGTAAGCTAGCTTTTGGAATATTCTAACAGTTTATATTTTTTACTACAAGTTTATTTGAGGTTTAAGTACAGTTTAGTTATCAAATTTTGGTTTTAGCCTCTCTTTGTGTAGCTGAGCGTGGGAGAGCGGTCGCCGGTGGCCCCAAGGGAACTGCAGGCCTGGAAGCCCTGCCTCGGCATCCCTAGCGGGCATCCGTGAGTAGATTGTGTTTTGTTTTAAAAAAAAAAGAATAGTTTCATCTGCGCTCGTAGCGCGTTGTTGTGCCTGCTCTCCCCCTCCCCTCCCACTTCCTGGTTCTCCTCTCCCTCCCGCCTCCCTGCCCGCCCACCCCCCCTCTTATTGGCTTCTGCCTGCCTCCCTTCTGGGCTACTCGACGCCCGCTCCCCCTGCTCGCTTCTTTGTGTAGCTGAGCGTGGGAGAGCGCTCGCCGGTGGCCCCGAGGGAACTGCAGGCCTGGAAGCCCTGCCTCGGCATCCCTAGGGGCATCCGTGAGTAGATTGTGTTTTGTTTAAAAAAAAAAAGAAAAGTTTCATCTGCGCTCGTAGCGCGTTGTTGTGCCTGCTCTCCCCCTCCCCTCCCACTTCCTGGTTCTCCTCTCCCTCCCGCCTCCCTGCCCGCCCACCCCCCCTCTGATTGGCTTCTGCCTGCCTCCCTTCTGGGCTACTCGACGCCCGCTCCCCCTGCTCGCTTCTTTGTGTAGCTGAGCGTGGGAGAGCGGTCGCCGGTGGCCCCGAGGGAACTGCAGGCCTGGAAGCCCTGCCTCGGCATCCCTAGGGGCATCCGTGAGTAGATTGTGTTTTGTTTAAAAAAAAAAAAAGAAAAGTTTCATCTGCGCTCGTAGCGCGTTGTTGTGCCTGCTCTCCCCCTCCCCTCCCACTTCCTGGTTCTCCTCTCCCTCCCGCCTCCCTGCCCGCCCACCCCCCCTCCCCTTCCTCTCCTCCCTCTTCCTATAACTACACCCTTTGGGGCAGCCCTCTGCCAGGCAGCCCCCTGCGGCTAAGGGCCCCAAGGCCAAGGGCGACTCCTTCAGTTGCGGCCTCTGTACCTAATACTCATTTACTGTTCTGAAATGTTGTAAACTTGGGTTTTTTCTCCCCTCGCAGGATTCTCTAACTTAGGTGGCCGCTGTACCTAATACTCATTCACTGTTCTGAAAAGTGGTAAACTTGGGCTTGCCGCTCACGTCCTGCCTGCGTGCTTCTCGTATCATCTGTCTTCCCGCCCCCACACTCCCTCCTCCTCCATGGTGCTCTCTATCTCGCCTATCTTCTCTAACTGCTTCTCTATTGACTATCCTGCTCTCCTCACTAAATCTGGTAGGAAAAAGTTTAAAAAGGACATCCTGGTCTCCAACCCAGGCCTCCCTATCGCTGACACCTACACTAGTGCCTGCTCTAAGGAAACTCTCACTGACATCCTCTTTTTCGTGCCTTCACCTGACCTATGGACCCTTCATATGGTCTCTGTGCTCTCTCCTTTTTCCTCTTCTCCCATTAATGGTGGCACCCATTGGGATGTCCTCTTGGCCCCCTTCCGCTCCTCTAAGGCCATCATTAATGTCTACGCTAATGGGACCGTCTTGGTCCAAGGCCCTCAGGCCAACCTTCACCTCTTTGATAGACGCTTCCCTCGCCTCATCAACTTCCTTTCCTCCCCTGCTGTCCCCCCCTGTCTTCGGCTACCTTGCCTCTACCCTCCCTCCCTGCCCCCTCTCGCACTCCCTCTTCACCTCCTTCTTCTACACCTCCGCAGGGCGTACCTCTGATCTGTACCCCTCCCCGGAAGTCCTTCAAGGATGGCAACCTTCTCCACTTTGCCACACTTAACTCTCGCTCTGCCATCAAGCATTCCTCCGATATCGGTCGCCTTCTTGAGGAACTGGACCTTGACGTCCTCGGTCTCACTGAGACATGGTTCACAGCCAGCTCTGACACGAGCTTTGACACACTCCTACCTGAAGGTTACAAGATCCTCTCTGTGCCCAGGCCCAACCGTGCAGGGGGGGGTGTTGCCCTTATCTTCCCTGAGTGGATTCCTGCCACTGTCACTCCTACGCAGACCTACTCCTTTTTTGAATGTCTTGTCTGCCGACTCTCTCTCTCTCCTAGCCATTCCCTTACCGTGGCTACTATCTATCGGCCACCTGGTCAAATTTCCTCCTTCCTCTCTGAGTGGGCTGACCTCTCCTCCTCACTCCTGTCCTCTACCACTCAACTCCTCTTTATTGGTGACTTCAAAATCCACCTAGATGCCTCCTGTCCCCCCACTGGACTCTTTTGTGACCTCTGCGACTCTCTCTCACTCTCTATTCTCCCGTCTGGGCCTACTCATTCTGCAGGGCACACTCTTGATGCTCTGATCTCTTCTGACCTTCCCCTCTCTGTCCCTCTCTCCACTCCTCTCTCCTGGAGTGATCACTTTCTCCTATCCTCCCACCTCACCCTCCCTACCCCACAGGCAAAGCCACCCTCATCATTGCCACCCACCTTCTCGGTCATCTGACCCATGAAGCGCGTGTCAGTTGCGGCTTTCGCTGCCACCTTCTCGCCCCCCCCCCACCCTTCGGCTGACTCCCACCCTGACACAGCCCTCTCCTTGCTCCACTCTGCTATATCTGATACTCTTGATATCCTTGCTCCTGTCATGAAAATCCGCCTGAAGCCCAAAGCCAAATGTAACTCCTGGTATGATTCGGATCTCGTCACCCTAAAACGCAAGTGCAGGGTGGCAGAGAGGAAATGGCGTGCTTCATGTTCATCCTCTGACAAACTGGCCTGCCGCCTGCTCCAAAGGCAATACCGTCTCTCTGTTCTCACCAAGAAGAGAGCCCTTATCCAAGCCCGCATCTCTGCGGCATCTAACAACTCGGCTGAACTCTTTAAAATCTGCAAGGAGCTTGCCAACCCTGCTGCAGTCTCTACCTCTCCTGTCCCCTCCCAGGCCCTCTGCACTGCACTGGCCTCCCACTTCATCTCTAAAACTCAGGACATCCTGTCCTCACTCTCCTCCTATCAGCTCCCCCACTCTCTTCCCTGCTCTTCCTCTGGCCCTTCTGCAGCCACCCCTCCTCCCTCCTTCTCTGCCTTTCCCCTTTTTTCTGCTGACAAGGTTTCCAGACAAGTCCGATCTATGAAAGTCTCGTCTAAACCTGTTCCTCCAAAACTATCAAGGACCACATTGACTCCCTGGCTCCTGCCCTGGCTGACTTTTGCAACCACTCCTTCGCCTCTGGAGTCTTCCCACCCCCCCTCAAGCACTCCCTTGTGCACCCTCTCCTTAAGAAACCCTCTGCCGACCCCTCCTGTCCGGCTAACTATCGCCCAATCTCCATCACTCCCTTCCTGGGCAAGCTCCTGGAGAAACTGGCCATCTCCCATCTTAACCTCCATGCTGAAGCTGTTGATAGTCTCCATGACCATCAATCTGGCTTCAGAGCGGCCAGAAGCACGGAAACTGCTCTCCTGAACATCCGTGAGGACCTGCTCTTGAACCTCGACTCCAACACTCTGTGTGTTCTCATTCTGCTCGATCTCTCTTCTGCCTTTGACACTGTCAACCATGCCATCCTGCTCAACCGTCTCCGTGATAACCTGGGTATCACTGGTCAGGCTCTGGCGTGGCTGATCTCTTTCCTTTCCAATTGACCCTCCCAGGTCCAACTTGGGTCCTTCCTCTCTGACATCTTTTTCTCCACCTGTGGCGTTCCCCAGGGATCTAATCTCTCTCCCTGGCTGTTCAACCAGTATCTGGCACTCCTTGCCCACCGCATCGCTGCCCTCTGCCCCAACTTTCAGTGTTATGCGGACGATACCCAGCTCATTTTCAGGCTACCCTCGGCCTCCTCCTCTCCCTCCCTCATCTCTGACTGTCTGTCTGCTATCTAGGAATGGTGTGCTGCCAATGACCTCTGCCTTAATGCTAGTAAGACTGAGATCCTACTCATCGGCACACCCACTCCCTCCTTCCCTGCAGCTCTCTGGCCGGCCTCTCTTGGCCCTCTTCCTGCTCCTACCTGCAAGGCAAAAAACCTCAGGGTCATCTTCGACTCCACACTCTCCTTCTCTGCTCATATATCTGACGTCTCTAAGAAGTCACATTACCAGCTGCACCTCCTCAGAGGTATTCTTCCCTTCCTCTCCTTCCCCCAGAAGCTCACTGTCTCCCGAGCCCTGGTTCTCTTGAAGCTGTACTACTGTAACAGCCTCTATCTTAATCTGCCTGCCTCCATTCTCCGCCCTCTGCAACTCATCCAGAACAGAACTGCGAGACTGGTCCTTGGCCTCAAGCCCAGGGACCGTATCTCTCCAGGACTGAAATCTCTACACTGGCTCCCAGTGGCTGCGAGGATTAAGTTCAAAACCCTCTGCATTGTCCACAAGGCCTTCTGGGGCCTGGGGCCTAAATACCTTCAACTCTCTCTTCCTAAATATCTTCCTTCCCGAGCCCTACGCTCATCCGTCTCCAACTCCCTCAGGGTCAGCCGCTTCTCGAAGCAACGAGCTGGGGGTAGATCTCTCTCCGCGGCAGGGGCCTCCCTCTGGAACAGCCTTCCTGCCTCCCTGAAACTTGAGGAGAACCATCTCCGGTTCCGGAAGCACCTCAAAACCTTCCTCTTCACTTCTGCTTTCTCTCTCCCTCTCCCCTGCTAAATTCTTCACCAAAACTGCACTGATTCTGCAACTGGGCCATTCTCACCGACCTCGGTCCTGGGCCCAGTCACTCTTCACTTGCACTGCCTCCCTGGCA
The DNA here is from genome assembly GCF_040938575.1 of Ambystoma mexicanum. Classification (NCBI taxonomy): domain Eukaryota; kingdom Metazoa; phylum Chordata; class Amphibia; order Caudata; family Ambystomatidae; genus Ambystoma; species Ambystoma mexicanum. Next base: position 133,142,890 of record NC_090936.1, on the reverse strand, counting down.
ACCCCTGCACTGCGGGACTGTCTCTGTATCACTACAGCCCCCCCCCCAGCACTTGTCTGCACTTACCTTGCACCTGCCACCAGCTGGCCCTATTTATTTATTATTTTATTTCTATTCTACTTATTTGTACTGCACTCCCCCCCTCCCCCTTCCCCTTGCACTTTTTCCCTTCCCCCTACCCCTGCACTTGCGCGGTCTGAATGACACCTGGCCTAGTAGGATCGTTGTCTGTCTTCCCCTTGTTCCCCCCTCCCTGCCTCGTCGCGCCTTGAAACACTTGTGTATAGGCGCGTTACAAATGCCATATCATATCATATCATAAGAACATTAAATAAGCGTTTGTAAGATTTGCTGGTAATCTCTGCTTTAGAGTAATGGTACTATCATTACATTGAAACCATCCACATTTCTTTTTTTATATATGCAGTGTAGTGCCCTGAATTGATTGTGGCTCCTGCATGGTAGATTATACCTATTGTTGTGAAGGTTTTCTTACCAAGTGATATTTGACCATGTGTGTATCCAGTCAGCTTGCAGTTGTTTTTGGTACCATCTGCATTGTAACGTAGAAGCATTAGTATTACGTATTTACTATGTGTTTGTATTACTAACGTGGAGCGATTATCTGAATTGCAGGTAGAGCATAATCTATCATGGTTTGCATTTTGTACAAGTTTCTGAAATGGAATGGATTCACAATTAGGTATTGATATATATACGAAGCGTTCATTGGAGATTTCTTCTTGTGTCACATTGTTGCAGAGAGTGCATGTATGTTTCCACATGTATGAAATCTGGAAGATTTCATTTATAGGTATGTTTTTGTTTTCCAGTACTTGTAGTAAGTACATTAGACATTCTTGTGGATCTTCCTGTGAGTTTATAGCGAATTTCACCATTCCAGCACAGTAGTCCAATTGTTGTCTTATTCCATAAACACTGTACATGTTGTCAGGATTGTTTGTTGCATTTCTGTGAAGTACTAACATTTGCAAACACAATGGGTCTGTACTGTGTAAGTAAATGTTTTCAACAATTGGTGGTAACTGAAATAGAATATTCATCGCTACATTTGCGTAGCAACTTACACCAACTATATTTGAGAGTTTAAATGGACCAGGTAGTACTGTATCTGACTGCTTTTTTTGGAGTTTGTCTTCATTCTTTGAAGAAGTACCTGGTTTACTTTCCCTCATTGATTCTTTTTTGCTTGTGGCACTTGATGAAGTATTACTTTCTTTTACTCTCTTTGGAGGATTTGCAGTAACATCCTGTTGCTTTTCTGTTTGATTTATTTTTCTTTTATATTGTTTTACTTTTTGTGGAACAGAATATGTGTTTAGATGGGGAGTGTATAGGGAGCGAAGTCTATTGTATTGTAAAATGCAAGGAATATCAGTGTTATTTTACTTGCATCAAAGTTGATTAGAAATAGACCATCAAGTGTACGTAAGCGTGATAGTGCTACGTAGCTCATGCCTTCTTTAAAGACTGTGTTACCAATATCTATCATTGCTTTGTCTAGGGTAAGACCTTGTGATTTATGAATCGTGACTGCGTATGCAAGAGTTAGAGAAAATTGTTCTCTGCCTACATACATGTCTTTGAAGAGAAGAAATCGAGCTGTTGAGCGTCCTATCCTTTTAACTTCTGAAAGTTTGTCAAAGAGTATATTGACAAACTGAATTTTGTTGTCACGTGGGTATGTTTGAAAGCCAACAACTGTACCCAGTGCTCCATTAACTAGTCCTTGGTCCAAGTCAAGGTTACGTTTAAGCATTACTCTGCAATTTAAGGATAATTTCAATATCTTTTCTAAGCCTGCTGTGTTTGAGATTGATTTTTCTAAACGATTTAGTCTTGTTGTGGCTTAGTCACACATAGGTAGTGTCATACCATGTACATCTAGTTTGTCTGTGGCGCTAATTTCCATTATTGGTTGCATTTCTTTACTTAACATTATTTCATTGAATTTGAAACAGCTTGCAAGAGTTGGCATTAAGGCCATACAATTGACATTTTTGTGGGCTAATTGTTCCATAACATCTGTAGCACATGCATTATCGCCATAAAGTGAATTAATTTGCCGGGTTTTCAATATTGTTTCTGCTTCTTTAGAGAGTATACCAACTCTGATACTTTTTAAGATGTTGGCATAAGTGAGATCTGCAGATTGCCGCATGTTTTCTGTTAATTCTCTGTATTGGAAATGTTGCCAAAGGTTGACATTTCCAATGCTGCCAACAGTTTTACGGCAGAGTTTGTGTCCTAATGTTTTAAAAATAGGCTCACCTTTTACTGGTGTCAATTGAAGAAGATCTCTGAAAACAATAATGTGTTTTCCTGCAAAGAGCTCTTCATAGTTTGTTTTCAGTATTTCTTGTAATCTGAGGTGAATCAAAGCCAACATTAGGTTGGAGACCATGCTCACTTCATCTATTAGTAGCATTTTCATTTGCTTCAATACTCTGCGAAGTTCCATTGCAGCTTCTGCAGAAAGTTTGTAATAGTTTCATTTGTTCTGGTGTTCTACTGGCAATAGTAGTAATCGGTGTAAAGTGACACCACCTATGTTGGAGGCAGCTAAACCTGTAGGGGCAGTGACAACAGCTGACAGTTTGTTGTTTGTCAATTGTTGAAGGAATTTACTGATGATTTTGATTTGGAATGTTTTGCCAGAACCATCTTCACCACTGACGTACAGTAGTATAGGTTTATAATTATGGCAGGAACATTCTTTATTTTCATGTTGTACACCATGTGCAATTTGTTTTGTTACTTCTTCAAAAATGCTACGTTGTTCGTTGTTTAGTTTTGATTGTAGTATAGTTAAGTCTTCTTTATCTTCAAACTGACACATGGTGTTTTCTACTTCTATCATAGCTAATTCTGCCTCATTTATTATTAGTGGTTCTCCAAGTGGTTCTTGGCTTCATGTTACAGAAGGTTGACTACTGTCAGGAGTGTCTTTATCTAGTTGGGCCTGGAGTTCTTCTTCGTGTTGCTGTTCATTGTGCAACATTGTTTTGTATTGTGTAAAGTTTACATCAGTTATAGTGCTTTCATTTGATTTGAAAGCATCTTCATATGAGTCATAGTTTTCTAGTATTTCTTCTTCTTTTCTCCATGGTTTAAAGAGTTGTAGCAGGGACATGTAATAGGAGTCTTCAATGACAATTTTATATGATTAATTAAATTTGGTTTAGTGAGTTTAACTAAGCTGCCTTCACAGTTTGTCACTCTGTATTTACCTTTTTTTTTCATCAGGTTTTATATTATTTTTGAATGTGTAGTTTTGGGCTATGTGGTATAGACACATGGTTTCCAAAGTATTACTTCTGTTTGGGTAGTATGTGTCCAATAAATTGTTTTTTAAAATGTCTTGGTTGTTGGGATCATGTTTGGCTATTGCTTCTATATCTTCGTATGTTTTTAGAACTCTTTTTCTAGATTTAGCTGGACCAAGACTTAGCCATACTATATTTTCAGATTTACCATACAATGCAGTACCAGTTAAACGATCAGCTGCTTCATATGATCCACATTCTCTATGGGAGAGCATTTTTATGCCCAAGCTGTATAATTTCTGAGAAACTGTTTTATCTGATGACAGGTCATTCCAGAGGTCTTGGAGCTCTGTCTTTTCTGCTTTGGTTAAGTATGCTGTGACATATCGTGCAACTGCAGTAGAATTGTCTGCAATGTACTGCACATCAATGTTTGCATTCCATAAGTGGGCAATGATTGCATTATAATCATTGATATATTTTCTTCTTCTTTTCTTTTTATGTAATATGTAGTTTTAGGTGACTTACCTTTAACACTATATCTAACTGAAGACATGAGGTTGTTCACTTGACCTGTAATTGTAACTGGTCTAGGGAAACCAAATCGGCATTTGGTGTAGTATTTCCCTTTGTTTTTGTATTTGACGACAATATTTGCCACATTTATGTCTTTGAAATTGTACAATTTCTGCATAAAGACCACTATTTGTGGATTCTGATGGAATTTCACAAGTGACATATTTTTCAATAAACTGTAAAACAGTGACATCACTGTCTTGACCAAATTTAGGAGCATCTTTAATCCATAAAAGCATGTGGATATGTGGTGCTCCTCTGGCTTGGTATTCTTTTCTCCAAAAGAAGTGTTGCACTTCTCCAAGGGGAGGAACAGTTTTATTACAAATAAAATGTAGCATAGCAATGAAGCGATGGTGAAAATATCTTGAAACATTAACAGGATCCAAAGAACAAAGTTCTCCTGGTGTTTGTATATCTAAGTTTGTTTTGTTTTTATTTGATATGCGTAGGCAATCATGTAAATCTTCCCATGCATATTATGCACAACTTAATGTAACAAACCAAGTGGGTGGGCCAAGGTTTCTGATCATACAACGTACATCTCCGTGACGTCGAAACCAGTACTCTTTAGTACCACGCATATTTGCTAATAGATTTGAAATATTTGTTGTAAAACCTCACCCTTTTGTTGCACTTTTGTAATAATTGTGTAGCTGTCATATTTTGAAAGTGGGATCCTGATTTTAATATGTGTGCAACTCCGTAACATAAAGTTGCTAGTTCACTTTCAAAGAGTAGGTGGAATATGTATTCCACATTTTGTCTAAATCTGGGATCTTCAGAATACATCCGTAATGAGCGGTATTCTGAAGCTGATATTTGAATAGGTCTATCATCATACCTTCCTCCTTTGCCAGTAGGAAAGAGTAGAGGAAAAGCATGTGCTTCTATACTTTTTTCCCATATGCTGATTGGTGATCCTTTTGTTTGACGCATTTGGTATGTTTCCAGTGCATCTTCTATAGTGTCATTAGAGCGCAAAGGATGAATTGTATAATGGTCTAAAGTATTTGATATTGTAGCAGGATCTAGTAGCTCAAATTGACCAGCTTCTTGTGTTTCTTGAATTATTTCAGTTGTATCTTTCAAGTTTTCTTCAATATGAATTTCTTTGTAATATTCATTATTCTCTTTAAGATATTGTAAGGCTTGTCTAACTTTATGTAAATCTACCAGCTGTTGCCATATTTTTTTGTCTTTTGTAGGTACTCCATTTACTAAGATAATTAAAGATTGCTGCATTGGACGTTGCACTCCTAGAGTATGCACATTTTCTTTTAGATCTAATGGTAAATAAACTACTTTTCCACGAATGCCTTTTACCAATTCAGAGGGAGGTAATTTTACTGTTTTTGGTTGAAGGCGTATTATTGCTTGAAATGGGTGTACTGTTTGAATTATGATGCTCTCATATAAATTAAGTTGTTATAGGGGTTTTGGTAGTGGGTATAATTCCAAATTATTTGTGATAGCACGTGAAGGAGTTTGTTGTCAGGTTTTGTAGTGCAGTAACTGCAAAGTATTAAGGGGTCACTTATTTCGTATTTGTTTTTTGCTACAAGGTAGAGAGCTAATTCAAACCATTTAGAATCTTCATTGTCTTCTATTTTATATGATAGGTCTACAGTTTTCGTGGTGTTACATTTATAAAAAGTTCTGCGGCAACATACACATACATGGTTTGGTACGTCAGCTGATGTACTTTTACATTTTAGTATTTATTTTTTGTATGACTTTAACAAAAGGTTGCCATGTGTAGAAATGTTGCTAATTTGGTTTAAAGCTATTTCATTCTGTAAATGGCTTTCACTTCCAAAATATTTTTTCTGGATATAGTCAATTTCTTGAAGAAGGTCTTTTGCTGTACCATGTAGAAGAATGATATTTAAATTTGCTAGTGCTAAAGCAGGACTTTTAGCATAGTACAGTTTATAGACGAGATTTCTTATAGTTGAATGATGTGTTGATATTCTTTTGATATCATGGAAGGTAGTTTTACAAGTAGGTCCTGTAATGCAGGCCAATGAATGTCCTTGTAGTCCTGTGTATTTACGCACTGGACAGTTATCCATATTTTGCAGTAGTTTAATTTTGATTTTGTCTTTGCTTTTTACATATTGATTGAGGAATTGGCGTAAAGACTTGAAAAATTGTTTAGGAATGTTACATATTGACGTGCATGGCCATTTGTACACTAGACGTTCTGATTCAGTTGAATGGAGGGGTAATTCTAAGTTTTCAGGGCATATTTTTGTAAGGAGTACTTCTTGTTCCATTATGGTATTATTAACTTTTTCATAATCTCGACCACTGCTATGTATGGCAATTGTATTTGTTTGTTTTTGTTTGTACGATTCTTCATTAAAGTATGGTTCTGTGCTCGTAGTGTGACTCCATTCACCTCCGCAGATACTTAAGAAGTTCTTTCTGTTGACATTTAGTTTATTGAGAAGTCTTTTTTGTAATTAAGTTATTAGTTTTGTTAGTGGTTTTATTTTGTTTAACACTAAAATAAATAACTTTCTTTTGAGAAGAATTGCACTATCTATCAATGCTTCTAAAATTAATTTCCTACGATAGGTTTTAAGCATTGAACCTGATTTATCTCCTGTTTTTATGAGATTTTGAAGGACTTTGTGACGGAACATTTTGGCTAAAATACTTTTCTTGGTATGCTTACTTTGCACTATATTAAAATTTAAAGAAGTAGTTTTATCTGTAGTGATAGCTGATTTTCTGTTCATTGTTGTTTGGTTTGTTTTACATTTTGATAGAGAAGGCAAAGTTTTTGTACTTGAAACTTCTTGTGTTTCACTAAATGACTGTATTAGCTGTTTGAAATTTTTTTTACAAATTCTGCTAGAGATGGATGCTTATGTTGGAGACTTTTATTTTTATTTGCTCTACTTCTGCGTTGCTTTCTACGGACTTGCCTTTTGGTAGGCATTCTTTAGGGTCTGTTGAAAAAAATAAAGAAGGTATGAGTTGGGGTGTTCTGCAATGTATGTCTGCTGTGTGCATGAGTGTTTGAGTAAGATGATGTATGTAATGGTGTCTGATTGTGCATTTGGAACTACAACTAGTAGGGATGTGTATTCTTCAATTAATATGTTACTAAACTCAGGTTCAGATGACAGAAAAAAATAAGCTAGTGGTGTGGAGAAGTACAAACAGTAAATCCAATGTATACAATAAAAAGAGTTGTTTGTTCTATAATATGAAAATTCTAGCGGTTGAGTTGGGTAATTTGTGTGTCCAAAAGTAGGAATTTGTGCGCCATTCTGGCTGTAAATCGCTGTTTAAGACATGGGATTTTTGGACAGAATGGTGCACAATCTCTATTTTTAGACACAGAAATAGCATGAATTAACTTTACAGTATGTTTGAGTAATAATACAAATATTATGGTGATATTCCACTTACTTTTTTTCTAAAATGAGCAGTTTAATTCTTAGTTCTTCTTTGTTCTTGAAATTCGGCTGCTTCTTTTCAGGAGAATGGTCTTCACTGCAATTGTAAAAGAAACAAATTAGTAATTTTGTTTGTATATAGCATTGTTTTTAATTTAGATATTGATTTTTTTAATTGAAATCCTCAGCGCCTTCCTTAAAATCATTAAAACTATCTTAATCACATAAGGTACGTCGCACCAGTTCAATACATATGATATGTTCTTAATGAACAATTTGTATTGCAATGAGTAACGGTAACAAACAACATATCTTTAGTATGTCTTATGAAATTCATAATGTACCACTGAATACCACCATTTCTGTAACTAAGCTGTTTTAGGTAATAGTGCCTTAATGTCATGCTTAAATTAAAGTAATTAAATAAATAAATAAATAAATGTAATTGTATAAGTATTATTTTTTGAGATTGGAACATAGAGTGTGCCTGCATGGAATTTTGTTTCAATATATGTAGTCTATAAATTACATTTCAGAAATTTGAGTTTAACATGATTTGATAGTGTGTGTATTAAGAAAGTAAATAGTATAAAGGTTTATAAGTGATAGCTGATTTTAGGAAATTGGAAAAAAGACAGTAGATTCATTTTACAGATTACACAAGCTAAAAGTCAGTTTGAAAATGTGTTCATGTACTGTACAGAAAATATGCATACCTGTAGTTTGTGTTCATGCATGTGGATATGCATTGAGCTGCAAGTAGAAATCTTGGAGACTTGTACAGTATTTCTTGTAGATGGTGCTTGGCAATGATATGACACTTGTACTCAGAGAGATTCACAGTACATTTGCAGTGCTGATCTATGATGATGCAGTTAGATGTAGAGGTCTTGAATGTGAATGGTGCATGGTCAAGTGATTTCTTAGCTACATCCAATGAGGGAATGGCACAGAGAATGAAGTGGAAATGGTAGAAGGGCTGTTCCTGTTACAATATGTTCGCAGACATGGCGGTAGTTCGCGGACATCGGGAGTTACATCTGGGGATTTTTGGGTTCAGAAGTCATGCAAATGAGAATGAGCAGTGGAAGGAATTGGTCAGGAAAGTGTAGTGGGTGTGTTGTGCCAGGAGAGAGTTTCTCAGATACTCTTTTTGCTGAAAGAACAACAGATAGCTATGGCTGTGTGTTTCAGAAAACAGATTGTTTGGATTTTGAGAGATTCGTGGATACATTGGTTGAAGGTGCATGCACAAAGCTGTGGAGTAGTTGTAGATCTTGGATTTCCACATGTGGAAGTACACTGGCATGGAGTACGTGGAATGAAGTGGTTGGACTTGCTACCTCTCTGTGCTACTTTGGAAACAAAGCACCATCCAGACATAATTGTAATTCATTGTGGAGGGAACAGTTTAGGACATGTGTCTGGAATTTCTTTGCAATTTGCTATGAAAGAAGGACTTCGGAAAGTCATGGACTGTTTCCTAATTCTGAAGTAATATTTTCACGGATTGCGCAGAGACAAATGTGGCTTAGTTCTTCTTCATTTGGTCCACAAATGGAAAAAGCAAGGCGCAATGTTAATAAGGCTGTTTGTGCATTTCTAAGAGATTTTGGCATGTCCTCTTTTCACAATGAAAATATTATGTTTCGTAGTACATACATTTTTCGCAGAGATGGAGTCCATCTTACTTATGCTGGCAATCAGATTTTTCTGACAAATGTACAAAATGCACTGCGACCTTTTTAGAAATACAGCATCCATTTTGAAGTAGGTGTTAAGTATTTATAATTTTTGACATACAAACACCTCCCAAAGGCTCTTTTCAGAGCCACCACTTCCTCCCAGAGAAAAAATGCAATGGTAAAAATAGGGTAGCACCCCAATTTTTTTAATGTTCGTGAATTGTCCGCGGACTTTTAAGAAATACAAAGGGCCCTGCTTTATTTATCTTCACTCCTAACTGTGAAAGGCGGCTCTGAAAAGAGCCTTATTTTTTTAGATTTTTGTAATTTTATATATTTTTTTTTTTTTTTAGACACGACACCCTAGGAGAGGAGGGGAAAGGAGGGGAAAGGTAGGGGACACCAACCACAGGGATAAGAAAGGGCGAGATGAGAGAGGAAGATGTAGAGTGGGTTTTATTTGGGTAGTGAGCAGGTCTTCTCGTGCTCTGAGACGATAGTCTCAAAAGCACTCCGAAGTCGCTCCCCCCCTGCAGAGTACTGTGTCACAGTACATACATACAACTGTGACCCTCGAAAGGTAAGGGTCATCAGAATTCTGTATGGCCTGTCAGGCAGCTTGAGGAAGATGCTGTCCCACAGAGATGGTCCTTGTGGTGACAGGATCAGAAACAGAGGATGAAGTAGAGGAAATCAATCTACTACGTTCTTCGCAAGGTACAACCTTGCGAATAGCCCCAGAGTGAAATGACCTCAGGTGTCGCTTCATGGTCGTGGTCCCAAAGCTGTACGAACCGTGCTTCCCGCGACTGAGTATCATTTTGCACTCTTTGCAGATAACACGGTTCGCACAAGCCTTAGGATCATTCCCATAAATGGAAAATAACCGCCACACCGAAGACTCACGTCTAGTGCGGGTAGTAGGGATTTCCTCTACCTCATTCTCGTCATCCTCTTCTTCCTCCTCTTCATCCTCACCCCTGTTCCCCTCTTCAGGCCCTTGGGAAGGTGGTGGAGGTGGTGGGGGTGGTGCTGAAGCAGGTGCAGCACCAGGTGGCAGTTCTGCAACCAGGGATGCCATCTCGATGGTGGAATCAGCAAGTTGCTGGAGAAATAGCTGTGCTCTGAAGAATAGCCAGAAACACAATGAAAATAAGCTCTAGGGCGTGGTCTTTTATAGGGGTGCTTGTACGCGGTTCGCAGACTTGCGCGCTGTCCGCGGACAGATCGAACACAAAAAAGGGTTCAAAAAGTTTCAAAGATATGTAGAAACTCAGGATTACTATGTTGGACTTGTGCCATGATGAGTTTTTATGGAAAAATATTGTGGATTACTCGAAAATGTACTTTTACATTGTTCGTGGACACAAACAATGTCTGCATTCAGAACACGCGATCAGCATGGGCGCGGTCACATGATCCCTTCACGAACAGGTCCGCGAAGGAAGCTCCTGTCCGCAGGACACCAAATGCACGGACATTGGTTTGCGCATGCGCGTTGATGTTCTACAGACAGTGTTCGGGTCCTGAATTAATTAAAAGTGCGTCACACATCAAACGAACATTTCTGGACATCGCGTATGTTCTAGAACAGTTTAAACTTGCTAGCGAACACTACGGACAGATATAGTGTTCTTTAGGACACTTCCATTTTCGTTTGATTACGAACTTTTCAGGACATCAATTGTGTTCTTAGAACATTTAACTTGCTAGTGAACATTACGGACAGGTATAGTGTTCTTTAGGACACCTCAATTTTCATTTAATTACGAACATTTCAGGACACCAATTGGGTTCTTAGAACAGTTTGTACTTGCTAGCGAACAGTACGGACAGGTATAGTGTTCTTTAGGACACCTCCATTTCCGTTTAATTACGAACATTTCAGGACACCGCTTGTGTTCTTTGAACAGTTTTAACTTGGTAGTGAACAGTACGGACAGTTATAGTGTTCTTTATTAGGACACCTCCATTTTTGTTTAATTACGAACATTTCAGGACACCAATTGGGTTCTTAGAACAGTTTCAACCTGCTAGCGAACAGTACGGACAGGTATAGTGTTCTTTATTAGGACACCTCCATTTTCGTTTAATTACGAACATTCCAGGACACCAATTGGGTTCTTAAAACAGTTTCAACTTGCTAGTGAACAATACGGACAGGTATAGTGTTCTTCAGGACACCTCCATTTTCGTTTATTTACGAACATTTCAGAACACCCGCGCTGTTCGGGGACATCTACATTGTTTTTAAAAAAATAAAAAATGGGAAGTAATTACAACACAATATAAAAATGTAACTTTATTTCACATATATTAATAATTTATGACAGAGAAGGTGAGGCAGAAACAGAAACAAAAACAGGAGAATTAGGGGTTTCAACATGATTGATATCAGGTGAAGAAGGGATGGAAGTCTCATCAAAACGTTTTGGATTATGGAGAGGGTTTGGGGATAATTGACTGGGATATGGTGAGGGGGGACAAGTAGATGTGGGACAATGGTATGAGGTTTTTGTTTTAAAATGATCATCAACAAAAGTTTTCAAATTATTAAAATTGTTCAATAACAAATCAATTTTTTCTTTTAAGCTGTCAAGCGTGTTTTCCATAACAGTTTCTTCAGACATATTTTCTATTTTGGTATGCTCTGTACAAAAATAAATATATATGTTAAATATATATACAATAATAACACTTAAATAGTTTATATTGTAAAGGGTGTACCATTAGCTTCACTATTTTCTGACACTTCGTCATGTGGGAAGTGCTCCTCTAGCCATTCCAGAGTACTAGACATTTCTGTGAGAAAAAAAAAATATATAATATTTTTTTTTAATCTAATACAGAAAGTTTATAAAGATATGACTAAAATGATGTACACTTACTATTTCAGGTAAGATATGTTCTGAGTAGTCTGTAGGTCTGGTCTTGGTCTTAGTTGTGGAGTGTCTGTCAGGTAATTATGTTGGAAGCCTATTTATCTTCTCTTGGTATATTCCATTTTAGAATATATTGTATTTAAATGAATGGTTAGTGTGGTATATTTATGGGTTACATTTCTTATGTATTATTACATATAATATGTATGTGTACTACTTTGTGAATTTTTTAAATGTTATCATGTTGTAATATAACAATGAAACATGCCCCCCTCCCCCCCCGACTTTTTAGGTAGTGGTACTGTTGTCCGAATATGTCCGCGGACATCAAAAATGTTTGCGGACATTACATTCAGTAGAAGTGGTTCAGTATGTTCCATATTACATGTCCGTAAAGTCAAAGTTACTATTGTTAAGCTTTGCTACTAAAAACCTATGAAATTCAGTTAAAAAACTTTGTTAAAGGGACATTATGGTTAAGTTGTGCTACTAAAAACCTATGAAATTCAGTGAAAAAAACTTTGTTAAAGGGACATTATGGTTAAGTTGCGCTACTAAAAACCTATGAAATTCAGTGAAAAAAACGTTCTTAAAGGGACGTTATGGTTAAGTTGCGTTACTAAAAACCTATGAAATTCAGTGAAAAAACATTGTTAAGGGGACGTTATGGTTAAGTTGCGCTACTAAAAACCTATGAAATTCAGTGAAAAAAACTTTGTTAAAGGGACGTTATGGTTAAGTTGCGCTACTAAAAACCTATGAAATTCAGTGAAAAAAACTTTGTTAAAGGGACGTTATGGTTCCAAGTAAAACTGAAAAACCCTTGAAATTCACCAGTTATGGTAAGCTAAGCAACCATAACTCGTGCCACCACCGTGCACTGCTAAGACTAACACCCACGACATCAAAGATGACATCACAAATGTCATTGATGACATCACTGATGACATCACATGTCTGGCTCACTCTTTTTTCTTTTGCTGACATATCTAGGCCACATGGTTTTCTTCAGTAAGAGTCAGAAACTAAAAATTGTATTTTATTTGTAGACGTATCCTGCAAGTAGGTTCTTATAGTAATTCCCTTAGAGTCCAGTCACATCATATGAAACATATACATAGGGGAAGACACAAGCTTTAAAGACAGCAATCCTTTTTGTGCATAAAGATAATCAATAGACTTATCAGCACTTTCTGATAGTTCTGTTGTTTTTTTATGGCTGTACTTTCTCTGTATATGGTCATATTTGTATACATTGTACTCACACTACTTTCCTTAGGGTACAATCACATCAAGTGATACATATACATAGGGTAAATAGCAGCTTTGAAACAGAGCAATCATTTATTTGCATGAAAATAATCAGTTAGGTTATGTTGTTGCTACTACTTGTGCTTTTTTGCTAACTTCACTTTCCCTGTATATACCCATATTGGTATGTGTTCTTGGCTCTTTGTGTTTTGTCTATAGCAATGCAATTATGTAATACATGTGTTTTATTAGCTACTTATTACATATTTCACAGTACACAAAAATCTATTAAGAAAACGATTATCATTTCATTATTCAACATATTAACATTACGAATATTATACCTTCATCTTGTACGCTGCACACAATGCTATGTTTCTGCATTAGTAGCTTAGTATACTAGATAGAACCCCATAATAGAACGCTATTTATATCAATGTATCATTCAATGCACTAATTAGGGTATGATATTTATTGCAATGATCCTTGACACTTTTTTCGCAACATTATAATAAGAATCCCTTGTACACATATTTCACGAAAAGTACATACAATCAATCAATCAATCAATCAAAACAAATTTATTCGGATGTATAAAAACAACCATTAAACGACAAATCAACACATTATTGCACAAATCCAAAATACAAATTCTTAAAATTACAATTCATAAAACTAAAGTCAATATACATTTCCAAGGACAACATACAGATACAATTAATTATCAGATGGTTAACTCATCAAAGGCTATTAGGCTTTATTACAGACCTTCACCCCCTTGCAGTTTTAGAATACTATTTCTGAAATACATTGCTCTTTTCAAGAACGTCAAAAGAGCCCATGCTGTATATACAGTTTCGGAACTCAAAAAGAACACAAGAGCAGCCCTATGTGTGCGGATCAACGTCTTCTTAAGAGCTGGAATCAGTGTCAGTTTACGAATACCAACATACCCAGTGCAGACGAACAGCAAATGAGAGAGATCCTCTCTGCAGTGTCCACAGACTGGGCAACCCGCTGTGTCTGGAAAACCCTTCCAATTATGGGTGTTATCTTGCAGCCGAAGGCAATCAAACCTTGCCCTCGTGATCAACCATCTGTCCATACACATGTGATGTCATCAGTGATGTCATCAATGACATTTGTGATGTCATCTTTGATGTCGTGGGTGTTAGTCTTAGCAGTGCACGGTGGTGGCACGAGTTATGGTTGCTTAGCTTACCATAACTGGCGAATTTCAAGGGTTTTTTCGGTTTTACTTGGAACCATAACGTCCCTTTAACAAAGTTTTTTCACTGAATTTCATAGGTTTTTAGTAGCGCAACTTAACCATAACGTCCCTTTAACAATGTTTTTTCACTGAATATATATATGGTAGTGGGGTTGGGGTGGCATTAAAAGGATAGAAAAACATGGGATTAGGGGGACCCCCCCAATAAAAAAAGTAATAATTCTGTGTTTTTTGGTGTTTTGGTCGCAATGAAAGCTACCACTCTGAATTTTCCATCGGTAAAATCACATATAACCAATCAGTTGTATTAACGTGAGACGTAGCATGCCACACTTCCAAATTGAAAGGGGCTGGTAACGTACACCATTTTGGAACCAGCAAATTTGACTGCTTAGACCATTTAAGCTAAACAAATAATTTGTAAAGGCAAACAAATATTGACAATATGTGTGGATAGGTGTAGAAAAAAGGCAGAGCAATGATCTACAACAGAAAAGCAAGTAGCTGAAGGTGGAACACGGGAAAGAAATGCAGCAGGCTGTGGGACCACTAGAAAAGAGAGCAACAGCACAACGTTTAAAACACATAGGTCCTGCACAAAATGGTAAGTGCCTTCTAAGGTTTCTTTCAGGGTAGACTGGAAGTATTACAAGGGCTTTATTCCAATACTGAGTTACTGACAGTTGCTTTTCTATCCTCTGTTTCTGGACATACTGAGTGCTGATGACCTTTCAGGTTGAGTGTGTGACCTACTTCATTACCAGTGACAATTGGGAACTTGGGACAATAAATATTCCTGAGATTTACATATTTTTGGACTAGTAATGTAAGTGGTGTCTCTTGCAGAGCTGCACAACTACTGTTTTTCCATGTGGGACATATGAAGCACTTGATCGGGTGGTTATTAGCATAATTGACCTAAAAACATTTGACCTAAAAATATTTGACCCCATCTTTTTGACCTTTTCTTTCGGTCAAATGTAATTAAAAATATATATGGGGGTGGGTAAGGGAAAGTGGGGGGTTGAGGGGGGTTCTCCCCCCGTATTTTAGATGGAAAACAGGTCAAATAAATTCGAACAAATGTGATTAGGTCAAATGTTTTAGGTCAAATAGACCCAAACCATCGGGTGAGCTGAGAATACTACAATTTAATTTACAAAAAAGCTCCCACTCTAACAGGTTAACAGGAAAGGGGGACTGGACAGGAATGGGTGTTGACCCATTATAGGATACATAGAGACAGACACAGGGTTAGTCACAGGATGCAAAATAGGTTGTTTAGAGATACCAAGAGCATTGACAGAGGTAAAGTAAAAGCAGCAGTCGGAACATATTTGGACCAAGGATCTGACTGGCTGGCTCAAATATCTTCAGGAAAGGCACACATTTCCCCTCTATTACACTCTGTTCATAAGGCACATTTTGGTCCACATGAATGAAAGGGTTCATGTCATGTTTACTACTGATATATGAGTATAAGTGTTCTTTTAAAGTGCGCTTAGATGCGTTGTCTTGGTTCCAAGACAAACACTTTCCCCTGAACTATCCTTCCTCCGCAAAATATATTGATGTCCTAGTATGATTTCTACCTTCGAGTAGTCAATGTGGTGTTTTGAAGGAGGAAGGGAAAGGATCTTGGAGAAACATAGTGGCTGATGTAAAGCACCCTTGGTATGCTTTGCAGGTCAAACACTTAAGGTTTATTCTTAGTTACATCAAGATCTTACAACATAGGACACTTGAGGAACACCACTGTGTCCCATCACCCAGGTAGGCCCAGCTCCAACTGGCATAGGCTGGAACCTTCACACACACTCACAGGACAACATTCTACGACAAGACTCCAACATTCTCACATCTCATGCATTTACAGATAAGCACTTTACAACAGTGGCAGTTTAAGGAACATGGTGTAAATATTTGCTCTGATCTGTTGTGGCATTCACACTTGCAGTGACCCCCATCTTTACAATAGAAAGTACTGATACTTGCTGTCATACTGTAAAAGGTGTTTATGATACATCTCCCTGTGCTCTTTCCTGTTCCTATACATTTCCCCTGACAGAGCCCATTCTCCTGACTTGAAATCTTTGCAATCCTAATGCCATAAGTTTTGCTTCAGTATTCTGTTTTTTTTTGTTGGCTACTGGAAAGCTGCTGAGTGATTTGCTACAGCCCCAAGATCGACCAGCTACTTCGTCTGCAACCAGCACAGATGACCTTCAATTGCTGTGTGTCTTAGGGTGCAAACCTTGGACAAAGGTGCCAGGCAATGCTTATTGTGTGGTGTTTGTGGGTTGAATAATGCCAGAATTGTGTGTCTGTCCAGGTAATCTTCAGGTGATGTTCCTTTGTTTTATTTATTGTTATTGTAGCCAAATCATTTTTTCTCAGGCAAACCTCAGTAATTATTTGCTAATAATGGTTTATTGTGCTGATCAACCTATTCCTGGATCAGCTGCTGGTAAGTTACTTGGTTCCATTAAGCTTTGTGAAACTGCCTGTGATTGGTTGTAACACTGAAAGAAGATCTTCTATACATCTTTCTGGTTCCTCCCTAACATGTGAAAAATCCTTTGCCAGACTTCAAAGATCCCCAGAATCAACTGGCATTTCGGTAATTATTCTCTGGTAATTTCCTTAAAGATGCTTCTTAGTTGAGATTTTGTGGGGCCAGAGGTCATTCCTCTCCTGATAGTTGAAGGACTGAGTGAGGTGGACCCAGAAGCAGCAGTTACGCCCACCAGTGCTTGTTTGATAAACCAGAGTGCTTTGCAACAGCACTTGTTCTGATAATGTTGGTGAGGAAAAGAATGTAGAATTGTACGATGGCTTGCTGCGATAGAACTGGAGGTCGCAGAACCGGCTTTAAGGGGAGAACAGGATGATGAGGGTGTGCCAGAATATTTCTGAAGAAGACAATAATATGTTCTGCCATTTCTTCCCCTGGCTTCCCTTTTAATTACCTAGATAGTGAGTGGAGCTGATGGCAACTGAAGGATGGCCGATGTATTTGATGTTTTGATCCAGACTTTGTTAATTTTTCATTAAAATCATGTATGCCCTTTATTTTAGAAAACCTCTGATACCTATCAAGATAGTTACTGTATTGTTCTTGACAAATGTAACCTTTTTTTTACCTATTCGGCCTCATTAGATGTGTGGGGTAGTTCTGTGATGTTTCTATGGCATTATCACCAAATACTGTTGATTTTTAGAGATAATTGGGGGATATAACTCCAGCCACATGCTGAAGGCCTTTCCTCCACTTCACCTCCAAGCTTGGAGTTCAGCGTTAAGGTAAAGGTGATAAATAATTCTCTTACTGCTAACAAAAGTAACTGAATTGTTGCCAAAAATTGACAGCACCACCAAACTCGTAATGAGGCCCTTTGTACAGGGACGTCATTTCACCAAAATGCCAGAGGTAGGGTAAGGGACACCACACGCCACTTGTCTTCCCCGATGACATCACAGGAAGTGATGTAATTTGACCCTGTGCCCAAAACTACAACACAGGAAGACATCACAGGAAGTGACATCATCTGCTTTCGTACACAACTCAAATGACACACCTTGCACAGCACTTCTGCCATAAGAATGCAGCTACCTTTCATGACAAACATTCGAATTGTAGCAACACACATAATGACTATCCTCTCCCATAACCCCACTAGACTACTTCTTTAGAATACCTTTATCCAACATGCTAACTAGACATGGGTGGCTGGCAGGGACTTGGCCACCCCTTCATATCCACATATTAATCTGGAAACGTTTGTGGCTCACTTGGTGGCTTGCAATTAGAGCTGTGTAAGGGGGAGGGTTTAGATTGCTGCGATTATCTAAAGGCACTGTTAATACTGTTGCTTTACTCCCATTATTCATTGCAGAGCTTCAATTCTTTTTCACACAGTTAATGAGTTCAACTGTTTTATTGCTTTGCATAATAAAAATGTGCAAACATACTACCACACACCCCACAAAATCATAAGCCATACGATAAAATGTGGGCACCAATAACTTTAAGACGGTTATTTCTTTTTAACCTTTTTCTGATTTTCTTTGCCAGTCTCTTTACCTAGGACTTGCACTTCCCCGGGGCCATGAATAAAGACTTCCCTTCCGGGGTGGCTGTGCCACTGTCTCCTGCCACTATGTGTGACACCTACTCATCCTGCCCTGGAGGTAGCAGTGGCAGCCATGTTTTCTCATACCCTTTTCTCCAAGCAGCCCCTTAGAAACCCGTGCCCAGCCCTCTTCCTTTTTTGTGGGTGCGCAGCGGCAGGGTGGGTTAAAATCTTGACAGCGGCTTCCGGCGTGAGGGACAGATCATGGGCACTGCCATTGTCCATGCTGCCTTTCTCTCAGAGAAGAGAAGCAAGTCCGGAGAGCTGAGCAATGGCCGGCTACCTGCCTTCCCGCCCTCTCTTTCTCTCTCTCCTGGGAGTGCTCTTAGCGAGTGTTCTCTGTGGCAGGTGCCCGGGTCTATGGATCTTTGAATGCAAGATTGTCACTGTGCACATCCAGATGAAATAGGGCGCATTACAGCGTTCATAGGATATGAGGCTGAAGTCAGTATGCAGGCGTGTGAGGCTGAATCTGGGCTATTTTCATAACATGCGGGTACATGAAGAAATATCAAGGCAATACCAGAAGTGATGGTATTGAAAACGGGCATGTGAGGCCAAAGCAAGACCTGTAAAGATATTTCTGGCATACTACAGTGGTAAAGGGGCATGCAGGGCTGTAACAGGGCACATGAAGGTGTTCATGGCATATTAAGTATCCACACTTTAATGTTATGGTGTACCTGGGCAGACCAATGTGTAATGTCCCTTTAGAGACTGCGAGTGCAGTCACGTCATATGCCAATAAAGGCGGGTCCCCGCGGCGCATGCGCCAGTTGGAGCGGCAAGCAGTTAACCTGTGTCTGTGTGCTTATGTACCACTCCGGGGCCTGACCTGCACCAGGCCCCCAACTATATAATATTGGCGACGAGGTGGGACCCACCCCGCCATTTATAGCATACTGCTGTTCCTGCCCACGGCAGAATTCGTATTTCTGCCGGTAAACCCAGCAAGGCTGTAGCTCCTCCCACACACCCCGTGCTTTCCCTCACAGCCGTATCACACGCAGGGAGGGCCTGTGCATGGACGGGGAGGGGCGCTTCACCCCGCTTCGTCCACAGAGCAGGGACAATTACTGGAATCCCCTCATTGGGCATCGCGTGCCACTAGTATCTGGGACAGGGCAATCCAGCCACACCACCCCTTTCAGCGCCATGCGCTGACACTAATACAGTGCCACGCACTGCCATCGACATTGTGGGTTGCGGCTCCTCAGGGGCTGCCCAGGAGGGCACCCTGCTGCCGACCAGGAGCCAATTGTGGGCAGGGTTGCAGCTGAAGAGGTGAGTGCTTGTGCGCCCTGACCCCACAGCTGACTACTACGCTGGTGCATTCATCGCAAGTTGGCCCTGAGCCTACATATACGAGACACTATCACAGCACATGAACATGGAGGAAGAAGGGGAAGCACCGTGGACTGCCAGGCTACCACGCTCATCGGCGCAACTCTCCCATCTACAGGAGTTTGACATTTCGGGGGGCCCGTCATCTTTGGGTCCCAGATGGATTGCATGGGTGAAGAGGTTGGATATGTTCTTCAAGGCCACCGGAGAGGATGACGACGTGACAATGAAGTCCATCATGCTGTACTCAGCTGGTCCAGCGGTACACAATACCTTTGAGAGCCTACGACCCGTGGATGATTAATTTGCTGCGGCCAAAGCAGCCCTGCTGGAGTACTTTGCACCCATGGCAAACGTAGACTATGAGAGGACCCAGAGAATGTCTTCTTCATTTCGAGCATGCCGGTCCTATAAAGGTCAAAATGGCAACAGCCCAGGTGCATAATTCGCATCTGTGATTCTCTGATATGTGTTGATTGAGACTAGTACTTCTATGAGCGTCATGGCGGAGGACCACTACCGACAGCTGGACAATGCACCACCCCTAAGAAAGACGAAAGTATGTATTTTTACATTTGGCGGGAAAGAACCTCTACCACTGGAGGATGCATTTGTGGCCCTGGTAACTCATGAAGACACATCGATCAAGGCCCGTTTTTTGTAAGCAAACTGAGGGGGGTGACTCTACTAGGGTATGCCACTGCCGAGGCATTACACATTGTGAACTTCACGTTTGGAGTGCATCTTGAGGACATCCAGATGCTGTTCATGAGATATGCAAAGGTATTCACTGAAATTATCTGATCAGACTAGATATCATTGAGAAGGTGGAAGGTCCGACTCCGTGGGTCTCTCCTATAGCGATCGCAAGTAAAACTCAAACAGCCGGACACAATATGCATCTGGGCAGACATGCACATCCCTGACAGAGAAATCCAGAGCGACACATTACACCAACCCTACATGACGTTCTGGCGGACCTACAGAGCGGCCGTTACTTTTCCGAGTTGGATCTCCGTGCTGGTTACCACCAGCTCAAACTGGATCTGGAGTCGCGCTACATTACTAGCTTTAGCACACACAAGGTCTATACAGGTATAAGCGCCTGAGCTTCAGGGTCTCCTCAGTCACTGAGGTTTTTCAAAATTCCATCAGAGGGGCGCTGGCTGGGCTACAAGGAGCAATTAACATCAGTGATGATATTATGGTCTACGCGAAGTCAGAGCAGGAGCATCTGGAGAGACTGGAAAGTGTACTGTAGCGCATCCAACATCTCAGCCTCACTCTGCACCGGGACAAATGCATGCTTATACAGAGAAAGATCAAGCTCTTTTGATTGTGTTCCAAGAGAGTAGCATATCCCCTGACCCAGGGAAGGTGAAGGACATCAAGAAAGCATGTGCCCCGGTAAACGTGTCAGAGGTGCATAGTTTTCTGGGGATAGCCACGTATTGTGGCCGGTTTATACATAACCTAGCCACTCTTGCCGAACCACTCCAAAGTTTAACAAATAAGGAATGCGCATGGAGGTGGACAACGCTTGAACAAAGCGCGTTCGATGACATCAAGGAAGCGCTGACAGCAGAAGACACAATGGCGTTCTTCAATCAGGAGAAGAATTCAGAGATAATGGTGGATGCCAGCCTGTTCGGCTTGGGGCCGTCCTTATTCAGCCAGCTGAAAATGGTGTTGACCGCCGAGTGGCCTTTGCCAGCCGGGTGCTCTCAGCAACCGAGCAGAAATATTCACAAATTGAAAGAAATGCCCTGGAGGTGCTCTGGGGGTGCAGGCATTACCATATCTACATCTACACCAAACATGTGAAGGTCATCACGGACCACAAATCCCTAATTCCGATCATGACCGGCTCTTCCTCCAAGCCGCCAGCGAGAATTGAAAAGTGGCTTCTTGCCCTACAAGGGTATGATGTGGAACTCGTGTTCCGCCCCGGGGCCACCAACCCTGCAGACTATTTGTTACGCCACCCTAGCCTGAGTATTGAGAGCACTGAAGAGGTGGAAACGGAGGAGTACAAAAACAACGTTGCTGATGCAATGACCCCAACCCTTATGTCAATCAACGATATTCGAAAGGCCTCAGCCGATGACGAATGTTTCAGAATTCTCCAGGCTGCTGGAACAAAAGGGGAGTGGAGGAGAGTGCTCGAAAAGTTTGAATCAAGGACCACAGAGGCAAGGACGGCGCTCGAGCGAATGTGGAGAGTGAGGGGGGAACTCATATTTCTGGATGATGATTTGGTGCTAAGGGGCATGAAGATGGTGGTCCCAGCCAGCCTGTTGGCCAAGGTGTTCGAACTGGAACACAAAGGTCATCAGGGTGTCGCCAAGACCAAGCCCCGGTTCTGCTTGAAGGTGTGGTTCCTGGGGCTAGAAGAGCGAGTGGAGGAATTTGTCCGCAACAGTGTGCGGTGCCAGGTGGCGCTGCCGCACAGACGAGAACCCTGGATTGAGTCTATGGAAGGGAGCTGTTTGCAATGGGGCACAATACACATGGACTTTGGATCGACCTGTAGAGACAACCATTTTGAGGTCCTTGTCGATCAGTGGTCAAGATACCAGGAGGTTGAGTTTGTTGAGTCCACAGCCCTGGAGGATGTAATCCCGGTGCTGGAGAGGATATTTGCCACGTATGGACTCCCAGTTGAAATATACTCCGACAACGAACCTCCATTTCAAGGTGGAGGGTTTCGTGGAATATTTGCGCCACCACAGTGTTACCCACCAGAAAATCACACCAATGTGGCAGAGAGCAAATGGGGATGCTGAAAGAGTCATGAGGACATTGAACAAAGTCTTCCGGATAGCCGACAGGCAAGGGGAGTGTGAGAGACGCGCCCTATACAGGTTTTTGGCTGAGTATTGTGCCACCCCTCACTGCTCTATGGGGTGGCCCTTGCTGAAGCACTATTTCAACGGGGCTCGCGTGGATTCCTCTCAGACCACCTGCCACGCACACCCACAATCATTGATGATGCTGCAGTGGCTGAAGGAAGGAGAAAGGCAAATGAGAGGGTGAACAACCGTAGGAATCTGCAAAGTAACCGATTTGAAATAGGGGATCGTGTACTGGAGAGAACAAGAAATGTGTGAGGGAAACTGTCCCTGCCACATAAGCATGCTCCCCTCAGGGTGATGGACACCAACGGATCAATGGTAACGGCGTCGGAAGGCAATACGATGGTGACCAGGAACTCCTGTTTTTTCAGGTAGATGGAACAGTCCCCAGAGTCAAACCCTGAGCGACGCCGGGGGACCGACTCCACACAGAGATGGCTACATGCAGACAGTGGAAGAGAAGAGACGAGCCAGGGGGGCCCGACATCCAGCAACAGAGGAGACAGCCTGACCGACCAAGGAGGAGGTCTGACCTCAGCGGAGGATGACCCAGGAGGGGAAAGGCGCTACCCTGTAAGGGAGCGCTGCAGACGGTCTACCTATCTGCAGGACTTTGAAGTGGACTTTCCCTGAGGCGGGAGGGCACCCGTTGGTGCAATTCTTCAAGTGGTATCATTGAACTGTGATATCTGTGTTTGAAGTTTTATGTGTTAAATTTAAGAGGAAAAAAATGTTAATGTTCTGTGATAAGTAACTATATTCTGTTTATGGTTTGTTTGGAAAACATATGAAAAGGGATGAGTGTAATGTCCCTTTAAGAGAGTGCAGTCATGCCATACGCCAATAAAGGCGGCAAGCAGTTAACCTGTGTCTGTGTGCTTGTATACCGCTCCAGGACCAGACCTGGACCAGGCCCACAACTATGTAATACAATGGATGTCTGTAAATGTAATGTGAATGTAGGGCTTTAGTAAGTCAGAGTACTTAGATGACTTTTCAAGACACTCCCATCGGGTATGCGCTGAGCACTCGCAAACCCCTTTTAAATTGTTGTTTGAACCCCCTTCCCAAAAAAACAAAACCTGGAGGCAGGCTCTTCCACTGGTGACTGTTAACCACTTGCCGGTGTCAAAGGGATGAAAGGTAATTCGTGGCACAAGCCTGCGACCCGCAGCCTGAGCACAGCTCTCAGTAGAACCCACTTATCTCCGTGAGTACCTGGCTGACAAATTCCTGCAAACACAAAAATGATTTTGGCATCCTCATTTTAAAGCAGTTAACGTGCCTGTTGGGGTTAGAAATATGCCGCCACCGTTGGAAAGACTGCATTTTGTGTTTGTAAAGTGAAGCTGTCTGGGAATTACAGCACTGGGGGTGGTTTTCTGAGAGTGGTGGATGGTTGAGGCAGCCATCTTCCTTGAGATGTGTGTGCTGGCAGCAAGTGCTCAAGGACATCCCAACTTGATGACTATAATTGAATCTGAGATTTCTGGTGTCACAAATGCACGATTATGACGTGATCTGCCAGCTGTGGTGTCACAGCTACAGCCTTATAGGGATATTATGTTGTCTGATGTGTATTATATTGCACATCGCATTATAAAATACCCATGGCTGGTAAGAGGGAGCTGTGGAATATGCAGCGTCTCGAGACAAGCTGTACCCGCGAGCCTGAAGGGAAAGTCAGATCTCTTAATAGTTCATTGCTAGGCTCGAGCTGTACCTTTGTTCGACAGCTGCACAGATTAACACATCCTAGCACCCCAACGCTGAAGGATGTGTGACCTAGGCCACGCCCAGTACATTTTGAAAGAAATGTTCTAGGAACCACTAACTTCACCAAAGTATGACTTGCGCCACTCGAAAACACAATACAAACGCAAGTATTAAACACGTCTTTAGTTACAGGGTCGGACTGGAGCATAACGTTGTCTCGGGCACCAATGAAAAAGTGGCCCGCAGTTGCAAATGGCAATTCATTCCTTCTGTGGCGGACTGTTTGAGCAGTACCCAAGGGGGAGGGTTTTGATCAAATGTGATAAAAGTTGTGCCTTTTAAAGAATATTTATTCAGTAACAATGGTCAAAACTACTAGCTGCATGGTGAAGTAACATATCAAACTGGGCCACAAAGGGCAAAAAGGTGGGCCACTTTGACCCAACATACTGGCCCACGCTAACATTTTGTGTTTTTGGTTCGGGCATTGCCCTATAGGCGATTCCGAGCCTGTTTAGATATGAGGAGAAAGCTACACAGGAAGTGAGGCTGGGTGCCAGTTGTATACGCGTGTGTGTATACACACACACACACACCCGCCACCCCTCCCCCCCTCGCCCCCCTCGCGTCCTAAATGATGCTCTGTTAAATGCCTCCCATCCTTACTTTTTACATGACAATGAGAACTTTAGGGGGTACAGTGGAACAAATTATACAAAGGTCACACACAAAGAAACATATAATTAAACCAAAGGAAGATTAAAAACGTACAATTTGTTTTTGAAAAGTCGGGGGTCACAGCTGAGAGAAGGGTTGTGCCCACTTTCTTTACAAGCTGGTACTTGTCCCCGGCTGCAGTCGGAATAACGTCTGTTCATCGACACCCGTTTTGTACGATGGGCGTTTTGCCGTGGCATTTTTGCAGAAAAAAAAGTTTCGATTTTTTTGGGGGGGTCGGGGGGGGTTGGCAATGGCATATAAAGGGTTGGGGGGTGAGAAATAAAAACAATAGGGAAATGACAGGAGACTGGGGGGAAAGCCCCCAAAAATAATTGTAAAAACATTTGGAAATGTTTTTCGGCAAAAATTCTGCGGCAAAACATCTGTTGTAAAAACGGGTGGCAATGAAATGACATAGAACCCTGCAGTCTGGGTCTGTGCAGTGAAAGATTCTGTTTTGGTGCGCGCGTGTCAGCACTTGGCTTTTCCAACTTATAATCAGACATTTTTTCTGAAGGGCGGAAGTGGGACCTATTTACATAGGGCCTCATTACGACCCAGGCGGTAAGTTACCGCCTGGGTTGTACCTTTACCACCATGGCGTAAACTACGTTTACGCCATGGTGGTTGGCGGACTTACCGCCCCATTCCGAGGTTGGCGGGGCGGTAAGTCCCCAATCCCCATTTACCCTTCCCCATTCCCATTTTTGCCCCATAGGGCATAATGGGAGTGGGGAAGGCGTTAATTACGCCACCGTAAATTACGGTGGCGTAATTAACAACAAGGTCCCTTAGCGCCATGGATTTTAACACCTGCTAAAAGCAGGTGTTAAATCCTCCATGGCGCTAAGGGACCTCGGAATCAGGCGGTAAGGGTCGGCGCTGTTTACGCCGCCGTAAACCCCTTACCGCCTGGGTCGTAATGAGGCCCATAGACTCCAAATGGTCCGAGGCGGCTTGGGAATAGCATCTCTGTTAAGAGCTCGGAGACAAAAAGTAGGCGGATGCAGTGCACGCGCGGGCCCCCGGGCAGGCAAATGGATGCATTCTTGCATTATTTTCTGTGAATTACATGCAGCTCACAGAGCAGTAGACAATGATATTGCTTAAAAAGCTGCAAGGTAGTGTCGGAATCGCAGTCGCTGTTCTTGAGTGGAGCCCATCTTTTCTCAAAACAAAGCTAATGAATCAGAAAAGAGGATCGGAATCCAAAAGGGTTGGTACTGGAGCTTTGTAACAAATGTCAGGTATTTTGATGCAGAATACGTCAAGGAGCGAAGTCTAGTGAACTAAATCACACAATATTTGCATTCTTGTTGCTCGTTTTACCCGAGACATCGGGCCTCATTCCGACCCTGGCGTTAACCAAGGCGCTATTAGCGCCTTGGTTGACGCCGTTATTTTTCCGACTCCGCCATGGTGAATGGCGGAATTACCGCCCCATTCCAAGGTTGGCGGGGGCGGTAATTCCCCATTCACCATGTGCCCTTCCCCATTCCCATTTTCGCCCCATAGGGCTCAATGGGAATGGGGAATGCGCTAATTACGGCACCGTAAATTACGGTGCCGTAATTAGCTCCTAGGTCCCTTTGCGGGTTGGTTTTTTAACGCCTGCAAAAAGCAGGCGTTAAGTACCAACCCGCAAAGGGAAATCGGAATAGGGCGGTAAGGGTTTAACGGCACCGGTCTCGTTACCGGTGACCGTTAACCCTTACCGCCCTACTCTGAATGACCCCCATCATTTTATTGACCATGTAGTATTGAACACTATGAAAGAAAGAGAGCTTCCTTCATAGGTAAGTTTCATCTTCCTTTAATGTCCATGGTCTGGTATAACACTACGGGTTGGTAGGGAGAGGAAGACACAAGTATACAGGTCAGGAACACTGGGCTTCCCCGCACCCATCAGCCAGCCACTCTCACTCTAAGTCTCAACCATCGTTGACAGAACCCCAGAGCCACCATATTCCACAAGGGAGCTGTGACATCACCAGCACTCCACACACAGGCCCCATTACTCCACACTACCTTGGAACGATCAGACTGAAGCAAGGTATACAAGACGTGTATATGCTTTGTTCCTTAGTTACCTGTATCTACTTGACTTTAAAAAATCAAGCAGATACATGCAAGACCCCCTCCACGGTCCACCCATGATGCAGTGCGACAGTTCCTGCTCGCAGCATTCCCTCAACATTCCAGTGAGCAGCACCTCCAACACATCATCCAGGCCGCATTCCAACAGCACACATACATCTGCAAAACCGCACTATAATACACCACACATATTTTAGTGTCAAAGCATCTGAGTCTGTCAACAATCCAGGTTTCTGACTTTAAAAAAATCCTTTCTGAGAAGTCAAGGGCTCATTCCGCAGCATAATTCTTGTTTCCTCATTTTTTAGTTTCCAAGCAGCTGATTCTGTCAACAATCCAGGTGTCTGACTTTTTAAAAATCCCTTCTGAGACGTCAAGGGCTCATTCTGCACATAAATCACTTGATTCTTGTTTCCTGATTTTTTTTGGAAATGGAAACATTTTCCAACAAGCTTTCTTCCTCCTCTGCCTTGCCAGTGAGTAAAGATGGATTTTTTGGTTTTGGCTCATTCGATTGGACAGTGTTACGTTAGGCAGATGATTTTTATTTTCAATAACATGCAAACTCTGTCTAAACTTCACGCAAACATCTGATTAAAAGGCCTTGAATGGCTTCCTGGGACCCATGCCCAGTGTGTCAGACTTGGCCAAAAATGCACTCAGTCTAATTGACTGCTTTGCCTGCAATGGATGCCCAGGCAGATCTTTCTGCAGCATCAACTCCACTCCACAGATGTGCACCAAAAACAGTAGCATTCGAAAGATGCAGGAACATTTACTAGCCAGGCCAAGCATTCTCTAAACCGGCATTGCCCTGGATTATTTTGATATCTTTCACGCGGCAGAATCTGAATGACAATGCTAACTTTTTTTTATTGAAAAATCAAAGCTGACATGGCATAAATGTACATTATGTTTTTGATTGCTCCATACGATATGCACCTAAAGGGGCATGTCTTTTGACAAGATCATGTGTAGTAAAGACCTGGAATGTGTGCCCTTTATTAATTTAATTATTTCAGATGCTGCCTGCACGAATGTGGTGCACATTGCAGGCACTTATTATTATTATACGAGGTATAGAGACACTGGGGCAGATAATGAAGTATTCGTTTGCGGCAAGCAGAAGTAGCAAGCCCATGCCGCTCTGTGAAATCTATTGAGAGGAGCGATTGGAATTCCTTTTGGCAACATGGAATTTGGAAGCAGTTGAATATTTTCCTTCATTGCTAGCGAGGCCCACATTTGGGAGAAGCAAATGTATCAGTTCTGGGACAGCTGAACGCTTTGTGGGCCCGAGGTAAGAGACGGATATGGTGAAAGCCTAGATGCACCAGAGGAGCTAGGAGATTAGAGATGACATACAGGCTAGCTGGGGTCTATAATACAGAGCTGGTGGGATTGACAAGCCCATCAAGGATCAGGGGCAATTAGTCCATAATGAGGGACAGGTGCGCTGTCCCGCCAGTAACATCACCATTTGTGGGGATGCAGGTTGGCGAACTGTTCCTCTGAATGTGCATAGGAGGCACTCCTGTGCCTCCTTGAATATTCAAACGGCCTGGAGAAATGAGTTTGTAGTGCTCTGGCTCCTGCACACCTGTGTAGGAAGTGCTTTTGCTTCCTGGTTCCTGTTCATGCTGTGTGAGAGCCGGAATGGCTTTTGGGGGAGGTGCCAGCAGCGAAGAAACTAGTCTGAACCTGGGCTGAAGGTAAAATGACCTTTCATGTTTGTTATGTGTGTGAATGTTTGTGTGAATGAGTGAGTGTATGATGCATGGGTGGCTGAGTACGGTTCTATGTGATTATAACGAATAAAATACAGACAAAAACAGTGAAAATAAATAGATTTTTTTCTATTGTTTAAGCCCAACCCAACCCCCTCCCAAACAATTTTATACCCCTGCCCCACCCCTTCTATGTTTCCACAAAAATTCAGTGTTTTCATCGTTGTTTTCGTTTTGTTCTAAATTCCCTTTCTGTAATTGTTTTCTCTGTAATTACCGGATACCGCTGCATACACGTGTGAATGAGAGTATGGTGTATTGGTGCCTGTGTAAATGAGTGAGTGAATGCTGTGTGCATGAATGAGTGAGTGAATGCTGTGTGGAAATGAGCGAGTGAAAATTGTGTGAATGTGTGCATTTCTGTTCCTGCTGGGGCACTGATATTGTTGCAGGGATGCATATCCTACAGCAACATGCACGTTTGACAAGACTGGTATTTTGGTGTAGCCTGTCTAGCTATCATTTCTTACTGTGACATTGCATTTTTTACTGCCCATCTATGATAAAGGATGGTAAGGGTTATCACATGGCTAGTCTGGGATTTTGGTGCAGCCAGTGTGCTATAACTTCTTACTGTGGCATGACATTTTTTGCTTGGCATCTATGACAAATCAAGCATAATCCAGGCAATTCAATGGCTAGACTGGCATTTTGGTGCAGCCAGTGTAGATTTATATTTTACTGTGGGATGGCATTTTGTTTTACCAGGCATCTATGACAAATGAAGCATGATAAGTGTTATTACATGGGTAGACTGACATTTTGGTGTAGCCAAAATAGCTCTATTATCTTACTGAGGTATGGTATTTCTACTGGCCATATATGATGCATGATAAGTATTATTACATGTCTAGAGTTGCATATGTTGGTGCTACCAGCCCAGCAGTAATTGTGTACAGTGGCATGGCATTCTTTGCTGGCCATCTATGATAAAGCAAACATGATAAGTGTTATTTTGAGTTAGACTGCCATATTTTGGTGCTGCCAGTCTAGCCATGATTTCATACTGTGGCATGGCATTTTTAATGGAACTCTGTGATAATGCAAGCATGCTACGTATTATTAAGTGGCTAGACTGTCATGTTGGTGCGGCCAGTCTAGCTATAATTTCTTTCGGTGGAATGACATTTTTTATTGAGCTTGTTTGATGAAGCAAACATTATAAGTGTGATTATGTGGCTAAACTGGCCTATTTTGGTGCAGCTAGTCTGGCTGTAATTACACGTGCTAATAGACTTGCTTCCCCCTTCCCTGACACATTAATTGTTCGTTTTATTTAATTTGTAATAGTGCTGTGGATAAACACTACATTGTGACAAAGTAACCAATAGTTGAACATGTGATACATTTCACTCTTTGCTGATGCTTGCATAGGCATACAAGTCACACAGATGATTCAACCTCTCAGACCAAAAAAACTACATACAGGACTACTTTTGGAATTATTGCAAGAATTTGTGCACTGTCACATATGTTTTTCTGACGATTATGTTTTCAAATTCTGGACTGTTTCCTCTTGTTTTCTATAATTGTTCCTCATTGGGCGTACTTCTTCTTGTCACACTCACAGATATGTAATATGATCATATTTTGTCATCTAATTCACTTTGTTCATTAACTTGTTAACATGCCTGTGCAAATTGAATTTGGTTGTAAATAAGGTTTTTTTTCGTACCTTCTTTTTTATTTACTTTGAAAAATCCTGCATGAAAGAGAAATATAACAATAAGTTATGTTTATTTTTTTATTTTTTCAAAATTGTCTTAGAAATATGAACAATTTAAAATAATTTCTGGTTGTTCTAAATGATTATTGATTAACGACTACCATACTAGTAAAATTCATGCTTGCATTATTTGACAATTTTGGCCACTGACCTCACTTTTAAGAACTGTTAACAGTGATGTAATGCAAGTAATATTTTTTAATATTTTCCATCTAGACCACTTTTTGTTGCTTTGTAATTTCTTACTGTGGCATGACATTTTTACTGGGCATGTGGGATAAAGCAAACATCATAAGTGCATTACGTGTTTTGACTGGCCTACATTGGTGTACTATAGCAACGCAAAAGAGGTAATGGCTGGAAGGTTTTAAATTAATCTTAACCTCTGGCATTGCTCTGGCCAGCCCCCAAGACCAGACCATCGTTATTCGCCTGCCAAGCCAATACAAATGGGGAAGACCATATGCAAACCAGGCTTGGTCCCACCCCAAAAAAGAGGCAGTCCAGCCCGAACCGCTCGGTCACATTCCTTTTGCTCGACACCACAAGCATCCGCAGACATGTTTCAGCCTCATTGGGCCTCATCCTTGAGGTGTAACTTGTGTCTCTAGGCCCAGCATGCACGGGACCCACGTCTGGGAATACATTGGTGCAAACAGTTTGGAAATGCATTCTTATTGTGGCATGGCATTTTTAATGGCAAACCCAACAGGAGTATATTAAACAGCATCCCAATCTCTTGGCCAAAATCCTACATAAAATCTTCAGGCAAATTATAGTAACGAAAACAATCCCTACGTCATGGCTCTCATCTGTCAAAGTACCCATCTACAAAAAGGGCGATCAGGCTTGTGCGAGTAATAATAGACCTATTGCACTCCTTGATGCGCCCAGGAAATTATTCTCGACATTTATTTTGAGGGATTTCTATAATGGACCTGTGAATTGTGTAAAAGAGATCCATATCAAACTGGATTTATTCCAGGTATGGGTACCAGTATCAACTTGTTAACTCTCTCATCAGTCATTTAAAATCATACTATACTAAATCAACCACTCTCTCTAGTTTTCGTCGATCTGCCGCTGCATTCGACTCTGTGTCAAGAGAACTGTTAATAACAAAACTGACTTTACAGGGGTGTTCATCTTACCTTGTTTCTCTTATTAGAGATCTACACACTGGCAATACTATACGTGTTAGGCTTACATTGGATGCTAAATTAACCTTACCAATTAACACCTACAGAGGGCTGAGGCAAGGATGTACCCTTGCCTCGGTTCTCTTTAATTTCTTTATCTCAGATGTAGGTAGAGCTTTCACGAATATTATTACTGATGCACCAAAACTAGCGAATAGACCGGTACATTTTCTTTTGTATGCAGATGATTTGGTATTAATTTCAAAAAAGCCCAAATGGCTGCAAAGAGCTCTGGATGCTTTGTCGGAATATGTTGACGCAAATCTCTTAACCATGAATTTGGAAAAAATGAAAATTATGAAGCTCAACCAATTCAGGAACCATCGCAATCAACATCAAACTTCGACCCGTAAGGGGCACAAATTACAATGTGTACAACAGTACCCTTATCTGGGCACAGTCATTGCAAGCCAGCGAAGGGCCGAAACATACAAGCAAATCTTGAAAACTAAAACCACAACTCTTACTCATCAAGCTACTATCATACAAGCTAAGTATGGTAAATTTACAGTTAGGCCAGCCATTTCCTACTACTCTCAAAAAGTCATACCTATTCTTTTATATGCTTTGGAAATCAAACCAACAGTAGAGGCCAAGGTATGGACTAGTTTGGAGGGCAGATATTGGCGTAGTATTTTACATCTTCTATCATGTACTCCCGTAGCTTGGATACTGTATGAACTTGGGTTAATTTCCTTACATGCTTGGTATATGTGGCAAGTTGTTTCCCTATTTAGGAAGTGCATTCTTGCTCTCCACACAACTACAGTATTGGGATTATTGTCTGACTTAGTTTTTTCTTCAACAGATGCATTTATCTCTAAGTGGCGAAGGTTGGTGGTTCATGCCCTGACATTATCGGATGTGATTCTAGCAGTTCTCATACAAAATCTGATGAGTGTTAAAACAAAACTTTTTCAGAAAGATTGGATTGTCACAAGAGAGAAATGCAAGACATATTGTGGTTTCAATGATAACCCGTTTGTTGAAAAGAAATATAGTAATCCTGAACATTACACCTTAAAATCTCCTTCCTAGTCGCATAGAAGTGACTTTATGCGATTGAGATTCAATCTGTGGCATACTCGTGAGGTACTAGCACGACGAAGAATTATCAATCATTCTGAAAGTTACTGTCGTTTTTGTATGAAGTGTGATCAGATTGAGACACTGAGACACTTGCTAGTGGAGTGTGCAGGTCTGATGGACAAACGCCTTAAATTCTTTAAAAACGCAATGAAGGACTATCGAGAGTGCTCTCTAGACTACCTCTGGAAGTGTATCTGCTGCCCTAAACCTAGCACTTGCAAATTGCTGGCTGCATTACCACTGTTTGTTGCCTTTATTATTTATTTATTTATTATTATTTATCTGTTTCTCCTCTGCTTCGCACTTTCCACTTCTCCCCCTTCCATGCACTTGCGCATTCTCAATGTCACTGGGCCTAGTAAGATTGCTGTTTTGTTCTCCCCTGTTCCCCTCCCTTGCCTTGTCGCGCTCTGAAACACTTGTGTACGAGCGCGATAGAAATAAAATATCAATATCTACTCTGGGTTGCTTACACACATACAAATCAGTGCCATTGGTTTTTTGAACGAACTGAACTTGAAAGAGACACAAATATCGAGGTTCAAAGAGGTGTAAATACACTTAATTAAGTTGTCACTCATTAGACCCATGAATATTGTACTTTATTTGACCTTGAATTTGTGTTAATTGATTTTATATTGTCTTTAGTTGATTTTATTTACCCTCTTAGGTGTTTTATCTTGGCTAATTTTTGATTATTATTATTTTGTTTCTTTTGTTTTGTTTGGATTTCGTTTCAGTGATTTGAGGGTTGTAATGTTTATTGAAGCTAAAACAAATCTGCAATTGTACATGTACATGATTGATTGTTTAGTGATTATTTAAAATGTTTTATATATTGTAAAGTTGACTTATGCCAGCTAAATCAATACAAAAATAAAATGTAAAAGAATATTGTACTTGTCTGGCATTATGCACAAAGCAAACATGAGTATGTTCTTATATCAGAATACTGGCTTACATTGGTGCAGCCAGTGTGAACATGTGTTTATACTGCCATATATTGTGGCCAACGGTATCATGAAGATGCTTTGGGAAATGGTCCTGTGCACTGTTGGTGACTTGCATCTATTGGAAATTTTCATGAGTTACCCTATGAACGGATTGTAAACTGTCTGTCTTTTACCCAGTTTTTCACAGAAAGTGTGCTGTATAATGCATTGTTTTCACCCATTATTCAAAATAATTTTTGGGGGCACCCCTGAAGACTCCTGTTGGTTGGTTCTGGTACCCTCACTATCCTCAGTCATATTAGTGGGAAGTATGTATGCTCCTCCAATTGTAAAATTCACCAGCCACCACTGCCAAGGATACTAAAGTATACTTGCTCAGTAATCACAAGCTAACGACTGTGATACCCACAGCTCCCTGATTAAGTGGGGTGGGTTTCATGGATATCTGAGCCCAGGATAAAACTGGAGGGAGCCAAGTCTGTGGTGGGATTTGAGCAAAACTAAATCCAAAGGAAAGAACTGGTGAGATCACCCAGCCATGAACCAGTTCAGTATCTGAAACAATGCCCTTGGTGGGGGGTTATAATTAGTATGGCATGAAAATCACCTGAGAACGACATGGAAGAAATCAATGGACAACTGTAATTGAAAAAAAACATCAATCTTCAATCTCATCTAATGAGTGGTCAAAGGAGTCAAAGGAGCAGCAGACCCAACCACTGTACATATGGTTACTTTGCTTGGGGATCTCAACAATGAAGAGATTTGTAAGAGAGTTTGTTTTGCCTGAGGGTCTTTGGAAGTGCCAGAAAATTGTGAGAAGACTTTATTTTACCTCAGATCTCAGCAAACCAGAACCAGAGGACTGTGAAGGACTTGGTTTTGTTTACATGAGAAATCAAACCTAACCCTCGGGGTAACAACCCAGAGAGAGAGACTGTCCTTGAATCGTTCGACCATTACTTGCACTTTTCTTGTTTTTCCTGTATCCTCACTCTATTTTAAGGAGATTAATTTAAATGATTCCACATTAAGTACTCCCCAGTGTTATCATCACAATATGCTGTGCTTGTTTAATCTGCCTCAAGTAATCTCTTGATCCCCTGCATTGTAGCATACAGTGTTAGAAGTGGGATAACATGGCTTAATGGAAGGGGTTCAACTCACCAAAGAAGACCTGTGAACACTGGCTGGATAGATATTGACACCCCACTTTTGGTTTGACCAACTATGCAACCAACCTTCATGGCGAACCCTTGGGAGCCGACCGCACAAGAAAGTCTCAATCGACTTTCTATACATTGACAGGACCAGCCTCACTAGGAAATCTCAGAGATGACATCTAGAATACATCTTATACAGAGGGTTTGCTAAGCAAGGAGAATCCATTAATGCAAGCAGTAATGGAGATATGGTATATCGCCACTTTACCAAAAAGAGAATTGTAATCTGCTGACAAGGTCCTGAACGCTCCTGGAGGAACCCCTTACAGCAACCAGTAATGATGTCTATTAAATTGATGTCTATTTACTATTTAATTACATTCATGGTGGTTTGTTTACTATAGAGGAATGGCACTAAATTAAACGTCCCTCCCTATGATACAACAATCTCGCCCCACAACCTGGGACAGTAAACAGGCTGTTTTAATCCAAATATGTTCATTTTATATTAAAATTAATACAAGGGACAAAACTCAGGTGATCGAAACATCAGATTAACCTTGCAAATTCCTGAAAATATTCACACTTTGACAAATAGATATACATTACTGTTCCATATAAGGGGCCCTGATTTTTAGGTTTGTCATGTAATAACTATCAGAGACATTTACTTATAATATATGTCAAATTCATAAAGAAAATCAGTTAGCAAATATGATTTCACACATGTACTCAAAAGTAGGTATGAGTGATGTGTTCTTTTCGACTGTGCAAAGAAACTTTATCAGAACATAGTTATACTGGATTGAGAATTTAAAAATACCAAAATGGCTTTATTTCATCTTTGAGTAAAGAAAGTGGCTCATTTTAAGAACACATGGACCGAGAAATTCAGAAAGGTTTGGATTCTAAATGTGTGAATACATTCAGCGGAAACTTTCACTTAGTTTTGCTTTCTTCTTAGAAGGGGAGTGCAGCATGCAGGGAATGACACCTTTTGAATAACAGATTTCTAAAATTAAATTCCATAACAATGTCCGCTCCCTCCTATTTTGCATCATTGGCAAATATTTTATGTCATGACATTTAATTGTAAAATATCTATTTAAAGGGGTGCAGCCTTTTTAATTCCCTTGTCAAATCTATGAAATGTGTATGTGAAGCCACCGATTTCAGGAGTCTGTTAACTTTCTGGAACAAACCCAGGAAATTATTTTACTTCATATGGAAAGATAAATTACCCCAACCCCCGTTTCAAAGCGTTCTATTGCTAAAAGGAGAGGTTTATATTTAAAATCGACATGGCATAGATTCACTTCCATTTTAGGTTGTTGAATTTAGTCTTGTGAGCAAAAATCAGCCACTGGCAAAGCTGTCTCAAGAACACATTGTTGGTGCTGTCCAATGGATGCAATTGGGAAGGCACTTTTCCACTTTTCCCCAGTCACTGAAGAGGAAGTAGTTAAGATAATCGCTAGCCTTAAACCATCCAACTGTAAAGGTGACCTATGCCCCGCCTCCGTCATCAAAGATGGATCCAAAGATCTAGCTCCCCTCATCACCTCACTGATCAATTCTTCTTTCCAGAATTCAGTAATCCCTAACAACCTCAAAGAAACGTGGGTCCTCCCCCTTCTCAAAAAACCCAACCTAGACCCTAACATCCCCACGAATTATAGACCAATCACCACGGTCCCTTTCCTCCTCAAAATATTAGACAGAGTAGCCTACCTCCAAATACAACAACATTTGGAAGACAATAACCTCTTAGGCCTCTGACAATCCGGTTTTAGACCCATGCATGGGACCGAAACCGCCCTCCTGGATCTAAAAATCCAAATGGATGAAGCCAAAGACAAGGGCAATCTGGCCATCTTGCTCCTGTTGGATCTCTCCACGGCCTTCGACCTGGTTGACCACCAGATCCTTACACAACACCTCTCATCGGCTACTGCATTCTCACAGAATGCCACCAATTGGATTCAGTCATTTTTGTCTGACAGGTCAACTAGGGTCTTAGCCCCCTCAGCGGCACCTGACCCTATCCCAATCCAATGTGGAGTCCCCCAAGGTTCCTGCATCTTTCCCACACTTTACAACATCTTCACTAAGCTTCTCTTCGACAGTCTTGACGATCTGGGTGTCAGCTACACTAATTACGCAGATGGCACCCAGGTCCTCATCACACTCACTGGTTGCTATGAAGAAGATGTTGCAAAGCTTAATGAAATCTACCTAGAAATCCAAGCCTGGATGGCTACACACAGTCTCTGCCGCAATGACGATAAGACAGAACTTCTTATCGTAGGCTCCCAGGCCCGCCTCAATAAGTTGGACTCTAGGTACCAATCTTTCACCATTGATGGCAACATTATAAAAGTCTCCAAAGAGGTCAAAACTTTAGGTGTGTACCTCGACTCCACCCTATCGCTGAAAAAACAAATAAATGCTACCATTTCATCAACCACCTACACCAACAAACTTATCAATGCCTGTAGACCTTTCTTAACCTCCTCCAGCTGCCTCGCCTTATCCAGAGCGCTGATATTGTCTAAATTAGACTATTGTAACACACTCTTCTTAGGAACCACCACAAAAAATCTGAACAGACTCCAGATTCTTCAAAATAATGCCTTAAGATGCGCTCTTAACCTGCCGTGCAAGGCTCACATCTCCGCGGCCAGCAAAGATGTCCACTGGCTCCCAATCCGAGACAGAATCAAGCTAAGAACTCTTGTCATTACACACAAGTGCCTGTCACTGACTGCCCCGCGCTACCTATCTGACAAATTCTCTAGACACAGCACTACCAGACCCACCAGAACTCTTTACTTGCACCAACTCAAGGTCCCCAATTTCAATCTAAAAACAGCAGGAGGTTCCAGCTTCCCAGTTCTCGCAGCCCAATGCTGGAACACACTCCCTCTTGCAATCAGATCGGAAACCTCCTTCTGGCCATTCAGAGCCATGGTGAAATCCTGGCTCTCTGCCTAACACTTGGCTACTTACTCACCTCCAGGCCGCTTCACTGTAGCAATTACTACCGTATGTCTCAAATTTACCTTGTAACGGACCAACATGTAACCAGGTCCTCTTTTATCTATTGTATTTATCTCATGCCACATACTGTACCATTGAATGTATGTACTCCTTCTTTTTGCTGCGCGCAACGATATGTAATTATGTTGTCCACATGATTATGCATCCAGCTACCTGAGGGTTCGGACGCGCTCTATAAATAAACAAACTAAACTAAACTGGGCATCCAAGTCATCTGGTTCTCCTCAACTCTTTTGGATACTGGTAAAAAAATGTTCCCCATATCTGATCCTTTGTATGGCTCAATTGGGAAAATGTTTCTAAGCCCAGTCCTCTTCCCCATCTGCAAATATCGGCTTTAATTGTGTCAGTCAGCATCTGGTAAGAAAATGATCCAGTCTTTTATTCTCCTATAGAAACATCACTTTTTATACTGGGCCAAACCCCACACACTAGCAGCAATGTACACTACCTCTTTGATTGGACAGTGCCTGTTATTGTCTTTCTTCATTGTATCACACCCACAAGGGCGCTCCTCATTTCTACCATAGGTCCCTTGAACTTGCTCTGCCATAAGAGGGATGTGGCAGCTGCCAAATTAGAACCCTCACCAGGGAACATGTACTGCGCGGACATATTCATTTCAATATACATATTTTAGTAAATATGTAGAAATGAATAAAATATAATAATTGTAGTAAGAATATTCTGAATTCAAGACTAATTCTTCCATTATTGTCATTGTGCCAATGGCATTAGAAATATGTGCAAAATATGCACAAATTGTATATATATTTTTTAAATGTATGCACTTAATTCATCTGTTAAAGATTAATTCAGATCTGTATATTGTTTTTCAGTGGGACAAATGGTTCATGAACCATCAAATATTTTGTACTTTAAATGTGTAAATCTAACCGCATTTTTCAACATGAGTTTTCTGCTGTACATCTGAACTTTTGAAAGTTGATCACTATCATTTGTTGGCCATATGTTCTTAAGAGCTCAATTAACTTTACAAAATAATAATTTAAAGGTCTATCAGCCTAATGGAGCAGGTGCACATTCGCTCTTGGGAGCTAAAGTTTTCAATGTAACTTGCCAGTGAACGTGTCACATGTCAAAGTAATGGTTTCAAATAGGAGACCGTGATTTTAGGATTTTAATTACATTAATGTACACACTACTGAAAGGTTTTCAATTTGGAACCAAGACACCTGGCTTTAAACAAACACAGCTTCTCAATTTATCTCCATGGCATTCATGTAAATGATAGGTTAATGGGCATTGCACACACATCATGTAGTTCTGAGTTCTGCTGACATTCACTGGTTTTAATTTCACAATAGAACTGGAGTCTTATGAGATGTCTGCCTCTTTGAAAACACATCATTATAATTCTGGTGTGATTTAGAATGAGTATTATGGTTTTAGAAATAATCTTTAGTTTTCAATTTCCTTATAAAGCAATAGCACCCAGATAGCAAGGTTCTCCATCTTCCATCTTCAATATCAACAAACATTGCTAAATAGATCAAATGATACATTAATCTCCACAGATTCCTCACAAATATAAAGACCGATATCCTTCACAGATTCAGACCGGAGCCAGAATTCCATAGCAAAAACTAGATGAGCCCCAGTTAAACGTTTTGGAGAGCCCTAGACAAACTACTTACCGGATTCAGGAAACCCTCAACTGCTTCAATCTTAGAACAGTTCACACATTCCCTGCCCTCCTACCTGCAAAAAGCAGTAAAGCACATATATGAGCCCTCTTTAGAGGATGCCTTTCCACCTTCTAGCAGATACCAATAGGCCTATATGGCTAGACCCAGGATCTCGGGAGCCAATGTATGAGAAGTACT
Source organism: Ambystoma mexicanum (assembly GCF_040938575.1). Classification (NCBI taxonomy): domain Eukaryota; kingdom Metazoa; phylum Chordata; class Amphibia; order Caudata; family Ambystomatidae; genus Ambystoma; species Ambystoma mexicanum. The sequence continues at coordinate 133,102,876 of NC_090936.1, read as the reverse complement.
GAACACACTCACTCTGCACTCTGCATGCTTCAAAGCCAGGCCCATCAGAACAGAAGTACGAGAGCAGCATTGATAAGTGCATGTATTTCATGACTATTTGAAAAACACTATTCAGAACAAGAGACGGTTCTGGCAATGGGTTCAGACAGCGGAAACATGGAATGAATACACTGATGTGCTCGATTATGATTTTTAATGGTGCTAAATTTAACTGTTAAAGGCAAATGAATAAGCCATCAATATACCTAATCCAAGACATGATCAAAACCAGTGAAACCCAAAACATAATATCTACACAAGCACTGTTCTATCTAGTCCTAGAACAGCGTCTGCTAGAGTTTGGGAATTGGTTGTTTAAAGCATGTACTATTTCTTCTTTAATAATTAGACATTTGAGCTACTCTTGTATTTAAACATGGTAGAGTCTTTCCCAGTACTTAGTATTTTAAATTTTTGTTGTACTTAAACATGGTAGAGTCAGAGTCTGAGCCCTTTACTTAAACACAATAGAGTCTGAGCTGACACGTGTTTCGATCCAAACAGTCTTTCTTAAGGCTCCAACAATATCAAAAGACTTGATTGCATAATCATTGTGCGATCATTGTACGTCCACATTGTAGTACCAGCTAATTCGCTTTAGTCAAACATGAGGGTTTATAACCACATTGCTGGAATATTTGGCTGAGTAATTCATATTCCTGTTGGAGACAGTGTTTCTCGCTGCAGTTCTGCCATGCCCTGATGTATTCCCTAGTCAAAATGTTATATAGTGTGTGTCTTCAATGGCAACTTGCAGCAAGGATAGTGGAATTAACCTCTGTGCTTTTCCTGAATGTCTTTGTATGTATTTGTCTGTATTTGACCATCTTTGATATAAACCCCGAGGTCCAAACAGTCAATTTCTGTGGTGCTTTCTGTGTATGTGAATTGCAGCCCAAAGTCATGCTGGTTTAATATTGTTACATAGTCCTGTAATTGGCCTGAAGTCCCTATCCATATCAACATGATACCATCTATAAATCTGTGCCAGGGATATTACAATCTACAGAAATGCTGTTAGAGCGCCTGGGGGCCAATTCCGTTGGTGACGGTGGACAGTACAAATACCTTTAACATAACATAACATATCATAACTTAATGCAATCGTTTTCTCAAAATTTTTATTTGTTTGTAAAGCACGTCATTGAAAATGAAAATATTACGTTTAGGAGTAAAATCCAACATTTCCTTAATCATCTCAAGATGCATGTAGTGTGATGCTGAAATATTTGCAAATATGTAATCCCCATCCCTCAAGGCCAAGTCATCTGCAATCGATGGAAAGCACAGCGTCTGCCATCATGGTGATCAGTAATCACAAATTAGAGCAGGAAAGAAGCACGGCCATAGGCTTTGAAAGCTGTGAGGTAAAGTGCATGCAGCCTGCAGGGCCAGCAAATGTTCAGGCTCCCCACTTTGCTCAAGATTTCATTTGTATCTCAGTGTTTGGACTATCTCGCGACTCTTCATGAATTACACAGCCACCCACCACCCATCATTCTGTGTTATGTCAGCACCTCATGGTGTTCTCCTGGTTCATAAATACTGCACTCACCCCCACAAAAAGCAGAGGCAGTATCGGGAAGGGTCAGGACTATGTGAAAGTGTTTGTTACATGCATATGCTAGTGTTATTTCATTTCATTGTATATTATTTGTGCTGGATAGTGGATAAAGGCGTTCAAATACACACTAGATTACAATGTACGCAAACACAGTTGCACTACAGGTAAAGGCGCATCGAAAGCACCTGATAGTATGGGAAGCTACATTTAAATATGCACCTCTGTCTCAAAACCACATCATGATGTGAGTTTGTCTTTCTGGTGGCAGTTGCAAACTATAAATGTAATGCATACCTAAGTTTAGGGTGAGGTGGCTAGTATTTCCCATAATTATTTGCGCCTTGAAACACTTGTGTATAGGCGCGTTATAAATGCCATATCATATCATTAAAGTCACATCTGATTGGTATCATACATGTGTCAACACTGCAACCCCAGGACAGCTGTAAACAGGCTCTGGATATTCCCCAGGGAAAGAGGAATCAAAGGGCACACTCTACACAAAAGGACAAGCATCACACCGGGGTGTGCATGCCAATTGGACTTTAGTGCTATGAGTCTGAGGGGGGGCTGCGAGGGGGTCAGTTAGTGTAGCCAGGGGGAGCTCAGCACAAATGGGGAAGGGTTCAATTTTTGTCTTTCTCGCTCTACCTCTCATTCCTTGCGGTCGCCTTCAATTCCTTTAGCACAAAGCATTGTGGGTATGATGTCAGAAGGCAAAGACCACTGTCTTAAGGACAGGGATTGAACCCCTTAAAGCAGGATTGTTTTTGTCTGATCACCTGTGAACCTTTGCCTATAAAAACAGGGAGTCTCCCACTCCTTCTTCAGGTTCATCTTTGGACTTCAAGAAGAATTAGTTTGGACTCTTTTGGGAGATATGATATGATATGATGGGTTATTTATAACAGGCTTAATACCCAGAGGTTTCTAAGCGCAGACCCGGGGATCGAATCTGTGTTGCTCCGTGTCGTCTTGCTTCCAAGGTGAGCATGTTGCCCCTGAGCTATCCTTGCATGTCCTTTCCATAGTCCTCCAATTGCTGTTGGAGACAGACCTGCCTCTCTGCCAGGTACACTGGTACCCAGGTCCTCATGGGAGGTGAAGGATCCCTGCAGGTGTTTGTCAGCCTCCACCATGTTTGGGAGAGTGAGTAAATGACTTATCTTATCCCGAGTGCCTGTATTGGGACTCACAGCAACCCAAGAGCCTGATCAGCTAGAATTCCTGTTTTTCACCATCGAACTGCTTCAATCTGTGTTTCATGCCCATTCAAAACGTTTGAACCACCGGGACCCTCTGGTGCTGCTCGTGGCCCTCTCTTGATCTTTGAACTGCTCATACAGTGCAAAGAAACGTGGTTCAATGCTGTCAAACTGCCAAGAACATTGAGAAGATATTATTGATTTCTAACTGCCCAGCTGGTCAAACTTTGGGCTCTAGAAATGGGTTAAGCCACATTTACTCCCTTTTCTTGCACAAGCCATATCCTTCTACAATCATTGTGGTTATTGATTTTTACTTTTCACCCCTGTTTCATTACCCAGAGTGAATCTTTCTAGCTCTTGCATTTTATGTGTTCTTCCCACAGGGGTGGGTTTTGCGTAGTATTGTACTATTTAGTTAATTTTGCATTCAATGTGTTAAATTAAAGTATATATATTTTATAGAACCCTGATTGCCTATTCTTTTATTTTGGACTGTTGTACTTTCCTGTTTAGGTTCCTACTAATTCACATAGACACCCCTCTAGCCTACCATCAGCCAATGCTACCACAAAGGCGAAGGATGTATATCTCTGACCTGTGCCTGTTTCACCTTTATGATTGGTATAGTAAAAGCATGATGTCTGAGTCAGTGGTTTAGCCACTTCTCATCCTTTTACTGCTGCGGGCAGTATTAATGGCCTCACACTATAAATGGCTACTTTTTTTTTTAGAGTTAAATGTATCTTTGCAGAAGGAAATTATCTAGAAAGGTCATTTAGTCATTTATCCGACAAATTCAGACAATGCAGTTATCCACATAACATCATTAGTGAATACTTTGAAACAATCCATTGAGACATTGACAGTGATTATTAAGACTTGCAGACACAGCATTTACTTCTCCAGAATATGTGTCAAATGGGCCACTAGCAGGTGTGATCAATAGATACTGCCCATTAATTCATATAGATCCTGAGATGTTACAAATTATGCACGAGTCTCCATATTTCTGGTTGAAACAGATGTGATATTTGAGCGAACACCTAGCCAAGGCATATATTCTGTTAACAAGTGGTTCACAATAATATTTGAAGACTTCTAAGACAGTATCCTTTCCATGATTAACATGCTCCTGCTGTTCTAAAATGATTAAAGATGAAGCTGTCACACATCTTTCAACTGGTCAATCATACAAGAGATGGCAATTCATCACTTGTCTTAGTGAGTATGTGAGATATATATTATAGGTTGTTGAACATCCTGCAAATTGAAAAAAATACTTATTAAGCACAAGCCAGACATTCTGACTAAAAAACATAAAATTATGCGTGGCAACCCAGTTTCATAGTATTCATCACCATCATAGTAAACCATTTACACTATATGGATATTTTATTAATTCAACCACATCCAAGGAGACAAGTTTGACTACTGTGATTGAAAAGACAGGACACATTTTGTATTCATTAGTTAAAAGCACTGCCGCTTGACAGCATTAATGAAAGCATGGACATTTTATGTTTGAATCCATTTATCACCCAAAACTAACACCTATTAAGCCATGCTACTATATAGTTTTTGTAAATGACGAAGTGGTTTTACAATGTTTCTACTACTGTGCATTGTTTCTTATTGTATAACTCATTTATTACACTTCTGATAGTGCTTCTAATTTAATTTAAGCTTTGTTGCGTGATACGCATTTCTTCACTATATAATTTGTGAATTATTATGGCATAAAAGTGAACCAATTTATCTACTTGTTGACTATGATTTATTTTATATTGAAATTACATTACGATAACATTGCGTTTGTGCTGACTTGTCTTTCATGTGACAGTTGGGTTGCTGGCGGCAGCATAAGAAGGTTATTATTAGCTCTTTAATTATGCATTATTGATGATACTTTGAACTAGCTGAGAAAATATATACCTTAAGCATACAGTGTTTTTTCTTCTTTGATAATCTATGTTACTTGGTCACACGGGGTAGGAAATGTGACGCACTTAGATGGATCTTGTGGTAGGAAATGTGTTGCACTTACATGGTAAGTGTGGCGAGGGCAAGGAATACTGCCATTACTGTACTATAATTAATGTACTATATGTAATGTACTGTACCATTACCTATTATAATATAGCCTTTTTGTGTAAGGTAGCCATATTTTGCATTTAGCTTAATTGTGTAAAGTGGCCATATTTTGCTTTTAGCCCATTTGAGTTAGTCAGCCATGTCTCACATTTGCACTAGTTGTGTAGGGTAACCATATTTTGCATTTGGCCTAGTTGGGTAAGGTAGCCATGTTGTGCATTTGGCCTAGTTGTGTAGGGTAACCATGCTTTGCATTTAGCCTAGATGTGTGGGGGTAGCCTTACCTTGCCTTAAGCACATTTGTGTTAGTTAGCTATATCTCGCATTTAGCCTAATTGTGTGGGGTGGCCGTGTTTTGCATTTGGCCTAGTTGTGTGGGGCCATCTTTTTGCATTTGACCTGGATGTGTGGTGTAACCATGAAATGCATCTAGCCCAGTTGTGTAGGGCAGCAATATTCTGCATTTAGCAATAGCAAGGACTAGCCACACATCATACTTAGAATTGTGAAGACTAGCCACGCGTCACATTTAGATAGAATTGTGAAGATCAACCATGCGCAAAGCACTTAGATTTGTAAACATTAGCCATGCGTCACACTTAGATAGATCTGTGAAGATTAGCCACGAGTCACAGTTGGAGAGATTGGGAAATTAAACATGCGTATCAATAGATAGGATTGTGAAGATTAGTCATGCATCACATTAGATCAAAGGGGTAATTCATAGAATTTGGCGGAGAAGCAGCGCACGCGGCTGGCGCAGAGAGGGAGCTTGCACCAGCGTGCGCCAGCCGCGTGTGCTCAACAGCATTCTGGCACACGCGTATTCATAGATTTCCCAAGCCAGTTTCAGCCGTGGTGCAGCGAACATCCTGCATCGCCAGTTGCGCCCCTTGCGCAAGGAAAAGCCATCGAAATCCCCAATATGGCGCAAAGGGCCGCGCTAACCCAGGGCCAGTTTACAGGCCTGCTACACTGTAATCGCGTGAAAAACTATGCGTACCCCGCTCACTACAGCCAAAACGTGTGAAAATCTCCCCGCGCACCTCCTTCGATACGCTCGTGCCAGCAAAATCGGGTGTAAAAATCCCTGCGCACCCCTCGGAATACACGCACCCCGCTCGCGCCAGCAAAATTGCGTGTAAAACTCCCCGCGCACCCCTCCGAATATGCGTAACCCGCTCGCGCCAGTGAAATCACGTGTAAAACTCCCCGCTTTCCCCTGCGAATAAGCGTACCTCGCTCGTGCCAGCAAAATTGCATGTAAAACTCCCTGCGCACCCCTCGGAATTCGTGTACCCCGCTCGCGCCAGTGAAATCACATGTAAAACTCCCCGCGCACCCCTCTGAATACGTGTACCCCTCTCACGCCAGCAAAATCGCGTGTAAAACTCCCTGCGCACCCCTGAAAATACGCGTACCCCGCTCGCACCAGCAAAATTGCATGTAAAACTCCCCGCACACCTCTCCGAATATGCGTACCCCACTCGCGCCAGCAAAAGCACGTGTAAAATTCCCTGCACACCCCTCTGAATACGCATACCCCACTCACGCGGGCGAAATCACGTGTAAAACTCCCTGCACACCCCTCCAAATACGTGTACCCCGCTCTCGCCAGGTAAATTGCATGGAAAAAGTCCCCCCTGTGGTGTGGGCTGCCTCTGGGGCATGCGGAGGGTGGATGGGCTGCCTGCAGGGCATTCCCAGGGGTGATGGGCTGGCTGCAGGGCATGGACTGGGGTGATGGGCTGCCTGCGGGGCATGCCCAGGGGTGATGGGATGCCTGCGGGGCATGCCCAGAGGTGATGGGCTGGCTGTGGGGCATGGACTGGGGTGATGGGCTGCCTGCGTTCATGGCCAGGGGTGATGGGCTGCCTGCGGGGCATGCCCAGGGGCGATGGCCTGCCTGCGGGGCATGCCCAGGGATGATGAGCTGCCTGTGGGGCATGGCCAGGGGTGATGGGCTGCCTGTGGGCCATGGTCAGGGTGGATGGGCTGCCTGCGGGGCATCGGGAGGGTCAATGGGCTACCGGCACATATTCCAGGGGTGCGTGTGGATTTTCACACACGATTGGCCTGGCGCGAGTGGGGTACGCATATTCCGAGGGGTGTGCGGGGAATTTTACACGTGATTGGCCTGCCACGAGCGGGAGACACGTATTCCGGGGGTGCGCATGGATTTTCACACGCGATTGGCCTGCCGCGAGTGGGGTACCTGTTTTCTGAGGGGTGCACAGGGAGTTTTACACGCGATTGGGCTGGCGCGAGCGGGGAACATGTATTCCGGGGGTGCGAGGGGAGTTTCACACGCGATTTGGCAGTGTGGGCCCTCCCGGGTGTGTCCCGACCCTCCTCCCCATGACCCACAGGCAATCCACACCACAGTGAACCACCCTACACCCCTGGGCAGCCCATCACCCCAGTCCATAACCCGCAGGCAGCCCATCACCCCTGGGCATGCCCCGCAGGCAGGCCACATGGCACCATGCACTTGGGAGCCCAGATACATGTCCCCCACCCCACCCCCAGTGACGGGCACCTGCCAGCAGGCCCTGACACAAAAAATTCGGGGCCTGGCTAATCTCCTCCTCCTGCGGTGTTCCACGATCACTGCTGCGAGAAATGGGACGTTCATCGTAGCTGTATGTACGTGTTTGTTGTTTGTGTGCACTTTTATGCTGTGCGGGGGCGCTTCCGCCTGCTTTCGTGTGGTGGACGTTTTTACGGATGTGCGTTTGTTTTGGCATGCGCGAGTTTTCCCTATTTGAATCCAGGAATACGTGTCGTTAGCGAGCGTGTGGGCGTTCAGCGTATTTCTCTATGGTACTTCCCACGTTACGCCCTCATCTTCACGGGTTGTTCCCCATTCCGCGTGTTCCGCCCATTTTTTGGTGTGTGCGCTACTAGTTGTGCGCTTTCCCTGTGTGCGTCACGCAGGGCGCTCGGGATGTCGCAGTGACGTGTGCGCCCGTGTGCGCCACACGCGGATTTGGCACACATCCCGGGAAAAACACGCTCAGGGCGTTCTATGAATCGCACGCGTACGCGTGCGCTTGCTTTTTCACGCTTGCGCCACTAATTTCGCCGCACATTTGTTCCATGAATCGGCCCCCAAATTCTCCCCTCCAACACACCACCCAAGTATTATACATGCCCACTGGGATAGCCAAATTATACACAAACACACATCCAACATAAGTAAGACTCACATACAAAAAACAATCCCTGGCATTGGACCATTGCTATACAGATAGAACATGCCAGTGTGCACAAGCACAACCTCAAATATCAGCCAATCTACACATAAAACACACAGATCCCCCGCCCCCACAACATAACAAACATTCACTTAGAAAACAACCCAGGCATTGGGCCTTACCCGTATGAATACAACAAGCCAGTGCACACAATCAACCATCTGCAAGCCACCATGCACAGATGCCAGTTTCTCCTGGTTCTGGACCTATCCCATTACCCTACACTTACTAACCAGCCCGATTCTCTTTCTTGCAGAACCACGTGAGCCCCTGAAGCCTGCCCCTGGGTGGTAATGGTGAGAGGAATAAATCAACATAACATAACACAATTGTGTTTTGCAAGAAACAAAGCACATCTAAAGCTTGATAGCACATACACTTTAAGGGTAGATAATAACCCCATTTGAGATCTTTACATTACATTATCAACACTGATATCTGATAAATGACTTGTATATTTAATTACATCAATACATACAGACATTGCATACATACTTCACCATGAACTGGCATTCACAAAATATGACCGGTAAAAAGAAAGTCTATACCACCTCAATAATGGCTACCGGTAAATCACTCCACAATGATCCTACCAGAAAATGTGATATTTATGTTACAAAGCAACTGTGGACTACTATTTGAAATTGATTTTGTGTCATCATGAATGAATGACTAATACAAACTATGATGTCCCAAAAACAAAACATTTCAACAAAGCATCTCAATGTATTGATATACTTTTTAATGGCACAATTAATCACATTTATAACAAAGCACTAACATGTATTTCCTGTACATCAGTGAATAATCCGCAAATACTTGTTATATCGCACACCAAAAAATGCAGTAAAAAAGTGAATTACAATTGAAATTAGGAACAGTCACGATACCTTTGGAATGGCATTTCTAAAGATCTAAGGAATAATTAAAGTAGTTCTGAATTTAAAGGTTAGGTAGTATTTGGGTAGTAATATTTAGAATCGATTAACATTTCTGTTGTAATTCACTTTTTTATTGTATATTTTGTGTTGGATATAACACTTGTTTGTGGGCCAAACAGTAAGAAGAATTTCAATAAGAGATACCACTAGGATATTCAGAAGTGTACAACATTGGCGGATAATAGAGGGCTACCTTAGCAGGTCAAAGCATTGAAGACAGATGTGCAGAGCTAATCGCAGAAACTGGGCCTTGGCATACTAAGTGACAGTCACATTGTTGTGCACTAATCAGGGGGTAGAGGAGTTTACAGGGCCCCACACCAAAGAAACCCACAACCAACCCAAGATTTAAACGAAAGAAACTAAAAACGAAGAACAATAGTTTATAAATATGTTCCTTCGATTGTGTAGTAATTAATTACTGTTTGCAGAGACGCTAGGAAAAAATGACAATGAATGTCAAGTATCTCCAAACCTGTAAACTTTAATGAACAACCATTGCTGCACAGGCTGTGGCAAGTCCTTCACAGAGCATATACGCCACCATGCTACATGTGGCAAGTCCTTCACAGAGCATATACGCCACCATGCTACATGTGGCAAGTCCTTCACAGTGCATATACGCCACCATGCTACATGTGGCAAGTCCTTCACAAAGCATATACGCCACCATGCTACAAGTGGCAAGTCCTTCACAGAGCATATACGCCACCATGCTACATGTGGCAAGTCCTTCACAGAGCATATACGCCACCATGCTACATGTGGCAAGTCCTTCACAGAGCATATACGCCACCATGCTACATGTGGCAAGTCCTTCACAGAGCATATACGCCACCATGCTACAAGTGGCAAGTCCTTCACAAAGCATATACGCCACCATGCTACATGTGGCAAGTCCTTCACAGAGCATATACGCCACCATGCTACATGTGGCAAGGCCTTCACAGAGCATATACGCCACCATGCTACAAGTGGCAAGTCCTTCACAGAGCATATACGCCACCATGCTACATGTGGCAAGTCCTTCACAGAGCATATACGCCACCATGCTACATGTGGCAAGTCCTTCACAAAGCATATACGCCACCATGCTACAAGTGGCAAGTCCTTCACAAAGCATATACGCCACCATGCTACATGTGGCAAGTCCTTCACAGAGCATATACGCCACCATGCTACATGTGGCAAGGCCTTCACAAAGCATATACACCACCATGCTACATGTGGCAAGTCCTTCACAAAGCATATACGCCACCATGCTACAAGTGGCAAGTCCTTCACAGAGCATATACGCCACCATGCTACATGTGGCAAGTCCTTCACAGAGCATATACGCCACCATGCTACATGTGGCAAGTCCTTCACAAAGCATATACGCCACCATGCTACATGTGGCAAGTCCTTCACAAAGCATATACGCCACCATGCTACATGTGGCAAGTCCTTCACAGAACATATACGCCACCATGCTACATGTGGCAAGTCCTTCACAAAGCATATACACCACCATGCTACATGTGGCAAGTCCTTCACAGAACATATACGCCACCATGCTACATGTGGCAAGTCCTTCACAGAGCATATACACCACCATGCTACATGTGGCAAGTCCTTCACAAAGCATATACGCCACCATGCTACATGTGGCAAGTCCTTCACAGAGCATATACGCCACCATGCTACATGTGGCAAGTCCTTCACAGAGCATATACGCCACCATGCTACATGTGGCAAGTCCTTCACAGAGCATATACGCCACCATGCTACATGTGGCAAGTCCTTCACAAAGCATATACGCCACCATGCTACATGTGGCAAGTCCTTCACAAAGCATATACGCCACCATGCTACATGTGGCAAGTCCTTCACAAAGCATATACGCCACCATGCTACATGTGGCAAGTCCTTCACAAAGCATATACGCCACCATGCTACATGTGGCAAGTCCTTCACAAAGCATATACGCCACCATGCTACAAGTGGCAAGTCCTTCACAGAGCATATACGCCACCATGCTACATGTGGCAAGTCCTTCACAGAGCATATACGCCACCATGCTACATGTGGCAAGTCCTTCACAAAGCATATACGCCACCATGCTACATGTGGCAAGTCCTTCACAGAGCATATACACCACCATGCTACATGTGGCAAGTCCTCAAAGCATATATGCCTTTTCAGCCCTTTTTGGCTGTGTATGTTATCATTCCATTTGTCAATGGGTACACAAAAGCAACAAAATATAAGAAAAAAGCATGGGCAATTCAAAAAGGCATTTGCGGATGTCAGATTCCAACACAGTCCCTATGTCTGCTCCCTTTTTGCATGCAATGGTCCAAACCCCGAAACAAGTAATGCCGTAACTCTGATTCCCATGGAAGCGCATATAAGCATAACACGTCATCATACGTTGCAATGCGCTTTTCTCATCTTATATCATGCGCAGCGCATTTTCTATGTAGCGCCACACCGTGGGCAAAGCAGGGCGGTGACATTGGTTTCTATTTAGGCCTATCAGTGACGGGGGAAGGACACATTCTCCCGACGAAAGATCTGGCATCGGGGTAACGGGCGCATCACGTGTCTGCCGACCTTACAAATGTCGCGAGAAGTCTGCTTTAAGCAAACACAGATACAGTTTACAGATATCATTTATTCAGCAAAACACATTTGAAATAAAGGACATATTGCGACAATTTCTGATTTTAGTACATACACGTGTCCAAATTAAGGCGATTGAAAATTGAAACTATGGATGAACAGTGATGGTTCCATGTTTTACATTGCGCAGTGCTGGGTGAGCTGTTCAATTAGAGGGCGACCCACAATAACAACTGTTAGTTCAGAGGATGGCTAATGTGCGCGTTCTATCTGTTGGATTTGATGGCCTCCTCCCACTGGTGTATCATGACCATTTTACTTCTTTCTTCGTTGGCCTTGATACAATTTAAGATCATTTTATACTTATGTTAGTGTTCGCTCCCTTTCTTATTTCATTACATCTCTTTGTACATGGACATATTCCTTTAGATTTTCTGTGTGCGCTGAAAAAAGACGTATCCTTGATTTAAAGGCTTTGTCACCTGTTCCCGAACCGTCGTATGTTGTCCCAATTCCAGTTTGTCATAACATGATGGATTGTATAACATATAGCTGGAGCGATGTCTTAAAAGCAATTAAGACGTCAAAAAAATGCTGACAGCTCCTAAGTGTCGATGAATAATATTGTTTAACACGGAATACTGCATGAAAATCATCGTCTTGCAAACATTGGACGTTTATTGGTTTTGGGGAGCCTAAATTGTGAGACATATTTGAGGGAATGACTAAGACAGGTTCGCGAGTCAAGTCCTATTACAATGCATATCATGACTATTCTGACACATCAGTAGAGGTATGCCAAAATAATGCACATCCGTTTTAAAACAGCACACATGTGTCAGCAATAATATCTGTATTTATATTAGAGTTTTGTGAAGCAGCAAATTGTTGCCTTGTGGCCATTTCAGAGCGCTTTTGTATCTAGATCAAAGGCATTGTTATATACAACTAAGGAAGTACAGAAACGCCTAGCATTAGAAGGCTTTGGCGCCAGTGACAAGCGGGATGAGATCCGCTAGGTCAAGGTAGAAGATGAGATGTCAATTAAGTAAGTCTGATTGAATGTGGGGGAGAATGGGATTCCATCTGGAGGGAGTGGTTGGGAAGACAGGAGGCATCAATGCAGGTGAGAAGCAGGTACACAATAAACCAAATATCTCCTGTCTGTGTTCTATGCTTCGGCTTTGCTTATCCACCGTGCCTTATGGTCCTTGTTCAGTTATTCACATCCTGTTACGTTCTTCTGACGGCAAAGAAACTGATCTGGCACCTCCTACTGGTAGTGTTGTCTGAAGTGAACATATTATTAGAACAGAGTGAGCACTCTAAAGCTAGCTTAGCTCGGTAAATTAGATGTATTCATGAATTCTAATGACCTTCCTTAGCTGATTGACATCTGCAACAGAACATTGATGACTTAAGTGTCTTAATGTCTAAGTTACCCCCATGCCAATTCCTAGCTTTTCCTCATTTCTGACTCAACAGCCATCTTGGGTTAAGGGTTCCTTGAGGAACATGACTGATTCAGTCCGTGTTATTATGGCCTTTCAATGACTGCTCTGCAACTGAAACAGACACTCCTGATTCAGTGCCTCCTGCACGTATTGTTGCCTCAAGTAAAATTATTGTCGAGGACAGGGAAAGAGTGAATCCTTTAAAGCCAGGGGGGGGGGGGACAGTTTAAGGTGGCTTTTTTAAATGACCTTTATTAATCGATTGGGCTTTTTTTTTTAGATCATATGCACCATACTTTCATTTAAACTTTCAAAATTGGCATTTAACCAGTTCTTAGCATATCTTCACTTTTGACTGTATGGTCATCGTGGATTCTGAGATCCTTGAGGAACATGTCAGATTCAACCTATATTAACATGATCACCTGACGACGGTGCATAGGCTACATGCTGCCGGCATGCCAGTGGTGTGCTAAGTACAAGCCTGTTGGCACCCATCTGCTAAAGGACGGGGCAGGTGAGGCTGCCCATGGACCCCCTGGGGCACACCATTCAGTACTCTGTTAAGGAACAACTTGCTCGGCGGCCCCATTACCACTCTGCCTTCTCCTCAACCCGGGATAACCCAGCATTGCTTTGTTTATTGGCTTGCCCTCCGAATGGACCTGGGCTGCAACCAATGTAACAATTCGTTCACAGCTACAGGAGCACTCAAAGGTGCTTTATTGAATGACCACTCTGCCATCAACAATCGACTTGTGATTTGAGATTTTAAAGAGGAAGGCCATCTTGACATATTATTTATTACTGAATCATCGATCTCTGAGGAATACTCACCACCTTTGGATGAACCTGTACTTCCCAACAACAAAAGCCTAATTTAAAAGCACAAAAGGGGCAAAGTTGGAGATGTACCCCTCCTTTTTAAAGACTTTCTTCTCATGTCAATTATATCATGCAACTCCTTTGACTAAAGCAAAACTAAACGTATTTGCCGCTCACTGGCGAGCACTCATACAAAGAGTTTTCAGCTACTTTACACTCCACCTCTTATACACTCCTCTTTCTCTGACAGGTCTGCCAACCTTGTTACTCCCCTGATCTTTGAATGCGCCACCCTTACTGCCTTAGGTGACTTACACCCTTGAGCTGGTTTGCCTTGGCTCCCTGCTGTCAGTGAATTGCTGGAAAATGTTAAATGTATATCTTTTAATCAGAAGTGTTCTAGCCATATACACCACCATAGACATATCCTTGACCTCATGTTCAGACCCAGAGGCTACTTTTTAGTCATCTCTAATCCTAAATCCACTAGATAGTCTGACCACTTTTATTGTCCCCTTCATGTTCACTTTGACTAAACTTCATTGTTTCCCCCACCCAGGGCCCTTATCTTGCAACTGGAAAAATCCAGATCTTCACACTCTTCAATCTTGAACAAACTGGCTGTCCGTCACCTGGCACCCCCAAACTTAACTAAGTCTACATAGTTTTATTCCCTGGCTAACTTCAGGCATTGAGCACTGTTTTTTTTTTAATCAAATAACTGAGTAGGATAAACAGATAGGTTGAACACAATTTTGGACGTATAGCAGAGTTAACAGACTTGATTAAACACACAAATGTTTTCTCTTGAGTCAACACAAAATACAAAGTGGCTGTGATACTCACTCTTGAACAATTATGCGAGTGTATGGGTTTGCTTACACATTTCACAAAGCTTGGGTACTTCCCCATCATTCACAGTCTCAAGAAATAATGTTCTCTTTCATTTTCTTCGTTCTTGACTTTGAATGATAGTGGGACGGAGCAACCTCAAATACATCCTGCAATTCCTATAAACATTGCTGGGTCTTTGCTGTGAGCTGCAGGCAGTACTATCAATGTATTTTCTTTGAAGATGAGACCAGGACTACTGGGTTTGCTCTTCGCGGTTTCCATAGGCAGGTGTACTAGGTCTCTGTCACTTCCTTTGATTAGGGTCCTGTCTGCTCTCTTCCCCATGTCTCTATTCTTTTTGTGTTCCTGCACCTGCTCAATGTGGCGGGCAGTGTTTGTTCCTCCTCCCACTACGGACTTGACCACTTCAGATTGGGATCCCACCCCTACCCACTGCCTTGGGCCAAGTCATCCCCCTTGTACCTTGCCGCCGTTCTTAGCTCTGCACTTACTAACTTCCCGACATTCTCCAATCCCCTCCTCTTAACCCAACCTGCTGCTAATATTTCCAACCAACTTCCCCTACTCTTTTACACAAACCTTCTCCTGATGTTTACAAACAACTCCAACAATATTTCAATTTCCAGTCAAGATGAATCTGAATAAAACACTTCCCTTAGGAGCACCTGTTTTTCACTGAAACATCCTATTAACATATCAAAGAGAAAGGTCAAACATAGGAAAATGCTTTCACTTTCTTATAGAGAACCTGCTTTCTTTGACATGAACCTGAAAACATGCACAGTTTAACCCCGCTCCAGTTTAACCAAGTTGGCAATGGAAATGCTTAACTTATGAAGGCAACCTTCTACACAATAAAAGCACTTTTAATTCACTAAGTTTGCCGATTTACATTCTCGTTGTGAAACTAATATTTTTACTTCACCACCAAAACTCCAAAACATGATTTGCTAGTACCAACATGTGCTCATAACCTCTAGACCTCAGGAGGGGTCATTGATTGATGGGTTGACGTTATTTCGGCAAAGCTTGTCATAAAAGTGCAGATATAAAAAAAGACATTCCTTTCACAAAATACAATGAATATATGCACCGTCAGCTAAATCGATTTAAATAGATACACAAAATCTGGTCATGATATTTACAAGAATTGGCCTAGCTGTTCACACACGGTAAGAAAGACACAAATTACGGTGAAAGGCTATCATCAATGTTTAAAATACAAAATTAATAACATTTTCCAGGTACTTTTCATTATAAAGCTCTTCTGGAATTGGCCAGGACCAATTACAGTGCATATAATGCAATTAGTGACCCAGCCGCGAGGGACACCATATTCAAACCAGGTGCCAGCCAAAGGTTGGGCCATGAATGAATACAAGGGCCTCATTTTTGCCCAAACACCAGTAAAGTGTGCTTGACATCAGACAGCAAGATTAAGAAGTAAGATATCGCAGCAGAGATTAGAAATACAGGGCGAGTCAGCCCCATCAATCAGCTTGCTTGTGTCTTCTTTTCCATGCCCTGGCCAGGGAACTGCCAAGGAAAAAACATTCTCACCTGCGTACATGCTAATAAGAAGGTCAGAGCTGGTCTGTACTGCCTTATGCTGCTTTCCCTTAAAATGCCCAATATCCAGGCTGTCCTAATATCTAAATAATTTGGGCAGAACATGCAGTAAAATCTCCTCTACCCCACATGTGCAACATGGATTTGCGCCCACATTCCAGCTGCTCATACGTGCTGCCAATGGAAGCATGTTCAGCCTAACTCTAGTTAGAAATATTCTATGCTTCCGCTTTGCTACAAAGGTCAAGAACTTGGGCACTGCATCCATTGGAGGCAGAGGCAGGAATAGTCTAACTTGGGACCGGATGGCCATTTCCGTTTCCCTAATGTTGGCAAAGTGTTGGGTGATTTTCGCTTTTAGCGTCTGCTCGGATAGTTTAGATAACAACTTAGTATCTGTAAAATAGACTCCCATGCCCAACTCATGCAGAGAAGATCTATTAAAAGCGAGCCATCCAACTTTACTCCAACCTATTAAATACAGGAGATTTCTGGCTAGGACCTTAGTTTCTCTGCATTTTCTTCCCTAGAGTGTACCAGAACAGACTCAGACTGAAATGGACAAGGTCCTTTGGATCGGATAAGTCAGTCTCTAGATGGGTAGTATAGATCGAGCTCGACTGAGGAACCGATAGCAGCCTGGTTAGAAATTGATTTTCAGATCTCTGTAGACTGTCCACATTCCTGTATCCCCAGATCTCACTCCCATACATCCCTGCTGGAATTGCATTACCCCTATATACAGAGAACGTATGAACAAATGGGTAATGCTGAATATTATTAGTGAATCTGAAGATACCATCAGAGACCTGTCACACTTTAGCGCTGATTTAGCAACCTGATTACACCAGGTGAGCTTGTTGTTAAGTCTAAAACCCAGATAATCAAAGTGGTCACAGTCCTTGAGTCGATGCCCGTCCAAGCAGCCTTTCGCATTGATCCTTCTTTACCCCGTTACTCACACAGTACAACATCTGTTCTGATTGACTTTTAGGCCTCTCCCTGACATATAACCATTATATTTGTCAACCAATACTTGGGATGAGTTTGGTCTTGTTGCCAGAAGCACAGCAACATCCGCAAAGCACAGGACTTTATTGCTTGGGGGTAGTGACTGTTCCCCAATTTTGACCTCACCTCAGGAGATAACTTGGTGGTGGTTCATTATCCCACAATAATGACCTCTCCCTTGGTCTATAAGGCTATAGCATGTCCCTCTTTGAATAATGGATGCTCTTTGGATAATCATATTCACTGACATTAAGATGAAAGGCATGCGTGGAGCTTAGGACAGGTGTAGCAAGATTTGTGTGGATGCAGTGCAAATTACACATGCCCACATCTCTTTGGATAATTGCTCTAGCTGCAAGTTGCTCCTTTTTTTAAACATGTGTGCACTTTGCCCAAGCAAGTGGAAAAAGTGTTTTGTGAGTTGACCTGTAAGTATTTCAAGGTTTGTTGATGCTCATACTTACCCAGGTATTTTTCCCCAAATAACTGGCGAGTGCCGCCGGAACACTTGGCAAAGCGTGGCCTAGGTAAAGATGAGCTGTAGCAGGTAAAAATGATCATCTGTAGCAGGCAAGGGGGATCTGTAGCAGGTAAAGGTGATCTGTAGCAGATAAAGGTGATCTGTAGCAGATAAAGATGATCTGTAGAAGTCTCCAAATAAAATGCACACAAATCAACTCCTAAACTAATCCAGAAATTGTCATGTGTGACTCATTCAATGAAGCACTGCAGCTGTTGCAACAGCTTGATGTATCTGCAAGGCTCTTCTATCTTGAGTTCTTTGTAACATAGGGTTAAATTGAACCAAGCTTCCAATTATGGCTACTTCTCGATACCTGTGACATCAATTTCAGTTGACCCAATAATTGCAGAATTAAACAATCAATTTGTGAATCTCTCCCCATGTATATAACACGCAAGCACATGTTTCCTATTCCTATTGTTTTCTTTCCCAATATCACATGTTTACAAACAGGTGTCTTTAATGAGGAGGTTATTGCGGATTACTATTTAGACTTTCAGATGGACAACAGGGCTGTTTACTTCCTAGCTAAGGTTAGATCATTGTAGGAGGGGGATGCCATTGCTGTTCACTTGTGATGTACCCACTGAGCAAAGTGACCATAGAAACCATTACAAAATAGTTGGGAAATAGTTGCGGCCCAATTACTTTCCTGCCTCACTTAGGACAGCACCACAAATAGGGCTGTCATTTCAGAAATGTTCTGTATATCACTCTTGCATTGTTGCAAGTATGGAATGTTATACAAGCCTCCAGCAAACCCGAATCAGCCAACTGTCTGTATGGTTGAGAACACAACTGTGCTCTGGCGCAAACAGCTGCTCGGCAATCCAGAAGTATGTCAAAGAATAACACTTTTTTATGGTTTCATTTTTGTTGTGTAAGAGGTGTGAGATTTCTTTATTGAATAATTCGGAATCCCTCTCTGAATATTACCTAGTTCTTTAATCCCTTCAGCAATATATTGCCTGAGGCTGTTTTTTGGGCATCAAGGATATTGATCCAGCTCCAGATTGCTAGTTTGTCCCCATGCCATTTTTCCAGTTTGGCTGCAAAGAGGTACTTTACCACCACCTGTGTTGGCCATAATTAATACTGCAGAAATAGACAGTGACTAGATTCATTATAAAAGCCCCCCAATGTGCTCTGTTTAGTGGGCATCCGCTATCAGTGCTGCAGATCAAGCATTTGGATTTGTTTGGCACCTCTTAAACAAAATGCTGCTCATTAGTCAGTAGTTGTTGTCTCTACAGAGATTGACTGCTAGTCTATAGAATATTTTCATGCAGGCAGAACTGGGATGCAGAGAGAATGCAGCATAACAGCAGCAGCGGTCGCAGCTCTGGAGCACATGCAGAGAGGCTAAGAGAGTCTGACCACTTCCATCCTGTTGCTCACTGTGCTGCTGAGCACAGAGAGGTTATAGGTGACAGTTCGGGGCATAGCTTGGTGCCGATCGAAATGGCGGGCTAATCGTTTCCCTCCCGCTCCAATTTATTAAATATATGTTCCCGGAGATGTTGTAGTCAGCAGTCTGACTGAATTGCTGTTCAGGTGGGCTGCAGAGTGGCTTGCCGTATCAACTGCTGTGCTTGTGCTCCATTATTGCCTTACTGGAGACTGCAGGACCGTCAGCTGTGCAGGAGCGCAGTCCCATGATGGGAGATGCCACATCTCCTATCAGCTGCTTAGGAGCGCATAGCTCATTGCAGCGGTCTCTGCCTCGGAGGAGAGAATGAGGTACTTTTATTTGATTTCAGAAGCTGTGACTGAATATTTTGTTATGGATATATATGTTGACTGGAAAACAGTAAATTGTTACAGTTAAGGGCTCTACAGGAATATTTCCTCATCGGGGGACTGTGTATGAGAGGTATTATTTGAAATGGCTTTTCCATAAGGCTCAACAAAAGGCTCTCGGAACAAGGAATCCTCTTACTCTTACTCTGTGGCTTCTAAGCTTAAGAGGCCAAAAAGTGACTTCCCTCCTCCCCCTCAAAACTTGATGGAGGCTATCATGGAAGCCATTTTATTAGAAATAAGAGCACTTAAGCCTTTTATGGAAGTTACAAACAGTAAACGTCCACAAACAGATGACAAGTAGTCTAATTTTGAAGACAGAATCGAAGAAGTGGAAAAAAGGGTTGTGATGAAGAAGATGTTTGTATACTTAGACAGATATGCGTTGACTATTGAAAAGCAAAATGAAGATTTAGAAAATAGAAATCGCAGAAACAACCCATGAATATTTGGTCTTCTGAAGGGAGTTGAGGGAGAAGATGCGGTTCGGTTTTTGAAAAAAATGCTCCCTATCTCTCTCAAAATTAATTCTTTTATTTCTTTAAATTTTCAAAGGACACATACGATTGGTTTTAAAAAACATGATCCTTATAAGGACTCTAGCCTGCGGACAATGATTTTCTTACTTCTTGATTACACACGGCTTCAACTGATCCTTAAGAAAGCAAAATAAATGAATCACATAACACGGAATGGCCACAGACCTTTCATATCCCAGGATGTGTCTAAGGCAACTGTGCAGCAGAGAAAGGAACAGCCATCATATCGACCTGTTCTCCAACAACTGAATGCCAG
Organism: Ambystoma mexicanum; assembly: GCF_040938575.1. Taxonomy (NCBI): domain Eukaryota; kingdom Metazoa; phylum Chordata; class Amphibia; order Caudata; family Ambystomatidae; genus Ambystoma; species Ambystoma mexicanum. Next base: position 133,082,340 of record NC_090936.1, on the reverse strand, counting down.
ATTTGGTTTGGTGCATCCCTGCACATTCAAAGTTACTATTAAAGGAAAAACCTCAGAATTTAATTATCCTGCAGATCTTAAAATGTTTATCTGAACATGCAAGATGGAATAGATGGATACTTCAAATCAAACCCAAGATCAGCAACCATCTATCACATGAAAATACTAGAAGCTCAACTGCGTCTCGTAACGTGTTTCTGCGGTTTTTATTTTTGGCAACTGTTATTTACTCAAAGAATAATGAGTGGGCAAGAGAAATGTAGGTGCTTGCTTTTCCGGCCCTTGTTGGGTTGTCCGGCCTCCACATATAATGTTATTTTGTCGGCATACTCGTTTCATAGGTATTTTTTAAGATGTTATATTTCTGGCTTATTCTCTGCTATGAGAGGTGTTTGTTCATAATTTACAGTGACAAATGTTGAAGAATATCAATACCCTTGCATCAAGTATTTCATTTTCTCTCCCTTTCTCCCCTAATCTTTCCTCTTGTGTCATCTTTGTTTTGTCTAATGACATGTAAATGGTTACAGTGCTATAGGTTTTTGGTATATCTAGAATGCACTGTTCATGTGAAACATATTGTTCAGATGGGTCTGATTAGAGTTATGTCTAAGGATAAGACAAAAATTGTACTCGGCTAGTACGGTAACCAGTAATGTTAGCCAACAGAAAACAGAGAATAACTTTTTTACCAAAACCATAATAATGAAAATACCACATTTGTAATTAAAATATATATGGGGTGGGGTAAAGAGGTAAAAAAGGGACAGAGAGGTTTGGGGAGGCTTCAGAGCAAACGGAAACGGGGGGTTTAGAGGGTGAACCCCCTAAATAAAACAAACAAAAATGTGTGATTTTGCTTGCTAAAAATGTTTCGTTAAAAAAGTATTCTCTGAAATGTAATTTGTTAACATCATATAGATCCGGTTAGTACAATTACATTTAAATGCATCACATGGAATTTCAAAGGCCCGAACAATCCGGGTAAGCCGCAAAAGGTTCTTGCATATTTGAACAGATTTAAACCGTTGGTAGCTTGTATACAAGAAACACATTTGACTTTACAAGAATCCATGACATTGAAAAGATTTTGGGTGGGTGAAGCAATTACAAGCCAAGCTGAAGGAAAACGCAATGGCGATACAATATTGATTAGAAAAGGGATGACAGGCTTTAGTTAAATTACAAATGAAAACTCAGATTTTTTCCATTGTCAATATATATGATCCCACAAATCCAGATCCTATATTTTGGGCTGATAAGACAAAATTGTTAATCCAATCTGATTTACCTAATCATGTTGTTTGTGGAGATTTTACCAACCTTACTGATCAGTTTTTAGACAGAAGATCAACTTGTCAATTTAAAAGCAGCAAAATACACCAGGAGCTTCTATGCTGTTTATTAGAGGCAGGCTTAGTAGACTCCTGGAGACTTGCACACCTATCGATTTTGATTTCATGTTTCATTTCATCCATCATAATACAATGTCCTGTATTGACTACATATGCATTTTGAAATCCTTGTTGGGTTAAGCGGTAGATTATAGGATTGAAATTCAAGTCATATCAGATCATGCCTCAGTAATCACAAATCTGGATTTGAATAATGTTGAAAAAGGTTTTAATAGATGGAAATGTAATTACTCTTTATTGGATGACCATGCATTTGAAAAGTCATATCTCAAACGCCATCAATTTTTCTTTGAAATTAATAAAGATGCTGACACCTCACCAGTTAGTAATTGTGACACTTGCAAGGCAGCCCTGCGAAGTCCTATCATCTCATTTGTGTCCAAAATGAAAACAGAGCTGAAGTAAGATTTAGATAATCTTTTTAGCCAGCTGCATAAGCTTGAAAGTGATATGGTTAGAATGCGGATGATGGCTTGTTTAGGGACATTTTATCTCTGCCCTTTTCTATTAAGGAAACACTTTCAGAACAAGCGTGCAGAGTTTTACTTAAATATGAACTCAAAACTGTATCAAACATCCACTCACCTCATATCTCAAAATCAGATAGGAAAGGTCTAAATTACATGTGTTAAAAATGATGCAGGAGTGGTAGTGTCATCCAAGAAAGCTATTTTAGATGTTTTTACCAAGTTTTATAAGAATCTGTATTCATCGGGTCATACTGACACATATTGATTTGAGTGCCGTGGATAATCATATACATGTGGATAAAATCTTTAAAGCCATAAAACAATCTGAAGAAGGGTTAAGCACCTGGCCCAGATGGCTTATAGATTTTTTTGCACATTTTGCTTCAACCTTGACCACAAATTAGACTCCCTATATAAATATTTTACTGAGATTGGTAGATCATCTGGAACATTTCCTTAAACCCTTTCGATTTTTTTTCGAAAAACCAGATAAGGATAATTAACTACCTAAACATGATAGTCTAATATCACTAATTAAATCGGACTGCAGCATTTTTTGCTAAAATACTAGCTAATATAATCAAACTTTTCACACGCAAGATAATCAAATCCAATCAGGTAGGGTGTGTCAGGGGAAGGAATATATCTTTCAAATCCACACTGTTTATGGATGTGCCCCTCATATTGTTAGCAAAACAAACAATGAACTGATAGTTATACGTCAATTACTTTGGAGGCCGAAAACGTATTTGATTCTGTAAAGTGGGAATATCTTTTTGAGATAGTGAAATGGCACAGCATTGGTAGGGGCTTTATGTCCTTGGTTAAACATTTATATTCTGACCCCAAAACATCTATTTTTATGAATGGCAATTTCTCCTCTTTCTTTTTGTTGTATAGAGGTACCCAACAGGGTTGACGTTTATATCCAATTCTTTTTGTTTTATCCCTTGAACCCCTGTTTGAACGTATTCAAATGAATTAGGATACATCACTGGGATTATGTGTGGCAATTCTGAAATAAAGATTGCAGCTTATCCTGATGACATATTGTTTTTTTTTTTAAATCCAGGGGAGATGCTTGTCAACTTAATGGATACTATCACAAAATGTTCATACTTATCTGGGTATAAATCAAATAAGAACAAATTGGAGATGCTTCCACTGAATTCCCTGCGTCTCAAACATGACTTTGACAACTTTGTTTTGAAGTCGTGTGCAGAGCCCATTAAATATTTAGGAATCTCCATAGAATCCTCGAATGCAGAGAAATAATAAAATTGACTATGCAAACCTTTTTAGCGAGATTGCGTGATTCAGTTGCTTTGTGGTCCCCATTATATTTGATGTAATGTAGACGGCAATCAATTAAAATTATGTTCATGCCAATGATTCTATATTATCTACAGATGCTTTACATTTCTTTGCTGGTTTCCATCTTTAAATCTATTAACTCGATTCTTCCCCTTTTGGTATTAAAGATATAGCATATATTTTTAGTTGATCCAAAGTAGTTTATTCTAAATCGATTTATTTGACAATCTCCTATTTAAGGGAATTCCTTTTCTAAAATATAGATAAACCATCAAAGGCTTTGTCTCCATACATAAGATATAATATAACCATTAATGGTAGATAAGAACTTTGAGTATCTTGGTTAAACAAGAGTGTAAGATATATTAATCTGATTAGAACAGGAGCTAATATTCATACTTTTTAGGAAGTTCGTTAAAGTTAAATTCACTATTCCTGGCATTACATCCAATCAGTATTCTAACCTGCTAAATGCCTATTTAGATTGTTTGAATACGGATGACATAGACGGACTAGCTATGGACCCAACCAGACTTAGTTTAATGGAGTTCCTCTATATATTTAAATCATCTATTTCCTATTAATATTGAATCTCCAAACTTTAAATGGTCATGAGGATTACAATGGGAGACAGATTGTGAAATGGAGTGCAATGATTTGACATAATCTTATATTTGGGCCAAGACTTAGGTGATTTAATCTTCAGCAAATTTAATGCAAACATTTTACTATTTTGTTCATAGAACGTTTCTTACTCTGTTGAATTTACTTAATGCTAAATTATCAAATGAAGATTTATGCTGGTCTAGTCATATGGAAATTGGTTAATTTAAGCACATGTACTATGAGGGCTCTCTTCTGAGAAAATCTTGGTCTCAGGTATGGAACTCTGTTCAATATAGGTCAATAGAAGTCACACTAACAGCTGCACCTCCCCAGAGGTATCCTTCCTTTCCTCTCCTTCGCCCAGAAGCTCACTGTATCCAGAGCTCTGATTCTCTCTAAGCTGGACTATTGCAACAGCTTCTTTCTAAATCTGCCTGCTTCCACACTCCGTCCTCTGCAAGTCATCCAGAACAGGACTGTGATACTTGTCCTTGGCCTCAAGCCCAGGGATCGTATCTCTCCAGGCCTGAAACCTATGCACTGGCTCCAAGTGGCCGCGAGGATTAAGTTCAAAACCGTCTGCATCATCCATAAGGCCTTCTGGGTCCTGGGTCCTCAATACCTTCAAATCTCTCTTCTGAAATATCTTCCTCCTTGAGCTCTTTGCTCATCTGCCTCCAACTCCCTCAGGTTCAGTCGCTTCTCCAAGCAACAATTTGGTGGTAGATCTCTTTCTTTGGCTGGGGCCTCCCTCTGGAACAGACTCCCTGAAACTTGAGGAGAACCATCTCCGGTTACGGAAGCACCTCAAAACCTTCCTCTTTGCTTGTGCTTTCTCTTCTCCTCTCCCCTGCTGAACTCCTGGCTGAAACTCCATTGGTTACCTGGCCCCCCTCTGATCTCTGGCTCAAGACCCCTCCCACGCCATTTGCACATCTGCACTGCCTCCCTGGCAACCATTGCACTTAGGGACTGTTTTCTGTATCCCTACAGTCCCACACCAGCACTTGACACCTGATGTCTGCACTTACCCTTTGCACTTGTCACCAGCTGGCCACTTCTCTTATTGTTTTATTTATTCTTTTACCCCATGTAATGCACTGTCCCCTCCCCCCTGCACTTTTCCCCTTTCCCCTGCACTTGCGCGATCTGAATGATTCCTAGCCTAGTAGAATCGTTATCTTTGTCTTCCCTCTGTTCCCCCTCCCTTGCTGTGTCGTGCCTTGAAACACTTGTGTATAGGTGTGTTATAAATGTCATATCATATCATATCATATCATATCATATCATATCATATCATATCATATCATATATGTATTTAAAATCCTCATCCCTTTAAGTCCTTCCAATATCCTAGTAGGTTATATCTATCAAAGTGAATACAGTCTTGTCATTACATAAATTGGAAGGTAATTGGTTGTACGATATGCATATGCATTGTGATATTATTATATGTCTCTTTCGCCCCACCCTTGTTGTCTCTATCCTTTTTTCTGTTGGTTGGTGTTTTGACATGTTTTATGTTCCTAAATACACTTTAGTTTTAGATTTGACCAGATTCTTACAAGGGTCCCTTAATAAATTCACAATTTGATATTGAAAATGTATTAGTATTAATTACATCTATAGAACTGAATGGGTTAAATGGTATAATATGTATATAAACCAGATACGTATACTTTGTCTGTGCTAGGTTTCAAATTTTGATATAATGCCAAGCACTTTGGTGATTACTGTTTTACCCTTTTCTTATATAATATGTTATTGCATTAAACTTTGCTTTTTATAGTTATGCAACTTTACTAATTAATTGTATGATAATTCATTGGATCTGAATAAAAATCAATTTGCTAAAAAAAATAAGTGACAGTTCTACTCACAAGGCCCCGTGGGGTGCAGCGGAGTCAGTCGCTCTCTCGGCCATTCAGTGGCACTGGCTTATCTTGGATCGCCCCCAAGCTGTGCTGTGCAACATTTACTAGCTTGTGGGCCAATGGAGCCACCAGACATTTGAATCCACATGGGTTTAGTGGTGACACCACTAGTTCTGCTATGACGGGCCTCTTGGACTGTTAATAAGTGCATTATTCTGTGTTAGCCGATAGCTATGCTATGAAAGATGTTGCTGGTTGTATCCGTACTACTGTTTATGCTATAGTTGAGTTAGGCTATCATCTGATTACTGGGGACGTGCAATACATTGACAAGTGTGCAGCAGTAAGCGTTAGTACTCTGTTATTGCCTTTTTCCTTAAAATATCATGTTTCGTGTTATGAAGGGCGTGCTGAGGAAACGATCTCATTTCTGTACATTTGGATTCCGGTTTCATATGTCTTATTTTATAGTAGGAATTTTGGCAGAAAGTCCTGTGACATGTTGCTAATGGGTGCTATGAGTACAGTCTTGCTTGGGATTTCATCAAATAGTGTCTTTGTAAGAGGCACGGATTGATACTGAGTTCATTTAAGTGGGTGACGTGTGTGACAAGCCGCCAGCCTGTTGCTGGATGTGTGATCACAGGGACTGTGTGTCAGCACCCCCAGTATGATGTTGGCCCATCAGTGGTGTATGGAAGATTCCCTGGACCACTCCGCCAGGACCCTCCTCTTTGGCTATGTCTCCTCAGCTGATCCAGAGATGCAACGTCAGCACAGCAGAGCTCAGAGAAGAGAACCTAATCATACCTGTGGGCATTCTTTAAAGGGACCAGCACAGAATGGTCTCATTCCACATACCAGTCGGCTGCCAAAGGAGTCTGCCTGCTCCAATCATGGATGTGTGTTCTAGGTACCTCAACACTGAGACTGTGGGGTTTCCTTTTGGAATATGAAGGAGAGTTTAGATATTTGATGCACCGTTTCACATGGACAAGATCGGCCTCACAGTGGAGAAGGATATTTCATCAACTACACTCTCCCACACCACATTAATAGACGAAAGGTGTGCACAAGCCGTGAAATGCGTTCCAAGCACCTACATGGGTCCTGAGAGCTTATCAAACATTCATGTGGGGCGCATGCTCCGGACACTGATGTATGCAAGAGGAGTGGCCAGTGAATCATTTGCGCTGGTGCACAGCCACACGTAAATGCACAGGTCAGCTTTGAGACAAAGGTCATCCACACGTTTCCATAAACCGCCATCTAAAAGAATAGTGCATCCTCCATGCTCTTTTCAGATGCCGGAACGTTTTGAGAATCAGACCCCTTTGGACAAAATCTGCACATTTTTGGAGACTGTTGAAAGAAAGAAATCATGAGCCTAGCTGCTGAAAAGAGTCTATGACATTTCCCCACATGGTGCGTTTCACTGCATTTGTTCATGTTGTTTTATGGGGGGAACCCCCCTGGGACTCCTCACCCCTATCCCCTAAAAATGTACAAAAATGTGGTGAAGCTATCCCCTCGCCAAATGCGGTGGAAGTGTTTTGGGTACATGGGTGGATACCACTGGAACGCCCTTCCAGAATTATGAGCCAACTGTATCAAGCTAGTCTAGATCCTGAACATTCCCATTGGCTCTTTTTGGGGTAACGGGGGGTGGGAGGGTTGACGTGGGTAGGTAGGATAGTTTGTGTGGGACTTTGGGAGACAGGTTTCTTGGCTGTCACCGCGTAGCTCCTGTCAGACCCCATGCCATCATTTGTTCTATTCACTGTGCAATCCAGAGTTGAGTTGCAGAAGGTTTTTCTCATTCTCATTTGGAGATAGGCTCAAGCAACCAGTGCCTGGGAGAAAATTGAAGGAAAACTCGACTGATAACTTTGCGACTGAATCCTCTTCTGTTGATCTCCGTCCGCTCAACATTTCAATGATGGGATGCAAATTAAAAAGCCACCTATACAATAGCTAGTAGCAGTGATCAATGTTATCTTTATTTGTGAAATAGTAACTAGACAGGGCTTTCTTGGGGGCATGGATTTGTAGTATGAAATTATTAGAGTATTTAGCATGTGGGTGAATAAATCAGGGCTTATAGTCATGCCCAGCTGGTGCAGAGCCTGGTGCATTGCCATCATCTCTTGTTTGCTTGGTAGACCTGGCACACAGCTATATTCCAGGTACTGTATCCTAACCTGCAGTGAGGGCTGGGTGCTATTGAAGAAAGTTTGCCAGTGTGTGGTCCTCAGAGCAGAGCACGGATTTGTGGACCGAAGATTTGTGTATGTCCAGCTGGCACAGTGTCTGGTGCATTTCCGCCCTCTCCTGTGTTGCATGCTGGACATGGCTCGCAGCTATATTCCAGGTACTGTATCCTAACCTGCAGTGAGGGCTGGGTGCTATTGAAGAAAGTTTGCCAGTGTGTGGTCCTCAGAGCAGAGCACGGATTTGAGGACCGAAGATTTGTGTATGTCCAGCTGGCACAGTGTCTGTCTGGTGCATTTCCGCCCTCTCCTGTGTTGCATGCTGGACATGCCCCGCAGCTATATTCCAGGTACTGTATCGCAATCTGCAGTGAGGGCTACATACCACTTGAAGTTTAAACAGTGTGGGGTCCAGAGAGCAGCGTGCATGTTTGCGGCTCTAAGGCAAAACTCCAAACATCCTACTACAATTATCTTCCTTCATCCAAAATCACCGTGGCAAGACTTAACCTTTGTTACCTATCATCAGTACATCTTCAGACCATTGAGATCCCAAGTGACCATCAGGTTGAGAGCACTGTAAGCGTCCTATGAATAAATAAATAAATAAACAAACCTAAGAGTGGCTCGGGCTAAGGCTGCATTGCTTTCGTAGTGTGAAAGTCTGACCAGTATGGAGCCCAGGGTAGTCATTAGAAAGAGGTGCTGTGAGCATGCAAGAACATTGATGGCTTTGAATCAGACGTTTTCGGATGTCAAGAGTGTGGCTGTTATGACAAAGAGGCAACTGCAAACACAGGCTAATCATTTCTAATAATCATATTCTCTGTGTCCTGACATCAAGAACTAGAAGCATTTGAAAAAGCGGGAGTGAATTCTATTCGCCAGAGGCACTATCTTATCATTTAATATCAATCACTGGAAGCCATCCAGCCCCACTTTGGTCAGAAGCAGTGTCCGATGTCAAAGGGAGTTAATATAGCTAGAAAGGGGACTTAGTTAGATGTGTACTTTCCACGGAGGCCACCTCCTGACAACGATATGTGGTTGTAGCAGAAAATGAATTGAATTTATCGGACAAGAAGATAAATGAAAAAAAACAAGTTTGAAAGATAGAATAACACTTTACAGTGAAAATATCCTGAATTTTGGGAAATGTGCTAGAGGATAAATCATCAGAGGAAGAACAGAACAGAACAATTTCTCTGCATCCTCACCTCTATCTGACATTGCATTTTGTATGTGAGGACTCTGTTTACTTTTTGTACATTTACAGATTTGATCAAGTTGCCGAATACCAAAATATAGTTGACTTTTCAGAATGACCAACACATATGAATAACATCCATACAAATGCATAACATGCACTTGTTGTCATTTACATAATAACAAATGTCCTCCATCCAAAACTTGAGGATAGGACAAAATAAAGTGCAACATGAAAAAAATGGAATTTGAATAGATGTTTGTCCAGGGACAGCGTGAATATATTGGCAGAAAGCCTATGGTGGTATATGAGCACCCATTACATTACAGGGGTAGCAAATTACCTCATTGATGACTTAAAATATAGCATCACTACTGACATCATCAGTGATAACAATATGGGCACACCCTATGGGCACTAGACAAAGGATTTGGCATGCAAACATAGCCAACGTGTATGGTCATAACCATAGTAGCCACAGGACAAAAACATCTGGCGGGCATGAGTTGCGCAAGTAGCAGAGCGAGTTTTGATTGTCTTGCAAACCAGAAGTGGAACATTGCAGTATTTATCCGTTTTCCATTGTAACCAGAACTGAATTTTTTTTTCTTGCAATTTTTGCGTTTTTCTAACAAGAAACATAACTTCCCCGTATTAGGGGCAACACTATAGTTAAGGTGACAAAGCGCTTCCCAAGGGAACATGAGAACACCCTTTCCACTGTAATTCAATTTAAGGGCACCAAATTTGGCAAAACTGACTTTGTCATGTCAAGGGATAATGCTGAAGAGGATGTTTTTGCATTATCAAAAAGGTCTGGGAGCCCCTCTACCGAGAATGAACACAGCCAAATAACCTGTTCTATGCGAAGGGGCTCACTAGGGAGGGTCTCCAGCCACATTTTAGTCACTGTACTTTTCACAGAGGAGAAGTATCCATTTGATTATCAGGTGGGTCCCACCCACTTAGACTTCCCAGAACCTAAATGCTAGTCAATTCTCCTCTGAACAAGTGTACTATCAGCAACCCCAGACACATGCTTCAGCTTAGTCGGGCCTCATCAGTGAGGGAAAGCTGTGCTTCTCTAAGCACAGTGAACAATGGGTCCACATCTGGATTACCCTGGCTAACCTAGGGTGAAACCCCAAAATCCTAACAATTCCTAAAAGGGTTTGGGAGCCCCTCTACCGAGAACAAACACAGCCAAATAACCTGTTCCATGGGATGGTGCCCACTAGAGTGGGACCAGACTGATATCAAAATTAGTATTTCTTCTCTGTGAAAGGTACAGTGAGCTAACATGTGTTTGTAGACCCTCCTGACACAACTTGTACATTTTCATGTGACATTCACTATGCACCCAGGGATGTGATTTGGGGGGTGCCGGGGTCACAGCTGCGACCCCTGGGGTTTCCCTTGCCATCCCTGCAGTCTCCCTTGTTAACCCTGCTTAAAAACCATCAAGGTGTAGGCTGGTCCGGGGCTAACAGTGCATGAAGGAAGCGCTGAATAGGGGTTGGAGCTGATCGTGACATGTGGCACTTGTCACATGCCACATTCAGCTCCAACCCCTTCTCCTCCGGCATCCTTGCGGCTCATATACAGGAACCGGGAAGCTCTCCCAGTTTCCTGTTTATGAGCAGCACGCAGGAGCCGAGAGTAGCCTGGAGTGACGGAACAAATCTGGAAAAACAGGTAAGAAAGCTTCAAATAAATAAATAATCTGGTGTGTATTTTGCATGTTTTGACTTGCGTGTCAGACATATCTATGTGCTATGGGTCAGTGAGTGGTGGGTGAATGAGAAGAAATGTGATAGTGTGTATGTGTTTGAATTTTCTGGGTGGGTGTGTGCCTGTGTGGAGAATGCAGTGAGAGTGGACGCAAAAGAAGGTGTATGCATCAGTGACTGGTGGGTAAACAAGTAGGAATGTGATAGTGTGTGTTTGAATGCTCTGGGTGAGTGGGTGCATTCCTGTATGAATAATGCAGTGCAATTGGACATGAGAGGTTTATGGGTGAGTGAATGGTGGGTGGGTGAGTGAGTAGGAATGTGAGTGGGTGTGTGTGTAAAGGTTCTCGGTGGGTGCCTGTGTGAGTGTATTTGAGAGAAGGTATTTGGGTTTGTGACTGGTGGTTGAATAGGTATGAATGTGATTGTGTATGGGAATGTTCTGGATAGGTGGTGCATGCCTGTGTGGTGAATGCAGTGTGAATGAATGTGAGGGGAGATCTATGGGCGGGTGAAAGGGGATGCCTGAGTGTGTGCGCGTAAGGCCCTGGGAGACTGGGGATCACTAGAACATTATTGAGACATCCTTTATTGACTCTGCATGTTTTACTGGTATTTTCGGGTAAAGCCAAGTTCATGTGTGCCATTGCATGGCTAGAGTGGCATTCTGGAACAGCCAGTATAGCAATTTCTTACCGTGGCATGACATGTATTACTTGGCAACTTTGATAAAGCAAGCATGATAAGTAGTATTACCTGGCTAGACTGACATGTTGGTGTAGTGGCTGTATATTGCTTACTGTAGCATGACTTTTTATTAACTGAGCATCTATGATGAAGCAAAGATGATAAGTGCTCTTATGGGTCTAGACTGACTTACGTTGGAACCAGTTTGGATATGGTTTCTTATTGTCACATGTCACTTTTCATTAATGTATTTTTATTGACATTTTAAATGAAACAACATTAACCCTCTCTCCCCCCAATCGCCCCTCTACCTGTCTGGCAGAAGTGGCATTATCATATCGTTCCACATCTCAAGTAGTCTTTGGGATATCGTTCTCTTAACATAATGTCCAATATTCTCAAATTGTGTGGACACCACTGGTACACATAGTCGTCTTTAAGATAGTCCAAAACATTTACCCAATCATGTTGGAACTGCCCACTTTCTCCTTGTAAATTCCATTGCACTACATCCACACAGTTTGAACAACAAATCTCTTATCGTTTGCGGTCGTTTTTGTTTCCAACATTTTGCAATCACTAGCCATGCCACTATTACCATTTACATAAAAGCTCTACCGTGTGTCTTGGTGGGAAACAGGATTTCCGAACCGAGCAAACCGCACAACCGCTCCCTGGGGGTCAGAGTTACCTCTGGGGTAACCAATGATTTTATCTGTGTTGTGATCTCTTTCCAGAATACCCCCAAAACTGGGCCATCCCACCATATATGTTTCCAATCCCCTTCATGTCACAGCTCCTCCAACACTTCTCCAAGGTTAGCGGAAACATTTTGTACAATCTCTCCGATGTGTAATGCCACTGAACAATTATTTTATACCATGCTTCTCTAACCTGGATCGCCCTCGTCATCTTGGGGATGTTTGCCCAAAGATTTTTCCAATGGTCCCCAGGGATATCCATCTCCATAGTCATTTCCCATCTATGAATATATCCCCATACATGGCCCAACTCCCCTGCCATCAAAATTGAATATAGCTTTGATACCATTTGTTTATTGCCAGTGTGTGTGGTGATACGGTTTTCAGAGAGACCCATAAGTTGTTTACATTCCACAAAGGTGCGAATTTCGGTTCCCTGCATCATATCTTGTAACTTCGTACATCCCACCATCCGCCATTGCCTGAACGCTCCCTGCACAGTCCCTGGCTGAAATTGCGGGTTCCCCAATATTGGGGTTAAAGGGGCTGGACGCGTAGATAAGCATCCCTTACCCAAGTAATTTGATCCCATATATCAAACACCACCGCCAGCACCTAACTAATCCCTGGTTTCTGAGTCCTATCCCATCTATCGAGCCATAAAATCCCCTCTCAGGGGCACCCAGCTACTGCCCTATCCATCCTTATCCAAGGTTTCGAAGGGTCTCCAGTAAACTATTTGCGCAACACTTGCAGCTGTGTAGCTTTGTAATATTTGATGAAATTCGGGAAGCCAACACCCCCTTTGTCTCTGGGTGGCATTAAAGTGCGAAGTGCTACTCTCTGAGGTTTATTTCTCTGAAGGAATCTTGAGACTTCCTTATTAAAAGCCACAAAAAACATTTGCAGAACCTGAATCGGGAGAGCCTGAAAGTAGTAAAGTATGCTCTGCAGTGTCACCATCGTAATGGTGCCACCCATCCCAACCATGAAATCCAGAGTGGAGTCTTTCTCCCCGGTCCTCCTTCACCTGTTGGAGCAACCGCAGATAGTTTTTATCATACAATTGTGACACCTCACTGGCTATGTTAACCCCCAGATATCTAATACTGCTGCCTGCCACCGCAAATGGAGAACTAGTTGACAAAACCTTCCTCTGTGTTGGCGGATGCCCCAAATCCAACAGCTCCGATTTCCTCATGTTAACCTTGAGACCAGCCACTTGTTCTATCTCTGTCAGTTCTGCAACGAGTGCCGGTATCGACAGCTACAGATGCGTTAAGGTTATTAGTATGTCATCTGCGAAAGCTACCACCTTATGCTCCACCCCCGAAAGGGATGCCCTGTTATTTCAACCTCTGTCTGAATCTATGTAGAAATGGCTCCAAATATATTGCATAAAGAAGCTGCGGCAAGGGGCATTCCATGACCAATTGCTATATTACGGGACAGTTGTTTATTAATCGTTAGGCATTTACCAGGGTTTGATAATTTGATTGTACCATCCATGTGAACTTAGCTCCCATCCCCATCTGCTCCATTGCAGTAAAGAAAAAGGCCCACTCCACCCAGTCAAACTCCTTTTCAGAATTTAACGACACCAGCACTGATGGAATCTGCTTTGTGTTGACCTTCTCTATCAAATGTACAGCCCCGCTAATGTTATCCCCTGTCTGTCTCCCCATGATAAACCCTGATTGGTCTGTATCAATCAGGTCCGGAAGAAGAGGGGCCAATCTCACTGCCAAGAAGCCCATGTATAGTTTTGCATGTATGTTCATTAATGCTATAGGTCTATACGACCAGCATTTCATCAAATATTTGTCCGGCTTTCCAAGTACCAACACCTTCGCTTCCATCATGGTCGGTGTTACCCCCCCTTTAGCACCATTGAATTGAACAACATCGCCAGCCTGGGCACCAATTGCCGAGCATACTTTTTGTAAAATACTGCTGGGAATCCATCTGGTCCCATCGCTTTATTTAGCGATGGTGCCAGAATAGCTGCCTGCACCTTCTCCTCCTTTATATCTCCCTCTAGTCCTTCCCGTTCTAAAGGTGTTACCTTTGATAATGTTATGTCGGAAAAATATTGCCCCACTGCCCAACTGTCTGGGTGCTCCAAGGCATATAATGATTCATAAAATGTAGCAAACCACTCTATTATGGCCTCCGACTCAGTGACAGTCGACCCATTGGGCTCTGTAATTTTCAGAATCCTCTTAGCTGCTTCCGTCCTCTTTAGCTTCTGGACTAACAGCCTGTCAACTTTATTAGCCCACACATAATACCTCTGCTTCGTCATCAACAGAGATTTCTCCGCCCTATGAGTTTGCAGCAGTTCCAATTGACTCTGAAGTTCAGGGGTTTTGCTATTGCCCAGCCTGCCTCTGATTTTCGGATAGCGCGGCTTGCTTGCTTGGCCTTGAGCAGAGCCGAGAACAACACGTCCTCACATGCCGGCAGCCATCTTTGGAATCGTCACATGTCACTTTTAATGGCCAAATCAACACAGGAGTACTGCCATATATTGGCAGAGCCAGCTTTGTGCCTTCTGCCAGTAATGATACTATAAAAAACAACTCAAAGCGAACATGAGTATGTTCTTATATGGGAATACTAGAATATGTTGGTGGAGCCAGCGTGGAAATGTATGGGCACAGCCAGCAAGAAACATTTTTTATACTGGCATATAGTGAAGGCACCGGCATGACAATCCATTAGGAAATGTGCTTGTGCACTTTTGATGACTTGCATCTATTGTACTTTTTTCATGAGTTACGCGCCTACATTCCAACACATTCAATGACCACAGCCTCTCCACATCCTCTGATCTTCCCCTAGGAGACCTAACCACCACAGCCATCAAGACAATCAAGGGCACTCTCATCAACGCTCATTCCTTAGTGGCACACGCCCCTGATATCGCTGACCTGATCACTTCCAATCACCTTGACTTCCTTGCTGTCACTGAAACATGGCTGCATCCTGCTGTTGGTCCAGCACTCTCGATCGGTATCCCACAGAACGACACCATTATCCGGGCAGATAGAACCTCCGGGATTGGGGGCGGTGTAGCCTTCATTGCGAAATCCAGCCTAAACATTAGAGAAGTATCCAACTCAGGCTTACCCTCTGCTGAACTTCTTTCAATCAAACTCCCACTTTCCAACACCCAGACTATACTACTTCACCTTATTTACAGACCCACTGGGGCCATCACTTCCTTCGAGGAGGATGTTTCCCATCTACTGACATTGAACACTAAACCAGGCTCACCGATTACTCTAATGGGTGACCTCAACTTAGGTTTACACGACCCTAACGATGCCAACGCCTCCCTGCTCAATGACACTATCATGCAATTAGGTCTCACACAACGTATCGATAAGCCTCACATTCAAAAGGCAGAACTGTGGATTGACTGGCCGATGCCAACTGTGACATTTCCCTACTTAACATTAAACGATGCGCCTGGACAGACCACCATTGTATAACCTTTACCATACCCAAAGATACTCTCAAAATACTACCCACCTACAAACATTGCACCTCAAATTATGTCTAGGAACAAACGCAAGATCACCATAGAGAATCAAAGAGCCCTTCTACAACCGATTGCCAACACCCAGACCATCACTAACACTAACTCTACCTCCTTAGTTGACCTCTACAATGACACACTGGAACAAGCCTTAAATCAAATAGCACCACTTAAACTTAGAAAGGCTACACCAATTGCTCATTTAAACAAATGGTTCTCGGCAGAACTGAAAGCACTGCAGAATATTAAAAGAACGTCAGAACCTAGCTGGAGAAAAGCCCCTTCTCCCTCCATCAAAGAAAGGTTCTCCACCACAGCCGCCACCTATAAAGCTGCCATCACGAATGCCAAAAAAGAGTTCTTCAACGCCAAATCTGGCAATAAAGAGATATTCTCTATCCTAAGAGAACTGGAAAAACCTGTGCCTCCCTCTGATGACTGTATCAAGGACAAAACTTGGTGTGACAACATCCAACAAGCTCTATCAAACAAAATAGCTCTCCTGCAAGCCAAGATACAATCCAAAAAAGCCAACCTTGCTCCCAAAGACCACTTTCGCAATGCCCACAACTACCTCCGACCTGACTGCTCCCCTTTCCACTTCTCCCCAGTAACAGAGGACGAAGTAGTTAACATAATTGCTAGCCTCACACCCTCCAATTGCCAAGGTGACTTGTGCCCAGTGCCAGTTATCAAGGACGGGGCAAAAGACCTAGCTCCATTCATTACCACTTTGATCAACCCGTCATTTATGAACTCGTCTGTCCCTAGGAACCTTAAAGAAGCGCGGGTTCTGCCACTACTTAAAAAGCCTAACCTAGACCCCAATATACTGACCAACTACAGACCCATCATGACTTTCCCCTTCTCTTGAAAATATTAGACAGATTGGTATACCTCCAAATACAACAACATTTGGAAGAGAACAACCTCTTAGGCCTGCGACAATCTGGCTTTAGGCCCATGCATGGGACGGAAACAGCCCTCCTGGACCTAAAAATCCAAATGGACGAAACTAAAGACAAGGGCAAACTGGCCATCTTGCTCCTGTTGGATCTTTCTGCAGCCTTCGACCTGGTCGACCATCAAATTCTAACCAAACATGTCTCATCGGCTTCCGCATTCTCCCAGAATGCCATCAATCGGATTCAATCCTTCCTATCTGACAGAACGACCAGGGTCTTTGCCCCATCAGCTGCGGCTGACCCTGTTCGCATCCAATGTGAAGTCCCCCAAGGGTCTTGTATTTCCCCCATGCTTTACAACATCTTTACTAAGCTCCTCTTCGACCGTCTTGACGACTTGGGTGTCACATACACAAATTATGCTGACGATACCCAGGTCCTCATCACCCTCACAGGTTGTTATGAGAAAGATATTGTAAAACTAAATTAAATCTACCTTGAAATCCAAGCCTGGATGGCTACCCACAGCCTTTGCTTAAATGACGACAAGACGGAACTGCTGATCGTGGGCTCCTAGACCCGGCTCAACAAACTCGACCCAAGGTACTAGTCCTTTACCATCAACGGTAAAATTATAAAAGTCTTAAAAGAAGTCAAAACACTGGGCGTGTATCTTGACTCCACACTCTCACTTAAAAAACAAATAAACGCCACTATCTCATCCACTGCTTACCCTAATAAACTTATCAATGCCTGTAAACCATTCTTATCTACCAACAGTTACCTCACCTTGGCTAGGGCTCTGATTCTGTCCAGATTGGATTATGCAATACACTCTTTCTTGGTTCCACTAATCAAAATCTGAACAGACTACAGGTTCTCCAGAATAATGCCCTCAGATGTGCCCTCAATATACCCTGCAAGGCCCACATATCCACCTACAGAAAGGAAGTTCACTGGCTCCCTATTTGTGACAGAATTAAACTACGATCACTCGTCATCACGCACAAATGCCTCTCCCTGACAGCACCATGTTACCTATCAGACAAATTTACCAGACAAGGCACCTCCAGACCGACCAGATCCCCACATCTGCACCAACTAAATATTCCTAAATTCAACCTGAAAACAGCAGGGGGAGCAAGCTTCCCAGTGCTTGCTGAGAAATGCTGGCACTCACTCCCTACGGACATTAGAGCGGACTCTTCATTTTGGTCATTCAGAGCCAAGGTGAAGGCTCTGCTCTCGACTCAGTAACTCCAATCCTGCTCAAGTACCACCGTGACACCTAGACACACATAGTTAAGATCCACTTTCACTAACCCCCTCATGTTGTAACATCTCTGCTATCTATAAATTCGGACCACTCTGTGACCTGGTCTACTTTGTAACAATTGCGCTTCCCACCAACTCGGACCATCCTGTAACCTGGTCACATTTGCTATTTATTGTATTTATTGCTGTCACTTGCATTTCACTGTATGTGTAATCATCTGTAACCTATGTTGCTCTACAAGTTAATGCGCCCAGTTACCTCAGGGTTTGGCTGCGCTATACAAATAAAGGTTCATAGACATAATTTCGAATACAAAATATTCGAAAGTCAAAAAGTCGAAAAAAAAACGTCGAAAAAAAAAATGTCGAATTTTTTTTTATGACTTTTTTTTTCGAAATGGGGGGGTTCCCCCCCAAACCCCCTTTTTTTTATTTTTACCTATTTTTTTCACAGAAACTAGAGCCCAAAAAAAAATATCGAAAAAAAAAACAATTCGACATTTTTGTTTTCGACATTTTTGATTCAACTTTTTTGACTTTCGAAATTATGTTTTCGAAATTATGACTGGACACCCAAATAAATAAACTAAACTAAACTAAACTATAACCGATTGCAAACTGTCAGGCATTTTACCCGCATTTTCACAGAAAGTGTGCTGTGTAATACAATATTTTAACCCATTATTCAAAACATTTTCTCATGGGAAGGGGAAGAATCCTCCTGAACCCCTTTTATTAGTCTGGCCCCCTCGCTATGCTCGGTCGCAATCGCATTATGACCCTCCAATAACACAACTCACCAACCACCACCGATGGCTGGTATATTTGGGGACCAGGCACCACCTCTTTCTTTCTACACTAAGTGAAACATGTAAGCTTTGATTAAAAAACATATTTACTTCTTTCACTTGGAGTAGTGCATGCGCCTGTAGCAGCATAATCTTCATGGACATTACACAAACGTGGTGCCCTGTGCTTTGTTAAGGAGCCTGGGGAGGGCCCCAGATTTTGTGCTACGCCACTGATTGGGCTCTGCTCACCTTGAACGGATTCAAGTGTGATGTGAATGGTTGGCCCGGCACATAAACTGGACCAAGACCCAGCTCTGGTGCAACGCTGTTTGAGAAAATGAGCTTTGGACACAGAGGCTCAGATGTGAGAAAGCCATAGAGTGACCCCACCTCTCCCCACTCAAACTCCTTCTTGGAAAGGGCTTTGTGGAAGCTTCATTCACGGGCTGGTCCCGGGGGGCGGGGGGTCATTAAATAACACTTCTTGGACATAGAGCTCTGAAAATCGTAGATGCATTGAGCCTCATGCTTGAGGGAAGTGCAGCCCCTTCCACACACCTCACGCCGTTAAAAAAGATTGAAGAAGAGTCATGTATCAAAGCCGAGGACATTACAGTGTAATGTTCAGCTCTGGGTTGTGGGGGATAAGATGTGGTTGCTTGTCACATAACTTAAAGATAAATGCACCCAGAGAAAGATGGCCGCACACAATAGTTTCTTCTATCGTACTGGTAGCTGACTCATAGATGCATTTGTAACCAGGGAATTTTGTTGATACTAAATTCTGGTCAATGATTTAATTTTCAGGCCTTGCTCATGCAGCATTTTTCTCCCTCCTGGTTAAACAGCAGGTCAGTGTTTTTTTGGCTTGTTTAACACATCAATGGCCCAGAGAATTAGTAATTCGCTGTTGATTGATCTATAAATGTTTCATACACTAGCTGTAGCCGGCGTTAGATATTTATTTTACCCTGTTATAAGTACTGCATTATGCATATTTTACATATATGCCCCACATCGAATCTGGAAAATGGCGTTCCCCAAATGTGTGCACGTGGACAAATCACGGCTCCCTCTGTGCCCTGGTTCTTATATCTGGCTGAAATGAGAGTGCCTGGAAACAGAGGTTGTAGATGCATCTGAAGGTCTGTGCCATCACTTCCTGTGATGTCACTTGGGGGTGGGGTCAACTGACCACTTCCTGTGATGTCATCAAAGGTCAAGGGTCAATGTAATGTCACTTTCGTTACCCCTGGCATTTTGGGGAAATAACATCCCTGTATGCAGCTGCTCTCACATCTCTAGTTCTGTCGAAATACAATCAGTGGGGCCTTGGAAAGAGGTAATGTGCTTGTGATCAGCACTATGAAACCTTGTATTCCACTTTAGCAACAGCTGATAATGTTTGTGGTGCTTTTTTAAATTTCTCAGGAACGCCCTATCAGCAGTGGTCGAAGTGTATGAAAAGAAGCAGTGGAACTGTGTCCCCGCTGGCCTGCCACAGATCCCCACAAACTGCATCACCATGCCCATTCCTTGTGCAATCCAAACTCCCAAACAAATGCGTCTGCTTTTTAAGGGAATGTTCAGTGCAGTGCACTGAAGTGCACGTTTCAAATTCTTCCTACACTTTTATTTTAAAACTAAGCGATTCTGGAACGGTTTCTTTTTCAAATAAAAGTATAGGAATGGTAAAAGTTAATTAAGAAAAGTAGAGAAGCACCGCTTCCAACTGCTCCTGCCCACTTCAACCACTGCCTATCAGTGATGTCTACTGCAGGTCACCAACAGACTTCTTGCCCCACTGCTGGAAATGAAAACCAGAATGCTATCATTGTCTCCTTCACAAGTTTGACCTTGCTGAACCAAAGCCATGTCAAAGTACTGCTGATGCTGGATTGCGCTTACCTGAAGCTCAACCCCTCCAAGACTGAATTCCTACTGCTCATCAACAACACTGAACACCCTGACATCCAGACCTTGCTCTCTGCTATGCAACTCGAGGGCATCATACCCCAGATGGCCACCTGCACCAAGTACCTTGGGTTTGACATTGACAGACACCTCTCCTTCAAATAGCATATAGCGAGAAGGACACAAACGGCTTGGTAACAACCTTCTCTCCTGCAGAAAATCAAACCCCTTTTTTCCAGAAAACAACTTCAGATCTGATGTCCAAGCTTTGGTCCACTTCCATCTGTATTGTGGTAATACTCTTTTGAAAGGTCTTATGTCAACTACACTGACACCCTTGAATTGTGTCCTGCATGCTGAACATGACTCATTAAAGGACTCTGCAAATTCGAGAACATCACCCCGACCCTCGTGCAAATGCAGTGGCTCCCGCTGGAAGCCGTATCATCTTCAA
Organism: Ambystoma mexicanum; assembly: GCF_040938575.1. Lineage (NCBI taxonomy): Eukaryota > Metazoa > Chordata > Amphibia > Caudata > Ambystomatidae > Ambystoma > Ambystoma mexicanum. Next base: position 133,061,243 of record NC_090936.1, on the reverse strand, counting down.
ATCCTGCTGCATGTCTACAAAACCTTCCCCCTGAAATCCCCAAGCGACCTCACTGCAAAACGTAGCATCTCTGGAGGCCTCAGGTCCACCAGAAGCAGGGAGATGTGCAGACTGGAACTCTGCTGGTGCTGAAAGGAAAAAAACAGAAGACAGGCCTTCTTTGTCTCCGCCCCAAGACTCTGTAACCTCCTCCAATCTGTGTCAGACTTGCCCGCTTGTTTCTGCAGTTCAGGAAGGACCTCAAGACCCTCCTCCACAAGGAATGGCTCCTCTCTATCACCTAGGCCCACAGATCCTCCTACCTGATTATGGGTGATCTGCTTTCCACTGTTTCCCCTCATAGTTGTTTGTAGATCACCTGCTGCCAAATTTCCCGCCCTCCCCCTCTGCTGGCAATAGCCCCGTGCTCCCCTTTCTGTGTTCTTCCCCCTATGATTGTAAAGCACTCCATTTTTTCCTATTGTAGGTCTGGGCTTAGTAAATAACTGAATAATAATAATAATTATTATAATAATACAAATAATAGTAATAATAATAACATTAATAATATTAATAATGGTGCTTTCATAGAAAAAAAATAAAGTGACTGAGCTCTTATCCTGATCTTCTCTGCTTCCATTTACACTGCTACTGACACAAGCTATTTTCTTCTGCCTATCAACACCTCATTCTATACCATTCTGCTATTTTCGCATGTAGTAGATTTTGAGGTCTCTTATTGGTAATGTTAATCCAAATGCCCAAGGTTTTTTCCTCGCTCGCACGTTTCTTGCACACAATACAGATGCCAATGTTCATTTCCTCTGGGTTGACTATGAACATTCTACATGCCATCGAGGGCGATGCTTAGGGGTGGTGGACTGTGAAGGGGAGGGCTTTTTGTGAGAAGAGGGAGATCTGCATAAGACACCAGCTCTCTGTACCAAGGGACTGCCTGCGTGGGGAATCTCTCCCGAACTGACAGAATGGTGGAGTTGGCAGTGATCCTGGGGAGAGGCCTTGGTTGACCCCAGCACACAAGGGCCCGTGGCATTGGCGCAGCACTGCTGTGAGCTACGTGTAAATAGTGTCCCTGTTGGCATACTCACCTCCAGCTACATCGTGCTTGGAACCCAGGTGTGACTGTCGTGATTCTCTGCAGGGGAGGAAATCCTGTGAGATTGCAAAGATGTTACGGAGCGGCTGGCTGATGTTTTTAGTTCTCATGTACAGAATGCCTGTGACATTGCTGCAAGCTCCTGCTCGCGGCCTATCTCTATACCTTCCCGGCAACTGATGGTCAACATCGCTGCTGCTCCCATTTTCATTGGAAGCTCCTTGTGACCTGACTGCCACCTTGCTGGGTTTTTGCCTGTTTGGTCATAACCAGCACTAGCTTGACCATGTACCTGGAGACATTGCACCCGGAGTGGGTGATGGGCTTCTGTCATGCAGCGTTCGCGCAGGCATCCCTGGCATATATGGAACGGCTGGTGCCTATGCCGCCATTAGGATGTTCCATCTCTTTCTGCTACTTCCTGGGTACTCGCTCTAGTCTTTCTGTCCTCTGTTTCTTTCCGTTTCATATTTAACCATGCCCCCTTGTTTTGGTCAGCGCTTTGCAACTCTTTGCGTATCGCTCCGGCAACTTGCGCTGTGTTTTTCTGGCTTTTGCTGCATTGTGCTCCGACCTGGGTTTTTCCGGTCCTCCTTCACCTTCTGCCTTGACTTTTCCCTGGCCTCTGTGCTCCGTGTTTCGTTCTGTCCTCCTTGCCTTTCTCTTCCTCCTTTCCTTTTACCACAGTCTGTTTCTGCCTTCCGTTCTGATCTGCCGTAATTTCTTGTTTTCTCCGCTCCTCCGCTACTCCCTCTGTACTCCTCTCTTAGCATTCTACTCTGCCTTGCTTGGTTTTCTGTTCTTACCTTTCTTCTGCCCCCTCTTGTCTCTCCGTTCCTGCTTCCTCCTTCTTTCACTCGTCCAGAGTGCTCTGTTCGCTGACAACGGGGAACGAATCTCTACTCACCCTGTTTTGGCGATCATCCTCCATCAGTCAAGGACTCCTTGCTTTCCGGGGTGCTCCTCGGAAAAAGATTGCTTCCATCACGTGACCAGGAATTCGGCCATAAAACTTTACTACCTTACCTGGATATTCTTTATCATCAAACTCTGCAATCAAGGCACAACATCCAAGAGAGGTTTTTTTTAGCATCTGCTTTTTTTCCTCTCAGATCGGCCTCTTCGGGAAGGGATCCCTTGCTTTCCTGTTTTATCAGGTTGACAGGGTGGCTTCTAACCGCGGAAGACCATTTCTCTACACAAAAAAGAAATCAACAAGGAGAAAGGGGCGAAGACACAAATCCTCTTCGGAAGACACAGGTGAGGCGGAGGGGGTTCTGGAGAAGGATATTTCTGATTCTGAGGTCCCCAGTGTTGAGTTTGACACCTTTGTGCGCCTTTTGTCTTCTGTCTTCTTGGCTGAGGATTGATGTGGCTCTCGTGGTAGGAATAAACTGAAGCCCATTTATCTGGTTGCACTTTGCTTTTGCATGTCCAATAGTTTTTTCTCATCTCACTCTACTGGTGTGATGAATGCACTTCTTCCCTGCAGGAGTACAAGGGTGAGTAGTGGCCAAAACACCTACTCAGCCTTCACATTTCTCCAAACCAAGAGTCAACACAATCATAAAGGGCACAGTTAACAGATATACCTCCTGGGCTGAGGGAAGGCTATACGCTCAAGACAGTAGTGATCCAAACAACAAAGTGTTACAGTCCAAAATAAAGGAATGTCCTATCAAGGTCTCATTAAAAATATATATTGTAATCAAACACGCCCTACGGTTAATTTCTATTTAATAGTCACTAAATAGAAAACATGACCAAAAAAAACATCCCTGAGGAGAGAACACAGAGCAGCATTCTGAGTAAGGAATTTGGGGGGAAGGCAAGTAAAAGGCACAATGTTCTTAAAAAAGATATGTTCTTGGGTGCAAAAAGCGATCAAAGTGACTTACCCAGTCTCTAGGGCCTGAAAAATGGACCAAAGGGCCGTTGGCAGTCAATAGTACCTTTTTCTGGGTTCTTGGCAGTTCCACTGCATTGAACCAGGCTATGAGCTCTTGGTGAGCTGTTGGCAAGCAGTTCAAGTGAAGTTCGGGTGCAGCGAGTTGTGTTCCTCCAAGTGGTGACCTGGTATCAAGCTAGGGCAAATCTGAGGGGGTTCTATGTGATTTTGCAATTCCTAAGGCGTTCAAAGTTTATCCACTGATGAAGTTATGTATAAGGGACGATTTTGTGTAATGTTTTTTTGTAACGCTTTAAATTGGGGTCATTGTATATCCTACAGACATGGGTCTGATGTATTCCGTTCCACATTGCACCCACTTTAATGGTATACTGTACAAACTGCAATTCCTAAGGAGTTTGAAGTTCATTCACTGATGGAGTTTTGTATAAGTGACCATTTCCTGTAATGTTTCATATGAGTCTGATGGCATTCTGTTCCACATGCATCCAACTTTGATAATATACTGTCCAAATCTACAATTCCTAAGGCGTTTCAAGTTCATTAACTGACATGAACTAATGAAGTTGTGTGAAGAAATTGTATAAGTGATAAGTGACAGTACTGTAACGCTTTGACTTGGGGGTCATTGTATGCCCTAAAGATATGGGTCTGCTGTCATTCCAATCCACATTTCTCCAACTTTGCTGGTATACTGTCCAACTTTCCAATTCCCCAAGGGGAGGGTTCAAACGAAGCAAGCACTTGGTGGAATATCCCTACAAGTGACCAAGCCGCTAAGTTCAATGCGCAACAGTCGCCAGCAGGGGGCGAGCGATGCAAGCCCCTCAGCGGGTTGGGCACCATAGGCACCAGGGGGGCAGAGCCCCCCTACTATACTTTTTAAAAAATACAGTATTGTTTTCGCTGTTTCGGGTTCGTTAAAAAATCCCTCTCTGTTTTTTTCGTTATAATAACTGGATACCATCTAGGGCTCAGATCAGTTTCAAAGGATGACGTTGGAGCAATGCAGGTTGGAGTGTCCACTAGGATCAGTTTGGGGTTGAGCGGGTTCGAGTCATGTTGTAACCTCTGGGTAGGGTCGGCGAGTGACACTCCTGTGGTTTGAGACAAGGGTTGGCAACGGTTTGGAGAGGTGATCCTGATGGTCCGGTGTGCGGATCAACAAAGTGGCAGTTCGAGGTCAAGCTGGGTTGAGGGGTTTCATAACTGCTGATTTGAGTCGGCGAGTGACATTCTAGCGGTTTGAGTTGGGTCCAGCGGTAAGCAGTTGATTGGAGCCGAGCAGGCGACAGGCTCTGAGAGGCATGATGCCGCGTCGAGCTGGTTCAAAATGCAAGCACACTGGTTTGAAGAGTTTGGTTGAGTGCCAAAGGCAGCACTGACAGGTCCTGTGGTTCGAGACATAGTGAACCCGGTTTGAAAGCAGTTCAACTGGTTGAATGCAATGAAAACAGGATACTGGCTGTCCTTGGTCCTAGATCCTATGAGTCCCAATCCAAGGGCTCATGGATAAGTGTGGTCCCTGTTCTTGGGCTCCCAAACATACAGGAGACTGGCACACAACTGCAAGGGTCCTACAACACAGTGAGGTCTTGGGTGTCATTGATTGTAGCTGGCGGAGAGACATATCTTGTCCCAACAGTAGTTCACCCCCACTGGTTTTGGGAGATTGTAAGGGGACAGAGCTTCCCTCTGGCTTGGTCACTCAGTCTTCACCTCACTGGCAGAGGACTTTGGAAAGATCAACTCTCCCAAAAAAGGTCCAATGAATTCTTCATTAAGTGTTTGTCCAGAAATGAATCGGTGAAGGAGTTGGAGACCCCTTTTTTGAAGCCAAAATCCCACAGGTGATTGGACTAAAGCTAGCCTGCGTTAGAGGTCTGATTCCTGTTCTTGGAAGAAGCAAACTTTGCCCTCTGACATCACACCCAATGTGCTTTGTGCTACAGGAAGTGGAGGGCACTGTAAGGATAGATAGAGGCAGAGAGAAAGAAGATTCTAGAAACTTCTTCCAGCTGTAACGAGCACCCTCTGTCTACACTAACCCTCCCTCCCCCACTTCTCAAAAGAATCAAAGGCCTTTAGATATGCAACACCTTGGTGTGAGGCTACTCCTTTTGTGGATCGGTCTTCCCTTTTATTCCTGGTACCAGGGCAGCTTCCTGTGGAGTGCCTGTCTCTCTTGGGAGGGTGTTACCTGCTCTCACAAATGAACAAAGAGAGGCAATCCCCAAGGCTACAGACTTGCTAGCAGTAGAAAAAGCAGTATCTTTGGGGAGAATACACATAACCCTCTCACAGCTGAGCTGGGCTCCAAGGGCTGACACGTGTGACATCAAATTGCTGTGGCTTTAATACTTATGAGAAATACCATCCTCCATATGTTAACTCAGGTGTGGCTTATATTTAAAGATGTATCTGCCACCAGGACAGTAAACACATAATTATATAATTATTTATATGGTACAGAGGTGCATGTTTAAATGCAGCCACTGTGCTGCAGAGACTTGGCTATCACTGCGGCTGTCAAATGGGCACTTGTGTCCTCTGAACCTGCTCTGTGCTACTGGTAGAGCAGGTTATTGGTGCATCAGGGCACAGGTTCACACCATGCTTTTGGCATGGAGCTTTTGAAAGGGGAATCTGATCAGCAGATTTCCCTTTCAGAGATGGAATTACCTGCATCATTTTATTAATTAATAAAAAGCAGCAAGGGCTTTTACACCCTTACCAGATAGCAATTCCACACAACTGGTATTTTAAAATGTATACATTTCTTTTCACAGTTTGTGCAAAGCAATCGTTTCACCTCTTGTGTATTCCTACCAGTGCCAGGAATTTCTTCGGGGGACGCAAGCACTCTTTAAAACACTATCATTAATCCTTCAATCATTATATGCAAGCAGTCATTCTATTATGGAAGTGGGATCAAGGTGAAGGCTTTTCTCTGGGATCGTTAAGTGCTGTTCCTCCTAGGCATTGCTCCTGACTACAAAGGAATTCTAGTTATGCCACTGCAGGGGGTGGATAGGCTGTGGCCATATGATTGCATGCCTTATTCTTGTAGTGAAAAAAATAACTGGTATGTGCCGGAGTGCCTGTTCTTGTCTATGGTTACTGAGGAAGTATCTCAGCCTCTTCTTTCTCATACTCACAGGACAACAAGACATGTTTGTTATCCAAATCCGGTGAGGGACAATGAGCTTGTAACAAGTGAGCTCATTGGCCCTTGACGAGTGCTTAATAGCCCCACAATGACTTACCTGCATCCGATGTGTGCCGCATCCCCTCGAAGCTCCTTTGTTTTCTCTGACCGGCCGCCATTTTCATTGTTTACTTTTTTTCTATCTTTTTTATGGCCACCATGGAAAGGGAGAAGGGACTACGTGTAGTCCCTTTGCTCTGTTCCATGGCAGCCGTTTCCTTGTTTTACTTTTTTAAATATCTTTTTCATGGCCGCCATGGAACAGGAGAAAGGACTATGTGTTTTCCATTTTCCCCCTATCCGTGGCAGGCATTCATTTCTTTCTCGAAATGCGAAACGGGTTCCACGCTGTTTCCAACTCAAGAAATATTACTATTAGTACCCCGGTACAAGGTGCTGGTGTACTTGCAGCAATATTACACAGGCAGGAGGGGTATTAGAGGTGATGCCCCGGGGCTTCGCAGCAATGGCACTGGGGCATTACCTAGCCTGGTAATGCCCCCTTGCCCATGCAATATTGCTTAAGTAATGTGGACAGCATCAGTGCTTCAAATGGGCTGGTCCTACCCGGCCCTGAGTACCTGCACTTCTTATTTTTGTGATAATTAGTACCTGAACTTCTAAAGTCCGAAAAGACAGTACTGGTATTCAACTACATGACAAGTTGAAAGGAAAACATTTCAGTAAGCTGGATCGCAATAAAGGACTAACCACCTGCAGCCTTTCTTGTTGAAAGCAGTGCTTTCTCCCTCCTCCTCTCTTCACCACCTGCAGTGTCCATTATGTCTCCTTGAGGGCCCACCCTGCAGAACAACAGGAGAAGCAGCCATTCAGCTGTGAGCTGCCAGCACACCAAGCATGGAAGACCATTTCGCTACTTGGGCTTTGCCAGGGTGGGCGTTGACAGGGGCAGCGCGGTCTGGGCCACAGACTGCGGCAGCCTCAGTGTGCATGGGGTGTCAGGGAGGTTCGTGCAGGTAGCACACACATGCACCAGAGCGCTTTTGTATTTGGAAATGGCACTGTGTTCATAGCTAGTGCTATCCAAGTGTCTGATAGGCCCATACCTTCCTCATATGAGTGTACTATGTTTCTTCTGGCCTTTATTAAAAAACAAATTGTTTCATCCCGCATCACGGTCCACTCTGGGAAGGCCACCTGGCAGGCTGTGGGCACTCTGGAGTGGCCTGCTCTCAGCTGGAATCCAGGATGCGTCGGCAGCAGGAGCCCTCAGGCAGGATGCCTCGCACAGACGCTAAACGCAGGACCTAACACTTGGAGGAATAGGACGCTGCAGCAGCAGCGGGAGATGCCGGCAGGGTCCGCTGGCAAGGATGCACACACATTTCAGACAGGATGCTGCAGCGGTAGTGTGCAGTGCCTAGAAAGGTCTGTCTCCTTCTCGTTGCTATTAGTTGGCACCCAGGGTACAGCCCCACAGGCGAAAGAGACACGGACACAGGACCTGCTGTCAACCATACAAAGTTACGCACTGTTAGCACAGTCTGACACAATTGTACCACTGGCGTAACGGGGGCCCCTGGAAAACCTGCAGTGCGGGGGCCCCCACCATAACATGTTCTGGGAGGGGGACCCACTTGTAGAAAAAAATTAAAATAAAATGTCACTTTTTTAAAAATGTTTTTTTTATTCAGTCTGTATTCATAAAGAAATAATTTCTATAAAAGAAATAATTTCTTTATGAAGTCCGAGGGCTCCTCCCCACCACATGACATGGAAGACCATAGGCTGGAGGCCTCAATTTCATGGGTTGGGGGGAGCCGTATGACTTCAAAAAGATATAGTTTATTCTTGAAGTCCCTCTGCCTTCATAAAGACATTATTTCCGCTATGGTTCAGTCCTTAATGTAAATCATTTCATTATGAAGTCACAGTGACTTCAAAAAGAAACAATGGGCCTCATTACAAGGTTGCCGGTCCGGAAACAACGGTGCAGGTAAGCTTGCCGGTACTGTTGTTTCCGGACCGACAAACTACGAGTTCTGCAAGCGGGTGCCTTTCCGCCCATCAGGTCTGACCTGGCAAGCGGAACGGCACCCACTCGCAGACCTTGACGGATGCACAGGCACCATTCATGCAGCTGTCCTCCCCATTCCCATTGAGTCCAATGGGGCGCGAATGGGAATGGGGAGTAATATTTTCCGGCGTCCGGCAATAGGAAATTACTGGGACTGCCGGGGCTGCAATGCCCCGGCACGTCCCCATTGCCGGACCCCAGAAAAAAATGACCGCCAGACTTATAATGAGGCCCAATTTCTTTTTGAAGTAATAGGGCTCCCATCAACCCCATGACGTATACGTGTGTGAGTGTATGATGAAAGGGTGCACACTTAAATGTATAGGTGATTGCCTGTGTGAGTGTATGGTGAAAGGGTGCACACAAATGTATCGGTATCTGGGTGTGCATGTGTGTGTGTACGGTGAAAGGGTGCAGACTTAAATGTACGGCTGGCTGCCTTGTTGTGCCTGTATGGTGAAAGGGGGCACTCTTAAATGTATAGATGGCTCTCCATCTGAATGTGTGTTGAAGTGATGCACACTTAAATGTATGGGTGTGTGCCTAGGTGTGTGTGCCTTTATGGTGAAAGGGTGCACATTTAAATGTACGGGTGGCTGCCTGGGTGTGCCTGTGTGGTGAAAGGGTGCACACTTAAATGTATGGATGGCTTCCAGGGTGTGTCTGTATGGTGAAAGAGTGCACACTTAAATGTATGGATTGCTGGGTGTGCATGTGTGTATGTATAAGGTGAATGGTGTGTGTGCGCTTGTGTTCAGGGACGCAAAAAAAAAGACATTTCGGGGGGGCTAACCCTTCAAATGTTGGAGAGGCGCTAACTTCACAGGCGGTGGGGGAGGGGAAAACATATTTGTGTGTGGGCATTTAACTTCTTTTGGCATTTTAATGAAACTATGTTAGTGCAGCATCAATGTTACACGCAGTTAACTCTCTCCTTTATGTCTGAAAGCACCCACTTATGGACTGCTGTGAGAATGAGCGGTCTCCTGTTATCTCTTTACTCTTCCAATCACCGCCCTGGCATGCAGGTACTATACCCACATCACAATTTTAATTGCCTGAAAAAATTGCTATTTGAATGCAGGTTCTAACAGTGAAATGCTTTGCATTGGTAATTGCTGGGCTGTTGTTAACAGCAAAACCCAGGTGCCGTTTAAGATCTGTGTCCTGTTCGTTCCGGCAACTGCTCTGAAGGTCAGCCAGATCGAGTCAACATAGCCCAAAATCTCAAGGGGTGGGGAGAGTGCTGAAAGCCAGCCAACTCAATGGTGTTGTGCCACTACTTGTGTTTAATGCCTTTATTACTTATTGGTAATTTTCATTACTTCTAGCCCTGTTCTTCCTTATCCCAGTACTTGTGTATGAGGCAGTACTTGTGTATGAGGCACTCTGCCTCATAAACAAGTACTTGAATGAGGTAGAGGTTCATGGAGGTAATGCCTGACTTAGCTACCTGTAATCTTCATTACTCCTAGTCCCACTCATCCTCATCACATTACTTACCTATGAGGCATGGATCCTCATGCGTACGCTCTCGGACAAGGAAGAGGGGCGTGGAGGTACTTCTGGGCCAAGGAGCTGATTTTGGAGGTTGGGGGAGCTGGTGGGAGGGAAAAGGGGATCTGCGGGGGGCAGGATTGTGCAATAAATCATAATGGTTGTCCATGTCCAGTCTAAGCAGGCATGATATGTGGTATTAGTGGCTAGAGAGGCATTTTGGTGCAGCCAGTCTAGTCATTCCTCAGTTTGGTATGACTTTTTTTTAACTGGGCATTTCTGATAAAGCAGTACTGCTAAGTGTAATTACCTGGCTACACTGGCATTTGGGTGCTGCAGTTTCTTACTGCAGCATTGTATATTTTTCTGGGCATATATGATGATATGATATGATATAAGTCAGTTATAACATGCCTGTACACAAGTGTTTCTAGGTGCGACAAGACAAGGGAGGGAAGATAGAGGGAGGACAAGACAAACAATCTTACTAGGACTTTTGTCATTCAGATTGAGAAAGTTCAAGAACGAGAAGTGCAGGGGGAAAGAGAGTGGGGGAAGTGCAAGGGAGAGGGGAGGGGACAACAGGGCAGCAATGCACTGAGTAAGTGCAGCCAGGGCATTGCGGCTGTGGTTAGTGCAAGGAGAAGAATGGACGGTACGGTTACAGTTACAACCCCTAAGTGCATGGTAGGGCTGGAGGCAGGGCAAGGGTGACTGATCAAGAAAGAGCCTGGACTCAGTGAGACTCTGAGGGTAGCCAAGCAACTAGTCTGTACAGCAGACAGGTAGGTCAGGTAGGTCAGCAGGGGAGGGAGAGAGAGAGGGGAAGAGGAAGGTTTTGAGCTGCTTCCGGAGCTTGAGGTGGTCCCGCTCAAGTTTGAGAGGGGCAGGGAGGCCTTTCCAGAGGGAGGCACCTGCAGAGGAGAGGGATCTACCCCCCACTTTCTGCCTGGAGAAGCATCTCACCCTTAGAGAGTTGGAGGTAGCTCGAGAAGGAAGGTATTTTGGAAGAGAGCATTGGATGTAGTGCGTGCCCCGGCCCCGGAAAGCATTGTGAACAATGCAAAGGGTCTTGAACTTGATCCTTGCAGCCACCGGGAGCCAGAGGAGAGATTTCAGGGCTGGAGAGATACGTTCCCTGGGCTTGAGGACAAGGATAAGTCTTGCAGTCCTGTTCTGGATTAGTTGCAGAGGCCGGAGAGTAGAAGAAATCAGATCGAGAAAGAGGCTGTTGCAGTAGTCCAGCCTAGAGAGAACCTGGACTCTGGAGACAGTTAACTTCTTGGGGAAAGTGAGAAAGGGAAGAGCCCCTTTGAGGAGGAGAAGCTGGTAGTGGGACTTCTTGGCGACATCCGAGATGTGAGGAGAGAAAGAGAGAGTGGAGTCGAAGATGACACCAAGGTTTTTTGCCTAGCAGGAAGGCGAAGGAAGAGGGTCCAAGGCGGGTGGGCCAGAGTGAGAGAGGGAAAGCAGGGGAAGGGGTCTCAATGAGAAGGATCTCCGTCTTACTGGCATCAAGGCAGAGATTGTTGGAAGCGCACCAATCCTGAATCGCGGATAGACAGGACTGAGCAAGAGAGGAGAGGAGCCTGAAGGAAAGCTGAGTGTCACCCACATAACACTGAAAGTTAGAGGAGAAGGTAGAGATCAGGTGGGCCAAAGGGGCCAAGTAGAGGTTGAAAAACCAGGGTGAGAGTATAGAGCCCTTGGGAATGCCACAGGTAGAGAGAGAGAGGTGGTGGCGAGAAAGGGATCAAGTTGGACCTGGGAGGGTCAGTCCAAGGGGAAGGAGGTCGGCCACTCCTGAGCCTGATACGTGATGCCCAGGTTCTCACATAGTCGATTGATCAGGATGGGTTGATTGACCATGTCGAAAGCAGAGGAAAGATCAAGGAGGATGAGGACAGAAGGAATGCTGGAATCAAGGTTAGAGAACAGATCTTCACAGGTTTTTAGGAGAGCAGTTTCTGTGGCTCTGGCAGTTCTGAAGCCAGACTGATGGCAATGGAGACAACCAACAGATTCAGTGTGAAGAGAAAGCTGGGAGATGGCCAGTTTTTCCAAGAGTTTGCTCAGGAAACGGGTAATGGAGATTGGGCGATAGTTTGCCGGGCAGGTAGGATCAGCAGACGGCTTCTTGAGGAGTGGGTGCACAAGGGAGTGCTTAAGGGGAGAGGTGAACATTCCAGTGGCGAAAGAGTGTTACAGAAATCGGGCAAGGCTGGAGCGAGGGTGTCAATATGACCCTTGATGTTCTGGAGGAGCAGGGGAGCACCTGTTTGTATGACACTTTCATAGATCGGACTTGTCTAGAAACCTCGTCAGGTGTTGTCAGAGAGAAAGAGGAGAAAGGAGGAAGAGAGGTAGGGATGGCCAAAGGGGGGCTGAGAGAGGAAGTGGGAGAGGAAGAGGAGACAGAGGGCAGGATGTCCTGAGTTTTAGCAGAGAAGTGAGAGGGCAGAGCCATACAGAGGGACTGGGAGGTAACAGGAGAGGTAGAGACCACAACAGTATTGACCAGTTCCTTGCAGATTTTAAAGAGTTCAGCTGTTTTATTAGAGGCCACAGAGATGCGGGCTTGGATGTGTGCTCTCTTTTGATGAGTATTATTACCTCGACTGGCATTTTGGTGCAACCAGCCTAGGTGTGTCTAAATGTGGCCTGGCATGCTTTACTGTAATGTTATTACGTGTCTACACTGGTCTAGGTTGTGCAGTCAGTTGGACATGTTTTCGATATTCCACAGCATTTTTAATAGCAAAGCATTAATGTTCCTGTGCACTGTTGGTGACTTGCATGTATTGGATTGGTGTTACCCTACAAAACAATTGCACACACTCTGGCTTTTTAGCCAATTTTTCTCAGAACGTGTGCTGTATATTTCATTAAAACACATTTTTATATCTTTCTCCTGGTGCAGTGTGTGGCATACCCCTTCAGCAGCACGTTTGTGCGTATTGAGTAAACGTGATAATCTAGGCTGGACCAGAGTGTGGCGCAACCCGTGATTTGTTGCCGGGTTGGGGGGCCTTCAGCATGGTTCGCAGGGGGCCCACACATTTTGTGTTACGCCACTGAATTGTACAGCCCTTGGCAGTGGGCCATTGAAAAATCTTGCTTTGCTCAACAAAACCAGAAGGAGGGAAAACTGATCTTAACGACGGAATCAGGTCAGGCCCCACTAAGTGGCTGTGAGTCTCACACCTTCGACAGAGTCTCAACCTTGGTCAGAGTCATGGCCTATATGCCTCTAATTAATGTATTTATTCTTTATTTGTACTGAGCACTGTACAGCAAAGACTGAGTTTCAAGGCGCATCAAGACAAGGTGAGGGGGAATGGGAGGAGGAAAGAGAAAGAAAAAAAAACGTTCTTAAATGTCTTGAACGATTCAGAATGTGCAAGTGCTAAATAATTACAGCAAGGGGAGAGAGGGAGGAAGGAAGTGCATGAGGGGGAGGAAAGGTTGAAAAACCACATAAAGTGTTCCTACTAGGCGATTTGGATTGTGCAAGTGCTGAAACATGAAGTAGGGGATCAGGGGAAGGATGGGATGTGTGGGATGAGAGGAAAGGTACAATGAAAGACAAGTTAATAAGTGCAGGAACAGGAAGGTAGGCTGCATTGTAGAAAAAGCAGCCATGCAATTGTGACAAGAAGGTATGAATGCTTGCAGACTGGAAAAGCTTGTCCTCATGGCATGGGGGGCTACAGCAGGCAAGCAGAACAAGCAGCATGAATAGGCAGGTATGAATGAATGCAGACTGGAAAAGCTCACCTCGTGGAGCGAGGGGCTAGATCAGGTGACCAGGGATGGATTTGGAGCAAAGACAGGCAGCGCACTGATTCATAACATAAAATAACCTAGCAGTAGAAATAATTCATTTTGAAAAGGCAAACTGTGGCTTCAGGTAGGACCAATGCAAAACAATGCGAGTTATCAGAGTCCAACAGTGGATGCAGATAGGACACAAGCAACACACAGAGAGGAATCAAGTCAATGAGTGGTTGCAGGTAAGTCAAATGCAAAACACAGCGAGGTATCCAAGTCCAACAGTGGATGCAGGAAGTCAACAAGCAACATACAGCGAGGTAACAATGTCCATCAGTGGATGCAGGCATGTAAAAGGCAACCCACTGCACAGGGCTGGGCAGTGACAATACAAGGCTTACAGATGGCAAGAATGAAAGAAGGAGAGCAAGGAAAAAGGTATGTCCAACCAGTGGTAACAGCTGAGGAAGAATCAAAGGAAGGTGCATAAGAGGGCGGGGCTGAGAGTGGCCATACTGCATAACGCTGGTTGGTCACACAGGGAAAAGCAAAGTGACTTGGGTGCTGGCTAAGCAGGGGCGTTGCAGAGGAAGGATAAAGGATAGGCACGGGGGAGGAAAGAAATTAAACACACATTGATAATGCCAACAGTTTGAGCTTTTGTGGGCATCTAATAGCAGTGCCTGCGAAATGCCTGATACTTTATTCACATGGTCAATCAATCGGTAGGCAAATAACCAAACACATATAAGCTTTGTGTCGTCTCCAACATACGGTACTCACACAATCCCAAGAGATTCAACAAAATGCACCAAAACGGAAGCACCCACAACATCAAGTAATCCGTTCTGGGCCCTGCTTGGCTGCAAGATAAGCTAGCAACCAAAAGAGTGTTTGCTCCTGCACCTGAAGAAGAACATAGGTTCCAGCTCTGCGATACTAAAAAGAGAAAAAATATCCCTAAACGTGATTGTCCTAATTCTGGCCAATCACAGATGGATGCAATCCTGATTCCACCTCAATGGGATTCAAAAATGTTACCTATAGATTGCATTCTGTGCTCAGTCAGCAGCATTTGCTCAACCCAGCCATCTATCCTAGCTAGCAAAGCTAACATTTTTCCCTCAACTCTTACCTGCCTCTGTCCCTCACTTCCTCTGTCTGCCTCTACTCTAGCACTTCACCCATCATGGTCACATCCTAAGCGCAGCTGGTCGTACTATCTACCTGCACTTAAACATGTCCAATGTTGGTTGTTCCTAATCTATGTATGTCCACTTATCGGGGTACAGCCTTGGAGCAGCAGCGAAGGTGCAGAGATAGTGTGGGGCATTCCTGTCCTGGTGTTAAGTGGGTAGGACATGAGCCTAAAACACTGGCAAGCCTCCAGATTGGCTAGCGAGAACTGCTGACTGGAACAAAAGCAACCATTAGATCCTGAGAGACAACAAGATGCACGTAGCGCCTGTTTTCAGAGTGTCCCTTCCAGGAAAGTGCTACACCGGAGACCACAGCTGCACAAGCAGGCCAATAAGATTGGGGGGTGGCATTGGGAGACATGCAAGTCTCACTGCAGTTTGTTAGTGCAGGTAACTGGCATAAAGCCTAACTTCATCACAGAATGGCCATGCAACCACCTTTGGTTGACCTGGAAATACTTTACGGGAGCAGAGCTGGCACACTTATTGGCATTTTGTTATACTGTCCTGTGGAGGGTATTCGAGGAGAGTTCAAGTCTCCTGTGTCTTCAGGTGAAGACACATCAAGAGTTCAACCTCATGTCTTCATCGGGTTCTCAGAGTCACCTGGGTTGGGAGGAGCGACACACCTTGCTCACTGCTCACTGCGTGGCGATGGTAAAATAAACATTTAAGCTCTATTATGTTTCAGTCAACGAGGTGGCTAATAAATGATACATGAAATAAAGCGTAACTTGCAAATGTCCTGGGGCTGCCCTGCCCTACCTGCAATAGTCACCAGCTACACCTTCATCTCGATTATGTGGTCTATGCACTTCAGAACAGGTGAAACGCTGCACTAGCCAACAGACCTGCTTGCCGAGAAAAGGGGAGCCACCCAGCAAGATCAAAATTGCCCAAAACCAACATAAATGTTTGCTTACCATTTCTCAAGCAGGTGGAATGTTTAAATGACAGTTCAGGTAAGAAGATAATTCTACAAGCAGTTAATTTATTTTGGAAGCATTGTTATTGATTTTCAGATTGAAAAATCATTTCTCAAATCAGGCCTATAATGTTTACTAACAGATAGCATTACAAAGAGTTTTTTTTTGTGGCTTCATGACTTGACTGAAAAGCTGCATAATGCATATACAAAATGTTTAGGCTGCGATCATTTTGCATTCATATACTCATATTCTTCTGTTCCAAATGGGGAAAACAAAGTTACTGTCATAGTATTTTTGGTTCACATAAGTATTTATAAATTTGTCATTTCAGTTTACAATGTGATTTGTGTACAAAATCCCACAAACACGTACTCAAAAACTGTGAGCACGGTCCTCTGTGTGTTCATGGGATTTTGCTCGGATTTTGGATTTCTAGCTCCCCTCTGCCGGCATGCACCACGTTGCCGGCAGCGAGAGCTAGAACTCTGAAGTGTGAGCAAAATCCTGTGAACACCTAGAGGACATTGCTCACATGACATTGCATTCGGATTTCTAGCTCCCCACAGTCGGCAACACGGCGCATGCCGGCAACAGATAGCTAGAAATCCTGCATGCAAGCACAATACTATGAACACACAGAGGACATTGCTCACGTCACAGGGGATCTCAGGGCTGGAGACCCTGAGATCCTCTCCGACATGAGCACTGTGGGGTTTAATATCTTGTTGCAAGTTTCTTTCGAATGCATCGAATGACAAAAATAGAGGTGGGGTGAGCCAGACAATTTATGGGTGAAGCCGAGCACAACCAGTCGGATTGCGTGACCATGCGGGGAAAGCATCTGCATGGCCCTTCTCAGCTAACAGAGGCAATCATTGAGCCAGTAAGGGTTCGAGCATCTACATGACATGTATCACAACATTGGCGATTTTGTGTTGTAAAACCTTGATACATATTGAAACTGATTTAAAAAGGACAAGCAACATCCCTAGCCATATTCTAAAAAAACAAGGAAATTAAACGCAGAAAGGACAGAAATAAACACTGCTGTCAAAAGCATTGTAAATGACTTTAGCTTGTTTCCAGAGAGCTTCCTTAGAGACAGTCATCCAAGATGGCTGCCTCCATGGAAGAGCTCAAAGAGTTTGTAGATGGGCAGGAATGGGTGGGATTAGTCATATGGCTTAACATGGCGAGGGGCAGGGAATGGGAGGGATACAATAACCTAAAAACTGTATATCCCTCCTCAAATGTCATTTCCATTGGAAAAGCATTACAGACCCTCATTCAAAGCCCATATTTGAAGCTCTTATGTTAAAGCTCTTATTTTAATGATGATCGTTTTGGCTTAAAGGTAGCGCTTTCACCACCACCGAATAGCCCAAACTAAATAAAAGGGTTCAAGGTTAAGCAATACCAATCCAGCAGATGGATGGAGGGTAAAGCAGTGCGCAGCGCAAGGCTGTGATATTGCAGAAAAACAAAAGACATTGAAGGGCTGGGGAGAAGCCAATTCGCGGTAGGGGCAAGGGAAGAATAGGAAGGAGAAATAAAATGGGCAACTCTGTAAAAAAGGACTACTTTAGGAAAAACAGCAACAGCAACAACAACAACAAAAATGACAACACACACTACAAGTATTACATCCGTTTCCATAAAATGCTGAGTCATGCATGTGTGCCAACTCAAAACAGCATTGCATAAAATTGTGCTTGATGAAGTGTTAGAGCAGCTTGATTGTGCTGATTTAATAGTTGGTGGGGATTTTAATACCACAATTAATGTGGAAAAGGATAAGACTACTCAGGTTAATTCCTATGTGGATTTGAAAGCGAGGAGGGGTCTTCTAAGATTATTCGATAAATGGGATATCCATGACATTTGGCGAGATCTTAATATAGACAGCAGAAAATATACTTTCCATTCGATGGCACATGGTACATCTTCCCGTATTGATTTTTTCCTTGTTAGTAGAACTATTTATGGAGACATGTGTACTGCTCCAATTGGTGATGTGATAATTTCTGCTCATGCTCCAATTATGTTGGCATTGGACGCAGCTGCTTGTGGTTCACCGTCCAAGAGGCAGTGGCGTTTGAATGTGCAGTTACTTTTGGACACTGGATTTGTCAGATACATAGAAACAGAAATATCACTATTTCTGGAGGAAAACTTTCACTCAGTGGGCAGTTTATTGACGGTTTGGGATGCGCTGAAGGCAACATTGCGGGGTAAAATAATAGGTTTTGCGTCATATCGAAAACGTCAGCGAGAGAAGGTTGTGGTTGGTCTGGAGGATGTGTATAAGGCATGTGAAGTGCGATACTGTGACCATCCGAGTGCGGAAAATATGTTGGCCTTGGCGCATGCGAAGCGAGCCTTAGATTGTGAGCTTCATCAGAAGGCAGAAATGCATTTGTTTTACTCGAGGCAGGCTTTTTGGGAAAGGGGTGAACGATCAGGGGCATTATTAGAGAGTCGTATACAACAGAAAGAAAACAATAGACAAGTGCTCTTTATTGTGGATGAAAAGGGGATGGTGAAGAGGAAGAATGCAGAAATTTGTGAAGAATTCAGACAATATTACACCTCTTTATACAGAGGTAATGAGACAATTTCTGAGGGGGAAATTAATACTTTTCTTGGAGGACTAGAAATGCGGAGCCTACATGAGCAGGAGAGATTAGGCCTAGATACAACAATAAAGGTAGAGGAAATTGAGAGCTCAATTGAAATATTGGCCAGAGGTAAATGCCCGGGCCTGGATGGATTTCCAATAGAGTTCTACAAGACCTTCAGTCAGATTCTGTCCCGTTTTCTTGTAAAACTTTTTACAGACATTTTGCATAATGGGGAGGTTACTGATTCAATGAAGACCGCATTAATAACGGTTATTCCTAAACAAGGTAAGAATCCTTCACATTGGGGAAATTATCGACCCATCTT
This sequence comes from Ambystoma mexicanum, assembly GCF_040938575.1. Taxonomy (NCBI): domain Eukaryota; kingdom Metazoa; phylum Chordata; class Amphibia; order Caudata; family Ambystomatidae; genus Ambystoma; species Ambystoma mexicanum. The sequence goes on along the minus strand of NC_090936.1, from coordinate 133,042,650 downwards.
GCTTTTAAATGTGGACGTGAAGATTCTGGCAAAAATATTTGCCAGAGGATTAAATGGCCTGCTTCCAAAGTTAGTTCACAAAAATCAAACTGGTTTTGTGAGTGGTAGGAATAGTTGTGATAATTTGCGAGAGTTGCTTGATGTAATCTTTCTAAAGAGAAATTCTGCGGCAATAAGTATAGATGCTGAGAAAGCATTTGACAGAGTGAGTTGGGTTTTTCTGCGTCAGGTTTTGCTTAAGATCAATTGTGGGCCTGTTTTTCTTAGACTTTTTGGAGCCTTATATGGAGATGCAAAAGCTGCCGTAATTGTTAATGGCAGACGGTCAGAGTGCTTTCATATTTTAAATGGAACTAGGCAAGGTTGTCCTCTATCTCCGCTATTGTTTGACTTATTCATTGAACCGCTTGCCATTATGCTTAGGCATCATCCTAATATAATGGGTATTCCATTTGGGGAATATGTGTCCAAAGTACTTTTGTATGCAGATGACCTTTTAGTCCTAATTTCGAACCCAGAGCGTTCATATCCGGAGATTTTAGCAACTCCGCATGAATTTGGCAAAGTCTCTAATTATAAAGTTAATGTAGCAAAGACTTTGATTTATCCGATTTCAGCACCGTGTCATAGGGGGTTGTTCGGGGTGGATCGGGAGATGTGGGCTGGGTCGGGTCTTAAATATTTGGGTATTTATATAAATAGGGATATGGAGTCCTTGCTTACATACAATATCCATTTGAAAGTTGCAGAGGTAGACAGTCTTTGCTGTAGATTGGAGAAGTTAAAACTAACCTTATGGGGGAAGGCTAACGTAGTTAAGATGTCCCTTCTTCCGAAATGTTTATATGTTTTTAGCATGCTCCCTCTGCCGCTTTAAAAAAAATGTATTAGGTAGCATCAATAAATCCTTGGATAAGTTTGTGTGGGGGGAAGGAAGTAGAGCGAGAGTTCCGAAGAGATGTTCTTTATAAGTCAGTGAAGCTAGCGGCTTTGGTTTTCCCGACATAAAGCAGTATCACTCTGCATTTATGCTGCGCGCGTTGCATCATTGGTTGATGTCTGATCGCAGTACTTGTGCAGGTTGGATTAAAATAGAGGAGCAATCCGTTTCTCCCGTCCCACTGGATGTTCTTTTGTTCATGGATAAGAGACTGTCTGTTGCTACCACTCTGCATTTTGTAAAGCACTTTGTGAAGGAATGGCGTAAAAGTAATGAGATTCGTGAGGAGAAATACTTATTGTGTGCAGATTCTAGTTTATGGAGAAACCAGGCTGTGAAACAGAATAACCGTGTCTTGTCATGGGTCTCGTGGCAGAGAGCTGGTATATGGAAGATTGGACAGGTTTATGATGGTCAGAATATGGTTGATTTTGAGTTTCTGCGCTTTAAGTATAAGCTGAAAGCATCTGAAATTTGTCGATATAATGTTCTGCGGGACCTTTTCGTTGTACTTTTCTCGCTGTTGAATGCTACAATCATGCCTCACCTACAACTTTTGTTCTCTCAAGGACTGTGCCCTTGTCTGCATCTACTCTGTATGAATTGATTGCACCCTCTGCACATAAGTTACCACCGCAGTGTGGTAGAGGGAATTGGGATTCAGATTTAGGTTGCACATTGTTGGATATTGATTGGAGCCACATATGTGCAGGTCCAGATACATACAAAGTGGATTTAGATTTGAGATATACACAACAAAGAATTACTCATTATTTATATTGGTCCCCATGGAAGATGAGAATGCGTAAATTGAGTAATGTGGACTGTTGTTGGAACTGTAATAGGGAGGTGGGCACTACACTCCACATGTTGTGGTTATGTGGTAAAATACAATTATTCTGGGATGGTGTTTTCCAGAGGATGGAGTTGGTTCTGGATCTCTCTATACCCAGAGATCCATTTGTTGCTGTGTTAGGTTTACTGCCTTCAAATATTGGTTTAACTACAAGTAAACTGTTTTGGATACATGGAGCTCTTTTGCTAGCCAAGAAGCAGATTTTTAAATTTTGGAAAAGTGATACCTCTCCTAACATTGATGACTGGCTGCAGAGTTTGTCCCTTTTGTCCAAGAGGGAGAAAATATCCTTTAAAGCAAAAGATCAGCTTGATGAATATGAGAGGATGTGGGGTGCATTTAATGATCTCTACGCTTAAAATATTTGATCGTGTTCTAGGTTTCTTATTTTGCTTTGTTTTTTCATTTTATTTCTTTCCTTTACCTTCTGTCACCTTACTCCCTGTATTCAGTTCCCCTCTGTTACTTCTTAAAGATTTATTTAGGAAATTATGGGTGAATAAGTATCACCGTGTGCATTTGAGATATTGTATTATGTTCTATTGCTCCTGTAAAGTTCTAAATATATAAATAAAGTTTTGAGAAAAAAAAAATTGTGTCTTGCAGTATTTTACAAAAATAAATGTGCAGTGTAGACACAGGCACAGAGTACTGCAATTAGTGTCTATGCAGCAAAACACTCACAGCAAGGTTTTAGATCAGGGTGTGTAGGAGGCCTCTCTTAAGGCTGCAGTGTTCCTAGACAGCACCTGGCCTTGTGGAGACGCTCTGACCCTTTAACTCCTCACAGGTCGGGTAGGGTTGTGCTAATACGATGGCCCAGTTGACACAATTTCAGCACTCTACACCTGGTCTCACTTTGAACATGAACCAGGCCCCCTGGCCATCCTCATTTTCTGTCTCCTTTTGGTGAGTGCTAGACCCACACAATAGCAAGGGAACCAGGCCCGGCTGAAGATCTGTGGAGGCCCATTTCAACATGATGGTTGGGGCCCCGCCGTTACTTAGATTGGAAAGCAATCTAAGGCACCCCTGGGGGGCATACATTGCGATGAAGATAAATATAATGTTAATAGCCCCCAATTATCATGAGACGGCGTGCCAGCAGGGAGCGGAAGCACTGCATGCCCGCTGAATAGCTATGAATTGGGTTATGAATCCGTCTTTGTAAGCAAGTGGCTGATGTGGAGGAACCAGTGTTGAAAGGCAACAAGGTGATAACACTTCTCTTTTCTCCAATGGAAGTGACGGCTGGACAGGCTCCAGCAAACGTAGCTTGTAAGGCGAGTGCTGCAAAGGGCACACTGTAAGCCCCAGAACGTAAGTAATATATAAAGCAATATATTGCTGTGTTGTTAGACTATTGACTGGCGATATGGGAGCAGAACCTGGGGGCCCCTTGAGGCTCATGGCACCTTTCATTTGAAAGAGTAGAAAGGCAGTGACGCCGTTCCTGAAGGGAACCATGCACTGGACTGAGATGATAACCTGAATTTTTGTACGAAGCATGGTCTGTTTACATGAGGGTATTCCCCATTGTGAATGCGTCACTGCTGGGACAGCAGCAGTGAATTTGCTATTTACATGCAAGGTCACCAAGCTGTGTTTGCTGCTTGCACAGGGGGCACTGGTTCGGTAATCTGGCCATAAACTTCAAAATTGTCCAGAACCCTTAAATCTTATCAGTGCGTACTTTGTAAAACAATAAATGCCAGGGCCCATATATTTTCTTGCATTGGAGGAGGGGCCGTTCCCCATTTACTTTTGACACCACCCACTGTTGTGCCATACAGTGTTACATGGCTGCTCCATACGGTGTCAACATATTCAGGGTTAAAGCTCCCACTCCCACTGGTTCATTGAGGGCTGAAATCAACATATTAGTTGTGACTTGAAATAAAATCAACGTTTAAGTGTTTATTTAAAACACATCATTGTTAACATTATGCTCTAATCCTATCAGTGTCAAGGGAAGCATGTTAACCACCTAACCACAGAAAAAACATTACTCCTATGTTAAATTGATGGACAAATGTAGGCAAAATCATTACTGAACTGATGTTTCTTCTCAAACACTGCAGAAAGAGTGGCCTGCATAGGTTGGCACTCATGACTGGCTCTCCTGTTCGATATGTCTCTTTTTACTCACTCGGCCCCTGTGTTGGGCTGCTGGCTGGTAGCTGTCCTGTTGTTGTCAACCCACCCTGTTGGTTATTACACTAGAGATTTTGCAGCAATGTCATGCAGGCTGAGTGGAGCAGTGTGTGGACATAGCAAGCACCAGTGCCCAGGATTGCCACCTTGCATCTCATTGCTTTTCATGAAAATGTATAAATAGCCCTGCCCTACCAACATGGGACAGCCCAGGATCCAGGGGCCCTGACCAGTGCACACTGTTGTTGTTGTTGATTGTTATGTTACTATGACTGACTGAAAGCTCAAATAATAAAGTTGCCAAAACTCTGTAACAAAATCAAGCTGGCCTTAAAAATAAGTGCCAGGGTTCAGAAATAAGTGCTGGGGCTGAGCCCTGGCAAGCCCCCCCCCCCCAATTAAGCACTGAATCGTATTCCCACAAACTTTAGTACTTTGAAATATGTACATTTGCCCAATAGAACCAAGGCCTTGTGCCTGTTTAAATGAAGTATTTTTTTCATTTTTACAAAGAAGGGGAGCCTGTGACAATCGAAAGTGAACTGCTTTCAGGGACATAATTAAACAAACTTTTCACCAGTGCAGCGTGCAATTCAGTAAGGTATTAGCACTAGGGCAAACATTGCCCTAGACTAGACGAACCGCAATTCTTTCAATGTATTTGTGCACAGTGACAACGGGTGCCCCAGTACTAAAACCCCTCATTAGCAGCTGTCGGGCAAACATTGTCCTAATTGAAAAATGCATAGAAAGAATTGCTTTTTTGCCCTAATGCTAACACCGTTCGGAGCTTCAGTAATACTCACCCTGATGGACAGGAGACATTAAAGTGCTCCTCGTGAGCATTTGTAACCCACCCAGCAGCTTTGTAGACTTCTGTGAAAAGGGGTACTTCAGAATCCAGACGCATACTTGCCGACGTGACGTGATTATACAGGTGCCCATTAAGGAACCTTCGTCTTCTCATTCTAACCTCCCCCTTCTAGCTCTGTTTTATGTTCTAAAGCAGCTTTGTCTAAAATACAGATAATTTCAGCCACTCTCACTGCTGGACGAAAAGCATTTCGCTTAATGGCCGGCAGAGGGCAGCATAGAGAAAGCAGCTCTTAGGCAGATCAGAAATAGAAAGTGGGACTTTCAGGTTTTCGCTATTGAAGAGTGTCTCTTGGCCATCTTGTAAACGCGGCCCTCGGCTAAGTGGAACAGCGCACAGAGGACGCTAGAGAACCCCCTCCGAAACCAGTTTCCCCTTCCAGCTTATATGTAAGAGCCGACTGCGTTTCCCACAGTTGCCATTCCTAGGTCAGGCTTTTCTTTCCGGCTCTTCTGTGTTTCTATTATTGGCCACAGAGCCAAGATACCGTGGCATAATGATAGACCAGGACCAGGGAGAGGAAAATCAAAACTACCCCGTTCACCAAATGCCCCCAAAAGCGGCCTGCTTATTTCTAGGCTGAATTTTCGTGTGCTTTTTTTCACCAACCTATTTTCCCAATCTTTTGGTTAGTTTTAACCCCACCCAAAAGCTACAACTATTACATTAGAGTACTGCTAAACATGAGATGGGATAGGAGGCGGGACCCAAAGCTTGTAGGTGTTTTTTGGTTATTTACCATCCATCAACTGCCTATGGCCATTCCCACCCATTACACGCTCTTCCCTGACCAAAAGACATCCTCCTGTTGTCTCTGAGCTACCCCTGTCGATCAGTAATATCAATTGTGTTGCTGTGAACTCCTGCCAGTGTTAATTCAAAGCAGTTCTTTCAGAGTTAAATACTTAATTGGAGATGCAAATGCACTACAGATGTAATTAATATGCCTTAAACAAGTGTGCCCTCAGTCACTTGATTTGGGCTATAGGGCTCAATGGAAATGGGGAGCATTTCAACCCAGCGCCAGCGAATGGGCAATAACCGGGTCTTGCAGGGCAGTAATGACCCAGTAATTGCCAATTCGCGGCCACCAGAAAAATGTGCAAGTTTGGTGGCAGCCTGCCAGTTTTACCGGCAAGGCTACCGCCAAACTTGTAATGAAGCCCAGTATGTTTAGATAATCTACAAGAAAACAAACCCACTCTCCAAATTATCAAAATCAATAATGACCCAGCCCTATAGGGCTCAATGGGAATGGGGAGGGTGGTAGCAACGGTACCATTATTAACGGTACCGTTGCTACCATCAAGTTCTGTTTGCGGGTGCTGGTATGGCCACCCGGTAAAACCTAGTGGCTGTAAGGGTACCCGCGAGCAGAACTCCTACTATGGTGGTACGGTAACAACGGTGCTGGTAGCGATACCGGCGCCGTTCTTGCCTTACTGCCATACTCGTAATGAGGCCCATGGACTGATCGAGCACACTGGGTTCAACCCCACTCCATCTGACAAAGTTAAGAGTTTAGGGAGATCCTGAAACTCACTGACAGGGAACAAAAACCTTGGAGACTTACGTCACCCGATGCCACGGCATAGCTACACAAGACTACACTGAGTTGTCCCACCCATTGTAAAAGAAAAAAGCCAACCATTGTACACTGTTCTTAGACGGTGCCTGTGACATTGGTCGACAGTAAGCAGTGTTAAAAGCAAGTTTGAAGTGTGTACATTGCACTGGAACAGAGTAGAAATGATTGCCCAACAAGGTGCAATATCAAAACAAAGTAGCCAATGGTGAAAGATTATGGGAGAAGTTCTCCAACCAACTGGAGCACAAGAGGTTTCAGGACCCTCTCCTAAACTAAACAAAAAAAATGGCTAACTATTGCATTAGGGAAAAAAAAATATTGTCATTCCATTGTCCTATTATATATTGATCTAAAATCCTCCAAAAAAAGGATCGAAAGGAAAAACAATGCATGCATTTCATGAAACACAATTGAAAATGTGACCATACAATTGCTATTACTGTGTAAGGTGCTCCAAAAAATATAATCAAAACCAGTGCTGGTGCAAGCCCCTTCCTGAGGTGGAAACTAGCAAGATGGTTTCAAGATGATTCAAATCCATCTCTTTCAGAGGGACCCGGGGGATGGGGTCCATGGCATAACTATTAAGAGGACTGAAGCGCTGTCTGCAGTGGATGATGAGAAGCTCCAAGGCCTGTCACAGGCACCAGATATGGGCAGGAGGTGCACACCATACCGTGCTTCTCCACCCGTACCCACATGGAGGCATGGGCGGAGGTGTTGGGGCTGCCAGAAATCCCAAAGACTCCATCCATTTCCCCAGAACCCAGAGAAGAGCATCAAAACCCACGCGGGAGACTACCTGGTCTGAAGGAACACAACAACAAAACATTCTAAATCATTGCTCCCATACCTGGTGCTGATTCATAGAATCGGGTTAACATAGACGTTGTTCAAGCCAGGCTGGACTATTGCAACGGCTCATACCACGGTATCCCAAAGAAATGCAATAACCAGATGCAACTCGTTCAGAGCAGAGCTGGAAGGATGATCCTTGGCCTTAGGTTCAGTGAACACTACATGCACATACTGCTTGCCAGTGGAATACAGGGTACAAGGCCCTATGAGTGACTCTGAAGTCTTGGAATAGAAATGTATCTTGCTTTTACCTCCTGACTCACCGGGATCCTTGAGAGGCTCAATTACTATAAGACTTTTGACTTGCGACAATTGCGGGCCCCAGAAAATCAGAATCAGGCGGCTTTCTACCAAAGGACCACAGTAGGGAATGCCCCGATCACCAATGATGAAAGAGCAATACGACTTCCTAAGAACTCACACGGCCAATGAAACTGCCCTAGTCCAAAAAGTTTTCCAATAACTATTGACACTGTGAAATGTGGGTGTTGAGACCAGAGAGCCTGGTTCGTTCCGTCTGTAACCATAGACTGTATTGAAGACTTGGGAAAGATACATTTATCCTTCCTGGAATGAACTATTGCTTCCACTGACTTGCTGTTTTCTTTTATTCCCCTTCTGCACCTCATCACTCCTTTGACTCCTTGTACCTAAAAGTGACCAGTTTGCAAGCCGTATCTTAAGGTGGGCCCAGGCCAAGCAATGCACTGACATTGTAGCAGGAACAGGACACTTCTTTATTAAGTTCCAGGTCCAGGTACAGGGTACTGGAAAACATTTAGGCCACATCAGGTAAGTTACTAGGACGGCATCCTCTCTCAGTCAACCCCTCCTCGCAACTGACATTCACAGAACCATTCAGAACAAAATATTCTCACGCACACAGCATTCCATGTTAGTCACTCCTAGCATTCCATGCATACAGAGCAGGGTGCAGGGAAAGACAAGGCACAACACAGTACTTATAAATTGCCAAAAAGATAAAGTTGCTTACTTTCACTAGTTGCCACCTCCATCCGCCATCATGGCAGCACCAAGGCTGCTGCCACGGCTGACAGGAATGCTGATACAACCACCACCGCTTGCAGGATATCAAAGGCAGTCTGGTTGACATTGTACCTTTGATACAAAACATACAATCTGCTTAAGGGCACAGCATACTTGCTCCATACCTTGAATTACTCAAATTTACTTGATGTCTACACTGCAGAGTATGTTCCACACGTGGGATACTAGAGCCCAGTGCTGCCGTGCCAGCTTCGTATAATGAGAAATATAATGAGAAGGAGGGGTCAACACTTCGCATAGAAATCCTAACAACGCCATACAACATAATGAAGGGCAGCAAGCACCAAAATGGGGAGCTTGAGAGTATGCCAGAAGCGAGGATGACCACCAGATGACTAATCAGAGCAACAGTCCTCTTCCTGACACTCTCACACTGCAAAGGACAACTGGCCAAGCAACGAACATTGTGGGATGCCGGCAACCGTGATATCCAGGGTGCACTGCGTGCCAGTGGAGAAGGCGATCTCCAAACAAAATCCCCAAGTCTCCCCAAGCAGCATCGTAGATGTCCTTTCTACATCCAGAAACCACATCTCAGAAGCCTGCTCCTATCCTCCCAGAGCTTGATAAAGGGGTAGTAGTGGTATAGCCAAACCAAAGGACACAGGCGATCATTTTCGTTCTTTGGTGGATCTGAAAGAATTGAGGTAAATGTGATTACCGCCATTGTTTCCGATCCGCCTCTGGTTCAAAATGACTACTACCGTGGGAGGAATACAAGGATGAGTAGTGACTAGAACACATACTCACACCATACTTTTACAAAACAATTATACAGATGAAACAAGTACAGTCAAGAGATATAATTCCTTTGTATTTTGTGGTAACTTGGCCGAGGGCCATCTATACTCCTAAGAGGGGTGTGAAATGTGATGACAGCAGCTAACCAAACAGCAACATTACAACAGTCCAAAATGAAGGAATGTCCAATCAAGGTTCTATAAATATATCTATACCTTAATTAAACACACCATATGCAATCAATGTACCACAAAACACTAACAAAAAGCCAACCCTGTGAAAACAGCACAACATAAGCAGAATGCCAATGATGCAAGCACTGTGGGTAACGCAGCTGGGGTGAAAGGCAAATAAACAACAACAGTCTTACCAAAAGCATATGTTTTGTTTGAGAAAAGGGTCAAATAGGTGGCTTGGCAGTCTCTACGGTCCTCAAAGTGGACCCATTTGGGTGGGGCCTTGCAATAGTACCTTTCTCAGTCTGTGGTGGTTGGACAGCATCAAACCAAGCTTCTTAACGTTGTGCGAGTGAGTCCAATTAGATTTTGATGTGGTGAGAACAGGTAACCCCGATGGGGAGCAGGCGCCCAGTCAGGTTCGAGATGAAGCCCGTTGCAGTTTGAGGCAGTATTTGAAGGATGCAGGTCTATGAGGACCCCAGGGTCGGTGTGACATACAAGCTTGAGTCGATCAGAAAGATGATAGGGGTTTGAGGCTTTTTTCGAGTTGCAGCAGTTCGAAGTCTTCCGCAATGGTGAGCTTCTTATTTGAGCCGGAGCAAGCAATGTGCTCAGCTGGCATAGTGCGGTGGTGAACTGGTTCGAGGAGAAGTAATAGTGTTTCGAAAAGGTTCGAAGACGTGCCAAAAGAAGCACCCTGGTATAGCTGGTTTGAGGGTTTTCGAACCTGGTCGACAATTGGTCAATGTCAGTTCAACATGGTACAATGCAGGAAACCAGCTGCTTTCCTTCTTTTGTTGCTGTGACTCCCCATCAAGGTGCTTAGGGACAAGACTGGTCATTGTTCTCTTCACTCCCAAACCCGGGGAGGGAAGCTAGCCCCTGCAGGAGTCCTTCACCTTCAATATGGAGCTTGGGTACCAGTGCAGCCTCAGAGAGAGAGACAACAGTTCACCTCCAATGCACCCTGGGAATGGGTAGGAAGCAGAGGTTGCCTCTGCTTGAACATCTGGCATGACCTCACAAGTGGTGGACTCTGCAAAGGAACACTCTATGGGCAGAGGCGTTACTAATGATTCTTGAAGTCCTGAAGTTAAAACAATTAATCAAAGAAGAAAATCCACCTAGTAATGGGCAAATGCATGCCTGCTTTAAGGGGACCAATCCCTGTTGAAGTAATAAGTGACTTTTGCCTTCTGGCAACATACCTAAAGTGCGTTGCTTGTGCAGGAAGCATAGGAAACAGGAGGAAAAGAGAATCTCACAGTAAACCTAGATGGAGGAATCCTTCCCCACTTGTTTTCTGCTCTGCCTGACCGCCAAAACCCACATCCTTCTCTAAGCCTGCACTACACTCAGGTGTGCAAATCCCCTGGTGTGATATAGAAGTGCCTCTTTGAAGCCATGCTCCAAGGAGCTCTCCTGTTTTTAGAAACTGGGTCTGGCAGAGAGGAGTTACCCAACCTCCCAGAGTATCAACAGAGGCAGACATGCTGCCTTTTGTCCCATTCATTGGAATGTAAGTAGTCAGGTGCCTGGAATCTATACTGACTCTCATAGATGGTCTGAGCTCACAGGTTTGAGACTGGTATGCTACAAACCAGACATGGCTTTAATAAGTATGTGAACTATCAGCTACTATATCACAACCTAGGTATAGTTTTATTCCTAGATTATCCTGCCACCAGTTCACAGTTTAGGAAAATTAAAATGGTTTTGGAACATAGGTGCAGATTGAAATGCAGCATCTACACTACTGTGACTTTGCTGTCACAGAAGCTTTCAAACAGGGCATGTTTGACCGCTGAACCTGCCCTCTGCCACCGGAGAGCAGGTACTGCAGTTCAGGGGCTTGATGCAGCAGTGCACGGAAACGTAACATAACTGCGACTACACTATGTCGCCTGGTACGATTGTTGAACCTTTGCGTGGTAAAAAAGATGCCCCCCATTACTGCATCTAAGGGAAGCAGGGGTTTACAGGGGTGTCCCCCGCTTCTGTTAAATGGAGAGCGGGGGACATGAAAGTTTTAAAGAAAAAAAAGAAAAAGGGACCCTGTGGTGCCAGCGCTGACCCACATAAGTGGGTGGAAACTGATGCCACATAGATCGAAAGAAGTCGGTGGCACACTTGCATGTGTGGCGCTGTTAAGGTAAGTGACTAGGGGGGAGTGGGGTATGGGGATGCGGGCCACTGTGAACTATTTGATCAATGCGTCGCACCGTAATGGTCGTCAACAGTTTCGCCGGCGGAATTACGTGTGGCGCAGTGATCACATAGATGCGCAGTGCACTGATGTCACTATGCTTTTCGCATTGAGCATTCTGAAAGAAGGTTCTGTTAAGCAGACCACCCTTTTTGTGATGGAATTACCCTCATCGTTTTATTATTTAATAGAAATCAAAAAAGCGAGGGCTTTAAGAACCTTACCAGATGGCAATTCTTCACAGCCACATTTTGGTGCATTTGTAGGGAGAAGTTGGCGAGAGAGGCCGACCAGACGTGTCAACCTCTATTTCCTGCTCTGCCATACAAATGCGGGTGCATTAACGCCAGCATGGATTTTCATGCTGGCGTTAATAAAATGGGTTTCAATGGAAACTTTCTGAAATTACAATCTGATAAAAGCTGACAGACTCCATAGCATTCAATCATAAATGCCTCCCACAGTCGGCAATTGTGGGAGGCATTGTCCACCACATAGTGGAAAAGGGAAATATAAAGGGAGAAATTGACAATGCTTTGCTCCTCACATTGCCACTGCATGGAGGAAATGTTGAATAATGTACAGAGGGAACATTTGCACAAAACTGCAAATGGAAGCAGTCCCCTGCATGCAATATTTGTGTGGTTTGACGACGAGCCACATTGATTTCCCATTTGATCAATGATTTGCTTTGGTTGTTTGTACACAGCCTTTGTTGCCCAGTGCTGCCTTGACAAACACATGATCTAGTTATGCCCACCTTAACAAGACCAGGGGCCAGAGACCATTTCCCTCATAGGTGGTATTATCATATAAGCTATGTAGGAGGTGGGTGGGTTGTGAAAAGGACATTATAAGTATTATGTTGAAGATATTGAAGGACCAATACAAGGAGAAATGCGAGTTTATACTTGCGGATTCTGCCTTTGGAAGCATGCAAGGAGGAGAACATGACTGGCCAATCCATGAGAAAGCACTGCAATACTGCAAGCCCTGGCAGACACAGGAGGACCATGGCATGAAATGCAAATATCAATTTTCTTTCTAAATAACCACACTTGGTTAACAACAGAAAGACTGCTAAAAACAAAACTAAAGATCAAGTTGTTTGAAAAGACATCCGCATACAACAGAATTAAATATGTAGTAAAAATATGCATAAAATTCTTGTTGCCAGAGACAGTACATCGAAAGCAGTTGTGAGTGAGGAGGAGCAGTCGTGGCTGTGAGTGAGTGAGGAGGAGGAGTGAGGAGGAGCAGTGTGGCTTGACATGCTTGGAGCTAGGGTGATTTCCTTTAACCTGGAAAGGAGGACTCCCAATCGAGTAACAAGCCACGAGAAAAAAGTAACCAGTCGTGTCAACGAAGCTGAAACCAAAACTGCGGACTGCAGCCTGGGGCCGGCGTTTCCCGTTGCTGTGCTGAGCTGTGTAGAGTGGAGCAGAACAGAGCAAGCCCTCCCTGCTGGCGGTAAGCGGAGGGTTAGTGAAACCAGCTGTGGAATGGATATGCCAGCAGCCATCCACCCCACTCCATACATCTATTACCCTTACCCCCCCACCCACTGACACACACACAGTGAATGCAGTCCGCACCCCACAATGGGTACAGTATCAGCGAGTGGAGTCTAAGTGGGTCAAAGTGGTCAGGCATGGTCGTGGGGGTACTGCGGGTTGTGGGCCTTGTTCCTTATCTGAAAAAAGCAAGAGACTGAGTAAAATCCTCATGCGGGTTGTTTTTAGTCAGAACTTCGAGGATCAGGAACCTTATTTGAGTAAGGTTGTGGCCATTTTTCGACCCAATGGTGTGCCACTGCCGAATTGGGATTAGCATTGCGAATGCAGGACCGATGTTCATTACACCGTGTTTTGGCTGTTCTGGTGGATTGACCCACGTAATATTTCCCACATGGGCATTTAATGCCATAAATGATGTTTGAAACTTGTAGCGAATCTACAACCCAAGTTGGGTCCCAGGGAGAGCGGCTGTGTGACTTGGTATTGTTACTCGGTCTCCTGCTTTTTTCATTTATTTTTGAGTCAGGGTGTCTCCAGACTCATCACAGCCAGCTCCTGTATAATTTTAGTGAACAAGACGTACTATTGAAATTTTGCATTATTTATTTGAGTGGACAAAAAACAAAGTGGTGCCCACTCATTTCTTCCCCTTGCCCTTGGTCCTTATCTCCCTCCTCCCTGGAATGATCCACAACGCAGTTACAAAGGTAAGCTACAGTCGAGGCACCATTATTCTTTCTGACCAGGAAGCAGAGGAAGAAGTGGCAAAATTGATCTGACGTGGTCAGAAGAGGGGGGAGAGTAGTTGTGAACAACCCTGGTCCTTATCTCCCTCCTCCCTGGAATCATCCACAACGTAGTTACAAAGATAAGCTACAGTCGAGCCACCATTGTTCTTTCTGACCAGGAAACAGAGGAAGAAGTGGCAAAAATGATCTGATGTGGTCAGAAGAGGGTGGAGAGTAGTTGTGAACAACCCTGGACCAGACCAAATAAAAGGTACTGTCGGTGTGATGCCCCACTGCGTAGTAGGTCCTCGCCCCACCCGACCACTCAACTATAAAGAAACCAAAAACAGGAGACTCTTTCTTCTAAGCAGTGTTGTTCATCTACACTGCATACCACATAGCCCACAAACAAGAGTGAGGGCAGGGGCCATTCCCCATTGAGCCATACAACTCCTCAATCTTTGTCCCCGAAGGCTTATAAAAACGGGAGACTTCCCATCCCCCCTGAAGCACTCCCTTGTGCACTTTCTTCTTAAGAAACCTTCTGCCGACCCCTCCTGCCCAGCTAACTATCGCCCAATCTCCATCACTCCCTTCCTGGGCAAGCTCCTAGAGAAACTGGCCATCTCCCAGCTTAATCTCCACACTGAGGGCCTCATCGCGAGTTGGGCGGTAACGCCGGCGCTAATACCGCCTGATCACGGGTTTGCCGGAACGGGAAATCCCCATTCCCCATTGAGCCCATTCGGGAATGCCCCATTCCCCATTGGGCTCAATGGGGACATTTTGTGCTCTTACCACCGGCGGATTTCCCGCCGGCGGTAAGAATGCAAAATTTCAGCAGATTTCCCCCCAGCTAAGAGCTGTGGGGAAATCAGCTGAAGCTGTGATTTGGCGGACCCTTAAGTGTGGCGGTAATAGCGCTAATGCCACATTTAAGGGTTACCGCCAAACTCGTGATGAGGCCCTGAATCTGTTGGTTGTCTTCATGACCATCTGTTTTGCTTCAAAGCTGCCAGAAGCACAGAAACTGCTCTCCTGAACATCTGTGAAGATCTGCTCTCCAACCTTGACTCTAACACCCCTTTCGTCCTCCTCCTGCTTGATCTCTCTTCTGCCTTTGACACTGTCAACCATGCCATCCTGCTCAACCGTCACCGTGATAACCTGGGTATCACTGGTCAGGCTCTGGTGTGGCTGACTTCTTTCCTCTCTGACCGACCCTCCCAAGTCCAACTTGGGTCCTTCCTCTCTGCTATATTTTTCTCTACCTGTGGTGTCCCCCAGGGGTCTAACCTCTCTCCCTGGCTTTTCAACCAATACCTGGCACTCCTTGCTCACCGCATCACCTCTCTATACCCCAACTTTCAGTGCTATGCGGATGACACCAAGCTCATTTTCAGGCTACCTTCGGCCTCCTCCTCTACTTTCCTCATCTCTGACTGTCTGTCTGCTATCCAGGAGTGGTGTGCTGCCAATGACCTCTGCCTTAATGCCAGAAAGACTGAGGTTCTCCTCATCGGCACACCTGCTCTCTCCTTTCCTGTAGCTCTCTGGCTGTCCTCACTTGGCCCTCTTCCTGCTCCCACCTGCAGGGCAAAAAACCTTGTGCCATCTTCGACTCCACCCTCTCCTTCTCTCCTCACATCTCTGACGTCTCTAAGAAGTCACACGACCAACTGCACCTCCTTAGAGGTATTCTTCCTTTCCTCTCCTTCCCCCAGAAGCTCACTGTCTCCAGAGCTCTGGTTCTCTCTAGGCAGGATTATTGCAACAGCATCTTTCTAAATCTGCCTGCTTCTACTCTCCGCCCTCTGCAACTTATCCAGAACAGGACTGCGAGACTTGTCCTTGGCCTCAAGCCCAGGGATAGTATCTCTCCAGGACTGAAATCTCTGCACTGGCTCCCGGTGGCTGCGAGGATTAAGTTCAAAACCCTCTGCATCGTCCACAAGGTCTTCTGGGGCCTGGGCCTCAATACCTTCAACGCTCTCTTCCTAAATATCTTTCTTCTCGAGCTCTTCGCTCATCCGCCTCCAACTCCCTCAGGGTCAGTCATTTCTCCAAGCAACGAGTTTATGGTAGATCGCTTTCTTCGGCTTGTGCCTCCCTCTGGAACAGCCTCCATGGCTCCCTTAAACTTGAGGAGAACGATCTCCGGTTCCGGAAGCACCTCAAAACCTTTCTCTTTGTGCCTGCTTTTTCTCCTCCTCTCCTCTGCTGACCTCCTGGCTGTAACCGGAACTGCACCGGCTACCTGGATACCCTCTGATCTCGGGCCCAGGTCCCTCCCCCACCAGCGTCACACACCTGCACTGCCACCTGGCAACCCCCGCACTTGGGGGCTGTTTCTGTATCACTACAGTCCCCCTACCAGCCCTTGACACCTGATGTCTGCACTTACCCATGCACTTGCCACATGCTGGCCATTACTTACCTATTGTTATTATCTGTTCTCATGTACTGCACTTTCCCTGCCCCCTTCCCACGCATTTGCGTGATCTGGATGACACCTGGCCTAGTAGGATTGTTGTCTGTCCTCCCTTTGTTCCCCTCCCTTGGCTCGTCGCGCCTTGAAACACTTGTGTATAGGTGCGTTATAAATGCCATATTGTATCATATCATAAGGGAACATTCCCCTTTGAGACCTGTTTTTCATCTATATTACCTATGTCAAATTATATCTTAAAGCGTACATATAACGGTAACTGTGGGGAACACTCCATTGAGCCCTACACGCAAAATCATACTTCCCGACATACCACCTGTTCAAAATTATGTCAAAGATCTGGGAACACCTGCGCAACTGGTGCGCAACATAAGCTACTCCACTAAACATGGTCGCTAGGCGAGGCCTGTGGAGCCAATCAGTGGGGGCGTTTGCCAATCCAGACTCAGAAGTACAGCACCCGACCCAAACAAGAAAAGAAGATCAAATGGTGACAGTTCTGATGTCCAATCTAGGAGCCCCATCTAAACATCCATTCTGTCTCCAAGATCAAGACATATTTGTTACCCCAGAAAGGCAAGAGGCAATGTGCATACGAGCATGCCCCAAACACCCTAAATTAACATATAAAGCCCTCTTACAATTTCAGGGCCATAGCTCATGCCCACATCCCAAAACACGCCCAATTGTTGGACAAACAAAGAATACTTCAAAGTTGCTAATTCAAATATTATCTTCAAGCCCAAGCATGTGACATCAAAAGCAGCCCTTAATGTATCTCATATGCATGGCTTTAATACAGAAAATGATATGAATGTCTTGAGCTTAATCAAACACACCGACTCAATGGCCCTTGACATGGGACGACAACAGGGAGACAGCGTCTTACAATCTACATGTGACCCATCAATTCTGGGTTCTCCCACAGACCTTACTAACATCATTGATAGGGAGAACCTACAAACCTTAGGGTCCAGACTCTCAGACAATGAAACCTGTATTGATGACAATTGTATGCACCACACATTGAGAGAAGTGGATGAAGGGATCTGTTTGACTTCCCCTACACTATCAGCCCTAAATATGGTCCTAAGCTCATTCGTTAAGTTATACAATAACATATCGGATGAGATGAGAACACACACCTCCATGCTATATGATCTAAATCCAAAAATGTAAGAGTGGACCCTCACCAAATGCCAGAAAGCATCAAGTGAATAAATCAACGCCCCAACAAAAGAACAGGTGGTAAAAATGACACCGCATCCTCCTCTATTCATTTTATCAGACACAGAGGAAGAAAGCAGAGATTTACAAAACCATAATGATAAAGAGGTCCTTTGTACTGAAAGCAAATAGTGCCCCCTGAAACCAAAGAAAGAACACCTCTAAAGGGCAATTCGAGTGCTAACGAGAAAAGGAGAACATCTATCGAGAAAGCTCAAAAACCCATGCATATTAAAAAAGTGAAAAATAAACCAAATAACCACGACAATAAAACATGTTGCTGTGCCAACTTTTGCAAAGAAGTTTTATTTTGCAGGCACAACCAGTCAAATGAAAAACAACATGAACAATAAGGATCTTTCAGAGCTGTTATCACTGGTGTCCGAAAGGAAAGACCTAGCGAACGAAACGGAGGACTGTAGGAACTTAAGACCTGACGCAAACGAAAGAACAAAGGAAACTAACTTTACCTGGAAAGATGCACTTCTGAGGAGTGACTGCTATCTTCATTCTTCAACTGCAAAGAAACCTGAGCTACACGCAAACAGAGGTCAAGACAGAATTAAATTATCAACTACACTTGGAACTCAAACGAGTCTAGATCTTTTAGGACTGAGAGGCCCTCCTTCCATGCAACTCTTTGATCCACCAGTTGTCACACACCGTGCAATGAATCAACCAAACATAATACCAACCATAGACCAACCCACATTCATGACTGGCACAAAATTAGCCAACCAACTAATATTAATGAATGACAATTATTGTGGTCTTAGAAGAACTCCCCGGTACCCTTATTGATGCACAAAGGGGAAGCTGCTGCAACATTATGATGTAAACATAAACAGGCACTACACATTGCAGAGAAATGTGTGCCATCAACTCCACACGAGATAAAGAACTAAATGTAAAGAACATTCCTGCAAATTCAAGAAACAATGCATTCTCATCATTGGGTGATAACCTGCCTTTTGCGAATGCAATGTCATATACATGTTACTTAAAACCAGAATGTGAGTGCACCCATAGAAGCATCATATGTATACCAAGCCACTCTGAAGACTCAAAAAGTTGTGGTCCCTCTCAGGCAGCCAGTGGAAACAAAATTCGATCTGGCTGCATGACAGTGGAACATTCCTGCCTGCAAAATGGACAAATACCAAATGTACATGAAAAAATCCATTCAGCAGACGTACACTTAAAATGGGACAGACCCAAATAGTAGCACACATTTGGGAGATCGTTTCCAAACAATCTACAAACCTGGGATGGCTAAGCCTGAGAGTGGATGTGAAATGAGATAGACAAACCCATATCTTTTGTGCGACCAAAATAGATTCATGATCCCAAATGCCCACACAGGGACATGACAAAGTCTATTCAAATCAACCCCATGATACAACAAGAAAGAATCAGGGAAAGGCTAGATTACACCGTCAATCCACACAAGACCTAAGTCGTTCATTAATCTATGCCCTAAAGATTATAATGAACGTTGGAAGTTTCAGAAAAGTTCTGCAAAAAAGAAAAAACTAAGAAATAATACAACAGTGTGAGGGACAAATTGCATACATGACATTGTGAATGGAATGAAAAGTTTATGACTTATACCTGTAAACTAAATGTAGCCTTCTACTGAAGCAATATAGTACTGTCAGCATACGTGTAACTATACGAGGCGTCCGTGACAAACACCTGGTGGCAGACAGGGTGAAAAGATTGTGCCGTTCTGCAAATTAATGAGGGATCAAAAATCAGTGAACAGAATGAGGGGCTAGGGTCTTGTGAATCATGTATCCCATACGGACATACCTGGTAAAGAAAGAGTGGTCTCTGTCAATGAATCAAGGCAAACGCCTCAGCGCAGCCTCGGACTCCCATGTCTAACCGTTGCTACGGCAACGGGACTCTTTTAATACCACGTGACCGCATCGCGTCCAGAAACGGCGCGATGCGGTGGCTCTATAAAAGTACTGCTGATGGGGACATCGGAAGATACCACGAAAAATAAAACATTTAAATAATTACCTACTGTTGTTACTAAAGATTATAACAAACCACACCTTTGGACAAGACCATATTCTTTGTCTAAACAGAACGAATGTTATCCTCATTCTCGGTGAAATCCAAAACCTTAAAGCCCTTGGATCTGCGGATATTGAGTGAATCGAATTTCCAGACCAGAGGGGCACCAATTGTTGTATAATTACCCTCAGCTCAAGAATTGTGTTTGATCTCAATTTGTCAGAGCGAAAAAGTATAAGTGACTTAGGTTTTATGATTGCACCCATACCTGATGAAAACCCCACAGGGAGGGAAACAGAAAGAATCGAGAGAAAGGGGGAACAACATCAGATGAATGCTATTAATAGGCAGGTATATTTGTCCATGCAAAAAAATGTAGATAAGACCCATTGGGCCACTGTTGTCTCCACCTTGTGGCACAAGTTGTGTAGATAATTTTTTCTTTTTTTTTTATTAGCATCAATTAGTTTTCAAGAAAACTTTAAATGCAAATAGTTCATTAATTAAAACAGAAAAGGAAAAAAAGACAAAAACTAAGAATTACACATCTATATAGGGAGGAAAGTTTAAGACCAGAGAGATTATGTGTCTAGATTTGAGAGAATGTCTCTCACAAAGTTCAACAGTTCCAAAGTCAGAGATACTTTTCCTCCCCATCTTCTCCCCAGCACCTCCCTAGTTGGGAGAAGGTTCAAGCGAAATCTCAAAAAGAGCTGCCTTTCTGAGTAGGACGGGAATTTTTCGACGTATGGGGGCAATGTACCTCTGCTGTAGTGTTCATCAAGTCCCAAGGTTATAGATGGAAGTAGACTGAGCCTGTCCTGGGTAACGATCCAATCCCAGTCCAACAGTTTGTTCTTTACCCTGGACGGATTTTCCAGTAGCTTGTCTACATTTTGGGCAATGACTTCCAAGATGCCTGTACATGTGTTCTGACATGTATTTAAAGCTGGTATCTGGTTACCAGACAGTGCTTCTTTTATAGCCATGAAACCACTTCTTTCCGGAGGAACCAAACATTTGCTGTAAAGGGTTAGTGTGTTCCAGACCATAGCGATATACAATGAGGTAAGCCCCAGTTCTTTCCTCACGCATTCGATTGGGAGAGATGAAGGTAAGCTCAATACCCTTTTCCAGAACTGGCTTTCAAGCACACGCCAAACCTCTGGTGCAAGGAAGAAGTTGGCCTCAGCTGCGTAAGTCAATACTGGAGAAACTTTAAGTTTGTAAAAGTCAATGAGGGGACGAAGTGAGAAGGAACAGTAACGTGACTTAATTAGAAGTGCTTGAGATGCCAAGTTTTTAACTTTGCTTCTTAGCCTAAGAACACCCGGACCATCTTGGATGCTGTTGTTGAGTGTGATGCCAAGATAGATCATTGACGAGACCACTGGAACGACTTCCCCTGTTAGATGCCACCTAAAGGTCTTAGCGGAGTTCATTGTTCCTAACCCCATGATTTTCGATTTTTTTGGGTTGATTCTCAGTCCGTTTTCCTGAACGTACAGTTCAAAAGCTTTCAGCTGTCTCTGTAGACCTAGCGCAGTCTGATCTAACAGAAGAAGGTCATCCGCGAACAACAGCCTACCCACAAGGGTCCCCCCAATTTTTGGAGGGAAGCTTCTTACTGCCCCAAATGCTTCAGACATATCTGATATAAATAGGCAGAAAATGGCTGGTGCCAAACGACACCCCTGCTTCAGCCCATTTTCAGACAGAACTTTGTTGGATAGGGTACCTTTTCTGTCCAGTCTAATCTGAATGGTTGTTCCTGTGTGAAGAGCCTCTAGGGGTTCCCTCAGATTGTTTGGGCAGCCCCATTTCCTTAGTTTGTTCCACAAGAGGCCACAATCAACAGAGTCAAATGCCTGTTCAAGGTCTATTGACGCGATATAGATGGTTTTGTAGGTTTTTCCCTTGACCATACAGTTTAGTGTGTTAATGATTAGTATGTTCAGGGATGTTCCAATTCCCTTGCGGAACCCCGACTGCCAGGGATCCTGGTGGATGTGACCGCCAACTCCAAGCGTTCAGATGTTTGAGGAGCACTACAGTGAATATTTTGCCCACTACGTCCAGTAGGGCGATAGGTCTGTAGTTCCCAGGTACAGACCTATCACCCTTCTTGAAGATCGGTACAATTATAGACCTGGTCCAGGAGTTTGGGATCCTTTTGAGTCTAATTATGTTTTTGAACAGGGTTGTCATAAATTCAGCCCATTTCTCCGGGTCTCTCTTAAGGATGTCGTTTGTGAGACCATCCGGCCCAGCAGCACAGGATGAATTTGACTTGTTGATGAGATCCACAATGTCTTGTTTGCCGAATTTCAAATCCCATGGTTTGTCCGATGGTAAGAATGTGTGGGGGCCGCTGATGGATCCTGCGGAGTAGAGGTTCTGATAGTGCTCCTCCCAGGCCTTAGGTGGAATTGGGTTTACAGTTTTTGAATCGACAGGGATGCATATCTCGTTGATTAGTTTCCATATACCAGAGATGTTTTTACTGGTAACTAGATTTAACATCTTCTCACTATCTTTTTGCAATAAGAGGTGTTTGTGTTGGGTGAGCCAGTTTCTGTAGCTGTTCCTGGTTTCTTTGTACAGAACTAGGTCACCAGGCGTGTTGGATTTTTTGAATTGGCTCCTGGCCCTCTGGACGGCCTTTTTTTTGGCTACGATTTGGTGGTCATAGGCATGCCTATATGTAGTGGGACCACTCCTATCCACAACTTTTTTGTGGAAGACCTTCAATACCTCGATGTACTCGATGGGATTTGCATTTTGGTCTTGCTCGACAGATTGTAGCCCCAGTAGATTGTCCAGTATTGCACCCATGTCTTTTCTCTGGACCCTGATTCTTTTTCCACCCGGAGTCAGGTCGAGTTGATATTCCGGTAGGTGTTGGACAATCTGGGAGTGATCTGTATTCCATTCCTCAGTTTCAAGTTCCAGGATATTGTGATCGCTCAAGTCCGTTTGGATCACTTTCAACGATTTTAGTTTCCCCATCAGTGGCTCTGTTACAAAGATGTAGTCCAATATACTGCCTTGGTTTGCCGTTTCCATGTAGTGGCAGCAGGTCAGTCGCCCATTAGGCTTCCGTTTACCAATAAGATGTTTCTACTTGCTAATTCTTTGTCGAGGTCAACTCCTCTTGATATGTTGTTTGTGGAGTGCAAGGACAGAAACTCGATTTTTCTCCCCTTTTTGTCAAAACATTCCATATTGAAATCTCCACAGAGGAGGACCTCCAGGTTTGGACGCGAGATCCTGGCGCCATCGATCGCTTTAAGCAAGGCTTCTTTGAAGTTGTCCTCTTGTCTTTCCGTGGGTCTCCAGTAGATGTTACAAACGAGCAGGTTCCATTACACTAGGTCAAACCCTACCTTGGAGTTTAATTGGACTGTGGTTAGTTGTATCCAAGGGTTTTGATTTATGGACGAAGTCACCCTTAGACCAGATGTGCGTTTAATGCCCAGCAGGAGGCCCGAGCTAGGTCTACCTTTAAGGCCCTTTATGGCCGGGTTCAGGAACATTTCATATCCGTCTAGGAGGGGTAGGTCGCACAGCCACGTTTCTTGTAAGCAAAAGAGGTCGTATTTTGTTAGGACCCAGGCTTGTTTGCCAATCAGATGGATGAACCCCCTTGTGTTCCAACTAATGATTGTTTTGCCTTTAGCCAAGTTGGTTCATGGAGCACAGGAGGGAGCCGGCTGGCATTATGATTTTGCTGCTAGGAACCCCGCCAACCACCTCCAGTCGTCCGGGCTGCTTACAGAGTTCTCCTCGAGTGTGTTCGGGGAGCTGCGCGTTGGAACCCCTCGGACGTCAGCCTGTATTTCGTCCTGGGCCCTTTTCACCAAGTGCGATGGACGACCATGTTCCAGTACTGGTTTGTACTTTTGAGATCCTTCATTGACGTGGTCCCTGTCCTTAATGCCTTCGGAAGAGGTACACTTGCCATCCTCCAACTCCTTAAGCGAAAACCCACAAAGATTGAGTTTGGGCCAAGCTTGAGGAGTGCAGATCTTGTGTTCCATTTCCCCATATGAAGGATCACACTATTGTGGCGCTGCTCATTGTGAAATTCGATCAGATCAATGTCCTTTGATTTCAAATTGTCGGGTGAGTCAATTGAATGTACAAGGCGCATTACATTGTTTCGATTCATAGTGAGGTTGTCTTCGTAGCCAAGAGTTCTCTCTAGAAGTACTCTATAAGGGCCCTTACCACCCTTTACATCCGGTCCTTTGTCTTCATTTTTGTTTTTGGGCCCCGATCTTAAGCCCGTGTCAGTATTTTCACCGCAAGACACTGTTCTTCGTGTGCCCTTTACGCACTCATTTTGGGGTTTTGAGTTTGTTTCTTTTCTTACGTTCTTCATTTCCAGTGTAATCCTCTTGCTCTCAAGGGTCTTGAAGGCCATGACTCCAGAAGTGTCCTTGGCCACCCCCTCCTGCACTGGGGCACGAGCCTGGCTGACCCTTGGAATGTGGACTCTGGATTTCCACAAGAAGTTCCTAGTTGAGTCAGCTCCCTTTACGTTCAGTTTTATTGCCTGAAGGATGGGAGATTCAGCTAGGACGTTTCCAACGTCTTCAGACCTTTTGTTGGCCCCTTCCACCTTTTGAGCTGCGTCATTGGGTTCTGATATTGCCAACGCTTCCTCTTTCTCTGGACTAGATTTGGGTGCCGTAGATGCTGGGCTCACTTCTTCGACCCAGGAGTCGTTCGAGTCTGAGTAAACTGATAAATCCATGAGAGAGCTGTTCACGCTATCATTGTGCCTCTCATTATCTGAGAGGTAGTCGGTCTCTTCGGTAGGGCACTTTGATTGTTTAGTGAAGGCCCCAGCAGATTTCCTTGTAGTTCTGTCATAGATTAAAGGTTGGTCGGGTAAGATCAAATTTCTGGGTAGAGTTAGCCTGGTTGTAGCTTTTGGCCGAGCTGGTGCTTTTCGAAAGATGGAGGGCGCAGAGCCTGACTGTTTTGTCGACCCAGAGATCAGTTTTCCATAGTTTCTGTCACCTTTTTTGTTGAGTTCTAATTTTTCACTGGCCGTCAGATTTACTCCTCTGTTTGGTTTTGTGAACAGATCGTATAATTTAACTCTGTCCTTAGGTTTGGTTGGTCCAATAGGCACGGTGGTCACCGGAGGTAGAGGGTCCACCACTGTTGGGGTAGTTGAACTTAAGTCTTTGTGAGAAGTGTCGCCCCTCATCTCTGTAGTGGGTTCAGTGCCAGTGGATTTGTCCTGATGTTTTGGCGAGTTAAAAGTTTCCTCTGATCCCTTCCCAAGTGACGGTGTAGTCTGGTTTAAAGTCTTTGCTGGACTTACCACCAGCCACCCGCTCCTTCTAGAAGAAGACTCAACCTCTCTGATCTCCTAGTTTCTCTGTCCTTGATTATTGGTTCAATGATACTCTTTAGGATTTCTGCGGTCTGATCAGCACTTTTGTCCAGGTTTGACTGGATCGCGGTAACAAATCCTTCTAAGAAGATCATTTTGGAGTATAGCTTGGCGATGGTAGTCATGTGATCCCGTAGTTGCTCGTTTTGTGACTCAATTAGTTTCATGTATGGGGCCATTACAAGCGCAAATGCTGTGATCATTTCTGTGTCTATCTTTGGATCGTTTTTGGCAGGTTCCTCCGCCTGAGTGGTGGCCAAAATCGTTAAGAGATCTTCATCAGTCGGTGAAGGTTGTCTTCTAAATCGTTTACTAGGAAACGGGGCCTGCTGCGGAGTAACTCCTTTGTGAGTCCTCAAGGGGTAGCCTCTGAGTCGGTTTTTATCTTGGTGTAAGGTGGCTCCCCCATCTGGGGGTATTGTGGGCGTTGGGTCCCCATTTGAGCCCTGTGCTAGGGGCGCGTGCCACCGATGATCCACCGATCGTGGGATGTCAGGAATAGCTGGATCAGTTTGAAGTGAAATTCCTAAGGGTTTCCAGCCTCAATTTGACCTTTGATTTTGGTACTGGGTGAAGTGTGTCCTATTGTCAGTTCCAAAGACAAAAGGGGCGCCATCATGGGCATTACTGGGCTTTTGTAGAACACTGGAATTGTCATTTGCCACAGTTTGTTCCTTTTGAGGACTGTCGCAAAAATGGCTCTGTGTGGGAGTTTTTTGAGGCGCCTGGCTAGGTACCTTAGTAGCGGCTCTTTTACCGTTGTATCCTTGTCGGAGCCCGTAGTGTCGCCACCCACCACTCCAGAGTGAAATATGTTGTTTGAGGGTTTTGAAGATGGCTTCGGTTCTAGGTGGTGAGTGTCCGCCCGTTTTATCGGGCTAGCCTCTTCAACGCCCTCCTCCGTTGTTTCTGTTTCAGATTGCAGGGTATTAACATGCGACTTAGTTGTACCGGTGATTTCCACTTCGGGATAGAGTTCCCGGACAAGCCTGTCCTTTTTTTCCTGTAGGACAGAACTGTCTTCCATTATGATTGTTAATAGGTACTTTTGCTGGTAATTGGGGGGTGGAGTGCCTAAAGGAATAATTAGCTCCCCCACTAGATCTATTTGGCCTATGTCCTAATGATCAATGAACAGTTTGAAAAGCCTGAAGCAACCCGCCACAAGGTTTGCTGGTTAAGTGTGAGCCGTGAACAGTGTGAATTAGTAGTGAGGTTTACCTTCCAGCCTTCGTGCCTAGCTGCCGTAGACTGTTGTTGCTGCAGCTCCTCCTGTGAACTGACAGGGTTCACCTTTACACCAAGGCACAAGTGGTGTGTAAATTCTTGAGAGGGATCAAAGTGAGTAAGCCTCCGCAGTCTCCCAACCAAATGTAGCGCCACCTGTGCCAAACAGCCGCAAAACAGTCGGCGCCCTTTGCACCTGTCGGGCTTAGCGCCGCAAGGGTAGTGGCCTCGGTGTTTTGTAGTCCCTCAGAAGTCACGTGCAAGGTCACGTGACCAGCCCAGCTTCGCCTCCTCCAGGAAGCGTGTAACTCCCAACAAGAGCCCTCCAATGGCTCGCAATGTCGGCGTTTGGTTTGTGCTGCAGTCGCTTTCCTTGAGAAAAAACCTATACACCGCTCTGCTGGTGGCCTAGGTGTTTTGTAGTCCCTCAGAAGTCACGTGCAAGGTCATGTGACCAGCCCAGCTCCGCCTTCTCCAGGAAGCGTGTAACTCCCGACAAGAGCCCTCCAATGGCTCGCAATGTCGGCGTTTGGTTTGTGCTGCAGTCGCTTTACTTGAGAAAAAACGTATACACCGCTCTGCTGGTGGCCTCGGTGTTTTGTAGTCCCTCAGAAGTCACGTGCAAGGTCACGTGACCAGCCCAGCTCTGCCTCCTCCAGGAAGCGTGTAACTCCCGACAAGAGCCCTCCAATGGCTCGCAATATCGGCGTTTGGTTTGTGCTGCAGTCGCTTTCCTTGAGAAAAAACTTATACACCGCTCTGCTGGTGGCCTCGGTGTTTTGTAGTCCCTCAGAATCACGTGCAAGGTCACGTGACCAGCCCAGCTCTGCCTCCTCCAGGAAGCGTGTAACTCCCGACAAGAGCCCTCCAATGGCTCGCAATGTCGGCGTTTGGTTTGTGCTGCAGTCGCTTTCCTTGAGAAAAAACGTATACACCGCTCTGCTCGTGGCCTCGGTGTTTTGTAGTCCCTCAGAAGTCACGTGCAAGGTCACGTGACCAGCCCAGCTCCGCCTCCTCCAGGAAGCGTTTAACTCCCGACAAGAGCCCTCCAATGGCTCGCAATGTCGGCGTTTGGTTTGTGCTGCAGTCGCTTTCCTTGAGAAAAAACTTATACGTAGATAATCACATGATAGCAGAAACATGTTCCGACGCAACTTTACCGGAATTTACAGACATTACTGACAATCAGTGCTGCATGGTGGGGTCTTGGAATATTAGGAGCTTCAACAAATTACCTCAGGATAATGGGATCCTAGTTTTTATTCAGAAATACCCTATTTTACGCCTTCAGGAGACCCATGCAGTGGACTAGCTAGTCTGGGATGGGCACACAATCATTCAACGGAATGCCTGCAGAGTGAACGGTGGGAGACCATCAAGAGGTTCGTGTATTATGACCAAACATAGCCTCAGGATTGTGCCCACTATAATCTCTAAAGAGTATAGAGGGGTACTAGGGATGAACCTAAGAATTCAATCCGAAGTCGCAGAACAAGATATACTGTTAGTTAATGTATACTGGCATCTGACTCACTGCGAACTCTCCAGCATGATAAGGCGACAAGAGAGGCTCCTTGAAGGTTATAAAGAAACCCACCCACTTCGCAAATAATAATGGTTGATGATTTAAATGCACATGGTAACTCCCCAAATATAGACTTGGGAAACAAACTAGACTTTATCAATCAACATACTCAACTTCTAATTGAATATGGTTCTCTCTGGAGGGACTTTTGGGATGGATGGGGCTTGATTATTACCAACGGCCAAACTCATGGGGCTCAGCCCCCTCATCCCATATGGCACAGAGGCAATTCTAGCGCTTGGCTTGATTATATTACAGTATCAGAAAATATATTTTCCCTGGTGATAAAGATAGAAATCATACACAATATGACCAGTGATCATGATCTAATAGTATTACACCTAAACATCATGTTAAACTTGCCCAAGATGTCACAATGCAAAAACCTTCCCTTAAATAAAAAAAAGTACAGATTTGTGTGGAATGCACGAAGCATGGAAAATATTAATAGGGTCATTGAAGAATTTTGGTACGCCACCACCTACCCAGAAAAAAAAAATCCTCTCAGCAGAGAATTTTTGCCCATTTGTTAATGAAAAAACAAAGTCTGCATAGTAGCTTAGCGAAATTTTACTCCAATCGGCCTCATAGTTACATAAAAGAAATTCAAGCAAGGAAGACCCTTATGCGTAAAACAATTAGGACACTAAGACAAGCGCCACTCAAAACCTCAAAATAAAATGAACGCATACGGAAAGAAAAACCATTACACAAAAATTGGATCAAAAGCCACAGACATCTCTTACTGCAAAAAGATGGAGAAAAAATGCTAAGTGCCATCGCTCAAAAAAACAGTAAGAACTTTTGGAACATAGTGAACGCAAATACCAGACACGTACCCACTGAGATGATTAACCCCATCTCTGAGGATGCATGGTGTACCCACTTCACAGAATTGTACAAAAATGTAGCTGGCAACTTCCAAAATCCATACTCAGACACATCTTGGAATATAGACATAACCCGAGAATTTTTTTAAAAGTTTAGAATGATTCAATTACAAACAAAGGAAATTCTCAACATTCTAAATAAAGGAAATCAAAGTAACACAGTCTGTAGGCTGTGCAATTGTCAGACTGAAACACTGAAGCATCTTGTTCTTTATTGCTCAGACATGGAAGAAGAGAGACAGAAAATTCTTGGAACTGCGATAGCGCAAAGAACAACTTGGCACTCTGATGAATGGTGGAGAGCATTTTATGATGGCTCTAACAACAAGATAACATTTGCGCTAATATCATTCCTGGAAGAAATGGACAAAAAACTCGTACAATAAGAAGGACAATTAAGATAATGTCTAGAAATATTCAGTGATCTGAGCAATATTACTAGGATGGATGTATGAATCTTTTTCGAAAAATGTCTCTGGGCCTCATTACGACCCCGGCGCTAAACCATGGTGCTATTAGCACCATGGTCCATGCCGGGGTCCGCCATGGTGAATGGCGGAATTACCGCCCCATTCCAAGGTTGGCGGGGCGGTAATTCCCCATTCACCATGGCCCCTTCCCCATTCCCATTTTTGGCCGATAGGGCTGAATGGAAATGGGGAAGGCGCTAATTACGGCAGCGTAAATTACAGTGCCGTAATTAGCTCCTAGGTCCATTTGCGGGTTGGTTTTTTAACGCCTGCGAACAGCAGGCGTTAAAGTGCAACCGCAAAGGGACCTCATAATCAGGCGTTAAGGGTTTAACGGCGCCGACACCTTTTACGGCGTCGTTAACCCCTTAACACCTGGGCTGTAATGAGGCCTTCTATGTTTTTAAAAGTTTTGTATGAAACTAAATAATAAAAAAAAATATTTAAAAAAATACCCCGAGAATTTATGTTAAAAATCAGAAAATCCTCTTCTAACTCTCGAGCTACTGGACCTAACGGCCTATGTAACCTAGTCATGAAAAACAATCCAGAAATGTGGGTGAGTGTTCTTCACACCCTCTTCAACAATATACTAAATACAAGGCCCTTCCTAACTCATGTTCTTCCTCAATCATAGTTCCTATCTATAAAAAAGGTAGCAGACGACATCCCGAGAGTTATCGCCCCCTCGCACTTCTCGACGCAGAGAGAAAAATATTCATGCAATGTGTTCTGAAGAGCTTGGAAGAAGGGGCGGCCTTATCAGGGAGACTCTTCCATTACCAAACAGTCTTCAGAAAAATAATAGGGACTGATGCCAGTGGACTGCACATTCAGTCGATGATTGATCAAGCGTGTACAGGAGACAGTTGTCCACTTTATGTAGCCAGCATTGATCTCAGTTTAGCATTCAACAAGGTAGATAGAGCAAAGTTATGGGCAGAGTTACTTGCCTGGGGAATCCCATCACAATTACTTGACATCTTAATTCAGCTATACAATGACACTCAGGTGAAAGTCCGACTAGGACAAATGGCAAAGTATCAAGGCCGATAAAAACAGCTTGAGGTGTGAGGCAGGAGTGCATCCTCGCTGCCTGCCTCTTCAATCTATATCTTTCAGATTTGTGTGACGCTCTTGAGAAAGTTTCATTCATCGCCCCAAAAATGTTAGTAGAACAAAGCGCGTGGGTCACGTACGCAGATGATATCTTGCTACTAGACAGAACCCAATTGGTCTACAAAGATTACTAAACAGCTTTTCTGAATCCATAAAATTGAATTGCTTGTCAACTAATTCATCCAAATCAAGTATATAATGCTACACCAGGAATAAATTAAAAAAAGTGAACTTTAGCTGGAATATTGATCTGTCTCCGTAGTCATTACCACGTGAATTAAATATCTGAGATTCAATCTTCTTAGACCCATGGAATCTAAGATTGGGAAGGAAGGCATGTGGGCTAAAGGGATCAAATACATTGGGCAAACAAATTAAATCAAACACAGATTTTGCCGATTCACCCAAGACTCGAATGAATCCCTTAAACACCTAATGATATTCTGCCTATCACTCCATAGTATTTGAAAAGACCACTTCAGTTGCTTTATACCAGAGGTCGCCAAACGGTCGATCGCGGGCGACTAGTAGCTCGCCTGAGCCTCTTCAGTCGCCCGCGCTGGAAATACTGAAAAAGAAACCCTTTTTTAAGTTAAATATTTCAATGCTGTGTTTTTGCGGTTATTTTCCTTGATCAGGATCCGAACCCTGGACGGGCGGGGAGCTTGACTGCTGTGCCACATGGAGCTGCTTGTAAATTTCCTGACAGATGTCAGTATCACATTCTGCTTCTGAAGGCCGCCTGCAGTATCAGAGTTGGCCTTGTGCGCCCCCGACACTGTCTTGCTTAAGCAAGCTGCTCTTGTTTGCCAAAGATGTCAGAGGGGTTGGGGAAGGATCAGGATCATTGTGACCACGCAATGAAAATATCACAGTAGCACTGCTGCTCTCCTGGAAATGTTCAAAATAATATTTTTTAAATGGTGCAATTTCTTTCACGTGGCTTCTTTCCAAACTCCACACTGTACATTTCTACTTTAAATCACTTCCATGACACAGGTACACCCACTTTTAGTACATTAAGCGATCCATAGACACGCTGTACAGTAGAAGCCTACCACGGTAGCTCAGCAGGTTGACAGACCGATGCTGAGATGTTATATATTCAAAACTAAATTCGGTATCATATCATATCATAAGTGTTTCAAGGCGCGACGAGGCAAGGAAGGGGGAATAGAGAGAAGAAAGACAATGATCCTACAAGGCAAGTGCATGGGAAGGGGAAGGAGGAAAGTGCGGGGGCGAGGGGAAGGGGACAGTACAGTACATGGGATAATAAATAACAATCAGCAGCGTCCGGCAAGCTGGTGGCAAGTGCAAGGGTAGTGCAGACATCAGGTGTCAAGTGCTAGTGGTGGAACTGTAGGGGTACAGAACAGTCCCTAAGTGCGGGGAGTTGCCAGGAAGGCAGTGCAGGTGTGCGACTGGGGGGGCTGAGCTTGAGAGCAGGGGGGGTTGCCAGGTGACCAGTGCAGGTGACCAGTGCAGTTTCAGTATCGACCAGGAAGTCAGCAGGGGAGAGGATGAGAAAAGGCAGAAGCAAAGAGAAAGGTTTTGAGGTGCCTCCGAACCGGAGATGATTCTTCTCAAGTTTCAGGGAGACAGTGAGGCTGTTCCAGAGGGAAGCCCCAGCCGAGGAAAGAGATCTACCACCAACTTGTTGCTTGGAGAAGCGACTGACCCTGAAGGAGTTGGAGGCGGATGCGCGAAGAGCTCGAGAAGGAAGATATTTGGAAGAGAGAGCTGAAGGTATTGAGGCCCCAGGCCCCAGAAGACCATACAGAGGGTTTTGAACTTAATCCTCGCAGCCACTGGGAGCCAGTACAGAGATTTCAGTCCTGGAGAGATACGATCCCTGGGCTTGAGGCCAAGGACAAGTCTTGCAGTCCTGTTCTGGATGAGTTTCAGAGGGCGAACCAGCCTAGAGAGAACCAGAGCTCTGGAGACATTGAGCACCTTGGGGAAGGAGAGGAAATGAAGAATGCCTCTGAGGAGGTGCAGCTTGTAGTGTGACTTCTTAGAGAGGTCAGAGATGTGAGGAGAGAAGGAGAGTGTGGAGTCGAAGATGACCCTGAGGTTTTTAGCCTCACAGGTGGGAGCAGGAGGAGGGCCAAGGGACCCGGCCAGAGAGTGACAGGAAAGGAGGGAGCAGGTGTTCCAATGAGGAGAATCTCGGTCTTACTGGCATTAAGGCAGAGATCATTGGTGGCGCACCACTCCTGGGTGGCGGATAGGCAGTCAGAGATGAGGGAGGGAGAAGAGGTGGCTGAGGGTAGCCTGAAAATGAGCTGAGTGTCGTCCGCATAGCACTGGACTCATAGAAAACGTGCTATAAAATGAGTTTGGCCAGGGTATGGGTTGGGCTGGTTGCTTGCTTATATTCAGGATGGAGGTGGGGATATTTCCGCCCCTGTAGTGAAAATCAAAAGTTGGCACCCATGAACCCACAGTTTAATATCCTAAAAACTGCTGTCAGCACAACAGAAGCATTTATTTGTGATTAACCAGTTTGACAAGCATATACTATCTTTATAAATATAACCTGTGCTAAAACACAGAGGGACACACAAATAACAGAGTATGTGTGGTGTCTGACAAAAAAAACATTTCAAAGAAAACTAGTGAACGCAAGCAGCATTTTTCAATTTGGAAATTACTTTTGTTTTTTTATGGAAGTGTGAAATGCACATTTGGAAAACAATAGTGTGCCTAGCATGTAGAAAGCCTGCATAAAACGCAAAGGAAGGGCACAAAAATTACAGGATATTTGTGTGGTAGTCCAACAAATATCTGTCTTTTTGAGAAAGCTACTGATAAATAATAATGCAACAAAGAGGTTTTTGAAGTTCTTAATATAATCGTGAAGGCATATGCTATTCCATCTGTTTATAGGGGGGAAATAATTGGGCCAAAAAAATATTGGTAAAAATTCAGAGGTTTATAAACATCCCCACCCCGATATCGCACGCTAGTAGCTCTCCACTGTTGGCCTCCACTACAAGTAGGTCTAGCTAACGTAAAGTGGGAGACCCCTGCTTTATACACTCTGCTGAACATTTAGACAATGACGATTTGTGGTTATATATGCCATCACGTTACTCATTAGAATTGTGCAATACTTTAAAAAAGCTAATATCATTGACTGAAATTAACTGGCCGATCTTAACGAAATGTAATTTTTTTGTAATTATGTATTTGCTTCTTTCTTCTCTTCTCCCCTCTTATTTTTAAAATGTATAATATCCATTTCAGTATTATTTTTAGATCCTTTATCTTCTTTTATCTCAAATGTAATGAATGTGTCTTTTTACTTTCTTTTTATATTCGAATGTATAAAGTTTAATAAAAAACTATTTTACAATAAAAAATAAATATGTAGAGATAAAGCAGATCTCTCTCTCTCTCTCTCTCTCGGGAAATGTGTGGAATATATGTATGTGTGTGTCTGTTCAAAATGTTCAGCATACTTCTGAACATGCTACAAACATGAAATGTGACATGTGTGTAGGTGCCATGGTGTAGACAACGTAAAAAGTATCAAATATACATTTTTCAAGCTTGTTTTTTTAAGCCTTTTTTTAAGCGGTATGCAATGCTTGGATGTGTGTGTGTGTCTTTTCGAAATGTTCACCATACTTCCTAACATGCTACAAACCTGACATTTGCCCTGTGGATAGGGTCTATGGTGAAGAAAATGTAAGAAGTATAAAATATAAATGTTTCTAATTTTTGTGGTCTTCAGTGCTTGGAAATGTGTTTCTGATCGAAATGTTCAGCATACTTCCCAACATGCTACAAACCTGAAATTTGGCATGTGGGTAGGTTCCATAGAGTAGACAATGTAAGAAGTATAAGATATTATTTCTCTAATTTCTGTGGTCTGCAATGCTTGGATATGTGTGTGTGTGTGTGTGTGTCTGATCGAAATGTGGACTACCTGCAGACTCGCGATTATCCTCCATCTATAGTTGCGGGTTCAAGTCTTTTCAACTTCAGACGATTTGCAAAGCACTGGTGCAGAGGAACCATCGCTGGCGTTTTTCAGTACCGCTCCGCAGCCACTAAGAGATTCATCCTCTCCATAGGATTTCAGCTCCAGGCGTATTTGTTTTCGAGGCTGCCATTTGACCTGCTATGATAGCTGCTCGACCAGACGATCCAAACAAAGGCTCCTCACTTAATAATCAAGTCTTACACCTTCACATGTGGCTCGAACTCAGCTACAGATAGCAGTACAAATATTAGTCTATACCGTGAAGCTGCAGACTAAACCATACAGTTTGCAATGTGGGACTACTATTCAGCCCTCCTGTAACCACACTAAGAAGTTGTTTGCCCCCACATGAACCTTTCTAGGTTGTACTTGTTTTAACTCCCCCTCCAGTCGTTATTGCTGAGATAGGAATCTGATCTACTCCTACCCTCCTGATGAATGTTCATTATTTAATTCACAAGAACAGAAACACGTCAAGACTTTAAAAGCTTTGGAACTTTACAGAGACTAAAAACTACTTTAGATGTCAATTGTTTGATGAATGTATGCAATGAGAATACGCTCTGCCTGCATCACCCATTTTCTTTCTGTAACTTGATTCATTCATTGGTTTTGATGTATTCCTATTTGAATTTGTTATTTGCACTTAGGTGCGATTGAATGTACAGTGATTTAATACTTTTTTTTACCACTTGTTTAAACTTAATATATTTGTTGTTGGTTTTTATGAAAATTGGTTGCTAATAGCCACCATTGAAAGTATAACCTGGTAACTCGAGCTCTATCTCATTTATAATGAGTGATCGAAATGTTCAACATACTTCCCAACATGCTACAAACCTGAAATATGGCATGTGGGTAGGTTCCATGGTGCACTCAATGTAAAAAGTATAGAAATATATATTTTTCAATTTTGTTTTTTTTTTTAAGCAATCTGGAATGCTTGGATATGTGTGTGTATGTGTCTGTTCGAAATATTCAGCATACATCCCAATATGCAACAAACCTGGAATTTGTCATGTGGGTAGGTTCCATGGTATAAACAATGTGAAAGTATAAAATATTTATTTTTTCTAATTTTTGCGGTCTACAATGCTTGAATATGTGTGGGTGTATCTGTTGAAAATGTTCAGCATACTTCCCAACATGTTACAAACCCTGTAAGTGGTCTGGAATGCTTACCCCGTCCATATGGCTCTTCACGCCGTAGTTCTGCGTTAGTTCTACGTTCGTTGTTCCTAAAGTTCATGAAAGCTTTAGCAGTTCATTGTTCCTAAACTTTCCACACTATCAGCATACTAGCTGACATTAGCGGCACGGCAGTCACTTTTGAAGTAATGCGGGTGACACAATATGGTGCCTTCGAGTAATGCGGGTTACTGGAAACAGTGCATGTCTCTTTCAATAGTGTCCCCAATGACGTTGTCCATAAAATTGTGGCAAATCTCTCGTGATAATTACATGGAGGTTGGTGAATGTATGCCATCTCAACAGGATGAAGCTTAGATGCTTCAGCCATATACGTATGGATACAGCACTTCAAGCTTACATGCTTCAGCCCTACAAGTATGGCACTTAAGTTGAGGTCACTGCTGCCTCAGCTCTAGATTGGGACACCGATAATGTTGATGTGAAATCTCAACGCTCCAAATCAAAGTAGCTGGAACTGATTTACGGCATTCATGCTTTTCTCATGGTCAGCTTAATGCGACTTGCTCCAGATTTCACGCTAGCTCCTACAGGAAAAACAAGCAATATTGTCTTCAAAGAAGTATTGGTTTAGTTGATTAAAAAAAACTTCAAACTAGGACTGAATTAGGAATTACCATGAGAAGGACGGGTCATCTGCTAGTCTATCCATACAATTCATTGCGCCATTACCAAATAGCTCGATAGTTGAGCACACAAACTCGTGCATCACACTGTATTCGTCCCATGTTTGGGGAGTAATGCACATCAAAAATACATTTTTCTGTCATTGCACACTTAATTTCCATATCCTGAGAATGTCGTTTTTAGCGTTTATTAATGCCTTTGCAGCCCACTATCTTTGCTCCAGTGAAAGACCCAGAGATTTCTCAGAAACCTTCAATATGGCCATGAAAGGATTCCTACCTAAACATACATCAATATCTAACTGTATTCTTTCTATGACATCAAACCAGAAACTCTTTACTCAATCTCACTCCCATAGTAAATGTATGGAACTACCTGGCAAACAGGCACGAGAATTCTGCTTCGGAGCACTGAGAGCAAAAAAAGGCAAGGGAGTGGGGGAAGGAGTGCAGAGGACGGGAGGGAACAGAAAGAGGTATAGATAGATAAAGGGGAACTGGAGGAGGGTTATGTCACTAGCAAGACAGAAATCCCATTCATAGTCTTGTTCCATTGTCATACTCCAGTAATCTACGGGTCAGTGTGCCAGCGTCTTATTGTTTGATGGTCCATCACTTATGTGTCCTGGTTGCAAAAATTGAGAATGCAAACCAGAGTTTAAGGGGTGCATCGTGCCAGTCGCGCAACTCCTGGGAAGGAAGGTGGGGATATAGGCAGTAACGACTGCAGTAACATTTTTTGAGGTAAAGCCTTGTGGAGCAAATAAAGTAGTAGTTTCTTAACCCTACGGTTGTCCTTTTGGGGGCGTCGGTGTTTCTGGGAGAGGTTTCTATAGATTTGCGCCAACATATGCTAACATTTTCCTCAGGGTTGTGCTTTTTTGGAGACGGCCTCACAGAGCTCCCTGATCTGTAAGACTTAGCGGTCTAGTGGGGGGGGGGGGGCATTTATGCCATGCAGATGACTTCTAATCAGGGAAATGGCCTCACATTGTCCTCTGTCCCATGTAGAGAATTTTGAAAGTTACTCCCTGTTCAATCAGTAGCAGGTGTAGTGGTTTGAAGACTAGGGTGATGTGATCCTATTTTCTGAGACTGCGTGTCAGGCATTCTAGTTGGTTATGACCCTATTGGAGTTGTTTCAACATATTTTTAGAAGTGCCAAGAAGACACTGTTGCTCTTGTCCAAGGACCTCAACACTAATGCCTTGATGGTTTTCACTTTGTTTTGAGAGTCAAGGAATGGGGTGAAGCTTTTTGAGTATATAAAGTTTGTAATGGTCATTTGTAATACTGTTTAGACCTAATTGTGAAAAGAGAAGTTGCTATGAAAGACGATGCCCAGGTTCTTGGCTCGTCCACCAGATTTGGCAGTGCACCTCAGGATTCTGGCCAGGTGAAATGTCGGTGGTGTATGATCGGTGTAGCGAACAGTACGATCTCAAATTATTTCCATTGAGGCAGAAATTGCTGCTGGACATTGAATCATGGATGAACCTTAGCTGTACTGTGGTGTATTTTGTGAATGTTACCACGTGATACTGGGGGACCATGATTTGTGTGCTGTTTGCATAAAGCTGGAATTCAATATCAAAGCACTCGATCAAGTTGCTAAAGGGCTCACGTGAATGTTGAACATCCAAGGAGAGAGCACCGAGTCCTGTCAAACCCCAAGGTTCTGGTGAACTGGTGTTAATGACAACCTGAACAAGGACATCTCTAATGTACTGCTGGTGTGAAATGACATGGGCATTACCAAGAAGAGCATGGAAAGAAAAGCAATTGTATGGTGCAGAACACGTACAGGTAGATTACATTTTTAATTTGATTCAAGACAGCTTTCCAAAACAACAAAATGTTGCCCTTCCATTATGTTACCAATACATGCCTATGTCTTTGACTACAATGGCCAGAATTATTTGCTAACACATTTCTAATATTAGCTACCCAACATAGATAAGGTGTTTTTCATCTTCAAGATAAGGGAAACAGCAGTTTTTGAACACCTTACTGCCATATTTGTAGGTGGATCAGGAAACAAGACCGGAGGTTTAGCCATTTTTAGGTGACACTGGAACTTCAATTGTTTCTAATCATGGAGAATTTAGAAACCTTTTTGTAGGTGTGATATGAACCCACTTGAGGAACTCCAATGAACTGACTGCTTTCAGCAGCACAATCCTCATGGGCTCTTTGGCCAATGATTACTGTCTGCGGATCCTTAGTTATTGTCCAATTTCCTATGTTTGAAGTGGAATCTGAGATGCTATATGTGGATTCATATTAATGGTTAAGTTCTGCCCTGCACATTTCCATCTTACCATCCTTTGGCCAGTGGTGCCTGCGGAAGGATAATATTGCTTGTCTTTTAGGGAGAGCAATGTATCCTTGTAAAAGAAAACTGAATCTGGAGTTTTGTGTTGGCAGAATATTGAATTCCCTAATAAAACAATTGAAACATAAACTACACAATATTCATACATGGATTTTTAACGTGAACTTGATGTTTTGTGTCTTCATATGAATCTTGTCTTTTTGCAAGAGGCATACAGCGATCGGTATGTGTTATTATATTACAAGATCGCTCATATTAGGTGCAACTGGAACGAGATTTAGTGGCTTTTTAAATTGTTTTTCGAATAAGTGATTCAATTGTTTTGAAATTGTGATGTGTTACTTTCTTTCCTGAATGTATGTAGGTTGTGCTAATCTTCGCTATAAGGATAATTTTGACTTGATTTGAGTCATCTATTTATGTCTGTATTGTTAAGTCATTCTTGCACACCGCTGAAACAAACTATTTCCTTTCTCACTTTCTTTTGTTTCTACTTGCACATAATTGACAGGGCCTGGCGGGAGTGTCTAATCAGCGTGACACATATGCTGGCGAAGTAACACTTTCCTGCCATATTTCGCATTATGTATGGCTCCCAATTCCCAATAAACTATGTTCCCCATTGGTTGGTTTGTTCTAGGAGGGTATGAATCTGATATCACTAATTGGATAAATCTGGCACCATCACTTGTGTGTAAAAAGAGGAATGTGTGGGCACCACTTAGTTGAATCTACTTGAATTCATTAATACATATCGAGAAAAAATAATGATAATAGTTGTGTTCTTTAACAAAAGTATGCAGGAGCTGGCTGTGATGAGTCTGGAGACACCCTGACTCGAATAACATGTAAAGCAGGAGACTAGGTAGAAAACCTAGTCACACAGCCGCTCTCCGTTTGACCCAACTTGGGTTTTTTTAAAGAAAAAAGTAATAAAGCTCTTCTGAACCATAGTTGTTCAATGTATGAATGAGGTATCCAAAAAATCAATATGAAAGACATTTTAGTACAAATGAGTCTCTGTTGTTTATCGAATTCTTTATCAAAGAAATAATCTTAAGGAACAGTCACTGATTCATTTTTGGTAAACAAGCGGCTAACACATCTTATGTTTGAATTAGACTTAATTGTGCCAAGGCATTTCAGAGAATCATCTCCTTCATCAGGGCTAGTCTATTGCATTATAAATCAATTGCATCCACAACAGCAAAAACATTACATTGTAAATCAATTGCATCGCAGCCAAAACATAAAACATATCAACATCATGGATGGTAAAGGAAATGAATAAATTGTAACATACCGAACGTTGGAAGTTTCAGAAAGTTCTGCAAAAAAG
Source organism: Ambystoma mexicanum (assembly GCF_040938575.1). Taxonomy (NCBI): domain Eukaryota; kingdom Metazoa; phylum Chordata; class Amphibia; order Caudata; family Ambystomatidae; genus Ambystoma; species Ambystoma mexicanum. Next base: position 133,003,036 of record NC_090936.1, on the reverse strand, counting down.
AAAAAACTAAGAAATAGTACAACAGTGTGAGGGACAAATTGCATACATGACGTTGTGCATGGAATGAAAATTGTATGACTTATACCTGTAAACTAAATGTTCTGTGCCGTTCTGGTGGATTGGCCCACATTGGGTAAACGGAAGAGGTGCACAGAGATGATGATGATGGATTATGTATCGATGCGAGAAGAAAGACTTGGAATGGAATGAATAAAAGATCGAGAAGGAGAGAAAGAGATGAAGAGGACCAAACTGAGAGTTGACTTGACAGTCCGAGAAAAGATGTCTGGTGAGAGCTCCACCCAGTACAACTATCTGACTATTTTCTGTAGCATACTCTTAGCAAATACTGTAATGTATCAAAATACATATACAATAGAGGCAATGTGCTCACTTTTCTCAGAGAGACTTGCATGTAACTTGTTTTTATGATGCAGAGTTTCCTTTTAACAAAAGGTTACTTTCAAATGTCCAAGTGCTCTGAATTTACAGCAAGTTGCATTATACAGCAAGACAGCATGTTTTATGTACCATGTAGTATAGGTGTGTTTTAAGAGATCCGCTCATTCCATTGATGGTTTGCATTTCACCTTTAGCGTTTGCAGCCGCCCCATCCTACAAACCCACTGTGGGGTACCTGCAATACCCCATATTCTGAACCTCTGGTTCTGGCACTGGTCTCGCTGTAGCTGTCTGTGCTTTGTTGTCTGTCTTGTCAAGTGCTATTATGCCTACGGGCCCTTTATACAAATCAAACAAATAAATAAATAAATACCCCAGCTATAGAAATATGAGTCTGTTACAGCAAAGGGCGGTGGGTGGGCGTAAGGACAGCCCGTGGGCTCTGAGCAAAGAGTGTTTCTTACTTTCTTCCTTGACTCACAGTTAGTGACGTCACTCACAGCCGGAGCTGCCCATGCTGCAGAGTAAGGTAAAGAGGTAAATAACAAAGGTCCACTGCAAACAGAGTTCCGGGTCCTACAGCTTCTAGATGAGCTCTGTTTCCAAAGGTCAAGGAGATAAAGCACGGCCCCGGACAGAGGGCCAGTGCTTAAGTGGTGCCCAGGCCATTCACTGCTAGAGCAAAAGAGGGGGTCCATAAATGATGCTGGACCTCACATCAAAAGGTGGGGCTCTGATGAAACCTGCAGATCTCCCATGAGACTTTTGGTTCTAGAATGAGCAGAGCACCTGGAGAGAATCTAGCTCCATGCACCACCAGCCGCCATCAGAGGCCTCCCTATGAACTGGGAATCCTTTCTGCTACTGTCTGGGCATTCGCAGCATTCGCTGGTAACGGGAAAGCAACCCTCTGCTTCTCACAGCGTCTCCATCAGACCATGGGGTTCGTGGTTACTCGTTGCTGAGTACGCTTGGGGACTTATTTTCTCCCGCTGGATGTGCTTCGTGCTTTGTTGGCTGAACGCTGTGGAGGTCTGTTCGGATCTAGCTTGCACCGTGCCTGGCAAGGCATCACCGTGGGGAATGTCGATCAGAGTTGCCTCCCGATGCATTCCAGATGTCAAAGAGTCACCACTCTCACATGCATGCATATGTGGGTCCTGTACTTGGGTTCTCCCAGCACTCTCTGGGATTGTATTGCTGAGTGGCTTAGGGTACGGGTCTGCGGTACCCCTTGGGATGTGATACCATGCCTTGGTGTAGGCAGCAAGCCTTGGAATCCCAGCCCTTTTACCCTCTAGGAGACAAATCGGGTAGCCATCTGACATGTTAGACTAGAGTTCAACCAACTCACCACAATTCACCCTTCCATTTATGGGTGGAAAAAAGAGGTGACACTGTACATTGACCTCTTTGTGCAACCCTATCAAATACATATCATTGATCTATAGTAGCATACTCACTCTACAAGCAAGAGCTTTCTTTTTTAAACAAACTCATAGTAGTTGATACAGCACTGCGGATCCAGGGGAGACGATCATCAGTACACGAATTGAACAGTGCAACTTCAGATTCTGCAGAACCTGCTGCCATGCTTATGGAGGTAACATTTTGACAATGAAGCAGTCTGTACATGCGCAAAGCTTTCCAACTCCTCCAAGTGTTCCCACAGGGCAGTCAGTATCTGCTGTCAAAACACTGCACCTAATTGGGAGTACCGACAACACTCAGTCACGCCTGGCCCTACTTTGTTATTGGTGCCGGTGCATGCACCCCTCTATCACCCACGCACACCTGTTCAAAAATATACAATTTTATTTGCTTCACAATAGAAAAATATATTCAACTCCTCAACTCTCAGTAAAAACAAAGACTGACAATGGTGTATGGGTTAATACGTGAGTCTATTTAATGCTCTTGCTCAGTACAAACACATTTCCTGGACGTCTTATTGTGACATTGTACTGGTTTAGATCTACCGCAGATAGTTTACATGCATCAAAACTGTTGCAGCAGGAGATAGTGAGCTTATGACATGAAGCAGGGGCAGCAGGGTGCATCTGCAATCATGAAAGAGAGTAGCCAAGCAGGCCAAGTCCCAGAACACCAGTCTTTGGCATCCTCCCCAAAGTACTTAGAAATGCAGCTAAACTACCTGGGAGACCCATCTTTTCTGGGATAGGGTCTGTACTAGAACCCCTTTCTACGTGCGTAGATTTCTTCTTAAAACCACTTGAGGTCTAGACAGGGGCGTACATTAAGTACATGACAGATATTATCAATGCTGTTGATGAGAAGGAAATCAATGAAGGTGATTTTTTTGGTGTTATTTGATGTTGAGTCATTGTGCACCAATATACCCCAACAGGCAAGTTTCGAAGTTATAGAGACAGTTCTTCACAACAGAGGGATGGGAGATACCTCAGTGCCTACTACCTTCATAATAAATGTGCAAGACTGGCTTTGATGGAAAAATTTAAATTCAAACACGTGTGTGTGTAATGGAGGATGTACACAGACACTGATAAGAAAGTGAGGGCAGGAGTTACCGAGTGTTGCCAGTATTTCCTATTAGGTGCTGTATTTTGACTTGAATAAATGCCCAGAAGTAAGGGAGTACTGGGCCGATGCCCATATGTTGACACAAGTCAGTACCTGCTGGCACATGTGGCAAGAGTAAGGTTGGGAAAGAGTTGCTACCAGTGCCACCGTCCACTGATACTAATCTGCAGCATAGAAATGGACTGTAAATAGGAATGCATCCAGTGGGCACATTGGAGTGATTGCTTGGCACAAGCTGAATGTAATTGTATCTTGCACTTGGAGGTCAGGTCCTTCATCACGCCTTTAGGATTTGAGTATGTGTTCCAGCACCACAATTTACAGCACAGGTTATTCACACCATGCTTCTGATGCCATGAATATCCGCGGATTAGTGCCCTACTTTTCTGGCAGACTCCATTTCAGAATGCTAAGGTTGTGTTCATTCTGATGCTCAGCTGTGCAGGACCGAGGTTAGTGGGGACACAAGAATGAGTTTCTACGTCAGCCCCCACCACGGCAGCACAGTTAACACAAAGGAGATGTACTTCTTGGCCACACAGATCAATCATCTGATGCGACACAGCAACCTTACACCGTGCACTTGATTTGGCCATTTGACCGCTCATGCACATGAACTGATCATTTGTACCAATCCACTGGTGGAACTATTGTAGATCTTTGCCACACATGGTACTATGTTGTTAGCTTGCACTGATGTTTGTTAATGCAGTGCAATCAGCCAGTGCATTTTAGCGGCTTATTGCTTATATGTTTTAAAGCTGTTTATCCAAATTGATCAATATCTCTAAATCGATCAATTTTGCGTTTCCCAATTATTTGTGCTCACATTATGCTGTGCCATGAAGGAAAAGGAGAACCATACTTTGCAACCCAAAAGGGGTAGAGGATGTTTGTGCTTAGGTTTATTGCACTGTCATGTTTCCATTAGGCTATGTCACCATCTCCCAAAGTCGCCTGTGATATGTCTCACATGGCCACCATAATTAAGCAATAGGCCCTGAGTCGCGGGGGCATTACCGAGTCAGATAGTGTCCTGGGGCCCATAGTTAAAGTCGGCGCTGGGGCATTACCTGACTCGGTAATGCCCCTGCGGCGAGGGGCTTATTGCTATTAGTACCCTGGCCCATAAGACTGTGGTACTAAAAGTATTTTTTTTCTGTTTCCTAAATGCTCCAGCGTTTCGGAACAGCAAAAGAAAATGTTAAAAAAAATGGCTGCCGGTGACAGCCATTGAAAAAATAGAAAAAAAGTAAAGAAAAAAATGGCCGCCACAGAAACATGAGAAGGGACTACATGTAGTCCCTTCTCTCTTTCCATGGCACCCATTAAAAAAGTCGGCCGGTCGCAGATCGGGAGCGGATGCAAAATGGACCTCAACGAAGGTAACTGGGGATGGGAGCGGGGAGGGATTTCTGTGGATGGGGAGGAAGAAGGGGAGAGGGGAAGTGGGATACCACTTACCTCCTTCTTCGGTGGGGAAGATAGCGGCCTCCAGCCGTGAGGCTGCTCGGAGCGGGGGGATTACCGCTGGTAATGCCCCCGTTCCGTGCCTCCTCATTTGCTGAGAGGCCGAACCCCTCCCGCTGCATACTAATGTCCAATATCACACTATGTATGACTACTTTACATTAGTTACATCAATTCTTCACGAAACAGCTGATAATGTAATCTATGCCACATATTATGATTCATGTCATGCCTTAATTTAAGCTGCTATGTTACGCGATACTGTGATGAATGTTTGCGTGCTAGGCCCGTGAGCACTGATACAATACTAGTGCAAGGTGCAGAATTCAAGGCCCATGTCATGTTAATGCCTTGTATGCAACTTTAATCTGTTACTAACAGATAACATTGAACTTGCTACTCTTACTAATTCCCACACAACTCGGCACTAGCACCCTCAACCTGCTTTCTTTATCTCCTGTCATCTATGCCAGACTCTTGCGACCTCACCATAATGCTACACCCGTTATATTCAACCGTTTTCATACCGAGTCCTCCCTTGAGTAAAAATATTGTTTCTGCGCCCCTCCACCTAGGGGTTGGCCCCCCAATGTGGTCTAAAGGGTGTCCAGGGGGCCCAGGCTCTTTAAAATATAATCAGATGTTTTACTGCTTATATTTCCCCATTAAAGCAGTCACCATAATCATTTCTGATATTACAAACAGTAATCTTAATCCCTTTTTAAAGAAACTGGGGATCCCATGGGCATCCTTCATGCCCCCATAGAGGGGCCAGCCCCCCAGCTTTAAGACCATTGCCCTACACTAATTGCAAACAGGCACTGGGGTCTGACGTGTCAAACACACACACCAAACTGTCTATTATGCAACAAACACAGAGCACATGTGCAACCACATGCGGCAATGGCAACTCCAATCCAGCCTCGTAATTCAAATCTAATGGCAACCACTGCCCTGACGAAGGCACTTAACCCCAAATTTCATCTTGCAGGACCGGAAGTGCCAAGAGACCATGCAAATGGCAAACAGTACTCTGCAAGAGTTCCCTGCAACATAACATGACCTCATTTTGCCATTACCCTTTACCGAATGTGGCCAACCTGAGGACATTGGGTTCATTACAAGTACGACAGTGGATTAAAAAAGTAGCACTAACAAAATGGCCGCCCCTTTTACTGCACCACCATATTACGATCTAAGCAGTAATGTAGATGAGATACCGTCAGGCATGTGGTATTTCCGCCCCATTAGAAACACAAACTAGAGGAATGACTGCAGGAGAATTACAGCTCATGGTAATTGCTCTAAAATCCTCATGGAGTACTATGGACAATATGGATCAACACCATCCTGCCACTTGTAATCAGACAGATTTGGTCCGATTAGAAGTGGTGGCAACAATAAACGAGTTTGGTAGTTATTCTCCAGAATTTCCCCCAAGTTTGTAATAAAGCCCAGTGTATATTTTGTTAATTTAACTAACGATTTTGAGACCACTATAAGCTAGCCATTTTGAAGTAACTGTTCAGAGGGCCGTGCTTTAGAAAACTGTCTTGTGAATAACTCATGAAACCCAGCAATACAAGCCTCTGTGCCTGCTTTATAATATGGGTTTGTGTCAGAGAAGAGCCGCCAAGGGTGCATATTTACTGACACCCCAATTAAAGTAAAAAAAATAAATATAAGAAATGACAATTTACTCAACATAATACCCACCGCAGAGTAATAAAATCACCGAAAAATGCGCACAAAGCAGACTGACAATACTATGGCAACTGGAACAAAACAGGCGAAAAGTAAATATATTCAATGCTTTCTCTCCGAAATTTGTTTTCTGTTCCTCCACAGTCTACAATTTACCACAGAGCGTAGAATGAGTGCCCCTGGGTTCCCTGATCCGATGCGCATGGGGTGAACAACGCTTCCATTGAAATACAAACTGCTTGCGTCTAACAAGATGAAATAAGGGCCATGGTCCTTCATTTATAATCATCGGCTACCTCCGCGATGCACGCGTAACCCTCACGCCACACCGGGAGGGCAAGCGCGGGCAGCTGCTCCCAGTCAACAGTCCCCGCTGCAATGCTTAATATATTAAAACAATAAACTGCATTTTAAAATAGAAATGTGAAGTTCAGAAAAGTTTCTCTTACAAGGGTTTCAAAGAGCCCGGTCCTCATTTTAAATAGCGTATTTATGAGAGGTTATCCTTTCCACCTGGGAATTAAATGCTTATTTGCATAGTTATGCATCCAGCTTTTAATAACAAATCACACAATACAATACACTGGAATGAGAAATTACTAGAGCATAAATGACAGTAAGAAGCACACTTTGCAACTGATGATGTGTCAGTTACCTCATAAATCGAGTTACCAGTGTGAAAATAAGAGTGAAAACAGTGCAAAAATAAGAGAGAAAACAGTGTTTTTACTCAAGATACTAACAGTAGAATGAGACATGTCCTCACATATAAAGTAGACAGCGGAAAGGGAAGGTGTGTGGGATAATGCGCCCTGCATGGACTGGGCTGAGGCTACAACAAATCAGTTGTAGGCAGCTGGCAAGGACACCACCAGCAGATGGACTCTACAGTAGGTTCGTCACATATTAAAAGGTGGGTGGCTCAAAATGGCGCTTTGCTCGGGGTGGCATACAACCGTGCACTGGCCCAACCAGTGGGGGTCCTGGGATCCTAGACCAATAAGAGATTCCAAATGGTAAACACACAAATATACACTGAGGTATACCTGGCTCAAACCGCGTAGCTCCCTTAGACTCCACGGCACCCACATCAGCAACATTCCACCATGCACAATGGCCGCTCAGGATGCAGACACCCTGTTCACCCAATATGGAAATGCGTTGTAAAACCTTCAACAATAGTCCATACGCTATATTCTTTTCAAAAACCAATCAGAATGTTTTCATAGAATGGGGTACATATCCTGAATCTGAAAAAAGAATACCTCATTGAACTCAAAATAATTGTTCCCTTGAGTAAATGGAGTCATTTCGAGAGGCATTTCTCAATGTTTTAAATAGCTAGTCGACCTTTTCTTGAGGAAATGCTCCAAGGCCAACAAGCCATCAATGTGTCTAATGGAACTATAACATGCTTGCACATTTAATGCCGCATTACGTGATTGGCACTAATCTGGAATTACCACCAAAGGCATTCACTGTTACTCCCGCCAATTCTATCGATTTAACCAAAGGATTATGAGTGGAGTAACAGCAGTGAAATTCCCCATTTTTGGTGTCCATAGGAAACAATTGGGGATTTGGTGTATTACCTGCCCAGTAATTCCACCTAAGCTAAATCCACAGATTATTGGCCTTTCAGCATCTGGCTGGAGGTAAAACCTCCCCTTCAAGGCCAAACCTATAATTTGGCTGCATGATAACGTGGCAGTAATTCCGTTACCATCCAAAAGGTGGTGGACATTGTATTGCCACAAAAGGTTTACTGAGGCCTCTATTGGCATACTGACGACATCTTTCTTCCACCCCAGGATTTTCAGTTTCAGAAGTACTACCTGGGAAATAATGTACATATCCTGCAAGTCAACCCAGAAATGGAAACAAAAAATGATCCCTCAGCTCCGATTGGATTTCAGTAGAGGACACAAGAGACGATGACATAGTCTGTCCCAGTAGTTTAATGCAGAATTTCTGAACCTTAGTGAGCAGATAAAATGCAGACACTGCAGGACATATGTTAGCAAAGCAAGTAACTTCATTGTGGTCTAAAAGTTCTTCAATGTTCCAAATAGCATTAATCAAAGATCCTCTGAGATCAAAACCACACGATCACTAAATAGATGCTGGTAGCAGATGTAATCCTTCCAATGCCTTTAAACCTGCGCTAAGTACGCTTGTTTTGATCCCAAACATCACACATCACCCCTTTATCTGGAAGATGCATGACAATACCTCTGCGAATGTGAAGCGGCTCTTTTGGCAACGCTTGCCTTCAAATGTTATTTGGGCATCTTATGGAATTGAGGACGTTCACAGATCCAAAAAAACAGCTGTTTCAAAGAAGCTCAAATGTGTCCATGCAACTGGCACACTGACCATTCCTGCCTCCTGATCATTCAAGTTTGATGTCCATCTGTTCAGAGGTTTTTTTGGCACAAATTCACTATGGCAATTCGAATGACCCACCCCGAGTTTAGCAAGATAGCTCTGCCCCTGGATAGAACCTCATAGAATATTCCACAATAGTTTAAAGCTTTTTAAAATATCTTACACTGTGCAAAGTTGAATGTGAAATGCTTTATTTAAATTCTCCTATAGCTTTCAACCCTGATGGAAGTTCATTTAACTTTCGAGGAATACTGTCCTGTGATGTTTAAAGCAGTGCTTAATTGGTACGAAAATAAGTGCCAGGTCCCAAATATTTTCTAGCACACTTGTGACACTGGGGGCTGGGCAGTTCCCCACCATTGCTGCCACCAGCCACAGCTGTTCCCCACAGTGGTGACACATTTGGGGTTAAACTACAGCTCGCACCTGCTCATTGGGGTTGATGGATGCTCTGGCTATCATTAGTTCGTAATCAACCTGAGTCTGAGATAATAAGTGCCAGGGCTGTGCCCTGGCAAACACCTCCACAAATTAAGCAATAGTTTAAAGTTTTGTACAGTTCGGTTCACGGAGCCGACGTTATAAGCCAGTCAAATTACCTTTTCCTGTTGTGCAAAGTCCCTAAGGGCAGGGTCTTATCCTAACAGTAACAGAAAGAACCATGTGGCATTTTAAATATAATCTGTATTTATAATGCAACCAAATCTTTGGTTTAGATGGTACAGGAAATGTAATGTGTGGGGTAAATATCTCCTGTTACCCCAACTCATAATTAGGTGTTTTTTTTACCATACATTTGCATAGTCCCACTCCCCACTTTTCTGGGTCAACCTTCTCCTTGCCCACAGCTGACAAAATAGTCCATGTTGTTTACTAAGAAGAGGCATAGTCCACTCCTCCAGGACACTCCCTAGTGTCAGGTCATGCCTCAGGGGGCTGCTAGGTGGCACTTTTCCAACTTTTTGCAGCACTGGACCCAGAGATCCAGATGGTCTTGGACAAACATTTGCAGTCGTGCATCAGTCAATGAACTTCACGGATTCAGGTTTGAATTATATACATATAAATATTGTTGGCCCACTTTATAATTTTAAAAACATTATTTATTTTTTTTGCCCATGTCCCCATATATATGGTCACCCAAATAATATCGCCACAACATTTTCCCGGCGATATTATTTACGGCGACCATATATATGGCGATATTATTACCTGATACCAGGACATTTATCTTACAAGTGCTAGTTTTTAACCTAAGGATCAAAAGGTTCACATTGTGAGAACAAACAAATTATACTGCAAGATTGTCCCTTCCAGTACTAGTAGTGTTCTTTTTATTTTTGTATCCTAACCATAGTCCCCATTCAACTAAATTTGTATTTTCATTTACTTTGTGTACCACCTGTCACTTGTACAGAACCATATCTTCCTGTTGCCAATATTTTTTCAGTGAATCTTTTGAGTTTTGTACTAATAAATATTTGTTGTTAACCCTGCTGGATTCTATGCCCCATAAGCAGTGTCTCCAGCTGCAGTACCAGCATTACCCACGCCATACAGGCACTTCATTTCGGACATGGTCAACACCAGGAATGACGACCTTTCATGCAGTGCCAGCAGGTCATGGCCTCTTAGTCTGGGCTTTGCCAATCATACAGTCATCTTATCTACAATAGCCCTGACACAGTGCTTGTGGCATTGTAGAACCTTTTGCCGTGTTGTGGTGCACTTTGTGATCTTCTGGAATGTGTTTTATGTACAACGTGTTGTGGTGTTCTATAACACTTTGCAGTGATTGAGATCTATTTTTCGTTTTCTAAAATGGTTTGGATGTTCACGACCAGTATACATGTTCTGAAGGTTATTCTCTCATGTACCTCATCCTCTAATGAGGCGTTTTGGTTTCATGTGATAATCTCGCTGTGACAAAGTCACCTGGAGGTCAACTTTTCTTTCCTGAACCCTAAAATTCTTTCCTCAAATATTCTGGGAGGGGTATAATTATACTAGTCATTCTCGGCATAAAACATACACCGTTCTAACAGAATAGGCCAAAAGTACCATATCCAAATTACTGACACCACCAAAAGACCTGAAACACATACCACAAAAAGTTTGAAATACCACAAGTTTGAACTTTTTGTGGTATTGGGTCTTTTGGTGGGGTTGGTAAAATAAATTACAAATAAAAAGCTGGGGGCTGCGGTTGTGTCCCCCGCAACAACCCACTCACTATACTATACTGACCAAAAGTTTAAAAAAAAAAAGAAAAGATCTCTGCGGCGCCAGTTCCCGATCACAGAAGTGAAAGGGAACTGGTGCCACAGGAACACAGTCCGTCAGAAGGAAAAGTAAGTAGGGGGGTGGGGTGTGTTGGCGGTATGTTGGGGGTGGGTGTAGGGGTGTGGGTGGGGGATTGGATACAGGTTCGCGCACATTAGGAATGTTCAGGGGAGAAACAACCGAAGATTATTTCAAGCAAATAATCTTCGGTCATTTCTCCCTCGAACATTTCCGTTGTGCACAAATGACAAAGATGCATTCTAGCCTATCTTAAAGGTCAATATCCGTCTGTAATTCATAGGGTCACTTCTGTCGCCCTTCTTAAATATCGGAATTACCACTGATCCATGTGACTTATTAATGGTGATTGAAAAGGATCTACGTTAAAAGAATGTATTCCGAAAAGCTTGATTTACAAAATAGTGAAGCTGACTTGCTTGCATTTTATAACTTGAGCTTTTCAGAATGTCTATATTTGTCCCCCACTTTACATTTAATGTATGCAGGGGACAACCCCGCAACCCCTGCAGCCCATAATGCCAAACTAGAGGGCTGGGGGGCACCTCTGCAACCCCTGATCCCCTTGTTTGGCATTTTATCCTATGTTTTTTTTTACCAAGCCAAATGCGCACTAAATGTGCATTCAGCTTTCATTTTTACAACCTTTTCAACTGAAACGCGTTGAAAAGTCTAAACGTACAGGTAACTGTCTTCTTTTGAATGTGGAAGGCATATTTGTATCAGATGGAATGAGAAGTATGGGCAGTATAAGAACAGTATCTATGTTCCATCGATTACATAGGCCTCTATGATGTGTCTCTGTAGACGCGCAATTGTCCACTTTGTTCCATTGCAGAGTCCCTGTGATGGCATAAGATTGCGTATTAACATAATTACAGCACCTACTTGCAGTTTTAGCTTTTGAGGAAGCATTCGTCCTACAGCGTTTCACTCTTTAAAGACTGAAACGTTGAGCTGGTAATTAACTGCTCATTGACACTGGAACCGGTGTGTCCTGTGTGAAGAGAAGTGAGCGTGGAAAGAAGTAACTTTGAATTATTCCAAATGTTTGCAATAGTGGAAGGTGAAAGTGACCGCCGAGAACCATGCTCATTCTGTTTGTTAAAATGACAGCTGTTGTTGAAGTGGAGGGGCACACAGAGGTGCACTTTGGCATATGGACTGCAGAGGTCCACTTAACACTAATACATTGGATCAGCTGAGTAAAGAAACATACCTAAGCGTTTTATATGTATAGTAACTGATATACCCGGCATTGCCCGGGCTTTAATTCCCTCATAGGTACAGGTCACTGTGCACATTTTGGTGCAGATTGGTGAAACGGTGTGGAATTGTATAAGGAACAATGCTTCCCCAATCCACAAACCCACAAACAAATTGTGACTTTTGCTGAAATCTGGGGGGAGGGGTGGGGTGTCCAAATGTCATGTAGCCATAATTGCCTGGAGGGTCCTAACAGATGACTATGCAAAATGTGGTGCAGATTAGTCAAACGGTGTGGAATTGTATAGGGAACATTCGCGAAGCCACAAACCCATCCACATATTTTCACTTTTTCCGAAATCCGGGGAAAGGGGTGGGGTGTCCAAATGTCATGTAGCCAGTGATGTCTGGGGGCTACTAACAGGTGACTGTGCAAAACCTTGTGCAGATTGGTGAAACAGTGTGGAATTGTATAGGGAACATACTTGAAGCCACAAACCCACAAACACCCAGTGACTTTTGCTGAAATAAAGGGAAAAAGTGGGATGTCCAAATGTCATGTATCCAGTAATGTCCAGAGTGTTCTAACAGGTGACTGTGCAAAATCTGGGGCACGTTTGGTGAAACGGTGTTGAATTGTAAAGGGAACCAAATCCAAATGTGCACTTTTGCTCAAATCTGGGGAAAGTGGTGGAGTGTCCAGATGTCATGTAGCCAGTAATGTCCAGAGGGCCATAACAGGTGACTGTGTAAAATTTGGTGCAAATTGGTGAAACGGTGTGGAATTGTATAGGGAACATACAGGAAGCCACAAACCCACAAATCCATAGACCTTTGCTGAAATCCAGGGAGAGGGTTGGGGTGTCCACATGTGATGTAGCTAATTTGGTACAGATTACATACACGAAGCCACAAACCCCCAAACTCACACCCACATTTTCACTTTTGCTGAAATCCAGGGAAAGGGCTGGGGTGTCGGGATGTCATGTAGCCAGTAATATCTGGAGGGTCCTAACAAGTGACTGTGCAAAATGTGGTGCAGATTGTTGAAACAGTGTGGAATTATATGGGGAACATACACAAAGCCACAAACCCACACATTTTCACTTTTATATATATACATAGATATTATTAACTCCAATCCTAGAATATGTGGGGAAGAGTTTCATTGTCTGGAGAGGGCATTTTTAAGGAATTGTTACCACTTGGCAGCCTTTTTAACAGCTACATTATCACTAGATATCAACATTTACACATGTCGAGCCAGAAGCCCCTCTATCCCTCTCTACTTGGAGATACATTGACACGTCCTTGAACATCACAGCCTCATCATTCCAATTTGCTCTGCATGTGAAAGAATTTGTGACATGTCAATTCATACCCTCAGTCTGAACTCATTTGCTGATCATAACTGGGTGGCCTGCTCGATCAAGCTCAAACAAACAGCCCATATCGAGCGAAACTCTGTCCAGTAGTTTATGCTGTAGCTTTGAGTATAAATTCCTAAGGGACATTGAATTGAGTGTGCAACTTTTGGGTTCACCTTTAACTCTCAACGGAGCGGAGCAGACACTTAAAATAAAACAATGAGCATCTCAAAAGTGCATACCTTACAGAAGAAGGAACTTAAACATATCTGCAGAAGCGGTTCTGCCACCTGTGTAAAGGGTTAAGGTTACAATCTATAAGAAGGTAAAGTCTATAAACATTGGGAACATCAATGGTAAGCATTGACTTAGTATAAAACATAAAACCAACATTAATATTAAACATAACATAAAATAAGGTAAACATTAAAAACCAACTTTATTGAAATCTTCATTTTTGGATTGTTGTTAATGTGTGAATGTGTGATGTGTTAATAGTATTTTGTGTTTAGTTTGTATGCTGTTGTTGCATGTCTGCGAGCTTGCGCTTGGAATGTTAATGTAAAAGAGTATATATTACGAGTTAGCGGTGTTAGTAATTGTAACAGGTGTATTTTTGGGTGCATGTTTTGAAGTAGTCTAATATAAGGTGTGTGTCATGTTTATTTATTTGTTTACTTGAGGGTGTTACTTGAATGTAGTGTATGTTTGCTATGTACACTGGTTTGCTTTTGGTGAGCTTCGTAAAGAGATACTTAAATGTGAATGTTACTTTTTTACTTGCCATTTGTGAGTGTGTGTTAAGGCAATATTTTGTAAATGCTACTTTTATTTTATGTTACGCTCAGTGTTAATGTTGATTGTATGTTTCATAATAGTTTAAACCTTCATTTTGGCATTTTCAACATTATAGAAAACCTTTATATATATAATAACCTTAATTGTTTAAAACCTTTGTATTTAAATTATGTTGCTAGTTTAGTTTGGAGTCCGAAGGTTATAATTATCTGTCTACTAATGATCCCCAATTTCTGCATATTTTCTTATTAGTTTGTGCACATTATTTTGCAATTGTTGCACGTATGCGCATTTCGCATATAATTTTGTTGGTATGTGTTCTAAAGTTTCCAAATTACCCAAGCATGTGTGGTTCACGCAACATGCCCTGGTTTGGGTTGTATTTTTGGTTATGTGTTGGCTGATATTGCAACCAATGAAGATGGATGATGGTTACTATTGGGATGAGTGTGTGGTATGTTCTAGAAGTATAAATAGTTGAAGGAGTAAGTAATGGACTTATGAGTGTTTATGTGACTAATGTGTAGCTGTGTTTTTTTTCACTTTGATGAAGGCGAACACTTTTATTTGGTACATGGACTTCAAAGTACATGGTTGCTATGTTACTTTTCTGTGCATTATAAGGACTTACTTTCATGGGCTTCGAAGTCCATTTTTTAAATTAAGTTGTGTTTGTCAAAGTAGTCATGTGTAATTATTTGTACTGTGTTTGTATTTAGATTGGTTCACTTTCAAGCTAATGATCTGATGGTGGCTATAATATGATATGATATGATATTTATAATGCGCTTAATACCCAGAGGTTTTTAAGCGCGGACCCGGGGATTGAACCTGTGGTGCTCTGTGTCATCTTGCTTCCAAGTGAGCTATCCTACTGTCCCATGTCTTCTGAACATCCTTGCTCGGACTATTGGAATGAATATCATTTCAATGTTCAGTTTTTATGCAATGAGAGTGCCCTGCTACTAGTGTATATTGGAAAAAGGAATCGATTTTGGAAGTGATCCAAATCTGAGTATACTATTTCCTCAGCAAAAAAGGCCCTTTGTGATTATAAGCAAGCCGTTTTTAATGCTGAATCAGACTTCTGTTCGTATAAAATCAATTCTGCTATTAATAAACCAAATTAATTGTTCAAAATATTTATATGCTTACTAATGCAGGATGCTCAATAAACTCATTTAAGCATTCTATTCAGGATGCCAATAATTTGAATTCCTTTTCCGGATAAGATTGTAGATTTACAAATAAACATTGGGATACGCCCTGAGCCTCTCCCAGTTATATTGGAACCCACAATGAGTCTTCCTGGCATGTCCTTTCTGTTTAAACCAACTATGGAAGAGTTTGTATGCACTCTTTTCCAGATGTTGAAACCCGATGACTCGGGAGGATAGCTCAGCGGCAACGTGGTCGCCCTGGAAGAAAGACGACACAGAGCAACACAAGTTCGATCCCCCGGTCCGCGCTTAGAAACCTCTGGGTATGTCATATCATGTCATTGCAAGGAGGACATGCAAATACTTTAGCTCTGCCTATTTCCACCGTGATTAACCTGTTACTCACACCAGTGGCATAACACATAACACAAAATTCAGCAAGCCTTGCTTGAGGCCCCCCTCAAGTTGGTCAAAAAAACACAGGCCACCCCACTGGCTTCCAAGCCAGCCTTTAGAGAAAAGTCAGAGGTGCCACACCCCCAAACCTACCAGCTGATAATGCACACAGACAGTCACATTAAATGAGCGTGTGCCAATGGTAGAATCAGCTTTTGTTGCCAGATGGGAGGGCAGCAACTCAGGAGCTACTGGCATTGTAAACAATTAAAGGTCAGAAGTGGCAGGTGAATATTTTTAGTGGAGGGGCATTGCCACCTCCCATGAAGTTGTGCAAGCGACTGTGGAGCCCTT
The DNA here is from genome assembly GCF_040938575.1 of Ambystoma mexicanum. Taxonomy (NCBI): domain Eukaryota; kingdom Metazoa; phylum Chordata; class Amphibia; order Caudata; family Ambystomatidae; genus Ambystoma; species Ambystoma mexicanum. The sequence goes on along the minus strand of NC_090936.1, from coordinate 132,986,928 downwards.
TTTAGGCCAGTGGGATTCTTGGAGATGAAGGGTTGCACCAAGAACATTTAGCAAATAATGTTTGAAATGGTGAATTTTACAGCACAGTTTTTTTGTTGAAAAAATGGCAAAAAGACATACAATTTATAGTTGGTTATCTAGGGTAACTCTAAAAAAATCCTGTAGATGCTAGTGCACCAACAGTACATTTTTCAACATTTTCATGATAATTGTCTCCACAACGTATGCCAGAATTCCCATTGTAGCCAACAGCCAACTTGTATGTAGCTGTGCCCATGATATGACAGCGTTTCTACTGGAAATCACTTTCATGAAACTGTGGCCAAAATCTATTCCAGTATGGACACTACTGTAAGTCACTTTCAAAAAGCAGTGACCACAATATATGCCAGTATGGTCACACTGTAATTCACTTTTCTGAAGATGTGGCCACAGTCTGTGCCAGTATGGTCATTACTGAAAATCACTTTCATGATGCTGTGTGGCCGCAGTACAATTCTGGCATGATTAATGTCAATCACTTTCAAACAGCTGTGGCCAGAATCTACACCAGTAACGGTCACTATGAATTACTTTAATTAAGCTGGGACGGGCAATCTAGGTCAGGTCATTAAGTTGGATACAGAACGGGCCCTCTGGTGAGGGGGCCTGGCCAACATGTTTCCACAATTCTACGAGGGAGAACCCTTATCACAAGCGTTGGATAAGTAAAAATACTTAATTGTCTGGATTCTAAACAGTAAACGTACACTGATAATTCAATGCCATAATGTTTACTTCTGTAGCCAACATGTTTTTCGGCCCTCCAGGTTCCTTATCGAGGCTGAGGTAAGCATGATATGTTAAAAATATGTGTAAAATTAAAGCACAACATCTGAATTATGCATCACAAGTGAAAAGACCCAAAAGCCAAAGTATAGGCATTTTCTAAAATTATACATATTTCCAAGAGAACATAACACAACAATTATCATGTCATCAACCCATAATAGGTTGAACAGAAGTAGATCATACGGTTGATAAAACCAGTATTCGGATCATAATAATGCAAAAACAGGGAGAAAAACAGAGAAAAGAAAAAGGAGCAAAATTAGTTAATCTGGTCAGTAGAGTGGCCCATCTGGGCCCCATGCAAAAATGCATAGATGATACTCTCATGGCATGGAGGACTTTGCTTACCAATTGTGCTATTGCTATATTTGATAGATCAATGAGGTGGAATTATGGCTGTAAGCGGCTCCATATAGTGTTGAAGAAGAAATGCTCAAATATCTAATTGGAAACAATTAAGAATATGCTACTAATAGAACTGGCAAGATGACTACATCACCAAGATAATTTGATATAACTAGAGAAGTATTAAAAGATGATGGATGTCCTGGTTAGGTGCGAGATGCCATACGCCATAACTGATGCCTCAAATCTGAACATTAAATCATTAGTATTTGTCTTGTAAGATGTGATATTTTAGGACTACGGTTGTCCGCTCACAAACGTTTTGTTTGCAGTGAAACTGCCCGAAGTGAAATTGCTCAGGCCCCGTTTTGACCGTTCATTGAAAATGGAGGCCCGAGCAATTTGTGTCGCCTGCCGCCAATCTTAAGGATGCGGGGACACCCCCACAACTCCAGAGGCCGAAGATACCAAACATGGCGAGCGGTGGACACCCCCGCAAACCCTGCTCTTCATGTTCGGTATTTTCGGCTTCAAATGAATCAAAAAAATTCGAAGTAATGATAGTGACCAAATTCAGTCAAATCTATCATTCGTTCCAATTTTTTCGATCAATTTGGATAATACCATATTTTACACAAATAGAATAAAGGACTCTTAATCTTTGGCCAAAAGAAGAGTGGGATGCCCATTACCAGGCCCTCATTATGTTATGGTTGAATTCACACTAACAGGGTGCCCATAAATAGCGCTTTCTTAGCAATTCCCAGGGATTAAGATGCAAAAATGTATAAAAACATTATTTAAAAAATGATTTAAAAATTGTTTAGTCAGATTACTGTGTACTGTAAATTCTAAAACGGATCCCCTTTCGGTTGCATCCACCATTTTGGAGGCAACTTAAATACGGCCCGAACGTCAGCGTAATGACACATACATATGTAAATAGCAACCCTTCATACAGCGCTCTACCGGGTTCTATTATAAGTATTACATTAATAAAGATGCCCGAATATGTTTAGCACATGAGAACTATTTAAAAGTGAAAGGTATGATGTGCTTGTAATTGGATAAAGTCAAATCCTATTGTGTACACTGTCAACATTTGCCACGGGTACATTAAGCAAGATGCACTGTGATGGATTATGACTTCTATACTGAGGCAAGGGAAAATAAATGGGTGATTAGAGGGGTCAGAAATGTGAGACAGACAACTTCGTGAAGATTTTTCAAAAGCTGCCATGTATGAACTCAAAGGGTTGGATAAACGCCTCACGATGATAGCCCTGCCTAAAATCAACTAAAGTAAACACTCTAGCAAAATGTTTCTGTCCCTTACACTAGTACATACAACAACTCAACAAGGTAATATATGGCAGTTCAAAAGCAACAAATATAACAGTTAAATTCACATCATCATAACTCTTACACCTTATATTCTGGGTGATTTTCCTCTTCCCAAATTCATGCAGGATTCTGTTCAATAGTTCCAAAAAGATAAGGAAATCCTGGCTCTTAACAAAGTTCCAATGTAGTTCTTTTGATTCCAACCCGACAACAAAAGTTCCAATAGTTCAACAAGGTTTTCCCTTTTCCACTTCAAAGCAACTTCTTCTCATCAACAAAGAATGCTTCCTTATGTCATTAGTATCAACAACAATCTCATGGTTAGGATAATTATGCAACAGTTCACAATACTTGTTTTAGCAATATAGGAAACCTGTGCAGCAGTTCATACACACTTGCCTCAACAATATTAATTTGACAAGATGATTAACAGTTCACAAAAACACTTTAGTGGTTCTTCAGCTTCTTCTTCCAGATTTATTTACAACACCATAGTACCTCAATGACTTCCACCTGCTCCATTCACCTGCCAGGCCTATTACTATAAAGTCCTTTGCTCTGGTGTACCTCCCTGCCAGGACAGAATAAAACTACTAACTATAAGTACTTCTGAGGTAAGGGTGAGCTTCCAACAAGTCTTTTACTTTATAACTTCAGTTTAAGTAGTACTTCTAATGACACTTCTTTGGCTTTGGCATTGTGGGTTTAAGTCAGTTCCTCTTATGGCCTTCTCTATATAAGGGCAATATGTTTTACAAACACTTAAATTCCTAATTGCCTTCTCTTGACTTTGGCAATGTTTCTTTTCATCTAATGGGCCTTTGTATTAATCTATTTTGGCTTTGGCAATAATTGTTTGTAATGTTTCCTCTAGTTTTTGCCATTTGCTGTTGTTGGCCTCTATTGAGGCCCATACATTCACACCCACACCCCTTTGGCCTGTTAGTCAAGTTCTTAGTCTGCAACCTCCTCCTTTTTATATCACCTTGGTTTTCACATGAATTGTTAGTCAGCTTCACATTAGTTCTGTATTCAAAATAAGGGTTAATTGTCCCTTTCACTTTCTTTGGAATGGATCTCTGCTTAGAACTCCACAGCTTGGCCAGTGGGCGATTACAGAGTGCTACGGGGTCGCAACTCAACAGTGAACTCACTGGGTGTGGTGTGCGTGTCCGCTCGCTCCACTGTCTCTGTGTCTTCTGCTTCTTAGCGCTGCACAGCAACCTGCTTGCTTCGGTTCGCTGCGGCTCACGCCACACTGAAACAGAGGCTGCTCTGCTCCAGAGGCTCTCTCAGGTGTTTGCCTGCCACTGGAGCCTGCCTCCCTTCATGGAAAGCTTACAAAGTTTACGCTTCCCGCCGTACCACCTCTGCAATCCAGGTATCCAGGGGGAAAACTTCTGACCTCAACGTATCCCACTGCACGACCTCTGCAATGAAGATTTAAGGAGAAAGTGACCCTCTCAGGACCGGTAACTGCCTGACATGCGACAGTGGTCCTGGCGTCTACGCTTCCCTCCAAATTCATCCGCTGTTTCTGCTGCAACGTGGAGAGACCATCACTACTCCACCTCCTGCTGCTACTCTTCTCTATGGAGTGCATCTCAGAGGGCCTTTTATGCCTCACATTCTCCCTCAGGTGTGGGTCATTATCCCTAATAGGCTGCAACTTGCAGCCTTGTGTCTCTGAAGCCCTCTTCTTCATCCCAGTACTTTGGGAATTTTGGGACTTGGAGTCCACAATGTAAAAATCAGTTTTTCTTAAAGCTTTGATTTTACAGTATTTTCCATCAGAAAGGTAGGATCTTTGGGGGAGTTATAAAAAGGGTTTTCACATTCTTCCCATCCCTCTTCTTCCCCCATGTGATCCTCCCACAGAACTGGGGAGCTGGTGTAAGTGGATCTAGGTCACCTGGCCTAAGCCCCACCCACCTGGTGCCTTCCTGTTTGCCGCTCTTTTTCACCACTTAGCAAGCCCCGCCCACCTGGTGCCTTCCTGCTTGCCGGTCTTTTCCCTACTTAAGGAGCCCTCCAGTCTCTTTTCCTTGGCAGCTGGGGAGCAGGTGTAAGTGGACCTAGGTCACCTGGCCTAAGTCCCGCCCACCTGGTGCCTTCCTGGTTGCCGCTCTTTTTCACTACTTAGCAAGCCCCGCCCACCTGGTGCCTTCCTGCTTGCCGCTCTTTTCCCTACTTAAGGAGCCCTCCAGCCTCTTTTCCTTTGCAGCTGGGGAGCAGGTGTAAGTGGATTTAGGTCACCTGGCCTAAGCCACGCCCACCTGGTGCCTTCCTGGTTGCCGCTCTTTTTCACCACTTAGCAAGCCCCGCCCACCTGGTGCCTTCCTGCTTGCCGCTCTTTTCCCTACTTAAGGAGCCATCCAGCCTCTTTTCCTTTGCAGCTGGGGAGCAGGTGTAAGTGGATCTAGGTCACCTGGCCTAAGCCCCACCCACCTGGTGCCTTCCTGGTTGCCACTCTTTTTCACCACTTAGCAAGCCCCGCCCACCTCGTGCCTTCCTGCTTGCTGCTCTTTTCCCTACTTAAGGAGCCCTCCAGCCTCTTTTCCTTTGCAGCTGGGGAGCAGGTGTAAGTGGATCTAGGTCACCTGGCCTAAGCACCACCCACCTTCTTAGCCCTGCCTCTTCCTTCCCACTCTTAACTCTTGCATCAAGGGTGCCTCTCGCCCGGGAGTCCAAAGCGAAGGGCAGTCAAAGAAAAGGGCAATTCCTGTTTGGATCTGTTCAGACCAGGAGGCCCCAGGGTCCGACCACCTGCTAAGACAGCAGGTAAGCATGCACCAACATGTGTTTACACCCTCTGTCCCCACAGGCCATCCCACCCTCTCTTGTCCCCCCGTGTTGTTCCCTTGTATTCCCCTCTCCTTAGTGCCCCCCCTCCCTCCAGCACTATCTGAAACGTTGTCAGGCCTAGTACGATAGTCGCTTTTTTTGTTCCTCCCCTCCCTTTCTGCACCCCTCTCCCTGACCTTTTGTTTTTCTCCGGATCTACCAGAAATGCTGTCAGGGCTAGTACAGTAGTGGCCTGTCTGTTTCCATTTCCTTCCCACTCTACCCCTCCCTTCATTATCTATGTCTTAGTTCTTGCACTATCTGAAATGTCGTCAGGCAGAGTACAATAGTTAATTTCACATCCTTACTGTTCATGGCCTGTAAGAATGTCATTGTATCTTCCCTTGTTCCCTCCCTTGCCTTGAAGCGCTTTGAAACACATTGTGTACAGGCGCTATATAAATAAACAATTATATCATGTCATAACACCACCTGAGGGTCAGGATCAGGAAGTGTCTGCCTTTCTCTGGCCACATGAGATGGGTCCCAGGCCGGGCTATCTGTGGGAATCGTCTCCTGTTCATCACAGGGACCTGCATCTCAAAATGGAACCGGACAAGTCTGGATTGATGCTGTATGTGACACACGAAAAGCGGATTGGGAGGCCCACCTATTAAGAAAGAGCATGTCGAGCTAGACCATATGGGATGGGAGTACATTGAATGAGGCAAAACCATATCTAAGCTCTAATAAAATATCCGCAGGGGATTCCCATCCCGACATAAATGAGTCCTTCATGCCAGAGAACACCAACGCACAGAGCACAAAGTAAATAAAACATATTGTCAGACTTCAACATGCTGTAAAGACAATTACAATAGGTTATCAGTTGCTGCAAACAATCCCGGTTACAGGAAGACATTCAATTTGTGCCTGGTGTTTAACCCAGTAGTTACACATTGATATTTACAAATTACTCTAGCTTCTTTTTGTCTCAAACGCAATTCCCAGTCACCACCTCTTGTATCACAAGAAACTACTTCCAGTCCTACAAACCGAAATTCCTTTTTATTGTCCAACTGACGCTTTTCCGCCCAGTGGCTCGCCATTGGGTTTCTTGCATCTTGAGAACTGAGCATGTTCAGATGCTCTCTGATTCTGGTACATAATTCCCTTATTGTGCTACCTGTGTACATCAGTTCACACACACAAATAATGACATACACAACAAATTTAGAACAAGAGTTGGGAAACTATGTCTACCTGCATGAATGAGGTCTGTCACTGGATGATAAGAAATGGTTTAAAACTAAATCCTACAAAAATTGAAGTTAGGCTAGTAGAATTGAAACATTTGTTAAAAGATCATTCAAAATTATTCTGTTCTTTACCCTTATTTGATCTATCCTTGTCCTATTCTGACAGAATTAAGAATCTGGGAGTCATTGGGAACTTCCCAAGATAGTGCCATTGTTAAGCAAGCCTATTCCTCATTACGACCCAGGCGGTAAATTACCGCCTGGGCCGTGACTTTACCACCATGGCGTAAACTACGTTTACGCCATGGTGGTTGGCGGACTTACCGCCCCATTCCGACCTTGGCGGGCGGTAAGTCCCCAATCCCCATTTACCCTTCCCCATTCCCATTTTTGCCCCATAGGGCATAATGGGAGTGGGGAAGGCGTTAATTACGCCACCGTAAATTACGGTGGCGTAATTAACTCCATGGTCCCTTAGCGCCATGGATTTTAACACCTGCTAAAAGCAGGTGTTAAAAGCACCATGGCGCTAGGGGACCTCGTAATTGGCGGTAAGGGGTCGGCGCAGCTAACGCTGGCGTAAACCCCTTACCGCCAGGGTCGTAATGAGCAGACTGGCCCTTCCCTATCACACTGACAACATTCTGAGATATACCACAACAAGACTTCTGCAATACTCCTTCTTTTGGGTGATGGAAGATGTTCATTATTAGGACCCACTGAGTGGAAGGACCTACATCCGAAGTCGTGTATACTGCAGACTCTTTTTTCCTTTCGGAGACACCTAAAACATGTCTGTTGTGCAATTAATTCTCATGCCAATCTATGCCTTTATTAGTTCTCGAATTGTGCTTACCACCTCTACCCAGATGCGTGTGTACTGCCTGGTGCTGTAAATAAATACTCCAACTCAAAGCAAATCAGATCTAATCAAATCTCATTTTACAATCAGGCTTTCAAAATGATTTGAAAATGTGAAAAGAAACCTGGATTTTTGACAACTGAATAAGGTTGTAGGGGTATGATGACATTTTTGAAGGGTTAATTTGGTATTGCTAGAAATGTTTCTATTCAAAGGGTGCGGTGGGAGGTCGATGGCAGGGAGTATCTTGTTGCAAGGCAAGTCTATTGGGCAGGTACTACTTTCAGGGTCATTGCATTCTTGTATTTGCTATTTTCAATTCTGTTATTCTATGTTAAGTTAGGTCACTTATAAAGCTTAGCTAGCACCCAGTGGCACTTGGAGCTAAATAGACACCCTTTGGAAACACCTACCAAGGGCCAGCCTAAAATAAATGCATTTTTAACAGGCGAAGAAACTGAGAATAGTCCTGCATTGCCCGAAGTGCATGGGGGAGCTGGTTCCAAAAAAAGGCAGCAGCAACTGAAAAAGCCCGGCAGCCACCAGCTTGATGCGACATAAATGAGGGATCTGCAGACAGAAACGAAGGGTCCGAGAAAGGAATGCAAGGGCAGAATTTGGACTGAAGATACTCAGCCCCTAAACCATAGAATGCACAACGCACTATGTATAAGACTTTAAACTGAATCTGGCTCTGCACTTGAAGCCAGTGCAGCCGGCACAAATCGGAGCAATGTTGGCCCGATAGGGCGTTTGCGTTGCAACTCTGGCTGCCAGGTTCTGATGAACCTCTTTGCGCTGGATTAGGTAAACTGGCAGTGCTAAATAAGGAGAATTACAGTAGTCTATGGATCCGAACACCATGGAAGCAACCACTGGTGCTCGCATAGACTCTGATCAAAATGGATTGACCTTATGAAGGACTCTCAGCTTATAATGGCCAGTCTGACAGATGGTACTAATTTGGGACTCTGCTGATAGTGATGCTGAGATTTTAAAACCAAGATCCTTAACCACTGAAACAGGTTTAGGAAAAGGGCCAAGCGACAAGGGCCAAAAGGCAGGTGTCCAACAAGAGACAGCCGACAGGGGGCCAATACTTCAGTCTTATCCCCATTAAGTTTCAGTCAGTTGTTACTTATCCAGCAATCAACGGATTCAGGCACTGTCTAAGCTGAAGAGCAGTGTACTGCAAGGATAAATCTAATCAGATAATAATCTGGGTACCATCGGCATAAGAGTAGCATTGAAAGCCGTGGCACTGGATTAATTTGGCGAGGGGCTGGATGTAGACATTAAACAAAATGGGAGAAATGGCAGAAGCTTGTGGAACACCACAGGTAATCAAAGCTGCAGACGACTGAGAGAGCCTAAGGGAAAGCGACTGGGCCCGGTTCGAAGGAAATGTTTGAAACCAAGATAAAACAGAGCCCATAATACCTGCCTGCGCTAAACAGTCGATCGAATGCTCAATGTCAAAAGCCGCACATAGATCTAATAGGATCAAGGCCCTAACCCCACCCTGATTGCGAAGGAGTGTGAGGTCATCAGCTGCTGAGAGCAATACTGATTCTGTGCCTCCACCAGGAACCAGATTGGAAGGGATTGAAGAAGAGTGAATTTTCAAGGAATCCACCCAACGAAGAAGTAGCCAAGGACTCCAGCAGTTTCATCAGGAATGGCAACAGTGAAATTGGGCTGGAGTTGGCTGGGAGAGCAGGGTCTAAGGTAGATTTCTTTAAGAGCGGAATCACCAAGGTGTGCTTCAGGGACGGGGGGGAAGACCCTGAGCTAAAAGATAGATGAATCTGCTTGGGTGACCAAATGTGAAATGGTAGTAACCACTTTTTTCAAGATACCACATGGAATGTGGTCCAGGTGAAAGGCTGATATAAGCCGACTTGTGATGGCGATAATATCTGAGGAAGTAAAAATAGGAAAGCTGGACCGAGTAGCGATATGATCATCCGCCTCAGAGCGTGACACAGGAGCACCCGTACTGAGACCTGACATCACAATTGTTTTGTGAATGACAAACATTTTCTCAGTAAAATAATTGGACAAGGAATTGCAAAGGGTCTGCGACGGAGGCACTGTGCTCCTATTAGCTGACTTATCTAAAAGTGAACACACCAAACTGAATAGCTCTTTTGGTTGACTAAGAGCAGATTGGACCTTATTGGTATAGAATTCCTGTTTGGCTTAACAAATGGCTTTGTAGTAAATTGCAGTGAACTGCTGAAAAGCAGTCCTGGTGGCAGAGCAATAAGACATACGCCATTTCCGTACAAATTGCCTATGGCTCAGACAGAGCTCTTTAAGATGGGCATTGAACCAAGGTTCAGAAGGACGGGCGCAAGTCTCCGAGGCAGACTACGGGGCAAGAGAATCAGCTGTAAGCAAGAAAGCTTGAGAGAGAGTGGACATATCAACAGGGCACGTAGTTGCACAATATTCATTAATCTGGGCTGAGATAGAGGCCACTTCTACTGGTGAACTGGAGGATAAAAGGATCCTTCCGAGGCCGTCAGAGGGCTAGATGAGATTTTACTATCTCAGTGGAAGAGAAAACGAATTCAAGCCTATTCCAGCATATTTCCTAATTGGTGAGTGGGCTCAGTCACCAGCTGTTTGAATTTTAAATTATACATGGCTGACAGAAAACGAGTGGCCTGGGGATCTAAGGAGTCATTCATCTTAGTATTGAAATCACAGACTATGAGCAAATTAGTACATTGGACCTCAAGGTCGGCTGCCAGTTCTAGAAAGGCTATATCAAAGGAAGAGACAGCATGAGGAGGACGAAAAACAGTAAGGATATGGTGTGTTATTGATGCTATAATAGAAATACGAACCAACAGAGCTTTCATACTATGGGAATGTGTCAAAGGTAAGGCTGTGCATACTAAAGAAGATTTAAAAAGCAAAGCAAGGCCTCGCCTCGAATGGCAGAGGACCGATCACGCCCACTGGTCTTATAATCATCTGGTAGTGCTTGGACAATTCATGGGCCTGAAGAATCCCGAAGCAGGTTTTGGTCACACATACTCTGGTTTATAGTCGTGTAGAAGATTGTAGCAATTAGTGGCATTAGAGATGAGCAATCGCGCATTAAACAAAAACATTTCAGCCAATCCACAGATATAGCAGTTGGAACTGCCTTTACTGCTATTCTTTCCTTAAATCTGTAGGAAAAGCTGTGTTAGCAGGAGCAAGATCTATCACCATATTGCGAGATAAACATACTGATGCGGGGGTGTTGGAATAGCGAAACAGTCTTTCTGCCCATGGCCTGGCCATGTCACGGACGGGTACAGATTTGCCTAACTTTGGCACAACTTGGGTGCACGCCTGCTGTGCCTGTCGGTTGCGCTTACGGTGAGATCTGCACCTTATCTAGCATAGTGTCAAATAGCAGGTGAATCGCCCTAGTACAATCCCCTGCTGGCAGTAAAATGGGGATAGAAAGCAGACTACCGTTCGCAATGCGTGGCTGTCTAAATGTAAAGCAGAATCCACCAACTCAAACAATAATGTAATCCAGCAAAGCCGGCCTAACGTTTACAATACTAGTGCTAAAACTCATGTAAATGCTATTTCAGTTTGCTAAAATCGGAACAGATGGAAACTTATAAAATCATAGTAAGAGCATAGAATGAAATAAAAGTCAGACAGCAATTCTGTGTTAATAGTTGTTCCCTGATGATTTCAGGGTATTTATTTGTTTGACTTTTTTTTATTAAGCCATAGATTTTGTTCTGCACAAAATTGACATGATTGTGTTATATTTCCTATTATGTTAATACTTGTGTAGACATGAACTGTTTGAACATTTATAAAGTTTTGTATTTTATTGTAGGAACATTCCAACTTCTGATTTTCAGTTTGTAATTCATATTATTGTTTTGTTCATTTTTTTTTCTTTTTAGTGGTTTTGAGAGATCAATGTTTGGCTTGATAACAGCTGACTGATTGTGAATGGGGTCTTTGGGCCCAACCAGTGGCATAAGATTCAACATTTTCAATCGGAATAAGCTGAGTTACTTTTTCTCCAAATTTGAGATATGTTTAGAGTAATGCAATGTTGACTTTGGTACCTATGGGAAGGGAACTTGTTACTTTGTTATTTCTCAAAAACAAATTCTTTGGCATTTGGTACTATACTAAGATAAGCTTTTATTTAGTGCGTACATGGATGAAATGAGGATCAGTGTTTAACTAGAGAAATGTATGAATTTGTGCCGGTGCTTTCTTTCTTCTCCAGTGCATCTGTGTGTGCTTTCTTTCTTCTCCAGTGCATCTGTGTGTGCTTTCTTTCTTCTCCAGTGCATCTGTGTGTGCTTTCTTTCTTCTCCAGTGCATCTGTGTGTGCTTTCTTTCTTCTCCAGTGCATCTGTGTGTGCTTTCTTTCTTCTCCAGTGCATCTGTGTGTGCTTTCTTTCTTCTCCAGTGCATCTGTGTGTGCTTTCTTTCTTCTCCAGTGCATCTGTGTGTCTTTCTTCTCCAGTGCATCTGTGTGTGCTTTCTTTCTTCTCCAGTGCATCTGTGTGTGCTTTCTTTCTTCTCCAGTACATCTGTGTGTGCTTTCTTTCTTCTCCAGTGCATCTGTGTGTGCTTTCTTTCTTCTCCAGTGCATCTGTGTGTGCTTTCTTTCTTCTCCAGTGCATCTGTGTGTGCTTTCTTTCTTCTCCAGTGCATCTGTGTGTGCTTTCTTTCTTCTCCAGTGCATCTGTGTGTGCTTTCTTTACACTGTTTAAAATTGAACATCACCTGGAGGCACTCCTTTTACTTGTGGTGGGCCCTTTCCATTTGAGAACATTGTATGTCACCTTCCATCTGAAAAGGAGGCAGGGCAGGAAGAACATTACAGACAGCGATGATTTCAAAGTGTGTGATTACTGTTGTCTTCTGTCTTTTTGTAATGGACATTTTCAAACAAATACACAGGCCTCATTTCTCTTGTGGCTCTTAAATCACGTGTTAATAATAGGCAGCATTTCTTTGGATCATACATCATTTTCCTTTGATTTAAGAATATATATCATATGCACATTTTCTTTGTATATGTTTCACTCATATTAGCTATACATGTTTTAATCGTGCCAGCTATTTACAGTTATATAATGTGTAAACTCTCATTTTGTTTCGGCAGTGTTTGTCTTCACACTGCATTTTTCTTTGCAATATCTATATATGGACATAATGACATACAATATATACATGATGTATTTCATATATCAGATGTTTGTATTCCTCTTCTAATGCTACAAGTTGTGTTTCTGCAAACTTTTGAGACGTGTATCCTGGTTTGAAGCAAATTCCATAATTTAAAAAATCCTCTATTTTGACTTGTGGCCTTGATAGAGCTTACAACACAGAGTCGGGCAGGTTTTTCAATATGTTTCTCAGTTGTTGTGTACTGTGGAGTGCGTAGTGTGTGATATTTTATGTTCATGTTTTTTTAGACTTTCTGTACTGGTGAGGGTGGACGTGGGAGACAAAGTGGTTAGTGGAGTCTCTTCTGTACATGTGTACATCAGATGTTTAGCATTAATGTTGTAGGTGTGTTACAAAATATAAAATTGTCCTTTAGTAACATTCAACTATGGGGTATATTTCAACTTAAAATTTTGAGTGAGAACATAAAAAACGTGAGAGTTCCTCTCATTGTTTTTTAGATGTCACTCAGTACTACTCAATGGAATTAGTTCTTACTAACCCTAGTGGATTTATTATAGTTTTCCTGCAATACAGTGGTTGCTCACTGACATATGTTTTATTGTCAGGACCCCTACTTTTAGGATAGTTACAGTCTCTTCATTTGCAAGGTGTACCTACCAGCCTTTTTCCCTGGTGGTTTTCTTGTCTTGTGGAATAGTACTTTGGCTGTAGCGTATATGTGAAGCAGATTCGGAGAATATGTGTACATGTCCAGTTGTTTAGTGTGATGGAGGTAAGTTGTTTGTGGCATTCCACAATTCCATTAATGTTATTTCAGTTAGAGTTTTTGCTAACACACTTAAAGTTGATTATTAACACAGTTAGAATTTTCTAGTAACACAATAAACATTTTCTACTACCACAATTCACATTTCTTTCTATTCTAACATGGTAGCTTTGCATGCTTTCTTTGTATCCCTTTTTTTAGACCAGCCATTTAGTCAAAAATGGTTAGTTTACATAGATGTTTGTGAAAATTGGTGGTTTACTGCCTCCTTTCTTGTATGTTTAGCTTCTATTGTTTATGTTCTGTGAGAAACCTCAGGGGAATCCACACTCCTACTGTCCCTGGATCATCTTCTCAGGTATCCATGGAAAGGCCATCACTCTTGGATCCTGACTCTGGGTGTGAAGAAGCGGAGGACGATCACCTGGGTGGGGGGTCCTTGGGTATTGGGAGTGCGGTGCCCTCAGGTGAGACATGGTATCCCCTTTCCCTATTGATGACACACTCACACCTCCCCTGCCCTTTACAGGCTATTGTAAAACCTCTCCCCTTTTTCCCCCTCCTTTTACCTCTGACAGTACTGGGACTAGGAAGAGGGGACTAGGAGTGATGAACACTAACACCTTATTTCACCACTCTAGTACTGGGATGAAAAATATGACCGTAGAGTGCTTTAAAGGCCAGGCATGTCTTTAATTATGGTCAGGCAAGCCCTATTGAAAATTCACAACTGCAACCTGTCAAGTGGTTGCAGGTGTATAAAGGGAGACCAAAGGAGCAGCAGAGAGCAACAGGGAGGCATCTGTTAGGCGAGACCAGCAGGGGCCCATGTCGTGAGGGGGCAGTTGTGGGGGAACTGAGAGGAAGGTGAAATAGGGGTGGGCACCACCGTAGACCCTTCAGAGTTGGTCTTAAGTAAGTCAGTTTGTAATCTTAATCTGAATTTTTGCCTGGTGCTGCCAGAAAAAAAGGATCCTATGACACATGGATCCTGAAAATACCACAGACAGGAAAACATGAGGTGGAATCACCTCACTATTTCTGGCGCTCTCAGTTAACTCATTGCGAGTAGAAATGTATGCATCTTTAACTGTACATTATTGCGTTTCCATCTTATTGTTGATAAGTAACTCCTTTGGTACTGTTCATGAGTTCAATTGTACTTGCAAATATTCCAAAAATAAGAAGCTGTAATTCCTCTGTAAAATACAGGAAATGTTTGTAGTAAACATACACATATGATGTCGACTAAGTACGAGAACTGAGACATCTAATTAGCTTAATAGAGGAGGGTCTAACTAATGTGAATAATTGTGTGCCCTACAATTATTCAGAGACAAGATGCGTAATGTAGCACAAGGTTCTAAGAGATATGGGCCATTTCACATAGAACTGCGATCAGGAACTCAAACTTCTCACATATTAGACATAGGATACATGAGGGATGGTTCACGGACGCACCTCTTTGTGCTGATCAGAGTGCGCAAGATTGCTTTGGAGATATTTGTTAAACATTGTATATGTTGTCATTACATAGTTCTAGTACCCATTGAATTGCTGAATTGGTTGAATTGTTTTAGAGCACGCCTGTGGATAAACAAGGTTTGGCACTCATCGAGAAGTATAAGCCCGCTTTAGCTTAGGCGTCTGTCCTTGTGGAGACCGGCCCGGCCCTCCGTTGCCATGGAGGGGTGGGACGCGAGGCGTAAGTGCTTCGGCTCCTACGAGCCTTAGCGTGACGCCTCTTTGTCTCCATGACAACGCATAAATAGTTTTATGGGCCATTTCACATAGAACTGTGATCAGGAACTCGAACTTTTCACATATTAGACAAAGGCTACATGAGGGATGGTTCACAGATGCACCTCGGTGTGCTGATCAGAGTGCGCAAGACTGCTTTTCAGATATTTGTTGTATATGTTGTCATTACAGAGTTCTAGTACCCATCGAATTGATAAATTGGTTGAATTGGTTTAGAGCACGCTTGTGGACAAACATGGTTTGGCACTCATCGAGAAGCATTAGCCTGCATTAGCTTAAGCGTCTGTCATTGTGGAGACCGCCCCGCCCTTCCATTGCCATGGAGGGGTGGGACGCGAGGCGTACGTGCTACAGCACCTGCGAGGCTTAGCGCGATGCCTCTCCGTCTCCATGACAATGCATAAATACTTTCCACAGCCGCGTGTCCTCACGGCTGCTCTTCCATTACGAGTGACATGACATTGTGAAGGTAAGACATGCAGGCAAGCGCAGTGCTTCCTGTTCGAGTGATTTCACTAACATATTGTTTGATTCAGATTTACATTTTTTAGGCACTGTTCTGATGGTAACACCATACGAGATATAAAGAAACACATGGCAGTTAGATGACTCGCTACTTTACAGAGGTACGAATTTTGGGTACTCTATGCATTACTGTTCTTTCACTTTCTCACCTACCTTTATACTGATTGAGGTTTCTTTTTCTTCCCTACCCTGGGCGGCGGAATCTTTTTGAATGTTTGGGCACATGGGTATGTACTTCAATATCATTTTAATATTTCATTTTTTATTTATCATTTTGGTCCAATCTCTTTTTAACATTACAATGGGGATCATTCCGAGTTTGGAGGCAGCCATGGTGCTTTTAGCACCATGGCTGCCTCCAAACTCGGGTCCGGGTCCGTGGTGTTGGAATGGGGACTTACCGGCACATTCCAACCTATGTGGACCCGGTAAGTCCCCATTTCGAAAACCATTCCCCATTCCCATTTGAACTGCCATTGGGCTCAATGGGAATGGGGAAGGAGCTAATAACGGGCCCGAAATTGCGGTCCGTTATTAGCTCCATGGTCCCTTATCGGGTTCCGCTAAGGCCGGCTGGTAAAACCAGCCGGCCCTGGTGGGACCCGCCAAGGGACCTCGTAAAAGGGCAGTAGGGGATTAATGGCACTGGCATCCTTACCGGTTCCATTAACTCCCTACCGCCAAGGTCGGAATGACCCCCAATGTGTGATTATAGCCCTGAAGATGGTGTGCTTCACACCGAAATGCATAGGCTTTTCTGTACATAATAGACTACTGGGTATAATGACTGCCTAAAAACATAAACTATGGGACCTGAGAGGAAGCCAGGATGCTGGTGTCATGATCTCTGCTTTCAAAAGGTCAGGGTTTTCCCAACTCCCTTGGAAGCAGATCCATAACCCAGGTTCCGAGTGCCAACCAGTCCCAATTGGGACCTTTTGGACCCAGTCCTGGCGCCAGTGGCACCAGGCTCATAAATATGCCCAGTCCCAGCGCTGGAAGCGCCGGGCTCATAATGCTTGGGTGGACTTACCTGCAGCAGACCATGCTGCTTACTTGCCTGCCAGTTGAGCCTCTGATCCTCTTCTGTTTGGAACTACTTTTCCTGTTGGGTGGGGCAGGAGCCACTCCCTAGGTTCAGAACACTGGAACTCTTCTGGAAAGCAGGAACTCTTTTCTTACCTAGGCGTGGCTGTGGAAGGAGACACCTAAGCACTACGGAGGCTATTTAAACCACACCCGATGGATGAATCTTGCTTTGCGTTATTCTGCATCCTCTGCAGCAGAACGCTCATCGTGTCTTCTGCATCTGATCCTGGGCTTAAGGAAAAAGGCTTACCATCCTGAATCCAGTCTTCAGCAACACCTATAAAGACAAGAAAGAACAGGTTAGCATTACGGTCTTCAGTGACAGCGCTTCACTTACCTGGTCCATCGGCTGTCACCAACGCCTCGCGCTGCATTCCGGCATCTGAAAGACAAAGGCTTACCTACTCTTCGTGCGCTCCGGAGGTCTTCACACTGCATTCCGGCATCTGAAAGACAAAAGCTTACCAACTCTTCGCACGCTCCGGAGGTCTTCGGCGCTGCATCCCGCATCTGAAAGACAAAACAAGGTGCGTTTAAAGACATTGGGGAACTTTAATACTCACGTGCCATTACTCCTTTCCACATCTAACCCAGTGGGTATTCCGGCACCCTGCAGCCGCTCCGAACTTGTACCTGCAAAATAAAAAGACAGTTAGAGCGCATCGTGAAGCAGGCAACAAGCGCTTACTTACGTGCTTCCAGGCGCTTCTATTCATCACACGGGCTCCATCTTCAACTCACTTCAGCCCGTCATCCGCCATCGCCGGAACCCTGCAAAACAAGAGACATCATTACTAAAGACTTTTAAAGACATTAGAATTACTCTAAACTTACCGTTCGTGCAGTAAACGACGGACAGCAGTCCTCTGAAGTCAAGAGGCCTGCTCCCCTTATCCAGTGAAGAAACTGGTTACAGCATCCTGCCCCGAGGCAGATGGAGAGCACGGCGTTCACTTACCTAAGGTGAGAGCGTTAACCTTTGGGGTTCTACAGGAGAAGAGAAAGGGAAGAAGAGAGAGACATTCAATAACCCAGTTCATTAATCCCATATTTTCTATCTGCAGACATCTTACCCTTCGAGTCAGACATACAGTGCACAGAGGTCCAGCCCAAAGAGCCAGCCGTGTGTTACACATCACCTTTGAAGATACGGTATACGCCCAGTCAAGACCGGCGCCTCTACGGGAATCAGGTGAGCGTTACAGAACGCAAAGCCTACCGCAAAACTCCCGTCCAGGCGCTATGGAAACCTCGGATGCCGACCAGCTAGCCCAGTTACTTGGGGAACTAAGGGCAGAAGTGCATGCAGCCCGTCAGGAAACGAACGCTCTAAGAAGGGAACTGATTATTTCCAAGGAGCGAACAGATGATCTCGCTAGACAATTGCTACAGTCACAAGCCGGACAGACCCCGTTACCCGCATCTGGGGGAAATCTTCCTTCTACATCCTCTATGAATCCAGTGCAGATCAACCTACCTGGGAATGTACCTCTGGCTCCGCCCGAACGATTTTCTGGTGACCCAAAGAGGTTTGCAGTATTTATCAATCGGTGCCGGTTGCATTTCTTATGCCGGCCAGCAGCCTTTCCAACTGATCAAGCTAAAGTAGCTTTCGTGCTTTCGTACCTTAGTGGCAATGCGGCAGACTGGTCGATCCCTCTAGTAAATCAAGATGATCCGGTCCTCCATGATTTTCAAGCTTTTCAGCTCAGTATGGAAAAACTGTTCGCAAGACATTCACAGGGGCAGGCCTTGGACAATGAGCTTCTTTCGTTGCGACAAGGTAATCAAGACCTTTTGGCTTATATTGCGTCTTTCAACAGACTGATAGTGGAAACTCAATGGCCTGAGGACAAAAGGATTACGCTGTTTTATAGAGGTCTACGTGGAGAGCTCAAAGATGTGTTAGCCCAAGTAGTGAATCCCACACAAGATTGTTCGGACTATATAGACTTAGTCGTTCAAATAGATCACAGACTGCAGAACAGGAAGGCCGATCGTTCCAAGTTTGATGCTCGAGTATTTTCCAAACCGCCAACTCCTTCCAAAGGAGTAGACTCCGGGGAACCCATGCAAATAGGGGGCCTGAAAGGTCCTCTAACACAAAAGGAGCGGGAAAGGAGAAAACAGTTGCAATTATGCCTCTATTGCGGAAACTCAGGGCACTTTCTTCGAGACTGTCCGGTGAAACCTGCCAAGAAGGCAGTAGGAGCTGCAGTTACCAAAGTTACAAACTCTGAGCAGGGAAACGACCTCGCCCGACAAGAATAGAGGTCCTCTTGCCGAGCGTGAAAACCAGTTCTGTGACCTCGCATTTCGTGATACCTATGGTCCTCATTAGCCCTGATAATCCGGATCGACTACATGCAATTGAAGCTTACGTCGACAGCGGTGCCATCGGCAATTATGTGGATCATGAAATGGTTTTGAGGATGAATCTAACTCTTTGTCCCAAGGCTGTAAAGGACGTCATTACTACGGTGGATGGAACGGAGATAGCCTCCGGACCAGTAACGCATACCACTCAAGAAGTGACGCTAGTAAGTCAAGATGGACACCATGAGAAGATCGTGTTCGATGTGATCAAGGCTCCTCAGTTTCAGATTATTCTAGGAATACCTTGGTTAGAGAAACACAATCCTCTGATCGATTGGCGAGCAAGAACGGTCCAGTTTCCAGAATGTGTCTCTACTTGTCACCCTCCACCTGGTGTTGCACTGGCAGCAATTTCTTCAGAGACTCCCCAGTTACCTCCCGAATGCCTAGAATACCAAGATGTTTTCCGGAAGGATCAGGCTAACTCTCTACCTCCTCATAGGTCTTATGACTGCCAGATAGACCTGATACCTGGATCTACTCCTCCTTGTAGTAGAATTTATGCCCTCACTGAGCCTGAGAACCTTCACCTTCGACAATACCTGGATCAATACCTGGCAAATGGGTTTATTCGTCCTTCCAAGTCCCCTGCTTCTTCAGCTTTGTTCTTCGTTCCAAAAAAGGAAGGAGACCTTAGAACTTGTATAGATTATCGCTCCCTGAACCAGATCACCGTCAAGAATAGATATCCGTTACCTTTGATCCCTGAACTCCTGGACCAAGTCAGAAAAGCATGCATATATACAAAGCTGGATCTTAGAGGAGCCTACCACTTGGTACGAGTAAAAGATGGCGATGAATGGAAGACGGCCTTCCGCACCAAATATGGGCTATTTGAATATCAGGTCATGCCCTTCGGACTTTGCAATGCCCCGGCCGCCTTTCAATATTTTATGAACGATGTCCTCAGAGAGCTCATAGATGTGTGTGTTGTTGTTTACATTGACGACATCCTCGTTTATTCTTCATCGGAATCTGAACATCGGAAACACGTGAAAATGGTCCTCGAAAGATTGCGTCAACACAAACTTTTCGCTAAGTTGGAAAAATGTGTTTTCAACGTGACTGAAGTTGAATTCTTGGGATTCATATTATCACCTAGCGGAGTGCGTATGGATTCAAAGAAGGTCGATGCAGTTCTAAAATGGCCATCACCATCCTCCGTAAAAGGTGTGCAAAGCATGTTAGGCTTCGCTAACTTTTACCGCAGGTTTATCCCCGAATTTTCTCGAATAGTCCAGCCCATCACTGCCTTGTTAAAGAAAAACCAACGTTTTGAATGGTCTACCGAGGCGGAACAAGCTTTCCAGGATTTGAAGACTAAATTTATCTCTGCACCAATCTTAAAACACCCTCGCCCCGAACTCCTCTACATCGTGGAAACTGATGCTTCAAGCCTTGCCATGGGGGCAGTTCTATCACAAAAGGACCCGGTAACCAATCAGTTGCATCCCGTGGCATTTTGGTCCCGCAAATTCTCGCCTCCTGAAATCAATTACACGATTACTGACAAGGAACTTCTGGCTATCAAGTCTGCCTTTAAGGCTTGGCGGCATTACCTGCTGGGGGCCCGACACACCGTTACTGTGATTACGGATCACCGAAACCTGCAATATTTGAAAACCGCAAAAGCCCAATCCTCTAGACAACTCCGTTGGGCATTATTCTTTGCCGAGTTTGACTTCATAATTAACTATCGACCTGGTACAAAAAACGGTAAAGCTGATGCCCTTTCTCGGATGGGAGTGGAAGAACACTTGATCAACCCTAAACCTGTACCAATCATTCCCGAACAAAGAATTCTGGGTGTAATCGCCACACAATCCATAGAGGAAGTTAAGGATAAAGCCAGGCAACTTGTAACTGCAGCAGACATACAGAATTGGCATCTGCAGGGAAAGGACTTTGCAGTAAAGGACAACTTATTGTATTTCCAAGAACGATTATACCTGCCCAGCACAGATTTACAGAAAAAAGTAATCTCTTGTTATCACGATTCTTTAATGGAAGGACATCCCGGTATGGCCAAGACCTCAAAAAAGATCAAGCGCTACTTCTGGTGGCCATCTTGGAAAAAAGATATCAGAGACTTTATAATGTCCTGTGGAGTATGCGACCAAACCAAGAGTCAAAAGTAAAGACCAGCAGGCCTCTTACGCCCTATTGACATCCCACCTCGCCCTTGGCATACGCTTTCTATGGACTTCATCACCGATCTACCTCGATGCTCCGGATACAATACGATTCTAGTAATCGTGGACTTATTCTCCAAGATGGCGCATTTCATTCCGCTCAAAGGCTTGCCAACAGCAGCAACTCTGGCCCGAGAATTTCTCGAAAACATCGTCCGACTGCACGGTTTTCCTTCGGTTCTAATTTCCGATCGAGGTAGTCAATTTATTTCTCATTTTTGGCGAAGTTGCTGTCGGTCGGCTCAAATTGATGTGAGACTATCGACCAGTCACCACCCTCAGACCGACGGACAAACCGAGAGGACCAATCAAACTCTGGAACAGTATTTACGCTGCATGCTGCAACAAACTGAAAAGACTTGGAAAGATATCCTTTGGATAGCCGAATATGCCTACAATAACTCTGTCCATTCGGGAACTGGGAAAACCCCGTTTTTTCTTTTATACGGCAGTCACCCTCGAACCTCGGAGTTGGATCCCCTCCAAGATCTTGAAACACCAGCAGTAGACTACCTGCATTCTACAATCACCCAAGCCTTTAAGGAAGCTGTTTCTCACCTTCAAAGGGCTAAAGAACAATACAAGAAAGGAGCAGATCAACATCGGAAGGAAGCCCCTCAATATCAAGTAGGGGATCAAGTCTGGTTATCCACCAAATATCTACCTCTAAAAGGGCCACGCACATTCAACCCAAGATACCTTGGTCCCTATTCTATCACTACCATAGTAAACCCAGTAGCGGTCAGGTTGGACTTGCCCCCGCACATGAAGATACATCCGGTCTTCCACGTCTCTCTATTAAAACCCGTGCAACCTCAAACCCGACTAACTAAATCTCCAAAACCCATCCTAGTTGATGGTGAACTCGAGTTTGAAGTCAAAAGCATTCTGGACTCCAAGATCTCCAAATCTAAACTATTTTACCTAATTGACTGGAAAGGCTACGGCCCCCAAGAGAGATCCTGGGAACCTGCTGAATATGTCCACGCTCCTCGCCTTATCAAAAGATTTCACTGAACATTTCCTGACAAGCCAAAACCCCCGGAGAAGCCCGGTTTGGGAGGGGCCTTGAGGGGGGGTACTGTCATGATCTCTGCTTCCAAAAGGTCAGGGTTTTCCCAACTCCCTTGGAAGCAGATCCATAACCCAGGTTCCGAGTGCCAACCAGTCCCAATTGGGACCTTTTGGACCCAGTCCTGGCGCCAGTGGCACCAGGCTCATAAATATGCCCAGTCCCAGCGCTGGAAGCGCCGGGCTCATAATGCTTGGGTGGACTTACCTGCAGCAGACCATGCTGCTTACTTGCCTGCCAGTTGAGCCTCTGATCCTCTTCTGTTTGGAACTACTTTTCCTGTTGGGTGGGGCAGGAGCCACTCCCTAGGTTCAGAACACTGGAACTCTTCTGGAAAGCAGGAACTCTTTTCTTACCTAGGCGTGGCTGTGGAAGGAGACACCTAAGCACTACAGGAGGCTATTTAAACCACACCCGATGGATGAATCTTGCTTTGCGTTATTCTGCATCCTCTGCAGCAGAACGCTCATCGTGTCTTCTGCATCTGATCCTGGGCTTAAGGAAAAAGGCTTACCATCCTGAATCCAGTCTTCAGCAACACCTATAAAGACAAGAAAGAACAGGTTAGCATTACGGTCTTCAGTGACAGCGCTTCACTTACCTGGTCCATCGGCTGTCACCAACGCCTCGCGCTGCATTCCGGCATCTGAAAGACAAAGGCTTACCTACTCTTCGTGCGCTCCGGAGGTCTTCGCACTGCATTCCGGCATCTGAAAGACAAAAGCTTACCAACTCTTCGCACGCTCCGGAGGTCTTCGGCGCTGCATCCCGCATCTGAAAGACAAAACAAGGTGCGTTTAAAGACATTGAGGAACTTTAATACTCACGTGCCATTACTCCTTTCCACATCTAACCCAGTGGGTATTCCGGCACCCTGCAGCCGCTCCGAACTTGTACCTGCAAAATAAAAAGACAGTTAGAGCGCATCGTGAAGCAGGCAACAAGCGCTTACTTACGTGCTTCCAGGCGCTTCTATTCATCACACGGGCTCCATCTTCAACTCACTTCAGCCCGTCATCCGCCATCGCCGGAACCCTGCAAAACAAGAGACATCATTACTAAAGACTTTTAAAGACATTAGAATTACTCGAAACTTACCGTTCGTGCAGTAAACGACGGACAGCAGTCCTCTGAAGTCAAGAGGCCTGCTCCCCTTATCCAGTGAAGAAACTGGTTACAGCACCCTGCCCCGAGGCAGATGGAGAGCACGGCGTTCACTTACCTAAGGTGAGAGCGTTAACCTTTGGGGTTCTACAGGAGAAGAGAAAGGGAAGAAGAGAGAGACATTCAATAACCCAGTTCATTAATCCCATATTTTCTATCTGCAGACATCTTACCCTTCGAGTCAGACATACAGTGCACAGAGGTCCAGCCCAAAGAGCCAGCCGTGTGTTACACATCACCTTTGAAGATACGGTATACGCCCAGTCAAGACCGGCGCCTCTACGGGAATCAGGTGAGCGTTACAGCTGGCCGATGCCCCAGGGGACCTTGGAGACTAGGCCAAGCTGGGCTGTGAAGCTACCACAGGCATGGGAGCCTCCATATTGTAGAGAGGGTGGCTGGAGCTGCGAGGAAGGAAGAAGAAAGGATGCCATCTGCACCCGTGCCGAAGCAGCAGAGCTATCGGCATGTGGAGGACCACATCTGGAATGTGAGCTGGGCTCACAGAGGCCAGCCTGCCTATCTTAGAGGCAGAAGAGGAGAAGCGGAGCCACTAAAGAGCAATACCCAGGACCGTGTGTGTCAGGGAAAGTCAATCAGCACCGAGGTGCTCCTAGTCAGCTATGCATGGGCAATAAAGTGCCGTATATGTTTATCGAATACCGAATTGAATTATAATTTGAAACAAAGATGAATTACATTTATTGAATACCAAACTGAATGAAGCTTTGAAACAAAGCTGAATTACGTATATTGAATATCGAACTGAAAGAGAACCTTAAAACTGAGCTAAAGTAAGCTTATTGCATACAGAACTATGTACAACTTTATGAGCAAATCTAATAACAGATGACAACCAAAAGGGGAAAGTGCCCATTTGAAAGCAACTTACTGAAAAGAGTGGAAGTGTGTAAGAATGCAACAGAAAGGTGGGGCATGAAAAAGACCACCACAAAAGTGAACTTTATTAATGGATACAGTATGGCAAGGCCAAAGACTGGCAAGAAGTGTTAAACATGTTATGGCAAAGCGTAGAGGCTACCCAGGAGGACCAGGAGAGTGTGAAACTGGACACAGAGTCAAAAGGCTGATAAAAAAGAAACTAAATGAATGTGAATCTAAATAGAGGGACACGTACAGAAGAACCTGTATAGGTTGGAAAGCGTAGGGTTCCTGGTTGCGCAACCTGTGATGTGTGGACCGTGTGATCTGAGAACTGCGCATGAACCAGTGAGTCCTAAATGGTGAAAATCAAAGACATTGGGCCTCATTACGAGTTTGTAGGTAGCCATGCTGTTTTTAGCGGCATGGCTACCCCCAAACTCGGGTCTGAGTCCCGCAAAAAGGGACTTAACGGGCCATTCCGACCTTGTTGGGCCCGGTAATTCCCTTTCGCAGGACCCGGACCCGGTACGTCCCCATTCCCATTTCAGCCCTCATAGGGCTCAATGGGAATTGGGAGGATATTAATAACGGGCCCGTTAATGACGGGCCTATTGTTAGCATCCTGTACCGCTAGCAGGTCTGGTCTGGCCAGATGTCCAGAGCGGGACCCGCTGCAGAACTCGTAATGTGGCAGCTCGGAATGAACGGTGCCGGTCCCTTAACGGCACCATTCATTCCGTGCTTGCAACGATCGCAATGAGGCCCATTGTGAAATAAACTAAGAAGGAGCACTGTGAGTGAACTGGTAATGTGAGCTTGAAGGAGGGTCAAGTGGACCTGGATTTGTGTTGAACTTTTAAAGATTGAAATCTGTGCAAGTTACTGCGTTGAAATCTTGGGGAAACGAACCCTGAGATTTGATGAACTGCAAATAATGTCTTGTGGGCGGAGCCTTAAGACCCATTTTTGTGCGACCTGTGTTACATTGAACTTGGGGAAGGGAACCCCAGGGTTTGTGTGGACCTATATTACCTTGAACTTGGGAAAGGAAATGTTGGAGCCTTTTTGTAGAATTCTCTTAAACTTTAGGAAGGGGAGCGAAAGAGGAAGCTAAGAGCTGGAAGAAGCTCCAAGCTTTGTGTTGATCATCATTTATTTCATTATTGACATCCTTACACATTGTTTAGCTTTATTTGTAAGGGCATGGATAGGTTTTGGACACAGAGAGACTTTTAAGTTGAACTCTTTGACTCAGACTTTCCTTAGTTTCGTTCTGGTAGGGAACTCCCATTTTAGCATCAGTCAAGATAGGCCTTCTACCATCCTGACATTTGATTTAATAAACCTATTTTTATTTTGAACTTTGAATCTGTTTTCTGTGTCTTGCTTCATGATGCCTTCACAGGCCCCCTATTGTGAGTCTCGGGGTGGTCATTTTAAAGCAAATATTAATTGCATGCAGGGGACCATCAATGTTTGCACTTTTGTTCTATTGGTCCAGAGCATGCAATTTTAAACTTTTGCAAGGTGGAAGGGAGAAGAAAAGAGTAAAAGCAAGGCAAACTTTTTTTTTTTTATACCTTCATTTTCCCCGTCTCATTAAAAAGTAAATACTGAATGCAAATACGCTTTAAAGGCATTGTTTACTAAGGGATTCCTATGCAATCTGCCCTGTTTTGATCAGGTGCAAAACTAAGGCAGATTCCATAGGAATCCATTTGTTCCACAGCAGCATTAAAAAGGGCATTCCAGCTAGAAACAAAGTGCACTGAGCAGACTTAGGATAGATGCTCAGCAGAGATTTTATCTCCATTTTATGCCCCTCCACCAGCTTGCCACTACATCAAAATCAGGCAGAGAGACCAAAAAGCGTTACTCCCCAATTTACTACTCTGAAGCTTTTAAAACGAGGATTTTGATGTTAATGGCCAGTGGATATGAAAATCAGTCATAGCTGGTGCCTTGGGTGTTGGCAGATTAGAGAGGCAATGCTGTAATGAGTTTATTAACCAAATTGTAATGATTTGTTATATTTTTGTCACATTTTCATCCTCTCGCCTAACCACATTCTATTGGGGTTTACTGAATTATTCATTCTCACTGCTTCATCTGTAGGTCATATTCTAAAATGGTATCACATTGTTGATAGTCTAAGTTACCAAAAATCAAAGCATGAGTTGCCACATCTTGTATCTCAGTGCTAGTGCTCTAATGGTCTTCAAGGAAAGTCTGTCTCTGATGGTATCACCATGGCTCCTCTTATGCAAGTGAAAGGTGGCTATGGCTGGTGCCATGGGTGTTGGTGATGTGTTGAAGTGGTTGTGAAATGAACAGATGATGTATTATTTGTTAAACATTTGTTTTTCTTCTTGCTCTTTCTTCTACTTTCTCTTTCTTTTTATAACCATGTCTATACCAGTTCTTACAAGAATCTGCACCTTTCTCTCTCCTCTTAATTTACAAACACACTATCTCAATGACCTTATTTCTATTTCTTCCTCTAATGTTCCAAATATCTTTCTATTGTCTTACCCAACGCTCGATCTGCATGTGAAATTACACATTCTATTCTCAATCTCTTTTTCTATCCTATTCATCACAGAAACTCGGATCACCTTCACTGGCACTGTTGATCCTGCTACCTTTTTTACCCCATTCACATCCATTTGCATTACCCTTGATCACAATGGACCAGCGGGGACACTGGAATTCTGTTTCATTCTTTCTTTACCCTCTCCTTCCCCCTGTTCTACCATCATTCCCATCCCTTGAATATAATGTGTCTTCCTTCTCTAAGCCTTATCCTCTTGCCTTTGCTCATCATTTATCACCCACCTGGTGCGTTATCTTCATTCTGTGATAGCTTGGATATCCCCTTTTCCTCTAATCCCCCCACTCCTCCCCTTTTTCTTTTAGGAGACTTTAATCTCCACCTTTCATCCACTGATTTCTCTTGCCCTCTTCTTGCCTTGCTTTTTTCCTACGATCTTCTTCCCCTATCATCGCATCCTATATTGTGTTCCTTACCTCAATCTAGTTTTTTCCTCCCCTGTTTCTTCTGCTATTCTTACACTCCTTTTCATCCCTGTGATCATGCTTTACACTCGTTTTTTCCACTCTTCCTCCATCAATTCCTGCCCTTTCTATGAATCAATCCTTCCATTTCCACTTTGCTACCACTTTTGCCTACTTTCTTCTTGTGCGCTCCTGGCAAAGCTGTAACCCTTCTCTCTTCTTATCTAACTTCTCCTCTCTCTCCTCTCCTCTGTTCATTCTTCCTACGATTCTGCTCTACTTCAAACTAAAAAATGCAATTTTTCTGAATGCATCCAACTTTTCTCTGCCCACCCTCATTGACGTTTCAAGCGAGGTGACCATTTGCTCTCTCACCTTCTCCTGAACCTGCCCATCTATCTTCTCTCTGTGGTCTCGACCTTTACAACTATGTTTCTCCCTAAACCCCCTTCACTGCCACCCCCTCTTCCTTTTAATCTCCTCCCTCACTACCACATTTAAGCAACTTTGCTCATCTCTGATACTGAAACTGCACAATTTCTCCCGAGCGCTCATACTACGGTTTCCCTGATGATCGCCTATTCTCTTCCCTTGTTCCTAAAGTATTCCGATCTGTGTTTTCCTTATCCCTCTTCTTTCATTAACGCTTCTCTCTCTTATTCTGTTTTCCCACCTAGTTTCAAGCATGTTATCATACTGCCTGTCTTGAAAATGACCACACTAGAACCCTATCTTCCCTCTATCTATAGTCCTACCTGTCTTCTTTCTTCTTTCTCTAAACTTCACGAGCGTGTTGTCCACTCCCACATTTCAGACTACCTCCATTCTCATTGTCACCTTCCCCTTCACAAATCTGGCTTTCATCCCATGCAGTCGATCAAAGCCGCTTGACTTCATGTCACCAACTCTCTTCCCACTGCTAGACATTCGAAACACTCTGCAATACTGAAACTACTTGGCATCTATGCTGCTTTTGACACAGCCAATCACTCCACCCTTCCTTCCTCTCTGTCTTGTATGGGTTTCTCTGATCCTACGCTGGTTTTCATTTTACCTCTCTAACCATAGTTTTTCCTTTCTTGGTTTGGCAGCTCACTCCCCTTCCCTTCAACCACATTATGGTATCCACCCAGAGCTCTGTCATTAGTCCCCCCCTTTGTTTACTGTACACCTCCCCTCTTTCAGAGGTTATCTCTACATTCGGGATGCCATTTCCCTTGTATGCCTGCTTGTCATCCAATATTGGATGAATTCTCGTTTCCTTATCTGAAGCCTTCAAAGGGCGAAATCCTCTTCTTTCCCTCTATTTCTCTTCCTGCTTCTTCTCTTTCTCTCTTTCTTTCGCCCCTGTCCTGTTACCTTTGTCAGACACCGCATGAAATATGGGTGTACTCTTTGACTCTACTCTTTCTTTGTCTCACTATATTATTACTACTGCCAATACCGGTCAGTTTCATTTTCGCAACATCAATACATTTTGTTATCTCTTTTCTTTTCCCCCAGTTAAAATTCTGATTTTGGTTTTTATTTTCTCTCATCTTTTGTGCTGCTCTTCTCTACTTTTCACTCTTCCCACCCAACAGTTTTCCCCACTGTGTTCATTTTACCAATAATCATCCACACTTGTCTTTCTCTTCCTTCTCATTCTTCTATTTCTTACGCTCTTCTTGCTATTTCTCTTGGATCTCATTTGAAGCCTGCCTTCTCTTTAATGTCCTTTGCATGGTCATCAAATGTCTTTATGGTCAACCCACACGCTATCTCTCATCTATTATATCTTTCTACTCCCTCCCCTTGCTCTCTGCCCTCCCAGTCTCTATTTCTACTCATCATGCCCAAGCCTCAATGTGCCCTGTCTCGCTGTCAATCATTTCCCCTCCTTGCTCGTAAGTATTGGAATTCTCAGCCCCCTTAAATTCATTCTTCATCTACTCTACCAGTTTTCCCCACTTTGTTAATTTTACCATTTACCATCCACACTTTTCTTTCTCTTCCTTCTCATT
The DNA here is from genome assembly GCF_040938575.1 of Ambystoma mexicanum. Lineage (NCBI taxonomy): Eukaryota > Metazoa > Chordata > Amphibia > Caudata > Ambystomatidae > Ambystoma > Ambystoma mexicanum. The sequence goes on along the minus strand of NC_090936.1, from coordinate 132,957,474 downwards.
CTTCTAATTCCCCAGCTCTTCTTGCTATTTCTCTTGGATCTCATTTGAAGCCTGTCTTCTCTTTAATTTCCTTTGCATGGCCCTCACATGTCTTTATTGTCTCCCCACATAATTTCTCTCATCTCTTTCTACTCCCTCCCCTCACTCTCTGCCCTCCCAGTCTCTAAATCTCCTCACCATGCCCAAGTCTCAAAGTGCCCTGTCTTGCTGTCGATCCTTTCCCCTCATTGCTTGTAAGTATTGGAATTCTCTGACCCTTTGCCACTTCTGACACTTTCTCTTGTGCTCAATTCGTTGTCTTCTGACCCACTATCTCCCTCCAACTCCTCACCTACAGAGCTGGAGTCCGAATGATAGTGTACAGGGCTCTCTCTATACGGCTGCAGCTGTGGTGACAGATGCCTGCCTCGATAAGAAGCCACAGTGGCCACCTGTGAACGGTAGCACTGAGGCCCCCTCACAGAGGCAGGCAGCGAATATCCGGGGAAAAAGCCCTTGGCAGAAAAAATGCTGTGGTGGAGAAGTCGTCCTGATGTAGGTGTAGCTGAAGCAGAGAGTTCGAAGGAAAGCTCTTCTTTTTCCAGAAAGGTAAGTGCAGTCCAACCAGTAGCAACCAGAATACGAACGTCCGTACACTCTGGCGAGGAAAGGATGAAAATAGCCTTTGCCGAGATGGATCCAGAGGAAGTCATAGCCGAAAGCAGCAAGGGAAACGGAGGCTGAGGATTAGAGTGTAAGTAAGAAAAAATGGAAGCCTACGAACGGGGGAAAGGGTGGAACAGGTAAGAGGAGAAACAGAGAAGGAGGGAAGAGAGAGAGGAAGTGAGAGAGTTAGCGGGAGCCAGGAAAACAGGTGCTCATGGAGAACGAAGCAAACAGAGGGAGCCACACGCGGCTCGCTGGGAGAAAGGCAGTAAAGTACCTCCCCATCAGCCGCGCATCGGCAACCTGGGAAAGAAAAGACTAGACCGCCACCATAGGTTAGAGAAAGCGTGACGGAACATTCAATGGCCGCCTCAACGGAAGCGATTCCACTGCTTCTAGGAATTCAGGCACATGACAGTATGTCCCCTCTTCAGGGCGGACCCTCCGGGTTTCCCCGGGTGTGCCCTATGGAACCTGTGCAGGAGTATGGGAGCGTGGATATGAGAGGAAGGTTCCCAAGAATCTTCAGATCTTGGATAACCCTTCCATCAAATAAGGTATTCCACCCGTCCCCTGCGAAATCTGGAGTCGAATATATGAGAAACCTCATATTCCTCCTCAGAATCAGGCAACAAGTAGTTAGACTGGGAATGACCAATGACCAATGTGAAGTACAGGGTTTGAGAAGAGAAGAATGAAAAACATGACACCCTTTCAATACATTCTTCTTCTACTGTACCTTTTTTCCACACTCAACTTAAAACATTTCTTGTTTGCTTCCCTTCTTAATACAAATCTTTGGTAAGTATTCTCCAACTTTGTTCATGGTTATTGTAGCAATTATGTTACTTCATGTTCTGCAACTAGGCTTAAGCGCTTTTTAAATAAATAGTAAATACAATAAAAATATAAAGGGGTATAATATTTCCATCATGTTTTCATGCCCTCATCTAAGCACATTCTAGTGGGGTATTGTGCATTTCTGTCATTGTCAATGTTTTACTTTTGTATCATACTCTAAATTGGTAGGCACATTGTCAATGGGCTCCCCATCCCCAAATCACAGTTTGTTTTTCTCTGTCTTGGTTCTCAGTGCTGGCATTTTCAGGGACTCCCAAGGAGCTTGGTTTCTGATGGTGTCGGCCACTTGTTTGTGTCTTCTTTTATGTTGTTTAATGACATTTATCCAAGGCTAATGGGGTGACTTGATGGTGTGCATACATGAGTATTGATTTGTTTTTACTTGTGCTACTGATAATGCATTTTACTTACTAATAAGATGACAAGATATACATGGTAATTCATAGAATTTCGCAGAAAAGTGTCGCAAGCGGCTGGCGCAGAGTGTCCGCGTGCGATTGTCTGCGCCAGGCACGTGCGCTAAAACCGATTTCCGCGCACAGCGTATTCATGGATTTTAGGCTCCCAAACCAGCCGTGGCGCAGAGAATCGCAGCGACCCTGCAGCAGCGCCAGTAACGCCCCGAAGAACGCCCTCGCGCAAGGAAAAGCCATCAAAATCGCTAAATCATCGCAAAGGGCTGCGCTAACCCTGGACCAGTTCACCGGGCTGGCAAACAGCAAACGCCAAGCGGGGAACGTGTATTTCAGGGGTGCGCGGGAAGTTCCACACGCGATTGGCCCAGTGCGAGCAAGGTATGTGAATTTCAGGGGTGCGCGGGAAGTTCCACACGCAATTTCAGCAGGGTACGTGTATTTCAGGGGTTCGCGTGAAGTTTCTCACGCGATCGGGCCTGGGGGAGCGTGCTACGTGTATTAAAGGGGTTCGCGTGAAGTTTTACATGCGATCGGGCCTGGTGGAGCGGGCTACGTGTATTACAGGGGTTCGCGTGAACTTTCTCACGCGATCGGGCCTGGGGGAGCGGGCTACGTGTATTATAGGGGTTCGCGTGAACTTTCTCACGCGATCGGGCCTGGGGGAGCGGGCTACGTGTATTACAGGGGTTCGCGTGAAGTTGCACACGCGATTGTCCCAGTGCGAGCAGGGTACGTGTATTTCAGGGGTGCGCGGGAAGTTCCACACGCGATAGTCCCAGTGCGAGCAGGGTACGTGTATTTCAGGGGTGCGCGGGAAGTTCCACACGCGATACCAGCAGGGAATGTGTATTTCAGGGGTTCTGGGGAGTACTACACGTGAATTGGCCGTGTGGGTCCTCCCAGGTGTACGCTCCACAACCTCCACGGACCCTGCAGGCAGCCCACACGACGGGGGACTACCCTGCACCCCTGCCCATGTCCCGCAGGCAGCCCATTCACCATGGGCATGCCCCCCAGCCAACCCACATGTCACCTTGCACTACTGATCAACAATGCATGTCTCCCACCACCCCCACCCCCCAGCAGTGCAGGGGCAGCCTCCACCATGCCCCCACTCATGTCCCCCTGCACCCCCACCCCCCATCATCCAGGGTCACCCTCCACCAGGCCCCCACTCATGTCTCCCACCACCCCCACCCCCCGGCAGTGCAGGGTCACCCTCCTCCAGCAGCCCCCACTCATGTCCCCCTGCACCCCCACCCCCCAGCATCCAGGGTCACCCTCCACCAGGCCCCCACTCATATCTCCCACCACCCCCACCGCCCGGCAGTGCAGGGTCACCCTCCACCAGGCCCCCACTCATGTCTCCCACCACCCCCACCCCCCGGCAGTGCAGGGTCACCCTCCACCAGGCCCCCACTCATGTCTCCCACCACCCCCACCCCCCGGCAGTGCAGGGTCACCCTCCACCAGGCCCCCACTCATGTCTCCCACCACCCCCACCCCCAAGCCACCATGGGCAGCCTCCACCAGGCCCCCACTCATGTCTCCCACCATCCCCACCCCCCAGCAGTGCAGGGGCAGCCTCCACCAGGCACCCACTCATGTCTCCCATCACCCCCACCCCCCAGCAGTGCAGGGTCACCCTCCACCAGGCCCCCACTCATGTCTCCCACCACCCCCACCCCCGGCAGTGCAGGGTCACCCTCCACCAGGCCCCCACTCATGTCTCCCACCACCCCCACCCCCCTGCCACCATGGGCAGCCTCCACCAGGCCCCCACTCATGTCTACCACCACCCCCACCCCCCAGCCACCATGGGCAGCCTCCACCAGGTCCCCACTCATGTCTACCACCACCCCCACCCCCCTGCCACCATGGGCAGCCTCCAGCAGGCCCCCACTCATGTCTACCACCACCCCCACCCCCCAGCCACCATGGGCAGCCCCCACCAGGCCCCCACTCATGTCTCCCACCATCCCCACCCCCCGGCAGTGCAGGGTCACCCTCCACCAGGCCCCCACTCATGTCTCCCACCACCCCCACCCCCCAGCCACCATGGGCAGCCTCCACCAGGCCCCCACTCATGTCTCCCACCACCCCCACCCCCCAGCAGTGCAGGGGCAGCCTCCACCAGGCACCCACTCATGTCTACCACCACCCCCACCCCCCAGCCACCATGGGCAGCCTCCACCAGGCCCCCACTCATGTCTACCACCACCCCCACCCCCCTGCCACCATGGGCAGCCTCCACCAGGCCCCCACTCATGTCTACCACCACCCCCAACCCCCAGCAGTGCAGGGGCAGCCTCCACCAGGCACCCACTCATGTCTACCACCACCCCCACCCCCCAGCCACCATGGGCAGCCCCCACCAGGCCCCCACTCATGTCTCCCACCACCCCCACCCCCCGGCAGTGCAGGGTCACCCTCCACCAGGCCCCCACTCATGTCTCCCAACACCCCCACCCCCCGGCAGTGCAGGGTCACCCTCCACCAGGCCCCCACTCATGTCTCCCACCACCCCCACCCCCCAGCCACCATGGGCAGCCTCCACCAGGCCCCCACTCATGTCTCCCACCACCCCCACCCCCAAGCAGTGCAGGGGCAGCCTCCACCAGGCCCCCACTCATGTCTCCCACCACCCCCACCCCCCAGCAGTGCAGGGTCACCCTCCACCAGGCCCCCACTCATGTCTCCCACCACCCCCTCCCCCCGGCAGTGCAGGGTCACCCTCCACCAGGCCCCCACTCATGTCTCCCACCACCCCACCCCCCTGCCACCATGGGCAGCCTCCACCAGGCCCCCACTCATGTCTCCCACCACCCCCACCCCTCAGCAGTGCAGGGTCACCCTCCACCAGGCCCCCACTCATGTCTCCCACCACCCCCACCCCCCAGCCACCATGGGCAGCCTCCACCAGGCCCCCACTCATGTCTCCCACCACCCCCACCCCCCAGCAGTGCAGGGGCATCCTCCACCAGGCACCCACTCATGTCTACCACCACCCCCACCCCCACCCCCCAACCACCATGGGCAGCCTCCACCAGGCCCCCACTCATGTCTACCACCACCCCCACCCCCCTGCCACCATGGGCAGCCTCCACCAGGCCCCCACTCAAGTCTAACACCCCCCCACCCCCCACCAGTGCAGGGGCAGCCTCCACCAGGCACCCACTCATGTCTACCACCACCCCTACCCCCCAGCCACCATGGGCAGCCTCCACCAGGCCCCCACTCATGTCTCCCACCACCCCCACCCCCCAGCAGTGCAGGGGCAGCCTCCACCAGGCACCCACTCATGTCTCCCACCACCCATACCCCCCAGCAGTGCAGGGTCACCCTCCACCAGGCCCCCACTCATGTCTCCCACCACCCCCACCCCCCGGCAGTGCAGGGTCACCCTCCACCAGGCCCCCACTCATGTCTCCCACCACCCCCACCCCCCTGCCACCATGGGCAGCCTCCACCAGGCCCCCACTCATGTCTCCCACCACCCCCACCCCCCTGCCACCATGGGCACCCTCCACCAGGCCCCCACTCATGTCTCCCACCACCCCCACCCCCCAGCCACCATGGGCAGCCTCCACCAGGCCCCCACTCATGTCTCCCACCACCCCCACCCCCCAGCAGTGCAGGGGCAGCCTCCACCAGGCACCCACTCATGTCTCCCACCACCCCCACCCCCCAGCAGTGCAGGGTCACCCTCCACCAGGCCCCCACTCATGTCTCCCACCACCCCCACCCCCCGGCAGTGCAGGGTCACCCTCCACCAGGCCCCCACTCATCTCTCCCACCACCCCACCCCCCTGCCACCATGGGCAGCCTCCACCAGGCCCCCACTCATGTCTACCACCACCCCCACCCCCCAGCCACCATGGGCAGCCTCCACCAGGCCCCCACTCATGTCTACCACCACCCCCACCCCCTGCCACCATGGGCAGCCTCCACCAGGCCCCCACTCATGTCTACCACCACCCCCACCCCCCAGCCACCATGGGCAGCCCCCACCAGGCCCCCACTCATGTCTCCCACCACCCCCACCCCCCGGCAGTGCAGGGTCACCCTCCACCAGGCCCCCACTCATGTCTCCCACCACCCCCACCCCCCAGCCACCATGGGCAGCCTCCACCAGGCCCCCACTCATGTCTCCCACCACCCCCACCCCCCAGCAGTGCAGGGGCAGCCTCCACCAGGCACCCACTCATGTCTACCACCACCCCCACCCCCCAACCACCATGGGCAGCCTCCACCAGGCCCCCACTCATGTCTACCACCACCCCCAACCCCCTGCCACCATGGGCAGCCTCCACCAGGCCCCCACTCATGTCTACCACCACCCCCACCCCCCAGCAGTGCAGGGGCAGCCTCCACCAGGCACCCACTCATGTCTACCACCACCCCTACCCCCCAGCCACCATGGGCAGCCTCCACCAGGCCCCCACTCATGTCTCCCACCACCCCCACCCCCCAGCAGTGCAGGGGCAGCCTCCACCAGGCACCCACTCATGTCTCCCACCACCCCCACCCCCCAGCAGTGCAGGGTCACCCTCCACCAGGCCCCCACTCATGTCTCCCACCACCCCCACCCCCCGGCAGTGCAGGGTCACCCTCCACCAGGCCCACACTCATGTCTCCCACCACCCCCACCCCCCTGCCACCATGGGCAGCCTCCACCAGGTCCCCACTCATGTCTCCCACCACCCCCACCCCCCTGCCACCAAGGGTAGCCTCCACCAGGCCCCCACTCATGTCTCCCACCACCCCCACCCCCCAGCCACCATGGGCAGCCTCCACCAGGCCCTCACTCATGTCTCCCACCACCCCCACCCCCCAGCAGTGCAGGGGCAGCCTCCACCAGGCACCCACTCATGTCTACCACCACCACCCCCACCCCCCAGCCACCATGGGCAGCCTCCACCAGGCCCCCACTCATGTCTCCCACCACCCCACCCCCCGGCAGTGCAGGGTCACCCTCCAGCAGGCCCCCACTCATGTCTCCCACCACCCCCACCCCCCGGCAGTGCAGGGTCACCCTCCACCAGGCCCCCACTCATGTCTCCCACCACCCCCACCCCCCTGCCACCATGGGCAGCCTCCACCAGGCCCCCACTCATGTCTACCACCACCCCCACCCCCCAGCCACCATGGGCAGCCTCCACCAGGCCCCCACTCATGTCTACCACCACCCCCACCCCCCTGCCACCATGGGCAGCCTCCACCAGGCCCCCACTCATGTCTACCACCACCCCCACCCCCCAGCCACCATGGGCAGCCCCCACCAGGCCCCCACTCATGTCTCCCACCACCCCCACCCCCCGGCAGTGCAGGGTCACCCTCCACCAGGCCCCCACTCATGTCTCCCACCACCCCCACCCCCCAGCCACCATGGGCAGCCTCCACCAGGCCCCCACTCATGTCTCCCACCACCCCCACCCCCCAGCAGTGCAGGGGCAGCCTCCACCAGGCACCCACTCATGTCTACCACCACCCCCACCCCCCAGCCACCATGGGCAGCCTCCACCAGGCCCCCACTCATGTCTACCACCACCCCCACCCCCCTGCCACCATGGGCAGCCTCCACAAGGCCGACACTCATGTCTACCACCACCCCCACCCCCCTGCCACCATGGGCAGCCTCCACCAGGCCCCCACTCATGTCTCCCACCACCCCACCCCCCAGCAGTGCAGGGGCAGCCTCCACCAGGCACCCACTCATGTCTACCACCACCCCCACCCCCCAGCCACCATGGGCAGCCTCCACCAGGCCCCCACTCATGTCTACCACCACCCCCACCCCCCTGCCACCATGGGCAGCCTCCACCAGGCCCCCACTCATGTCTACCACCACCCCCAACCCCCTGCCACCATGGGCAGCCTCCACCAGGCCCCCACTCATGTCTACCACCACCCCCACCCCCCAGCAGTGCAGGGGCAGCCTCCACCAGGCACCCACTCATGTCTACCACCACCCCTACCCCCCAGCCACCATGGGCAGCCTCCACCAGGCCCCCACTCATGTCTCCCACCACCCCCACCCCCCAGCAGTGCAGGGGCAGCCTCCACCAGGCACCCACTCATGTCTCCCACCACCCCCACCCCCCAGCAGTGCAGGGTCACCCTCCACCAGGCCCCCACTCATGTCTCCCACCACCCCCACCCCCCGGCAGTGCAGGGTCACCCTCCACCAGGCCCCCACTCATGTCTCCCACCACCCCCACCCCCCTGCCACCATGGGCAGCCTCCACCAGGTCCCCACTCATGTCTCCCACCACCCCCACCCCCTGCCACCAAGGGCAGCCTCCACCAGGCCCCCACTCATGTCTCCCACCACCCCCACCCCCCAGCCACCATGGGCAGCCTCCACCAGGCCCCCACTCATGTCTCCCACCACCCCCACCCCCCAGCAGTGCAGGGGCAGCCTCCACCAGGCACCCACTCATGTCTACCACCACCACCCCCACCCCCCAGCCACCATGGGTAGCCTCCACCAGGCCCCCACTCATGTCTCCCACCACCCCACCCCCCGGCAGTGCAGGGTCACCCTCCACCAGGCCCCCACTCATGTCTCCCACCACCCCCACCCCCCGGCAGTGCAGGGTCACCCTCCACCAGGCCCCCACTCATGTCTCCCACCACCCCCACCCCCCTGCCACCATGGGCAGCCTCCACCAGGCCCCCACTCATGTCTACCACCACCCCCACCCCCCAGCCACCATGGGCAGCCTCCACCAGGCCCCCACTCATGTCTACCACCACCCCCACCCCCCTGCCACCATGGGCAGCCTCCACCAGGCCCCCACTCATGTCTACCACCACCCCCACCCCCCAGCCACCATGGGCAGCCCCCACCAGGCCCCCACTCATGTCTCCCACCACCCCCACCCCCCGGCAGTGCAGGGTCACCCTCCACCAGGCCCCCACTCATGTCTCCCACCACCCCCACCCCCCAGCCACCATGGGCAGCCTCCACCAGGCCCCCACTCATGTCTCCCCCACCCCCACCCCCCAGCAGTGCAGGGGCAGCCTCCACCAGGCACCCACTCATGTCTACCACCACCCCCACCCCCCAGCCACCATGGGCAGCCTCCACCAGGCCCCCACTCATGTCTACCACCACCCCCACCCCCCTGCCACCATGGGCAGCCTCCACCAGGCCGACACTCATGTCTACCACCACCCCCACCCCCCTGCCACCATGGGCAGCCTCCACCAGGCCCCCACTCATGTCTCCCACCACCCCCACCCCCCAGCAGTGCAGGGGCAGCCTCCACCAGGCACCCACTCATGTCTACCACCACCCCCACCCCCCAGCCACCATGGGCAGCCTCCACCAGGCCCCCACTCATGTCTACCACCACCCCCACCCCCCTGCCACCATGGGCAGCCTCCACCAGGCCCCCACTCATGTCTACCACCACCCCCACCCCCCTGCCACCATGGGCAGCCTCCACCAGGCCCCCACTCATGTCTACCACCACCCCCACCCCCCAGCAGTGCAGGGGCAGCCTCCACCAGGTGCTCACAATCCCCAATCATGTGCGTAATGGACAGCCTCCACATCCAAAAAGCCCTACCAAGTAACCCATTCACCCACATGGAAATGGAAATCACATGTTACACCCCCAATGTTCATGAAGCTAATGAACCCATGTCCGTCACACACAATGGTTTCAATAGAATGGGAAAACACACAACATGACATGCATGAAACCAATGAGATGATACCACACAGTGAAGTATGCTAACAAAATTGTATTTAAAAAAATTAAGAATGCTAAAGAAAGAAAACTAACTACAATGTGAATGAGAAAAAAATACATGCATGTCCGTATAAAAAACTACCAAGGGTCCATGAGCCCAACTGAACAAAGGAAACCTACTAAAAAACCTACCCAAATATCAACTATATACAAAAAGTGGAGCAGTGTCCGTCGACTCCAAATCATAATTAGAAAGAAAGGAAACCTAAAACTAAAGAACTATATACAAAGGCGGCGGGCAAGTCCAGCGGCTCACTCCGTGGTGTCCCGGGCCAGGGCATCATCGAACTCCTGTTCGATGTCCCGGAGGCGGTCCAGTTCCATGGCCCCGAGGGTCCGCAGGGACGACGCTGTGTCCTCCTCCAACCCCCTGCGGATTGCCTCGAGGCACTCGGCCCGCCTCAGGGCCCTCCGCATGGAGTTCTCCGCCCTGACCATTGTGAGCCGTGTCTCTTCCGCCCGCCGCCGCTCCACACCTATGGCGTGGCCCAACCGCTGCCACACGGAAGACACTCTCTGTCCTGGGTCCCCCTACCCTCCGGCCGATGCCTGCCCCTCCGATGTCGAAAGCCCCGAGCCTTCATGTCTCCCACCATGTTGCTGCTGCTGCTGCTCTGCCTCTGCCCGTGCACTGCCTCCTGCTGCCTGCACATCCTCCGCCGGCTGGGGTGCACTTGTTGATGTGGCCACCCCTGCTGGACCTCCGACTCCCGACTGTGGCAGGGATGCCTCCTCCACCAGCCTGGCCGCACCGTAAGAGGCAGCTCCACAGGGCACCCAGGTGACTGATGGGTGGGAAGATGGCACAGAGGACGACTGGCGCGTAGGGAGTCCAGTTGAGGAGGGGGTCGGAGCAAGCCCCATCAGACGGAGGAATCCGGCCTGGGTGACCTGTCCCAGCAGGCTGACGTGGTCAACGAGCCATTCGAGATGACGTGCAGTCTCTCCATGAAAAGACTGCAGGTCACCTCGCATGGCCCGTTGAAGCAACGCCACACCAGCCAGGACAGGCCCCCTCCTCCACCAAACCCCCCACCAACCTGGATGACTCCGTGCCATCTTCCCCTGTTGGGCCCTGTGGGGTCCCAGCTGCCCCTTCTGCTGCCGAGGAGTCCAACTGCAACCTCCGCCTCTTGGACCTCCCCCCAGCAGCTGCGGCCTGGGACGCGGCACCGGACTCCTCACTCCCCGACGAGATGACAACACGGGAGGGGAGCCGGGCCTTGCGTCTCCGGCTGGCGTTCGGATCCCCGCCGCTGTGCTCCACAGCACCTTCTCCGCCCTCTTCATCAGTTGACGCTGCAGACAGGGAGTAACAAAACACAGGCATCAGGGCACTGTACAATGGACACATACACGCATGACAGTTGCACATGAGTGGCATTGGCAAACCTCAGACATGTAATCACAATCCCCAACACACATGTCATTGCAACTGGCACACATGAGCCATACCACAGCCATTTCGCAACTGCCACCACCATCCCTACACATACAACAGCATCAGCAGCCAAAGGGGAGCCAGACATCACATGCAACACAGGAAGTGCACCACACATGTACACACACCACCACACTTGCATGCATGTCTACACCTCTGCCAAGTGTCGCACTGTTCAGACGGGCATCCATGTCACATCTGCCAATCAGGCTTCCACATACCGCTGTCACATGCATCCATGTTGCATCACTGTTGCACCCTTGGCAAATACACACACATGCACATGTACACAGTGCTCATACATGCAGCCGAAAACAACATACATGCCTGACATCACGGACATGTCTACTTACATACACATTCATCCAAACATGTGTGCACGCACAACTGCATTTGCCATGCAAGCCCACACACACAAGCACCATCCATGTCTCACACATTACAGCCCTCGCATGTGTCAGCCCCACGGCCCTGTACACCCCCACCCATACTCGACCCCATACAAACAGATGTGCAACCGGCACAATGGCGAATGATCACCACACGCACTGCTCACAACCAGGATGCATGTACACTCACCGCTCGACTCCAGACGGGTCTGCTTCTCTAGGACCTGGACGTGGAGCGCTGGGGATATGCGTTCCAGGACCCCCATCTGTTTTTCCGACAAGTGGTCCCGGCGCCCCTTGGCATCCGCTGCCTTTAAGAGGCGCCGGGCCTTGTTCAGGGTCCTGGACCTGAAGTCCTCCCAGCGCTTCCTGACATGTTGTAAGTCCCGGACTGCCACCCCCTCCGCGTTGATGGCAGTCACGATGTCAGTCCAGATCCGAGTCCGTCCTTCCTTGTCGGCGCGGGAACTTCCAAAGAGGGCATCATACTGCCCCAGGACTTGCTCCACCAGGACACCAACTTCGGTGGCACTGAAGCTGGTGCCCCTCTGCCTCTCTGGCCGGGGGTTGTCAGTGGTCACAGATGGTGTATGCCCCGACATGACAACCCCAGAGGCAGGAGTGGGTGGGCAACTGGGTCCTGGGGCTGGGCTTTGGAGCGATGGAATTCCAGTCGGGAGTCTTCGGTTCCAGCAGGGGTGGTCACAGCAACAGCACCCCTGCCTGGCTGATGTGCAGGCAGCAAATGGCAGTGCACGTGGGCAGCAGGCAGTCAGGCAGCAGCAGATGGCAGGTGGGAGCATGCTCGGGGCTCTGGGGGGCAGTAGTTCGGCCTTCTGGGCAGGAGCGTGGTCTTCCGTGTGCTTACGCGTGGCCAGCTTGGTACGGAGTGATTTGGCACGTGAAAATCCTGCACGTCAGCGTGAAAACCGAGGAAAGGCCCTTAGCGCGTAAGCGCGTCAGCACGCATACGCGAATCCATTGGACCAAAGGCCCTTAGCGCGTAAGCGCATCTGTGACGTGACCCGCACGGGTGTTTCCCACACAGCACGTGATGACAGAGCACACGTGGAAAGACTGCACGTCAGAGTCTCATCGCGTGTGATTGGTGGAAATGGCCGTACACGCAGAAGTGACAAAGCGTGTAATTGGTGGAAATGGCCGTACACGCAGAACTCACAAAGCGTGTAATTGGTGGAAATGGCCATACACGCATAAGTCACAAAGCGTGTAATTGGTGGAAATGGCCCTAGCGCGTACACGCCGCGTAAGTGACGTTGGACGTGTGGGCCTGTATAAAAGGTACGCGTAGAACACCATTTCCTTGTACGTGCTTTTCGTGGAGAGCGAGTGGGTGAATTCTGTACTTCGTGCCAGTTCACACGCGATTTACTTCACGGCGTTTCAAGTTCGTATTCCCTGTTACCTCTGACAGATTTTTCTCTTTTTTCTCTTTTACTGGTTTACTGGGAGACATGAGTGGGGGCCTGGTGGAGGGTGACCCTGCACTGCCGGGGGGTGGGGGTGGTGGGAGACATGAGTGGGTGCCTGGTGGAGGCTGCCCCTGCACTGCTGGGGGGTGGGGTGGTGGGAGACATGAGTGGGGGCCTGGTGGAGGCTGCCCCTGCACTGCTGGGGGGTGGGGGTGGTGGGAGACATGCATTGTTGATCAGTAGTGCAAGGTGACATGTGGGTTGGCTGGGGGGCATGCCCATGGTGAATGGGCTGCCTGCGGGACATGGGCAGGGGTGCAGGGTAGTCCCCCGTGGTGTGGGCTGCCTGCAGGGTCCGTGGAGGTTGTGGAGCGTACACCTGGGAGGACCCACACGGCCAATTCACGTGTAGTACTCCCCAGAACCCCTGAAATACACATTCCCTGCTGGTATCGCGTGTGGAACTTCCCGCGCACCCCTGAAATACACGTACCCTGCTCGCACTGGGACTATCGCGTGTGGAACTTCCCGCGCACCCCTGAAATACACATACCCTGCTCGCACTGGGACAATCGCGTGTGCAACTTCACGCGAACCCCTGTAATACACGTAGCACGCTCCGCCAGGCCCGATCGCGTGAGAAACTTCACGCGAACCCCTGAAATACACGTAGCCCGCTCCCCCAGGCCCGATCGCGTGAGAAAGTTCACGCGAACCCCTGTAATACACGTAGCCCGCTCCCCCAGGCCCGATCGCGTGAGAAAGTTCACGCGAACCCCTGTAATACACGTAGCCCGCACCCCCAGGCCCGATCGCGTGAGAAAGTTCACGCGAACCCCTGAAATACACGTAGCCCGCTCCACCAGGCCAGATCACGTGTAAAACTTCACGCGAACCCCTGTAATACATGTAGCACGCTCCCCCAGGCCCGATCGCGTGAGAAACTTCACGCGAACCCCTGAAATACACGTACCCTGCTGAAATCGCGTGTGGAACTTCCCGCGCACCCCTGAAATTCACATACCTTGCTCTCACTGGGCCAATCGCGTGTGGAACTTCCCACGCACCCCTGAAATACACGTACCCTGCTCGCACTGGGACTATCGCGTGTGTAACTTCCCGCGCACCCCTGAAATACACGTACTCTGATGGAATCGCGTGTGGAACTTCCCGCGCACCCATGTAATACACGTACCCTGCTCGCACTGGCCCATTCGCGTGTAGAACTTCCCGCGCACCCCTGAAATGCACGTACCCTGCTGAAATCGCGTGTAGAACTTCCCGCGCACCCCTGAAATACATATACCTTGCTGAAATCACGTGTGGAACTTCCCGCGCACCCCTGAAATCCACGTACCCAGCCAAATCGCGTGTGAGACTTCCCGCGCACCCCGGTATACACGCACACGTATTTTTTGTCAGCGGGTCCGTGTTTGTGGGTACCCCTTTGCACGTCATTTGTCCTGGAGGGCCACAGTATAGGACATTCATCATGGCAGTATATAGGTGCTATTTGTTGGCGCACCTTTTGGCGCACATTTCTTACAGCCGCAGAGAAGCTACCGCCTGCTTTCTTGTGGCGGTCGTGTTTGTGCCTGTGCGCTGGTTTGAGCGTGCGCTTTTTTGCCCTATTCTATTCCATGAATACGTGTTGTAGGCGAGTGTGTGGGCGTTTCGCGCACTTGTGCCCTGTACTTCCCCCGTGACGCCCACGTTTTGGCAAGTTGTTCCCCATTCCGAGTGTTACGCCCGTGTTCCGCCTACTTTTGTTGCGTGCGCCGCGCTATGTGCGATTTTCGCTCTGGCCTGTGCGATTTTCGCTGTGACCTGGCGCACGCTGTTAGATGGCATGTGCGCCAACGTGCGCCGCGCACTTTTTTATCGCACATCCGCTGGTTTTCTCGCGCACGGACTTCCATGAATCGATGTGCGCTGCTTTTCGTGCGATTTTCGCACTTGCACTGCGATTTTCGCTATTCCACTGCGATTCGCACGTTTTTGCCCACTTGCGCCGCGCTAATTATTCCATGAATCGGCCTCTGAGTGACTAACTTTAGTTGCTATTTTTTTCTAAGGAATTTATTTTTCTGTTTATTTGATTAACCAGGTTTAGAACAGGAGTTTTTAACCGTTTGTGTGATGAGCCCCCCTTGAAAGAAGATAATATTGGTGGTATCCTAGCAAATGCCATAGCTACTTATGTTCAATTCAAAGTAGTCAATGTCCTCCTTTTTTCAGAAGCCTCGTGCCCCCACACCGGAAGCATGTCTATATGCTACCTACCTAGTCATTTTCTTTCTATTGTTTTCTTTTCACATATTCAGGGGATTTGTACATTGCAAGATTGATTCTTTTCTGTTTGGTGGCTTTTGTGGGATGCATGCATGATATTATGCATTGGTCCCACCTCATCACACCTTGCTGCATTATCGCAGAATTTCTGAATGGAGGCATAGCACCCCCACACACAGCCATGCCCCTCCCCTCCATTTGTTTTAAAAAAAACTTCCCTTTCCTGCCCCACTAAAAAAAGGCTGAACACGGCCGTTCACCAAGTGCCATGAAACAGCTGCGACAAGATGGCCGCTTTCACGCAGCGTTTGCCTATGGGATTGCGCCATTACAAACTGCTTCCGTGAATCAGGCCCTGTGTATTAGTAACATCGGTAGCAAATCTTTCATCCCTGCGGCAGGTATTGGGGGTAGCTCTGAGGAGTTCCTTTTCTGGAAGGGGCTTGGAATGTTTTGGTGTATTTTTTGATCCACTGGTGTGTTGTAACTTCTAATGTTCGAAGTGCAGTGGTTGTCCTTACATGGCACAGTTGTACCATTGTCCTATTTGTATACGTCAGATGACTGGCATGGCTTTCTTATAGTTGGCCATGTCTTGGACATCATGGTGCCCTCTGTTTTACACACATGTCTGTACACTGATACCTCTTTCATTAGCACTGAATGTGCTGAAGTAAGTACGATGCATTCTCTGATACACGGTTCAACTGTGACCTGGCTTGGTATTACAAACTGTGACCTGGCTTGGTATTACAAACTGTGACCTGGCTTGGCTTGGTATTACAAACTGTGACCTGGCTTGGTATTACAAACTGTGACCTGGCTTGGTATTACAAACTGTGACCTGGCTTGGCTTGGTATTACAAACTGTGACCTGGCTTGGTATTACAAACTGTGACCTGGCTTGGTATTACAAACTGTGACCTGGCTTGGCTTGGTATTACAAACTGTGACCTGGCTTGGTATTACAAACTGTGACCTGGCTTGGTATTACAAACTGTGACCTGGCTTGGCTTGGTATTACAAACTGTGACCTGGCTTGGTATTACAAACTGTGACCTGGCTTGGCTTGGTATTACAAACTGTGACCTGGCTTGGTATTACAAACTGTGACCTGGCTTGGTATTACAAACTGTGACCTGGCTTGGCTTGGTATTACAAACTGTGACCTGGCTTGGTATTACAAACTGTGACCTGGGTTGGTATTTCAAACTGTGACCTGGCTTGGTATTACAAACTGTGAACTGGCTTGGTATTTCAAACTGTGACCTGGCTTGGTATTACAAACTGTGACCTGGGTTGGTATTTCAAACTGTGACCTGGCTTGGTATTACAGGTGCACAGTTTGGTGTGAGGGTTACTAAGCGGGTCAACACTGATGTGTGTCTTTTTCAGAAACATTACTTGTACGTGATGGGAAGCACAATAGACAACACACTGAAACAAGAATGTGCGGTGTGAAACTATAAAAGAGAAACGCCACAGCTGTAAATCGTAAGCAGGAAGACACCGAAACACTCATTTGATATTGTGCAACTGTACAGACCTGCATCACATATGTACATTGTATGAAAGAACATACTAAAACATGGATGCGCTTATGTGCAACTTTGAAAACAAAGGTTACATTTGTTCATTCAATTAAACAAAAAATAGTGAAATATGGAGTGGCTTATGTGTAACTTGATATGACATATGTCACAGTTGTACAGCATGTTAAACTACACTCCAAACACCTGTGCTTATGTCTGTTAAAGATACACTCTAGGAAATGCAATATTTGTATGTGATGCTTTGCTTAGGTGAAGTGTGAGTGAGTTAGTACGGTTATATGTCTTTATAACACCACATTTTATGTCGAATTCACATATACCAAAAAATGTACAACGAAAAAACATAACTTTTTTGTGGAGGGCCCCTCAAACCCCTGTTTCCC
Source organism: Ambystoma mexicanum (assembly GCF_040938575.1). Classification (NCBI taxonomy): domain Eukaryota; kingdom Metazoa; phylum Chordata; class Amphibia; order Caudata; family Ambystomatidae; genus Ambystoma; species Ambystoma mexicanum. The sequence continues at coordinate 132,940,298 of NC_090936.1, read as the reverse complement.
ACCCCTAAAAACCCACCCCAACCATTTCCCCACTTGATGTAACCCTTTACCCCACCCCCACATACATTTTCGATATGTTTTTCGTTATAAAAGTTTTATTATATGTGCATGTCTACATATAATTTTCCTTATAAAGACTGGATCCCGTTAGTACTGGGTGCCGGGATTTCTTGCTTTTCCGTTATCTGTGTGTTGGTGTGTTTCCTCAATTAGTTCAGAGATGGTCTTGGGTGCTGTGCAAAAGCGTGCAGGGTGGTGGCTATGAATGTTCCCTGCCAGAAGGTTCCCTTTGGGGTTTGCCTGTGTGATGCTTTTTTGGCACCCATAGTGGTGATGGGCTGCAGGTAGCAATAGAATGTATTTTCTAGTTGCAGGTCTGTGTATGATTAGGCACGCGCATTCGCTTTTGTTGATGGGCTTGCAGGCTTGTTAAAAAGCACACCGAAATACACATGTTCTTATGTGCAGTTTCAACGGCATACCTCACAGCTGTACATCGCATTAAACAACATACTGAAGAATGGATTCGCTTACATACAACTTTAAAAGACATACGTCATAGCTATTCAGGGTACTTCTGTTTAAGTTTCACAACGCAAAATTCAACAGTGTTACAAGAAGATGTGTTTGGCCGGGATGTGAGTGAGTGAATTCTGGGTGTGAAACTCTGGATACCTCCTAGTTACGCGACCCTTTCTGATACCGCGCCAGTGTAAATGGTACAAAAGATTGTAAGAGGCAAAAACACCAGACCAGTTAGGTCACTGCACGCACACAGCCTCGCAATACCTACATTCAGTAGAGTCATAGGAGGAGACTCCAGATTCCCACCGATAGCAGCCAAGCATTGGAACCCACTCCAACATGCCACATGAGTGGAGGAGTCATATGGGGCCTTCCGAAAAGCCCTAAAAACTCTGCTATTACCCTAAACCCAGGACAGGACAAGGCATGCTCTCTTAAGATGTTTTTTTACCTTGTGAAGCCACATTGTGTGTAATATGTCCTGAAACAGCGCCTTGATGCCCCGGGGCTTAGGTGCTTTACAAATGAAATAAATAAATTTACACATAAAGACTGAAATGAGATGGATACAGGAGAGATACAATGAGCTTGATGTGGCAGGTATGGAACCGGGGGAGAGGATGGAGTTTGATGGAGAGATAACAGATTGGGACATGAAAGGGCCTGACCTACACCCCTCTGTTTAGTAGAAAGGACAACATCCATTTAAAGGCACCGGGGCTCATTACGAGCTGGGCGGTAAGGGGTTAACGGCACCGGTAATGGTGCTATGGGGTTAACGGCACCGGTAATGGTGCTATGGGGTTAACGGCGCCGGTAATGGTGCTGGCGCCGTTAACCCCTTACCGCCCTATTACGAGTCTGCTCGCGGGACCTGCAAAGGGCGCCTGGTAAAACCAGGCGCCCTTAGCGGGTCCTGCTAGCAGACCAGGGATCAAACAACGGGCACCGTTGTTAGCTCCCTCCCCATTCCCATTGAGCCCTATGGGGGCTCGAATGGGAATGGGGATGTACCGGGTCTGGGTTCCTCGAATGAGGAATTACTGGGTCCTCCAAGGTTGGAATGGACCGGCAAGCCCTCATTGGAGGAACCCCGACTCGGTAGCCGGTAAGGAGGTACCCATGCCGCAAATTGTGGCATGTTACCTCCAACCTCGTAATGACCCCCAGAGTCTTTAATACCAAAAGTCTTTTTAAGAACGGCCTAGCCGATAGTGTCAAACCCAGAGTATCAATCAAGCCGGATGAGGATGGAGGACAGTTATTTTCAATCAGCAGCCGCCTCGGTGCCTCTCATAGATCGGAACCCAGATTGGTGGTTGTGCAAAAGGCCATTAGTCTCAGTGAGGCCAGGAGTTGGGAGATAGCCATATCATCAAAGTAGTTGCCAGTAAATGTCCAAATAGCAATGGCATGGTAGCTGGCTGCGTCTAGGATACAGGTCCATTTGAACCCTTAGAGGAAGACAGTCAAGTTAAAATAGCTGTTTCACGTGTAGCCAAAGAGGGGACAGGATGGAAATGTTGTCTTTTATGGCACTGACTGGACAAGGGAAAACTTGTTTTGATCTCAGTTGGAGACTTACCTGAAGAAGAAAAAGCAGGTTGGACGCCCAATGGCTTTGGATGGTGTAGTGATGGTGTTAGTTGAGAAGGAAAGTTGGTCTGATTCAGCTCCAGTTTTTCAATGAAAAAGGCAGCCCAGGTATTTGCAAGGGATTGAGGTGTCAAAGGCAGAGGGGTCCCTCACCTTTGGAGAACGTTATCTCTGTGTGTAGTTCTTAACCACTTTAGCTGATTTGTTAGTAGCCAAGTCAATGTCCCTGCGCAGAAAGGCTTTTTTAATTGATGGTGGCATACTAGCTTTTTATGTGGCACAAGTAACCCAATTCACCCTTCCTGATCTTTGATTTTCAAGGGAGTCGTTCAAGTATTCCATTCCTTCTCTTTATGTTGGCATGGCCAAGGTCCAACCAGATTTGCCGTTTCTGAAAGGTGGAAGGGAACCCAGATATGATCTTTGCTCTTTTGTACTTGGGTCCAGCAGTGCAACAAATGAACAAGCCATCAAAACTATCTCATAACAAACTATTAGCTGTGAACAGAAGGGAATCTGAAAACACTAGTATGCCTTTACTACTGTAAGTGGCAGCTGGAATTCTACTCTGGATAGTGTTTATTGCTGTTCCATAGTGATGTGATTTTCTTATTACAGGTTATTGTAATATTTGGCATAAAATACCTCAACTGCATGTTATAAGGATACTAAAATCGGCTTGCAGTCAAGAATTTTGAAAAAGGAATGAGAAGCCGAACTTTTTAACCCCATTCTGGCAAATATCCATTCTGATCACACACATATATGTATATTGTCACAGATAGCCATATGAATCTACTGACAACCGAGTGAAGGTTCAGTTGAGGTTTCTATTAGAAAATAACAGAATACATGTCCTGGTATCTTCTGTGGGTGGCCAGATTAAGATGTACCCTGCAGCTCTCCTCAACCTCAATGAGGGCACCCTCCTCCCTAACCCAGATGTCCCTACTCACCTCAAAGTTCTCAAAATGTTAAAAACTATTGACCTGTAACCCCTACTGTCTATAACTAAGGGTCATTACAAGTTGGGTGGTAAGGGATACCGGGCACCGGAAAGGCGACCGGTGCCGGTAATCCCTTAACGCCCAATTCCGAGGTCCCTTAGCGAGAACCGTAAAGGACGTGTGGTCTGACCACACGTCCTTTACGGGTCCCGCTGAGGGACCAGGGTGCTGATAATGGGCCTGCTATTCACGAGCCCGTTATTAGTGCCCTCCCCATTCCCATTGACCCCTTTAGGGGTTCAATGGGAATGGGGAATGGTTGGTTCAATGGGGACTTACCGGTCCCTCCAGGGTCGGAATGCACCGGTAAGTCCCCATTGAACCAGACCGGTGCCGGACCCAGTATTGGAGGCAGCCATGGCGCAAATAGCACCATGGCTACCTCCAATCTCGGAATGAGGCCCCATGACTCTGCAGAGGTTGGGGGTGAAGGCAGTAGGCTTTTCCATCCTTTGCTGTCCAGGCCCCCCTGAAGGGCCTCCAAACCTGTCAGGGTTTCTTAATCATTCCCTCTCAGTGACTGACTCTGCAATCTTCTCAATCCTTACTGTCCTCTATCTCTGTCTTGATCGCTCTCTATCTTGCACACACCTCTCTTTTGTTCACTGTCTCTTTCTCTCTCTATCTCCACACTCCTCCCCCCTCTTGTAATTGGTCTCTCCCTCTACGCCTTTCTCCCCTCTCCTACTTGTCTCGCTGGCTGCCCCTTTAAACTACTCCCAGCTATCTTTTCTCTACCTCTTTCTCTCTCCCGTGCCCTTACATTTTCTCTATATCTCCCCCTCTCTACTCTTCTCTCCCTCCCTCTATGTGCACTTATCTTATCTCTCTCTCTACAAATCTCTTTCTTGTACTACTTCGGTCTCCACCTGACAATTCTCTCCTAACTCCAACAACACTCTCTATCTCCACTGCACCAACCAACACTCCGCACTATCTTCCTGCCCCCTCTCTCTCACACACATATAATCACAGAATTGCCCCCATGTGCCTCTCCCACTCACTTCTCTTGCTATCCGCTTCCCTTTGCTCTCTATCCCTTTCTACAACCACTTTCTGACACACAGCACAACACAAGGTCCCAAGTAGTACCACTCTCTTGCTCACAAAATACCTTAAGTGCACTCTCTGACACCACGACCGTAGCCTCTTCACCACTCTTCTCCACCGTCCGCTCCCTCATCTCTTGTCTCTCCGTCCTCCAAATCTGCTCCTGATCCCAACCAAACACCTTCTGTCATCCCCGGCTTTATAGCCCACCCTATTCTATTCATCTGTCCCTCCTTTTGTTCCATTGGCTCTCGAAGCCATCCAGTTTGCCAGTCCAACCACTGACTGTACTGTTCCCCTGGGGACTGGGGTTGGGACTTGTCTGCAGAGGTCCTAAAATACCCATTAGCACAGCCCCCTTTTCAGTCTCACTTATCATGGTCCAGCGACACCTGCTTTGGGCCATGAAGGTGAGAGTTGCCTCTTAGGTTTCACTACATGCCCTCCTGTGGGTTGAGGGTTGTGGATTACATGCCTGCTTCAGTGCAGGAGCTGGCAGTTATGGTCCGCTTTTCCAGGTTCATAATTTCGGCTTGCTAACTCCAGTTTGGGTTTTCTTTGTCACGGTGTGTTGTCTTCTGGGAGGGCCATTTCTGTAAACAGAAGCAAGATACCTGGCCAACAAGGAGGTTGCTAGGCATTGTTTTCTGGACAATATACCAATATATTCATTCAGGCTGAAGTACTCTGGGGAGTCAGGAATTGGGGTCTCTTACGGCTCCCTCACACCACCGCTGAGGTAGAATAGGCTCTGGCAATGCCCTGCCTGCCCAAGGTTGGGAGTGGTCCCTGCTCCGTTCTGGCAGGACCATGTACCTGACACTGTCACAATACATATAGTGGAATACACCATTTTAGCGAAGTCATACATGCAAAGCCATCACTGGAAGGGACTCTCAGCAGATTTCAAACTGCTGCTAAAATAATTATAGCAATGAAAAGCGTGTGGGATTCATTTTCTTTGTCAAGTTACAGGCATTGGGTGAGCCATAAGGAGCAATTTATGGTAGTGTTGTTGGTAGCCTATCGCTGTAACTTAGCACACGAGCGCCAGATGCCAGATTATCGAACATTTGCACAGGTGCTAAAAAGTGAGCAAATGCTTTGATAATGCAAAATGGAGCAAACAGATTTGGTCACAATCCATATTATCTAAAAACGTTTGCACTAGGGCAAAAATGGATCCGGCTGTTTTTTGCAGTATATTTGCCTGATAACACACAAAAAAGGTGCTGATTGTTTTTCGCGTTACACAGCAAACAGGAAATAAATCAGCCTCCTCTAATTTTCCCCAGGTGGCATTTTTTTTGTAGATAATACCAATTAGGGCTACACCTGTTTGCTCCATTCCCTATTATCAGAGCAGCGAAGTTGGTGCTAAATTCATTTGCTTCACTTTTTTGCACAAGTGCAAATCTTTGATAATCTGGCTCCAGGAATCCACGGTATCAGCAAGTTACCGCTTATTCTAAATCACAATGTTGGTTATTAAATGCATCTTTATTAAATTGCTTAAAATGTTTGTTCCAAACACATTACAAATTGTATATCTACATGTTTTTTCAACCAAACAGATTCTACATTTAAACCACCCGAGCTCTAGCCGGCGTATCATATGATGTTCCAACACCCTCTGTCACGTTTAGTTTGGTCTCTCTCTCCCCCTAACATTCTCTTTTTCTCTCTCCCTGCACTCGCTTTCTCTCTCTGTTTCTCTGTGCCCTTCACTATCTCACTCAGTGTATTTGCATGTCTGTGTGTTTTCAGGTTCTCTCTGCCAGTGTGGTCTACAGACTGATTCTCTCTTTCTCCGCGTGAATGCTGTCTCTCTAGTGTGGTGTTGCAGTTTCTGTTCTCTCTGTCTCTGCGTCGGTTAACACATGCTCTCTCTGGCAGTGTGGTCTGGTTTTCTCTCTCGCTATCCCCCTCTCGTCCTTGTCCCTGTCTCTCTCTATCCCTCTCTTTGTCCCTTTCTCTCTCTCTCTGCCTCTGCCTCTCTCTCTCTCTCTCTCTTTGTTTCTCTTTCTTTGTCTCTTTCTCTCTCTGTCTCTCCCCCTCTCCCACATTGTTTCTCTCTCTCCCTGCCTCTTTCTCGCCTCTACTTTCACTGTGTATTAGAGCAACCCTTTCTATGTAGGAATACATTTTGAAAGTTAAAATTGCAAAAAGAAAATTATTTTATGGTTACTAATTTTGTAAACTGACTCTTTAAAATCGCAGTGTTCATTTGTATATTTTATATTATAATCTTAATAAGAATGTTATGCTTATCTTACTTGGCAAAGCACATTACCAAGACCTGGAATAACCTTATACATTATTTTCAATCACACTCTTTTAAAATACCCATATGAGAAATTCAAAGGGGACAAATAGCACCAATATAGCAATACATGATGCTATGGCGGGTGAACAGGGCCAGTAGTGGCTGGCCATCCGAAGCCAGGTAGAGTGAGGATCTTGCAAGGGCTGTTACCAGTGGTAATCGCCCTCATAGCAGAGTACATCGTTATTAGAACACTAGAGACTCCCTCCTGGGTGTTTATTGTTTAAAACCCTAGCATCATCCATAAAAACGAAATGTGCAGCAGCCCCGGCTCCTTCTTTGTCTCTTCTGGCTACCTCGTTCCTAGCGGCAGCCGCTGAAGTAGCCCCGCTGCAGCTCACACAGATCCGCAGGCTCCCTTCTGAGCCATGGTTTTCCGAAGAGTTGTAGCTAGCCAGACTTCAGCTTAGACAAGCTGAACGTAAATGGTGCTGTGATTATGACCCTCAGTCGAGGTCTGTATAAAAAGCGTGCTCCACAGCCTATTCTGCTGCGATTACTGTAGCAAAAAAATCCTACTTTCACGCGAAAATGGAAACATCCTTGGGTATAACCAGAACCCTCTTTGCTGTGGTCAAGTAGCTCCACGGCTAACTGTATACCTACGGTTAAGCCAGCTCAGGAGTTATGCCACTCTTTACCTCAATATTTCATCAGTAAAATTGAGAATATTCATGCCAACATCTCGGTGAACACCCTTTCGGTAATCAATGCCCCGATCTCCAGCAACATCTCCGTCCATACAGCCACTGATATCTCACAAGCTGATTGGTCCTCTTTTTCCCTCTTTTCTGAAGAGTCAGTTCTCAAGGCCATTCGTCAACTTAAATCCAGTGCTCCATCTGATGTGGTGACTTTGAGGGTCTTGAGGAGATTGCACGAGACCTCCTGGGGGTGATTACGGAGGCCGTTAACACCTCCTGTCAAACAGGATTTATCCCTCCGGAGCTTAAGGCTGCTACAGTCATTCCACTTTTAAAGAAACCCTCCCTGGACTCCTCTGTACCAGCTAACTTCCGGCCAATTTCTCTGCTTCCAGCCCTTATAAAGCTTCTTGAATAACTGGTGTCCCCGCTTCTGTCTCCTTTTCTCAAGCTTTCCAATTGCCTTGACCCAGCGCAGTCTGGGTTTAGGCCAGGCAGGGGTACTGAAAGCATCCTCGTCTCTGTACAGGATGATATGGCCAGACTGTTGCATTCGGGAGGTGTCGGAGCCTGGATATTACTAGATCTTTCAGCGGCTTTCGACACGGTTGACCATCCTGCCCTGTTATCCCACCTGGCCCAGACTAGCATTTCCGGTCAAGTCTTGGCTTGGTTCGCTTCATTTCTTAAGGATAGATCTCAATCTCTTCTGCTCTCCTCTTTTCTTTCTAAATCTTCTGACCTCACTTGTGGTGTACCTCAGGGATTTGCCTTGTCACCCATTCTCTTTAATGTATACATCTGGGCCTTAGTCTGTCTCATTCGCTCCTTCGGCATCAGGTGCTATTCGTATGCTGAAGACACCCAGATCCTGATTCGGCTAGATCTTGACTGGAGTGAGGTGTTGTCTTGCCTTCACAAGTGCCTGACGGCCGAAGGGGAGTGGATGGGCCTTAACTGGCTAAAGGTGAATGGGGACAAAACTGAGGTGCTGGTGGTGGTTTCCCTCCAGACCCTCCCCCTGGATCTCGACCTTTTGGCTTTCTCTCCGAGGTTCTCTTCCCGTTAAAGCTGTGAAGGTTAAGAATCTGGGAGTCATTATGACAGCCACTCTATCTATGGAAGCCCAGATTTCTACCATCTGTCAGACTGGGTTCTTCCATCTAAAATCCTTCGGCAAATCCTTCACCTCATACCACCTCCTCTACGGCCTTTGGTGGTGTCGGAAATGGTATCCAGTCGATTGGATAATTGTAATTCCCTTTATCTTGAACAGCCTAAGGGATTGATCCTCTGACTGCAACATCTTGAGAATTTTGTAGCGCGGATAGCGATGGGGACTCCATACGTTGTCCACATTTCCCCAGTCCTCCGTCACCTCCCCTGGCTACCTGTGGCCCAACGTATTGAGTTCAAATCACTTTGCATTGTGCATCAAGCGCTTCATGGGCAGGGAGCACAGTACCTGTGCTATAAATTCCCTTGCTATCTGCCCTCCCACTCTTTGAGATATGAGTCAGCTGGTTTGCACTGTGTACCATCGTTTCGCCGCTCCCGATTGGGGGGACAAGCTTTTTCTGTCGCAGCAGCACAGTTAAGGAATGAGCTACCAGCTGAACTGAAAAAGATCTATAACCATCTGGCCTTTAGGAAAGCCTTAAAAACTCATCTTTTTTAATTATATTGGATAAAGCTTTCTGTGTTCGCTAACTGTAATCAGGGTTCTCTCCTCCTCTCCAGCGCCATGATGCCTCTGGGAGACTGTGCGCTTTACAAGTAGTCTTAACATAACTTAACATAACATTGGGGGTCATTACGAGTTTGGAGGTAGCCATGGCGCTATTAGCGCCCTGGCTGCCTCCAAATCCGGGTCCAGGTCTGGTGTCTCTGAATGGGGATTTACCGGGTCATTTCAACCTTGGAGGACCCGTTAAGTCCCCATTCAGAAAACCATTCCCTATTCCCATTTGAGCCCCCATAGGGCTCAATGGGAATGAGGAAGGAGCAAATAATGGGCCCGCTAATAGCGTGCCCTTTATTTGCTCCATGGTCCCTTAACGGGTCCCGCTAAGAACGGTTGGTCAGACCAGTCGTTCCTGGTGGGACCTGCTAAGGGACCTTGGAATATGGCGTTAGGGGGTTAACGGCACCGGCATCCCTACCGGTGCCTTTAACCCCCTACCGCCATACTCGGAATGAGGCCCATTGTTTTAAAGTATTTTTTGCGCAAGAGATGGGTTTTGCGCGAATTATGGCCCTTTTATTGATTTCCATGGTGAGATGTCATTGGCTGAGAAAACACAGGATAGAGGAGAGAATCAGGTAAGTGAGGTTGGATGGGGAACGGGGGGGTGGGGCGTTGCAAGAAAAAAAGTGTGGACCTGGGGGTAAGAGGTGGGCCCAAAATAAATGGCAAAGACTTGGAGGACAGGCTAGGGTGGCTGAGGATATTGAAAGTCAACGTGTGAGAGATATTCTATATAGTCCTTCTACCACTTTCAGTGGCCTAACTGAGCGTGGCTCTATAAGGAGAAGTGGGGTCATTATTGGGACTGTGCGAGAGGCAGATCCGAAACATCTGATGTTGATGGGTGCAAGTCAGAAGTACCCAGTTCCTGTGTGCCTCACTGCTGTGTGCTGCGGGTTTGGCGTACAGACTTGGTAGTATGTTATATCTAGGAAAGAGCCCAAGATCTGATAGACTACAGACCTTTGGGTCTAGTTAGCCACTGTTGTGGGAGAGTGAGGTAGGGTTAAAGATTTGAGATTAGTCATGACTAAATAAGCGTTGATGTGCTAACAGTTAGACTTGTGGCGGCTGTCTGTGGGGGATTTCTGTGTGTAGAGTAAGGTGGTAGGTTCTAGAGGTGTGTCACTTAGCTCGGAGAAGAAGGGAATAAGCCTTACATGAAAAAACAACCTGTAATTTGTTATAGCTTAGTGCGGCATGTGTGTGAGGGTGAGTGTAACACCTGGTGCTTGCAGGCTTCTAGAGTGTACAGAATGTTTTGGTAGAGTCAGTTGGGCACTGTGCCTGAAGAGGAAGGTGTCTGAGGGAGTTTTATACCCACAGCTTGTCTTGTCTGTACTGGCTGTCCTCTCTGAACCGTGATACCCTGGGCATTACAGACCTGGCTCTGGACTGGCTGACCTCCGTGCTCGCTAAAGGTCAATAATGCACCCTTATGAATCGGCTCTGTGATACCCTTGGCATCATGGACCTGGCTCTAGACTGACTGACCTCCTTCCTCTCTGAACAACCTCCCGGGTACAACTGGGCCCTTTTCTATTTTCCATCTCACTCTCCACCTGTGGTGTCCCTCACCTTGGCACTTCAACATTTACCTTGCCCTCTATTTTGCTTCAAAAGTGCACAGAAAATATTTCACAGCCCCAGCACACGATAAGAAGACACCTTAAACACTGAATGACAATTATGTACACAAACACTCAGACAAACTGCAAAACATGGCTCTTCATGGCATTTTATTCACCAAAAACATACATGAATAAACATGATAAATGAATGGATAATTACTATGCATATAAAGAATGTAAAAGGTCTAAAAATACTTCACAGTTGAAGCAACCGTTAAACAAACCCTCATCTCACCAGGCTCACATTGAAAAGCCCAAAAACAGGCAGGCAGAGAGATCCTAGCATCAACGGGTATGGAAGCAGTGCATCCACTTCTCCCAGAAGCTTTCTGCCTGACCGTCCCAGAGCTCCTAATTTTAAGCCTCCAGAAAATGTGGGATGGCATTTTCCAGAACATTCTGGCTTTCATAGTTCTCTACCTGTTGACAGTTCCAACTGGCCCCTGGCCAGAGTAACCCGTGGTAACCCCAAAAGGAAAAACACTTGCCTTTTTCAAGAAAGCATGAAAACAGCAACATTAATTTTCTTCAGCTTTGCAAGATTCCCGCGCAACATTATCAAACACCAGCTAGCACCTTCTTCAAAACCGTCCTTGAAGCAATGCAGAAGCAAGAAAATATGTTTGCCAGTGAAATATAATTAACCATGTTACGGGAACACATAAAAATGCAGCTTTCGCTGAAGCCTGAAGAAAATGTACAGATTCCACTGAGGCCTGAAGAAAATGTCCCTTATTTCTCTGGGAGTACCCAAAATACACTGTGCACAGACACCATGATTTAGTTAAAAGCATTACAATCCACCCTTGGACCTATGACTTCCATAACTCAGTGGCACTAATGTCAGCTTCTGAAACCATCGAAACATCATAACTAAACTAAAAATACATTGAATACATTGAATACAAAAGCAACAGAATATTAAAATCATAATAATTATACAAAAGGCATAACACAAAGTTCCTCCAATATCTGGAATCCAAGAAAACAGCCTATCTCACCAATTCCCAGTGTGGTATTCTATTACCTTTTTCATCAAGGTAATAGAGGATGTGGTTTTCCACAGTCCGGGAATGGTCACTCAAGTTAAAACAAGACATTCCTTCAAATGCGTTACACCCCAAATTATGTTTCAATAACAAATAATCGATAGAAGCTCTATTCTGCAAGGCTGCTTTTCTCTTAACTTGGCTATCTAGACACAGTTCCTCTAAGGCTTGAGAGGTATGATTCAACCCTTTAACTACTAAGCATGACACCAGCTGCTAATCTCCAAACTCCCACCAATGAATATGCAAGAGCCAAAACTTCGGATTCTGATAACAAATGCACATTTGAATCACAGTCTGGGCATAGCCCTATAGATTCAAAAGTTGATCTTCTCAGTCGATGTAATGCTAGCTGCAAAGGCAACCTCATTAAACTAAGCCATGTCAAAGCACATGGTCCTCTGGAAATGTTAGCTGGAATATAAGTATAGGTAATGTTACCACACGAAAAAAGGCATCTTATCAGAAGTTTTACATTGATATTGATATTGATATTTTATTTCTATCGCGCTCATACACAAGTGTTTCAGAGCGCGACAAGGCAAGGGAAGGGGAACAGAGGAGAAACAAAAACAACGATCTTACTAGGCCCAGTGACATTGAAAACGCGCAAGTGGCAGTGCATGGTAGAGGGGGAGAGGGAGAAGTGCATGGAAGGGGGAACAAAAGGAGGAAAAAAAACATAAATAATAATAAATAAATTAATAAATAAAAAAGTCAACAAACAGAGGGAGTTCAGCCAACAAGTGGCTGTGCTGGGTTTAGGGCAGCAGGCTGGGTAGGTCTGATAAGTGCAGGAAGAACAAAACAAAGGGGTGGGGCTGTGTGGGTACAGTAACAGACCCCAGAGCAAGGAGTGGCCCGGAGGCAGTGCATGCCCATGGCAAGAGGAGCAGGTACCTGGGCCCAGAGGAAAGAGGGTGGCCAGGTGCATGGTGCCGAGGGAGAGTAGAGTCAGCAGGGGAGAAGGGGGGCAAAGGCAGAAGCAAAGAGGAAGGTCTTGAGGTGCTTCCGGAACCGGAGATGGTTCTCCTCAAGTTTTAGAGTGGCAGGGATGCTGTTCCAGAGGGAGGCCCCAGCCGAAGACAGAGATCTACCCCCAGCTCGTTTCTTTGAGAAACGACTGACCCTGAGGGAGTTAGAGGTAGAGGAGCGTAGTGCTCGAGATGGGAGGTATTTGCAGAGGGAATGCTGAAGGTATGTTGGACCCAGGCCCCAGAAAGCCTTGTGGACAATGCAGAGGGTTTTGAATTTAAACCTTGCATGCACTGGGAGCCAATGGAGAGATTTCAGAGCTGGAGAGATACGATCACAGGGCTTGAGGCCAAGGACAATTCTCGCAGTCCTGTTCTGGATAAGTTGCAAAGGGCAGAGAGAAGAGGTAGGTAGATTAAGTAAGAGGCTCTTGCAATAGTCCAATAGTACATGATTCAAATGACTAGCAGCTACAACTGTGTGATTACAGAACAGGGTATTATTAACGTTGGTGCATGTGCTTGGAATACGTGAACACAACTGCTTCTCAAACACAGTTTGGTTGTTCTTTTTGGTAATGTTCAGCTGTTGACATTTTCCAACCTCCTTCGGTTCACAGGTTATCTTATAGCAGATATCACCTTGGATGATATTATAAGTCACTATCTGAGTAAGATTTCTCACTTTGGGTTTGCTTCTTGACAGAACTTACAATATTCATAGACGGAAAACGATTGTCGCACATCAGAATCCTCCATTAAAGAGTCATTGGGCCTCATTACACGGTAGGCGGTAAACCATGGTGCTATTAGCACCATGGTTGCCGCCGGTACCATACCGGTACCACCATGGAGGAAAGGGGAATTACCACCCCATTCCAAGGTTGGCGGGGCAGTAATTCCCCCTTCCTCCATGGCCCTTCCCCATTCCCATTTTTCCCACATAGGGCATAATGGGAATGGGGAAGGAGCTAATTACGGTACCGCAAATCGCGGTACCGTAATTAGCACCAAGGTCCCTTTGCGGGTCCCAACTTTAACGGCTGGTCTACACCAGCCTATAAGGTCGGGTCCTGCAAAGGGACCTCGTAGTAAGGTGGTAAGGGTTTACCGGTACCGGTGCCCTTACCGGTACCGGTAAACCCTTACCACCTACCGTGTAATGAGGCCCATTGGGTCTCATTACAAATCCAGCGGGTATTCGCCGGTGCTACCACTTTTCTGGCACCTGATATCCTGGTGCCACCGGGACATTACAAGTCCCAGCGGATCGGGAAATCAGGCGCCGGAAAGTTTTGTTCCCCATTCCCATGGAGTCCCATAGGACTGCACGGGAGTGGGGAGACGGAAGCACCGGCACCGTTGCTAATGGTGCTGGTGATTCCATGACAAGTCTGCCTACTGGGATTGTTGCACCCGGCAGGTCAGACCTGCTAGTCGCAAACAACCCCTGCAGGCAGACTTGTGGTTTGGTGGACCGCAAAGGGTGCTGGTATGTTGCCACCGGCACCCTTATTTCCAGACCGCCACACTTGTAATGAGGCCCCCTGTGTACAACTCCAAAAATGTGTCTCAAAGTTGAAGCAGGCATTGTCACCGCTATCAGACATGTAGTTAGTAAGTCCATTGCATTGTGCACATGCGTCAAACAAAAACCTTCCATGCAAAATATGCCCACATGTTCTCCGTTTGAGTATTCATCAGTGAATATCTTTGCTGTGCTAAAGACATTTCTCCTACAGATGGCGTCATTGTTTCTTGAGCTTGTACTTGGTGTGTTCTCAACGCGTTGCAAGTTCTGTTCTTCGTGCCTGTTGTGTCTGGTGTGTCAACGTCGGTGTCAGGAGACCGCCGAACATCATTCCTCAGCATCAGCAGCCTCCCATTGGTTGGCTGTGCAAATACGACATTTTGTGTGTGTTGTTTGACCCTTCCAAATGGAGTCCATTTAGTATCACAATTACACCAGCCAGTCACAGGTTCTACAAGGCAAACCCAGAAAAGACATATCAGTGTTGATAATCATTCTCTTAAATATAATTTCTCTGCGGGTACATAGTCCCATTTTTCCTTGCCAGGCCCATTACTAAAACCACTTGGTCCCCGGCGGACGCTGCGACATCTGGGGGCACGGATGGGCCACTTGGTTTCTCTACCCACACCGTTGCAACTGGTACCATGCAGTCTGATGAGCCAAAAAACCACAGTCCCCACAAGTACATAACACCATAGGGGGCTCCCCCTTTCTGACCATGGACAATTTGACAGGTATGACAAACAGCTCAGCTATCCTGTCTCCTACATGGATAGGGCAGTATTTGGTCCCCACTGTTCAATAAAATGGCTTTAATTTCTCCTTGATAATCAGCATCTATCACTCCTCCCAGTACTCAGATGCCCTTCAATGCAAATCCCGATCTAGGGGCAATCAATCCACTCTGGTGGAATCTGTACTCCAATCCCAGTTTCAATTACTATTATACCTCTGGGTTCTAATCTGATTTCTCGGTTAGAATGCAAGTCTACCACTGCAGAATCTGGAGTTGCGCGGTATGGAGCTAAAGCACCTTGCGCGATCTCCCAGTACAGTAATATCTCTTCAGCTGAATTAGATTGCATCTGTATTGCAGGTGTCAACATTTGCATCAAGGGTGTCTTATTCTCAGTCAAATATCTATTATTCAAAATGTGCACAGCATCAAACACACAATCACGCCAGCCTACCAGACAGCTATTGCCTGATTTGCGCAATTTTTCTTTCAACAAACCATTAATGCGCTCAATCAAAGCTGCCGCTTTTGGATGATACGGTACATGGTAAAGCCACTCAATGTTCTTCTCCTGACAATACTACTGAATCAACTTGCCTTTGAAATGTATGCCATTGTCACTCTGAATTTGCAAGGGCACACCGTAATACAATATGATTTTATCTAATAGCTTAACAGTGTTCAAATGTGTGGCCCTCTTGCATGGCAGCACCATCAAATTCCCAAAAAGGTATCCACAGTCGTACATGCATATTGACAACTTTTTACTGGTTGGCATAGGACCAATATAATCTATCTGCCAGATTTGACCTGGCAATTTACCTCTTCGTAAAGTGCCCTGGACAATACGAGGGAAGGGTCTATGCCGCTGATGCTGACACACAGGACATCCCAAAATGATTGTTTTTGCTACCTCTAAAGGGATATTAATCCCCCGAGCTTGTGCCCACCTGCAAGTAGCTTTCTCTGCCATGTGTCCACATTTCTGGTGAGCCCATCTGGCCAAACCCTACAAATCGCCTTCCGGAGCCTCTGTGTCCACAGAGGCAATCTTGGTGTGTTCGTCTGCAATAGAATTGAACCAACATTCTAATGAGTCAATAGTACAGTGTGCCTCCAAATGATACACTGTTGCCTCACTTTGTGATAGCATTTCCCAGATATCTTGCCACAGTTCCTTTCCCCACACATCTTTGGAATTAATTTTGCGCCCCCTTCTTATGCCATGTCGGCAGCCACACAGCTAGCCCATTGGCCACTGACCATAAATCTGTGTACAAATGACATTGACCAGGTATTTCTTGTTTCATAGCTTGATATACTGTATAACGTTTTGCAAACTGACTGCTCTTTCCTTTACCTGGCGTTGTTAGGATCTTTTTTGTCTTGGGATTATATGACACCGCTTTCCAGTAGTGCTCAGTTCCTATAAAGCGAGCAGAGCCATCAGTGAACCAGGCATGTTCTGTCTGCTCCATTGTCAGATTCCGATAAGGTATTCCCCATTTCACTGGAGACTCATGTACTTCTGTCACTTCCTGCGGTATATAGTGTATGGGTGGTACATTAGCCCATTGCTCATGTAGTGTTGCAACCCCACCCTTTCCTGATTTTGCTCTGTCTTGGATATACCATTTCCATTTGATTATATTGGCTTCCTAGGTGTGTCCTATCCTGTGTGTTTTAGGAGAACTCAACACTCACTGCATAATCAGTATTTCGGGACTCATCAGTACCTCATGACCCACTGTTATTTGTTCAGTATCAACAAGAGCCCAAAAACACGCTAGCAATTGCTTCGCAAATGGAGTGTACTGATCACCAGCTTCAGGTAATTTGAGAATCCAAAATCCCAAAGGAACTCGCTTTTGTCTTGTATTTGCCATAATTCTCTTGTATAGACACATTTAATTCCACTTCTCCTAACTTCAAATGCCACAAATCAAGCACATGCTGCACTGTGTCTTTTGACGAACTTAACGCTCTCTGCTGCTCCTCGCCCCACTCAAACTCATACTTCTTTCGCATCACTTTGTAAAGTGGGGCCAATATCTGTCCTAAATGTGGCACTTGCTGTCTCCAAAACCCAAGCAGCTCCATAAACTGCTGAGCTTGTTTCTTGTTCACTGGAGTGGTAAATTCAAGTATCTTTTGTCTGGCTTTCACCATTATCTCTCGATGCCCACTATGCCATTGAATTCCCAAAAATACTACAGTCTCGGCTGGCCCTTGAAATTGGTTAGGGTTAATCTCCCACCCTTCCTTCTTCAATCTGTCAATGATTACTTCCAACTGATTTTGCACACTAAGCTCATCCTTGTGCTGAATCAATGTAATGTGAGATTTGTATATCAGGCTTACATGGTGTCTTATCTAAATGCTGTGCCACCAGCCAGTGACAGAGGGTTGTACTATGCAAGTACCCCATAGGCAATCCCCTGAAGGTATACTGACGCCCACCCCAGGAAAATGAAAACTGCTTCTGGCACTCTTCGGCAATTGGCACAGATAAAAGGCGTTTGCCAAATTTAACACAGCATACCAGTTTCCCTCAAACTTGTGTATGTTCTCAATCAAGGTGATAGTATCTGGGACTGCAGGAACTAAAGGGGGAGTGTATTTGTTCAACTCTCTATAAACCACAGTCATTCTCCAGCTCCCATCCCCCTATTTCACAGGCCAGACCAGATTATTCCAAGAAGTAGTGACTGGGCATAATACTCCTGCCTCTACATATTCTTTAATGGTGTCTGAAATTTCCTTATGACCGCCGGGAATGCAGTATTGCTTCATCGACACACGCTTTGTGGCCAAAGTCATGTGCACAGGAGGGTTCTTCAATTTCCCTACAATAACGGTTGTACAAGTCAATGCATTCACTCCAAACTGATAATTTTACCTCCCAGTCCTAAAGTCAACCCTTCCAAAATGTGAAAACCAATTATATACTCAGTTATCGGAACAATCAACATTCGATATTTCAGTTTTATTTTAAATTGCCTATCTTCATTTCAACTCCTGTCTGTACTGCTGGCATTTCCTTTCCCCCAGCCCAGTAATGGTAAAGGGTCTACATTTAAATCTTGAAGGATTTCCATGAATCAATGAGGCCTCCGCCCGTTATCTATCAAAGTTTGGACCTCTTGTGTGTTTCCAGGCTTCCAAAATATCTTAAAATTAACATGGGTCGTCTGTCAACATGTATATGAGTTGAAACTGCTCTGGCTTGGCCATAATCCTAGTCAGATTTAGAATGAGTGTATGCAGACTCAGCCTCTAACATTGCACTCCCTGTTTTTCTTAACTCAGCATATGTTGGCTAGTACTGGGAAGGGATCCCCATGGAACCTTCTACCGGCTCCTCCTCAGGCAGTGCTGAAGTTGAAGTGTCACTTTTATGCTTGGTCACCATCTGTCTCTTAACTTGATTATAGCGCTCCTTCCCAGCAAGCCCTCTTTTTTTGTATAACTCATACATCTCCCTAGTTTCAATACCATAAATCTCCCCCTGTGGCACACCATCTTTCAACAATGCCGAAACATGTCCTTTCTTGACCCTCTGGAATCTTTGCTATCTTGTCCCCTGCCCTCTGTGCTTCTGTTACTCCTCCCCCCTCTCTCTCTCTCTAGGTGCATCCTCACCTTTGTCCCATTAACTCAGATCTGACAATTACTGAATTGCATCCACCACCTCATCAGTTGGCTTCCCAGTCATACCAACTAACAAAGTCATAATGACACGCTTATATGAAGGGGGGTCAGTCCATTTAACCATATTTCTGGTTTGCCAATGACAGTGGCACCACCCCTATATGTACTGTTCACCTACATGAATTTGTTACTTCATAGCATGTTCTCTAATTTTCTGAATTGCCTCCTTTAATGTATAGCACTTCTTTCCCTCGCTGGCTCAATACGTGGTGATAGGATATTTGCTTTTACACCCTTGGGCCGCCAGGTGCAACAGAGATACCTGCGAAGCTTGGCCATTCACATCTGGAGGAGGCCCAGCCTGCAATGCTTCTTGTGTATTGGTGTCATTGGATAAAGGTAGAAAGCATAGGTAATCTGTAGAATCTACCAACAGGCCACCGGCACCCCCATTGAACATTCGCACCATTCAGGTGACTAAGGGCCCCCCTGACTTCTGACTTCTGCCTCAACTGAGTAATAATCTCAATAACCTCCTGTTTTGTGTAATCTTCTGGTGTAGTGAAATCCACAAACTTCCCCACCCTTGGGTTGGTGGCGATGGAGGCCAGCCCCACGCCTTGTTACTGGGTTAGCAGTGACTGTCTTTTTGTCAGGTTTTAATTCAGATTCTGCTTCCACCTCTGGGCTACACTACGAGTCAGTGGAATTCCAAATATCACCATCCCATTTATCTGGGTCCCAATCTTTCCCTGCAGTGGCAATTACAGAAGCAACCTTCCTCTCGTTTACATTGCTGCTGCACGTTCTATATTTAGATTGAACAACCCTGACAGCTGCCCTTTCAGCAACTTCTAGAAATGTATTTGCTTTATTATGCTAGATTTTCAATTGTAATTGTTGCATCAGTGAAATGTGTTTCTCAGCATCCAACTCTTTCTCCAAACTCAAAATATATTCGTCTAATTCAACATTGATCTAGTGCCTTTTTCTACAAGGATGCAATAAAATCCACCCCTGTCTTCCTAGGATGGCAAATTCTTTTCCCTTTTCCACATGGTGCTGGGCGGAAGAGAAGAAGATTGGAAGGAGGGTGTGAAGCACATAAGGAGATGTTTCAGATGTGGGAGCACATTCCCTTTTGCAAATTCTGGAAAGTGCCCATGGTTTAATTTGGAGTGTAGAAGGTGTGGGAAAAGGGGACATTTTGAATGCTGCTGTAGACATTTTTCAAAGTCTGGTGTGAGGGAGGTGTCTATTGATGAGGAAGATGCGTATGGATGTGGAGTAGTTCATGATGCAGGTGGTGTGAGTTTCTCTGTGAGTCAGGTGGGGAGTAAGAAGAGGAAGGGAAGCAAACCTCATGCAGAGGTGATAATTAATGGCATACCGGTACCCATGTTAGTGGACTCTGGGTCAGAGTACACCACCTTAGATTGGAACACTTGGGTAGATGATTTGAAGGGAAGGTTGCTGCCCTAGTCAAGCCAAGTGCGCGAGTCAATGCCTATAGGGGTGTAATCATTGACATTGTGGTGGAGTTCAAAGGGAGGGTTGAGTGTTTGGGACAGTCAGCCTTGGCAGAGGTATACGTATCCAAGGGTGGGGGTGCTTGCTCTGGTGGTATGAGCAAAGTGCGATGAAAATTATGCTAGATCCTAAAGTTCCTGGGGTGGTGTTGGTGACAGAGGAGAGAGGTTCAGGCAAAGTGGAAGAACATTTTGAGGATGTTTTTGAAAACAGATTGGAATGTCTCAAAGGGTATCAATATCTCATCTGAATAAAGGCTGGTGCTGTACCAGTGGTTGGTAAAGTGAGAAATATTCCTATCTGCCTCAAGGAGGAAGTTATTAAAGAGTTGGTGAAGTTAGAGTGTCTTGGAGTAATTGAACAAGTGGTAGCCTCGGAGTGGGTGTCTCCCATTATAGTTGTGAGGAAGGCTCCTGGAGATGTCAGGTTGTGTGTGGACCTTAGGGGGTTACACCGGAGTGTGACAGTGGACAGGCTTCCTTTGCCTAATATCGGAGAGATGGTTAGCATGGTGGGTGGAGCTAATGGATTCAGCACTTTGGACCTTGCTTCTGCCTACTATCAGGTGGTGTTGAATCCTAATTCCAGACATTTCACCACGTTTATCACACCGGATGGAACATGTAGGTTTAAGACTTTGGGCTTGTCTCTGCTCCAGCTTTTTCAAAAGCGTCATGCATGCATTATTCAAGGGAATTAAGGGTGTTTTTTAAGGTATGGTATTGTTTATTTATATAGCGCCTATACACTCCCTGTTCCCACCTATGAGGCTAAAAACCTCAGGGTCATCTTCGACTCCACACTTTCCTTCTCTCCTCACATCTCTGATGTCTCTTAGAAGTCACACTACCAGCTGCACCTCCTCAGAGGTATTCTTCCTTTCTTCTCCTTCCCCCAGAAGCTCACTGTACCCAGAGCTCTGGTTCTATCTAGGCTAGACCATTGTTCTAGCCTCTTTCTAAACCTGCCTACATCTACTCTCCACCCTCTGCAACTCTTCCAAAACAGGACTGCGAGACTTGTCCTTGGCCTCAAGCCCAGGAATCATATCTCTCCAGGACTCAAATCTCTGCGCTGGCTCCCAGTGGTTGCGAGGATTAAGTTCAAAACCCTCTACATTTTCCACAAGGCCTTCTGGGTCCTGGGCCTTCAATACCTTCAACTCCCTCTTCCTAAATATCTTTCTTCTCGGGGTCTTCGCTCATCCGCCTCCAACTCCCTCAGGGTTAGTCGCTTCTCCAAGCAGCGCGTTAGTGCTAGATCTCTTTCTTCTGCCGGGGCATCCCTCTGGAACAGCCTCCCTGACTCTCTGAAACTTGAGGAGAACCATCTCTGGTTCCGGAAGCACCTCAAGACCTACCTCTTTGCTTCTGTTTTCTGTCCTCCTCTCCCCTGCTAATCTCCTGGCTGATTCTGAAACTACACTGTGCACCTGGCTACCCTCTGATCTCGGGCCCAGGCCCCTCCCCACCAGCTACACACCTGCACTGCCCCCCTGGCAACCCCTGCACTCAGGGACTGTTTCTGTATCCCTACAGCCCCTTCTAGCACTTGACACCTGATGTCCACGCTTACCCTTGCACTTGCCACCAGCTGTCAGCACTTTTATTTATTTATTATTTATTGTCTTATGTATTTACTGTTATCCTATGTACTGCGCTGCACCCCCTGCAATTTTCCCCTCCCCCCTGCACTTGCGCGAACTCAATGTCACTTGGCCTAGTAGAATCGCTGTCTCTGTCTTACCCCTGTTTCCCCTTCCTTGCCTCATCACGCCTTGAAACGCTTTTCTATAGGCAGGTTATAAATGCCTTATCATATCAACATATCAAGTATTTCAAAGCACTCAAGGAGGGTGGGAGCACGGGGAAAAAACAACAGTCGCTCAGAGTCCTTGAAAATCTGAGACGATAATAGTTTGCACAGGCAGAGTAAGTGCATAAAATACATTTAACAGTATGGGATATAGCAAATAGGCCTGATAGCGACTCTCCAATTTTAAAAGCACAATTAGGGTGAAGACAGGGGAGAAACAGACAGACGATCTTCAGGCATGGTGCGTAAGGATCGAGCAAGTGGACAGAGGATCACAGGGAGGGGAGAGTCAAATGCACCTGGTCGGTTGAGGCTGGGGTAAGTGCAGAGAGAGCCACTCTCTTGGGTTAATTCCTCAGTGCGTTAAGTGTGGGTGGGGTGTAGTGCCCTGACGCAAGTGCGAGAGATAACTGGCGGGTTGCCGGGCACCAGTGAGGATTCTGAGGTACACCAGGCGGCCAGTCAGCATGCTGTAAGGAATAGAAGTGGGAGAGGGAAAGGACAGAGAACTAGGTTAACAGGGTAGAGGGAGAGAGAAGGAAGAGGAGAAGAGGAAGGTCTTCAGGAGTTTCCGGAATATCAGGAGATCCGGCTCAAGATGTAGGGCGGCAGGGAGGCTATTCCAGAGGGAGGCCCCTGCTGAGGATGAGGATCTTCCACCAAATCTCTGTGTGGAGAATAGGCTTACTCGCAGAAGGTTGGAAGTAGATGAGTGGAGGGATCGTGAGGGGTAGTATTTAGGTAGGCAGTGTTGAAAGTAGGTGGGACCCAAGCCCCAGAAAGACTTGTGAACAATGCAAAGGGTCTTGAATTTGGTCCTTTCAGCCACAGGGAGCCAGTGGAGGTATTTCAGCGCCGGAGAGATTCGGTCCCTGGGCTTGAGGCCGAGAATAAGTCTTGCGGTTCTGTTCTGGATGAGTTGAGAGAACCAGGGCTCTGGAGACAGTGAGCTTCTGGGGGAAAGTGAGAAAGGGTAGAGTACCTCTGAGGAGGTGTAGCTGATAGTTAGACTTTTTAGAGATGTCTGAAATGTGAGAAGAGAAGGAGAGGGTGGAATCAAAGATGAGCTCAAGGTTTCTTGCTTCGCAGGTGGGTGCAGGTGCAGGACCAAGGGAGAGCGGCCAGAATGAAAGTTGGAAAGTGGCAGCAGGGGTCCCAATGAAAACAATCTTAGTCTTAGTGGCGTTGAGACAGAGGACGTTTGCAGCACACCATGCTTGAATAGCAGACAGACGGTCAGATATGTGTGAGGGGGAGGAGGTGGTTGAGGGTAGCCTGAAACATTAACAGAGGGAACATGGCCAGAGGTTGGAGAGCATAATCAAGATTAACAGAGAGGCAGGTTTAACCTTAAATGGGAAAAATGCAAGACAAGAGATCTCAAATTTAGGTCATAAGTTGAGTGCGAGAGGGGTAGAACCAAAGGGGGAGTTTGTTTAGACTATTGTGAATATGAAATGGCTGAAAGACAGGGAGGAGTCATGTCCTTTTTAGGGCTGGTAGAGTACTACGCAAAGTTTGTTGACCAGTTTGCACACAGCTATAGGATGATAAGACAGTTGAGGAAGAAAGGAGCGGATTTTGTGTAGTCTGAAGAGTGTCAGTAGGTGTTTGTTGACATCAAGAATGCCATAGTTTTGGTGCCAGTGTTAGCAAATTTAGATGTGCATTGTTTCACATGGATCATGATGGATGCCAGTGACACGAGCCTGGTTCTTTGTGTATGGGGAAGGAATGTTGCATTGCAAACTGACCATGAGTCACTGGTGGGTATGTTCACCACTAAGGCTTGGAAGGTGTTTCAAGATAAATAATGAAATGGGTTGCGTTGCTGCAAGGACATGATTTTGTGGTGAAGTACATTCCGGATAGGGGGAACGTTTTGACAGATTTTTGTCAAGAATGAGCAGAGAGACGGCTAAATTGAAGAAGCAGCAGAGGAATGGGAGTAAGGTAATGATCAAGTGTTTCATGTATGTGGTAGTTTGTTTACCAAAGAGGAGTGGAATCAGGCTGCAGAGGAAAATGGGTACCTAAAGAGGGTGATAGAGAGGGTTGGAGCTGGTTGGCTAGAGAGACCTGAGGTTGAAGTGATGATGCAATATTACAGAGTTCGGGAAGAGCTCAGGCTGGAAGGTAATATGTTGTGCAAAGGAGGGAAGGCTGTCCCACCGTTGAGTTTGTGGAGGAAGATTTTGGATTTGTCCCATGAAGGACATATGGTAATGTCCAAGTGTAAGGGAAAATTGAGGGGAGACTATTGGTGGCCAAGAATTGATGAGCAAGTTGAGGAGATGGTTTACGCCTGTGTGTTGTGTAGGAAATCAGACAAGTCAGTGAGGAATTTCACACAACCTTTGAGAATGCTGGCTATGCCAAGTTTGCCATGGGAGTATTTGACACTGGATATTCTAGGACCTCTTACTGGTTAGTGGGGAAGGAAGAGAGATATTTTGGTATTGATTGATTTATATTTAAAGTGGGTGAAGACCAAGGCATTCTTTGAAGCAGATTCAAGGGCAGTAGTACATTTCTGAGATGAAATATTCCAGATAGAGGGTTTTTCTTATAAACGGCTCATGGAGAATGTTGTCCAGTTGACATCATGGGTGGTTGAATCTTTCCTAAAATGTGTGAGTGTTGTGCATCATAGAGTGACCCTTTATCATCTGGAGACTAAGGGTACTGTGGAGTGATTTAATCGCACCATTACACAGGTGATACGCATGGTGCCTCAGGAGGGAAGGGATTGGGTGGGGGCGGTGTTTAGGAGGGTATGTGATTATCGCTTGGTGACACATGCCACCACAGTTCTTGTCCTGTTTATGGTACTGAGGAGAAGGAAGCCTCACACGATGGTGTGTCCGCCGTGGTTGGGGAGAGCTCTTTTTGTGGAGTGGGATGATCAGAAACTCAGAGCAGAAGTGAAAGAGAAGAGTGAGCACATGAAGGGGAGATGTAATATGCTGAAACATGTCAAGACACAAGAACCTCAGGTGGGAGAGTATGTGAGAATCAAGAAAGGTGGAACAGTTGCAAAAGGGTATATCAGAGTTTGGCATGCGCAAAGATTTGTAAGGAAGGTTGAGGGTGCAGAGGTCACAGAAAATGGGAAAGTATGGAACAAGGGAAGGGTGGGGAAGAATACTGTCTGAGGACGGTGCATCACCCGGAATATTGTGGAGTTGACTTTGCTCTTAGGGTTTGGGTGGATCAAAAATAAGTGAATTAGTGTTGTCTGAGTGCTTAGTGTGTGTGTGGATGTGTGGGTGTGTCAGTGAGAAAGTGGAAGGGGGAGGTGTATGATATCTTACTGCAGCATGTGAGTGAGGGCGAGTGGAACACTGGGTGCTTGCAGGGTTCTAGAGTGTACAGCGTGTTCTGGTAGAGTCAGTTGGACACTATGGGGCTCATTCTAAGTTTGGAATTGCGGGAAAAGTGGCAATAAATCCATTACTCTCACTTTTCCCACCCTGCCAAACTACAAGTTTGCTGGTGGGGTGGCCTGATTTACCTCCAACCAAGAGCTGGAGGCAGGTCAGGCACCCCACTTAAAAAAAACAGCTGGTATTACCGGTACTGGTATTACCGGTGCTGATAATACCAGCAATCACCCATGGAGTCCGATGGACTCCACGGAATGGGTATTAACCTACCATTGCCAGCATCTGGAAATTCTGGCATATCAGGCTTCAGTAACGGAAGGATCGTTTGTTGGTATCCTGCTGGATTTACCGGCAGGGCTGCCAGGAGTCTAATGACGAAGGCGTCCGAGGGGGCTTTATACCCACAGCGTGTCTTCATATCAATAAACAGCTGGAGAGCCTTACCTGAGTCATATGGATCATTCTACATATTTATCACAACTATGCACTCCTACCACTGTCTTCTTGCGGTCAAGTCCTAGTTCGATAGATCACATTATCGCCCTTGTCAACCCCTGCCCCCTCACTCTCTCTCGCTCTCTCTCTAGCTTTCCCTCTCTTCTCTATGTCAAATACATTGTTCCCCATGTGCAACAAAACAAGGATTTGTGAGTTGGCAGATATGGGCAAGGGGTGCAATCTGGAAATGCCACTCATTACCATTAGCTACCTGCTAAGTGTTATGGGAGCGACAAGAACATTTTGTTCATAGAAAGAGCTGCTTAAAATTTGAAGCCCACAGGTACCTTTTCCACCTTTCGTAGTATGTTGGTTGTCAAGGTGAGAGAGACCCTAATATTCACTCTAACATGCTTAAGTGCTGTGCTCGGTGGCTTGCTGGATCTTCTGTGGATCAGGGCAGAGCCTGTCCGGGATAGTGCAAGGTGTTTGACAGGTGTTGGCAGGGGCAAGAATCAATGCTCGTTTCTCCAAGATGGCTACTGCTGTCTCCCACAAGACCAAACTCTTCTCACACAGGATACATAGCCACAGGTCAAAATGAAATTACCCCTGCCCCCACTGGCCAGGACTCACCAATCTTGAGGCGGCAAAAGGACTACTATTTTAGTATGATGCTGCAACTCTGCAGGGAATTCTTCATGATGAAATATGGAGCAGAAAGATGGAATGTGGAGTCTGGATTCCTCAAAGTGCCCCACGAAGCTGGGTGCACCAACCGTTGACCTAAAGAGGGTGTGGCAGTCGCAGGTAGGTGAAGGAAAGCACGGCGGCAGTGAAAGAAAGGGCATTTGGGTAAGGGATAGAATAGACAGTCCAATAACACTGCAATCTCCAGTTTGTAAGGAATCCTAGTGGAGGAGCCAGATAGACTGCAAAGCTTTGTGCATCAGTAACATGATGAAACCAGAGCAAAAACAGGCGTTTCTTTCTTTATCCAGATCTTAAGGTCTGTTCTTCCAGGGGCGCGACTGGGCTGTCAGGCATCAGCTTATGCACAAAGTGTGAACTGGCCCCGTAGAGGGTGTCCTGGAGCCAGGAATGTATAAGCCGGTGCATAGCACAGCGAGTAGAGCACTTGCTGCCGGTCCATAGCACAGCGACTAGAGCGCTTGCTTTGACATCTGGGCAGGTTCGAATCCCGGCAGGTCCAAACTCAGCCTTTCATCCTTCCGAGGTCGATAAATGAACACCACACACCGTGGGTAATAATAAGCAGCGCTCAGATACCTGAGGGTTCGTAGTGCTATATAAATGCAAAATTATTATTATTATTACTGCCTCAACCATCAACATCTATGTCAATTACAAAAGAGATAAAGTGGGAGAGAAGCCTAATTTCTGGAGTAAGGTGGGGCTGGCAGATTTGTGTTCCTGCATTTACAGCTCTTTCTGAGGATGAATGATAGGGAATAGTGTTTGTATCGTTTTGAAGCTGGTTCCAAAAACTCATGTTCTACCTTCTTGTGGTGCCTTGGCTCTTCTTTTAGGGGGATGCTGTTTAAAGTTTGAACATGTAATGTACAATGAACTTCCTTACAGGTTTGTCAGTACCTTGATGGTAAATCTGGTGAAACACCACCAAATGGAATTATTGTTACCGCCACTTGGTCCCATAGATTTACCATGGGATTACCAGCGGTGGTAGGCAGTGTAACTTCAAATTTTTGGGAGCACGTAGGACTCCATGGGGATTTCAACAGAATTACCACCGGTGGTAATTCTGCCTGAAGTAATTCAGCCAATTTTGCTGTTTTTTTGCAGTAAAACAGGGAATTTACCCCCAGCATTTTGCTGGAGGAAAATCCTCCACCTTACCACCATAGTTGTAGGATGGTGGTGCAGTAATACAGTAGTACCGCAGTGAAAACAGAGTTACAATTGCAATACCACTGTTTTTTCCCACACAGCCATACTCATAATGAGGCCCAGGACATGCAACCTACAGGATATCTTTGCCATCTAAAGCCTGACCCTGTAGAGTTCAGTACAGGCAATTTAGGGGCATAGTACTGCTGTCTACATATGGTGCAATATATGCGATTTAGGGGGATAGCTATGCAGTCTGAAGCCTGACCATATAAGGTGAAGGGTTTGCAATTTAGGGGATAGCTCTGCTGACTGCATAATTTCCATGCATAGTTCTGTATGTGATGCAAGCTAATGCAAGTGTTCTTCTGCAATGCCCTTTTGCCAGTTTTGGCGGCCTCTCTGTGCAGAGCCCTGCAAGAAAAAAGCGGGGGTTATTATTGGGACAGTGTGAGCGCTAGACGCGCACCGGTGGTGTTGATGGGTGTTGGTCAGACGTACCCTGTACCTGTGTGACGAAATCTGCTTTCTATGGGTTTGGTGGAGAGGCTTGGGAGTTTGTTATCCATAGCGAAGAACCCAAGATCTAAGAGAGTGCAACGTATTTGCTCTGGATCTGTGGGGGAGTCTAACAGTACAAAAGGGGACAGCTTAGTCCTGGCTCGAGCGGTGTGGATGCGCTAACCGCTGATCCGCGGCGGCCTCTGTGAGGGGTTTGAGTGCTTAGAGCAAGGTGGCAGAAGCTCTTAGAGGGATGTTGGTTAGTTAGGAGAGGAGGGTAGTAGGCCTTTCAAGTAATAGCCTTCTTTTGCTTCTACTACTGGCCTCTTGCAGACCGGTCCCATTTCAGTAGATGACATAGCCACTGTCATCAGTATCTCTCTCTATCTCTCTCTCTCCTTCTCCCTCGCTCTCCCCCTCTCTCTCAAATAGATGAGGGAAAGTGGTGCAGTCTGAAAGCTCCACTCATTGCCATAAGTTACATGCTAAGGATTATGGGAGGCAAGAACATTTAGAAGTCTGCCTGAAACCACAGGCTCCCATTTCACCGTCCGTATTATTTTGGTTGTCAGGCTGAGATATTCCTCAACCCCCACTCTAACATGCCCAGGTGGTGTGCTCAGTGGCCTGCTGGATAGTTTGCCCGCCAGGGACATTTCAAGGAATTTGTCAGGCAGTTACTGCAGGGGCCAGAATCCCTGCACTTTTCTCCCACAGGTCTACCCTGCTTTTTCCCACAAGCCCCAAGGTCTTCTCATACAGGGCACACAGCCGCGGGCCAAATGAAATTCCCCTCATCCCTGGAGTGCCGTGACCTTCATGAAATAACTCAACCTTTGGCCTGGTACCTCTGTTTGGACACAGTGACTCACCACCAGTTGGGCGGTATCCAACCGGGCTAATAGTGGTACTGCCAACCGCTCCGGCGCTATTAGTGCCGGATGCAGGGTTGGGCGGTAATGGGTATTCCCCATTCCCCATTGGGTCCATTGGACCCAATTGGCCATTTTTGGCGCAATTAGCGCGCGCTAATAGCGCTCGAAAATGGGTGTTAAGTTGGCACATTAACCCCCACCTTGGAGCTGAGGGTAAATGCTGCCAGACTCGTGATTGGGCGAGCCATTAAATGTGGCGGTAATACCGCCACATTTTAGGGCTACCGCCAACTCGTGATGATGCCCTGTGACTGCAATATCTTTGTAGCGTACAGCAAGGGGTACTTTATCCCATATATTACATTGCAGTTGGGAAATCACTGCTCACCTGTAAAAGAACATAACACCACGTCACAACTACAATCAAACATTACAATTGAGTAATGAATCTTGTGCGTTACCACTTAAACCACAAAGACAGTTTTTAAATCTGGGTACTTAAATCTGCTTACAACATTTTTGTACACCACTTTACAAACTATATTTTTATGTTTTTTACCAACCATAACAGATTTTACATTTACTCTCTGTATGAGCAATTGGAAGATATCTTAGTACGAGGTCATGGGGCCTCATTACGAGGACGGCGGTAACCCTCCAGTCCTACCGGCGGGTTGCCACCATCCCCCTAAGAACGAACCTCCCTCCTGATATCTCGGTGCCACTCGGACATTACAAATCCTGGCGGCCTGGGTTATCAGGCGGCAGATTCGGGAGGTGCCCATTCCTGGTGAGTCCCATAGGAATGGGGTCACAAAATCACTGGCAGTGGTGTTAACACTGCTTCCGAGAAAACCCTGCCGTCCGGGGCGGTTGCGCCAGGCAGGTCAGACCTGCCGGGCGTAACAGCCCCCGCCTGCAGAGTCGGAGTGTGGCGGTCCGGAAATGGTGGCGGTACGTTGCTACCGGCACCCTTATTTCCGGACCGCCACACTCAAAATGAGGCGCGGTGTGACTGTGTATTATGAGGAAAAAAAGTTCACCCACCATATGTAAAAAGCATATTGCAAGTCACCTTATAGTTCTGTGGCCGTAGTTCCACTTTTTGATCATGGAACTGCACGGTGGGGCTAGGGGTGACTTAATTCCATATATTATAGGTGACTATTGATGTAGTACATACCTGTACTTTAGAAAGAAAATGATGCACAGGCTTCTATACAGCTATTGCACTCATCCTGTACGAAAAAAACATATGTGTCTTTTTAATGAAAAAATTGAAGGCTCAAATGCATTATTTATGTAAAGATAGGGAACCAAGATTATTGGAGAGACATGAACCATTGAATTGAAAAATATGTGTGAGTGTTGCTGCACGCCTTAGTCTTTTTCTGATTGGGCGATGGCTTCCTTTTTGTGGGAACGGCGGTTGACCCACAGGTCACTGTTTTGCAGGCATTCTCTTTTCCCACACTGCTGTGTATCTGAGCAGATCTTACATATGGGGCGACAAGGGCCCCGCTCTGCCTGCCTGTGTTCGGCTGAAGGACAGATGAAATCAGACACTCACCTCTGCCACTCAATTACACAGAATGCAGAAAGGAAACAGGTCCATTTAGAGACACGTTGATTTCCACTGGGACTTGGACATGGGCGACCGAGGCCTAGGAGGACTCCAGGATGACACACACAGTGGAATGCTTGACAATGATCTGCATGGCAAACCACCCAGTGAAATAATGAGTGAAACTGACGAATGCCTGCACATAGCGAAAAGGAAGTGAATAACACACCAGCATATGTATCAGTGTTGAAAAAGGTGCACGGCACAATAGGGCGTCATTACAAGGTTGGTGGTGCGGGACAAAAAAAAACGGTGGAATTACCACCCAGTAATTCCGTTGGTAGTAATACCGCCAAAATACCAGTAAAATGGGGATTTACACTGCCTACCACCACTTGTAATCCTGTGGCAAACCCACAGGACCAAGTGGCGGTAACTGCAACACCATTTGTCGGTATTCCAACAGATTTACCAACAGAAAACCGCCAAACTCTAAATGAGGGTTATGGAGACACACATTTATTTGTATGAATAGTTGTGTCTTTGTAATTTGTGTTACTTGAAAAGTGAATCATAATAAAGGGAATGAAGGACAAGGAAGACTCAATAGACAACAGCATAAATAATACATTTTCACACTACATTGTGTTTTGTTGGATGTGGGGTTAGAGGCAGTTTTAATAACCTCATCTGAGCACGGCATTCACGGCAGATTTCTGCCAAAAAGAACTTTGACTGAAAATCTCCCACAACTGCACATTGGAGGCACGGCTGGAGGGAATGCCAAAACCCTAGCTTTCAACCTTTTGTGTCCCTAAGGCGGATGACACCGGCCATTTTTGTTTTTGTGAGTGAGAGCCCGTTGAAGTATATGGGTGTGTAAGGGGCTTGGCTGGTGAGTGAACTAATTACATGGCGGCTGACACCCTGCCAAAAGCATTTCAGTTGAGAGGTATGGCCAAAACGCAGAGGTGGGCAACTCGCAAACATGCATTATCACTCCATGTTGTGATGTGCTCCGTTGGACTTTTGAAGGAATGTGGACTTGTTTTGGTGAACCAGCTAAGACAAAGCTCAGTCCATCTAAATGCATGGAAACAGAGGAGTTGTTGGCCACCATTGCTCACCTCTACTATATACAGGGAAAGAGATTTGCACAGAGCATTTATGTAATCAAGACTCATTGGCCCTCATTACGAGTCTGCCGATAACCCGCCGTTGCTACCAGCGGGTTACTGGCAGATTCACCTTACCGTTTCCGCCGCCTGCTATCCCGGTGATACTGGGATATTAAAGGCGGCAGAGGAACGGTAAGTTCCCATTCACGTGGAGTCCCATAGGGCTCCATGGGAACGGGAACCCTGAGGACTTGTAGTTTGCCTGTCTGGAAAAGGTGCTGTTAACCGTTGTTATTAGAACTTTTTTCCGTACTGGTAAACCTGTAATGAGGGCAATTGTCTGGGTGTGGAAACAATACCATTTTGGGATATGTTACTGTATACATGCAGAGACTTCCAATCCCATCCCTGCATAGGGCTAGAGGTTGTGGTATGCCCCGCGGGCAGGCCGACCACTGGATGCAGTGTAATTCTATGGTTCTTAAAACGTGCCACTGTGAGGACTGTCAGCATTCATTAGAATCTCAGAAGGTACATAATGATAACCTGACTTCCCTGAGTGCCACAGAGTGCCACCACAGGTATTCCGACAACCGCAAAGGTCTGCTGTCCCTCCATGTAATGATGCATTGAATTCTATCAAAGGTCAAGTTCACTCCATCAGAATACACTGCGTAAGAGGAGGGGTGGTCAGTGTACATTGCGCACAGTAGATATGGCATGAAGGCTCACTGCATGGGTGCGGTAAAAAGCAAATTTTAGGAGGAGTTATCAGTCATATACAGAGACCAATGATTCAGTTTAACCTTCTTTTCATCACAACAATGTATATTGGGAGGGATCTTTACAATTTACTTTTTAAAATGGCTGCTTTGGCAAAAAAGCACAGCCTCCCAAGAGATCTGTTTTGTTTTCTGGTCTTGCAGCTGTCAGCAATGTATAAGTGGCTCTAGCCACCTGATTATGCAACTCTCACCCACTAAGAAAGTAACATAGAGTAAGACAGAGAGCGAGACAGAGAGAAAGAAAGAGAGAGACAGAGGGAGATGGGGGGAAAAAAAGAGTGCTTTAGTAGCGCATGATAGGCCGGATACAGCTAGTGTTGCATGAAGCGGGTGACACTTGTGATGAAGTACCCAGGTTAGTTTTGAGTGTTAGGGACAGGGCAACCAAAGGGCCAGGCATCGCCACCCACTGCAGGACCTGGGGCATTGTGGTGGT
The DNA here is from genome assembly GCF_040938575.1 of Ambystoma mexicanum. Lineage (NCBI taxonomy): Eukaryota > Metazoa > Chordata > Amphibia > Caudata > Ambystomatidae > Ambystoma > Ambystoma mexicanum. Next base: position 132,907,511 of record NC_090936.1, on the reverse strand, counting down.
GAGATTCCCCTGGTCTACCCCACCCTTCCCACTCAGTATGGCAGCAGGTGAGGACTGGCAACATGTGGCCTGGGGGGGGGCAGTTTACTTTTCTTGCCCATAGCACAATGCCCCAAGCCCACAGCGCAGAGACCCCAACTTCTCATACAAGTAAACTAAAAATAGATCTTTTATTTCTAAAGGAAACATGGTTTACTGATGGCTCTATCTCTTGGTCCCTAATAAGGACTTGATTAAATGGCCTAATCAGGACGCTCATAGAGGCCGGGGAATTGCATTAATCCATAAATCTCATTGGAATATCTCCGGTTTTGAGACACCTGGGTGGGGCAGGACATCTTAGATTGGCCTTTTCATATAACACTGTTGTTGGTTTTATCTTTTAAAGTCATACTGTGCTACCCGCCTGGATCCACTGCTAGTTTCCTGGAAAACATGGAAGAATTCTTAACTTCATCTGCTCCTCGATACCCACTAGTTCTGATATTAGGTGATCTTAACATTTGGCTGAATGCACACATTTATCTGAATCAGCTTGGCTATGGGACATCCTTATAAACCATGATATTTGACCTCTTACTTTGACCCCCCATCTACATGGTCATTGTTTGGGCCTAATTTTAATACGTGGTTTAGGAGTGCCTATGGGGATATGTTCACCATATCCCGATCCGGTCATTTCATCAGATTCTTTTGATTCAACTTAACCAAGAGGACCCAAGGATTCACTCAACCCAAAGAAAAGGTTTGCAACAATATCTGGGGTAGAACTAGCTTCTGCTGTCGAATTTGGCGACCAAGGCTCTATTTAAACAAGAGCATGAATGCACTTAAATTAATTTGTGACAGCCTTGCTCCACTTCAATATTGATCACCTAAAAATGTATTGCAATGCTTGTAAATTTGAATCAAGAATATCTACAGAAAGAAAGAGCCTGAAGGAAAAACAAACCCAACACTATGGCTAGTTTTTTAAATGATCTTTGAAAGCCTATAAGAAGGCTATTTTTGATGCTAAAGCTAAATAGCTTCAGAACAACATTGCAATCGCCGAGAAAAAACCTAAATAATTGTTATGTATTATTTCGAAATGTTTAAATCCAAGGAGTGGTGCCTCCAGATTAACGCCCTTGCTTGACGTAGCCAACGAGTTTAACTTTTTTTTTTATAGATAAAATTAAAGACATCCACGATACGATTCGCCGGCCAACCACTCAGACTACCCCTCACAGCAGTGACTTCACATCAACAAAGGTCTCCTTTGATTTTTCAAAAGTAACAGTTGACACCATTACCAAACTGATGCATCAACTGAAACCTACAATGCATATATTTAATACTATTTCATCGTATATCGACAAAAAGCATGCCACCTATCTTGCACAATTTATGACCACATTTTGTAAATTTAACATTAGAACAAGGTCTTGTACCATTAGAGTGGAAGCTTTCGACTATGACTCCCCTGTTACAAAAAACCCTCTTTGGACCCAAAATGCTTACAGAAATGCCAACCCATAGCTGGATTAGCCTAGGTAGCAAAAATATTGGCGAAAGTAGTTACGATTCAACTACATGCACATGTGGATAAATCACAAATCCTGGATAAATTTCAGTCGGGATATCGTCCCCTTCATGGGACAGAGCCTGCACTAATCTTCGTGTGGGGTGGTATTTTATTTATTTTATATTTATTTGTATATGATTCTAAAAGAATCTTTACAAAAAGATTTGATACAAAACACACTTTAACGTTTCAACTAAAACCATTTCAACAATATCAATATCATTTTATTTGACTGAGATATGCAATTCATTCAAAAAGGATCCATGCAAATGAGTGCACAAATGAGTTACTAAAGTGAGATAAAGTGAGATAAAAGTAATTATTTGAATGCATTAAAATACATTTATAAAATAAGATAAAATAAAATAACATCACATATCATTGCTGTGCTCGCAGCATTCCCTACAATTACATTCACGAAAATCAACAAAACAATCCATATTAAAATACCAGGCACCAAGACAGCAATTGTTCATATTATTAAGACCATATCATAAAAACACATTTAGGCTTGAAGTCACTCGGATTTTCCTATCTGCCCTTAAGGGATACCTCACCGTCTACTGGTAACAATTTTAAAAGATGTTGCCAGGTCCAATACAGATGTAGGCTCTGGGGTTCTGTATTTAAACAATATTTTAAGAACGCTGCACTTTTGAAAGAATCATAATTGTATACGTATTCACCATGGAAAGTCATGTAAATGGGGCACAGTACTTGGCATTCAGCAAAAACATGTTTCCGAGTCTCGATCATACCCGCTATTCTACAAATTCGGCATACTCTCTGTGCAAAGGGAATCTTAAGGTAGGTGCCCCTATAGACAAAAAGGGGTAGTTGATTTATACGTAGCCTTAATATTAAATTGCGGACCACCGGACTTGGGGTCTGACACAGGTAGAGCTGAGGTTTTAGGTATCTAAATGCATATTGATAAGATATCAATCTGGATAATCAGTATAATTATTAGTCCATTCCCATTGGTCGAACCTCTTGCGAAATAAGGTTTTCATGATTTCATACATTGTGCCTAATTTAAAGTTAGGATGCCAATCTATAGCCTAATAGGTCTTGTTATTCATGAGGGTAAACTCACCTCCACCACATACCCATTTAGTCCCACTGTCCGACCCACGACTGCAAGCAGCTGACATCTTGGGTTGTAATTGGCCTTTAAATGGAGCCTCCCTTGCCTAACCCACAATTGACTCCTCAGGGACACCAAGCTCATCTCAAGCCTAAGGTATTAAACCTTCGGGTTTGTTGGTAGTTTAAGCATACGTAACCCTTTACTTTTTCCAGCGACCTCAAAGACCATGGGGCAAAGGTTTTTGCGGTAGAGTGTAAGGGCATGATTCACAGAAGCGTTTTATAATGGCGCAAACCCATAGGGAAACGATCTGTGAATCCGGCCCTAAGTATCTCCTCCATTGAATAGCCGACCGTCTGTCGAGCAAAACTATCTATCCTATTAGTCAGGCGTCAGGCTTTGATAGTTTTTGCCTGTATGCTACTAATGTAAGCCAGACTAGAGCTCATATCAAGACCCAAGTAGGGATACTGATCGACGTACGCTAAATCAATCAGACTCGCGCAAAACTTTCATTTTGGCCAGGTTGACCACCAATTCATTTTCAGCCGCATAAGAGACCAGTGTTTCAAACATACTCTTAACTCCAGCGTATGTGTGATTGAAAATTACTAGGGCGTCTGCATAGAGAAGTCCGGGTATACCCACACCACCAATCCTTGGACAACAACCATCCACCTTGCCAAAGCGCCATGGGAGATCTGCCATCTATAAATTGTACAACAGTGGAGCCAAAACATACCCTTGTTTGACTCCTCTGCTGCAGGTGCTGGTCGTAGTGTCAGAATCATCGGCCCTCAATCACCCACCTGTATTCCCATGCAGACCCATCAATATGCGCAGTAGCCAATTTGGGCATCCCCACCCCAGCATTTTAGCCCAAAGCTTAGTACGACAGACACAGTCGAAGGCGGCCCAAAATCTATAAAGATGGCATACAGCACTGGACCTCCCTTGGCCGCAGTCCTGCGAAACAATATATCCAACGCCCTTAGGTTATGCGTAGTTGAGCTTCGCGGACGAAAGTCAGTTTGGGTGAAATGTAGTTGGTGTTGCCCATCAGACCAAGTGAGCATGTGTCTCTAGCTTGGCTTTCAAGCATCTGTGAATGCACTGTGTCGTGCTAAAAAACACATGTTAGGCCACAAAAAGTGGGGCATGTGTCTGCTGCTTTCTAGATGAAAAGAACTGGAATCTTTAATGGGTTTTCTCTGTCAGGCAGGTGCAGAAGTGTTAAAACCGGTCGGCTATGAAATGACCTGACAGAGGACAATAAGATCACCCAGAGTCAGTGCATTTGGACTATGGATCCCCAAACCAACTAACCCCGAGGGTCCCACCTTGACGAAAGAATCGAGAGAGAAAGATTTACCGAAGAATATCCTTTGTTCTTCATTTTTAACACTTCTGCACCTGCCTGACAGAGAAAACCCATTAAAGATTCCAGTTCTTTTCATCTAGAAAGCAGCAGACACATGCCCCACTTTTTGTGGCCTAACATGTGTTTTTTAGCACGACACAGTGCATTCACAGATGCTTGAAAGCCAAGCTAGAGACACGTGCTCACTTGAATCATCTTTTTTAACAAAGAAACTGTGTGTTTCCTAAGTGTGATTACTGAATTGGGCAACCCACAGTAGGCAATCCCAAAACGGTCCTTGTTGTTATATATATAGCCCATCAGACCAAGCCTGCAAGTACCTCAGAGCGATAGTTGAAAAAATCTTACCAGTGACGTCCAAGATGGATAACACTCTATAGTTAGCTGACAGTAGTCTATCTATCTCCATTCTTATAAATGGGAAGGAGAATCGGCTGCTACCAGGAAACAGGTATTTCCTGCGAATGGCAGACCTTGCAAAAGAGTATTTTTAGGAGACGAGCCCACCCACGCTGGTCCTGTTTTAATACAATGTTAGCAAGACCATTTGGGCCCGGGGCCCTAGAAATCTTCAATGTCACTATCTTTACTTCAATGCTCTCTGTAGTAATCTGCAAGGGCCACCCTCCAGCACAATATTCAGCCCTAGCATCATTTAGATGTACACCTGTTTTATCACTAAGATGGAGCTGCCACTCTTTTTCCTTAATAGGATTGACAATTAGCTTATCTCTATGCCCCTCGGCCCGAGACAAGATCTACCAAATATTTCGACTATTTCTGCTTTGCAGTGCGCAAATCATACCCTGCCAATCACAAGTTTTGTCCGAACACCGCCAACATTTCAGCCATTGTTTGTATTCTGCCTTAATCACTTTAGCCTGACGGTAGGTCTTGGGGTGCGATCCCCCAGCCCCAAGAAGCCTTCTCAACTTACCCCTCATGTCTCTTTGCATCACGAATGGCAACATCAAATGTATTTGTGTGTTTATCGACAAATGTCAAATAATGACTCCTGACGTCGTTGCTAACTGCTTTAATCAGTCTTCAACCTCATTCCCATTAGAAGATGCCAACCAGTTTATATCCCTCTCAAAGGCTTGCGTAAATAACTCGTTGGCCTTGCAGATGCTTCTAGCACTCCAGTAGATGCGATCGCCTGCGTGATTAGGCAGAGCCCCACTACAGCATCCAGGGTGAGCTTTGGCTTTAGGACAGTCTAATGTTAGGTTATTTATAACGCGCTTAATACCAGTTACGCTCACCTGGCTCCCACAGGGGCGTCGGTCGGACCCGGACAGCTGCGGTCTCCACCCACGTGATGCGTAGTGCAGCGATGACTGACTGGATCTGTTCTCCTAATCTTGTCTGCTTAACCCGTAGAAATATTCTCCTGCAAGTGGAGCGATGGATTTAGCCACATGTGGATTCAAGTAATGGCACCCCCACAGTCCTCCCCAACTAATCACCTCCGAAATGCCCTCACAGCAATCTCACCTTATATTCTTGAAAGATGAGCTCTCCATCCTGCGTGGATTTCCAGGGGCGCGTCGATTCCAGTTACTTCACTGATTTGAAGGCTCGGGAGAGTTCCGGAGAGTATTGACTCTGAGGTTCCTGGTGAGGACCAGTAAGTATTAAGTTCATAGAGTTCAATATGTCAGATGTTCACTCTTGTTCCCCCCTTCCTTTCTTGTCTTGCAGCTGGCTCGTGAAAAGATGCTCTTGTGGCAGCTGGTGGCGCTCAGGTAACAGTCTGTATTACCCGGCGCTGTCCGATAAATGTTGCACGAGGAAAACGTGTTGTTTTGTCTCTCTTTACAGATGTGACACGTGAAAATATGGAGAGTCACAAAAGGATGCCTCCGGTGGTAAATCAGGTAAGTCTATGGTGGTAAGAATGATATTTGTTGGTTCCCTCGGCTCACCTTGTGGTTTTTTTTTGTCTCCTAGGTGCCGAAGTTCGTCGAAGAAATGATGGAGGCAGCGCCGACCCGAAGGATGCTGTGAAGACTGGTAAGTGTGGCGTGGAGCTGCAGCTGGAGGTGCGACGCATGCAGAAATGATGTTCTTTACAGGTCCGGAGACAAGTTGGATCCAGAATCAGGTGTGGAATAGAAATAAGTTCGTTTTCTAACCTTGTCCCTTTCTTTCCTCTTTGTTTTAGGAGCTCCGGATTCGAGGCGGGCGTGGCAGAAGACTGGATGCAGGCTGCAGGCACGGTGAGTGTTATGCTGCTGGATGCAGAATAACGCGAAGCGTGTGTTGCTGGTCGGGTGTGGTTTAAATAGCCTTAAAAGTAGTCCCAAGTAAGAAGTCCCTAGAACCACACCCGAGTAAAAAATAGTCCCTGTAGAAAAATAGTACCTTGCAGGCTTCATGTTGGATTGGAGTCATTTGCAGCATGGTCTGCCTGAGGTAAGTAATGACTATGAGCCTGGCGCCTTAGGCGCCAGGACTGATTCCTACTATGAGCCTGGCGCCTAAGGCGCCAGGACTGAACCCAGATAGCCCCTAGCCGGGGCTGCTCAGGTTTTACTAAATGTCTAGATGCCTGCTCCCGGGACTGATGAACTTGGTCCGGATGCCTGGGGGTAGGCATCATGACAGCACTCCCCCCAAGGCCCCTCTTAAAGTTGTTCTTCCCCTGGGCCCTGGTTTGTCTGGGAAGTTCTGATGGAATCTTTTCACCAACAGAGGTGCATGGACGTGGTCACTAGGTTCCCATGACCTTTCTTGTGGTCCGTAGCCCTTCCAATCTATTAAATAAAAAAGTTTTGATTTAACCATCTTGGAGTCCAGGATATTTTTTACCTCGAATTCAGGTTCTCCATCTATCAAGATGGGGTCGGGTGGTTTGGTTTATCTTGTTCCTGGTTGAACTGGTTTTAAAAGAGCAACATGAAAGACAGGATGAATGCGCATATTAGAGGGTAATTCCAATTTGACGGCTACTGGGTTTATAATGGCCTTAATAGTGTAAGGTCCCAAATATCTAGGGTTAAAAGTGAGAGTTCCCTTCAGAGGTATGTGTTTTGTAGCCAGCCAAACTTGATCCCCAATCTGGTATTGTGGAGTTTCACTTCTATGTTGATCAGCATTTTTCTTATATTTCTCTTTTGCTTGTTTCAAATGTTCTGTTGCCTCTTTAGAGGCTTGTGTAATAGTAGAATGCAAATGACTAACTGCAGGCATTTCTAAATGCTGAGGCGGATCTAGTTCTGAGGTTCGAGGGAGATGTCCATATATGGTATAACAGGGGCTTTGTCCGGTTCCTGAATGTACAGAGTTATTGTATGCATACTCGGAAATCCATAAAATATCTTTCCAATTACTTTTGGTCTGGTGTAGCATGCAACGTAGGTACTGTTCAAGGGTCTGGTTGGTCCACTCCATCTGACCATCGGTCTGGGGATGGTGACTGGTTGATAACCTCACCTCGATTTGCGCCAGTTGACAACATTTCTTCCAAAAATGTGAAATGAATTGACTACCTCGGTCAGAGACCAATACGGAAGGAAATCCGTATATTCGAACAATGTTTTCGAGGAACTCCTTGGCCAGAATTGAAGCAGAAGGTAATCCCTTTAGAGGAATAAAGTGGGCCATCTTGGAAAAAAGATCCACAATAACTAGAATGGTGTTAAATCCATTGCATGGAGGTAGATCTGTAATAAAGTCTAACAATAAGGTGTGCCATGGTGTAGGTGGAATATCCAAAGGTTGTAAGAGGCCAGCTGGTTTTTTTCTTCCGACATTTGTTTTGGGCGCAAATGCCACAAGACATTACAAATGACTTTACGTCTTTTCACCAGGTGGGCCACCAGAATTGTCTCTTAATTTTAGCTTCAGTTTTTGCGATACCTGGGTGTCCTTCCATCAGGGTGTCATGATAATTAGAGATGACTAGTTCTTGTAGTTCCTTGTGTGGTAGAAATAGTCACCCTTGATAATAAGGTAGGTCATTAATGACTGAGTAGTCCGGGCCTTTCTTCACCCAGTCCAGCAGGGCTGTTGGATCGAAGAGTTGTTGGATCTTTACTTGAATATCCTCTAGTGTCTGTAGAGTGGTTATGCCAAGAATTCGTTGTTCTGAAATTATAGGCACCGGTTCCGGGTTCGCATATGCTTATCCCATCCCTATTTGGGATAAGGCATCTGCCTTGCCATTTTTACAACCTGGTTGATAAGTGATCACGAAATCGAACTCGGCAAAGAACAATGCCCATCGAAGTTGACGCGACGATTGGGCCTTGGCTGTTTTTAAATACTGCAAGTTTGGATGATCGGTAATTAGCGTAATGGTATGCCTGGCACCGAGAAGATAATGCCGGCAAGCCTTGAAGGCGGATTTGATGACTAATAATTTTTTATCGGTAACCGCATAGTTTAACTCGGGTGCCGAGAACTTTCTGGACCAAAATGCTACTGGGTGAAGTTGGCCGGTTTCAGGATCCTTCTGGGACAGGACAGCTCCCATGGCTAAACTGGATGCATCAGTTTCAACTATGTATGGAAGTTCGGGGCGTGGATGCTTTAAGACAGGTGCAGACGTGAATTTCGCTTTCAGCTCTTGGAAGGCCTTTTCAGGTTCTTCGGTCCACAAGAAGCGTTTGTTTTTTCGCAAAAGTGCTGTGATAGGGTGTACAACATGTGAGAAATCAGGAATGAATCTGCGGTAGAAATTAGCAAATCTGAGCATGCTTTGTACCCCTTTAACTGAACTGGGTGATGGCCACTTGAGGATTGTGTCCACCTTTCGAGAGTCCATTCGGACTCCTTTTCGAGTCAGGATAAATCCAAGGAATTCAACTTCCGTAGCATGAAAAATGCATTTTTCCAATTTTGCATATAACTTGTGCTGGCGTAGTTTTTCAAGGACTGCACGAACGTGCTTCACATGGTCTGATTCTGAAGAGGAGTACACTAGAATATCGTCTATGTATACAACAACACAGACGTCAATGAGTTCACGAAGGACATCGTTCATAAAATACTGGAAGGCTGCTAGTGCATTGCACAACCCGAAGGGCATCACCTGGTATTCAAATAACCCGTACTTGGTGCGAAAAGCAGTCTTCCATTCGTCGCCTTTCTTTACACATACCAGATGATATGCCCCTCGGAGATCTAATTTAGTGTAGATGCAAGCGTCCTTTACTTGGTCTAGTAATTCGGGGATCAGAGGCAAAGGGTATCGGTTCTTAACCATGATCTGATTTAATGCGCGTAGTCTATGCACGTTCTGAGGTCACCTTCCTTTTTAGGCACGAAGAACAAAGCTGAAGATGCAGGGGACTTGGATGGATGAATGAAGCCATTAGCAAGGTATTGGTACAAGTATTGTCGTAGGTGAAGGTTTTCGGGTTCCGTAAGGGCGTAGAACCTACTACATGGAGGTTGTGCACCGGGTATGAGATCGATTTGACAATCGTATGATCTGTGAGGTTGTAGGGTGTTTGCCTGTTCCTTTTGGAAAACATCCTGGAATTCTTGATATTCCTGAGGTAACTGCACGACTGGAGATGCTACTGTGGCCAGGCCTCGGTTCAAGGTTTTTTTGAGTAACAAGTATGTGCACAATCCGGGAAGGTTATTCTCTTCTCTCGCCAATCAATACAAGGATTATGTGTTTCCAACCAAGGTATCCCCAGCATTATTTGGAAGTGCGGGGCTTTGATTAAATCAAACACAATAGTCTCTCGATGCCCATCCTGACCCAATAGTGTCATCTCTGCGGTGGAATGAGTTACAGGCCCAAAGGAAATTTCAGTTCCATGGACTGTGGTGATGACATCCGAAGTGGTCTTTTTGCAGAGAGATAGATTCATCCTAGAAGCCAACTCGTGGTCCACATAGTTTCCTATGGCCCCGCTATCAATGTACGCCCTCACTGCGTGTATACGTGATGGCTGCCTTGGATCTATAAGGACGATTGGTATGATGAAATGCGAGGTCTGAGTATCCTTCTTCAAGCTCGGCAAGCGGACCTCTATGCTTGTCGGTCGTGGTCGTTTACCGAATCAGGCTCTGTTTGATTTTTATCAGCAACTCCGACTACTTTTTTAGATGTTTTTATAGGGCAATCCCGTAGAAAATGTCCTGAGGCCCCGCAGTACAGACACAATTGCATCTGCCGTCTTCTTTCTCTTTCCTTTTGAGTTAAGGGTCCCTTGACCCCCCCCGATCTGCATCGGTTCTGATACATCTGTTCCTTTGAGGGTATCATTGGGTTTAACCAATACCCGATTCTCGAACTTAGCTCGATCAGCCTTTCTATTCTGAAGTCGGTGGTCTAACTGGACCACTAAGTCTATATATTTTGCACAATCCTGAGGTTGGTTCACAACTTGGGCCAAAATGTCTTTGAGTTCACCCCAAAGTCCACGATGAAATAATGTAATTCGTTTTACCTCTGGCCATCCGGTTTCCACCACTAACCTATTGAAAGTGGCGATATAGGTTAGTAGATCCTGGTTACCTTGTCGTAATGATAAAAGTTCGTTATCCAGGGCCTGTCCCTGTGAATGTCTGGCAAATAGTCTTTCCATATTCAATTGAAAACCTTGAAAATCCCGAAGAAGAGGGTCATCCTGGTTAACTAATGGAATTGACCAATCCGCTGCGCTGCCACTAAAATATGATAGTACAAAGGCTACTTTGGTTTGGTCGTTTGGAAAAGCTCCAGGTCTGCATAAAAAGTGCAAGCGGCATTGGTTCATAAACACAACAAACTTTTTTGGGTCCCCAGCAAAACGTTCGGGTGGAGCTAAAGGAATGCTCCCTGGTAGAACCACTTGCACAGGATTGCTCGATGAAACAGGAGTTGGATTCCCCCCGAGTCCAGGTAATGGTATTTGCCCAGCTTCGTTTTGCAGTAATTGTCTAGCAAGATCATCAGTGTGCTTCTTTGACACAATCAGTTCTCTCCTGAGGGCATTAGTCTCTTGGCGCGCGGAGTGCACTTCTGCCCTAAGTTCCCCTAACAATAGGGCTAGTTGGTCGGTTTCTGAGGTTTCCATAACGCCCGGGTGGGGATTTGTAGATAGGCTTCGCGTTCTGTTACGCTCACCTGGCTCCCACAGGGGCGTCGGTCGGACCCGGACAGCTGCGGTCTCCACCGACGTGATGCGTAGTGCAGCAATGACTGACTGGATCTGCCCTCCTAATCTTGTCTGCTTAACCCGTAGAAATATTCTCCTGCAAGTGGAGAGATGGATTTAGCCACTTGGGGATTCAAGTGATGTCACCCCCACAGTCCTCCCCAACTAATCACCTCCGAAATGCCCTCACAGCAATCTCACCTTATATTCTTGAAAGATGAGCTCTCCATCCTGCGTGGATTTGCAGGGGTGCGTCGATTCCAGTTACTTCCCTGGTTTGAAGGCTCGGGAGAGTTCCGGAGAGTATTGACTCTGAGGTTCCTGGTGAGGACCAGTAAGTATCAAGTTCATAGAGTTCAATATGTCCGATGTTCACTCTTGTTCCCCCCTTCCTTTCTCGTCTTGCAGCTGGCTCGTGAAAAGATGCTCTTGTGGCAGCTGGTGGCGCTTACCCGGCGCTGTCCAGTAAATGTTGCACGAGGAAAACGTGTTGTTTTGGCTCTCTTTACAGATGCGGCACGTGAAAATATGGAGAGTCACAAAAGGATGTCTCCGGTGGTAAATCAGGTAAGTCTATGGTGGTAAGAATTATATTTGTTGGTTCCCTCGGCTCACCTTGTGGTTTTCTTTTGTCTCCTAGGTGCCGAAGTTCGGCGAAGAAATGATGGAGGCAGCGCCGACCCGAAGGATGCTGTGAAGACTGATGAGCATGGTGCGGCGCTGCAGCTGGAGGTGCGGCGCGTGCAGAAATTATGTTCTTTACAGGTCCGGAGACAAGATGGATCCAGAATCACGTGTGGAATAGAAATACGTTCGTTTTCTAACCTTGTCCCTTTCTTTCCTCTTTGTTTTAGGAGCTCCGGATTCGAGGCGGGCGTGGCAGAAGACTGGATGCAGGCTGCAGGCACGATGAGTGTTACGCTGCTGGATGCAGAATAACGCGAAGCGTATGTTGCTGGTCGGGTGTGGTTTAAATAGCCTCAAAAGTAGTCCCAGGTCAGAAGAACCAGAACCACACCCGAGTAAAAAATAGTCCCTGTAGAAAAATTGTACCTTTCAGGCTTCATGTTGGATTGGAGTCATTTGCAGCATGGTCTGCCTGAGGTAAGTAATGACTATGAGCCTGGCGCCTTAGGCGCCAGGACTGATTCCTACTATGAGCCTGGCGCCTAAGGCGCCAGGACTGAACCCAGATAGTCCCTAACCGGGGCTGCTGAGGTTTTACTAAATGTCTAGATGCCTGATCCTGGGGCTGATGGACTTGGTCCGGATGCCTGGGGGTAGGCATCATGACAACACTAGGGGTTTCTAAGCGCAGACCCGGGGATCAAACATGTGCTGTTAAGTGTAGTCTTGCTTCCAAGGTGAGCATGTTGCCCCTGAGCTATCCTCCCGATCCTGAGTTCATTATTTTTCAACAAGCAGGCATTATTTCCAAAGAAATAATGAAGAGTTGCTCTGTTCTTCCCCATCGCCCATGCATATTGCCCAGGTATATCACCCCTGGATCTACCATTCATCAGCGTAAGCTCCGAGTTTCTCAAAATCTTTACCTATTGGGCGCCCTTATCATTACCCTTGTTTTGCAGCATTTGGCAGTTTTTAACAACATTATAATAGGGTGCAAACTCCAGGTCATCAGTGCAACAAGCATTGAAATCCCCACCTAAAGGTATCATCCGCTCCTCAGGTGTGTCAGCCCTGCAGGCCAAGACCTTGCTTAATATATTGAAAGTCCTATCCAGAGCTGTATTGTCGGGGAATACAAATGCATTATCAAGAGACTGCACTTCTAACCCATATCACCCAATGTCAGCTCTACAGCTTGTAAAAAGCTGCTAGATGCTGCAAAGTCAATTTGCTGAGACTCTATTGCTTGGCTGACACCGATTATGAGTCCCCCATATGGTCTACCCCGGGGCCTCCTTTTTGCCTTAACAAAAAACATAGCAGACACTCAAGCCAAGTTTCCTGTAATAAAAAAACATTGGGCCTCATTCCAAGTCCGGCGGTAACCGAGCCGGAAAAACCGGCAGGTTGCTGCCGAACTTGGAATGAATTACCGCCTCTGTGATTACCTGAATCATCGGGGCATTACAACCCCGTCCACCCGGTAATTCTGGAGGCGGAATTCCGTAAATCCCCATCCCCATGGAGTCCCATAGGACTCCATGGGGATGGGGACAATGGAAACACTGGTTCCGTTTATGACGGAGCCGGTGTTTCCATTTCTACCTGCAGGTGGGTGGCGTTACTCCCGCCAGGCCAGACCTGGCGGGAGTGACACTACCGCCTGCAGAACCTGTAATCTGCCGATCCGGAAACAACGGTGGCGGCGGGTTTACCGCCACCGTTGTTTCCATACCGGCAGGGTCGTAATGAGGCCCATTGTCTTTGGCAAGTAAGGGTGCCACGCCCTCTCATATTCCAACATGCGATGGCACATCTTCAATACCCAGCACTCCTATATTCCCCAATGGGAGCCAGATCCCTGTATGATTGACCCCAGTGTGACCTTGCGTTTCCAGGTCTGATTCTTTTTTGGGGATGGCAATCAAAGCTGGGCCCCCTTTAAGGGCTAGCGAGGGCCACAGCTAGTGGCTTAATGTGTCCATCCAAGCCAGTTGCCCGGGCACCAGGCCCCTCATTATTCAGCAGCAGAGGTTGTTTACAACATACTGTCAATGTATATCCTAGTATATGCAAAGCATCCATACACATGCAAAGTAATGAGACCATTGCGGGGGACTCACATTTTATCAGCGCCCAGTTTGGCACACTGTCCCATGGTGGAAGTTCACTTCATTGTCAATACAATTAGAGTTACATGGGTATCTGGATTCTGTCTCCCCCCAATACATTTCAACACAACACAGGGAGAATCTATTTTGTTAAAATAATTTAAACCTATCGCTTGAGTCCTTAGCTCTAGCTAAATGTCCCTACTGAGGAAGGAACCTGTTCCCAGTTGTGTCCAGAGAACAGCCAAAGGGGGACTTCCCTATCCTGGCTCACTACTTTCCTACAATTTCTAAAAAGAGGTGCACGCTCTTGGGAGTCAATACATTTCTTTATTCATGTTGCTAACCCTTGGTGTGACTTATATTAAAAATCACAGCGATCAATGGTCCCAAAATTCTTTGGTCCCATTCCTGCTGCGTAGTGTAAAAACCAATGGATGATCTTGACCAAGCTCATATATTGATTCCTTATAAGGCAGGTGGCTCAGGTCATCACCCGGAACCTATACTTGTCAACCGGTTTCAGCTGGGGAATATGATTTGGCACTTTCTTAAGGATTATAGATTATGCTTATTTGAGGCACTCTATATATTAATACATGGACAGTAATGGCAATTCTCTGTCCTTCAATTTCTTTACCTGGATCCGGCGTGTTCCATTTTTAGATGGGACATCTCATCTGCATATCAGCGCCCTACAAGGGAAAAAGCACAGATCAGGGTGCTTGAAAGTTCTGACTATTTTACTTTATACAGTGCTAGTTTGAGTGTTTCCTCTTACCGCTATCTGTTGTCTACTGTGGTAGAGCACCGGGTCAGTATTTCTGTTGTTCTTCCCAGGTGTTCTGGTCTCTGTCAAACAAAAGACTCCTGGTCAGATCCATGTTAAACCCATTTGTTATCTCCTAATCCAATTTAGGGTCTCTTGTTTAAGTGTTGTATCACTTACCGTCATCTTGGCTGTGTCAGTGCGGGGTGTTCACGTCTTTTTCTTATTTCTTTCTTTTCACAGATCTTGTATGTCAGGGCTGTTATACCTACGGGGTGTGAGAAAATGATTTTATCAATGTTGGTAAGTTTCCTTGTTATCCCACCAAGTTCCTCAGTCAGGGCGGGATTCAAGAGCAAGCATATATCTGGTTTCATATATGATGTTGTTTACTTCCCCAGCCTCAGTGTGATCTCCTATAGTTGTGAGCTGTACCTATTGTCAGGTCACTCTTTTGGGATTTCCTACTAGGCCATATATAGCTGTCTTGTATAGTTATATGGACCCCACTGGTTCCTGTAGTGCCCATAATTTTATGTCAAGGCTCTCAGATTGTGTAGTGATGGCAGGGCATGCGTCACACGGCACCTTCCTTTAATAGACGGTTGCTGCGTGTAGTGCGCATTTCTTTTTCAACAGGTAGTGCCTGTGATTCCTATTCGTGTCAAGCTTTTCGCATTCTAATCTAAGGTAATGGCAGGATATGTGTACCGCGGCACCTTCCTTTATGGACGGTTGGCGCGTGTAATGCGCCTTTCTTGTAGATGGACATGCCGCGTGCTGTTCTAATAAGCGATCCGCGTGCATGCGCCTCTACCGTGACCTGGCCGATGTTATTGCGCGCAGCAAGAATTGCCTTCTTAAGTCTATATGCAGCGGTTAATTTTCTTACCTGGGACATCCCTGTCACGGCACTCTCCGGACTCGTTCTAATTCCTTTTTCTGTTGACGGCCGCCATCTTGGGAGGGGTTTATTTATCTATTGGTAGTAGCCACTGGTCCTTCTTTTATTTTTAGCTTTGTTGTTACTCGTGCCTATTCAGGCAGTCTATTGCGGTCTGTTACCTCAAATGTCATTCTGATATGTAGCGTGTAGCCCATGTTTAACTGTGCACAATTAATCATTAATGGGCCTCTTATATCCGCAACTCTCAATGATATTCTTTAGTGTTAGACTACTTAGACTCCTTGCAACAAGTCCTATTATTAGCTGCGCTTCAGTGGTATTTTGCTAGGCACATATGTTTGCTCACAGTGTCTGTGTTTATTAAGGTATGCGAATATTGGACTGTCCAACTTCTGCAACTGCAGATGGAGGGGCCTAATAAAGGCCATGTGTATCATGTGTGCTCCTTTATCCATTCATGCAGATTTATTTTTGAACTGCTAACGTTTGCCAACATATACCTTCATTAAGGCCACTAATATGGTTCTTTAGTCTAAAAATCCACAATTGCTCTCGTTTCAGCAGCATAGCGGCCAGATTGCCACCCCTGCATGGAGTCTTGACTTTCTCAAGGATAGTCCAATGCAAGTCATTCTCAGAGTGTTTTGTAGTAGATAGTGTTCTACTAGGGGTGCCGTTATTCTTTTTATCCTAATATTAGATCTATGTTCACCTAGTCTTGTTTTAATTTTTCTGGTGGTCATCCCGATGTAGATCTTATCACAGGTGCACTTTATAAGGTACACTACATTTGAGGTGTTACAATCTGTCAGCATTCTTTGTTCCCATGGTGTATTCCAGCCAATGTCCACTGTTGTAGATCGATTTGTGAATGGACATGCTGCACAGCTTCCGCATGGTGTATGTCCTGTGGCCTTTGCTGTATTCCATATTGTTGGTTGATTCTCATTTTCTTCTTTATAGGTGTGTACCAACATGTCCCTTATGTTTCGTCTCCTCTTGATGGCAAAAGTCGGTAGATCCAGGGTTCCCTCGCCCACATTCAGGAATGCCACAGTTTTCTGACTTCTTTTTTTATGCGGTTAACTATAGGTGAATGGCTAAAGACCGCCACGATCTGATTGTCATCTCTTACTTTTCTTGGGTGCTGTTCCAATGTTGTTTCTCTTGGAATATTGCGCGCCCTTTTCCTCGCGTGTTTGATGATCTTGCGAGGGTAGTTTCTTTCTACCAGTTTTTTTGCCAGGTTCTCCGCTTGGGTGTCGTACTCTGTTCTCGTGGAGCAGTTACGCCTGAAACACAAATATTGCCCGAAAGGTAGATTTTCTTTTAGGGATCTTTGGTGGAAACTGTTGAATTCTAATAATGAATTTTGGTCAGTCGGTTTTTGGTAGACAGTTGTCTCAATTCTTGTTCCTTTTCTTAAAAGTTTCAAGACTAGAAAGGTTGCTGTATCCTTGCTGGATTCGAACGTAAATTTTAGGAATGGATTCTGTATATTCAGCCATTCTGTGAATTCCTTAAGCGTGTGTTCTTCACCCGCAAAGAGCATCAAGACGTCATCATTAATATACCGTTGCCAGCTCAAGATGTTTTTTATGAAAGGGTTAGTCTGTTGGTAAATGACTTTCTCTTCAAACTCTGCTACATATAAATTTGCTATGGATGGAGCAAATGTAGCCCCCACGGCTGTCCCGAATATTTGTTCAAAGAATCTGTTGTCTATCATGAAATAGTTCTTGGTTAAAGCAATCTCTGCTAATTGCATGATAAAGACAATTGGTATCTGTATTTCCGGTCTCTTGGCACGTAGTATTTTTTCTATGACTTTTAAAGTCTCCCCTTGTGGTATTCTCGAGTACAAAGACTCTATATCCATAGTCACAATATAGATATTGTCATTTGGTAGTGTCAGATTTTCTAGGTAGTTGAGGACAGCGGTAGTGTCCTTTGTGTACGATTTCATATGTGTGACCTCATCTTTGAGGAAAAAGTCTGCGAATTGAGACAACGGTTCCAATATGGAGCCGATTCCTGACACAATCGGACGCCCTGGAATTGGTGTGGTGTTTTTATGTATTTTTGGTAATGCGTAAACGCTGGGCATTTTGGGTATTTAGGGCAGAGGAAGTCTTGATAATCTTTTCTGTTCACCAGAACAGTGGCTCCCCCTTTGTCCGCTTCATGCCATGTCATGATGTTCGAATCAGGGATGGGCTATAACAAAGTAGGAGACAATTCTTCCAGGTTTACCAGGGGACCAAGGGTAAAAAGCCCAATAGAAGGATAGTCAGGAGGGTGGTGTTTAAAAGTAACTTGCGCACCAGTCTGTGTAGTCACCTGGCCATCTACTGGCCATCTACTGCTATGGCACCACGGCCATCTAGATGCAATTCATCCCACCAATCTTTCCCACGGGAGAGGGACTCCTCAATATTCAGAACCCATCTTTCATAGAGCAGCCCACTGCGGGCCGTAGCAGCTTGCCATCGTGATTGACCACCATACTTCTCGGTGGCCCGCCGGATACTCCCTTAGGCTCTGAGACCTTTTCCTGGCATTTAAATATTAAATTTTAATAAATTAAATATTGTTTTCTCGGGCACCAAGGTGGACTTGACACTCTTATAGACCCATTTATCCAGTGAATCTTGCAAAGATATTTATCTCATCGAACCGTCACTCTGTATTTTAGTGAAAGATTTTTTGCCATCCGTCGAGGGAGTTAAGCCCCACCCTGAAAACCTGGCAGCAAGTGAAGTGAAAGGTTTAGGCAAAAACGTGGCCTGTTTAACAACTTTCTGTGCACCTTCGATAGGTCCACCTTGCATACCTTTGTTGTTGGTTATGAGTGATTGACTTTTCATCATTGACAGTTTGCTGTAAAGAGCATCCAATGCATCTTTGTTAGAGGCAGCAAAGTTTAGTGAGTCTTGAGTCAGTAGCGTGGCACTAGGCGGGGGACCGAGTCTCCCGGGTTGACCGATGTATCAGTAAGGTAAACCATGGGCTTCACATCTCTAGCTGTAAATTTAGATATGACCGCCTGTCCACCTTTTACCACATCCTAAGGCCTTGCCCCTTTAAAAGCTTTGTGGCTGTCTGCAGTGATCTCTGAGTAGTAATCAGATGTAAAATCAGCCACCTTTGTCGTAATTGACTTTAGTTGTAATTGGTCGGCAGCCATATCAGAGCAGAGGGAAAACAGACCCTCTACTTTGGCCAGTATTTTAATAATCCTAATAGATAAAAAATTAATTTCATCCTGCAGAACGTCTCTCCGAGGGGAATTCAATGTTTCCTCGTCCAAGCTATCGCCCCCAGCTGACTCAGACCTGTCAGACAATACGGTAAGATTAGGGCTGCTGGACAATTTAACCCCAATGGTGTTATTGAGCCGAGGGGGCATAACCCCCAAAGCGTTACGCTTCAGTGTGTGGCACAGGTGAAGCAGTGACCCATTATTATCGATTGATGAGATGGGACTAAGCATGTGATCATCAAAGTCTTCAACTAGCCCAATCTCATTAGCCTCGTCTGGGGGCTTTTTCGCTAGACCCCCCTCCGGCAGGTCATTAGTGCTGTAGATTGTACTGGCAATTGGCAAGCCAATGAAGCAGTTCTATTATTACTGAAACCTCAAAGTAGCCAGTAATCCTCGACTGGTTTGGTAAGAGCAACTTCCCTGGCCGTGCTGCCTCTTTTTTGTCCTTCTTAGTGGAAGGAGCCGCGGGCAAGCTCCCTGCTGCTCCTGTGGGACTCTGTGGGCATTTGCCCACCTTCACCACACCACTCTGCCACCCCGGTCTACATTGTATTTTGGGTTTAGGCATGTTGAGTTTGCAACCAGAGGATTGGGCTTGGTTTCTCAGTAATGAGCAGCAATACAGGCCTATGAGCCAGAGTCAGTATGGTGATATACTCAATGGTCTTTCAGCAATGTCCACAACCCAGCCCTAGTTAGCGAACTCAGGTGACAGACAATGCACAGTACTTACTAAACACCAAAGTCTGCTTATTACACCCTACACCTCACGCTGGTCGTGCAATTGCACGTACAGCAACAGCGCTCATAGGGCCCCTCCCAGTCACCTAGCCGGGAACCGGTCTCTGCCCCTGCCCTACCCCACTTCCACCACTATCACTTCAACTGTGGTGGGGATGCGTCCCACACTCACCACGACAGAGCCTAGTGTGATGGGTGGATGGGGCAGTGTAACAAAAGATGTGGCTGGCCTACTGGTTGTTTCCCATCAAAGAAAATTCACCATCCAGATCACAGTCTCTGGCACAGCTGGGCTAGGCCAGGGAGACAGGGCGCAACACTGCAGATGCCCAAATGCGGCACAGCGGTTCCTCCAACCAGAACTCCTGCAGCAGATCCTCACAGAGATTAGAGGAAGGGACCCAGAACAGAGCACGGCAAGCTGCACTGTGCTCTGTGTTTGAGTCTCACGTTTCGTGTTCTCACACAGCTACATGCTGCTGATCATGTTAAACTTATCAGTGGTGTTTGACACTCTACATTCAGATACAATTCTTGGTAGATTGTCAGAGGTTGCTGGTGTCTCCAAAAATGCCCATAAATGGTTCCACTCATTCCTGGATAGCCGCTTCCAATGTGTTAAAATGAGAAGCTATATCCCTAATTCTATTCCAGTATCCTGTGGAGAACCTTAGGGTTCTTCCATATACCTATTGTTATTTAATATATTGTTAACCCCCATTTCCAAGGGATGGAATGGGGGTAGCGGCTCAGAAGCCCAAGTTATCGGCCCGAGCAAGGCGAGGCCCTGTAACAAGGGCACCGGCCCGTTACCCCCATTCCAGCCCTTGGATCTGGGGTTTAACGCTATTAGCACTCCGGGTTACCAAAGCGGTAACCTGGGGTGGCAATAAAAAAGTATTTAAGAATTTTCATTCATTCACCGCGACACCGCATGTTAGAGATAGCAGCCCGCGGCGGGGGCGGCAGCCTGTGGTTTCCGTGGAACACGGCTGAGATCACAGGTTTCAGACAGTGATCGGCAGAACCTGATTGGCTGCGCCCCTTGCCCAAGGTGCTAATATCTATATGCAAGCTCTTATGACAATTGTTTACGAAATGCAATCTCTGCTACTATTCATATTCATATGCAGATGACACCGAAATATATATGATGGTCAGCAAATCGGTAGAGTCACTGCATAACTTAGTACAATGCACTGTTGAAGTTGGTCAGTGGATGACGACAAATAAGCTCTAACTAAATCCAAACAAGACAAAGCTCATCTTGTTTGGACCGAAACACCTTATTGGGGAGTCTATATTGATTACTCACCCATGTCTATTTGGTCTCCTTATGGCTTTTGCGAATAAGGTCAAGAAGTTAGGATGCGTTTGGCATTCGAACCTGGGTTGTGAACATCAAGTCGGAGCAATTGTACAATCTGTGTTTTATTCTATTATATTTTTTAGATTTTTGAGTTTGTGCCACGCATCCAAAAACCGAAAAAGAGATACAATAGCCAGAAAATCAGAAAAATCGATCTACCCGTTATCGATAATTAGTGTTTTTAGGCACTTTTTGAATTGGGCTATTGATTGAATTGTTCTAAGTGAAAGAGGGAGGACATTCCAGTGGACGGGGGCCCGTGCATTTATTATCTTGGCACACCCTTCTATTTATTCTATCATCAGATCATGCTGTTGTGTGGGGCTCCCTGGTTAATTCCAGACTGGACTACGCAAACAGCTTGCTAGCCGGTATTCCTGCAAAGCAGCTTTCACAGATTACAAAATGCCCAAAATGCAGCCATCAGACTTATGCATAAGCTTCCTAAAATTGACTCAGTCTCAGCAGCCCAAATAGCTCTCCACTAGCTACTTGTCAGGTAGATAATACATTTTTAAATCCTGTGCCTGGTCTTCAAGTGCCTACATGGTTCTGAACCCCTTATTTAGTTAGGCTGATAGGTACCTCCTTAATATTCCTTCCACCCATTGTGTGTCGAGACGGGGCAGACATCTTTATGGGCCGCGGTTGTAGAACTTTTTTCCACTATCGCTGCTCAAGTTGACATCTCTTCTGGCTTTTAGGAAAGCCTTGAACACCTCCCTTTTCCAGTAATCGGGGCTGTTTGTTCTTGTGACGTATCAACTTTGATCATAAGGTGCAGCATTGTATAACCTGTGCCTAGATGCGGTTTAATGCGTTAAGTGCACAATATAAATATATAAAATAAATTGAATACCAACCTCTCCTGCTCTTACACATTCTCAAGTGCATATATAGTAGACATTATTGACATTACTTACCTTTTATGCAGCGTATTTTTCACTTATGTTTGTGGTTTCCGAGAGATCGGAACCCTGGAAATTCCCCACTTACCAAACATGGTAAAATTATTTCACCAGGATAATATAATCAGTAAAATGGTAAAAATGGGATTTGAGCCCAGATTTCAATGTGTTACAGCTTGTAATTTGACAGCAGGTTACATCTTCTTCCATCCAATCTTTAGTTTTAGAAAAATGTTAAGAGGTGGTGGAGTTAGAGAATTCATTGGTCGAGCAGAGCCATTGCTGAACCAGGAGTTCTGTGTTAATATCCATACCTGGCTTCCTGCCTCTCCAGATTAGAACACAAAACCCATAGCTATACCCGGTGTGCCCGCCCCCACAACATAAGACATTCACTTGTCATCCTGTCTCCTTACCAGCATGTTTAACATAAATTGCTAAAATTATCATTATTGATAGAATAATACTATAGAGTATATGTGACAAATTGACATCTGTCTTGCAGGATTACAAGGATGAGTAGAGGTTAAAACGCCCACTCAGCCCTCAGTGATGATTCCTGCAGAGCTATCACACAATTAGAGCCTAAAGTCTCCTACATTGTGGCCAGGGAAGGGCAGATGCTACCTGCTCCTAACCCTGGTGTTGGTGTCAGGGGGGAGGATCACATGGGAGGAGAAGGCTGTCAAGGGAATGAGCTAAACCCATCAGCAGAGGTGCAGCGTTTATCCTCTTCTGCGGATGAGGGTCTCCTAAAGCCTGAATACTTAATGGCATGTTGTCACAATGGGGCCTCCCCTCCCAGATTAATCCATGATACCCAATACAAGAACCCTCTATGTAAACTTGGAAATTATGGAGATAACGGGCAGGGAAGTAATACTACTATTTTTAGTAATAATTATTGTCCAGGGTGTTCAGGGTATAAACCTAAACTTCCTTTAAAACCTTCCCCTAAATATGCACCCTACAAATTCCCTAAACAAAGTGGTTTAAAAGAGGTTGGAACAACAAGGAACATTATGGACTTCAAGTCCCATAATGCTCTTAGTACTGGGACGGTGAAGGGTGGGATCCAGAGATTGCAAAATGTAGTGTGCGGTTTAGTTGTTATGACACACACCAGGTGTGGGCCATTAAGAAGTAGCAGAAGAGAGAGGAGCAGAAGCAGCGGGAGAAAGCAGAGGTTGTCACTGTCATTTTTCCAAGCCGTGCAGCTAAACTGGTGACGGTCATAGTGCCCAAGGGGTGCAGAGGAGGTGCAGCGGGAAGTGGTGTAATGGCCAGCTGTCATGAAGGAAAGAGACACTCTCAGAGTCTTGCATCTCGCTCCGGTGTAACGAGTTCGGAGCATGTGTGGAGCAGAGTGAGCTCCATTCAAAGACAGCGTGAGCAGCCGGATGTGGGCCAGAGCTGTCAAGCACGAGGGAAGTCCGACAAGCCCAAAAGCAAAAGCATTGGGTCCAAAGGAGACACCAGAGCAGACCGGTGAGTTGGCCTGACACAGGCGACCCCGGGGGGCCCCAAAATAGACAGCTGTCCCGAAATGCACTTTTTGAATACCAAACCTGTAAAATAAAGCAAAACGAAGGCAACCTCTCAAGACGGGAGAGGTCAAGCAGGAATTTTATAACTCATGTTGCCAAAGCCAAAAGGGGGCAATAATTAAGAACAGTGAATGCAACTTCTCTAAAGGGAAATATCCAATAAGGACCCTGATTGCCACAGCCAACACAAGGCAAGAAAAAAACAAAGGGTATACAATTTGCCCACAGAGGGAAATTCAGCAAGGGGACATTGTAACTTACATTGCCAAAGCCAAAGAAAGTTGAGAGTGAAACCAAGGCAGTTTGAAGGTGATGGTCCCAGATGGAAATAACCTGTGGGAGAAAGTTGCAAACTACATTGCCAACAGCCAATAGATTGTGTAGATCAGAAATTGCAGGAGAAAAACCCTTCTTGTAGAAAGGATCAAGAAGGAGAGAATTGTAACCTGCATTGCCCATGGTAAACCGTCCAACATGAGAATCATTATCTGTTGTATGAAAGAAGCTGTAAGCCAATTGTGGTGCAAGTCAAAAGACTCATTCAAGAAACCGATGTTGGTTCTACATTCCCTATTGAGGATTGCAGTGTGGAAAATTTTAAGCAAGCCTCACCACAGAGTATAAGTTGTAGTAGAAGGAGTTTTAACCAGGCAGGCGAGCACACCAGGAAAGGGACAAATAGTGGTTAGTCCAGGCAGGCGAATGGACCAGCAAGAAGATGACTTGAAGTAATGTGAATTTGGTGTAAGGTTGTGGTGGAAAAGAAGTGGCAATTCCACTGCTGTGTTGTGATAAACTGTTGCATAACCCATCCTGACTAAAACGTAACTTTCTGAATGCATCATCCTGACTAAGGTATTGCTTATGAAGAAGACGTGCAATGTGATACAAAGTGATTTGTCTTTCAAGAAAGGAACTTTTTATATTGTCTTTTTTGACTTGATGTTTGGAGAGCAAGTCGCTGTGGTTTGTTAAGTAGAAGGTTGTAAAAACTGTCAATTATCTTAAGAGTGAGAAACCTTTGTTGGAACTGAGATAGTCACTTCGCCAAGCGAAGGACACATTGGAATAAACAAACAGTGTATTCTGTTTGGTGTAGAACTTGGCTAGTGAAAAGAACGTTTGTGCAATTAAACTAGGGGTTTTGAAACGCCTTGGTCATGAGGATTGCTGTTTTCTTTTATGTTTCAATTCTTATGTTATGTTGTAAAGTTAAAACAGCCAAATGATTCCTATATGCATTTTGTTGTATGTATTAGTGTGAGGGACAGACATTGTTCAGACATTAGGTCAATTTCCTTTAGCCTTAGTTTGATAGGAAAGAAACTCCTTGTTAGGTTACGGAAAGTTAGGCGTTTGCCTCACCCTTTATTATTTAATAAATGGTGACTTGTGAGAAAACTCCACCTATGTGTCTGTCTCCCATGTCTGACTCCTCGCAACTCACACTTCTACCAACCAAGAACCAACACAATCATAAAGGTAAAACAGGCACAGTCAAGAGATATCCCTCCTTTGCCTTTTTGTGGTAATGTGGCCCGAGAGAAGGCTATACTCTTAAGAGGGGTGTGAATCTGGTTCAGTAGCAACCCAAACAGTGAAGTATAAAAGTAAAAAAAAAAAATGAACGTCCAATCAAGGTTCTATTAAAATAAATACTTTAATTAGGCACACCATGTACAATACTAACTAACTGGAAAACACTGGAAAAACGCACCACTGTAGAAGAAACAGAATATGCACAGACAGAATAGATTCAGCACAATGGGTGATGAGACAAGGTAAGAAACGCATTCACAAGACCACAATGTTGAAAAGGATATTTCTCCAAGTTGCAAAAACGAATACAAATGACCTAGACAGTCTCTAGAGCACAAAGATGGACATGGGGGGCAGATATTAGTCAAATACCTTCTGGAAATGTCTTAGGGGTTCAACCGCGTCGAATCAGGCTTCTCTGCACCAACCACAGTGTTGGCCGGGTCGCAGGTGCCCAGTTGCGATGGTCCAGCGGCAGGCTGGTGTCAAGGTGAGGGCGAACAGAAGGAGAGCTGGGGTCTCAAAGCGTCTAGTCGAGATGTGCGAATTGGGTGGTTACCAGATTCAGTCGGCAGTTGAGGATCGACGGCCATAAAGCTGATGCCAACATGCACAGGTGAGTCGGTTTGATGCAAAGGCTCAGGGTCGGCTAGTTCGACTCACAGGAGTGGCGTTGAAGAAGCTGGCTAATCGAGAAAGATAAGGCAGCAGTACTTCATAATTCGAGCCAGAGCAACAATGTGCTTTTGCTGGTGCAGTGCAGTGGTGAACGAGGTAGAACAGTGGACGGCGGGTCAGAGAATAATGGACGGCTAAGGGCAATGTTGACAAGACCTGCTGGATCACTCGGCATCGAGGTTTCACTCGAATCATGGTTTGGAGCATGTTGTCGTTGACAACAGAGATCTTGACTGTTCTGGCTTCCAGGCGCGGTGAGCCCCACTTCAGTGTCTCGAGGGCCAATGTCAGTCTGTTCTTGGGGCACCCAAACATGTTGGAGGCTGGCACAAACCTGCAGCAGGGTAAGGTCGTAGGCACATGGTGGCACGCAAAAATGCAGGCTTATGGTCCAGCAGCAGTGTTCACCCCCAATGGTCGCTGTGGATGGTTAGGAGACAGATCTTGCTTCTGCCTTTGGATCCTCAGCCTTCATCATACAAATGGAGGACTTTAGAAAGGACTGCTCTCTCAGCAGGGTCCAATGTAATCTTCAGTATGGTTCAAGATGAGTCCAGATGATTCAAATAAGTGGTAGGAGTCCAGGTGATTGGACTAAAGCTAGCCTGCTTTAGAGGACCAATCCCTGCTATTGAAATGTGTGGACTTTGCCCTTATGATGTCACCCCAAAGGGCTTTGCTCCAGAGGAGGTGTAGGGGACAGGAAAGAGAAAGAGAGGCAGAGAGAATCAAGATGGTAGAACCGGCCCAAAACTGTACATTTCCCTCACTGTCTCCCCTAACTCCACTACCTTTCCTTCGAAATAGGATCAAAGGACTTTAGAAATGCTGCCCCCTGGTGTGAGTCCTGGATCTCTGTGAATATCTGTGTTTCTTGGTTTCTGTTCCCAGGCCAGCGTCCTGTGGAGTGGCTGGCCTGAATGTGTCCAAGATTGTGTCCTGCATTCTTAAATGCTCTGGCTGTGAACCAGGACTGGTGGAGGGGTAGTTAGTCAGCATGGAGACTGCATCACAATCAATGAAACCAATCCCTGAAAGGCACACAAAATCACATTCACTCGGACATAGAGCATGGAGGGCAGACCCCTGGGTTGCAGCAAGCGTCTTAAATACAGGACGGGATGAGTAGTGTAGAGGTTTAGAGAATACAGAGAAGGAGCGTGTTGGAGGTGGGAGGAGCGGAGATGAGGAGACTGGTTTGTCAGAGATGAGTGGGAGGTTGGAATAGACGAAGGGTTGTTTTGAGGAAAGGGAAGGAGGTGTCACGATCCATGCCCCTGACCCCCTAAGGTATAACAGTCCCCTGGCAGCAGTGGAGCTAAAGCCCTTCACACTGGCCCCAAGGGACTTAAAACTCGATCAGAAACATACATGGAGTCAGTCCTGACGCCTTTGGCACAAGGCTCATTATCAGGAATAAAGCAATACCAGTTTTGGACCTAAATCCAACATGGAGGTCTATTACACAGCTCAGATCTTTAGAACCAAGCCATGCAGTCTAGTGTTTTGGGTGTGGCTGGGCCTGGAACTACTCAGCCTGGAACTACTTTACCTGGGCTATTTAAACCACACCCAAACAGCAGAACATGCTTCGAGTTATTCTGCACTCCTGCTGTGTAACGCTCACCGTGTAGAGCTCCAGCTCATATGCTTCTCCGGGGGCCCGATCCTGAAGCCCTAGATCCGGATTCCATTAATAACCTGGAAGAACAAGAAAAGCATTAGCAAGCAAGAACACTTAACTGTGAAGTAACCAGCCTTGAATCCATCCTGCGCCGCGCTTACCTCGCCCATCTCCAGAGTTTGCCGCAACCTGCAAAGTTAAAGAAACAAGGACAGCATTAATAACAATTCTTAGCTGGGCAAGCAGCGAGTCCTGGCAGCACCCTACGCTTCTCTTACCTCGCCCATCTCGGGGTTTGACCGCAACCTGCAAAGGAGAAGGAACAAGGTCAGCACTTACCTGGGCAAGCAGCGCTTCGATCGCTCATCACTCCGGAACATCACCGCAACCTGTACAAAGAAGAGAAGAGAACACAGGTTAGCAATTAACACCAATAAACAGCGCAGCGCTCCGCTCATCAATAACTCACTGTGGTCTTCGCAATCAGCGCAGCAACTCTGAGATCACAACCATCCCTGTGAAAACAAAAAGAGACATTAGTAGGGAACAGCGTAGTGGAGCAAGACGCAGAGAAGACAGAGAAAATGGAGGGAAAGAAAGAGAGAGAATAAAGACAGAAAAGACATTATAACTCACCTGGAAGACAGCAAGCAGAGTCGGAGTCGGAGTCACAGCCGGTCTGGACCCGACATAAGGGCTCACGGACCAGTGAAGCAACTAGGTCCACGGAACACCTGCACCAACCACGCACCCCTGCATAGAGACGCAGGACGGAGAGTTCAACCCCGTGGATACCAGGCGAGCGTAATAGGAGGTAACTAGAGGAACAGGAGGAGGTTGGAGATAACAAAGAAAGGTGACGTTGAAACCAGACAGAAAGAGGAGGAGAAAAATTCAGATGATGTGTAAGAGAACAGGAGATGGGAGTGAGAAAATAGGAGGCAACTCATAAAGAGGAGTTGGTGATAGAACAGGAAAGAGTGATGGACAATCAGGAAAAGTTGGTGAGGGAACAGGGCGACGGAGCAGAAGAGCCAACAGGAGGAGGCACGAAGGAACATGAGGAGTGAGTAGTAGAACAGGAGGAGGATGTTAAACAACAAGAAAAGGTGTGGGAGACCAGGGAACGCTGGTGGCACAGCAAGAGGAGGTGGTTAGAGAACAGGAGGAGGAGAACGAACAGGAAGATGTGGCGAGATACCAGAGGGAGGTGAAGATAGAACAAGACAAGGCAGAAACACTCAGTTAGAGGGAGGGGGTGACAGACAAGAAGGCTGCAGCACCAGGTGAGAGTTTCCAGAGAGAGTGAGGGGTCATGGAAGGCTGAGATGAATAAAGAAGGTGCCACAGGTATGTCACACACCTGGAGGAGCAGAGTCAGGCTCAGCAGGCGGTGCCTGCATGTGGCAAAGCAACAGGAAGACAACAGGAACTCAGAGGTGTAAGCTACAACTGCACAGGGGAACAAAGGAACATTCCCTAGAAATGAGATTGTTCTGGAGGCACAAGGAAAGTAGCCATAAAGGGAATCTGTTGATAGTAGGATGTTCCCAAGAGCAGGGCTAGGAGAATCCGTCAGCCACTTAGCCATGGTATTGTGCTGTGGACAAGAGCAAAATACACATTTATAAATATGGCATTGTGGTATACAGAAGTACCCCATTTTTCTAGGCTCACTGATTCCATTCAAACACAACCAAAGCTGCACAATGTTCTGTCTCTACTTCTGTGATCAAATAAGGGCTGTGGTACATGCTATTATAACCCTATGAATCAGGTATACGGTAAGGTGTAGAAAGCAATAAGGTGACATTTTTTAAAACAGTCATTTTTCCGTTCTTTGAGGATGAATGGCAAACCTCCTACCCATTGACCATTGAGCCAACTAATATATGTTGGGACTTTTTTGTTAAGAGGTACTGCAGTCGTATTGTACACAAAACAAATTCAGGTCTTCAACTTTGCATGGTAGATATGCTTTGCCCTTCTGTCTAGGTGGCAGGAGTAGTAGGCTTGCCAATGGCATATACTGGTCTGTTGAAGCTGAAGATGCAGAAGTAGTGAGATGAGAATATCATTCTGAAGGTAGGGCAGGGATCGGACCAGCAGGGAGTGAGAGGAAGAAGATAGAGACAGACAGCGTGTCTGAAATGCTCATCCCATGATATGTTTAGTTATTAACAACATTGATAGTGTAGGGCTAGTTTAGAAAGGCCCACAGGGAGCTATGATAGAGAAGGCAATTGCCTTTAGGTTCTAATTAACAGAAATCTAGAGACTAGACAGTAGGGGTCAATAGTCTATGCTAACCCGGGGTCTAGGGATACCTGGATTAGGTTGGAAAAGACTATCTAGCTGAGAGAGTGAGGGAAGGCCCTAGTGTGCCCTATGAAAGAAATCGGTAAAAACCCTTAAATCTTCACTGGGAGTGGGAGTGTTCTTTGAGCCATCTGTGACAAGTGGTCTCATCATGGCATCCTATAGACCCCGGTAAAGAGGTCACCCACTGTCATTCAGAATGCTATGGATAGTGAGATCAAATAGGGACTGAGTCCCCACCAGAAAGTCCTGGAGGGGACCTGGAGGGAACCTGGATAGAGAAGGCAATTTGCTTTAGGTTCTCATTAATAAGGAAGATTTGTGGTGTGCCCAAACAAATGAGAGTGGGGCTAACATGCCCTGCCGAGGATTCTACTGATCTTTGGCTAGCAAGGTGACACTTGTGCTAAAGAGCAATGCTTTGCTGTTCTCCTTTTCCCCCATGTGCTTTTGCTGGCCCAGCTCCTGCCCACATGCTCCCACAGGATGACCTCTCAAAATCCTGCCTCAGCTGAATAATGGAATTAGAAGCAGAAGCTATTTTATTACTTGGCCAGGCCCAACCTTGTCACTAAATATGTCCCCCTCATGCTAGGAATTGTGCTGTTTGTTCCTTTATTCTGTGTTTGGACTGCCAGAGATCTTGATCTGGGGAATCCTGGTTCCTACGTCCACTCCCCTTTGTATAAAGCTCTTACCAGCCCTGCTTCTATAGTAGCCATGTCCTGATGTTCCCTAAGGTCCCTATCAGGTATTCTTTGTGTGTATGCAAGGTGTTGCGTGTGTGGTAAGCATGCTGTATGTGTTTTAGTGGTATGTACACATATTATGTATTTGATTCTGGAATGAGGGTACTATGTCATGCAATCATGGTGTCTTCCTCATGTACATGGGTTATAGATAGTATGTTCTTTCATCAGGCTAGTTGTGTGTAGTGTGCATAGTATGTGCATTTGATGCATTTGTGTGTTATGCACATGTGGCAATTGTGTGAGACATGATGTGTGCATATTTCTATTTTTAATGAATAATCAGTGCTGTGTATTATTGTTTATGGTTTGGTGGAAGTGTAGTGCTGAAGTGTCAGTGCTGTCTCGCTGTCACGCTGTCCGTTGCTGCATTTTCCTGCCTTGTCTCACCCAGCTATGAGATTGGAGCCGTATGAACTTTATTACAAGTTACCATCTACACGCTCATTGGCTATGTCGGAGCGAGGCTTGTGATCCACCTCCTTACCAAGCATCCTATATCATTAAGGGGCTTGCGCATTGGCGCGCGCATTGGTGGAAGTGTAGTGCTGAAGTGTCAGTGCTGTCTCGCTGTCACGCTGTCCGTTGCTGCCTTTTCCTGCCTTGCCCAGCTACGAGATTGGAGTCGCATGAACTTTGTTACAAGTTAACATCTACATGCTCATTGGCTACGTCAGAGTGGTACGAACAATACTGCAGAATCTGCAGTATCAAAGGACTGCTAAGGGGTGTTGCCCATTTGTTGTTTTCATATTGTTTCTATAGTGTAGAGTGACCTTGTTTTCTCTTTGTTTCAGAGGCTTGTGATCCGCCGCCTTACCCTGCATCCTATATTATTAACGGGCTCAGGCATTGGTGCACGCGCATTGGTGGAATTGTAGCGCTGAAGTGTCAGTGCTGTCTCGCTGTCTAACGAAAGAGTGAGAGGCAGAGGCAACCATGACACCACGTGTGGTTTGGCTGGGTGTTTTATTTTATTTTTATCGTGCATTGTCTTTTAAGTAAACTAATTGTTGATTATTCCATCATGGTGGCAAAAAGATTTACTTTAAAAACAGGCATGTCGTCTGTAATTTTGGTACAGCCGCCATTTGTAGATCAGCCTGAGGTGGCGTCGACGAAAGCTTTAAGTTTATTGACAAAACCATTTCTAACCACTTCTGGCCAATTAGGCAGAAAGTTACTCCGGTCGATATCTGTTACTTCAGATATTCGTACCTTTTATTCCAACGAGCTTGTTGCGAAGAAGAAACTACAATCAAGCGCGAGGACAGAGAGCAATGTTACTAATCAGTCTAGTGAAGCGGTGAACACGAAAGAGCGCCCTATTGACCCAGTTTGTATAATAACGCCCATGATTGTGCTGCAACCGTTGTTTAATTTAAATAATGGCGACTCACAGCCGTTTCCTCATAACCAACCAGTAGCTATTCCCTTCGCAGGGGAAGTTACAGATACAACACTCGAGTCTGCCTGTCTAGCAGGGGAGCTCCAGCCCAATGCTGTATTACAGAGAAGCATATACATAAGTCCATGCAAAGTTGTGGAACCGGTCTGGTGTTCAGTGGCAGCTCAACAGAGGCTTCGTGAAGACATGAACTGTTAACGATAGCGGGCGAGGTTGATGCGGATGCTATGGACTTTATGGACATGTCCAATAAATGTAGTCGCCCCTCACATGACATTCTATACATTTGTTCAAACTCTGGAGATTTAATCCAGTTACATGAAGATCATACCCATAGTAACATATCTGGGCAGGTTGAGAATCTGTCACTCAACGATGTAACTCACCCTGAGAGGACCCGAAGCAAACCTCAGTCACCAGGGGGGATAGATAAGACCCATATCCACTTTGTGGACGAATCACCATCATTTATAGCTTCCACCCCAAGACGCACCAGGTTTCAGGGGGCAGCGCAGAATTCAGAATTCTTTATCCACAGGAACCAATCCAAGCGCTTCTCCTTCCCTAAAGCTCCTGCACTCAACAACACCCTGAGTGCCATGAATACTGCTCTCCTGGCAGTGGTTAAAGTATATGAGATTTTGGACAGAAAATTGAATAAACAAACATTGTTACTAGAACAGCTTGTGAAAAGTGGGAGAGATTCTGGGGGGTTAGGGATTGTGATACAATCATGTCACCACTCTCAACTCAGGAGCAGGGAAACTCCCATAATCCACTTGATGGGCTGACAGCTGCACATACAGATGACAACCCCAATCAGCACAGTGACTCCATCATATTGACACAGGCGTCGGTAGCCACCCACGTTTTCCAAATACCTCATGACTTGGGCATTGGGGCTGTCACAGGCATGTCCGAAGATCATCAACCCCTGAATGGTGTATATCAAAAACGTAGTGTGGTTTTAAATCAAATTCTTATTTTATATGTGCAATGATTGTATTTATATCAGTGTATTATAATATGTGCAGTGTTTTGTATATATATATGCATTTTTGTTGCGATATATTGTGAAATTCTGTATTTTAAATATTACATTTCATTGTATTAACTCTTGTGTAAGTTGAAAGATCAAGTTTTATCTTGATCAAAACAACTAATAAAACAAACAAAGTTTATAGTTTGAGTAGTATGTGTAGGCTGTGTGTATGATCCCTGTAGCTGTTGTAAGGTGTCTATTTATTGTGTTCGATGGTGGGTGCGCCTGGTGTATAGGTGGTGTGTATTGTATGCTTGGACCTCGTTTGAGTGGAATCAATATATTCTAACCTGTGCTGCTAACCTTGTGTTATGTGGGTGTGGTTGTAGTAAGGGGACTTATTCAGCAGTCCTGTTGATGATAATATTTGTGTTGGATTGCAGTGCTCCCCTTTTCAAGGCTTGT
The DNA here is from genome assembly GCF_040938575.1 of Ambystoma mexicanum. Lineage (NCBI taxonomy): Eukaryota > Metazoa > Chordata > Amphibia > Caudata > Ambystomatidae > Ambystoma > Ambystoma mexicanum. The sequence continues at coordinate 132,874,359 of NC_090936.1, read as the reverse complement.
TGGGGCCATAGCAGGGTGTAATAGTGGATTATGTCCCTAACGCATTTGCTTCCCACTGTGGGCTCTAGGTTTTATACTGCCTCCTTCTACAAGCCAGTGACTTACCTCTTCCATGATTCAATTAAATGGACTTGAACACGGCAACTATTCTGATGATCAAACTCACCAGATTCCTACTTGTGAAATCTTGGCTAATATCTGGCGCAAATTGAATCAATGGACGAGTCCTAGCCACCTGAACGTAACACAGGAAAGAGAGAGATTATGATCAGAACTAACTAATGCTTTCCCAGCCTTTCCCCTGGTACGCTTATCTGGTTAACCCACCAAACCTTCCACGGCAGTTGATAATCCGAGTTTCATTCTAGACTCAGACCTCTCAAATCCCTAAATTAACTCATTTGTCAATCCTTATTTTAGCTTCAATTTATTTCGTCATTGTTCCGAGATGCATCATTCCCTTCCTTGGCATCTGTCACAAAGTCAAGGCAATATGGAGCTAATTTCACGTCACCTAGAGTACGCTAATAGCCTCTATCTAGGCACCATACATATCTGCTTCCATAACTACAGCATGTCAACAAACCTGTAGCAAGCAAGAATCCTGCTCTATCCAGACCCTTGTGACCACACCTAATCATCACTGGAGATGTGCCATTGGCTACCTTTCACCCACTGCATTTCCTGTAAAGACATGTACATCGCTCAGATGGTACTGCAGGGCACTCGGTCAGACTTTGTAACCACTAACCAAAACTAAACCTCAATTCTAAATGCGAAACTACAGATGGGAATCCCATTGTTCTTGAAATATTACTTGTGTGATGAAATCAGTGTCCTGTTCCTGTATCAGAGTTTCCTTCCTTCTCCCTTTCCTCCTGATCACATTACAGTCAGGCAAGGTTGGAATGTAGGTAATCCATGAATCACTGCCCATGTCAATGGGACCACCTTTCCGGTCATCTATGGCCAAAGGTCAAGTCAGCTCAAGACCCCGTCAATACTTCACTAGGCCCAGTAAGACAGCAGCAGAGATATATGCCCGCAAACTCATCCTTCATGGGCAGTACCTGCCAGGAGAAAGACATCTCTCATTCTCCGAAACACTCACCCTCGCATTTAACAGCACGGCTTGCAAAATGGAACACTTACACTTCGCTTCAGTCAAGATTCCCAGGAAAAGGAAAACTAACGAGACCTAAAAAGTCCAAGAAACTCACAGCACCAACCCTTCTTAACAGGAAACAGCAGAGCAACCCGTGGATGTAGAAACACAGGTAGCCAACTAAACAAACACACAGAGCACATGGTGGAAATGCCTTTGAAACTTTTTTGTAGCTAACAATAAACACATTGTGGTAATTGCAACTTTTTCTTCTCCTTTTTTCTCTTTTCTCTCCCTTCTTAGCTGTGTTACCCCCTCTTCGACCTTCAGATGTAAAGAGAATTGTCCTGAGGGATACATTCCCAGACGGGATCTAAGGAGTCATACACTTTGATGTTGAAGTGTCCTGAGGGATACACTCCCAATCAGGATTTAAGTAATGAAATCGTAGTTTGTTTGTATGTAGTGGGGTGACGTTGGTCCCCTGAAGAAGTTCTCTCAATTAGAGCAAAATAGCCCCAGAAGAACGAAACATATTGGGTGTTGAGCACTGTGACTAAATAACAGCGTTTTGTAACCAAAGATATTAATTGGGTGATACCTTTCATTTAGAAAGGGGTGAGGTATTGTATTCTATTGACAAGATTTAAGGGTACCTAGATTCAAGAAGGTCCTTAAAACTGTAAAGTTACAACGCAGAATTTGCACTACACTTTGCATTATTATTACTACTTTTCACTTTGCACTTTGCACTTTAGGGTTGATCTACCCACAGTGGGCGAAAGACTGCTGTGATGAGATAAACCAAACCAAGTTATGTATTCAGATGTACTGTTTATAAATTTGGATTTTTTTATGATTGTTTATATCGTACTCTGAAGGTTTTTAACCACATTGGGCTTTATGAAGATTGTGTTTTTGAGATACTTTTGTGCTAATGATTATTAATAAAAATTGATTCTTTTAATATACACATTGCAAAATAATGTGTGTAATACTCAGTACCTATTTGGTACAAGGACTGAGTGAGTACATGAGAGCAAGAAGGGAGATTTAAGGAAAGAAGAGACACACTGGTTCCTCAGTTTAAAATATATATATGTAACAGAGGCAGAACCTTTGGGTCGTTAACATAAACTACTGTCTCTTTTTGTTGTATCTGGAAATCCAACATAACCTTTAGACCTTTAAAAAATGTCCTCCCTTAGTCTGGAACTATCAAACTTCATGGCCAATGAGATAATTGATAGAAAACCCTTGAGTGCCCCAGCCCATCAAGGAGTTGGTAACTGGCACAGGCCCTGCGAAAAGGACACTATCCACTTAATCTGGAACAAGGGAGCAGGAGTGAAGTTGACTATTGGAGGAGTTGGAAAGGTAAGAGGGAGCGACTTGGAGAGCTACATGTCCAGAGACAGATGAGGGGCCAAAGATAGCTAATACTTCTAATAGAGCAGGGGGTCTGAAAAAGCTAGGGGGGGCCCGATAAATCGGAGGGGCCATAGAGGCCTGAGGGGCTCATGAGAGCAAAGGGGCTTAGGAGAGGTGAGAGGTCAGCGGAGCTGAAAGAATAAGAGAACTAGAGATACCCAAGGAGCTCGGAGAAGACACAGATGCAGAGGAATTAGTGAGACCTGGCTCTCTCGAGTGGGAGCTGAAGAGTAGAATCTGACCTAGTAGGGTGACTTGGAAAGATGGTGAGGATATTTGTGACTGAACCTGAAAACAGCATTAATCCCCTTAGGCCTAATCACCTGCTACCCTTAAAGGGTTGACCCAGTCTTTCAAGTACCAAAGTCTGCTTAGTCACGCAGGAATAATGCGGATTCCACACTATCATCTCTACTGTCGGACCACCCGACTAATTATTCACCTATACAGGTAATACACACCATCTACAATATTCACATGCACTAAATTACAGGTAAGCATGAACAACTTCTGCAGGCTGAAGAGGCACAGTCAGACATCATGCTGTCGGAGTCTAATGCACATCCATGTCGACATGCGTACAGGACCACGATCCACCTTTCTCAGAAGCACCCCCAATGCAATCCACCTGGTTGCACTGCCACAGCCCCTTTATCCCATATGCCTAATCGCTTTCGCACATATACATTGGCAAACAGTAGATGCAGCCACAAGCACACAGCACTATGATCTGGGCACCACTCTGGCCCTCAGGCACGACGCCCAACGTGCCCTCTTCCATCGTTGCACCCAGGATTTGTGTGCTGAAAAAGAAGCGGCTCACATCAATGCCTTTCTCCATAAATGAGAACATCAGGGACTGGTCATCTTTTTTTAGCATGCATTTCTGTTTCCCATGCTGCCACCACATGAATGGTTTTATAGAGTGAACAGTGAAGCTGGGTAACACGTGTAGCACACCTGACTGCATTGTTAGAGAATCTGTGCCATAAATTTGTTTTGACGAAGCTGCCCACTGTTAAAGACATGTGGTGGCAGGTTGGGAAACAGAAATGCATGCTAAAGAAGGATGACCAATCCCTGATGTTCTCATTTATGGAGAAAAACACATTAACATTCTTACAGCTATGCACATTAACACTTTCCAAAGAAAAGGATGGGATGACACATGCACTTTCAAGGTGTCGCCTCCTTCTGTTTCTTCCTTCGGTCCTTTCCACCTCAAGGATGGTGTGAAATGAATGAATGCCTGTGGGTATATACACTCAAATGTCAAGGAAATACATGCAGAATATTAAGAAAATCGAACTAATACACTAGTTTATCATTGAAATAGTTGGATTCAAAGACTAGAATCTCAGAAAGTACCCAATATCAACCAAAAAAGTGATGGCTGGAAGGTTTTGAATGAATCTGAACCACTGGCATTGCTCTGGGCAACCATCTACACCACTGTATTTTAGCCCGTCTGCGCCATTGCAAAATCGGCCCAGCCATATATGCAAATCAGTTAGGTACTGCCACCAATGGGAGCAGCCCTGCCTGAACTGCTAAGCCAGATCCCCTCTGCATGGAAATACAGGCAACCCCAGACATGTTTCAGCCTTGTTCGGACTCCTGAGTAAGGTGCAGTTTGGTTCCCTATGGCACAGCGATACCTACACATTTAATATGCAAATGCACATGGTGTATTTTCTAGACCACAGATTTCATTCTATCCTCCAAGATAGGCAAACCTCTTCATAGTCACATCCTTTGAGGGATGCCATATACCTAGGAACAGAAACCTTGTCAATTAAGGGCGCAGAGGTGTCTATCTCAATACACCACCCTCCTTTGGCACTCCCAATAAAATAGTTCATTTTCAGGCACCGACAGCACAGCGGTTTTCGCTTCATGTTTTGTCACCTTATGGCTTGGTAGGCATGCTCTTTCACTGGTGTAGGTGGAAAGTCCTGTCTCAATTTGCATATGGGTGTTTGACCTAAAAAAACTTGACCTACTGCCCATTTGATCAAATCTTTTTGACCTAATTATTTTTGACCTACTGCAGAGGGAGATCCACACAACTGGCCATAATGCGGGGAGACCCCCCCTTGACCCCTGACCTCCCCCCACCTCAACCTATTCCCTTACACTACTCAACAGTTATTTATTTATTAAAGTGTACCATTTGACCTACCGAATCAGGTCAAAAAGATGCGGTCAAATTGGACAGTACCCTCAATTTGCCTAATTGCACTGCCTGTTATTGTGCTCTATTGGCTATAGAGGTATATGTGGTATTTATTAGGTTTTAGCTGGCCAAGCATCTTGCTTCCAGTCGCAACTTGCCCTCCATGAAACGGAGGGCTGTTATGGGATTTTTCAGTTCACTATACTGGTGTTCTTAAATCAGAAGGATACTGGTATTGTGCAAACTGGGAATATGCAAGTTTTGTGCAATGTGGAGTGGGGTTAACAAAATGGGATATATCTGAGTTACGCAGACTGGACCAATAATGACCTTTCGCAAACTGTGGTGACTGCGACAGCATGGCACCAACTTTCCTGACCTGTGAAACACCAAGAACGTACAAGCAGACACCAAGCAGACACCAGCCTCAGAACCAGTCTACAGACCTTGGTCCTATCTTACCTGTATGGAGGAAATGCTCTGTTCACTGGCCTTCACACCACCATCCTTGCACCTATGACAAGCACCCTCCAAACTGCTGGCAGTCCCATGAAAGGTTTCTGCAAATACGACCATAGCACGGCTGCACTCACTGAACCTCACTGGCTGTCCCATAAGCATGACTCAATGCCGAAGCAAGCTGCCTCGTATACAGAGAGGCTATATGTTCATTTATCGTCAGTCATTTTTTCGATGGGTTTTTTGACGATTTTTTTTCCTTGAAAAAAAACATCAAATGTTTTTTTTCTTTTTGGGGCTCCCGTTTGCCCCCTCCCCTATTAATTTAACACGATTACGGACTCCCCCACCCCTTATATACCGTTTACCACACACCCCTATCATTTTCCAATGGCTTTATTTAAAAAAAGAACGGCAAAAAACCCATCGAAAAAATGACTGGCGATAAATGAACGTCGTACCATACAGAGAAGCCACTATGCCCACTTTCTCCTACCTGGCAGGCAAAGTCGCCATCGCTGGCCCTCAGCATCTGACCAAAGTCAGGATCTGCCCAAACTAGAGTACCAGAAATTCAGAAAAGAAAGAACCACGGAAACAAACACTTTGCACCACAGACAATTGAACGTCATACCAATTAATATGAAACTTGAGCCCGCCCACAGGAAATCCATAAAATAATTCAAGACCCTCTCTTTGAAAGAACACCTTCTTCACGTCCATAAAATACACCCCCCCGCCCGGACTCACCCCGACACGTATCTCTCCTTGCGACCAAACTTTACAGCACCGCCTACTGTTTCTCCCCCATGCACCCTTTCAGAACAGTTACATGCTGCTGTCTAATTGTACATGTTAGCCATTCTTTGTTAGCCTAAACGGCATGCTCTTAATACATGCTATTTGCTAAGGATTCCTTCTTCCTCTAACCGCCTTATACATTGCCTGTAATCCCTTCTGATACACAGCACTTTGTTACTTCCTGGAGCTAGGTTTGTACTCACAGAATACCAAAAATAAAATAAGTACTGGAATTGTGTAAAAGAGCAAAAGCACTATGATACAATTGTGGCATAACAACTGCGAATAAACACATTATGTCATTGTGAACTGAGAGTGTATTGGAATTGTGTATCCTGATAACATAGTATGAACTTTACAGGAAATAATGAGATTGTGGCATTTTAAATATAACTGGCATTTTGCAAAGTGGGGCTATACTGGAGCTGCCAAACTGGGAGCATGGGTGGATTTTACAAACAGTGTGTGTGTGGTATGATTTTCAAACTGTGCTATAAGGGGATTACCCATACTTGACGTGTATTGGTATTTTGCAAACTGAGAGTACACTACATTTGTATGACAGAAAACTTTGAGCATGCTGGGATTATGTACACTGGATTATGCAACTGGGAATATAATGTCATTGAAAGAACTGGGAATAACCTGGCATTGTGCAATTTGGCAATAAACTAGGATTGCATCAATATAAATATACCGGGATTATCAAACTACATATTTACTGATATTGACCAACTTCGAAATATAATGAAATTGCATACCTTAGAATGGGCCAGGATTGTCCATACTTGAAATATCAAACTGACATAGCACTGAGATATCGAACACGGAGTCTACTTGGATTGTAAAACGAGGTAAATATAAAAATTCTGATAAATGTGAAAATAATATGTTTTTTACTTTAGTCCAAGAAGCAGCTATCTTGGCCATTACTACATTTTGTGTAAATTCCAAGTCTTATCAGTTCCACATCGTGGTCTATATGTATTCATCGGGTACCAGGCATCTACTGACAACATTTATGAGGTTTTAGTTTAAACATTACTTTTTTCTACATAAGGAAATGCATTTATATAATGCATGGAAAAATAAAGAAAGAAACATCTCTCCCAAAATGGAGAGAGAAAACAGAAGAAAGGAAAGAACTCTACTTTTTTGTATTCTTACAATTCTCCTTTCAGTCTTTTGATGTTATGCAAATTTGATGTATGCTTTTCGCAGAGCCATTAGTAATTGCATGAGAATTTGTGAATATTGCAATTCATTAAAATAAAGATAAGTTGTTGTACACGTAGTTGGAGAACATGATATTAAAAGCAGTGGCCAAAATATGGCATGCTATATAAATCAATGTTGTTTCATCATTAAAAAAACATTTGTGTTTCTCCAGTATTTCAATACAATATTATACAAGTTTGGGGCAAGAGTAAATCATATTCTCCAATGTTCCAACGTGTATAAAACCTCTCTGACAATTAAGGGGGTTGTTTTATTAGGGTTTGAATACTTTTAGTGTGTACCATGATACGTATAATGTATTACACCAGATTTTTGTTCCACTCGTCATATTAAAATTATATAAAGTAATTTTGTGCCATTCCACTACAAGTACTGAAATCTCTAAAACCTTCTGCCGTTTAGATTGTTTGTTGTACCGGGTTGGGACAGTTATAATCCATGTTTTTTTAGTGTCAGTGCACCTGCCAGCCAATTCTGATTTTCTTTTTCAATATTGTATGCTGCGTTCAATGTTTTCAATGGTCCTCCTTCAGCTGCTCCACTACCTTTTAGTGTGATCGTCATTCTCTGTACTTGCTTTGTGCATGTTCGATTCTCAAGTAGATGGTCAGTGGGTCCCTCCCTCTCCTCATAGTCCCCGCCTTCCTGTTCACTAGGTTGCGTCTTTTGGATTCCCCTGTAGACTTTCTTTTAGGATGGTAGTGAATGGCCTCAAGTCAAACCCCAGTTGCTTCATCCAGCAATAGCTGTTTCACCAGGTTGGATGCAAGGTATATTATAACCTTATCTAGCCTTTCTTCTTCTGGGTAATTATTATTATTAGATCCTCCGTCATGGCCAATCTTAATTTTGGGATGTGATGTAGTAACCTTAAGACGTTTGTTCGATTCATAGTCAGTCCAATATCAACGTGCAGAATCCTTTCTAAAAGCAGACACAGTGTGTCTGTTGGAATTTTTCCTTGTTTGCTTTGTGTAATAGTTTTGGATCTGATTGGCGCCCGCTTTGTCATTTCTTTTCCCCATATCAATGATAAATCCTGCCTTTTATGTTCCAGAGTTTTAGAGGGAGTTTGCTCTTCTATTATGCGCAGGTCCTAGGGGTAGTAACCAGTTCCCTTGTTCCATTTTCTTTTGTCCTCTTTTACCTTGTTATCTAAGTACAGCTTTGTGCACTTACAAACTGTTTCGTTGTGTCTGTCCCCAGGTCTGCTATTCCTTTTCTGATCTGGGTGTACGTCTGAATATTGAATGACCCATCTGGCTGAAGTATGTGTCGGATCCGCTGTCTGATTGGAATAGTGCAGTGCTCTTGTGGGTAAATTGTTATCGAGGTGTGTAATGGGGTGATTGTTTTTCGTAATGGAGAATTCTGGACAGTAGATCTTACATTGTGGATATTGTAGGTTTAGCTCTAACTTCCTCTCCCTAACTTTGGTCAAATCTACTGACTCGTGTTTTTCTCTGGTTGGTGCTCCTCGTTGATCAATTCTTCCTTTGCTGCTCTTTTACAATGACCTCATAACTATGGGAAGTGTTTACCTGAAGTCCCACCCCATGAGGGGGGTGCAGGGTCTTTCTTGTTTCCTACATCGTGCAAAAAGATGTTTTATTGGTGAGAGCTCATTTTATATTGGGTTCATCCGCCAAGGTTGTGATTTTGGCTCTTTGTTGAACATGAGTAGAGGCTTCTTGTCTTCTACACTCATTTGGTGTTTCCTGTATTGATTCATTCTCTGATGGTACATCATTTACCACCCCTGTCGTCCTTCATACTCTTCATTAAAGTACAAAATGATCGGATTATTTAAATGCTGTTCCATTTCCTTAGTTTCTTGGCCATCCTGACCTATGCATTCATCTCAATCTGACATTGTATAAATTGAAATGTCAATTAAATGGTCCGTGATGGTATTGTGCTCACTAGGTAGACTATGTCTACCTTCTTGATGTTTCCTTTGCTGATTCAATTCAGTTACGTCCTTCTGAGTATTTGTTTTTTTTTCTGGTCATCTGCACACTTGCCAAATCCTCTGGGAGTATGAGATTTTTTTTATAAAAGAGAGAATCATTCGATCTGCCTTCTTTTGTGTTTTTTGTGTTCTTTGTTTTCTTTTGCATTGATTCTGGAGTCAACTTTTTCCTTTTGTTTTCCCTTGAGTCAACAGTGTTTTTTTGGGTTGAGATGATGGCACTGTTTGGCGTCTTTTTCGTTCCTGTTTTCATTGTGAATATTGTGTACTCTTTGTGAGGGTTCGACTTCTTCTGGTCGTCTGGGTCTTTTACGTATCCTTTTGATTGGTTGGCTCGCTCTCCAGTTCCTTATTAGGCATGCTGTTGATATCTTGGTCCTCATTGCTGTTAGGTAAATCTATGACCACAACCTTAGTGCCACGCTATTCTATAGGTGAAGCTGTGTCTTCTCCTGCAGACAAAGCTAGTATTTCTGAGTTTGTCTGGGTGGGATCTTGGTCTAGCAAATCAGCCATAGTTCTAATGGTGGTAGAAGACCTCGCTTCCTCAGATTTCCCCATCTGAGTCATTGGGCCTCATTCCGAGTTTGGAGGTAGCCATGGCGCTATTTGCACCATGGCTGCCTCCAAAATCGTTCCAACTCCGGCCTGGTTAATGGAGTAATTACCGGTCCATTCCGAGGTCGGCGGACCGGTAATTCCCCATTCACAAGGGCCATTCCCCATTCCCATTTGAGCCCCCATAGGGCTCAATGGGAAGGCGGCAATAACGGTACCGCAAATTGCGGTACCGTTATTGACCCCTGTGTCCCTTTGCGGGTCCCATCCTTAACACCTGCTAAAAGCAGGCGTTAAGGAAGGACCCACAAAGGGAACTCGTAGTAGGGCACAAAGGGATTACCGGTACCGATGTCATTACCGGTGCCCGTTATCCCTTTGCGCCCTACTTGTAATGCGGCCCATTTTGTATTATGCCCAAGTGCTAAGGACAAGTATGCTCGTCCTTTTTGCATAGACTTGATTAAAGGTCAGCAGTTAAGGGGTTAAACACCTTACTGCGTTGTTGATATCTGAAAATCAATAGTGTCCTTTGCTTAAGTAAGGTCAGTGTGCACACACCTTGGATCTTCTTGCGACTATGCTACTCATATACACAAATACGACTACATCAGTGTGAGAAAAAATGGTGGTGAACTGGTCGTAATTTGTTACCGCCACATTATTGCAGCTTTACGACACCGACGTGCTGCAGCAGAGTTTGGTGATAAGGTGGAGGATAAACCTCCAGCAAAAAGCTGGAGGTAAACCCACTACCTTACCACCAAGAATCAGCTAAATCAATGGAATTACCACTGCAGAATTGCCGCCGCTGGTAATTCTGCCAAAATCCCATGGAGTCCTATGCACTCTAAAAATTATTCCATAATTACGCAGTAAATATGCCGAAATGCCACCAAACTTGTAATGAGACCCATATTTGTGCCATCTATTTTGGTGGAATAGCTTGTTTTAGTAATCCGTTGTTGGGTTTTATTGGGATTGTCCACATAGTATGCCCATTCATTAAAAGCAAGTTTGATGCAGTGTAACCTTGGAACCACAAGCGGGACTCAACAGCAACCTCTCTTTTTCTCAGCTAGCCGATTTATCAGGGAGACTCTTCAAATTATGTGTTACCAAAAGCCACCCAAAATACTGAAAAATAAATACATTATTAATTGTTGGCTTCCAATGTACATTTGAGGACAACCTATAAAAGATGATCAAGTTCAACACTACTTAAAGGTGCTCTCCCTTTACCAAACCCAGCCACCTATGCAAAACTCATAGATGAGGCACATACGAATTGTAAAACGTACACCCGTATGGATCTGGTGACAGATACTGATACGCACATGTTGGAAATCATTTTCTGAATGTATAAGGCTCTTTTTTAAACTAATAACAATAATATTATATTTTGATATAGTGCTTCATACCAGATTCCTCCCACTTTGAAGCACCGCAATAGTAGCTGCTATTGTTACCCAATGTATTGGTACTCAGTTTATCAACCTTAGAAGAATGAAGGGCTTGTGCGGCCTTGCCAGGGTTTGGTCTTGCACGGCTCAGGCTGACCGAATGTCAGAAGCAATCACCTAATGTACAAACTATCCACCCCTTTATAAAAAGGCACAGTTTCTGGTCCTGCCACAAGATTTGTGCATGGTTCCCAAAAGTCGATAATCAAAGGGTCTCTATGATCAGCCATATGGCATACAAAAGCCCACATGGCATATATAAGAAAACATTTGCAAGCGTTGGGGGATTTCCTCAACAAGATTTTAGTAGGAGAATGTGTTGATAGAGTGTTAGAGGTATAAGCCAAAAATAAACCAACATTTGTTCAATCGGTATAGGACTGATAACTTGGTGGGAATTTCATTGTCAGAGAGTTTTCTACAGAGCAAATTGGTTCCTAGCAGTCAGCTGCTTTCTATTTAAGTACTGTAAATATAAACAAGTAAAATAACACATTTATTGTACCTAAGATGCAGAAAAAATGATTTAAAAACAACTAGTAAGCATTTTAGTCGCTCAGGGACTCACTGCAACACATTTCCAGAGATGAGATTCATGTTCCAAGCATTTAACATACAATCCTTGATAGATATCTTAAGATGCTGGTCTTTAGTGTTCTATGTAGTCCTTAAATGTTCCTTTTCTTTATATTATATTGCCCTTTCAATGTTTCTTCTCTTGCCCAATAAAAGTTTCCTTAAGTATTACTCACCTTTTCCTTAATGTTTTCTTAGGTATTCCTCTGAAATGTTCCTCAAAGTTTCCTTAATTATTACTCTCACAGTTTCCTCAAAGTGTTCTTAGGTATTCCTCTCAAATGTTCCTCAAAGTTTCCTTAGGTATTCCTCAACACGTGTTTTGCCATTTTATGACTCATCAAGTGGAATAATTCTGCAATAACAACATGTGGTGTATGCTAATTTGACTTGTACAAATTAATTGGGTCTCACATATTATACTTATCAAGTATAGGTTGGTAGTGTACTAACCTCTGCTGTCTTTCATATTTAATGCTTAGTGATTGATTAAGACATTACATTCTTCTGTCTTGAAGTCTCCATTTTTTGTTTGTAAATCCTTGTAAAGGGCTAAAACATCTATGGATTGAATATTGACATGTAAGCCTCTCCTACCTGGATGGGGGCAATGCCTTCCTACAAGCCACTCAGACGACCACCCTGGCACAGCTGAGATATGTCTTGCATGCTGCAGCCTGACTTATCAAAGGACTCTGCAGATCTGACCACATCACCCCAAGCCTTTTTGAACTGCATTGGTTTTCACTGCAAGGACGTATCGTCTTCAAACCCTGCAGCATCATGAGTCCCTGAAGTCCCTAAGCTACCTTGCTGAGAAACTCTGAATCTCTGGAGGCCTACTAGAAGTAAGGGCATGTGCAGACGTGAGCTCTGCCGGTGCCCGAAGGACGACCCAGACAACAGGCCTGGAACCTCCTCCCTGTCAACAACAGGCTCGCCAGCTCGCTTCTACGTTTCCAAAAGGCGAACAAGATCCTGTTCTATAAGGAATGGATCCTCCCCAACACCTAGGCCCACACACCTTTAGCCACACACCCTCCACTCACTTCCTAACATGAGACTAGGTGATCTGATCCCCCATGTTTCCTCCCCTGGTTGCTCCCTCATGTTTACTCCCCTACATTGCTAGGTTTGCGCTCACTAAATACCCTAATAATAATAATAATAATATTAATAATATTAATGATAATAACAATACCAACGAATCCATTCAGTGCTAACGTGCCAGTGAAGTCCAAGACTGGAGATGCTTTCTCATCTTTACATTAAATGATAATGAACATGTGAATTTAAAGAGGCAAACTATGTTTTATTGATTTTTAACACAACCTGCCATTCCATTGATGTGACCCGCAAATGCATATCTAATTTGTTTATTAAGACGTGTAAGTAAATTGGAGGATATTGGGCCTCATTACGTGTTTGGAGGGAGCCATGCCCTTAATAAGGGCATGGCTACCCCCAAACCCGGGTCCGGGTCCCGCAAAAGGGGACTTACCGGGCCATTCCGAACTTGGAGGGCCCGGTAATTCCCTTTCGCGGGACCCGGACCCGGTACATCCCCATTCCCATTGAGCCCCCACAGGGCTCAATGGGAATGGGGAGGATGGTAGCAGCGGTACCGTTCATAACGGTACCGTTGCTACCATCCTTGTCTGTTTGCGAGTGCCGCTCTGCACGCCTGTTCTGACCAGGTGTCCAGAGCGGCACCTGTGCGCACATTCGGAATGTTGCGGCATGGCAACAACGGCGCCAGTAGCACTTACCGCAACACTCCTAATGAGGCCCATTGTTTTTTTTATAAAGTTGATATTTCGTGATCAACCTGGAATTATGGTCACAGAAGAAAATGGCAACACACTTTGGCGGATTTACCAGCTTTATGCAGGTCGTGCCATCATAGAAAGCCTCATTATTTTTCATAAAATACATTTTTCTAAAATATGAACTGTTAGTTTGAGAGGGCACGTAATGTGTGGGACACATAAAAAAGCATAAAAATGCATTTTGCTGTATCTGCACATTTATTGGTTCTGTTCACTATGATAGAGAGGCCTGAACCAAGCACAAATTAAACCATTTCATTCGAAATATAACACCTTGATCGCATTTCCATATAGTCATGTTGCACTAACAATCCTAATGATTAGTTGCTCTGGGGAACTTTGCTTCTTCGGGTCAGTCCCACAGTCTGTCTTGTCTCTTAGCTTCTCTCCAGGGGAATTTCAGTCACATCATTCCTCTGCTCTCCATCGTTAGTGTTCTTGCACCTTTGGTTCCCTTCCTGTTTCGGGTTACCTGTTTTACTTTCCTTTTCACTATCGTTTTCAATTACTTGTTCAATTTCCCTGAGTTGCCAACACAGGGCCTCTGGCTTTCCCATCTTCTCACTGTTTTCCCCTAATGATTTAATCACTATAGCTTCTGCAGCTTTGGTGTTCCTTTAATCTCTGCACTCTTTTCCCAAGACCATCCCAATTTCTGTGTCTCTTATACATGGCTATTCGCTTCAACACATTGCAAATTAGATTTTAAAATGTTCCCTACATTTCTTATATCCAAGGATTCTCATCACCTCTGCTTCTCAGAGCTTGCAGCACTTATTAGGTTCAAGTCCTTCTCAGGGTTCTCATTCAACAGCACCACTCAGGTTCAGGTGCTTCTCATGGCTCACATTACTTATTAGATTGAAGTACCGGCCAAGTTTCTCATCGATCAGCACCTCTTAGGTTGAGGTTCTTCCCAGGTCTCACAGCACTTATTAGACTGAAGTACCTGTCAGGGTTCTCATCCATCAGCAGTTCTTAGGTTCAAGTGCTTGCCAGGGTTCAAAGCACTTATTAGATTCAAGTGCTCCTCATGATTCTCATCTATCAGTACTTCTTAGGTTCAGGTGCTTCTCGGGCACACAGCACGTATTAAGTGCTTCTCAGGGTATCTGGTCATTGCATCTAATGCCATTCCATCAAATGTTTCCCATCTAAAAAATGTGCATCAAATGCATGTTTTTGGGGGGTAAAGGGTTAATTTTTGTTCGGTGGATTTTAAAGGGTAAAAAACAGCCATTTCAGGGGGACTCGCCCCCCCAAAATAAAATGCATTTGATGCACATTTTTAGATGGAAATAGTTCGATGCAAATGCATTTGGATGCAAGGAATTCGATGCAATGAACATAAACCCTTCTCAGTATTCTCATACATCAACAGTTCTTAGGTTCAAGTAGGCCTACCGATAAATGTCATACCAGGCCTTTTGGCGAATTATTGTATGTGTATCATTTATGCACCATTTGAGAGAACAGGTCAGTGCAAACGGGTGGTGACTTGATAGAAACCAGAACATATCTTTTGACTCTTATCTGCATCGATGAAGTTGCAGGCCATGAAGGAGTGGTTCAGACATTTTTTTCTTAGCCTGTCAGAAACAGCACACAGTGGGATGAGGAATGGTTTCTTTCTGTTCAATACCTGCTGTGTTTTGTGGCTGTAGATGCTCCCCGGGAGGAGCATTATGCAGGCATATTTATTTGTCCAGCATTTTAGGATTGTATCGGTAACAGCATTAGTAACAGTACAGTATCAGTACAATTGGGAAGTAATCTTATAACAACCAACTGATACTTTTTCAGTGAATGCATGCTTGCATTTCACAAACGTGTTTTTCGGTGTCCCTGTGTTAAGTGCATTTATCATAAAGCAGCATCTATGTGGTGTGTTCATACACATTCATATGTAGGCAAATGTGTTGCACAAATTTAATAACTTGTTTGAAGCCTGACATCTTTGCTACACAGCTGTTTTGGTTATGTGTTCTGTTCATTTTCAAGTTTAGTTATGCTCTGGTTGCCTGTCACATACATTTTACACTCTTGCTGAGGAAAATTATTTGTACTTTTATAATTTAATTCACACTCTAATTATTAAAACAAAGTGAAAAATACTCCCACCTAAAAAGTTAACTGGGGCACGGATGAGTATGCAATGTCCACCTTAAACATCCATTTAACCTTAACTTGGAGCCAATGTGGTAAATGTTATTATAAATGGTTTGGCGCAGCCCGGTCCCTGCTCAAGGGTAAATGATTGTCATTGCACCAATCATATGGCTTACAGCCTCTTTCAATTGTTCCAGACTACACTTAAAACATTCAAAACCTGACTCTGCAGTCAGTGCAAGTGCTGCAACAACTCATTCGCCACTAAATTGCCTTATGTGATAGCCTAGGTTTTCTGTGAACGTAATTGCTCTGCATTTGGTCAACTTGAGTCCTTCCCACCCACCTAGACCTGCCTGCCCATCCATGCCTCTGATCTAGACTCAACCAACACCAACTCAACGTTGTACAACTTGGCTGCATGCATGCATATCTAGCAATATTACCAAACATATATCATACTGTAGCATTCCACCACACACCTGCTAGTGCTCATCTACACCACTTAACTCTATCGAGCACCCAAACCTATTAGGAGCATAATACATTATGCCCAGCGCACATCAGATCGCCGGATTACTCCTGTGTCTCAACACAATAGGCATATACTACACACTAAGTGCAAATACGGTCTGGCACGGTATAACATACCTTTCCACAATGAACCCCGAACTTAGTACAACTGGATCCAATCTATACCTAAACAACCCAGCATCATGGATTAAACACTTCACAACCAAACCCACTCCTAATCAACCTTGCCCTATCAACCTCAGGAATCTAAGATTAGGCTCTAGACTCTCACCGAGATTCTCGATATCCATATCTAAACACAGCCAACACCCTAACACACATACACACCATCTGCCTTAGGCAAACCACTGGGAACTCCCAACAATAATCTGCCCCAAACAAAGGACACCACGCTCAAACGTGCCCTGGTCAATGATAGATCTATCCCAGCACATGCTCTGGACATTATTGACCGCATTGAAACAGAGGATCTGGACTTCTTAGCCGTGACGGAAACATGGCTACAAGTATCATCCGGCCCGTCCTTATCTCTCGCAGTGCCACAGAACTATGCCATTATTAGGTGTGATAGAGACTCACCCCCGTTCAAAGGTGGAGGAGTAGCTTGTATATTCAAAAGATCTTTTAATCTCAGACAAACACCTAATACGCATATCGACTCTGGCGAGCTATTAACAGTCAAGCTGCAGTTATCTCCCGATCAGACTGCCACCATACACCTCATTTATACACCTCTTGGCCCGATCACAACCTTTGTTGAAGACATATCAGCTCTTCTCACAACCAACACCAAACCCAACTCCCAAATCATTCTGCATGGTGACCTAAATTTGGGCTATCAAGATCCCAATGACTCAGGAGCCCATGATCTAGCCAACTCGTTAACCGATTTGGGATTCACCCAACATATTCAGGTTCCTACGCACACCAAAGGAAGAACACTAAATTGGCTCCTTGACCTAAATTGCTCCATCAATCTTGGCTCTGTCACACCATGCACCTGGACTGACCACTATAAAATAACCTTCGACATTAAAGCTAACCCCAATAGCCCTAAACCCAACTCTGCACCCTCGGTTCACACCAGAAATAAGAAGGACATCCCTAAGGAGAAACTCCTCCCTCTAATCTTGTCCCTTCTCCATAAAGCCTTAGTGTCCGATTCTAATCCCACTGCATTAGTGGACACGTATAACCAAACTATACTGAAGGCAATAGATGCCATTGCCCCTCTCAAATTGAGGAAATCCAAACCCCGTGCCCATCTCAATTCCTGGTTCACCCCACAATTAAGAGAGCTATTTATTTATTTATTTATTATTTATTTATTTGCATTTGTGAAGTGCACTTTTAGCTAGGAGGCATTGAGGCGCTGTTACAAGAAATTGTAGGAAGTTTTGATAAAAATGTTCATGGGAACCAGATTTCTTCTTAGTTACAGATACAGAGTCAGTGAAGTACAGGTATGATCATTGTTCCAAGCATACGTAGGATAGCAGTAAGGCAGTTATACAGGAAGGTGAACACATATCATATTTACCTTTTATACAAAAAGCTTAGTTTTAATGGCTTTGCGGAATGCTTGATGTGACTCGATCATTCTTAGATGAGTAGGGAGTGCGTTCCAATGGGCAGCGGCCAGTGTAGGAAAACTGGACCCCCTGCATGTGCTTTCCTTGTTTTGGTGTGAGAATCATGTTGGAATAGCCCACCCTCAGGGGTCTAGTGGCGGTGTGCTGGGTGATTCTCTGGGACAAGTACGGGGGTGCGAGCTCATGGAGGCATTTCTGAGTGAGGGTAAAGATTTTGAAGATAATTCTCTCTTTGACCGGGAGCCAGTGGGCCTGCCTTCTCACTTCGGAGATATGGTCGCAATATGTTTTACGCAAAGCCAAGAGAAATGCTGAAAACGCTGAAGCACGTTGGAAAGGCCATCCTACAGACTCTAACAAAATCACCCTAAATATGGCTTCAACTACTGACAAAGATGCTATATTCTTAGCCAAAAAAGACACCTACAATAAGTGCATTCTTCAGGCTGAATCTAACACCAAAGAGCTATTCAAGATCCTCAAAGAACTTGAATCACCAATAGCCCTGATAGCCAACTGTATTGCTGATACCACATGGTGTGCCAACATCCAAAAAGCACTCCTTGAGAAAATCTCTACCTTACAAACTAAAATCAACACCAAAAAAGCAGCCTTCCTACAGACCACCTTTTCAACCCCCTCCTCAACAACCCCCCTTCTCATTCCCACATGATCAAACCCTTCAACTTCTCCCCACTGTCTATCTGGGAAGTGGAAAATATCATCCGAAAAATGAAACCCACTAACTGCAAAGGCATTGTCTCCCCAACCCCAATCATCAAAGAAGCTGCACACGAACTAGCCCCATTCATCACCTAATTTATCAATGCCTCCTTCAAATCAGGGTCAGTCCCTGATAACCTCAAGAACGCCTGGGTTATCCCCCTAATCAAAAAACCCTCCCTTGACCCTAACAACCCTGCTAATTACAGACCCATCACAACGGTACCTTTCCTATTGAAAATCCTGGACCGTGCAATTTACCTTCAAATACAGGCTTACTTAGAAGCCAACAATCTCCTAGGTCTTCGCCAATCTGATTTCCGACCTAGACCTGGAACAGAAACCGCCCTAACTGATTTAAAAACACAAATTGAGTACTTAAAAGACAATGGCAAACTAGCTCTACTACTCTTACTCAACCTATCAGCAGCTTTTGATTTGGTGGACCACCAAATACTATGCCACCATCTCAAAACTGCTGCTCATTTCTCACATGCAGCTACCTCTTGGATTGAATCCTTCCTGGCTAACAGTACCATGAGGGTCTTCTCACCTACCGCATTGGCAGAACCATCACTGGTACTCTGTGGGGTTCCGCAAGGAACCTGCGTCTCACCCACTCTGTACAACGTATTTACCAAGCCACTCTTCGATATCCTTGAGTATCTGGGTGTCACATACACAAATTACACGGATGACACCCAGATACTCATCCATATCACAGGTGACTATGTAGCTGACTCAAAAGCTCTCAATTAAATCTATGCGATCATTCAAGCCTGGATGCCCCACCATTGGCTTTGCTTAAATTACGAAAAGACAGAGCTCCTCATTCTAGGCTCCCGCGTTAGACTGAACAAACTAAACCCAACCTTCAAGGCATTTAAGATCGATGGGAACACGATGAACGTATCCAACGACACCAAAACCCTTGGCATATACCTTGATTCCACCTTATCGTTCAACAGACAAACCAATGCCGTGGCCTCAGCAGCTGCCTACACCTGCAAGCTTATAACAGCCAGTAGGCCTTTACTTTCCACCCCTAACTGCATCACCCTTGCCAGAACCCTCATAATGTCTAAGATGGACTATTGCAATGCGCTCTATCTTGGTACCCGCACCAGGAACATCAATAAACTACAGATAACCCAAAATAACGCCATCAGGCTGCCCTCAACATACCTATGAAATCTCACAACTCAGACACCAGACGCAACCTCTGCTGGCTACCCATCAATCAAAGAATAGTGCTGAAAACACTCACCCTGACACACAAGTGCCAAGCCAACTGTGCACCTGATTACTTATCAAACCGCTTCCTTGCGCACACATCTACACGACCTATACGGTCGATTCAAACACATTCTGTGCGCATACCTAGATTTAAGCTACAAAATGCAGCGGGGGCCAGCTTCCCAGTCCTGGCAGCCAAATTATGGAACACCCTCCCTAACACACTAGGAGCTGTCCCTACCTTTAACTCATTCAAGCGATAAGTCAAGAAATGGCTATTTGACACAGACAATTCCCGGTTTGAATGCTAACGCCAACTTAATGTCCCCTGAATGCATTAGCGTACTAGTAACCTTGTATAGTACTCTAAACCCCTCTTTTACTAAATACATTTCTCTTGTATATACTTTACTGTAACCTGCTGTAACCTGTATATATTCCCTGTTAAGATTGATTACTTGTACTGTATGTAATCATTGTATCTGCCTTATGCGCCCAGTTACCATCAGGCCCGGATGCGCTTTATAAATAAATAAATAAATAAATAAATAAATAAATAAATAAATAAACAAGACAACAATTAAATAGTTCAATTTGCAAATGAAGTAGAAACTTAGAAAAATGGGTCCCTGTAATTAAATGTGTTATCTAGCGCTTCATGCAGTAGTCCTTCAATTTCTAAGCACTGTTATTGTTATGAGCTGAGTTTATAGTCTGTTTACTGACCTCTAAAGGACATAGGGCTAACTCGGGCAAGCCCACATTTGACCATGAGATGAGATGTAGATTTGGCATTGAACACTAGTCTCTGCACTATCGTATCACAGAACTGGCATACTATTATGTAGTACTAGTTGCAGTGAATGAGGACACTCATTTATCACCAACAGACAATTCTGCTATCAAACCTCAAAACACATAATACAAGTCATGTTTGCTTTACTGTATGATTGGGCAGATTTGTTTATGTCTAAAAAATTACAATATATGCATAAGAGATCAAATGTGCAGGCATTTTGTAGAGGAAAATTTAAGGCAGTGTTGAGTGAATTTTCCTCCTGTAACTTGAACACCTCATTTGGCAACAGGCTTGCGATGAATCAGCTGTAGAGTGGATGGGAAATGGTACACAAATCATTTTTCGTTCTAAATCTGAATTCCCTCTAGTTACGCTTGACTACGTTCCTACTATGTGGAGTTTTTCTGATTCCAGAAGCAGAGTGAGCCTTCATAGTTGAACTAGTCACTATCAATGCTATGTTAGTTCTATCGGTGAGGTGTGTGCACTGCAGAGGTTGTTAACTCTTCCTGCTCTATGTGGATGGTGCTCCCACTGCTGTTCTGCTATTCCCAGTCTATGTGAGGGGAGCTTGGATCACTTAGCCCCTGCTGGGCAAGTTAGTTGTGATGGAAATTTGAACTGGGTAGGCCTATGCTGTTTCAGTTCTATGAGAGTGTAGCTTGCATTTCTGAGGTCCTTCATTAAAATGTTAAGTGCGAGGGTGCTTGCACTGCTCCATCGCATGCTGTTTGTTCTCTATGCTAGTGCAACTTCTATTGCTGTGACGATGACTTACCTGTGTCAATCTTGTACTGTTGGAACCCTCAGCATTCCTGTTTCCGTGTGAGGAAAGAATGATCTACTGAGGTCCATGGCATACCTTTCCTATATTATAAGGAGAGGGTGCACTCCTGGAGCCTATGTTGCACCTGCTCTATTTGAAGGGGTATTCTACTGCGGAGACCCATTGCTTATCTGTTCTCTGTGTGGGTATCTTCTCCCCTTGCTTTACCTTGCACTATTCAACTCCATGTGTTCTATATGATGAAAATGTGTATTGCTTTTGCCCTGATTCACCTTTTCTGTTTGTGTGAGGGAAGCCTGAACAGCTCCTACTCAACCCGACCTCTTCTGTATGAACGAAGTGTTACAGAAGCTTATGATGCTGTTGTACCTATTCTTTGCATGCGCGGGAAGCTCACAGTTTTATTGTAAATCTGTTCCATTTGGGAAAGGGGGTTTGTTCTACTTCACACTGTGCTTTATATGTAATTGTGAGAGAAACCTGCCTTTTTCTCAGGATGAGGACCGCGGCTGCGTGATTATGATTTCCATACAGTTTTAACTTTGTCCATGCGTCGACTGTATGTCAAGTACTTTTCACTCTCTTGTGACAGAGAAAACTAATTTTTATTCCCTTGGAATCACATTTACTCTCAAAGTTTAAAAATAGGGTGTAAAATACTCACACCACAAAATAATTTCTTGGGCACTGGGGTCCAGTGCTTATCAGGTATCATAGCACCTATTAGATCGAAGCACTTGTCAGGATTCTCATCCATTGACACGTTTTAGGTTCATGTGCTTTCCTCAGCCCTTCTCGGGCTCAAAGTGCTACCCTTAGTAGTTCTCCAGATCCAGTGCTCTCTGGAGTATATCTCAGGTTTGAGTGCTCTCCTCTACACAGCCTTCCTTTACATCCCCAAATAAGGACAATGTCCTCAAGTCCATAACGCTGCCTTTAAATAGTTCCAACTACTCACTTTTCCCCCTGCAATAGGTATTCCCCACATCTGTCTCCTGTTTGGGATTGACCATTTGCTTATAATGTTTTCTTTTTCCCATCGTTTCCTTGTCAATTTATAGAGAATCTGCATTCTTGGTTTTCTTGCTGCATCGCTCATTTCGCATTGGTAAGAAAGCATTGCCGCACGTGAGGGTACAAACAGTTTGCATCTGCGGACAACCACTGTCTTTCAGCATCTCATCTGTGTAGCACGAGAGCCGTGGTATTTATTTCGCATCTATGGTGAACATCTTGATGCAGGTCTGTGCTTCATGCTGACCACATATTTATGTGATAGGTCTGGCATTACTTTGCCACAAAACATCAACAAATAGGTAGTTGTAGGATTTTTTATGCCAAAGGAGCATGTCATTTTGACAGGAGACTACAAAGGCAGAAACTCTCAATAGTATAACCTCAACAACCATGAACCAGAGTGAGTTTTGCTACAGTAGGATATTTGCAGCTAGGCAAACCAACCAATCAGCTAAGTGGTTTATTCAAGACACCCTTGCACAAATGCTGCCTAGCTTTTCAAGAGCATAGTCCGTGATTGGGCCTGATGAAGATTCATCCAAAAATGTGTTAACAGCAATTTAACAGCAATGAGGAATCCCTTCAGAGCCCCTATTTTTAAATGTGGGTAAGACAGACCAATGTATTAAGAGCTTAGGCAGAGAGTTATTAAATATACAGTCCAGTTGAAGGCTTTGCCACCAAATAATGTGTTACCTCTAAGCCGAAACCTGAGTACTTAAGTCAACAATCGATTAAGAGAGCTCCAGCATCTAAAGATATGTATGGATTCCAGAGGATGCATTTCTTCTGTTAGGATATGAGACTCCAAATGACTGTCAATTTGACAGACATTTCTGTCTATGGAATATATGCCCCACTCACAGAATATGTTGTTTTGTTGTATTTCATGCAACAATTGATTATCCTATTGTCAATAGAACATTTTGTTGTCTCATGGAATGTTATTTCTTGAGGTGTTACCTGTGACTGTATTAATGTAATTGAATTCAAACAGTATTTGTTTTGCGTTGTTCTAACAGATGTAAGTTGTGATTAAATATTTATTGTTTACGGTAAATGTCACTGCACGGTAAATGCTAGCGAGATTTCCTTTACACTTCTTTCAACAGGCGACACCATATACATATTTCCAAGAGACAGCTTCAAATTATCCAGCATGGGTATGTTTGCTGAAATACTTAACCCTTCAAAGTCTCCAAAAGGTATTAGTCCATATTCACACAGCAACTTGTTTGATTTGTCCGTCTATTTAGGAAAAGTACTCATGGAGGATTAGTGAATGTCAGAGAATTTTTTTAAAGTAGCTTTAAAACACACACAAATGCTTAATCTACCATATGATTTTTCGCTGGGCGATCAGTGGATACAAATATTTCTACTACAAGATATTTTCTAGCAATGGTGTGGTTAATGTCACTTGAAAAATATCTTTTTGTAATCTTTCACCCCAAACTATCATTGCTATTAACTTCTAAACTTCATGCAGTGGCACGATCAGATAACATAATAATATAATAGCAGAACCACATGGGTCAACTATGTTCATCATGTTTCCTAAACAACTAAATTACAGGTATCTTGCACACCACGCAAAACAATAGAGGTGATGGCTGGAAGGTTTGACATTAATCCTAACTACTGGCATTGCTCTGGGCAACCCTCCAGGCCATCGTTATTCACCTGCCAAGCCATTACAAAAGAGAAAAGACCATATGCAAATCAGGCTTGGTCCCACCCCAAAAGAGGCAGTCCAGCCCGAACTGCTTGGCCACATCTCTTCTGAACGAGACCACAAACATCCCCAGACATGTTTGTGCCTTGTTGGGACTCATCAGTGAGGAGTAGCTTGGGTCTCTAGGTCCAGCAGGTACGGCACCCACGTTTGGGCATACCCGTCCCACTTGGGATGACTTACACAAAACAAAAGAGGAGATGGCTGAAAGGTTTGGAATTAATCCTAACCACTGGTATTGCTCTGTGCAACCCTCAAGACCATCGTTCTTCGCCTGCCAAGCCATTACAAAAGAGGAAGGACCATATGCAAATCAGGCTTGGTCCCACCACACCACAGAGCCAGAGGCCACAGAAAGAGCACAGAAGGTACTGGGACACAGAGATCTCTTCCTCTGGGGATTCCATTCCCTGGGTTCTACAGTGGCGGTTTTGTCCCAAGTACACAGGATGTGAATTTGTCACAGGTTCGGGCCAGCACACCAGGACAAAAGGGTCCCTGTATATAATGAATGCATAAGTAAATCTTTTCAGTAGCAATTTCATGTATTTCATATAACACAATATCATTGCATTTCCTCATTTGTAAAATATTCTCATAAACAAATTCATATGCTTATCCCACAGAATCATAATTCCAAAGAGTGATCCTAAAGTATATCGTTGCAAAAAAAACACGACATAAAAAACATTCAATGGTGTCTACACTCCCATGTAAACTTGTAAACACAACACGCTTATCATACATTAACAACATTAGACAACATTAGGGAAAAACTAGCTAAAATACACCAATGGCTACAAATCAATGTATTCCCAATGTATATGGATTTAGCATGCGTTATAATCATTTAAGGGCAATATGATTGTGCATTAAATGCACACAAATCAGGATGCAGTGTACAATTGTATCATTAAGTGATTTTCTTTGTCAACTCCAGTTTCGCCGTATGGGCGTAATAACTCTCCTGGCCAAGCCTTCTTCAGGGTGTCGCATACTTCATCGGGAGGACTAGTGTAGGTGATTAATATCAGTGTTTTCCTAGACACCTTAACGATTTCCAAATGTAATGACTTCAAATGAATTAAATATGGATCATAGGCTTCCCCTGTTTTAGTGCCATGTACCCAGCCGTGCCTACCTTCTTTAGAGGGCAGTTCGATCATTCGAACTCTCTGGGTCACCCCCATTTGAACTCTATGCCATACTCCCCATAACTGTCTGCTGAAACCTCCATACCTATTACAGATACACCCACGTGGACCTGATGGCTACTGACTCCTCGCTCAGCGATGCAACACAGGTTGGGGCCAGGTCACCCAAAAACATTTGAAAGAGGCTGCAATGGTAGTCTCTCTCATAGGCTGTACCCGCCAGACTAAGGTGTTCTGGACTACAGGAGCTGTGGGGGAAGCACTGGGGGAGACCCGTGGATGTGGCAATCTCCCCTGGGACACCGTCCCCCCAATGCTCTCTGGGAACTGCCAGAACTGTCACACCCTGTGTTGCACAGCATATACCTAAGACACAGGGAGGGGGTGAGGCATGCATCAACTTCTGATGAAAGTTTTAGATTTGAGATACTAGGAGCCTCCCTCAGATAATTTACCCACCAAAATATGTTGCTGGAGACTGAAAGAGGTAAAAGGAAGGCAGCGGAGTCCCGCGGGTGCTGTAATATCCTTGGGGATGCTCCCTGCCGCCTTCCCTGGGTGCCGCAATGTCACAGTATGGCACTCCCTCATGCACACAAGGCTTGTGCCAGAAATGGGGGGCGGGGACAGAGGTACCCATTAGCACATGAGAGAAGCTGCTCCATCAGAAGTGATTGCATCAGGATCATTTGTGAAGGTAAGTGAGGCAAGGATGATGACTGGAGAATTCTTACTAGTTGCCGCTCCGATACCCCCCTGCTGCATTCTTCTCTCAGTTTCTTCATTATCAAACCTGGTTGGGAGAGGGGTTAACAGGTCTAGTGATCAGTTGGGTAATCATAGCTAGGATCTGAGCAGCCTTTATTTTCAAGATGCTCTGACTCTTTTGCACTTAAAGTAGCCAGGATTGCTAGGTTCTCCCCCATAAAAGCATGGTGTGTCACCTAGCAGGCCTCATTAAACAAGTGACCTTCATCAATGGGCCTAGTTAGCCAGCTTTTGGAAACCACCTTCAGTGAGGATGTTGTGGTGCCCTCTCACTACATACTTTTAAAACTTCATAGGCACTCTAGGATAGGAGGCTGAGTTGCACTTCTCTGCCAGCATAACTCTCTTTCTCCATCTGGAATTTGAAGGCCCACCTGCTTTGTGAAAGCCTGGCCCTTTGCTATATTTCATCTGGTTCAAAGGCCATGTTTATCTGCATCTGTTATCAGTCTCTCACCCATAATGTTGCCTTTATGACCCAGCTTGTAAACCAGCCCGATGATACTTTTGCCACCAATGTATTAGATTTCATGCCACTTTTAGAACGTACATGAGCTTCCCAAGGTCCCTCTCTTTTTTGGGTGACTTGCTACACCTTCCCTTCATCAGAAGATCCACCTTAGAAAACCCTTCAGTCTATCCCCGGGTACAGTCTGACCATTTGCTTCTTTTCTTCTCCCTTTCTACTTCTGTTGCCCTGGTGAGATATATAAAGGGGACCTACAATAGTTTTTCTCCAGCTCTACATGTTACGTGATTGTCCAATTTTGCATGCCTCAATCCAGAAGGTTTTCTGACCTATCTTCCTAACTGATCTCCATTATCAGCTATCTCATTAAGGTGGAAGCCTTCAACAAGTAATCAAATGCAAAATCACCAGGCACCTTGGGTCTCTTCACAAAATGATAGGACAATCCCAGTTATAACTTAAACAGATCCACCCTCAGAGGTCACCACAGAGCCATCTGGGATTCCAACCAATCCTACTGGCACACCACTGGTGCACACACTAGAAACTAGCCCAGAAACACATTTCAGTAGAGTTCAGAGGCTGCTTTCCCCACCACTAGATAAGGGAGGCAACTGTGGCAACTGCTAACCCAAGTGCCTTAGAAAATGTGGTTCAACCTATTTCTCCACCCTCAGGCCCCACCCTTTTTCATTTTTCACCCCCTCAGTGATATGATTCTGTCTCACCCGGCACTGTGGATCTGTTTAGATTAGTGGCATCAGCAGAACAGGGCCACAGGAAGCAGCACTAGCAGTATTACTGTCACACCTGAAGAAGGACCTTTAGTCCAAATTTGCACTTTTTGATTTGCATTCATTACAACATGCAATGATGTATGGTTTACAAAATAATATCAGTCCTAGAATTGAAATCTGTGTATACTTGCATAAAAAATATCCCCATCGAGAATGGGACTTACATGTTTTCTCCCTAAAATATTCTGTTACTTGCAATTTTGAAAAATATGAAGTAAAATACTCCCACTTCAAAAATCTCACTTGAGCTCTGCTCTCACCTGCAGAAGATCAAGCCCACACAATCTGTTGTGGTCATGATACTGCATGGTGCATTGAAGCATGTGCTGCACCCCCAGCCCCCTTTCATGTTGGATATTCTCAACAACTCTTTTCCTGAATGTATCGTCCTCAGCCCAATCAAAAAGGCCTTCCTCAGGCCACTTGTAAATAAACCTCTCTATATAGCTTCGGCATGGCCAATTCTGTCCCTTAAAAATCTTCCTCGCCTGGCTAAGGTACTGGAAAGGGAGGTGATCTGGCAGCTACAAATGTATCTGGAGGATCACAGCCGCCTGTACCATTTCTAATCTTGCTGTAGACCCTGTCACATCACTTAATTTGTGGCATTAGGAAAGTCAATGTCTGTCAAGGGGGCTGGCTCGTGGCTTGTGTTGTTGAACCTGTCTGCGGTCTTTAGATCTTTGAATGGGTGGTCTGTAACATACTTATCAATCAACTTTTGGAAGAATCAAGACTCGGCCCAGTGATGATCCTCATTCCTAGAGGACTGATACGATATGATATGGCATTTAAAACGCGCCCTTACACAAGTGTTTCAAGGCGCAATGAGACAAGGGAGGGGAACAGAGGGAAGACAGACACAACGATCCTACTAGACCAGGTGCCATTGAGATCACGCAAGTATGTATGTATGTATGTATATAGTCTATATAGTACCGGCAGCCCGCGGGCATCAGGGCGCTTGACATAAAACAATACAACCTATGGCTAATGAGGACATGTCAAGAGTCCCTGAGGTGGCTTGGAAAAGATAATGTTACCTCCAGTGCAATTTCAGATTCAGCCAGGAGATCAGCAGGGGAGAGTCCCTTGCACATCCCTTGCTCTCTCTGGTACACCACTGAAAGTTCAGAATATGTTAGCAGCTCAAAAAAGGCCTTAATATGCATCTTAGGCTGCAAAAATGTTGAAAACTTTAGAGGCCCAAAAAAGGGGTTTATTCCGGGGCTCTGGAGCTTTGGTGGTTTGTCTCTGACCCCTGACACAGGATGTGTTATATCCACACTTGTAAAGAGCTCTGTGGGTATCAGGTAATATTATCCCCACCAAAAATATTGCTGTATAAATGGCCGTCGGTAACGACCATAGGTGATATTTTTTGTGGGGATAATATTAGGGGTTTTTGGGAGTGGGTGTTGCGGGGGTGTCCCCCGCTCCTTTTGAAATAATACAGGGGTTGCGGTGGTGTTCCCCGCACGATCCATGCCTTAATATCGCCACAAAAATATGGCGATATTTAATTAACACATGGAACCGCTATGTGTTGGTGGAACACAGGGCTTACCCTTGACAGTAAAATTTCAAAAAGTCATTCAGGTACTCCGAGCCATCATCATGCAAAGTCTTGTGGATAAAAGACTAAAGAGAGAAAAACAGTGTTAGTTGTTGATATTTTTGAACCAGCCCTCCATGATTTGAGAAATCGGCTTTGCCTATTATTATTCCGGTTATGGAATAAGAGCATGCGTGTGGGGGTCCTGTGGGGGTTCACAGAGCACAGCTTTGCTGCATACATGTTATTCAAATTCATGTTCGGCTGATTTAGGAAAGGCCTCAACTTTGACCCTAAACAGTTGGGACCAAATCGCTAACGCTCTGAAATCTCTTGCTTGGCTCTGGATTAAGGAATGGTTGTCTTCAAATCTTCAGCGTGGGTCGCAAGCATGTCTTGGTGACACCTAAGTTGGTGCCATGTTATCACGCCATCAGGCGACAAGTCACCCAGAGACAATCTCCAGTGACAGTCCGGCCATTCGCCCACTGAGGCAGAAGGTTTACACTTTATCCCTGTTTCTTTTGCGGTAGTCTCCAGAAAACAAATGCCAGACCAAGGTTTTGAGGTTAAATAGGAACTTTCATTTTGAAGCTTCTTTTGGGATTTTCCGGGATGGCTCCTGCCTTCTTCATACATTGAATTTCATTTGGTATTCCAATCCTAAGATTGAGAATACCAAAGGCATAGTTAAGGGTGGCCAAGTCATTGATTTCTCAAGTCTCTATTTCTTCACTGCTTGGGTAGTTTGAGACTCCTTTCACCATCAAGTAATAGACTTATCCAGCCCCTGTCGCTCTCTCTCTCTCTCTCTCTCTCTCTCTCTCTCTCTCTCACGTGCTTAGGGAGTTCACTTTTCCTGTCTTAAGCATTTTGTAGATTTTTGAAGGGTTTCTATTTCAGATGCTTAAGGAGTTTGAGATTCTGGTCTTCATCATTTGATATTTTTGTCAAATATCTCTTTCCGGGTACGACTCCATGTCCCACAATGAAGCGGAGCACACCATGATGGCCTTCTCAGTTTGCTTGGGTAATTAGGACTCGCGCCCGCGTATGAAGAGGTCTACATAGTAAGGTCTTCCTCAGTTTGTGTCAGGAATTAAGATCCTCTAATCCAAGCGTACATTTTGCATAGTGTTGCCTTTCTGAGTGTGCTTTGGGATGTAGTGCCCCGAATCTCAGCATGCACTATTTCAGATAGTGTTGTCATTCTTAAATCTCTCAGGATATCATGACTTATTATTCATCATATAGTGTTTGGCACAATGTTCCCTTTCTTAGTTTACTTTGAGAATTAAGACCTGATAAAACTGTATTCAGTGTTTCACCCAGTATTGTCCTACAAATTCTATTTTTGGCTACACTGTTAAGTTTCACTATCCCAGTTTGCTGCATTTCACACAAGGCTGTCTTTCTCAATTCACTTTGGGAAATGGAACTCATCTGTTGCACACTACAGTGCCTTTCTCAACTTGCTTTGGTACTTAAGACTCAAAATCCCAGCATACAGTGTTTCACATGGCAATGACTTTTTCACTTCACTTGCTTTCCAAGGTGCTTCGCTGCTCCTAATCCAGGGGCTGATGTCCAGCTTTACTGCTTGGGCTTCTGCTCCGTTCTCTTAGACTCCCAGCTCAAAGTCCAGTTTCCTCCTTCCCAACTTTGCGACTTCAATATCCTCTCTTAATCAGCCTGTAGATGCACTGTGTCACCTCTTCCTCTTGCTTATGTTTGAACTCTTGTCGGCGTGTCCTCCGGCACGCCACTCTCCCACCTCGCTCCGCAGGTTATAGAGTGTCTTTAAGGAATCCATCCATCGGCTGCAGCAGGTAAGGTCTCTCACTCCCTTACTACTTTGCTGATCTTCCAGCTCCAGTATTCTCTTGATATCTTCCCATCCAGCAGGGCCTGTTCCTCATCCTCTTCTGTGCTCAGTGGTTTGGTGTCACACATTCAGCTTCTCCTCTAGAGTTGGCCTTACTCCCTGGTACGTTCCAAGTTCTTACTGCAAATTAAAAATTCAAACGTGTGTTCTCTTTACTGCCCGCTAGGTGGTAATCTAGTGTGATGGTACACACTTATGAGATTCCAGTGGTGAAACAGGGGGGGGGGGGGTGTGGAACCTGTAGGAGAAATTACAGCAAATTGACTCGACCTGCAGGGGTTGGTGATCATGTGTAAGTAACTTGTGTGTTTAAAGAAATGAGCAGAAGAGGCAACCAACCACTCATAGGGGGTCATTACGAGTTTCCTGGTATGTTATGTTATGTTACTTTTGCATTTATATAGCGCCTTGTGTATCATTGGCATGATCTCAAAGCGCTGGTAGGTTGAACGCCCTCGGGATCCAAAGTTCAAGTCAGTTGAGAGAGAAAGAGTCATAAGGTGTATGGGTGCACCAAATATGTGTGCAGCTGCTGTGGCACTGGCATGATAGCTGCTTCTTAGCGGTAGGTATGGTGGTTCGGAGGTCAGGAATATGTGTTCATTCTGGAAGGTTGACACCCAGACTGATTTCTGGCTGCATTAGGCCTGAGGAGACACTTA
Organism: Ambystoma mexicanum; assembly: GCF_040938575.1. Taxonomy (NCBI): domain Eukaryota; kingdom Metazoa; phylum Chordata; class Amphibia; order Caudata; family Ambystomatidae; genus Ambystoma; species Ambystoma mexicanum. The sequence goes on along the minus strand of NC_090936.1, from coordinate 132,842,928 downwards.
GGCTAGCGGTGTGTGCTCAGCTAGCTGTGTTTAATTAGGATGATGAAGAGTATGTGGCGAGTGTTAGTATGAGAACAGCTATACCGAATGTGTCATAGTATCGCTGTGTTCTAGTTGAGTGGTGGTGTATAGGAGAGAGTAAGCGTGGTAGTGTGATATGGTGGTTTTCAGTAAGGCCGTTCCATCCACTCTATCTGTTCCATCCACTCCAACCGTTCAGTCCGTTCCGTGCACTCCATCCGTTCCAGCCACTCCATCTGTTCCATCCACTCCATCAGCTCTATCCACTCTATCCGTTCCATCCACTCCAACCGTTCCGTCCGTTCCGTGCACTCTTTCCGTTCCATTCACTCCATCCATTCCATCCACTCCATGCACTCCATCCTTTCCATCCCCTCCATCCTGGCCTTCACACATCCCCAGTAGAGGGCTGAGGCACTTGGCAGCTTCCTTCCTCTATGGGAGGTCCTAGTCTCAGGCTAGTAGGCAAGGGAGTCTTCTGGTTGTGTATGGAGATAGTAGTATGTATATCTACATTTCTTCAGGCAGTGGCTGAAGGATTGTATGAATCCCCAGAAGTCGGAGAGACTGGGGATAATTCTCAAAGGTGACAGAGGAATCCGGTGCATGATGCTATAGGGACCAGTGAGGCAGAGAAGGCAGATAGTGTATTCTCTTCTTCAGTGACCACAAGTGTAGGCGCTCTCTAGCTGACATGTGGGCATGGCTAGCAGTCTGCTTATTTAGTTATTTATTCACTTAGATGTTTTTAACACCCGGAGCACTTTCTCTGTTTGGGCACCCTCAGTGTCGACTTTCCCTCTTTCAACCTTCTGTTGGAATGAGGGGGCACTTTGTAATCCAAGGACCAGTCTGTGTTTTCCTTCAGGTGCACTCTAAGCGCTTAGTACCACTGCAGGCCGAAGGTGGGGGCCATTATGTGCAAGACCCCAAGCGAAAGCGCATGAAACCGGCGCAGCAGGTGCGTCAGGATCCGGGTGGCCCTGGGGCCTGGTTAAACCAGGGCCTACTCTGCTTTTGATATGATGTGGTATGATAGGTTATTTATAACGTGCTTAATAACCAGAGGTTTCTAAGCGCGGACCCGGGGATCGAACCTGTGGTGCTCCGTGTCCTCTTGCTTCCAAGGCGAGCACGTAGTGCCTGAGCTATCCTCCCGAGACCTGTTACGGGTCTCCTGTTCCCTGAGCCTCTCTGAACACATGTACAGGGGAGTAAATCAGTCTCAAAAGGGGAACTCGTGGAACACGGGGTGCCTCTAAACTCTTTGGATGTCTTTTTCCTTTCTCTTTTCTTTACCCGTATGGTGAGTGGTGCCACATGCAGGGCCCAGTGCACACAGAGCAGGTGGCCCAGCTTCTCTATTACACCTGGGGTGCAGTTGGATGAGCAATCCCAGGGCTTAACTCAGTCCCCCAGTGAATATTCAGTTTCTTTTTTTCGCTTCATCTAACGGTTACTCTTTTTTTATGGCCCGAGTAGGAGCACTGATCATGCGTGAGGGGGACACAACCAGACCTAGGCCATGCCTCTTTGTGAGCTCACGTGACTTCTTGTGACAGCAGTCCAGCGGAACTCCAGTTCCCCCCAGCTCTGTCCAGGGCTTTGGAGGGCTGTCACTTATATGTGTAAGCACGGGGTGCCTCATTATCAGGTTACCAGAGAGGCGACAGGCCAATCATACAAGTCTCTTCAGGGAAAGTCAAACTGGCGCACTACCAAAGGCAACCACTTCAGGAAAATGCCCAATTGGGTAAGTACACTGAGATTTAAAATGATGTCCACATTTTACCATCAGATACAGTTTTTGCATACTACAAACAGGTAATTAATTACAGAAAAACATACTGACTTACACTATTACACGTAAAATACTCAGTTTTACATAGTACATATAAATCACACATATGTGCTAACATTTTATATTACCATTTTTGTAATAAAGTATTTTACATTTACATCAGTATCTGTGCGAATTTTGTTTACATAACGAGATAGGATGCTGGTCTTCAAATCAGTTTTTTCTCCACCACAGTAGGCCACGTGTGACCCCATATTTAGTGGGGATCACCAACTTTCTTTGCATTCCATCTCATTGCGCCATGGCATACACAGCACATCAAAGCAGGACGATGACCCCCGCCCTTTCCCCTCCATGGTGCTTTTCAATTGGCCACATTTCAGGTCCCTTGACTGCAGGCAGTTACGATCAACAGTTTCCCTCGGCCTTTTCTGTACAGTGATTCATTGCATCACACTTAACGTCATCATTGCCCTATGAGTCTCTGATGAAATGAGGAATTGGGGGAGAATCCTGGTGTTTTGAAGAAACAGAGCGGTCGCCTAGTGAACTGGGAGTGGATAGTAGAGCAGCTATACAATCAAGAGTATCTGCCTGGCATAGTAAACTAGAGGAAATGGGCACTATGCTACCTGGAGGGGTCCCACCTGAGTGATCATGCTTTGGTTCTTCCTTGCCATCGTTCATGGAAAAATGCAAAGCTTGTAATCGTGGGAACCACCTGAGTGATCATGCTTTGGTTCTTCCTTGCCATCGTCCATGGAAAAATGCAAAGCTTGTAATCGTGGGAACCATCTGAGTGATCATGCTTTGGTTCTTCCTTGCCATCGTCCATGGAAAAATGCAAAGCTTGTAATCGTGGGAACCACCTGAGTGATCAGGCTTTGGTTCTTCCTTGCCATCGTCCATGGAAAAATGCAAAGCTTGTAATCGTGGGAACCACCTGAGTGATCATGCTTTGGTTCTCCCTTGCCATCGTCCATGGAAAAATGGAAACCTTGTAATCCCGGGAACCACCTGAGTGATCATGTTTTGGTTCTACCGTGACATATTCCATGGAAAAATTGAAAGCTTGTAATCCTGGAAACCACCTGAGTGATCATGTTTTGGTTCTACCTTGACATATTCCATGGAAAAATTGAAAGCTTGTAATCCTGGGAACCACCTGAGTGATCATGTTTTGGTTCTACCTTGACATATTCCATGGAAAAATTGAAAGCTTGTAATCCTGGAAACCACCTGAGTGATCATGTTTTGGTTCTACCTTGACATATTCTATGGAAAAATGGAAACCTTGCCATCCCGGGAACCACCTGAGTGATCATGTTTTGGTTCTACCGTGACATATTCCATAGAAAAATGGAAAGCTTGTAATCGTGGGAACCACCTGAGTGATCATGTTTTGGTTCTCCATTGCCATCTTCCATGGAAAAATGGAAATCTTGTAATCCCAGGAACCACCTGAGTGATCATGTTTTGGTTCTCCCTTGCCATCTTCTATGGAAAAATGGAAAGCTTGTAATCCCGGGAACCACATGAGTGATCATGTTTTGGTTGACCTTGACATATTCCATGGAAAAATGGAAAGCTTGTAATCCTGGGAACCACCTGAGTGATCATGTTTTGGTTCTACCTTGAAATATTCCATGGAAAAATTTAACGGTTGTAATCCTGGAAACCATCTGAGGGCTCAGGCATTGTATCTTTTATGCAGGAAAATCATACATGTGGTACAAGGTCTGTGATGAGTATGAAATGTCATCTGGCCATATGATAAAAGGTTTCCAAAGTCCACTCAATATTGACATAGAACAGGTACCCTCATGTCGGCAGGTCTTTATATTTCAATTCCAAACATTGAAGGACCCCCCTGCTCTCCGCCCCTAGAAATTTCACCAGCAGAGGATATGATAGCTACAGAGCCATCACACCAGTCTATCTATACCTCCTCAGATATCTTTCTATATCCCCTTAGGTAGACTGGCCCAATGGACAACTGGAGGGATATAGCAACATGAATTCCTCTGAGAGGCCTCTTAGATGGGGACATATAACCCAGCTTGACATATAATGACCTACCTCAGCCCTAATCATCTCCACTACCCTTCTGGTAGTGGAGATGATTCCTTAAGTTTACCCATAGGCCTTTTCCATCAGAAAAAGAAAATCCTGCTCCCCTCTCTCTTGGCCACAGCATTCTGTGTCTCCAACATTCAAATGTGTGCACCGTAGTATAGTATTTAATAGAGAATTCTGCCAGACAACCTTGAATTCCAGACCCTTTTGGAATCTTCACTCTATTTTTGTCTCACTGAGTAGCTTCATTGGAAAAATCTGCTGAGATACCACTGAACTATATTACCATTACTGCCGCTTGGTCTGGCAGTATTACTGTCAGATTGCAAGTGGCAGTGGCGACGTAAGTCCCCATTTAATTGGAGTCCATAGTACTCCATGCAGGATTTCGACAGAATTACTGTGGTGGAAATTCTGCCAACATTTTTGGGAAAGATGGCGAATTTACCTCCAGCTCATTGCTGGAGGTGAATCCTCCAACGTGCCATCTACTCATGGTTAGGGGTGCGGTAATGCATCAGTATACAGTAATACCGCCGCATTTTACCCTCACCGCCCAACTCATAATGAGACTGAATAGAAATACGTTATTTAGTGGAAATAAAATCTTTTTTAGTTAGCTGGAATTTGGTCAAATACTTAATTGAAGTCAAAGTTCAAACACCCTTACTAATAAGTATACTGCCCTGCTTTTTGCAACTAAGTTCACCATGTATCGATAAGATGGTGAGTAGGAATGAAACAACCCATACAAAAAAACAATTAAATCCATAACTAACCGTATTGAGATCAAGTCGGAGAGGGAGAGCAGGAAAAGAGATAACAAGATCAACCCCACTGGGCCTCAAACCTTTTTAATCATGTGTGTCAAGACACCAAGGATTGACCGCAGTGGTGCTGGAACAATTATTATGGCATGTGGGTGCTGGCCAGTGGCATTGCATCACCAACTTGATAGTCCTGTGAACATGGCAGGTGCTAGGGATATATAGCAAGCAGCAAGTAAGCTAACCGTTTTTAGCTAAATCGTGCCTCGCAAGGATTCCCCCAGAGAAATGTATGAAAATCGGGGTCAGCTGCAGTTTAGAGCAAATTTATACAATTGTGTCGATAACACATGATATGATATAATATGACATTTATAACGTGCCCATACACAAGTGTTTCAAGGCGTGAGGTAGGATATAGGGCCTCATTACGACCCAGGCGGTAAGTTACCGCCTGGGCCGTGACTTTACCACCATGGCGTAAACTACGTTTACGCCATGGTGGTTGGCGGACTTACCGCCCCATTCCGAGGTTGGCGGGGGCGGTAAGTCCCCAATCCCCATTTACCCTTCCCCATTCCCATTTTTGCCCCATAGGGCATAATAGGAGTGGGGAAGGCGTTAATTACGCCACCGTAAATTACGGTGGCGTAATTAACTCCATGGTCCCTTAGCGCCATGGATTTTAACACCTGCTAAAAGCAGGTGTTAAAAGCGCCATGGCGCTAAGGGACCTCGTACTCAGGTGGTAAGGGTCGGCGCTGTTAACGCTGCCGTAAACCCCTTACCGCCTGGGTCGTAATGAGGCCCATAGTCTGTTACAGGTAATATGATCTCCCTTAGTGCTAAGAATTGGCCAGAAACAGTCACTGGGCAACCAACGAGCCTTACAAGAATCATTGTTTGCAGTTTTCAGTGGTCTGTTTTGAATGCCGATATGATAAGGATCTTGTAAATGTATCTAATGCTTACCGAATTTCAACACTTCCGGCACTCTGTTACTTTACTGCACCTAGAATAACAGCAAATGCCAGCATATTTATCTACGGGATGTTCTAGAAAGACTGTGTTAAAAAGCTGCCGATTCTATGCAAGATTATTTCAATTGGCCATCCTCATCAAGGTTCTTTACTATGAGTGCAGTAGTTGATTTAGTCTATATAATGCACAGTTACTCAGAGCACTGCTAGTGATAACACCAAGACCCCTTCAGAACTCTGCTATAAAAGACAGAGGACCTAATTACAAGTTTGCCATTATTTTGGTGGTGAGTCCACCAAAATACTGCCAAACTGAATTACTGTTACTGCCACTTGGTCCCGTGGCTTTACCACGGGATTTTAAGTGGTGGTAGGGGGTGTATGACCCCATTTTTTGAAGTTCACAGGACTACAATGGGATTTCAGCAGAATTACATGTCCATGGGTGTCATTACGAGTCCAGTGGTAACCGTGCCGGAAAAACCGGCAGGTAGCTGCCGGACCCTTAATGATTTACCAGCGCATGACTTGCCAGAATAACCGGGTATTACAGCCCCAGCGGTCCGGTAAATCAGGCGCCGGTAAAATGTTGTTCTCCATTTCCATGGAGTCCCATAAGACTCCATGGGAATAGGGACCACGGAAGCACTGGCACCTTTATTAATAAAGGTGCTGGTGTTTCCGTGAAAGTCGGCTGGTGGGTACTGATCCGCCTGCCAGGGTCAGACCTGGCAGGCGAAACGGCACCCGACAGCAGAGTCGTAGTTTGCTGGCCCAGAAACAACGGTGCCGGTAAGCTTACCAGCACTGTTGTTTGCAGACCGGCAACCTTGTAATGAGGGCCCATGTTTTGGTTCTACCTTGACATCTTCCTTGGATGATGGACCTGCTGCCCACCTGTAGTGGATAGAGAGGTAGAAAAGGCAAACAGCAGGTCAAAAACATTGGGCCTCATTACGAGTCTGGCGGTAACCCTGCCGGTGCTAACGGCGGGTTGCCCCAGGACTCATACAATTTTAGGGGAGCCTGACTTCCCGGTGCCATCGAGAGTTTACAACAGGCGCCGGTAAAATGCAAGTCCCCATTCCCATAGAGTCCCATAGGACTCTAAGGGTGTGGGGACACAGAAGCACGGGCACCATTGCTAACGGTGCCGCTCTTCCATGACCGTCTGCCTACCGTGGCTGCTGCGCCCAGCAGGGTCAGACTTGTTGGGCACAGCGGCTCTGGCAGGCAGACTCCAACTGTGCCAGTCCAGAAACAAGGGTGCCGGTGAGCTTACCGGCACCCTTGTTTCCGGACGGGCAAACATGTAATGAGGCCCGTTGAGTTCTCTCTACAAGCAGGAAAGTGGATGAGGGAGAGACATAGATGTTATGACCGTGCATCATTTGATTTAAGAGGATATATACATGCCCAGAACACCCGCAGAAAGGCAGGCCGTTGTCCTGGATTTTTTCAGGGTGACACACTTCCCCAAAGTGCTCGGTGCCATAGATTGCACCCATGTGGCCCTACGTCCACCTAGGGCCACTGAGCACATCTACCGAAACCGCAAGCACTGGCATTCCATCAATGTACAGGTGGTATGCGATGCAAAGGGAATCATCACCTCTGTCTATGCAAACTACCTGGGCTCCACCCATGACAGTTTCATATACAGAATGTCCGCCCTGAGCCGGGCCCTGGAAGCTGGGCAGCATGGCGACACCTGGCTCCTAGGTGAGTACAAATGCCCTTGCACATGCACGCATGTCACACACACACACACACACACATAAACAAACCCCAATAATCACAACCATTTACACCTCCCCAGGGGACAGTGCCTACCCTCTGAGCAACCACATGATGACGCCAATCCGGAACCCCACCACACCACCCCAGGTAAGATACAACGCCGCCCATATTGCAACCAGGGCCATAGTGGAGCGCACATTCGGAGTGCTCAAGTCACGTTTCCGCTCCCTTGACCGCTCTGGCGGGCAGCTACTCTATGCACCACCAGTAGTGTGCAGGATCATTGTGGCAGCATGTGTCCTGCAAAATGTTGCAACACGGCAGGGCGTCCCGGTGGACATGGTGGTGCCCCCACATCCCCAACCACAGGCACAGACGCGGCCCATGGTAGGGGACTGGGCACGTGGCGAGGAAGCCCGGACCCAGCTTGTGGCCACATTTTTCACCTAAACTCCCACCCCTGCGGAGTGCACACAGGCCTGGCACATACCAGGTGACAATCGATGATGACAAAGAGACAGTCAACTGTCACAACCCTACCACCCTGAGATAGTTGCCATGGAAGTGCCACATTGTCTGCATCCCTAGCTACTTAAACACAAGCTATCCTGTGTGACCAAAAGGCACACATATGACATGACATGATATGGCCTATACACAAGTATTTCAAGGTGCGATGAGGCAGGGAGGGGGAAACAAGGGAAGACAGACAACAGTACTACTAGGCCAGGTGTCATTTAGATTGTGCAAGTGCAGGGGTAGGGGGAAGGGAAAAGTGCAAGGGGATGCCGGGGGGGGAAGTGCAGTACAGGGTAAGTAGACCAAAAAACAAATAATAGGCCAGCTGGTGGCAACTGCAAAGGTAAGTGCAGACAAGTGCTGGGAAGGGGGGGCTGTAGGGATAGAGAGACAGTCCCGCAGTGCAGGGGTTGCCAGGGAGGCAGTGCAAGTGGAGAGTGGCTGGGCCACGGACCGAGGTCGGTGAGAGTGGCCCAGTTGCAGATCCAGTGCAGTTCTAGTGAAGAATTTAGCAAGGGAGAGGCAGAGAGAAAGCAGAAGCAAAGAGGAAGGTCTTGAGGTGCTTCCCGAATCGGAGATGGTTCTCCTCAAGTTCCAGTGAGGCAGGAAGGCTGTTCCAAAGGGAGGGCCCTGCCGCGGAGAGAGATCTAACCCCAGCTAGTTGCTTTGAGAAGCGGATGACCCTGACATGCAAGGTGTGAATCACACACACCTGCAAAACAGGCCATGGCCATCACTGTTATGTCACTCAAACCCTCCCAAACCACAACATGACATGGCAAGCAATACCCATACACCAACACAGTAACAATAAGGTACACATTGCCATGTCCAAAATGTACAGTGGCATCAGACAATGATGCCTCACCTGGAATCAGATGAAATGACTGACCAACAACCTCCCACCCAAAATAAGTCATTTCCAAATGCATTACAAGAGTTGTAGACGTAACATAACAATGAATGCCTGTCTACATGCACATTGTGCATTGCAAAATCAACACTGCAGCTTCTGTGTGCTGTGTCCTACTCCTGCAACACACTGCTCAGCGTACAGCACAGTGAACAGCCATTGTGTGTGATGCACACCCTGAGCATCACATCTAAGCGACGGACCACATCAAAAAGCAAATTAGGCATGTACAGGATCCATAATTGGTCACAGAACATGTGCTGCAGGTACACAGTGGGCACCAGAAGGCAAACAGTGTACACGTGGATATGCAAGGGTGGCTGTAGATGTAGTGCATCAGAGTGCAAGTGTGTGGGTCAGCAAGGACATGCACTCAACATATGCATGTGCAATCAAGTGACCATCAGTGTTCTCTACACATCACATGTGAACATTCACCATATGTACACCCCAGCATGTCAAACCACAACTATCCGCTCGCACCTGAAAGGTAAACACAACACATGAACAGGCATTGATCAGCAGAACACAACATGTACATAGGATACCACCATTACAATGTCAGGGTTCCCATCACACTGTAGGGCAAGGCAACTATCAACAACAACCCCCCTCTCCCTCACAAATGCCCAGGACCCACTGAACAACTGCACCTGGGTCATGGAGCCTTCAACCCTCAATTCCACCTGGCCACAGGATCACCTTTCCCCTTCGTCACCATCTCCCACCTTGTGTGTAAAAAGGTGCCTGCACCCTCAGAATCCACACTCATTTCCAAAATCACAAAATCCAAGCCAGAAAAACGAACCAGAACACCCTCCAGTAGATGACTTGACGTAGCAGTACCTCACAAAGGCCTAGTACTACCACAATGATGCAACAACCGAGGTAGCACAGTAAAACAATGTCACAACAGGATGTGAACCATGTGTGGTACATAACATAGAATGATGCACCATGAACGGATGTGTACTGTCACAGGTCCTGTGTACAGGCGCGGGAGTGTCACGAAACAACCACCCCACCGTGTCCCGGGTGCCTGCAAGGTCAAACTCACACAGGCCCCTGAGACCCTGGTGGGGAAGGAGGGTCAGGGATATGCAGACGGGACAGGTGTTGGCACACTGGATAACTGGAATGAGTGGCAGGAGAGGGGAGGAGGAATGACACATGAAAGTAGGGAATGCACGAAAATGTACTACCTGCATGAACACATACACAATCCAAACAAACTTGGACATCATTGTCATGGCCTTCTGTAGTCCAGGCTTAGGAGTGGCACGAACCAACCACCCCCTCTAGGGTTTTGGCGCCTGCAAGTTTGGGGCTTACACAGGCATCCGCAACCCCAGCGGGGAAAGAGGGTTAGGGAACGTTGCTTGGATAGGTACGGGAAGCAGGAACACCGGGTAGAGGGTACAGGGTTCAAAATTGCATAGGATTCCGGGTGATTAGGGGGAAAAAACATACCAAATTGAATTACACATTCATCCATGCATTAGTGCACCCCCAGCAAGCCTATGCACAGCAGTTTGAAAGAAAAACAACAAGACACTTAGCTCTGGTTTTGAGTGCTGGCCTCCTGCCTGCGCACTCTCAGGTCCGGTTACAGGAGCACTGCAATGCTGCAAAGAGAGCCACAGTCAACAACCTGTACGTGCCAAGTACACAAAAACACACCACCAAACATGCCCCATAGCAACAAACCACTCTACAAACAGACAATCTGGTGTAGATGCTTCGTACCCATATATAACATTACCCCTGTGATGGGTCATACACAGTCAATGCAATAAGTCAGCCGCCGGTGGGTGCGTGGCAAATGGAACACCAATGTGTCACAATTCACACAACATGCAATGTTCCCTGGGTAAGCAGACATACCCATATAGCAAGCCATGACTTCAGAGCAAGTTGTGTACCACCATGACCGAAACAAAGTTGGCAGTGCATTTATCAAAATGTACATGGAAATTAAATGCACTGCACCCGAGTATGTCCCTTGCTGTATGTCCCTGTGAGCTGCCCCTTTCCATGTCTCGGAAGGCTACATGGTTAATACAAGTGCCTCAATGGACCTTGGTGTACCGGAGGGTATGTGCCACTGCCCCTGCAGGTGTCCCAGACAACCTTACAATGAACAGCCATCAGTCCACCAACACATCTGAGCTGCATTGTGTGCTTCAACACCAATATTCGTCCAAGCTCACCCTCAGTGCTGTGACTAAGCCTGCATGTGCAACTCGCCTGGTGCAAGCTTTGCTGTGTTGTGGCCCCTCTGTGCTGCTCACCTTGCCTGGAGTTCCTTGGAATACGTCAGCAGTTCTAGGATGTAAGTCTGCAATCCCTGTGCCTCTGCTTGTGCACACATGTGCATGTGGGCACCAACAAACGTGTCCAGAATTCCGACGTCCAATGGGCCATGTCTGCTGGCAAAGTGCTCTGGAGGCTCATCCCCCTGCAGAAAGGGCATGAAACACATGATTAATGCTTCAAAGTCATCTGTGTGTGTCTCTTCAGGCATCTCATTACTTGACCATGTCAGAGAGTCACATCAGAAATCACACCATCAGTCCGTCTTTCACATCCAAAGTGTGGAACACTATCTACGGCATGAATTGCAACAAGCACGTGTACAGTAAAGATAAGAAACATACTACACAATGCATAGCAATGAATGTACACATTAATCATGAAGCATCCCATCTAGCAAAAGCTGAGCAGTGGACAATAACACCAAAACCATCCCCACTAGGGGTGTAAACACAAGTCACACAGCACCAGACATGCCACAGATATGACAGTCCAAAGCCCTTGTGTAAAAGGTTGTGACACCGAACCATCCTTGCGAGCCCATGGATAAGGGAGGCAGGAGTGGCATATGTGAGTCAAGGACCCCAAGCAGCAAACACATACACAAGACAAGCCTGAAGGGCCCAGCTGGAACAGACAGTGGATGCCTTCAAAAGCCACAAAGCACCGCACCATCACATGAAAGCACAATAGACAAGCAATTTTAAACTATATTAACTAATTACACTAACTATGGAAAACCTACATTACCTAATTAAACTAACTATCAAACAGAAACTTAACTAACTAAATTAAAAGAAAAATCAAAAATGGCCACATACGACCCGGGGGGGAGGCACCCAGGAGGGGGGAGGTACAGGGTGCTGCTCAACATCCACATGCGATGATGCTGAGCCAAAAAAAAAACCTCCATGGGCTCAACGCCTGCACAGCCCGACCTATGTGGGAGATAGATGGTCGTCCGAGTCTGGCTCATCCTGTAAACGAGGACGTGGCACAGTAGCCTGGCCACGCCTAGCCGTAGCTTGCCCCTCGTCGGCAGCAAGTCTGCCGGACGGGTGAGCCTGGATCTGTGTGGCGATGTGACGTAGGTCTGCATGCAGAACCTCATGTGATACACGTGCTACTTCTTGCAAGGTAGCACGTGTAACACAGAGTTCCTCCTGCAAGGCCTGGTTGGACAACCGCTGCACCTCCCGGCAAGCCTGTAGCTCAGCCGAGATGGTACGCTCAAGCTGTGCAAACCTCTCCTCTGCCCGCTGCCTCTGGGACATCATAAGGACACCCAGAGTGGATTTGAGGGAAGCATACTCCTCCCTCAGGGCATCCATGTGCGCCTCTGCGTGAGAAGCAATTGCTTGACGCAGAGATGACATTTCAGCCTGGCGTGCCCTGTCTGAGGCCGCCATGCCCAGCCTGAGCGAGCGGGCCATGGACCGTGCCGCCTGCTGCTGGAGAAGCACCTGCCTAGCAGGGGGGAGCACAGATCGGGCCACACGCTCCATGCTCTCAGCGATGTTCTCCATTGCTGCCCCCTGCCGTTCGGAATTGGCAGTCATGTCTTGCTCCCACTCAGTATACTACGGTTGCGCGCGGAGACCGCGTTGCCGGGCTTGACCCCTGCGGGACCCAAGGACCGGGGGTCCTCGCTGTGTTGGCACCGCCCGCGGCTGCACGACTACATGCCCCCGTCGACGTGATGTCCCAGGCACATCAGTGACTGGTGTGGAGGGTGACCCTGTGTCCCGATCCACCACGGGCGGAGGAACCAAGACTGTCTGATCCCTCAGTGCAGGTGTCGCGGACAGAGGAGTGTCCACATCAGAATCACTCACCCCTGACACATGGACTTGATGCTCATCCAACTCAACATGGACGTCAGAGTCGTCATCAAGGCTGGACTCATAGGCAGCCAGAGACAAGATGGACTGTAGCACTTGGGGGTTTTCGTGGCCTACCACCCCACGACCCCCACTAGTGCCAGGTTGATGTAGTGGTAACAACCCTGTGTCTGGCATGACAACACCATCGTCCGCCTCCATTGCGTCATCACCTGAAAAATAGAGAGAAAAAAGGTCACTACACATGTCAGAAGCACACAACACACGCGCACACCGACAGCAAACGCATCAGGCAGACATGTGACACACAACATATAACCTGGCATGCATGCTGGGTCAACTTTGAATTGCTTCTGTGATCAGACCTGTTGAAAGGTGGCTGTTTCCATGGAAGTGGGTCTATGCAGTGCAGAAAATGTGTACGCCACTCACTACCTACATGTACAAGGACTCCATGGTGTGTGCCAGGAAATGTGAAGGCAGTGCAATGTCAAATTCAGACATCACGTGCATTGTGCATTCAATGTGTACCATATCTAGAAGCCAAGCACCCCTCCACCCCAGTACCAAAGCAGGGATGCCTAGCATGGTATCAAAAGGCTGACCATACACCTGTCTATTGACAGGCAGTGTTGACTGGCATCAACAGCTTAATGTGATTCAAGTGACAACACTGCAAATGATGCTGGGACAGTAAGCAGGACACATGATGAAAACTCTGGATGCCGCCCATGTGTGAAGAAGACACAACAACAGTTGGACAGAGTCATTGGCCATTGAACAGGCTGAGGCCTGTGAGCCACACAGATTGTCAGACCCTAAACATGTGTGCAATGCAGGACTGAGCCACAGTTGACATAGGAAGGCTGATGAGATGCCAGGCAATGTATGTAACCAAGGACTTGTATTACAGTGATCATCCAGTCAAGGACACATAGGGGCATGCGTGCAATGCACATGGAGCATGAATGGGCACTCATGTCCCTGCGGGACATCTGACCTATGCACAGTACAAGTGAGATACCCTGCATCAAGTACTATGGCTGTACCACACGGCATATGTCTGGCAGATTCTACGCTGGAAGTTAGCATCTACACAGGACGCATGAACAAGAAAGTACACATTGGCAAGATTGAAGCAGACCAGTGCAAAGGCTGGGGTGCAGAGTGGCGGAGGAGGGGCAAGGGAGCATGCCTACATGGAGTCCCCGCATGCAGGCAGAGGAGACATGCATCACGGAAGCATTGCATTACTTACACATCAGAACCATGTACACGTCACATGTAGTGGCAATCATGCACAACACATCCCACAAGTGAAACACACACGTCCTCAACAAACACGCATCAACACTCACTGGACTGGGCATCAAAGTCCAGCATCTCTCCCACTCCTTCGACCAATTCAGGTGGTATGAACTCCGCAACGAGTGCCTCATGCGGAGTGAGCACTTCCTCCTCTGGTGCAGGCCCACCGCCAGTCACCAGAGTCAAGTTGTAATTAGAGGCACGCTTAGCCTTAGTGCTGCGTTTGATGTCATTCCAACGCTTTTTGCACTCTTGCGCCGTGCGCACCTCATGGCCGAATGAACTGACATGTTCCGCAACATGCTTCCAGTGGGTGTCACGTTGGGCAGCCGTAGTCTGACTATGGGCACCCACTAGCATGTCACGGCTGTGGCCCCGCACGTGGTCCACGAGGAAGTCCAGTTCCTGCTTGCAGAAAGGCTTCTTCCTCGAGGTGCAGGAGGTCATGGCTGTGTGTGGGATCCCAGCCTGTGCTGCAGGTGCAACCTTCCTCCTCTTGGACTGTGGTGCAGACCCTGGCTGGCTAATGCCGCCCTGACCAGTATGGCCAGTGGGTTCGGTGGATTGAGCCAAGGGAGTGGCAGGTGGAGGGGCGACCAAAGGCCTGACTTGTGTCAGTGGCAGCTGGGTGCCCTCTAATGGACCCTGCGCAGCAACTTCAGCTGTGGCAGGGTCATTGACCGCAACAGTCCTGGTTGGCAGACTCACAACCGGGGTGTTGTTGGGTGCATCTGCCCCTGCACTTGCCAACACCCGGCTGTTCGGGGCAGCAGATGACATGACTGCCTCAGGGACACGTGTCTTGGTCCGAGCAGCCCGGCCTGCCCCTATGGTTTCCCTCCTGGCCTGTTGGAGATCTACCAAGGGCTCCTCAAGTGCCAACGCAGCCTGCGCTGGCAGACCCTGAGCCTGGGTGGCGGTGTCCACAGCTGCACCTGCAGCTACCACTACCGTTGGGCCCGTGGCAGTTGATGGAACAGACTGCCGGGTCACACGGGCGCCAGTGCCAGATGCAGAAGCTGCATCCCCCGGAACCACAGGGGGTGGTGGCATGACTGCACCGACACATGGCACAACATTGTGCTCAAGTGGCACACCCCTGCCTCTTCCCCCTCTGTGGCCGCCCTGGACACCCTGGAGTCCCCCTACTCCCTGGTCACCACGGCCACGTCCCCGACCACGCCCGCCACGAGGAGTACGCCCAGCTGAGGCGCCCCTCACCTTTGGTGGCCTCCCAACCATGGCACAGATGTAGTAGTGCCGGCACAGATGGAGTGGTGCCAATGGGAGGTGTACACCACAATTTACCTGGGCAATTGGGGTGAAGGGGGTGGGAAGCAAGATGTTAACAGCCCCCCTGCACCTGCAGGGCTATATGTGACCCCGGTGATGTAGTGACGGGTCACGCAATGCTCAGGCACCCCAAAACTGCAGTAAAACCGTGCACGCAACCCTGCAGCCTACGTGCGTGGATTCAACCTCCCGCAGTACGCGGTGGCACCCAGTAACACGAATAACGCGTACGCGTGGGACACGCAGGCTACTATGACATCGAAAATGGGTGCGATACACAGGGGCACCCGCAGTGGGAAAAAGAGCGTGTGCGACTCACCGTCTGACTAGCGCGATGCAGAAAAACATGCGTAGCCAATACCCCCGCCAAAAGAAGAGATACGTCCTTGATAGCTGTGAAGTTGTGATGGCGCACGAAACAACAGGAAGCAACAACACACGTCGGTCTCCACGAAAGACAGCGAACTGCTGGGCCCGCTCACCTTTAACCCGTGCTGAGGGAAATGCCTGTGCGCGTCACGTCACTTACGGGCATGGGCCCTTTCCTCGGATTACACGCGGACGTGCAGTTTTTCACGCGCGCTGAAATGCCCATGCACGCCTGCGCGCATCACGTCACAGGGGCGCTTGCGCTTGAGGGGCCTTCTGTCCAATGAAATTGCGTATGCGTGCAGACGCGCTTACGCGCTAAGGGCCTTTCCTTGAATTACACGCTGACGTGCAGAATTTCACGTGCCAAATCACTCCGTATCAAGCTGGCCACGCGTAAGCACACGGAAGACCACGCTCCTGCCCAGAAGGCCGAATTACTGCCCCCCAGAGCCCTGAGCATGCTCCCACCTGCCATCTGCTGCTGCCTGACTGCCTGCTGCCCACGTTCCCTGCCATTTGCTGCCTGCACATCAGCCAGGGATGCTGTTGCTGTGACCACCCCAGCTGGAACCGAAGACTCCCGACTGGGATTCCATCGCTCCACAGCCCAGCCCCAGGACCCAGTTGCCCACCCACTCCTGCCTCTGGGGTTGTCATGTCGGGCACTGCAACATTTGGCACCACTGACAACCCCCGGCCAGAGAGGCAGAGGGGCACCAGCTTCAGTGCCAGGGAAGTTGGTGTCCTGGTGGAGCAAGTCCTGGGGCAGTATGATGCCCTCTTCGGAAGTTCCCGTGCCGGCAAGGAAGGACGGACTCGGATCTGGACGGACATCGTGACTGCCATCAACACGGAGGGGGTGGCAGTCCGCGACTTCCAACATGTCAAGAAGCACTGGGAGGACTTCAGGTCCAGGACCCTGAACAAGGCCCGGCGCCTCTTGAAGGCAGCGGATGCTAAGGGGCGCTGGGGCCACTTGTCGGAAGATCAGATGAGGGTCCTGGAACGCATATCCCCAGCGCTCCACGTCCAGGTCCTTGAGTGGCAGACCCGTCTGGAGTCGAGCGGTAAGTGTACATGCATCCTGATTGTGAGCTGTGCGTGTGGTGATGTTTCAGTAGTGTACAGGGCCGTGAGGCTAATACATGCAAGGGCTGTAATGTGTGAGACATGGATGGTGCTTGTGTGTGTAGGCTTGCATGCCAAATGCAGTTGTGTGGGCAAACATGTTTGGATGAATGTGTATGTAAGTAGACATGTTCGTGATGTCACGCATGTATGTTGTTTTCAGCTGCATGTATCAGCACTGTGTACATGTGCATTTGTGTGTATTTGACAAGGGTGCAACAGTGATGCAACATGGATGCATGTGACAGCGGGATGTGGAAGCCTGATTGGCAGATGTGACATGGATGCCCATCTGAACACTGCGACATTTGGCAGAGGTGTACACATGCATGCAAGTGTGGTGGTGTGTGTACATGTGTAGTGCACTTCCTGTGTTGCATGTTATGTCTGGCTCAGCTTTGCCTGCTCATGCTGTTGTATGTGTATGGATGGTGCTGGCAGTTACGATATGGTTGTGGTATGGCTCATGTGTGCGAGTTGAAATGACATGTGTGTTGGGGATTGTGATGTCATGTCTGAGGTTTGCCAATGCCACTCATGTACAACTGTCATGTGTGTATGTGTCCATTGTACAGTGCCCTGATGCCTGTGTTTTATTTCTCCCTGTCTGCAGCGTCAACTGATGAAGAGGGCGGAGAAGGTGCTGTGGAGCACAGCGGCAGGGATCCCACCGCCAGCCGGAGACGCAAGGCCCGGCTCCCCTCCCAGGTTGTGATCTCATCGGGGAGTGAGGCGTCCGGTGCCACGTCCCAGGCCGCAGCTGCCGGGGGGAGGTCCAAGAGGCGGAGGTTGGGGTTGGACTCCTCGGCAGCAGAAGGGGCAGCTCGGACCCCACAGGGCCCAACGGGGGAAGATGGCACGGAGTCATCCAGGTTGGTGGGGGGTTTGGTGGAGGAGGAGACCGTGCAAGCAACAGAGACGGGGTTGGAGGTGGGGATTCCACTGGTGCTAGTGGTGCAGTGCAGGACCAGGGACAGGAGGCATCACAGGCCGCCGCGGAGGTGCCTGTGTGCAATCCTGTCCCTGATCCTGTCCCTGCATCATCTTGCACCAGCAGGGATGCCTACGTCCAGTCCCGTTTTCAGGCAGGGGATGAGCTCACGACAACTGGCCTTCCTCTGCCTGCGGACGTGGCTATCCGGGTCCGGGTTGAGCCTGTCCTGACTGGTGTGGCGTTGCGTCAACGGGCCATGCGAGGTGACCTGCAGTCTTTTCATGAGGAGACTGCACGTCATCTCGAATGGCTCGTTGACCGCGTCAGCCTACTGGGACTGGTCACCCAGGCCGGATTCCTCCGTTTGATGGGGCTTGCTGCGACCCCCTCCTCAACTGAACCCCCTATGCGCCAGTCGTCCTCCGTGCCATCTTCCCACCCATCAGTCACCTGGGTGCCCTGTGGAGCTGCCTCTGACGGTGCGGCCAGGCTGGTGGAGGAGGCATCCCTGCCACAGTCGGGAGTCGGACGTCCAGCAGGGGTGGCCACATCAACGACTGCACCCCAGCCAGCGGAGGATGTGCAGGCAGCAGGAGGCAGTGCACGGGCAGAGGCACAGCAGCAGCAGCAACGTGGTGGAAGCCAGGAAGGCTCGGGGCCTTCGACATCGGAGGGGCAGGCATCGGCCGGAGGGCAGGAGGAACCAGGACAGAAAGTGTCTTCCGTGTGGCAGCGGTTGGGCCACGCCATAGATGCGGAGCGGCAGCGGGCGGAAGAGGCACGGCTCACGATGGTCAGGGCGGAGAACTCCATGCGGAGGGCCCTGAGGCGGGCCGAGTGCCTCGAGGCAATCCGCAGGGGGTTGGAGGTGGACACGTCGACGGCCCTGCGGACCCTCGGGCCATAGAGGAGGACCGCCTCCGGGACATTGAGCAGGAGTTCGATGATGCCCTGGCCTGGGACATCCAAAAGTGAGCCGTCAGACTAGCCCGCTGCCCTTGTACATAGTTCTGTAGTTAGTGTTAGGTTTCCTTTGGTTTTGCATTTTTATTGGACCTTTTGGACAATGGGCCACATTTTTGTATATAGTTTTTTTTTATTAGGTAGTGTTATTAGATAGGTTTCATTTCTTCTGTTGGGATCATGGACCCTGGCTTGTTCATCTGTACATAGTTGACTGTTTTTTTTTTTTTTTTTTTTTACAATTTACCCATGGAGCAATGGCTTTCAATTATAATTTTCCATTGGATTTTCTTTTGTGGACTGTGACTTTGGACACCATTCCTTTGGATTATGATTTTTGGTTTTGCATTTTTTCACGGACATGCTTCTTTTTATTTTTTTACATTCCCATTTCTGTTTGTTTATTTTTGATTCAATTTATGTTTCCTTTAATACATATTTTTTGTTCAAACTTCAATGTGTAGTATCATCTCATTGGTTTCATGCATATCATGATATGGGTTTTGAGATTCACTGACACCCATTGGGTGTATGTGAGGGACATGTGTTCGTTTCCAAACTTGCAATTGGGGTTCTATCATGTTATTGCCATTTCTAAGTGGGTGGATGCAATACTCGGGTGGGTGTTTTGCATTTGGAGGCTGACCATAGGGACCAGGGATCTAGATTGTGATGACATGTTGGCTGGGGAACATGAGTTGGGGCCTGGTGGAGGGTGCCCCACAGTGCTGGGGGGTGGGGGTGATGGGAGACATGAGTGGGGGCCTGGTGGAGGGTACACCGCAGTGCTGGGGGGTGGGGGTGCAGGGGAACATGAGTTGGGGCCTGGTGGAGGGTGCACCACAGTGCAGGGGGGCGGGGGTGATGGGAGACATGAGTGGGGGCCTGGTGGAGGGTGCACCACAGTGCTGGGGGGTGGGGGTGATGGGAGACATGAGTGGGGGCCTGGTGGAGGGTGCACCACAGTTCTGGGGGTGGGGGTGCAGGGGAACATGAGTTGGACATGAGTGGGGGCCTGGTGGAGGGTGCACCACAGTGCTGGGGGGTGGGGGTGCAGGGGAACATGAGTTAGACATGAGTGGGGGCCTGCTGGCAGGTGCCCCACAGTGCTGGGGGGTGGGGGTGCAGGGGAACATGAGTTGGGGCCTGGTGGAGGGTGCACCACAGTGCTGGGGGGTGGGGGTGATGGGAGACATGAGTGGGGGCCTGGTGGAGGGTGCACCACAGTGCTGGGGGGTGGGGATGCAGGGGAACATGAGTTGGACATGAGTGGGGGCCTGGTGGAGGGTGCACCACATTGCTGGGGGGTGGGGGTGCAGGGGAACATGAGTTGGACATGAGTGGGGGCCTGCTGGCAGGTGCCCCACAGTGCTGGGGGGTGGGGGTGCAGGGGAACATGAGTTGGGGCCTGGTGGAGGGTGCACCACAGTGATGGGGGGTGGGGGTGATGGGAGACATGAGTGGGGGCCTGGTGGAGGGTGCACCACAGTGCTGGGGGGTGGGGGTGCAGGGAAACATGAGTTGGACATGAGTTGGGGCCTGGTGGAGGGTGCCCCACAGTGCTGGGGGGTGATGGGAGACATGAGTGGGGGCCTGGTGGAGGGTGCGCCACAGTGCTGGGGGGTGGGGGTGATGGGAGACATGAGTGGGAGCCTGGTGGAGGGTGCACCACAGTGCTGGGGGGTGGGGGTGCAGGGGAACATGAGTTGGACATGAGTGGGGGCCTGGTGGAGGGTGCACCACAGTGCTGGGGGGTGGGGGTGCAGGGGAACATGAGTTGGACATGAGTGGGGGCCTGCTGGCAGGTGCCCCACAGTGCTGGGGGGTGGGGGTGCAGGGGAACATGAGTGGGGGCCTGGTGGAGGGTGCACCACAGTGCTGGGGGGTGGGGGTGATGGGAGACATGAGTTGGACATGAGTGGGGGCCTGGTGGAGGGTGCACCACAGTGCTGGGGGGTGGGGGTGCAGGGGAAAATGAGTTGGACATGAGTGGGGGCCTGGTGGAGGGTGCACCACAGTGCTGGGGGGTGGGGGTGCAGGGGAACATGAGTTGGACATGAGTGGGGGCCTGCTGGCAGGTGCCCCACACTGCTGGGGGTTGGGGGTGCAGGGGAACATGAGTTGGGGCCTGGTGGAGGGTGCACCACAGTGCTGGGGGGTGGGGGTGATGGGAGACATGAGTGGGGGCCTGGTGGAGGGTGCACCACAGTGCTGGGGGGTGGGGGTGCAGGGGAACATGAGTTGGACATGAGTTGGGGCCTGGTGGAGGGTGCCCCACAGTGCTGGGGGGTGGGGGTGATGGGAGACATGAGTGGGGGCCTGGTGGAGGGTGCACCACAGTGCTGGGGGGTGGGGGTGCAGGGGAACATGAGTTGGGGCCTGGTGGAGGGTGCACCACAGTGCTGGGGGGTGGGGGTGGGGGTGATGGGAGACATGAGTGGGGGCCTGGTGGAGGGTGCACCACAGTGCTGGGGGGTGGGGGTGATGGGAGACATGAGTGGGAGCCTGGTGGAGGGTGCACCACAGTTCTGGGGGGTGGGAGTGCAGGGGAACATGAGTTGGACAGTTGGACATGAGTGGGGGCCTGGTGGAGGGTGCACCACAGTGCTGGGGGGTGGGGGTGCAAGGGGACATGAGTTGGGCATGAGTGGGGGCCTGCTGGCAGGTGCCCCACAGTGCTGGGGGTTGGGGGTGCAGGGGAACATGAGTGTGGGGCCTGGTGGAGGGTGCACCACAGTGCTGGGGGGTGGGGGTAATGGGAGACATGAGTGGGGGCCTGGTGGAGGGTGCACCACAGTGCTGGGGGTGGGGGTGCAGGGGAACATGAGTTGGACATGAGTGGGGGCCTGGTGGAGGGTGCGCCACAGTGCTGGGGGGTGGGGGTGCAGGGGAACATGAGTTGGACATGAGTGGGGGCCTGCTGTCAGGTGCTCCACAGTGCTGGGGGGTGGGGGTGCAGCGGAACATGAGTTGGGGCCTGGTGGAGGGTGCACCACAGTGCTGGGGGTGGGGGTGATGGGAGACATGAGTGGGGGCCTGGTGGAGGGTGCACCACAGTGCTGGGGGGTGGGGGTGCAGGGGAACATGAGTTGGACATGAGTTGGGGCCTGGTGGAGGGTGCCCCACAGTGCTGGGGGGTGGGGGTGATGGGAGACATGAGTGGGGGCCTGGTGGAGGGTGCACCACAGTGCTGGGGGGTGGGGGTGCAGGGGAACATGAGTTGGGGCCTGGTGGAGGGTGCACCACAGTGCTGGGGGGTGGGGGTGATGAGAGACATGAGTGGGGGCCTGGTGGAGGGTGCACCACAGTGCTGGGGGTGGGGGTGATGGGAGACATGAGTGGGAGCCTGGTGGAGGGTGCACCACAGTGCTGGGGGGTGGGGGTGCAGGGGAACATGAGTGGGGGTGCAGGCTAGTCCCCCGTGGTGTGGGCTGCCTGCAGGGGCCGTGGAGGTTGTGGAGCGAACACCTGGGAGGACCCACACGGCCAATTCACGTGTAGTACTCCACGGAAACCCTGAAATACACGTACCCTGCTGATATCGCGTGTGAAACTTCCTGTGCACCCCAAGATACACGTACTCAGGACATTCGCGTGTGGAACTTCCAGCGCACCCCTGAAATACACGTACCCTGCTGATATCGCGTGTGAAACTTCCCGTGCACCCCAAGATACACGTACCCAGGACATTCGCGTGTGGAACTTCCAGCGCACCCCTGGAATACACGTACCCTGCTGATATCGCGTGTGAAACTTCCCGCGCACCCCAAGATACACGTAGCCAGGACATTCGCGTGTGGAACTTCCAGCGCACCCCAGTAATACACGTACCCTGCTGATATCGCGTGTGAAACTTCCTGCGTACCCCGAAATACACGTACCCAGGACATTCGCGTGTGGAACTTCCCGCGCACCCCTGATATACGTACCCTGCTGAATTCATGTGTGAAACTTCCCGCGCACCCCTGATGCACACGTACCCTGATGGAATCACGTGTGGAACTTCCAGCGCACCCCTGAAATACACGTACCCAGCTGAAATGACGTGAGGTACTTCCCGCGCACCCCAGTGATACACTTAGCCCGCTTGCCGTGCTGGTACAGGGTTAGCGCAGCCCTTTGCGCTGGATTGGGGATTTTGATGGCTTTTCCCTGCGCAAGGGGCGTTCTTGGGGGCGTAACTGCCGCTGCTGCAGGGTCGCTGCGCCACTGTGCGCCACGGCTGGTTTTGGTGGTTGGAATCCATGAATACGCTGTGCGTGGAAATGTATTTTGGCGCATGCGGATGGCGCAGGGATTCGCACGCGCACACTGTGCACCAGCCGCGTGCGCCACTTGTGCGCTGAATTCTATGAATTACTCCCTAAAAGTGCCAATATGGCATAGTTAAAATGTTTGACTCTATGGGTGTGATATGCTGCAGTGGTTGTGGCCAAGGCATAGAGTCTTGGGAGCATGGCCATATGGCCATGCACCCAAGACTCTATGCCCTGGCCACAATCACCGCAGCATATCACACCCATAGTGGCTTATAACTTTGGGATCCAAGAACAAATTTATAAGCAACAAAGTTATAAGCCACTATGGGTGTGATATGCTGCGGTGGTTGTGGGCAGGGCCTATAGTCTTGGGTGCATGGACAAGATCAAATTTATAAGCAGCAAAGTTATAAGTCACTATGGGTGTGATTTGCTGTGATGGTTGTACTTAATATAATACACTTACTGTTTGGTTTAGTAACTGGAGAACATGTATTTCTTGTTTATTTCTGTGATAAAAGAAAAGATCATGTTAGTATTGGTATTTTGTACGACTTATAACATTGAATAATCAACATTTTTTTTTTACCCTCATATTCAGTAGATTACAAACCAGTGTACTGTGCAATTTGCTCAGTTTCTGTGTTTGTTGCTAAAATTATTGGGTCTGTGGGAGAAAAAAAATCCATGTTAGATTAAAAAAAAAACTTTTTGTTGTCTATTTGTTTGTTTGTTTTCAGTGTTCACTTGTTGTGTCTGGCTAATGCTCTATATATTGGTTTGTTGCAGATTTTTGGAGCAGTTAGACACCTGTTGACATATTCTAACAGTCTATTTTTTTGTTATAATGAAGTGGTATTGATTTATCTGTTTGGATATTGTAAAGTTTTGGGGTAGTTAGATACAAGTTGGCGTAGTCTAACTGTCTATTTTTTTGTTATAATGTAGTGGTATTGATTTATCTGTTTGGTTATTGAAAATCTTGGGGTAGTTAGATACCAGTTGGCGTATTCTAACTGTTCATTGTTTGACATAATTTAGTGGTATTCATTTATCTGTTTAGTTATTGTAGAATCTTGGGGCAGTTATATAGCTGTTGGCATATTGTAACAGTTTATAGTTTTTTAATAGAAGTTTATTTAATGTTTAAGTACAGTTTAGTTAATACATTTCTGTGTTTTAAGAACATTAAATAAGCGTTTGTAAGATTTACAGGTAATCTCTGCTTTAGAGTCATGGTACTATCATTACATTCGAACCAGCCACATTTTTGGTAGATTATACCTATTGTTGTGAAGGTTTTTTTACCAAGTGATACTTGACCATGTATGAATCCAGTCAGTTTACAGTTGTTTTTGGTACCATCTGCATTGTAACGTAGAAGCATTAGTATTACGTATTTACTATGTGTTTGTATTAGAAAAGTGGAGCGATTATCCGAATTGCAGGTAGTACATAATCTACCATGGTTTGCATTTTGTACAAGTTGCTGAAATGGAACGGATTTACAATTAGGTATTGATACATACACAAAGCGCTCATTGGGGATTTGTTCTTGTGTCACATTGTTGCACAGAGTGCATGTATGTTTCCACATGTATGAAATCTGGAAGATTTCATTTATAGGTATGTTTTTGTTTTCCAGTACTTGTAGTAAGTACATTAGAAATTCTTGTGGATCTTCCTGTGAGTTTATAGTGAATTTCACCATTCCAGCACAGTAGTCCAATTGTTGTCTTATTCCATAAACACTATACGTGTTGTCAGGATTGTTTGTTGCGTTTCTATGAAGTACTATCATTTGCAAACACAATTGGTCTGTACTGTGTAAGTAAATGTTGTCAACTATTGGTGGTAATTGAAATAGAATATTCATTGCTACATTTGCGTAGCAACTTACACCAATTACATTTGAAAGTTTAAATGGACCAGGTAGTTCTGTATCTGAGTGCTTTTTTTGGAGTTTGTCTTCCTTCTTTGAAGAAGTACCTGGTTTACTTTCCCTAATAGGTTCTCTTTTGATTGTGGTACTTGATGAAGTATTAGTTTCTTTTAATCTCTTTGGAGGATTTGCAGTGACATCCTGTTGCATTTCTGTTTGATTTAGTTTTCTTTTAGAACAATTTACTTTTTGTGAAGTAGGATATGTTTTTTGATGCGGGGTGTATAGTGAACGAAGTCTATTGTATTCTGAAATGCAAGGAATATCAGCATTTACTTTACTTGCATCAAAGTTCATTAGAAATAGACCGTCAAGTGTACGTAAGCGTGATAGTGCTACGTAGCTCATGCCTTCTTTAAAGACTCTGTTACCAATGTCTATCAATGCTTTGTCTAGGGTACGACCTTGTGATTTATGAATGGTGACTGCGTATGCAAGAGTTAGAGAAAATTATTCTCTGCGCACTACATTTCTTTGAAGAGAAGGAATCGAGCGGTTGAGCGTCCTATCCTTTTCACTTCTGAAAGTGTGTCAAAGAGAATATTGACAAACTGAATGTTGTTGTCACGTGGGTATGTTTGAAAGCCAACAACTGTACCCAGAGCTCCATTACCTAGTCCTTGATCCACGTCAAGGTTACGTTTAAACATTAATCTGCAATTTAAGGATAATTTTAATATTTTTTCCAATCCAGCTGTGTTGGAGATTGAATTTTCTAAACTATTTAGTCTCGTTGTGGCTTGTTCACACATGGGTAGTGTCATACCATGTATGTCTAGTTTGTCTGTGGTGCTAATTTCAATTATTGTTTGCATTTCTTTTTTTAACATTGTTTCATTGAATTTGAAACAGCTTGCAAGAGTTGGCATTATGGCCATACAATTGACATTTTTGTGGGCTAATTGTTCCATAACATCCGTAGCACATGCATTATCGCCATAAAGTGCATGAATGTGCCGGGTTTTCAATATTGCTTGTGCTTCTTGAGATAATATACCAACTCTAATACTTTTAAAGATGTTGGCATAAGTGAGATCTGCAGATTGCCGCATGTTTTCTGTTAATTCTCTGTATTGGAAATGTTGCCAAAGATTGACATTTCCAATGCTGCCAACAGTTTTACGGGAGAGTTTGTGTCCTAAGGTTTTAAAAATAGGCTCACCTTTCTCTGGTGTCAATTGAAGCAGATCTCCGAAAACAATAATGTGTTTTCCCTCAAAGAGCTCTTCGTAGTAATCTGAGGTGAATCAAGGCCAACATTAGGTTGGAGTCCATGCTCACTTCATCTATTAGTAGCATTTTCATTTGTTTTAATACTCTGCGTAGTTCCATTGCAGCTTCTGTAGAAAGTTTATAATAGTCTAATTTGTTTTGGTGTTCTACTGGCAGGAGTAGTAATCGGTGTAAAGTGGCACTGCCTATGTTGTAGGCAGCTATACCTGTGGGGGCAGTGACAACAGCTGACAGTTTGTTGTTTGTCAATTGTTGAAGGAATTCACTGATGATTTTGATTAAGAATGTTTTGCCAGAACCAGCTTCACCACTGACGTACAGTAGTACAGGTTTGTAATTTTGGCAGGTGCATTCTTTGTTTTCAAGTTGTTCACCATGTGCAATTTCTTTTGTTACTTCTTCAAAAATGCTACGTTGCTCATTGTTCAGTTTTGATTGTAGTATAGTTAAGTCTTCTTTGTCTTCATACTGACACATGGTGTTTTCTACTTCTGTCATAGCTAATTCTGCCTCATTTGTTATTAGTGGCTCTCCCAGTGGTTCTTGGCTTCCAATTACAGAAGGCTGACTACTGTCAGGAGTGTCCTTATCCAGTTGGGCCTGGAGTTCTTCTATGTGTTGCTGTTCATTGTGCAACATTGTTTTGTACTGTGTAAAGTTTACATCAGTTATAGTGCTTTCATTTGCTTTGAAAGCGTCTTCATAGGAGTCATAGTTATCTAGTATTTCTTCTTCTTTTCTCCATGGTTTAAACAGTTGTAGCAGGGACATGTAATATAGTTCTTTATGTTGAGGAGTCTTTAATGACAATTTGATATGATTAATTAAATTTGGTTTGGTGAGTTTTACTAAGCTGCCTTCACAATTTGTCACTCTGTATTTACCTTTTTTTTCATCGGGTTTTATATTATTTTTGTATGTGAAGTTTTGGGCTATGTGGTATAGACACATGGTTTCCAAAGTGGTACTTCTGTTTGGGTAGTATGTGTCCAGTAAATTGTTTTTTTAAATGTCTTGGCTGTTGGGATCCTGTTTGGCTATTGTTTCTATATCTTCGTATGATTTTAGAATTCTTTTTCTAGATTTAGCAGGACCATGACTTAGCCATACTATATTTTCAGATTTTCAATACAAAGCAGCACCAGCTAAACGATCTGCTGCTTCATAGGAGCCACATTCTCTATGGGAGAGCATTTTTATACCCAAGCTGTATAATTTCTGAGACAGTGTTTTGTCTGATGACAGGTCATTCCAGAGGTTTTGGAGATCTGTTTTTTCTGCTTTGGTTAAGTATGCGGTAACATATCGTGCAACTCCAGTGGAATTGTCTGCAATGTACTGCACATCTATGTTTGCATTCCATAAGTGGGCAATGATTGCATTGTAATCATTCATATATTTTTCTTCTTCTGTTCTTTTTATGTAATATGTATTTTAAGTTGATTTACCTTTAACACTATGTCAAACTGAAGACATGAAGTTGTTCACTTGACCTGTTTTTGTAACCGGTCTAGGGAAACCAATGCAGCATTTGGTGTAGTATTTCCCTTTGTTTTTGTATTTGCGACGACAACATTTGCCACATTTGTGTCTTTGAAATTGTAAAATATGTGCATGAAGATCACTATTTGTTGCTTCTGATGGAATTTCACAAGTGACATATTTTTCAATAAACTGTAAAACAGTGGCGTCACTGTCTTGACCAAATTTAGGAGCATCTTTAATCCATAAAAGCATGTGGATATGTGGTGCTCCTCTGGCTTGGTATTCTTTTCTCCAAAAGAAGTGTTGCACTTCTCCGAGGGGAGGAGCAGTTTTATTACAAATAAAGTGTAGCATAGCAATGAAGCGATGGTGAAAATATCTTGAAACATTAACCGGATCTAGAGAACAAAGTTCTCCAGGTGTTAGTATATCTATCTATGTTTGTTTTTTGTTTTTTGATATGCGTAGGAAATCATGTAAATCTTCCCATGCATATTCTGCACAACTTAATTTAACAAGCCAAGTGGGTGGGCCAGGGTTTCTTACCATACAACATACATCTCCATGACGTCGAAACCAGTACTCTTTAGTACCATGCATATTTGCTAATAGATTTGTAATATTTGATTGTAAAACCTCATCTTTTTGTTGCACTTTTTGTAATAATTGTGTAGCTGACATATTTTGAAAGTGGGATCCTGATTTTAATGTGTGTGCAACTCCGTAACATAAAGTTGCTAGTTCACTTTCAAAGAGTAGGTGGAATATGTATTCCACATTTTGTCTAAATCTGGGATCTTCAGAATACATCCGTAATTAGCAGTATTCTGATGCTGTTATTTGAATAGGCCTATCATCGTACCTTCCTCCTTTGCCCGTAGGAAAAAGTAGAGGAAAGGCATGTGCTTCTATACTTTTTTCCCATATGCTGATTGGTGATCCTTTTGTTTGACGCATTTGGTACGTTTCTAGTGCATCTTCTACGGTGTCATTAGAGTCAATGGGCGAATTGTATAATGGCCTAAAGTATTGGATATTGTAGCAGGATCTAGGAGTTCAAATTGACCAGCTTCTTGTGTCTCTTGAATTATTTCAGTGGTATGCTTCAAGTTTTCTTCAATATTAATTACTTTGTAGTATTCATTATTGTCTTTTAGATATTGCAAGGCTTGTCTAACTTTATGTAAATTTACCAGTTGTTATCAAAAAATTGTATCTTTTGTAGGTAAACCATTTACTAAGATAATTAAAGATTGCTCCATTGGACGTTGCACTCCTAGAGTGTGCACATTTTCTTTTAGATCTAATGGTAAATACACTACTTTTCCCCGAAAACCTTTCACTAATTCAGAGGGAGGTAATTTTGCTGTTTTTGGTTGAAGGCGTATTATTGCTTGAAATGGGTGCACTGTTTGAATTGTGATGCTCTCATATAAATTCACTTGTTGTAGGGGTTTTAGTAGTGGAAATAATTCCAAATTATTTGTGATAGCACGTGAAGGAGTTTGGTTGTTGTCAAGTTTTGTAGTGCAGTAACTGCAAAGTATTAAGGGGTCAGTTATTTCGTATTTGTTTTCTGCTATAAAGTAGAGAGCTAATTCAAACCATTTAGAATCTTCATTGTCTTCTATTTTGTATGTTAGGTCTACAGTGTTTGTGTTACTTTTATAAAAAGTTCTACGGCAACTTACACACACATGATTGGGTATTTCAGCAGATGTACTTTTAAATTGCAGTATTTCTTTTTTGTATGTGTGTAGTAGAAGGTTGCCATGCATAGAATTGTTGCTAATTTGTTTTAAAGCTATTTCATTCTGTAAGTGGCTTTCGCTTCCAAAATGTTCTTTCTGGATATGGTCGATTTCTTCAAGAAGGTCTTTTGCTGTACCATGTAGAAGAATGTTATTTAAATTGGCTAGTGCTAAAGCAGGACTTTTAGCATAGTACAGTTTAAAGATTAGATTTCTTATAGTTGAATGATGTGTTGATATCATTTTGATATAATGGAAGGTGCTTTTGCAAGTAGGTCCTGAAATGCAGGCCAATGAATGTCCTTGTAGTCCTGTGTACTTGCGCACTGGACAGGTATCCATATTTTGCAGTAGTTTAATTTTGATTTTGTCTTTGCCTTTCACATATTGATTGAGGAATTGGCGTAAAGACTTGAAAGATTCTTTTGGAATGTTACACATTGACGTGCATGGCCATGTGTATACTAGACGTTCTGATTCAGTTGAATGAACAGGTAATTCTAAGTTTTCTGGGGATATTTCTGTAAGCAGTATTTCTTGTTCCATTATGGTATTATTAACGTTTTCTTAACCTCGTCCACTGCTATGTATGGCAATTGTATTTCTTTGCTTTTGTTTGTATGCTTCTTCATTAAAGTATGGTTCTGTGCTCGTAGTGTGACTCCATTCACCTCCACAGATACTTAAGAAGTTATTTCTGTTAACATTTTGTTTATTGAGAAGTCTTTTTTGTTTTTTAGTCATTAGTTTTGTTAGTGGTTTCATTTTGTTTAACACTAAAATAAATAACTTTCTTTTGAGAA
The DNA here is from genome assembly GCF_040938575.1 of Ambystoma mexicanum. Taxonomy (NCBI): domain Eukaryota; kingdom Metazoa; phylum Chordata; class Amphibia; order Caudata; family Ambystomatidae; genus Ambystoma; species Ambystoma mexicanum. The sequence continues at coordinate 132,812,486 of NC_090936.1, read as the reverse complement.
GGATTGCACTGTCTATCAACGCTTCTAAGATTAATTTCCTACTATAGGTTTTAAGGGTTGAGCTTGATTTCTCTCCTGTTTTTATAAGATTTTGAAGGACTCTGTGACGGAACATTTTTGCTAGAATACTTTTTTTGGTATGCTTAGTTTGCACTATATCAAGATTTATAAGAGCAATTTTTTTTTATTTTATTTTTTTTTTTTTTAATTTTGTTTCTTTAGGAGAAAACCTAAGAAGCTTTATCAAAATGCTTGGATTCCCTTGGTGCCAAGCCCTTCATGCTGTTAAGTATCCGAAAGTTCCTGGTTGATGATGAGTCATCTATGGAGATAGCAAGATTGCCGACCCATATATGTCTCCGGGTGTGTCCTTAGGTCGGTTTTCTTCATTAATTTGTTGAAAGATTGCCTCTAATTGGTTCACCAGTGCTATTGTCCATCTTGTAGTTTCTCCGGATATCAATCGATTCCATAGGTTGTTTTCATCTGTCATCCAGGGCTTTTCGATCAGCGGTAGTAGGTGCACCAATCTGTGTTTCTTAGTTTTTGGGCAGTTTATTATGAGATGTTTCAGGGTTTCCGTCACCCCAGTCCTTTTGCACAGACGGCATCCTTTATTCTCGGAGAGACCTCTGATGAACAGAATTTCTTGGGTCTGAAGCAGATTTAGTCTAGCTTTCAAAAACAAAGTTCTTTTCCTTTTGTCAGGAAATTTGGTGCAATATTTTATCGGCGATTTGACTTTATTGAAAGTTGTTGGGAGATGTGATAGCAGTTTATTTTCTGCAGCAGCCTCAAGTGTATTAATCCAGTCCATAGTAATCATCAGAGCAGTTTTATTTGTAGTGGTAGCTGATTTTTTGTTAATTGTTTTGTGGTTCGTTTTACATTTTGATAGAGGAGGCAAAGTTTTGGTAGTTAAAGCTTGTTTTGTTTCGCTAAATGACTGTATTAGCTGTTTTGTTTTAACTTTTTTTACAAATTCTGCTAGAGGTGGATGCTTGTTTTGGACACTTCTATTTTCATTTGCTCTGCTTCTCCGTTGCTTTCTACGGACTTGATTTTTGTTAGGCATTCTTTAGGGTCTGTTGAAAAAAATAAAGAAGGTATGGGTTGGGGTGTTCTTAATGTATGTGTGCTGTGTGCATGAGTGTCTGAGTAAGATGATAAAGATGATAAAGATGTATGTAATGGTGTGTGATTGTGCATTGGGCAACTACAACTAGTTGGGATGGGTATTCTTGAATTTATGTGCTACTAAACTGGGGTTCAGATGATAGTAGAAAGTAAGCTGGTGGTGTGGAGAAGTAGAAATAGTAAATCTAATGGTATACAATTAAAACAGTTGTTTGTTCTATAATATCAAAGTTATAGGGTCTGAGTTTGGTCATTTGTGTTTCGAAAAATAAGAAATTGTGCGTCATTCTGCCTGTAAATCTCTGTTTAAGAAATGGGGATTTGTAGACAGAATGGTGCACAATCTCTATTTTTAGGCACAGAAATCGCATGAATTAACCTTACAGTGTGTTTGAATAATAGTACAAATAATCTGGTGGAAGCAGGTTTCTTCTTAGTTGTTCTTTGTACTTCAAATTCGTTCTTTACTGCAATTGTAAAGGAAACAAATAAGTAATTTTGTTTGTATATATCACTGTTTTTAATTTAGACATTGATTTTTTTAATTGACATTGACCCTCAGCGCCTTCCTCAAAATCATGAAAACTATCTTATTCACATAAGATGAGTTGCACAAGTTGAATACATATCATATGTTCTTAATGCATAAACTGTATTGTAATCACTAACTGTACCAACCAAAATATCATTTGTATGCCTTGTGGAATTCATAATGTACCACTGAATACCACTATTTCTGTAACTAAGCTCTTGTAAGTAACAGCACCTCAATGCCCTGGGCTGCTTGCGCAGTATATAAATATAAGTAAATAAATGTTTATGTTTTTGTACAAGCATTGTTGTTTGTTATTTGAACATACTGTGTGCATGCAATTTTGTTTGAGTATGTTAACTCTTCATATTGTACTTTAAATATGTTAGTTCAACATGCTTTGAAAATGTGTGTGTAAAAGGAAATTAAATAGCAAATAGGTTTGGAAGTGACAGTTGATTTTAGGAGATGGAAAAATGACAGTAAATTCATTTTATAGATTATACAAGCTAAAAGTCAGTTAATCTGTTTATATGAATCTATGAGAATTGTACATGTACTATATAGAAAATATGCATACCTGTAGTTTGTGTACATGCATATGGATATGCATGCAGCTGCAAGTAGAAATTTTGGAGACTTGTACAGTATTTCTGGTAGAAGGTGCTTTCCAATGATATGACACTTGTACTCAGAGAGATTAACAGTACATTTAAAGTGCTGATCTATGATGATGCAGTTAGATGTAGAGGTTTTGGATGTGATTGGTGGATGTTCATGTGACTTCTTAGCTATATCCAATGAGGGAATGGCACAGAAAGTGAAAAGGAAATGGTAGAAGGACTGTCCATGTTACGATATGTCTGCGGACATGGCGGTAGTCCGCGGACATCGGGTGTTACATCCGGGGATTTTGGGTTGGGGAGCCATGCAAATGAGAATGAGCAGAGAAAGGGATTGGTCAGAAAAGTTTAGTGGGTGTGTTGTGTCAGGAGAGAGTTTCTCAGATACTCTTTTTGCTGAGAGAAGAACAGATAGCTTCTGGCTGTGTGTTTCAGAAAACAGATTGTTTGGATTTTGGGAGAATCGTGGATACATTGGTTGAAGGTGCATGCAGAAAGCTGTGGAGTAGCTGTAGATCTTGGATTCCCACATGTGGAAGTGCACTGGCATGGAGTACGTGGAATGAAGTGGTTGGACTTGCTACCTCTCTGTGCTACTTTGGAGACAGAGCAACATCCAGACATAATTGTAATTCATTGTGGAGGGAACAGTTTAGGACATGTGTCTGGAATTTCTTTGCAATTTGCAATGAAAGAAGGACTTGGGAAGGTCATGGACAAGTTTCCAAATTCTCAAGTAATTTTTTCACGGATTGTGCAGAGACAAATGTAGCTTCGTTCTTCTTCATTTGGTCCACAAATGGAGAAAGCAAGGCGCAATGTCAATAAGGCTGTTTGTGCCTTTCTAAGAGATTTTGTTATGTCCTCTTTTCACAATGAAAATATTATGTTTCGTAGTACATACATTTTTCACAGAGATGGAGTCCATCTTACTTGTGCTGGCAATCAGATTTTTTTGAGAAATGTACAAAATGCATTGCGACCTTTTTTGGAATTACAGCATCCATTTTGTAGTAGGTGTTGAGCATTTCAAATTTTTCAAAGACAAACAAACACAAACAAAAGGCTCTTTTCAGAGCCACCACTTCCTCCCAGATAAAACTGCAATGGTTATGATAGGGTAGCATCCCAAAATTTTAGATGCCCGCGGACTGTCCGCGGACTTCTAAAAAATACACAGGGACCTGCTTCATTTATTTTCACTTCTATTTTTTAACTGTGAAAGGCGGCTCTGAAAAGAGCCTTTTTTTATTTTTGTTGTTTTATATTTTTTGGGGTTTTTTATACAAGACACACAAGGAGAGGAGGGGAAAGGAGGGTAATGGGGGGCACCAACCACGGGGATAAGAAAGGGCGAGCTGAGAGAGGAAGATGTAGAGTGGGTTTTACTTGGGTAGTGAGCAGACCTTCTCGTGCTCTGAGACGATAGTCTCAAAAGCACTACGAAGTTACTCTCCCCTGCACAGTACTGCGTCGCAGTACATACACACAACTGTGACCCTCGAAAGGTAAGGGTCATCAGTATTGCGTATGGCCTGTGAGGCAGCTTGAGGAATACGCTGTCCCACAGGAGTGTTCCTTGCGGTGACAGGATCGGAAACGGAGGATAAAGTAGAGGAAGTCAACCTGCTAAACTCCTCGCAAGGTACAACTTTGCGAATGGCCCCAGAGTGGAATGACTTTAGGTGTTGCTTCATGGTAGTTGTCCCAAAGCTGTATGAACCATGCCTCCCGCGACGGAGTACCATTTTTCACTCGTTGCAGGTGACTTGGTTCGCATGCGCCTTAGGACCATTACCACGAATGGTAAATAACCGCCACACCAAAGACTCACGCCGAGTGCTGGTAGTAGGGACTTCCACTACCTCATTCTCGTCATCCTCTTCATCGTCCTGTGCATCCTCACTCCTGTTCCCCTCTTCAGGCCCTTGGGGAGTTGGTGGTGGTGGAGGGGGTGGGGGTGGTGCTGAGGCAGGTGCAGCACCAGGTGGCATGAGTGGAGCCATGGAAGCCATCAGCTTGGAGTTGAAAATCTGCAAATTGGCAGCAAAATTCGCTGTGCTCTGTAGGATAGCCAGAAACACGAGAATGAGCTCTAGGGTGTGGCCTTTTATAGGGGTGCTTGTGCGCGGTTCGCGGACATGCGCGCTGTCCGCAGACAGATCGAACAGAAAAAAGGGTTCAAAAAGTCACAAAAAGTATGTAGAAACTCAGGATTACTATGTGGGACTTGTTCTATGGTGAGTTTTTATTGAAAAATATTGTAGATTACTTGAAAATGTAGTTTTAAATTGTTCGGGGACACGAACAGTGTTCGCAATCAGAACATACGCTGATCGTGGGCGCGGTCACATGATAGGTTCGCGAACATATTTGCGAAGGGAGCGGGTGTCCGCAGGACACCAAATGCACTGAAACTGTTTTGCGCATACGTGTTGGTGTTCTACGTACACTGTTCGGGTCCTGAAGTGATTAAAAGTGTGTCACAAGTGAAACGAACAGTTATGGACAGGTGTTTGTTCTTAGAACAGTTTCAACTTGCCTGCAAACAATACAGACAGGCATAGCGTCCTCAGGACACCCTCATTTTGTTTATTTACGAACATCCCGGGACACCTGATGTGTTCTTAGAACAATTTCAACCTGCCTACGAACAGTACGGACAGGCATAGCATCCTCAGGACACCCCCATTTTGTTTATTTACGAACATTTTAGGACACAGCCTGTGTTCTTAGAACAGTTTCAACTTGTCTGCGAACAGTACGGACAGGCATAGCGTCCTCAGGACACCCCCATTTCGTTTTTTTTACGAACATTTTAGGACACAGCCTGTGTTCTTAGAACAGTTTCAACTTGCCTGCGAACAATACGGACAGGCATAGCGTCCTCAGGACACCCCCATTTTGTTTATTTAAGAACATCCAAGGACCCTTGATGTGTTCTTAGAACAGTTTCAACCTGTCTACGAACAGTAAGGGCAGGTATAGTGTCCTCAGGACACCCCCATTTCGTTTATTTACGAACATTTCAGGACACAGCCTGTGTTCTTAGAACACTTTCAACTTGCCTGCGAACAATATGGTCAGGATAGCGTCCTCAGGACACCCCCATTTTGTTTCTTTACGAACATTACTTGAAAATGTAGTTTTAAATTGTTCGGGGACACGAACAGTGTTCGCAATCAGAACATACGCTGATCGTGGGCGTGGTCACATGATAGGTTCGCGAACATATTTGCGAAGGGAGCGGGTGTCCGCAGGACACCAAATGCACTGAAACTGTTTTGCGCATGCGTGTTGGTGTTCTACGTACACTGTTCGGGTCCTGAAGTGATTAAAAGTGTGTCACAAGTGAAACCAACAGTTATGGACAGGTGTTTGTTCTTAGAACAGTTTCAACTTGCCTGCAAACGATACAGACAGGCATAGCGTCCTCAGGACACCCTCATTTTGTTTATTTACGAACATGCCGGGACACCTGATGTGTTCTTAGAACAATTTCAACCTGCCTACGAACAGTACGGACAGGCATAGCATCCTCAGGACACCCCCATTTTGTTTATTTACGAACATTTTAGGACACAGCCTGTGTTCTTAGAACAGTTTCAACTTGCCTGCGAACAGTACGGACAGGCATAGCGTCCTCAGGACACCCCCATTTCGTTTTTTTTACGAACATTTTAGGACACAGCCTGTGTTCTTAGAACAGTTTCAACTTGCCTGCGAACAATACGGACAGGCATAGCGTCCTCAGGACACCCCCATTTTGTTTATTTAAGAACATCCAAGGACCCTTGATGTGTTCTTAGAACAGTTTCAACCTGTCTACGAACAGTAAGGGCAGGTATAGTGTCCTCAGGACACCCCCATTTCGTTTATTTACGAACATTTCAGGACACAGCCTGTGTTCTTAGAACACTTTCAACTTGCCTGCGAACAATATGGTCAGGATAGCGTCCTCAGGACACCCCCATTTTGTTTCTTTACGAACATTTCAGGACACCGCGTGTATTCTTAGAACAGTTTCAACTTGCTAGCGAACAGTACGGACAGATATAATGTTCTCAGGACACCTCCATTTTCGTTTCTTCACGGACATTCCGGACAAAAGAAATGAATTAGGACACAATATAATAATTTTACTTTAGTTTTGAGGAACTTTTTGTGCAGATATCATATGTTTGTATCTTCGCGACCTGTTTTTTCAATTGCTCCTTATGGTTTTCAATTTATTCTTGTTGTATTTCTTTATTATTTACTGTTTGTCGCATGAGTGTAGGCTAATACGGGGACAATGAGTTCCTCTACTCCGTCTGTAATCCTTGGAAGAAAGCACACTTGCGCCTGCAATACTTTGCGCCAACGTGGTGAAAGAACGATTCTCATTCAAGATTGTTGGTTTTATCCGTTTTTATTTTGTTTGGAAGTTTTAGCCCTTTTTGGGTAACACGTGTTTCAGCGTTTAATACTGCGCCTTTTTCAAATCTGGGCTGTTCACATTCATAGAAAATGAAAAAATACAAAAACACAAAAGACCAAAGTGAGGTTCATGAGAATCATAACCTCCTGTTATTTGACACTTGTTAAAGAGTTGTGACTTTTTCGTGCTGAAAACACACACCATAACTTTCTGAAAAGCAATTTTTAGAAAAACACCTCGTGCATCTTAAGGTATCCTTAGTGTGAACATATTTATAGTGGTCATGTGCAGAGAGGAGGGGTGGGGGGAGGGGGTTTTCTCTTGTGAAGTAATTAATCACAAACCTATATGTTTTGTACATAAATTAAATATATGTCGCCATTTGCGAATAGCAAAGGATTGAAACTCTCTTGCTTAGTGCCCATAGTGAAATTTCTTGCGATGTCTTACCCTTTACAAGTTTGCGATTCACCCTCTAATGGGTAAAGTTCTGAAATCCTGGGTTCAATCCCAACTACACAAAGAAAAACATGTATGTTTCAGTGATTGCATAAATAGTATTTCGGTTTTAGTTAGTTCACACATAGAAAATGGTTAAGCACTTAATTTGTACGCTTTTTTATAAGATGGGCTGATTACGTTTATATTCCATGGCAAACTAATATGCATTCTCCAATATCCTGTCCCTTTGATATGGTGCATTCAAGACAGTGCGCGTGTATTTACCCTGTTTATCCATTTACTCCTTCCTTATTCCGCAAAACAAGACCCTTTATTTTGGAGACATTTCTCAATGCCCTAGTGGCAGCTAATTGTTGCCACTATGGTAATCATAAAGTTCCCCAAATGTCACGCGCCGCGTGCATTTCTTTCCTGTCCTGAAACCAACCCTTGTCACACGTGCAGCACGATTTTTAAAAGTGTCTGCTGTCGGTGGTCGGCTTCCCACCTAAATCCCAGGGCTCACCTGCAAATTATATTGTTCCTGCTTCACGCGTCGTGTTCGTCCTCTCCCGAGGGTCCCTGGATTGTTATCAGCCCTCATTTTTCCATTAGTCCCTCTTCAGTTTTTGCACCCTTGACGGTGGCGGCCATATTTTGGGATATAAGTTCCATATTCTTCTTAGTAACAGATTGTCCTTTTCCTTTTTACCTTATTTACTCGTTTTTACTATGTCAGTCAAAAATAGTTTGTATCACATTAACAAATGTTATATGGATGTTGAGCACATCTAACATTAATTATTTAAATGGAATTCTCGCACATTCAATTAGGAAGGTGATTTATTTTTTCTCGTGTGCAGTCTGATGTGAAATACAATCCGTTGCACCGAATTGTAGGTAATGTAGTTCAATCCTAAAAGTTACTATTCTGGATTTTGTTTCCAGTTATGCCATCAATAAATGGAGTTTGATTTAACATTAGTTGTTTAAGTGGAAATTCTCCCACATTCAGTTGGAAAGGGATTTGTTTTTTGGTGTACAATCTGATGTGAAGTATGATTGGTTGCATGGAATTCTGGGCAACGTAGTTCCATCCTGCAAGGTACTGTTTTCATTATATTTCAGTCTTGTCATAAATAAATGGTGTTTCACTTGGCATTAGTTGTTTGTGTGGAAATTCTCCCACATTCGGTTGGAAATGGGTTCGCTTTTTCATGTGCAGTCTGATGTGAACTATGATCCGTTGCACGGAATTATGGGCAACGTAGTTCCATCCTGAAAGTTACTATTTGGAATTTTAATTTTGGTATATAGTGAAGCCTGTTTCTCTGATAGGTACTCTATATATTTTAGTTTATACATACAAGGCATAGCCTAATGAATATTTTGGCATTTAGCAAAACAACACTTAATTTGATGGTATGGTACAAGTAATCCATTTGTCCACTGGTTCATATAGTACATGTACAAGGTTTTTTTTTAAAATAAAGAGTATTCACACTTATTATTACATTTTTACAGAAAGTGAATCATCTCGTTATCTGAATTCAAACCATGTTCCACAGTTTGAAAACGGCAAATGAGTCTGGCTTCCTCCTGCCGTAGGCGTAGTTCTTGGTCCCCTCCACGCTTGCCCATCTTTATTTTCTTCAAGCCCACAAATCTAATGTCTTAGTCTTAGTGCAACGGATTGTAGTTCACATCAGACTGCACACGAGAAAAAATAAATCACCTTCCTAACTGAATGTGCGAGAATTCCATTTAAATAATTAATGTTAGATGTGCTCAACATCCATAAAACATTTGCTAATGTGATACAAACTATTTTTGACTGACATAGTAAAAACGAGTAAATAAGTTAAAAAGGAATCATTTGTGATGTCATCTTTGATGTCGTGGGTGTTAGTTTTAGCAGTGCACGGTGGTGGCGCGAGTTATGGTTGCTTAGCTTATCATAGCTGGCGAATTTCAGGGGTTTTTCGGTTTTACTTGGAACCATAACATCCCTTTAACAAAGTTTTTTCACTGAATATATATGTATATATATATATATATATATATGGTAGTGCCGTGTAGTTATGGTTAAGTTGCTGTTTCAGTCCATGCAGTGCACAGGAAACTTGTAACTGTTGTAAGGACATGCGTAGTGGTAGCGAACATTGAAATTGACAACATGCCATAATTGCAATACTTTTTCCTATGGGTATTGTTATATTCATTAGTACGCCGCCATGGGTGTGACATGCTACAGTGGTTGTGGCCAGGGCCTAGAGTCTTGGATGCATGGCCGTCGGCCGAAGGCCGAAGGCCTTACTTCCAAGACTGTAGGCCCTGGCCACAACCACTGCAGCATGTCACACCCATGGATACACCCGTAGTATTGCGTATCGATTGTTAAGTTGTGGGGAGTGTGTGCAGTCTTGGGTGCATGGCCAAGGCCATGCACCCAACAACAAAGTTATAAGTACTGGACGTGCAAGCCACTGCACACCCATCCCATGTAATATCTATGGACATACAGCTAGGAGTGCAGCCTCTGGCCAGAAGCAGTGAAGGATACCACACTTATAGAAAAACTCCTACTACCACACATCACTGAGGTGGTTGTGGGGAGACCCTGCACTCTTCGGTGCATGACCGAAGGCCATGCACCCAATACCAAAGTTAAAACCTCTTCATGATGTATTTTCTATGGCCACCTTGTACGCACAGAAAATGAGGGGTCCAATAAGGGCAGTATTTCAGTCCGTGCAGTGCACAGGGAACTTGTAAGTGTTGTAAGGACACGCGTGGTTTTAGGGAACATTGAAATTGCCAACATGCCGTAATTGCATTACTTTTTCCTATGAGTATTGTATTCATTAGTACGCTGCCATGGGTGTCACATGCTACGGTGGTTGTGGCCAGGGCCTAGAATCTTGGATGCATGGCCGTCGGCCGAAGGCCTTACTTCCAAAACTCTAGGCCCTGGCCACAAACACTGCAGCATGTCACACCCATGGATACACCTATAGTAATGCGTATCGATTGCCTGGTTGCGGGGAGTGTGTGCAGTCTTGGGTGCATGGCCATGCACCCAACAACAAAGCTATAACCTCTTCACTTTCAAGCCCACATGGGTTTTATCTAGTGCGGTGGTTTTGGCCAAGATGTGTACTTTTGGGTGCATGGTTGCAGGCTGTATGCCATACACCCAAGCATGCACCCAAAAGGAAACTTGTAAGCACTGGAGTTATAAGCCACTTCACAACAATATATTGAAATGTATGGACATACACCTAAGAGTTTAGGCCCTGCCCACAAACAGTGCAGCATTTCAGAGCTACAGAGACACCCCTAGTATTCAACATCAGTCAGGTGGCTGTGAAGAGGGTCTGCAGTCATGAGTGCATGGCCGCATGCCATGCACCAAACAGAACAGTTATGTAGTGTACTTACAAGTCACAATGCTTGTCATATGGTGTGGTAGTGCATCACTCAGGCGGCTGTGTGGAGGGGCTGCAATCATGGGTGCATGGCCAAAGGCCATGCCCTCAAAAGCACATTTGTATGTAGTGTAGTTATATGCCGCAATAGATGTCATATGGTGTGGTAGTAGTGGCCAGGATGCAGAGTATTTGAACAAAGTAATAAGCACTGCAGTTGTAAGCAACTGTGCATTTTATATACTGTACACCCATACATTGATAATTCTATGGCCTCAAACTCACGTCTGTAGCCTGAATATGGGTGTGGTGTACCAAGCTAGTTGTGTGCACGCCCTAATGTCTTGGCTGCATGGCTGCAGACGATGGTCCCAAAAGTACATTTATAAGTAGCTAATTTACAAGGAGTATGGTTTCGATATGCAGCAATGGTTGTGGCTAGGAACTATACTCTTTGTACCTTGGTCGTAAGGCGTAGGTCGTAGGTTACACACCAAAGATGCAAGAACCAGCCTACAACCACTGCAGCATATTACTACCATAGATTAGACGTGTAGATTTGCATGTGTAGAAAATGACTGCCAATATACTTACTCCTTACTTTGTTCAGAATCCACATATATTTTTTAAATGCCTTTCGTACTTGGCGGAAGTATCCCTTTTTTAATTTTTGTGATAAAAGAAAAAGGTATGTTAGTGTTTGCATTTTATGAAAACTTACCACATTGCATAGTAGCCAGTTTACCTTTTTTTTACCCTCATATTTAGTTTACAAACCAGTGTACTGTGCATTGTGCTCAGTTTCTGTGTTTGCTTTTCTAATCCTTGGGTCTGGAGAAAAAAATCCTTGTCGGATTTAAAAACCCTTCATTTGCTATGGTACTAACTACTTCCTTGTTTCCTTTGAGTGTTTCCTTCATCTTTCTGATTAATGTTATGTTTGTTGCCTTCCTGCCGATTTTTAACAACAGTTAGATACCTGTAGGCGTATTCTAACTGTGCATTTGTTCTTACAGATCTGTGATATTCATGTATTTGTGTCGTTGTTATATCCTGTTTCCTTCATCTTTCTGATTAATGTTATGTTTGTTGCCTTCCTGGCGATTTTTAACAACAGTTAGATACCTGTAGGCATATTCTAACTGTGCATTTGTTCCTACAAATCTGTGATATGCATTTATGTGTGTCATTGTTAGATCCTCTTGGGCAGTTAGATACCTGTTGGCGTATTCTAACTGTTTGTAGTCTTTCACATAATTTTCTGGCAATCTTGAAGTACACATTATTTATTACATTTTGGCTTTAAGAAGATTAGATATGCATTTGTAAGATTAGCTGGCAATCTCTGCTTTAGAGTAATGGTGCTATCATTACATTCGAACCATCCACATTTCTTTTTAATATATGCAGTGTAGTGACCTGCATTGGTTGTAGCTCCTGCATGGTATATTATACCTTTGTTGTAAAGGTTTTCTTTCCAAGTGACACTTGACCGTGTGTGAATCCAGTCAGTTTGCAGTTGTTTTTGGTACCATCTGCATTATAAAGTAGAAGCATAAGTATTATGTAGGCACTATGGGCCTCATCACAAGTCTGGCGGTAACCCTTAAGTGCGGCGGTAGCGCTATTACCGCTGCATTTAAGGGTCCGCCAGATCATGGCTTTGGTGGATTTCCCCCCAGCTCTGAGCTGGGGGGAAATCTGTGGCAAAATTGATGATTTTCGGCGCGATTACTGCGGTAATCGTGAATTTTCACCATTGGGCCCAATGGGGAATGAGGAATTCCCAAATGGGCCCAATGGGGAATGGGCAATAACCCTTCCGCCAAACCCGTGATCCGGCGCTAATAGCGCCGGGGGGGTTGGTGGTAGGGCTATTAGCGCCAGCGCTAATAGCCCCGCGTTACCGCCCAACTCGTGATGAGGCCCTATGTGATTGGATCAGTAAGGTGGAGCGCTTGTCTGAATTGCAAATAGTACATAATCTGCCATGGTTTGCATTCTGTACAAGTTGCTGAAATGGAATGCTTTCACAATTTGGTATGGAAACATACACAAATCGCTAATTTGGGATTTCTTCCTGTATCACATTGCTACAGAGAGTGCATACTAATAGCAAGTACATTAGACATTCTTGTGGATCTTCTTGTGAGTTCACAGTGAATCTCACCATTCCAGCACAGTCGTCCAATTCTTGCCGTATTCCATGAAGACTGTATGTGTTGTCAGGATTGCTTGTTGCATTTCTATGAAGCATTAACATTTGCAAACACAATTGGTCTGTACTGTGCAAGTAAATATTGTGAACAATTGGTGGCAATAGAAAAAGAATATTCATTGCTACATTTGCATAGCAACTTACCCCACTTTCATTTGCAAATTTGAATGGACCAGCTAGTTCTGTATCTGAGTTCATTTTTCGGAATTTCTGTTCCTTCTTTGACGACGTCCCTGGTTTACATTCCCTAATGGGTTCTTCTTTGTTTGTGGTAATTGCTGAAACTTTAGCTTCTTTTCTTTTCCTTGAGGAATTTGCTGTTGGATTCTGTTGCATTTCTGTTTCATTTAGTTTTCCTTTACCACGTTTTACTTTACCTGGAACAAGATATTGTTTCAGATGAGGGGTGTATAGTGAACGCAGTCTATTGCATTCTAGAATGCAAGGAATATCAGCTTTGACTTTACTTGCATCAAAGTTCATTAGCAGTAGACCGCGAAGTGTACGTAAGCGTGATAATGCTACGTAGCTCATGCCTTCCTTAAAGACTGTGTTTCCTATATCTATCAATGCTTTGTCTAGGGTAAGACCTTGGGATTTATGAATGGTCTACGTACATACATGTCTTTGAAGAAAAGGAATCGAGCAATTGAGCGCCCCATCCTTTTCACTTCTGAAACCTTATCAAAGTGAATATTGACAAACTGAATGTTGCTGTCACGTGGGTATGATTGAAAGCCAACAACTGTACCTAGTGCTCAGTTAACTAGCCCTTGCTCGACGTCAAGGTTACGTTTGAGCACTACTCTACAATTTAAGGATCATTTTAATATTTTTTCCAACCCAGCTGTGTTGGAGATTGAATTTTGTCTGTGGCTCTAATTTCCATTGTTGGTTGCATTTGGTTGCATTTCTTCATTTAACATTGTTTCATTGAATTTGAAACAGCTTGCAAGAGTTGGCATTAAGGCCATACAATTGACATTTTTGTGCGCTATTTGTTCCATAACATCAGTTGCACATGCATTATCGCCATAAAGTGCATGAATGTGCCGGTTTTTCAATACAACTTGTGCTTCTTGCGATAGTACACCAACTCTAATACTTTTTAAGATGTTGGCATAAGTGAAATCTGCAGATTGCCACATGTTCTCAGATAATTCTCTGTATTGGAAATGTTGCCAAAGGTTGACATTACCTATGCTACCAACAGTTTTCTGCCAGAGTTTGTGGCCTAAGGTTTTAAAAATAGGTTCATCTTTCACTGGTGTCAATTGTAGAAGGTCTCCGAAAACAATAATGTGTTTCCCTGCAAAGTGTTCTTCGTTGTTACTTTTAAGTACTTCTTGCAATCTGAGGTGAATAAAAGTCAACATTAGGTTGGAGACCATGCTCACTTCATCTATTAGTAGCATTTTCATTTGTTTAATACTCTGCATAATTCCATTGCAGCTTCTGCAGAAACTTTGTAGTAGTCTAATTTATTTTGATGCTCTACTGGAAGCAATAGTAATCGATGTAAAGTGACACCGCCTATGTTGTAGGCAGCTAAACCTGTGGGGGTCATTACAACAGCTGACAGTTTGTTGTTTGTCAATTGTTGAAGGAACTTGCTGATGATTTTGATTAAGAATGTTTTCCCTGATCCATCTTCACCACTCACGTACAGCAGTATAGGTTTGTAATTTTGGCAGGTACATTCTTTATTTTCGTGTTGTACACCATGTACAATTTGTTTTGTAACGTCTTCAAAAATGGTGTGCTGATCTTTGTTCAGTTTTGCTTGTTGTACATTTAAGTCTTCTGTATCTTCTTGATACTGATACATGGTGTTTTCTACTTCTGCCATAGCTACTTCAGCCTCATTTGCTATTAGTGGTTGTCCTAGTGGTTCTTGACTTCCTGTTACAGAAGGTTGACTACTGTCGGAAGAGTCCTTATCTAGTTGGGCCTGAAGTTCTTCTTCCTGTTGCTGCTCATTGTGTAACATTGTTTTGTACTGCGTAAAGTTCACATCGGTGATAGCGCTTTCATTTGCTTTGAAAGCATCTTCATAGCAGTCATAGTTTTCTAGTATGTCTTCCTCTAGTCTCCATGGTTTGAAAAGTTGTAACAGAGACATGTAATATAGTTATTTCTGTTGAGGAGTTTTTAATTAAGCTTCGTTTGGTAAGTTTCACTAAGCTCCCTTCACAATCAGTCACTCTATAGCTACGTTTTCTTTCATCAGGTTTCACATTATTTTTGTATGCAAAGTTTTGAGCTATGTGGTATAGACACATGCTTTCCAAAGTGCTACTCCTGTTCGGATAGTATGTGTCCAGTAAATTGTTTTTTAGAATGTCTTGGCTGCTGGGATCTATTCTGGCAATTGTTCATATGTCCTCACATGATTTCAGCACTCTTTTTCTAGGTTTTGCAGGACCAAGACTTAACCATACTATGTTGTCTGATTTTCCATACAAAGCAGTACCGGTTAAACGATCTGCTGTTTCATAGGCACCACATTCTCTATGAGAGAGCATTTTTATGCCTAGGCTGTACAATTTATGTGATAATGTTTTGTCTGATGCTAGGTCATCCCAGAGGTCTTGAAGCTCTGTTTTTCTGCGTTTGTTAAGTAGGCTGTAACATATCGTGCAACAGCAGTTGAATTGTCTGCAAAGTACTGCACATCTATGTTTGCATTCCATAAGAGGGCAATGATTGCATTGTAATCATTGATATATTTTGATTCTTCCCTTCTTTTTATGTAGTACGTGTTCTTAGGTGATTTACCTTTAACACTATGTCGAACTGAAGACATGAAGCTGTTTACTTCACCTGTTTCTGTAACTGGTCTAGGGAAACCAAAGCGGCATTTGGTGTAGTATTTACCTTTGTTTTTGTATTTGCGGCGACAATATTTGCCACATTTGTGTCTTTGAAATTGTAAAATCTGCCCATGCAGCTCACTATGTGTCTGTTGTGAAGGGATTTTACAAATGACATATTTTTGGATAAACTGCAAAACAGTGCTATCACTGTCGTGACCGAATTTCGGTTCACCTTTGATCCATAACAGCATGTGAATATGTGGTGCTCCTCTCGTTTGATATTCTTTTCTCCAAAAGAAGTGTTGCACTTCTCCAAGGGGAGGAACGTTTTATTGCAAATAAAGTGTAGCATGGCAATGAAACGATGATGGAAATATCTTGACACATTAACTGGATCTAGAGAGCAAAGTTTCCAGGTGTTAATATATCTATGTTGTTTTTGTTGCTGTTTGCTATGCGTAGGAACTCATGTAAATCTTCCCATGCATATTCTGCACAACTTAGCGTAACAAACCAAGTCGGTGGTCCAAGGTTTCTGATCATACAACGCACGTCTCCTTGCCGTCGGAACCAGTATTCTTTTGTACCACGCATGTTTGCAAACAAATTTGTTATACTTGATTGTAAAACCTCATCTTTTTCCTGTACTTTTTGTATTAACTGCGTAGCTGACATATTTTGAAAGTGGGTTCCAGATTTCAAAATGTGTGCAACTCCGTAACATAGTGTTGCTAATTCACTTTCATAGAGTAGGTGGAATATGTATTCCACGTTTTGTCTAAATCTGGGATCTTGCGAATACATTCGTAAAGAGCGGTATTCTGATGCCCCAATCTGAGTAGGTCTTTCATCGTACCTTCCACCTTTGCCAGTAGGAAATAGCAATGGAAAAGCACGTGCTTCTATACTTTTTTCCCATATACTCATTGGTGACCCTTTGGTTTGTCGCATTTGGTAAGTTTCTAGTGCATCATCTATGCTTTCATTGGAATGCACTGGATGAATTGTGTAATGGTCCAAAAGAGTGGATACTGTAGCAGGATCCAGAACTTCGAATTGTCCACTTTCTGATGGCTCTTGAATTATTTCTGTTGTTTCCCTTAAGCTTTCATCAATATTTATTTCCTTGTAGTATTCGTTATTGTCTTTTAGATATTGCAATGCTTGTCTAACTTTATGTAAATCCACTAGTTGGTGCCAAAAATGTTTGTCTTTTGGTGGTACACCATTTACCAAGACTATTAAAGAATGCTCCATTGAACGTTGCACTCCTAGAGTGTGTACATTTTCTGTTAGATCTAATGGCAAATAAACTACTTTGCCACAAATGCCTTTCACCAATTTCAGAGTAATGTAATTTTGCTGTTTTTGGATGAAGGTGTTTAATTGCTTGAAATGGGTGAACTGTTTGAATTATTATGCTCTCATACAAATTGAGTTGTTGCAGGATTTTTGGTAGTGGGAACAATTCCAAATTATTTGTAATAGCACGTGAAGGAGTGTGGTTGTTGTCTAATTTTGTACTACAGTAACTGCAACATATTAGGCGTTCAGTTAGTTCATATTTGTTTTCTGCTAAAAGGTAGAGAGCTAATTCAAACCATTTAGAATCTTCATTGTCTTCTATTTTGCATGCTATGTCTAAATTTTTTGCCTTCCTTTTGTAAAACGTTCTGCCGCAACACACATACACATGGTTTGCTACTTTAGCCGATGACCTTTAAATTTTACTATTTCTTTTCTGTATGTGTGTAATAGAAGGTTGCTATTTGCAGAATTGTTGCTACTATGTTCCAAAACTATTGCATTTTGTAAGTGGCTTTCACTTCCAAAATACTTTCTCTGAATACGGTCAATTTCTTCTTGTAAGTATTTGGGTGTACCATGCAGAAGAGTGTTATTTAAATTGCCTAATTCTGAAGCTGGACTTTTTGCATAGTAATTTTTATAGACTAGATTTCTTACATTTGAATGATGTATTGATATCCTTTTGATCTCATGGAAGGAGCTTTTGCAAATAGGCCCAGAAATGCAGGCTAATGAATGTCCTTGTAGTCCTGTGTATTTGCGCACTGGACAAATATCCATATTTTGCAGCACTTTCATTTTAATTTTGTCTTTACCTTTTACATACTAATTGAGGAACTGACGTAAAGATTTGAAAGCTTTGTTTGGAATGGCACAAATTGATGTGTACGGCCATTTGTATACTGGACGGTGTGGTTCTGTTGAATGGAGAGGTAATTCTGAGTTTTCAGAGGATACTTTTGTAAGCAGTGTTTCTTGTTCCATGACGGTAGTGTTGATTTTCTCATACGCTCGTCCACTGCTATGGATGGCTATGGATGGCAATTGTGTTTGTTTGATTTTGTTTGTATGCTTCTTCATTAAAATATGGTTCTGTGGTTGTTGTGTGACTCCATTCACCACCACAAACATTTAAGAAATTATTTTTGTTCACATTCCGTTTATTGCTGAGTTGCTTTTGTAGTTTGGTACTTAGTTTTGTTAGTGCTTTCATTCTATTTAACACTAATATAAACAACTTCCTTTTGAGAAGGATTGCACTGTCCACGAGAGATTGTAGGATTAACTTTCTACGGTAGGTTTTAAGGGGTGAGGATGATTTTGGTCCTCTTCTTAGTAGATTCTGAAGGACTCTGTGACAAAACATTTTTGATAAAACACTTTTTTTACTATGGGTTCTTGTTACACTATCAGAATTAGTAGGAGCATTGTTAGCTTTACTGATAGCCGATTTTTTGCCAACATTTTTGTGTTTTGTGACACATTTTGATGGAGGAGGTAAAGTTTTGTTAGTTGAAGCTTCCTTTGTTTTGCAAACCGACTGCATTAGCTGGTTTGTTCCAACATTCTCTACAAACTCTACAACAGATGGATGTTTAGATTGGGCACTTTTATTTTTATTTCCTCTACTTCTGCGTTCTTTTCTACGGAGTTGCTTTTTGGTAGGTATTCTTTGGTGTTTGTTGAAAAAAAAAGAAGGCATACTTGTATGTGTGCTGTTTACATGCGTGTATGAGTCTGATGTGGAAGCTCTTTGTCATGGTGTGTGAATGTGCATTGGACTCTTGCAATGATTTGGTAAGGCTATTTTACTGTTTGTATAGTACTACAATGTGCTTCAGATGAGAGTACAAAGTGGGCTAGTGGTGACGAGAAGCATTATTAATAAACGAAATGCCATAAACTTGGAACAGCAACTTCTTTTCTAAATCTAACCTTCTAAGGCTTACGTATGTTATTTGAGTTCCAAACACACAGAGATTAGTGAGCCATTCTGCCTGTTATTCTTTGTTCAATAAATGGATAGTTGTAGGTAGAATGGTTCAGAAATCAATGTTTGCTTTGGTGCCCAAATTAAACAAATAACCCATGCAGCCTCTTTGAGGAGTAGTTTCAATATAATGGTAGTACTGTACTTACTTTTTTTTTGCAAAATGACCAGGTTTCTTCGGATATGTCATCTGCAGTGTAGATGCTGTTGATTCTCAGGAGAGTAGTCTTCACTGCGATTCAAAAAAACAAAATTAATTACTTTGTGTGTTTATAGCAGTGCTGATACTACACACATAAATTGTGCATCTTTCGTCAGAGCATTCTCCTTTCATATTTCAACCCAGTGCATGTGTGCATTTTACTTCACTCTGTGCAGCCTTTGCATGGTATTTGCAATATGTTACTTGCAAGTCCTTCTAAATTGCTTACATTTTTAAGGTTATGAAAATGCCTTGTTTTTTACAAGGTGTACTATCTATAGGAGAGAGGCTTGTAAGCGATAGGGCATAGTAGTAGATGGGAAAACATTTTCTACTTGCAATTTAAAAGCACTATGCTGAAAAATCGGGAGACCCTCAGAGGGAGATGTCACCACAGCAATGGGGAGCGCTTACTTTTGTCATACGATTAGATTGCAAGTAGCACAACTGTAGGCCGTACACAGTACACAACTCCGACATTTTCTAATACAAAATCGAGTTTCACCCTAAATAGGCATGCTCGCAACGTATGTATAGGTTATGCGCAAGACAGTAAGAAGACGTGCGGTTTGTCAATGATAAATCGGACATCTTGTACTTAAAAGGGGGAGCGTTGGTATGTATTGCCTATTCACATTTAGCGGCATTAATTTGTTTAAATTAAATCATAAGGGTTGCCCATGTTCTCTGATTAAAATATACATACCTGTATTCGATACTCATGCATGTGCGCATGCATGGAGCTGTACGTAGAAATTCGCAACACTTGCACAGTAGCTTCTGAAGTAGGTGCTTTGCAATGGTATCCGACTTCCATTCAGAATTATCGACAGTAATTTTGAAGTGCGCAATGTTGATGACAGAGTTAGATTTAGCGATGTTCAATGTAACTGGTGGATGGTTGTGTGACTGCTTAGTTGTGTCCATTGAGGGACTCGATTTGCTACCGCTGTGGAAAGGGTGAAAGGACTGGGTAAGAGTTACATGCCGCACGTAGACAATGCTTGTCCGTGGGTAGGGCGTGTCACATACGGGTTTCTACAGCAAATCCTGCATGGAAAGGGGACTGAAGGCATCAGCCAATCAGATGTTCACATTACTCTTTTGTGTCGAAAGACGGTGTGTACACTGAAGATGGCAGAGGTGGAGAGGGTCAGGGTGTTGGTGCTTGGAGACATTTTTGTCCATGGCTTACAACATTATGCCGAGAGTAGGCATATGGCACACCATTTCGATGTGAGAGGAGTGGAGGTGGTGTGGAATGCTGGGACTGATGCCAATGTTTTGCGGCAATTCTGCAAGTTTGCAGGGACATACGTACGATGACCTCTCCTCATGTGGTAATTTTGCACTACAGTGCTTGCCATTTGGGCTATGTGACTGCACGTACTTTGTTGGCAGATTTGGGACAGTTGATTCAAGCGCTCATGAACATCTTACCAACTACGAAAGTCATTTTTTCTGGTTTACTCCCTAGAGTAAAATGGGACAACAATTATTTTTCTGTCCAGATCAAAGTATTGGGAGGTGCATCATTAATCGCGGCATGCGTGCTTTTATGTTACGCGCTGGTATGTTTTTCTGCAGCCACGAAAACATTGTTCCAAGTAATGCAGATTATTTTAAAGCAGATGTGTTGCACTATCTTCTTTGGGAAATGTGACGTTCTTTTGGAACGTAAGGCTTGCTTTAGAGAAGGTTCTGTAATGGTTGTAGGAGTAAAGTAAGGACAGAAAATACAAAAAAATAAACAAAATAACATATGTCTGTAAGGTATCTGCCTGAAAAACAAAAACAAAAACTGCTCTTTTCAGAGCCCACCTTAAAGGGGAAAAAGGGGAATAATACTTTAATGTACCGTTGTCACGCTCTGATCCTATACATGTCTGCGGACATGGCGGTAGTTTGCAGCCAGCGCATATCACCAACGGGGATTCTGGGGTGGAGACGTATGCAAATGAAAATGAGCGGAGCTAGGGATTGGTCAATAAAGTTCAGTGGGTGTGTTCTGAACGGCGAGATTTAGTAAGACCGTCTTCTCCCTGACAGGAGACCACACAGCCATGGCTTTGCGTGCTCGCAAACAGATTATCTGGATTTTGGGAGACTCATGGATACATTGGTTGAAGGTGCATTCAGAAAGCGGCAGTTTATCTGCAGATCTCGGATTTCCTCATGTGGAAGTGCACTGGCATGGTGTGCGTGGCATGAGGTGGCTGGACTTGGTACCTCTCTGTGTTACTTTACTGACAAAGCGTCCTCCAGATATACTAATCATTCATTGCGGAGGAAACAGTTTAGGCCATGTCTCTGGAATTTCTTTGCAATTTGCAATGAAGGAAGGACTTGCGAAGCTCATGGACATGTTTCCAAATTGTCAAATACTTTTTTCCCATATTGCACAAAGACAAACATGGCTGCATTCTTCTGCTTTTCGTCCACAAATGGAGAAAGCGAGACGCAATTTGAATAAGGCTGTTTGTGCCTTTTTAAGAGATGTTGGCATGTCCTCATTCCACAATGAAAACATTTCTTTTCGCAGCTCTTTTATTTTCCGCAGAAATGGAGACCATCTCACATATGCTGGCAATCAGATTTTTCTTCGCAATGTACAAAATGCAGATTCAAAGTAACCTATGTGACAATCCGTTTTCTCCAATCCACAGTTATTGACCCACACAACACACCACCGAAAGGCTCTTTTCAGAGCCACCACTTACTCCCAGCGTACACTTCATTGTGTTTGCTCCGCTTGCACCCTCCTATTTTTCCCTATGACTGTCCGCAAACTTTTCCACAACTCTGCGGGGGTCTACAACCGTCACTTCATAGTTCTATTGTTAAACTGAGAAAGGCGGCTCTGAAAAGAGCCTTTTCTGAAATTTTTGTTGTTTTCACGTTTATTGCTTCTCAGCACACGACACACTAGGAGAGAAGGCCAAATGAGGGTTAGGAAGAGACACCAGCCACGGAGATAAGAAAGGGCAAGTGGACAGAGAAAGATATAGGGTCAGCTTCACTTAGGTAAGGAGCAGATCTTCTGGTGCTCCGTGACCGTAGCCACAAAAGCACTTCGAAAACTCTCCCCCCTGCAGAGTACTACATCACAATACATACACACTATTGTCACCTTTGAAAGGTAAGGGTCAACAGCATTGAGAATGGCTTGTGAGACAGCTGGAGGGCGGCGCTCCCCCACAGGAGTGTCTCTTGTGGTGGGAGGATCGGACACGGAGGATGGTGTGGAGGAACTCAATCGACTACGCTCTTCACATGGCACCACCTTGTGAATGTTCACAGTGTGGAACGAAGCGAGGTGTCGCTTCATGGTTGTCGTACCAAAGCTGTACGCACCAAATCTCCCGCGACTCAGCACCACCTGGCACTAGTTACACCTCACCAGGTTCGCACGTGCTTTTGGTTTGTTCCCATAAACGGAAAACAACCGCCACACCCACGACTCCCGGCGAGTGCTCGTAGTGCGGAGTTCCTCCACCTCAATCTCTTCCTCCTCTTCTTCCTCGCTATCTACATCTTCACCCGTATATCTCTCTGCAGGCCCTTGAGGAGGTGGTGGTGGGTTTGGGGGTGGTGCAGAGGCTAATGAACCAATAGCAGCCATGTAAGACATACAGATTACTTTCCTTTTGGTCACTACAGTAGTAAAGACAGTACACCTCAATGTGCTATAGATAGAAGGACAATGAAGATGCGCTTGGGGGGGTGGCCATTTATAGGGGTGGAAGGGTGTGCCTCGTGACCGTCTTCATCACTGCAAAGCGGTACGAACATTTTACACAACAAATCCTCAGGCAAGCTATTGTCTGGGTTATGTGAAATTATATTTTTACACTCTACAATATTTTGCCTTGTGTCTACAAGTTCTTTTGAACTGCTGCGGAAGCACACAAACTGCGCAAATTAGTCCACACGCTCAGCGTGGGTGCGGTTACATGATGACGTCCTGAACACATCCGCGACAGAAATGGGAGTCCGCTGGACAGCAAATGCAGAGTAACAAACTTGCGCATGCACACAAGTGTCCTACGGACAGTGTTCGGGTTCTCAAACTAATTCAAAGTGCGATACAAGTGAGACGGACAGTTAGGGACAGGCGCGATGTTCGCTATACTTACGGTTGTACTGCGCATGTGCATACATGATATGCTCACTGTACGGACAGGCCCAGTGTCCTTAGGACAACTCCATTTTGTTTGACTACGACCTTGCCGGCCACCGCGCCTGTTCTACAGACGCCACCATCTTGGCTGCAGACGATACGGACAGGTATACTGTCCTTAACACACTCCCATTTTACTCATTTACAGCCATCCCGGACACCTGGTGTGTTCTACGAACATGTTTGATCTCGTTTGTAAGCGGCACGGCGAGGTATCATGTCCTTAGAATGCCCCTTTCTGTTTATGTACGCACAACTTGAACAGATGTTGCGGTCAAACATCAACTCCATCTTACTTGACATTAGCAAGGATAGGTGTACTGCCTTTACAACACCCACATTCCATTCCTTATGAATAGGTCGAACAGGCGTGCTGTTTGCGAACATTTTAAGTCTTTTTTATTAAAAAAAATCCCTGAAACTCTATAACTACAACTATTATACAAAAACATTCCACACACACACACATACACACACACACACACACACACACACTTCAATCCAAAGAAATAGCGGGGGAAGCAGATACTGACACAAATATAGGGGAATTAGGATTCAACACGGGCTGGTTATGAGGAGAAGATTCGTGAGGGGAAGAAGGGATGGATGTTTCGTCAAAACTTCTATTTTCTTCTTGAAGGTTTGGGGATGGTTCACTGGGGAATGGAGAAGCAGGGCAGGTACAGGTGGGACAATGGTAACGTACCTTTCCTCTCACACAGTCTTCCACAAACTCCCTTAAACTAAAATTGTCATTCAGTACATCCATTTTCTGCTCAATCCTTTTCATCCTGTCTTCTTCTGTCTCGTTTTTTGGCCTTTCTTCTTTTCTTTCCTGGTCTGTACAAAAAAAATATACTTATGTTAAATGCCTATAAAATACTGATCATTATTTTGCATATGCAGAGCAGTGTGTACCATTATTGTGGCTGTCTTCAGACATTTCCCCATACGGAAAATTCTCCTCCAGCCACTCCAAAGTTGTAGCCATTTCTGTGTCAAAACAACAGAAAAAAATTATTATTTCTGCACACCACATAACAAAAATATTACACACACATACAAAAAAATGACTTTCACTCACTATTTTGATGTAATTTCCCTTCGTCCTACTGCGTCCGTCCACTGTCGGTCCAAGCTGCAGAGTTTCTGTGAAGTGATTACGATAGAGGCATCCTTTTTTTTATGGTACCATCCATTTCATTCTACATGGTTATTAAATGTGTCATTTTCATTTCACACCTTTAGCTTTCCATATTTACTTATTACTACTTATAATGTCTTTATGTCCTTCTTCTACGTTGCAAAATTTTTGTGCAAGACAATAGTACATTTTCATATACCCCCTGCATCTTTGGGTAATGTTGATCCCATCCACCCCCGTCCGCAAACAGGCACTCAGTCCATCCCTTTCTAACATCAATAGGGAGGGGGTTCTGTATGTTCTATGTTAAATGTATATCAAGTACGTACATTATACTACTTATCTCCCACAATCACATGATGACAGTGTATATTCAGCACAACAACTTCATTGACACAATGTTATGATTAAGTTCCCCTTCCAAAAACCTGTAAAATTCACTACAAAAAAAACTTTGTTGAGGGGACGTTATGGTTAAGTTGCCCTACCAAAAACCTGTGTACTTCCCGAAAAAAAACTGAAATTCGCCAGTTATAGTGAACTAAGACCCCATACCTGCCATCACCACTGTGCACTGCTAACACTAACACCCAGAACATGAAAGATGGCATCACAAATGTCATTGATGACATCACTGACGACATCACATGTTTAGCCCCTTTGTTTTCATTCCCTGCCATATATATATATATGTACATTCAGTAAAAAAAACTTTTGTTAAACGGATGTTATACTTCACAGTGAAACCAAAAAACACTGCACATTCCCCAATTATGGTAAGCTAACCAACCATAACTCGCACCATCTACGTGCATTGCTACGACTAACACCCAGGACATCAAAGATGACATCACAAATGTCATTGATGACATCACAAAGTTTTTTTTGTAGTGATATATATATATATAGAAGGAAGCAATTCGAAAAGGTGCAAAAGGTGAATGATGAATGCCCGGAATCATGGGCTAAGCGTGCAAAACTATTAACCTGGGTTGAGAACGAAGCTGGACCAGTGCATATATTGTCAGTGAAGATTGCGACAACCTTCTTCAAGAATGATGGTAAAGGTTTATATTGGAAAGAATAAAGGTTATGGAGAAATAATCAAATTACCAGGAATGAGTGGAGTAACTGCATTGCTAATGGATCGATATTGGGCTTGTGGATCCAGAACTTACATGCAATTGCCTAAAGACTTGGGAGGAGTGTGCTCCATTGTAATGGTACACGTCCCAGCGCTAGTGATCCCCCAAAGTGACCGCCATATTGAGGAGTTTCCAAAAATGAATGAGCACCTAAAAAGGAAGAAATCACTTCATCTTTGTCCACTAAAAGGAGAGAAATATTTCTTGTCAAAATCAATAAAGTCTTATGAAGACATTCCTGATGAATTCAAATTATTTCGTAAGACTGCAATGATAAGGACATCCATATTTACACCAGGACTCCAAGCAGCAGTGAATGCCAAGTGGTTACAGATCATTAGGTGGGAATTGCTGCAGATGATCAATGCAAAAATAAAATGATTCAATGCAATCAAAGAAGACTTGAGAGCCATCAGGGTGATGACCCCTATGGAGGGAGGTGTGTGTGGCAAGGTCAGGCAGTCTTGCTGTATGTTTACACCATCTCATGATGGAGAAAATGGAACCCTGACAGAAGCAATAACGATGTTAACAACCCTGCATATAAAGATGGAAGAGGAAGCTGATGAGATGGCAGGAGATGATTGGTTCTCATCTCTGTTTTCATGGATTCCATCTTGGTTGGCAAATGCTTTCAAATTACTTGGAGCCATACTAGTGTTGGTGCTGCTAGGATTCTGTCTCATAAGAATCATTTTGGGACAATGCCAGAAGACAGCCAAGAAAGCTATTGGAATGAAGATAATGATTGACATTAACAGTGGCACTGGAGAAAAGATGCAGACATAAGAAAGTACTTGAGAAAACATCAAGAAGAGTTCTCTTGCACCTCCAGAAACAAGGTTTTACTAACCCCAAGATTGGAAGAGGTATGTGGGATGATGGATATTCTGTTCACCAGCAGGTGATTGTCGATATATGACATGGAGTGTGGATGAACATATACAAAATGCAGGTCACCTGAGGGGGTGACGAAGATATGGATCCTGAAGAAAAGAAAATATGATGAGATGATAGAAGAAGATGAAGAAGGAATTGTGGAAGAAGAGGAAATGAATGAATGGTCGAATATTCGACTATATGGGGGAATGTAGAGGAGCAGGTGGATGCCTATCCTCTGGCCCTGCCCTCTTACCACTGCCCTATTAGAGTAGCAGATGAAGAGCTACAATTGGGAACCCATACATGAATCCATGCAACATTCCTATACAGCATTGAGTGTATGAAAGACTATATGCATGCGGCAGCCATTCAGAATATACTCTTCACGTAGAGGCAGAAGAAGGATGTTACCAGGAAAGATGTCAGCTATCAAGATGCCAGAATGCGGTAATGAGTAATATGGATGAACTCTAAGTAAAGTCAGATGACGACAGAATGATGTCATAAAGAAGATATATGAACCTATGCTGAAATTATATGAAAATACTCAAAACTAACAATGTAACTGAAGCACTAAGAGAAACATGTACCTAGAAGTAATCATGAATATAAGAAGATGAAATAACGTGCTGACTAATAACTCTAAATATGCTGTAATACAAGCTAGAAAAGGTAAATAGAAGCTTGCTAAAAGGAGGTCTATATATATACAACATTTAGGACTGCCATTGGAAGAAAATGGACGATGGCCCTGTGTTAAGAATCAACCCTGTTACCTGTGAGAAAACAAATGGTGTCTCATGGACTAGTCCCTTGGGATCTGCCATCCAGGTGGCCGGTGCACGGCCATCGCTATTGGGTCCAGACCCCAAGGGTGGACCATTTCAGGAGGATCACCTAGATGGGGGGTCCCTGGAAAGTAGGACACCCGCAGCAGAGATGCTGTATCCCTACACCCATCTCCCTGTAGAACACCCTCATTCTATATATTACCTAGGAACCTTATCCCCCCCACTTTCCTACACAAACTCTGCTGCATGGACAAAGCACTTCAGAGAAAGGCAGACTGACACATGACAAGTCTGATTGACATGTCCGAATATTAGTGTCAGGCGGAGTCAGGCCCTTATTCTTGATGACTCGCACCTGAATCCTATACCCTTTCCCGACTGGGATTAAAGGCGGAGCATGAGACCCCCTAGGAGGCAAAATGAGTAAGGCGAGCTAGGCGAGCAAGGAAACTAGAACCAGCAAAGTGGCAGGAGAGCAGATCCCGTGAAATTGGAGTCCCCATGGAAGCAGAGCAGAGCAGAAGGGGCCAAGAGGCGAGAGAAGGGCCGTGGTCCGGTCAGCTGCAGAGGGATGGTTGCGCAGACTTTTCAAAGGAAAATTCCCCTCTAAAGCACAAGCTGAAGGCGGCCCTCCTTTGGTTAATGATGGGGTTGGGAGGGGGCGAGCCGTGCTTTGCCGATAGCCTTGGTTTCAAGTAAGCGCTAGACGAATGATATCGAGTGTTACCAGTGAGTGAACTGTGAGACCGGCTGGCGTTATCGAGGGAAAGATACCAAACCATTTGATGAGGCTCACAGGGTTTTGTGAAACTAGAAGTGAAAGTACATTGTAACCAGAACGATGAATGCAGAAGATGTGCGTGTCATAGAAGACCGCGGGGGAAGCCTGCAACATTGCAAAAGTGTTTTCGACTGAAATATGCTAAGAATAGCAGAATGGTCCGGTAATAGAATATTAACTTCTCGAAAGGCTCCGCGCCCAGAGTGAAACTGTTAGATTGAAAGTAAGATCATTGGAAAGACTGCCAATACCAGAAGACCTTAGGAGAGGCCAACCAAAGTAAAAGAAAGTCAAAGTGTTCATACGAAGGTGCAAGCAAAATCCTCGTAGAATTGAAAGTCTTTGACAAGTGGGAAACAAAGCGAACAATTTTAAAGTAAAGCTAAGTGAGATAAAGTTGTAAAGGCAAGTGTGAACCCGACGGAGGGTTGTCCGGGACGAGCTAAGGGGAGCGAATCCCGCATTGTGATAAAGTTGCAAGGGCAAATGTGAACCCGATGGAGGGATGCCAAGAGAAAGCTAAGGGGAAAAAATCATGCATTATGATTTGAAGGCTATAATGAAGCCGACTGAGGGATGCGAAAGCAAGGGAAAGTGAATCCCACATTTTGCTAAAGTTACTGAACAGTGGTGTAAAGACGGAGGTGAACCCAAAGAAGAGGGTATCGCAAGGAAGTCGAGGAAGAAGGGAATCTTGCATGGTGAGAGCTTGGGAGAAGCTTGTGATATCAAGCAAAAGACATTGGTTTGAGGGATCCGGTCTTTTCTGAACAAACTGCTTCCTGATGCCTATAGACTCAAGGGCTGCTCACAGTCATGCTACTGTTCTGCCTTGCCCCGTGATGTAACGTGGGGAAGGGAGTTCGCTAGTTCAGCATTCCTGAACTATCGAAACCCTTTTGGACATTTCAGTTTGCAATACACTCTTTTGTTATACATCGCATTGTCTAACACCATTTTGTTATATAGGGTAAGGATTTGGTAATAGTTTTTTTTAGTACATGCTATTTTGTTTTGACACAACACCAATAGGACAGCGTTTTCTTTACTTTTATGGTTATAGCTTGCTCCCATCTTAGATTTAGGATTAGATTAGGTGTTTTTCTCACCCTTATACTGTTTAATAAACAGCATTGGATTATACACAAATCCCTCCCGTTAATAGGTTTTGCAAATGCAACATAGGATGACATCATAAATGACACATGAAAAAGTATATAAACACTGTAAAAACAAGAAATGTACAAACAAGAAAAGGTGTGAATATGCATGCATCTATTTTGATAGCTGTACATCTCGCTGATTCCTTTCATCGAGATGAAAGCAGTATTTTACCATCTTCCTTGGGTCTGTCTGGTTATGGACAACAAATGCCCACAATGTAGGGCTCTTGCAGGGTGTGGCGCCAGTTCGAATAACATTCAAGGCTGACCACTGACAACAAAATACAACTCAAGATGCTATCCTTGACCCATAAAGCCCTCAGATACTTGATAGACAATTTTCACAGGAGAACCTCTCTCAGACCGACCAGAGCTGTCAATTCTAAATGTTTGATAATACCTAACTTCAGACTCACCACGATCGGTGGAAATAGCTTCCCTGTAAAGGCTGCAAAAATTTGGAACTCACTGCCACATGACCTGAGAGGGTACCTGCCCTACCTTCGCTTCAGAAAAAATGTCATCCAACTCCTAACCTCCAATGACCTGAGCTGACCTACTTCCCACTACAATCATTTGCGTTAAATTTCAATGTATATTTCTGTAATTCCGTTTGACTTTACCTTTGAACATTGGATATTCTGTAATTATTTGTGAACTAGAGACCTTTATTGTACACTGCATATCATTCTCTGTTGTAACCATGTAAGCTTTGCATCTTCCTACTGCTGCCCCCTGTTACCCAGGGGTCTGGCGCGCATAAAAAGTGAATAAAACAAACAAACAAACAAACTCAAGCCAGACGTGGTGCTCCCCCAAGCTAAACAGTACCCACTGTCCAAACAAGACTCCATTGTTGCACTCCTGAATCATGGGATTATTGTACCTTCCACCGCCCAATGCAATACAGCTCACTATCTGATTAAAAAGGCAAAAGGGGGAAGTTGGAGAATGATACAGGATCTCCGGCGTCAAAATGTCAATTCTGTGCAGCATCTCTAAAGACGCAACCCACTTCACTGTGGTAGATCTCAAGATCAGTTTCTTTTCCACACCCCTGCACCCCGACTCGCAGTACCTCATTGTATTTATGCATGGGGGGATGTGCTGCGAGCACACAAGATTGCCTCATGGGTACTGTGAGTCCCCCAGCATTTTCAACAGAATATTACACGCTGATATAGGGAACATCCTGGTGCCCAGTACCATCGTTCAGTAGGTTGACGACCTGCTGGTATGTAGTGACAGCAACAGTGCAGTGCAGGAAGGACTCTGTTACCCTTTTGCAGATGTTAGTATACAAGGGTTACAGGGTAGACAAGGTAGAGCTCCAATATTGCCTCCCGGAAGTGCTCTACATTTGCTAACTAATATCTGTCCATGCCCAAGACTGCTAAGGAACTGCAGAGGTTCTTAGGATTGTGTAACTACTGCAGCACATGGATTTTATACTACATGGCACACTCCAGGCCCCTTATGCAGGGCCTCAAAGGGGCTCTGAAAAATGATCACAAGATTGCATTGATGGAGGACATGTTCACCAGCTTCAATGACCTCAAAGAGGTCATTTCCACTACCCCAGTACTAGCTATCCCTGATTACACACAAGAGTTGCATCTGTTCTCCCAATGTAATGGCCAGCTGATTACTGCAGTACTCACACAAAAGAGCAGAATAGACCGCAAGCCATTGGCCTACTATAAGGCCATTTCCCATGCAAACATGCGCTCGCTGCTGTTGCATTTGTCATTGAGAAAAGCTCCACATTTGTTATTGGGTGTTCCGTCACACTATATGTAGAGCATGCAGTGTTTGCAATCCTGGAATGAGCAAAATCGACTCTGACTACACAGCGCGCATCCATGTTGAGATCATCCTATCCAGTCCAAACATTCACATTGTGAGGTGTAAGACAGTAAATTCTGTCACCTTTTCGACAGAATTGTGCACTGACGAAGAACTTGCAACAAATGAATGTTTGACATTTGAAGGGGAGTAAGAAGACATTCCAAAAGCAGTAGACAGCCCGCTTGAGGGGCCGGGGGGGTGGTTCTTTTCATTGATGGGTCAGCAACTATTGACCAAGGAACTGGTTTGAGGCAAACTGGGGCAACATTGGTCTGCCTAGCTGATGGGGTCTACTATCAGGTATTGGTGCAAAAGAGATTACCCATGCACTATTCGGCTCCATCAGCAGAACTTGTAGAGCTTATCGAGTCGCTTTTAGCATCTCAAGGGTGCCATGTGACCACCTATTCTGATTCGGCATATGTCATCACCATGGTGCACGCGGGACTCGCACGTTGGAAGACAATGTGATTTAGGAGCACCTACGGTACAGCTGTTAGACAAACTGATCGTTGTGCTGTCCCAGCCCTCCTTGATGGCGGTGGTGAAAGGCACCACCCATACTAATGTCACAGACGAGGTCTCATTCAGTAACGCTGCTGCCAAACAAGCAGTGTATCTCTCTGTGCCAAATGTGTCTGAGTATCCTGTGGTGGTGCCGAGCAGGGAACAGCTTCCTGTCTCCTATAATTCCTTACCAATTGCACAACTAATTGAGTTGCAGGGTGGGGCCCCACAGGAAGCTAAGGATCTTTGGTTGAAAAGGGGATGCAAGCAGTCCCCTACAGATTTACTGTGGCAACAAGAGACATCAGGCAAAGAGGTCATGCCACACGAATTGCTGCGGGTCGCATTCAAGCAGCTGCACCATCCATCCCATGTGTCAAAATAGCATATTGCTGCAGATATACAGGATGACTGGTTTGTCCCCAATCTGAAGTAGGCAGTAACTAAAATGGTTATTAATTGTCTCATGTGTCAAACATACAGCACTGGTCTTACCCTACGGACAATCAAAGGTACCCTGCCCAACCCTAGAGGGCCATTCCGTGAATTATACATCAACTACACGGACAGGGGGGGAAAGGTGAAATGGATCCCATTATCTAACATATGATATGATAGGTTATTTATAACGCGCTTAATACCCAGAGGTTTCTAAGCGTGGACTCAGGGACCGAACCTGTGTTGCTCTGCGTCGTCTTGCTTCCAAGGCGAGCGTGTTGCCCCCGAGCTATCCTCCCGGTGGTTTTGTGTCCAGATGATAAATGCGCAGCCAAGTTTTTGGTCAGAGAGGTTTTCCCTCACTGGTGCATGTGCGATGTAATAAGATATCATAGCGGCACACACTTTTTCAATGAGCTCTTCAATGAGATAACAGCATTACTGGGCTTCAAGCACTGCATGTGTGCAAGTTATCAGCCGCAGGCCAACAGAATTGTTGAGAGGACTAACGGGGTATTAAAAGGCTCTGCACCACATTGAAAAATAATTGGTTGCACTGTTTGCCTCTTGCACTATTTAGCATGCGCACACAACCCTGTAAGGATCACCATTTATTGCCCCACGAGGTGGTAACGGACGGCGGATGCACACACCCCTATCTCTCTTCAGGAGAGCATCTGATACTCACAGGGCTGTGTCCGTGTGGATAACAAATTTAAAAGCTATCTGTTTGCTCTAACAAAAGCCATAACATGGAGCTCCAAATAGATAGTGCCGCAGAGGACCAAAGACCCGACCACCACTGCATCTGACAGTCCAGAAAAGTCACCTTCACTCCAGATATTCCCAGGAGATCATGTGTGCATAAGAAACTTTGTTGGCCGGTGGTGTGAGCCTAAATATAACAGCCCCTTTGAGGTCATCTAGGCTACTCCCCTTGTGGTGAACATTTGAGAGCTGCGATATTGGGTGCATCTGTCTGATGTTAGCAAAGCACCCCAGACCACACCCCCCACCCAAGTCCAGTAAACAACCAATGTGTAAAACAAGATCCATGCCCTGACCCCCTCACCATATTCACATTCTTGAACAAACACATTCAATTGCACCTTGAATACTGGTCCCCTCTTATCATTCAAATGTTCAACAACTAATCTACCTCTCTGATAAATAAAAATGCTGCTACAATAAATAAAAATGCTGCTGCACATCATTTGTACACAAAGTGCTCTCTCTCTCTCTCTCTCTATCTCTCTTTTTCTCTCTCTCTTTCTCTTCCTCCCGCTCCTCCCTCTCTCTGTCTCTCTCTCTCTCCATCCCCCCTCTCTCTCTCCTGGTTTGCAATGGATGCACCCGGTTCCAACCATTCCATTTAAAAAAAGCAACATTCTCGCATTCTCTCATAACAGTGTTTTCCTACACATATACCTGTGTTATGCATTGTAAAGCTGGTCTATTTGCTATTTCTGTGTTTGGATCAGGTATATATTTAGGGTGTAGTTTTATATGGGGTGGTCATATAAAAGGGGGAATAAGACTTGCAAACATTACTAATGGTTCCTTAACTAAGGGTTTGTTAACATATAGTGATGCTGCAAATATATCTTTATCAAACAAAGTGACTGAAATTAATAATCCTGAAACCGCGGTCTTTGATACAAAGACTAATGCAACTGCTAATGATACATCTGTCACCCAGCAACACATGGGAAAGCTTGCAAATTTACAAGGGTTCTCATTATTTCCTAATGTGTTTTCTGACATAATTGCAAACGTTAGTTTCTCTCATAGTGTCCCACATGTTATTGGTTCGAACAGTTTTAAAAGACATGTTAGAAAGGCCAAGTACGATCAATACAAAGGACTTGGGTTAGATACAATAGAAAATGTGCACCATCCAGAGTCAAGTAATAGTTGGTATGCAGACATGAGCTCAATGGGGAAAAATAAGGTTAATGCAAGCTGTTACGTTTGCTCCTTGATAGCACACGCATCAGGTATTAATGCCACAGCAAACTCCGATTTTGGAGGCTCAATGTTTACTCCATCTGACCTTGTGCAGATTGCGAAGCACTTTTTCCAGATCCAAACCACAAAAGTGTGCAGTGCTTGCAAAGACTGTACCTAAAGCTGGAAGGCGTGAAGTTCATAGCAAGCAGATGGCAAGAAACTACAATGAGCTGCACGGCAGGGGGACGTGTAGGATTCGGAGAAGAAGTGATCCAAAGGGTGAATGCGGTATGCAGTGCATACTGGAATGAACATGTGTCAATACTCACATGGATCAAGGCAATGGAGAAACCGTAAAGGTGCAAAATCAGAAAGAATATGAACTTTGTTTCTATAATGAAGGGAGTGTCTTTGTGGGGACCAACAGTAGGTGCAATAAGATATTATACATCCCAGAAAGGGACAGCAGCTGTGATGGATAACTCATGGGTGTGTGGCCAGCAGGCATGTCTGCACCTCACACCATTATGGAGGGTCACCTGCTCACTGGCCTCATTGCACTTGGCGCTCCCGGTGGTCCTTGAAGAACACTTGATTGTGGTACCAGGTGGCTTGTCAGCACCAACACCAATGTCTGAGGTCCCCACCACAGCGCTGCTGCAGTGACCTATATTACGTATTCTGCCAGAAAAGGAGAAGAAAGAAACTTTGCGGAGAAGGAGGAGGTCCAATTATCTATCCCAAGATTCCTCACAGTTACTCAAAGAAATACCAGAACAATATCGACCATACAGCAAGGAAGAAACCTTTTTGCCTCATCATTGTTACCAGAAGTGCAGACCAAATGCCAAATGGCTTCAGATCGTGCATTGGAAAGTGATACATATGGCCAATGACACTGAACAAAGCCTCAACGCAATCAAGGTGGTGATGTGTGCGATCCGGCTAATGACAGTGCAGAACCACTATGTGCTGGACCGCTTCACAGCCATGGAAGGAGTGGTCTGCAAGAAAATTGGCAATTCGTGTTACACCTATGTACTTCCTAATGACGCAGAGAACAGATCCCTCACCAACATAATAGGGGCCCTGCACACCCTCTGCACTTGCATGCAAACAGAAGCTGGCATATGGAAGAGTGACTGGTTTGACAACCTTTTTTCCTGGGCACTATCCAATGGAGAAATCGTGAAGTTACTGGTTCCTGTTATCATGTTTTTTTTTTTTTTTTTAATTTTTATTGATTTTTCAACACAACCAACAATACAAACCAAACCGCAGTGCAATTAGCAATATTACATTTAACATTCAACCATTAGTGCGCACTGCTTCCCTGATCCCTCCCCCCTCGCGAGCCGGTTTCCATGTCGTTTTCTGTATCTGGCGCACATGAGCGGGCATCGTTATCATCCGATTCTTCCGAATCCACCCCTGTCCCAAATATGCAGGATATCAATGTCTTCCATGCCATCAGAGAGCCCAGTTCCTCCTCCCAAGACATACAACTCGCCTCCTGCCACACCGCTGTCTCAGCCTCCGCCCATTTCTGCAGGTCATTCCACCACACCTCAACCCGTGGCTTGTGACATTTCTTCCAGCCCATGGCTATTCTTCGTTTGGCTAGCACATACGCTAAGTCTTTTAATTTGCTAACATGTTTCTGCTTCCGAGGTCTGGAAAACCCGCCCAGCAGACATGCCCAGGCAGTGTCTACAGCAAGCGTGACCCCTCTCTCTTTCAGCTTGCGCGCCACCTCCCTCCAGAACCCCTCAATCACTGGGCACGCCCAAAACATGTGAGTCATGTCCGCATTCTCTTCGTCACATTTAGGGTATGCCTGTCTGCCTGCATTCCGGAATTCGGATATCCTCAACGGGGTCATATACGCCCTGTGGGTGACATACAACTGTATTTGCTGTAACCTAGCATTCCGAGACACCCTCCTGTGGTATCCTAGAACCCGCTCCCACATCCCGTCTCCCATCTGGGTCCCCACCTCGCTCTCCCATTCTGATCGTAGGTATGTCAGTTCCTTTCCAACCTTCGACATCACCATCTCATATAACCTAGAGATTTCATGTCCCCCCTCCGTTGTATCATATATCCCTTCCATAGTAACATCCAATTCATCTGCCAAGGTAGTCTCAGGCCACAGTTCCCGAATTCTCTTCCCCAATCTGTGATATGTGACATATTGGCCTCCATGTAATCCAACCTCCTCGCTAAGTTCTACAAACCCCTTAATGGCGCCCTCCTGCCACACGTCACCCAATGTCACTAACCCCACCGATTCCCAGTAGGTCCTGATAATCCCTCTCAGCTGTCCATCTACCCCCGCCAGGGCAACTAGTGGCACCTGCGGAGAACGCGGGAGTGGGTCTCCCATCATTTTGCATGCTCGTCTCCACATCTTCCACCCCAGCCTCACCATCGCCGGATACTTCCTCGTGACAGCCTCAGGCAACCAGATGACTTCCTTTAGATAAAACGGGGCACAATCTTGCCCGAACAGTCTAAGTTCTGGGGTCTCTTCGTCGGAAAGCCATTTGGACACAAACTGTAATTGGCTCGCTATATAATAAGCCTCAAAGTTTGGGAGTCTGACTCCCCCATTTTCATGAAAGTTCTGTAACTTCCAAAGCGCTATTCTGTTTCGAGTACCATGCCACATGGTTCCTGTTATCATGTTTGTGCTGGTGATCTTCTGTACCTGCCAGCTAGGGCTCCGATGCTGTGCCAAAGCAGTGCCTAGAAGCTCAATGATGATGGTTTCAATTGGGGTACAGTGTGAACCTCGTGGTACAATAATTAGCGTAGTTCCGACTGATGACCCAGAAAATCAAGGCATGGTTGCAAGAGAGTAATGCCTTCATCCCCCAGGCACCACCACGAATCCCCTACCAGACCCTGAGAATTAGTAGAACACTGCGTAGATTTAGCAGAGGGTGGAGGCTGTATATATATGTGACATGTACCCTTGAGCAATATGCACAACCAGTGGAATGTTTGCTGTCTGTATGTAGAGCATGGGTACCAAAAGAAGGGTTACTACCATACTTGGAAGCAGAAAGATTGGAACGGGAAATGATGGAGAAGGAGGATCAGAAGCGCACATGGGAGTTTGTTGAGGTAGTATTAACAAAAGGGGGAATGCTAGGAAGAGGAGACGATCATCCCAGACCCCCAAGCGGTTTCAGATGAGGCAAAGGTCTGGAAGTGTACAATAGAGGCTCGGGGAGGGTACAATGAGTGTGGTGGTGGCAGCAGGGTCGATCATGCAGGGAGGGTAATCCATGTTGTGGGTTTAGAACACACTAGGAATCAGACGCCATCTTAGGCAATAGCAGTCATATTCAAATCGAGGCCTAAGATTGCAGTGCAGCTGGGACTGCAGGCCTAAGCCACAAACATGGAAATAAGTGTATGCAGGAGAGAGTGAGAGAGTAGGTTGTATCGCGGGCACTGGTGAGAAGGGTCAGAGCTGCAATAATTCATAAACCTTTAATTGTCTCATGTTGCCAGCATTTTGTATCCTAGGGGAAATGCTCCCTGCAAGGCCACAAGGGGTTGAAAGTTCTCTGTGAAAAGCGATCCCACGAGAAGGAGGGCATGACCCTCTGACTTTTCCCCATCCCAGCTCTAAGTAATAGCACCCAGCTGCCCCCGTCCTAACGCCACAGCATACCAAGGTACCAGTCGGTCCCAGGTGACTGACCATAACACTGTTAGACCCCCCCAATCGATCAGAAAAGATCCAGAAGCAGGGACAGGCTGCCTTCACCATGGGTCTTGTGATTTGTGCTGCGAGGTTCTGGCAGGGGCAAAACAACAAACCTGAAAACGAGGGTAGAGAGCTTTGTAAGGGTGCCAACGTGTCTGGAATCAAGTTAGGTTTTGTCTGTTACAATGACCTTGAAGTATCCGCTTATCCCTTTTCTGCAGTACCCGGTGCACACTAGGATAGAGATAAAGACTGTATTGTTTTTTACTCACATAATGAGCAATTAACTGTAGCTTAATGCTTGATGACGTACAAGGAGAAGATCACGTGGAAAAAGATGGACAGACAGGGCTGGGACCAATGGCTGGCCTTCTTATGGAGCAGGTAGCATTTGTATAGGGTTGTGACAACCAGACACTTGGATTTGTACCTTATGTAATTTACATCAATGATGATCCTGTGTGCCTTTTTAATGCGTTGCTTGTACTAATTTTGTCAGTCCGTTCCGTGGCAGCAGAGTGTTTTGCTGACGCATTTCTATTTTTGCGGAAATAAACCGTGTTCTCCTTGCAAGAGGTGTGCTGGCCCTTTTTCTCTAGTGGGTTGAATTTTTTCTGGTGTGAGCGTTGAGGGGCTTCTCTACATTTCTGATGCAAGAGCCACACTTTTTATGTTTTGCAGAACTGGAGGATGGTAGGGGCCTTCTGAACCTGCAGCTATATACAGTTCCAGAGCGTCGGGGCATTGCAGAAAAGGGACTGTTTCTGGGTCTTCTCCTTGTGGGCTAGCTTTGACTTAACCTTTTCATAGTTTTGTGATGGGTTCTGAGAGGTGTAGTTTGCCGTTCAAGACTACTTTGTATGTAACGCAAGTCATTTTGAATAGTATTCTGGTGGGGAGGGGGAGTCAGTGAAGCTTTGCAGTGAGGGAGAGAAGTGGTCCGATTTACGGCACCTGCAATGAGGTGGGCTGTGGCATGGTAGACAGCCTAAAGTTTTGCCAGAGTCATGGTTGGGAGCCGGTTAAAATGGCATTCCCCAGTCAATTTGGGAGATCTCTAGAGCCTGACCCACAGAGGGGTGTTCATACCAGGGGATGAAGGGTTTGATTTTGCGGAGTATGGTGATCTGTAGCCAGGCCATTTTCCTTTCTTGGCTATCTTCTTTTGGAAGGAGAGACAGTTGTCTACAATAACACCTAGGTATTTGGATGACAGTGGCAGCTACGATGTCAATCCTTCCAGTTGCATATCATCAAATCACTTTTGGACGTTCTGCTGTTCGGCAAGGGGACCAATGAGGTCGAATTCAGTCTTCGTGTGGTTAAGTTTAAGGTAGACATTCGATATCCAGGTTTGGATGGTCACAGAGGTGGGTGCAGTCCTGAGGGCATTTGACCTTGGTGTACAGCTGGATGCCATCAGTGTATTGATGAATGGCTATGTTGGGGTCTTTTAGGAAAATGTCCAGAGGTTCCATAGAAAGGTTAAAGATGATTGGGGAGAGGATGGAACCTTGGGTGTGAGGTGGGGGACCAGGTAGCAAACAGGTGGAGGCGGCATCCTCTGTGGCCTGGACTGAGGACAGCACTCATAATAATTGTGCAACAGTGAAGATAGTAAAAACCAGAGGAGGAGACCAAGGTGAGGGATCATATGCCCCAATTTGACCTCAGATTCCAAAACAGCTGGGACTCTTTAGAAAAACAGAAGACCGGAAAGCGTGTAGAAGCAACTGACACAATGCTTGGTTGTCCTGCAAAATGCCACCTACAATGCTGCGTGCCGCTAGATGACCCTGTCTGAATGAAGCTTTCATGCTCCACCGAAGAGAAGCAGAGTCAATCACTAAGTGGCAGAGCTCAAAATGGGTCTGACAATTCACCATTAGGAAGTGTATCCTGTCAATGGCATCACAGTGGCTTTATCACTGCAAGACACACCGCATAGATGGTCGAGTGGCGCGTCTAAAAACCACAGCCAGGCACCATACACTAAATATCACCCGGAGCTCGTACCGTCACCATCAGACGCAAATTCAAATTTACAGAGGAACCCTGAAGCCGGCACTTAGCGTCTTTGGCCTACAAAAGGCCATTTCTAATTTAAAAAACTTGTCAAGGAACCAGTTTTATTATGAATGTGTTAGTACATGTATGCCATAACCGGCAATCTCAACATTGCTTAATTCATGAACTGCAGATGCGACCTGAAAGTAATGCCACTGGCGATCACTTGCCACCACAACCACCACTGCGACTGCAGGGCTATTTCCCACCTGTAATTGAGGACGGCTATGAGAAACTACCCCCACTTCAAGCTGAAGACAAGGACACAGGTAGGTACTTCATAAACACTGGATAAAGGAGTCTGTGACCTGGAAACTGAGGTTTACGAATTATGGCTGAATATTTTGGTGTTTCGGTTTTCTGGGCAGGCACTGTGAATAAGCTCGGATTTGTTGAAAGGTATTTATACAGGTATTTTCATGGCCACTTAAAAGACTCGAGCTCCTCTGTTTTGTTGTAACAAACCTGTTAAGATAGATAATTGTATGTGCCAGTTTGCACAGGATTTAGACTATTATAATTATCATTACTATAACAAGAGTAACATGTTCACACTAGACAGGATCACCTGAAAGACAAGATAATAAATTAGTCCGCGGACCGTTGCCCTGTGGCGTAATGATTGTTTACTCCCCTCGGAGCTAATAAACTCCCCATGAAGTTATCCAGGCCGTAAATATCGGTATATTGCCAGCAATGGAACCGAGCGTTATGGGCCTCCAGATAAAGCGGATTGCCTGTGGCTCATTACCGTAATTTAAATAATAGCAAGGCAGTTATGGCGGAGCAAATTCTGCAATCTTATCTGTTGCGTACCACCTCCGGAAAGAAGAGCGATTATTTCTCTTCTTGAATAAGGTTATAAACAGCTTTGCAGCAGTAGAAACAATTGAGTGGACGGCTTCGCAGCTTGGGGCCTTGATAACACGCAAGGAAGTGCTGGAGCGAGCAGTGTACTCGGAGTGAGAGCACAATGTCCAGGGGCAAGGCACTGTAAACCACCACCGGGTGGTGCAAAATACGATGCTTGTGTAAGCTGCACTCTCGCGGTATTTTGTTCCATTGGTGCTACACTGCACACGGGAATATAAACAACTTGGTTCTTGTTTTTAGATGGTGCTTCATGACTAAATATTGTCACTTCTAAGCGCTGTGATAATAAATGCTATTGTTTCCCGTTTTCCTGGCAATTAATGTATCGACCTGAGAAGGATAAAGGCGTTTGATTTGATAAGTACAGGTTTGTGCCGTGTCCAAGGTGAGTGCTTAACCCATGAGCTATCCACCTGGCCAAATGTGCATAAGGTCGTGAAAACTGTCCTATGGGACAGGTCCTACGTGTGTATTTTCGTATCTGTGTTTCAAATGTGAGACGACATCTACACATTCAACAACAGATTAAAAAATAAATGTGCATGGAAAAAGGAAAATGCCAGACCGTTCACTCCCTCACCGTCATGTGCAATATTGCCAGGCGCAAATTAGCACAAATGGAGCAACAACAAAAAAATACAACTCAGTACATCAATCTTAATGTGGATCATTAAGTGGACTTTTTGCGATATGGATTATGAGTGCAGAGCTGCAGACCGGAAGTGGCAATCCTCTGGCTCACCTGCTGACAAACTGGCCTGTCGCCTGCTCCATAGACAATATAGACTTTCCATCCGTGCCAAGAAATGGGCCCGTGTCCAGGCGCT
Source organism: Ambystoma mexicanum (assembly GCF_040938575.1). Lineage (NCBI taxonomy): Eukaryota > Metazoa > Chordata > Amphibia > Caudata > Ambystomatidae > Ambystoma > Ambystoma mexicanum. The sequence continues at coordinate 132,771,054 of NC_090936.1, read as the reverse complement.
GGTCTCTGGTGCATCCAACAACTCGGCAGCGCACTGGCCACACACTTCACTGCTAAAACTCAGGACATCCTGAGCACCCTTGCGTCCCTCTCCCCCACCCCTTCCTCCATTCCTTTGCCTCCTATGGCCGCCCACCCTCCTTCCTCCTCTCTCTCCTCCTTCTCCCCAGTCACACCTGATGAAGTCACCAGAGGTGTCCGCTCCATGAAGGTCTCCTCAGACAGGTTTTCCCCTGCACCTCCAGAACCATTAAAGACAACAATGGCTCTCTTGCCCCTGCACTTGCTGATTTCTGCAACCACTCCTTTGCCACTGGATCTTTCCCCTCCTCCCTCAAGCACTCCCTTGTGTGACCTCTCTTGAAGAAACATCAGCAAACCACGCCTGGCCAGTCAACTACAGCCCTAGCTCTATCTCCCCCTTCCTTGGGAAACTCCTGGAGAAACTGGCCTTCCCACAACTTACTGCACATACTGAACTTGTTGGTGGTCCCCACAACCATCAATCTGGATTCCGAGCATCGAGAGGCATTGAAACTGCTCTTCTGAACACGCGTGAAGAACTGCTCACATCACTGGACTCTAATTCTCCAGCTGTCCTCAATCTACTCGATCTCTACTCTGCCTTTGACACGGTTAACAATTTCATCCTCATAAAACGGCTCCATGATACACTGAGTATCTTGGAGCAGGCACTAGACTGGATTACCTCCTTCCTAAGTAACCGCCCATCCCAGGTTATTCTGGGCACCTTCTCCTCTGCAATCACTTTCTCCACCTGTGGTGTCCCCCAGGGCTCCAGCCTCCCCCCTAGGCTCTTAAGCAATTACCTTGCTCCACTGGCACTCCTCATTTCCACCTTCTCTCCTAACTTCCAGTGCTACGCAGATGACACACTAACTTTTCTTCAAACACCCTGCTGACCCTCTTACTTCTTTCATCATCCTGGACTGCCTATTTGCCATCCAGTCCTGGTGCACTTCCAACGATCTCTGCCTCAATGCCAGCAAGACTGAGATCTTTCCTATAGGAACCCCTGCTCCCTCTTTCTTCCCCTCATTCGGGCCACCCTCTATGGGCTCTCCCCCCTCTCCTTCATCTGAAGCCAGAAACCTTGGTGTCATCTTCAACTCCTCTCTCTCCTTCCTCCCTCACATTCAGGACATTGCCAAAAAGTCCCACTTTCAACTCTTCCTTCTCAAAGCAATTCTCCCTTTTCTCACTTTCCCCCAGAAGCTCAATGTTACCCGAACTCTGATTCTCTCTAAGCTCGACTTCTGCAATAGCCTTCTCCTAAATCTACCCTCTTCCTCTGTTCGACCACTCCAACTAATCCAGAATAGGGCAGCAAGATTTATGTTTGTCCTTAAGCCCAGGAACTGCATCTCTCCTGCCCTAAAAACTCTTCACTGGCTACCGGTTGCTGCACGGATCAAATTCAAATCTCTCTGCATCAGCCATAAGGCTGTCTGGGGCCGGGGACCACGCTATCTGCAACTGGCTCTCACCAAATACTCTCCCTCCAGACCTCTATGTTCCTCTGGTATCAACTCTCTGTGGGTAAAGCATTCAGCTAAACAGAGGGCCGTGGGGCAATCTCTCTCTTCAGTTGGCTCCCTCTTATGGAACAGACTCCCCCTTCCTCTTGAACCGGACCTACTCAAATTCCGGAAGCTCCTCAAGACTTTCCTTTTCACCTCCTCCTTCCCTTCTTCCCTCCTCCTGCTAATCATACAGTTGCTGTGATTGGTGACCAGGGCCCTTATGTGTCCTTCGGGGCCTTGGTCTCCCCACACCCAATCGCCCCAGCCTCTGCCTACACACAGCACTTGCCTTGGCAACCTCTGGCCTACACCACTGTAGGCCTGCACATACCTACTTATAACACCCCCTAGTACTTAAGACACTGAGCACTTACATCTGCTGCTCACCCACGAGCACAGGCAGTTCAGCCCTTACCCTCCACTCCCTCTTCCCCTGTCCTTCCTCTGCACTTGCACGCTCTGAATGCTCACAAGGACTAGTAGGTCCGTCTTCATCCTCCAGTGTATACATTGTTTTCAGTCCCATGTTCCCTCCCTGTTGCCCTGTGGGTGCTTGAAAACGCAAAAACACAATTTACTTGTATAAGTTCCTAATAAATGCACAATAAATAAATAAAACAATATTTAATGTGTCGGGTGGTGCTGTAAAAAAATCAGTGGTAATACAATGGTAATGCCATACACTGCCACAATACTGCACCGCCCAACTAGGAGTTTGGGGGTGAGGTGGAGGAAAAACCTCCAGCAAGAAGCTGGAGCTAATTCCTCCACCTTACCTCCTAAATTCGGCCAAATAGATGCAATTTCTGCCAGCGGTAACACTGCTGAAATCCCCTATGGACTCCAATTAATGGGGTCTAACACTGGCTATCACCACTTGTAATCTGGTGGTAATGCGTCCAGACAAGTGGCAGTAGAGGTTATTCCGTTTGGGGGTATCTCTGTGGATTTACAACTGAGACAGCACCAAACTTGTCATGAGACCGCCGAGGGCATCTTGGGGCGAGGATAAACACAGCCGGATGCACGGACCCAAAATAAGAGTGTTTTCGGGGAGCGTCGAAACTGGAGATGATTCTCAACACGTCCTAGGGCAACAGGAGGATCGCTCCATAGCTTACCAGCTGAAACCTGAAAAAGCACGGCTGTCTACCCTGGATCGGGGGGAATTTAGGGATGGTGACCAGACATGAATTACTAGAAATGTTGTTTTAAATTGTACTTCTGAATTAGTTGGCACCGTTTTGGAGGGTGATGTCGCACACAGTCCCATATTATATGGTACTTTTTTATTTTTCATATGTTGTGTGGATGTATGCTAATGTCCACTGCACCTTAAATCATGAACAATAGAAAAGCACATGGCATTCGGAACATTCCTTAGTTTCGTTTATCACCACCTAATTACAGTAATGCATTTTTTTTAAATTGCTTTTAACATTGTATGAAATTAATCTGTCGAAGATAAGGTTCTTTTATCATGTATTCTGATTGTCTGTGTAAAGTTTGTTTTAATTGAATCACACAATAAATAAATAAATTATCACCACCACATGTGATATTCTCCAATGCAATTCTGCACCACACGAGCAAATGATCAGTCTAAACGCAAATTGACGCAATATTTATTTGCATTAACCAATGCCATGAGTTCGGTCCTATCACTGTATTCAAAGGAGCACACGTCTCCATTTTGGATTCGAGCTCTCTATGCATAGTCAGAAAAAGAACACTTTCACCTGCTTCCTCTCAGGCTTCTAAATGCATGGGAAGTCTCCAACATTTTCTCCCAAATCACTCACTCTTAAGTCGCAACATGGACAATGTGACAATCTTTTAGTGCTGGCCTCAGGGGCGTGATGACCTGCACACCTCTCTTTCATTACTTGAGGAACCCCCTGCAGTGCCGACACCTGCTTGCCGTAGTGGTTTGATGTGGAGGAAAACGACATGACGTAGTTCTTGAAAGAGGCTGCAGGAAAGACAGCTGCCCTCGCGGGAATTGCATCCTCTTCCGGTTCGGGATCCCAGTGACTCTTATCTTATCTTTCCACCCGGAAGCGCAAAAGTACAAGCTGCTGTTGCTGCATGTCTCCTTCCGCAAACTGCAGTAGGTGCTACAGATGCAGTGAAACGCGTACAAATATGTTTTTCTTTAGTATTAGTATTTAGTTCACATTGTACAAAACCCTTCCATCAAACGTCTTAAAATTTGGCATATGATATGATAGTTTATTTATATAGCGCCTATACACAATGTGTTTCAAAGCGCTTCAAGGCAAGGGAGGGAACAAGGGAAAATACAACTACATTCTTACAGGCCATGAACAGTAAGGATGAGAAATTAACTATCGTACTCGGCCTGATGACATTTCAGATAGTGCAAGAGCTAAGACATAGATAAGGAAGGGAGGGAGAGAGTGGGAAGGAAATGGAAACAGACAGGCCACTACCGTACTAGGCCTGAATGGAATTTACAACCTGATCAAACCTGTTAAAATGTGGACCCCGGGACGTTGGGAATCTACAAGTGGGATTCAGGTTGGTTTGTTGGACTCCGCAAACTTTTCTTATAGATAAAATCTCTTTCCAGCTGAGAATCCTCTGTGGCTCTTCGGAGAGGCACTGTGGGTTTACTGAAAGCATATCTTCCTATGATCCAACAGACTACGAAGACGCAGATTGGCACGCGACAGGTAAGTGACCTTCGCGCTTCACGTCCTTTTATGCGACCCTACTCAGGACATCAGTTAGAGCCTGTTTCAGTTCTCAGGTGGATCATGGTTCATTTTTGATCCTTTTAAGCTTTAGCAACTTATTCCACATGTCTACCACACTCCACACTAAATCATGACGAGCAATTAGATGGGATTCAGGATACCAGGTTGTTAAAGAAACTCGATTACTATTTAGGAACCACAGCCATACAGACATATGCAGTTATTATATATGGTGCATGTATGTCAATTAGACTCAATATAATTTGGTTCAGTAATTTATTCTTTTGCAATAGACATGTAAGAAATAAACTGCCTTTCAACATAGCATAATATACACAAGGCAGGTATTGAGTGCTCACTTATGCTTGCCCCACCCGAAACCATATGACCGTTTGGTCTCAATCAGTGAACGATCACTTCAGGTGAGTGCACTGAGGAATGAGGGTCACTCTGACCGCGTGAACATTGTATTGATCTATTGAGTATCCTGCAGTCTTCTAACAACAAGTTCTATACGCATCGGTAGGCTGACTAACCAGCTCCCTTCCTTGTACCTACATGTACATCTTTAAAATTACAAAAGGACATTAAGGGCTTTTCAATATGAAAACAAATATCAAGTAACTGGGCCAAATAGCTTAGGGCAATGCTCTTGTCTTGTTAATAAGACTACGCTGAACAGGATGGGTTTAGTTCCCAGTCCTGGTACTGTGCTTAGAGTCTGGAGTCCAACATGAAGCGCAATATAAGTAACCAATGTAATTTTTTTATTTTTTCTAACCTATTACTACCATATGTTACAAGGATTTGCCCATTGCTGGGGCTGATGTAATCATTGCTGTAAAGAAGGCATTGAGAAGCTTGAATGCCACTTATATACTATTGGGCAGGCACCCAGCAAAACACATTAAGAATGAGGATATCCTGTTCACAAGCAGGGTTTGAACATGAAGATTAATATCCAGTCCTTCCTGCGCCCTTGTTGTAATTGTAATTAATGTATACAGATATTTATGGAAATTCTGTAGAGTTAATGCTCCAGTTTATTTTCAACATGATTTGTGTATCAGGTTTTGTCTTGCGCCTCTGTTTGCCATTAATGAATGTTTTTGTAATTTATGTGTGTCTTCCATCAATATTTGATCACAGCATGGTTAGTCTAGCAAACTCTTGCTGTATTTCTGACCTCAATTAACCTGATCTGCTGGCCACCAACATGCAGGTATTTTTTTGATTCCGCTGGTAGGTTGTCTATCAACGAAAGAACTTGTTTTACGTGACATCACCATTATTCAATTAATGTAACTAATAATTCCACCTGTCTCCGTCTTTCTTTTCTTAATGCGTATTGTCCCATGATCCAGGTGCGTAACATGCTCAGAGGTACTATGTATCCCAACAGCCTGTTAATGGTCTTGTGTTCTCACAATATAGAGGCACTGAGTATATTTTACGGGGAGTCTTTCCAATGTATTTGTGTTGTCCCACATTAATTTCTAATATAATTACTAAGCTGCCTAAGTTCAGGGTAGGGCAAGGAAGTTGAAGATTGCATCTCCCCTAGAGACGAGCACTTTCTGAGTTTCATTAGTGGGCATTGACTCTTTGGTGAAACTACAACCAGCACCATTGCAGATCCAAAGTTGTACGACATCATTTAACGCAATATGAGTAAGGGTGAAAACTGTAGCCTTGAGATAGAAACCCATATTTCCATGGATAAATGTTAAAACTATTTTAGTAAACTTTATGTGTTAGAAAACACTACTGTCTCCACAATGCCCAGCAACTGGTCTACATACTTACGGCCCGATTCATGGAATTATCTGTGTGGAAAGTAGAGACTTGGCACGCAAAACCACATGCAAAATACTGTTTGTCGATTCATGGAATTGATTGCGCTGGACTTTTCCAGGACTTGTGTGGAGTTCCACTTGCGTAGAGTTTGCACAGGCTCGACACGTCTCTGCGAGCCGTCGAGCGCCTTGCGCAAGACACCACGCAGAGCGTGGCGCAGCTTGCACAGAGGGATGTGAAGGCTGCGGAACACAGAAAATGGGGAAGAACATGTGAAAAAGTCAGTTTTCCGAGGGACAGCCGCAGGGTGTCCCTTGCACGCCCACAATTGCATCAACTGACACATATTCATGGATCCACCCACGCAGCCTCCCGGCATCGAAATGGCCGCGCAAATCCCTCGATCTCTATGCCACCCAAAGGCAGGCATAAAGACACATGCGCGTAGGAATCGCAGCTCAGAGGTGGGTTTGCATGTCAGATTTAGGGGTGCGTGTACACAACCAGGGTTCCGATCTAACTTTGGGGGTGCGCATACGTAGTGTAGCGGGTTGCGGGAACGGTTTATGGGGGTTTGCACGCAGATTTTCAGCGTTTTACCCGAATTACGAATTTTCATATGCATGTTGTCAGGGTGCCGTCAACAGTTACAGGGGACCCTGCACAGGGTTGCCGAGATGCAGACCTGCTTGCGTGGGACCCCACGCAATGTCTGAAGGGTGCGTGTATTTGTGCACGCCCAGTGGAGTACGCAAAGGTACATGTTCTGGCTGTTTATGCTTTGCATGGGGGTATGTCAAAGGGTTTCCGGGTGTGACTTCCGAATACAGTTACTTTGAGCAGTACATTCCATGAATACACAGTGCGCACATTTTTTATTCTGCACATAGGCTTGCGCAGTGTCATTCTCGGCAGGCAGCAATTGCAGGAGAAATGCACACTTTACCATGAATCAGGCCCCAAATCATGATGGAGGCGGAGATTAGCCTTGCTTTGATTACACAACATTCTGCTAAGGCACCAGGAGTCATCAAGATTCCAATTGACCTATTTAAGATTGAGCCACTGTTCTGGGTCCTATTTTTAACCTCCCCATTTATTTATTTACTTACTTATTTATTTATTTACAGTGCTTATATAGCGGTTTTATTCCTTTGACAAAAGGAATAGAGTACAATAAAATGAAAAATCAGACACAATAAGGAGTAGGGATGAAAGACTAAAAGAATACACAAAATTAATGAGAAAGAAAGATGGAGTAAGGGGGACTTGAGCCATTTTTTAAGGAGAGAGAGAGATAGGGACAAGAGCGACTTTCAACAGGAAGAAAATTCAAAGTTTTAGGGGCAAGAAGCTGAAATGAGCAAAAATGAGAGGCAGCGAGAGCAGTGGGAAACAGAAAGAAGGAAGTGAGAAGAAGATTGAAGATTCCGAGTGGGTTGAGAAAGAGAAATCAAAGAACAGAAGTCAATAGATGTGAGAGCATGGATACATTTGAAGATGAGACAAAGAAAATAAAATTCACAAAGGCGATGGACAGGAAGCCATTTAAGGAGGGCAAGAAAAGTGGAAATGTAAACAGAGAAATGACAACCAAGCAGAATTCAGACCACTGAGTACAGGATAGAGCGAAGGGGAAAAAAGACAGCTAGGTAGACCAACATAGAGTGAGAAGCAATAACAGAGGCGAGAAAGAACAAGAGACTGCAGCACAGTTTTGGTAGAAGAGAAGGAGAGCAAATGGTGAATTTTCCTGATATTAAACAGATATGTTATAACACGCCTGTACGCACATGTTTTTTCGGTGTGACAACACAAGGAAGGAAGGCAGAGGGAGGACAAGACAAATCATCTTACTAGGCCTTGTGGCATTCAGATTGTGCAAGTGCAACAACGCAAAGTGCAGGGGGAAGGGAGAGGGGTAAGTACCAAGGAGAGGGAGGAGGAAGTGCAGCCAGGGCAGCGCGGCTCTGGGTAAGTGCTGGGAGGCAGGGCACTGTAGAGGTTACAGTTACAGCCCCTAAGTGCGCGGAAGGCCGGAGGCAGTGCAGGGGAGACTGATCATGAAGGAGTCTGGTACCCATTGAAACTCTGTGGGTACCAAGCCACCAGTCCGTGCAGCAGACAGGTAGGTCAGAAAGGGAGGGAGAGAAAGCAGAGTAGAAAATGAAGGTCTTGAGCTGTTTCCGGAACTTCAGGTGGTTTGGCTCAAGTTTGAGAGAGGCAGGGAGGCCATTCCAGAGGGAGGCACCTGCAGATGAGAGAGATCTACACCCCACTCTCTGTCTGGAGAAGCCTCTGACCCTAAGATCAGAGGTAGCTGAGCGAAGGGCTCAGGAAGGAAGGTATTTTGGAAGAGAGAGTTGGATGTAGTGTGTGGCCCGGCCTGGCCCCACCCCAGAAAGCCTTTTGAACATTGCAGACGGTCTTGAACTTGATCCTTGCGGCCACCGGGTGTCAGTGGAGAGATTTCAGGACTGGAGAGATATGGTCCCTCTGCCAAGGATAAATATTGCAGTCCTGTTCTGGATTAGCTGGAGAGGGTGGAGAGAAGAGGAAGGCAGATTGAGAAAGATAAAAATGTCAAAAGCAGGCTACAAGCGAGATATGAGTTTGAAAGGAGAAGGTGGGGTCAAAGATGAATCATAGCTTCCCTGCTCGAAAGAACAAGGGAAGGTGCAATGGAGGAAAGTAAAGAGATAGAGGGGGAAGAATCTTAGAAGCAGGAAATAACACAATTTCAGTTTTCTTTGAGTTGAAGCCCTGAAAGCGGGCATACATCAAGGCAGATATAGCAGACAGATAAGAGGATAGTCGATGATTAATAGAGTCGGAAAAGGAGGGATATCAGAGAAAAGTCTGGGGATCGTCAGCATAGAGGAGTATCTGGAACCTGAAACTCATAATTAGAGCAGGGAGAGAAGGAGTGCAAAGAGAGAAAAAAATAGGGTCAAGGACAGACCCTTGAGGGACACCATCAGAGAGAGGAAATGAACAAGAAGAAGAATATCTCCAAGAAACTGGAAAGGAGCAATTCGAGAGACAGAACTAAAATCAATTGAACACTGTGGCAGAGAGACCAAGGGAGGAAAGAGTAGAGAGCAGAGTGGGATGATCAACAGTATAAAAGGCTGCACTGAGGTCAAGAAGAATCAACAAAGAGGAGAGTTTGGGATGGCATGCATGACAAATAGACTTGGATCCACAGAAGAGTGTGGTTTCTGTAGAAAAACCAGATCTGAAGCCAGATTGTTGAGAGGGGAAATAAGTTATTTAAGTTAAAAAAGGAGAAATGTTGAGCGTGAACTAAACAGTGCAAGAGTTGAGATCAGTATGGAAGGAGTGAGATGGGATGAACATTAGAAGGATCAGATGAGCCAAATGAATGTTTTTGAGGAGAGGTAGAACAGTGGCATGTTTAAAGGATGGGGGAAAGAAATTTGAGCACAATGAAGGATTGAATATGGTCTTGAGAAAAGGAGCCAGAGCAGGATAGACAGATTTGACAAGAGGAGCAGGAAGAGGATTGGAAGGAATAGCTATAGGGAGAGACCGATGAATCATGGATGTAATGTCACCTTCGGAAATAGGAGTGAAAAGGGAGAAAGAGACAGAGGCACATGGAGCAGAATCAAGGGAGGCAGGAGGACTAATAATATTAGAAGAATCAGAGCTTGCGAAAGAAACCACCTTTTTTAATGAATTAAATCAAGTGAATTATGTTCCAAGCATGCTTAAATAGTCCCAGTTTATAAGAACGGTGACAAATCTCAACCCTGTAACTATCGTCCCATTTCTTTCCTAGATAGCCTTTCAAGGTTTACGCTAAAATATTATTGAGCCATCTGGAAGGCTGGGTGTAAGAACATACACTGACGCATTGTGACTTCTGTATACTAAATGTGCCGTCACATTGCATTGCCGACTAATAAAACACAGGAGAAAACTCCTTGACAAACACTGCAGGCGGAATTGTGCCTTTGGTCCCTCTTTTCTCCAAGTTAACTTCCTGGGGCAATCAGTGTGTGGCCCCAAACCAATGCACGTGCAGAATGCTCTTTTGAACCACTCATCAATATACTAGGTATAGGCCTACCGCGGGCGATGACGCGGTTCATCACCCACTCACCTTGTTCTCTACATCATCCAGATCCATTGATCTGCGCAAGGGAATGGATTTTGATAGGACATCAGTGGTTGCAATAGAGCAGGAATAGTGTTGCATGCATGTTTTTCCCTTTTTCCGTCATCATTCTTTATGTAGAGAGGAGGAAAAACACTTTTTTGGGTGATATGCATTCGTGTCATTGATCGCAGATTATGTTATCTTTTGTGTTTGATTATAAACTGTTAATGTAAGTTGATATGGGTGGCATGAATATTTACCAGCAAAGGATTAGGTTTTGGAACCGTTTTTGATCGAATAAGTCGGTTTGGTGTAGTTAGTCTCTGTGGCTGACTTCTATTATTCCATTTAAGCAAAAGGTCTCTATGCCCATGTGGCAATAGTGGTGGAAGAAATGAGATTATCAGTGATTATTTAAATGTATTATATCAGCAAATGTCAATAAAGGAGTGGGAAATAATATTTGATGTCACAGTGCCAACCATGACAATTAAGTTACTATCACTCTACCCCAAGAAAGGCATTAATTTCAAGTCTGTAAAATGTTGTTGAAATTTGAAGTTGCTCCATTAGGTCACTGTAATATAGATTGAAAGCTAATCACAATAAAGTAACTTGTGATTTAAAGTTCATCCTAATTGGATGAGAAGTATTTCACTGCAGAAAGGACCATTACGTACAGAGTAGTTCAATTCCTACTTCCGTTGTGCAAGTGTACTCTTCTGTCACCTCCCTTCAGCTGTGACTCTGCAGGTTAAGGCGTCATGGGGTACAGCTTAGAGAGGAGCAGTGCTTTAAGTGGATTAGAACTTGAGGGGGGCTCTGGTTTGGTTGTGTGGCCAAAGTATGCGTGTACCTAGGCCACGCCCCCCAACAAGAGCCCCCTTCGCCTGAGGTGGTGGGGGGGGTAGGGGAAGTATTATTGCCTCTGGTGCGTCCATCCCCTTAATTTAAACGAAAGAAGGGGCTGGGCGCACCACATGTGTGATACCAGTGCGCCCCAGCTCTCACACGCAGCGGGCAGCCCTTTCATTCAAGGAGCCACGTGGTAGGAAAGGCGTTAAACACGGGCTCCTTGAATGAAAGGTCTGCCTGCTGCTGGCGCCTTTGTACTCACAACCAGGAGCAGGGCTGGACTGCCGAGTAAATAGCGATCACGCAGCCGTGATGACCATTTACTCAAAAACAAAAGGAGAGCAGGGCAGAGACATCAGGCAGTCTGTGTCGCCGAAGTGCTGCACGGCTACACGGGCTGCCTGCAGGTGTCAGTGCTTCTGCCTTTTCTTTATTTCTAATCCAAAGTGCTGACAAATGCAGGCATCACGTGTAACCGTGCACCGCTTCGGCTACACAGGTTGCCGTTGGTGTCCACCTGGCTGGGGCTGGTCGGGGGTGGGCCCTAGCTTGGGAGCCCTTTTTGTAGACTGCCGGGCCTCTGCCCTGGCTAGCCTCGGCCCACTTAAAGCCCTCGAGAGGACCACCCTGTGGTTAGAACCCTTTTCTGATGACAATCATTTTTACAATGCAAGTCTAGTGTTTTTTCATTTACAAGACTCACTTTCTAAAATGGCATGACACAAATATTTTCCGCGAATTTGAATGAGCAAATTAAGCCAGCAACCATGACATATCATGATATGATATAATAACATAGGAGGGTTTGTGGGGGGGGGTGCGTCGGCGGTTCAGGAGCGGTGTAAATATGTCAATACCTCATATGCAGGGCTCAAGTCGAGGGTACGCGCGGGGGGACGGCGTCCACCCACTTTTTTCAGAGGGTGGACTCAGTCCTCCCCAGTTAAAACGAGAAACATTGAATGTCCTCTTTGAATTTATGCATTAAAGCCGAGGACGGCGAATGAACCACAGTCATCAGGTGTGTAGGCCCAACACTTCACCACTGCACTATGTAAGCTGATAAAAAATAACAAACAACTAAAGGTGAAATGTCTCATTCTGGCACATTCCTGAAGTCGTTGCTGATGCAGTGCGCCACTAGTGAATTAGGAAAAATGGCAGCCATAGATCAGGCTGTCACACAAAAATGAGAGAGTCGGTTTTCATAACTAATAGACACACACCATCACATTGTCTGCATTTAATAAAGAGATACAAAATGTTCTCACACATTCACTGGTTCCAGTCGCAAAAAACGAAAGCCCGTCTTGCAGGCATTGCACAAGCCAGCACAGCCGCTACACCAAGTGCAAACGTCAGTATCCAGTGTTCCATGAATGCATAAAAGTACCAAACGTCACAGTCGCCATACAATACCGCAGCAGAAGCACGACGGCCTCTGAGGGAGGATTACGCTGCCGCCAACGCTGCTGCTCCTGTTTTGAAAGGTAGGGTGCTCCACTCAACGCCGACAACCTTGGTAATAGAATGCAAATTCACCTCACAAAAAAGGCCCGCCAAAAACCCTGCACCGTTAGGATCTGTACACGATTTCTTTGGCTCACATGAAAGGTATGTGTACCTCTGAGAGTGGCTGCCTGGCCCCGCGGCAGGACTGCGTCATTAAGGGAATGTTTCTGTTTCTTTGAAACAAGACGGTGAGGCGGCTGCTCATATCTTTTAATAGACCAGCAGACGCTGCTTAAGAGACACGGGAGTTGTATAGAAAGCAATGCGGGTAGCGCATACAACACGGGCTGAACTGCTGAAACTACTATATTCATAGCTCAGACTTCCCAAAGCGCTAGAAAGCGCGGTCTAACGTCACTGGAATATTTCCCTTTCATTTAATTCCCGTCCAACAAACAGGCCCTATGACTTCAGTGCATCGAAAGAAGTTAGGGCGTTGTTTTGAGTTTGACGGAATTTGTTTCATGAAACCCGCCTGAGGAAGCTACCACCCTTATTATATTGAGCAATCTGCCAAATTATGAGTTTACCACTGGCGGGGGTGGAGTTCCGGCTTGTGGTCATCATAAAATGTATTTCATTTTGGGGGGGGGGGAGGGGTGGGGGGCATTTCCACCTTGAATGTGAAAGTGGAACTGGATGATGTACTGGTGGGGTATGCCACTCCTGTTCGTTTCTGTAATGCACCAAAGGGTCAATTCGGCCCCTTTTAAGCATTACAATGGTTAAGGTGGTGAGTCGCCCACCTTTTCACCGGCCGGTAGTTCAGTGGATGTGCCCTCCACCCCCTCCCTGGTCCCCCGTGATGTCCTTTGTGCCCCCCGCCCTGGTCCCCTGTGATGTCATTTGGGCCCCCCTCCCTCTTCCCCGTGATTTCCTTTGTGCCCCCCTCCCTGGTCCCCCTTGTTGTCCGTTGCCCCCCTCAACCACCCTCTGGCCTCTCATTATGTCCATCCCCCCACCCCTCCCTTCTTGCCTTTACTCCTCTGCCCCTTCCCCTTCTTCCACCTCCCCCCCACACCTAATCACTGCAGGAGCTGTCTTGATTCACTATGGTTTTACCATCACCGATGTGTTGCCATTGCTTGGATTTGACTTATGGACACTTGTTGGTGCATCACCTTCTCAACTCTTATGCTGGGACACCCCTGCATCTCATTCTCAAAGTGGCCCTGATTTCATGCTGTGCCCTTTGTCATCTTGAATCCTTGCTTACTTTTTCTGTTCTCTGCAACATTCGTGTTTTTGACTGACCTCTGCAACTGTATTCTCTCTCCCCTCTGCTTTTTCAGCTGCCTTCACTGTTCTATTCTCTGTTCCCTCCTCCTCTCCCATCGCCCTTCTCCCTCTCTCCTCCCGCTCTCCCTTACTTTTTTCTATGCACTTACTCCATCAGAATTGTCCCAGGACCTAGTATGATAGCAACAAATGTTTGTCTCCTTCCCCTTCCCTTAGTTGTTCCCTTCCCCATTCAGCACTATCTAAAATGTTGTTAGGTTTAGTAAGATAGTCGCTTGTTTTGTCCCTCTCACTCCTTTCTCCTCTCCTTCTCCCTCACCTCCGGCTCTATCAGAAATGTCATCAGGCCTAGCACCGTAGTCGCCTGTCTGTTTCCCTCCCACCCACTTCCTCCCTCATCTCTGTCTTAGCTCTTGCACTATCTGAAATGTCACCAGACCGAGTACGATAGTTAATTTAACATTCTTGATTTGTTCATGGCAATGTAAGAATGTCATTGTATTTGCCCATGTTCCCTTACTGCTTTGAAGCGCTTTGAAACACATTGTGTATAGGCGCTATATAAATAAACTATCATATCTTATCATTGAGGGTCATGAGGATCAGACCACCGGTCACAGGGCCAGTGAGGTGATTAGCAGGGAAGGGAAAGAGGAAAAGAGGTAGGGAAGAGCAGTTTTGAGCAGTTTCCAGAATTTAAGGAGGTCCAGCTCCAGTGTGAGAGGGGCAGGGGGGCTGTTTCAGAGGAAAGCACCATCTAAGGAGAGAGACCAACCCCCTACTCTCTGCTTGGAGAAGCATTTGACAATCAGAGAGTTGGAATTAGAGGAGCATAGGGCTCTAGCAGGGGAGTATTTAGGGAGGGAGAGTTGGAGATAGCATGGCCCCATGCACCAGAAGGCCTTGTGGATGATGCAGAGTCTTGAATTTGATCCTTGCAACTACCAGGAGCCAATGGAGAGACGTTAGGGCTGGAGAGTTACAGCCCCTGGGCTTGAGGCCAAGGATAAGTCTTGCAGCCTTATTCTGGATTAGCAAAAGGAGGAGAGAGGGAGATTGAAGAGGATATTGCAGTAGTCCAGTTATGAAAGGACCCGAGCTCTGGAGGCATTGAGCTTCTCGGGGACGGTGAGAAAAGGAAGAATGCCTCTGAGGAGGTGGAGCTGGAAGAGGGACTTTTTAGTAAGGTCTATGATGTGAGTGGTGAAGATGAGAGTGAAGTTGAAGATGACCCTGAGGTTTCTGGCCCCGCGAGATGGTGGGTTAAAGGGTCCAAGGAGGGTGGGCAGAGGGTAGTAGGAAAAGAGGGAACAGGTGCAGTGTCAGACTGGCCCATAAAATGTTCTCAGGTTCCCACTGAAAAAGTAGCCCACAGTTGTAAATTCATTCCTTTTGTGACAGACTGCTTGAATAGTACCCAAGGAGAGTTTTTTAATCAAATGTAATGCAAATTGAGCAATTTAAAGAATATTTATTCTAAAACAATGCTCAAAATTGCTAGTTGCAAAGTGAAGTAACTCATCAAACTGGCCCAAAATGGCCGTAATAGTGGCCCACTTTAACTAAAAAAACTGGCCCACAAAAGCATTTTGCGTTTTTGGTTCGACCATAGGCCTATTGCCCTATACGCCAGTCTGAGCCTGAACAGGTTACCAATGGGGTTGATCTCCATCTTACTGGCATTGAGACAGAGATTGTTTGCTGCATACCATGCCTGAATGGCAGACAGTCAGAGATGAGAGAGGAGGAAGAAAGGGAGTTAGAATGAAGTTTGAAGCAAAGCTGTGTGTCATCCGTGTAACGCTGGACATGGGGACAGATAGAGGAGATCAGGTGAGCAAGAGGGGCGAGATAGATATTGAAGAGCCATGGCGATAGGATAGAGCCCTGGGGGACGCCACAGGTAGAGAAGGTGATTAGTGAGGAAATTGGTCAGCCAGTCTAGTGCCCGGTCAGTGAGGCAGAGGGTATCACAAAGTTGTTGTATGAGGATGGAATGGTAGACCATGTCAAAGGGGTAGATGTCATGGTCATGAAGTCAGGGGCACAGGCATGCAGGGGTCACATGCACAGGAGACCTGGGTGGACACTGTCCTGGCGCCTTTGGCACCAGGCTCATGAACAAAAGTAAACAAGAACATCCATTTAACACCAAAAAGCTTTTATTATGGACATAGCACTTCAGATGCATTAACCTTGAACTTTCTATCCATTAAGCAGGATGCATTAACCTTGAAAATTCCATCCATTAAGCAGCCCCAAGTGTATTCTTGGGTGTGGCTGCTAATGGATTGTCTTCGCACATGCTCACTCTCTAGGAGTGGCAGGGTGTGGCTGGTAAGCCGGCCCTAATGGGCGTGCCCACGATCTTAGCTATATAAGCTACCCCGATCCTCAAGACAGACGCTTCGCGTTATTCTGCACTTGCATCAGCGTAACGCTCACCGTCGCCTGAGGCCAGACTTACCTTTGAAGATCCTGCTTCCTGCCAGCATACTTACCAACTGGGGGAAACTGTTCTTACCTGTACATCTCTTCGGTGAACCAAGTATTCATCTTTACACATTCCGGAATGCTGGAATCTTCATCTTGGCACCACAGCACGACACACTCCATTGTCGACAGCAGCGCCTGCAAGGAAAAACAGAAGACAAGGTTAGACATCGAAAAAACAGTCAGCTTAAGGTTGCGTTTCGCCATACTTCGTGGTTTTCCTTAAACCATCACTTACCTGCTGTCGAACATTGTGGTAGCATCCATCTTCCATCCTGCCGTGTCTCGTGTCTCACAGCTGCATTGAGGCTGCATTTCCATCTAAGGGAAGAAAACAGAAGAGAGACATTATTGCGGACATAAATAGGAGCAACATATAAAGACATTAAACAGAACGAACAGCATCAGAAGAGCTCAAGAAAGACTTACCAATCATAAGGAGAAGCATAGTCGCAGCTGGACTGGACTAATCCTTATCAGGGATCAGTGAAGGAACTAGATCCCATTCGACGCGCCCCTGCCAGAAGTAGCAAGACGGAGAGCTTATCTTCCATAATTCACAGGAGCAGTATCACCACGCACCACCGCTCACAGCTTTTCTACTGAGGGAGAGGCCTGAAGGGGGGATTCAAGTTCAGGGAGGGCTGCAACCGTGCCCCAATGCCTCTGCAGAGACCAGGTGAGCGTAACAGTAGGAGAGATCGAGGAGAATGAGAACAGCAGTTGGAGAGTTGGAATCGAGATTTGCAAGCATGGTTTCGCAGGTGTTCAGGAGAGCAGTTTCATGCCTCTGGATGCCCAGAATCCAGATTGATGGTTGTGAAGGCAGCCAGCAAAGACAGTGTAGCGAGAGAGTTGGGGGAGAACAAGCTTTTCCAAAAGTTTAGCCACTAAGTGGGTAGTAGAGATAGGGCGATAGTTAGCCGGTGTAAGTGATTTCAATCCAGCACACACCCAAGTCAATGCCTAGCGTGTAATGCACTACTGAAATCCTTATTTATTTTTTCTCTAAAAGTTCTTTATTCTGAACGATGTACCACTCATATCATGCTATGTTTTAATGGGTATAAAATAATCACCAATGGGGTGATGTAACACAGAATAATCTCTTTAATAAACAAGGAGTAATAGTGAGCAAAACAATTCAGCACAGAAATAATACTTTTGTGTGTGTGGCAGATAAGATTGCACTGTGGTTAAAGGTTCCCTCTGCACACCCCTCAACCACCCAATAGACAATGTAAAGAGATAGGAGGAGAGAACAGGTATTCAGGAATGGCAGAATTCAAACAAAATAACAATCCCACTTTCCCCCAGCAAACGCAACAGAAAACAGAATTGACTGTCAAGCTGTCTGAATGGCTTTTAAAGTTATCTTGAGAATGGATTGGGCAAAAACACTAAATATGGTTTAAATTGCTGACATTTCTATAATTCTTATGGGAGCCACTTTGGATAGTTGCACACAAACACTGGCAATGATTTAATACCAAGAAACAATTTAAAATCTTAAAATTAAGGTCTGGAATAATCATAGGCTGTTTTACACGTGTAAGAATTTCCCTAAAACGAAATTCGTGGCAAACCTTTCACTGCGCGATAATCGCGATAACGGGAAAACTGTATGGATTTGGGATGTGATTGAAAGTTGTGGATGTTAGCTACAAGCAGAAGTTGAAATTTAGTTTCTAGCACAGGAACTGAGAAAGTTACAGACGTTTTAGTCGAGGTCATTTTTTCGAGATAGGCGCAAGAATGGGAAACAGGAATGCACTTTTAAAATGACAAAAAGGATTTCTTACACTAGAAAGCCACTTGATCAGGGTGACTGTCTGCAGTGGTCCCACCTTCTTCAGATGAGAAAAGATCAGCGCAGAGAAAGTTTTAACAAAACTAGCACATGAGGAAGATAGGAGGGATCGGATAGAGAGTTCAGACAATTCAAAAGTACTCCTTACAATGTAGGTTCTGAAGACAAGACCGGATGGGTTTAAGATAGGGATTAACTAAGCACGGTACCTAGGCTAGTGACAAACTTCTATCTATAGATACTTACTAGATATGTTTCAAACGGAACCGTCAGGATTCTGGTCAGGGATTCTGGTAAGGGATTCTGGTCAGGACAGACTGCTGGGCAAATCAGATTTGAGCAGCATCAAGGCGCTCCGGAAACTGCATGGCACCGGACTGGTTCTGATCGGCAATGCACTCTGGTCACAGCATGGCACAGGACTGGATTGGATCTGCCCTTTTTTGTTCTAATGATAATTATTTCAGCAGGCAAGCAGTACACCGGAGCCTGGCTGTATTTTAGTTCCCCTTAGGTTTGTGGGGTTGGTTCTGGAAATTGAGGCCTAGCTGAAAGTGGTTCAGCTATGCAGTGGGTTCTGCTTTGCCAACTTTCTGGAGTCTGGAGCAAGGAAGATGGAAAGTTCTGCAGCAGGGTGCTTCGCCAGCATTCGGATAGTGGGTGAATCTGTCTGTCTTTTTCTGTCCTCTGCTGTCTCTATTTATGCTATCATACAGGGTGAGTGTGTGTTGGTTTAGCCTAAACTCATCCCTTTGACAGGGATTGGTCAGAATCTCCTCTCTGCCTTGATAGGAGGAGAAAAACAGGGTGTCACCTTTATGGTGTGGGTTTATGAGGCTTAGAGTCCACCCCTAGTCTTCAAAATCTACTTTTGTTGCAATACATATTTACACCTGTGCAACCTCTATAACAACCACATACACAGATTACATATTTTGTACAGCAGCTACTCCTCCAAACCCCGTAGCTGTGGGATCTTGTGTCTGCCTTTCCCAGAAGTTCGCCCTTTTCATCAGGAACACAATGTCCCATTTATCAGCAAATTTCTACAAGTGTGCGCATATAGCGTGGGCATATGTGTATAAAGTTTCATACTTCTAGCAGAAATACATTTGGTGTAAAATCACATTTTCTGCCGTTTCCTACCAAAATATGCCACACGATCTTTCCGCCTCTTGAAATGTGCAGCCAAAAATTCGATTTACACTTCTGTTCTTTTTCTGTTTTTGACAATTTAAAGTGGCAAGTTATATGTATTCAAACAAAATGTTCTTTGTGAATGTTTAGCCACAGATGGCTGTTTGTCTCCGCCTCTTTTTCTCTCCCTTCAGTTCAGGAGCAGTCTCCTCCATGTTCTCTTGGCAGATGCCATTTTACGACAGTTCTCACACTTGGCCTTTCCTGCTTTGCAGCTGCTCATTGTTTCCTTCCTCACTGCAGACCAGGTTCTTCCCCCATCCTATAATTATCATTTAGGTGTGATTTCCTGGTGGAGGGAGTTGGAGGGGGAGGCCTTGCCTCTGTGAGGAAAGCTGTTATTCCAGTTTGGTTGCTTTAGCCAGGCTTAAATTTAAATATCAATTCTGTAGAATTTTCCCTTAGCATACAACAAACTTGTGGGATCAAATCACAGCTAAATACTTCTTCAAGATTTTAAACCATGGAATCAAAACAATCACAACATAGGTTACCATCAGTACAGGCCTCTTAGCTTGCAAAATTTTGATTTTAGTTTATACATGTTTAAAGTTTTAATCCTGCAGGCCCCTGACAGCTGTCATTCAGGTGGCTGAGGGTACGGTGCCCAGATTTTGACAGATTCCACAGGCCACTTTTGCTGTGGAAATCCCTTGATGCTTTCAGCTTTTCAGAACATTGTAAGTTCACAGTGGCTTCTTGCACTAAGTGAATTGTAGCACCCAGCAATAATTATGGATGTTTGAGGGTGTTTTGTACCAGCATTCTGCAGTTTTAGCAACAAAGAAAAAGTGATTTAAAGCAAGATTTTGGGTTTCATCTAGCAAAGCACCGCTTTTCCTTCCGTACTCCATCTTCACATGTTGTAGAGCCCAGTGACAGGTTTCAGGAGTGAGATCTCTGTTCCACCCCTGACAACATGCATGGCAGATTGGGCAGCCATCTTTTTGTGTTTGTAAAGTGCGAACTTCAGAGGTTTTGGAACGCACAAGGCTTTTGCAGCCCTTTTGATGTTTCTGCCACCATCAGAACACAGTGATGGCACTTGGCAGAGCAAAAGTGGGTTAAGACATCCCACAGAGCCCCCCCTCACGACTTGAGGTTGACCGCCCATCAAGGGGATGTCGGGAGATTGGGATGTTCTTTCTTTCTTTGGTCCAGGTGGAGAAAGTAATTTGCTTCTCCCATCAGTGCTGGACCGACATGCTCTCCTTGCCGGTTCTGGATGGGAGTATGGAGCGATACTCCAGGCCTCTTGGGTTCTGTAGAGCAGATGCTGGGGTAGCACCATCCTTCGTCCAGTCATCAGCTCAAACAGAGACATTTCTGTTGCAGAAGAATGGGTAGATCTGATGGCCATCAGGACATGAGGTAATCGAATGTCCCAACTTGGCCCAGAATCTGCCACAAACTATTTTAATATGCTCACAATAGTCTTGTTGTATCTCTCAACTCCACCACTAGAGGCTCGCCGGTAGGCAATGTGTAGTTTCCTTTTGCCCCCAAGTATCTCCCACATCTTTGTCATCACTTTGCTAGTGAAGTGGCTACCCAGGTCTGACTCAATCCTTTGGGGTAGTCCAAAACGCGAGAAGATGTGATTGATCATTAGGGCAGCTGCTGTTTCTGCCTTGCAATTTGGGGCCGGGAGACATTCCACCCATTTAGTGAACAAGCATGTCACGGTCAACATGTACTTGTTCCCCCTAGACGAGTGAATCACGGGCCCGACTAAATCGACTTGTAAATCTGTCCTAGGGAGTGTAATCCCCCTCTTTTGGAGCGGAGCACGGTGTGTGAGTGATGTTGGCTGGAATTGTGCACACACAAGCCACCCCTTCAAGTATTGGTCGAGGTCCTGCCCCATGTGTGTCCAGTATGCAATCTCTCGCAAGATTTCTAGTGTCGTATGAAATCCCCGATGACCGGCTGTGGCCGCATCATGGGCGTGACTTAGCATCAGGCTTCGGAATGAGGTGGGGACCACCCACTGGTCATGGCCAGCTATGGATCTCCTCACCAACAAACCGTCTTGGATTCAATACATTTTTGGACATTTCATCAACACTCTGAGGTCCTCTTTCCCTGTGTAATCGGTATCCGTCAGGGGAAAGTTCTCAAGGTCCTCAATGTGTTGATAAAACTTACCAATTATTGGATCCCCTTTTTGAGCAGTAATCAAATCAGCAGCTGGGGTCTCCTTACTCCATTGTGCAGTTGAGAGTTCATTGTGAGTATTTGTCTGGGACCTAGTGATAGCAGTGACCTGGATTTCCCCCAACAGGTACTCAATCTCAAATAGATCCCCTTGGATGGCTCCGGTTTTGGCCAGCTGATCAGCTAGATCATTTCCAGTTTTGTCTGGTCCCTCTACTTTAGAATGACCCTTGATCCTTTCCCAGTAGATGGTCATCCCATTCGAGGTGACCAGATCATCAATATTTTGTATTCATTTTCCATGTTTTAAAGGTTCATTATTAGCACATAGCATGCCTCTGGTTTTCCAATTAACCAGGTGCCGAACATAATCTGAATCAGTGATTTTGACCAGTTTGTGGAGTTGGTTTTGGACAGAAGTGAGGATGGCTTGGTGCACAGCCATCAACTCTGCCACTTGACTACTTCGGGGACCGATTTTGTACCCAAGCGGAGTGTTCTGGGGCATCATTCACCCATGCATTCTCTACGCCGGCCACAAGTTCCTTTTCCCCGCTGTTGTCAACATGGTAGGAGCACCCATCCACATAGACAGTGGGCATTCCCTCACACTGGTCTTCTTCATAGACTTTGAGTGGGGAATTAAAGTATGCCTCCATGTTGTCCTTGATTTTAAGACTTTCGTCCTCGAGACAGTTTTCCCTGGCACAATCCTGCAAGTCAGCCAGACCTTGCGCGAGGGAACTCTTCTTGTTTTGGCCATATCTGACCTCCACAGGAAAGCCTTGCATTGACAGAATCCAGGAAGTAATTTGGGAATTACTCCCATTTCCGGCCTGGATTCTGTCACTTTGAAGATATTGCAAAGGTTGGTGTGGAGTCTCCACTATGATGTGTTCCTCCTGGATAAACGGGCGGTAATTCTTCAATGCCCACACCATTGCCAGGAGTGCCTTCTCACAATCGTTGAATTTTTCCTCCACAGAGGATAAAGTTTTACTCGCATAGGAGATTACTTTATTGACCTTGTCATGCTTTTGATATAATACTGCAGTCAAGCATGTATTTGAGAACCCTGTCTCCAAGAAGAACTCTTGTTTTTGACAGGGTAAGCTAGTCAAGACGCTTGTGAGAGGCTTCTTTTGAGTTATCTTACTGCCTCGGCTTGTTCTGCACCCCACTCCCACTTGACCCCCCCTTCAAAAGATGGATCAGGGGTCTTGTGATCTCTGCGTAGACCTCAATGAACTTTCTACTGTAATTAGTTAGTCCAAGGATGCGCCTTAGTTGCCGCAGAGTGGTGAGGTCTTTTATTTTCTGGAGTGCTTCCACTTTCTTTTCCTGGGGACAGAGACCCTGAGGAGTTATCTCATGCCCCAAGAAATTGACACGGGTTCTGCACCACTGTTCCTTTTGAAAGGAGAGTTTTGCTCCGGCAGCCCTCAACTGTGTCAGGACATAACGGATCTCCGCTATGTGTTCCTCCACAGTTAAGCTTTTCACTAGAAAATCATCTACATAGGCCAGGTTACCCCTTTCACCCAGGTCGGGCATGGCCTTATGTAGAAAGATGTTAAATTCATTGCCGGAGTTGATCTATCCGAAGGGAGTCCAGGTCCAAGTGTACTGCTGCCACCCAAAGGTAAGGGCCAGCTTGTATTGGTCCTCCCTACTGACAGGTACAGTCCAGTACCCATTGGTCAGGTCTATTGCAGTGAATACCTTTGACCCCTGGATCTGGGCCAACCCTTGGTCAATGTAGGGAAGAGGCCATCAGGAATTATGGACCCGTTTGTTGAGCTCTCTTAGGTCAGCACAGAGTCTCCACTGGCCGTTTGGTTTCAAAATCCCCAGCACCAGATTAATGAAGGTGCTGTGGACTTGACGAATTATCCCACTGGACTCAAGGTTCTTAATTATTTCAGTAAGGGATTCCATTGATGCGAGAGGCAAGCGATATTGCTTCACAAACACTGGAGCCATGCCAGGGTCCGTGGGAATTGTTGTTGTGTGGATGTCGGTGCGACCACAGTCATATGGGTCCACCACAAAGAGATCCTGAAAATCTAAGAAAACTTGTTTCAATTTTTGCTTTTGCTCCAGATTCTCACAGGCATCAGCTAGGTTGACTCTCTCTTCAACCATCTGCCTGAAGCCTGGAAAGACTTCCGGTTTGGCTATCTCAGCGGCCTCCTCCATCTGGGTGGAGAAGTCCCTGGTCAAGGTGCTGATTTCGACTGGTGGCTTCAGATGGGGAAGGCCGTCCTTGTGGACTTGGAGGATCACCTCATCCCACCTGAAGTCACAGGTCACATCTTCCTTACCATAAGGGCAGGAAGAGTACACTAGGAAATTCCCCCCATGCTGGATGAAGATCCTGTCTGGTTTTGTGTCATTGTCGCTATCACCGTCAAGACAGTCCTTGGGGATTGGTCCTAACAGTTCATTACCTAAATCTATGGAAAAATGTCGGTCATCAACCGCCATTCCAATAATGGTGCCTGCGCCCAAAGTGATACTCTTTAGGTCGCTCTTATCCACCTCTATTGGAATGGTGTCGTGTTCTATGTTGACTAGTGGTGTTTGGTTTACCCCCAAACCTTGCTGTTGGAAATGAACGTTAAGATGGACATAGGTGTCAGGGTTTTTCAGTTTCTGTAATCTTTTAATTTTTACTTCCAGTGAGAATTGTCGGGTCCGTTCGGGGATGGTGACTTCCTCTCCAATCTGAATTTCAACTGCATATGGCAGCAGTTGAACTGACCGAAATGCTTTCTCTGGGTCATCAAAGTCCATGGGATTACCCGCTAATCGGGACCAAGCTTTGAAGTTTATTAGGTCCAAACTAATGGCAAATCGATTAAGAATGTCACTGCCTAAGTAAAATGCAGCAGGGACATCTCGCACGACCCAACAATTATGGACTATGCTCTTGTTGCCTATGGAAATTTTGAGCATACACCTGCTAGGCAGGAGATGTTTAAAATGTGGTGTTTCTAGGTCAATTTCCCCTTTGTCTAACAGTTTACATGTGGAAATGGCTGGATCTTTTGGGAGTTTGCAGAACATGGCCTCGCTGATGAAGCTCTTACCGTTGTTCACACATACTTGGGCGAGAACAGAGTCCTTCCCCTCTTTTAACTGAATAGGGATGAACAACTGCTCTCCAATTTTCTGAATATCAGCCAAGCTTTGAGCTGATTTCTCATCTTTCTGGACTATCGGAATGGGATTTTCTGATTGTGAATTTGTATAGAATTTCAAAGTGTTTCCTTCAAGAGTGGAATGCCACCTTAGACTGGAAGCAAGGTTGATTTTCAGAAATAGAGAGAACTCACCATCACCAGTTTGTTGTCCTACTGCAATTACTGTCACATCTGGGATTTGATTATTCTGTAAGTGAAATTCTATTTGGTCAGGTTTCTGTTCAACCATGTGGCATGTGCCATTTAAACTAACATGGTTGACACTCTGTTTCAATTTTATTGGTCAGCTAGTCTGGGTCCAGAGGACCTTGTTTACACAATCTATGAGGTGAGACAACCTACACAGGATGTCATTCCCTAGTAAACAAGGTGTGCCCTCTGGAGTCACAACTATGACTGAGTGCTTCACCTTGTGTCGCCCAATTTTAGTGTCTAAATCCGCAATCCCCTCGACAGGAATTTCCTTCCCATCGAAGTTCTGAAGTTGTCCAGGAAGAGGGGTGAGAGGAATTTGGTATTTCTCCCCCCTTCCCGAATTCAGTTGATCGAAGGCCCTTTTTGACAGAAGGGTAGCTTGGGATCCAGTGTCCACCAGTGCCAAAATTGTACATTGCCCCTGTATTTGGACCGGGGCATAAAATCATCCCTCCTTTTCCTCAAGGGGGCAAAGATAATGCACATTTTTGGTCAACTGGTGGGTTAATTTCCTTGCTTTGGATACCGACAGAGAAGTGATTTGGGCTGGGTCTTGTTTGGGATTTTGGGAACCTGTAAGAAAAAGGTGACAGCTAGATATGGGGGAAGCTTTGGGCTCCCCTGGTTCTGATTCTGGGCTGCCCCTCCTTTTTGGAGGCAGTCACCAGGATGGGTTTGAACCAGGGGATTTTCGGGCTGGTAATTCTGGGGTTTGATGATGGGCGGTTCTAACTCAGTCCCCACATCTACACAGTCTGGATTTGGATCCTTTGGGACCCGTTTTTCTTTGGGAGGAGTTCCTCCATCCCTGAAGGAGAAGATCATTTTCCCAGGATCCTCCTGAGGACCCCTCTCCTTAAAACTGGAAGATTCGCACCTCCACCACAAAATGGGTCTTCTTAGGCTCTTTATTTCTCCTACCCACCCTCTGCTCCTTGGGTGGTAGACTTTCGGGGGCAGGAAATTTTGGTTCTGGTTCCTGGGTTTCCAGGGGCTTTTCACAAGTGGGGAAGGAAGCTTCCTCCAAAGCTTTACACCCCCCCTTCCCCTTGTGCCTCCTCCCTGGGAACCAGGGGTTTGTCAGGTTTCTTCCCCCATCATTGTTCTGGAGCACCAGACCCTGGATTTGAGGAATTCAGAGCCGCCACGCTTATCTGAGGTTTCTGTTGAGCCCTCAGCATGCAACACAGATCCTGGGCCATGTTCTGAACCTGGTGCTCTAGTTGGGACACCCGCTCTGGCTGGTATGGGGTCTTCAGGTCTACCCCGGGTTGATCCCAGGAAGGGTAACTATCCCTTCTCCCAAAATAACCGGGTTAGGAAAGTTTGGGTACCCCTCCACCCTTGGCCTCCCCTCTCCCTGATTGTGCTGTCTTGACTCAGGAAAGCGGGGCAAGAAAGAAGGGTCGTTTTGGGGGTTGAGGTTTGGCGGGTACCGGGGAAAGAAGTTTGGTCTGGCATTTGGGGGATTACTGCCCTCCTGGGAAAAGTGAGGAGGGAAGTTTCCTGGGTTTCTTGCTGTCTGGTTGGATCCACCCCCCTTGGGCTGGAGGAGTCCACACATAGCCCAGGATAGGTCTATTTCCCTTGTAGCGTGGGCTGATGTAGTCAGGGGAGTTAGCGGTCCCATTTGTGGGGTTACCTCCCTGGCTCCCCGTTTGGGATTGGCCCAAGGGCCTTCTGGGTTTGGGGTTGGTTGGATTCTTTGGGAGAAGGTTTGTAGGCCCCCCCATCTCCAGATCTAAAATGGGGGCAACCTTTACCTCTGCCACCTTAGCAGCAGTGGGGGTGTTGGTTGGTTTGGGGTTCTTGCTCATATTTTTATTTTCCAACTGCTTCTGTACTTCATAGAAGCGCATGGCTTGTTCAATGACCCAGTCTAGTGATCTTTTCTCATGAAAGTCCCTCACTAGCTGGGCCATAATGTACTTAGGGAGAGCATGAAAGAAGGTGTTCACAAATTCATTACTGTCAGTGTGCACCCTTCTAGTGGTCTGCGCAAAGGCGCGTTTCAATTCCTGAACAAATTCTTGTGGGGCCTGGTCTCTCCCACATTGTAAATTGTAGGCTGCCTTGTGAGCCTCTTGAGGGTTCCTATGAATGGCAAAATGTTTCAAGATGGCCACCCTATAGGTGGAACATCTGGAATGGTTCTGATCCTCCAGCCCCGCAAAGCAGCTGGAGTATTCAGGAGAAAATGTCCACTTTACATACTGAATACAGCTTTGGCTTTCCTTCAGATGGAAAGTCTTCATCATCTGCTCAAATAATTCAAGGTGCTGCCAAACCGAATATTTGGCATTTTTGTGGTAGGGCGTGATGACGCTCCTAATAGCTTTTAGTTGTTTCAGGGGATCCTTGAGTAAAGCCCTCTTAACTTTGTTGGCCTTTTTAGTTCTGGTCACCCGGGTCCACTCATTGCAACGCTCACCTGATTCCCGCAGAGGCGCCGGTCTTGACTGGGTGAATGCTGTATCTTCAAAGGTGATGTGTAACACACGGTTGGCTCTTTGGGCTGGACCTCTGTGCACTGTATGTCTGACTCGAAGAGTAAGATGTCTGCAGATAGAAAATATGGGATTAATGAACTGGGGTTATTGGGTGCCTCTCTCCTCTTCCCTTTCTCTTCTCCTGTAGAACCCCAAAGATTAACGCCCTCACCTTAGGTAAGTGAACGCCGAGCTCTCCATCTGCCTCGGGGCAGGGTGCCGTAACCAGTTTCTTCACTGGATAAGGGTGCAGGCCTCTTGACCTCAGAGGACTGCTGTCCGTCGTTAACTGCACGAACGGTAAGTTCTGGGCACTTCAAATGTCTTAAAAGTCTTTTGTAATGATATCTCTTGTTTTGCAGGGTTCCGGCGATGGCGGATGGCGGGCTGATGAGAGTTGAGGATCGAACCCGCGTGAGGAATAGAAGCACCTGGAAGCACGTAAGTAAGCGCTTGTAGCCTGCTTCACGATGCGCACTAACTGTCCCTTTTATCTTGCAGGTACAAGTTCGGAGCTTTAGAGAAGCTGAAGGGTGCTGGAATACCCACTGGATTCGGCGTGGGAAGGAGTAATGGCACGTGAGTAATAAAGTTGCCCAATGTCTTTAAACGCACCTTCTTTTGTCTTTCAGATGCGGGATGCAGCGCCGAAGGCCTCCGGAGCGTGCGAAGAGCTGGTAAGCTTTTGTCTTTCAGATGCCGGAATGCAGTGCGAAGACCTCCAGAGCATGCGAAGAGTAGGTAAGCCTTTGTCTTTCAGATGCCGGAATGCAGCGCGAGGCGTTGGTGACAGCCGATGGACCAGGTAAGAGATGCGCTGCCACTGAAGACCGTAGTGCTAACCTGTTCTTTCTTTGTCTTTACAGGTGCTGCTGAAGACTGGATTCCAGGATGGTAAGCCTTTGTTCCCTTAGGCCCAGGATCAGAAGCAGAAGACACGATGAGCGTTCTGCTGCAGAGAATGCAGAATAACGCAAAGCAAGATTCATCCATCGGGTGTGGTTTAAATAGCCTCCTGTAGTGCCTAGGTGTCTCCTTCCACAGCCACGCCTAGGTAAGAAAAGAGTTCCTGCTTTCCAGAAGAGTTCCAGTGTTCTGAACCTAGGGAGTGGCTCCTGCCCCACCCAACAGGAAAAGTAGTCCCAAACAGAAGAGGATCAGGGGTTCAACTGGCAGGTAAGTAAGCAGCATGGTCTGCTGCAGGTAAGTCCACCCAAGCATTATGAGCCCGGCGCTTCCAGCGCTGGGACTGGGCATCTTTATGAGCCTGGTGCCACTGGCGCCAGGACAGGTTCCAAAAGGTCCCAATTGGGACTGGCTGGCACTCGGAACCGGGGTTATGGGTCTGCTTCCAAGGGAGTCGGGCAAGTCCTGATCTTTTGGAAGCAGAGATCATGACAGCACCCCCCCTCAAGGCCCCTCCCAAACCGGGCTTCTCCGGGGGTTTGGGCTTGTTAGGAAATGTTCGATGAAATCTTTTGATTAGACGAGGCGCGTGGACATATTCTGCAGGTTCCCAGGATCTTTCTTGGGGACCGTAGCCTTTCCAGTCAATCAGGTAAAATAGTTTAGATTTGGAGATCTTGGAATCCAGGATGCTTTTGACTTCAAACTCGAGTTCTCCATCAACTAGAATAGGTTTTGGAGATGTAGTTAGTCGGGTTTGAGGTTGCACGGGTTTTAATAGAGAGACGTGGAAGACCGGATGTATCTTCATGTGAGGGGGCAAGTCCAACTTGACCGCTACTGGATTTACTATGGTAGTGATGGAATAGGGACCAAGGTATCTTGGGTTGAATGTGCGTGGTCCTTTTAGAGGTAGATATTTGGTGGATAACCAGACGTGATCTCCTACTTGATATTGGGGGGCTTCCTTCCGATGTTGGTCTGCTCTTTTCTTGTATTGTTCTTTAGCCCTTTGAAGGTGAGAAACGGCTTCCTTAAAGGCTTGGGTGATTGTAGAATGCAGGTGGTCTACTGCTGGTGTTCCAAGATCTTGGAGTGGATCCAACTCCGAGGTTCGAGGGTGACTACCGTATAAAAGAAAAAACGGGGTCTTCCCAGTTCCCGAGTGGACAGAGTTATTGTAGGCATATTCGGCTATCCAAAGGATATCTTTCCAAGTTTTTTCAGTTTGTTGTAGCATGCAGCGCAAATACTGTTCCAGAGTTTGATTGGTCCTCTCGGTTTGTCCGTCGGTTTGAGGGTGGTGGCTGGTCGAAAGTCTCACATCAATTTGAGCCGACCGACAGCAACTTCACCAAAAATGAGAAATAAATTGACTACCTCGATCCGAAATTAGAACTGAAGGAAAACCGTGCAGTCGGACGATGTTTTCGAGAAATTCTCGGGCCAGAGTTGCTGCTGTTGGTAAGCCTTTGAGTGGAATGAAATGCGCCATCTTGGAGAATAGGTCCACGATTACTAGGATCGTATTGTATCCGGAGCATGGAGGTAGATTGGTGATGAAGTCCATAGAAAGCGTATGCCAAGGGCGAGGCGGGATGTCAATAGGGCGTAAGAGGCCGGATGGTTTTTCCTTTTGACTCTTGTTTTGGGCGCATACTCCACAGGACATTATAAAGTCTCTGATATCTTTTTTCCAAGACGGCCACCAGAAGTAGCGCTTGATCTTTTCTGAGGTCTTGGTCATACCGGGATGTCCTTCCATTAAAGAATCGTGATAACAAGAGATTACCTTTTTCTGTAAATCTGTGCTGGGCAGGTATAACCGTTCTTGGAAATATAATAGGTTGTCCTTCACCGTAAAGTCCTTTCCCTGCAGATGCCAATTCTGTATGTCTGCTGGAGTTACCAGTAGCCTGGCGTTATCCTTAACTTCCTCTATGGATTGTGTGGCGATTACACCTAGAATTCTTTGTTCGGGAATGATAGGTACAGGTTTAGGATTGATCAAATGTTCTTCCACTCCCATCCGAGAAAGGGCATCAGCTTTACCGTTTTTTGTACCAGGTCGATAGGTAATTATGAAGTCAAACTCGGCAAAGAATAGTGCCCAACGGAGTTGCCTAGAGGATTGAGCTTTTGCGGTTTTCAAATATTGCAGGTTTCGGTGATCTGTAATCACAGTGTCGGTGTGTCGGGCCCCCAGAAGATAATGCCGCCAAGCCTTAAAGGCGGACTTGATAGCTAGAAGTTCCTTATCAGTAATAGTGTAATTGATTTCAGGAGGCGAGAATTTGGGGGACCAAAATGCCACGGGATGCAACTGATTGGTTACTGGGTCCTTTTGTGATAGAACTGCCCCCATGGCAAGGCTCGAAGCATCAGTTTCAACGATGTAGGGGAGTTCTGGGCGAGGATGTTTTAAGATCGGTGCAGAGATAAATCTAGTCTTCAAATTCTGGAAAGCTTGTTCCGCCTCGGTAGACCATTCAAAACGTTTGTTTTTCTTTAACAAGGCGGTGATGGGCTGGACTATTCGAGAGAATTCAGGGATAAACCTGCGGTAAAAGTTAGCGAAGCCTAACATGCTTTGAACACCTTTTACGGAGGATGGCGATGGCCATTTGAGAATTGCATCGACCTTCTTTGAATCCATACGCACTCCGCTAGGTGATAATATGAATCCCAAGAATTCAACTTCAGTCACGTTGAAAACACATTTTTCCAATTTAGCGAAAAGTTTGTGTTGACGCAATCTCTCGAGGACCATTTTCACGTGTTTCCGATGTTCAGTTTCCGATGAAGAATAAACGAGGATGTCGTCAATGTAAACAACAACACACACATCTATGAGCTCTCTGAGGACATCGTTCATAAAATATTGAAAGGCGGCCGGGGCATTGCAAAGTCCGAGGGGCATGACCTGATATTCAAATAGCCCATACTTGGTGCGGAAGGCCGTCTTCCATTCATCGCCCTCTTTTACTCGTACCAAGTGGTAGGCTCCTCTAAGATCCAGCTTTGTATATATGCATGCTTTTCTGACTTGGTCCAGGAGTTCAGGGATCAAAGGTAACGGATATCTATTCTTACCGGTGATCTGGTTCAGGGCGCGATAATCTATACAAGTTCTAAGGTCCCCTTCTTTTTTTGGAACGAAGAACAAAGCTGAGGAAGCAGGGGACTTGGAAGGACGAATAAACCCATTCGCTAGGTATTGATCCAGGTATTGTCGGAGGTGAAGATTCTCAGGCTCGGTGAGGGCATAAATTCTACTACAAGGAGTAGAAGATCCAGGTATCAGGTCTATCTGGCAGTCATAAGACCTATGAGGAGGTAGAGAGTTAGCCTGATCCTTCCGGAAAACATCTTGGAATTCTAGGTATTCAGGAGGTAACTGGGGAGCCTCCGAGGAAATTGCTGCCAGTGCAACACCAGGTCGAGGGTGACAAGTAGAGACACATTCTGGAAACTGAACCGTTCTTGCTCGCCAATCGATCTGAGGATTGTGCTTCTCTAACCAAGGAATTCCTAGAATAATCTGGAACTGAGGGGCCTTGATCACATCGAACACGATCTTCTCATGGTGTCCATCTTGACTTACTAGCGTCACTTCTTGGGTGGTATGCGTTACTGGTCCGGAGGCTATCTCCGTACCATCCACCGTAGTAATGACGTCCTTTACAGCCTTTGGACAAAGAGTCAGATTCATCCTCAAAACCATTTCATGATCCACATAATTGCCGATGGCACCGCTGTCGACGTAAGCTTCAATCGCATGTAATCGATCCGGATGTTCAGGGCTAATGAGGACCATAGGTATCATGAAATGCGAGGTCACGGAACTGGTTTTAACGCTCGGCAAGAGGACCTCTATTCTTGTCGGGCGAGGTCGTTTCCCTGCTCAGAGTTTGTGACCCTGGTAACTGCAGCTCTTACTGCCTTCTTGGCTGGTTTCACCGGACAGTCTCGAAGAAAGTGCCCCGAGTTTCCGCAATAGAGGCATAATTGCAGCTGTTTTCTCCTTTCCCGCTCCTTTTGTGTTAGTGGTCCTTTCAGGCCCCCTATTTGCATGGGTTCCCCGGAGTCTACTCCTTTGGTAGGTGTTGGTGGTTTGGAAAATACTCGAGCATCAAACTTGGAACGATCGGCCTTCCTGTTCTGCAGTCTGTGGTCAATTTGAACGACTAAGTCAATATAGTCCGAACAGTCTTGCGGGGGATTCACTACTTGGGCTAACACATCTTTGAGCTCTCCACGTAGACCTCTATAAAACAGCGTAATCCTTTTGTCCTCAGGCCATCGAGTTTCCACTATCAGTCTGTTGAAAGACGCAATATAAGCCAAAAGGTCTTGATTACCCTGTCGCAATGAAAGGAGCTCATTGTCAAAGGCCTGCCCCTGTGAATGTCTTGCAAACAGTTTTTCCATACTGAGCTGAAAAGCTTGAAAATCATGGAGAACCGGATCATCTTGATTAACTAGAGGGATCGACCAGTCTGCCGCATTGCCACTAAGGTACGAAAGCACGAAAGCTACCTTAGCATGATCAGTTGGAAAGGCTGCTGGCCGGCATAAGAAGTGCAACCGGCACTGATTAATAAATACTGCAAACCTCTTTGGGTCACCAGAAAATCGTTCGGGCGGAGCCAGAGGTACATTCCCAGGTAGGTTGATCTGCACTGGGTTCGTAGAGGATGTTGAAGGAAGATTTGCCCCTGATGCGGGTAACGTAGTTTGTCCGGCTTGTGACTGTAGCAATTGTCTAGCGAGATCGTCTGTTCGCTCCTTGGAAATAATCAGTTCCCTTCTTAGAGCATTCGTTTCCTGACGGGCTGCATGCACTTCTGCTCTTAGTTCCCCAAGTAACTGGGCTAGCTGGTCGGTATCCGAGGTTTCCATAGCGCCTGGGTGGGAGTTTTGCGGTAGGCTTTGCGTTCTGTAACGCTCACCTGATTCCCGCAGAGGCGCCGGTCTTGACTGGGTGAATGCCGTATCTTCAAAGGTGATGTGTAACACACGGTTGGCTCTTTGGGCTGGACCTCTGTGCACTGTATGTCTGACTCGAAGAGTAAGATGTCTGCAGATAGAAAATATGGGATTAATGAACTGGGGTTATTGGGTGCCTCTCTCCTCTTCCCTTTCTCTTCTCCTGTAGAACCCCAAAGGTTAACGCCCTCACCTTAGGTAAGTGAACGCCGAGCTCTCCATCTGCCTCGGGGCAGGGTGCCGTAACCAGTTTCTTCACTGGATAAGGGTGCAGGCCTCTTGACCTCAGAGGACTGCTGTCCGTCGTTAACTGCACGAACGGTAAGTTCTGGGCACTTCAAATGTCTTAAAAGTCTTTTGTAATGATATCTCTTGTTTTGCAGGGTTCCGGCGATGGCGGATGGCGGGCTGATGAGAGTTGAGGATCGAACCCGCGTGAGGAATAGAAGCGCCTGGAAGCACGTAAGTAAGCGCTTGTAGCCTGCTTCACGATGCGCACTAACTGTCCCTTTTATCTTGCAGGTACAAGTTCGGAGCTTTAGAGAAGCTGAAGGGTGCTGGAATACCCACTGGATCCGGCGTGGGAAGGAGTAATGGCACGTGAGTAATAAAGTTGCCCAATGTCTTTAAACGCACCTTCTTTTGTCTTTCAGATGCGGGATGCAGCGCCGAAGACCTCCGGAGCGTGCGAAGAGCTGATAAGCTTTTGTCTTTCAGATGCCGGAATGCAGTGCGAAGACCTCCAGAGCATGCGAAGAGTAGGTAAGCCTTTGTCTTTCAGATGCCGGAATGCAGCGCGAGGCGTTGGTGACAGCCGATGGACCAGGTAAGAGATGCGCTGCCACTGAAGACCGTAGTGCTAACCTGTTCTTTCTTTGTCTTTACAGGTGCTGCTGAAGACTGGATTCCAGGATGGTAAGCCTTTGTTCCCTTAGGCCCAGGATCAGAAGCAGAAGACACGATGAGCGTTCTGCTGCAGAGAATGCAGAATAACGCAAAGCAAGATTCATCCATCGGGTGTGGTTTAAATAGCCTCCTGTAGTGCCTAGGTGTCTCCTTCCACAGCCACGCCTAGGTAAGAAAAGAGTTCCTGCTTTCCAGAAGAGTTCCAGTGTTCTGAACCTAGGGAGTGGCTCCTGCCCCACCCAACAGGAAAAGTAGTCCCAAACAGAAGAGGATCAGGGGTTCAACTGGCAGATAATTAAGCAGCATGGTCTGCTGCAGGTAAGTCCACCCAAGCATTATGAGCCCGGCGCTTCCAGCGCTGGGACTGGGCATCTTTATGAGCCTGGTGCCACTGGCGCCAGGACAGGGTCCAAAAGGTCCCAATTGGGACTGGCTGGCACTCGGAACCGGGGTTATGGGTCTGCTTCCAAGGGAGTCGGGCAAGTCCTGATCTTTTGGAAGCAGAGATCATGACACTCATGCTCTGACTCAGAGGCACTGCTACCAGGGGTGGTTGTCTGGTCTTCTAGACACTCCCGGATTCTGCAAGCTTGGGAATGGCTGGCAGAATGTGGGGGCCTAGTTCCTTGGCTTGGGTCCTGTGGCGCTCAGAAGAGTCTTCTGACTATTCCTTGCTCTCCAGATTGGTTGAGTACCCCCTCTCCCCCCCCGCACTGTCCTAGCTGGGAAGAGGTTTTTAGTATGCTCTTAGTGGGCCTAATCTCATGGAATTCCCCACCAAATTTCACTGCCTGATCTCTTGATGAGTTATATTCCTGAGGAACCATTTCTCTGATTATCCCCTCACTGGAGTCCCCCTGATCAGAGAAGATGCCCTAGCACTTGGGAACCTGTACATAGATGCCCGCCCATCCATTTCTGGGAGGCACTGACCTATTAGCCCCATATTCCCCATTGGGTTCAAGTCTACCATCCCCATGGCCCTTGGTTCATGTGAGCCAGTGGACATGGGGGTGGCAGAGTCCATGGAATTGAAGCGATTAAAGTCTCTGGTGCCAGGGTTCCTGAGGTTATGCTCAGGGGTTTCCCTCTCCCATCTGACCTCATCTCTCTAGGCCCCTACTCCCTGATGGCATGCAATAATCTGACCCTTGTGTTCTTCTATTAAGGCCTTACTGGGCTCTGTTAGTTGTTCCTACATGGCTATCTGTCTATGGAGCCTGTCATTTTTCTCACAGAGAGCCTAATTGTCTCTCTGTGCTTCCTGCCTGCTTTGGGAGTATTGGGCCAATTTTTGCTGCAGGAGACTCATCTCCCGAGTCTGATCCTTACTGGCCTGGTCATTCTTTGCCAGAACATCTTCCACCCTCCTGGTGTGCTCTAACACCTTTTCATAGTCCATTTTGCGTTCACCCAGTCCCTGAAGGGCCAGGTGATTTTCTTCCCCTTGGTTTTTAAATGGCTGGCTTCCTGGCCTAAGGCATCCCTTTCCTAAATTAGAGTACCCCTCTGTGCAGCCAGGTCGTTCCTTTGTTTTCTAATGGCACATAATTCCTGGCGCTCCTCATCAAAATCTGTTTGAGTGTGGAGCTCCTACACAATTAATTTATTATTTTCCTCCTTTATCTCATCAATCTGATTTTCCAGGGCGATTGTCTGCCCTGCGCAGGCCATATTATAATTTAATTGCTGTTCCAGCTTTTGTTGGCTCTGTAGTAGAGAATCCAAACTTTCTTGGCACTCTTTTTGCAGTGTCAGTAATGTGGTGTCTTACTCTACTCTCTCTTGCTGCAGGAGATCCAGATCTCCTTTTACTTTTGTCAGGTACTGTCTGGTTTCACTCTCTGATTCTTGGCTCTTTTATAGCCTTTGCTCTGCAGAGTCCAGATCAGTTTGGGTCTTCTCTAGGGATTGTACTTGCCTTTTTGCCAGGTCTAGGTTTTCAGAATATTTTTCCTGTATTACTCCAATGTGGAGGTACAGGTACGCCGCTATTTGGCAATTTTACATTGCTCTTCTTTTACCCTTGGGGCCATATACAGTTCACTAAGTGCCTGGTGTAATGGACCCTGGTCCCTGCCATATGTCTAATTCTGTGACAGTGGCTTGTTTGATTTCCTGCAGCCAAACATGCTCATTCTGCTCAACCCATTCACCCCTGACAAACAATTTGTGCAGTAAGTGTTCTTTTGCCATATTAATTTCCACTCGGGTCGCCATCCCAGAAATGTTAATTTCCTTCTGACTTATCTCAGGGTTACTTTTACCTTTGCAAAACAGGCCCAACTCCTTTGAGTATTTCTATTAAAGGGTGTTTTTACAGTGTAACACAGTATGGTAGCCCAACAAGGTGTATGTACCCTGTCAGTTAACATGCTCTGTTAGACTGTCACAAGTGGTATGTCTAATTCAGGATCTCGTGACGAGCCCCCAAGCTGTAAGTGATTTCAATCCGGCACACACCCAAGTCAATGCCTAGGGCCTCATTACACGTTGTGCGCTAAAAACTGCAAATTAGCGGCATGGCGCTATTAACGTGTCCGCCCTCGCAAGAGGGCGCTAATGGCGTACCATTACGCGGACACGAGCATAGCGCCATGCCGTTAATGACCCTACCGCCATGCCACTAAAGTCCCCAAAAAGTCATTTACCGCCTTCCGCGAAAGTGCAGATAGCACCTCCGCCCTCGCGCCATTAGCGGTCACCGCTATTAGCGGTGACTGTTAAATTGCGGAACCGGAAATAGCGTCATCGCACAGGAACGGGAAAGAGCATGGCGGCCATCTTTAAAAACACAATCCATTGCCATCCTCTGCACCCTGGACCTGTTTTGAGTTGGGAGCAGTGCAAATTCATCTGGGACACCTGCATCAAGCCCAAGGCTCTGAAGAAAACCAGTGACAGGCAGCGCAAGGAAAAATATACCAATGAGGAATTGGTCATGTTAACACAGACCCTTGCAGAGCATGCGGAGGTAGTCTTTGCAAATGACATGCGCCGGCCAACCTTGCTGAAGAAAAAAGCCATCTGGGAGGAGGTAGCTCTCAAAGTCAGTGCTGTGGGCACCAGCACACGCACCGTGCGCGAATGCAAGAAGAGGTGGGACGACCTCAGGCTGCGGGTGAGGGGCATCCTGGCTGAGAACCACCGCATTGCCAGTGCCGGTGGAGATGGCTCACCAATACGGATGAAGGAATGGGAGGAGACATGCGCAAACATGATTGCCGTTGAATCCATTGAGGGAGTCGGCAGCATGGAGATCGGCGTGGCTACCACTTCAGATGGAGGTGAGTGTACACATGACAGGATGCGGTGTGAATGTACTGTTACCCCCATATGTGAGCACAGACTCCTCACATGCATGGACACACATCCACACATGCATCCATCCCTCACCATGTCAGTGTCAGATCCAAACATACACACATGCACACATCACCAGAGACAAGTCCCAAACACACCCATGCATGGATGAGGCACTGAACTGGCACATCACCTGCATCCACAACCACTGAGTCCCAATGGCCACAACTGCATCATTCATGTAATCTTCATTAAGTAAATTGAATCACAACCAATGATATCCCCCTTCTCGTCCCTCACAGGCTCACATACAGATGAGGAGGATGCCGCTGATGCATCAAAGGCACCAGCTACATGCAAGAGGGCAAGGGCACAGGAGCCGGAGGATACCCCAACAACATCCAGGGGCAAGGGGGGAAGGGCACACCTGACGGGTAGGAAACATCGTCATGGTGCCACTCCCAGGGCAGTAGTAGCTGCACCACCAACTGCGGCCCCACCACCGGAGGTGAACCCACTGGCACCAATGCCAGCCACCGAGGGACCACCATCAGCTGCGGCTAGCTCCGCTGGTGAGGCAGCCGCCACTGCCCCCCTATCCGATCCGGAGGACACCCTAGGCCAGCACATGGAGATGCACATCCCAAGCCCCCCTGGAACCCCAGCGGCTATGCCATTCCAGACCCCTGGGTCTGATGGGACTGTTGAGGACACCAACCCTGCAATCATGTCCCCCATGTTACCATCACCTGCCACAGTGGATGCATCGGAGGGCACAGCATCCAGTGCACGGTCAGCCAGCACTGCCCCCCAACTCACCACCATCCTGCAGCGCCAAAACGAGCTGACTGTGCTGGTCGGCCAGCATGTTGAGGAGGCTGCCAATCTCAGAGAGAACATTGTTGAGGCGGCGAGGCACTGCACTGAGCGGATGGACGCCAACACCGACAGGCTATGCGATGAGATAGCGAGGCTCAGGGAGGTCCTTGTCCGCATGGCTGACACTATGGACCGCCACTTTTCCCAACAATGCCAGTCTGCCCCGTCCTCATCTTCCGGGTCGAGGCAAACAAGCCCCCTCCGGCGCTCATCGCGCACCACCAGGCGCACGTCTGGCAACCCTCAAGATCCTTTCAAGGACAATGGAAAATAGGGGGTTGATGGAGATTCCTCTGTATGCATTGTCCAGGGAATACATGGCAGACACATGAGGGACTGTAGTGGGGGGTGGTGGGAAGGGTGTTATGGGTCTGTTGTGGGGGGTGGTGGGAAGGGTGTTATGGGTCTGTTGTGGGGGGTGGTGGGAAGGGTGTTATGGGTCTGTTGTGGGGGGTGGTGGGAAGGGTGTTATGGGTCTGTTGTGGGAAGGGTGTTATGGGTCTGTGGTGGGATGTTTTTGGGCTTGCACTACTACACCTTTATGTCACTCAATACACTGGTTTCTGATCAAAACACAGGCTCGGACATCTTCATGGTGTGTGTGTACTTTATTGGCGACAGGGTCCATTGCGTGCTTCAAAACATACACCAGTGCATTACCCCCCATATCCATGTGACAGTACGGAAACATGTTCCTCAGAATATTTGGTTGATCAGATGCTGTCTCACAGCACGTCCCGTCCTGGCCATCCCCTCTTGCAACACCTGCATCCCCTTCACCT
Source organism: Ambystoma mexicanum (assembly GCF_040938575.1). NCBI lineage: Eukaryota > Metazoa > Chordata > Amphibia > Caudata > Ambystomatidae > Ambystoma > Ambystoma mexicanum. Next base: position 132,731,950 of record NC_090936.1, on the reverse strand, counting down.
CCGTCCTCATCACCATCATCATCCTCATCAGGTGCTTCTATTTCAACGTCAGGGGGCAGTGGCACATTCCGTCTGATACACATATTGTGCAGCATGACACATGCCATGGTGATCTTGCCCACCTTCTCATGTCCATACAGGAGAGCACCACCAGACCTGCTAATGCACCTAAAATGTGACTTCAAAAGTCCAAAAGTCTGCTCGATCACGATGCGGGTACGGGTATGTGCACGATTGTATTCCTCCTCGTGCCTGTTCTGTGGGTTCCGTACAGGTGTGAGGAGCCTGGTCTTCAGGGGATAGACCGCATCACCTGTATGGGGGAATATACGGGGTCCTGTTACTGTTCACCTCAAGATCGGCCTGTTCACATCACACAAATTGACATTGCATTGTGATTCAAGTACTGAATTGACAGCATACATGCAGATGGTCTGTGTGACAGCAACGTGCAACGGGGAGGTCGACCCTGCAAGTAGAAATGCCACATTCATGCCTCCAACAGTAATTGACATGTCCTGGGTGAGGCCAGGTCTTAGGTGTCCCTGGCCCATCCAAATTAGGTACCACACTGCTAGTGTACTGACATCCTGACACCGATGTTGCCATGCTGTGAAGCATCACTTCAGTGGTGCCATAGGTGTGTAGTTCAGTGCTATGTCTAGGGGTGATCCCTTTGCATACATTCAAGGGCGCGTTGCTGGATTGATGTTGTGCTCCACTGATTCTGTATTACTGTCTTGACGCCATGTTGCTGATTTGTGTAATATGTGGTGTGGCCTGATGTGCAATGTGGATGGATGTGTGATATTTTGCAACCTGCATTGTTCTCAATGTTGTGCACCTTCGAATTGCATGTGGGTTCTTCTCAAGTACATTGTGGCCTTCCCTGAAGGACATTGGCGTACATCTGTATGTCCATTTTCCCTACGGACGCCAGTCAACACCCAGTTGGAGTATGTATCTCTTCCCCCCCCCATTCACACCCAGTTGGAGTATGTATCTCTCCCCCCCCATTCACACCCAGTTGGAGTATGTATCTCTCCCCCCCCCATTCACACCCAGTTGGAGTATGTATCTCCCCCCCCATTCACACCCAGTTGGAGTATGTATCTCCCCCCCCATTCACACCCAGTTGGAGTATGTATCTCTTCCCCCCCCCCATTCACACCCAGTTGGAGTATGTATCTCTCCCCCCCATTCACACCCAGTTGGAGTATGTATCTCCCCCCCCATTCACACCCAGTTGGAGTATGTATCCCCCCCATTCACACCCAGTTGGAGTATGTATCTCTCCCCCCCCATTCACACCCAGTTGGAGTATGTATCTCCCCCCCCAAATCACGCTGCCATGTGCTTGCCCTGCTACTCACCAAGTAGCCACGAACGTTGTCCGGTGTGTCGCTCCATGTAGCGTGGGATAGTTGAGTTCCTCAGAACCATGGAATCATGTGTTGATCCTGGGAATCTGGCACAGCAATGTGTGATTATCTTGTTGGAATCACATACCATTTGGACATTGATAGAGTGGAATTGCTTCCTGTTTCGGTACACTACTTCATTGTGATGTGGGACCACCAATTTCACATGGGTACAGTCGATGGCCCCGATGCAACTTGGAATGCCTGCCAGTGAATAGAAGCCAACTTTTGTGTTTGCAATCTCCTGGGCAGTCTGTGGCATGGATATGTGTTCAGGTGCATGCTTCAGGAGTGCATCGAGTACCTGGTTCAGCGTGCGTGAGAATACTGGTTGTGAGATGCCATGCATCTGTCCCACTGTATGCTGATAGGTGCCTGTGGCCAGGAAGTGGAGCACACTCACCACCTTCAGTAGCGGGGGGATGGCAGTTCTGATGTCTATGAGGCGCACAATGTTGTCGTGGATCATGTCCACGATGCTGGTGATGGTAGCCCTGTCCAGACGGTACAGGGTGTGTATCTGCTCAGGGGTCAGGTTGAATGGACTGGCTCTGATCCTGGGTATTGGTGGGTGCCTCTGTGGTATGATTAGGTGCCGTTGTGGTGCTTGCTGTGCCTGTCTTGCCCTCCTCCTCCTCCTCCTCCTCCTGCGTCTCCTTTGTGCTGCCTGTTGTTGTAGCAGCTGCGCTGCAATGAGGTCCTCCAGGCCATGTAATGCTGCCAGTATTGGAACCATCTTGGTGTGGGGAGGGGTGTGGTGTGCTCCTTTTGAGCTGCCACAGTCTCCATTGCCTTCACCTGTGCTGATTTGGTCCACCTGTGGCAGGTGGGAACACTGCTCATTTCCCTTAACGGGTGGTCCGCGATGCCGGTATTTGCACCATGGCGGTAAGGGGTTTGGGGGGATTTACCATGCCGCTATTAGCATGTGCACTGGCCTTGTGATGCTGTGCTAATAGCGGCATGGCGTAATTAACGGGATGGAGGGTCGCGCGCACGCGGCCTGCCCGCTATTAGTGGCACCGTAATTAGCGGTGCCGCTATTAGCGGTGTGCCGGGTTGTGATCCACATGGGGATTTAACGTTACCGGTAATACATTACCGGTAACGTTAAATCCCTACCGCCATCCGTGTAATGAGGCCCCTAGTGTGTAATGCACAACTGAAATCCTTAGTTATTTTTGTCTAAAAATTATTTATTCTGAACGAGCCACCACTCATATCACGCCCCTCTCCTGGAACCCCCACCCCCCGGTCACACTGAACCAGGAATCAGGCTGGTTTGCAAAGTTAAAATATTTATTTCTGTATTCACAATTTAATCACACTATGTTTTAATGGGTATACAATAATCACCAATGGAGCGATATAACACAGAATAATCTCTTTAATACACAAGGAGTAATAATGAGCAAAACAATTCAGCACAGAAATCATACTTTTGTCTGTGTGTGTGTGCAGATCAGATTGCACTGTGATTAAAGGTTCCCCCTGCACACCTCTCAATCCCCCAATAGGCAATCTAAAGAGATAGGAGGAGAGAGCAGGTATTCAGGAATGGCAGAATTCAAACAAAATAACAATCCCACTTTCCCCAAGCAAACACAAGAAAAACAGAATTGGCTGTCAAGCTGTCTGAATGGCTTTTAAAGTTATCTTGAGAATGGAATGGGCAAAAACACTAAATATGGTTTAAATTGCTGAAATTGTTATAATTCTTATGGGAGCCCCTTTGGATAGTTGCACACAAACACTAACAATGATTTAATAACAAGAAACAATTTTAAATCTTAAAATTAAGGTCGGGAGCAATCATAAGCTGTTTTACACGTGTAAGAATTTCCCTAAAATGAAATGCGTGGCAAACCTTTCACTGCGCGATAATCGCGATAACGGGAAAACTGTATGGATTTGGGATACGATTTTAGATGCGATTGAAAGCTGTGGATGTTAGCTACAAGCAGAAGTTTAAATTAAAATCTAGCACAGAAACAGAGAAAGTTATGGACGTTTTAGTGGAGGTCGTTTTTTCAAGATAGGCGCAAGAATGGGAAACAGGAATGCACTTTTAAAATGACAAAAAGGATTTCTTACACTAGAGAATAACTATGAAGACAACGAATACCACACAGGAACACAGCCAATTGATCAGGGCGACTGCCTGCAGTGGTCCTGCCTTCTTCAGATGAGAAAAGATCAGCACAGAGATAGTTTTAACAAAACTTGCACAGGAGGAAGATAGGAGGGATTGGATAGAGAGTTCAGACAATTCAAAAGTACTCCTAACAATGCAGGTTCTGAAGACAAGATAGGATGGGTTTAAGATAGGGCTTAAATAAGCAAGGTACCTAGGCTAGTGACACAGTTCTATTTATAAATACTCACTAGATATGTTTCAAATGGAACCATCAGGATTCTGGTCAGGGATTCTGGTCAGGGATTCTGGTCAGGACAGACTGCTGGGCACATCGGATTTGAGCAGCGTCAAGGTGCTCTGGACACCGCACGGCACCGGACTGGTTCTGATCGGCAATGCACTCTGGTCACAGCATGGCACAGGACTGGATTGGTTCTGCCCTTTTTGGTTCTGATGATAATTATTTCAGCAGGCAATCAGTACAGCACAGCCCAGCTGTATTTTAGTTCCCCTTAGGTTTGTAGGGTCGTTTTGATTCCGGAAATTGAGGCCTAGCTGAAAGTGGTTCAGCTATGCAATGGGTTCTGCTTGGCCAAGTTTCTGGAGTCTGGAGCAAGGAAGATGGAAAGTTCTGCAGCGGGGTGCTCCGCCAGCATTCGGATAGTGGGTGAATCGGTCTGTCTTTTTCTGCCCTCTGCTGTCTCTATTTATGCTATCATACGGGGGGGGGGTGTGCTGGTTTAGCCTAAGCTCACCCCTTTGACAGGAATTGGTCAGAATCTCCTCTCTGCCTTGATAGGAGAAGAGAAACAGGGTGTCACCTTTATGGTGTGGTTTTATGAGGCTTAGAGTCCACCACTAGCCTCTTGAACACAAAATCTACTTTTGCCACAATACATATTTAAACCTGTGCAACCTCTATAACAACCACATATACAGATTACATATTTTGTACAGCAGCTACTCCTCCAAACCCCGTAGCTGTGGGATCTTGTGTCTGCTTTTCCCAGATTTTTTCCCTTTTCATCAGGAACACAATGTCCCATTTATCAGCACATTTCTACAAGTGTGCGCGTATAGCGTGGGCATAAGTGTATAAAGTTTCATACTTCTAGCAGAAATACATTTGGTGTAAAATCACATTTTCTGCCATTTCCTTCCAAAATATGTTACACGATCTTGCTGCCTCTTGAAATGTGCAGCCAAAAATTAGATTTACAATTCTGTTATTTTTGTGTTTTTGACAATTTAAAGTGGCAAGTTATATGTATTAAAACCAAATGTTCTTTGTGAATGTTTAGCCACAGATGGCTGTTTGTCTCCGTCTCTTTTTGTCTCCCTTCACTTCAGGAGCAGTCTCCTCCCTGTTCGCTTGGCAGAGGCCATTTTACGATGGTCCTCACTCTCAGCCTTTCCTGCTTTGCAGCTGTTCATTGTTTCCTTCCTCACTGCAGACCAGGTTCTTCCCCCACCCTATAATTATCATTTAGGTGTGATTTCCTGGTGAGGGAACTGGAGGAGGAAGCCTTGCCTCTGTGAGGAAAGCTGTTATTCCAGTTTGGTTGCTTTAGCCAGGTTTAAATTTAAATGTTAATTCTGTTGAATTTTCCCTCAGCATAAAACAAACTTGTGGGATCAAATCACAGCTAACTACGTCTTCAAGATTTTAAACCATGGAATCAAAACAATTACAACATCGGTTACCATCAATACAGGCCTCTTAGCCTGCAAACATTTGATTTTAGTTTATACATATTTAAAGTTTTAATCCTGCAGGCCCCTGACAGCCGTCATTCAGGCGGCCGAGGGTACTGCGCCCAGATTTTGACAGATTCCAAAGGCTACTTTTGCTGTGGAAATCCCTTGATGCTTTCAGCTTTTCAGAACATTGTAAATTCACAATGGTTTCTTGCACTAAGTGAATTGTAGCACCCAGCAAGAATTATGGATGTTTGAGGGTGTTTTGTACCGGCATTCTGCAGTTTCAGCAAAGAAAAAGTGATTTAAAGCAAGATTTTGGGTTTCATCTAGCAAAGCACTGCCTTTCCTTCTGTACTCCATCTTCACATGTTGTGGAGCCCAGTGGTCCGTTTCAGGAGTGAGATCTCTGTTCCACCCCAGACAACATGCATGGCAGATTGGGCAGCAATCTTTTTTTGTTTTGCAATGTGCGATTTTCAGAGGTTTTGGCACACACAAGGGTTTTGCGGCCCTTTTGATGTTTCTGGCACCATCAGAACACAGTGATGCCACATGGCAGAGCAAAAGTGAGTTAAGACATCCCACACCGGGCAGGAGGGATCAGCAGGTGGCTTTTTTAAGAGAGGTGCACAAGAGAGGTCTTGAGGGATAGAGGGAAAGAGCCAGTGGTAAAGGAGTGGTTACAGAAGTCAGCAAGAGCTGGGGTCAGAGAGATGTTGTCCTTAAGGGTACTGGAGGAGCAGGGGAACACGTGTTTGGAGGAGGCCTTCATAGAGTGGACCACTTTAGAGGCCTCATCCGGTGTAATGGGCAGGAGGGAGGAGAGTGAGAGAGGTGAGAGAGAGGCAGGGGGGCAGGTGTGCAAGAGGATATTGTGGTGGAGGAGAGTGAGGACAGGATATCCTGAGCTTTGGATGTGAAGTGGGAGGCCAAGGCTGTGCAGAGAGCCTGGGATAGAAGGAAAGAGGTGTGCTTCCAACTGTGCATTCACCATTCTGTACTGTTTAGTCCAATTTGTTATTGATCTGTAAATCTGGGCATTCCTAGTGTGCTCATTGTTTCTGACTGCGTGGCCGCCTGGTGAGATTCTATTGTTGCATAGTGCTCTTTACTCTCTCCCCAGCTATCCTCTGTTTTTCCCCCTGACTCTATGCCCCATGGTACTCTCTGTCTCTCCTATATATTCTAATTGTTTCTCCATCACCTATCCTCCCTCTCTCATGAAGTCTGTCAGGAAGAAACTTAAAAAGGCACTCCAGAGTTCCAACCCTGGTCTGTCCATCGCAGACACCTATACCAATGCCTCCTTTAGACAGATTTTCACTGACATTCTCTTTGCTGTTCCTTCTACTGACTTATGGACTCTCCAAACCTCCTTGTTCTTGACAGGAGTCTTCTATCTTTCTTCAACTTTCCCCTCTCCTTCTGCCTCTCCATCCCTCATTCCAGCTGGCCCCCTTTCTGTGGCAGCCCACACCTGTGCCAGCCCTCGCGTAATCTTTAAAGGGGACAACCAGCTGCACTAAGATACCCTTCATTGTCGTTCTGCTATCAAACACGCCTCTGACATCTGTCACCTCCTTGAAGACCTTGACCTCAATGTCCTTGCTCTTACCGAGATGTGGCAAAAGGCGAGCTCTGTCACTGGTTGTGATACTCACCTCCATGTGGGCTACAAGATCCTGTCCAATCCCAGGCCCTCCAGGCCTGGAGGTGGAGTGGCTCTGATCTTCCCTGAGTGAGTTCCTGACTTCATCATCCCCACTCAAACCTACTCATCCTTTGAAAGCCTCGTCTGCAGGCTATCTGTCTCGCCCACTTTGCCTCTCACTACCATCTACAGGCCTCCCGCAGCAACCACCCTCTTCTTCTCTGAATGGGCGCACCTTTCTTCTTCTCTTCTTGTCCCCTCCCCCAAACTTATCTTCTTTAGGTACTTTAACATCCACCTCAACTCTCCAGATGTGGTTATTGTACTCTTTCGCAAGCTCTGCAACTCTTTCCCTCACTATCCTTCCCTCTTGCCCAACCCACTCTGCCAGACTGCACTGCCAGTCTCCTTCTCCGTCATTCGACCAATGAAGTGTGTGTCAGTCATTTGCCTCTTCCTTCATCCCTCCTCTGCCGCCTCCACTTGACTCTCTACTGACTCTCCTATAGCTAACGTCTCTAACACCTTGTACATCCTTGCCCCCATCATGAGGATCTGCATGAAGCCTGCCTCAAAATGAAACTCTTGGTATGACTCAGTCTTGGCAGCATTGAAATTCAAGTGCAAAGCTGCTGAGCGGATGTGGCAGGCATCCAGCTCATCCTCTGACAAACTGACCTGCCGCCTACTTCCAAGGCAATATCGTCTTGCTATCTGCTCCAAGAATAGGGCTTGTGTCCAAGCCCACATCTCTGGAGCCACCAATAACATGGCGGAACTCTTTAAAATCTGCAAGGAACTTGCAAATCCTAATGCAGTCTCCTCCTCTCCTCCACCCTTCCAGGCATTCTGCACTGAACGCCCACTTCTCCAAAACTCTGGACATCCTGTCATCTGCTCTCCCCTAACAATACCTTCTCCTCTGTCCCCCATACTCTCCTCCTTCTCTCTCATTGCAACAGACGAGGTCTCAAGAGTTGTCCGCACTATGAAAGTCTCCTCTAAACAGGTACTCCCCTGCTCCTCCAGAACCATCAAGGACACAATCACCTTTCTCGCCCCAGCTTTGGCTGACTTCTGCAACCACCTCTTTGCCACTGGCTCTTTCCCACACTCCTTAAGCACTCTCTTGTGCACCCTTTCCCAAAAAACCTGTCTGCTGATCCTTCTGACCCGGCTAACTATTGCCCTATCTCTATCACCCCTTTTCTGGGCAAACTCATGGAGAAGCTGGTCATCTCCCAACTGACCCTGCACACTGGTATGGCTGGCTGCCTCCATAATCGCTAGTCTAGTTTCAGAGCTTTCAGAGGCACAGAAACTGCTCTCCTTAACACCCGGGAAGAACTACTTTCTAATCTGGACTCTAACACTCTGTCTGTTCTGATCCTTCTCAATATTTCTTCCACCTTTGACACAGTCAACCACTCTATTCTCATAAACTGTCTCCACGATACCCTAGGCATCACAGACAGGGCACTGGTGTGGCTGACCTCCTTCCTTTCAAACAGACCCTCCCAAGTGCAAATGTGACCCTTTTTCTCCTCCACTTCACTCTCTACCTGTGATGGCCCCTCAGGGCTCTATCCTATCGCCATGGCTCCTCAACATCTACCTGGCTCTCTGCCCCACTTGATATCCACCTTTTCCTCTTACTTTCAGTGTTAGGCAGATGACACATAGCTCTCCTTCGAGCGGCCATCCTCTACCACCTCCCACTCCTCCCTCTTACCTGATTGCCTGACTGCTATTCATGCATGGTGCCCTGGCAACGATCTCTGCCTCAATGCTAGTAAGATGGAGATCGTTCTCATTGGGACACCTGCTCCTTGCTACCCGCACTCTCTGCTCTGGCCTTCCTCCTTGGGTCCCCTCCCCTCACTCACCCCTGAGGCAAAAAAATGTTGAGGTCATATTTGACTCCCCTCTCTCTCCTTCGCTCCTCACATGATGGACCCTGCCAAGAAGTCCAACTTTCAGCTCCACCTCCTCAGGGGCATTCAACCTTTCCTCACCTTCCCCCAGAAGCTCAACATCTCCAGAGGCCTGGTGCTCTCTAGGCTGGACAACTGCAACAGCATCTTCCTTAATCTGCCTCTCTCCTCCCTCTGCCCCCTTCAACTAATCCAGAATAGAACTGCAAGACTTAGCCTTGGCCTCAAGCCCAGGGACCGCATCTCTCCAGCCCTAAAGTCTCTTCACTGGCTACCGGTGACCGCAAGGATCAAATTCAAGAACCTTTGCATCATCCACAAGTTTGTCTGGGGCCTAGGACCTCTCTTCATCCAGATTTCCCACTCTAAATACCTCCCGGCCAGAGTCCTTCAGTCCACTGGCTACAACTCTCTGCAGGTCAAACGTTTCTCCAAGCAGAGAGTGGGAGGTAGATCCCTCTCCTCTGCTGGTTCCTCCCTCTGGAACGATCGATCTCCCTGTCCCCTCAGACTTGAGTCAGATCTTCTCAAGTTCTGGAAACTTCTCAAGACCTTCCTTTTCTCCTCTTCCTTCCCTCTCCCACTCCCATGCTAACGCTTCCCCTTTCTGCTGTGACTGGAGCCTGCACTCTTCAGAGTCATATAGGAGCCAGACCACTCCCGACCAGTCCCGCCAGGCATCGGCTGCCAGCACTTGCCCCCAGGCTCGCTTTCCCGGTCTAGCCCAACGTGGTCCTCCTGTCCACCACACTCACCCTGCATTCCCTCTCTCTTTCCCCAGGCAATTCAATTTCATCTTCCCATTTTTTCTGTACAATTAAGCGACTTTCATGCAGTGAGATTCATGCTCGTACCACTCATATTCTTGAAGCTCATGTTTCCCTTCCTACACTGTCTCCTGAAAACAAATCCATGTTTGTTAACAAATATACATTCCCTCACAAGATGGTCATCTGCTCTGCCTTTTTCTACAACTGTGAATTATCTCTCTCTGTTCTGTACAGGGTTATATTCTCATAGCCATCCGCCTCATCCCTACGTGTCCACTTTCAAAATGAAGTGCACTCGCTATTGGGCCTAAAATAAACTTTTTTGGAGCGCAGCAACATTTGGACGATCCTTTTCAATTACACACCCCAACTTTGTAATAAGAATTGTTTCTGTCTGAGGAAAAATGTGCGGCATAACTCTGTTTTGATATCGATACGCAATGTTGTTTGTGCTGAAAATCTGTTTATTTAGTTAGGATTAATACTGTTCGTACCTTTTATGTATCTCTTTGACAACTTATGTTACATTTGTTTTTCGTGTTTTGTTATACTAGTCTCTTACTTTGTTTCATTGAGTATATGCATATTTTTGTTGCACTAGTTATCCAGTGTTTTGATCAATACTATATTTATTTGCACAACAGCTTTTCATTCCTCTTTAGGGTAGCATTTTTTCTCACAATTTCTGAAGGCATGTATCTATCCACTGTCTCTATACCAAAAGAAAAGAATGTCACAGCTCCAGCCAAAAGACTCAAAACAGTGTCTGGGGAGGACCGAACGAAAAGAGACCTAATTGAGGATTAACAAAAAAAAGATGTTTTGCAAAGAAGTTCAGATGCTGGAAGCGCTCCTTCCCCCAAACACACAGTATTTTGCCTGTCGTGGCAGGGAAAGGGGGTGGAGGCTATAAAACATATTTACAATGTAATGGGTGGGAGAGAAAGGGGCACGATTGTATGGGAAATATGAAACTAGGAGTTCAGGGAGAAGAGGAAGGTGTCGCATATATTATCATACTATATAATAAAAGGCCAGATGTATGTTTGTCCAAAGCCCTCCTGCCTGCTTAACCTGTTATTTGCGCTAGAGGGGGGTGTTGTCTCATGCATAAAACAATAAGACTTCAAGTTCTTCTTCCAGGCGAACAAATTGTGTATTCCAACAATGATAACATACATTTTGCTGCAGAAAGGACCAAGACAGGAATACCTCTTTAACAGCATACTTCAAGTTGCATACAATAAGAAAATATTTACATTTAAAAAACATATAAACAGAAATTGATTTGATTAAGCACTATTTCGCTAACAAAATAAATTCCTTTTTTTCTTTTCAATCTACTTTTTTATTTAAAAGAAACAGAGTTACGTTTATTCTCCTTTGCTTCATTGAAGTGTAAAGGTTTATTTATAAACAGTAAAATCTAAGCATACACAAAAAATAAATGGTACAATCAAAAACATAATCATATCATAGTTTCCATGGACAAATCCCAACAATTCACACCATGGTGAAAGTAAAGAGCTTTCTGCGAGTACTATAACTTTCCTGTTCTAAATGAAATGAAATTGTGTTTCAATCAGTACCCATATCCCTTAGCAGAATTTGTACAACACAGTCCAACTCCAGGAGAACAATTAGGACAGGCGATAAATCCCCTCATATCGCTCTCCAATCTGTTTATCCCTGCATCATATTCTTATTCAGTTCCTCAAATATTTGTTCTAGTAGTGTTGCCATGGCTACTATGAGACCCTCATTTGTGGTCATCATAATCCTCGCCCACAGATTGTCTCATAGTACCCAGGAGGTCAAGTGGATGAACTTTCCCAGTAAAAGAATTCTCTGCTCCTGAAAGATCGGGGCATTCCACTACCAAACGAGACAGGGATTCGTTTGGGTCTAACCCGCATGCACGGCACCCTCGCATTTCCTTTGGTAGTAGGAGTTTCGGCCCAAGAACTTCCAATGTCAGAAGAACATTTAGACGAAATTTCAAGTATAGGTCCGTGTGCTTTTTGGAAGGAAATATTTGGAAGTAGGATATTACCTTGTTCGAGGGAATGCGTAGGTGCTGATTGTTTTTTATATAGTTGTAACCTATGCAGACCCATACTCAGTATTTCTATCCCAGCGCTTTATTTTGTTTTTTTATTATGTAAGCACTATCTGCATTACCCACTTGCATCATGTGTGAATAGATCTTACCATTTTGAAGACATTTTTGCAGGAAAGATTTAGGTTCTAGGCCATTGTGCATACTTTCTTGTACATACAAGCTCAGGGAATATTCCTCGCCCTTCCCTATTTGGGTCAGTAGAGACAAAGATCTTTTTATATACTGCGCCCACCACAAAATTAGGCCCAATTCCGGTCTGATTGGGGTGGACTTTGGTAAGCTCAACAGTGCTTTCCAAATTTTACTTTCTAATCGATCAAGGAAGGCCCTGTCTGCAAACAAAATTAACTCACAACTTTATAATATTGTTGCTGTTATCTTTAGTTTATATAGCTCAATTAGTGGCGCAGTAGGGAGCTTATTTTTTAGAACTTTCATCAAAGTAATAGATTAATTAATCTTTGCATCCATTTCCCCCTTTAGAATAATGAGATGTTTCTTTGTGGAGATCGGGAAGCCCAGATAGTTTATACTGGTTACTTGCTTAATCAGGATTTTATTTACTTTCCATGAGTGCCTGTTTCCTGAACGTTTTGTTGTGAAGTTCATTGCATAGGATTTGAGGGCGTTGATTTTCAAATGATTATTTGCCGGAAAGGCTTGCACGCCATCAAGAAGCCTTTGGAGGCCTGCCAGGGTATAACCCATTAGTATCAGATCATCGGTGTAGCAGATGATGTTCACCCGCAGATCTCTCCATCTAGGCGCATACCCTCTCCAGGCCGAACATTCTTTGCATAGGTCAGCTAAATATAAATTGAATATTGTTGGGGCCACTACGGATCCCTGTCTCACCCCTCTAGTCATCGGGATGCAGTTGGAAAAATCCCCCTGATTTTTTTATCCGGATTCATACTGAATTGTCCCTCGATCATTCTTTGCAGGCCCTCTTTAATGCCCCACTGTCTTAGTTTTTCCCATTGGACTCAATGTGTTTTATGTAATTATTCATTATAATATTTCTTGGTATGTATTAATATTCTTCATGTACATTTTCAACTTTATTTGACTTCAATTTACTTTATTTTATGATCTCATGTCTACTTCGAATCATGTTGTATGTGAATTGCAGTACTCGGACATCCCTCAACATTATGGACCTGATACACAAAACGTTTTCCTATGGGATTGCACCATTATAAAATGCTTCTGTGAATCAGGCCCTGTTTATTTGAGTCCAAAACCCGTAAGTGGAATTCAAGATAATGAGGAGCAGATGCAGCAATTGGCCGTATGTACGATGTTGAACTTTCAACCAATTCTGTGAGATTTTGTTTGAGGTTATTACTCCTCCACGAAAAAGGAGCAAGATCCTTTACAATTGTTTTTCTATTAATATAAATTACGTTAAAATACACCACATAATATATTTACACTCTGAAAATGTCTTCCTTTACGCACATTAGCCCGTGTACACAGGCTTTTGGACTAGTACAGAATAAACCACTGCCTGCTTGACATAAAAAATGTCCTTCACTTTGAATGTCAGTAACATTATCACGCCCTTCTGCATGTTACTTTGTGCCTCTTTGGTCACTTAATGCACCAGTCACGTGCAACGTCTTTATGCTGTACAGTTGGGCGTCTTTATCCCATGTGCAATGTGCTGTGGATGCGGACAGCAGCTCGATTCCCGTCCAGGTGCGAGCATTAAACTTAACCTAAGGAACCTATTGTCAAACAAACCCAGGCTGTAGTTGTTACTCTTCTTGCAGTGGTAAGGTGTCAGTGGCTCAACAGAGCCAGCCTTTCAACATTCAGTGCAATTAACATGCTTTTTACGCCTATAGATAAATGTATATGCCATGTTACCTTGACACATGAACATGGGTAAACTGCAGGAAGGCTGTGTGTGATATCAAGATTTCTCAGAGGAGTGGACATAGCACAACAGAAACCACACATCGGAGAAACGCACGAAAGCACACAGATCAACCAGCAAAGAACAGCGGTCCTCATGACGAGTTTGGTAGTATTTCAGCAGCAAATCAGCTGAAATACCATCCAACTCGATTACCATTAACACCACTTGGTCCTGCCGATTTACTGCAGGATTGGGTAATTTGGTGGAATTACAAAGAGTGGTCATTCTGCTGCTGTAATGCTGCCGCTTTTGGATGTCAAGTGGAGCATTTAGGAGGTAAATCCTCCACCTTTCCTCCAAACTCAGACTTCGGTGGTGCAGTAAAATCGGCACTAATTCTATAACTGCCAAAAAAAGTGGCGGTGACGTTATTACCGCCACTTTTTTACAGCCCCGCTGAACTAGTAGCGGACATTACAAGGAGGTATAGGAAATAATGGCCCTTTTATCCCCTCAAATAGTGCTCTTTCTCGCACTGCCGTTAATCATTGTGTATGGGCATTTCTAGGTTAAGTCTTTCATATTGCAATTTGTGTTTTATCTGAAAAATGTCCCTTTATGGATCCATATGTTTTTATTGGTGCAACAGTACAGCATATCACTACCAACAAAAGATTGACTTATAAACAAGAGATTAGGTTTCCCAATAAGTCTGAAACTCCCATCTCATCAACCTACCTCAGTGAAGCCCACAAATTGCTCATCTAGGCAGAGAGAAAAGGGCGAACACTAGGAAAACATAAAAACAGGACTCGAGAGGTTCTTCATTTCTCGCTGATGATTGGTGAGGTGTTTTCGTCACAGTTCTGCTGGCTAACCTTTCCAAATGCCCCGACATAAGATCGCTGATCCATGCATATAGATGTGCAGAATACCGGCTTGGCTCTTAAAAAAGCTTTTATGTGCTGGTCTGACAGCTGCGGCCGCAGGACAGGCTTTCAATGCGATGATTGCGGCTAATTCATGCTGAGCTGGGGGTCGTGGGAGGAGTGACAATGTGCTCCTCATTCGCCCTTCATGAACACTTTAAATTGCTTCTCTCCAAACAGCGTTCACTCACTCTCTTCAAACAACACGTTTCTCCGGGTCGCAGATGAATGATTCACTTTTCATTTGAAAGGCACCAACACAGTCTTAAAATCACAAAATCAAATATTTGTACTGTCGGGCTACAATTTCATACCGCACGATCTCTCTGCCAAAAACATCTTTTAACACTGAAAGTGCTTGACGCAGCGAATTATCGGGTTAGGTAAAAAGCGGCATGTAGCTTTGTCGAGATTAGAGGTTTGCATTTGACACCCATATGCAAAGTTCACCTGATTTTGACTTCCAATTTAAGTAGCTGTCATTAAAAAGGAATGAAACATCCATGCGTCCGCGTGTGGCAGATTGTCACGTGCAACAAACACTGCTGACAATGAGGGACGTTTCAGAGGGATGGGCCTGTGCCTCAAATATCTCGAAAGCTTCCCCTATTTATTTATTTATTTATGTATTTATTTATGCATTTGTACAGCGCACCTAGCCCAGAGGCATCTAGGCGCTAGCACGGAACTTTGCAGTAAACTTAAGAATATGGTTACGGGTTTGCGATGCTTGAACATAGTTAATACACTACTTGGATCACTACACTATTTGGATCAATATTGAGAGAACAAATACAACAAAAATAGCCACTGAAGCCCTTAGACCAGTGGTATTTAATGCTGAGGTAAAATATAGCTGTCAAGCTGCCCCCCTCGCCTTGCCCCCCCCCCCACACCCCTGATAAAAATAGTGTTGCCGGCCCCCCTAGGATGCCATATCTCCTCATATGTTCTAGTGAAAGCAGTCACTGTACTCCCCGTTTGAAGAGCCTGTCACCCCGTCCTGGCCATCCTCTGGGCCCCTGTAGGGGGCCTGCCCCACAGTTTGAAGACCACTGCTTTAAAGATAAATGGAAGGCAGGAGCATCTTTTGAATATCAGCTAACTACGAAGATGAGTGGCACATCACATGCGATGCACTGGTGCGGAGCGACTTTGGCCTGACATTATTTTATTATTATTATTATGGTGTTTATTGAGAGTGGGGGCCTAGCTTTTGGGAAGCAACGGAGCGCTTTACAATCACAGTGGGAACAACCAAGTGAGGGAAGCAGAGAAAAAGCGAGCAGAGAGCTAACGACGGGGGGGAGGGGCAGGCAATTGGCAGCAAGGGATCTACAAGCAACCAGTGGGGGAAACAGTGAGGAGCAGATCACCGAGTCTCAGATAAGAGTGGGGAGTGGAGGGTGTGTGAAACTAGGTGTTGGGGAGGAGCCATTCCTGAAGAGGAAGGTCTTGTGCTCTTTCCTGAATTGTAGAAGTGAGGGGGCGAGTCTGATGTTGCCAGAGGGGAAGGGTCCAGAGTCGTCGGGAATAGATGGTGAAGGCCTGTCTTCTGTTTTTTTTTTGTTGTCCTGTACCAGCGGAGTTTAAGTCTGCACACTAATTCGGGTGGATCGCAGGCCACCGGAGATGCTGAGTTTCTCAGTGAGGTGGCTTGGGGACTTCAGGGTGACAGCCTTGTAGATGATGCAACATGATTTGTAGATGATACAGGCTTGCAGTGGGAGCCAATGCAGTTCGATAAGGGTCGGGGTGACGTGGATGAATATGTGGAGTCCTTAGATGAGTCATGATGCTGCATGCAGGACACATCTCGGGTGCCAGGTTAGTCGCCGGAATGCCTTCCAAAAGGACATTGCCACCATTCAGACAGCCAAGGCTTGGATAGCAGATCTAAAGTTGTTTTCTGGGATGAAAGGCTTAATTTCCGCAGGAGCGAAAGTTGGGACCAAGTCATTTGTGTCTTCCTTGCTATATGCGGTTTGAAGGTGAGGTGTCTGTCAATGTTGAACCCAAGGGACAGTTGGTGAGATGAACCAGTGCAAAAGAAATCCTTTTGCACCAGTCTGTTTGTGCAAAATTGACCAGCGCTGCTGCAATTTTCACAATCGGGCCACAGCACAGGGTTATTTTCCGCAGACACAGGTAAAGAGCTCCACATGCATGCTGGTACTTCAGTTGACACCGGTCTGATGCAGGAAAGATGAGAACACAAAATGCAATGTGCCTCTTGCATGCTGCCCTGCACACAAGTCTATACATTCAGAGTATGGAACTATTTGTAGCTGCAAGTGAGCACAGCCAGCTCCTCCGGGCAGAGCTAAGCATCGGGTGGTTTCCAACACCTGGATATGCAACATCCAGCTGGACCCAAATGGTTGCATGCTGTGGTCAGCCAATGACATGTGGGTTCCGTGATCATAAAGGTTCCTGGTGACCGAGTCACCACTGAGGAGGTATGGGGTGCCTCATCCACCGCACATCAGCGGACATCAAGGGATGTCCAGAATTCTCTTTCTTATACTCAATCCACTTTTGCCAAGAAAATGGAAACCAACTCAGCAGGTGGAAGCCAACAGAATTGATTCTATATGAAAATGTCCCCAAGAAAAAGTAGTTTTTAAAAATGTAGTCATTCAATACAAGCAATGCAAGTGTGAAAAGGTTGCCAATAATAAGCGCAAAATACACAAAAGTACAAGGCTGTAATCCTAACAATGACCCAATCCTCTAATAAAACCTCCACAATCACCCTAACCCCATTCCTAATCACTACCCTAACTGTAATTACAACCTTTATTCTAGCCTGACCCTTTCTGCACCAGTAACCCTTCAGCTTGCTAAAGCATTTTATTTGCATGTGAATCACTACAAATTGCCAAAAAATAGAAAATGAACAGCGTACCTAACTCCAACCCATCACCAGCTAGCCACAAATTCCATAGCCCTTGCCTTAGCCCAAACCCTTGCTCTAATCCTAACCATAGCCTTTCTCCAAACACAACTTTAACATTTACTCTGCTGCTTACTCTACCCTAACCCATATGTATATTCTAACCTCTATCCAAACATAACATAATCAGCCCTCGCCAACCTCTTATACCTTTTGTTTAACTCTTACCCAATAAGCTCTAGCCTTAACATCACCACAACCCTAGCACTTACCCTGACAATTCATCTACCCTAACCACTAAACAAACTCTAACATCACCAGTCCTCCCACAACCACCCTGCCCCAAACCCTTACCCCAATTCTAACCAAAATCTTTACTCTGAACCTGACCCCTATCCTTACCTTAAACCCTATCCTAACCCCAAACCAGGCAATCACAAGCCACCTAAACCCTCCTTAAACCTAACATGTACCCTAGCAGCACTCATTCTTAGCTATTTTTCAGCTGCATTTTTGACAACTTTTTGATTGGCAACTTTATCACTGATGAGGCACTTGATGTACGGCAGCTCCGACCACGACAAAGGTGAACAAGTTTACTTGTTCGTTATTTCAAGTAAAAACAGTGGGTAGAGAGCTGCTTAGACAACCTTCTTCCTCCAGTTGGTCTACCAACTGTCTCCATAGGAACATCTTGTGCACTCCAGATTCCTGTTATTGTCCAAGGTTCCTCTCACTCCCAACACTCTATAGTTCATGGCACAACTCGAGTTGTAACACATCTCTCGCCTTGCCATCACACACTCACACACATATACACCCACAAAGACATATATACCTACACACATACACAACAGCGGTCTAACTAACAACATTATGAATGCAAACAAATATGTACAATAGATGTCAGCATGACATTTCTGCTGATGTCTGCCTTCAGACAGCATTCTTCCCCAGCCTTCCTTTGTTCCAAACCTTTCCATCCTCAGTGACCACTGCATTTTCAGACCCAAAACCTGCTACATCCTTTTGTGATCATCCCCTGTTTTTTTTATTCTTGGATTCTCCCCCACATAAACCTCCTGTCCCTTAACATGCGTAAGCATGTCGTACCTTTCTTTCATATTCTCCCCTTTTCACTTCACCTCCTCTCTGGGCTCCTGTTCATACCACTCCACAAAACAAACTATCTCTAACCAAGAGGGACCTTTGTTTGTGTGTGGCTTACATCATCTCAGTATCTCAAATGACACAAAATTCCAGTGGTAGCATGTTGGATACATTGGTTAGCACACCATTGCATAAGTACTGATTCATCCCAATCCTTTGTCTCCTGGACAGCTATACAAATCGCCTGCATGATGGTGTGATTAAATCGCTCCACAATACCATTCATTTCCTAATGGTAGAGAGACGTACTGCAATGCATAACCCCTACACATCTCAGAAAAGACTCAGCCAATCGCAAAGTCAACTGGACCCCATTGTCTGTGAGTATCTTAGACGGAAACCCCTCCAAGAAATGTACTACTGCCTTAGAATCTGCTTCAAATACTACCTCGGATTCCACCTGCCTTTAATACAGATCAATCAACACAGTACATATTTTTCCTTCCTCTCTCTCCTGTCACAGGTACCAGAACATCAAGTGTCACAAACTCCCATGGCAAACCAGGTAAGACCAATGGTGTCAAAGGTTTGGTGTAATTACGCAGAGACTTATCTGACTCCCTACAAAAACACAGGCTTAAACCATCTCCTCCACTTCCTCATCAATTTTGGGCCACCAATGATCTCCTCTCAATCTCCCCTTAAACTTGCTAAACCCCAAGTGTCGCTCATGGTACAAGTCCAGAATTGTCTTTCTTAAACCCAAAGAAGGAACAATCTTGCTGAGTTCTTCTTAGACCCTATAATATTGTTTCATCTCCTCATCCTCTGGTCGCTCTCGCAAACCGGCTCCAACCTTTTCAATAACTACTTTGAGACAAAAATCCTCATTAGCCGGTCTGTCCCATTCTTCCCTACTGAAAGCTCCACCACACTCTTGAAATACTTGATCATCCTCCTGCTCCCATTCCTGCATGACCTCCAATACTCAGCCTTTCCTTTCTGCTCTTGATAAAAAAATCCAGCAACACATTCTCCCTACCCGAAATGTACTCAACTGCATAATCATGTCCTTGCAGGAAAGGCACCCACATCATGATACACTTTGAAATACTTTCCAACCCTTTGCTGGTGAAAACAAGATATGCAGAGGCTTATGGTCGGTTCGCATTGTGAACCTCCTCTCTCACACATGAACACTCAGAACTTAAGAATGGCCCAGATAACACACAATTACTGAGTACTGGGTTTCCAGATCCCTCAGTGGACGTGACACAAACGCCACAACCCGCTCAACCCCATGTTGCCTCTGAAACAAAATCGCACCCAAACCTATGTCACTGGCATTGATCATGATCAAGGTTTGACACTGTAAATTAAAACTTGCTGGCACTGGTGCCTTCCCTATAGCCTCCTTGATGTCAACAATATCTTTTGGCACACTCCAGACCAGCTAAACATCACTCCTTTCTTGCTCAAATGTCTATTTTCCTTGCACCTGTCTGCAAACTGGTTACAAAACTACATAGTATTCCACAAGACCCAAAAAGGGTATATCATCTTGCCTGTCCTTAGGCCTCTTCAAGTTTACAATGGCTGATACCAGCTAAACCTTTGGCTGTATCCCTTGCGTACTCAATTTGTATCCTACGCATGAGACCTACTACACTCTTAGCACTTCTCCTTTGTCAAGGTCAAACTTACCTCCCTCATGATCTTAAGCACTCTCCCCAGCCTCTTCTCATGTTCCTTCTCATCAGCCTGGTCACTAAGATATCATCTTAGAAGCAGAAAACGTATTTAACTCCCTTAAACAAAGCATGCATAATGCTTTGAGAAAGCAGCCACTGACACAAGCCCAAACAGCATCTTTCGAAATATGCATGTACCATCCGGCATAATAAAAGTGGTGTAATCTGGACTTCGAAGATGGCCGCGCTGCCTTAAGGTCCGTGTTGCCTGGGCTCTCGACCTGCAACTTAAGAAATCCACTCATCGAGCGGTAGCAGCCCTCCCCGGCACCTGCAGCCGTTGGGGAGCGTCCTGGGAGTACAGCGGAATAGCGGACGCGAGTGGAGCGGCTCCCCATCTCATCTGGAGAGGTCCGTCATTCCGGCCTCGGCACTTCGGCCCTGGTGCACCTCGTCCCCCGTCGGTCTGCTCTTGAGATCGAGCGGCCAGCAGAGCAGCATACCAGACGCGGGTGCCGGCGTCTTCGTGCACCCTCCAGCTTTAGTGGACCCGTCGGGCCAGACGTGGACAGGCGCTTGGGGACATCATTCTTTCCCCTCACCCCTCCCCAGGGGAACAGTGACAGGCAGCTGGTCCCCCCGGGGGGCTGAAGGTACAGAGTGTGGGGCAAGGGGAGTAGGGTGGGGTGCTCGTGTTGGAACTTGGCCCCCGCCCTAGTGAGGAGTCTGCTTGGAGGGCGAGTGGACCCTGCGGGGTTAAACTGGTTCCACAGCGTGGGAGAGTGTGCCACTATTTGAGACCTGCTCATGAGGCGGTGGGAGCGTTGGGCTCCGGTCTCGCGTTGCGCGCCTCCGGAGGGAGACGAACAAAGGCACCTGTAGGCAAATTCTGGGGATGTTTCTAGAGCATGCCCCCCCCTCCCCGGAGCACCTTGAAATATCTGGGAACCCCCGCCTTGACGTTCTCTGGTTTCGGGGCATTAGCCCTTTGGCGATTTTGGGGAGGGAGCCCACTGAGTTCAAATTGCATGGACCTGAGTACCCCTGCATCGCTCCCTCCGGCCCCCCGCGGTCCCTCAGCAACAGCAAGCCCTCGCTCCTTCCTAACGGCTGGGCAGCTAGTTTGATCACACACATTGAACGTGAACGAGAGGGCTGGGGATGTCCAGGAACAGGGGAAAGGATGGGCCGCCCCCCTTGAAGGGCCCTAAAAAGGCAATGGATGGCCCCCTCTCGAAGATGTGGGCGAAAGATGTCGAAGCCCAAGAGTCGGGGGACTGGTCCCGTGAACATCCGTTTCCTCTGGTCAGGATGAGCAGGACAGGCCTGTATCCCAAGCTATGCTCACCAAATTTATGGGGGAGCTGGTCGACAAAATCACGGCTGCGGGGCAGATGCAGATGGACAAGCTATGTGAGGACTTAGCAGAAGGTTTAAGAGAGATTAAACGAAATATCAACAAAGTGGAGGAGAGAGTTGATACTAATGAGAAGGCCATCCAAGAACTCACCGAAGATGCCAGGAAAGTTGACAATCTCCTGGAAACATTGGCCGCTGCCACGCAGAATCTAGAGTTACAAGTTGAAGACTTGGAAAATAGGTCGCAGAGAGCGAATATCAGAGTTAAGGCTCTGCCTGAGGACGTTCCAGACCAGGAGCTAATTTCAATCCTTAGGTCAATTTTTGCGGACCTCCTTCAGTCTGGTGCAGATTCGGAGCTGCAATTTGATAGAATCCACAGGGTGGGCCCGCGCAGATCGGAACCAGGGGCGAGGCCGAGAGATGTCTTGGTGGCCTTCCATAATTGCACCATGAAAGAAAAAGTTCTGGAAAAGGCGAGGAAGGCTGCTCGCATTGCTTATAATGGCCATGAGATTTTTTTGTATTGAGATCTGACACAAATAACTCTAATCAAAAGGCGGTGTATGGGACCGGTCCTGAGCTATTTACGTTCTCATCAAGTCTGCTACAGATGTACCCAGCACAAGATTACTACCTGCGATCAAGGATTGGCCCTGTTGGGTCTGGAAGAGCAACTATCGGTACCCTCTGAAAGGATGGAGGCCTACCAGGCTGTGCGCAAACCGTGGGAATGGTCTTCGGTCAGGTCTAGGAGGGCGAAGAAAAGACAAAAAAAACTCTGCATCCAGGAAAACTGTTAACGATTCAGTTGGGGGCCCTATCGAGGTGGTTGGGGGTTCTTCCATTGCTACCTGATTTTGAGAGATGTCATGTTGGTCTAGGATTGAGGCCGGGGAGGGCACTCGCCAATGTTGTTGTCTGTTACTGTTGAGTGGTCCACTGGAGTTTGTATTAAGTGGCAGGGAAGGGGGGTGGGTTGGTGTCTTGGAATGGGATTGGGCTATGCTGCGTGGGGGGGTTCCAGGTTACTTATAGGGTCCGGCTCTCGTCTTAGGCTACGACGGGGGTCGCGTACCAGCTGGATTCGCGTGGAGGGAAGGGGGATGAGAGGGTGGGATGAGGGGGGGAGGCGGGAGGTCCCAAGAGCCCCCAACCAGGGGATTTTCAGAAGTTTGTGAGACCAGATGCGGCAACCTTCCAGGGCCGCGGGAACATCTAGTGCTGATTCCCTGAAGCTGCTCTCTCTAAACGTAAATGGGCTTAACTCCCAAATTAAAAGGAAAAAGGTGGAGAGGTTTCTGAGGAGGGAGCGGCCTCATATAGTTACGCTACAAGAGACTCATGTTCGCTCAAAAGACATGCAGAGGATAAAATTCTGCGGGTATTCAAGAATGGTTCAAGCTACTCAATCAAGCAAAAAAGGGGGAGTTTTGATTGCTCTGCAGGATGGATTGGACTTAGTCATCGCGGGGAAGCAGAAAGATGACCAAGGGAGATACCTAGCAGTGATTCTGGAGGGAAGGGGAGAGACCTTTACGGTGGCGACCCTTTATGCACCAAATCAAGCTCAGGACCCCTTCATTCAAAAAGCCCTCTCCAGTTTAGGGAAATTGCCTGGGCTAGCATTCTTTTAACAGGGGATTTCAATGTGGCATGGAACCCCTCGGAAGATAGGAGCTCAACTTTTTTGGTTATGCAGGGGAGACCCTCCGGGGACCTGGTTAAAAAGATGCAGGACTTAGCCTTGGTTGACACCTGGCGGGAGCTACACGGGAATAGGGAGGGGTATACCTTTTACTCACATGCACATAGGGTACATTCACTTATTGACTACATATGGTTGTCAAAAACGATCTTGGGGAGAGTCTCTGATTTAGTGTTAGGTGCTATTTCCTTGGCCGATCACGCGCCACTGATGCTAACGTTAACTAGGGCAAGGGGGACTCCGGGTCTATGGAGGTGGAGGTATCCGATCACGCTCTTCAAAGATCCTATTTTAGTTAGGGAAATCGAGGAGGAAATAGTTGAGTTTCATAACCACAATTGTTGGGATGACCCATCCCCGCTGGTGTGGTGGGATGCCTTTAAGCAACCATCAGAGGGAGAATCATAGCCATCAAGGCCAGAAGAGAGCGGGAACTAAAGCTAGAAGAACAACAATTGGAAGCCAAACTCAAAGAAATGATGGCACACATGGGTTCCTTACAATTGGCAGCGATAAAAAGGGAATATAGAGCAGTCAGAGGGCAGTTAAATCTTATACAAACAAGAGCGGCTGAGCTCAGTCTTCTTAAGTTGCGCCAAAGATATTATGTCAAAGCAAATAAATCTGACAGTCTTCTGGCCAGGCTACTACGAAAAGAGTCGGGTGACAAATCCATTTTGAAAATCAGGGGGGTGGGAGGGCAAGTATACACAAATAATTTAGATATAGTTAACAAATTCAGCAGTTTTTATGCAGGCCTGTATTCCTCAGACGCCCCGTCTCTCCCCGAGCAGGTGGCATACCTAAATACGATCGACTTACCTCAGATTTCGTCCGAAGATAGAGATCTTCTGGATGCCGAGATTACATCAGATGAAGTTAGAAAGCTCATTAACAACTTGCCGCCCAACAAGGCTCCGGGCCCGGATGGGTTCGTGTCAGAGTTCTATAAATCACACAAAGAGGCCTTAATTCCCTTCCTTACTAAATTGTTTAATTTTATGGGCTCTGTCGGGGCCCTCCCCAAATCAATGAATGAATTCAAAGTGATCTTAATTCATAAGAAAGGCAAAGAGCCGACAGATTGTGGATCCTATCGCCCCATAGCTTTAATGAATACGGATGCTAAAATTCACGCAAAAGTCCTAGCGAATCTTCCTACACTGATCCACACAGATCAGTCCGGGTTTGTCAGCGGCAGGCAAACATCTGATAATGTAAGACGACTGACCCATCTTATTGAAAAGACCCAGAGGAGGGAAATACCGGCTCTCTTGCTGGCAATCGATGCCGAAAAGGCATTTGATAGGGTTGAGTGGGGATTCATTTTTGCTGCTATGGCCAAGATGGGCTTCGGCCTGGGTTTTCTTGACCGTGTTAGGGCAAGCTATCAACGCCCTGTTATCAGATTACCAATCAATGGCCAAATTTCTCCCCCTATTTCGATAGGGAGGGACACCAAACAAGGTTGTCCATTGTCACCTCTTCTTTATGTGCTTCATTTCAAACCTTTTCTGGCAGCGGTGAGGGCAGCTGAGGATATAAAGGGAATTCCGTTTGGAGGCTCAGTTCATAAGGTGGCAGCCTTTGCGGATGACTTGATTCTAACACTCACTCACCCCGACACATCCTTACAGGCCGTGTCTAGGGAGCTAAGTAGGTTTGGTCAGGTGGCATGGTTAAAAGGGTTAAAAGTCAATACCCATAAATCTGAAATCCTTCCCCTCTCGCTTTCGGATATAATTAGGCAAAACCTTAGTCAAAAGTATAACTTTAGATGGGTCGGTAGTTCCTTAAAGTATTTATGTATATATCTGACCAAAAAGGTAGAGGACCTTTACAAGGCAAATTATCCTCCTCTTCTTCAGAAGCTCAAATCAAAGTTAGTTGACTGGGGTCCCCTGGCAATATCCTGGTTGGGTCGGGTTAAAGTTTTAAAGATGGCGATATTACCCAGTCTGCTTTATTGTTTTTCGGCTCTTCCTGCGCCCGTTCCAGCATCCTTCTTTAAAGCACTCCAGAAATTAACCAAGGGTTTCATCTGGTCCCACAAAAGACCGAGGGTAGCTGCTTCGTTAATGTGTGCTCTCCCAGCAAGGGGTGGCGTGGGCCAGCCAGACTTCAAGGCCTATTACATAGCGGCGCAGCTCCGCGTCATTAGGGATTGGCAGAGAGATGACAGGGAGAAGGTGTGGAGGCCGATGGACAGGGCTGTGGCTGGGGGAAACCTTGAGGGAATAACCTTGTTTGCCGAAGCCTGATAGACCTATTCAAATGTACTGTAGTGTTATAACCACGACAACTGGACAGGCTTGGGACCAAGCGATAAAAAGAGCGCACACCACCTCTTTCCCTTCCCCCTACACACCCTTGAATGGCAACCCGCAGTTTACGCCAGCATACGCTCGTGAATCAGCCTTTAGTATCTGGCATCAAGGGGGGTGTAGAATGGTGAGAGATATGTTTGTCGGCAATGAGGTTAAACACTTTGAGCAGTGTAAAACCGACTTTGGCATAGGGGAAAGGCAGAAGTTTTCCTACCTCCAGCTGAGACACTGGCTATCTCACCCGTCGATTAGGCATGCCGGGTCTCGCCTTCTCACACCGTTCGAAAAATACCTAGACACAAACTCGGGGGATAAGGGGGTTTTAGCTTCTATCTATAAACACATCTAGTTAGGAGAAGTCCTGTCGAGTAGAAGTTATGTCAAGAAATGAGAAGGCGACACTGGAACGGAGATTCCAGAACCGGATAAGTGTCTGGTCTCAGATTCCTAAACTTAGAAGGTCTATTTAAATTCGGGAAATGTGGCTGAAATTGATGTTCCAATGGCACCTGACTCCGGTCAGGTTAAATAAAATATTTCCGGATGCGTCTAGGATGTGCTGGAGGGAGTGTGGGGCAGAGGGCTCCTGGGCCCATATCTGGTGGGAGTGTCCAAAAGTCGACAATTTCTGGGTCCAGGTTCAAAGGGTGGTTACCCAGGTCTTATGAGTAAGGGTGGACCAAAACAAAGGGTTGGACTTGTTGGGGCTAAATGTGCTCTTAGCAACCCTCACAGTGAAGGCAGATCGTAAGCTCTACGTGATGATGATGATGGCGGCAGCCCTAGTATTGGCTCAGAAATGGAAATCTAAAGACCCGCCACAGGAACATGAATGGATGGTTAAACTCTGGTCGCTTGTAGCCTTAGAATGGCTTACGTATTCCATCCAGGGAGACCACTTGCGATTTGTCTCGGAGTGGTCTAATTTATTGTCCTACCTAAAAGCGGGGGCCCGCCGGGCTTGGTGTCCCAAGGCTATGGAGCTCCTTGGCATAATTGCCCCACAGGACGAATCAGACTTGTGAGGGAGTGGTGTAGAGGAGCCAACACTTGGTCCTGTGTAGTAGACTTATTCTGCATTAGCTTCTGCTGGTTTCATAAGCAAAGTTGTAATCTGGGCGGCTTTTGGATGGGGGTTGGGTGTAAAGCGGTGTGGGGAGGGGAGGTAGGGTTGGGGGGCCTCATTGGTTTTCTGTATTTTGATTAAAACTGTTAATAAAAAAATATTTTTTTTAAAAAGTCGTGTAATCTATATAGTCAGGGTGTAAGTTTACCTGATGTGAACCCCAGGCAAGTTCAAGTGTGCTAAACACTTTAATGAAGATATGGTGGGGTATACTGGATTGGATGCGCTTAGGTTTACAATTTGTGTTATGGTTTATAAAAGATATATATGCGAGACAGCTGCATACCTCTTAGAAAGCTGAGATTAACTGCAAAATCTCTCTGAATTAAGACGGTAAAAACTCTTTCTACTGTGTGCGCTTATCTATGAACATATCAAACAACTAACAAGTATTGCTTATTCAATAGTTATTTCCATGTTTAATGTTAGCTTGAATGTTCTAACTCGCCGACATAGGATCTTCACTATTGTACAATTAGCAGTTTTTTTCTGGTATACAAGTAGACAGATGAAACTATTTCCATTTAGATAATATACTGGTTTGGATCCAGTATCTTTTTTAACATTTGGCCTCAAAATGTCTATTAATAACTCAGTATGCCAGTTAAATGAGATTGAGACAGATAGCTCACCCACACCCGTTTAATTATAGCTGTTGCCAAATATCACATTTTGCTTAATAAGATCTCCATAAGTGTATTGTGAGCATGCTTTCCTAAAATTAAATTACTGTCAGGTGATGAACAGCTCCAATGTTGAAATAACCCTCACCTCATTTGTAAGTGACATACTCGATTTTATGGGCTAACAGTTGTGGTTAAAGTGGGACTTACCACAACTATATGTTTCTGATCAATCTTTTCTGCATTTTGTTTGAATGACAGAGTTGTTCATATCAATCCTGAATTAATACAGTTTGGCGATTAGGTCATTCAAATATAGTGCTCAATTGGTCAGTGATCAGGAATAGTCCAGTTAAAAATATTCATTCTTACCCTTCAATGTCAATGCAAAAAGGTCCGCTCTTATATGTTGTCAATTTGTTGATATAATATTAACATCTGTAAATGACCAGTAATATTTGAGCTTGATCTTTGCTTCGCCTTTAAGCTGGATCGAGTATTCACAGTATCAAGAACTTAAATGTTCTTACCAAAATAACTTGAACTTTGAATGTTCTTACCACGATAACTTGAGGTTCCCCCACTCCGGAATGTAATCCTGGAACGACAGGTGGCGTTCCGCATGGCGTTCAACAGATTACCATTTTCTAATTGAATCGAAGACTGGATGTTTACATGTGACGTCATAATGTTATGACGCACGGTGCGTGCCAGTCTTTCTTTAGTTGTAATTTTCGCCACTGCATCGCGGCGCATTCAATCAATTTATACATAATGATGAATGGGCTAATCTTTACTTGTGCTGCTCAGTGTCAGGGAATTCACTAATGTTAATTATACAATTGTCTGTATCTGTTATTAGGGTGTAAATTACTTGGTCCTTGATTAGGAATCGTCTGGTCACTATATTTGGGAATGGATATCCATTCTGTTTCCAGTATTCGCTGTGTAGCTGTGCCTCTTTTTAAAAGAATGTATCCAACTCTTCTAAAATGAGACAATGGGCCTCATTACGACCCAGGCGGTAAATAATGGACATTACCGGCATGGCGCAACTAACGTGTCCGTGCTGTCCAGAAACCGTTAAAAGCGGTACATTACGACCTCTCGGGCACGAGCATTGCGCCATGCCGGTAATGTAATCTGCGCCATGCCGGTAACGTCCCAAAAACGGCACCTACCGGCATCGTATGCCGTGCAAGGTGCACCACCGCCACCATACCCACCGATATTAGCGATCACCGCAAATAGCGGTGACTGCTATTAGCGGTGACCGTAAAGAAGCGGATCAGGAATTTGCGCCATCACACCGGAACGGGAAAGAGCATGGCGGCCATCTTTAAAAACACAATCCATTGCCATCCTCCACAACCATTGCACATCTGACCCCGAGCCCCGCCACAAACCTTCACCCACATCCACCCATCGTTAGAATGACGAAATTTGTAAAAAAAAGTTGCGATCGGCTGCGGCAGGAGCGCTTCACTAGGGAAGAGCTCACCATGTTGGCAGAAACCCTACAGGAAAACGCGGACGTTGTATTCTCAAGTGAAATGACCAGACCGGCAATAGCACGGAAGAAGGCCATATGGGACCTAGTCGCACAGCGGGTCAGTGCAGTCGGGACAACACCCCGCACCACAAGACAGTGCCAGAAAAGGTGGGACGACCTCCGGCTCCGTGTAAGGAGTATACTGTCTGCCAACAGAAACCTGGGCATGGCAACTGGTGGAGGAGCAGACTCACCGATAAAATTGCAGCCGTGGGAGGAGATATGTGCCACAACCATTGGCATCGAGAGCATCGAGGGGGTCAGAGAAATTGAGAGAGAAGCCCCCACATCAGGTGACGCAGGTAGGTGCCTCAAATCAAGCCATGCAAAACTCTCTGAAGTCCAGTTTCATAGGAAGCACAATGTTGCCTAATAGGGTTAACGTGACACATCAGCGGAAGACTGCCTACAGGCATTATTGACTTACACCCTGTACACATGCAGTATGCACACTCTCACTGTAGGCACCCACATTCCTGCATGCTTCTCCCACCCAAAAGGGAGACAACCTGTATTTCACTGCCTCCAATGTGCACCATCTAGTTATCAAAATGATGGCAGTCATCACAATGCCGGCTTGTCCACAGACCCATCAATAACACTTTCCCTCCTTTGCTCCACCACAGGCTCCCATTCAGACCTTGGCGAGGAAGACACTGGCACCACGCCTGCCAAGAAGGCCAGGCCCGAAGTGACACCACACCAACCCTCCACCTCTACTGGACCAAACAAAACCCCACAGCAGCCAAAATCGACGGCCACAACACAGGCCAGGGCACCGATGAGCACTAAGGCAAGCAGCACGGTACCACCAGCAACAGACATCCAACAACTGGTGGCCACTGAAGAGACTGTGTCTGCAGGAAGCAGCACGATTGGGGAGACTGCTGCCATTGCAGCTTGCTCGGATAGTGATGTGGGGAATGATGATGATGTCGTAGAATGTCCCCCCACTGCCCACCTTCATTCCCCCTACCTGTCCCCATGTAGCCTGCATGATGATGGCACACAGGGGCAATCCCCTGATGACTCCTGGCCAGCCACTCCATGCCCAGTGGAAGGTGTGGAGGAGGGGAGCAGCCCAATGAACACGCCACTGCATTATCCAATGCCCAAAAAAACCAAGAGTCGCTGGACCAAATCTTAACACGCCAACACCAACTGTCCTCACTCCTGACTCAGCATGTGGCCAAATGTGGAGGTGCAAGTGCGGAAATGCAAAAATGTGCCGAGACTGTGAAGGCACTGACCACAAAAGTGATGGGTGGAAGGTTTCGAATGAATCTAAACCACTGGAAATTGCTCTGGGCAACCTTCCACACCACCGTTGTTTTAGCCCGTCTGTGCCATTGCAAAAGGGGACCAGCCATGTGCAAATCAGTCAGCAGCTGCCGCCACCGAAGGTAGCAGCCCAGCCCGAACGGCTAGGCCAGGTCCCCTCTGCACAGAAAACCAAGCAACCCCAGACATGTTTCGAGACTGTGAAGGCAGCCATACAATCCTTCACCAAGGATATCTGTGCCGAACTTGCCGCGGTGCGGCACGTGCTCTTGGAGCTTGTACAGACAATGAGGGACATGCGTCCTAGTGAGCAGCCGAGTACCTCCTCCGCTGCCAGTTCTGCCCCAAGCAGCCCCGTCCGCAGGTCGGCCAGGAACGTGCGGAGTACAGGCAGGGGTGCCCCGGGGGCCGGCAGAGGGGGCTGCCAATAGAGGCCGCCCAGTGGAACAATCCCACATTAGGCACTTCATCACAGGCATCCACACACTTTTGCGGGGAGTTGAGGGGGGAGGGTGGAGTGGGTGTGTTGGGGGGTTGAGGGGGGAGGGGGGAGTGGGTGTGTTGGGGTTGAGGGGGGAGGGGGAGTGGTTGTGTTAATTGAATTCACGTTTACAATACAATTTTTGCTTGAGCACAAATCAAATCATTGCGTATGTGTGCTTTATTGGTGAACAGTCCACAGTGTGCATATCCCAGACACTCACAGTGCCCCAATTGCCATCTCCATGTGACACCCCCCATCCGTGTGTGCTAGAAACATTGGTTGATCAGAGTCCGACGCATGTCACGTCCCTCCTGTGCATCGCTGCCTCCCTGAGGTGCTGCCCCATCTCCACCCTCCTCATCCTCATCGTCAGGTGGTTGCAGTTCAGCGTCAGGGGGCAGGGGCACATTCCGTCTGATGCACATATTGTGTAGCATGACACATGCCATGACGATCTTTGCCACCTTCTCATGGCGGGACAGGAGGGCCCCACCAGACCTGCTGAGGCAGCGAAACGTG
Organism: Ambystoma mexicanum; assembly: GCF_040938575.1. Taxonomy (NCBI): domain Eukaryota; kingdom Metazoa; phylum Chordata; class Amphibia; order Caudata; family Ambystomatidae; genus Ambystoma; species Ambystoma mexicanum. The sequence continues at coordinate 132,700,745 of NC_090936.1, read as the reverse complement.
CCTTCAATAGGCCAAATGTCTGCTCAATCACCACACGGGTTCGTGTATGTGCACGATTGAAGTCCTCCTCGTGCTGGGTCTGTGGGTTCCGGACTGGGGTAAGGAGCCACCTCTTCAGGGGATAGCCTGCATCACCTGTATGTGGGCAACAATGTATGTGTCAGTCATGACATCAAATCTCAAATCATGACGTGCCACCATGGCATGCATTCATCTCTTACTTTGTACCACATTTACATGCACAAATGGAGTCACACTATGTGACCGGTATATGCGTATTCCTCTCATGGACAGTTTTGCATGCCATCAACCAGTGTATGCAGGGGGGTCCAGTGCCTTGTGAGTGCCCATCCACTGTGTTAGTCCATGGCGTTTGTTTTGTTGACCTGGCAGGTGTCCAGTGATATCAATGCTCTCATCATGGCAACATTGCTGTCAGCCTCATGATGACCCCACTGAGCACTACTAATGTTGCTAGGCAATATTTTTGGGGCCTCGGTGTCTGTGTAGTGGTGTATTGATGTTTATGTCCGTCATGTGCCTCCTTTGTGCGCAGTTATGGGGGACTGGCCTTTCAGTTGATGGTGTTTGGTGCCGTGTATTGGCTGAAGTCATTGCATGTAGGTGCATTTCGTTGAGGTCGATGTGGTCCGATTCGGTACAGTGCACTTGCAGATGGTTGTGTCATGGTTGGGATACACCTTCATTCACATGGTAGGGCTGCTTACATCGGGCATTATGTGTTCAGGTGTCAGTTGACGTTTGAGCTGCCTTAGGGTATGAGCTGCCTCCATTGCCTCTGGTACTCGCAGCCAGGTAAGGTATGCATCACCCCCCCCTTCAGCCAGGTAAGGTATGCATCACTCCCCCCCTTTCAGCCAGGTAAGGTATGCATCACCCCCCCCTTTCAGCCATGTAAAGTATGCTTTGATACGTCAATCACCTACCCACTTCACATTTCCATGGCCATGACATGAGACTCACTGAGTAGGCAGGATCTTGGCCCTGCATATCGCTCCATGTAGCGTGGTATTGTGGAGTTAGGCAGGACCATTGAATCATGGGTTGATCCGGGGAATCGGGCACAACAACGTGTGATGATCCTGTTGGAGTCACATACCATTTGCACGTTGATTGAGCGGAATAGTTTACGGTTGCGGTACGCTACCTCATTGGCATGTGGGGCCACCAATTCCACATGGGTGCAATCGATGGCACCAATGCAACCAGGTATGCCGGCTAGTGCATGGAAACCCACTTTGGTGTTTGCAATCTCCTGGGCAGACCGTGGTAAGGAAATGTGGTCGTCTGTGTACTTGAGGAGGGCATCAAGCACTTGGATCAGCATAAGTGAGAATAATGGTTGTGAAATGCCATGCAAGTGCCCCACTGTGTGCTGGTAGGTGCCTGTGGCCAGGAAGTGGAGCACGGACACTACCTTCAGTAGGGGGGGGGATGGCGGTGGGTGTTTCAATCATGCTGATGATGTTGTGTATCATGTCCACGATGGTGGTGATGGTGTCCCGGGCCAAATGGTACAAGGTGTGTGTGGATCTGCTCAGCGGTGAGGTTGAATGGGCTGGCTCTGATGCGTGGGATTGGGGGCTGCCTGCGTGGTGGCATTGGCTGTGCTGGTGGGGCTTGCTGGCCCTGCCTTGCCCTCCTTCTCCTCCTGCATCTCCTCTATGCTGCCTGTTGTTGTTGTTGTTGTTGTTGTAGCACTTGCATTGCAATCAGGTCCTCCAGCCCCAACATTGCTAGTCCTATTGGAATCATTGTGGAGTGTGACTGGGTGTGGGAAGGGGTGGGGTGTGCTCTTTTTGTACTTGGTGAGTCTGTATTGCCTCCACCTGTGCTGATTGTGTGCACCTGTGGCAGCTGGGAACACTGCACATGGCCATTTACGGTTGGTCCGCGATGGCGGTATTTACACCATGGCGGTAAGGTACTTTACAGCCTTCGCAAGGGCGTTAAGAGCAAGAGCGTTAAGAGCATGGGGGTCGCGTGCCCGCGCCCTTGGTGCTGTTAGCAGCACCGTTAACTACGGTGCCGCTAATTGCACTTACTCGGATCGTAATCGGACCTAGCGGTAAGCGATGCCAGTAATCCTTTACCAGCATCGTTTTCAATTTACCGCCAGGGTCGTAAAGAGACCCAATGTACTGCAATTGTTAGGTTCTAGTGTAAGGTCAATATCTTGTGTTGATGTATTCTAGCTTTAACCACAACTGTTAGCCCATACGACCGAGCATGTCATTTACAAATTAGATGAGGGTAATTTCAATATTAGAATTGTTCATCACCTGATAGTAATATAATTTTAGGAAAGCATGCTCACAGTACACCTATGGAGATCTAATAAAGCAAAATGTGATATTTGGTTACAACTATAATGACACAGGTGTGGGTGAGCTATTTGTCTCAGCCTCATTTAACAAGCAGACTGAGTTATTAATTGAAATATTGAGGCCAAATGTTAAAATGTGTATTGGATCCAAAGTGGTATATTATCTACATGGAAATCATTTAATCTGTGTACTTATAGAACAGAAATTACTCCTAATCATGCAATAGTGAAGAACCTATTTAGTCAATTAATTATGTTCCTTACACCGTTTTCTTTGTTCATTATGTTTTGCTTATTATTTTATTCCTCCACATTATCTTGTCTTCATTCCTCGAATCATTCTGACAAAATATGAATCAACCGAATCGGACAATGGTAATGTTGATGAACACTTCATTGTATATTATTATTTTTATTGAATTTGGATTGTGTATTATATCTTCAATGTGCTTATGATTTCACTTGTACTACTTTGTTTAGCGACTAACTTTATATGGCTACGCTTTGAAAACGACCTAGGGTCGAAATACGTGTCGGCAAGTTAGAACATTCAAGCAATCATTAAATATTACAATACCTATTGAATAATCAATACTTTTTAGTTGTTTTATCTGTTCATAGATAAGTGCACACAGTAGAAAGGTAGAAAGAGTTTTTTACAGTGCTAAACTCTTTAGCTCCACCTACCACAATAACCATTTCTCCAATTTTGGGTAGAGGAAACTTGTCCACTACAACATTCTGATTAAGCCTCCTCAAGTTCACATACAGCCTAACATCTCCACTAGCCTTCCTCACAACGGCAATGGGTGACACCCACTCAGAAGCCCCCACCTGCTCAATTACTCCCAGCCGTTTTATTTTCTCAAGCTCCTTACTCACATCCTCCCTGGGGCAAATAAGAATATTCCTCACCTTACCCACAACCGATTCAGCTCATACCATACGCCTAATATGATGTTGATACTCCGTGAGACATCCCAAACTGTCCTCAAAAACATCTCCAAAATTCTCCTCCACCTTACCTGGCCTACTTCCTCCTGTCACTAACACCATTCCAAGCACACTGGGGCCAGGTATGATGTTCATCTCGCTCTGCTCATACCATGCAAATGAACATCTCCAAGTCTTGGACACATAGACATCTGCCATGGCTCAGCGCTCTAAACATTTGAGTCTTCCCTAGAACACACCTACAATTTCGATTTTCATTCCCCAATAGGCATTGGCACGAACACTAGGCTTGACAAGGGCAAAACCTTTACCTTCATAACATATCTTCAAGGTCTTCTGATCTTTAATGGTGTAATCCGATTCGGAGTCCACAAACATGGGTAAAGGTATGCCACAGACTTGCAACTCTGCATGCAGTTTCTCTCCCTTTCTTTTCTTGCTGTCCACATGACTCACCGAAAAGCTCACACCACCGCCAGCCTCCACTACCCCACTCCAAGCCATGTCTTCCTTATCAATTGAAACTTCCCTCACACCTGACCTTGAAAAATTCTTTCAACATTGTGCAAAATGTCCCTTTTTCCACACTTCTGCACTCAGAATGTATTCCCGGCCATATCCCAGATTGTTCAAAGTGGAAGGTGCTCCCAAATTGGAAACATTTTCTTCCTGCTAACTCCCTTCTATGTCCTCTTTTGTCCAGCTGCACCACTTTTCTCCCCAGCTTTTCTGTGCTTCAGGGTCTTCTTCTGAAAATCGCGGTCTTTGCTCTCATTTGGGCTTGTTCCTTCTGTCCTCAGCTATTATGGCAGCACACCCTTTACTCCCTACACCTTTATCCTTTCTTTTCAATACCGTCTCACACCTCATCATGTGTTCAATTCTCTTTGCTATCTGCAGAACCTCCTCTAGACTGAGATCCCATTTCTTCTCTTATTTTATGCTCCCTCTCATGGAGCATACATTGATCATGTATATGTTTGTTATACAATTCATGAAAGTTGCAGCGGTTGGCCAGGTCACGCAATCCCATCACAAAGTCCTCCACCGATTCACCTTATATTTTTTCTTTCATTCCATAGTAGTAATGCTCTAAAATAGGGCTTGATTTCTTCTTATTTTGTAGGTCTCGATTAGTTTATAATAGTCTCTTATGGGTTCAATGTATCTCCTCCTGTGGCCTCCTGTCCATCCCCTCATCTGCCCATTAGTTAGGGCAATCTCTTGAGGATTTTCCACCCCTCGAAGCCAAGGGAATGCATGAGTAGTGCCCTTTTCCATTCTACACTGAATGTGGGTCCATGGATGGGCAGAACATACTCATGGAAGTCCTCCTTTCAAATGCCCCATTTGATGATAGATTCCCCCATGTTAGGGAGAAAGTGAGACAGTAAGTTGCTCAGTACGTTTTTTTATTCTGCTTTTAAATAATTCTTCAATTCTCTGTTTACGTACTAGCTCCTCTCCCCCGCCACAAATCAGTTATTTGAGGAATCCTCTTCCTTCTAGCTCCCCAGGAAACGTGCAATGATGTCCTAATTCCACTGGTGTAGAGCTTCGTACTGGAGCAGGAGCTGTTACACACTGGGGCCTGACCCAGTGATGCAATGGCCTTGTCCTGAGCCTGCCCGACGAAGAAACTGATGTGAGCACTCTCGGGAAGTGCAGCCTCATTTGAATGCCGTGCCAGGCGCTCACCTCAATATCAAGTTATTTCACTTTTCACCAGTGCCAGGTGCCAGTAGCGCTCTATCGTTGTCTGTAACGTACATCCAGAGCTTGACTTTGTGCACCCACAGCCTTCACTGCTCCTCTTCACTCACCATGTTCTGCTCATCACACAGGGGTGCCCATGTCCCTGAGCGCCTCTGACTCTGCCACACCATCTCTGCCGGACGGTTGAAGGTGGCATCTCCGTCTCAATACTACCAGGCTTCCAGCATGTCCTCACGACATGGACAGTGATCCGCCCAGGCAAAGGCTGCTCCCCAGCTTGTCCGTGGTCCAAGAGGCAGGTCCACAATGGTGGGCAAGTTAACTTGTTTATTGTTGCAAGTTAAAACAGTGTGTACAAAGCCCCTTGGACAACCTTCTTCCTCCAGTTGATCTACCAACTGTCTCCATATGAACCACTTGTGAACTCCAGAGTCCTTTCCACTCACTCACAACACTCCATAGTTCATGGCCCAACTCATAGATTGCACAGTATTTTGACCATGATTTTTTTCAGACTACATTTTTGTTGGAAACATTTACACTGGACACCACAGAATTGTATTAAAACATGGAGAACCGAACACACAACAATGGCTAGTTTGAATCTCAGCACCTCCCCTAAAAACTCTATGTCATAATTCATTTGTTTGTGGAGGGAGGTCCTCCTTCTTGCCACTGTATGACGTGTCTTCTTCCAATCTTGGGTTGTAATTCATTCCATCTGTAGCCGGTCCCTTGTCAGGTCATACTTTCAGCATCAGCGGCAGTTTTGTGGACAAGGCTTCATTTTCATTCTGAAAAGGCAACAGAGAAAGCACATCATAGTATGTACTCAATATTTGTTCATAATCAAACTACAAACTGCAATGTTTTGCATACTTTACATTTCAGTTTGTATACCAGGCTAAGTATATAAGACTTTCTTCATTGTTCCCTGTTCTGGACTTCCGGCCAGTGGCTTTCTTGAGATGTTTAATTAAGGACAAATGTTTCTCTACCCAGTCTGGAAACTCAGCCAATACTGGGACAGTCGGAGAACCTTGCTCAGTCAACAAAACCACATTGCAGTTTCACAAGGTCTCTCTGCTCTACCATATCACTGCCTTACCGCCACATTACCGCACTGCCAAACTATGGGTATGGAGGTAAAGTGGAGGAAAACCATCCAGCAGAATGCTGGAGGGAACTCCTCCACCTTACTGCAAAAAACAGCGAAATCGCCAGAATTACGGCCGGCGGTAATTCTGCCAAAATCAATATGGAGTCCGAAGAACTTCAATAAATGAGGACTAACACCATCACTTGTAATCCGGGGGTAATTCCGCCAGACCACTTGGCTGTAACGGTAAATCCATTTGGTGGTATTTCGGCAGATTTAATCCCAAAATACCACCAAACTTGTAATGACGACCTAAGTCTCCTCCTTGGTTTAAATAAATTAAAATTTATGTTTTTAGTTTTTACTAAAATGCTTTCATGAGACGTCGAATGAAAGTGTCAGTTAAAGATGTATTTATTAATGAAGTAATTAATTCACTGAAACCTGCATTCATTCCCAAGTTTAGCAGACACTACATTCAGCAAACACTGTTCTGTATGATAGATTTGCACCTGTTCATACTGACTAACATAAATAGACACAACTTCACAAAACTGCTAACAGGCAAACCAATTCAATTCCCCCTAATCCAGATAACAGGACCTCACTTCACGAGTCCCTCTTCACTTTCTTTGTCTCACATTAATTTCAATGGCAGCTGTAGGCACGATACAGCCGGGTTAAAGTCCCCCCGTGAAACTTGCAAATTAATCGCAATATTATACTTCTGTGAAACACAAAAGCCAATATTTATAGCATTTATCACTAGTAATGAAAAAATGTTAGTAATGTTCACACGCCTTACTTGCCTTGCACTGTGTGTGTCAGTTTATCCTGTTTACATGAAATGAGTTATGTGATATACCATGTCTCTTTGAGTATTTACATGTGTGTTCAAGCCTTGAAGGTGGCACAACAAGGCTACTATTCAAGGAAGTGCATTGTTCTCACATTTAATGTTGTGGTTCTGAATTGAGCTGCAGCCCAGGTCCCAGTATATGGTGATATTGAGCATACTGTTAGTAAAATGAACAAAAGAATCGAAGGCTCGTGGCACTTAAAGGATAGTTCCGGGACTTTTTTTTTATTGTCCCTACGGTTCGGCCATGTGTTTTTAAGCATAAATCGGTAGATCGTAAAAAACTTTCCTATGGACCTTACCCGACTTTTCGTCCATTAACGCACTCGAAATCAGCCGCCATTTTCTGATAATCCTATCATTTCCCCCCATCGACCTGGCTCACCTGCTTTTGCGGCACTAAATCAAATCCCCCGCCCCTGAGCCTGACATCAGCAGACGCGTACCGCCCATTTCCCAACGCCAAAGCACGTTTCGTGTCAACAATCGCTGCGCCTCAGCTAATGAAGTGTCGCCATGGAAATGGCAGGACGCCTCTTTCCTCTATAAGTATAAACACACCGTTTCACAACACACAGCAGCAGATTTTCGATTCCATTCCTCTCTGTGTTACTTTGAGTATTCTGTGACTCGTTTCTGTGCTCTGGTCAGCTACCTTTGCCGCTTCTAGGCCTTGTGAACACCTGTACCATCTCTGTAAATTATTTTACTTTCTTTACCACACAATGGCTACAATAATGACGTATATGTACGAGCCCGAGTACACCGAGGAGGAACTACTGGAAAGGCAAGCACGCGAAAACGATGGGGATTCGGACGGCAGTTGGGAGGTCCAGTCAACGGATGAAGAGCCTGGACCATGTCGCATGGACGGCGTCTCCACCTGGTGCACGTGCAATCGGTGCAAACTAATGCCAACTGAGGAGGAGAACTGCTGCTGCCGTGAAAATTCCGGGTGCTTGGCCTACATTTCGGAAGGCGAGCCAAGTCCGCAATGCATCACCGAGCTGCCAGAGTTCAGGGAAGCCTGCCTCTCACGGACCGTGTTGAGGATGATGATGGTGCTTATGCACGAACTTCGCGGCACTGTTCGTCCGCGTAATCCGAGTAACGAGTAAGTATACTCTGGTTGTGATGTCAGTGATGCCACTACTATTTCATGGTCGTCTCCCACATATAAAATTACATCTACATATCATTCGAACGCATGTAAATTGGTTCCATTGCATCTTTCTTTTTCACAGGTGGTACAGGCTGGTGGCCTATCGTTGCTTCACTTGGTGGCTTCACGGGAGGCTCGGACACCGCGTTCGGAGAGTAATACCTGCCTGTGCGGAACTTGCCATTAGACAACATTTCCCGAGCGACAGTGGACAATACCGCGGATTTTCCCTGGATGTGCTGCAACCGGAACTTTACAATGTGTAATGTTTATTATTTATGTTCAATTGAAATTAAGATCTAAAATAAAACCCAACCTATATTTTAACAATGGTTGTTTTGATTTTTTAAATGAATCTAGTGTGTCTCCATTGAATAGTCTTCCTGTGCCTTGTCTTGTCACACCACATGTCTCCGGCCAGCATCCTCCCTCACGCTGGCCGCCCACCTTCAATCCACACAACCGTTGAACCCATATGCAGCAGACATACATATGTTATTTTGCGAGTTGGCATCAAGCCTCCCGGCCTTGCCTCCTCCCCCAAAAATACTTACCACACCACTTTGTTCAAGCGTTGGCAATAAAAGGCCGTTGGATTTTATTGATACAAAACATGGTTATAGGTAAATAATCAATATGGTTGATCATAATAAATCATCCTTTTGGGCACCGGGTACAGAGATGACCCCCTCTGGCCCGTGCCGCCTTGCCACCACAGGCCAGCCTGCTGCTGACTAACTGCCTAGGCATCCAGGGTCTCCAGGGTGAACTGCACCCATATATTCTCCTGGGAGGCTGAGGTATTTATAAACTCACCCCCCTGCCTTCCATGTACTAGATCCTGTAGCCTGCCTCTTACATGCAGTTAGATGGCCTCTCCTTGGTGAGGCCCTGCGGCAAACGAGTCTTGTCTGCATGACCACCGCCCCAATCCACCCCCCGCCCTATCAAAGGCAGTTCGCACCGGGGTACTGTGCTGGCAAGTGGAGCTGTCAGGGAGCGATAAAGGCCAAGAGGTGCCAAATAGAATGTACACTTCAAAGTGGTCTATAGAGCATGGGTTGTTGTTCCCATGTCTACCTCCAGACCCCGTGTCTCCTGCCAAGCATCCCCCCTCACGCTGAACGCCCCCCTGCAATCCACATAAGTGTGCCTCCATTCACGAGTCTTCCTGTGTCTTGTCTGCACGACCACCGCCCCAATCCACCCCCCACTCTATCAAAGGCAGTTCGCACCGGGGTACTTGTGCTGGCAAGTGGAGCTGTCAGGGAGCGATAAAGGCCAAGAGGTGCCAAATAGCATGTACACTTCAAAGTGGTCTATAGAGCATGGGTTGTTGTTCCCATGTCTACCTCCAGACCCCGTGTCTCCTGCCAAGCATCCCCCCTCACGCTGAACGCCCCCCTGGAAACCGCATAATGCCACGACATATACACGTCATTCACAAACACACCCCTGTTTCGAATTCTTTATAACCCACTTCATATTTCTAATGAGAACTTCTTTGCGCTTTGCTAGTCAACCCGTGAAGGTGCTGGTTATCTGCTCTTCGTCTCTGTGAACTTCCGTGACCACTTCGAGGAAACTCGTCAGTTTGCAACCTGTGAACTGCTCCCTGTTCTACGACAAGAAACTACTCTGATCCCTGCATCTAACTGTTTGTTCGTCAAGGTAAGGCCATGTACCATAATCATTTTGCGTCCTATTTCTTTTCGTTGAAGACAGTACATGCAAGGAACTAGTCACATGTTCTAAGTTTAGTGAAATTATTTTTCTATTTTTTTAAAGTTATTCAAATACTTATCCGCATGTGAATAACGTGTATAGTTCCAAGAACCAAAACGAACCTTGCATTGAACCTTTTATGTGTCATTTTATTTTTTAACACATTGGTATTCATAGAGAATTGTTGATCTTTACTTTTCAGAACTTTCCACAATGCCTGCCTGTTCCATTGGCGGTTGCCCTTCGAAGACTCATAGTAAATCTGAAGGTACTATAATGCATGTTTTCCCTAAGACAATAGATCAGGTAAGAGAATGGGTCCGATATTGCGGATATCCACCATCTGAGCTTGAAAGTAGAGTCCTAGAAGTCTTTGCGGACAAGAGGGGTGATCGATACCGCATCTGCAGCAGGCACTTTACCTCTGACATGTACTCCACATCATTGCTAATAAAGAAGAACACACCGCGAGCGAAGCGAAAATTGCTCTCAACCGCTATTCCCACTCTATTCGTCCACATCCCTCCACTGGTGAGTCAAGTTTACGGATTTAGCTCTCGGCCTTGCGGTAGTGTGTAGCATTAGCTAACAATAATTTCCCCATTTATGTATCCACTCAATATGAAGGCGGAAGATTCTCCATCCGTGTCGTTATTGCAGTCATCAGCCACTTCAAGCGCCTATCGGGTAATCTTACTTAGCTATTCTGCCACTGACTTGTTTTAGGCATGTAAATCAATAGTTTTAATTTATCGTGTGATTATTTTACCTAATGGTACACCCTTGTACTCGTCCTCTAGTCTTTGTTTTCAGTTATAATTATTGTTATCCAAAATAATGCAAGTACTGTCTTTCAGGGAGATGCTGAGGAGTCCAACGCATTGACGACAACCGTTGATGTCACTCAGATGCTCGAGGTACGTTTCCGGACAGTTCCATCGATGGAGATCATCAGATCTTGCATTCTTGTAGCGTGATTGTTACACACAATGTTTCTTTCGTCTTTAGCCATTGATATGTCCTTCTGTCGTCGCCCTCCTATGTGCCTTCTTTTTTCATTATTGTGTTCATTACTAATGAAAGTCCTATGTTTCAGGGAGTCGATGGAGCATTAGTCCAAGAAGAAGGGGGAGCATGCAGTTAAGGGTCGGCGCAACAGCTTGCAGAAGTGTGCACCGCAGTTACATCGTCCCTTGATGTTCTTATGCATTTCGAGGTATGGATACTGACAGTTCGATCAAGCGAAATCATATGACGTGATTACATCCGCTATACTTCCTTCTTTATTAACGCAAGTACTATGTTTCAAGGAGATGACGGAACTTCTTCTACAAGAACATCACCCCTAGTAGTTGATGCAGATCTCTGGGTGGTGACACTTCCAACGATCGAGCAAATCGAATCATAGTTAGATATCCATTATTTATTTTAGACAACTGATCATTTGTGCAGGTCTATTTGGATGAGCCGTTGACGCCTGCACAAAGTGTATGTTCTTTTTAACAAAATAGAAAACCATACTAATGCAATTACTGTGTTTCAGGGAGTTACTGAAGCATCATCTTCAATAATATCATCAATGGAAGTCTATGAGGAGCCCGAGGTATGGATCTTGACAGTTCCATCTAACTAGATCAACAATGCGTGAATAATTGTCGTTTGAATGTTCTACACAAAGCGTTCATTCGTGTTTTGCTATTGAGATGTACGTGTGTATTGGTCCACAAGTACATTTTGTGTTTTCGATATTATTATACATACTAATGAAAGTTCTATGTTTCAGGGAGTCGATGGCGCGTCAGTGCGTGATGGATGTGCTTATCATGAAAATATAGTCGTTGCAGCGCAAGAGGAAGTGGAGACATGCACACACGAGTCGGAGCAACAGCGTCCTGATGTTGAAGTTCGAGGCAAGAAAGTTTCAAAGAAAAGAAAGCAAAAGAAGGTTAGTGTCCTGGTCACTATATTATGTTGTTTTTCACTGTTAATAGTTCAATACTGTAAGTTGTGTTTAAACTGAACATCCCTTTTCCAATCTGTCCTCTAGTTGCGAGTGGGTGTACGAACTAGATCTACACAGACAGTGAAGCGAACGAGAGATGTTGCTTGTCAAACCTTTTGGCAGGGACTTGAGACTGGAGATGCATCGTGCCAATGGGAAGAATATGAAGTGATTGACAACGGAACTAAACCACCACCAGCCATTGATAGTGAATGTCCTCCTGGTAGTTCAGATTGCAGTCGGAGATCAATTCACAGAATCCACACCCGCAAAAACTAAGACTGCGAGAAAGTTGAAGAAATTGTTTTATTCACCCATCGCCGGAGAAGGAATAGATGTTGCAATGGAAGAGAATGAAGTGGACGACAATGAAACACCATCAATATCACTGAACATAGCGGAAGACGATATCAGAGATTCTACCTTTCATGAGAGTGACATGTCCTCAACGTTACAGGCCGAACCAGCTGGGATGCAGAGTGACAGTATAAGGAAAGAGGCCAAATTCATTGTATTCGATAGTTGTTTGATTGATATTATTATTCGGATGAAATGTGGGCATTCGGTTGGTGGGGAAGTATGTGGGGAGCCATTGATTAATGTGACTCGTGCAATTCGAGGCACTAACCTTAAAATACATGCCACCTGTACAAAATATCATCCTTTCTCATGGTCTGCACAACCCATGCTGGGGCAACTGCCAGCAGGCAATCTACTTTGTGCAGCGGCTGCACTTTTTAGTGGTTCAAGTTTTAAAAAGTTAGAGTCTTTCTTTCAGTTTGTGGGAATCCATTTCATTGCGAAAACTCAGTTCTACAAATACCAAACCGATTATCTATTTCCAGCCATTAGCGAAGCTTGGAGAATGGAAAAAATGTCTATTGATAGTACATTCGCGGGCAAACGGTTCAGGCTAGCCGGTGATGGACAGTGCGACAGCCCAGGATTTTCAGCCAAGTACTGCACCTACCACTTTCAGGACATGGAAAGTAAAAAAATTGTGAGTTCGGTGGTCGTGCAGGTGTCACAAAGTACATCCTCAGTGGCCATGGAGAAAGTTGGCTTTGTAGCATCATTGCAAGAACTACAATCGCGGGGAATGGTGATCGACCTGATAGCCACGGACAGACACGTTTCAATTGCCAAGACAATGTGAGAAGAGTACAAAAATATAAATCACCAATTTGACGTTTGGCATCTTGCAAAAACAATCAATAAAAAAATGTCGGCTGCAGGTAAAAAAAAAGATATGCAAGGTATTTCACAGTGGTCCAAGTCAATCAGCAACCATCTTTGGTGGAGCTCAAAAACATGTGGAGGGTCGTTGGAAATTCTACTGGAAAAATGGCGGTCAGTAATGTTACACTGTAGCAACGTTCACCGCTGGACCACAAACCAACATTTCCACAATTGTGAACATGGCCATTTGTCCACAGAGGAGGCACGGAAGAAGAAGTGGTTGATTCCTTCATCACCCACTCACAAAGCCATTGAAAAGATTGTATTTGATAAAACTATAACAAGAGATTTGAGGGGACTCACGGAATTCTGCCACACAGGAGATTTGGAGGTGTTCCACAATATGTGCCTAAAGTACAGGCCAAAACGATTGCATTTTGGCATGGAGGGCATGATAAATCGGACTCATCTAGCGGTCTTGGCACATAACCATAATGTTGGCCGTCAACAAAGTAGGACGACCGGAACTTTAGGGACGCTTCGCTACAATAAGGCCTTCACAAAAAGAAGTAAACAATGGGTTATCAAACCAGTGTTTGAGGATATGCAATATGACTTTATTGAGAGACTTATTGTTGATGTCCTAGATAGGCACATACATGGAGTTGTGAACTAACCTGTGCAGGGGACAACTGCATTGCCACCCAACATTGCCTCTGTTCCATGTCCACCTAAAGAAGAGCTCATTGAGAAATACACATCACGGTTTAAATGATTGTAATTTGATTGTCTGTTCTCACGAGTCTCCTCATGTCGCAGGCCCATTGAATATGTGTAGCTATGTAATGTGTAAATAAAAGTGATTGCTCAGTGTACATGCAATGTGTCTCTCCACCCTTGCCCCTCCCTTCACCGTGCAGTAGTGCGAACCACCCGGGTGTCACCTGTGACTTTGCTCTCGAGTCTCCTCATGTCGCAGGCCCATTGAATATGTGTAGCTATGTATTGTGTAAATAAAAGTGATTGCTCAGTGTACATGCAATGTGTCTATCCAACCTTGTTCACTTGCGCATTAAATTAAACCAAACAGTAATATAAATCATTTTTCAAAAAATATAGAATGTCTCCGTATTTATGGTTCTCTGGGGCTGCAAAGCACGCAGACAAAATGCAAAGATGGAGTGTAAATTTCAAGTCCTGTGAGATGACCTTACACTGAATGTAGCTAACTAGGAATGTGTGCTCGTTCAAAGTGAAGGTCAGCTGCTTTGATTTTTTGCTCGGGTGCCGGAATGGCCCACGACTCAGTATAAGGTTCTATTGTTATTTGACCTTGACAGGCCGGGACCATCCCGAAAGACTTCTTTTTGGGGGTGTGGTGCAATAACGTAAGAAACAATAATGAATAAAATTTCAGAAACGATAGCCATTTAATGTTCGTTCATTAGAAGAAATAACGTCGGCATAGAAGGAGTGGTATTTCGGGGCTGCCCTACGCACAGACACAATGGAAAATGCAAATATAATGTAAGTAACTCTTTAGATGAGTTTATACCGCAATTTAATTACTTTAACGGGTTAAGTTGTACTTGTTCGTTCTATGTGGCATATTGTTTTGTACCGCGCACTATCTTCAGGAGAACCATCTCCTTTTACGGAAGCACCTCAAAACCTTCCTCTTTGCTTCTGCTTTCTCTCTCCCTCTCCCCTGCTACAACTGGTCCACTGTCTGCGACCTCGGTCCTGGGCCCTTCCACTCTCCACCTGCACTGCCTCCCTGTCAACCCCTGCACTGGGGGACTGTCTCAGTATCCTACAGCCCCCCCTTGACGTATAATACCCAGTTGCACTGTCCTAGCTATGAAATAATTTCCCGACCTAATATATAAAATGAATAATTTTAATAAAGATCTGATGGTGAGACTAATTTCATTTTTTATGTTTTTAAAACAGGTACATCCTTCATTATTGTATGTGTCACGAGTACCAGACACCGGCGGATGGCTTCTTCAACCGCCAGTTGCTTCTCCGCGTGAACAACGTTAGCACCCTGACCATTTTATGGGACGATCGCCAAGTACAAGTATGCCCTTACGCGGTACTAACGGCTAGATGCAACATACAGACCGTTGTGGTGGCCTAGTGCCTCCTTGTTGGAACAGCCATGCGATTATCAGTGCGACCGAAGAGCTTATTTTATCGTAAACCAACAACCTTGTGTACTGCATATGAACATCGCTTGCCTCAAGACGAACTATTTTGGATCGAGAGCCAAGAAAAATGCAAATCGCAGAATATTCTCTAAACATTTGATGTCCAATAAATGTACTTTGCCAAATGTACAATCTTGCCGTTTGCTTTTAAACCACAGTTTCATATTCCGAATTGTGGCGCTGTATTGTGAGATGATCTAAGACCCTGTGTACAGCAAAGGAACATCGCGTGCCTCAAAACGAACTTTTTGGAACGTGAGCAAATAAAAATGCAAATCGCTGAATATTCTCTAAACATTTGATGTCAAATAAATGTACTTTACCAAATTTACAATCTTGCGGTTTGATTTAAAAGTACACTTTCATATTCCGAATTGTGGCGCGCTGTGTTGTGAGCTAATCTGTGTTGGTTTCCGGGTTCTGTGTGGAGTCGCGTAGAAGACGCCTGGGCGCGTTTGCCTACGCAGCACAGAAACGTCACAGAGAGAGGCGGGGACTATGAATGTTTTGATAAAGTCTGTTTCAGGGGCGGGGGATTTGATTTAGTGCCGCAAACGCAGGTGAGCCAGGTCGATGGGGGAAATGATAGGATTATCAGAAAATGGCGGCTGATTTCGAGTGCGTTAATGGACGAAAAGTCGGGTAAGGTCCATAGGAAAGTTTTCTACGATCTACCGATTTATGCTTAAAAACACATGGCCGAACCGTAGGGACAATAAAAAAAAGTACCGGAACTATCCTTTAAGGATTTCACGAGGGAGACTCATATTCAAGTGCCGGCAATACCTTGTTCAATCAAGATTTACTCCCGTTTTTTTACATTGTCATTTTGGTAACAGGGTTTGACTTACAGCGGCCGGTGTGCTCTGGGTACAATATCCCAACATCGACATTCCTGAGTATCAAATATGTCCTCAGAAACATGACTATCCTTCTAATTGTATATGTCTAATGGTACCTATTACTGTTTCCCATTGTTGTGTAATGGTCTGTTGCTACATAGCTGCTTTGTGCTACATAAAGCCTAGCCCATACAGTACATAGACACAACTAAACAGGAGAGCAGCACTAAACATAAAGGCCCTCGATATGAGTTAACAAGTTTACGGTAAAAGTGGCGGTAACAGAATTACTGGCACAAAACCATCTGTTAGTTTTGCACTTTGGTTGTCATTATTGCTGTTGAACATTGCAATCTTTATCTCTTTAACTGCTGTAAATTGTGTTATAATGTCACACTATTCAGGTGACTGTCACCTGAAGGTATTCAACGAGAAACTGAAGAGATATCCAGAGAGCAAAACACTATTACTTGCAAAAGTATCAAATTATTTTATTTATCATGATACAAAAATTTGAAAAAGTCAATTAATGGCATTCTACTTTGTAAAGCATCAATAAATCACGTAACACGACAGCATAGATGAACACATTACTGTGACTAAAATACATCCATCTCAACAAACATTCATCAAATGGGATGTGATGAATGTTTGTCCCACTCCCAATTGGCAAATAATGTTAATTAATTCAGTCACTTTTTTAGCCATTGTTGGTTGGTTGAATGTCACTATGTATGATGTATGGTTTGGATGCTGCACTATGAATGTTTGTTGAGATGGATGTATTTTAGTCACAGTAATTTGTTCATCTTTGCTGTTGTGTTACGTGATTTATTGATGCTTTACAAAGTAGAATGCTATTAATTGACTTTTTCAAATTTTTGTATCATGATAAATAAAATAATTTGATACTTTTGCAAGTAATAGTGTTTTGCTCTCTGGATATCTCTTCAGTTTCTCGTTTTACGATAATACTCTGGTCCAGGGGATAGAGTTTTCCTGCATCTTTCCGCTTTTGCACCTGAAGGTATTCAACCACATTGGTATCCACTTCCACGTCCAAACAAGCCAAAATATTTCTGTTGATTTCACTGGGAACAACCTTCAAATGTTGTTGAAAATGGCACAAATTCTGAAAGAAAACAAAAAAAGAAATACCTGTTGTCTACTGCTAGGGAGTCAAGCAGGCGGCAAGATGCCACAATAATGTAGAGGAGCAGACGTGTACGTGACTGATGGACTCCGCCCCCTCACCTCTGGCATACAAAATAATCATATAAGTAAGCCCCCACTTGACAAAATCCATTCAGACTATGCACAAACATTTGAGGTTGCGTCTATAATCTTTCTGAAAACCTTTGTGCATATTCATCAAACGGCAACAAAGTTATAAGACATCTAAAAATGTTGAGACACCCTCTAATTTTGCCCCCTCATGACGAAATCCCACCAAACTTTGAAAAACATTCAGATCTGGGTCTAAAATCTTTTTGCAAACTTTTGTGCAGATTCTTCAAATGGCACTAACTTTATAAGCCTTTCAAATATTCCCCAATATTTGTTTGACAAGTGCAATGTTGTGTTTTTTTTAATGTTTTTGCTGCAATCTCCATGGACTACGGGTGCTGTCTGTGAATACAACATAGAGTCCATTTCAAACATTTTGACGCACCTCGTGTTTTTAACCAACCAATCAGCGGATGCATATGATATCCGCAAATGTCACACAGCTCTCTGATTGGTCCAGAGGTGTCTGCGGACTCCGAATCAGGAAATGAGTCAGCGTACCGGAACCAGATATCACAAAAAAAGTTACCTATTTTTGGGCAATTTTTTTTAAAACTGCTGGACGCATTTATACCAAATTTATAAAGGCACGCTTTTGGGACCAAGCCACCGCTCCTGGCGCAAATTTGGTGAAAATCAGCCGAGCGGTTTGGGCTGTAGGTGTGTGCAAAGTTCTTCTTGTGTTGATGAGGATTTTCAAACATTTTGGGACACCCCCTCCCCTGGATGAAACCGCACCAAACTTCACAAAATCATTCTGTGCGGGCCATATACGTTCTTTGCAAAGTTTGGTGAGGATTCGTCCAAGGGGGCAAAGTTATAAGCCACCCAAAAAGTGCTCTTTCTATGAGTTGAGCAACTTAACCAAAGCTACAGAGCCACTCCCGCAGGCCCTGTAAAATATATATAAATATACCTGTAAAAACAGGGAGGATATCCTTGCGAAGGAACAGACTCAACACAGAAACTCCTGAGATCAAGATGATGATATCATTAGATTTATTGCTACGCACAATTTAGGAGCCAAAGGAATAAGGCAAATCTTGGCTAAACATTGGCACCTTCTAAAGCGAGACAAAGACATCAGTCATCTCCCCCAAGCATATGCAACAGTCACATAAAGGAAACCTGCCTCCATACAAACAAAACTGTCGCTCAGTATGTTCCAACCTGCTACTGCCGAAACAGTGAGCAGCTGGCTTCCCAAACAAATGCCTTGTGTTTTGACCTGTGCCAAGTGCAAATTGTGTCGCTTTGGGGTGAACAGAAGAAAATATGCTCATCCGCGAACAGGGAATGAGATCCTAATAAAGAAGGTGATCAAATGCTCTACACAATTTGTAATCTATGTTATTACCTTTGAATGCAACCTCTGGTATATAGGCATTTACCAAACTGGAGGTAAGGCTGAGCATTCTGCAACACCTACGAGCAATCAAAAATAAAGACATGGCCTACCGACTCGCCAAGCACTTTGAAGACAAACGTCAAAGTAACCTCTCCTCTTATAGGTATTTTGCTGTTGACATGGTTACTGTGCATCCTAGAGGAGGTGACAGACTCAGGAGGCTTTGGGATTTTTGGAGTTGTGAATGGGGTTGACTTTTTAATGATGTTTTTACTTATTTTCAACGTGTGTATTTTACATGAGTATTTGTTGTCTTTTTATCTAAGAGGATTTGGTACAAAATTTATATGCATGTGATGCTAAGAGAACACGGATTGCAGGTCCAGCAGCAGAGACAGATTGACTATGAAATCTGATGCACAGCACCATAAGAACATTTATTCTTGTTTGAGTCCAATTCAGCATTATCAATTATTATTGTTCTATGAACACACATTCAGCAATTTACCCTTATAGCCACAGTATCGGCAGCTTATATAGCACACTGCGCTTTATATTTTCAGATGGCGAGAACACTCATAATGGTGAAACATGCAAAATTGCATTGAATGCAAGTTCTAAGTCTGTAGCACATTGCACTTTACATATCTAGATTCAATTTACTATTTGAACAATATTCAGCAAGATATTGCACAGGCATGTCATTAAGATGATTACTCGTCTGCGCTTTGCACAATGCACTTTACAATCAAGCATACTAATTTCACATTGCACTTTAAATATTTAAATGGCAAGAGAAATAATAAGGGAGACACCTTCCATTAGCTATTTGCACAATGTTCAGCAATGTACCGTGCAGGCAACACACCAAACCGATTATTCAGTTGCACTCAGTATAGTGCACTTTGTAATAGAGTGCAACAATGGCAGGTCAGGACTTTAAGCATGAGCATAACACCCTACCTTCCCTAGGCTGCTCACAGCACATTGCACTTTAAACACAACAATATTGCACTTTAACCACAACAACATTAATTCAATGATATATTGATTGGGCATGACCATCTATTGGTATCCCAACCAGCGTTCAAAGCAGACATGCGATATGTACGCAATAGATAATACAGCAGACACATGACATAGCCACTTGGGTTGACTTACCAAGTGAACTGATTCAATCTTCATTGATGCATCCAAATCTTCACTCTGTAAAGTTCCCATACCCATGCTTATAGCACATGCCATAAGCAGTAAGGGCCACTTGGGGTATTTGCTGCAACAACATAGAAGGCAACGCATAAAGCCGACTACTAAGTAATATATAGTACAATGCACACTACAATATATCCATCATAATGCACATGGACCAACAATACATCTTACACAAGCATACTGCACCTGAAAGATATTAATATGAACTGTATGTTACATTGAACAAGCACGATTAGCATTTGAAATTTCCAATTTTGTAGATACAGGAGATACATGGTGTGAATGCATCTAGATAGTCTAGCAGATGTATGATGTCAAACTAGGGTTATCTGATTTTGTGGCTCTACTGAACTATTGCGCTCATTCTCTTATATTGTAAGGTTTTATACCATATGTCATGTGCAATCATTGAAATATATTCACGTTGTACCTACTTGGGTTGACTGGCCATTTGGATCGCTTGAATCCCTTGCTATCTGCAATCTTCTATACTGTAGATGTTTGCATCATTTGCCATATTATGACTTTGTGTAACTGCTTTTGAGATACAAAACGATAATTGGTTTGTGTAGACACTTTTAGACTACCGCATTTAAACACTTAGATACTTCCAATATATTTTATTGCTGTAATAAAATGCATATGCAGAAGGATTGTGTGCCTTTAAGTAAAAGACACAATGCAATATTGTAGTGGCCTCTAAGGACGACAGGACGCTCAGATGGGTCTTAACTGTCTTTATTAACAAGACAAACTGGTGGGCATAACTTGTCCTTGAGTAGGGCTGGGGAGTTGCTCACAGTTCCAGTCTGGGCCTTCCAGTTACTTCACTGGAGGCAAGGTGTGCTCATGGATGGCACGCTGTGAGCTTCCAGGGCCCCCATGTGGCCTCCTGTGCCCTTGGACTGATGCCCTGGAATCTGGAGTGCAGAGGCTTCTTTGGGCCTCATTTATAGTGGCTCCTTAATAGGAGCCGCACTGTAAACCAACCTCTTGGTCTGGTGCTCTGCCAGAATGTGGCGGCAACGCTCTCCGACGTTTTCTCGCGGAGCCCGGGCTCGCGAGATCCCGTTACATCGAGATCTCATGAGATCGCGCTCCCGCGATCACGTGACGTCCCCACAAATATGTATCAACTTAGTACCATCTAAGATGGCAGCATGTCTGTCTCCAAACTTTATCTTGCCACAGCTTGCAATGGTAATGATCAACAACAGAGATGTAGGACCAAAATCCATTATAAAATACTAGTCCTCTTTTGTCTGCACCCTTAGGGTGAAACACATTGTTTTCCTGTGATTTTTGCTGCCCTCCAGTCCATAGCAATGCGCTAATAAAGGACTTGTTTGTACAGCAGCAACATCTTTTCTCATTTTCAAATAACTGCCTGAGTGCCGCTGCACCTTGGACTGTCTGACAGTCGGCTCCTTTCTTTTCATATATATATAATGTGTACATTTCTATTTATGGCCCTCATTTGCAGCCTTTCTACCTCCCCTGCCTGTACATTGACAGTAGCAGCCCCCTTTCTATGTGTCCTACGCTGTGGATCTGCCTACCATCATATACCAGTCTTAAAGCGCATCTCTATCTGCCGGCCCTTTCATTATATCTTACATCAATCACTGCCGTATTTTGCATTAATTATATATAATTGCATATTTTCTAAAATGTATCAATTGGCAAATAGCTTGCTCTTATACCTATGCACCAGCCTTGTAGTCTCACCCCTGAGCGCCATTTAAATGCCTAATGATTGTTTCTGAAACTGTGCTTGTGTGTGTATTGGCAATACATTCGCACACATTTCTCATGTTCTGTTGTTTTAGGTGGTGCAACTCTGCGCACCCTTCACATTGCTAATGATTGTCACTCAGGCTGTGCTCATTTGCATATCAGCAATGCCTTCCTCGCAATTGCTGATTGCTATGATGTATGCCGTGGCTCATCTAGACCAACCGTGTCATGTATACGTCTAGTCTTTCAAGGCATCGCATTCTCTCTAACAGAGCAGTGTGTGGCTCTGCAGACATACTGTCATTTGGACTCACACACTGTTATGTTTACATGTACCTGCAGGGGAGTTGCTAGGTCTAGAAAAGACCCGGGGCTACGCTGATGTCGGAACTATTGGGACTGGGGGCTAGCTAGTCTTTTGGCTGTAGCTCCTGAGATTCTATCCGTTGCTACAACCAAAAGATCAGGGGCTATAGCCCACTCAGTCGCCCCCCCCCTAGCAATGCCCCTGCTCCTTGTGCTTCATGTTACAGCTCTCTGTTCCTAGTTCATGCACGCGCACATGCTCTTTCCCCAAATGTGACGCGCTGTTACACCGAGCCAATCATACCGCTTTATCGCTTCTTTTCTTGACACACCCAGAGCGTGACGCCTTGAGAAAGTGTTTCTTTGCAAGCGTTAAACACGGGTCAGCAACATGTGCATGTCTTTTGTGTGAAATAAATATGTAGTATACCCTTTTCTTTGGCTTTGCATCAGTAAAACCGTAAACCCATGTTCTGTCAAGAAGCCTAGCGGAATGAATGATTGACGGAAACAGAAGGTGGTCAAATTAAAAATAACACATTTACTGTAGGTCAGTACAGAATTGGCCCAACTAAACAAAAAGGGCAACAAAGATACGGCATAGCTTGTCTGTGGGTTTCAAACAGGTCAAAGGTCTCTGAATATAAGTAAATGTTTCCTAATCCTACAAAATATATTTAAATCTGGTGTTTTCTGTCTCAATCACTAACAGTCTGTAGGTCTAAGTGGCCCTATGCTTCTTTCTTTGCACTTCGTTTTAGCGGGGGCATCCCATTGCTGCGCCCCCCCTCCTCCCGCACCATGTCCCTGACCGGCCTGCCCCTGCTCGGCCAACCCTCCCCCTCCCCAGCCTGTACCCGGCAGTGATGCATTTACGGGAACAACAACATGACACAATTTTAAAGTTGGAAATCTTAATGCCACAGCAGCTTTATTTGCATAAAGTCAAGGAGTTATCTTACAGGCGATCCGTGAATTCACCACACCACAGGTTCCTCTACACTGTGTGAGGGTTCCTAGGTATGCCCCCTCCTCCCCCCACCGTCTGCGTCTGGTCGACGCTTCCGGTTGAGCCCGGCCCTTGCTGCCAACTTCTCTCTAACCATGGCCATTCGATATCTTGCTTTGTTTTCGCATTTCTTGACATTTCCCCCCTTTGCACTAAGGTACCTGTTTCTCATCCCCCGACACACTTCCTGGTGTCCTATGTCTTGGTTCTAGCTAAAACAGGCAGCCACTCTGGTGCCTCACTATTAGGTAGGTTCCTATACAGACAACACTTTTCGGTGCCCCAACACATCACTTTACCCCAACATCACATTTGCTATACAGACACCACCTTCCGGTGCCGACTAACACGTTTCTACCTACCTAAACAATCATCGCTTCGCCCCCCCCGCGCATTTTTGGGGTTGGAATGGCTTCCAAGCCCCCTGAACCCTCCCCTTTTTTCCCCAGGGCCTCCCCCCGAGTCTGTTACTCTTGGGCGCCGTAGGATCTGAGCTGTTGGCTGAGCATTCCCCTATGGGCCTGCCAGTACTTTGCTAAAGGGATCGACCTGTGATGCCTCCAAGACTCGCTGCTGGTTGCCGGCGGCAGAGAGTTCCCCCCAGCCTGAGCAGGTCGCTCCATAGCCAGCCCTTCCGCTTCTCGCTCGGTTGCTCCTTGTTAGGGGTATAGCCTCCTTGCCCCCCCCCCCCACCCTACCATGTCCCTGCCCTTTCCAATGTCTTGTCCGGTGGCCAACGCTGCCTAACTGTATTCTTCCCCATGTGTTCCAGCTTTTTCCTTGAACCCCTTTGTGGATTGGAAATGTATATATTTATTTATTTCAGTGAATTCTCTATTGCCCCTTCAAGGAGATGAACATTTCCTTAAACCGCACTACTCTTACGCTAGCGTTGCTTAGTGACGACTGGATTTTGTTCTTATGGTTTACCGAGCCCTGTATTATTTGTTGTATTTTGCTGGATTTTGAAACTTCATCACAGAGCATCCCTAAACTTAAATGCGTGGTACCATTACATAGCGTATGTTTGCAGTTTGATTAACTTCGTTACCATGTGTACTTATGGTGGTTTTGAAATTTGTTGCAGTGAATTCTCTATTGCTCCCTTCAAGGAGATGAGCAATTCATTAATCCGCACTTGCACTTAGGGTGGTGCTACTTTGTGATGAATAATTGGATTGTTGGTTTATTTGAACCGTACGCGTCATACCGAACACACTTGGGTGTGTTATTTGTGTTCTAACCCTTGCAACCCAAATTTGCGGTGTCCGGTTCTGTACCCCTCGATATTGTGCCTCCCCTTGCCTCCCCTTTGCACCAGACCGAGCACCCCACTCCACAGCAACTCTGTGCTCAGGGTGAGGGGGCTCGAAGCAAATGTGTGGTGCTCCGTGTGGTCTCGCTTCCAGTAACACAAAGCGTCTGCCAGCTGTGGTGCATCCGCGCAAACTACGAAAACCTATTGCCCGCCCCGCGGGACAACCAATTTTGAGTTCAAACGATCTTTCCACTCATTCCCCGCACCGCGGTTCGTTTCCTTTCGTGATAACAGGCATGATGTTTAATTGTAGCTGAGACCCACTCCCCGAGCTGCAAATTTCCTTTTCCTTGTCACGAGCATGATGTTTGTTGTAAACTGAAACCCGCTCCGCGCACTGTTCGCCGTTTACCCCGTTTCAAAGTCCGGTGTTTTAAATTCTAACATTGGAGCCCCTGCTGCACGCTGCAATGTGATTCAACCTATCCCAACAGTAGACATCATGTCTTCCAATGAACAGCGTTGTACCCATTCCCTGTGCTGTACAGCGTTTTAAAATCTACAAAGCACCAACTCATTCCAAGGGGTCTGGAGAAAGCGACCGCCACATTAAATTGTGCAGCAGCTCGACAACAAGTCAGACACTTGTTTATAGGCGCGTTATAAAAAAACCCTATCTTCTCAAAATATGCATGAGAACGAGGGGTTGTGCAAAACGATACTTCTCAGCAGTACAATGCGCATATGTGGGTTATAACGTGAACAATTATCTGTATTACAATGAGCACATAAGCCTGGGCCGGAATCATGGCCCCTTCGTCCAGTCGCCATTAGCCACGAGGTTTGCGAACGGTTTGTCGCGCCTTACCTAAATCCGCCTCTGCAATCGCTAACCACCCCTCTGGGCCCTTTGCAGTGTTGTACAATAGGATCACTGCCAAACACGATGGAGTAAGGAAATCCGGCAGGAAGAAAGCCAGAAACATAATTTCAGGCAGCTCTGGCTTGGTCCATGACACAACCACCCCGGCGGCGACATTTCTCATTAGCCGCCACGCCTGTCTTTTTTTCTTTTTTTGGCACTTGCCCTTCTTATTCTCTCAATGCTTTAAACTTTCCCAGAAGGACGCATTGTTATTAAAATAAAATAAAGAAAGACTTCTTGGGGAAAAGTCACCCTACGATGATCTCAATGAAAACATGTTTGAACTCCGAAATATTGGGGGAAAGCCTCGCGAATTTAAAGCAGCAAATAAACGACCCGCCATGTTGATGGCCCTCCAGCCCAGATGTGTACTATTGCCTAAACCTATCATTGACTCTCTAAGAGCAAGTGCATTTTTGCCCTTCTGCATCCAAGACAGTCGTCTTGGAACTGTGGTTTCCCCCCTTCCCTTTTATTGACCCCACACGTGGCCACCTTGTATCAGTGTAGGTCATGAGCCATTAATATACTGCACCATCCTAATGGCCGCCCTCGGCAAAGCATTGCAAACTGCACTCCTCCTACTGCAACGCGGTCTGAAAAGACCCTGTCCCACCGCACAGCCATCAAACATCACAATGTGACCTCTTATTACGATGCACAATTATTTACTAGCAATATCCTGCATTTGTGGTGCGCCGGTGGTTTGTTTGATCCTCGGTACAATCACCTCATACAGTGCCTCTAAACAATCTCAATGATGTCACCTAACCAATAGCAAATATTTTGAAGCTATGCCAAAGGCTTCAGTTGCGCGGTGGGGGTGGAGGGACGGGGGAGAGTACTAAAGCAGGCTGAAATGATGATGCCACATGACATCACGTCGAAGTACCAATATTTCTATGTATACGCGTGTCTCCTAAGCAAGTCTCCCCGCACCCTCTGCTTCATAGCGCTTACGACCCGCATGACAGTCTTGTAATCCTTGTTTATGGGCACGTTATAAAATGCCATGCTTGTCGCCTTTGGCCACGAGTTAGCAAGTCCCGTTTTGCTGCCCCGTTTCCCGTTGTCCCAGCTGCATACTCTATGTATGATGTCACTTGGCAAATACCAAATTGAACCCCTTCTTAACAATGCACTTTATGTACCTACCCCCAAACGGACGCCCCTCGAACAACCTCGCTACCCCCTCGTTTCCTATTTCCCGAGATGTGATGATGTGGCATTATCTATTTATTTATTTTATAACCTTGCTCTTACCTTGCGCTCGAGCCCACCTGCCAGCCTTGCAAACATTGTATATAGACGCATTATAAATGCCATGCGACATCATATCAATCTTAACCTTCCCATGGTGCACCCTCTGTACCCGCACCGCACTTTTGCTCGCCATAGCGAAAGCCTGCCCTGACCCCGCCCCCTTTCCCCCAGCTCGCCGCCATAGCCCACGCGGTTCCCCCCCAACAACAACCCATTCCCCAAACCCGCCCCTGGGCCCACCCGAGGCCCCGAACGGGCTGCCTCGCCCAAGGGTGTGCGAATTTTAAAGGCAAGAGACCTTGAATAATCTCCTTCCCGACATAAGCGATCTAGGGAGCAGAGTGCCCAACAAACACACCATTACATATCCCGGAAAGTTGCTATGTACAGCCCCGTACCAGATTCTACCGCTTTTACATCTGTGCCGTGCCTTCAGCCTGGTTCTGTTTGCCCCATACATTATCTCGCTGGCAATACCCATCTAGCCCTCGGTCCTTTTTACCCGCGGATTGCATAAAATTGCAGTCATAAAATGACCCCAGTGCTTAAAACCCGTTTTATACTATATATTCGCCCCCCCCCCCCAACTCAGAGGAAAGCTTCTCGGCGTTGCGTTATTCACCCTCCCCAAGTCATGCAAGTCAAGTCAACGGACCCTCCCCATGCCCCCCTGACTCCAAGAACTATACTCGAATTCCCAACAGGCCCCTACCTATACCTTGTTTTATGTTGCCCTAAATTCTTTCATTAACACAGATACGAAATCCCTCCCAAACTTAATTCTCCTCTTCCCCTTACCGACTTAACACACCCCCAGCCTTTTCGTAACAACTTGATTCCGCCTCGAGTGCAAGTACCACGTCGCGACTACTGTGTGGTTACCGCGCACGCCCGCCTTGTCTCCCCTGCCCCAAGTGGCCGTTGACCCCCCCTCCCCTTGTACTAGCCCCACAACTCAACTCTTGCTTGTCCTACCCCCATCCCCTATTACAATCTGCGCGCCATTTCCAATGCCTCATGGCGCTTGCCTGGACCCCCCCCCCCCCATCATGATGTGCATTCCGCAAACCACCTTGCCATCGCCCCCTCCTAATTGTTCAATCGCGATTAACTGGCTTTGTATCGCCCCCACATTTGCCACCCCGTTTCCGTCTCAGCCTTGGGTTATGGCATCGAGCACTTCATGTGTCGAATAATAGCGTGTTTAACATACCGTACGACTTATCACCGTGCTATCCTGTTTGCACCGTGCATTATCTTGCTGGCAATACCCATATAGCCATCCGTCTCTTTACCCACGGATTGCATAAAATGCTGCACCTTGAAAACAAGTAGCAGTGGTTCTTCAGGATTGTTTTACAAAGTGTTTATTGATCTGATGGTCGTTCCCATTGGAAAACGTTCTCGGAATTCAGGCCTCGGGCTGCCCGCAAAGCTCGACCATCGGGTTCAGCCACAGCGCTGTCCGGACGAGCGCGATTTCAAATAGTTTCCCGCGCTTAACCTTTCATGTGCTTGGTTACCCCTACACTCCCGCCACTTTGTTTGATTCATAGCCTTACACTAAACTCCTCAGACCAAGCCACCGTGCGGTGCGGGGGCTGCATTGTGTTCGGAGGCTATGGCACCCTGAAACACTGATTTGCACACGTTTCTCACTGGGTTAACGGTAAGTGGATTCAGCATTCAAAAGCGGAAAGCGGACCGGCTACCAACTGGTCTTGATGTTCGACCCCCCCCTGCCGTACTACTAAACCCCCCGCCCCCTAGCGCCTGCACTAGCCCTTGCGTTACCGACCCCCGTCTTTGCTGGAATAATGGCATCAAACCGGAACCCTTCTTCATCTTAATCGGGAAACTGCCCGGCAACGCGAACAACAGCAACGAAATTAGTATGGTGCAGTTGTAGTAACCTTTCAGGCCCCATTCCAATCTACCCCACCTATCGCCTCAGTGTGGCCCATACATCTGCTGTCCTTGTGAACCTACCTTCTGCTCCTATGCTCTCCCGACTCGCTTGCACCGTGATACAGCACTCCCTGGACCGGAACACTCTGGGCTGGCACTTCAATCACTGGACTGGAACCTGGATACGCGGGATACACACATAAGCCTGGAAGTGTTTTTGTGCTGGGGAGTGGCATGCGGGTGACACGGATGGATGACAAGTGTGACAAGACAGGCAATACAGTAATGACAGTTGTAGGAATGAGGAGACTGACGACCAGGATGTGAGGTGGAAAAAACTTTGGCCACAAGCTTTATTTTAGTACCAGCCATGGTGCAAAAGAAAAACCAGCCATAACATCACATAAGGATAACAATACTATATTTTGGGGACAGAGGGAACAGGTGAGCGGGGGGCCCTAATCCCAATTAGGGGCCCGCTCGAGGCTGATCCGCCATTCAAATGAAAGCTTGTGACAATTGTTTGGCCCCAGCGTGTGAGCATGTTCATAATTGCTTGTCTTTGGAGCAGGTTCATCCTGCTTTCTCTTGTCCTTTCCAAGTGAGGTGGGGAGGTGTGCGCTTGTGTGCCTTTCATTGCTGTCCAATCTGACCAGGTTTAGCACTTGCGCCCTCTCTTGCTCACAGGGTGATTTTCGCTGAAGTTATGGCTCTTGATCCGTATTTTTTGATAAAACAAAACCCTGCGTTGTGAAGCCTTTCACTTGATCCTCCGCGGGATGTGTTCTTGGAGCCATTTTGATTTATTTGGTCATGTGTTTTGCACTTTTCCATGGATGGAGGCGTTTTAGCCTCTTGGTCCACTCTTTGGAGATGAATTTGGCACTTTCTCCACACATGATCCACTTGTTTTTGAGGCCCCCACGCTCCGTTTGCGGGCTAGTTGTTTCCTCGGGGGTGGGTTCTAGGAGCCTTACTAGGGTCTTCCCTGCTCCTGATCCACTTGTGCTACGAGACCCCTTCTGCGCATTAGGCTGCTTGTTTTTTACAGCCGGGGTGGGTTCAAAGAGCCTTAATGGGTTTTTACCCTGCTCACGATCCACTTGCATTGTGAGACCCCCTCAGCGCTTAGAGCTGCTTGTTTTTACAGCCGGGGTGGGTTCAACGAGCCTTACTGGTTTTTACCCTGCTCCCGATCCACTTGCATTGTGAGACCCCTCAGCGCTTAAAGCTGCTTGTTTTTACAGCCGGGGTGGGTTCAACGAGCCTTACTGGTTTTTACCCTGCTCCCGATCCACTTGTGTTGTGAAACCCCTTCAGTACTTGTGTTGTACTATTTCGCTGCTGGGGTGGGTTCTAAGGGCTTAGCTGGGAACTTCCCCTGCCCACGATCCACTTGTGTACCCCAGTGCGCTTATCTTGCATAAAAAATGCGAGGGGGTGGGTTCCGGAGCCTTACTAGGAACTTACCCTGCTCCTGATCCACTTGTGGTGAGACCCCCCCTTCTGCATGCATGGAGGTGGATACTTGAGGCTTACTAGTACATGTTTCTGCTCAAGTTCCTCTCTCCTTTTCAGTTTTGTAATACCCCTAGAGCTCCCACCTGTATTGATGTTCTCTGGTGGATTCTGAGCGCCTGGGTCTTCTATAACTGTATTTTCCTAGAAGATTAACTAATAGACAAAAGACCCCCCGGTATTTTAAAAAAGGCCCCTCTTGGAGTTGAATTTTTATGTTTATTTTTTAAAATGAGGCGTTTTAGCCATCCCTAATGATATGCTTGTGTTCCATCTTCTGCCTGACGCTCGCTATAGCTTTTCCTTACAGTTATTTGCAGGGTGGGAGGGATGGTTTTTTTAGACCTGCAGCCGTCCTGCTGCTGTTCGTGGCTGACGGGGAGGAAGCATGAGAAGGGCCACCTTGCCCCCGCCAGATAAAGGCAAAATTCGGCCTGGGGGCAAGGCGGCCCTTTCTTTGAACTTCAAAAGGCCCCCGCTCAGCATCCGCAGGATGGGAAAGGGGGGGCCTTTGAAGTATGGAGGGCAAGGTGACAGGGGGCAGCGACTACCGGTTGTCACCTGCCCATCTCACCTCACCCTCCTGTCTTGGAGACGCGCTGTCTGGGTTCCCATTGTTAAGCGACCCAGCAGCCGGACCCCACCATGTGCATGCTAAGTGGGGCAGCGCCAAACAGGCGCTGCCCCACCGGACTTCGCACAAATCCCCCACCTCCCAGCTTACGGCCCCGGGCCTCCCATCCGGGTGGGCCCGGGTGTATAAGCCTGGTAGTGTTTTTGTGCTGGGGAGTGGCATGCGGGTGACACGGATGGATGACAAGTGTGACAAGACAGGCAATACAGTAATGACAGTTGTAGGAATGAGGAGACCGACGACCAGGATGTGAGGTGGAAAAAACTTTGGCCACAAGCTTTATTTTAGTACCAGCCATGGTGCAAAAGAAAAACCAGCCATAACATCACATAAGGATAACAATACTATATTTTGGGGACAGAGGGAACAGGTGAGCGGGGGGCCCTAATCCCAATTAGGGGCCCGCTCGAGGCTGATCCCCGCCGCCACCCTGAGGGGATGCTGACCGGCGTCTCCCAGGTCCCCTCAAAATGAGAGATTGTGAATTAAGTACAGCCTCTGGCTGCTAGGGTCCAGAAAATATTCCTGGTGAAGGTGTCCATACCTTCAATGGACAGGTGAACCCCGTCACTGCAGAACATGGCCTGGTTGTGTACCGAGATCCCATGTTTAATAAATTTGAGGCCTGAGAAAAGGCAGAAATTGGCCACAGCTTTGTTCAGTTTGCGCCTAGAAATCTCCATGGCTTTGTTGCACTCTGCCCCATGCCAATGTTGGCGAGGGATGATTTCTGACATCATCACTTCTGTTCGAAGTCTTAGCATGTGTGCCAGGGATCTGAGGGAGGTGCAGATTTCAGCCAGGAGAAGCTTCCTGGCCAGCTGAGGCAAGTCATTGCCCCCGAGGTGTATGATGAGAAAATCGGGGGGAGGTGAGCAGGCCCCCAGTAGGCCAGCCAATTTGTCGTGTAGGTCTCCCCAGCGCATGCCCGGCTTGCCCCACCAGTAGGTGATGGTGTCCTGGAAATGCATGCCGTCCTGGGTTTCCTCCAGCCATCTGCTGGCTCTGGTAATGAAAGAGTGGCCCACGATCCACGCCGTCTGGGACGGGGGGTAGCCTGTGGTTAGAGGAAAATGGGGGGGGTGGAGGGAGGTGGGGGGAGACGGAGGATACTGTTAGATCAAGTCTTTTCTGATGTATCTTTTGTAAGCCCCCGATTTCCAACCCCCAATCCCTTTTATGGCTTTCTCTTGCAGCCCCCCATCCAGGCTAAAGTGGCTGCTCCTATCCTGAAGGAGTGGGATCCAAACTCAGTAGGATTCCATCCTATAGCTATTATAGTCTTCTTGAGGACAGACCTCAACTGGAATCTACTGAGGGCAGACCCATTTTTGTGTGTGAATAATTGCCCCCCCCCCGACTGGGGAGCTTGTTCATGAATGCCCTGGTGGTGCAAATGGGGCAATATTCTGTTTCCTCAATGCAGTACAGGTTGATGATCCTCCCTTTTCCTAACTGATCAGTTTTGGACCTACACAGTTTCACAGCCATGGAATCCTTCCCCAGGTGGATGTCGCCTATATCCAGCCCTTCCTCTGATCCTGTGTTTTTGGAGGCTATCTCGCTGATCCTGAACGCCCCAAAGTAGTTTAGTGTGAAGGCAGCTCTAAATAGTGAGGTCTCGTAGGCATTGTTGCATACTGCAGGGAGGGTGTCTAGCAGAATTTTTAATTTAGCAAAATTGAGGGGGCGCCTGGTGTCTGTCTTGACCCCTTCCATTTTGGACCAACCCTTGAGTGCATATCTGGTTAGTGTGCCGTGGGTGGGGTCGGGTGCCCCCGCTAATCTAGTGTAATATGAAACTGCTGCCAGATGGGATGAAGCCCATGCCTTCTTTTTGCTTTGTTTGAAAGCCCACTCCATAAAGTCATTGACATGGCACTCCTGTATATCCCTGATGTTGGTGACTTTTGTGATCCTTCCAAAATCAGTCAAGCACTTATTGTACATTTTGGCAGTTTTCTGTGCCAGCGCCTTTTTGGCCAGTTCCCCTAAGACACCTTTAGGCTCACCTGTAGGAGTGTGGTGCCGGGAAAGGCAACCCCTTTTGTCCGGGCCCGGGGGTGAGGGTAGAGCTGGGCGCGGGCATCTCAGGTAAGAGCTGTGACCGGCTGGCTGGCGGGGGCTGCCTTGGGTGTGTCCATGATGGCCCAAACCTCTTCTGGAACTGCTGTCCTCCTGGCTTCTGCCTGTGGGTTTAGTGCCTTGAAAGTGGAGAACTGAAAACGGGACAGAGCGTCAGCGGCCGTATTATCTTTGCCTGCAATGTGCCGCCCAATTATTACAATGTTATTTTCCAGGGTGACTTTCGTCATTTCTCTCAACACTTTTAGCACCAGAGGGCAGGAGGCAGCACCCTTGTTTAAAATGTGTACAACCGCCATGTTGTCTGACCATGTGACCAGTTCTGTGTTGGCCAACAGGTCCCCCCATAGGTAGAGTGCCAGCCATATGGGGAATATCTCTAGCAATGTGATGTTCCTGGTCCAGCCCCTCTGCTGCCAGCAGGGCGGCCAGTGGCCGGCGCACCACTTGTTACCAAAACATACCCCAAAGCCTCTGCTGCCAGCCGCATCCGTGAACAGGGACCTTTTGTCTGCCCCATTCATGGGTTTGCGCCATATCACTTGGCCATTGAAGTTGTTAAGAAATGCTTCCCACATGGCCAGGTCTTGTGTTATCTCCTTGCCCAATCTGATGTGGTGGTGTGGCTTTGTAACCCCCCTCATTTTTAGTTCCAGGCTCCTGTGAAAAACCCGGCCTTGGGGCATGATTCTGGTGGCAAAGTTCAGCTTCCCAGCAAGGGACTGTATTTCACGCAGCGTTGCCTTGTCCCTGCCTGTCATCTGCCTTATTGTCTGAAGAAGGTCCTCTATTTTGTCCCTGGGCAGGCGGCACTCCCCCATGGAAGAGTCAATCTCTATTCCTAGAAATGACAGGGTGGTGGTGGGTCCTACAGTTTTCTCGGGTGCCAGAGGAACCCCTAATTCCTGCATGGTTTCCCTGAATGTTTTTAGGGATGAGCTGCATAGGAGAGACCCTGCTGGGCCAGTGAAGAAGAAATCATCCAAATAGTGTACCATTCTGGCTCTGGGCATGGCCTGTTGGAACGCCCACTGTAAGAAAGAACTGAACTGTTCAAAATAGGCACACGCGATGGCGCAGCCCATGGGAAGGCATTTGTCAAAATAGAATTTATTGTCAAAATGGAAACACAGCCACTGGTAGGTGCTCTTGTGCAGGGGCAGCAGCCTGAAAGCTGACTTAATGTCTGCTTTTGCCATGAGAGCGTGTCTACCTGACAGTTTTACTAGGTCGACAGCATCTTGCACGCAGCTGTAAGAGACAGCGGCCTCCGTGGCAGGGATGCCGTCATTGAAAGAGCTACCGGGTGGGTGTGATAAATGATGGATCATCCTGAACTCCCCCGGCTCTTTTTTGGGCACAATGCCCAGGGGGGGAGCATAAAAACTCAGTGAAGGGGGGGTGCTGGAAGGGGCCCTCAATCCTCCCTAGTTGTAGCTCTTTATCAATTTTTTCTCTTATTATGGTACTAGGGATGAGGCAGATTGTAGGTTCTTGAGTATGGTGGGAGATCCCTGGCCCTTGAATGGGATCCGGAAGCCATCTTTAAAACCCTGAGCCAGGGATGCTCTAGCTGCTGGGTCAGGGTAGTTCTCTAACATTTTTAGCAGTTGGTCAATTTTTATTGGTGAGGCCCCTAATCTATAGCCAGTGCATGTTTTTGCCCTCAGTGACTTTTGGGCTGGGCCTGGAAGGAGAGGCTTTTGTGCAATTGTTGCTGCTGTGGCCACCACTGCATGTGCTGCATTGGTGCTTGTATCTGCACTCGATGCCCTTGTTACATGACCCTCTGTTCAAGTACCAGCAGGACCCCGGAGTGCTTCCTTTGGCCCCCCCGTTGCTGCGGTTGCCAGACTGCCCCTGATTATGCCCTGTTTTTTGCCCCCCTGGGGGCGTTCTTCGAAAGGGGGGTTTGTTTTTGTTAGTATTTATACTGTCATGTTGAGGCCTGCGCTGGTTATGTTGCCTGTTTCTACCCCTTCTATTATACTGATGCCCATAGTCCTTGCTGCTTTGGGCGCTCTTAGCTGAGTTTTCTTTTAATACAAGAACTCTCTATCATAGTTCAGCCAAGACTCCCCCCCAAAGGTATTGTGAATCTCCAAAATTCTGTGGTGGTAGGCAATCAGTGCAGTGCCCTCTTCTGGGAATTTTTCTAGAATGATTGTGGATAGTATTTGGAAAGAGGCCTCCCAGTTCTGAATATTCTTCTCCAGTGTGGGCCTCTTTGCTCTCTCTTTTTCTTCCTCTTTCTTATCCCTTTTCGAAATGCCAAAACCTAATTCTTCATATTCCAATAGGCAGAAAATGTCAATAAATTGCTTTTTCCAGATCTCGCTCTTAATTTTCCGCTCAATGTGCCATGCAATGGTCTTTTTTAGGCTTCTATTTACACTTTTGCCGGCGGTGTGCCTCCCATATTTAGTCATATGAGGGGTTGGAGACGGTACATCATTGCTAGGCCCAACCCATGCTTTAAGGTGGCCCTGGTCATCCTCGCCCCCAGATTCCGACTCTGTGTCTGTGCTGTCACTCTCGCTGCTGGAGCTGCTCGAGTCATCCCTGTACCTCCTCTTTTTCCCAGCACCCGCACCCTTATGCCATTTTTAAAATTGTTCAAGCATAGGCCCCAAATCATTGCTTTTCACAGTACCTGATTTTGCTTTTCTTTTGGTGCCTGGGTGGGTGTCTGAAGAGGCAGGCATGCTGCGGACGTCAAGGCGCTGCTTCTTCCTAGCTGGTTGCTCCCTTTATGCTGGCTCCTCATCGCCGTCGACCTCCTCTTCCAGTGCGCCTGCGTCATCCTCGTTGAGGCCAGTGGATGCGAGCTCTGCCATTCTTTCCTGCACCACGTCCATGCCATGGACGGCTTCCGCTGCTTTGGCCCATTCCAGGAGTAATGTTTCTTTCAGGGATAAGGCGTTGGCCATCTCTTGCCTGTTTGGGTCTCTGCGTGCTGGTTCGTAATCGGTTGTCTTTGTGTTTCCCAACTTGCTGTGTGGGTCAGGGTCCTCTCCCCCCCCCTTGTAGTTCCCAGGTAAAGTAAAATGCTGGGGCTCTGTGTCTGCCTCCTTCCAGTGCAGGTCTGCCGAAATGTGTGCCTGGGAATTCCGGCTGTCCCCTGCCCAGCTGTTAAAGCCGGTGCTCTGTGTAGTCCTGCTTCCCAGGCTGAAGACACAGAAAAACACTGCCGGCAAATTCTGCTCTGCTCCTTAGTTGCACGTTGCTTGTGACCTTTGACTCGGTCAGGTTTGGAATGCTGTGGCCTGTCAGTGTCAGCCCACGGCCCCCGCTGTATCCCCCAGCCGTCGTGACACGATGTCAGATTAGGACAGGTCTCATACAGCAATTGTCCAGCTGTACCTTGTCCTATTTATGAGCAGCGTTGATTCCTCGCAAAACACTGGCAGCAGCCCCCCCCAGTTGAAACAATCACCTGGCTGTAGCTGGGCTCTTCCCTTGAAGCAATTCCCATGAGTGCAACAGTGTAGCGCAGCGTTGGTTTCTTTACAAAATTCCACTTCGATGGGAGGTGCAGGAGGGGCTGGGGAGCTTGCAACCTTCTCTCCTAAGAAAGCACAGCAGCAGTGTGCCTCTCTGTCTTGTTGAAGCCTGCAGGGCTGGGGAGGCTCACTCACCGACGGGTCTTCAGTGCTGGAAATATGTCAATGTCCGCTTTTTCTGCGCAGCCAGGAAAAAATTGTCAGCTGGACCCAGCAAACGGTGCTCCTTCTTGTCCTGGTGCTCTGTGCAGACCTGCAGCCGTCCTGCTGCTGTTCGTGGCTGACGGGGAGGAAGCATGAGAAGGGCCACCTTGCCCCCGCCAGATAAAGGCAAAATTCGGCCTGGGGGCAAGGCGGCCCTTTCTTTGAACTTCAAAAGGCCCCCGCTCAGCATCCGCAGGATGGGAAAGGGGGGGCCTTTGAAGTATGGAGGGCAAGGTGACAGGGGGCAGCGACTACCGGTTGTCACCTGCCCCTCTCACCTCACCCTCCTGTCTTGGAGACGCGCTGTCTGGGTTCCCATTGTTAAGGGACACAGCAGCCCGACCCCACCATGTGCATGCTAAGTGGGGCAGCGCCAAACAGGCGCTGCCCCACCGGACTTCGCACAAATCCCCCACCTCCCAGCTTACGGCCCCGGGCCTCCCATCCGGATGGGCCCGGGTGTATACGTGTTTCTTCCGTCTGGGGAATTCCAAAGAGATTTCCTCTGAACAGGATGCCGCGCGGGAGAGGGGACGGTGTTTGTTCGCCTGGCGTTTTTATAGGCCCTCCCACTCGCTTGGTGCCCTGGCCCCATTCCTACTTCCTGTGTTGACCCTCCCATACACCTTACATAGCTCTCAACTCACCCGCTTTTGGCGGGTGTCACCCGCCTTGTAAACAGGTGAGTCGCCTGCCAAGCCTCGTGCACGCCCATTCATTTCAATGGGCCTCTCACCCGCCAAACACAAAATCGGGTGATTTCACCCGCCTTTGCATCGAAAAAGGTTGAGAGCTATGCCTTCGGAGGAGGGAAAGGAGGTTGGCTGGGCAACCCCCACTAATGGGCTGCGCCCGCCAAGCCTCCTGCGTCGGCGCAATCGCCTGCCATTTTGTTCAGACTACTTCTTCTAATCCAGATTTCTCTCCTTCCTAAGTGACCCTTCTTCCTGGCACTCAGGGCCTCAGTGCACCCGCATGTTATGGTTTTTTTTAAATTGTATTATTGGGTTAAAAAAAGGAATCCTTTCACATTTTAATATATTACAATACAATCAAGTCAGAATAAAATAAAAGACAAAATATAGAATGATAAAACAAAATCGTATGTTGATTCTATAAATCGTGATTTAAAAAATGTAGTATCTTTACATGTCCTAGACGATATCTTCTATTTTCTTGAATGTCTCCACTGAAAAAAGGCATAAGGCAATTATAAGCGATACACTGTCGCCCCACATCAGACGAGCCCAAAAGGTCTTCCCCAGATCGCTTAGTTGGAAGGGCATTACAGAACGGAAGCATTTGACCCGAGTGTCCTTTAACCGAGGACAATCTAGAACCAGATGCTTCAGGGTTTCACAAGTGGACATAAAATCACACAATCTACAGTGTGACCTAGTCTCTGCCTGTGATTTCACTCGCTCTAATGTGGGAAGTTGGTTAAGGCGAAAGCAAATATATAAGGCTCGTATTTTTTTGCTAGGAAACAAATACACAAGTTTAGGAAGATCCTCCATTTTTCTGGGGGGGAATCTCACTTATTCACGGTAAGACTTGTGGCAGGGTAAATTGTCAACGGTCATGCACCAATCCAGTGTGAAAAGTGTTTTTGTAGCTGAAGGGCCTAGAAGTCAGTTCCTCCACCAAAGAAATTAATGTCCTCCAGAATGTCTGTTCATTTAGCTGTAAACACATTTAAGGAAAGTACAAACTGGTTTGTCAACAGTTCACCAAGGTCCTCGTATAGAGAGTTATTTGGAGGAGAGATCATTTTTGAATAGTTAGCCAATTGCCTCCATTGGGTCATCGCCTGGAGAGAAATCAGACCCAACTCATTCCGAATTATTCAGTTAGGTATGGAGGTGAGGAGGCCTAGAGTCTCTTTCCATATAAACCCTTGACTGGTGATTAAGTATGGGCGCAAATCAAGGGTTGTGAGATATAACCCGTACACAATAGAAGGCTTTTGACAAACAGTACTTAATAGCAGGAAGGAGGGAGAATTTACAGACCCTAGACATCTATCTTTTCATCTGGCAAATTAACAGACTGCATTTTTCTCTAAGGCAGGTTTTACTAGTTGCCAGTGAATGAGTGTTCGTAAGGTCGTAACCTAAGTATCGCATTGAAGCTACCCTCTACAAAGTCTGTTCTCCCACCTCCCATATCATTGTTTTCAGTTTCACTTTGTTGGAAAGAAAAATGATCTTCGATTTCTCTCTATTAACCAATGAGATTGTTGTTGATGGAGTAGGAGAAGAATAATGATGTGTTATTTATATAGCGCCTTAATCCAAAGCGCTTTGCAGAGCACATATTTACATACAATATCACCCAACCGAAGTTGGTAAGAATACATTAAATTTTATGTTGAGGCCTATGGGGGTTTTATCAAAAAAGATTAAATTGTCAGCAAATATTAGGCTGTTTAGCTTCACATGACCCAGATTGACTGGGAAGGTGACTGACTCTGACCAGAGCCTTTCTAAGTCACTACGATAAACATTAAAAGGGTGGGTGCCAGGACACAAACTTGTCTTGGGCCCAAAGGTTGATACTGGGCCCCTCACTGCACCTTCTTCAGTGAGCCTAATCCTGACAGTCGTGTTCCTTTGAAGACTAGCTATTTGTTGCACTACTTTTAAAGGAACAGACCTTCCCAGCAGCTTGTTCCACAAGAGGGATCTATTTACTCTGTCGAATGCGCTGCTCATATCTAGGGAAGCCATATAGATGGTACCCAGGGCCCTCCTTTTTACCGATTCCAACAAGTGTCCCATGATAGTGGCATTAAGAACAGTTCCCATGCATGGCCTAAAGCCCACCTGGCAGCGATTCAACAGCCCCAGATCCGCCAGCGAAGAATTCAGGTCTTGTAAAAGGAAAGAAGAGAATATCTTGCTGGCTGCATCAAGGAGTACGATGGGCCTGAAATTATTAGAGTCTGACCCTTTTTAAAAATGGGTATAATTATCGACTCATGCTAGGAAGAGAGAAAAACATGAGTGGCGTATATGGAGGAAAATAGAGCACCTAAGGGACCCGATCAAACATATGGGTCACTTTTCAGTAAAGCAGGAGCCAACCCATCAGGTACGGATGCCGTAGATGCTTTAAAATGTGTTATAATAATAATTGCTCACTTAAAACGTGCTTAATATCAATGAGTGGTTTCTAAGCGTGGGATCTGGTTACAAACCTGTGTTGTACTGTGTTGTCTTGCGGCCAAGGCAAACGCGTTGCCCCTGAGCTACCCTTCCTTCAATATTGCCCATAGTATGTCCT
This sequence comes from Ambystoma mexicanum, assembly GCF_040938575.1. Taxonomy (NCBI): domain Eukaryota; kingdom Metazoa; phylum Chordata; class Amphibia; order Caudata; family Ambystomatidae; genus Ambystoma; species Ambystoma mexicanum. The sequence continues at coordinate 132,661,165 of NC_090936.1, read as the reverse complement.
ACTCATCCCAAGAATAAACAACCTTTTCCAGTGCAGTGAACATATCTATGTAGTAGTTGGACCAGGTGGATTCTGCAATCAAACATGTCACTATAGAACTGACTGGAGCCACCATAGGTCCAAAGGTTGCCCAAAATTCGTCAGTATTGCAATGGGTTAGCTGTTCCAGAATATCTTGATTGGCTTTAATGTACATTTGAGCTTTGATTCTTTTGACAGTGCTCTTATAACTCTGTAATAAAAGCAGCTTTCCCAGTGTGTATGCTTCCGTCTTCATATGGTTTATTTGGAGGTTTCTCGTACGTGTTCTCTTAAGTTTTTTTTGTCTGTACTAGACTATTGTTATACACATGAGTGTGTAATTTGGACTGTCGAATCTTTCCTTTGTCTGACAAGGTAAATAAGTTCTGTGATGTGGTCTGATTAAAGTTGGTATTTGTAAAACAGTTCAATCTGTTGTCACCCCTTAGTTCTTCTGTATCGATTGTTTTTTGATGATTAAATAGTCCCGACACGAACTTAGGTTCCACTTTACAGTTAGTCCTCCCCTGTCAATGGAAAGTGAGACCAGGAGTTGGAAGGTCAAGCGCATTTTCAACTCTGCGTCTAGCCGTATGTGAAGGGTTGAATGGTCACTAAGACCAAGGTCCTCCATTACCAGGTAACCACAAATAGTGTGTAAGTATTTAGTTAGATATATATATAATCTATCTGAGAAGACAATGAACCTCCCTCCAGATGACAACTCCCCTTCGTCAGAAACACTCGCTGGTAGGGCCAATTGAAAGCCCCATTGTTTCATGAAACTGTCCCATTTCTGGCCTCGCACTGCCGGTCCATCATGGACCCAATTGGAGCTGATAGTTTGTTGTTTAACATGGCCCCCCTCTATGCAGCTGGCGTTAAAGTTGCCACCCTCAATGATGTTAAAGGGGTGGCCTCTGTCCAGTCATTTTGTAAATAAGTCCACCAAACCATCTAGCATGATGTCAAATGTCTTCTTACGGCATGTTATGCCTTTACAGCAAAACGACAGAGGACGGAGTGTCACCAGGTCAAGTCCCAAAGTTTCCACCAGGGGCCAAGCCATTTAAAATGGTTTGCAATCTATCTGGTTTCGGGGTCTTACATCTTTGTCCTGTCTGGGAGACCTGTCTCTGTTCCCCAAGATGCCACATTTCTCTTCATCGATGAGTCGAGATGATCCTGTTCCTAAGGAAGCTTCTAGTGCATCTACTGTGTACACTTCTCTGGTATGGTCTGTTCTTTCACCCCTTTCACCCTCTGTCATGTGTTTGCTCCTTCTCACCACCTCACTGCCCTTCTCGCAGGCTGGGATTGTGCCTGCTTCTCATCTTTCTGTATTCTAGCCTTCGTGGAGACTGCTTCTCCTACTTCTCTTTCCACATCCTCCACTGCCGGCTGCTAACTCTTGGTTATCCTCCACCGTCTGCTCTTTCTCCTCCTACCCCTAACACGCCTATGTTTGTTGAGTGTCTTTCACTTCCCCTCTCGCTTTCTCTCTCGGACCTCCTTTGCTCCTTCCCAAACTACTCTTACCAACTTCCTTCTCTCCTTCCAGGCATAACTTCTTTGTCCCTGTTCTCTTTCTGCAGCCACCTGCACTGCACCACCACTGTCTCCAAATGCCCACCACTCTCTGGCAATATGTAGGACTGGCGACCTCCCTTGCTTAACTAGTCCCAGATGTGCAAGTATTCAAACTGGGAAATATACTTTTTCTATTAGCCCCACCTCTTTCCTACACAGGTACATGGACCGAACATTTACATAGGGGCCCTTCACTAACTTGAATTCTGAGTTTTGGTATGTGTGGGAAGGTCCGCGTACAGTGGAGATGTATCCCCAACAGTCTCAGCTACTCACACACACTCAAGCTAACAGAGTCTCCTTGGCAGGGCCGATTCTTGGGGTGGGCAAATGGGGCAGCTGCCTGGGGCGCAAAACTTAGCGCATTTTAGGGGGGGTACAGGAAGGAGCCCATCCCTACACTGCCAGAGAGCACCCGCCACCAGTAAAAGGTTTCTTTAACGTGGCTGCCTGCCTGTACATAAACACGTGTTCCATTGCAAGTGTGGTTTCTGTCAGGCCATCGTGCAATGTTTTCAGGCAACAGGCTTTTTTCCCCTGCCTGTCCTAGCCAGGCAATGCTGCTGTTGCCTCCTAACCCCCTAAGACACTCAGAAGACCCATTCCCTCCACACACTGCTCGAGCTGATCAGATGTTGTAAGCCCCCCCCTCCCGCCCCCATTGTATTGTTTTGTTTGTTATATTTTGGTTCCATATCGCTTTACGCAAAAGCACTTTACAAAAGTTAGCGATGTTGTAAAATAATATGAAATGGTGAGAAGAATTACAAAGAGGACAGAAAAAGCAGGAGCAGGCAAAAGTAACCATTTAGAGAGAAAATGGGATGATGAACCAAGAAGACTAAAACATGAAAGTCCCATAACAATGAGTATATGCAGCGCAAAATCAGGCGACCCCACACAAAACTTAAACGATAAACAAGGTCAAAACTATAAAATGCAGTCCAAAAAGCAATGGTGAATTAATAAAAATCAACAATGAGTCACCTGATCAGGAAGGTGGGAGGAGCAATATAGGCAAGAGGGCCAAGATAACACAATATGGGCAAACACTGAGTAGACAATCCAGAGGAGAAAGACTTCCAATTCCAGATAATATCCGCCAAACCAGATGGAAATTCCATAGGAGGATACTCTAGCATCACAGACAAATGTCAACAATGGAAGGTGCAGAAACCCCTCCACCCCCTTCTAGCATCTCCAAACAGTACCTGCGGTGGTGATCACTACTGCGCAGTAGCTCTAAAGTGAGGGATATGAATGGCAACAGATGATGGGTTGAAATAGCAGTGGAACACACGCACCATCCCTAGCCATACTGGCGGCCAACAACACCCACACCCACTTCAATTCCTGCAGGATGTCCACCAGAGCGGAAGGAAGGCAGCAACAGCAAGGAGCAGGCAGCCAGCCTGATCTATCCTGGCATGGCTCCCCGTCCTCAGACCTCCCGAGGCCGTCTGAGCCACCAACGTCCAAACTACAACCACCACCGCTGAAAGGCAAGAACTCCCCCAAGCCACAGAACCAGGCTGCATCCCCACCACCAACAGCAAAGGGCAGCAATGGCATTGGTAGAAGGAACTGCCCCAGGGCAAAATAACTCCACCACCGCCCAGCCGCACATGCGACCATGATTGCAGGGTCAGGCACAATTTGTGCATCATGGCCAGGTGGATGTGAACCGATCATCCCTCATTCCATTGTGCATTTTGCACGTTACTTTTCTTTTGTCAACTCTTTTGTCTCATATTTTTATAGATCAGCATTGTTTGTCTACTCTTCTTATGTAACTATATTTAGCTATAGCAGCTTATTTAGGTTTAGTGCCCTCTGAGGTAGCATTCCCGGCCATTAAGATCCCGAAAGTCTGGCTTAATTGTCCAGAGTGAAGCGAGGAACAAGGAATAAGGTATGGTTGGTGTGAGACGAGGGGTTGGGGCGGCGGGGTGAAGAAGCAAGCTTTCTACTTTGCTCAGCCTGGCATGAAATGAGGATAAAAAAACTAGAACAAAAGTAAGCAAACAAAATGGCCACCATGGAATGGGAGAAGAGACTACACATAATCCCTTCTCCCTTTCTATGGCAGCCAGGGAAGAAAGAGAACAAACTCTGGGACTCTGTGCTCTGAACGGAACGCTTCCGGTAAGTCTTACACAGCAGGTAACGACCTGGCGAGGGCCAATCAGATAGTTTTGCAACAAATTGATTGTCCCTCGCCTGGTACTAATGTTCATTAGAACATAGAAAGTATATAACACAGAACACAGGTTACAAAATCCCCCAAACCTTCAATCCCTCAGCTCCAATTACAGCAATAATTGGGGGACACAGCTAAATCTGTCTGGACCCTGCACCCCACCTCTTCCCCTAGATTACGGTTCGAAGCTTCCGCTCTTGCCTGTACGTCTAAATCTCCTTGCTTACCTTGTCTGCCTTCTCCATAACTCCCTCCTTCCCCAAACATCAATTAAGTTGAGAGCCAAAGCCTGCACCACCTCTTAGACAAAAATTGCACCTTGATGGCACCACCTGCACCCCTGTCATCCAGGCCCCCCATGCATCACCCTTTCCTGCCGAACCACCCACTCTCTGGCTGTCCCAATCCATGAAGGGATTATGTGTAGTCTCTTCTCCCATTCCATGGTGGCCATTTTGTTTGCTTACTTTTGTTCTAGTTTTTTTATCCTCATTTCATGCCAGGCTGTCCCATGCCTTCTTTACCACTTATTCCCCACACGGCTGCAAACAACCTAGCCCGACATAAAAGTCCCTTAACATTCACGCAAACTATTGTTTGGTTGATGATTTTTCTGCGACAAATAGGGGCCCAGTCTTTCTGTGGTTGATAAAACAAGCATGAACGGTATTCTGAAGGATTCGTAGAATTGGACAGGTTGGTCATTAATAGATGTCTCCCCAAAAACCCATAATGCCTTTTGAAGGGAACTTTTTTTAATTACACCAGGTTTATTTCAGAAAGGATGAAACAAACTTTCTATAAAATCATCACATTAATCACACACATAACAGGATTCAAAATACAAGTAATTCAGTATAATACGATTTTTGAATACAATAAAGCAATCATGAAAAATGACTTTTGGAGTTATAGCATGAACGTTTGAATTGATATTTGAACTGCCTAGAGCATGAGCCAATTCCGGAAACAGTATGCCAATGTCTAACTACCCACAGGGTGGGGCACCACTGGAAACGTTATTGGATGTACTGCCCAATTTATCAAGAGCTCAGTCAAAATGCATTGAGAAAGAGATTGAATGTGCTTGTGGTCATTTTAATTCAAAACAATATGTGAATGATATAAGTCAAGGTACGATGGGCTCAGCGTCAAATGTCTGTAACCCGCGTAAGATGCACCCCTAAAGAGGTTTGGGGTAAGTAAGATGTCCTACACATTGATGCTGCGAGATGATCCAAGGGTTCCCTGTGCTGGAGGAGGACTGCAGCGATGAGCTGAATCTGCGCTGTCATGATGTGCAAGCTGCATCTCCCAAGCCCGGCGTCCACTGCAGCACCAGAGAGCCGCAGCGGAAGCAAATGTCGATGTGCATTGCATCCACCAGGAAACTAGCCGCAAAGAGACTATTCTCTGCCACCAGACAGAATTGCACTACATCAATTATACTTCATGCAATGGCTGCGAATGCACCTCTTCCTAGTGCATCACACCTTTTAGGGTTTCGTTTCGTTGTGAGTTTGGTGCTAATGGGGGGAAAAAGGGGGGTAACGCTATTACTGCACGTTTTACCTGTCCGGCTGTGGGTTTATAACCCACGTGCAAGAAAATGCCTCTTTGTGAATGGAGGCATTACCTCAATTTACAATGACAGTCATTGTGCAATTGGTATTGCTGCATGCAATATCATCTCCCTCCTCAATGAAGTCCTATGGGTCTTCAGAATTCGGAGTCGTTAACCCCCATTATCAGGCGGCAAATTATCATACACCGCGGCGGCAATGGATAATCAGTTGGGCAGTGTTAGCACCGGTAACACCACAAAAGTCCTAATGAGGTCTTGCATACAGGAAATACAAATGGCCATTTCCCCTGAAGATGAGAACTGAAAAAGCCAAGAGAGCACAAGAAATTTAAAAAAAGAGAATTTAGAAATGTGTGTGATGAAAATGCCGCTCTGGAAATGTTAGAGAAAACACTAAAGTGAGCGTGGGTGTGTATATTTCAGTTGAAAGGAACCCTGATCCAGAAAGTAGCATTCACATAAAAGCTTTCTAGGCAGAGCTATTATGGAATTTTATTATGACGGAATGTCTAACATGTGCTCTGTGCATGTTTCTTAAATAACATCATTTCCTTAGCTTTCCTCCAGTGATGAATGAAAAAAGAAATCGATTTGGAATGAATGATAAAACTGCATCACCGGCATCCCAGTTCAGACAAAGAAAAGATTCCCCCCCAAAGCGATGACTCCATGTTTTTGCTGCCTCGGCTTCGATGCATATGGAGCTAACATGATGACAAAAGCAATATGTTCGGGTTTAGTGCAATGGATTTACTGGATGACGGGAATGATCGCTTCCGAGACAACCCTAAAGCTTCACAGGAGGCGCGGAGAGCTCTGCTCTTGCATGAGCGCCCTCCTACGCGGGTGTTTTGTCTCCCTCAAGCTTTAAATAGAGGTTTATCAAGCACGGCTTACTTTATTTGCATACAAACCAGGACTGCCTTTTCCCTGTGGGCTCCTCCCCTTCCTTAACCCACTCCCGCTTCCTACCAGGAGCTTGTCTCTCCCTTAAAGGTGCAGAGACCTCTGACAGTAGCAACGGTGGTTTGCGCAGGTTCAATGCTGCATTGAGGCTCATCAACACCCTCGTGCGTTGCCATTCGAAGAACAGCGGTTGCATTCATTTTTCTATTTCCCAATTCGGGTCTGTGGCCGGTGCTAAACGTACCGTGCTAATTTTATAAATCCATATATATTACAAATCTCGAGAAAAAAAAAGCAAATCTTCTGTTGGGGTAAGTTCCCGGGGGTGGGGCCGGCAGGGCCGTCAGTGGAACTCTGGGGTAGGGGAGGCCCCAACTCCTCCCGCGTCCCAAAAGGAGTATGAGGCACACACAAGACCAAGGTTTGTACTGCTGTTTATTACAGAAACAAGCAGGGACGAACTCTCAGACCATATGCATCCGGGAGGCTCTCATCAGTGGGCTTGCAGGCCCTTTTTACAGTAGTATGACGTGCTACGTGCGTCACCTGGGAAAACTATCCCCAAAATCTAGTGCCACTTCGGGTTGGCTCCCCGAGTGGTAAGATCAGTATAGTTACCTATAGGAAAGATTGCTATTGGCTGAGGAAGGGTCAGGTGGTACGCTTGGGCCATCCCTAACAATTGCTACAACAAATTTGTTACAAGGGGACACTTGGTGATTGGCTAGACTATAGTGGCATCATGATGCACTCCTCGTATTCTGATTGGTTCATCCGCGAGCCCCCAAGCCTGGGACCATCGTTGTTCCCAGCTCGCGGTGTACCTGGTGCTGGCAACAATGTGCGACTATGTGTCAGTGGCGGACAATGGCCAGGTCTGACTAGTGGCTAGTCTGCATTTCTTTCCCATCGCTGTAGGTGTCCAATTTGTCACTTTATTGTTGCAGACTGTGTCCCAGACGTGAGACCCCAGCGCTTTTCTGTCCCGTAGACTTGGCATTGTATCAGGTCGGCTAGGTCACGTGTGGTGACACCGTGGCTGGAGCAGAATTATGAGCATTTGATTTGTATTTCGGCTCTGAGGAGCGTTTTGCAGTGGCAGGTGTAACCTTGGCGCGGGGAGCGCAGCATGTAGATTGCAAGATCGCGGCCTTGGCTGTGGGCTCTCGTTGGGGCTTGTTCTGCATGATCAGCGCTTTGCAGTTTCGTCTGAGAGGCTTCTGCCTGGGGACTCTTGCTTTGCGGCCTACCTTGGCCTGGCTTCTGAGTGGTGGTACATAATCCATAATATAGGGGTCGCGAGGGGCGACAGAATGTCATATGCATTAGTAAATATGTAGGGTGCCGTCTTCATGGCGTTAGTGGCGAGGTAGCGTCTGCAAGCATATACACAAGCTCTTCAGGCATCTTGCGTGTCTGCGGTGCTGTAGGTGGCCTATGTAGAAAATAACAACGCTGCATGTCTGTGGGTGTGTATGGTCCTCTGCACCGGAGTGCTGTCTGCTCTTCTGAACCCTCTTCGATGCCATTTTATTAACCCTGAGTGCACTGTTGATGTGACGTATGCACTGTCAGAAAATATTGTGACCCTTTTGTCATTGCGCTCTTGGAGGGCTAAAATCAGTGCTACTAGCTCTGCTGCTTGTGCTAAATAGTGTTGTGGTAACTGGACACATTTCACTGGGACGAAAGTCCAATCGTCCCTCAGTCATACCATTGCTGCACCTGTTCTTCTCACCCCATCACTCTGGTCAATTGTTGAGGACCCATCTATGTACATTATCTCTCCCCCCCTCTAGGGCATTTTCCTCAACCTTCCTTGTGCTTGAGTAAATTTCAATGGCCTGTGTGCAGTCATGGGTGTAATTGCCATCTTCTACTACCTCTGCTATAAACCGTGCTGGGTTTACGTTACTGCACCTCACAATTTTCAATTCAGGTCTGGACAGTATTATTTCATAACCTGTTGCCCTTTGAGTTGTCAATGTGGATTTTGGTTTATTCAATATTGCAAAAAGAGCGTGTTACACGTACAGTGTGGTGGGGCACCGCATTGTTATTGAGGATGATTTTTCTACCGCAAATGCTGCTGCGGCCAGGCTCTTTTCGCACGGGATGTGACCCATCATTACAGGATCCAAATGTCCACTGTAAAATGCTACTGGTTTGTGTCCCATGCTTGTTTTTTGTGTCAGTACCGCTTTCATCACTGCAGTATCACAATGTGAGAATATGTAGAATTGTTCTTCACAGTTTGGTGTGGCTAGTACTGGTGCAGTTGAGATGGCATGCTTCAATTCATTGAAAGCCTCTGTCATTTCTCTTGTCCATCCCAACTTCCTCTCCCCCCTCTGTGCTTCAAGCAGTGGTCCTATGTATGAACTGTAGTCGAAAACCCATGCCCTGCAGTAGTTGCATAGGCCAGAAAATTGCTGCAATTCTCTCACTGTCTGTGGCTGTGGTATGTTTGTTATGGTGTGTGCCCTTTGTGGTGCAATGTTTCTTTCTTTTTGTGAAATGAGCTGGCCTATTTCGAGCACTTGTTCTTGGCAGTACTGCAATTTCTCCTTGTCTACCTTGTACCCTTTCTTGGCTAACACTGTGAGCATTTTTACAGAATCCCTCCTGCACTTTTCCTCTGTGGTCTTGCAGATGATGATGTCATCTACATACTGCAGCACAGTACTTTCCAAGTCTATGTTTCGCAAATCCATTTGTATCACTCTGTTAAAGATGGATGGTGACTCGCAGTACCCTTGTGGTAGTCTTGTGTGTTTCCATTTTGTATTGCGGTATGTGAAACTTGTTAGATCTTGTGAGTCAGCGTGTAGAGGTATTGAGAAGAAGGCGTTTTTGAGGTCAATCACAGTGAAACGTGATGCCTCTGCTGGTATTCCATACAGTATAGTGGCTGGGTTAGCTGCTACAGGGTATTCTGCTTCTACAATGTGGTTGAGGGGTCTTAAATCTTGGATGAAACGCCAGCACCCTCCCTTTGCCTTATGCACAGAATACACTGCAGTGTTGCATGGGGACTCTGATGGTACCAGTATTCCCCTATTCACTAGGGCATATATTGTTTCATAGATCCCCTCATCTGCCTCTTTGGATAGTGGGTATTGTTTTACCCTAGGAAACATTGCCCCTTTTTTCAACTTTATCTTTACTCCTCCAATGCATTTTATGCAACCAGCGTCATATTGACTAGTGGTCCATAGAGATGCTGGTACTGCTGCTAAATCATCCTCATAAAATGGCACTTCAGTAGGGGCAGGTGCCTCCAGTGCCATTGCCATCTTTTGTGCTACTTCTTTGTATGTCACTCTCAACCAAATGTCTACGCTCATCTCAAACACCATCTCCCCATCTCCGGTATCGTCTGAGAAACGCTCTTCATCTGATACCTGTGTTAGTCGGCATCCTTCTGCAAATGCTGTTATTGCTCTCCAAGCTTTCCCCTCCCTATCCTGGGCATGAACTGCAATGTAGTCTGTGGCTGCCACAATAGTCTCAATGCTCACTGATATCATGGCCCCTTCCTTTTCACTAGCCGGTGTTTCGGGTCTGAAAAGGTAAGCTGCTGGTCTCCTCCAAATTTTGCCCTCAATTCCTGGTAGCCATGCTATTGCCATGTCTGTTCCATATTGGAAGATGTCTCCATCTACTGGTTCTGCCCTGGCCACTGTTTTGCCACAATAAGCCTGCAGGATGTGGCGTGCTGTGAGCATGTTAACGCCTGATGTGGAGCATACTATTCCTTTGTCAGTAAAGGAGATGGTCATGTTCAGTCTGCTCATGATGTCTCTCCCTAGTATGTGAACTGGTGATTGCTTTGAGTATAGCAGTGGGAGAGACATATCTCTATCTCCAATAGATAAGGAGTTATCAGTGAAGGGAACCAACCCTCGAGCCCCAGAAAATCCTTGAGTGTGCATAGCTTTGCCTGACAAGTTGAACTTTCCCTCCCTTATACAGGACCTAGTGGCCCCTGTGTCGACTAGGAAGGAAAATGTTTTGTCACCTATGGCCACCTGTATGCCTGGTTCCTCCGCAGGGTTAGGTGTTACTGATAGGATGGGACACATCAAAGACATCTGTGGGCTGTCCTTTTGTGGGTATAGTGACTGTCCGTTCCCTGTGTAAGGGTTATGACCCAATATTGTCACCCTCCCCAGCTGTGTCTGTTGTATGGGTGTGTCAGTGGATGATATTGCGTTGTCCTGTATTTGTGTAAGCTGTTGCACTGTTTGGACCTGTTGTTGTGTTGTAACCGCCTGTCGTTGTGGTTGGTGTGTATGTTTGAAGTTGTACTTGTGGTTGTTGTGGTAAGTATGTTTGAATTTGTTGCTGGGGTTGCAGTGGTGCTTGCTGTTGTTGTAGCGTTCCCGCCCCCTGTTGTGGCTGCTGTTGTTGGTAGAATTGTTGTTCCCAGTTATGCCCCTGCTGTGCTTGTTCTCCCCAAGCTGCTTGTGCCGATCTCATTCTACAAGTACGTGACATGTGTCCTACCAGTCCACATATCATGCATTTTGGTGGCTCTCGTGCTTGCCATGGGTATCCCCCCGTGTTGTCTGAGTACCCCTGCTGTCCATATTGATTGTAACCCCGGAACCCTCCCCCTTGTTGTGGTGCCGCTGGGCCAAATCCTCTCCCTCTCATTTGTCCGCCCCTCCCCCTGTAGTTGTTTGAGTACCCATTCCCCATGTGCATATAACCCCCTCCCATCTGTGCTGTGTATGGTGGTGGTGGTGACATCTGCTGTGTCGTTATTTGTGCTTGCTGTAGTGGTGCTGTCTGTTGTTGTGTGGTGTCTTGCGTTACTGTGACCTGGGTGGGGGCTGTTATCAATGCGCCCTCCATGGCATATTTGGAAAGTTTCTTTTGAACCAATTTTGCTTCCTCTGCCTTTCTATCTTCCGCCTTTTGTTTCATCTTTTCTTGCCACATCCTGCAGTGGTGTACTATTGTCAGCTGTATCTCTGGCCATGCCTTAGCTTCCATTCCCACTAGTTTCTTTAACTGTCTCTGTACTTGTTCCGGGAGCCCTTGTATCAGTATGTGATAAAAAATTGCTAGTGTTTGGTCCCACGGTTCCCGCGTTTCCAGGCGCCACTTCTCCTGAATCTCCTGGATGTAATCAACAGGATCTTCATTCTCACGCATCTTGCGTGACGTTATTGCTCCTATGTCTGAGGTGTCTGGGTATTGGACCCTCAATGCATGCCATAGCGCGTGCCTACAGTTAGCAAATGGCGCTCCATCATGTGACGTGTCGCTTATTGTTACCCCTGGGAATCCCGCCCTCTTCCAAATGTCATCTGCAGCATCCCCCAGTATTGAAATTAGCAACCCCTTCACATCACCCACCGCTAACCTTTGTCCCGCAGTGAGTTTTTCCATTTCATATATCCACTTCACAGCTCCTCTACTCAGAGATGGAAGTCTGCATTTGATATTTTCTTTGTCTGCATGTTTCCATGGGACATATTGTGGTGTAGATCCCCCTCTCTCTAGTAGTGGCATTAAATTGTACTCCTGCACATCCCCCGGCGTCCGTCTGTGTGGGGATATGTCAGTGTATTTGTCGTCTTCTTCCATGTTAGATCGTTCTTCGATACTGTCAATATTGCAGTATGTTACTCTATCACTTCCTATGTTCTTGTTCCCCCTTCTGTTACCTTCTTGCCCCATCCTGTGTGTGTCAACTCATGCTTCCTGTCTGCGCCCTGGGAGGTCTCTAAGTTGGTTAACATATGGCGTGTGTAGTGCAGGTGGTGTCAGTGGTCGTGGTGTTTTTCTGTCTATTTTTCATTCCTTCTGTGTTTAGCTCTCCCCATGTCCCACATTCCCAAGATGACCTGCAGTCAGTGCGTGTTATGTATACTTTGCCTAGACCTTCCCTATTTCTATCACTTCGCCCTCCGCACGATCCTTCTTCCTCCTCGCTGCAGAATCCATCTGGAAATGTCAATCCCCAGTCTGTGCGTTTTCCCTCCACTGTGACTGTCTTTAGATCTATTAAGTCTATGTCCGTGTACTCGCCTCCCTTCTCCGCGGCCCCTGTTGATTTTGTCGCAACTTCTTTATCCTGGCGGGTATACTTTTTTGCCCCATGTTCCTTCCTCCTCTCTCCTCGTTCTTCATTCTTTTTCTTTACCACTTCACCACCTATTTCCGCTCGTGCTCTGCAAAGTTCACCCATTACCGCGTTGCTCACCTTTCCTAATATCTTTTCCTCCTCTTCCTTGCTCCCCCATATTCCGCCCTCCCTTGTCAGTACACTTTAACCTTCCCTTCTTCATATTTTTGCGCGCCTTCTGATATAATTTTCTTTTTCCACAATCCCATTTCCCTCTCAATCTGTTCTCGCTCCTCCTCCTTCCTTCTCATTTCCCGTTGTTCCATGTGCGCCACTCTTTCCACTATCGCCCTGATGCGCACTTCTTCCTTTTTCCTTTTTTCTTCCTCTTGTTCCTTCACCCTCACCTTCTCTTCCTTATTTGCTTTGTTTTCAGTGTGCTCTGTACTTCCCTTAATTCTGCCAGTCTTTCCTCCAACATCTCGTCCTCGTCCTGTGACATTTGTCCTTCCTCCTTTTTACTTACCCTGTGCCCTGTCTGTAGGTAGTCCATCTCTTTGTTACTTACCTGTCTCACTGATTCTTCCTCTTCCTCTGTTAGCGTCCCTCAGAGCTTCAGAGCTTCAGAAGCACCTGTGCTGCTATCCATTCATCTGGTCCTACATTTGCTAAATCTCCCAAGACCCTTTTTCCATCCCCGTGCTTAACTGTTTTTGTTTTGTTTCTGTTGTACTCCTCACCCCCACCCCCTTTTGGTAGCTGTCTGTTGGCGAGTATGGTGGTGGCCTGTATGCAGGGTTGGAATGTCCCTCAGCGGCTGTTAGTTGTGATCGGGCGGCTTCCCTTAGTTCTGTTACTGGATACAATCCCCCTTCCTCCTTCTTCAATTCTTTAGCTATCAGTGTTTCCTCTGCACCTTCCTTCTTTACCTCTGAAACTGCGAACGATACTTCTGACTCTTCCTCACTTTCTTCAGCACTGGGTGAGTTTTTTGGCGCTGCACCCCCACCCCCTCCTTTCACCTTCTCCTTCTTTACCTCATTTTCCAGAGATTGAACATTTCTAAATGACTCGCTAGCTTCTTCCCCTTGTACGTATTGTGTAGATATGCTAGCAGGGAGTGTTGGGTACACATATCAAAGCTGCCGTTGGGCGGCCAGGGTATCCTTAGCTTGTTGTCCATTCCTTGTTTCCACTCAATGCTATACTTTACTATTTTATCTCTGTGTGGTGTCAATGTCGCGCAGATGCGTTGAAGTGGTGTTGTTAAAGCGCTTGCTCTGAGCCCTAATCCCGCTCCCACGCCTATCCCATAGTATGTGGACATGTTACAATTTTGCTCTTCTCAATATCACCCTTTTACCTGGCCCCGTAAATTGGGGACTTACGACTGGCCGCTGTAAAGAAAAGCAATCTTTTTATTACAATGCTTTTACTGTTCCCTTTTTTTTTTGATGTTCAATTATGGTCCCCTTTGGCCGTGGCGCACAAAGCCCCCTGCCGCTGCGTGCCCTGTGTGGCATGTTTTTGAGCTGCCCCACCTTCCTGTGCTGCCGATACTTGGCACACCTTCAACTTAGCTCCTCCCCCGTCCTCACTGCCTGCGCAGTTTTATACGTCCTTGCCCCTCCCGCCTGTCGCACCGCCCTCTGGTGCAACCCACTTGTCGAGCGCTGGCCTGCGTTCTCCATGCACAGCCGCCGCTCTCCCTTCACCCCTCCCTTGCCGCGTTTCCATGTCTCGATCACCCCTGGATGAAAACGAGATGATTGTTGTGTCCTATACAATCCCTATGGGTGACGTCACCAACCTCTACAAGATATTACCGGTACGTACAATTACAGAATCAATGGACGTGCGATATTTGACACTCTTATTCCCTGTAAACCCCACAGCTGTCTTCCCACCGCGTCTGGAGTGGGGTATTCAACAATCAATAAACTATTACAATCGGTCTGCGCATGCTGCGTTGCCTCGCGTGGTATACGCCCCCTCTCTAGGGGAGCTTAACCAGCCAATTATCTTCCGCACTTGGGAAACAATCTAGCTACCTCCTGCGGGAATACATCATCTACCCACCGAGCTTCAACACTCAATTAGTAGGGATTCTCATCTATTCATTGATCTACAACGTCAATTCATAGGAAAGCCACACCTCCCTCATACAGGTGTCCACGATCTAGACCAATCAGCGCGATCAGTCAGTCGTACGTGGGTGCTCGAAGCCCCACTCAATCTGCTCTGTGACGCTATAGGGGGCGGCCCTCGTGCCTGTCCCGCTACACCTCACACATCTATCGCCGCTTATTAATCAACATTTTTTTCAACACACTGTAACAACCGCCCGCTTCCCTCTTGACAATTCTCCCCCCTCCCGCACAACATTACATTGCGGGTTGTGTGTGCCATACTCACATCAAGTCCTCGCTTGCCGGTGCCGCTGGACCGCGGGCACCCTTCCCAATCAGCTCGCCACCTCCCCTCGTCTGGACCCCGTCTGGACACTCGCCAACCGCGGGCGGGATACTTCTCAAGTCGGCTCCCGACGGCCAATCTCCGGATTGCGCTGTCCGGTCGTCTCAGAGTTACGCGATGGTCCTGTAGTCCTGAAAAGGGGCAACGGCAGAGGGGGCCGCGCTGCCGGGCCACCTTGACGCAAGCTGTCTTGTCGTGGTTGCCCTTAATGTAAGCAGATCTCAAACAGATCTCAGCAGTGCCTCCAACTTGTCGGGGTAAATTCCCAGGGGTGGGGCCGGCAGGGCCTTCGGCGGACTTCCGGGTTAGAGGGGCCCCAACTCCCAAACTATCCCCAAAACCTAGCGCCACTTCGGGTTGGCTCCCCGAGTGGTAAGATCAGTATAGTTACCTATAGGAAAGATTGTTATTGGGTGAGGAAGGGTCAGGTGGTACGCTTGGGCCATCCCTAACAATTGCTACAGCAAATTTGTTACAAGGGGACACTTGGTGATTGGCTAGACTATAGTGGCTTCATGATGCACCCCTCGTATTCTGATTGGTTCATCCGCGAGCCCCCAAGCCTAGGACCATCGTTGTTCCTACCTTGCGGTGTACCTGGTGCTGGCAACAATGTGCGACTATGTGTCAGTGGCGGACAATGGCCAGGTCTGACTAGTGGCTAGTGTGCATGTCTTTCCCATCGCTGTAGGTGTCTAATTTGTTACTTTATTGTTGCAGACTGTGTTCCAGACGTGAGACCCCAGCACTTTTCTGTTCCGTAGGCTTGGCATCGTATCAGGTCAGCTTGGTCACGTGTGGTGAGACCGTGGCTGGAGCAAAATTATGAGCATTTGATTTGTATTTTGGCTCTGAGGAGCGTTTAGCAGTGGCAGGTGTCACCTTGGCGCGGGGAGCACGGCATGTAGATTGCAACATCGCGGCCTTGGCTGTGGGCTCTCATTGGGGCTCGTTCTGCATGATCATTGCTTTGCAGTTTCGTCTGAGAGGCTTCTGCCTGGGGACTCTTGCTTTGCGGCCTACCTTGCCCTGGCTTCTGGGTGGCGGCACATAATCCATAATATGGGGGTTGCGAGGGGCGACAGAGTGTCATATGCATTAGTAAATATGTAGGTTGCCGTCTTCATGCCGTTAGTGGCGAGGAAGCGTTCGGAAGCATATACACGAGCTCTTCAGGCATCTTGCGTTTCTGCGGTGCTGTAGGTGGCCTATGTGGAAAATAACAACAATGCATGTCTGTGGATCTGTACGGTCATCTGTGTCATAGCACTGAGTATGTTCTTCGTGTGGGTTGGTGTGTGGGTGACCAATGTGCATGGTGGCACGTGTGTTCTTGTCTGTTGGCTATGTCGTCATGGCATCTCTAACGATGGTGGTATTTTGTGGTTACTGTCTAATCGAGTTGATCCATATGGTCCATGTCAGCTTCACCTGAGGTTCCCGCATGTGGTTTCATTAATGGGCAGGCTCCCTGGCCGTGTGTGGGCATGGCCACAGTGGATCTTGACGTCTGGTGCAGCAGTGAGCGGGTGGAATTCCTCTCACGGGTGGTGTGGGGGTCGTGACGTCCTGGGCCATGGTTTGGATGAAAATTGGGGGAAGGGATTCTCCCATTTTCGCTCTTCACTTCGGCAGAATCTGCATGTGGCATTATTCTGGTACTTAGGTGCCTGTATCCATGAAACCTGCTACTGCGGAAGTGCACAGGCAGGAAAGTCACAGGGAAACGTTCTTTGCTTACTTCCCCCGGAGGCACATAGCACAGCCAGCGCTGTTATTGGGCCTTTATATTTCCACCATCACATTTCAAGTCCAATTGGTTTCTTCTGTCGTTTTACTGAATGAAGTAAACATTCATTATTTTTTGTCAATTTCTGCAAGTAGCGTTCACGCTAATTTATTAATCGTTCTTTAACAAGCATTTAATTAAATATATGGCTGCATAAAATGACTTTATTACCAAATAATCGCCCTCTACAGAGGGCTATGTCAGTCTTCTCTGCTTTCTAGAGTCTCAGGTCACAGTCAATGGCCTACAACAGGGGGGTAGGCAGACAAAGGCACTTCGGTTTCAGTCAGTGGGCCACTGAAACGAGGAAACCCTCCTTGATACACGCTTTGCTTTCTGCCACTGCTGTATCCCTATTGGGCCTCCCGTGCCTCCCTTTACCTTCTTGCAGGATCGGGCACTGCACCGTTTCTTCCTGGGATGGGGTTTCATCTCAGCAGCTTCCACAAATCTTCTCCTTCTCTTGGTCGACCCCACGGAGCTCCCGCAGGTTTCTACTCTTCGTGGTCTCTACGCCGTTTTCCGACCGAACGGTCCACCTTGCCAACGTCATGCTACCGTTTCTCTCTTCAGGTCTGGCAGTGGGGTCCGCTCCTGCTGGGCCCAGAACGAACTCCCACAGCCTCTTTCAGTGTGGCGAGTGGGGTGGGCCTTTCGGCAAGTGCCACTTATGTGAGCGCCAAACGCCCGCTCAAACTCTGAAGCAACTAGCTGCCCACTGAGTGTGGTTGTGTGTCTACTGAGAATCTGTGGCCCTTGATTGTTGGCTGACCTGGGTGTGGACTTCCGCATTGGAGGCTACAGCATTTGTTACAATAAATAAATAAATGTGAAATTTATTTCAAAGCAGCAAAGATTCAGTTTACTAATAAAGCGAGTGGGATATGATTTAGTCAGCACGACAGACAGTCCGCCCCCAAAGACTGGTCGTTAAATGTAAACGGGGCAACATCACTTGTCAGAGAGTCCAGCGTCCTTTAAATGCCACATGTCCATTCGGGCTGTGAAAGGGGTGGGGGTGCTTTCAGAAAGCTAGCAGCCTGATGGCGGTCTGGTAACGAGGCATCGAGTGGTAACAAAAAAAGTTCCGAGCCAGGCAGGAACATTCCCCAAAAGCACCAAAGAAGATGAAGATTATTTAAATGAATGATCACCAAAACTTCAAACTTTGAAGCTCTGATGACCGTCCATTTGTCCTTAAAAGTACTATGTGTTGTCCCAAACTAGTGAAACAAAGAGATCCAGAGATTTTTTTTGCCACCACTTACTTACCTTTTATTTTTGCCAGTGTTCAAAGTGGACAAAAATAAATAAATAAATAAGTAGTGGAACTGCGGAATTTATTGAAAAAGGGGTGTTATTGCATGCAGCCTGGTACAGGGTATGGCAGTAATGTCTTTATTCTGAAGAATGGCCCATTATTAAAAATGCACTCTCCAGGGATTGGCAAGAGGTGTTGGATTTTCCATACAAGGACTATAATGTTATGTACTGTCCTCTAAAACTGCGCGTATTAGGCAATGCTTGAGATGCTATATTAAGTTGATGCATTACTGTAGGGAATGCATTCAGCGGTAAAGATGTGCTCATCAGTTAAAATGGGTAGGGGAGGGTAGGGGGGTGAGTGTGCGGGGTCCGGGGGGTCGGAGGGGAAGGTAGCTGTTATTTTGTATTATTTAAGAAATGCAAATAAAAAAATAAAAATAATTAAATAAATCAAATGTACTCTACTGAGCACTGTTTGCATCAGGGCTGTACTTCCTTCATACATAAGTATGTTATGGTAATGTACTTTCCCTTTAAGTGTTTGCTGTCATACACAGGCTTGTGGCTTTTTGGTCTCTGAATAAAAGTTGCTCCTAGTGCCCCCTCCATATTCTGAGATGATGCGGTGATAAGCAAGGGAAATCAAGTTTCACAGATTGCCCTACTTAAGTGAAGCGATGAGGGCATGCTATAGGCCTGGGCAGTCCGGGAACCTGTGCTGAAAGGGGTGTGCCACCGTAATCAGCAGCTGCTGACTGCACTCTAGCTGGCCTATGGAGTGCCCTCGGGAGGAACTGCTTCCCGCCAGGAGACCCTTCTTTCTCCGCTGGCCCCCACGAAGGCCTGACAACTCTCCCCTCGCATTACACCAACGATTCTGTGGGGACGACCCCCTTTCACAGCCCACTGGAGCCTCGCAATTACAATACTCTTGTTATGGCACAGCATTTTTAACAGACAGCTCTTTATTAGCGATGGTACATTGGAGTAACCATTGTTTCCGAACAAACCCTTCAAAGTTTGAATGCCTGTGTGATAAAAGCTAAGAAAGTGGTTCTCTCTTATGAGAGGGGCCATGAAAAAAGCGCAGTAACTAGCTACATCTACACCTTTTTGAATGCAAATAGAATGTGACACAAGGACAACTTTTTTAAAGAGTCCCTTATTTTCATGTGTGCTTATTTAAAAAAAAATGTGTAGAACTTTTCTTCACATCATATATGCAGCCAGGCCTAGGTAATCGTATCAAATATTAGCGCAAAGTAGCGCCAGGCTAAATAGCCTGGCACTATTTAGCCTGGCGCTACTTTGCATTCTGGTTCATGTAGGCTTGTGCTCAATATGGGATCATAAAGCTACAATTTCAAGTCACCTCTCTAGAACACATTATTCTTGAAATATAAACTACACATTTCAACCAAATGGGGCTCTGAAGGTATGTGGCCAAGTGGCCAGGGTCTGGGCCGGTCGCAAATCCAGCTTCACCATTTAACTAAATTGTGTGATTATGTGGACATAATTTTATTTCACTGTGCCTCATCTGCCAAAATTAGAAATCCCTACAAGTGTTTCATGCCACACTTTACACACAAAAAACTCACTCATGTTATTGCTATATGTAATTGACCATTCATGTAGTGTATATCACAAGGTTGGTGTGTCTGTATGTTCACTTCTCATACATTAACTTCCCATAATCCCCACGAGTATCAGAGCCTCATGTCCCTCCGTGTGATGTTATTTTCTGTGATTTAATGGTGATGTCAATACACATGCAAATACAATTGGGGCTTTTACCTACCTTTTGCTGCACATGGCCTTTTGAAATTCTAGATCTTGTCCTGGAAGGGACTGTGCACCCAACTTTCCTAAAATATATCTATCGCTACAAAATAAACACATTTCTTAGAAGAAACCTTGCAAACTGTGGCATGGCCTGTGAGGTCAATTGTGGCATGGCATAAGCACAGTATTTCTGCTGATACATTGTCCTCCATTTCGATAGATGGCTGGCTGGCTGGCCGGCCTCAGGATAGTGATCACGAGCTGGTTGGTTGCCAAACCTGAAATCGGCAAGCTCAGCTGCTGGATGTCAGAACACAATGTACAGGATAGAATAAGACTTAGATTTCAAGACACTATTTTCTCACAGAGGAGAGCAAGATGTTAGAATGGAGCCTTCAGAATTCTCGGAATGCACAAGCTTCTTTGCTGCAGCTGCGTATTCCTAGTGCTTAGACAGGTCTGGCCATAATGTGAGCTATAGCAGGGATGACCTTTTTTTTTTTATTTTTTTATTTTTTTTTATTTTATTGGCATAAAATGCCTTTAAAAAGAGAAAGGAGATGAATGTTTCACTACAGTTAGTTCCTTCTTCTCTCCTTGAGTGTTCGGGTATCTCTTGTCTAATGGCACCATTGCATCATGAGTTTGTAAGTCGCTTTCGATCCTTTCAATCCTTCGCCTTTGCTTCACTCTCACAATTTTGTCCTTGTTTTAGGTGTTATATCAGAAGTTTTTTCAACAGGCTCAAAAGGCGAATTAACGCATAATGCAGGTGTTTTTCCCGACTGTCGAACAGAGCTTGCCACCAATCGTCCGCACTTGGCGTTTGAAATTTCATTAATTGGGGCCCTAATGTCAATGTTCTCTCCCGGTGTAGGCTTTTGCATTTGAGTGTTAAGTGTTTTAGAGTTTCTTCCTTCTTGTTGCAGAATCTGCAGGCTGCATTGGGTTCTTCTATTTTGCGTTGCTCTCTAGTCCACTCTCTTGTTTTGAATGCATTTAATCTGAAGTGTAGACACAAGGCTCTGCTGCCGTTGTCTGGGGACAGTTCGATATAAGGCTGTAGGGTGTTTAGATTTCTTGATTCACTCGGCACCTCCTTCATTAAGTTGTTGGCAGATCTTAGGTTCCCAGTCACGATCCAGTCTAGTCGCCAGACCTTAGTTTTTGCAGCATTCGGATTGTCGTGTAGGATTTTTAGGTTAATGTCATAAAAAGCCATAATTTCCTCGCAGCGTTTATACCACATTGATAGCAGACAGTTGGGATTTCCTTTGCTGAGATTTTGTAGTATTTCGAATTGTAGGGCCACTTTCTTCATGGTTATCTTTCTAAAGAGGCTCAGCAGATTCCAACTGACTCGTGCATTGATTGATGTTAGGTTTAGCTCATATCTGATGCAAGCAGTTGATGTACCCTTTGGTAGTTGCAGAACTTTTACCCAGAAGATGTTTTCTAAGGTGGACCAGACATTCGCGGAGCATCCGAGGGCATTTTCAGCACCAAAAATCAGGGCCGGCACTACCTTTTGGGAGTAAAAGTTCCTTACCGGTTTTATTGAAAATTTGCCGTATTTCTTGTGTAAGACGCTGGTTTGGCATGCAAATTGCCGACATTTGGATTTGGCTGTCTGTTCCCATTGACTGTCGTTCAGGCTCGAATTAATTTGCATGCCTAGGTATCTTGTGTTTGTTGTGTTGTTTAGCCACTCTTTTCCCAAATGCCATTTAGGTTTTTTGTGCTTTGTTGTTTTCAAGTTTTGCAATGTTAGCACCTCACATTTTTTTTAATTGATTTGTAGGCCATTAGCTCTCACGTAGAGGTCTACTGCGTCAATCTTTAGCTGTAGGCCTATGGGTGTTACGTCTAGCAGTATTAGGTCGTCGGCATAAAGCATCCAGCTTAACGGGGCTCTGTGTATTTTTGGAGAGAAGGAGCGCACGCTGTTAATTGCATCTCCAATGTCCGATAAAAATAGGTTGAATATTATAGCAGCCAGTGGGCAACCCTGTTTGACCCCGCTATAGGTATTTATCGCTTTGGACAGGGTGCCCTTTTGGTCCAGACGGATTTTGATGCTTGTGCCAGTGTGTAGCTCTTTGATGGCCGCTATCAGATCTTTTGGACATTCCCACTTCTTCATTTTCTCCCATAGTAGTTCTCTATCTATACTGTCGAAGGCATGTGAGAAGTCTATCAATGCTAGATGCACTTGGGTTCTTGTTCTTATTGCTTCCATTTTAAGGAGGTTGATTAAAAGAAGATTCAGGGAGCAGCCTACACCCTTGACAAAGCCGGTCTGACGTGGGTCCAGATGTTTTGAGTCAGCTGCCCATTTTACAAGTTGTTGTTGTAGAAGAGTCGCGTACACTTTGCCTAACACATCTAGCAGCGCAATGGGTCGATAGTTTGTTGGATCAGATCGGTTCCCTTTCTTGAAGATAGGAATGATTATTGCGCATTTCCATGAGTCCGGACTCTTGCAGTTAGCTGCTATTCTTTTGAACATCATGTGACATAGCTCTGCCCACAGCTCTGGATTTTCTTTGATTGTGTGGTTTGTTAGACCATCCGGGCCTGGGGCTCTGGAGGAGCTAGCTCTTTTTATTATCTCCTCAATGTCGTTTTTGTCGAATTCCAGCTTCCATTTTTCTAAAGTGGATGGTGGTGTCTCTGCTACAGTTGTTCTTTTGCTGTATAACTTCGAGAAGTGTTGTATCCATTCAGCTTCAGGAATTGCATTTGTGAGTAGTGCCATTTGTGGGGCTCCTGCGTTGTTTATTATCTTCCAGAAATCAGAGGAGTTTTTGTTTTGTAGTTTTTGCATTATTAGTTCTGAATCGTTCTGCATCATAACTGCTTTGTGTGATCGTAACCAATTTTTGTACTTTTGTTTACAGTTCCTTTTTGCAGTTAAGTAGCTTTTGAAGTTCGTTTTCGATAGATTTCTTATTTGCGCTCTTAGTTCTCTCTTTCTTTTTCTCAACTCTAGATCAAATTTGTGTCTAGCAACAAAGCCACGAGCTTTGGCTCCTTGATGTTTTTCTTTATAGTCGTCTAAGAGATGGATGTATTCAGTCTCCTTTTGATCGTCTACGTATGTAGTTAGTATGTTTTTGACCTCTGTTTTCTTTAGTTTCAGTCTCACCCTGTTGGATTCGATCATTACCGGAAATGTCCAAGTTGTGGGTTTGAGTCCATAATCTGTGGTACATGTCAGGATGACTAAGTCATGATCACTATTGGTCATAGGGTGCACCGTGAGTGATGTTGCATGTTGATGTATTTTCTCGCTGACGTAAAAGTAGTCAAGCGTCGATCGTTGGGTGCCTCTGGACCAGTAGGTTGGGCTGGTATGTCTCCTGCTAAGTTTCCGTTCATCAGCATGAGATTTCTTAGCTCCATCTCTGTCGCCCATTGACTGGCGAGTTGTGTTTTGTTGGGATTTTTTGGATTCAGATCATTGTTAGCTGTTAGGCAGTTCATATTCAAGTCTCCACAGATCACAATATCAGCACCAACGTCTGTTTCGAGCCAATCATCTATTATAGTTGTGACTTGATCTATATATCCATTACCACTTATAGTCTTGTGGTTCCAGTATAGGTTCAGGATATGGATTTTCTTGTTTTCTTCGTAATTATGAGCAATTGTCGTTGCCTGAATATGTGGAGTCACGTTTTCAGTGTTGAGGATTTGATATCCAGATCCCTTTTTGATCATAGTGATAAGGTCTGCCATGGGCCTACCCATCAGTTGTTTGATGGCTGGATTAAAGGCGATCTCATGATCTCCAGCAATGGGGCAGTTTTCCAGCCACGTTTCTTGGAGGCACACGACATCCAGCTCTGGGAAGCAACTCTCTTGGAATAGGTGCACAAATCCTCTGGTGTTCCAGGATCCAAACTTAGTTGTTAGGGGCGAGTTTTCTGGTTGGCGTTAGCTTTGAGTTGTTTTGTTCAGGGCCTTTGCGAGCCACCCCCAATTGTCCGTTGAATCATGTTCGTTGTTTTCTACTTCCCCTGTGCCTTTTTTCTTGTTGAGAGCATTGGTGCCAGCAACTGTGATTTGGATTTGTTCCAATAAGTCGTTTTGGACGTGTTCCACTTTTCTCAGGCCGCAGACATTGTTGGAGCACTGATTTCTGTTTTGTTGGCCAGCCTGTTGCATTTTCTCAGGACTCTTCACTTCACTGCTTTTCTTCCAGAAGGATGAAACTGACTGTAGTTCTGTAGTTTTATTGAAGTGACTTTTGTGGGTATCTTCGTCGGTTAGTTCCAGAATGTCAAATCCGAGCGACAACAGCTCAGGTGTAGCATCCAAGATGCTATTGGTTATAATTTTTGATTTTAGATGTAGTGTAACGAGGTCGTTTTGACCTTCTCGTGGGAATTCCACTGTTTTGATGTCATACGATTGTATCGTTCTCAGACGCGGGACACAGTGGAGTAGTCGTAGCACATTGTTGCGGTTCATGATCACGTCGTCTTGACTTTCTAGTCTTTCTATCTTTATTTTGTAGGTGGGTATGGGTGCTTTAATGCCTAATTGTTCAATTTGGTGGGGTATAATTCTTTTGTAATCGCCAGGCACTTGTTTTGATGCGGGAGCTTTGATTGCCGAGGGTCCTTTTCCATAGCACTTGTTTGGTGCAAACTTTCGAACGTCGTCATGAGGCTCCCGATTTTCGTTCTTGCGGTCTGGTTCTATTAGGTTTTTGAGATTTTTTGTCTTTTGGCAGTCTCTATCCTCGTTTTTCTTAAGCAGCCTTTCCCGTCTTTCTGTCAGAGTGAGGAAGATAGGACTGGCCTTTACCGATGATGCTTTTTCGATGTTTACATTCTTGGGGATCATTGTACAGATTCCTTGTAACGTAGACATTTGTGAGGGCAACAATGTGTCTGTTGATTTTTGTTCAATGGTCCTGTTTACTGTGTCTCGTAAAAGGTCGTTAGAGCTAGAAGATGACCCAATTGAAGTCTTAGGATCGATTGGCTCCAATTCGTCCGTGTCCTCGTACGTTGACATATTTATCAACTCGTTCAATAGTTCAGCTTCCTTGTCAGATTCCTCGCTTTTTTGATTTGCGTGCTCGCTTGTTGCCTCCTTTTCTGTGATCTTTTTATTCGGGGTTAGATCCACAGATTTTATGTTCTGATTTACAGTTACATTTACTGTTTTTATGTTGCGTAAGAACTTTCTGGAGTTGTTTCCGCGTCGTGTGTTCTTGGTGCGTTGATTTTTTGTTTTTTTGATTTGAGGTTCCTTTCTAGTTTGGTTTGGATGTGTCCTCATGGTCTGATTAGTATTTTGCTTAAAGATCGCGAAGATTCCTTTGTGTCTTTCAGTTTCAATGTCGAGGAGCCCAGGGGGGCAATCTTGTATTCTGGCACATTTCTCGATGTTAGTTGAGGTAGTCGGTGTTTGTGGATCGAGGGAGGCTGGATTTAGTATCGATCTTGTTGTATCTAGGATTGTTTGAAAGCAAGGCTTATTTAGTTGAGCCTGTGGATGCGTGTTAGATGGAATAGCTTTTGATGCGTTATCATGTACTACAGGGTTACATGTCTCCAGCGATTTTGTATCGTCTTGTAGACAAGTCTGCTGTGTGGTGTCATCTTTGGTTAGATCTATTGGTGGAGGCAGGGGGCTAGTCGCCCCTTGGCTTTCGATTATTGTGCTCTCAAATTGTTGCAGCGGAGAAGTTTGTTTATTCAAGTTGGGCTCCAGGTTGGTGCCCGCCTCTAGACTTGTTTTGTTGTTCGTACATGTCAGCTCTTGAGAATCCGGACGGATGCTAAAGTGTTCGTCGTTAACAGACTGCGTTGGAGTTTTCCTTGTTTTCAAAAGGTTGAGTGCTTCTTTGGCGATTTCTGCCAGTACCTTTTTTTCCGATCCGTTGGATTTCCTTTGGTCCAGGAGAGTATTCAATTGAGCCTCAATTCTTTTGTTGGAATCTCGTTGCGCTTGATTTGTTAGTGTGGTTTCCATGTCCAGACCTACCAGTTTTGAGTTGATCATTGCAACTAGTGTGGACAGGTCTCTGAGGTTCCCATCTACTTGCTCATACAGTTTTAGAAACGGAGCTATAGATATTGCAAGAGAGGACATTACAAGCGGTTGTATTTCTTTCATAATGCAGCTGACTATATCAGAGGAAGACTCCGCATGTTTTTTTAGTGGGAGTTGCGGTATTCGAGGACTGTGGCAACTTGGTTTGTTGAGCTGAGACTCTGAGTAAGAAGAGTCAGATGGAGATGACAGGAGAGGGGTGGGTGATTGTGCCATTTCTGAGAGGCCTCCGTGTCTAGATGGTGGAGTTGATGGTCTCATTAAATTTTGTATAGAGTTCTTGGTACCTTTTCTCTGTGAGCATGGAAGGGTCGGAGATAGGCTGTGATCAATGCGCCTACGTTTCCCATAGGCGTTTTTCCATTGTGTTAGGGGCGGAGTTCCCAAGGTCTCCTTCATTACATCTACAATGTCTTCAATGGCCTCGGAGACGCTGGGCTCTTTGTTCAAAGTGACCAGTTTGTCTTTTGCTGTAGCGCTTCGTGCTTTATTTATTAGAGTGATGTCATTTAGTATCTTGTTAACGACCTCCAGTGAGTTCCTCCTGTTAGCTCCCGTAGCGATTGGCTCATTGATGCGAAGGGTCTCGATTATATCATGATGTATTTGGTGGAAGACCTCGTCGTCTTTTGAGGCACCGACCCAATCGTCCGTATGTCCCGTTTTTTGTGTTGGGTACAGATGTTCTTCTCTGTTTGTTAGTGAGCTCCTCGGGGTGGATGTGGAGGAATCATGTCTATTGATATGTGAGCTTTCCTTTGACGTTCCCATCTCAGTAGCCTGTGATAGAATGCTACATTCATCGTGGGTCGTGCCCTGGCTTCTGTCGCTTTGTAGAGTTGAGTTGCAAGGAGAACCATTCGTGCCTAGCTCGGCGTCACAGATATCGTTGTTCGATGGGACGTTTGAGGGGTCATTTTCTGGGACTCGGTTTGTGTTAGAGGGAGCGAGACCTATCACAGCTGGGCAACTTGCTATCCGATTGAGGCCCGCGTTCTGCGGACTTATGATGTGTCGCTGTTTGTTGATCCTAACATTAGGAGTTTTTGGTAGTTCTTCACTTGTTTGTATTTGATCTTGATCTTTATCTAGGTCTTGTCTATTTTCAGACTCAGATGCTGGTGATAGACGGCTTGTCTCCCCCGTATAATCACCGTCGCAGTCTGACTTGCGTTCAGGTTTGCGATAGATCGGCTGCGGCCGTGGGGATTTACTTGAGGTGACCAGCGAGTTCCATCTTCGTAACTGTAATCTTGTGTATGGGTGTGTCAGGTTTTCCACATGTGGGCGACCAGCAGACGACATTTTGGACGATGCTGCTGAGTCCGCGTTAAGTTTTCCGATATGCCCTTGTGTATCGGCCATTCTCTTTTTAATAAGAGTACCCTAGACTTGGCAGATATATAGTTAGCTCAGCTCAGTTTAGGGGTATGCTCTGAGCTGTGGGGGATTAGGGTTTAGGGGTCTAAGGTGTCTGGCCTCCTGCAACTCTCGGCAACACCCCACCCAGCTGGTGAAATGTTTAAATCCAACGTTATACGCTGTTGCTTGGCGTTCGTTGCTAAATAGAGTAGAGTGTTTGCTAAGGGTGCGGGGTTTGCTCACCTGGTTTGGTCGGTGTGCGGTGTTCAGCCGATCTCCGAGCTCAGCTCTGGATACAGTTACCCAGATGTTGTTTATCCGTCGATCTAGTGTTTGACCTGTGCGCCTCCAGCGCCAAACATCCGCACAACAGCCAACGCCCTTTACCCCTCTGGGCTTAACGCCGCAAGGGTGGTAGCCTCGTTCTTTTGAGGGCGGCCTGTGTCACGTGATGAGTCACGTGCCCGCTGTAGCCCCGCCTCCTCCAGGAAGCGCAGGAAAGCCGACTGGAGCTTCGTTCCTGCTCGCAGTGCCGGGTAGGTGAGGGTAAAGGTTTTCCAAAGGTGAATAAGCTCCTTCAAATCGCCGGAGCACAGCGCTCGGGCGGCAGCCTCGTTCTTTTGAGGGCGGCCTGTGTCACGTGATGAGTCACGTGCCCGCTGTAGCCCCGCCTCCTCCAGGAAGCGCAGGAAAGCCGACTGGAGCTTCGTTCCTGCTCGCAGTGCCGGGTAGGTGAGGGTAAAGGTTTTCCAAAGGTGAATAAGCTCCTTCAAATCGCCGGAGCAAAAATGATCTCTGATGCTGACCTTTATTTTACTATCACGCTCACTCCCACCTCTGGTGGGACTGGTCATTTCACAAGTGCTTGTTTGTGACCAATCCCACCTCTGGTGGGACTGGTCATTTCACAAGTGCTTGTTTGTGAACAATCCCACCTCTGGTGGGACTGGTCATTTCTCAAGTGCTTGTTTTTGACCAATCCCACCTCTGGTGGGACTGGTCATTTCACAACTGCTTGTTTGTGACTAGTGGAAGAGGGGCACTGTTAGTGTTTGTAGCCGACTGTTCAACTAAAACCATGCAGCTGAGCTGGGAGACATGCTCTGCTGCAAAGAGCGCGATAGTGACTTGTGAGCCGGGTAATCTACCGGTGCTACAGCTCGATGCATTGAATTACAATTAATGGCGGTGTGGACTGGGAAGAGTATTCACCTTTATTCTCCATTTCATTGACCTGAAACTCTGCACTCTTGCTATGCATATTACAATACTGTCCACCGTACGTGGGGCCCCTTTAGCCCCCAGGACCCTACTACTGTAATCAGAGGTGGCCTTGGGGTTGGGACGCCCGGGTGACAGCTCGGGGCGCCCTGCCATTGGACCCCCACCATGCCAGCTCGGGGTAGTCTTTCAAGGTCTCCCCCGAGCTGGCATGGTGGAAGAAGGCGTGGCAGGCGCCCTATTGAAATTAAATGCGCTCCGCTCACAGGAGCCCAGCGCATTTAATAACAATAGGCAGCTAATCGGCACAAATTGAAACATTTGGCGCTCTCCACTTCTGCCCGGCATGACCAGGTGCACACTTGAGGGGAGCAGGGGGCGCAAAATTTTTGTTTTGCCGCCCAGGGCGCGGCGCCGCTAAGGCCGGCCCTGACTGTATTCTGGGTTATAGCTAGTCGCAACACAAACCAAGGGAGTCAGTAAGTATAGCTGACCAAGGACAAACAGGTTTTCGTGTTCACTCCCCTGGTATTTGTTCATATGGACGACTTCTTCCACCAAACACGGCTATGCCAACGGGCAAGAGTTGATAGACAGCTGCCTAATACAAGTCGAGGGCAAGAGTTTGCCCAAACTAAACATGTTTCAAGGCATAAGACACACTTGTCCTGCTCGGCTCCTGCCGATTCACATCATGTTTGAGGTGACAAGGAACAGACGGAAAGAAGGGTCGGGTGAACTTGCCTGATTCTGGGACTTGCCTCAGCATTACACGGCTCAGCCCAGCTTGAAGGAACGTGCATTTACTGTGCCTTCCTTCCACTGTACACCGTGCAGCTTTGGCGCCTTAGAAAGCAAGAGGACATTCCCCTTTCTTGCTATACTTTTACTTTAACAAGAAACCATTCCAGAGCGGTTTCCTAAAAATAAATGAAGGCAAAGGAATGGGGCAGCTGGGAAAAAGAGTAGAAGAGTACATCTTTGAAATGAGCCAGACAAGACACATGTTACCAGTGGTTTCATATACCTGAATACAGGCAAGAGATCCCTATGGGCACACGCCCGCGCTTTCCTAACAGGGTTGATTCAACATCTGGCTGGGCTTTTCCTGCAGGATAATGCAGCTGGACGCTGTCAATTGAGAAGGAGACACCTCTTACTGTTAAGTCTTGCGAGGAAGGGTAACGAGAGGGTCAGGACTTTGCATTGTATTTATTATTAGGTGAAATTGGATGAATGGAAAAAGTAAATGAAATAGAACTCATGATTGTTGTCACTTTCTGCAGCTATAAACCGAGTGCTAGCTTTTTGATTTCATATCCCATATGTTGAGGGCTGGGCTGGACTATACTTGAACGACTGAGGTTATGAGTACTTTGGCAATAAGAATCGAGTCGTACCAATAGCAAATTAGGTGCTGTTACTAACCTGGGGGCCCACCCACACGCTCTTTAGGAGCATTAGCACACCTACACAGACGTCAGTGATGCAGATAGCAATACAGTACAGCCATTTTGGAACAACGTGTTGAAAATTTAAAGAGAACTATAGAAAAACATGAAGACCACGCTTACATGGTGGCCTTCACTGCATTGGAGAAGGAGAGGGGGTGGCATGATGGGGACTGAAACATGACAGGCAGTAGGTATCTTTTACATTTTAATTCAAAATGGGTAGCATTGTGAAATTGCAGGGTTTGGGACGGAGTGCCCATCAGCTTGTTTGGAATTCAGGCTTCTATCAGCAAATATAGCCCATGTTCTGAGCATTCTCACTGGCTGTTGCACCAAGCCGAGTGCTAATTAGGCTCCATAGACCTCGCCCGAGGGATGCACCAGGAGTTGCGAGCCCTGAAGACCAAGGCCAAAGCGCAGTAAGGGCATTTTATGGGGTTTACAGGGACATAACTTATGGAGTGTGCCCACAGTGAGCTAAATATAACTTTTATAATCTGAGAAAGAGGGCTAAAATTGTAGATGAAGGCAGTTGTCTGTAAATCCGCCTGGGTGGTTGTGGGGAATTGGCTGAGGATCTGGGTTATATAACAATATGAAGTAACCAAGGTTGGGTCCTTCCACCATATACCAATCAAGATACCAGGTAAGTTGTAAGTAAGGTTCATTGTGCTCAGATGTACATGCAAGTCCTTAAGTGCACAGGGAAGAAACAATGGCCTATCCACTCCAGCCCAGCTCACTCTAACTGCCATGCACAGAACCCCTGCACATAAACCACACAAACATTCCACCCAAACATTCCACAACCAGACGTTCCACTTGCACCAGCACATTTATTTATTATATTTATTGTGCATTTGTAAGGCACTTATACAATTAAATTGTGTGAGGGCAACAGGGGAGAACATGGGTATGAAAGTCAAATATAAAAATTAAAGAAAGAGTCCGTCCTACTAGGCTTTGTGAGCATATAGAGCGTGCAAGTGCAGAGAGAGAGAGAAGGGGCGTGAATTTGGGGGGATAAGTGCAGATGTATCAGAAGGCAAGTGCTAGGGACTAAGCAGCTGTAAGTGTCTAGGTGAGTAGTCAACTGCCAATAAATAAGTAAGTGCAAGTCAGCTGTGGCATAGGCCAGTGGGTGCCAAAGCAAGTGCTGAGAGCGGGTGGAGGCTGAAGGCGATTGGGTGTGGGAGGCCAGGACCCAAGAGGACACATAAGGGCCCTGGCCACCAATCTCAGCAACTGTGTGGATTAGCAGAGGAGAGGTGAAGGGAAGGCGGAGGTAAAAACAAAAGTCTTGAGGAGCTTCCGGAATTTGAGGAGAACCGGCTCAAGACAGGGAGGAGAAAGGGGAGGTTGTTCCATAGGAGGGAGCCTGCCGAGGTGAGAGATCAGCCACCAGCTCGCTGTGTAGAGAAGCGCTTGACACATATAGAATTGGTGCCGGAGGATCGTAAAGATCTGGAGGGAGAGTATTTAGTGAGAGCCAGTTGTAGATAGTGTGGTACCTGACCCCAGACAGCCTTATGGATGGTGCAGAGGGATTTGAATTTGATCCTTGCAGCAACCAGGAGCCAGTGGAGAGTTTTTAGGGCTGGAGAGATGCGGTCCCCGGGCTTGAGGCCAAGGATAAGTCTTGCAGGCCTATTTTGGATTAACTGGAGGGATCGCAGGGAGGAGGAGGGTATATTAAGGAAGAGGCTATTGCAGTAGTCTAGCCTAGAGAGGACCAGAGCTCACACTACTACACAATACGCGAACAATACTTGTTTAACAGTCTTCTAATTTTAGGGTGCAGGTCAAAGAAATTGAGTGAAAGCAACCAGTGGATGACTGACTTCCTTGAGCGTGTTCAAGAAGACAGACATGTTGCTATGGTATTGACTCATTGAACATACAGTTAATGCTTCTGCACTGTGTGCTGCGATTCTCAGCTGAGGTTGGTGGAGGCAGAGCCGAGGATGGGGTCTGGCAGAAGAGGAAGCAGCTTCACCTGCACTGTACCTCGCCTTGGCTGCAACTGTGACACAGACAGTGATTGCATCCACCCTTATCACCCCCCCATCCAGCGGCCCATCTGGATGTTGCTATGGTGGAGCTGATGCTGTCTCAGGTGACTTCCACGAAGTGCCGATGCATGGAGCACTAGAGTACCAGTGGTACGGACCAGGTATGTCCTATGGTTGAGCTGCAACGTGATGTGCCACACAAAATGATGGCGATAAGAACTATCAGTAGGCTATGCAAGAGGTTCTAAGTGATCCGACCGCGGCTGAATTTGCCGCGGTCGGAACGTTCGCACGAGAAAGGTGCAAACTACCAAATGTTTGCACCCTTCTCATGCGAACACACATACATACTCACACCCAAAACACACCCATAACACACACCCCACCCACACCCCACCCACACCCTCAACACACCCCCACCATAAACAAACCCCACTTACCTTCTTCTTCATGCTTGGTCCCTGCGGCGCCAGTTCCCTTTCACTTCCTTGATCGGGAACCGGCGCCGCAGGGTCCTTTTCTTTTCTTTTTTTTTAACGGAAGGCTGTGGTGGTGTTACCGGCAAACCCTGCTCACTATACTATAAAGTATAGTGAGCGGGCGATGCGGGGGACACCCCTGCAGCCCCCGTTTATTTTTTTACAATGCTACCACCAAAGGATCGAACTTTTGGTGTTCGAACCTTTGGTGGTAGCATTTTTAGACCTAATGGTTCATGCAAATCATTTCATTCGCTCAAAACGACCAATACCATGCAGGAACTGCAAGTAAGATAATATATTAGCTCATATTGCCTGCAGATTGGCCAATGGGAGGGCCCCATCAACATACTGAGTGTTATAATATTCTTTTTGATTATCTTTTTAATCAGATGAAAAGAAAGGATATAATCGAATACAAAGTTTCTTTTAATTTTTCTGCTTAAAACCTAATGTAGAAGAAATATATTTTCTTTAATAGCTTTTATAAAATACATTAATAAAGAATTTTACGATTGCTTAGCATTAATCCTATTACTCTGGGTCCTTCTCTTGCTCGTCCCGGTCCTTACTGAATGATGCATGTATGACTTCTAGAACACAAAATCCCCTATTTTTCTAATAATAAATCTCTTCTAACTTGCAGTGACCCCTGACCCTTCCTTTGATTTATTTGAGAATGGTATAGAGAAACCTACAAGCCAATGATCCTCTTGTCAGCCTTTCAGTACTCCAGCAATGAGGTCACCAGCCATCATCCCACTGGGCAGAGGCTCAAAACGTAAGCAAGTTTTGGATGCACCCAGAGCCCTTCGATCTGCAGCCGGCGGGGGGAAGCCATGGCTATCTGGAAAAGGCATTTGCAAAAAAAGAGGGCTGATAGGTGGCTCATCCGGATGCTCAAAGGGAAAAAGAGTTCCCATGTGGGTAGATGAACCTGAACCTTAGGGCAAGAAATGTTGCATTCCTTGAGTGAGATCTGAAGGCAAATCCTGTGTGGTAGTGATGGGAACCCAAGAGGTCCTAAATGCTCTCACTGTTGCCAGCTCAGCCCTGGACCTTTCTTGGAGAAGCTCTAACACCTAAACCAGATCACATGAAAGGGGATCAAGACAAAGTCTTCAAGAGCAGTGGTGGATGGGGAATTCTTGAGTTGGAGGGGCATACGTTTTTATGACGAATATGTGGGAGTGACCAAGTGCAGTGCGGGAACCTGAATCAACCAAGTGGAGATCACCCTTCCACCCTGCACACATTTTCTAAATAATGGGTTAAAATGGAGCATTCTATCACACTTTCTGTAAAATATTTAGTAAAAAGCCACAAAGTTTGTAAACGGTTTTGTATGGAAGCACAGGGAAAACCCATAGATGCAATTCACCCAACAGTGCACAGGGACATTATTCAATGCATTTTCATGCTGGTTGTGCCCATACATTTGAATACAAACTGCACCACTATATACCAGTATTACCATATAAGAACTCATAGCCAGTACACAATGCTGTGCCACAGAAAGAAAGTATATCCAGTCTGGCTATATTAATGTAGGCCAGTTTACCACATAATCACACTTATGTTTGCTTTTACCCCTGATGCCCAGTAAACAAATGCCATGACACACTAAGAATATATAGCCAGAGTGTAACCATCAATATAGCACTAGAGATTGGAGACTTGGCCACAACCTGGGTGAATTTAAACAGACATCTTTTTTAACATATATAAAAAAGATGGAATGGTCGGAATTACAAAAAATGTCAAGTATTTATTACACAACATATCATAAAATAATTTTTTGACCCATTGGTCAAATTTTCAAATCATCACAACATACAACAGAGTTTATCACAAGAACACAAAGCTGGTAATATGCCAGTAATTTCCTTTTTTAAAAAAAAATATATAGTGTGACACATTTAATATGGGGACTTTTTCAAAATGAAACATGAATTGTACTGTTTAAAGTCACCCTTAGGCTACTAACATCACCGTAGCTATAGTGTAGATTTTGGTGTGACACACTATATATTTCTTTTTTAAAAAAAAGGAAATTACTGACATATTACCAGCTTTTGTGTTCTTGTGATAAACTCTGTTGTATGTTGTGGTGATTTGCAGACGTGACCAATGGGTCAAAAATTTCTTTTATTACATGTTGGTAATAAATACTTGTTTATTTATTTGTAAAGCGCTCCCGACCCAGGGGTATATGGTCGCTCAAGAATATGGTTACAGTACAAAGGTATATATATACATTGGAGGCAATAGTGAAGCATTAATACAGTTTACAAAAATACAAGTTGTTACAGATAGCAGTCAGAAGTTGTGATATGTCGCAATACATTTATATAATAAGTACACAGATATGCGGTATATGCAGATATGATACTAGTCATGATATAGACGAGTATCAAGAGGCGCAGGGTAATGGAAGGTGAGTGCTGGTATGAATATGAGGTATCCCGAAGGATCAGATGAGGTGATAGATATTTATTCAGGAGCGAAATGATAACCTGGGTTCTGAATGGTTGAAAGGTAGGGATGGATTTGATGTCTATTGGGAGTGTGTTCCAGAGTTGGGCAGCTAGAACCGGGAAACTGGTACCGCCGGCTCTTTTTAAGGAATATTTGGACACCACTAGGCATAATGTGTTGGTGGATCTGGTATTGCCCAGATATCTGGTCCTTGATATTTTTGTGATTCCGACCATTCCATCTCTTTATATATGTTAAAAAAGATGCCTGTTTAAATTCACCCAAGTTGTGGCCAAGTCTCCAATCTCTAGTGCTACATTAGTAGGTAGCTCGCTGTGGAACCCTTGTTCTTACATATGTTCCATAGTCCTCTCCCAACGAGCCCCTAACAAAAAAGAGGACACATTGTAGTCGGCTCATTTAGTATCCCCCACCATCAATATAGGCCAGTCTAGTCACGTAACACTTGTCATGTTTGCTTTACCCTTGATACCAAGTAAAAAATGCCATGCCCATGAAGAAAGTAAATGCAGACTGGCACTTACCATGTTTTCTTTATTCTTGATGTATAGCAAAGATATTTTACTGTGCATCAAGGGTAAAGCAATAAAGAATGCCAGGGCCCCAGCAGCACCCACCCCTAAATTTAGCGGCCCATTTCACACATGCACACACATGTTCTCATAAGACATTCTTTCACCTGCGCATTCCGACATCATTCAAACAACTCCTTGCATGGACGCATACATAAAAACAAACACATTAACATACACACATACATGCACACTTCATTAAAAATTAAAAACACTTACCTTACCTGCTCACAGCCTCAGCAAGTGCTGCGTTTTACGCACCTTAAGGGTGGACGAGCATCTGCAGACCTGCACTGCCAGAGCAAGGACATGGAAGGCCCTCCTTCTCCAGCACCAACCATTCAGCAACCAGGCTGTCCAACAAAGGTGGCACAGAGTGGGAGTTGGAAGAGCACGCCCCCTCAACAGGGACCGACCAAAGTGGAGGACGGAGGAACCCAGGTGTGATGTGGGGGACGGCGTGGTTGCTGAGCCTCCACTGGGCGCGGTGACCTGCCTAGGCCTTGGGCATGACGCGGAGCTGAAAGAAGACACAACCACTTGATTTGCTGCATAAACCCGTACTTGCGCCAAACTGGCAGTTCCGGTGATACCTTTATTTCCGGCTCCCGCCCCCTTCACGCGTGACCCGGTCTCCCGTGACATCACACCAGGGAGAGTTGAAGAAAGACAATCAGGGTTTCCTTGGTAATACGGGATCCACCAAGATCAACCAAACGTCCTCACTCTGTGAACGAAGCAAGGCTTTCTGAATGAGAGAAAATTCGGAAATGCGAAGAGAAGGGCTGCAGCCATGAGAATGAGAGGGGCGTGGTCATGGGGGGTATAGCGGTTCCACCAGTGCGCCTGCCAAGGACCAGACATAAGGATGGTCATCAGGAAAGAGGCTCCTACGTGGCATAAAGCACTTCTGAGGCGCTGCAGTGTGAGCAAAGAAAATAATAAACTTACCGAAAGTCCACCTGGCAGAAGGCATAAAAAAATGTTTTTGGGGCTGGGAGGTGCCTTTTTACCCTCCATGCATCAGGGGCAGGGTAACGGGTCACGGCCCAAACAAGGGGAGGTATTTTTGTATTGTTTGTCTCGAGACATGGATATCTCATTGAGTGGGAACTGCATAGCTCTCAACTCACACGCTTTTGGCGGGTGTCACCCGCCTTGTAAAAGGCTGACTCACCCGCCAAGCCTCCTGCACGTAATGGGCAATGGGCGTCTCACCCGCCTAAAACAAAATCGGGTGATTTCACCCGCCTTTGCAACAGAAATGGTTGAGAGCTATGGGGAACTGGGACGAGGAAGAGGCATGACGAGGTAATGATACAGATCCAACTACTCTCGACCACTGTCGTTGGAGCGCAAAAGCAGAACCAAAGGCCCAAATGCGGCCCACCAAGGTCTTCCTGAATAATCATTAAAAGTTGTACACAGGTTTCCAGGGAAACGTGATTTCGGCACTGGCTATTCAGTCAGAAAGGGCATCTTGTTGCCTCTAGGTGGCGTTGACCTCGGCCAAATGAACGTAATCCGTTTCTTTCCAAGGCCTGCATGTTTAGTATGCACAACAAATCAAAGATGTTTGTGCAATATAACATTTGACCACAAAACAAGTCCTGCACGTTTTTCTTTCTTGAGCTCATGAAAGTGGATTGTGCAGACGAGACGAGACGAGCCTTGGGGGCAGGTCCATTGTGAAGCGGTACGTGGTTACCAGGACCTCCATTCCATAAATCTTCAAATACGGCTGTAAAAACGGGCAGATCTGTATGGTGATTAGGGCAGGCAAGCTCACACCTTATGTATTCTAAGTTCCCATTTCTTAATGCTTATTATCAGTTGGTCGAAGGGCTGTGGAGGCAGTAAACTGAAGCTAACGCGTGAAATCTTCGGCCGCAGAGCTACAAGCACTCCACGGGGTGGGGAATACGTGGGGCCTTGTTAGATGCACGCTGTGAGCGCGCAGCAAAGCTCCCTTTCAACATGTCGTTTCCATTAACGGTTATTCCAGTTTCAGTGAAGCACGAGTGATCTGTGAGCACCACTGAGCTGCGCCGCATCTGCCTTGTAACTCCCCCCACCTTCCCCCGACGAACCGCATGGGCTCCGTTTGCTATGCTACGCACATACGTTTCACTCACAGACCTGCCTGTTAAACGGATTACCCGTATTACCTTCGACGCTCCGGTGCATGTGCGCGTGTATTATTTTACTGAATCGCCCATGTGAAGACAATTGCATTACTTTTGATACAAATAATTCTTTTTGAATATACATATAATAAGGAGTTAAAAAAGAAACAAGAATCCGTTATGTATTTTTAATCTGTCACGGGCAAGAGATGGCATTATTTCCCTGGGGGGCATTTACTGAATTCGAAAAAGAACAGAACAATTATGGTCTGTGCTTACTGGGTCTAAAGCGTAAGCCCCTTTATATGCAAAGTAGTCATGTTCAAACACTTCCAATGTGATGTAGAGAGTTCTGACTGTGCTTGTCTCCGTTGTCACTAGCAAGCTGCCGCCATCGCAAATGTGTAAAGATTTATGCTGGCCAATTCCACCTACTGACTTATCTTTCAGCCTTATTTATGCTTCACAATAATTCACGTCGCTGTCCAAACCCTCTCTTATTTTATATAATTGATTTTTGTGCAATTGTGAGATTTTAGAAAGTTATGTCATATGATACTTGTGTCCCACCTTGAAAATTGATGACCTCAGAGGGGTCGTGTTGCAGGACCTGGAACTTTCTAAGACATCTGCAGCTGGATCCAGACAATGTGGCAATGGTGTGTGTAGTACGCAGTGTTTTGGGCAAGCGCTTTGGGCGCAGGTCGTTTTGGCGCAGTGGTTTTGGCGCAGGTCCCTTTTAGGCACGACTGGTTGACCGCGGACAGCATGTTATTGTTTGCAGGGCAGAGCAACCTATTTCTGCATGGAGCATGCACTTACAGTGCAGCCGCATGTGCTGAGTGGCTACTGTTTGCTTAAATATACTATCAATGAAAGCATTGCATTTCTCTGTGCTTTGGTTGACAAACCATTTAAGTAAAACATAAATATCTCAATGCGTAGGTCCTGCGTCCTGCTGGCTGCGGCCAACACATCGTGGCTAAAAGGGACCTGTGCCAAAATCGGTGCGCCAAAACGGCCGACGTAAAAAGAGCTGCTTTGGAATGTCCGTCTTTGGGTGTGTGACCCCAAAACAGATGTTCTGATACACACAACACTCTTCAAACCTATGCGGCTTTGCCACGAATAAGGACACATACACGGCTGATGTGCAGGTCCATGAGCTCTGCCAGCATGTGTGCAGGACACCATGCCTTTGTTGGTCATGTTGATGCTTCCCAGTGTCACCACATGATGGCGTGCATAAGTGCAATGTGTGGACGGCTAGCGCTAAGAACATCACAGCCACGTTGTATCTGAGCGTTTTGTGCCCTCACATCCCTTTTCCGCTACAATAAACAGACATTGAAAATCTTTGTGTGGAGCCATATATCCCATGCAAAGTCTGATTCTTTCAGGAAGCCTAGTGAACACCCTTAAGGGGTACGTGCCGCTTTCCAACGACATAGCGGGGACCAGGATATCCGCCTCTCTTTTCCACCAGGTATTTCGTCTCATGAGTGGTCTTTTCCTCACCTCCAACATGGGTCTGGCTGGACTTTGATCATCGGTCTGTCCCATTCTTAGAGTCTCTGGAGTGCCCCCTTGGGCTGGGCTCCCCAGAACTGGTTCAAAATGCACCTAGTTTCAGCTAATACAAGATGAACCTCAAGCAGTCATCATGTGCCCCTGTCGAGCAGTAACTGAGAGGTGATAGGTTGAAAGGCAGTGAATACTTGTTTTCGGGTCTTGAGTTGCACACTAATACAGTTTCTCCAATCTCGATGGATGGTATTTTTGTTCCTCTCCTTCTACTGTCTTCTTCTTCGTTCCCCCTTGTCCTCCTTGACGAGTACGTTCGGGCATCATAGATTGGAGGCCTCCATTCTGGTATTGCTGGATGGTTCTTTTGGGTGTCCTTCCCAAAAGGGTATTGGCAGGAGCTACACTAGTGGTGGCATCGGGTGTCGAACAGGATTCCTGTAGCAAGTGAAAAATCTCTCTTTCTGCATCTAGCTGGTCTTCTGAAGCAATTTCCATTATCTTTTTGAGGGCTCTCATAAAGTGCTCTGCATTTTCGTTCGCTTGCGGCCAGCAAGGTGTTATTCAATGATTTATTCCCAGGCCTTCCTGCAACACTCTCATGTCAAATGGGGGGTCCATTGTCTGTTTTGAGCCCTTCTTGTAGGCCGCGAGTGGCGAATATCTTCTCCAGTTTTTTAAATATCTGTATCAGCGTATGATGACCATCTGGTAAGGAGCCAAAGTCTGCAGTGATGCATCCTCACAGCTTTCCTCCCCAAGGCATGGAATGTATTGGTGCTGGTGGTTTGGCAAGTCCAGATGATTGGCATGGGATGCACCAGGATGTGATTGCTTTAACTGCAGGTTCTAGACCAGGGAACCAAACCTTTTCTCACAGGCGTGACTTTGTTTTGTAGATACCCTGGTGCCCTGCGTGGGCAAGATGAACAGCTCGATTTGTGAGTGAGGCTGGGATCACTATGCGTGAACCTCTCAGAGGAAGCCCATTATCAGCATTGTCAGCAATTAACAGCTCTTGTTTCCTGGGGAAGAGGCTGAGGAGACAACCCTGGGCTGATTCAGTTGTCTTCTCATTTTTACAGAATCTTTCTAATGACCCAACAGGATGGCTGGTTTGATGACGTGGACACACTCGTCTTCCCTGGTGGCCACTTGGATTTCTTAGACGGATAGCACATTACGGACATAATCCTCCACCACCATATTTACCTGTAGTTCAAATCTTGCTGCTGCCTTCAATTCACTGGGTGTGGCAGCATTAAGGTGGCGTGTGATGTAGTCGACCAGATTGCCTAATCTGGGGCAATTTGCCACTGTAAACTCAAATTCCTGCAATGTAGGGTCCATTTTTCAGTGCGAGGGGGTGGACGTAGCGATGAATCATTGAAGTTCGGGATCAGTGGCTTGTGATCAGTAAGTACTTTGAATGGTCTGTCATACAGGTACAAATGAAAGTGGCTATAGCCCCACAGAACTGCAATTGCTTCCTTTTCAATTTGCCAGTATGTGGCTGGTGTTAGAGCTTGACCCGCAGAAGCAATTGGTAAGACCTTGTCACTGGTCATCCGTTGGGTCAGAACAACTCCCAAGACATGAAGGCTAGTGTCGACTATCAGTTCAGTTGGTTCTTGTGGGTCGAACAATGACATGATAGTTTATTCCTCAAGAGCATTTTTTACTGAATCAAAAGCCTCCTGCTGTGTCGCACCCCACTCCCCTAGTTTTGCCACCCTTGTGAGGTGCTGTAGCGGTTCAGAAAAGGAGACTTGTTGTGGAATGAACATTCTGCAGTAGTCAGTAATTCCTTGAAAACTATGCATTTCCGACTGATTTTGTGGCACAGGTGCAGATGTTATGTGTTTCACTTTGTGAGGGTCAGCACTCCAGTCATCTTTGAGGAATTTTCACTTCTCCCTATTGAGGGTGAGGCCATGCTCTCAAATTCGGACTAGAACTGCTCTCAGTTGGCTGATGTGTGCGACACACGATTTAGCGAATATCACAATGTCGTTGCTGACATTGACAACTCATCGGATCCCCGCTACGACCCCTCATATAGTGTTTTTATCAGACGTTTCTATCAGTGCAGCTCATTGTGAGATGAGAACATTGTTATTTATCTCAAATCCTTGTGTAGCGGGATCTTGTGGTGTCCGGCCCTCAGGTCTAATTTTGAGAATTGGGACCCTTGAATGTCCGCCACAGTGTATGGCACCTACGCCATAGGTCCTTGTTCTACTTTGGTGACCCCTTTTCCTCCTGTTTACGCAGTTCCTTTTTTTGAGGCAAAGATTAAATGGTACACATCTGTGTTTGAGGGCAACAGGCTGAATAGTCTGACCAATGTACAATTGGACTTCATGAGTGCGCAAACAACCAGCCTTTGAAAGTGATTTGAACTCATGTAGGAGGTCTTTAATGTCTTCTGCATGTATTCCAAAAGAAAATTTAATCAGCTCCAGTTCCTTCGCAATGTCACACATTAAAGGAGTTGCTGAGTCGGCCGGAGTAACGTACACCTTACCATCAGTCTTTGTCGTCATGTTGAAACTACATGGGCTACCCTTTGCATTGGAATTGGAGTCTCACAGCCATACACAAAGATACTCACTCTTGAAGACAGGACGTGGCTTCAGGTGTGTGAACTGCGATACACTCATCACATTCACTGATGCTCCTGTGTCAATCAATGCTGGCATTGGGTTATCTTCTATCAGGATTTTGAATCTGGGTAGTTCTCTCGTGCTCTGCCTTTGACCCAGTGTCGAGATCATTGAAACAACATGCTCCTCATCCGATTCATCAGTGTCGTGGTTGGGGGCTGTTTCAATATGGCATATGCTTGCTTCTTATTGTTGGGGCTTCATCGAAGGCAGAAAGAATGTACCCGACCGGCACACTTTGGCAAAGTGTCCAATTCTTCTGCACTTAGTGCATTCAGCACCCCACGCAGGGAAACACTTTGGTGAGGCATTGGTCCTTTGCAGTAGTCACTAAGTTTCCTTGTCAGTTGGTACTGAGATAGGGATTTGGGCTTTTGTGATGACGGCTTGTTGAGATCAGAGTTCTTACTCACACATGTCTTTGTTATCCCTTGAACTTTGTGGATACTTGTCGACTGGTCTCCATCTTCCATGCTCTTACTTGGGAGAGGTTGTGCGAGCGGCCAAGTTCTACAATTCGCTGGAGAGTTAAAGCTGGCTCTCTCAATATTTTTCTCCAACGTTTCTTAGACTGACAGCCTTGAACTATTTGGACCTGACTTCATCGTTTCATTTAGGATGATGCAGGTCAATGCCTGCTGGCAGAGTCTGGCATGAAAATCGTTGATTGGTACGAGTGTGGCTTGCCAGGCCTGTCTTAATTGAAATCTCTCAAAGTCAAAGTCTGCAATGGCCTGAGGGCACAAATCTCCTGCCAGGGTTATGTTGGCTTCGCCGTACGATGTGTCATCGGCAGTGTCCTAAATATTTTCTAGACTCCTGGAACAGCACAGAAAAGAAGAGCAAATTCTTTTCTTGCATCAACCTCACAATCTTGAGTATTCTCAAAATATGGTTCCAGTCTCTCCACCCTCATGGCCCATTTGGGACCTAAAGCAGCCGGTGCCCCTTTGGTGTCAAATTCAGGGCTGGGTATGGTGGCTGATAATTGCTTGTTTTTAGCGTATGGTGTGGGGGGACGCTACTAGGGAGGCGACATCTTAGTCAAAGTCAACCACCCCACCTTTGTCGCCGGTTGTTTTTCTCTACCATAGATAATGGATAATGCTGGCCTCAGGGGGATTGTGCTGCAGGACCTCAACCTTCCTGAGATATTTGCAGCTAGATCCAGGCAATGTGATAGTGGTGTGTGACCCGAAATAAACTCTCGGGGTGCATGCAGCACTCCTTAGATAAACATGCAGCTCTGCCATAAATAAAGACATATAAGTGGTTGCTGTGCATGTGCATGTCCATGTCCCAGAGCTCTGTCAGCACATGCACCGGGCCTTTATAGGTCATGGTGACGCTTCCCTGCATCACCACGTGATGGCATGTATGAGTGAAATGTGTACGTGGTTTACGCTAACCATAGCACGACTGCGATGTATCTGAGCGTGTGACACTCTCACAGTACCAATCGTGCAACCTTAATGCTGCCGACAAACATGTTCCGGACTGGGATGGAGGAGGTGTTGAAGTACACAAAAATGAGGAAAACAGCAGTGTGAAGACCTGAACAACCCATACCCTTGTGAAACTTCCAGGGATAGTGGAGAAGACAGCTTATTCCCCTATGAAAAACGCAAGGACACTGGAGACGAGGCTACATCACCCAAAGAAAACAGAGAAAAGGAACGTACCGCGGCCAGCGCAGAGAAGGGATCGGGGAGCCCACCAAGCCGAGACCCAGCTTGCCGTGGCCAGCGGAGCATGACAGAACCTTCCTTAGAGGAATGGCAGGGGCAGCCCATGGAGAGACCAGTTCCCGCCGTACCCGTGAGGAAGGGGAGTTTGGACGGGGAACGCCGCGGGACGAACATTGTATCCGCGAGCAGCCAATGCAGTGCCGAGTGGCTGCTCCGCGGCTGTGCGAGCAAGCATGCCGAGGGGTGTTCCAGGGCTCCCGGCATGAGGAAGCGGTCTGCCGGTCGCGGTTGGAGGGAGGCTGCGTGTTGAACACAGACCCCGGAGGACAGAGGGACGGGGAGGCTCGAGCTGAAGGCCGAGCCGCAAACACACTGTATGGCGGTAGGGTTTCTGGCCGTGGAGCGGGCGAGGGGAGACCGCAATGCAGTGAGGAAGCACACAGTTCTGATGGCCGGCCACAAAGGAGCATAAAACATAAAGAGCTTAAAAAAACAAGGAAATACAAACCATACCTTCCCTCACTCTATACTTACCGGGGCTACGGGAGGGGGTCACTAGACCCCGCCGCAGGAACACATCAGGTGCCATACTTCCAGGAAAAGGGGGGCGGGGCTTGGGAGGGTTCTTATGGTCTGTGGCAGGAAGTAAACGCCGATTGGACAGTTAAGTACTGCCTATATAAGGAGCCTGAAAGTATGACAAGGGGTGCTCATTCTTGTTCTCTTCACAAATCGGACCAGACGTGGAGTCAGGAGCTAGAGGAAGCACCTGGGCGTATGAGGACTAAGAAGAAAAGGTTGGAAAGATGTCCTTATTTTGTGCCCTACAGGAGAAACAGAGAAAACTTTGGTCAACAAGTAGAACTTCAAGAAGGAAATTATTTAGAAAGGACTTTTGACTTGGCTGCCAAAATTATTGAGTCTGAATAAAAGACAAGCTTTAATTTTCACTTTAACACCAGCTGTTTGTCTCATTGTCACAAGCAGCTTTCTCCGACCACTGCCACTTTTGCATTCCACGTGCATTGGCTTTCCTCAGATCCAGAACGCCTGGGTCGTTGGTTTTCTATTCAGTTCTGTAGTTAAGTTGCAAATGTACAGTCCAATAACGTGCATTTTCTATGTAGCCCCATGGTCTAGACTGCTGGTGATTCAAAGTAAAGTCAGTTGGTGTTGTCTCTGGAGCTGATGAAATGGCGGGGTGCTATCTGGGATTAAATTCTCATTATCGGGCGTGTCGGAGAATACTTCAGTGGTGATGAAGAAGTTGCAAGTAACCTACTGAGGCAGGCCGACTGGTGGATGGTCTTACAGTGTGACAGTGCCAGAGCAAGCAGGGTACACCCTCCTGTTGGAATGTAAGACTAAAAGTGTCAGGGTTGGACCAGCAGAAAGGCAATAGC
Organism: Ambystoma mexicanum; assembly: GCF_040938575.1. Classification (NCBI taxonomy): domain Eukaryota; kingdom Metazoa; phylum Chordata; class Amphibia; order Caudata; family Ambystomatidae; genus Ambystoma; species Ambystoma mexicanum. The sequence goes on along the minus strand of NC_090936.1, from coordinate 132,616,391 downwards.
TGAATCATATTACTAACATATTGCTATCATATTACTAACATATTACTAACAATTGTCTCGGTTCATGCGCATTGGCTCTGTGTTGTGCCCTGACAAGAAAACAGGTGGCAATGGCCGTTGTTGCAGACTCACGTGGCAGGTGCGCGCTTCCTAATATGCACAGGACTCTTCATGCATTCCACACCGAGCAGAGACAGTGAGTGTGCACGTTCTATGCGTAGCAATTCATTGGAGCTTTTAGCATCCTCGAACACATTGCTGAACTGTGGCATGCATGAAGTGCTTTAAGTAGCATGAGAAATCAATTGCGGGGGCTCTAACAAGGGCGCATGGTCTAAGTGCTAGGTGTGTTCAAAAGTGGGAGCATGGGTCTTATGCAAGGACGTCCTGTGCCAAACACTACATAACCTTGGGAGGTGGCATACGTAATGTGGATGCAAGTATCATTCCCATGAATAAATATTGAGGAAGTTAAACTGAAAATCTGATTAATTGTTATGAAGAGTTATTAACACTCTCAGGGGGAAATCCTCGCCACCGGTCATACGATTTTAGCCAGAGGGGTCTGCATTCAAATGCATATGCAGTTCTCTTCAACTAACAGAGGTGGACAGCAGTTGGGGAGTTTCACTTTAACATATTAATGCCCTCCATCACAATGTTATGACCCAGCCTGTTTGCTATAGTCCTCAAATGATCACTGGGGGAGTTGGGCATAGAAAACCAAGAAAAGGTGCTCCTCCTCTGGAAGCAATGGATCTATGGTGCCTCCACAGACAGATCAGTAATCCCCACCTGTGCACAGTGCTGAGACTAGTCTCGCTCACCCCGTTGGGCTGATGGCTGCTTTGTGCTCTGCACGGTGAACTGGCTCTTCTGGTTCTTGCCAATACATCAGAAGTGAGCCCAAGCCAAGCAGAAATGCACTTCATGTTTTAGCCACTTGGTGATGAGGAAGACTGCATACAACAGGATTTTAATACAATATTGATAGTAGGGGACTGAGGGGAGTCTGGACAGATCCATTGCTCACAAGGCAGACCCCCAGGCCATGGCCAGTTTTTGAAGGGGTTTGGCCCCCGGATAGCTCCAGCCCACGTAAAGCCCTGCGTGAGTGTTTCCATTGTCACGTGACTGACTTTGCGAGTGACGAAAACTGCATTTAGGGGAACCCACACCACATAAGTGCAAACAAACGCAGTCCCATGCATGCAATGTCCGCTTTTTACAAATTGAGCCCCATTGTGTTCTCTGCTTTTTACTGGAGTTGATGGAGCAGTTGATCACTAGGTTTCAGAGTACAGCATCTGCCGGGTCGTGCTAGGGTATTCAGCGTGCTGGTCAGATGTTCTTTGGGACGTACCCTGCGGTGAAATTGCTGTGAATGATGGTGCAATCCAGTGGGTCAATTTGTAAATTGGTGCCAAGACAATGTCCTCTATTAAGTCATCACTTGTACTGATTGATGGCTGCTGCCGGGGCCTGTCCCTCAGTAGATTCTTAGGAAACATATTGCACTGCTTACCGCATTGGCTCCAGTTTAGCCATCATTTCATGGAGTCTTGGCATATAAAGGATAGCCCTTTCCTATGAGTAGAGCACTGTACTGGATCCTTCTAGACTCCTGGATATGCCAAATACTCCCTCCAGCATGGAAGACATTGCACCAACCCTTTCATAGCATTCCCGTTGAGCCGAATATGCCCTGGGACCAGTGAATGGCTCTTTTCTGGGTTTCTTTAGGGATTGATGGGAGTGAAAAGTTCACAGATGATTACAAGGAAGCAATGTTGCTTAATGGTTAGGGGCCTGAGGGATTGCAATTTTTGTAACAGTTTCTGGATGAAGTGGAGAATGTTGGCAGGGATGGAGAGAGGAGGTTTGATACAGTGTTGTGTCAACCTCGGAAGCATTTTGGGAAAATGAACACTATTGTATTGGAATGATATAATTGCATTTTTCAAGGGCCCAACTACAAGGGGCCGTGCCAGGGTTTTAGTGGCAACTTGTAATTCTACTGGAGTGTAGAAAAGTACATCCATGATAAACTCATGATGAGGACATTGAACTCCGAGATTCAGGAGAAGATGTGTATAGCCAAATATCCATCATTGAAAAGGCGATAGTAATTGCATGCTCTATTGAATGATCAAATACATGTGCTGGACAGCAGATACACAGAGGTTCTTTTGGAGAAGGCACAACACGATAGGAAGTGTTGGGAGCACAAGGTAAACAAAGGTAGTTGGAGGTCAATGCCACAGCAGTGGTTGTGTGGTTGCATACGATGCTGGTTGGTGGAGCATCTAACCAGTGTCAAGAAGTTCCCAGCTACTATGGTTCAGTATATCAAGTATGATGTACAATTGCATTTTGCTTGAATGTACAAGCAAGTGAAAACAAAACTCCAAAGGATATCAATGAAGATAGTTGGCACGAGTGTGACACTGACACAGGAGACTGATTGCTGCAAGTGAATTTCAATGGTAAATTGGCGCATCGCTTGTGGTGAATTTAAGAGAGGTACACATGGAAATGTTTGATTCTGGCTTTTATACAATATAACTGAAAAGACTGTACGATTGATGCAATGCAATTGCAAGCACCAGATATTAGTCCCAGTAATTATCGAAACAAACCCATAGGGTTTTTGGGAGTTGAGCGGATGCTGGAATGATACGAGCACGATACATCCGCAAGGTGTATATGAATGAAAAAGGTGTGTGCGAAATTGGGTGTTAAGATATTAGGGTGTACGCAATGTGTAGTTGAAGTCTAGGCACGAGGTACTCGTCTTAAATGGGACATCCCATCATACTTGTTGAGACATATCGTAAAGTTTTCATCAGCAAATAGTATTTGATTAAAGGATTTTTACCCAAGAATGTGTTGAAAAATGGGGGAAGGTTCTCAGAGTATATATGGTCTGTGGTTTAACAGTCATTGCAATGGAGTATCTCTAGGGGGCTATGGAGAATTGACTTCTGGCAGGGTTCATGTATGGAGTTTAGGTTGCAGAGCTGCGACCGTTTGCAGTTCTTGCTTGAATGCAAGATAATCGCTTAAAATTGGGTGGTGTAGATCGGCACAGGCTGCGAGCGTCAGAGAAATTTGCGAGTGGGAGATGAAATGGCAAGAAAGCGTGGCTGCTTAAGAATGTTTGTCAACCCAAAAACAAATTTTCAATACTCGGTTCAATGGTCACCCACTGGCTAATCTTGAAGATATGCTTACGGCTTTGGAGCCAGCAAAGGGGTGATCTACGATTGATCTGTCTTCGGCACACCAGGATATAAAGCTGCATGATGAGCTTCCATCACTTAATATTGCTGGGGCTATCAATCAGTACTTATCAATTTCACCTGGTTTCATTCAGTGTGGCTTCGGCTGTCTCCCAACACCTCATGCAAACGTTGTTTGGTGGTCTGATGCGCCTGAGTTATTTTCAGGATGGCATCCTGGTACAGGGAGGGCCTGAGGAAGGCTGCTAATTCACTGGATGGTAAATTGCACTCAATGATTTAAATCGGTGCAGGATAAAAGCACTGGTGACAGGGCAAGCATAATGTTTGGAAATGGATCAATGTCTGCTGATCAGTCAACCGCACACATTTTAAGTCTTCCATACTATTTTGTTGGATATGAAGCTATTTATGTCTAAATTCGTTTTGAATAACTTCTCAAATGTATGGTTTCAGTGCATGAATGTCCACATTAGGCTGTATGCCTAATTTACTACGATACAGCCTGGCCTGTTTCGAGGGACTAAACACGTTGAACAAATGCATAAGCATCGAAAGATAAGCAAAGAAAATATATTTGAGATATCAAATATCAGTTGTCTATATTCTGAGTAAACAATATTGGTATCTGTAAAAGCCAATCCAAAAAGCTAAAGTATTAATTAAATGACCTCAAATCTAACGCATACGCTACGAACGTGGGACCCAGGCATGAGTTCCATTCAGTGCCTGTCCATACACAGCCGTGTATCCTCATGCATGCACGAAGTGTGGCCATGAGCATAGAATAGAGACAAGATCCAAAAGTAGGTCTTGCGCATGTAGACAAACCAACGAACAAGCACGGGAAAACGAATTTAACACAAGTATGGCAAAACAGATAATTTGGCTATTATCTGCACCTATTGAGGTAAATGACCCATACCTGAGATGCGGAGAGCATGAGGGCGGGGTGCTTGGGCTGGTGGATCTTTGAATGAACTAGGTTTGATGAGCAAAATAATGAAGTTTCAAATCAAGTTTCAGGCTGTAAGATCGCTGGGACATTGTAGTTTTAGGGTTCCGGTAGCAGGCAAACGTGGCAGATATGACTCTGGAGGCCGGTAGGTATAAAAGGAAAGTTGCTCTCTATTCAGATCACCCATCCTGGACCCTTAACTGTCATCCTTGGAACCTTGATGCACTGTGAGGTTCCAGGGTACAGCACTACATTTTACTGCCTGCACTGGTGCACACAATACAAGACCATACTACAGGCATAGGATTGATGTCAATCGTTTGAGACACAAGGGGCCTCATTACGACCCTGGCGGTAAGGGGTTAGCGCCAGCGTTAGCTGCGCCGACCCCTTACCGCCAATCACGAGTTCCCTTTCCGCCATGGCGGATTTTACACCTGCTTTTAGCGGGTGTAAAAAACCATGGCGGTAAGGGAACTTGGTGTTAATTACGCCACCGTAATTTACGGTGGCGTAATTAACGCCTTCCCCACTCCCATTATGCCCTATGGGGCAAAAATGGGAATGGGGAAGGGTAAATGGGGATTGGGGATTTACCGCCCCGCCAAGGTCGGAATGGGGCGGTAAATCCCCTTACCGCCATGGCGTTAACGTAGTTAGCACCATGGCGGTAAAGTCACGGCCCTGGCGGTAACTTACCGCCAGGGTCGTGATGAGGCCCAAGGTCTTTTTTTTAGAGGCATTGGGAAGGGCTTCATGCAAGGTCGGTCCCTTTTATGTAATTTCCCAGAATTAGTGGCCATCAGGAAAAATGTATGGCATTCCGTGTTGAAATAAGCGGCTCACACGAATGCATTGATGAAAAAGTGTGTCAAAAGTATGAATCGTCCGATGATTGCTGAAAATGAATTAAATCATTTCAAGAAATGAATCAACGAGAATGAAGGGATATTTGATGTGATCTGTAGAAGAATATAAAATGCAAATGCCACTGACGTGGGAGTCGAGACAGTGCTATCCCAATACCAGTATCATTTGTGCAAACCCATTGGGCCTCATTACTAGTATGGCATTGTGGGAAAAAGTGGCAGTAGCGGGATGACGGCCACTTGTACTGCACCACCATACTACGAGTTTGGCCCTGGATAGGGGGATTTATCTCCAGCATCATGCTGGAGGTAAATACACCCACTTTCTGCTGGACTCCAAATTAATGGGGTGTAACGCCACCACCTCCACTTGAAATCCAGCCATAAATCCGCCACACCAAGTGGCGGTAGCGATAATCAGGTTGCGTGGCATTCCGGCGGATTTACTGGCAGAATACTGCCAAACTCGTAAGGAGGCCCATTGTATTTACCTCTACCATGCTCAGAGATGGGGAATGACGCGCTGCTTTGCTCTGATTGACCAAAAAACATTCTCCGTGCAACTGCAAGTTATTGGGAGCCCACGTAATACTATTTAAATCAATTTAAGGTTCAATACCTGCACGAGATTTGCAGATTGACCAAGATTAAGCCTCAGTAGAAGAGCATGAAGCTCGAAACACGTGTCAGGCTGCAACCTTGTTGATTAAAATCACTCAATATAATCAGCAAATTATGCTTCTATTTTGATTTTGTGTGCGCAGTGTGAGAGCAAACCTAGTCTTCCTTCATTGTTTCCATTGAAACTGAGGCATTGGCTATGTGCTGCGGTGTAGCCAGAATTGCATGACAGGATGAACCACCGCCTGTTAAACATCGGTCTTGAGCTGTTGTCCCTGTGAACTAAGGGAGACGCCTTTATTTTGTTGGGGTGTTTTGCTTTTTGCTCTTTTATAGACTAGTCCGACAATATTTCTAATTCATACTTTTAACATGCTTTTAGCAAACAAGTCACAATATACAATTCAAACAAATTCCCCCTGCATCTTGATCTTTAATATTCCTAACAGAATTTTCCTTGTTAAGGAAGGGATGCTTCCATCCAGCTTCTGCTCACTTCCAAGTTTTAAGCATTTTATCAAGGGAGGTTTTCTTTACAATTATCCATCAAACAAGGCTGCTGCAATGTCTACTGACCTGCAGCAGTACAGACATGTGTAGTGGTTTCTAAACTCCTACCTAGCCACAGACAACTACTAGAACAGCAGTGATCCCAGTCATAAAGGTGAAACAGGCCCAGTATGATTGCTATACCTCCTTCACATTTCTAGGGTAGCATAATTAGAGGGGGGGCTAAACTCTTCAGGAGGGTGTGAGCTAGCACTGAAGCATCCAACACAATAGTATGCTAAGTACCAAAATAAATGAAATGTCCAATCAAGGTTCTTTAAAAAAGATTTGTTTAAATTAAAAGAACAATTAAAAACCCTAAAAACCCACACCTGTAAAGATATGCACAGAGAAATGCAAACCTTTGGAGAAATGGGCACTCTGGGTATTGAAGATGAGGGGTCTGCATGCAAATAGTCTTTTAGAAAAGTCAAATTAGTTCAAATGCATAAGACAGGGGTTCAGCTTTCAGAAGGTCCCATAGAACAACACCGGGGGGGACAGAACCACTGAAGTATACCTTCTTAGCTTCTATTCGGGTCTCCACAGCATTGGGCTGGGTTTTTCAGCACTTTGCAGTGTGTCGAGTCGACTTTGAGATGCCAAGGTCATTTGACATGATTCAACAGAGCGTTGACAAGCTGCAACGGCTCTTGACTTGAAGAAGCTTGGAGCACGCAGGTAACATCATAGGCTCTCAATGCAAGGAAAGTGGGTAGGGTTGATCAAATTTCACTATTGCCAGTAAACCCCAGACTGGTATGCTCACCTTGTGTCAAAACTTCCTAGTTTTGTAAAAGTTGCAAAATCAGCAATCTCCCCAAATCGCCTATACTGATAGCACAGGGCGGGACTAATGCAAATTAAACTCTTCGGAGGTTATTTTCTAAGTCCTGCCGGTCAGACAAAGTGACAGTAAAACTGGCAGCACACTTTTACCATCACCTTTTATGATCTGCAGGATTTTAATTAAATGGTTAGCAGGAGTTGGGGTGGACCATCCTAAACCAGTGTAGAGAAATCTACACCAAAGAGAAGGATGCATAAAAAAGTGTTGAACATAAAAAGAAAAATGTGAGCTGCAGTCTGCGCACAGCATCACAAAAAGACATGTGCATACAAGGAAATGTTAGAAGTCCACCTTCAACAAAAGCATATGTGCAAAGTAAATGACAGGCACAAAACTAAATGTTTTCAGTTACATGGAACAATCCAGCGATCTTTTGTTGATGGAAAAAAAAGTACCACATGGGACAAAAAGCACAGCATTTCATAGGAGAGTCAAAATCGAATTTGCCCTACAATGTGTATATTGTCTTTAACAGGCCTGAGAATCTGTTTTATATAAAGAAGCATTGATAGATGTTGAAGATATAAATGTTGATAGGAGTTTGACTGCAAACATTTTATAATGTTGCCCTGTTTGTGGATGTAAAAGTAATCCCCAAAAAATGTGACTTTAAAGGGTGCATTGCCATGAGAAAAGTATAACTCTGGCTTTGAAGCTCAACCATACATTGCATGATTCAGATTATTGTCTTGTCCTCACAAACAGGCCTGAGCAATAAAAACAAATGCTCCCCATTTACAGCTTTCAGTTGTCTCTGAGCATAGGCTAAAAACCCTTAAAAATACAATAAATTTGCTCTGGAAAGTGGTCTGCAGTTGTGCGCTCCACTGAATAATCACATGTCTTCATCAGCCAGGAGAAGGCGTTTAGCACCTTCAGAGACGTGGAGTCTGACTGAAGTGATAGAGAGTGGTTTGGAATGAAGGTGGCAGGGCTGTATGAACATGTGCGGGGCTGTATGAACATGTGGATATGGGGAACTAAACCGAAAGGTGTATGGTACTAGATGTTCTGTGACCAGGCAGAGGAACTGGAGATGCCATTTAATATTTGTTCAATTACATATGTAGTCATATTTTCACTTGTAACTTTTGAAAGAAATGTCCCAGAGACTTAATTGTTTTAATTGTTCAGGGGGAAAAGCTTGATCAGAAGAATGTAAAGATATTTTTTATGTTTGTTTCGTTATGTAAATTCGGTGAATGTGGATATTTTCAAGCAGAAATGGAGCACATTTTAGGGCCGTACGGGCGGAACAAGAAAATCTATAACACGCCCTCCATTCTTGCCGAGATAAAACTCTAATGATTTGATTTGTCTGAGCGCAATCTGTTTAGCCAATTAGTAACATGATCACATGTGAGTAATTTGATGTTTTAAAAAGTTACAAATGATAAGTGTCAAAATCTTCAAGATGACATCATATCATGTGGTTGGGAAACTGGGTAGGAAATCACTCCTATTAGACTGACCTCTTTATTAATATGCAATGAGTATGGCGGGAATGGTCTACCATGATGTCACTTTTGGAAAACAGTTTAGTCACATATGCTGACCAAATAGATTATAGAAATGATACCCATCTCAAAAGGGAGAGGTTTCCTATCTATAAAAAGGCAAAGTCCATAGATTCTAGGGAGTCACTTTCTCACTCACTGACTGGGATGGGCAGACTGACAGACTGAAAGAAGAAGAGAAAGGGAAATCGGCATCAACAGAAAGGAGACTGGACAGATTGCTTTGCTTTTGGACCCATTCTGGATTAATAGTAGTACACTGCGAGAGAGGCATACCTTGAGCTAAAAGTCCCAGGCCTTCTTCAGTGGAAAATACATGGCTAGCTCGTGTATAGAAAGAGGGGAACCAGGCTGCAGAGGGAAGTCGATCTCCTCTTGCTGACTGATGCCCACCTGTTCCTTCAAGGGGAGAATTGGACCAGTAAATAAGAGGGTGCCCACCTGTCTGTGAGACAGCCAAAAGGAATTCCTGCATATGTATAATGCCAAGGAATATATTTCTGAGTGGAAATATACTCTAAAGGGGTATAAATTAAATTACTGCCCCTTTTTATTTGTTAAAGTACTGAGGAGGTGAGGGTATAGCATTTGAATGTACACCCTGGGAAATTAGTAAATATTCAAAAGTGTATGTGCTTCTGGAATTATAGAATTGATCAAATAGAGCCTATGGTCTGTACATGGTGAGATCCCCTGATTCTTTTTCTGTGCATTGCGTAACACAGACGAATTAAGGATATCTCACTGAGTGCATACATAGAAATATAAGGTAACTGAAATCATGTCCTGGTAACGTCAAGAAGCAGGATACTGTTATTAGTGCTGAACGGCTCACGACAAAAGGGGAAGGGTTATTTACTGCTACCCATTTTCCCACATTTAATTTGCCTATTGAAAATTACAAATGTATATCTTTAAATGGTAATGCAATAGAAACATCACTGTAGGGAATCTAACAAACACACATTTTCATTGTGGAAGTGATGTTCATGCAGCAATGTTACGTAGCTTTTCTTTAAATTGTGTTTTCTAGAACACTGTTTGAAGTTCTGACATGCCCATTGAATGAGCGGGAAAATGTTTATTTTCAATGAAGAGGAAGTACAGAGACTTACATAGTCAGCGATGTTCTGCTCTAATTTGGTTTTCTATAAACTGACACTTTTTATCCTGAGCCCTCTTACACTGTTTTATGCATGTGCACTCATGGTAAATAACATTTACAGATGGTGATGCGGGTGCTTCAAAGATCCACATTTATGTAACTGTAACATACAAAAAGTGATATGATCATTCTTCCTTGTAGTCAGTATTGACATTGGAATTTCATAGATGTATAATTTCTTTGTATTTAAAGTGATTTACCTATTTCTATTTTACTAATAAATACACATTCTGTGCAACCCTGTGTATTTCTTGTTCTGAAAATGGACAGTAGGCTGCATGGAATCAATATTGTTGCATTGGGGTTCACAGGTTCATAAAAAGAGCTTTATTCAATGAATACAAATGGCGTGCACCTGGTTTTGGGTGGGTGGAAAAGTCCCCTGAATTGTATGCCGCCCGATTAAAGCATTTTACACCGGTCTACCTCCTTTATCTGCTCTACCTAACACATCTGCATGCATTACTTCCAGCATGTGATTTCCACGCTGGCAGTAAAGCAATGCATTTCTTTGTAATCTGCCTGACGCTTGCTCTTGATAAAAGCAGGTGGAATCCATAGAATCCATTGTAAATGCCTCCAGAAATAGTTAATTGTGTGAGGCACTAACATGTTTCTAATAAAATGTGTCTGTGTTTTACAATTTGCCACTTTGTGAATGAAAGGATTAACATTTCACAGAGGGCACCTTTCGCATGGAGGTGCAAAGCAAAGTGGTCCCTCCATGCAATTCAGCTGCGAAATGAAAATCAACTCCTTAGAAATCTTTTTAGGCAGCTGAGTGTCTCTAACAAAGCATGTCATCTTTTGTTTGTGGGCAGCCCACATGCTCTTGCCAAAGAAAGTCTTATAACTCTTTGGGGTCAGGAGTAACTTATATACAGTGGCTGTTAATGAGTGTGCCATCTCAGTGCGATGGAGTACAGACTTACTTTGACTATACTGCAAGGCATACACGCGTGTGCGAATGCTCTTTGGAATGAGGAAGATAGGACGACAGAATTATTTGGATGCAGTGGCAGGCAGATTAAATTCATGTCTTCAACTAAGTGTTTTTGTGTGGCCAGTCCACATACTTGTGGCTTGAATAGAAAAGTCCAGGACTGCTTAGGCAGCACGAGGATATGATACTATAGCCATCTTGAGTGCCAAATGTCTGGAGAAGATACATGACTACAAGGGAGTTTTACATCCGCCACTGCAGCAATGTTGTGCACTGGGGAGACCAGAATTGTGTGTGGCAAATTGAAGACATCAAAGTTGCTTTCAGGAGGACCTGTTGCATAACAGTACATACTCAGGTACTGGGGTTGAAAGATGTTTAGTCCACTATCTCTGGGACAGAAGGAGAAGGGGAAGAGTTAAAGAGTGCCTCTACTGATGAGCAGAGACAAGCCACAAAGTGCTTACGGAATCATGATGAGCTGGGAGACTCGGCACACCATGTAGAGGAGTGTGTCAGGACACCAAACAGGGTCCAGAGTTGGAGGCTTAGCCAGTAAAAACAGCACAAAGTATAGAGGAGCAGGATATGGACATTTCCTGCTCTTCACACATTCCTCTGAGAATACTGATGATGATTATGAGCTAGACAAAGATTATGATGAACCCAGTTCAGGCAGCATCAACGTATGATTCTGGAAATCACTGATACCAAGAAAAATGAGGAAGAAAATGCCACAGTTACACAACTGGGAGGGAAAGACTATGCTGCTTGTTTACCTTTTCACAATGTCTTTCAAGCACAATCTGTTAGATGTGGAAATATAAAATATCAGTATTTGTGGTAGCCAGACCAGACTGCCCCCACTACCATCACAACACAACAACCAACCCCCCTCCCCGCCCCCATCACCTCCACATTCAGGTGTCCATAGAAGGCCACATGCTAGCTCACCATGGAAATTCGAAGGATGGAATTTGTTCAACCAGGACAAAAATCAGCGACATTGTGCACCTGCACTCTGTGCAAGAAACCCATTTGCCTTGAGAAACTTGGGACCAACTGTGGGACCATACCTTTGTCGGGGGGAAATTCTCCCGGGGTCGGCTGAGCCGTCCGCGGACCTCCGGGCAGGGAGGCCCCAACTCCTCCCGTGTATCCCAAAAATGAGTATGAGGCACACGCAAGAAGCAAGGTGATTCTGCTGTTTATTGAACAAACGGCAGGGATGGGTCAAGGATCGTACGCGTCCGTCCTGACACACACTCTTCATCATGGGCTCGCAGGCCCTTTTTACCTTAGTATGACGCGCTACTTGCGTCACCTGGGAAAGTTAGCAAGAAACCTATCAGCACTCTGGATTGGCGCCTCGAGTGGTAGGATTAGTATAGCATACGTATAGAGAGCATTGTTAGTGGTTGAGGGTTAGTCAGGTGGTATACTTGGGTTGTCCCTTCAAATTGATACATGAAAATTGTTACATGGGGACCCCTGAGGATTGGTCAATGTTAGTGGCGTCAGTGATAAGAGCCCCATGTTCTGATTGGTCCACACACGAGCCCCCCAGTCTGGGACCATCGCTGTTCCCAGCTCGCGGTGCACCTGTCATTTGCAACAATGTTTCACTATGGGTATGTGCAGACAATGTGAGATTTATTCATATGCTGGAAGGCCGACTACTCCCACCGCTGCAGATGTCCTTTGAGACGCTTAATAGTATCTGCCTGAGTCTTGAAGCGGGGAATCCAGGTGTCTCCCTCCTCCCGGGCCTGGCACCCTGTCAGGTTTGGCTTGATCACGTGAGGTGGGACCGTGGTTGAGGCAGAATTCTGCACAATTAATATTGTATTTTCCACAGTGTGCCTGGCTTGATTGCAGGTGTGACCTTGGCGTTGGCTTGTGGCATGCGAATTAGCAACATTGTGCCCTTGACTGTCTGCTTTCGCCGGGCTCATTCTGCGGAATCAGCAACTGTACTCTGGCTCATTCGATGTTCAAGGGAACTCTTGCTTGAGGCCTACTTGGGCCTGGTGTATAAGTGGAGCCATCTGATACACAGGCGCTTTAGGTTATGGTATCATATTGCTTTATCTCCAGTATCGTGTCTTCATTATACTTTTCATTATTGCGCATGGTTTTAGGAGAAGCGTGAGCAAACCTTTTTAGATGAGTTCATTGTGCGTCTGGCGTTTCTGCGTTTTGAGAAGCCTATGTGAAAAATAATAAAGATGCGCGTCTGTGGGTGTGTCCGTCACCTACGTCGTAGCACTGAGTATGTTCTTCGTGTGGATTGGTGTGGGAGTGTCCAGTGTGTATGTTGCACGGGTATTCTGACCGTTGGCTAGGTCGTCATGGCATCTCTAACGATGTGTTGAGTTAGTGCTGGATGATTCAGTCGAGTCCCTCCATGCCGCAGGCGTCGGCAAGGGTATGGCAGGCTGGCGGGCACGCGGGAGGGCACATCCGTATGTTCTTGTACCAGGGTATTTGGTCGTCTGGTAGATGGGCAAACTCCTCTCGTGGCGGGTGCCTGGGCCGCGATCCTCTAGGCCAGGGGAGAGAGGGGATTGGTGGGAGCCTTTTCTTCCATTCTCCCACTTCACCTTCATGGTCCAACATGATTCAGCACCATGTACAGAAGTGGGATGAACACACAGGACCTCAGCTGCAGCCCTCTCCCCTGCAGCCAGTCACCATTCTATCCCCAGCCCATATATTACTGATATGCCAAAATTGAACCAGACTGTTGAGCTCAGGGCTTTTTCCTGCAGTGATGCCACATGTAAGTGTTATGTCAGTGTGATGGAGGGGTTTCAGCATGGACAGAAATATCACAGGATGCATGAAGGAGTACACTTGTTCGCCAGTTACGCAGCGGTAATATTGGCTGCTAAACACTTCCCATACTGTTTTGTCAAAGGTTCTGATTTGTGGCAGTTCATGAGTACAATCAATCACAGCTGGTTCCCAGTCTATGTTATCTTTCACAGAAATCTTATTTATGTATTGGGGCAGGCAGTAAATCAGTCTGAGGATCGTAACGCATACCACTTGACAAAACCATGAATGTGCCGCTTTGTGCATGTGCTTCACCTTTCGGTCGACCAATTCATCTGCAATTGCCAGTCCGTGAAATAAACAATTGCCATGTCCCTGATAATCAGGTGAAACTTCAGCTGGGTCTACCATACAAGAAACATGCTGCACCAATTGGAGGTGTCCTGCAAGTTGCCACAGCACCACTCCAACATCGTGTCATGCCGCCGGCCTCTCATCACGCATCCTTTGGCGCACATACGTGGAAACACACTGGGAGTTCCCTAGGTCGGCTTTGCTAACACCCCACCCCTCGTTGTTATTGGGATGACGTCTGCTGCGATGAATGCAATGCAAGAGCAGGTGACTATTTAAAGCCTGAAGAAAACCACACAGATGCATCTCAATACACCCTGCGTGGTTCTGTGCCTTGAAACTTGTTAGAAGTGCCTTTCCTTGTTGTATGCTTTCTTAGACCTGTTCCTTCCTTTCTTGTTTATGCATCTTGCCTAACCTCCTTGCTCCCTTTTCTTCTGCTCCTGCTGGCTTGCCTAATCCTGCATTCTGCCTTGCCTGGCTTTCCTCTACTGTCCTCCGTCCTGCCTGTTGCATCTCTGCTGTGGCCCGAATTTTTCCAACTTCTGCGTCCGCTGTATGAGGACTCTGCTATACTATTCTTCAGCAAGCTTTCCCAGCCAGCGCTTGCACTGTTTCCACTCCACGTTAATCCGGGAAAGCTGTTCCACGGCATGGGGAACCGGCCTGCAGGCCCTGGCCCTGTCACTCTACGAGGAGGTAGGGCACAGAGGTTGGTCCCTTCGCCATACTATCAGCCCAATGAAGTGTGGATCACCTTGGAAGGGCGGAGAGCAGAGCATCAAGACCACTACTCCAGCATCAACGTGACTAGGTACTTGACAGATTGAGATGCCCACAAGTCACAGTTCCCATGGAAGCAGTCCAAGGAACTACGGGATGTACTACAGGCCCTGAAATGGAAAGTTGCGTCCCTGAAACAAAAAAACACCTCACTACGTGGTGCCTTCCATCAGGATCTGGCAGTACCTTTTGGCTGAAAGCACTGTGGTCCACATTTCTTCTCTGAAATATGATGGTGACCCTCGAAAAACTGATGGAATTTTGAAACCATTGCAAGAATCGGTTCAGCTTGCATCCTCAACATTTCCAGCACGACAAAGCAAGGATTGGTTCATTTTAAGTAATCTGACGGGCAGTGCTCTCGCCTGGGCGGCCCAGTATATATCTGGCAACAGCCACATACTGGAGAAGATTGGTTCATTTTAAGTAATCTGACGGGCAGTGCTCTCGCCTGGGCGGCCCAGTATATATCTGGCAACAGCCACATACTGGAGAAGATTATTTCATTTTAAGTAATCTGACGGGCAGTGCTCTCGCCTGGGCGGCCCAGTATATATCTGGCAACAGCCACATACTGGAGAAGATTGGTTCATTTTAAGTAATCTGACGGGCAGTGCTCTCGCCTGGGCGGCCCAGAATGTATCTGGCAACAGCCACATACTGGAGAAGATTGGTTCATCTTAAATAATCTGACGGGCAGTGCTCTCGCCTGGGCGGCCCAGTATATATCTGGCAACAGCCACATACTGGAGAAGATTGGTTCATCTTAAATAATCTGACGGGCAGTGCTCTCGCCTGGGCGGCCCAGTATATATCTGGCAACAGCCACATACTGGAGAAGATTGGTTCATCTTAAGTAATCTGACGGGCAGTGCTCTCGCCTGGGCGGCCCAGAATATATCTGGCAACAGCCACATACTGGAGGACTTCGAAAAAGGCCTTCTTAGCGGTCTTTCAATCAATGAAACTTGCAGCCACAGCTTAGAACCAGTTAATGGATCTCAAGCAAGGACATTCACATTTAGTGACTTGCTGCAGGAACAGAAGGGAGCAACAAGTCCAAGTATGTACCAAGAAAACCTTCTGACCTTCTCCATCCTGCCCATGCCATCATCGGCTCTGTTGTCTCTGGAAGTCAGATTGGGGGGAGTTAATGATACCCTGTCCACCACTGCTGTGCTCGCTTGCAGACCATCTGGCAACTACATGGATGAAACGTTTGCCCATCGATCCAACATACCTTTGTTACCCAAGCCTGTTGCTTGACTGATCGAGGTCATACACGGTTCTCCACTATCTTCTGATCCTGTGCTGCAACACACAACTCCTATGACTGCACATTGGTGACCATACTGAAGTTATCACTTTTGATGTCATACAAACGCCTTCATACCCAATCATATTGGGATTAACCTGGCTCGGTTATCACAATCTGTCCATTTACGGGACATCTCATTCCCCACACGTTGTGGACCACGACTATGATATACCCCTGCATAAGATTGCGGTAAGGGTTTCACGTGAAGTACTTTCCCCTGTGTTGCGATGTACTCTACAGAAAATGCCGAAGGAATACGAGAATTTTGCACGTGTATTTTCTGAACCGGAACACATTCCGCTACCACCCCATTGAGCACATGACTGCGGTATTGATCTTCTTCCAGAAAAACCTGTTTGCCATTGGGTGAGTGTATTCTTTGACTTAACAAGAAAAACAGGAATTACAACGGTATCTGGATGACTGCCTTCCAAAGGGGTACATTTCACCATCAAAGTCACCAGCAGGCGCTCCCTTGTTTTTTGTGCCCAAGAAGGAAGGTCCTTTTTTCGCTGATGCATTGATTGTCTGTTAAACCACATCACTGTGAAGGATAGATATCCGCTGCCCTTGATTCAAAACAGTTTGGAATCCCTACAGGTGCCTATGCTCTTCACAAAGTTAGATCTGCATGGCGCATACCATCTGGTGCGGATCAGGGATGGCAAAGAGTGGAAGACCGCATTTAAAACACCATCGGGGCATTTTGAATGTTGTGCCACTTAGACTTTGTAATGTAATGTCTAATGTTTGTTAACGTTTCATGGATTCAGTGTTTTCATGATCTTCTCGGAATATCGGAATGGGTTTACCTGCATGACATCTTGTTTTTTTCGCCTTCCCATTCTGAACACATGCAACATGTTTCAGATGTCCTATCACATCTGGCTTGCAACAATCAGAATTGTACCATTACTGTGACTTAAAATGTCACCCAGAACGAAAACTGCGCTTTTGCGCAGCCCCAAAGTCCTGACCCCCATTACAATGACTATGGTGAGCAGGGCTTGCAGGGGTGTCCCATGCTCCCTTCAGTTGGTGTAATGGGGGTCAGGGGACACGGGGGTCCCCCCACCTCCATTACATGTTAAGTGGGGACATAGTTTAAGAAAGAAACAAAGAAAAACAAAAAGGACCCTGCGGCACCAGCTCCCACCCAGGCAAGAGAACTGATGCCAGAGGTGACAGAGGCATATCACCGGCACACTCCTGTGCCACCGAGACAGTAAGTCTGTTGGGGGAATGGGGAGAGGGATGCGGGTGACGAGTGATCACTGCGCCTTACCGTAATGGAGGTTGACATATTCGTGGTCGACATTACGGGCGGTGAAGTGATCACATACATCCCAACAATCTCTACGCCACAGCTGAGAAGAGCGTCTTCCATCGGGAATGGATTGAGTCCTCAGGATATATTATCAGTCCCTTTGGAGTTCATATGGATGCCCATAAGATAAATGCTGTTCTGGATTGGCCTGTTACTCATAATGTGAAAGTCCCAAGATGGTTTGTGGGTTTTGACAATTTCTAACTCCATTTCATCACCGGCTATTAACAACTCATTGCTGACATCACTCCTCTTCTCAGTATTAAGAAGAGGTTTCAGTGAGCCACTACTGCAATACTGACTTTTTGGTTCTCAAACCCGCTTTCCCTAAGCTCCAGTCCTTCAACATTGTGCCTGTTGCCTCTCTGCTGTGGACCAGATATTTCCATCCTCCGGGTCTTCTGTACCAGGACTCTGGTCTACTGCTCTTCAGCCAGAATTCCCGGACAGTGACTGCGCTGTTTCCACTCCACGTTAATCCGGCAAAGCTGTGCCATGGCATGGAGAACTGACCTCCGGGTCCTGGCCCTGTCACTCTACACGGAGGTAGGGCAATAGGGTTAGTCCCTGCACCATACTATCAGCCCAACAAAGTCTGGATCACCTTGGAGGGGTGGAGAGCAGATCAACACGACCGCAACTCCAGCAGCAACATGACCAGGTACTTGACACATCTCATTTGCCAACCTCTGGGATTCTAATTTGCAGATATTGGACCGGCTACGTAAACAGTGCAATGCCATCATTGATTATTGCAGCAGTCATACCCAAGATTTAGATGGGGCATACTTTACACAAAGACAGTAACGGCTGATGGTTGATGTCTGTTGTGCAAAATGGCTTTTTGAGGGGCCATGCAGCAGGCTAGCCAGTACAGTGCATTGCCTAGTCAGGTAGCGTCATCGGTGGTCCTGCTAGAAGTCAACCAAACCTTTTAAGCATTATTTAAATATTCAACTAATTAATGAATCTAAATAAATTAACTGAGTATATAATGTCTGCTCAAAATGTATTACATTTAATTTCAAATATTTATTCCCATGAATCAAAACACGAAGTATTGCACATTATTTATACAATCACACACACATTTATTAGACAACACATATCTCAATTCATGATCAAGTATTACAAACACTAAATGCAGAAACACTGATTAATTCTGTCTGTACATTACTTGAATTATTACACTTAGATAGAATTGTGAATATTAGCATGTCCACACTTAGATAGAACTGTGAACATTAGCCTGCGCCACATCTAGATAGAATTGTGAACATTAGCATGTCCACACTTAGATAGAACTGTGAACATTAGCCTGCGCCACATCTAGATAGAATTGTGAACATTAGCATGTCCACACTTAGATAGAATTGTAAATATTAGCAAGTCCACACTTAGATACAACTGTGAACATTAGCCTGCGCAGCATCTAGATAGAATTGTAAATATTAGCATGTCCACACTTAGATAGAATTGTGAATCTTAGCATGCCCACACCTAGACAGAATCCTGAACGTTAGCCTTCGTCGCATGTAGATAGGACTTTGATTGAAGGAAAGCATGCCCGCGCCTAGATGAAACTTGCATGTTAACATGTGCCACACTTAGAACTGTGAACACCAGCCGGCACCGCATCTAGATAGGATTGTGAAGGCCAACAAGTGCCACACTTAGACAAAACTGTGAATGATAGCATGCTGAAGGTCATGTAACCCGCTAACCAATGTAACCTCAAACTCTGCATACCTATCTCACCCAAAAACTCACACAACCATCTCTCGCACCACAAGCCGCACGCACTTCACAACACTGCAACAACACATAACCTGGAGCAACAGCACACGCGGACTGACACTGATCCAATACCTGCACCAAAGCTCAGCACCCGGTGTATACCGAGTTGAAGCTGCCAACAGAACACCACTCCTCTCACTATCCTACTCCCTCTTCACCTTACTAACCCATCCCTCCTTATCGTTTCCAGATCCGCCAGAGCGCTTGGGGACCAATTCCGTTGGTGACAGTGCACGGTTCAAATACCTTTAACATTTAACATAAGGTCACAATCAATATCTCATCCCTACCAATTCTGGATGAAACTTTGTGAGATCCATTGATTACAAATAAGAGCACGGGGAAGGCATAGGAGGAAATGGGACTCAGAAATATCCAATTCCTCACCAAAGCTAGTACTTTGTCGAAAAAAGGTAGCAAAATGTACACTGTGGTAGTACCAGAAATGCAAAAAAGCCAACTCGTACCTCCTACCCTCCTAGATTTAGGAAACTATAATCCATTGAAAATAGGGGAAGCTAGGCGATCATATAGAAAACTGATCACATATAAATAGATAATATATGTTGAAAATATATGGGAATTAATATTTAAATCAGTTAATGATAAAGATAGTGCCATATTCTGGAAACTGGTCTCTGTGGGTAGCACTGATACTCTTTCCGATACAATAGCCAATCCAGACTTGTGCCCATTGTTTTTTTACCTTGTAGAAGGGAACTTCTGACTAAAAAAAAGAAAATCTCCTGGTCCAGATACTCTTATTACAGAAGTTCTTAAAATGTACCAAAACTATGGGCCACTTTTGTATTATGTCTATTGAATGCAATTCATTCATCTGCCTTGATACCAAGGTCGTGGTCAAAGGCGAAAATAGATCTGCTCTATAGAAAAGGCAGAAGAGAGATGCCTTTATTTATTGCACAATTTCGATAACTGACACGGTAGGAAAAATCTATGCCAAGGCACGGCTGGGTCTATTAAAGACATGCATGGAATGCAACAGTATTATAAGCCATTTACAAGTGGGCTTACAGTCAGGTCTCAGAACAATCGACCAAAGTTTTCATCTTTTTCTCATTTTAGAAAAATATGTTTTTTCAGAAATCTGAAAGTGTATGCTCTATTTATTGATTTGCAAAGCTCTTTTGATGGCATCCATTGATTTCAGTTGTGTGAGACATTAAGGAACCTAGGCATAAGCACTGCACTACTTAAAGCACTTAATCCATAGCACTATAATAATGAAGCAAGTAAGATGGGGTTTATGTGATGAGACTACAGCCTGGGTCGCAATAGAAAAGGGCCAAGAGAAGTGATGGTTCTAGCACTCTTTTCCTTTGTATAAATGGTGCTGCAGAGCTGCTTTTGAACACACTGTTGCATGCTCCTACATTGGGAAAAAATAAAATCCTACTTTTATTATATGCTGATAATGCTGTGTTGATGTTACTTGCCCACATGGGTTGAAAATAATATCTGTTCTCGTTCAACACCTTTGTGAGAATAATGGTCTTGAAAGAAACAGCAACAAAACAAAATCAAATGTTTTAAGAGGACCTGCAGAAAAAAAAACGTGTTCTGGAGTATGGAGGTGAATAAGAATACTTGAGTATCAGGTATATGGATAATTGTAAATGGAATTCCCAGGTGGTTCAGAAGTCTAACTGAACATTAATTAAATACAGCATGGCCATTGTTATATTTACCGAAGATTATAGATATGAAGCAATGCTGCCTGTGCTGAAGGTTTATGAGGCTCTGCCTTGCCAGGCTTCTCTTTACAGTTTTGAACTTTGAGGGTACAGACTAACTTCTATGTAATCTGTTTCAGAAAATGCTTTTTTTGAAGAAAATACTCTGGTTGCCGATTTCTACTTCAAATGTACCTTTGCATGCAGAAAAAAACAATCCTTGTAGATTACTCTTTTTGAAACCATTTCTTTATTGGATAAGAATCTTGAGTAATCCAATCTGGAGAAAATACAAGGAAGGTTGTTTTTACTGTAGCCTGGTGTTCTCATGTAAATAGTATGTTACATTATGTAGGATACCTAGAGTGTTTGTCTATACCAGATCTAACTGACTGCGAGACTAAATCGATAATAAAAATAGCTTTTTCGCTGAAGGAAGATGATCATATCATGACTTCTTCGGGTAAAATGCCCCTTACTGTAAGATATCAGACACTTAAAATCACTTTTGGATATGAGCAATATTTGGATTATATTAATGCCTCAGCTGGCTTGTTCATTAATTGTTACATTGAGGATAGGTATCATGGAATTGACAAATAGAACAAACATTTGGAATGGTGCTGGTCCAGATATCTGCCCAAATTGCTTAAATATGACGGAAGATGAAATGCATTTTCTCTTAGCTTGCTCATTATATAAGAGGTATAGACTGCTCTATTTTAAACCATGTTTCATTGTGCATAATGTACTCCATGCTCTGTTGCCAATATCATTATGTAAAAGCTCTCATAATCCTATAATTGTATTTGAGGTTGTTTAATATTTAATGAGAGCATGGATTTTAAGGAAAAGATATAGGAATCATATTTGTGATTGATGTTTGCACTTTGCTTTTAATTTTTATTTCGAATATCTATTTTGAATGGTATATTCGCTGAAATAATTTCATTGGTGTTACATTGGATTCTTTGAATGTTTCTATGTTTTGTTGGTCTGCCTAATGATATAAATATCAAATAAAGGCATGGTAAGTCCTGAAATCCTAAAATATTTAAACTCTGACATACTAATCCTGATCCGTAACATAAATGTAACTAAATGTATTCCACCTTCTACACCTTTATTCAAGAGGTACAGGCACTGCACTTGTTACTACCTCTAAACTTTAATAAGGTGCTAGTGCATAGTTTGACTCAGCCTTCATATGCTCCAACATATTCAACTTCTTTCTGGCAATGTGTTTACAGCTATTTGGCAACTTTGAAATAGCATCTGTTTCCATCTCATTCACTGCTGAAACCAGTGGCAACTAGCAAGACACTGTCGGCCATATTTAAAAAATGTTAATTTTGCCAAAGAGCCTATTTAGTTATACAGCCTCATCTTTCTCAGGGAACATGTATTCCACTTGTGTATGAGCGCAATATAAATAAAATATCATATCTTAAGGACCACAAAACAAACACCAGGTTCCCTCTAGACTGGACTGCTGCAACAACCTCTTTCTCAATCTGTCTTCTACTCTCTGAAACTAATCCAGAACAGGAATGTAAGACTTTCCTTGGCCTCAAGCCCAGGGACAGTATCTCTCCAGCCCCAAAATCTCTCCACTGGCTCCAAGGATCAAGTCCAAGACCCTCTTCATTGTCCACAAGATTTTCTAGGGCTGGGGCCAGGATCACATCCAACTCTCTCCTCCTAAACACCTTCCTCCTTGACCCCTTTGCTCAGCCACCTCCAACTCTCTGAGGGTCAGATGCTTCTCCAGGCAGAGAGTGGGGGTAGGAGGTAGATCTCCCTCCTCTGCAGGTGCCTCCCTCTGGAATGGCCTCCCAGCTCCACTCAAACTTGAGCCGGACAGCCTAAAGTTCCAGAAGTAGCTCAAGACCTTCGTTTTCGCTTCTGCTTTTTCTCTCTGTTTCTCTCTCTCTCTCTCTCTCTCTCTCTATCTCTCTCTCTGTCTCTCTCTCTCTCTCCTGCTGACCGAACTGTCTGCTGCACTGACTGGTTGCCTGGCTACCCTCAGAGTCTCACTCGTACAAGGCTCCCCCACAACCAGTAGCCCATGCACTGCCTATGGACCTACAGCACACTTAGGGACTGTATCTGGAACCCCACAGTCCCCTGCCTCCTTTCACTTACCCAGAGCCGCGCTGCTCTTAGTCAAAGCAATGCTGCTCTGATTGCACTACAACCTTTTTTGTCAGTAAGGCGGGTGAAAACACCCAATTTTCTTTTTGGCGGGTGAGAGGCCCATAGAAGTGAATGGGCATATGAGGGACATGGCGGGTGATTCATCTGCTTTCAAGGCGGGTGACACCCACCAAAAGTGGGTGAGTCGAGAGCTATGCCCCCTGGCACTTCCCCTCTCCCTACTCCCCTGTACCCAGGGTCAGACTGGGACAAGAAATAGGCCCAGACACCCAAATAAAAGTGGCCCACCCCTCGCCTCAAAAAAGTGACCATCATCTGTGAATCGCGTCAATTCACGACTTTACAGAAAATGCTATCCCAAAAACTCACACCTGGATAAATTGCCCTTTGCAATAGGGTGGCCAACTTTTCAAAATGGCTTCACAGGACACTTGTGTAGCGCGTGCGATTTTATACAGCACCAATTGTTTGCACCAACGTATGGATACTTTTGTTTACATATGACTGCTGCGATGTTTAAATGTCCTGTCCTCTCTGGGTGAGGAGCAGTCGACTATTGACTGATGACTGCACACCTGGTGCACATTATTTTATAGGCTTAGCCATTCTTGTATATCACATGTATTTTAGGCCTGGCCCTTTCAGGTCTGTTTTTGGTCTCGTTTTGAAAAATGTGTCCAATGGTGTGTAATACATGGAAGGGAGCCTTAAAGCAGATACCCTCTGGACTCGGGCCACACCACAACTCCAGGGGGAAAATGGTGTTGCCACGGCACCCTGATCCGCCAGAGAGAGAGTGTGGTTGTGTGTGCGTGGCAGAGAGGTGGGTGGGCCTTATGATTTGAGTACTTAGCATAGCATACACTGTCCATATATCGTGTGCTGTGAGCACCTGGGCATTTGATGACAATACCTGGGAAGACAGAAAACAATTTCTCTATGCATAAGATGTTTTATCAAAATTGTTTACTGAAAGTTTAGCAGAAGTTAATAAACCGAACTACTCACTAGTGCTCCTTTTATTGCATCCAGTCGGACTGCTTGGCTAACATTATTTGTATTGTCAGAACTTAAAACATCTAGCAATCAGTGGTCGATGTGTACGAAAAGAAGTAGTGGAACTGTGTTCCCTACTGGCCTGCACCGCTCCCCACAACCCCCATCAACCCCCCCCCCCCACATCCCCACACAATACAAACTCCAAAACACATGTGCCTGCTGTTTAGGGAAACGTTCAGTGCAGTGCACTGAAAGTGCAATTTTCAACTTCTTCCTACACTTTTATTTTAAAACGAAACCATTCTTGAGAGGTTTCTTTTTAAAATAAAAGAAAAGCAATAGTGACGGTGACGGCATCGGCGAGGTCGGCGGTCTCAGAATCCAGACGGCAGCTTCAGCAGCAGGCTCCAGACGATGGCAGATCCAGGAGCAGGCTCCAGCGATGACGTGGCGGCTCCGGCTCCTTAAGATGACGTGGGCTAAATGCAGGCCAGCCACCCTTAAGAAGGCCTGTTGCCCTGGTGTCTTGGGTGCCCTCATCCCCTCCCTCCAGAGCCAAACCAAGATGCCCCATCCAACCCCACACCTAGATGACCCATTACACCCTCCAGACCCACTGTATCCCACCGCTCCCTCCCAAACCACACCCATGTGCCCCAACCCTCCCATCAAACCCACACCAATGTGCCCCCATCCCCTCCCTCCAGAGCCATACCACGATGCCCCATCCCAATACACCCTCCCAACCCACACTTAGATGACCCATGCCACTCTCCAGACCCACACCCATGTGCCCCATCCCTACCCCCAGACTCACAGCAATGTACCCCAACCCTCCCTCCAGACCCACACCACTGTGTCCCTATCCCTCCCTCCAGACCCACACTATGTCCCTATCCCTCCCTCCAGACCCACACCAATGTGCCCCCTTCCTCAAGACCACACCCATGTGCCCCATCCCGCCAGACCCACACCAGCGTGCCCCTATGCAACCATTCAGAGCCCACCAAGATGCCCCATCCCTCCCTCTAGACCAATACCATGATTCCCCATCCTCCCTCCACATAGCAAGATGCCCAGCAAGAGGCCCCTTCCAACAGATGCCCATGTGCCACTCCCAAATCACACACACATAGCCCCAGCCAACCCCCTCTAAAACCACCCATCCTAAACACACCGTCATGAAACATTAAATTACTCTATTAGCCCCCTTTGGTCAGTTAAACACCACCATCCACTGTCTCCCTGTTCCTTTTCTTAGCCCGCCATACCCTTCATGTTGAATACCTGAACATGATTTTTAAAGTAAATGTAATTTTACGCTCCCCTGTCTAAATCTGGTGGCTTGCATAAACGTTCCCGGTATCCCAAAGAAAATGCCCACCCCAAACGTTGCAAGCCAAAGGCACCCAGAGTCTGGTTGCACTTGCACTGGCAGCCCAGCCGGAGCCTTCCTGCGGTGCCTACTGCCCGTGCAGCCTGGCAGCCAGAGCCACCCCAAGTTCCAGCTCAAGGCAAAGGCACGCAAAGTCCAGTTGCACTTGCACCGCCAGCAGCCAGAGCCTTCCCGCTTCCTGCTCACTGAAATTGCTCCAGAACCACTTCATTGCTCCGGAAAATCACACTGATGAGGTCAGAAGTCACATGAAGAAGAGTGGGTGGGCCGTTGCTATGGTCCGTTTCTTGGATGGGAACTAAAAAAAAAAAAAAAAAAAGCACCCGCCACGGCATAGTCAGTACCATGCCGTTGCGGGTGCTTTTTTTTTTTCTTCTTGTAAACCGTCCCAGGCGTGGCCAGAAACCAGCCCCCAGAGACTCAACCATGCCTGCACCTTGGCGTATTATATTTGCACGGTCTGAATGACACAAGGTCTAGTAAGATGGCTTGTTTTTGTCCTCCCTCTGTCTTCCCTCTCTTGCCTTGTCGCGCCTAGAAACGAAACACTGGTGCACGGACGCCTTATAAATGACGTATATCATATCATATGATAGAATGTCATAAACAGGAAATAAAAGGACAAAAAAGCCCTTGGTCCCTAAAGCACAGTCTAATGTTCTCTCCTTTTGTGGATCTGGCTTGTCCTTAGCTCTAACAGCCAAGCGAAAGTCATAGAGAACCAGCGAGTAAGCTGGTCCTCCCTTGAGAATCGGGGTCTCTGAGTGGCCTGCCAAAATTCT
The DNA here is from genome assembly GCF_040938575.1 of Ambystoma mexicanum. Taxonomy (NCBI): domain Eukaryota; kingdom Metazoa; phylum Chordata; class Amphibia; order Caudata; family Ambystomatidae; genus Ambystoma; species Ambystoma mexicanum. The sequence continues at coordinate 132,590,292 of NC_090936.1, read as the reverse complement.
GCCGGTCATTCAGGGATTCTGATTTGGCCTGCCAATGCATGTCCAGCCTACCAAATCTCTCACAGGTTTTCAGGCGCGCTTTCGGGCTGCGGCTCTCCCCCTGAGATCCTCTGGGAATGTCTTGTACTGATATAAAGCTTGCCACGCAAGATTGCTTTGGATGGCGTTTGCATGCCCATAGCCAACATATTGATTTTTTACATTTGAACTAGGAAATGTCCCACAGAAGTGGCTCACTTCATCGCATTGCTTTGGCTCAGTATGTTAAAAAATGTTTGTAAGGGCGTATTGATAATTTTCAGTTTAAGGTCCCGATCTGTTGCATCACCCGTTTTTCAGACAAAGCAATAACATCTTTTGATATCCTGTGCAGTGAATTGGGAATGTCAAATAATGGGAGATTTGTTAAATTTAATTGCAGTACGGACCGGAGAAAAAGGACCCACGTTTGATTCTTTTCACAAAAAAGGAGTTCCACGTACCTTTAGTAAAGGCTGGTCCTTTTCATGCTTTAAAGAATCTGACTGATGTAAGCTGGCGGCAGTGTTTGTCTAGAGGTGACTCACTGTGTCCAGCAGAGAGGACTTTGTGAACGCTGCCTCTCCCTGGGCGATCGCAGGACCTGCAGTGGCTTGCTCTGCATGTTATTGCTACCAACACATTTGTACAGCATATTGATTGCAATGGCTCTCTTCTGTTCTGTGCTTCTCCTGAAAGTGTTTCCCATTTTTTTTTTACTGATTCTGCCAGACGTAAACCCCTTCTGAGTTTATGTGTAACATCGTATTGTTAGTTTGTATTTACCTTTTTGTTTCTATTGTATACTACCTTTTTCAGACAGGTTTTTGATCTACCTGGCAGATTTCTGATTTGGTAGGTCAAATGTACTATTTTAAAATATAAAAACAATAAAGTGTTTGGTGCTAGGCCTTTAAATTCTCCACATGGGTGATGCAGAGGATCATTGCCCTACTTGCATGAGCCTACTGCCAGTGGCGTAGCACAACATTTGGGGGCCCCACTGCGAGCCATGCTGAGGGCCCCCCCCCAGCACTCCAACAAATCATGGGTCGCGCCACACTCTGGGCTGGCTTAGATTACCACGCTTATGCAATACTCACCAGCGTGCTGCTTCAGGGGCACACCGCACACTGTACTAGGAGCAGCATATACAAATGTGTGTGTTTTAATGCATTATACAGCGCACGTTCTGAGAAGAATTGGCTAAAAATCCAGAGCGTTTGCAATTGTTTTGTAGGGTAAAACTAGTCCAAAAATCCAATACATGCAAGTCACCAACAGTGTATAGGAACACTAATGCTTTCATTAATTTAATACTTTGCTATTAAAAATGCCATTCCACAATGAAAACACGCCCAACTGGCTGCACATTATAGACCAGTCTAGACACATAATAACATATTACAGTTAAGCATGCCAGGCCACATTTAGATATACGTAGACTGGTTGGACCAAAATGGCAGTCGAATAAATAAGAATTATCATGGTTGTTTTATCACAGATGCACAGAAAAATATACAATGCCACATTAAGAAACGGCTAGATTGGCAGCAACCAAATGCCAGTCTAGCCAGGTAATTACACTTAGCAGAACTGCTCTATCAGAGATGCCCAGTTAAAAAAAGTCAAGCCAAACTAAGAAATGACTAGACTGGCTGCACCAAAATGCCTCTCTAGCCACTAATACCACATATCATGCCTGCTTAACCTGGAGACGGATTGCCATTACGATTTATCCTACAATCCCTGCCCCCCACATATATGCTCTCCCACCAACCCCCTGCTGAAACCACCAAAATCAGCACACCGGCCCACAATTACCTCCATGTCCCTCTTCCTTGTGCCAGATGAGGCACCTTGCCTCATAGGTAAGTACTAGGACAAGGAAGAGTGGGGCTGGAAGTAATGAAGATTACAGGTAACTAAGCCAGGTATTACCTCCCTGTCCCGCTACCTCATCCCAGTACTTGTGTATGAGGCAATGTGCCTCATACACAAGTACTGGGATGAGGAAGAATGGGAATACGAGTAATGAAGATTACCAATGAGTAATCATGACATTAAACACAAGCAGTGGCACAACACCATTCATCTTACTGGGCTTCAGTCCTCTTTCCCATCCCCTGAAATTTTGGGCTACGTTAACTCGACCTGACTGACCTACAAAGCCCTTGCCGGACAGAACAGGACACAGATGTTAAACGGTGTCTGTGTTTCGTCGTTAAGGCCCAGCAAATACTAACGTAAAGCATTTCACTGTTATTTTTTAGACAGTTGAAATCGTGATGTGGGTTCAGTACTTGCATGCCAGGGAAGTGATTGGAAAGGTAGAGAGGGAACAGGAGACTGCTCAATCTCACAGCAGTCCATAAGTGGGTATTGTCAGACTTAAAGGAGAGAGTTAACTGCTTGTAACATTGAAGCTGCACTAGAAAAGTCTCATAAGAATATATAAATAAGTTAGATACCCCCACACAAATAAGTTTGCAACTCCCCCACCGCTCGTGAAGTTAGCGCCTCTCCCAACATTTGAAGGGTTAGCGGTCTCCCGAAATTTTGGTTTTGTTGAGCCCCTGAACACAAGCACACACACCATGCATCATACACATACACACATGAACACCCAGCCACCCATACATTTAAGTGTGTACCCTTTCACCATACAGGCACACCCAGGCAGCCACCCGTACATTTGAAGGTGCACCTTTTCACCAGACACTCACACTTGCACACGCGCACCCAGCCACCCATACATTTGAGCATGCACACTTTCACCATACACTCACACAGGCATGCTCAGGATGCATCATGCACTCACTCAATAATGCACATTACATTATGTACCTACATATACACACACTTACATGCACGCACACTCATTTAAAGAAAATACATTTTCTTACCTTTAATCCGTTGGTCCGGGGAACAAGACCTTCATCTCCCTTCAGTAGCCAGGAATGCTTGTTCCCGTCATCTGCAGAGGATCTGCAGGCCTCTGCGACATGGGGTTGGGGGGGGTGGGGGGGAGTACCATTACATCAAAAATAAATGGCTTCTTTTTGAAGTCACTCTGACATCATAAAGAAAATATTTCTGTTAAAGGACCAAACCCGAACAGAAATATTTTTTTTATGAATGTAGAGTTACTTCAAATAGAAACTATGGGCCTCATTGTGAGTGTGGCGGTCTGGAAAAAAGGGTGCTGGTAAGTTTACCGGCACCCTTGTTTACAGACCACCACACTCTGAGTCTGCCTGCTGGGGCTACCACGCCCGACAGGTCTGACCCTGGCGGGCGCATCAGCCCCATTAGGCAGACTCATCACGAAAGCATTAGTACCGTTAATGACGGTGCCAGTCCTTCCGTGAACCCAGGGGGACTAACATTTTTCAGCACTTAGCTTCCCGGTCTGCCGGGATTTGTAATGTGCCGGTGGCACCGGGAAGCTAGGTGCCGGAAATGGTGTTACGAGGTCAGTGGCAACCCGCCGTTCGCACCGGCGGGTTACCGCTGATCTCGTAATGAGGCCCTATTTCTTTTTGAAGTCATAGGGCTCCCCGCCCAATGCCTTGGAGGCCTCTAGCCTTTAGGCTTCCATGTCACGAGGCGAGGAGCCCTTGGAGAATAGAAATAGAATCTTTTTTTAGTCACTTTGCCTTCATAAAAAAATATTTCTGTCAAAAAGTTCTTTATGAAAACATAGTGACTTCAAAAAGAAACGGTTTTTTCTGTTTTGACATTTTTTTAACATTTTTTTTTTGGTCGGTGGGGCCCCCTCCCAGGACATGGGCGGGGCCCCTGCACTGCGGGGCCCCAGTCACACCCGTGCCTACTGCTCATGTGAGTAGCATGATGAAGTGCCCTTGCTTGCTCTAGGGGCTGGGGTTTGGGGTGACCTAGGGAGCCATGGGCTGCCACCTGCCATGTGATGCAGGTGTGGGGAGGATCCATGAGTCTAAACCACCTTCCCTTGGCAGAGACTTGTCACAAGGGCAACTTAGTGAACATCGCCCTTTTAAGAAATGTAATGCCACCAGTAGAATTCTAGAGAGGCACTGGAAGAATAATTGCAGAGACCCCATCCATTCGGAACGAGATTGTCAAGGGCACAATCTCCTGCTGGAAGCTCCCGAACTCCAGTCACAAACCAACCTGTTTTTGGACATCATCTCTCACAAAGTCAAAATCTAGGCTCACTCATACCTTAACACATGGATCTAAGGAACCGCAAACAAGAACGCACAGGAACCCCTGACCACCAGATGACCTCCCTCCAGGATCCAAGATCGCCAAACACCGGGACAAAGCCTCAATCTGTCAACAAAAACCCAAACAGCCTGGGGACTCCGTCCAAAAACAAACTCAGAGCAATCACAATTCCAGGGTTCAGACTGCATGCAAATGTGACCCATTATCCTAAACCAACTCGGGGGATGGGGTTGGGAGAGTATAGGAAGATCACAGAACAACCAGGCAAGGTGGGAGGTTGAGGCGAGCAGAGACCAGGTGAAGTAGCATGTTGGAGGAGAAGAATAGATTCTCTGGAGGCGGCTGAGGAGAAGCAGTAACTGGGAGAGGAGACAGGGAGAAGGAGAAAAGTCATGAAGGAAGCTATGACTCAGAAAGAGGAAGGGAAGAACATCAGAGGAAGGAAGAAAGGAGAAATAAACTAGGGGTTGGGAAAAGATTTACCTCTGTGGTTGGTGAGAGAGATACCCAGGAGGTTGGTGGGAGTGACACCTCATAGGGTGGAAAGAGAGGTACCCCAGAGCAGGGGGTCAGGTACCCCACTGGTTTGGGAAAGAGGTATGCCCGAGGGTGTGTAGAGAGAGACACCCCAGGGGTTGGGAGAGGGATACTCCAGAGGTTAAGGTGAGAAATATCCCAGAGGTTGCAGAGAGAAAGATACCCCAAAGGGTGGAAAGAGATATACCCTAGACCGTGGGGAGAGAGATACCCAAGATTGTGGGGAAAGAGATATGCCAGAGGTTGCTTAGTGACAGATACCCCAGGGGTTGAGGATATAGGTAATTTATAGGTTAAGGCAATAGATACCTCAGAGGTTGTGGGGAGAGATGCCCCCAAGTTTTGTGAGTGTGATACCCTGGAGGTCAGGGAGATGGATATCCCTGAGGTTGGGGACTAGAAGGGTCCAAGGGCTGGAGAGAGAGAGACCCCAGATGTAAGCAGGGAAGAAGCCCCTGAGACCAGACCTAGAACCAAAGTATGAGAACCCCAGGCGAGGGAGAAGGAAAAAGATAAGGGAGGAGAAGGGGAGTCAGATCCCATAAGAGGACTAGGGAAATTACCCCCTATCTCAAGAGAGCTGCTTACGCTACAGCAAGTAAATAGGAAATGAAGATACCCAAAAAGGGTTAGACAGTGAGGAGTAGGCAGGAGGTATCCAAACTGAAAGGCCTGTCAGAGATAAATGACAGAGAGGGTTAGGGGAGAAGTCCTGACATGCAGTCACTGGTAGGAAAGGTCACACATATTGTACACCACATTTGCCTGCTTAGGCAATGTGTTATACGTTTCAGATGAAAGGGTCGGGCCTTCACCTGTGACAAACATCTGCAGCAGGGCTACTTGGGTGTGCTGAGTAGCTTCAGTTTTCAGTTATTTAAGGGCAGTCAGTTGTTCCAGCTCCAGTTGCTGCAGGTTATTCTTCATTGAGAGCGAACCTTTGATCCGGTCTTGCCTCAGCATCCTGCCTGTGCTGGAGCTGATTATTTTAGTGATTGGGAAGCCTTTCTGATCTCTCTGACAGCAAAGCATTTTATGTAGACCATATCCATGCATTGAAACCTTGTTGGACTGGTTCCAAATTCAACCCAACGCTTTGGTGTCCCATGTCGGGTGCAGAACTGGGACTACACTTGGGGTTTACTCTTTCAAGCTTGCAGGCAGAAGGGTCACACTGGAGTTGAGTCTTTATCCAGAGTAAGGCACTATGGACGGTCTAGGCTGGTCTGCCTTGTACTTTACAGCTGTAAAACGGTTTTCTTTTGCATATAACACTGTTGCGATCCTCTTCTTCGCACTGTGTTGGACCCCACTAGATGGGGTGTTCACTAGCTTCTGATGAGTCGTAGGGGGGCAGAGCTGGATGTTAAGGGTCCTGCATCCTAGGAGAGAGCCAGGCTTCTGTTGGGAAGGGCTGTCCTTGGTGGGATCATCTTCCTCAAGGACTGCTGGAGATTTGGATCCTGTGAGACTGATGAAGTCCCTAAGGTCCAGTTCTGTATCTGCTTTAACATTCCCCTCTTCTCACCATAGGCTGGATTCTATTTTCCTATGTGTGGATCATGACAATCCTTAGTGTGGGCAGCCCTATTTTCTAGGCCTGATTCACCTGACCTCTGACACCAAGATACATAGACAAAAATTAGGTTTTAAAGAAGTTGTATTTATAACCAACAAAAGAGAAGGGCCCCATTCAGGCAATTGATACAGAGTCTAATTTTCAAGTTGGAAAAAAATCAGATTTATGCTGTAACAAGAGGATAATATGTCATTCTCTTCATAACTAAGCAGTCTACATGTCCATTGGCTCAGCAATACACATGGATGGATGTATGTTCACAGTCCTAGGGGGTTTGATCACTCCTTCTCACCAGTCCTCCTGGTATCGCCTTCTTCCCTACTGATTACAGATGAGAAGGGTTACAGGGACACTCTTGGATGTCCTTCAGATCAGGTGACCACTGAGAGAGAGGCTAAGATCAGCAGTCTTGCCTGTCTCTGCCCTGTTGGCTGGGGTGTCAGAAGGAGGACATTCCACTTCTGGTTCTGTGCCTCTGTGTCTGCAGACGGAGACATCTTCCCTGGATCTCCAAAGGTACATGTACCCAGTGTGAGTGTTTGCTAGTTAGTGGGGCCTGTGCATTGTTATCATCAGTGCTGTGGAGCCGCATGGTAATTTGTGAGCAAATAGTGCTGTTGGGTTTGCAAGAGCCTATGCCCGCAAACAAGATTGTACAAGCATGGGGCTGGCGAGCTATCCCCAAGGCATCAAGGCTTTGAGAATCTCTTTGTAGTAGGATTGGTATCTGTGTGGGTATTCTCCTGGCATTTCTCTTCAACTCTACTGGCTGCATTGTCCTTCTTAAAGGGGCCATGTTCACTATGCTGCCCTTGTGAGAAGTCTCTGCAAAGCTCACAGCTGGGGGTGGGGTAGCTTTAGGCATCCTTACCTTGAGGCCCCCTTGCTCTGTCTCACACAGTGGGTGGTAGCACCTGACCCCTTAACTACCCCGTACCCAACCCTTAGGGCAAGGCACAACTGTTTGTCATGATACACAGGCGAGTAGAAACACTGAACACTCTCAGGCGAGTAGAAACACTGAACACTCTGTGGTTAGAATTTAAAGAGGCAAGAGCAATATCTTGGTTTTCTGGCTAGTTGGACCAGGAAATAAATGTGTGTAGCTAAAAATAGTTATAGTGTGGGTTGGAGTACTATACTATTCAATCGATAATAGGGCTATGTAGAGTTAGGGAGTTAGCATAGAATTGTGTGGAGTGTTTGGAGCCTATGATATGGGCATGGGGGGGAGTGTCCCAAACCAGTCAGAGCCAAGCAGTGTGAAGCGCACATACCTTTTGTCGGCTCCGGAGAATTCCAAGGACGTGTTAGACACGTGCAGTTTATAGGTGGAGACTATACCAAAGCTAGGTGAACCACGTGTGCAGTTTGTAAGCGGCAGTGAAGGCCAAGGTAGTGCCAACACCACAAGTGTGATGCAGGCAGAGAAGAATTCCAAGGCAGTGTTATGAACACATGCATTTTGTAAGCATTGGAGAATGTTGTAGGTGGATGGAATGCCAAGTGTACATTTTGCAGGCAGCGGAGAATACCAAGAATTAGCTAGGCCCACATGAATTTTGTAGGTGTCAGAGAACAGCAAGGTTTTGCAGGCAAAGGAGAATGCCAAAGCAGGGAGACCGACGTGTGAATTTGGGAGGTAGTGGACGAGGCCAGATCAGTGTAAGGCGCATGTGCAATTTGTAGGGAAAGGAGAAGGGCAAAGCAGTGTTAGACACAGGTGCCTTTTGCAGGTGCAAGAGATGGCTGAACCCGAAAGAACCACACATGAACTTGTTAGGCACAGGAGAATGCCAAGGCAGAGCTAGACACAGATGTATTTTGAAGGCGGAGGCGAAGGCCTACTCAGTGTTACACGCACATGAATTCTGTAGGTGGGGAGTGTGCCAGAGCAGTGGGAACTACACATGAATTTTGTCGGCGGTGGAGAACACCAAGGCAGTTTTAGCCCACATTCCTTTTTGTATGTGGAAAATGGTAAGGCAGTGCTAGGCACATGTGCTTTTTGTAGATAGAGAAGACCAAAGAAGTGTTTTGCACATGTGCATTGTGTAGTTAGAGGAGAAGGTTAAAGCAGTGTTAGAAACTGGTGAATTTCTGTAGGGGGGGGGAGAATGCCAAAGAAAGAAACCCATACCTTCATTTTGTAGGGGGAAGAAAACACCAAGGAAGGCCAAGCCAGACGTGCATTTTTATGTGGAAGAAAACACCAAAGCAGGTCCCATGTGTGCATTTTCTAAGCAGAGGAGAATGCTAAGGCAGTGTTAGTTAAGCATGCATTTTGGAGGTCAATGGGAAGGCTCAGGCAGGGTTGGACAATTGTGGGGAGTTGTGCAAACTCACGCTACCCCCCTTCCTTTAATGTGGGGAAAGCAAGCCACAAAGGCCTGGCGTTGTCCAGCCACTACCAAATGTGCCTCTCAGAGGGGGATGAATGGGAATAGCACACGCTTTCTGTGCCCAGCAATGCAGGTCTGCAGAATTACATTTCTAAGGGTGCCAGGCAAAACATTGTCCAAGCATGAAATCAGAAAAAGCTTGCATGCGCCGGAAAGAAATGACAGTTCTGTGAGGCTGTAGACATTACAAGCTCTGAAGAAAATAACCAAGAAGCTTACCATCATGGGAGCGAATGCCAGCCCACAAACGGGGACCTCTGAAGCGCTTGACGCAGACAAAGTCACAGTAGAGGGGAGAAGTTGGAAAGAAGCACATAGACCCTCTCTTCTCTCAGTCATGGAGAAGTCCAGAATGAGGATGGCACTGGGGCACCTTTAACATCTTGCAGCCCCTCGCTAACAGCCCAAAATACCCATGAAGCCATTCAACCTAGGGTAATGAGTAGTAATTGGGCCTATTCCTCAATTATACAACCAGGTCTAATTATTGAAACACCTATGATGAAGCAGAGTAAACACAAAACCCCCACATGAGGAGTAAAAGAGCGACCAAATGAGGAGAGACCCCGCAGAGGAGGCAGCCATACGGCGCCATTCTTGTATGGCGATATTTTTGCAGGGATATTAACACGTAGAACCAAGTAAAGAGACTCTGGCCCTAGATGCAGTATGCCAGTGCAAGCTATCCAACCCCTAAGCTCCTGGAAAAGGTATGTATCCAAAGGGAGTGCTGTACTGTTCGGCTACCTATGAGAAATTGGAAGGTGGAAGCCAGAGGTCCTCTACCAGCATCCCTGAAGTGCGAGGGAAGACCCTATGGCAGGCATGTTGAAGAATATTGTCTCTCTAATGAGGGGATGAAAAATACCCATTACTAAGAGGTTTTTAAACTGTTGTGAGTCCAAAGTCCAGGAGGGAACTGTTGTAAAATGAGTTGTGAAGCCAAGGTCCAGAGGTGACCTGTTTTAAAACACTGTGAAATCAAGTTCAATGAAGGGCCCGTTGTAAAAGCAGTTTTGAATCCAAATTCCAGGAGGACCTGTTGCGATAACAAGGTCCAGAAGGACCCTACTGTGAAACTGTTGCTAAGTCAGGGTCCAGAAAGATTATGAGACCGAGGAGGGACCACTCGAAAAGCCACAGCGATAGAGGATGCCCAGAAGCAGGGGGGGGAGAGAAAGTGAGAGAGAGAGAGAGAGAGAGAGAGAGAGAGAGAGAGAGAGCAAGAGAGAGAGAGAGAGAGGAGCAGAGAAAGAGAGAGAGACAACGAGAGAGACAGAGAGAGAGAATGTTGAGAGCCTAAACTCCGAAATGAAAGTATGAAGACACCCTTGAATGCAGAGAGAACCAAAATAGTGGGAGCTAGACTGAGAATTATGACAGAAGGATTTTAAAGAAGGACACTTCTGGCTTATGCTCTTTATATATTATGGGAAGGCTTTCAGAGAGTAGGTATCGACCTTTCATTTGGGCAAATCCTTGCAACTTTGTGTTATTGAGTTAGGTGGCTGAAGGACTCAATAAGATTAAGATTTGAACCTTTCATTGGGTATCACCTTTGGAACTTTCTGTTGTGGACTGGAGTGACTCACAGGAGACAATGGGCCTCATTATAAGTTTGCCGGTCCGGGAACTACGGTACTGGTAAGCTTGCCGGTACTGTAGTTCCCGGACCGGCAAACTACGAGTTGTGCTTGCGGGTGCCTTTCTGTCCTCCAGGTTGGACTGTTAGACGGAAAATCATATCGGTGTCTCCTTTATTGTATATATTGGCCTAAGCCCAGTTGCTCTACGAAGAAATCCGCGCTTCAAGGTTCTGACCTTAGATCGATCAAACCGCCATTTTAGGTTCATCCGCCATTTTGATTCTCGCTCCAAAGTCACCCTGTGTTCTAAGATGGTGGACAGTGTTCTGCTGTTAAGTAACATGGCCGTCTTGACCTCTGCATGCATGTAAATGCTTAAACTGCCCGCAGGCCAAATGTTAGGGTCATGTAATGAGACCTCGTCCTTCGTTGACCTGTGGATAAAGGATTACTTGTGCCAATGATAATAATCCATGAACATATATTATGCACAATACTGTTCGAGCATTTGATGTGAACACGATATGTTTGACTATATTGTATGAGAATACATACAAAGACTTAATATAGAATCCAAAGACACACTGTTGCTATTTTAACCTATTGGAGAATGTATTAAGGATAAACCATAAATGTATAGATGCATCAATTAGGGGCGAACTCGGCATGAACCCCTAGCCCAAGGAAATAGTTAACCTACAAGTGGGCTGAACATCAGATTACATATTGTATAAAAGACACGACCATTCTGATGTACAGTCCCACTCACTGCACACACCGAACAGGGCTGGTATTCGCTGTGTTGTACTCTGGGCCTGATCTGTTGCTTTGTCCTTTGAAACTGTTCAGTTGTAGAATAAAGATCTGTGTATCTTTTGAACCCACGTTTGGTGCATTCCCTTTTGGGGTACTCAGCCTCGATGTTCTCTTTTTGCTTTCATAGATGGCGCCCAAATAGGGACCCTCAAGATTGATGCCAGCTCGTTGAAGGTTGACGCGGCTATCGGACCGGGATCGGATAGTGTAAAGGGTGCCCCTTTCCTGAATGAGAAGCGACACCTCAGCAGCGCTGCACGGCCCGATCACTGGACAGTGAGCATGCGGTCCGAGTCGGCATCTTGACGAGGGTCCACATATCGAGGCAGGCAGATTTGCCCAAAATAACCAAACACGAGGTAAACTTTGTTAGAAAACTTTGAAATCCGATCGGACCTCCTTAGGATTTGATCAGGTGAGTCGTGACCCGATTCTTAAGTATCCTGATAATTTGTTTTGGTGCATTGCACTCGCGAGTTCAATTACTGACCATTATTCTGATATGCCTGGGAAATTGTCTGCCTGCTTTAGGGCGTTATTCTGCAACGACAGGCAATCTTTGGAATGTGGCCGACCGGCGCCAATGGAGGGGTCGCCGGCATGTACTATGTACTGTAAGCACGGCATTGGTAGCATAGTATTTAATGATATTTGGCACAGACAAACTAGACATGCTTCCGAACTTCAGTGACCAATCAATGGTAGTTTTGAAATCCCTTGTATTGAGTATTTAGAGTCTATATTATTAAAGAAAAAGGCTAGACCTGCAACATTCGATGTATTACAGAATTGGAAGAATGAAGCTTTACAGCAGCTTAAGAGTAGAGAAAAGCATGCGCGCCGTCATAAGACGAATGCCAAAAAGCATTGGTATATGACCAAAATAAACAGTCTGAGTCAGCTAGGAATATGGATAGGGCTTTCTCACTTGGTATCCAGAAAATCTATCCTTCTAAAGACGTTCATGTTTCCGATGAACTTATTGATAAATTGTTGAATGAATGAAGGCCTGGTGCCACTGTGCCACCTCCGTATGTTCCTCTTCCTGCTGCTTTGCCTCCTCCTGCTCCTCCTGCTCCTGTTGCTCCTCCTATTGGTCCTCTTCCTCCAGTTGTTGGTCCTCCTTTTGTCGCTGCTCCTCTACCTGCTCCTCTGCTTTTACCTGCTGTACCTGATGTTCAAAATGTGCCTACTCTCCCTCTTCGGAGTGGTTCTACACCACTTGTAGTAGACCGGGGAGCGAGATCGAGGGTCGTCACTCGCAATACTGTGTCACCAGAGAAAAAGCATGAGTTAACTGCGTGGGCTGAGCATTGTATGGAGAAGGGTGATCAAGCTTATGTCTTTGCCACATTCTCTAATATAGAAAATCTTCCTGAGAAAAGTGTTTTTATTGAGGGCCTAGGGATTCATTTATGTGTAATGTGGGACAGACTAAATGATACAGATCTTCCACAAGGATTGAGGGATCTAAATATTTTGGTGTTTTCTAGAGACACTGCAGAGAAAGTGCAAGAGCATGTTGAGAGGGTACTTGAGTACAGAAGGGAGTTGGAAAGGTTACAGAATGAAGATGAAGATGGAGATAGTTTGGGTACTATGTTTGTAGAAAAACGGTTCCTTCCTTGTCATGAATCGATATCTGAGGAAACGCGGATTTGCGCGAAAGACGCGATTAGATGGATCTCAGAGACATCGATAACTCCCGTTGAAGTATATGACACGTATAGTCAGTATACGCCAGAAATGCAGAGGAAAGTGATACAGGTAATGGTAGAATACCTACAGGATGAGTGTGTAAAAAGAAAGATTTGTTGTCCCGCAGAGTTATTGAGTATTTACAAGAGAGCTTTTTCGTTTGACACCTCTTCAGCTGCTTTAGCGCTCGATTTGGCTCTGTTGCTTAGTAAGCGTTCGGAGTTGCCTACTTCTCAGTTGCCTATGAGAGAGGTTCCTCTGACATTTGCCCCAAAAGTAGAGATTCCTGCTAACACTGTAGCAGGTATGCCAGCTCAGGATATTCCTGCACATTATGTGTCAGTTTTTTCACGTCCCGTTCTCGAGACAGGAAGTGAACACCATTAGACAATCTATCCCTGACATTAGGAAGAACCTGACAGGGTTCTACAAAGAAATAGTCTGTTTTGCAATCCTCAGTATTCACGCTAAGTGATATTGATCTGTTATTTCCTGTGCGTCTCCCTGTTGACTTGTGGAAACAGGTTAGAACTATAGACGATGTAGCAGGGCTAGGAGACACATGGACTAACATAATTAGACTCGATGGAGAAAGGCCAGCTAGCGAAAGACCGCCTCAGGTGATATTAATTTTACCTGACATAATAGTTGCAAAATTGAAAACTATAATTCCCGAAAAGAGAATTATTTGGGACAAGCTTACTGCCTGTATTCAAGGGAAGTCTGAAGGTGCTACCGAGTTCTTTAATCGGTTCGAACAGTAATTTTCAGATTTCAGTGGACAGGATTTAGCAACAGAGTCTGAGAAAAGATTATTCGTAGACAAATTTGTGCGTGGATTGCTCCCTGACATCCAGTCGCAAATCATGTCTTCTGAGAGTGCTTGGCAGGCAAAGTCTCAATCACAAGTACTGCACATGGCTCAGTACTACGAGAATCGTGTCAATCATGAAAAAGAAAGAGTCAAAAAAAGGAAGGGTGATTTGAAGACAAAAGTACTATTACAGCAAATCTTTCGAGGGGTAATTCACAATTCAGAGGTCAGTATGTTCCACAGGCAAATGCACCCTTGGGTCCTGTAAACATTAATCAGTGTGCCTATTGTAGGCAAGAGGGTCATTGACGTGCACAATGCCCAATCCTCCGACAGAGGTTAAAGAACACACTTGGGAATGTGGGCAGACGATCCAGAGGTCGCCCGGGTGTAGGGGGCCCTGGTAGAGGTCAGTTTTCGCAAGACTCACAGCAACCTTTTTCACAGGACAATCAGGCACCAAGTGTGGATAGTAGAAACATTTTTGATCATCCTTCTGCCGCTTACCTCTCTGAAGAACTTTCTTTTGACGACATTCCGTTTCGCTAGGATTGCCCGAAGCAGGGTTTGGAACCAACGCCTATTCCCGTTAATCAGTAAGGTCCCTATGTTGAAATGATAGTGGGAAATGGGAAACATCTATTATTTATAGATACAAGGGCACAGAAGTGTTCCATTGATCATTCTCGGGTTCCAAACATACCACTGTCAGGGCAAATTAACGTTTCTGTAGGGTTTTCTGGCACACCAGTTGTCTGTCCGGTTTCTTCGCTGGTACCTATTTCTTTGGGTCCCTTTACAGACCATTGTCCATTCCTTTTGACTACCAATTGTGGCGAGAATTTGCTGGGGTTGAATCTGTTGAAGGAGTTAAATGTGGTAATTCATTGTTCTTCTGATGAAGTGCGTTTGATGATTTCACCACAGCAATTTTCTGTCTCTCAATTCTTGACTAGACCTTTTCCGCCAGAATTTAGTGATGTTCCGGAGTGTTTGTGGGCAATTGACAACAATGATGTCGGTGTTTTGCAAATTGAGCCTGTTAATATTGTCTTGAAACATGGAGTAAAGCTGCCACGTATTCCACAGTATAAGATTTCAGTCGATGGTGAGCAAGCTTTGAAATGCAACGTCTCCGATTTTGTGCATCGAGGGGTGATTGAGGAAATTGCAGGTAGTTTGTGTAATAGTCCGATTTTACCCCATGTACAAAAAAGGCGATAATGCAATTCCTTTTCGTTCATAATTGATCTGCGTGCCATCAATAAGATTGTCGCTTCACAATTTCCAATTGTGCCTTGTGTGACGACGATATTGACTATGATCCCGGCTTCAGCTACTTACTTTAGTGTTGTGGATCTAAAGAATACTTTCTTTAGTATTCCTATACATAAGGACAGTAGATACCTGTTCGCGTTCACCTTAGGGGGACGCTCGTTCACATTCACCCGTGCACCGCAAGGTTACACGGAAAGTCCAAGCATCTACAGTAGGACTTTGAAAGAACAGCTCGATACCCTTGAGTTGCCCTCTACTTGTACACTGCTTCAATATGTTGATGACTTGCTTTTAGCTGCTGACTCAGAGAGCGCATGTAAGGAGGGCACTGTGTTGTTGCTCATTCACCTGGCTAAACATGGACATAAAGCTTTGCTTAAAAAATTTCAATATTGTTGTCAGGAGGTCGCCTATTTAGGCTATCTCCTGTCAAAGGAGGGAAGAAGATTGACGCCTGAACAGATAAAACTCTTTTCTAGCATGTCTGTCCCAAATACACAGAAAGAAGTTAGAGCCTTGATAGGAATGGCTTCTTACTGTAGGCAGTGGATCCCCAACTTTTCACTAGTGATTAAGCCGATGTTGGCTCTGACGAAGAAGGGCATTTCTTCGCCATTGCTGTGGAACATGGAGCACCAGCGTGCATTTGATTTGCTCAAGACTGCATTGTGCTCGGCACCGGTTTTGGGCACACCAAACTATGAAAAGGCCTTTGTGTTGTATGTGCATGAATGTGATGGATGTGTTTTGGCTGTATTTATGCAGGAACATGGAGGGAAGAATAGGCCGTGCGGTTACTTTTCTTCCGCCCTTGATCCTGTAGCATGCGCTTTGCCAAGATGTTTGCGAGCTGTCGCTGCTGCGTCTGTAAAACAGAGTGAAGAAATGGTCCTAGGCCATGCTTTAACCCTGATGGTACCTCACTCTGTGGATGTTCTACTGAACAGAACTCAAACGCAACACCTCACCGCCGCATGGTTGACGAGATATGAATTGATCTTGTTTCCACCACACAAACAAATTAAGAGGTGTTGTGTTCTTAATCCGGCTGAACTCTTAGCTTTCCCGCAAGGTACTGCTTGCAGGGACGAAGAGTCACATGATTGCCTTTACACTACCGAACAAGAGACAAAGGGTAGAATTGATTTGAAAGATAGGCCTTTGAACAATCCACCAGGGGAGCTGTTTTGCGATGGCTCCTGCTTCAAACTTCCGGATGGTACATCCACAGCTGCTTATGCAATCACTACATTGAGCACGGTCGTGGAAACCAAGAGAATCACGCATAACTCTGCGCAGGCCGCAGAGATTATAGCATTGACCCGAGTTTGTGAACTTTCCGAAGGGCTCACTGTGAATATCTACACTGACAGTCAGTATGCCTTTGGGGTGGTTCACAACTTTGGGAGACTTTGGTCAGAAAGAGGGTTCTTGACTTCACATGGTACAAAAATCCAGCATGAATCCTTGATAGTACGGCTACTCTCAGCGCTTGCACTCCCTACTCAGCTAACTATCGTAAAATGTGCAGCGCATCAGAAGATTGTAGATGATGTAGGAAAAGGGAACGCTTTCGCTGATCAGATAGCCAAACAGACTGCCACTGATCTCTCTTCAGACATGTATACTTCAAGGGAGGCCACAAATGCCTGTACTATGGATGAGGCTATTGATTCCGTAAGGGATATCCAAGCTGATGCCACATTGGAAGAGTCTAAGAAATTGGCTGAGGGCTTGGGGAAACTTGATGACGATGGGTGTTGGGTGGACAGAGTTGAAGGGAAGTGGCTGCTTCCCGACGCGTACATTATGATGTTGGTTGTTATGGCTCATGGTCCCACACACATGTGCTCGTAAAATCACAAAAATGTTGGAAAAAGTATGGGTAAATGATAAAATCTCTAAAGTAGCTGAACGCTTTGCTCAGGAATGTATGATCTGTTTGCAGCATAATGTGGGAAAGGGCACATCAACTCCTAGGGGTAGTTTTGGTCCACCTTCTGTCCTTCGAGGTTATCCACTTTGATTTTATTGAGATGGAATGGTGTAATAATCTAAAGTATGTGTTAGTCGTCATCTGTGCTTTTAGCAAATGGGTCGAGGCTTTTCCTGTTAAAGACGCTACAGCCATGACTACTGCAAAGACTATGTTAAAAGAGTACTTCCCGAGATTCGGGCTACCAAGAGCCATCTGGTCGGACAATGGTCCACATTTTATCGCTGCTGTAATTCTGCAGATATGTGTGGGATTGCAGATCGATAAACGGTTCCATTCGGCCAGACACGCTCAGAGTGCCGGACTAGTGGAAAGACACAACGGCATCATCAAAAACAAGCTTGCTAAGACGTGTGCCGGCACCAAACTAAAATGGCCGGACGCCTTACCGATCGTGTTATTATCAATGCGGACAACCCCTCAAACTAAGACTGGGCTCTCTCCCTTTGAGGTGGTTAGGGGGATGCCTGCTAATATCTGGAATGTTCCGAAATGTCGTTCTTTGCGAAATGTTGAAAATGTACTACTTTCACATTACTGTAGCCAGTTGACTAAAAACTTGTATTTGATTTATCACCAGGTGTGAGAGACTTTACCTGTACGATACGAGGGCCCCGGACACAGCACATGACCTGGGGATTGGGTCCTCGTAAAATCCTTCGAGCGATCTTTTGCCTCGCCCTTGTTGGCGGGGCCCCTTCCAAGTCCTGCTGGTCACACAGACTGCGGTGCGGGTGGCAGGCCGAATAAATTTGATCCACGCGACACATACAAAGAAGATTCCACACCCAGTGCCATACGATACAGAAGAAGCAGAACCCCTCATCAGTACTGCAACCAACGATCCCGAAGCAGTAACCAGCGTCGAAAGTGTGTCAGGGATTCCCCCTGATCCGGTGAGGTCTGGGGAAACAGCCATTTCATCCCCACATACTCCAACCATCTTGTTTCCGGAGGCGATCCCCAGTTGTGCCTCTGACCTTGCTTCCGCTCATTCGCGGCTTCCAGTGGGAAGTGACGACACGTTGTTCATGGATCAATCAGTACCTGGGATCACAAGGTATGATCTGCATCCAAGGAAATAGACTTACGGCACGATTCGGCTGTGTGCTCAGAGTAGAAAGTCATCAAGGACTTGCCTTTTTGGCCCGATTAATTGTTTGAGAAGGGGATTCTGTTGGCTAGGGTTTGTGGAAGGACTAAGAGGTCGCCAGTGTTACGCTCACCTGGCTCCCACAGGGGCGTCGGTCGGACCCGTACTGCTGAGGCCTCCACCCACGTGATGCGTAGTGCAGCGATGACTGACTGGATCTGCCCTCCTAATCTTGTCTGCTTGGCCCGTAGAAATATTCTCCTTCAAGTGGAGAGATGGATTTAGCCACTTGTGGATTCAAGTGATAGCACCCCCACTGTCCTCCCCACTAATCACCTCTGAAGCGCCCTCTCAGCAATCTCACCTTATATTCTTGAAGGATGAGCCCTCCATCCTGCGAAGCACGCAGGGGCGCGTTGGTGACCAGTAACTTCACTGGCCTGAAGATATTGGAAGAGTTGTAGACGAATCCTGACTCCAAAAGGTCCTGGCGAAGAGCCGTAAGTATATAGTTTGTGAGAGTTCAGAATGTGTGGAATTCACTCCTGTCCAATTCCTCTTTTATCTTGCAGCTTTGACCCAATAAGAAGATTGACAGATGAAAGCGCTCCGGTAAAAGTCTGTGTTACCCAACACTGTCCGGTAAATAATGCCAAGGGTTAAACTTGCTTCTTTCTACTTATCTTACAGGTGCGGCATAAGAAGATGTGGCGTGCTGATGAATTATACCTCCGGCGGTAAAATCAGGTAAGCATATGGCGGCTAAAGAGATTGGGCCTCATTACAAGTGCTCCGGTCCAGAATTAACGCTGCCGGTATAACCATATCATGACCCGCGGCCCCGGAAATAGCACCTCCCCCAGCCGGCACCACGGAGTTAAGGGTCCCGAAAAGTCCACCTCCACGGAAACCCCTCCGTTACCGGCAATACGAAACACCGCAAGCATCACAACTAGCGCATACACGTAAACACCGCCAGAAAAATGGGTGATCACGGTGGTGGTACCGCCGCCAACGCGAACACGACGTTAAACAGTGCCTGCTGAACTGAATCAGGGCACAGGTGCACCAATCAGCCCAGATGGACCCAGCAGCACACTGGGAGCCTACAAAAGGGCCACACCCAGGCCAACACAACAGAAAACCATGCAGGCAGCAGCTCTAGTAGCACTTGGACTGGGCCTACTCAACCAACAGGCAGCACTGCACAT
This sequence comes from Ambystoma mexicanum, assembly GCF_040938575.1. Lineage (NCBI taxonomy): Eukaryota > Metazoa > Chordata > Amphibia > Caudata > Ambystomatidae > Ambystoma > Ambystoma mexicanum. Next base: position 132,571,052 of record NC_090936.1, on the reverse strand, counting down.
GATGGCAGTAATGGTGCAGAGGAGGAGGCGGAGGCGAAGGAGGCGCATGCGCCAACCAGCCAACCCTGCACCTATGGGAAACCCCATTGTCCAGCCGGCACAACCCCGCAGGCAGCCTGCAATATCACGCATCAGGGCCTCACCCTGGAACCTTACCCCAGGACAGATCCACACACTAGACCGGCTGGACCGTCCAACAATCCTGTACATCACTGCCATGATTGAGGACAACATCAGCAGCCACATAGACACCCTCCCCTCTCCCCCCCCGAAGGTTGTGTCTGTGCTGCATTTCCTTGGCACTGGCACCTACCAACACACGGTCGGTGAGCTGCACGGCATATCACAACCCTGTTTTTCAAAAATCCTGGTACAGGTACTGGATGCCCTGTTGCGCCATGTGTCGGAACACATAGCCCTACCCCGTACCCTCCCCGAGGTCATTGCCACCAAGTTGGCCTTCTATGCCATAGCAGGCATGCCAAATTGCATAGGTGCAGTTGACTGCACCCACATTGAGCTGACAGTACCACGTACAATTGAGATGGTGTTCCGCAATAGGAAACAGTATCACTCGTTGAATGTACAGATGGTATGTGATGCCACGCTACTGATTACACACTGCTGTGCACGTTTCCCAGGCTCAACCCATGACTCAATGGTACTGTGGAATTCCACGTTGCCACGGTACATGGAACGCTATGCTGGACAAAACACATGGCTATTAGGTGAATACAGCTGACAATGCTCCGACCCTGTTGAAGTGGTGTGTGTGTCTCCAGGCCAATGAGCAATGTGAGTGTGCTGCTGTGAACACACATGCATCACCCCCCCTGCCATCAACCAAATAGACAGCGGATCCCAAACATCACAAAGGAAGACATGACTGGTCAACACAGTGTGCCCATACACACCCTGCCACATGACACACACAGCCGATACTGTCACTGTCCCAGACACCTTGTGCCACTGCAAACACCCACCCACAAATGGAACACTGCCCTCCCAATGCACATGATGCCTGTAAATGAGACGTCCTGCATTAACTACTTCATTACAGTGGAGTGACTCTGCCATGTGTGCACATCACTGCACTATGCCATACTCACAATCAAATGTCACCCGCAGGGCAGAGTACACATGCACGTAAGTGTGTAGGTCAATATCCATTTGGCTACATCCACTTTGATGGCCGATAAACACTTCCAAACACTGCATGGCACACATGCATGAATGAAAAATGATACAAAATAGCACAGCATCAGATGAAGACATGATACAACAAACACTGACATGTCCCCCATCTACATCCCATGTAGGTGATGCTGGATATGCACTCACGTCATGGATGATGACACCTGTACGGAGACCAAGGAACAGGCATGAAGAGGCGTACAATAGGGCACATGTCCGCACACGTGGACTGATTGAGAGGACATTCGGACTGCTGAAGGTCCGGTTCCGCTGTTAGAGCAGATCTGGCGGATCACTGCTGTACAGCCCAGTGAAGACAGGTAAAATCACGCTCGTATGTGCCATGATGCACAATCTCTGCCTGCGCAGGAACATCCCAATGCCCCCAGACGCAGATGAAGAAGATGGGGATGGGGATGGAGATGGAGATGGGGATGGGGATGGAGATGGGGATGGGATGGCACCACCTCCCCCTGGGGGTGCACTTGATGGCCAAGGAGCACGGGATGAACTGATTCGCATTTACTTTTGAGACACAGCACATTCACAGCAATGCATGGAAATGGTGATGACAATAAATGATTTGTTGTACTGCAAATGAAATGATAGATGTCCACACATGTATGTTTTGATTTCAAATGATGATATATTGATGAATTAACAACAGGGAAGGAGGTGCAATGGTTAGGGAAGCTGAACACCTGTGCCCACCCACCACCCAAACGTACCCACCGCCACCCAGGCCCCAATGTTCAAACACCCAAAACAACCTCCCCCACCACCCAAACGTACCCACCCCTCACACCCTTCAAGTCCACGTGTGTCCTGCAGTGCCCCACACACATGCCATCACTTCCGTGTGCGCTTCTGTGCCTGTCCATCCTTGCCCGAGAGCCCCGTTAGCCGACTCGAGCGCCTCCTTGGACTGGCAGTAGTGGAGCTGGATGGGGTGGTGGTATTGGATGCCACAGAATCAGGTATAGATGGCATACGTGCAATATTTGCCTGCTGCCCAATCAACATGGACTCTATGAGCCTGGAGGTGTTGTCATTATCCTCCTGCACATGGCGTGCCAGGGTGACAATAGTGCTGGCAAAGCGTCCAATGGACCTTGATAGGCGACGCACTGACGTGCTGTAGCACTCCCTCTGCAGCCTAGATTCCTCGAGCTGCCTCTCCACCAACTGGGTGAGGGTAGCCTGCTGCTCCTCCATCCGCTGCATGCAGGAATTAAGCTCTGCCATAGATGGGGTGGGTGACCTCATGGGACTTCGGAGTGATGTGGGACTAAACTCCAGCTGATGGAAGGATCCCAGGTCATCAAATGTGGGCATCTCCCCCTGTGGCCCAGTATCAGAGTGCTCTGCCGGGGCACTGTTGTCACTACAGGCCACCTCCTCTGCAGTGCAGCTGCCTTCTGTGTTGGTTTGGGTGGGCACGATGGGTTGCCGTGGCATCTGTGTTAACTCAGGCAGCGTGGAGATGCTGGGGATGTTGGTGGTGGTGGCCGGCACATTTGTTGCAGTTGGTACTGGGGGCAGAGATGCCGAACTGCTGGCAGCATCCTCTTGTGCAGGGGCGGTGGCTTGGACACGTGCCGGTGCAGATTGCCTGGCCTGTTGTGCAGTATCACTGTCACTTGACACGGCTGTGGGGACACAGAGGACATGCAATTAGTGTTGTGGTGGTGGCTGATGGGTGCATCACATGCATCATACAGGTTGATCATTCAATAGTGATAATTACATGCATCTGATTGTTGGGGGTATGCATTGTTGTGATATTGGTTGCCATACGGATCATGATGGGTCCTTTGGCCCAGTCATGCACTGCTTGTGGGGGAGTGGGGGGGGTTGTTAATGGGTCCTTTGACCCAGTCATGCACTGCTTGGGGGGGGGTTAATGGGTCCTTTGGCACAGTCATGCACTGCTTGGGGGGGTTGTTAATGCGTCCTTTGGCCCAGTCATGCACTGCTTGGGGGGGAGGGGTTGTTAATGGGTCCTTTGGCCCAGTCATGCACTTCGTGGGGGGGGGTGGTTGTTAATGAGTCCTTTGGCCCAGTCATGCCATCAACATATTCTCATGTGGCATTCATGTTTCACCACTTACCAGCATCTGCAGGTGGGCTCACTCCTGCCTCAGCCTCCCCGATCCCATGGATGCCCTCAAGGTGGAGGACACTGCTGCAACGCTCCTCCCATGCTTGCAGCCTCAGTGGGGAAGGGGGTCCTCCACCTGTCCCACTGCTGCGGTGGCGGTGTGTGCAGATCAGGTTCCAAACCCTCAGCCTGAGGTCGTCCCACCGCTTGTGGCAGTCCTTTATGCTTCTCACAGTCACGCCCACAGCAGTGCACTTGCGTGCTGCTTCCGCCCACACTTCCTTCCTCCGCTGCTGTGTAGCACGCAGTTGATCGGCACTGAACAGCATCGCTGCATGCTCCACTATATGCTCCACCAGAACAGTTAGCTCCGCCTCACTGAAGCGCTGTTTGCGCTGCCTCTGAGCTGGAATCCTGGCAGACATGCTGGTGGTCCCTTTTGCCTTCTCACAGTGAGGATTCTGCTTGTGCTGACTCTGGATGGCAATGGATTGTGCTTGATATGATGGCCGCCTCTATGTTTCCTGTTTTGGCGATCATGGTATTTCCGGTTCCGTGTCCGTGGCGACAGAGGCGGATGCGTTTTTTGCGCTACTTGTGGCGGCGCTATGTCCATTTTCCGTGGCGGTGACAACGTTTCCGCATCCGTGTGGTGCGTGCGACCGACAGCACGTAATCGGACGGTCTTTCCGCAACCTTGCGGACACGGAAACTTTGTTACCGCCGTCACGGAATCGCCGCGGTCCAAACGTGACAGGTTGTAATGAGGCCCATTGTCTCTGTCTGTTCTCTCTGCTCACCTTGTTGTTTCTTGTCCTCCTTAGGTGCCGGGATTCGGCGATGTAAAGATGGAGACAGCGCCGGATCGAAGAGATGCTGCGTGGAACGGTGAGTATGGCGCGAAGCTGCTGCTGGCGATGCGACGCATTTAAAACAAAGTCTTTCCTCTGGTTTGAAGATGCGATGAATCCGGAATCAGGTAAGAAATCGGGTAATACTCTTGTTCTAACCTTTGCTTCTTTCCTTCTTTCTAGGTGCTCCAGGTTCGAGGCGGGCGTGGCAGAAGGCTGGATGCTGCCGCTGGCACGGTGAGCGTTACGCTGCTGGATGCAGAATAACGCAAAGCGTGTTCTGCTCTTCGGGTGTCGTTTAAATAGCCTCCAAAGTAGTCCCAGGTAGGTATTCCACCCGACCACACCCGAGTAACAAAATAGTCCCTAAGGTAAAGTAGTCCCTTCCTGGCCTCACATGGGCTTGGATCTTCTTGCAGCATGGTCTGCATCTGGTAAGTGTGCACCTATGAGCCTGGTGCCTATGGCGCCAGGACTGATGTCCCATATGCGCCAGGACTGAACCCAGACAGCCCCTAGCAGGGGTTGCTGGGTTTTCTCAAGGCAACATGATGCCTGCTCCCGGGGCTGATGGACGTGGTCTGGATGCCCAGGGGTATGCATCATGACAGCACTCCCCCTCAAGGCCCCTCCTAAAGACGTTCCTCCCCTTGGTCCTGGTTTGTCTGGGAAGTCCCGATGGAATCTCTTCACTAATCGTGGTGCATGAACGTGGTCACTAGGCTCCCATGACCTTTCCTGTGGCCTGTAACCTTTCCAATCGATTAAGTAAAAAAGTTTTGATTTAACCACCTTGGAGTCCAGGATGTTTTTCACCTCGAATTCAGGTTCTCCATCTATCAAGATAGGATCTGGTGGTTTGGTTAATCTTGTTCCTGGTTGAACTGGTTTTAAAAGTGAAACATGAAAGACAGGATGAATTCGCATATTGGAGGGTAATTCCAGTTTGACGGCCACCGGGTTGATAATGGCCTTAATGGTGTAAGGTCCCAAATATCTAGGATTTCAGAGGTATGTGTTTTTGTAGCTAGCCAAACCTGATCTCCAATTTGGTACTGTGGAGTTTCACTTCTATGTAGATCAGCATTTTTCTTGTATTTCTGTTTTGCTTGCTTCAAATGTTCTGTCGCTTCCTTGAAGGCTTGTGTAATAGTAGAATGTAAATGACTAACTGCAGGCATTTCTAAGTGCTGAGGCGAATCGAGTTCTGAGGTTCGAGGGTGGTGTCCATATATTGTATAAAAGGGGCTTTGTCCGGTTCCTGAATGTACAGAGTTATTGTATGCATATTCGGAAATCCATAAAATATATTTCCAATTACTTTCGGTCTGGTGAAGCATGCAACGAAGTTACTGTTTAAGGGTCTGGTTGGTCCTCTCCATCTGACCATCGGTCTGGGGATGGTGAATGGTTGATAACCTTACGAAGATTTGCGCCAACTGGCAACATTTCTTCCAAAAATGTGAAATGAATTGAATACCTCGGTCAGAGACCAATACAGAAGGAAACCCGTGTATTCGAACGATGTTTTCAAGGAGCTCCTTGGCCAAGACTGAAGCAGAAGGTAATCCCTTTAAAGGAATAAAGTGGGCCATCTTGGAAAAAAGATCCACGATAACTAGAATGGTGTTAAATCCATTTCATGGAGGTAGATCAGTAATAAAGTCTAAAGATAAGGCGTGCCATGGTGTAGGTGGAATATCCAAAGGTTGTAAAAGGCCAGCTGGTTTTTTCTTCTGACTCTTGTTTTGGGCGCAAATGCCGCAAGACATCACAAATGACTTTATATCTTTTCGCCAGGTGGGCCACCAGAATTGTCTCTTAATTTTGGCTTCGGTTTTTGCGATACCTGGGTGACCTTCCATTAGGGTATCATGATAATTGGAGATGACAAGTTCCTGTAATTCCTTGTGTGGTAGAAATAGTCGTCCTTGATAGTAGGGTAGGGCATTGATGACTGAGTAATCCGGGCCTTTCTTGACCCAGTCCTGCAGGGCTGCTGGACTGAAGAGTTGTTGAATTTTTAAATGAATTTCTTCTAGTGTCTGTAAAGTAGTTATGCCAAGAATTCTTTGTTCAGAAATTATAGGCACCGGCTCCGGGTTCGCATATGCTTCTTCCATTCCTATTCGGGATAAGGCACCTGCCTTGCCATTTTTACAGCCTGGTCGATAAGTGATCACAAAATCGAATTCGGCAAAGAACAATGCCCATCGAAGTTGGCGCGATGATTGGGCCTTGGCTGTTTTTAGATACTGCAAGTTCCGGTGATCAGTGATTACAGTAATGGTATGCCTGGCACTGAGAAGATAGTGTCTCCAAGCCTTAAAGGCGGATTTGATGGCTAATAACTCTTTATCGGTAACCGCATAGTTTAACTCGGGTGCCGAGAACTTTCTGGACCAAAATTCCACTGGGTGAAGTTGACCAGTTTCAGGATCCTTCTGGGTAAGGACAGCTCCCATGGCTAAACTGGATGCATCAGTTTCCACTATGTATGGTAGCTCTGGGCGTGGATGCTTCAAGACAGGCGCAGACGTGAATTTCGCTTTCAGCTCTTGAAAGGCCTGTTGAGCCTCTTCGGTCCACAAGAAACGTTTGTTCTTTCGCAAAAGTGCTGTGATGGGATGTACAACATGTGAGAAGTCTGGAATGAATCTGCGGTAGAAATTGGCAAATCCGAGCATGCTTTGCACCCCTTTAACTGAACTAGGTGATGGCCACTTGAGAATTGTGTCCACCTTTCGTGAGTCCATTCGGACTCCTTTTGGAGTCAGGATAAATCCAAGGAATTCAACTTCCGTAACATGAAAAACACATTTTTCCAATTTTGCATATAACTTGTGCTGGCGTAGTTTCTCAAGGACTGCACGTACGTGCTTAACATGGTCTGATTCTGAGGAGGAGTACACAAGGATATCGTCTATGTATACGACAACACAGACATCAATGAGTTCACGAAAGACATCGTTCATAAAATACTGGAAGGCTGCTGGTGCATTGCACAACCCGAAGGGCATCACCTGATACTTGAATAAACCGTACTTGGTGCGAAAGGCCATCTTCCATTCGTCGCCTTCCTTTACACGTACCAGATGATATGCCCTTCGGAGATCTAACTTAGTATATATACAAGCATCCTTTACTTGGTCTAGTAATTCGGGGATCAGAGGCAATGGGTACCGTTTTTCTACCGTAATCTGATTTAGTGCGCAGTAGTCTATGCACGTTGTTAGGTCACCTTCCTTTTTTGGCACGAAGAACAAAGCTGAGGGTACAGGAGACTTGGAAGCGCAAATAAAGCCATTGGCAAGGTACTGGTCTAAGTATTGTCGTAGGTGAAGGTTCTCAGGTTCCATAAGGGCATAGATCTTGCTACAAGGGGGTTGTGCACCGGGTATGAAATCGATTTGACAATCGTACGATCTGTGAGGAGGAAGGTGTTTGCCTGTTCCTTTTGGAAGACATCCTGGAATTCTTGGTATTCTGGAGGTAGTTGCATGACTGCTGTGGTTACTGTGGCCAGGCCTGCGTTCTGATTTTTCTTTGGGTAACAGGTTTGTGCACAATCCGGGAAGGTTATTCTCTTCTCTCACCAATCAATACAAGGATTATGTGTTTCCAACCAAGGTATCCCCAGTATTATTTGGAACTGTGGGGCTTTGATTAGATCAAACACAATAGTCTCTCGATGCCCATCCTAACCCAATTGTGTCATCTCTGCGGTGAAATGAGTTACAGGCCCAGAGACTATTTCAGTTTCATCGACTGTGGTGATGACATCTGAGGTGGTTTTTCGGCAGAGAGGAAGATTCATCCTGGAAGCCAATTTGTGGTCCATATTGTTTCCTACGGCCCGCTATCAATGTATGCCCTTACTGCATGCATACGTGAGGGTTGTCTAGGATCAATTAGGACCATTGGTATGATCAGATGCGAGGTCTGAGTGTCCTTCTTTAAGCTCGGCAAGCGGACCTCTACGCTTATCGGGCGTGTTCGTTTTCCGAATCAGGCTCTTTTGGACTTTTATCAGCAACTCCTACCACCTTCTTGGGTGGTTTTATAGGGCAATCCCGTAGAAAATGTCCTGAGGTTCCACAGTACAGACACAATTGCATCTGTCTTCTTCTTTCCCTTTCCTTTTGAGTTAAGGGTCCTTTGACCCCCCCGATTTGCATAGGTTCTGATGCATCTGTTCCTTTGGAGGCAACGTTGGATTTAACCAATACCCGATTTTCGAATTTAGCTCGATCAGCCTTTCTATTCTGGAGTCGATGATCCAGCTGGACCACTAAGTCTATAAACTCTGCGCAATCCTGAGGTGGGTTCATAACTTGAGCCAAGACGTCTTTAAGTTCTCCCCGAAGTCCACGATGAAACAATGTAATTCATTTTTCTTCAGGCCATCCGTTTTCCACTATCAATCTATTGAAGGTTGCGATATAGGTTAGCCGATCCTGGTTACCCTGTCGTAGGGACAAAAGTTTGTTATCCAGGGCCTGTCCTTGGGAGTGCCGGGCAAATAGTCTTTCCATGCTCGTTTGAAAGCCCTGAAAATCCCAAAGAATTGGGTATCTTGAGTAACTAGTGGAATTGACCAATCAGCTGCACTGCCACTGAGATATGATAATACAAAGGCTACCTTGGCTTGATCATTTGGGAAGGCTCCTGGTGTGCATAAAAAGTGCAAGCGGCATTGGTTCATAAACACGGCAAACCTTTTGGGATCTCCGGCAAAACGTTCGGGTGGAGCTAATGGAATATTTCCTGGTAGGTTTATTTGCACAGGGTTACTCGATACCACAGGAGCTGGGTTTCCCCCGGAACCAGGTAGGGGTGATTGTCCAGCTTGAGTTTGCAGCAGTTGTCTAGTGAGATCATCTGTGCGCTCCTTCGATACAATTAGTTCTCTTCTGAGGGCATTAGTCTCTTGGCGAGCGGAGTGCACTTCCGCCCTGAGTTCCCCCAATAGTTGGGCCAGTTGGTCGGTTTCTGAGGTTTCCATAACGCCCGGGTGGGGATTTGTAGATAGGCTTCGCGTTCTGTTACGCTCACCTGGCTCCCACAGGGGCGTCGGTCGGACCCGGACTGCTGAGGCCTCCACCCACGTGATGCGTAGTGCAGCGATGACTGACTGGATCTGTCCTCCTAATCTTGTCTGCTTGGCCCATAGAAATATTCTCCTACAAGTGGAGAATTGGATTTAGCCATTTGTGGATTCAAGTGATAGCACCCCCACTGTCCTCCCCACTATTCACCTCTGAAGCGCCCTCTCAGCAATCTCACCTTATATTCTTGAAGGATGAGCCCTCCATCCTGCGAAGCACGCAGGGGCGCGTTGATGACCTGTTACTTCACTGGCCTGAAGATATTGGAAGAGTTGTAGACGAATCCTGACTCCAAAAGGTCCTGGCGAAGAGCCGTAAGTATATAGTTCGTAAGAGTTCAGAATGTCTGGAATTCACTCCTGTCCAATTCCTCTTTTATCTTGCAGAATTGACCCAATAAGAAGATTGACAGCTGAAAGCGCTCTGGTAAAAGTCTGTGTTACCCAACACTGTCTGGTAAATAATGCCAAGGGTTAAACTTGCTGCTTTCTCCTTATCTTACAGGTGCGGCATAAGAAGATGTGGCGTGCTGATGAATTATACCTCTGGTGGTAAAATCAGGTAAGCACATGGCGGCTAAAGAGATTGTCTCTGTCTGTTCTCTCTGCTCACCTTGTTGTTTCTTGTCCCCCTTAGGTGCCGGGATTCGGCGATGTAAAGATGGAGACAGCGCCAGATCGAAGAGATGCTGCATGGAACGGTGAGTATGGCGCGGCGCTGCTGCTGGCGATGCGACGCGTTTAAAACAAAGTCTTTCCTCTGGTTTGAAAATGCGATGAATCCGGAATCAGGTAAGAAATCAGGTAATACTCTTGTTCTAACCTTTGCTTCTTTCCTTCTTTCTAGGTGCTCCAGGTTCGAGGCGGGCATGGCAGAAGGCTGGATGCTGCTGCTGGCACGGTGAGCGTTACGCTGCTAGATGCAGAATAATGCGAAGCGTGTGCTGCTCTTCGGGCGTGGTTTAAATAGCCTCCAAAGTAGTCCCAGGTAGGTATTCCTTCCCGACCACACCCGAGTAATAAAATAGTCCCTAAGGTAAAGTAGTCCCTTCCAGGCCTCACATGGGCTTGGATCTTCTTGCAGCATGGTCTGCATCAGGTAAGTGTGCACCTATGAGCCTGGGGCCTATGGCGCCAGGACCGATGTCCCATATGAGCCTGGCGCCATAGGCGCCAGGACTGAACCCAGACAGCCCCTAGCAGGGGTTGCTGGGTTTTCTCTAGGCGACATGATGCCTGCTCCCGGGGCTGATGGACGTGGTCTGGATGCCCGGGGGTATGCATCATGACAGCCAGCTAAGAACACTGGTGTTTTCGTTTGAAGATTACAATGCCTACAACCGCTACCGCTCGTACAGGACTGATAAGTGAACATGTGACCAGCTGTGAAAATGGACAAACTGTTACGTGGGCCCCGAAAACGTACTCCTGTTTTGTGATAATATTAATTGGTTTCGTAATAGTCATTGTTTTAGGCTTCTGGTATCTAGAAGAAGTGCATCCGCTTGAGAATTTGTTGCCGACTGAAAATGTACCTACTGTTTCTACTCCTTTCGTGCATCTGCATACTCTATCTCCTAGAGTCTCTCAGCACAGACAGAGATATCATATTAATACACTATTACTTATCATGAATGCTACACATGCCATCTTTAACAAATCTAATTGTTGGGTCTGCTCGCATTTATCGCAACACGGGGATAAGGGGCTAGGTTGGTATATTCATCCTCTACCTTTGACAACTGCATGCTATGCTTCTCTTAGAGCACTATTCTTTGGTCGCTGGAACGATAGCATCTCAGGGAACTTTGATGGGACTAATTTGAATCAGTTTGAAAAACGTGTTCTGACTCCCTTGGGATGCTCGCTCTTCGCAAATAGGAGTAAGCCTAATGTTGCTTCTATTAGGCCTTCTGATAGACTGTCTCGTCCATTTCAATCCTTGATTTCTTTTAAAATGGCTCCTATAGGCAATAAGGTTGCCACACCTCCTTCCTACACTGTTAATCATAGCCCCGATTCAGTTTCTTTCTGCAAACAGAGGAATAGTACTCAGTCAATGGTGATTTTAAAGGTTGCGCCAACGTTGCGAATTTGACTGGGGAGGACAGACCTTTGTATGTAGGCGAACCTGTCTACTTTGTTTGCGGTAATGTGGCATTTCCATGGTTACCCATGGATTGGCAGGGAACTTGTTATTTAGGGATCCTGTTACCCGGGGTATTCATAGCCAGTACAGTAGAAATGTCAAAGACTCGTCCATGGCGGGACGAGAATGGTGACACTTCAGCACAAGTTCTGGGCTATGTAGCGAAATCCTTTGTGCCATTTTGGGGGCAAATAATGAACTCTGAAGATACCAGGAGACTAGCGAGAGTAATGGAGAGGACCATCAATCGGACCACTGACATAGGGCCTCATTACGGGTCGAGCGGTCCGGAATTAACAGTGGCGGTAAACCCGCCGCCACTGTTAATTCCGGACCGTCCGATCCCGACCCCTGCCGGCGGAAGGTGATCTTCCCGCCAGGTCTGACCTGGCGGGTTGAACACCTCCCGCCTGCAGGCGGACGTGGAAACACCAGCACCATCACGAGATGGTGCCGGTGTTTCCACTTCCCCATTCCCACTGAGTCCTGTAGTCCTGTAGGACTCAATGGGAATGGGGATGAACACCATTCCACCTCCGTGACTCCCGGATACCGGGGCTGTAATGCCCTGGTAATTCCGGGGGTCACGGAGGCGGAATGGTAATACGAGTCCGGCAGTAACAAGGCGGTTTTACCGCCACGGTTACCACCGGACTCGTAATGAGGCCCACACTCTATAATATGACTTTAGAACAGAAAGCAATAAGGTTAGTAGCACTTCAGAACCGGATGGCATTAGATGTCATCCTGGCTGAACGTGGAGGGGTATGTAGATTAGTGGGGTCCGCTTGCTGTGTTCCTCCCCAACTATCTTCAAGGTAATACTGAATCTGCATGTCCTAAGATCAGAAGTGCATGTTCCCGAAGGAAAATGGGATCTTAGCGCTTGGTTCTGGGACTTCTTGCGATCTTGGGGTTGGAAGCTACTTTCGGTCTTGCTGATCATTTTAGGAGTTGTGTTGTTTCTTTGTTGTTGTATACAATGTCTTCCTGGTATAAGTTTGATGCTAGGGGGATGTTGCGCACAGGCGATGGGTACATTAGGACGCAAGGTATATGCCCCAGACAAGAACTCCAATGAATATGTGTTGAAAGAAATCTTAGTAACTGATCTTATGGCAATTGACATCTCCGATAGTGATTCAGGATGTATGGACTTAAGGCGTGGAGTTACTCGTAAAGTGACTAGAAGTAGTATAGCGCTTGGCTTAGGCCAAAAGGAGGGTTTGTTAGACGGAATATCATATTGTGTCTCTTTTATTGTATATGTTGGCCTAAGCCAAGCCCAGTCTCTCTACAAAGAAATCCGCGCTTCAAGGTTCTGACCTTAGATCGATCAAACCGCCATTGTAGGTTCATCCGCCATTTTGATTCTCGCTCTAAAGTCACCCTGTGTTCTTAGATGGTGGACAGTGTTCTTCTGTTAAGTAACATGGCCGTCTTGACCTCTGCATGCATGTTAATGCTTAAACTGCCCGCAGGCCAAATGTTAGGGTCATGTAATGAGACCTCGTCCTTCGTTGACCTGTGGATAAAGGATTACCTATGCCAACGATACTAATCCATGAACATATATTATGCACAATACTGTTCGAGCATTTGATGTGAACACTATATGTTTGACTATATTTTATGAGAATATATACGAAGACTTAATATAGAATCCAAAGACACACTGTTGCTATTGTAACCTATTGGAGAATGTATTAAGGATAAACCATAAATGTATAGATGCATAAATTAGGAGCGAACTCGGAATGAACCCGTAGCCCAAGGAAATGGTTAACCTACAAGTGGGCTGAACATCAGATTACATATTGTATAAAAGACACGACCATTCTGATGTACAGTCCCACTCACTGCACACACCGAACAGGGCTGGTATTCGCTGTGTTGTACTGAGGGCCTGATAGCTATCTGTTGCTTTGTCCTTTGAAACTGTTCAGTTGTAGAATAAAGATCTGTGTATCTTTTGAACCCAGGTTTGGTGCATTTCCTTTTGGGGTACTGAGCCTCGATGTTCTCTTTTTGCTTTCACAGGACCTGGTGGGCAGAAAGGCACCCGCGAGCACAACATGTCGGATGCACCAGCACTGTTTATAACGGTGCGGGTGCATCCGACACCCCCCCCCATTCCCATTGAGCCCTATGGCTCAAATGGGAATGGGGAGTGATGGGGAGTAATGGATTCCGGCCCCTGGCAAAGGGGACATACATAGTCCCCCAAGGTCGGAATGGCCCTCTACGTCCCCGTTGCCAGAGGCCGGAAAAAATGCAACTCCCGTGGCAGCCGTGCCTGTTTTACAGGCACAGCTACCGCCAGGGTTGTAATGACCCCCTGTGACAATGAAACAAGTAGGCGGCTTGATGAAAATTAAAATGGGTCTTTATTCAGACTATTTCAAAAAGGATAAAAGAAAATAAGCTTTAATCAAAATTTTCTGCAGTGTCCGTTCTCTGTGCTTATGCTTCTTCTCTGATCCTTGCAGGGGATCTGGTAAGGACTTCTGGCAAGGCTTCTCCTCCTAGTCCTCATACGCCCACCAGCCTTCGACAGCTCCTGATGTCCTGTCTGGTTCAATCTGCAACAAAACCAAGAATGAACACTCTTGCCTTCCAGGGTTGTCTTTATATAGGTGGAGTTTAACAGGTCAATCAGTGTTCACTTCCCCCTCTAGTCTAGATAAACTCTCCCAAGCCCCACCCCCTTTTCCCTTGAGGCATTGCAAGCTGTCTTCGACATCGACCTCCACCCGCTCCCTGTTCCAGTCATCTCTGACCAGGTGAGATCTTAGTTCCTTCCTGAATAGGTTTTGGTGGGTCTCTGGGAGTCTTGTGTTTTTGTCCTGCTCTATTATTTTGTCGCGGTTCCTTGACTTCTCTGCCGGCTGTCATAGTCGAACGTCGGCGTCTCTTCTAATTCACATGAGTGCGACAATGTGACTCTCGTATGTCCACCCGAAGGTTCCAGGTCTTTCAGACCGCCGCCAGAATCGAACGGCGGCGTCTCTGTTACTTCTCAGAAAGGCTGCGTTCCGACTCTTTTGGGCCAGTCCTGAAGTTCCATATTACAAGTCTCCGTCTGTGCTTTGGCTGGGTTAGATGTCTCCTGACCCCACCATTCCCCAATCGGGTGGGTTTCTGGGTCTCGGGCCGCTCCGTGGTATAACTGACCCTCTTGACTGTTACACCCCCCAATGACCTATTTAGATTACTGAGTAGGTGACACTTGAAGAAGGAAGTCGCATTTGTGTTGAGATCCCCCACCTTGTGTTTAGTTTGAAGAAAGTGCCATTTAGTTAAATTCTCTTTAGGCATTTATCCAGCCCCTTTTACTTGGCATCCACACACAGTCTACTTATTGTTTGATGGAGGTTAATAAAATTAACAGGTCTGAATGTTCTGCAGTACCCAAATATGGTAGTGAACGGCACAGGGGCTGGAGGAGAAATGTATCTGTTGGGTTTGTTCACCTAATACGACAATGGCTGTATTCACTGAAGAAGCCCAGCTAATACAGCCGCACCAGTCAATCAGTAGCTGTACATCATTTCCTCTGCAAAGAACTGGGGCATCTGTCCCAAGTGAATGTGGCCTATCGGTCAGGAATGTAATTTAGCATGCTCTGTTATTGCACTTGTATTAGACAACAGAGGATGAAGTTGAGGAGGAGGACGTTGGGCCCCCACCATCTGAAGCACAAGACGAGGAAGTGCTGGCATCGCCAGATAAATAAGGAGAGCAGTCCACAGATGATGAACAAGAGGTGACTCCAGACAATTCCCCACCTCTGATAACACTGGAAACAGATGACGATGAAGAAACATGAGAACAAATGTTCTCTGTTGCCTGATTCCAGATGGAGACTACGACAACTTTTCTTCGATGACGCCATAGATAGTGAAGGGGATTTGGAGACAGAGTAAGAGGAAGATACAAAGGGAGCTTATGTCATTTTGTTTCCATTTTTTATAGGGGGGGTAGGGGTAGCGGTAAACAAATGAAGATTATAGAGAGAAGCTAAAACACACACACATGCAGACAAAGAGGTATAACGTAGGGATCAACAAACACTTGAAACAATCCAAACCATTACAAACGGACCAAACAGGTAAACACAAGGTTGAATAAGGTTAAACAAACAAGACAGACACCACAAAGAACTAGCAATCGCCACCAAAACTCTCATTAACTTGCCAAGGGTTGCCAAACCCTTCCGAAACCAACAATTTGTGAGCCTGTCCTGTCCGCTCATATCTCAATGTCACTGTCCGCTCTTATCTCAATGTCAAAGCAAAACCCAAAATAAAGCAGTAAGTGAGCTGGACCTTTTAAATGGCCTCAACCTTTTTAGATTGCTTGGATGGCCAAATTGTCATTTTGAGTCTTGAGCCTTCCAATTGGATGATGGGACCGGAAACATGCCTCAAGTTTGGCCTATTGGCAATCCCACAGGAATCCCGGGGGTGGGACAAACCCACCTGGAAAGACTGAAGTTTCCCATGGGGCTCATATAGAGAATTGTAAACACTCCATTCATGAGCACGTGTGGCTACTCATACATATTTTATTTAAATGTACTCTGCTGGGCATACCTGGGGATACCCTTAGACAATCGGAGAGAACAACTCATTATTAAATGGATGATCACTGGAGCACGTCCCTCTGTGGATCCCTTACCCTGGTGTGACCTGCCACTGTCCTGGTGCAGAGGAATGCAGAAAGCAGAAGGGGGTCTACTCAGATCCCTGACTGGCTTGGAGTGCCCAGAACAGAAACATTTATGCAACCCAAGATTCCTTGTTGCTTGGCACTACCTGTGAGTTGTAAACGGGAGACGTATTTTAGGGTTAATGCCCTCCTGTGTTACTGTATGTGTCCCCTGCCTTCTCTGTACCCTATGATATGATATGGCATTTATAACGCACCTATATACAAGTGTTTCAAGGCGCGACGACGCAAGGGAGGGGGAACAAAGGGAAGACAGACAACAATCCTACTAGGCCAGGTGTCATTCAGATCGCGCAAGTGCAAGAGATGGGGGAAAGGGAAAAGTGCGTGGGGGAAGGGAGAGGGGAAGTGCAGTAAATGGGATAGTAGAATATTAAGATAAAAATAAATAAAAAGCGACCAGCTGGTGGCGAGTGCAAGTTAAGTGCAGACATAGGTGCTGGTATGGGGACTGTAGGGATACAGAAAACAGTCCCAGGCGCAGGGGTTGCCAGGGAGGCAGTGCAGGTGTGCAACTGGGGAGGCCTGGGCCCGAGATCAGAAAGGGTGGCCAGGTATCCAGTGCAGTTTCAGCCAGGAATTCAGCAGGGGAGGGGAAGAGAAAGCAGAAGCAAAGAGGAAGGTTTTGAGGTGCTTCCGGAACCGGAGATGGTTCTCCTCAAGTTTCAGGGAGGCAGGGAGGCTGTTCCAGAGGGAGGCCCCTGCCGAAGAGAGAGATCTACCACCAACTCGTTGCTTGGAGAAGCGACTGACTCTGAGGGATTTGGAGGCAGATGAGCGAAGAGCTCGAGAAGGAAGATATTTAGGAAGGGAGAGCTGAAGGTAACGTGGCCCCAGGCCCCAGAAGGCCTTGTGGCTATGCAGAGGGTTTTAAACGTAATCCTCGCAGCCACAGGGAGCCAATGCAGAGATTTCAGTCCTGGAGCAATATGATCCCTGGGCTTGAGGCCAAGGACAAGTCTCGCAGTCCTGTTCTGGATAAGTTGCAGAGGGCGGAGAGTAGAGGTAGGAAGATTTAGAAAGAGGCTGTTACAATAGTCCAGCCTAGAGAGAACGAGGGCTCTGGAGACAGTGAGCTTCTGGGGGAAGGAGAGGAATGGAAGAATACCTCTGAGGAGGTGCAGCTGGTAGTGTGACTTCTTAGAGACGTCAGAGATGTGAGGGGAGAAGGAGAGTGTGGAGTCGAAGATGGCCCCAAGGTTTTAAGCCTTGCAGGTGGGAGCAGTAAGAGGGTCAAGTGAGGCCGGCCAGAGAGCTGCATGGAAGGAGGGAGCGGGTGTGCCGATGAGTAGAATCTCAGTCTTACTGGCATTAAGGCAGAGGTCATTGGTGGGACATCACTCCTGGATAGCAGACAGACAGTCAGGGATGAGGCTAGGAGAGGAGGAGGCCGAGGGTAGCCTGAAAATGAGCTGGGTATCATCTGCATAGCACTGAAAATTGGGGCAGAGAGCGGCGATGCGGTGGGCAAGGAGTGCCAGGTATTGGTTGAACAGCCACGGAGAGAGGTTAGATCCCTGGGGGACACCGCAGGTAGAGAAAAAGATGCCAGAGAGGAAGGACCCAAGTTGGACCTGGGAGGGTCGGTCAGAGAGGAAAGAAGTCAGCCACGCCAGAGCCTGACCAGTGATACCCAGGTTATCACGGAGATGGTTGAGCAGGATGGCATGGTTGACAGTGTCAAAGGCAGAAGAGAGATCAAGCAAGATGAGGACGCATGGGGTGTTAGAGTCAAGGTTGGAGAGCAGGTCTTCACGGATGTTCAGGAGAGCAGTTTCCGTGCTTCTGGCAGCTCTCAAGCCAGACTGATGGTCATGAAGGCAACCAACAGATTCAGTGTGGAGATTAAGCTGGGAGATGGCCAGTTTCTCCAGGAGCTTGCCCAGGAAGGGAGTGATGGAGATTGGCCGATAGTTAGCCGGGCAGGAGAGGTCGGCAGAGTGTTTCTTGAGAGGAGGGTGCACAAGGGAGTGCTTCAGGGGGGATGGGAAAACTCCAGTGGTGGAGTGATTGCAGAAGTCAGCCAGGGCAGAAGCGATGTGGTCCTTGATAGTTTTTGAGGAACAGGGGTGAACCTGTTTCGACGAGACTTTCATAGATCGGACTTGTCTAGAAACCTCATCTGCAGAGAAAATGGGAAAGGCAGAGAAGGAGGGAGGGGGGATGGCTGCAGAAGGGCCAGAGGAAGAGCAGAGAATGGAGGGAGGGAGGTGGTAGGAGGAGAGTGAGGACAGGATGTCCTGAGTTTTTGAAATGAAGTGAGAAGCCAGTGCCGTGCAGAGGGCCTGGGAGGGGACAGGAGAGGTAGAGACTGAAGCAGGATAGGCCAGTTCCTTGCAGATTTTAAAGAGTTCAGCCGAGTTGTTAGATGCCACAGAGATGCGGGCTTGGATATAAGCTCTCTCACTTTCCCAGTATGGATTCCAGTCTCAAGTGGAGATCACATGTGTTTCCAACATAATTACTAAGCAATGAATATGGTCCCAGCCAAAGAATGTGTTATGTATCTGATGAGATGTAACCTTATGTTAGAATGAGCTACCAGCTGCAAGAGAAACTAGTGGGAGGCTAAGACACACTAGTGCCATCAACCTTGGGGAAGCCTCTGTGATTGATAGCAGACTGGCCCTAGGAACACACGTTCACACTTTAGGGATTGTTATTCTTTCCTCTCTGTACAAGGTTACGGGGCTTGCAGGACCAGTTACTTTTCAGTCAAAGTTTATTTGGATAGAATCCATAAACCACATCACAAATAATACAACAACACATAAAATTCATGAAAATATAAAAGATAGAAAAATCTTATTTCTTAAATAGCGGCAGCAGTAGAAACATACAGATCAAAATTGATCATCCAATAAGTGCTTCCTTCTAGTCCACAATTCTCTTAAAAATTCCTAGCACCCCCAATGCCATAGCAGTTGATTCGGCACCTAATAAAAAGATCAAAGCAGGTCGACATTGATTAAAATTAGCTTCATTCAACAAAGGGAGAATGGTCTTTTTTCTAATATTGTGGTAAAGTGAACAAAATAACACAAAATGCAATAGATCTTCTTTTCCTGCACTGCATCCGGGGCAAACCGT
Organism: Ambystoma mexicanum; assembly: GCF_040938575.1. Lineage (NCBI taxonomy): Eukaryota > Metazoa > Chordata > Amphibia > Caudata > Ambystomatidae > Ambystoma > Ambystoma mexicanum. Next base: position 132,551,829 of record NC_090936.1, on the reverse strand, counting down.
AGACTGCTTGTGGCCTTGCCAGTTCTTTGTGTTGTCTCTGAGCCACAGAATATTAAAACGGGCTCTGGTCAGTGCCCAACGGTCTGCAATTTTGTTGCTATGCAGCAGATAAGGTTGGATTACATCTAACTGTGTAATTAATGAGTATTTCCTGTTTGACACAATTGAAAGCCCAGATGTTTCTCGATTATTCACGGTTAATGTACGGGACATTCTCTTATACTTGGAATCAGCTGGTGTTAATAAAACAACAGGGCATTGCAAACTTAGGGCATTCATCTGTAATAAACACTTTGAAATAAAATTCAGCCATGGAGGACCCCAACAGTAGGCCCTTAATGATACTGTGGTAAGGAGAGCAGGAATCTGAGAGACATGCTAGTTAGCACAAGAGGTAAGGTACCCATGACTAACAGAACAGAAAAAAACGGCACTTATCCATGCCAAAGTAGTGGCAATTGCAAAAGCATAACAAAGGGTCTGTATGTCTTCCATCCCCGCACTGGAGAATGTATACAGCTAAGGAACTTTGCTACCTGCTCTTCTGAGAACGCCATCTATTCTATTAGGTGTCCTTGTGGCATGTACTACCTGGGAGAGACCAAAAGAAGGGAGAAAGTAGGATGGAACAAGCATAAATTGTGCTGGAGAACCAACCATCAGCACTTATCAGCAGCACGACATTTCATTGAACATGGTCACACTACTGCGCAAATGAAATTCCAAATCAACACAAAGGAATTCCGAGGCGACATTGCAAGGAGGAGAGAGCAAAAAGAGGTGTTTTGCGTTCACAGACTGGAATCCTTGGTGCCTAACGGTATGAACGACGAGCCACATTCACACTGTTTCCTAAGAGCAAGCTCTCTGTGTGTACTATACCCACACTTGCATAAGTAATTGCATGATGTTTGCATGCATGTTTGCTTTATCTTTTCCATGTCGATATTCCGCTGGGTCTGAACAATCGCCACATTTGAAGTTGTGCACAGATTTAGTCTGGTATTAGCAGTGATCATTAAGAGCCCCACATATTCTTTAATTTTTATTTTGTTTGTCTCTAGGCTGTCTTTAATTGAGTGAATGTACCCCTTATTTGTTTTTCAGGATAGGCCAACCGTTGAGGTTCATCCTATTCTTTAATTTCTCTACTTTTCCATTTGTCTAACTTACTCGTTCATTCTCTTTTTTCTATTAAGTACGTGGACTGTCCCTGGGTGGATGTTAAAGCAAGTCTGGCTTTTTCTTTAACTTGGTGGTTATGGTTTTAGTGTGTCCATATTTAGTTATGTACATATACTCCCCAATACAACAATTGCAACACATTGGCAATGCAACCTTACAATTGGTAATACGCGCAGCACGGGAACTATCCAACCCCTGACTGGTCCGTATCAAGACATAATTTACCTTTAAGAGCTTGTGGATGCGTGCAACGCTATACGTTTACATCACATGCCTGAATGACGTTTGTGGATCAGTCACGTGATCAGAAGTCACAAGTATTCCCCTCCGGCAGCACACTTCCAGAGAGATTGAATGCTACACGCATATGGAACAAGTACCATACTGAGATTAGAGAGTGGACTATGAGATGGGGTCACCATTAACAGAACATTGGAATGAGGGGTGGGATGTTGCAGCAGTACTTGGTAGGACATGTTTGTATTTTTTTGTCTAGATTGGAGTTTGTAACCGCCATCCACTGAACACAGAGCACTGATGTGGGTATTAGCGTTTGCCATGTACACTGTGTCATTTTGACACACGTTCATCTTAGAATTTTTGCCAGGTAGAAACAGGTACTAAAATTGAAGGTGCCATTCTACATATTAGTTTGTTATAAATGGCCGTGTGTTGCGAAATGTGAGTAAGACAGTTGTAATAAATACTGCGATCTAGATGTAGTGATTATCAAGCTCTGCCTTGCACTAATGCTTCATCTTCATTTTCTCTTTCTTTTATTGTTTGTTGTTTCCTGTCTTGCTCTCGTTCTTGTTTACTGTTCTTGGCTGAACCTAATTTAATTTATCTACCCCATGATTGTCTCAGCGAATTGATGCATTTGAAACGCATTGTTTGTGTTTGGCTTAATAATGAAAATGACTGCAACATTATGGCAATTAATGGGATATTGTGTTTATTGTACTCTGCAAAATGACGTGCTGGTGATGGTGGCTGAAACATGGTGCTCTTAAGAGCTCTCATGTCCTATCCTGTGGTCCAATGTGGTTCTAACCAATATATGTTGTTCTTTATTGCTCTTGTCCCAGATTTTATCAAGAAAACAAAGCCCAAGACCTTAATTAATTCGCAATAAGGCCCATACATGCATCACTAGTTTGTTCTTCATTTAAACAAGCTCTAGGTTATCACATAAGATCCTAGAATGCAGGTCAAAACCCCTTGTAAGGTTGATACCAACTGTTTGTCTTTTAACTCATTTTCACCCAAATGTCTAGCTGGGGGTATTATGATCACTCAAACCAATGTTACAAATGGAAAAGTCTTTAATCAATTTCCAACATACAATAGGCATTATAAAGTGGTCTATTATAGCTTTCACGGCCCGGCATGGGTGGGGGGTGCACATGGCTTTTAACGGCCCGCCAGCCTGAGCTGCAGGCCGTTACAGCCTATTTATGCCCCCCCCAACGCAGCGTGAAGGCTATTCGCACCCCTGGTTTTACTGGGGTGCTGATAGTTTTTATTTTGTTTCCATCCAACGGGAGATCAGCTCTGCGCGAGCCCATTTCCCATCGGATGAAAAATTAAAAAATGCTCAAAAAAAGGGACACCACCATTGAAATGGAAATGGGACTAGCTCCTTTTGCGTATGACGACAGCCATGGAAAACGTTCCAAAATGGCCGCTGTCATCCGAAAAGGGACCTACTCCCTTTTTTATGGTGGTGGCCAGACGAGAGGAGTATCGAAGACCGGAGCACAAGGCTCTGATCCTGCAGGTAAGTTGGGGTAGGGGCAGGGGAATTGGGTTTTTCTAACGTGGGGAGGCAACAGGGAACCTCCCTGTTGCTTCTGCATGTTGCAATAAAAAAAGAAAAAGAAAGTGCCACCCGGGTAAGGGCCTCAGGTGGCGGGAACAGCGGGCACTGATTGTGTATTCTCACTCCCTATTCCATCCACCTGATTGGCTGAACGCCCTTCTCCAGGTGCAAATATGCTACTGAACCTGGTAAGATTATCGTTACGAAAACGTCCATTCAAAAGACGTAGCCCTTGCTATCAAAAAGAGCCATAGCGCGAGACCTTTTTAATTTGCACTAATGACTAACAATATTGCCTGTTGAACTCCAAATGAATTCTCATCCAGAACCTTCTCCAGAATGCCTGGCCCATTGCCAAGTGAAGAGTAAAATCACTAGCCAAGTTAATTGCATCAGCTACCCTATCTTATCAACATTCTCATTTGAGTCTCTGCTAGATACAGCATTATGAAAGTGTATAATATTAAATGCTGACCCAAGGGTCATTTAAATATAGTTATTGTCTGACATTGACCAATATCATCATGCCTCCAGCAGGGTGGCCACGAGTCTATTTACGTGCCAATGACTGAAAGGAGCAAAAACCTGGTACTTGTATAGACTATTCTATTATATTATTACTACTTATTAATACTTTTTATTCCTATTTTATTTACCTGTCATGCTCTATATCAAGCTTCTTCACTGGAGAAACTTAACTCTTTCACTTTGATCCCAAATGACTAAACCTACCATACTTTGTATATTCATAAAATAATAAAATAAATAAAAATGAATATCAATTATGAGATGTATCATGAAATATTACCTATCTTTTCCAACAAACCTTTTCTTTGCTGCTTAATGTAATATATGACACGTAAATACATGAAAAACAACCGAGTACAATTTTAAAAATACTAATCCTGTGTTAAAATATTTGAACCATACTGAGAAAAAGGGATTTAAAAAATCTTTGAAAATGACCCAGCTCTACAGTAAAATATGTGAACACTGTAAAATAATGGGAACATACCGTGGAACCTAATAAAACATTTCCTCGATTGGTACAAAATAACATGGCCTGTTTAAATATTTAAATGCAGTGTATTAAATCTCTGCAAACAAGTAAAACAATGTGTACTTGATTGGCTGTTGGTTAAGTTTCTTTTAAAATCATTTGAAAAAGAGCATCAGCTTGAAAGCATTTCTTTCGAGAAAACAAAGCTCTAACCTTTTCTTCTGAAAAAAAACACTTTACTATGCGGTGTATAAGTGAAATCACTAAAACAAGCCGTCCATTAGTCACTGACAGCCTATATGTTTGAAATAAGCCAGTAAAATAAAGGTGCCTCAGGAAATTTGCCACATGAGATACAAGTATATCCACCACGATCTGCCACATCTGCAGATCCAAGGAGGTTCTGCGGTCTCTAAAGCCAAAAGTCATACATTTGATTCAAAAGAAAGGCCCCATCCCATCCCTCTGAGGCATGTCCTCATCCACTCTAGGGTCAGGACAGACTTCAGAAAACTCCTGGATGGCCCGACTACCATATTCCACCACTTTCTGTGCCGGATCCTAGAGATCTGTGGATCTCCAGCAGGTCTGGGGATTCCAAATGGAGAAAATGTTGTTTTTCCACTTCTGAAAACCAGTCCATAATGACTCATCATGCCCTCATCACCCTTACCCCTTTACTAACCCTAAATATCCTTGTTATACAAAATCTCATACATGTATCCTACATTGTGGATCAACAGTTTCCAAGGCCATAAAATGATTTTCTTTAGCAGAAAAAGGCCATATCCCATGTCCTCATCGACGATCCTAAGTTCAGGACAAGCTCCTGTATGGCATGCTTGTAACATCTTTTAGCACGCTCTTTGTATGAGATCTGCTTAAACCACTGGTAAGGATCAGCAGGTCTCAGGAAGGTCTGAAGTTACCACGCAGAGAAGAGCGCTTTAATTCTACTCTGGAGAATACATTCCACAATGATTCATCATACCTTCTCTCCCTTAGCTCTACCTTTCCTCTAAATAACCCCTTCTTGCCCCAACTGAGCAATTTTTTCCAAGGTGCAATATCTGTAGATCTGGTCAGGATCTTTAGTTTCTGAGGTCAAAATTCACCAGTTAAAAAAATAAGTACATATCCCTCCCTTTTGATGCATCCTCTCAACCCTAGTGAGGACTGGATAAGCCTCGGGAGGCTCTAAAGCAGCCCGTTTAAAAAAGAATGAATGGTCACAGCACTTTTTGCTAGCAAAGATTGATGGCACTCAGTATCCATCTTCATTGTAAGACCGGGTCAATCGGTTGTCTGTAGATCTGTTCCCAGTCAAACAACTTGCATTATTTTCTCTATAGCCAATCAAATGGAACCTTTCCAAAACATTGAGGATGCACAGAATTATCTGCCAAAATATACATAAGTAAAACTACTCCAGATTTTCGGTTTGTATTAAAAAAATATGGCGGATTTTGATTAAACCACCAACCCATACCTCCAGTTTAGCTTATACAATTTTCAATATTCGTGAGGCATGTTCACCTTTGGTGTAAAGTGTGCATGTGTGCCAAAAGTCTGAAAAATCTAAAAATAGCATTTCAAGACATTGTTTACAGAAAACTATTTTCAAACATAAAATCTCATCTCTTCTGACATCCCCCTCTCTGACTCTCTCACCACTCCTCTCTCTTGGACTGACCACTTTCTTCTCTCCTCCCAGCTGAAGTTCTCTGTCCCCCAGGTGAAGCCAACCCCTGTACTGCCACCTACCTTCTCGGTCATCAGGGCCATGAAGCGTGTGTCAGTGGAGGCCTTTGGCGCGATAGTTCTGCTACATCGTGAAGATTATGTGAAAGAGTGTACGAGGCAACTGATGGATACGACTTTTTACAGACCACTCACGAATGATCCCACTTCTCGACTATTGTCCCTCATAACAAATAAAGTAGAAAAAGCGAGAGAGAGACAATGGATTACTAACAAAGAAGCTGATTATCTAGTGAAAAGAGACCCAAGTGTACCCCAGTTTTATATATTACCGAAGGCGCACAAGACGCTGGTTAATCCCCCGGGAACACCGATTGTCTCGGGTGTTAGGGAGAATTCTCCAGAATGGCTAATTTCCCTTACCTACTGAGTCCCTCAGCAGCCTTGCTGGATTTCTATGATTTCTTTTTTTCACCCGATAAGAGTGTGAGCCTTTTTTCCCACTATTACATGTGTTTTTGCTGTGTGTTGTACATTTTGTGCTCATGGACTATGGAGTCTCACCCACTCCATAGGCATCATCTTTTTACTGTGTGTCACACAGCAGCTTTAGTTCAGTGACAAAGGGTTGTCTTTTTAGACTTCCCACTGTTAAACTCCATTTTCTGAGACTGACTCCTGTCTACCAGAACATGTAAAGTTGCCATTGACTTTACTAGTCTTTTTAAATCTACAGACCCAATACAAACTATCTTCCATAGAGTACTGGAAGGGTTAATAGTTATCCCTTTTTGTCTGTTTCTCATGGAACATTATTGTGTTTCCCTTTCTCTAAAATTTGGCTGGTGGCAGTGGTATCTACCATTTTTATTCTACTGCGAGCTATGAAAATAGCCTCGGTACTGTTAGAGGCTATGCTGGTAGCCTCAAACTCTCTACCCGCTGGACCCCATTGATTTTATTTTGGTTCCGGTCGGGTTTATTTGTCATTTCTTTTTGTAAAGGTCTTTCTCGTTTTTTACGCTGTGCGCCAAACCAGGTTTGGTTTCTTTGTTCGCTGTGCTTTGGTGGGCTTCTGCACTTAAGCCCTCCTTAGGGGCCTGAGTGTCTGGGTGGACAGGATGTGAGGGAGGGGTTTTAGGCCCCTGCACAGGATCTCCTTGGAGACACAAGTCGCACTCCAGTTTTATTGGCTAGGTGACTGTCCTGCCAGGACAGTTTGGCAGCCATGCTGTGTGAATGGGGGAAAACTGCTTAAAAAGCAGGTCTCTGGGACTTGGAAGGCAGAGTCGCCAATGGATGGAGAGAGCCAACGAGAAGCTGAAGGAAGACAACTGCTGCAACTACTGGACATCCCGGTGAAGCCCTGCTGCAGGTCCGAATCGCCTGAACTTCGTCGACAGAGGAGATCCGCAGGGAGTCTTCTCCCCTTGAGCCTGGTGGGAGCAACCAGCTCACAAAGCCCCTGGACCTCCCTCTTCAGCCTGGTCGAATTTGCTGTGCCACAGGAAACTGGATAGCCAGCTTGAGAGAGTTCCTTTGTGCTTTCAAGGAGCGCACCTTTGATTCGTCGCTTTGCTCTGCTGCTGGTTTCTTCCCTGGGCAGTGCAGGAGCCTCCAGTCTTCCTCCTTCTTGTCAGTCCGACAGTCGCTTCAGGATCCGTGAGCCTGCAGGAACTGCCAGGAACTACCGCCTCAGCTACAGCATTCTTCTTCATCACAAGTACTATTAAAATCCGGTTATTCATTCCGTTCGACCACAGTGAAAGTGTTTTCAATGTTTCGCCTCTCTGAGGGCTTGTCCTTCTCTACTCTTTTGAATAACTTTTCCACCGACCAACTTCGTTTTGAACTCTTGGCAAAGACAACTTACTCTGAACTGTGTGATCCTCTGCAAAGACTCTGCATCATTAACATTGGGCCAGGCCTATTGATTTGAATCCTAGTTGTAGTAATCCTTTTCTAGATTGCTCTGCCTATAACTTGTTGGTGTTGCTGATTTTTGATAACCTTGTTTTATCCCTCCCTTTTAAATTGCTGGAGAGCCATTTTGCTCACACTTCATTTTGAGCTTAACTTGTCCACAATTGATTGGGTGTTGTGCAGTGTATTAAGATTGTGATTTTCTGCTGCTTTATATTAGTGAACTGTTTTATAACTGATGGTGTAAATAGATGTATATTCTTTTACTCAGAAACCTTGAGTCAGTGCTTGTTTGAACCATAGTAATTTCTGTCCTTTCGGTAACTTCTGCTACTTCTCCCTTTACTCTTGAGATAGGTCTGGCTGCTCAGCCATTGCTACCACTTTACTGTGTAGTACAGGCTTCTACCAAAGGTGAATTTGCACTTGCACTTGTAGTCTTAATTGTGTGTGGTGTTCCCAAAGGGTACTGCATATGATTCTGCCTAACATCAGGGACTAATTCTTTGTTAGAACCACTGGCTAACTTTGCAGATTCTTTTCTCAAGGGGTATGTTAAAGATATGACCTCATACGTACAAGATTCAATGAGTGTCATCAACCTCATTGAAAATGTTCCATTTAATGACCAAGAAGACATATTGACTTTAGATGTTGTGTCCCTTTATACGAAGATTCCTCAGACTGCCACACTGGATGTGATTGAGGAAGTACTTCTTGCCAAAAGGACACCAGGCATGCCAACTACTTCCTTCATCCTGTGGTGTACTATGCTGCCCCTGATGGCAAATTCATGGTACGGCCATGGGGTCAGCAGTGGACCCGACTTTGGCCAACCTTTACGTCAATTTCTTTGAACAAACAAGTATTTACAGTGACAACAAAGTATTTAGATACCAGCAAACATTGTGGAAGAGGTATATCGACGATGTACTTATGATTTGGCATGGCGATGAGGTACAATTGATGGCATTTCTTGACTGGCTTAACAATATTAATCCGTTTTTGAAATTCACTATTTAACAGCTTCCATCGTAAAACTCTTAGAGATAACTTGCCCTTTGGGCAGTTTCTCGGACTAAAACGTAACAGTACGAACATTACAGTGTTCCAAGCAGAAGCTGACATGCTAATTAACAACCTAATTGTTAGAGGTTATCTGAGGAAAATAGTGAAGCAAGCAATAACCACTGAGATGCCTTGTTGGAATACAAGGGTAAACCTTTGCCACAGGACCCAGATAGCTTGACTTTTGCCAGCACGTATAACCCTTTGTCCAACAGAATAGTCGGGATCATTAAGAAGAACTGGCATATTTTGTTAAAAGGCAAATGCCCCATTCCAGCTCCTAAATGTGCCTTCAAACGGGGGCGGAATCTGAAAGAATTGGTCACTTTGAATGACATCAGTGAAGAGCCTATTCGACAGCAAACCATTACTGAGCAATGTGGTCTAAGTACTCCACGGAGGCATGCCCTATGTTGTATGTGCAAATGCTGCACACTCACGGGACGAAGTAAGAGTGTGGATCTGGGTTAAGATAGATTATAGCAACAGAGGGAGTTTACTAATTGCAATACAAGTGGCGTAGTATATGCAATTTGTTGTCCACGCCCTAAGTTATATATTGGGAAAACGGAACAGAAGGTCAAAGTTCGCATCAGCGAACATAAAAGCTGTATTAGGAATAAGGTTGTAACAGCTCCATTAGTTGGACATTTTCTAGCTTGTAACCATGGGTGTGAGGAATTTCATTGGTCAGTTCTATTGAAGGTGCACACGTCTAGTAAAACGAATGCAGAAAAGAAGGCCTTATCCAGAGCAGAGATGAGATACATTTTCTTGACAAATGGTCATCAGACAGGTCTCAATGAACAGTTGGAGTGGACTATGTAGTTCCATGTTGTGCTAGTTATTATAAAGCCCAATTGACAACAGATCTATACTTGTTCTTTTTCAGATCGTAAGCCACATTCTCAGCAGTTGTTCTCATTAAATTGAACATATTTGAGATTGTGTACTATTTGTGGATCCTTATATTAACGTGGCTCTCAGACAGGATTTAAATTTAAATTGAATGCTTGCAGCATTTATCCGTCTTTCCAATATGAGAAAGTAGACACTTAAAGATGGCCGGCTCCCATGGCAGCCTATCAACATGTATGTCAGATGTACGCCGTTGAAGATACTATTTATAGAATTAGCCACTAGTCCGTCTTTGTTTTACTAACCCACGGAATTCGAGCAGTGCGAGACGCTGGCGTTGGTGTATTCGTTCCCATGGTAAGCACCTAATGAGCGCTAAGTTTGCACAACACGTACGATTAGACAAGAGGGGGTTATGTTTTTCTTCTCTTTTTCTTTTTTATATTAAATCTGAGAAATGTGTATGCATACGAACAACAAAGTGCATAGAGTTTGCAATTTAGTCAGTTAAGGAGGTGTTTAGATACGGTAGGCGGAGTTACCCCGTTTAACTTATAGCGTGCACTTATTAAGGATACACGGTCCAAGCAGTGTTTTGTTGCTCTGTACAATGCCAGTTTTGGTTCTCAGGGTGGTGCCGTGGCGACTTGCTTTCATATATTTTGTTTGCTATTTGACATTTAGGGATTACAGGAAGATAATACTGAATCCGTGTGGGCTACTGCTACTTTGAGCATCATGGCTAGTTCGCTAGAGGCATAACTCGAGACAACTCATTCCAAGTGAGTGTGGTAGATTTCTTTCTCTGTAAACATTTACCGCTCCCAATATAGGTACACAATGTTAATCTTGTAAGCTGACGGGCATCCTTGTCATTACAGTTGGATGTGCCACCAAGTATCTGTTACAACTGACGGCCCACTTGTGAGCTACGTGTAGATGGGCCGACCAAATGAAATTAACCCGCATTAAGCAACGGGGTATATCGAATAATTTTCACTGCACCGCCCCTCTTTTCTTGAGAGTAGCGTTTGATTCTGTGTGTTTAAATGAGGCACCCAGAGGACTAGATCTGATTGTTTTGGTTGGGCTGCTCGGATCTAGAGTTTATTTTCCCGACTAAGCCGATATCGTTTTAAGATGTGATTGTACTGACTGTATGAGTGTCTGATTGTAATGAGTTGTAATGAGTTGTATGAAGCCGTCCTCAGTCTGAGATAACGTTCTCCATTTTGTTATGGCAAACGATTATATAGTTATCTATAATCTCAGGGTATGGGTATATTTAGTGACACAGGGCTGTGAGGAGGTACCATAGTGATATTTTTACCTACTAATGGAGTGTGATGTATGTTGAGTCCACTGAACCAGTCTGGACAGGTGTCTACAGTTGTCTATACTTGACCCATTAATAGAGTTGAGTTATTGCACTATTAGCAAGGTTTATTAAATTTACCAATGCTCATCCATTGTATGCTTTTGTTATTTGTGTAGGTGAAAGCTTAAAGCACTGACAACTAATGCATCAGTGATGATTACAGATTGCCTTCTTTTTGAAGACTTCCCATCTTACAACCCCTGATGAATTTCTGCTGATTCAAACAATAATGAATGTAGAAAGAAACATGTTGGGTCTTCATGTTTTATTAAATTAATACTGATTAATTATCGGCAACAGGTAGTGACGAATTGATTTAGTCACTCTTATTTGAGTTTTTAACTGCATTTATATTCTTACAGTTTAGTTTGTTGAATTGTTGTTAATTAGTTATAACACATTTTTTTTTAATTCTAGTGGTGTCATTTTTTGTTTTTTTGCACTATGTTTGAATAATTGCTTGCATGAATTGAGTGAATTTTTTAATGTGGTATGAGTGAAGTGAGGATGGAGTTTTGGAGAGGTGTGGTGGTTGTTTTTTTGGTTTGATGCGTTATTGGATTTAATACTTGAATCATTTGATTGTGTATTGTGTGATTAATGTGTTAACTTTTTTCCTATATACACTTATTAACTGGTAAATTGAATTTTTACAATCCAGGTTTGGAATTTTATAAATAAATGTTTATGGAATTAATAAATTCATTGTAATATTGTGTGGTTTGGATGTGAATTGAATTCTTTCACCTCCTTGTGTATTGCAATACACATGCTGCTTAACTGTACTTGGGTTCATTCTGATCAGTGTTTCGTGACTTTGTCCTTCACTTGACAGACGCATACACGATTCTGGTCCCTTTGTATCCCGATATATATAGGTTCTTTCCAGGTATGACCAGAGTCTAGATTTACCTGGCTTCCCTCTTTTTTATGGTTTTGCATTTTCTCTCCTCCTCCTACTCCTGTGGCTGACTCACACTCAGACACAGCCCTCTCTAGCCTGCATCTTTCTATCACTAACACTCTGGATGTCAATGCCCCTGTCATGAGAATCTGCCTGAAGCCTACCTCCAAGTGCAACTCTTGGTATGACTCCGTCCTCGCCACCCTGAAACGCAAGTGCAGGGCGGCTGAGAGGAAGTGGAGGGCGTCAGACAAATCCTTTGACAAACTGGCCTGCTGACTGCTCCAAAGACAATACCGCCAAACTCTTCAAAATCTGCAAGGAGCTGGCCAAACCTGCTGCAGTCTCCACCTCTCATGTTCCCTCCCAGGCCCTTTGCATGGCTCTGGCTTCTCACTTCACCACTAAAATTCAAGAAATCCTGTCCCCCTCTCTCCTCCTCTCTTTCCTCTTCCTCTCCCTCTACCTCTCCTGGCCGCCTTCTGGCTGCCTCTCCCTCTCCTCCTGCGTTCTACTCTTTCTCTGAAATCACCCCTGACAATGTTTCTCGACAAGTCAGATCTATGAAAGTGTCATCCAAGCAGGGGTTCCCCTGCTCCTCCAGAACCACCAAGGACCACATCAACACCCTTGCTCCAGCCTTGGCCAATTTCTGCAATCACTCTTTTTCCACTGGAACTTTTGCTTCCCCCTAAAGCACTCCCTTGTGCACCCCCTCCTGAAGAAACATTTCGCAGATCCTGCCTGTCTGGCAAACTACCGCCCAATTTATATCACTCCTTTCCTGGGCAAACTCCTCAAAAAGTCAGTAATCTCCTAGCTTAATCTCCACACTGAATCTGTTGGTTGTCTCCACGACTATCAGTCTGGCTTCAGAGCATCCAGAGGCATGGAAACGGCTCTCCTCAACACCCGTGAAGATCTACTCACTAATCTCGACTCTAGCCTTCCTTCTTACATCATCCTCCTTGATCTCTCCACTGCTTTCGACACCATAAATCATGCCATCCTGATCAATCCTCTCAGTGGCAACCTGGGCATCGGTTTATAGTCATAATGTCGACAACAAAAATGTCGAGTCAAAAAGTCGAAAAAAAAATGTCGACTTTTTTTTTCAATGCATTTTTTTTTCGAAATGGGGGGGTTCCCCCCAGCCCCCCTTTTTTAATTTTTTTTTTATTTTTCCCTTTTTTTTTACTCCCGAACCCCTAAAATAAATATATAATTAAAAAAACGAAAGTCGACATTTTTTTTTTCGACATTATTTTTTCGACATTTTTGTCTGTCGACATTTATTTTTCGACATTATGACTCCCCACCCTGGGCATCATCTGGCCCTGGCTTGGTTGACCTCTTTCCTCAGGACCATCCATCCCAGGTCCTACTTGGGTATTTCCTCTTCACCACCTCTCTCTCCACATGTGGTGTTGCCCAGGGATCCAACCTCTCACCCTGGCTTTTCAACATCCGCTTGGCCACATTGGCCCATCTCATCTCTACCTTCTCCTGCAACTTTCAGTGTTATGCGGATGACACTCAGCTCTCCTTCAAGCTACCCTCAGCCTCATCTCCTCTCTCGCTCATTCCTGACGGTCTATCTGTGATTCAGAAGTCATGCGCCTCCACTGATATCTGCCTCTATGCCGGTAAGACAGAGTTCCTTCTCATTGGGACCCTGCTATCGCTTTCCCACTCTCACTCTTTGGCTGCCTTCCCTGGGCCCTCTCCCTGCACCTTCCTGTGAGGCAAAAAACCTTGGGGTCATTTTCTACTCCACTCTCTCCTTCTCTCCTCACACCACAGATCTGGCTAAGAAATGCCATTAACAGCTGCACCTTCTCAGAGGTATTCTTCCTAGTCTCACTTTCCCCCAGAGACTCACTGTCTCCAGAGCCCTGGTTCTCTCTAGGCTGGACTACTGCAACAGCCTCTTTCTAAATCTGCCTTCCTCTACTCTCCTCCCTCTGCAACTTATCCAGAACAGGACTGCAAGATTTGTCCTTGGCCTCAAGCCCAGGGATTGTATCTCTCCAGCCCTGAAATCTCTCCACTGGCTCCCGTGGGCTGCAAGGATCAAGTTCAAGACCATTTGCATTGTCCACAAGGATTTCTGGGGCCGGGGCCCACACTGCACCCAACTCTCTCTTCCTAAGCACCTTCCTTCTTGAGCCCTTCGCTCAGGTACCTCCAACTCTCTGAAGGTCAGACGCTTCTCCAGGCAGAGAGTGGGGGCAGATCTCTCTCCTCTGCAGGTGCCTCGCTCTGGAATGTCCTTCCTACCCCTCCCAAACTCGAGCATGATCACCTCAGGCTCCGGAAGCAGCTCCGTTTTGCTTCTGCATTCTCTCCCTCTCTCTCATGCTGACCTACCTGTCTGCTGCACTGACTGGTTTCCTGGCTACCCTCAGAACCTCAAGGGCACCACACCACGACCACTAAGCACCTGCACTGCCTCCGGGGCCTACCATGCACTTGGGGGTTGTATCTGTAACCCTACCGTCCCCTGCCTCCCTGCACTTACCCAGATCCGCACCTATTCAAAGCATTGCCTGCCCTGATTGCACTTCCTCCTTGCCTCCCCCTGTCACTTCTCCTCTCCCCTCCCCACTGCACTTAAGACGAGGCCTAGTAAGATCGTTGTTTTGCCCTCCCTCTGTCTCCCTACCTTGTCTTGTCGCACCTGTGTAAAGGGGTGCTATAAATGACTCATCGTATCATATCATATATCAAGAACTGCATTCTAACAAATTAAATATATTTTATTTTCCTTCTGAACCAGTGCCTGGATCCTTACCATATTTAGCATGCTTGAATCATTGGTCACAATCAATTTCTTGTCAAATGTGGTCGGAATCTATGCGATTCGTAGTTTTATATCAGACAATAGTTATTCTATCTAAGCCCTGGTGCCTCTGCAGGAAGGCATCCCAAGCCATTAGGAGCCCAGAAAGCCACCCATCTATTTGGTGCCACTGGTAATGCCAGCAGAGCAGTAACACTGTACGGCCCTGCCAGTGAGAAGTTTACTATTCTTGCAGCAACAGTCAGGAAAGGCACAGGCCCTGTCTCACTCTCTTGAAGGCACTTGCTTTCGGAAACTGTCCTTACTTCCACTTCCATACCCTGTTGTGATGTGATCAGCAGCTTAAATCACTTTCTGTGGCATAAGGGGCCAGAGTGCTGCAAGAAGCACACAAAATAACAACGTACATCGCTTCAAAATTGCCATTGGTTTATTCTGGGTAGTGCTAAAACACCACAAAGTTGCTAAAACAAAGGAAAGACAAACATAAAATGACATTCATGTTCAGGCTACCATTAGGTAAATAAACTCTTAGAACACCATGGTTTTTAAAAAGCGAAAGAAATGATCTTTGGTCAAGGACTTACTTTCCTTCTAATCTACATTTTAGATATCAAAGGCTTTGAAATGCAGAACCCTTGCCCAGAGCCCTAAAATGTAATTGCCTTAATAGCAGTTGGTGAGAGATGCAACGCCTTTTGGACGGTGGTGTGGTGTTCTCTCATTTATGCCGGATAAAGAACCCTCATGAATCTATACTATATCTCCTGATATTACCTGCTTCAATGGGATACTTTCTACAAGTCGACACAAAGATGTTGCTTAGAAATAATATATACACTATGTTTTGGTGGCCTATTGATGGCTTTATTGCTTTTACTCTAGGCAAATAAAACACACAAAAATTCCCCATTGGATACAATGGACCCAGTGGGGAATGGGGAATACCCATTACCGCCCATCCCTTGATCCGGTGCTAATAGCACAGGATGGGTGGGCGGTAACGCAAATACAGTTCGGGATACCGCCCACCTCATGAGGAGGCTGTATACCTTGAAAGACCTGTCTGCATTGCAGTCCGCTAGCCAATGCCAGTTGCAAATTCTTTTTCATAATGTGATTCACAGGCAACACCAACCTGTGGATGGTATAGTGTTGTCTGTAGGTTCACCACATCTCTGCCATCTAGAAAAGTCATTATCTTTGAAGAGGCACCTTCACTGCCAATAGAACTAGGACATCCTTCCCATGTAAAAGTGCCCACAGGAAAC
The DNA here is from genome assembly GCF_040938575.1 of Ambystoma mexicanum. Taxonomy (NCBI): domain Eukaryota; kingdom Metazoa; phylum Chordata; class Amphibia; order Caudata; family Ambystomatidae; genus Ambystoma; species Ambystoma mexicanum. The sequence continues at coordinate 132,535,916 of NC_090936.1, read as the reverse complement.
ACAATGACTACACACACAGTTACAGCATGGTTGAATCTGACCTCCAACTATCAAGAGGTATAATCTACCAACGCAAGAGCGAAGCACGCTTCCATCTCCAAGGCATCCTTAGGAACAGTAAGGTCAGTGGCCAGATTCTCTCACAACTTGACTGGAATGTTCACGCAGTTAGTAGGACACAGCAGAGATGCTCTGTGACGTTTAATTCTGGTATATGTACTACATTTCTTTACTATCACCATGTCTATTTCACTTAGAGATAACACAGCCTTCTACAGATGACCTCATCACTCTACTTCAAATACAAGGTTCCATCTCAGCCTCAAGGTATGTGTGCACGCAAGCACGGCTACCTACTCCACGCATTTAGAATGCAGAGACAAAAATTCAGGTCTAGCTGGACACATAATGCTGCCCCGGGCTTAAACACCGTGCACAACACCTATGCCACAAGAATGCAGGGATGACCTAAGACAAAATTTGGTCTAGCTGGACACTTAATGAATTGTTCTTGCTATCGCACATAATCCTCTCCACCCAGCACCTATCCAAGTGCCTGACCTCATGGGTAGCTTTATGGAGCCCGGCCAGCCCTCATAACTCCTTATCTTGGCCAAATGAACACACTCATTCTAGCCTTCAGACAATTTCCAACACCTTGGGCTCCGGTCCCCGAGGGTGTTTCCACCACGGGCGCGCTGAAGCCATATTAATGGGATTAAAGCACTATCCAAATAACTACTACTACTACCATCCTACCCAGACGGCTAATATTTCTGTCTGAGCCTCCGCTTGGTGAGACGCCGACCAAGTGACTCAGGTGAGCATTTGGCAGTATCTGATCCCTCATCACCCCCAAGGGAAGCTATTTATCACCTCGGACAAAACCCCATTCATATGGAGCCAGTTCACATTCTGGTTCCTTGGGCCACCCCAAACGTGCATAACTTGTCACATGGCTAAGCGTCTCATCAGATCTTAACCCACTTAGCCATGCCACTTCGCCCATGACCACATTTGCTAAGTTCCATCCATAACCTTCACCTGCCCGCTTCCACGTTGGCACAAGGGAGGACTTCTGCCACTGGGTTGCACCTGCGTGAAATCTCTTTATGCCCAACACCAATCTAGAAACTCTTGGCATGACAAACCGCGAACCACACGTTGTTTAGGTTTGTAAGCAACGCATATCACTAATAGAATGTCTCACCAGTAAGTGTGGAAGTAGCATGCATCCCAATAACAGGCCCCTGGTTCCTTCTCGATGACAGGAAAACTTCCTCTCTCATTCACACAAAGTCTTGAGTGCGAAGTCTTAGCGAGCCTTAGCTAGATTATACAAGCAGCCCTTATCCTGTCCTCATGGACCCCCCACCCACAGCCCCCCCCTTCCCCCCCGCCGCGCATTTGAAAACTCAATTCCAGCACAGGCTCCAAATGCCTACACTATCCCCCAGTTCCTGCAAAACCCTAAAAACATGGCTTTTTCAACAATATCTGCCAGCCAAAAAAAATATTCTGCCCTCTTTCACCAGCAGAACTCTGCTGCTGTAGGACATGCCAAACCCAATGCTGGCACCCTGCTGTAAATTGCTCTGCTGCTCTAGAGGCCCCCTGCTGTAACTCGCTCAGGTGGCTTCAATACCTCTCGTGCATACATCAATTCCAACCAGAAAATGTGCCCCTGCTTCAATGGGGTAGAAGGAGGGTGCACTTGCCACATTGTTCCCTTAAATGCATTTTGCTTAGTCTTCATTCAGCAAAAATACATTCCCTTCTTTAACACCTCCCTCTGGGATGTTATCTTGTCAGAAAAATTGGGGATACATTTTACAGAGAATGACCTCACCTCATACTTGTTCTTCGGTGTTCAACCTCTAGCGAGGCCTGCACCAGTACTGGATTAGACTTCACTCACACAGTGTTTAGGATATGTCTCAAATATGTCACTTGAGATAACTTGAAATGACATGTTTCTTTTTTCATAGTTAGCCCAGCCTTTTGCATGTTTGTACATATGTATGTATGTAATATGTTTGGCAAACCTAGCAGGTACGCTATAGAGTACTATACAAACTTGATAAGCACAGTAGGGCACAGGCGCAGGAGAGGAGCTGGGAAGGGTTAGGGGAGCAGGAGAGGGTCAACTCTAGAGAGAGAGAGATTAGGGTTGAGGGGAGTAATTAGCAATTGCTGAGATGTTCATCAAAGAGTAGGGTATTTAGGTCCTTCCTGAAGGATGTAGGATGGAGAGTGGTCAGTCTTCTTTTGTACCTTTTCAAGAAGACGGGTCAATAGCTTGTCATGCTCACGTTCATGTCCTTCACCCACTGAACTACCATCCTGAAAGCAATGAATTCCATTTTCCTTAGGGAACAATGTCTCCTTTACCCTCTGAAAGACTGCACCGGCTGATGGTAAACGAAAAAGAAGGCATTTATACCTGTGTGTTCTCATCAGGGTGCTTCATGGTGTTGTGTGTCTAGATCTAGCATGCAAATTCACCGAGTAGTAGGCAAAGGGCAAGACAATAGTAGAAAGACATCTTACTCTCCCAATGGTGGCCAACATAGTGCTAATGTTTGGGAGACACGGGTTGATCGACCCAGGTAGCCTTATTTAGATCAAGTAGGTCTACAGACACTGATCCTGCTGTCAGGTGTTTGTGTTACTACCACTGGGGACAACCATTCACTTGACTCCATAGGCTGAAGTATGTTCTCTATGCTGGATTTGTGTAGTTCACCCCTGAGACTGTCCCTAATACTGCCTGGAAACTGGTTGACTTTATGTACCGTGGCCTTTACCCTATATGTGATCTTGATTTTGTGAAAAAACGTTTAATGTGCCTATATGTTCACTGTTGGCAATCTCTGTACCATATTTTAGAACTCACTTGTGCCACCACTTGCACCTGAGCTTCTGGCCTGGTTTGAGTTTGATAGTCAGTTTCATTATTTCCACCACCCCAGAAACTGTCACATGACTCATTGGGGGAAATGCGTCATCTCGCCCTCTAGCTGGCAAATAAATAGTTCCTTCAATTTCTCCAATGCCAGTGCAGGAGCCCCTGGGGTTTCTAGAAGCTTCACCAGGTGACTCAGGCAAGGACTTGACATAGTTGACAAATTGTGTGGTGGGATTGTTCAGTTCAACAGTAAAAGCACAGTGTAACTAGTACAATGAACACACAGTATATCCTGTGAACATGTTATCAAAGTGGTGAATTCACTGGTGAACAGCATCAGTGGTGAAATTCAGCCACATTATCTTGCTCTTGTCCAGGAATCTGTTTAACACACACAGAATGTTTAGTCTAGTAACATGAACACCTGTGTCCAATCAGTGGGTGGATATGCCTCATGTGAGCATCTGTCCTGAAGCCCATTCAAGCCTTGCTGGCCCTTGGCGTGTGCACTGGAATCCATACATACTCCTCACACACTGAGTACTCAGTGATTTCGATTCCTCTCCACAAGGATCCGGTGGTACCCGACACAGATTCCTCAACACACCTGTCTGGCGAGTACACCGGGTATGGCTAGGGAGGCACTGCTTCTGCACTGAAAGCAGGTTAACTGTTTAGCTAGCGTAGCATTCTAGAATGGCTGTGCTTCAGTTCTCATAAGTAGTGACTAGACACTAGCGCCATCAAGACATGTTATTGTGGTATGGCTTGCGCCTCCATTGCTGTGCTGGCAGCTAGCAATGCAAAACATGTATCACTGCGGGGCTGCCACATGTTATCCCAGGCCCCTGAATGCGTACTGGAGCATCTCATGCCACGGCCACACATGGTGCCACTTAAGTGATGGCACGGTTCACTTCCAGGATACTGCCCATACTATGGCCACATAATCAGCACCACTCAGGGTCGGCCCCACTGCATCTCATGACACCTTCAGCACAGAGGTTGGTGCAGGATGGCAGGGCCAAAATGACCAAAGCATTCCCTTAGTATTTGCAGCGCAATCACTAGTGAAAACAATGCCTGCTGCGGCGCTAGGGCTGGCAAATCAGAAGGAGGCTATGCGGTTACATCAGGGGTTTACACCAGAGGCATTGCTAGGGGAGGCTAGAACCCTGAGTCTTCTGGTTGTAGCCCAGATAGAAGCTCAGGGGCTACCCCCAAAAGGCTATAGCTAGCCCTGAGTCCCGACAGTCCCGACATTAGCGTAGCCGCAGATCTTTTCCAGACGTAGCAAGGATTACACGCCATTCGCCCGGCTGCTGCACCTTATGTTGTAACAAGAAACAGCACTGCAAGTGGCCCGAGGTCTCCCCTCTGTCATTCTATTGGTCGATCATCACCATTGATGAAGTGGGAAATTATAGGAGGCAGCAAGGCCTCATTTTAAATGAGGTGGTGCATGAAATGGAGGTGTAACAGCCTGTACTTCTCCAATTAATGTTCTGCCTAATTGTGGAGCATTGACGAGGCAGAGGAGGGGCGCAGAACTATGGAAAGGTCTGGGCCGTGCTGAGCTCTGTCTCATCAGGGCATTCTGTTTTACGCCTGCGTGAGATTTTCATCCCAAACATCAGAATCAAATGGAATCCACCTTGGCTTTGCAACTCCTCAAAACAAGGGGTGATTTCATAGGAATCCATTAGTAAAAGATGGCATCCAGTGATTTTAACAAATAGAAAATAAAGAATACATTTTCAACGAAAAGAAAAACAACAAAAAAAGAATGATTAAAAAAATGTATATGTGGGGGTCGGGTAAAGGGTTAAAACTGGGTTAATCCTGGTGGGGAGGAGTTTGGGGTTGTAAACATGGAAACATTGGGAATCGGGGGTGCTTGAAGGCGACCCCAGCAAACAAAATGCAGTCTTTTTTTCATTGTTCTGGTAAAATTGCATTCTTTATTTTGCAATTCAGTAAAACCACCTAGAAGCATAAAAGATGCCTGCAAAGCGTAATGAGCAGGCAGCGTTACTTGTGCATGAGATGGAAAGGTAAATGAAAGCGTCAAACCAAGTCTGCCTTGCTTTCACTCTTTCCCCCCTCCGCCTCATGGACGTTCAAAACTGCATGGTGAGCCTGCAGCACGTGCGTACTAACATGCGCGATTCCCTGCATGCAATGTACATTTCTTATCAAATGCTTTAGTGTAGTTTTAAGGGGGTTCTTTTTTCTGCATTAATGAAATAACCCCACCCCACCCTAACCCCAGGCACAGCATCTGCTCCTGAGCCAAGGAAAATCTTGAACTATGGGAAACAGGTCTCTGTTCCAGGGCTCGCCTTGCACGCACAAATCACCTTCAAGTCTTGCTGCATCATCTACAAGGCAGTCGCCCTCAAGTCACCCAGCTACCTCGCTGAGAAACTCGGCATCTACGGCGGGCAGCATACCACCAGAAGCCAGGACACATGCAGACTTGAAATCTACAGCTGCAAAAAGGAAAGGACCAGAAAACAAGCCTTCTCTGCCTATGCCTGAAGACTATGGAACCTCCTCCACGTTGGCATCAGACTCGCCCCCACACTCCTACAATTCAGAAAAGAACTCCAGACCCACCTCTTCAATGAGTCTCTCCTCCCCAACACCTAGGCCATCACGTCGCTCCTCTCCTCCCCGCCACCCGGTACAGCTGTACCCCTCCTCTGTCCCACTATGTATCCTACCCGCTGCTGTATATCTGTTCTGTTGTTATCACTGAAAAGCGTTCCGTTATGCATCTGTAATGTTGTACACCTCTGTAAAGCGTTATGTTATGTATCTGTATTGGTGTATACCTCTACAAAGCGCTCTGTTGCTTCTCGAAGCTAGGTCCGTGCTTTATACATGCACTAATAATAATAATAATAATAATAATAATAATAAAAGGCATTAGCAGTAAGCGATTACCAGGCAATGAAGTAACAGCATATATGTAACATCTGACACTCTTTTGGGGAGCGTCGTAAGGCAGCTGTTAATTTTATCCTTGCTTCTGAGTTACCCTCTTAACCCACCTATCATCTGCCTTCTCTCTCAAATTTTTCCCTCACCACTAACCTGCCTCTGTCCCTTACTTCCTTTGCCTCCACTCTAGCGCTTCATCCATCATGGTCACATCCTAAGCGCAGCTGACCGTACGCCTACCTGCACTTAAAAATGGCTAATGTTGGTTGACCTTCATCTATGAATGTCCCCTGATGTATTGTCCCCGGTGAATGTTCCATTCACTCCCCTCCACAACCTGGTCAGAATGTCCCTCCTACTCAGCCCATTGTAAGAAGCTCACCGCTTCCCGTCAAATCTGATTTGTTATCTGCTGTACGTTTGTTTGTGATTAAAAGAGCATTGTTCTTCCCTGTATATAAATAAATACATATTTTTAAAAAGAAGGTGATGCATCCCAGGATCCCCCCCACCCCGGAAACCCGGGGTGCACCATCAATGCAGGCTCCAGCAGCATGTGTGCCGCATGAGGGACCCTTAGAAAATAAACAAGTGTGTGCCGTGTATAATGGCATGAACAGAGCTCCATTTGAACTGTTTTTACCTGACCCACACTTAGGAGGGTGAAGACAGTGCTGCCCGCAGCGCCCGAGAAAAACTAGTCATCATACCTGGTTGATCCTGCCTGGACCATCTGCGGTGCCTAGCCAGGCAGGGTGCTGCTCTGAATGATGTAGGGCGGGACATCTGCTGCAACCGGCCGCCCTATTTGGAGGAGGAGCGCCACACAACAAATCTCCGTCCCCACACGGCCACTCTGTTTTCCATGCAGTGCAACCTGTTAGGAAGGGCAGTGCTGTGTGACTTCTGCCGGGCCCGCTTCTTATTTAAGTGGGCCCGCTCTTCGTCCCCTGGGCAACCAGGACACTTGGCCCGGGTAAGAGGACTGTGCAGGGCCCCCACTGCTGCTACACATGCCGGGCCTCTCTTGGTGCACATGGCGCAGTTGGGAAAAGACACATAGGGCCCGCTAAGTGTGCCGGTGCGTCCCATAAAGGTGCCCCCATGCCATCAGGGCATCCCAGGCTCCTCCTGGCATACACAGCCTGGGTAAGAACTTTGAAGCCCCTCTCTACTGCTGCTTCCTTGGGCCACAGAGCACAGGCAACCCTGGGTATTCAGAACCAGGCATATGAGTGCTACAGAGCACATTAACAGCCGAATGGGATGTCCGGGCAGATATCGGCCAGGCTGCCTGTCAAATAAGGACAACTTTTAAATAGATTTGGTATAAAGTGTACTTTATAGACCGGAACTATACTTTTAAAAACTATTTTGATCTTTTTTAATAATTTTACTGCAGCTGCATGACAGGGGTAGATATAAGTGCAGGGTAAGTTAGGTGCACGTTTTCATCTTGGTGTGTGATTTTACCCTTTTTATACAAAATAAGAAAATGCTGGTGTACGAGAGACTGCACATCTAACATGATTGTGTCACTTAAAGAGATTGAACATCAGTATTACAGTTGTCTGTCTATCCTTGTGTTGCCTTGTATATATATTGTAACCTAGGGTGTCTTCCTATAGGGGTTTGGGATTTCCCCTGGTTTTGTCTTTCCCTTCCTGACCCACAGGTTTCCAGTGCAGTACAGCCAGGGCGATCTCTGAATCCAGGGAGGGTGGGGATGCCAGAGACAGGTAAGGAGCAGGTTAGAGGCATAAAGTAAAGAAATAAGTCAAGTCAAAAATGTTTGCCATATGCCGTGTTTTTCCAGCAGCCACTTTGCACATTTGCATTTTAAATGTGCAGTTTTCACCGCTGTTGTTTTTGCCACATTAATACATATTTCAGTGAAAAAACCTTGTTAAAAGGGACGTTATGGTTAAGTTGCACTAATAACAACCTATGAAATTCAGTGAAAAGACTTTGTTTAAAGGATTTTTATGGTTACTTTGCACTAATAAAACCCTATCAGAACCAGTGGTGAAAGTGTGTTGAAAGGATATTATGGTTACAGGTCAAATCGAAAAACCCCTGAAATTCACCAGTTATGGTAAGCTGAGCAACCATAACTTGCGCCAACACCGTGCACTGCTCAGACTAACACCCAGGACATCAAAGATGACATCACAAATGTCATTGATGACATCACATATCTTGTGTTGGTGTTTGTTCACAATTCAAAAGGTGCCATATGTCTAGACTTAAACCTTGTCCTATGTTCTTAAAGTACTTTCCTTAGGGTTTGGTCTCAGCTCATTGTGCACACACATTGGGCAATAAGCAGGCCTCCAACACACAATTCATTTGTATACATGAAAATGAACTTTAATTTTATTGACATGTTCTGCTGATGTTCTTTCTTTCTTCCTTACCTTAGTTTGCCTGTGTGTGCCTCTGATTTGTATGTATTGTGGGTTTTCATATGTATTGTTTGTACTAACACAAGTGTTTTGTAAGCCTTGAATTGTTAGCTATTTATTGCATATTTAACATTACTCAAAACTGTGATAAGGTAGCATTCATTATTTTACTATACAACATTAGCAGATTAAAATATTTGTATTTCTATGGTGCATGCTGCAGCCATTGCCTATGTGTATGTATGATTAGGTTTCTGTATTAACACCAATACTCCAAAATAATGTTTTGTTTAGATGAGTACATTCTTTAATACATTAAGTAGTCCATGATAGGTCCCCTGATCACCCCTGTTACCAACATTATAAACACAACCCCTTGGAGGGACTTTTCATCAAAATTAATGTCACATGTGATGTCATCACTGATGTCATCAATGACATTTGTGATGTCATCTTTGACGTCCTGGGTGTTGGTCTTAGCAGTGCACGGTGGTGGCGCGAGTTATGGTTGCTTAGTTTACCATAACTGGCGAATTTTGTGTTTTCTTTTCTCGATTTTACCTGTAACCATAATATCCTTTCAACACACTTTCTCCAAAGGGTTTGCTAAGTTTTTATTAGTGCAAAGTAACCATAACGTCCCTTTAACAAAGTGTTTTCACTGAATTGCATATGTTTTTATTACTGCAACTTAACCATAACGTCCCTTTAACAAAGTTCTTTCACTAAATGTACATATAGTTGTTTTCAGTTTCTCAGTGAGTCAAAAACATGCTCAATACTCTATAGGTGTGTCACACCTTTGTGGGAATAAGAGGACACGCAAGCAAAGATCTTGGTTCAACACAACTTTATTTAAAATTATATTTCTCTTGAAAAAAAGGATACTTAAGATGGAGGCTTCTTCCAAAATCTGCAGGACTTCCTTTCCTCCAAAATTAGGGAAAACAGCGTCTCAAGGGAATTCTTAGTTCATGTGTAGTAACTCTGTATGTTTAAGTTTTAAAGACACAAATCCTGAGGTTTTTTTCTCAAGCAGGGAGCATTCTATGAACGTCCAGACAACTTGCCACTCATGAGTATCAACTTCAGACTCTGAAGCTGTTTCACTGGTTAGATGTTCCTGTGAAATGTTGTCCCCCTTCACGCAGCTCTCATCAAAGGAGTGGTTTAAGGTTTAACGGACCGGCAGCAACAGTAGATTAAAACGAGGTGTAAGGATGTTCGCATCATTCTCTTGACGAAACTCCAGTAACTTCTCCATAAGCTTGCAACCAATCAACTTCTTAAATAACGAAGGAACCCTTTGCGGAGAGAGAGAGAGAGCCTGTAATTGACAAGCCAATTCAGCGACGATACCAACATAATGCTTTCAGATGCGCAAATTGTCAGTTTCACTTTGCATGGAGGCAAGAGCTGAAATTCTCCTCCGTAAGGGCCTCAGGCCCCTCCCCTCTGGACTCCTTCAGTCACTGGTTCGTTATCTGATTGAACAGCTGATCCGGTGTTGTCAGCGTACGCTTCTCATTAGCTCTGACAGGCCCCCACCTTTTTATGATCTCTTCGCTTCGATGCTCCGCCCCCACCTCCCAGCTCATGAGGACGTCTCAACATGTTTCCCTTCATAATACCAACAGGCCCCTCCTTTTCGGACTTCGCTCGACTCGCGGCTCACCTTCTGCTTCACGGCTGATCACGGGATTGTGGAGCGGGCGGTTTCTCTCTCCTTTTATATTTTTTTAACAGGTAAAAGCTTTGGCGCAACTGCGCAACCTTTTCTCTTCATGTGTTACAGTGGAGCTTTTTTAATTAGCCCACTCGTAATGGATATTTTCTTCCTCGTCTCTTGGTTCTGTTCCCTAGCAAACAAAACAGAAAAGCCCATTAAAGAAAAGAACCTGGTGACAGCTGGTACTATTGAAGATTGTAGATCTCCATGACTCCAGTAAGTCTCGCCTCCCTTAAGCTTAGCCTTTCATCTCCAGTCTGATCTGCAGGTAGTTTCTGTTAGCTCTCCCCTTGGGCATAGTTCCTTCACACTCTTCGGACTCTTCACAAGGTGTCATCAAAGAATGATTGGTGCCAGTAATAGACTGTGAACTAATGGAAGTACTGGAAATAATGTTCAAAGTGACCCATTTTACTCAGTTTGAACTACCTCAACCCTTGTCCTAGGACACAATGTGAGAATGAAATAGAAAATAGAGCCAGACTGCAAACGGACACCAAGAACATCTCCACAGTACCCTGTAGGCCAGTCCAGCCCTGATTGCTAACCTTTTCGCTCATCTCATCCCCATCCATTCCCCCATCAGTATCAAAAGCAGTTCACAGCTATGCTGTGCGCTTCAAAGGGAGCTGGGTGGAGGGGAACACTCTAGTTACCAAACACGATCTGCACCTCAAAATGATCTTCCGCACAAGCACGATTGTTCACAAAACGTCCCCAAACTCTGTGTCTCCAGACTTTCCTCTTCAAGACCCAGTCAGGCTACAATTTTTGTGTTGCTCAGCTGTTTATAAATTCCAGCATAGGTAACCTAGACTCATCTATCCATATAGCAAACATTAACAGGCCGATTCATGTAATTTCTCACAAAAGTGTCGCAATCAAATCAAAATCAATTTCCGCGCACAGCGTATTCATGGATTCTCGCCTCCAAAAGCAGACGTGGCGCAGAGTGGTACAGCGACCCTGCAGCAGCGCCAGTTACGCCCCCAAGAACGCCCTTGCGCAAGGAAAAGCCATCAAGATCGCAAAAACCATCGCAAAGGGCTGCGCCAACCCTGTACCAGTTTACCGGACTGGCAAACAGCAAACGCAAAGCGGGGAACGCGTATTACGGGTTTCGGGAACACGCGTGCGCGAGAAGTTTCACACGCGATCTGGCCTGGGGGAGCGTGTGCGTGTATTTCAGGGGTGCGCGAGAAGTCCAATACGCGAATGGCCTGGGTGCGTGTATTTCAGGGGTGCGCGAGAAGTTCCACACGCGAATCGCCTGGGCGCGTGTATTTCAGGGGTGCGTGAGAAGTTCCACACGCGATTGGCCTGGGCGTGTGTAGTTCAGAGGTGCGCGAGAAGTTCCACACGCGATCGGGCCTGGGGGAGCGTGTGCGTGTATTTCAGGGATGCGCGAGAACTTCCACACGCGATTGGCCTGGGCGCGTGTAGTTCAGGGGTGCGTGAGAAGCTCCACACGCGATTGGCCTGCGCGCGTGTAGTTCAGGGGTGTGCGAGAAGTTGCACACAAGAATGGCCTGGGCGCGTGTATTTCAGGGGTGCGCGAGAAGTTCCACACGCGAATGGCCTGGGCGCGTGTATTTCAGGGGTGTGCGAGAAGTTCCACACGCGATCGGGCCTGGAGGAGCGTGTGTGTGTATTTCAGGGGTGCGCGAGAAGTTCCACACGCGATCGGGCCTGGGGGAGCGTGTGCGTGTATTTCAGAGGTGCGCGAGAAGTTCCACACGCAAAAGGCCTGGAGGAGCGTGTGTGTGTATTTCAGGGGTGCGCGAGAAGTTCCACACGCGATTGGCCTGGGCGCGTGTATTCCAGAGGTGCGCGAGAATACCACACGCGATTGGCCTGGGCGCGTGTATTTCAGAGGTGTGCGAGAAGTTTCACACGCGATCGGGCCTGGGGGAGCATGTGCGTGTATTTCAGGGGTGCGCGAGAAGTTTCACACGCGATTGGCCTGGGCGCGTGTATTTCAGAGGTGCGCGAGAAGTTTCACACCCGATTGGCCTGGGCGCGTGTATTTCAGAGGTGCGCGAGAAGTTTCACACGCGATCGGGCCTGGGCGTGTGTATTTCAGGGGTGCGCGAGAAGCTCCACACGCGATTGCCCTGGGCGCGTGTATTTCAGAGGTGCGCGAAAAGTTTCACACGCGATTGGCCTGGGCGCGTGTATTTCAGAGGTGCGTGAGAAGTTTCACACGCGATTGGCCTGTGCGTGTGTATTTCAGGGGTGCGTGAGAATTTTCACACGCGACTTCAGCAGGGTACGTGTATTTCAGGGGTGCGCGAGAATTTTCACACGCGATTTCAGCAGGGTTCGTGTATTTCAGGGGTGCGCGAGAATTTTCACACACGATTTCAGCAGGGTACGTGTATTTCAGGGGTGCGCGAGAATTTTCACATGCGATTTCATTAGGGTACGTGTATTTCAGGGGTGCCGGGGAGTCCTACATGTGATTTGGCAGTGTGGGTCCTCCCAGGTGTTCCCTGTATACACCCTCCATAGCCCCTGCAGGTAGCCCACACCACAGGGGACTACCCTGCATCCCTGGTCATGTCCCGCAGGCAGCCCACCCAGCATGGGCATGCCCCCCAGCAAAGGCACATGTCTCCTTGCACTACTGATCACCAACTCATGTCCCCTTGCACCCCCACCCCCAGCATTGCGGGGCACCTGCCAGCAGGCCCCCACTCATGTCCCACTCATGTCCCCCTGCACCCCCACCCCCAGCATTGTGGGGCACCTGCCAGCAGGCCCCCACTCATGTCCCACTCATGTCCCCCTGCACCCCCACCCCCCAGCATTGCGGGGCACCTGCCAGCAGGCCCCCACTCATGTCCTACTCATGTCCCTCTGCACCCCCACCCCCCAGCATTGCGGGGCACCTGCCAGCAGGCCCCCACACATGTCCCCCAGCCAACATGTCATCACAATCTAGATCCCTGGCCCTTATGGTCAGCCTCCAAATGCCAAACACCCACCCGAGTATTGCATCCACCCACTTAGAAATGGCAATGACATGATAGAACCCCAATTGCAAGTTTGGAAATGAACACATGGCCCTCACATACACCCAATGGGTGTCAGTGAATCTCAAAACCCATATCATGATATGCATGATGCCAATGAGATGATACTACACATTGAAGTTTGATGAAAAAAATGTATTAAAAACAGCATAAATGGAATTAAAAATAAACAAATGACAATGGGAATCAAAAACCAAAAGCAGCATGTCTGTAAAATAATGAAAAACGACAAATCATAATCCAAAGGAAAGGTGTCCAAAGTCACAGTTCAAGAAAGTAAATCCAAGGTAAAAACAAAACCGAAAACCATTGCTCCAGGGGTAAATCCAAAAAAAAAAAATCCAACAGTCAACTATATACAGATAAACAAACCAGGGTCCATGATCCCAACTGAAGAAATGAAACCTACATAAAAATACTACCTAATAAAAAAAAAACTATATGCAAAAATGTGGCCCATTGTCCAAAAGGTCCAAAATAAATAAAAAAGCAAAGGAAACCTAACACTAACTACATAACTATTTACAAGGGCAGCGGGCTAGTCCGACGGCTCACTGGTTGTTGTCATGGGCCAGGGCATCATTGAACTCCTGTTCAATGGCTTGGAGGCGGGCATGTTCCCTGGCCCCGAGGTCCCGCAGGGATAATGCAGTGTCCAGCTCCAACTCCCTGCGAAGACCCTCGAGGCACTCAGCCCGCCTCAGCGCCCTCCGCATGGAGTTCTCCGCCCTGACCATTGTGAGCCGTTCCTCCTCTGCCCGCTGCCGCTCCGCTCCTATCTGCTGGCCCAACCGCTCCCACACGGAAGCCACTCCCATTCCAGGGTTCTCCTGTCCTCCGGCCGATGCCTGCACCCCTGATGTTGATGGCCCCGAGCCATGATGCCACCCACGTTGTGCCTGCCGCTGCCTCCGACGCAACTGCCTGTGCCAGCACGACGGCATCCAGGCTGATGGAATCCACCGACGCCGTCGTGCCCGTGCCCTGCCCGATGATGCCGTCACATCCTCCATCTGCTGGGGTCCAGTTGCTGGTGTGTCCACCCCTGCTGGACCTCCGACTCCCGACTGTGGCAGGAATGGGATCCCCACTGAGGTGGCTGCATTGGTCGGGGCAGGTCCACAGGGGGCCCTGCTGGCATCTGGGCTGGAAGACGGCATGGAGTACGACTGGCGCATAGCCTCCACAGCGGAGAAGAGGGTTGCCAGAGTGCCTGACACATGTACGAGACCCCCGACCATGACCGCTCCCAACTGGGCCACGTTGCCACGGTGCTCTTCGTGATGACGTGTGTGCTCCTCCTGGGAAGCACGCACCTCATCACGAATGACAGCCGTGCGCAACGCGACACCAATCAGGACCTTCTCCATACGGCCAGGGGTCCCCTCGTCCGCAGGTGGAGGGGAGTCAGATGAGATGGACATCCCCCCTACCTGCGGACGGGCCTGGGATGGGGCATCCCTGCTGGTGCATGGTGGTTCAGTCACAGTGTCAGGGACAGTGACATGCACAGGCACCTCCACGACGACCTGTGCTGCCTCCTGCCCCTGCCCCTGGACTGCACCACTTGCACCAGCAGGGATGCCCCCACCAGGCCCCATGTGCGGCTCAGTAGCGGCCTCCTCCTCCTCTGTGGAAACCACCAACCTGGATGGCTCCACACCGTCTTCCGCCGTTGCAAGCCCCTGTGGGGGCTCACCCACCCCTTCCGCTGCAGCCGTGGGGGCATCCTCGCCACTTAGCTCCACAGCGCCGTCTCCGCTCTCTTCTTCACTTTGCACTGTGTAGAGGGAGACATAGAACACAAGCATCAGGGTACTGTACAATGGTCCCCTAGACAGGAAGCAACAGCAGATGAGTGGCACTGTCAAAGATCACTTCCATCATGTCCCTCCACAACACATGGGTCAGTGCAGGCAAAACACATGCAGTAACAGGCATGGTGCATGCTATGGACATAAGCAAACCTGTCCAAGGGACTCTTGAAGCATACAATGTTGTTTTTGGACTCGCATGCATCATGGGTCATGCCTATCACATGCACACACTTCAACGTACTTTCATCCATCTGGACTCGTACACCCCAGACACAGTGGATGCAAGGATAACTAGGCTGCATCAGTGATTCTGAACATTGTCACAGACATGTGTCATGCATCCATGGCATTCACAAGTCACAGACACGCAGGTCAGAAACACAGACATGGACACCATACATGTACATGGCATCAGCACACATCCCTCACCCCCACCCATGTCCAGGAACAGAGACTGGCATGCTCTCATGTGTCCATTCCGCATAGGGCTCCCATGTTGCATTTAAACACATACACCAACCGTGTGCTTCACACATTACTGGTCTCACATGCATGACCATGATGTCCCTGCACACACACACGTGTACATGGCCTATGTCACACATACAGGCAAGTATCAGACAACCAGCACACTGCAACATGCCCTGTCTCACACAGCAATGCTTGGCCACTTACCGCTCGACTCCAGACGGGTCTGCCTCTCAAGGATCTGGGCATGGAGCGCTGGGCGTACGCGTTCCAGGACCCTCAGCTGGATGGTACTCATGCTGCCCCGGCCCCCCTCCACGAGGCGCCGGGCCTTTATGAGGGTCCTGGACCTGAAGTCCTCCCAGCGCTTCTTGACTTGCTTGATGTTGCGGGTTGCCACCCCCTCCGCGTTGATGGCAACCACAAAGTCGTCCCAGATCCTGTCCCGTCCTTCCTTGTCGGCACGTGGTGATCCGAAGAGGGCATCATAATGCCCCAGGACAAGCTCCACCAGGACACCAACTTCCTTCTGACTGAAGCTGGTGGCCCTCTGCCCCTCTGGCTGGGGGTCACCAGTGGTCTCGGATGGTGTTTGCCCCGACATGGCGACCCCCGAGGCAGGCGTGGGTGGGCAACTGGGTCCTGGGGCTGGGCTGTGGAGCGATGGTATCCCAGTCGGGAGTGTTCTGTTCCAGCAGGGGTGGACACACCAACTGGACCCCTGCAGATGGCTGATGTGCAGGCACCAAATGGCAGGGCACGGTGGCAGCAGGCAGGCAGCAGCAGATGGCTCGTGGGAGGCTGCTCGGGGGACTGGGGGGCAGTAATTCGGCCTTTTGAGCAGGAGCGTGGTCTTCCGTGTGCTTACGCGTGGCCAGCTTGATACGGAGTGATTTGGCACGTGAAAATTCTGCACGTCAGCTTGTAAATCGAGGAAAGGCCCTTAGCGCGTAAGCACGTCAGCACGCTTACGCGATTCCATTGGACCAAAGGCCCTTAGCGCGTATGCGCGTCTGTGACGTATCGCGTACGGGCGTTGCTTTTCGTGGGGTGCGGTGCGTGTGTTTTGCAGGCATTGGGGTTCATACGCTATTAATTCACAGAGGGTGGGTGTTGGCTACGCGTTCTTCTACACGCAAGGCAGACGGTGAGTGGTACCCTGCTCGTGTAAAACCACCCGCAAGCCCCTGAAATACATGTACCCCGCTCCCCCAGGCCCGATCGCGTGTAAAACCACCCGCGAGCCCCTGAAATACACGTACCCCGCTCCCCCAGGCCCGATCGCGTGTAAAACCACCCGCGAGCCCCTGAAATACACATACCCCGCTCCCCCAGGCCCGATCGCGTGTTAAACCACCCGCGAGCCCCTGAAATACACGTACCCCGCTCCCCCAGGCCCGATCGCGTGTAAAAACACCCGCGAGCCCCTGAAATACACGTACCCCGCTCCCCCAGGCCCGATCGCGTGTAAAACCACCCACGAGCCCCTGAAATACACGTACCCCGCTCCCCCAGGCCCGATCGCGTGTTAAACCACCCGCAACCCCTGAAATACACGTACCCCGCTCCCCCAGGCCCGATCACGTGTAAAAACACCCGCGAGCCCCTGAAATACACGTACCCCGCTCCCCCAGGCCTGATTGCGTGTAAAACCACCCGCGAGCCCCTGAAATACACATACCCCGCTCCCCCAGGCCCGATCGCGTGGGAAACTTCTCGCGCACCTCTGAAATACACGCACACGCTCCCCCAGGCCCGATCGCGTGTGAAACTTCTCGCGCACCTCTGGAATACACGCACACGCTCCCCCAGGCCCGATCGCGTGTGGGACTTCTCGCGCACCTCTGAGATACAAGCACACGCTCCCCCAGGCCTGATCGTGTGTGGGACTTCTCGCGCACCTCTGAGATACACGCACACGCTCCCCAAAGCCGGATCGCGTGTGGGACTTCTCGCGCACCTCTGAGATACACGCACACGCTCCCCAAAGCCCGATCGCGTGTGGGCCTTCTCGCGCGTGTAGAACTTTGGCGCACATTTTTTTCCTGCGCATGGACGCTACCGCCTGCTTTCGTGTGGCGGACATGTATGGGCCTGTGCGCGTCTTTGGCCGTGCACTGTTTTTCCCTATTCGATTCCATGAATACGTGTTGTAGGCGAGCGTGTGGGTGTTCTGCGCACTTGCCTCCTGTACTTCCCCCGTGACACCCACATTTTCACGAGTTGTTCCCCATTCTGCGTGTGACGCCCCGTGTTACGACTACTTTTGTTATGTGCGCCGCGCTATGTGCAAATTCGCTGTGGCCTTATCGCACGGCGTTCGATGACCTGTGCGCCAGCGTGCGCCGCGCACTTTTTCAGCGCACATCCCACATTTTGCACGTGCACGGACTTCCATGAATAGAAGTGCGATGTTTTCTGTGCGATAATCGTTCTTGCACTGCGATTTTCGCTATTTCACTGCGAATCGCACGTTTTTGCACGCGTGCGCCGTTTTTTCGGCGCACATTAATTCCATGAATCGGCCTGGTAGTCTCTCACTCTCACAAATGACATTGTGTAAAGTATGACAATATGCTAATCGATTATTACATCACTACAGAACACACCAGCAATGTTTGTGAGATACTGCAATGGTTAAACAGTGCAATAAATACAGTCACAATAACCAACCCCCTCTGCGCTTTGTGCATTCAACAGTGCAAGACAAGAGTGAGCTGCGCGTTCTATGCAATTTTCTAGCAAGGATGATATATCCACGACTGTTCCAGCAATACACACCAATCTGGAATATTCACACGTTCATGGCGTGTAACCGATTTTGAAATGCTATTGAAGATTTGCATTGTACTCCCATTTCTTTTTCGACTGACATGTTTTTACGAAAACAAAACCTACCATCTTTATCTTGACTAACTGAGAACCCATTCCCTTTGTAATTTGCTGGTCAGATAGCACAGCGAGTAAAGCGCTTGCTTTGATATCTGTGCAAAGCCTACTGATGCAGGTTCGAATCCCGGCAGGGCCAAACTCAGCCTTTCATCCTTCCGAGGTCAATAAAAAAGAGCACCACACCGTGGGTAATATTAACAGCGCTCAAATGCCTGAGGGTGCACAGCGCTATATAAATGCAAAATTAAATTAATTTGGCCTACAGTACAAGCCAGCAACACTTCGAAAGGCACAACTTGTCGAATAGCCACACACAATGATAACATTTACTATATTGAGAGTGGACATTCCAAAACCTAGCTTACACTTCTGTGATACTTGTTCAGAACGCTTTCACATTGACAGAACGGCACAATGGAATTTCCCGAAATTATGTAAATTGACTTTTAGATAATATTATTATTGGAATTAAAAACGAGCACAATGCTCTATGCATAATAACTAATTAAACATGCAAACTGGCCTTGTTCTCCGTTCTTTGCTATAACATATTGTAACTATTAATCATCTACGTTCCACAAACACCACCGGTATACATAGTACTAATATGTGAACCACTTTGCCCCATGGAACATACCATTGCATCCTACAAACTAATAAAGTCCCATTTCGGGGCACTGGGCATTGTGTAAACATTGTCCGTGGTCACAGGGTTCGCTTTTCCATCACTAATGTTCTCAGTTAATTTATAATAACATCTGTCTGCACTACAACCTCAAATGTTCATAATTGTCTCCTTGTTTTCTGCATATACTTCTACATCCCATTGCAAACTATACCCAGCGCAGCGCAATGCAACACCTTTTGCCAGATCTGGCCCCAGATATGTAGCCGGATGGCGGCATTCGACCAGCATTAGCACCAAATAGCCCTTAAGAAAAACACCTTTGAAAAGATAAACACAAAAGAACAAACAAGGCACTTAGCACGCTACAGTAGGAAGTGGGGAGCGCAGCCGCACACAGCACATTAGCCCCACAAGTGCTATTCTGGCTCCGCCCCTACCTATGTTACAGGCAACAGAAGGCAAGACAAACTATCAACGAGCCTGGGGGCTCCTCTCTCTAACAAAATGTGCCCGGTGCAGTCTTGACATCTTGTCAATTTTTTCGCTATATTTACCAGAAATCATGGTCCCCTACCGACTTTGTGCTCAAAAAGCAGCTAGCGAGTAATCTACCTATTATTTTCTATTGGTGTGGAGAGTTACACTTCTTTCCATTGGTTCAGAGGTTCACATCATTTACACAACTTTCCAAACCAATAAAAAAGAGTGTAACTCTCAAAAACAATCCAAGTACTATAACGTTGAACCGCGGTCCTGTGCGCCTCTGTTGCTGATTATGAAAGGCCCCTAGAACTGTTGTTAATAGGATGTAGAATAACTAAAGTGTGCACAATGTAAATCTGCAAATTGAGTGACAAGAAAGCAAACAGGAGCAGACTACAAAGACATGACAAGCGCTGTCAATGGGCATACATCTGGGCACATGGACTTTAGTCGTGTGTTCCTTCCATCAATGTTAGCATGTTGCATGGCTGGGCGGTGTTGCTCTTGCAGCTTTTTAGACTTTAGCACAGTAAGTACATTGTACCACAGTTGGTCTTTGTTGGTATTTCTACTTCAATTCGTTCTCCTGCTCATATTTCCATATTGTATTTTGTACACGGTCACACAAACAATGTGTTTGGTAAAGTCCAGCAATATATCACATTTTTTTAATACTACAGTGATATGGGTACTGGCCCTTTGGCAATCACCCATCATGCACAGGGCCAATTATGCAAATTAGGCGATTACGTCATTTAGCTACTTCTTGCTACTTTTAGTACATCCAATCAGTACTTTCCTTACTAACCAGTTCTCTACACTGGCTCTCTGTGACCGCGCTGTGCACAACATACTCGCACAGACCACATCACATCACTAAGGTGAGCATCTAGGTTCGCCAAGATTTAAAGACCCCATGATTGACCAAAAAGCAGAATCCATTTTGAAAACACAATTATCAAGAGCCACCATCTTTCCGGCCTTGCTCAAACTTGCCTTTCTCAAATGTATTGTGGTATTAGTATGATCGCATATCTATCTACATTTTCACGTGGACGCTGCTCGCTTCAACAGTACAGAAAACATAGCAACCAAAGCTTAGTATGATTTGTGTATTTTTGAAGCAATTAAACAAACTCGTCATTTTCAAAATATTATTTTTAATATTTCCTTTCATCGAAATTCAATTGGCACCTCCGCTCCTTCTGAACTCTGCTTTGTCTGAACTCTGCCACCCTCCTCCAAACCCCTCCCCCGCACCAGTCCTTGTGGAATCCCACTCCACATTTCTTCCATTTCCACCGCTTCCTCTACCTACTTCACAGTGCTCTCATTTTAAGCAACTCATGCTCTGAAATACTCCCCCATGTTCTCATGCGTGTGTTCAATGTCTGTGGTTTGTGTAATAATAATTACGTTTCATCCAATTATCAGTTATACAATAACTTGCTGGCTGCACTACCACTTTTCTGCTTTTATTATTTGTTTTATTTATTTATTATTGTTTTGCATACTAATTTCCACTTGACCCCACCCCGCATGCACTTTCACCCTTTTCCTCTCCCATGCACTTCCACATTCTCAATATAACTGGGCCTAGTTTGATCGTTGTTTAGTTCTCCCCTATTCCCCTCCCTTCTTTCGTCACACTCTAAAACACTTCTGTACGAGGGCAATGCAAATAAAATATCAATATCAATTGTTATATTCCAGTACAAAACAGCGACTAAAATGTACTTTTAATGTCTTATCTCGACAGATATCTTCTACCGTACTGCATGCGCCACAGTTTCCAGCTACCGTCTGATGGATTGTTTAACCAGCATTGGAAAATAACCCTTCACAGAATTTTCTCCATCACCGTGATATGGGACAACCAACATGGGCCAATCTGTCCTTTTGCAGGACCAGTAACAATAAGAAACCCATCAGGCTTCCAAATGTAGCAATGTGCAGAAGCAAAAAAATTATGCTTCAATTTACAAAAAAATTACTTCTCCCACAACAACCACCATTTGCGTCACTCCAATCCTTGACTGCTGCAACATGAACACATATAAGAAATCTGGTTATTTTCAAACAGCATATCATGCAGACACTGGAAACCCCAAAAGAATCATGCAATGTTCCTTAGCTGTAACTTCCATGGGAAAAAAAGTATTGCACATTTCGTGGACTTAACAAAAGTTTTTTGTTAAATAAAGCACTTGTTACATTGAAAACTGTTACTGTTTCCTTACAAATATCTATATGGCAATACCATTTTTAGCAAGAAAGAAAACATACCCTGTATATGATGATATCTGTGTTGATATTCCTGGTTGTGCGGTAAGGAACGTTTTGGCGTAATTGATAACAAGGCAGGTTTGGGTACGATGCATACAAATGTAATAAAAACAGGTATATCAGATTGTTGAGACTAGGTATATCACCTTCAGGAGCGGCCCATCTCTATTATTCCTTCAGGGAAATTGGAATTTAGTGCAACACATCAACTGTTAAAATCAGCACAACATCACCGCACCCAATGCGTTGTTTTTGCACTTATGAAAGTGAGTAAAAGTAAGGAAAGATGCATAGAAAAACTTTTCTAATTTATCACAGTATGCTTTACAGGAGATGCACGAATGATCAGACAAATAACATTTTGAACTCACTTCCCCTTTCTTCACGCACAATGTTCCACCGTGGTGTACTTCACAATCTTATTAACACAACACAGAAATCACGCTGAACTCTTAAAAATAACCACGCAAAACGAATCCTAGAAGCTCTCATTGACAGTGTAACGCTCCTCAAAAGGAAACTGTTTGTATTCATTTTAACCACAATAAAAACACTAACAAATTAAGCAGTAAACTACAAAAAGTAGTTTGAAACATGCCAATGTCAACAAAGATACCTTGCAAACTTCTCTGCAAATGTCTGCATTTACACTACCAACACAGAACCATATTTGAATGAAAATGCATACACACAAGAGCATAAAAGCCCAATTCCCATACATAGCAGTGGTGGAGGACATTACATGTATAGACAACACCATTCTGTCACAAGAAACCCTAATTCAAAAAAATGTTCACAACAAACTTACCATCAACTCTCCAACGCACCAAGCCAATACGTCCACTCTACCAAAGCCCCTGCACCTCAATGTGTAATATTCGAAAAAAGTATAAGTTGCACTTCAATGCTATTGTCTCACTGTGTTCCAAAAAGTGTACACTGCCTGTACGGTATGTATAATCACTATACACATATTATTGCAATACTTCTTTCCAATAGCCAAATGCCATTACTATACATGTATTATTAAAATGCTTATAGCCAATGGCCACAATCTTGGGTGCATGGCCGTATGATGCTGTGGTGGTTGTGGCCAGTCCCTAGACTCTTGGGTGCATGGCTGGAGGCCATTGGCCGTAGGCCATGCA
Source organism: Ambystoma mexicanum (assembly GCF_040938575.1). Taxonomy (NCBI): domain Eukaryota; kingdom Metazoa; phylum Chordata; class Amphibia; order Caudata; family Ambystomatidae; genus Ambystoma; species Ambystoma mexicanum. Next base: position 132,513,171 of record NC_090936.1, on the reverse strand, counting down.
CCCAAGAGTATAGGGACTGGCCACAACCACCACAGCATCATACAGCCATGCACCCTAGAATCTAACCAGTGGCCACAACCCACACACATAACTCAGGCGCCTGCATAACTGATTGCTGGTATAGCCATATGACACTGCAGTAGTTGTGCTACTGCCTAGAGTCTTCTGTGCAGAGCCTATCTGTTACCTATACAAACATCCTCATATCACTTACATTCCACTCACCTCCCCTAATGAAGCCTCCCTCCATTCACCAGACAAACCGCCCAGCAGTTCTGTCTGCGGACTACCGCTGTGTCCGCAGGCTGCTACGCCCCACACGGTCTTCTTCCACCTAAATAAATACATCATATCAACCATCTTTTACTCCTCCACCCTTCCCACCCCTCCTTCGAACACCAAATTCCCCAAAATATGTTTCCGAGCCCTGTCCCCAACCGCGCTATCCGTGGATATTTGCGAATACAACATGGCAGCGTTTTGGGAAAATGTGATGCACATTGTTACTTCCTCCAGCCAATCAGTGGGCACGTCAGATAGCACTAATTATTTGGCACCTACCTTTTGCCTGTTTTTTAAAAAACTACACATTTCCACCAAATTTACAAAAACACACTTTTGGGACCAAGCCGCAGCTCCTGCTGCAAATTTGGTGAAAATCCGTCCAGCGGTTTGGCCGGTAGGTGTGAGCAAAGTTGGTTTCCATTCAGTCTATGGAGAAAAAAATAATTGGCATCCCCCTATAATTTTGTCCGCCCTTCACGAAACCTCAGCAAACGTACCAAAATAATTCAGAGCGGGCCATATACTTTTATTGCAATGTTTGGTGAGGATTCGTCCAGGGAGAGCGTAGTTATAAGCCGCCCAAAAAGTGCTCTTCCTATGGGTTTAGCAACTTAACTATAACAAGGTACCTTTTTTGTGTGTGGAAACAGTTTTTACATTTTTGTTAAACGATTCGTTTACAAATTGCAGTTCCTTCCGTTAATTGTTTGAAGGCGGAAAGTGCATAAGGTGTGGCGTAAATTCAAATACAATTTTCCATCTAGGACATGATGCTGTGTGTACAGCAGTGGCATCTCCATTTATCAAATTTAGGGGGTCACAGAAGGGTCCTCAGGCAAAAGTAGGGGGGACTCATATAAAAGGGCTATTCGTGTTCTTTCCCAAATTGACGCGGGCTCCACACCTGGCAACATTATCCCCACTACCCAGAAACCAGGCCCTATACCTGGCATCCTGCCTTCCTACCACCAGAACCACGAGCACCATACCTGGATCCTGCCTCCCTTCCGCCAGAGCCCAGACCCCTTACCTGGCATCCTTCAACCCCCACCATGGAGAGCCCAGGTCCCTGGCATCCTACCTCCCCACCACCAGAGCCCAAGCTCCATACCTAGCATCCTGCCTCCTGAGCCAGAGTCCAGAATGCTAATGCATATCTGACATCCTGTCTCGCCACCACCATAGTCCAGGCCCGCACATGGAATCCTGCCTCCCCGCCAGCATATCCCAGGCCCATATCTGCCATTCTGCTGCCGTACTACCAAAACCCAGGCCCCATACCTGGAATACTGCCGCCTCAACAGGCAGAGGCCAGAAGAGAAGCCTCAAACATGTCATCCTTTCCCCCACAACACCAGAGACTAATAATGTTTTCCTTTGATATAAGCAAATAAATAACTAACTGATTTTTCCAAAGTGAAAAAAGTTTCTCCCAGTTCTTATGAGGTGGTCTATTGAGCAATGTATGGTAACAGTAACTACCTGAAACTCATTTTACACCCCCTAACAAACAACCCATCTTCACATACAACTCCTCACTGAATCAATATGGATTACACAACAGAATGCATACCACCCGTAGAAATTCCCTAAATGGCACACTAACCTACCACAGATACACCAATACAGCTCCCCACACTCCGTAAACACCAAGGACAAACACAATTTTCACATAAACAATGGTGGACTGTGCATAGAATTGCTTTTGGTTATTTGTTTGTTTGATTGATACATTAATCTTGTTCCTCTAAGCAGAGATAATCCCTTTGAACATTTGAGAATAGACAGTTTGGAAGGTTTATGGTTGTATAAAGAACTCCTTTAACTGAATCTGCTGCACACCTTCATGAAAGCAATCGAGTGCTTGGGCTCAGATTGTGTTCAAGTGGAAGTGCGCATGTGTTGCAGGCATGGCAACGTTTCAATGGAAGCAGGAAGCTAGGTAGTAACTGCCTCGTCCCAACAATATTTCCCCATTGCGTACTTTTGTTCATCTGGATTTTCTGTAAAATGACCCGCCTCTACTGGAAATGCTCTCCAACTCCTCCACACGTGGGTAAAATGGCAGAAAATGATCGGGAACTCCCCCACTTTCGGTTTCTTGTAGCGAAACGGCTGCCATGGCAATGTAAAAACGTGTACAGCTCGCCACTTAGCATCAGCTATAACGAGTAGTGAAAGTAGTTAACTCCTTTCTCATGGAGGACACTACAAATGTATTTTAAACCAACATTGTCACAAGCTTTTATCTAAAGGCCTCATTGTTAGAATGCTGACAGCTTGGTATCCAAGGAGGAAGGCCATGGAAACTGGAGGATAGCAGTAGCGAAGATGTACCCATTACTGACAGGCAAAGAGACACAGATGACTACTAAATACCGTTAGAATGCAAATGTGTACACATGCGTTCAACTCAACAAACAATAAATACTATGTGGACAGTGTTATGAAAGCGCAGCATGAGATCCAAGACCTTTCTTGCACGTGACAAGATAACACATTCCTATCGCAGCTTATTCATTTGCACAAACACTTAATGCTGCCCTGTTTTATATTTCTCCCACACGTAATTTTGACATTGTGGGCCTGAGTTAAAAAGCCTTTTCCAATGGGGTTTTCCCATTCAAAAGTTTAAAAAAAGTAAATCAGACCCTGTGTTTTATACTGTTATATATTTCTCTCTCTCACACACAGTTTTTGTATTGTAGCAACGCCATTTTCTCGGGATTGAAGGAGCGTTGGAAAATGGCGTCTCTCTATGCATCTCCAAACCCCCCAAGCTTTCCCTTAAATAGGACTCAAATCTGAGATACACAAAATGGTGTATATTAAGTTGATTGGTATGCCAAGGACTGAACTCTTTCATGCCACAGTGTTTTGTCAGCATGGTACAGCCACAGTTTCAACAAAACAAACTAACGTTTAAATAGCCATACTGTTACATTTCACTGAACAAAATGAATCGTTATCAGTCTGTGCCAGCGGAATCCTGCAGCATTGCTTCGAGGTGCTGAATTTAGAAGCTGCTCATGAAAGACTCAGCAAGTCTCTTTTGTTTCTGCCAGTCACAGAAATGAAAGAGCCGATTAGTCATTCGGGGAATTGGATCAATGGGAAACGGCAACTAACAAACTCGGGAACACAGTGAAATAAACGGAAAGTGAAAAAAGAGAACCTTCTTCCGCTCGGCTCCAATCTTTTCACCTTCGAGGGGGCTACATCAGAAAATGTGTACTGTGGTAGAACACAGCTCAATTCACCTCAAATGTTAGCTGCATAACAATGTATTATGTAAATAAAAACGCCCCTCCTGAAGACCAGAATGTAACATGTCTTTTGTGATCTTTAATGATCTTCTTTTTCATGCCCTACTGGCCTGACTGGCGAAGGACAACATATTAATTAGAGCAATGTTAAAGCCTTTAGGGTCAATTCACAGAATAGTGTGGGTACAGAATGCAAAGGGCTAAGTGCTCCTGGCAATTTTCAGCTTCCTTCACCGTAAATCCAAACCCCCTCATTTACAGAAGGTTCTGAGCTGCAGTAGCAGGGACTGCAAGCATCCTGCAGCCAGGCCTTCCATACACACGGAACGTTCCGGACACTTCGATGCACAACGCTTTTCCCCTCAAGGGATGGGATTAAAGATCTCACCCAGAGTGTACGCCCTGCCCTCAGAGGTGTTGCTGAGGGGAGGTAGGAAGTTGGGGGGGGGGCGGTGAGGGGGCTATAGCCTCAGGTCTTTTGGCTCTAGCCCCGGAATAGAAGCTCAGGTGCTACAACCATAAGGCTAGCTAGCCCCGAGTCCCGGCAGTCCCGACATTAGCGTAGCCTCAGATCTTTTCCAAACCTAGAAACACCCCTGCCTGCCCTCCTTGCCACTCGACAGAGTAAAACGGGCATACACACAATGCTTGTAGGGCAGGATTAGGAAAACCCCAATTCGGTAAATGGATACTTGACAATGGCCATAACATAAAGAACAATTACAGTGAGCAATGATGCTGAAGAAAACCACAGCCCATAACGATCTGTGCCTAGTATTGCTCATAAGCATACTTATTTGGGTAACTAAATGCTGAACTAATGGAGTTAACATGAACCAGTATAACTGTACACCTCCCAAATCCCCCAGGGAAAACTGTTAGACTCGGACCCTTCATACTCTGTTATTACCAACAGAATCTCAATGGAGAAGACTGTGGCAGTCCCAACATGAGGCAGGAGCAAGAGCTTGGGGTGCTGGATCAACGGGGAGCACTGCTCCCCGTTGACAGCTGCAGCCTGCAACAGAGCCCTGAGGGAGTGAGCCTGGAAACATGAAAACATGCAAGGAATGTCAGTGCGGCGAATGGGAAAGTATCTCTAGTAGTCTACATTACTCAAGGGGATAAACGGCACATTCAACAGGGAACTGTTGCACTTGTAAGAGCCTAGTTATGAGTATGGCGGTAATGGTAAATACCTCCCATCTTTATAATGCCACCAAGTATGAGTATGGATTGCATGGGATAGATTACCCATGTGGTGTATAGTACTGCATGGGGCAAGTTACCCCTAAAAGGAGACCCAGAAGTCTCAGTGCATTGTAAGAGAAGCATAGAGTACTATGAGGTAGAATACAAAATAGTGTGAAGTGAGAATTTAACTGACCGTAGTTGCGGTCTAGCAAACTGCCATTAAGTGCAAGGAAGAGTGCCACACTAAAACGGAGGACCTGATTATTAGTGTTAAAAATAAAGATTTGGTATTTTAAAAATGACTTGTTTTCAGCATACCACCTAATTATGAGTTGGAAGCGCATGGGACAATGTATGCATGTGTTATATAATCTATATTTCCCCATGCAGTACATTCTACATCCCCCATGTGGTAAAAAGGTCATGTTCACCACATGCAGTAGTTTCTTTGTACCCACAGCAGTAAATCATGTATCATGTGTAGTACTTTGTGTGGGCAGAAACAACCTTAGTAGACCTTAATCTATTGACTGCCTATAATACAGTCAACCATCGGACATTAATACAATAATTTTAAAGTTCTGTTGGGAATAGATGCTGCTGCTCTGGAGTGGATCACCATTTTGATGATCAACCACTGAGGGCTTAAATGGAAGACTTTAACTCAGCAATTTTCCCCTTAAAGTGTGGTTCCCGACATGGCTCCACATTATCCCTATGCATTTGTAATGATTACGTTGAATTCCCATCAGACATCATCAAACTCTTATCAAAACCTTTCCAGTTATATGCTGTAGATTAAAAATGGCACTTGATGCCAACAATCAGCAAATAACTAAACTCCCGCAGAGAAGCCAGTATTGTACCATAGATAATCATGTCTAAATTAACACCTCTGACACAGATTATCTTTTTGCGATCCCAATCCGGGCAACACTACCTTTAAAATGGCCACCCCCTCATGGTTATGGCACATACCCCATCGGACCAGATAATGATTGTAGGTATCAGTTTCAACACCAAACTCTCATTACAACCACAAATAGACTTGCAGACCAAAAATCACACTTCCTGCTCCACATCCTTAGGAAAATTGTCGCCTACTTGGAAACAACATGAATTATTGAGGTGTTTAGAGCCCTTGTCATCTCTCACCTGGGCTGGCGTAATAGTCTTGTTTTGGAATTAAACAAAAACCACTACTATAACCGCAACTTATACAAAATAAAACAGCTAGACTTATTTCACACTAAAGCCCTGTGACCATACCTCACCGGTATACAGTTCTTTTGCCGCGGGATTTTTAGTCGCGGGACTTTTCATCGCCGTTTTTTTATCGAAAAAAACTCAAACGTTTTTTTTTTGGGGGGGTTAAAAATTAAATAAATATTTGTGGTTGAAAGTGAATAATGTAAACAAAAGGGGGTGTTTGGGGGGTTACCCCCCCCAAAAAAAAAAATATGTTAAGTTTTTTTCGATAACAAAAACGGCGATGAAAAGTCCTGCGATGAAAAATCCCGCGGCAAAATAACGTAGAACCACCTCACCATACCTGAGAAACATCAACTGTCCGCCCGCTGCAAAGAGAATAACACTAAATACCACCTGTATTACTTTCTCAATCATCCATAACAATGCTCCTAAATACCTGAACTCTTGCATTCTTAACCATTTACCTACAAGACCACTAAGGTCGTCACAGGTTAGCAATTTAAATATGCCAAGGTTTATAAGACGGAAACATGGAGGCTCCATTATTCTGGCACAAACCTTCCTCAACCCTGAAAACAGAATATTCCTTCAAGAGGTTCAAAGGGAATGTTAAAATCTGGCTCCAGGAAGAGGAGCTCTAACTCTGCTATGCCCGCATACAATGCCAGAATAAAATAAACATACAAACAAACAAACTGCCCCTCCCCCAATGACTCCTCCATTTGACGCTACCCCACTTATACCTTATGACTAGCACTTCCGCCACATTCAGCCACTACCTGATAACCTTAAAGTTGCCTGCCTTGGGCCTGCGAGCTGTCAGCTGACCTGCCGCTAGGCCCACTTCGTTTACGCTGTAATGAGTAACCTGCCAGCAGCAGAATCTCTGTTCTCGCTGGTGCCTTCAAGCACAAACCGTAACCCAACCGTCAGCTCGGAGCTCTTCTACTGACTCTAACTAAACTGACTACTTGGACGTGGAACCTCATTACATGCTTCCTAATCCTTGTATATATCCCACACCTATGCACTCTACTCGGTGTCCTATTTTGTGTATTCCCAGGCACTTTGAGGCAGCATCGCATAAGAAGTGCATAAGAAAATTCATAAATAAAATAAATATCCCATGCAATGCCAGGTAATTAGTCAGAATCATTCTAAAAACAAGTGGCACTCAAAGTACCACATTTTTATCATTGAAATTGTGCTCAGTTTGCATTGTGTAGACTGCTCATTCAGTGTCCGCTGTGTGAGCAGCTCACCAAGCTTCCATTGCGTAGACGGCTGAGTTCATTGTCATCCGTAAGGCACAGAGACCATTGTAATTCTTCTGGGGCTGAAAGGTTTCAACACCTATTCTTTTGGCACTGCCTCCCTGTGATTAATTAAATCTTGCTTGCCCAACTTTAAACCAAATTAATCAAACTGATATGTTATTACACATTTATGATGGACAATTAAAAGAGGGACGCACCTCCTCACTAGCCCACTACCAATGTGCTGCCCTGACTATAAAGGGACAAAACATTCATATATTTATTTATCTGATGTACATAACTCGCAAAAATAATATACCGTTACACACTCAAGGCGTGTCTCAGTATAGCTGGATAATGATCCGCCCTGCCTTCGGTCGTTAGCTGGGAAAAAGTTATTATCTCAACCTACGATTACCCCTCCCATAGTGTATATGACTCCTGGAACATAGTTTTAATAGCAATAAAGGCAATGAAGTTTTGATGGTGAAGCTAAAACAAAAGTCAGTTTGATAGTGAACAAAGAACAAAACATGTTAGTCAATTACATGTGGTTTTATTTAAATAACACAGTCCCCTTTATAGGATAAGCGTCTTTATAATTTAAGCATTTTCATTGTAAATATGGTTTAACTGGAAGAGTTTTAGTCTAAGTATAAACCAGGTGTAATGTAAACTGGAATGGTCTCCATACAAAAGCAGAGTCCTTGAAGGGCAGTGGAACAAAACGAATCTGCTCTGTTGTTGAAAAAAATATTTCTGAGAAAATGACATTGCTTTTTCATAAATGCAAAGAAATGCTTTTGGTTATTCCCCCGTTGTTCCCCCGTCGGCCGCTGAAGTCAGAATGTTTGAACTGCAGAGAATATCAGAAGTCACTGACTGTATAGGATTCTGCGTGGCTTTGAAAATACATTTGAAGCTGCAAGGGAAGACAAAGAAATACATGAACCGTTAAAGCCTGATAGGCTAATTGGCATACCGGACAAAAGCTTTTGAAAGGACAGCCAGTTATTGCAAGGCTTTGTTTTTGGTTGAATCTAAGGACTACTGGGACAGATCGTGCGGGCAAGAGAGCAGATTTAAACCGATATCCCCCTTCTGTCCAGAAATCCTGGAAAGCCCATTTCACGTTTTGTTCTTTTGTAAAAGATAAAGCATCTTCAGCAAGAGTTTACTTCTCCCGGTCCAGAGAAAAAGAAAGCTAAGACAATGTCAACTAGCTTTTTTATGTTTGCTTTGGATGTCTCATGAGCTGTTAACTCATTTCTTTGAAACATAATATATATCAGGGAATGAATAACATCAAACTAGATGAAATTAATTAATAAAATTATTTTAGTATATCTTTTTATTATGGAATTTTCCCTCTAAGAATTAAAGTGTGAATGCTTATATCTAGCTATATCTTTGAATTTGTAATTTTATATAACGAAAATGGCTAGGATTTTAGTAATCTTGAAGTTTGGATCTGATTTATGAATGATGGATATTATTGTTTATGACATTTTGATATACATATGTAGGCTTATGAAATGTTTTGTTGTCATTACGAATAAAAGGATGACGATAACTGTATACCTAGCATTCAGACTGGCTGAGATTGATCAAGTTGGGATCCATTATTCCCTCTCAAGGTTGCTTATAGATTTCTATGTCTCCTACATTAAAGCCTAAGCTGACTCACCTTAATGCACACAGTTGATTCCTAAGATAGGCAGTGTCACACTGCTTGGTGTCTCATTTCAAAGTATGCTGAAAGCGAACACCATTGTGACTCGCCTAAAATAGTCATGTTCCTCAGCTAGAGCGTCGGCCTATGATGTCTGGGTACCATCTTGGTGGAGGGTAAACGTCACTTGTGTGAAGAGCAGTAAAAAACAGAATCCTAATGCAAGATTGTTTACTGAAGGTACATAATTAGAGTACCATTATTCTATCAAAGCTCCCTAATCTTGAACATAAGATTCTCGGATGGTGCTCGTCACAACCTTACTATGAGGGTCGGCAAATTAGGCCAACAACATAGTCAATTTCAGCAACATCTTCACTGGAACAATTGCCACATTAGGAACAATTAGTTTATTAGAATTGCCCGCATATGCAGACATAGTCAACTACATTTATTTTTTGTAAATCATGTGAGTTCACATGGCTTACTATGGCAGGTTAAATGCAACCAGAGCCCTTTACACAAGGTGTTGCACATCTCTAGATAGTATTTAAAGAAATATATTTAATGTGCTGCCCTAGGTCATATATTGATGAGCAGATTTTATCAAAATATCTCAGAGATATCTTTGTATTATTTTTAAATATTCCAACATTTCTATGTACAGGAATATGTTAAGTTAAATAGATTGGAAAATTCCAAAAGAGATGTCCGATAATTTAAGTTTGTATATTTAATATCTACACCATTGACATTTGTACAAATACAACTGTAAAAAGATTCAAATGCCAAATGATTGTTTTGACAAATCGTTCCAAGCCAGTATAAAATCATGTTCTGGAGTGCAGTATATTCATATTTAATCAGTTACACTTAGATATGCATGATGAATCGCTAGTAAAGGGTTTTACATGAAAGAAAGTGTATTGCTCAGTTGGAGTTCACTGTTTTCAAGACAACATGTGTTTTGACCCACCTGGGTCTTTACAAAGGCTGAACCATTTCAAATATGGGAGTCACAACAATTCTGATTTCCCATGTATCAAATTCCAGCCAATACAAGTGGAACAAGGGAAAATTCCCAATCAAAATACTGATTCAATTAGTGTGAAATGACCACGCAAACATCCATCCCAACAGTTCATATTTGGTTACTACCCCAGTGGTACAGTTAAACGATCACATTTGCAAGAAATAGTCATAGGTCAAAATTCATGATTTGAGACAACCAAAAATGTCAAATAAAAGGGCAATTGTTAAGTGCATGCAACAAGGGGAGGAGAAGAGGAAAAAGAGAAAAGTGCAATGTACATAGTAAGTGTTTGATGCATTTGAGAAATAATGACCCCAAGATGTTATCATTAATGTATGTGAGTCCATTGGAGATATGCCTTCCCAAAAAGAGCAAACCGCTCCCGATCAGTATCTATGAGTTAATTCAATCTGATGCTTGGTGACATGTAATGATTATAACTAACAAGTTAAGTCCTGAAAATAGAAAGATTGGCTTTCCTAAAAATATTAAATGTTAGCAATTGAGACAAATGTTTAAAGAAGTTATCATAAGAATGTTTAGAGAGCGAGCACTTTTACCTCCCACAACTTGGTATCCTCCAATTAGGTACACAATTAATCGTACCGTTGTGAACTTATACTTGTGTGACCTGTTCGGAGAAAAATGTAGATGGTACAAGGATGTTAGTATGGTTATGGTAATATTCAAGAATGTGAGCATGAGTGAGTCTCTTTCCTTACCTAGGTCAGCGAGATTTAGTTTGGCACGATAAGCCATATGTGAGTACGTCCAGTGACTGTTCTACGTGTTCGGTTCCTGTAAAAAGATATTTATTGTTGATGGCGAATGTAAATACCTACCAAAAAGTGTTTCACAAAACTTGTGACTTTATCCATGGAATTGCTGGAATGTTTGAAAAAATAAAACTATATCTCCGTGAGAGCCGAACCAAACTTCCAAAGGTATTTTGAACTCGGTTTCGTACAAGCAGAATAAATAAGCTTACCTCCAAAAATGCACACATTTTATATTTTTTTAATGTATATTTTTTCAGTATGGTTTATTATTAGGCCAATAAATGAATCATCCCTGGGATGAACCGTACACTGCTAATTTTCGAAGAATGGCAAAGAAAGATTAAGATTAGAAACCAGGCATGATTTATTTAATCTTTAAATCTAAATTGCATCAAGTGTACGAATAACGTTGAGGGCAAAATGCAGAAAATTAAATAGTGTGTCTTATCATTTTTAGATTGCCAAAATACATTTTCACTGGATCAGAGCCATGACCGTGAGTTGAACACATGGGTGTCAGTACTTACAAGTCAAAAAGATTAAGTCTGTCCTATAAAGGCCGCTACATCAAAGAAAGCTTCCGTTGTACTGACTCTTGTGAGGCCGAAACACACTGGGCCTCATTACGAGTATGGTGGTGTGGGAAAAACTGTGGTATATATGTTACTGTACAGACTGGTAGGGGTGTCTGTACTTCCGCTCTCTATATGGTAGAGGAGAGGCACAGAGGACCCCAGCCAAGATTCTCTATTATTGGTACGTGGTCAAGCAATCAAGGCCTAGCTTCTCAGGAGGTTATGCAAGCTGGTTCTTCATTACAGTGTAGTCCTCGAACCCCCACAAAGGAATGTCCACACACTGTATTACTGAAAACACAGTCTTTATATAATTAATATTCAAAGATATGTACACGATCACAATAACGCACTTTGTACTCGGAAGTCAATAATGATAAATATATACAATTCTAAAGTGGTACCACTAATGTTATCCAATCTCATTAAAGTGCATCAACTGTACGGTTGAAATGTCACACAGATTAATAATGAGGAAACCAGCAATAGAGATAGGCAGGAACGTAAGATGGTTGAAACAATAGGCAGAATGCTGACCCCTACCACTAGGCACAGTTCTGTTTGGAGATCCCCCCACCTGGGCAACCTGTAAATAAAAGATATATAGCACAAGCCCAGTCCATGTAATGTTCGATAGTCTTACTTCCTCCTATTAAGGTTTTACCCCCCCCCCCCCCAATGTACCTGGTGGAGTAGAGGTCTCCGACGATGCGTCGACTGATCCTTCTTGAGTGACTCCCTTTCAGGCAGGAGCCACGGATCGTCAAGAGGTGTCGAGGACCTCGGCGTTCGGTGTCGGGGAATCGACGGCCCTATTTGAGTGCCCGCCCTTTAAGGCAGGAGTCACGGGTCGTCGAACATCCGACGGGGAACAGGGTGAACTACGGCAGGGAAGTGACAGCTTTGTTCCTAGTGGTGCTCGTCGACGACAGAGCGTTGGTGTCCTGCAAGGAAGAGGCATGCGGGGTACCTCGGTGACGATAGTTCTGGACCGCAAAGAGATGATGAAGAACTGTGGCCCAGCAAGGGCGTTGAGTCGTCGGCGTCTCTGTGGTCTTTAGGTGGCGGGAAACACACCGGTGGATGCTCTTCAGCGTGTCGACGGTCGGGCCTTCTCCAGTGGGAGACAAGCGGGTGACGATGCAGACAAGAGCGTCCGATGATCAATGGAAGTTCTTAGGCAAATGGGAGCACAGCGGCTCCGGTCGGCGACGGCGGTCGTCGACAGTGGCGGACAACAGTCCGAGTGCGTCTCTTTGAGATTCCGCGACAGTCCCCGTCTCGGGTCGGCAGCCTGTCGAAGGTCTGTCTACCAGGGAGCTTTGGCAAAGATCAGCTGTGCACGATGGTCCCTCGTAGCTCGGGAAGAGGGCGCCTTACCAAGTCCTCTCTGGGTCAGTCCTTGGAAACACAGCAGCTTTCAGATTGCGAGGGAGAGCAACAGCACTCCTTCTCGTCCAGCGGGACTTCAAGGTCAAGCGTCAGTTTACTCCAGTTACTCGTCGTAGTGGACTTCAGCTTCTGCACACGATTCCTAGCAGTGAGAGGTCCCCAGATATACTGTTGATCTCCCATTCATTCTGCTGGGTCAAACTCAAGCATCCAATCACGACTATGGGCATTCATGCAGGCAGGCAGCCAATCAGGCACACAAGGTATTCAGGCCATACACTTCTCTCCAGACACTCACAACAAGTTATGTGTATTGGGACAAGTACTGAGCCATTCAACACTCCAAGCTGCATTCATACCGGTTTCGGGCAGGGTTGTCTCAGTCATTGTGTCAACCACCAGATACTAGACACCCACAACACAGAATGCATATTCGTCACACACTCTATTCACCCAGGTCCCACCCACAGGAGGTACCCACAACATACATCACCGGGAAGGCTCCAGCTAGTCTGGTCGGGCCTTCACAACAACACCATATATGGCATTTCCACCCAACAGCCAGTCAGGGGGAAGAGACAGAGTCAGGGCTTCCCAGGACTTTGGGAAAACAAGGTAATGGGTAATAGAAAGCAAGAGGCCACAGGGGCCATCTTGTTTTCCATCAGGAATCAACTGATCCCAATGGCAGGGCCGGGGTATCCCAAAATGGAGGATACTCCACGCACCTGTCAAATTCAGCATGGAGCTGCGACCAGCCCATACCCTGCTCTGCGGGCCACCCACAGGTGCCCAAAAACATACACTAGGGGCACAGGGTTGTACCCCACCCATGGGTGCCATAAGGGTATCCCACAGGTCCGTTCATCAAACCAAAAGAGAGAGAACTGCAGCGCCAGGAGTCCCACATGAACTCCTGCGCGGGAAAACACTACAGAACACACGATAAAAAGCAGTAAAGGACAAGGATACGGAGGCCCTGTCCCTCCGATGCATTTCCAGCATCACAGTCACCCCCCCCAGACTGAGGTGGAGGGTGCCTAATCTCCCACGGGATAGACACCCTCATCCAGACGGTCAACATACCTTCTGGAAAGACCATCTGCATTATCGTGACTCTTCCCTGGTCTGTGCTCTATGGTGAAGTCCAGCCCTTGCAGGCTAATGGACCACCTGAGCAGTTTTGGGTTTTCACCCTTCATCTGCATAAGCCACTTCAGGGGCTTATGATCTGTTTGGACCTTGAAGGTAGACCCCGTAAGGTAGGGCCTAAAACGCCTAAGGCTCCAAACTATACTAAAACATTCCTTTTCAACAGTAGCCCACCTAAGTTCTCTACCCTTGAGTTGTCTACTGATGAATGTGATAGGATGTTCTCTCCCTTTGTCATCTAACTGGGACAAGACAGCTCCAATTCCGGTGTCGCAGGCATCCGTCTGGACGATTAAGGGTCAGCTGTAGTCAGGCGCACACAACACGGATGCCCGACACAGACTTTCTTTCAAGCCATCAAAGGCCCTCTGACAGTCTTCAGTCCAATTAACCTTCCTAGGCTGCTTGGGTGAAGTTAGAGCTGTCAGTGGTGCAGCTATGGTTCCATAGTCTGTCATGAAATTGCGATAGTACCCGGTGAAGCCCAAAAAGGCTCTCACCTGGGTTTGAGTAGTGGAAGTCTCCCAGTCCTGTACATCCTGTACCTTACTGGGGAGAGGTTGGATTCAACCCCCTCCTACCACATGACCAAGATATGTGACTTTCCCCTGAGCTATCTGGCACTTGGTGGTCTTGATAGTGAGGTTAGCCCTCTTTAAGGCCTGCAACACTCTACTCAGATGTGTCAAGTGCTCTTCCCAAGTGGAACTGTAGACGGCAATGTCGTCTAAATAAGCCACACAAAAGGCTTTCAGCCCACTGAGAGCATGATTGACCAATCTCTGGAAGGTGGCAGGGGCATTCTTCAACCCAAAAGGCATGACCCTAAACTGGTAGAGTCCCTCTGGTGTTGAGAACGCCGTCTTTTCCTTGGCATGGTCCGTCAGAGCTATTTGCCAATAGCCTGAGGTGAGGTCAAAGGTGCTCACAAATTTGGCAGCACCTATGGTGTCCACGAGCTCATCAGCCCTGGGAAATGGGTGCGCGTCAGTTTTGGTGACGGCATTGACTCCTTGGTTGTCCACACAGAACCTCCAATCCTTGGTACCTGCTGGGGAACTTGCCTTGGGGACAAGGACCATGGGACTGGACCAGGGACTGGTTGAGGGTTCCATAACACCCAGATCCAACATCTTGGCGACCTCAGCCTGGATGTGGTTCTTTACCGTATCTGACATTCGGTAGCTCCTGCTCTTGACAGGCACGCTGTCACCAGTGTCAATCTCGTGCTTACACCACGGTATAAGGCCTGGCGTCAGTGAAAACAGAGAGGCATACTGCTGGAGCAAAGTCCTGCAGGCCCTCTGCTGCTCGGTTGTCAAATCTGGAGAGAGCTGCACTCCCTCCACTGAGCCATCCTGAGGGTTGCTATGCAGCAAATCGGGAAGGGGCTCACTCTCATCCTCTTCTTGCTCTGAAGCTAGCAAGAGACATGAGACTTCTGCTAGCTGGTGGAAAGGCTTGAGCCTGTTGACATGGAATACCTGAGGGGCTACCCCTGGGACTCCTATGTCAACCAGATAGTTGACCTCGCCCATCTTGTAGATTATCCGGAAGGGTCCAGTCCATTTATCTGCCAATGCCGAGGCTTGGTAGGCTCCATCACAAGGACCTCCTGTCCCGGAGTCCAATCCCCTTGCGATGCTTTAAGGTCATGCCAGTATTTGTTCAATTCCTGGCTGGCCTTGAGATTCGCCGTTGCTTGACCCATCATCTGTGTCATCCTCCGTCTGAGGCCTAACACATAGTCCCCCACTTGCTTGGCGGGACCGGGAGGGGTGGCATCCAAACCTTCTCTGATCAAGGCGAGGCGCCCCCTCACGGATGTAAAGAGTAACTCAAAGGGGCTGAAACCAACACCTTCTTGAGGTATCTCTCTGTAAGCAAACAGCAGGCATGGCAGGAGGAGATCCCATTTCCTCCTTAGGGGCTCTTCCAAAGCACCTAGCATGCCCTTGAGAGTTTTATTAAATCTCTCAACCAGACCATTGGTCTGGGGATGGTAAGAGGTGGAGAACTTGTAGGTTACCCCGCACTCTTTCCACATGGTTTTCATGTAACTAGACATGAAGTTGGATCCTCGGTCAGAGACAACCTCCTTGGGGAATCCAACACGGGTGAAAATGCCCAGGAGAGCCCGTGCAACCACCTTGGCAGTAACAGTCGAAGGGGCATAGCCTCAGGGTACCTGGTGGCATGATCTACCAAAACAGGATGAACCAATGTCCACCTGACGTGGGAGGGTCAAGGGGAGCGACGATGTCGATGCCCACCGTCTCAAAAGGTGTGCCAACCACTGGCAATGGCTGTAGTGGAGCGATGACACTGCCTCCAGTCTTGCCAGACAACTGACAAGTTGGGCAGGTCCTGCAGTGGGACTCCACTTCTACTCCCATTTGAGGCCAGTAGAAATAGGCAGAGAGCCTCTGCTTAGTCTTCTTGGTACCAAGATGACCAGCCAAGGGCACTTCATGCGCCAACTGCAGTAGGAAGGGCCTGTAAACCTGGGGTACCACCAACCTCTTGAGGGCACCAGGTTCAGGCTTAGTGGGCTCACTAACAAGGAGCACACCCTCCCAATAAATCCAGAAAGTCCTAGGCACTTCTCCTTGTGCCTGGACAGGGCCTGTTTCCTCAGACACTCGAGAGAGGGACACTCTCTCTGTCTTTTACAGAAGTCTGCCCGGGAGGGTCCCCCTTCAGCTAACAAGCATTGAAGATCGGGATGATCCTTCGGGTTGAGAACCTCTCCCACATGAGAGTCTTCTGGCTCTTCTCCCACAGGAGTTGAGACGGGATTTACCACTGGACCCAGCCCGTCTGGAGCCTGGATCCCAATGGGTGCTGTAGGAACAGCAGGAAGAGAAGGAGCTCCCTCCACAGAGGTGGCCTTCTTGCTCTTCCTTCTTTGTGCCTTAGGCCGCGCCTTCAGCTCGGGTACCTGACTCACAGCCAGACCCGGTGTCACCTGTGATCTAGTGACCGCAGCAGCAGTCATGGGAAGACCATCTTCGATCAATCCCAACTCGACTAGATCGTTACCTAACAGAATGTTAGCAGGGACATTGTCCTGAACCAGGACAGGACGCTTTGCTGTCTTGTCTCCAATTACGAGGGTGACTCGGGCTACAGGCGATAATTTGGGAGGCCCACCAGCTAACCTGGTGGTTCTCAGAGAAGCATCTACATAGTCCTCTGGCTTGAGCAGGGTCCTGTCCACCACTGTCATGCTTGCCCCAGTGTCTCTCAAACCAGTAGAAGGCTGGCCATTCAGGAGGACACTTCTCAAAAATCTACGGGTGTTCTGTGGGATAGTCGCCAGTACTTCCGAGTACTGGTCCCAGGCCCCAAGGGACACAAAGGAAATCTCTACGGGAGCACCAAATGTGATCCCTGTAGAGGAAGGGAGGACAGTGGCCTCCACCTCAGACATGGGGTAAGGATAGGTCAGGCTAACAGCCTGTACTCCAAGTGTCTTACCTTTACACTTGGAGTGACCCCTTTTGTGATCCAGAGCCCCACAGTTCCAACAAGTGCCAGGAGTGCGGGGTACGGTACTGGAACCACCGGGAGCCTGCTTTGCAGCAGGTGGACCACTACTCTTATTCCCACCCACAGATGACTTATCCCCATTAGATTTTTGGGTCTTAGGAGAGGAGGGTTTAGGTTTATTCGACTGTGACTGCTTTTGGGACTCCTCAGCTTTCTGAGAGGCCCCCTTTTCTTTGTCCTTGTCCTTCCCACTGGAGTCCTGAAGGGGACACCCGGTGGGAGACCCATTTGTCAGCCAACCTAGCCAGCTTAAAGGGATCCAAAATGTTCTGGTCAGCAACATACTGACGCAGCTCTTGTGAACAGGCATCAGAAAAATGCTCAAAAAACAACAGGTGGGACAATTCAACAAAGTTTTCACCTTGTAACCATCAATCCACCCCATCATATTCATGTGCGCGGCACTCACCCAGTCAGCCCAAGACACATTCTCTCTTTTCTTAAAATCCCTGAACCTTTTAAGGTATTGGGTAGGCGTCTTGCCAAACTTGGCAATCAAAGCAGATTTCACACACTCATACTGACCCCTTTCTTCCACACTCAGCTTCAGAATACAGTCATATCCAGTTTGAGGCACTCTGCTTAGCAAACACTTAGCCCAATCTCTTTTGTCAACCTCATGAATTGCACAAGCCATTTCAAACGCTTCAATCCATTGGAGGATATCAGAACCCTCCGAAAACACACCAATCAAATTCTTCATAAATTTAGTTGCTGGGGACCTGACACTCTCACTGGGTTTCGCTGAAGTCTCCACTCAAGCTTTCTCTAGCTGTATTCTCTGACATTCAGTGTCCTTGTCTTTGAGTCCAAGATCCCTATTCTTGAGTTCAAGATCCCTATTCTTGAGCTCCACTTGTTGAGCCAACTCCTCCTTCTTAAGTTCAGCATCTATTTCCAACTCGCGATATTCAAAGGCCAATTTCATCCTTAATAACTCAAGTTCCAAGGAATTGCTGGGGTTCGGAACAGAGGCAGCAGGAATGGTGGTATTCCCAGAAACAGATTCAGTAGAAACCCCAGGGGCAGAGTCCTCATTGGTTGCATTCCCC
The DNA here is from genome assembly GCF_040938575.1 of Ambystoma mexicanum. Lineage (NCBI taxonomy): Eukaryota > Metazoa > Chordata > Amphibia > Caudata > Ambystomatidae > Ambystoma > Ambystoma mexicanum. The sequence goes on along the minus strand of NC_090936.1, from coordinate 132,494,751 downwards.
CCCTCATCAAGAGTTTCACCATCGGTCTGGTAGTTCACCACGGCAGCTATCAGCTCAGCCCTAGACTTATCCACAAAGTCTAACTCCCTGGCTTCACAAGCACTCTGGAGAGCCTCTAAGCTCATCCAAGTCAATTTACCATTCGCAATAGACTCCATTGCTTGTAATGCAGTTATTTTGTACACACCCAAACCTTAATCTAAATAAGTGCGGATATTTTGTAAGTGGCACGGTTATACACTAATTCTTAAAACCATAAGCTTCCCACCGCTGCCACCAGTGTAAAGACTGGTAGGGGGTGTCTGTACTTCCGCTCTCTATATGGTAAAGGAGAGGCACAGAGGACCCCAGCCAAGATTCTCTATTATTGGTACGTGGTCGAGCAATCAAGGCCTAGCTTCTCAGGAGGTTATGCAGGCTAGTTCTTAAGTACAGTGTAGTCCCCGAACCCCTACAAAGGAATGTCCACACACTGTATTACTGAAAACACAGTCTTTATATAATTAATATTCAAAGGTATGTACACGATCACAATAACGCACTTTGTACTCGGAAGTCAATAATGATAAATATATACAATTCTAAAGTGGTACCACTGATGTTATCCAATCTCATTAAAGTGCATCAACTGTACGGTTAAAATGTCACACAGATTAATAACGAGGAAACCAGCAATAGAGATAGGCAGGAACGTAAGATGGTTGAAACAATAGGCAGAATGCTGACCCCTACCACCAGGCACAGTTCTGTGTGGAGATCTCCCCACCTGGGCAACCTGTAAATAAAAGATATATAGCACAAGCCCAGTCCATGTAATGTTCGATAGTCTTACTTCCTCCTATTAAGGTTTTACCTCCCCAATGTACCTGGTGGAGTAGAGGTCTCCGACGATGCGTCGACCGATCCTTCTTGAGTGACTCCCTTTCAGGCAGGAGCCACGGATCGCCGAGAGGTATCGAGGACCTCTGCGTTTGGTGTCGGGGAATCGACGGTCCTTCTTGAGTGCCCTGCCTTTAAGGCAGGAGTCATGGGTCGTCGAACGTCCGACGGGGAACAGGGTGAACTACGCCAGGGAAGTGACAGCTTTGTTCCTAGCGGTGCTCGTTGACGACAGAGCGTTGGCGTCCTGCAAGAAAGAGGCGTGCGGGCTCCTCGGTGACGATAGTTCTAGACGGCAAAGAGATGATGAAGTAATGTGGCCCAGCAAGGCGTCGAGTCGTCAGCGTCTCTGTGGTCTTTAGGTGGCGGGAAACCCACCGGTGGATGCTCCTCGGCGCATCGACGGTCGGGCCTTCTCCAGCGGAGACAAGCGTGTGACGATGCAGACGAGAGCGTCTGATGATCAATGGAAGTTCTTAGGCAAACGGGAGCACGGCGGCTCTGGTCAGCGACCGTGGTCATCGACAGTGGCGGACAAAAGTCCGAGTGCGTCTCTTTGAGATTCCACGGCAGTCCCCGTCTCGGGGCGGCAGCCTGTCGAAGGTCTGTCTACCAGGGAGCTTTGGCAAAGATCAGCTGTGCACGATGGTCCCTCGTAGCTCGGGAAGACGGCGCCTTACCAGGTCCTCTCTGGGTCAGTCCTTGGAAACACAGCAGCTTTCAGATTGCAAGGGAGAGCAACAGCACTCTTTCTCGTCCAGCGGGGCTTCAAGGTCAAGCGTCAGTTTACTCCAGTTACTCGTCGTAGTGGACTTCAGCTTCTGAACACGATTCCTAGCAGTGAGAGGTCCCCAGATATACTGTTGATCTCCCATTCATTCCGCTGGGTCACACTCAAGCATCCAATCACGACTACGGGCATTCATGCAGGCAGGTAGCCAATCAGGCACACAAGGTATTCAGGCCATTCACTTCTCTCCAGACACTCACAACAAGTTATGTGTATTGGGACAAGTACCGAGCCATTCAACACTCCAAGCTGCATTCATACCGGTTTCGGGCAGGGTTGTCTCAGTCATTGTGTCAACCACCAGATACTAGACACCCACAACACAGAATGCATATTCGTCACACACTCTATTCACCCAGGTCCCACCCACAGGAGGTACCCACAACATACATCACCGGAAAGGCTCCAGCTAGTCTGGCCGGGCCTTCACAACAATACCATGTATGGCATTTCCACCCAACAGCCAGTCAGGGGGAAGGGACAGAGTCAGGGCTTCCCAGGACTTTGGGAAAACAAGGTAATGGGTAATAGAAAGCAAGAGGCCACAGGGGCCATCTTGTTTTCCATTACGAATCAACTGATCCCAATGGCAGGGCCGGGGTATCCCAAAATGGAGGATACTCTGCGCACCTGTCAAATTCAGCATGGAGCTGCCACTAGCCCATACCCTGCTCTGCGGGCCACCCACAGGTGCCAAAAACATACACTAGGGGCACAGGGTTGTACCCCCACCCATGGGTGCCATAAGGGTATCCCACGGGTCCGTTCACCAAACCAAAAGAGAGAGAGCTGCACCGCCAGGAGTCCCAAATGAACTCCTGCGCGGAAAACACAACAGAACACACGATAAAAAGCAGTAAAGGACAAGGATACGGAGGCCCTGTCCCTCCGATGCATTTCCAGCATCACAGTTACCACTGTAATATCACTGCAGTACTACAACTTTGGTGGTAAGGTGGAGGATTTTCCTCCAGCAAAATACTGGAAGTAAATCCTCCACTTCACTGCCAAAAATGGCAAAATCGGTGGCAGTATTGCCGGTGGAATTACTGAGGTGATAATTCCACCAAAATCTCCATGGAATCCTATGAAGTGTATAAATTGAGCCCTTGCATTGCCCACCACCACTTGTAATCCCGCTGTAAATCCACAGGGCCAATGGTGGTGACAATGATTCCATTTGTTGGTATTTCGGTGGATTTACCACCAAAACACCACCAAACTTATAATGAGGCCCACTGTGTCAGCAATTTAGAAGCTCAATGATTGGTGATGGTTGTCTCCACCATTTACCGAACATTCTGTTGTTAGATATAAAATGAGAATTATTTTTGATTAATTTTAAATGAAACTTTGATTATCTAAATGATTAAATTTTATTGTCATTAAACTTTATTTATATTTTTCCCGTGTGTGAGAACACTTTTTCAGGGAAAGATTATGCGCTAGGAATAAAGATTGATTTTGGGATACAAACACATATACACACATTGATATGTTGACTGTAAAATGGTTAGATTGTATTTGCGTTAAAGAATGAAGGCTTTTTCCTCTATATAAATATTCCAGCCCTTGTCATTTAGTTTGTGGTTGTATCGAAGAATCCAGTACATTGAGCACAACATATTTCTGTGGTAAATCTAGGACACACAATCTACTGGTCTGAAACAGTCAAAGAGCCAATTTATGAAACTGAGCCATCATTCAAGGAGAATAGATTTAAGTAGTTCTACCTTATGGGTCTGGGAGCCTGAGTGGCTTTCTTTGTAGCATTCCTCGTAAGAGACCAGTTGAAATGGAGGAAGAGAAGAAGATTGATGTTGTAAATAAGAGCCAGGCACGTTCTGAGGTAGCCTCCTGGCTCACCCAGTGATCTTCTAGCGCCATAGCTGAGAGGAACCCAGTGGCGCTTTAGAATGGTGTGGCCAAGGATGTCCTGTGAAGAGGTTTCTGTTAAAAAGCGTAAATCTTGCAATGGCTATTTGCCATGATTGAGAGTGCATTTTTATTTATGCAAATTATAAGGGGGTGTAAACTGCAGGTGGCTTAAGGTAAGGATGAGGTAATTGAGGAATCATGAGGCCATGGAGCTGTATAGTGTAGGGCAAAAAGCTAAAAGTTGAACAATAGTTTTTTCAAAATTTTGACTTTTCAAATTAATTTTGAATACACTTGCTTTTCTGAAAGTTATTTTCTAACAAAAGAAATTAAGTATTACTAAAGAGATAATTTGCGGCTACCCCTGTATTGTGGGAGAAATATTTGACCGTGTTTCTTGGTAGGTGGGATTTGGGGATTTTTCAGTCACATAACTTTAGTTCTTTTCAATTTCAAACAGAAGCCTTTAACGTGAATTTATATGGTCTTTCCAACGTCATTGGACAGAAGAGGTTCAGTTAGTTAATATACTCCAGATACATTTCTGCCACAGAATGCCAACTAAATTAGATGATCCATTTGGAATACCAACTGCACAGTAATTACCATCAAAGGGCGTTTTGAATGTGGAACAGTGGTAAATGGTTACCACTAGTGTAAATTAGGTAATGTGGAAGTATAACACTGCCATCTTATTATAGCTACAAACTATCCAGCTAAAAGTCTTCCCAGGAGTTAGAGGTTTTCCGTAAACTTTCCACCTCCAGAGCATAGCATCTGGAATCTCTAGTGCTTACAATTATTATGTCAGTAGTAGCACATGGAGATCATTGTGGACCTCCTAACAGTCAATCAGAATTCTTGCAATGCAGCCAATAACTGCTGGTACTGGCTACATTTCAAACATTATAACTTCAGAACCGGACAGGGAAACAACCAAGAGAAATTCATTGTTTGCTTTCAAGAAAAAGCAATGCAATTTGTCCAGCAAGATTTCCTTTAACAAGACACTCCTTCTAGGAGAATCGTTTTTCATTGGTCCTTCTGTATGAAAGCCAACAACAAATTTAACACACCAAAGTGAAAGCTAAAATATGAAATAATGCTTCTACTTTCACGCAGCGGAATTATGCCATGTCATTTTATATAACATGACTTAAGGCCAAGCCACGTCCGTATAGAGGTGAATTGAAACCCTGCCAAAGGTGAAAAGCAAACCGTGGTCTGTGGAGTGATAAAGAAACTGGGAAGAAGATAATCAAGAAAGGCAGAGACAAAACAGATGGATACAAGATATACAAAGTAAATTTAATAGGGGGGTGTATCATATTGATCATAGGGATGCATGTATTGGTGTTAGAATCAAAAGAATATGTTATCCAACAAAGAGAAGATAGCTGCCAATATTGTCTAGCAAGCGTCAATGGTGGCAATTACTAGTACAACGTGGTAGTGGTACTAGTTTAAATCATTTTGATAGATGGATTTGAGATGTGCTCAAGAGTGCCTGTGCTTTGTGCAGGTTTCTAACCAGACGATCATATTGAATTCCGCCAGGATAAAAACCAGAAGGAGAGCTGGTAGTACCAAGTCACTGAGAGAGGTGTCGCCACCATGAATTGGCTATGTACAGATTAAATGTCGGAGGACACAATAAGAGGAGTTGAAGACAAAGAAAAATATGATCTAATCTACACAGAGCCTATCGGGGATAGCCACTTTTGGAAATGTGAGAATGAGTGTCATGGCTGCATGTACAGTAGAAGCAAGAATTACAAATGCTAACACATACCAAATCCCATTGTATATTTTAATGACACTGACAGAGCGATCAATATGCAATTATTATATGTGTTATGTTATGCTTTGTTATGTGAGAGCAATACAGCACACAACTGACAGTATCATGGACACATAGTGCCCTGGATATTCTGGCAGCATGGCTGGCCATAGTCTGAACATACATGAAAACAGTGCTTTACATGCAGCTAGACACATATTGTGACTGCAGCCAAATGACAATCCTTAGCAGCGATGCTTTTATTACATTTATTGAGTTTCTTCCTCTGGCACTATGTCTACTACTGGTCCAAAGTTATCCATGGATCTGGGCGGACGTAAGCAGGAGGGTGGGCTCCTATGTGTCTATTTCCTATTTCTGTTAGGAGTATTTTGACTCTCTACTTTTATTTTTTGGGAGTATTTGCCTATTTTTAGGGAGTCAAAGTGGCCGATACACTCCTCATCTGTAGGGTTGGCCCCGGAGCACCCGGGTGCCCGGCTGGCCCTGGAGCATCCGGGAACCCGGCCGGCTCCCTTGGGGAACAGCAACACTTCAAGCGGGAAAAAACAATAGCTTGAAGAGGTAATTTGGCAGATGAAAAATTTAATAGATGACACATTTTCTGGATAATGAATAGCTGAAAGCAGCAGATGCAGGAAGCCTGCAGGATTTTATCCTGGCCTATTAACACTGAGCACAAAAAAAAGATTTTTTGCAGAAAAGACAAGAGTAGTTTATAGAATAGAATATAACATTGAAAGAGGAGCTGTGATTGAAGGTGTAGTCGGAAAAGACTACTAGTAAAAGAAATAACTAATACAGTAATGTGTGTTGGTTACGTCATGCTGTGTGGTGCGTTATGTCTGTGAATGGATGATAGATTTAACGCACTTGGCATGGGACTCAGCCAGCCAATAGTTGACACTGCAATACACATGCACGGTGCACGTAAAGGTGCATGCTCATGCTCATGCTAAAACTATTCCCCTTCAGCTGGGCAGCTCAAATGCTTACCCTCTAAGGACGACTTTGCTTCTTTAAATATTCCAAAATAAAGCCGGATTGAATTTAGTAACACTTTGTCTATTTCCTTTACTCACTAATAAACAAAAATGTTTACTGCCACAGCTCCAAAACATGTATTGCTATTACTACTATGTGCAAATAGTCATATGGCCCTAAGGGGTGGGCGGTGTCATTATCACTTGGGATAAGTACCATTCTCCACTGTCTAGCCATCGGCTTTGCCAAGGTCCGAAACTTGATGGTGGGTCATTATCCAGCAATACCGGACCCTCCATCAATCGACAAGGCTATCTAATGACCACAGGGATGGGTGGTGCCATTATTACTTGGGATAAGGACCCTTCCCCAACGTATGGCCCTCGGCTTTGCAAAGGTCTGAAACTTGAGGGCGGGTCATTAACCAGCAATACCAAACCCTCCCTGAATCTACAAGGATTTCAAATGACCTCAGGGCTGGGTGGTGCCATTATCACTTGGGAAAAGGACCCTTCCCCAACGTATGGCCCTATGCTTTGCAAAGGTCTGAAACTTGAGGGTGGGTCCTTATCCAGCAATACCGAACCCTCATTGAATCTACACGTCTATCTAATGACCTCAGGGATGGATGGTGCTATTATCAATTGGGAAAAGGACCCTTCTCCAACATATGGCCATTGGCTTTGCAAAGGTCTGAAAATTGAGGGTGGGTCATTATCCAGCAATACTGAACCCTCCCTCAATCTACAAGGCTATCTAATGACCTCAGGGATGGGTGGTGCCATTGTCACTTGGGATAAGAACCATTCCCCCAGTATGGCCCTCGGCTTTGCAAAGGTCTGAAAATTGAGGGTGGATCATTATCCAGCAATACTGAACCCTCCCTCAAACTACAAGGCTATCTAATGACCTCAGGGATGGGTGGTGCCATTGTCACTTGGGATAAGGACCCTTCCCCAATGTATGCCTCGGCTTTGCAAAGGTCTGAAAATTGAGGGTGGATCATTATCCAACAATACCGAAACCTCCCTCAATCTACAAGGCTATCTAATGAGCTCAGGGATGTGTGGTGATCACTTGGGATAAGTAAGGACCCTTCCCCAATGTATGGCTCTCGGCTTTCCAAATGTCTGAAACTTGAGGGTGGGTCATTATCCAGCAATACCGAACCCTCCATCAATCTGCAAGGCTATCTAATGACCTCATGGATGGGTGCTGCCATTATCACTTGGGATAAGGACCCTTCCCCAACGTACGGCTCTTGGCTTTCCAAAGGTCTGAAACTTGAGGGTGGGTCATTATCCAGCAATACCGAACAATCCCTCAGTATAGAAGACTACCTAATGACTTCTGTACACTAGTGAAATGGTTCAAGGATTGCACATGCAGGGCCTCTCTGTGGGAAATGTGCACATTTAAAAGATCAGCTAACACATGCTCCAAAACACATGCATTCCTGAACCATGATGTGAGAATAACATGATAGAGCTCAGGGGTGGGCGGGGGTGGAGGTGTCATTATCACTTAAGATAATGGCCCTTCCCAAACTTATAGCTCTCAGCTTCATCAAGGGCCATAACTTGCAGAGAGGCCATTATCCCGTAATAACGAACCCTCTCTCACTCTAAAAGGCTATTTAATGGTTTTTGCTCAGGCCGGACTTCTCTGTGGGGAATGTAGACATTTAAATCAGCCCATGCAGTTCTGCATGTATACATGCAAGATAGTGATTTACATAGCCCAGACGCTTGTCTTTCTGCTCCTATTGTATATTGAGCCAGGCATGAACAATATAGAAATATCAATGGGGAATTTGTGTTGTTGTTGAAATGTGTTGTTGGTCAAATTTTCTTCAATATTTCCTTTGACGTGTTTGGAAATAATTCTGCGATTAGAATTGCATGCTTGTGAGTAGAGGGCGCCTCTGCTGATGCATTGTTCCGAATGGGGCTGCGTTTGTGCACACGTGCAGCCAGCTCTGCGGTCTCACTGCTGAACACGGTACAGGAGGAGATCCAAAGGGCGCCCATTAAACACATCCGAAGTAGGAACGTCGTAGATGACGCTGCAAGCAAGGACAAGGGGGCGTGGTCGGGGAATTGTTTGTTGTCAATAATGTGTGTTTTTGCATTAGCACGTCAGCAGGTCTGTATTTCACTATGAGCACAATACAGCTAACAAAAAGAAGGCCTTGACTCTTTGATTTGTTGTGTATTGCACCTTCAAGCACTGTTGTTTTTATCACTCAGGGCTGGGTTGCCTTGGATACCGTGGGGCGATTCTCTGGCAATGAAAGACGAGAACGTAAATACTCCCGATTGCACACACACTGGCACACACACACAAGTACATTGACCTGCATTAATTATGAATTATCATTTTCTCAACGAGCTGGGACTAGAGGGAGTAACTTTGAAATTCACCAAGTCTGCCTCTGAGTTTAGGACTGCCACCCATGTAGACATGGCCAGAGCCTGTCACTTGCAGGTTCACCCGGGTTCCCACGCTCTAGTCTGGCTCTGCAGACCCAGTGCTACAGGTAATACCCCCAAAACTGAAGGACGGAAAGATGGACAACATTCCAAACTCTAAGGGCCTCATTACGACTGAGGCGGAACGGGTTAACGGGCTCCGCTAAAGGAGGCGGACCTGTAAAACCCATTCCGCCTCATTACAAGCTCCCCTCGCGGGACCCGGTAAGTAACGCCTTGTCAAACCAGGCGTCCTTACCGGGTACCGCAAGGGGAAGAGGGATCAAACAATGGGCCGCTCGTAATCGGCCCGCTGTTTGCTCCCTCTCCCATTCCCATTGAGCCCTATGGGAGCTCAGATGGGAATGGGGAAGATCCGGGCCCGGGTTCCTGGAGGGAGGCATTACCGGGCCCTCCGAACTCGGAATGGCCCGGTAATTCCCCATTCTGGGAACCCGGACCCAGACCCGATTTCGGCGGCAGCCATGCCGCCAATAGCGGCATGGCTACCGCCGAAGTCGTAATGAGGCCCTAAGAGATCCTAGGGGCAACTTTTAAGTTCGTGTTGCATCCCTCTATCCTGCATGGTTCCTTTCTATTACAAAAGGTCACCAGCCAAATAGAAAGCAGACTTAATCCTCCCACCCAAGGGGCCTCCCACCCTGAACTTCTTCCTCATAGCAACACAAGCAACACTGGCCATGTTTCAGCCATTTTGTGCATCATCAGCGAGGTACAGCTTGAATCCCTAGGCACAGTGAAGAGGCAAAATGCAATCTTAGTTGGTAAAATACAATTATGTAAAACAACTATAGGACCCGGTACATGATGTAGCCAGACAGGGTCCTACACTCCTTCGCCCTCCCACGCATGCTCTACACGTCCCTTGGAAAGCATCATAGGGAAATGCACACACCCGTGCAGGGTTATGATATGATAGGTTATTTATAACGTGCTTAATACCCAGAGATTTCTAAGTGCGGACCCATGGATCGGACCTGTGTTGCTCTGTGTCGTGTTTCTTCCAAGGTGAGCATGTTGCCGCTGAGCTATCCTTTGTGTTTGCTGGGTATTCCTCTATGAGATGCATTACCTAAGTCAGTGTGAACTGCATGCTTCTCTATACCAGGGTGGTGTGTCCGCATGCCCACCTGCATAGCTTGTCATTGTCCCCTGCGAGGCAAGGGGACCCGGCACATAGACCTGGATGATGCAGTCCAATGGGGAGACCTGTGCAGCCTTGCTTTCTTTCCTGCACCAGGTTATGATGTCCACAATACTGCCTGGTCATCTGGAGACCTTAGGACCAGGCATCATAGGAATCTCTGGTGCATGGTCCAGTGAAGGGACTGTGGCCTCCGTAATCATCACTCCTGGGCCGGTAGTGCAGGCAATCAATGGAGGAGGCCATGAATCAGGGGCAGAGGGCATGGTAAAAAAAGACACCGCTGTGACAGTGTGGTGTTGTGAAAGCGGGTAGGTTGGACCGGTGCACCCACTCTGATACTGATAAACATAAAAAACACAAAATAGTGTGCTTAAAGAAGGCACTGAATCTGACAAGATAAGTAAATGCAGGGAAAAGAGGAAGCATTCGGTGGACAAAGTGCCTGACGCCTCCTCCAGGAGGAGAACAGGGAATGAAAAGAAAGCAGCTAAAATGACTCATTCTAAGCAGTTCTCCAGCGTTCTTTCCAGGAAGCAATTGAAGGGCCAGTTTAACCCCTTAACTGCCAGGCTATTATGCAAGTCTATGCAAAAAGGAAGAGCATACTCATCCTTGGCGTTTTGATGGAACATAAAGAAGGCAAGAACAAGAGAAAGAAGAAGAAGCCCCCCTATCCTTCATAACCATCATACTTCCCTTCAACCAGCTCTTCTTCTTCGTCTTATTCCTCCTCAAGATCACCATCTTGCCCCGATGAAGAAGGGGAGGCCACAGGAAACTACCTTGACAATAAACAGGTAGAAAGAGTGGTGCAACAAATTCTGGCCTTCATGGCATTCACTAAAGAGACTACCAGGACAGTCCTCGGAGCCTACAGGAGGGCAGTATTAGGTAGGTGGACAAGGCCTTCAGGAGATCGTACACGGGGCGCCACCTAGCAGTCATAGATCCTTCCAGCAAACACTCTCTTGGCAGGCTTTAAGAAGCTGAAGAAGGCTCTAGACACTAGAGCATAGTTCTAATTGCCAGTGGACAAAGGGGTCCAGGCGATAAGCTTGGGAAGTAAAGGCACTGAAGCCCAATCTGGGGGAATGTGTAAGGTGCCAAAGCAAATACTGCCTAAACAGATTGACCTGGGTAAACACAGTATGGAGACTAGTATCTCACAGGGTAACTGGGAACTAGATTTGCAGTGTGTTATGGGTGAAGGAGTAAACAAACTAACACTAATCCACTGTTGAATGTTTTCCCCTGAGAGGAATATTGAAGAAGTACAGACACAAAATCACCCTTCCTTGCCAGCCCCTGATGGAGGGAACGTTCAAGGGCCTGTGGTGCTATGGATCACTGACAAAGAAAGGGGGTCCTTACTCTTTGGGTGTGAAGATGACAGAGAAACCAAAACCTAACTAGGAGCCAGGCAAGGCACTATCGGGTCATAGTACTGTGGGCTTGCAATGTGATATTGGAGGAGCTCAAGGTGTATGAAGGAAGTTGCTCCCGGCACTGTTGCCTATGAATAAAGATGTTGAGCCTGTGATTATTGAAGAACAGTGTAAAAGGGATATGGGCTCCCAATGTAACATCGTCAACATAGTCAATGGGAAGGAATGTATCAGCAGCTCCCAAATGCCAAGGAGTTGCACCATGGATAATGAGCCAATAGTTTCACATGGAGCTCATGGTGACTCATCATCCATTAGGGAACGTGATAATACTACGAAAGAAGGGTGGCGTGATCACTTGACACAAGATTGGAAACAGGTACATAGACAGCGTGTACTTCATGTAAGTAGCAGTGACTCTTCTGCCCCATGCCAAATAACACTGTCAATATCCAGATCTACAGTGGAAATTAGTACTGGACAGTCAGTGCACTCAACAAGATTTCTATTGGAAAGATTTGAAAGTGGTCAGAATTAGGTTTTACTTAACAGATCAAATGTCATCAAACTGCTTCATTATGGCTACTAGACACAAAAGACATTGGGCCTCATTAGGAGTTTGAAGGTAACCATGGTGCTATTAGCGCCATGGCTGCCTCCAAATCCTTACCGACCCCGCCCTGGTGAATGAAGCTATTACCTCCCCATTCCAAGGTTGGCGGGTGCGGTAATTCCCCATTCACCAGGGCCCTTCCCCATTCCCAATTGAGACCCCATAGGGCTCAATGGGAATGGGGAAGGTGCTAATAATGGTACCGCAAATTGCGGTACCGTTATTAGCACCAAAGTCCCTTTGCGGGTCCTGTCCTTAACGCCTGGTAAAACCAGGCGTTAAGGGAGGACCCGCAAAGGGAACTCGTAATAGGGCGGTAAGGGATTACCGGCACTGGTGCCTTTACCGGTACCGGTAATCCCTTACCGCCCGTCTCATAATGAGGCCCATTGAGAGGATCTACTTTTCGGATGACAAATCAACAGACTACTTACAGCTGGACTTTAAGTCAAATATAGCGATACAGATGATGCTCACTGAAATGGATTCACTGAGGGCCTTGGAATATGACCTCAGAAGTGACCGATTGGGAGACCTGAAGGTGATTGATGAAAAGAAGTTGCCTTCTTCAGGACCGTTTTGGCTACGCTCTCGCCCACCAGTGAAAATAACTTGCGTGGGGAATGATAAGGGCGGGAGGAGGGTGAAAAAGTATCCACCCAATAAAGGCAAAACCTATGCGTGATCATCAAGATTGGCTCTGGTTACCGGAGAAGGTAGTGGGTTCCTTCAGGGAACTAGGTGACGGTTGGATAAGGCGTTAGTCCCCTCCGAAAAGTTGATTAATTTAGAGATCTTATGTTGGAATTCATGTGGTTTCAACAGTGTTTTAGGAAATGTTGATAGGCAAAAGAAAATTGAAGTGCATAACATTAGTTTCTTACAGGAAGTATGGTTCTGAGTGGCTTTGTTGTTGGCGGTTTTAAGACATTTCAACAAATGGTAACAAAGAACCCAGTGGAAAGACCGGCTGGGGGTCTTGCAATAATGGTCCATAACTCCATCCGCTTGGAGTCTGAAATAATCTTGGACACCACTTATGGTTTATTGGCTATCAAGGTGATACTGAAGGGTTTCTCTTCACAAAAGTCCCTGTTGCTAGTCAACATTTACAAGATCCCACGTGTTACTGATGTTGGTACACTTTTGGGAAAAGTTAGAGATGTGTGCACATTTTTTGTATGTGAACATGGTGGTACCCATATTATGATGGACGGCGACCTAAAGGCGGATTGTCTCTCGGCCCAACATAATACCCAGGAAAAGTATGTATCTATTTCCAGGGATTTTGCTAATGGAAATTCATGGCTTGAATTATTCCGAATATGGAATTTGAGGATTTGAATGGGTCTATTTTGGGGGGTGTGCCATCAGAATTGACTGAGATCAGGCGCAATGTTTGCCCATTTGGATCACGTTGTATTTACACCTGCCCTGTTTGACCTCTGTGAGGAAATTCGGGTTGACGACACAGATCTGAGTGAACATTCTCAGGTTAAAATCAAAATGAATTATGGAGTCTCTATTGTATCAAGGCCCTGGTTAACTAATATGAAAATCTCACAATATAGTGGGAATACTAGTAGACATAATAGCCAAATATTACAGTTAATACAAGACTCCTCTCTGGAGTAAAAGTAGCCTGTATTATTCCTTGTCTTTTCCAGGCTTTTCTTGAGAATTTTAAACACACATTTTACGGTTACAAGAAAGCTGGATGGCCAGTAACTGACTGTTTTTGGAAGAACATCTCTACCAATAAGCTGGCTAAGGACACTTCGCCCTCTGCGGAAGTGGTAGATATGGCCATTAGTGGTTGGACTCAGTCGCTTGAATTCTCTGGTAATGAGGCCTTGCAGGCAGTGGGTCGATTTAAATCTGCGGCACCCTTCGACCCTATTCCACTGGACATTTTCAAAGCAATTATGCCAAGCATGTTTCCTGGTCTCAGTAGCTGTGATTCTAGCTTGCCTGTCAGGCTCGATTCCTACTGATTTGAAACAGCCAATTGTTATCCCTCTCTTGAAGAAACCGACCCTGGATTCTTCGGTGCTGTCTAACTTTCGTCCTATTTCTCTTCTCCCCTTTTTCATGAAACTGCTAGACTCCCTGGTAGCCTCTCTGCTCTCTTCTTTCCTGGAAACCTCTAAATTCTTTCGGCCAAGAGAGGCAACGAGAGTCTCCTGGTGTCTGTGGTCGATGACCTGATGAGGTTGGTGGACCAGGGTGGAGTGGGGGCCCTGATTTTCTTATATCTGTTCGCGGCCTTTGACACGGTCGACCATTCCATCCTTTTGGCAGTAGCAGCTGGCCCCTCAGGGCCCGTCCTGGCCTGGTTTACTACTTTTCTTACTGATAGGAGTCAGTCGCTTTTCCTATCTACTTTCTTCTCCTTGTGCACTAACCTTCAGTGTTCCTCAGGGCTCTGTCTTGTCCCCCATGCTTTTCAATATCTATGTTCAGCTGCTGGCTCGCCTCATCTGCTCTTACGGATTTCATTCCTATTGCTACGCTGACGACACTCAGATTGTGCTCCGATTAGATCTCGACCAGGTCACAGCGTCCTTGGGTCTATGTGAGTGCCTGTCGACAGTGGGGAGCTGGATGAGTGTGAACTGGCTTAGGCTGACGGGGGACAAGACGGAGGTCCTTGTGGTGGGTCCCCCTTCTAGTGTTTCTATGTGGATATCTTCATTCTGGCCTTCCACTATGGGTGATCTCCCTATCCCTGTGAGGTTTTTCAGGAACCTAGGGATTGTATTGTATTGTATTTTATTACCATTTATAAAGTGTGAGACCAAGGCCCTGAAGCATCTGGTCACTGCAACACACAAGACCGCCAGTCAGAGAAGAAAAGAGTCCCTATAACAAAGCCTAAACAAAAAGAAATGTCTTTAAAGCTTTACGAAAAGACAGATGGCCAGACAACTCATGAAGGTGGGAAGGCAAAGCGTTCTATAGCTTTGGGGCCAAAACAGAAAAGGAACGCCCACCCTCGCGAGCCCTACGAAAACAAGGAACAGTGAACGGAACCTGAGATCCAGAGCGATGGAAAATATTGACAGAGTTTCTGTTCAAGAAAAGGAGGGCCCACATGTTGAACAGCTCATTGGACAATGCATACAATCTTAAACTCAATACACTGCTTAACGGGAAGCCAGTGTAACCGATGGAGCAAAGGCAGAGTATGAGAAAGTCTAGGAGAGTTAAGTGCAATATGGGCTGCATAATTCTGTAGTATCTGAAGATGATGCATTAAGAACTCTGGTTATCCTAGATAAATCCCATTACAGTAATGGAGTGATCCATAATTGAGGCTGTGACCACTCGAGAATGGAGATGTAAAGGAATGAAAGGCAGCACTTTTCCTAGAACTTTGATCTTGTAGAAACCTGCACTGCATAGTGAAGCAATCTGTGCCTCTCTAGAACCCGATGACTGAAGTTTAATGCCTAGGCTCTTAGTTGATCACTGGTCGAGATGCCCAATGAGGCCATTAGTCTGCATTCCATAAATTACTCTCAGCCTGGGGCCCGACCAACAAGATCTCTGTTTTTTCAGCATTTAACCTCAGCCAGTTTTTCGTTATCCAGTCCCCAATATCAACCAAGCAGGATCTTATCTTGCTGGGGGGTGGGGGGGGGTCAGACTCGGGGGTATTAAGACAGAAAAACAGTTGAGTATCATTGGCGTAGGTATAAAATGGTACACCGTGAGACATGATCAAATCCGCAAGTGGGTGAAAATTATTATTAAAAATAATAGGCAACAGTGAGGATCCCCAATGGACACTGCATCGCATGTCACAGATGTGGGCTTTGACTTAAACAGAAAGAGAGAAATTGTTTGAAAGCCATCTGCTAAATAAGACCGAAACCAAGCAAGAGGAAGTCTGGTGAAACCAATTTACTCCATCCATCCAAATAGAATGGAATGATCGATTGCATCGAAGGCCACAGAGAGGTAGAGAAAAATAATGGCTCCACCTCGCTGTGGTTCCGAAGCATAGCCATATCATCGAGGACAGAGATCATCACTCTGGACGAAGAAGAGGCAACTAAGAGCAATGAAGACCACACACTTGTACCACTCTGGTACTGGGATGAGGAAGATGCCTGCTAGGAGCTGTGATGGTCAGGCATGTCCCTTTGATTGTGGTCAGGCCGAGCTAATTGAACATTCATACCTGCAGCCTGTCAAGCGGCTGCAAGTGTATAAAAGGAGACCAGCCCATCAGCAAAGAGAGCAACAGGAAAAGCAGCAGGGAGGCAGGTGCAAGCAGCAGGGGACCTTATTCGAGAAGCATGCTGAGACGCTTGAACAGACCGAACATTGCGAAGGGAGCCGTGTGGAGAGGCTGTCCCTTTCTCGTTTGCTCAAGATGTTCTTTCCCCTATGTTAGGAGGTCAACAAAGGAGTGCCAGAGGGCAAGAGTTGGAACCCTGACATGATAAGCAGAAGGCTGTGTGATCAGTGCTGCTGGGAAGGCTGTGAATGTGACCGGTGAGTTTCTAACAAATGAGAAACCTGGTGTGCGTGTGTTTGAACTTTTCTATTCAAGGAATACTTTGTATCAGAGTGGTCACGTGTTTAAGGACGCACATTTTCAAAGGTCTCCAAATGCTGGGCATTTTGTTTAAAGCAAACTAAAGGAATATTAAACTGCGGGTTGAATTGAAAGTGTTTTATGAGTACAACCCATGTGTATTGAATAACGAACTGAATTAAAACTTTACAAGTAAGCAGAACGGTAACACATTGAGTTCAGAAGTGAACAGAACTTTACCATTTAAGTAAAACCACTATAAGCTGAAATCTAAAGTGAACAGAGCTTTAAATTCAAGTAAAACCACTATATGCTGAATTCTAAAATGAACCCAACTTTAAATCCAAGGAAAACCATTGTATGCCGAATTCTAAAATGAATGGAGCTTTAACATTGAACCAAATACAGGCATATTGAATACCAAATTGTGTGAAAGAGACAAATAACAGAAAAACACATTGAAAACAGCATTAACTGGAACCCCAAGGTTTATTCCAGCACAGTCAAGATATTCACATGAAAAAACAATCATAAAAAGAGGGCTTTTTTGTGATACTGAAACTAAGTCTTCGGGAATGGAAACCATGAGACTTGAAACATTAACTGACTTGAGGCCAGAGTCTCAAGGTTCTTTTGTTCATTTGTTAAAACTTTATTCCTACCAAGGTCATAAAAGCCATACAATTTCATATAAAACCCCAAAATGCAATCAATTATTATTCACTATAATTAGGTAAAACAACCTAATAGAAAAGTACAAATTTCAAAAATACGCAGGTTGTGCGAACTGTTCAAACAAATCCTAGGTCAGTTCCTGGACACGAAAATAACCGTCAGCAGTATAAAAAATGAACAGAACCTATATCTTATTAAAATCAAAGGAACAGATATAAATATAATGCAGAGGATTCATACATCGAATTAGAGGAGAGCAAGCTCAGAGCCTCCCTTATTATCTACAACTGATCATCCACCAATGTGATTTTCAGGCTCCATTGCTTCACTGTGCAAATTACAAAACATCCAAACTATGTTCGGTCCTGGAAGCAAATAGTGTCCTATACCAGCTAAATTCCATGGAGTTTATAATGGTGGCCAGCAATTGCAGAAACTCAGAGCATCTCAAGAGATCTCTTAACACATGAATGCAGGCTTCACACTAACAGATTTAGTTCCGGCACTTCAAGCCCATCGTAAATACCTGCACAGTACAAAAACTACAGGAACGTCAGCAGAATTTAAGGAAATTGCCATAGCATCTGCAACAGTCCTGCAGCCGTGCAGTTGCAAAAGTGGCATTTTCTCAAGGATAATGTGGCTGGACACAACATAAAAAAGTGTTCTAGGTCCCCAACCGCACTTTTGCATAGTGGGTACAGAGAGGAAACCTTGTTACGCCACTTGCATGATACAGATGCTATCTGCAATGTGCCAAATCGGAACTTCAAGTATAATGATCTTTCGCACTTCGGATTAACATAATCAAGGTAATCCTCGAGTCCCGCCTGTGATTCAATGATTAAATAGCGTGGCAAAAGCAGGGAACCGAGAACCTTTGGGATATATCATGCTCCATTTTTGCAAAAACAGCGCTTTTTATCACATCTTTACATTTTTGGGTAATTAAACTAGGGTTACTCAAATAGACCCCAAGACCAAGAGCTTTCAAAGACAATTTGACATGTGACACCCATTTCAATGACAAGCCCCCCTGCTGTGAAATAACTTCTGTCATGGCATCCCTGTATTTGACCAGATTCACATTGGACCACACGCTCACCCAGAACAGCATTGGGCGGCAGAGCCAACAGACAGACTCGATTCCCCTGCATGCCAGTTTCCAAAAGTACTAACACATTGAGTGTACTGGAAGGTAGGCCACAACAGCCAGTGCATGAGAATCTAGCTGCCCCAACAGCTCAGTCCCATAGATGGCGGTCTGTCTCGCTTGGGCCTTGTAGGCTTCCATTGAGATATGCACACCCCCATTTCCATGTTCAGATGTGAACCTGGCCAAGGCACTGTCATATCTGCCAAGGGTAGCCCCTGCCGTCTCAAGCTGCATGGACCAACTACTAGAGGCCATCACTCTGACCCCCAGATAATCATAGGTCACTTGCTCAATGACACTCTCTTCCAGAGACAGCTTGAGGCCCTTATGTTTCCCCCTAGCATTGGTTCTGAAGACCATTGATTTCATTTTAGATACGTTCAATGCCAAGCCATTATTCCTACAAAAAGTAACAAATATGCCCAATTGTCTGAGGACACCAGCGGGTGTTAAAGAAATCAAAACTGAGTCATCCTCAAACATATTGCAAACATCCAGACTGGTATATTGTCTCCCGTATACAGGCTGTGGGTGGTTTTCACAGAGTGCTGTGGGAGTATTTGGAGTGTTTGCTGGACACTTGCAGACGCTTTGGTCTGTCTTCCCTTGCTACACCCTTGCTGGGAGGATTGACTTTCCTCTACAAATTCCCTGCCCACAAGTGGAGCGCTGCAGAGTGCTGTGAGAGTGTTTGGCGTGTTTGCTGGACCCTTACAGACTCTTTGGGCTGTCTTCACTTGTTACACGTTTGCTGGGAGCAGTGACTTTCCTCTACAAAATCCCTGCCTGCAAGTGAAGCGCTGCAGAGTGCTGTGGGAGTGTTTGCTGTGTTGAGCGGTGAGAGGCTTCCCCTTGAAGCGGACCGGCGCTTGTCTTGTTGAAGAGAAAGTGGATCTGTGTCAGAGAAAGATGTCACAGGATACTGATTGTCCGGCCAACTGTTGTCAGTGAATCTGCACTAGCGTCCCACATATGCGATCCCTTTCGAGCTGTTTGGACCCCAGTTTTGGGTTTCCAAAAACAGGGCTAAAAGAGCATTTCTAGTGAAAGTGCCCTGGGGGTGGCCAATGGCATCAATCTCTTTTTTTAGAAGTGGTGATCATTACAAGACGATCTAAGGGCACCAGAACCCAATGGTCAGCATTCAGAGGTATATTCAGCCCCCTCCAAGGGAAAACAACCACTTCCCTATTGCTCTCGATGGCTCCAGGTGCAAGTGCACAACAACATATCCAACTCTTTGGAATTGGAATCACACTCTCTTTTGATCCAAATGAGCAGGGAAAGGGCTATAAGAAGTGTTAAGTCAATGGTGTTACACAAGCGAGACATCAGTGGTGTGGGGGGTGTTAGCCCACCTCCTAGACAGTGCCCAAGCTCCACCCTCCCTTCTGGTCTAGATTAGACTGTAATAGCAACTACTATGAAAAGAAAAATACAGGATTTCTTCCGCAGTCAGGGAGATATGGCTCCTACGAGATCAATGAATGACAAATGTTTAATGGAATTTGAAAGTCATGGTGTGGGTGTCTTGACCACTGCTGAGCCTATTGGAAAGCAGGAGGAAAGAGTACTCTTGAACATAGTTAACTCATCAAATCAAGAACTATTCTGGAGTCCTATTTTGGCAGCAGCTCCTTTCCAAGCTCAGTGTCTGGCGCTGCAAACTGAACAACGGCAAAGAAATCTGGAAAATCAGATTGGCCCCAGACCCTCAGAAGTCACTGTGCAGGCCCTGAATGTTGTGCTAACGTCACTAGTTAACGTATTCTAACAGAAAAAAAGTAAAGTTTGGGTACTTTCTGGGATCCTTACGGAACTTACCAAGGAGGTGGGAGCATGTGATTCTTCGGTGGTGGGCTTAACCAATGCAGTTAACACTTCAGTTATGACAAACATACAGGAGCTTAAATCTGATGACAAGACTGAATCACTCGAAGTGGCAACTCTACAGACCCAATTCACAGAGGTGCTTTCCAAACTGGGGGAAATTCCTGGAAATACAGAAGTACTTGGGGCAAACCAGCAGAGTCAAAGTCACTGCGGGCAGCCAGGGATAGCTTACTGTCAGGGAGACCTACATATACGATTCTTGATGACACCCCCTTGTCGGACTCGGTCTTGGAGACATTTAGGTGCATGGCCTATGTGGTTGACAGCGAGTAGGGCTTGTCCCAGTGTCAAGACAGTATAGAGATGTGAGAGACTGGCGCAGGATGTTAGTACAGAATTGCAGTTGGTTCAAGTCAAACAAATAAAAGGAAACAATTGAAAAAGCAACCAAAAAAGGGGAGTTTGCGAGGCAGCCCCGAAATCAGAGAACCAAAAAGCCAGTACAATTAAAAATACTATTTCATCAAGCTTCATACATGCTCTGTCAGTCCCTGTCTCAGATGTCCCACAATTGGGAAGTAAACACTCGAAACGGGTCAGGAGACCTATGAAGTCTGCTTTGGCAACAATAAATAAGTCTCCTGGTCCGGGTTTGGGTCAGCTGTCCATACACAAGCGGAAGAGCGTATAAATGAATCTTGTGATCCAGGGGCTAAACCAAGCGTCAGTGTTCAGATAGCAGTGGTTTTAGGGGAAGAGAGTAACCTTAAATCCAAAACCCAAGAAATCAGTCAGCCCCCAATCCTAATTAAATTAGCTCCTATGTTTTTGCGAGGCAAAGCTCAAACTCAAATGTTGGCACCAGGGCCAGAGACTGGTTCTAGATTAGTCATAGGAAAAACTACTGATCCTGTTCATGTCCAGTGCAATTTGACATCTGATGTCACCAAGGGTGTGAGTGCAGTTCATCATAGACAAGATGCAATGGACTGTAACTTGGGGAGCTCGGAAAGCAATCGTACCAACCTCCCCTTGGAGGCCAAGGCTACGGCCCGAGGCCATAACACCAAGTCCATTTGCTATACCTAGATTGTGGCTTAAATCAACAAAGAAGAGTGAAGCATGGCGGGCTTTGAATCAATGCGCTTTATTATTGATCTTTAAAAAAATTCTAATTTTTTATCTTCTCTCAAGAGAGGATATTGAATATTTGCCCTTTCCAGACAGAGAAATATTGTTGATATCTGAGATGGGTCGAAAATCGAAACTGACAGTGGATGCAATCCTGACCATGATCCAAGAATTAAAACACATAATAATAATTTGGCACTTATATAGTGCTACGTACGAACCCTCAGGTATCTGAGCCCTGCTTATACCCACGGTGTGGTGCTCATTTATCGACCTCAGAAGGATGAAAGGCTGAGTTTGGCCCCGCCGGGATTCGAGCACGGATGTCAAAGGAGCGCTCTACTCGCTGTGCCACTTGACCGGCTGTTGTACTAGGAAGTCTCAGCTGAATATCTTGTTAAAAGAACAGGGTGTGTTCAGGGAAGATCATCAAAACTGGCAGAATCATCAGTTGGTCAGCCACCGTCAAAGTTGAAAATGGACCCTGCCTCTACTCTAATTAAAGGAGTAAAACCCCCTAAATGATACTAAGCCGACGGTGTGGTCCATGTTGCCTGACCTATTGAATGAGATATTTGAGAAACTTGGAGTACAGCAAGAGCCTCTCTAGCCCTGGAGGATGGCCATGGCTCAGGCCATGAAAAACATCATTTTTGGCCACAATTACTTGATATTGTTACAGGAAACTTGGCTGGTAGACTCTTTCCAATTAGATGGTTTCAGCATGTTCCATCAATTGACCACATTCAAGAAATGTGGTCGTCCCTCCGGTGGTTTGATCATAGCTGTGCGCAATTCCTCATTAGTGGATTCTGATTTGATCCACACAACAATGAGGGGTTTTCAGACAGCTATGTCCAAAGTACAACAAGAGGGTGGGAGGAAACAAATAGCTGTGGTGAACATTTATTGGAATCCAGCTTGGTGAGAGCTGGACTTTTTCCTAGGAAGCTTGTTGAATCTCTTATTAAAAATAAAGTCTCAAGTGGTTGTACCTAAAATCATATTGGCAAGAGATTTTAATGCTCAATGCTTGGCTTCACATAACTGGAGTGGAAAAGGGAGCAGAGAAGAGGATCGACAAAGGGGGCTCAATGGTTTACATGTTTATCTGAATGGAATTTGACATTGGCGAATGGTTCGATTATGGGTGATTTGCTGCACGCCGACACATTGAGGCGGGGAATCTCTAGAAGATGGTAATAGCGATTATCACAGAATTGTAGGTGTCCTTCAGTGGAGCAGCCGGGGCCGTGCCCACAAGTGATTGTAAATGAGGGCATGATTAGACTTGTAAGATTCAGGAAGGGGGGGACGGGTTTGAATGAGAATCTATCAAGAAAATGTACTGATATAAAGGATGAGGAGTTGGTAAATGTGTGTACCCCCATGAATTTCCTGGATTTGTTGTGGTCTGTAGAGCCACCTAGGGAGTTTACTGCCCAGAGGCACTTTAAACATCTCCATGTCGTCAAAGAAAAAGTCAGTGATAAAAAAGAAGTCCCTGCACAAGGCTCTTAGAAACTTAAGATCATTGCCCATGGAATCAGTTGAGTATAAATCAATGAAGAAATCCCTCCAAAATGACCATAGAAACTGGTTGCGGGGCCAGAAGCACCTGCAATACCAGAAGGATGGTGAATCGATGCTGATAGCATTGGGGAAGGGAAACTTCCCTAAATATCTGGGATCTAGTAAATCGGTAAAAGACAACTCAACCGCTGATTCAAAGCAATGTGGTGGGAGAGAAGGAATGCCGTAATCATTTTACTACTGTCTATAGAATATCTGTGAATTAGTCATTTTAAAACCTGGGGACATACTATGGTCGTTCGAGATTTCTGTGGACTTGATCTCTGAAATTATTGCTAAATCTTCTTCATCTAGGGCCTTAGGCCGAAATAGCTTGACCAATGCAATTTTGAAGAGCAATTTCCACATTTGGTCCAGATTGTTGAGGGTGCTTTTTGATGAGATCCTAAGGGACAGGCGTGTTCCAGCCTCTTGGAAATTGTCGATAATCCTTCCGATTTTCAAGGGGGCGACCAGGTGGATCCTGGAAATTATCACCTGATTGCCCTGCTTGACTTTAAGAGCAAGTCCTTTGCTCGGCTGCTCGTGAGAGAGCTGGAAGGCTGGTCCACAAGTAACACCATTCTATCTAAATCTCAGACTGGTTTCAGGAAAGGACAGTCCACCTCGCTGAATGGCTTGGTTCTTAACCTGCTTAGTGAGAAGTCCTGGGCATGGGGCGGGCCGGCTGTGTACAGAGCTTGGATAGATCTCTCCAAGGCATTCGACACAGTTAGGAGAGAGCAAATGTGGATGCCTGGGCAATACCGAGACAGCTCTTGGTGACACTAGTCACCCTACACGAGGATATCTACTTGAGGATAAGACTAAATGTAGCGGGACAGCTGTTAGATGCAGTGGGGTAGAGAGAGGGGTGAGGCAGGATTGCCATCTAGCCCCACTCCTCTTCAACCTATACTCGGCTCACTTAGAGGGTTGCCTGGGTCCCTCAGCCTTGGCCAGCTCAAGGATTGATGATGTTCCTATAAGGTGGCTGGCCTACGCCAACAACATAGTTTTGTTGGATCATTCCCCGGCCGGCCTGCAGCACCTCTTAAAGGCTCTCAGCAAACATTCAGTGGCCAATGATCTTCGGATCAACACTCAAAAATCGAAGATAATGATCTTTAAGAGGCCAGGCAAGCAGGCCCATCGCTTAAAGTGGGTTCTGGGTGATAATGAGATTCCCATTGAAAAAGTGGTAATATATCTGGGTTTCAAACTTTACCCTTTTCCATCAGCAAATCAAGTGGAGCTGGACATGTCAGGGAAGGCTTGTCAGTTGGTATGTCAGATGGAAAAAGTGCTGACAACATACAGCAAGTTTTCTCCGGAACCATTGGTGAAATTCTATGTGGCAAAGGTGCTCCCGGCCTTGCTATATGGGGTAGATACAAAGCTGCTAATGTGGCAGACAAATGGGCCAAAATGGAGGGCTGCCTGTGGAAAAAGGTTTTGGGTTTGACCGTGTCTCTTCTAATAGCTATTCTAAGATTTGAATTCGGCCTTAGCTCCATGAAGATGTATGTGGAATGGCATCTAATCTCACTATACCGGTTAATATTAGTCCCCCACCCAAATTCCCTATATGAAAACATCACCAGATTATTAAAACTGAATTCCTCCTTGCTCCTATGTAGGTTAAGACTACTCGCCTCTGGGCTCCTGGCAGAATGTGATAGTGACATTGAGACCTTAATCACCAATCCCATGTCCGTAAGGAGATGACTAAGGAAAATGTATTGGATACGTACTATCGATGGCATGCATTCATTTGTCATGGCAAAATCCTTCCTTCGATTGACAAAAAAATTGGATTAATTCCCAGATACTTGAGGCTCTTCCCGAATTCTAAGGTGAGACAGGATTTTCTTAGGGTATGTCTGAACCTCGTCCCGACTGGACAGGTCCTGTCTTACCGCAAAAAGTCCAGACCGGCTGCAGAAGGTTGCCACATCTGTAAAGAAATAACAGCCCAGTCCTTAAAACACATTCTGCTGGAGTGTAGCAGATCATGGGACATCAGGAGGTGGTTATTTCTGCATATGGTAGAAAGGGAAGATAGGATGTTCTCTGAGATGTTCTTGGATAGGTTGATAGCTGGTGAAGAAGTGAGCCTGACGGTTCAGGGGATCTGGATACTTCAGGCCTTGTGCTTTGTTTCAAAATTACAAATTGCAAGGTGACCGCTTTGCGTGAGAATATCCCAAAATGAGATCTAAGCTTCATGAGTAGTTCCGTGGAACATTGGTTTATGTAACACACATGATTTTACTGTTTAAGTTGTGATTGATGAAGATGTTTTTGTCTTTTATTCTTATATGTGGATTATTTCTGTCATTTTGTGTTTTGTATATTCTTGGTTATCAGCTTGTGAAATTTGATTTGTTCGTTTGTTCGGCTGTGACACAAATAAATACCAAAAGGACCTCTTGGATTCCAAGCCCCCTAAGCACCTCCCAGAGACAATGCTGAGGCACTGTGTCAAATGCATTTCTCAGGTCGACGAAGATTGTCTAGACATGGATCTTCTTGAGGACTGCGTATTTATCTATGATTAAATGCAGCTGCATACGCTGGTCCAATGTGCTCAGTCCTTCACAAAACCCAGCTTGCCAATGATCAATTATTTGGTTATTACTTACCCAGGTCTCCAGATGAAACAGTAAGGCCCTGGTGAATGTTTTGCCTCACGAGTCCAGAAAATAAATTGGTCTATAATTGCAGGGCTGGTCTCTATAGCCTTTCTTATAAATAGGGACCAGCTCTGATTTTGTCCAAGAATGTGGAACCTCATTCCGGTTCAAGGCAGCATTCAATAGTTTTGTCAAATATGGTACCCAAACATCAGGTTCATTAGCAGAAAAATCAATTGGGACCCTGTTGAGACCCGGCACCTTAACCAGTTTTTGACATCCGAATGCTCTACCAACCTCCTCTTGGGTTAACATCAGAAGTGGAGAATTTGGGCCGGCCCCCTGACTAGAACCAGTTCTACTCAGGGTTTGGATCTCACTGTCCCACACCCCTCCATCAATATCAAATTAGTCCACCCATACTTGCTCAGGGATGCTACAATCCAAGGGATTTCTACCTGTTATCCCTGTCGTGATCAGCCCCCAAAAACCTCGTGAGTCCCCCTTTTAAATAGCGCTAAGCAGTGCACCCCAAGTATCCTCATGCCAGGCCCTCTTTTCTCCCTCATTAGCGTGCGATAAGTAAGCCTTACTGCCATCAGCTCTAGGCTTTTATACCCTTCCTTGCATCGTGCTACAGCAATCAAACAACCCTTAGCCAGTCTACACTCTTTGTCATACCAGGGGGTAGAGCACTTGGTTTGCTGCAGATAATTCTATGTGGCTTCGAAAGCTTAGACCCAACAAGAGCCACTATGTTATTATGAGAATGTATCAGGGAGCTGCGATCCTTAGGATCCAGCATTGCCACCTTCTCTAAAAGGGAAAGAATATCACTATAGACGTGAGGTAGAAGCTGCTCCAAGTCCTGGTTCCCCCACCTTAGATTACATCTTGCTTGATCATGTACTTCCAGATGGACTGCCCCCAGATCAGGGTTACCCAACCCCCTACACTGCTGGCCCAACAGAACTTTACTGGACACCAAAGCGAGGGGTGATGGTCACTCTCACTCCTATTAATGACTTGAAAAGCTTTCACGCAATCCCAGACCTCTACGTTCACAAGAATGTAATCAATCTTGCTCCTCCCTTGGATATTTTCAAAAGTTACTCCGGCGGGGGCATCCCCAGAGAATCAACCATTACAGACCCTTAGGTTGACTGCCAAAAACAAAATTGCCACCTCTTCCTGTTGTCTAAGTGGATATGTATTATCAACTGGTGCTATGCCCCAATGGGTGTCCTTCTCACCCATTATATCAATCAGGGCATGTAGGGGCTGAAATTGAAGGGTTCCATCCCCCATAGCCACGGTCTTCAGTATGCCAGTCGAAACCAACCTCCAGGCAGAGATCCGTTCTACCATCTTACTAATGTAAAGGCTCACTCCCCGTCTTACACATGCAAATTATAAAAATACAACACACACCCCAAGTGGGGAATGAGAATAGGAGAACGGGTTGCAAGATTTAGTACATTTATATAAAGTTGGCATCCAGAGAACTCTGCTGCCTCGAGAGTGCTCTGGCAAAGATTACAATTGCAGAAAGTTATAAAGAAAAACACTGTCATAGATGACGCAACTAACATAGGGTACTACAATAACGCATGATTGGCTGGACAGCATAGATACATATGAGAATGTAGGCGCTGCTTCTTCTGGATTGGTTCCCCAGGTGGCGGGAGGGTGAGCGTCACGGAGTCCAGCTGCATGTGTCCAGGAGGGGTGAGGGTGAGGTTGTGGCAAGATATAGTTGACACTAACTAACCTGGCATGAGAAACTACCATTCAATATATAATAAACAACAGTCATTAGTTTACCTTTGAATAAATCTAGGAAACCTATAAATTGCAGGCACGTGATTATACCATCTTTCATTGGGACTTTTACGGGGTACAAGGTGTAGTGGGCTTGTTCTCTGTTGATAACCTGGATGACTGGGTGGTTCTTAGCACATCAAGGCAAGTGGGGAGTTATAGTGACAGGTGTTGGTTTTAGGGCCCAATATACTGACACAGAGGTCTGGGTTTATTGGAGGCATTGTGGTGTGGGCAGCACAGCAGGGTCACATTTCTGGTACATCAAGAGAATACCTTAAAAGGGCACAGGGTTACATTGGCAGTAATTTTCCGACAGCAGGGCCACGGGGGCAAGGGCAGGTTTGTGGAGATGGATGAGCTCCAAGGCATGGTTCGAGCTGGTTCACACACAGGACAGTGATCACAGAGGAAGAGTGAAATGATACATTGAGTTGCTTGTTTCAATTATCCCTGGTGCATCCGTGAGAAAGGGAGTAGTGAAGCTTTCAGATAGGGACGAAAAGGCGGGGGCCATGAGAGCGCTGTGTGCAGTGCTGCAGAGGGGAGAGAAGCTTTTTTGTACTATCGAAGTGAGGCCTAGTCCAAAGATGGAGTCGAGGGCACACAAAAATGGAAGCCAAGTGTCTCCCGCAATAGCCCCACTTATGTTAATGCTGTCATAAGGGCAGTGGAAGCGTCCCCACTATTGCACAAGCAAGCAGTCCATAACGTGCAGAATGTGCGAGGGGGGCCCAAACGACCCCTCACTCCCACACATTCACCCCTTTCCTTACATCTAAAGTAGCAAACTAATCCTAACAGTTATTTTCATTTCGATAGTACTCTGCTTCTTGCACTGCTTCGTCCCATGAGGGTGTCCCTTTAATTGGCATCCAAACCCTGCAAACACTTCGTAAGCTTTGACCTCTCCTGGCGTATTCATCAGGTGTGCAGGTCATATATATTCCCCCATCCCCATCCAGGTCCACCCACACCTCCCTGTACCATTGTAACTCCCTTGGCTCCTTAATGGTGGTGTGGTATAAGTTATCTGCCCTTTCCCCATGCTGGTGATATACAGCTGTCAGGCGATACTTGGGTGAATTTGATTCCCCAGTCTGTATTTGAGCATCTATCATGGTTCCTACTGTTGTCGATTTGCCCATTGTTACCATCATCATTGTTGTACTAGGCATAGATTTTGCACAACATTGTATGCCCATCTGGCACACACAGAAAAATAGTAGCACAAAAAACGATGAGTGGGACAAAAATGTTCATAATCACGCTGAGCCAGGATGGTATCCAATTGAAGATGTCGTCGAACTATTTGCTTGGCTCTATTCCTCCTTCCTTCCGTATTCTTTCCCCCAAACTGTGCAGAGCCGAGATAACATGAGAGAGGGTCCCATTGTCTGCGTCTTCAGAAGGTATAAATGTGTAACATGTGCTCCCGATTTTTTGGAAAACACTGGCGTCCATTGCTGTGAGAAGGTCCAGGATGTACCGATTCTGCATTTTCATTAGGCGCAGGACACGAAGTTCCACCTTGATGACATTGAATCCTTCTTCTGTGTCATTGGCCAGTTGGATCAGCTCCCAGCGCACTGTTTGCAGCCATTTGTCCGTGCTTGAAGTCCTGGCACTAGGAGGGACTCAAAGAAAGTTTCAGCGGAGTTGAAAAGTTTATACTTGTCTGGAATCTCAGCCAGGAGGTCTGATGACTTGCTGGAGATATAGTTGGATGACCGTCATTTGCGAGACACTCTGTCTTGTAGTTCGCTTTCAGACAGAATGTCGTATGTGGAAGGCTCTGTTGTTGCTGGCTGGAATGCTGCTGATATGCCAGCCAAATTTTTCCCCCCCTTGGATAGGGATTTCTGGAATCACCATTAGCGCTGATTGCAGTGTGTCCAGAGCACATGCACCCCCCCCCCCCATGATGGTGGGAGATGCAGGTTTGCTTGTTTGTCATACATCCAAAACATGTCCATGAGTGCTGCTGTGCCCTTTTTCATGTCTGGAATGATAATTATTGTTGCATTTTCTGTTCGAGATCATTCTCACCTTTCCCTCCCCATGGAAGCAAAGTTTGTGTTCATTTTCTTTCTGTGTTTTGATGGGTTTCTCAAGAGCTGTGACCCATGTGAGCTTTGCAATGTGTTGGGACCAGACCGGAGTGCATGTTTCCTTGACCCATTGAAAGTTCTCTTCAGTAAGTCCTCGCAACGCTTCTGCTTTACACGTGATCATCTCGTCATACCATTTGTTGTCTGTAAACCGTGTCCCTCTGATAACAAAAAATGGTTCTTTAATGCAGATCACTTCTTGCGGTTTACTCGTGCAGGTTTTTTCATTCTGCAGCATTTCTATTGTAACTGTGTGTGACTGGAAGGTGCTCCGAATCCTACACAATACGAGATGAACTAAACATTGGGCATCCGACAAGGGCACTTCTTGAGGTATAAAGTATTTTAGGTGTGCCTGAGGCATGAGGTATGAGAGAGCAGACATAACAGCTCTCATTTGTGGCTTGTTTGGCTGTTGCTCTCATGTCTGAGTACCATTTGTTTGATTGATCTGGGTGACAGGGGTCTTCAATTTCATCTAATCCCAGGCCATGGTATACATCATACCTTTTCCCTCCTGCCCCCCTTTTCCGTCTCCTCCTCCCCCCTTCACTATTATTTATCATTTTCACTCTCCTGTATTTTATGGGAAAGACATCTGCCCACGTTACATCGCTTAGTTCACTAGCAGCTTGCCAAGATTGTGATATTGGAGGGTCTTGGGTAATTGGAGTATCAGGGTTGTGAGGTAAATTCTGTGGTTGCATGCGCATTTGTATGTGTCAGGTCAGGCTCACCGAACTAGGAATAATCACCATCATATTGATTAGTCTCGTTATCGTTATCAAAACTCATAGCAGCACATGATAAAAAGGGGGTTTTACAGTTCCGTTTTTATGCAACCTGGTGAGATTACCATTTACAGAGCCATTGCTTTTCCAAATTGTCATGACTCCAGCCCATATGAGGCTTGAGCCTTCCTTCTTCAGTTTTACCCCACTCCCCCCCTCTTTCATATCCCCAATTATGAAAGTGTATGTCCATTACAAGGTGGCAAAAAATAACATCACAGAAAATCCTATTGCGGCAAATGCTAAGCCGCATTCATAATTATACCATTTATTTATTCTATCGTCTACTCTATCACTATATACATTTGAAACGCTGTTAGTGAGGGCCCTCCTTTCCGTCATATTTCCACCTGAAGGGACGATATAAAAGGGTTAAGTACATTGCAAAAACATTTTACACTTCTGTTCATTTTTTCATTTCAAACATTACTACATTAATACTTAATTTTTCTACTAATCACTTTTTCTACCTCTACCTCTTTCATTTCCATTAAACTTCATAAATGTTCTTTAAAAAACATCAACCTTAGTTAGATGACATGAGAAAGTAGAAGTGGCAGAAGAATAGAGAGAAAGATAACACACTTCTTTGCACAATTTTCTTAATCACACAATTGCCCATGTTACACATCTCTTATTTTAACCACTGGCAACTTCTTCGCTCTGTTGTTGCTCAATTTGTTGTTGCTCTCACATCTGAGAGATGCACCCAATATTTCAACCCCTTCACCTTCACTGCAGTGGGTGTACAATAGATCACCTCATAGGGACCGTGAAACCGTGGGGAGGTCCATCTACACACAAAGCTATGCACATAAACATTTTCTCCTGGCATTAATTGTCCTGTGGGGCTGTATTGGGCTGGTGTTCTTGTATCTGTTTCATTATCTCGTGTGAATGCAGGTGCTATTTGTCTTGCTATACTTCGTACTGCACGTGTCAGCTTGGTGAGGTATTCCTTAAATTCATCCCCAAGCACTGTGGCAGCTCTGTGAGCATCTGATGCTCTTCTTACTGGCGAGAGTGGTGTGTGAATGCACTGCTCGTCACTATTTCGTGCAGGCTGAAATGGTGGTCCTTACTCGGCTGTGTTCTGAGTTGGAACAGTGCTGAGGGCAAGCAATACACCCAGTTCTTTTTAAGTGTGTTACACAGTTTGGACAATTTGCTTTTAAGCAGGCTGTTGATCTTTTCTACCACCCCATTAGCCTGCAGTTGATAAATCGAACATAATTTATGCTTTACACCTAACAAGGTGGTCACCTCGTTGAAGAGGTCATTTACAAAATGGGTGCCATTGTCTGATCTGATCACATCGCATATTCCCCACCTAGAGAAAACCTCCCAGACCAAACATTTTGCAGCACACTTTGCGTCTGGGTGTGGACATGGCCTAGCTTCCACCCACCGTGAGAAGGGCCAAACTATCACAATGAGGTACCTTGCTCCATTACATCTCTCCCCCATATCTGCATAGTCAATGTGGAGCTCTCTGAAGGGCCCCACTGGAGGCGGTAGAGTTCCTCGTAGTGTTCAGAGGGTCATTCCTGAATTATATGTTTGGCATGTAGTGCATTCAATTGTTAGCTTCGATATGTGTTCCTGCAGATTTGGTATAAACCAATTTTCTTGAATTTCTGCTGTGATGTGTTGTTTTATTATGTGCGTCGGGAAGTGGAGCTGTTGAATTGCTATCAATATTAATTCTACTGGCATCACTACCTTCCCTGTCAGCTCTTGCCGCCATATTAGATCTGTTGGCGATTGTTTACATCTTCTCTTTCCCCACAATTCCTGTTCTTCTAATGGGGCACGTTTTTGCAACTCTATTACTTGCAAAATGGGGGTACAGTTGTATCCTTCCTCCTGTATTTCTGCACTTGTTGTTTGCACAACACATTCTAATGGTTGTGGAACATTGAAGTATTCTGCTTCCTTTGCAGCAGCGTCCGCTGCCGCATTCCCGAGCGAGATCGCGTCCGTGTTATTGGTGTGTGCCTGGCACTTTACCAATGCTACCACTGACGGTTCTGCTAGTGCTTCGATCAAATAATTTAATAACATTCCATGTTGTACTGGCAAGCCATCTGCCTTCCTGAACCCTCTTCGTCGCCATTGTGACAACCCTGAATGCACTGTTGTTGTCACATATGGCGAGGCAGAATATATTGTCACTGCACATTCTTTGGTGGTATGCAGTGCTTCAATTAGTGCAACCAATTCTGCGGCTTGAGCTGAGTAGTGGGATGGAAGGCGTTTCTGCACTATAACCTTGTACTCATCTTCTTCTAGTCTCACTACTGCTGCACCTACATGTTGCTCTCCTGTCTCGCTGTCAATTGATGCTGACCCATCCATGAAGTATACTTCCCCTTCCTCCAGTGCATTTTCACTTGCCTTTGTGATATCATCACCCTCCTCCTCGTACGTGGCACAATCGTGTTCTTGCATGTCTTCTCCAGTACAGGGCTCAGTAATGAATGTAGCAGGGTTCACACTTTTACATCTAACTACATGGAAGTTTGGGCTGGAGTTTATTATTTCATAAACTGTTGCTCTCTGTATTGTGAGTGTTGACTTTGTTCTTTCTAAAATGGCAAATAATGAATGTTCTGCATACAAAGTTACTGAGCATTCCATTAAGATGGTGGCGCTTTTTTCTATGATGAATGCCACTGCTGCGAGAGCTTGTTCGCACGCGAAGTGGCCCTGCATCACTGAATCTAATGTGCTGCTGTAGTAAGCCAATGGCTTGTGGCGTAGCAATGTTTTTAGTGTTAGCACTGCTGTCATCAATATTCCATTGCAATGTGAAAAGAGGTAGAACTCCCGGTCATAATCGGGGTTCGCTAGAACTGGTGCGTGTGTGATGAGGTCTTGTAGTTTGAAATATTGCGTCATCCTTTCCTGTGTCCATTTTATAGGGATGCTGTTCTTTTGTGCCTCTTTTAATGCTTGCAATAACAGGCGTGTGTATGCTGCATAATCCAAAGCCCATGCACAGCAATAGTTACATATTCCCAGAAACTTCTGCATGTCTTTCACTGTTTTTGGTATCATCATGTGACGTATAGCTGCTGTTCTGTCAGGTATTATTCTCTACGCATCTTTTGAAATCAACTGTCCTAGGTACAGCACTTCTGCTAGGCAGTACTGAAGCTTGCCCTTATCCACTTTGTATCCTTTCATGGCCAACAAGTTTAATAATGCAGTTGAGTCCTTTCTGCACTGTTCTTCACTTTTACTGCAGATGAGGTCATCCACATATTGAATGATTGTGCTCTCTACATCCACATTACCAAGGTCTTCGTGTAATATTCTGTTGAAAATGCTGGGTCTCTCACAGTATCCCTGTGGTAATCTACAATGTTCATATCTATTGCCCCCAATGTAAATGCTGTGAGATATCGACAGCTTGGGTCAAGTGGCACTGAGAAGAAGGCGTTTTTCAAATCCACTATCATGAAGCAAGTGGCTTCTTTAGGTATGCTACACAAAATTGATGCAGGATTAGGCACTAATGGGAACTCTTTCTGTATGATGTCATTAAGTGGATCATCCTCCAAACCCCGCTCCTTGCTTTTTTAATAGGATAAATCGCTGTGTTACATGGTGAATTTGATGGTACTAGTATACCTTGTTGTAATAATGCTGTTATAGTTTCCTTTATTCCCGCCTCTGCGTCTCTTGATAATGGGTACTGTTTTACTCGGGGTGGGATCGCACCAGATTTCAATTTTATTTTTATGGACGTGACCTCTTGCAGTAGCCCTAAATCATGTGGGCCGGTAGTCCATAACTCTGGCAATACTTTTTCCATATCTTCATCACATATAGTGGGTGCTGCACTATCACCAGCCATGAGAGTGTTATGTATTTCTCTATGCTGAATCATTATGTCACATGGTACACTTATTTCCATTATAATTTCCCCATCAGTATTATTATCAGTGAAAAATTCCTCATCAGTCAAATCTCACAACGCTATGTTTGGGTCTATGCACAACACTGTTCTCCACTCACATCTCCATGCCTGTCCAGTCCTATTACTGCAATACATTTGCTTGAAACTTGCACTGCTTCCAAATCAATGGACATAATTGTCCCTGGTACAACATCTGAATATACAATGGGGCGGAACACAAAATCAGATGGCACTCTCCATTCCTTCCCTGTTATCTCGGGCACTACTTTGGCAAGTACCCGTATCCCATAAATGAACAAATCAACATTGATCGGTACCCCTCGTACTGCAATTTCAGTGGTCATAGTGCTGATCATTAACATGGCCCTCACAAGACATACCCCTGGGTGGAGCACATTATTCCCCGTTCTGTAAAGGAGATTGTCATATTTAATTTGCTCAGAAGATCCCTTCCTAATAGATTAATTTGCGAGTCTTCATGGTACAGTAGGGATGCTCGCACCGTCTTCCCTCCCACCGTTAAGTCTAAATATTTTGTATAAGGTACTTTCAAAATAGCCCCAGAGAACCCCTGCGTTTCCAAATTTTTTCCCAAGAGCGGGAACCGGCCTTCCATGAGACATGATTTTTCAGTTTCCAAGTCCACCATGAAGATGAACTGTTTGTTGCCTATCTCCGCCCCCACTAGTGGTTCCTCTTCAGCACGTAGGGTAGTTGATAGGACTGGAAACGCAAGTGCTTTCTGTGGGCTGTCCTAATCTGCATATGTTTCTGCCCCCGGGACAGAAAAGACATTGTCCCCCACTACAGCTAAACCGCCAAAAGGCGCCAGCGCACCGTTTGCGCTTGTTGCAAAAATGTTAGTGTTTGCTTTTCCCATGGTATTCTAGCGTGCTACCTGTTGTTGCATCCCTTGCTGTTGCGGTTGTTGTCTGCATGGTATTTGCTGTACCCTCGGCTGTGGCTCATTATAACATTGTTCGTTCTGTTCACGCCCACCCATTGGTAACCCATAAGGACTGCCTGGATGTGGCTGGCCATACTGCTGTTCGTTTCCCATGGGAAGCTGCCCTTGGTAATATTCCATTGGATGCATTCTGCAGTCTCTAGAAAAATGTCCCCACCTCCTGCAATTCCAACATGACCCTTGTGGTCCTCCCCTCATTCCTTGCCCTCCAAAACCTCCATTTCCCATTCCCCCAAATCCTCCCCTCGGCCCCCGCTACCCACCTCGTCCTCTTGCAGGTCTGCCCTGCCATTGGGGCCCCTCGTATTGCTCCTCTCCTGCCCATTGCTCCTGTCCATTCGTAGACCACATTGCTGCCATCCTTGCTGGTGTATTTCTTGACCCCTCCTCTCCTTCCCCCTGCCTGTTGGTGGGTTGTGCTGAATTCATTGCCGCGACCTTCACTAATTTATTTTGAACCAGTTTTGCTTCGTCTGCCAACCTTCTCTGTGCTATCTCCTTTTCTCTTTCTTTGATCCTCCTACAATGGTGTACACTTATGCTCTGAATCTCTGGCCAACCTTTGGCTTCTATCCCAGCTATTTTATCCAAGGCCTTCTGTACCTCCTTTGGGAGCCCTTTTTTAATTATGAAGTAAAACAAGTTAGTGGATTGGTCCCACGCCGTGGCTGTTTCTGATCTCCAGAGGTCTTGCACCCGAAGAATGAATTGCATAGGCTCTTCCTCATCTCCAATAGTGCATTGCATCACTAAATGTAAAAATGTAAAAGCTACAAAACCATTATATTAAAAAAAGACAGTCACAAGGGGGCCAGGGGGAAGGTCCGCCATAATGCATCCCATACTTGTGCCCATACGTTATTAAATGACTATCCTTCATGGCGGTCACAGTTCATTGTTACTCCCGGGAAGCCGTCCTTCACCCACACTCCGTCTGCTTGGTCACCGACGGCAGACACCAGTAAACGTTTTATATCCCCTATGGCTAATGGTACCCCTGCTGTGTTCTTTTCAAATGCATGTATCCACTTCCCTGCCCCACCCAAAAGTGGAGGGAGGAGTTTCGACAGGTTATTTTTGTCCATCTGTGCCCATGGTATGTAGTGTGGTCTACCTGCTCCCTTATGCATCAGAGGCATCTATAGTTTGGCCTTACCTCCTTTTTTACTTACCGTTCCCTTCTTTGCTTTACTTACCAACATGTTTCCTACTCTTTGCCTCAATCTCCCTTGCCACCTTGTGAGGCTTCCCTCCTCCTGGTCAAATCTAAATGGCAGCTGAGACCCTTCTACTGCTGCCCCATCTTCGGATTCATTTAAATCGCTCCATACTTCATCTATTTCTTCTTCTAACTCCCTGTCTCCATGTCACTCTCCTCTTTGGTTGTCTGGCATTTCCGGTCGTATTATTCTTACAGGTTTGCCGTTTAAATGGAATAGGAACTCTCCTGACTGCCACTCTTGTTCTTGTCCTTACGGTATCGGTGCCGGTGGTGGAGGGGACGGTGTAGATCCCCCTGCTACACTTGGCGGAGGTGTGAAATCAATTGCTAGCAATGGTGCTACTTCCCCTCCCCCGGGCAGCATCAGGCCCTTATCACACAATGCTCTTAGTCATGTTATTTCCATCTGGGCGTGCGCGAGCTGCCTATCTAAATCTCCAGTTAACTGCGCTAAATTCAATGGAGGGGCACTAGTCGGTCCGTATCGACCTCCTCTTTCATACAGTGGTGGGGCTGTGGCAACTGCTGCTGCTGGGGTGCTCGGTGCTGGCACATACCTGGGCTCACTGTATCCCACAGCAGGCCTTGTCAGTAACGGATACATTTTAGGGATGTCATTCTCTCCTGTTCTGGTTTTACTGTACATTCATCCCCTGTGGCTCCCTCTCCCCCCTCCGGGGCTGTTGTTTTTTTTTACTGATGTTTCTTTACTTACCTCACCGCTAGGGGCTGTCTCCTCGAACATTCTCCATAAATCTAATACTTCCCTCCTATTTTGTAATTGCTTCCCCAGGTATTTGGCCAGCTAATGGGTTGCTATAAGATCTAACACTCTTTTCTCGAAGGACCCTCTTACTGGCCATATTGTTATTTCAGTTAACCATTGTTCGTGATATTTCTGTATTTTTTCACTATACAAAGGAAGGTGTTGGCAAATATGCGCTAACTGTGTATTGCCCCCATGATACCTTATTTTGTCTTCTTATAGGTACTCGCTCTTTTCATGAGTGTACTTACACAATGCAATTTTCTCAACCTTATTTCACTATCATCATCACAAATACCAATAACCGTTTTTACTTACAACTTTTTGCATGAATCACAAATTATTACTAGCAATTTTCATCAAACTTTATTTCAGAGAACACATATACACACATGTACCTATTGACAAACCAACACAGTGTACTTTAACAACACTGAACATGTAATATGTACTCTTTTTTGTTTTAGATTACCCCTTTAATTTGTTCTAGTTCTTTCCCCCTCCTTTTTATCTTCTCATTCACTCCCCACCTCTGAGCCCACTTATGCTACCTCTTTGAAGAATTCTGCTCACATGGAAAAAGAATATTCTAAATTACTACTCCGAGCCTACTAAATATATGAGACTCCTACTTTTTTCTCTTTATTTCCACTTGTTCCCTGCACTGGTCGAGACAATGCTATGTGGTGCCGCCTTCTACCCCCCTTTGGAGCTAGGATCCCGTATTCCTCTTTATCTCTTTTTTCCACAACAACCTAATGGCCATATAAAGGATAGATAAGAAAAAGCCTCACAGTTTCATTCACACAGACCCTAAACCCAACTTTTCATTTTCACTTTTCCACTATTATCATTGACCTTATCTTTTTATGCTCTTGTTTCTCAATTTTTTCCCTTTCCCCTCAGAATCTCGCAATCAGCACTCATGTGTTTAGCTGAGTGGTCCGAGACCCTCCGTTCACGGTCTATCCACAATCGGGTCCGCACCCCAATCAAGCCGGGTCCCGCCTCGGCGAGCAGCTAATTGGGTATTTGCAAAGATGACGGGGAACCTTGGAACCTTTCGTTTTGTGTGCACACAGGTGAACCGCAGAGGCAATGGTTTTGCTGGGGGCGTCCCGGATCTCGCGGCAAGGCACGGGGGCCTCGGCGCACCTGTCTCGATCACGTCGTGGGGGTCACCAAATGTAAAGGCTCACTCCCCGTCTTACACATGCAAATTATAAAAATACAACACACACCCAAGTGGGGAATGAGAGTAGGAGAATGGATTGCAAAATTTAGTAAATGTATATAAAGTTGGCATCCAGAGAACTCTGCTTTTTCGAGAGTGCTCTGGCATACATAACAATTGCAGAAGGTTATAAAGAAAAACATTGTCATAGATGACGCAACTAACATAGGGTACTACACTGAACGCAGGATTAGCTGGATAGCATAGAAACATATGAGAATGGAATGTAGGCACTACTTCTTCTGGATTGGTTCCCCAGGTGGCGGGAGGGTGAGTGTTACGGAGTCCAGCTGCATGTGTCCAGGAGGGGTGAGGGTGAGGGCGTGGAGAGATAGAGTTGACACTACTAAGCTGGCATGAGAAACTACCATTCAATATATAATAAATAACAGTCATTAGTATACCTTTGAATAAATCTAGGAAACCTATAAATTGCTGGCACGTGATTATACCATCTTTCATTGGGACTTTTATGGGGTACAAGGTGTAGTGGGCTTCTTCTCTGTTGATAACCTGGTTGACTGGGTGGTTCTTAGCACATCAAGGCAAGTGGGGAGTTATAGTGACATGTGTTGGTTTTAGGGCACAATATACTGACACAGAGGTCTGAGTTTATTGGAGGCACTGTGGTGTGGGCAGCACAGCAGGGTCACACTTCTGGTACATCAAGAGAATACCTTAAAAGGGCACAGGGTTACATTGGCAGTAATTTTCCAACAGCAGGGCCACGGGGGCAAGGGCAGGTTTGTGGAGATGATGAGCTCGAAGGCATGGTTCGAGCATGTTCACACAAAGGACAGTGATCACAGAGGAAGAGTGGGATGATACATTGAGTTGTTTGTTTCAATTATCCCCGGCACATCCGTGAGAAAGGGAGTTGTGAAGCTTTCAGACAGGGAAGAAAAGGTGGGGGC
The DNA here is from genome assembly GCF_040938575.1 of Ambystoma mexicanum. NCBI lineage: Eukaryota > Metazoa > Chordata > Amphibia > Caudata > Ambystomatidae > Ambystoma > Ambystoma mexicanum. The sequence continues at coordinate 132,455,482 of NC_090936.1, read as the reverse complement.
CATGAGCGTGCTGTGTGCGACGCTGCAGAGGGGAGAGAAGCCTTTTCGTACTATCGAAGTGATGCCTAGTCCAAAGATGGAGTCGAGGGCACACAAAAATGGAAGCCAATTGTCTCCCGCAATAGCCCCACTTAGGTTAATGCTGTCATAAGGGCAATGGAGGTGTCCCCCACTATTGCACAAGCAAGTGGTCAATAACGTGCAGAATGTGCGAGGGCGGGCCCAAATGACCCCTCACTCCCACACACTAATCAGGTCCGGTCCCCTACCCAGAAGAATCCTATTGTAAAAATCAAACAACAATAATACAGAATTATCCCTCAGGGTAAGCCATAGTTCAGGTTCTATGTGAAAAGACCTCCTTTCAAAGGTCTCAAGATGAAAAGACTGATTTGCAATGCCCGATTATATTTTTATCGTAAATACAGCATTATAAAGGTATTTTTCTACTGAGACCTTGGGATTGTCACTAAATGGCATTCATTAGGAGTAGGGGGAGATGTGGCATCATGATGAGTGGCCAAGACATTAACGCTGTTCCTAATAGTCATTTCCGGGGGATAGGTTACATTAATCAACATTTCATGAGCCGCCTCCTGATCAAGTCTACGAGGCTCTTCCCCTTTTCTACTCCAAGTGTCCCTCACTGTGCACCTAGCAGGGGGTGGATGAACCTCCACTGGTATATGATAGCAATGTCCTTCGTTCTCAATGAAACAATTGGGAACTTGGTAACCTGGCAATATTTTCCCCACATCCACGAGAGCAGGAAGGCTCACCTTACGGAATCTCATACCGTTGTTGGCCATCTCACGCATCTCAACGATACTCAGCTTCTGCTTAGAAGCTGTCCTTCCCCCACTAGACAGGGGAGTCATCTCCTTAGTAGCCAAACAAATACTTTCCTCCCCATTTAAAAAAAAAAAAACACTGCAATTTGAGCAGACATTTGAGACCATATGGTCCCCACTAAGGACTCCCACTCTTCCCTTTTCTGCCCCCTTAATCATATTTACTGCTGTGTCCTTTAGGCCTGCTGCCACCCCTCTCACCAGTGGGGTCAATTTCTTCCAGCAGGCCAGCTATTTCATTTATCATTGCATTGGCCCCATCAATATGATTGTCAAACTTAATAGGTTGCTTTCTTGCTGATCTGCAAGGGTGTGGGGGGCTAACCACCTTGAATTTAGACATGTCACCACATTTTTAGGAAAGAAAACACTAAGGCAAAGGGCACGCCAGCAGATACAATTACCAGTCGCCTTCATTAAGGAAAACTTCCCAATGGCCTGTAAATCTCTATGCAATAAGGAGGTCACAGTAAAGGTAGAGGATATGCAAAATTATTCTGGTGTTCATCAGAATCAATAAAAACAATGTTAGATTTAAATGTTTATCACAAACTCGAGCAAAAATGAGGTAATATCTAATAGGTAATAGTTAAAACAATTTTAAGACAATCATATCACAAACATCTAAAATCTGAAGAGCTTTCAACATTTGTGGGTTAAAAAATAAGATAAACACAACATGGAGCGAGGAATGCCCGATAGCTTGGAGGGCTGCCTGAGTCGGACTCCCCCACTCGCTCCCATGTAGTAAATCAATTAAGCATGCCGTTAGACAGCCTAACAGGACCTCGAGGGACCACTCTGTAACTGGGGCGGCTCTTTGTCAATTGGTCTGTCTCACAAACATACTCAGCCAACAGACCAATCCAGTCCAGTCCATGCTCAGTGTTGTAAGCAGAGGTGAGTAGTAAAAAAAAGTAGAGCCCTGTCGCAAGAAGCACAGTCACAAATGTGATAAAATAAGTCAGAGCAGCTCCTCAGATGCAGAACTCAAAGCACAGTCTGGTAGCTGAGCCAGCTACAAATCACCCCTCGACAAGATTGCTCTGTCCCGGCCACCCTGCAGTCACACTCTGATAAGAAAATGTAGGAAAAGTTCAGAAACTGAAACGGAAAAGCTGACTGCCGAATCCCTCACTCCACTCTGAGCTCGCTGCTTACGGTGCTGGCAGCAAATCCAAGGGCAATACTTCCGGTTCCATCAAGACAAGGTGGAGAAGGAAAGAATCAAACGCCATGGGCTGAAAACACCCCGACCAGACCGGCAGAGCCCCACGACACCCGCCAGTGAGAGAAAACCATCACGGACAAGTGCGCGAAGGCAACACCACAGGGGCTAGCACACCAACGGCACGCGAACCACTGGGAAAACAGTGAACAGGCAACAAGCCGGCAAATGCCCCAGAAGGCTCGAGGTACTGGCAAGTGAATCTTACTTGCAATTGTGAAAGATTGTCTGTCAGTCACCCAGTCTCTTTGGGTGAAATGTACTGTTAACACTAAAGCGATAGGCAAAGTCCTGAGCAGTACAGTTATGGTGGTGTTTTGGGGGCAAAAGACTGTGAAGCTGGGACATTAAGGATAACATAAGAGCATATGGGGTACTGGCAGTCCAGCCACACAGCCATGCCAGATTGCAAGCCTGTCCTTTACAACCCTATGTCATAGGGAAGACAGGGCACGCGAACCACTGGGAAAACAGTGAACAGGCAACAAGCCGGCAAATGCCCCAGAAGGCTCGAGGTACTGGCAAGTGAATCTTACTTGCAATTGTGAAAGATTGTCTGTCAGTCACCCAGTCTCTTTGGGTGAAATGTACTGTTAACACTAAAGCGATAGGCAAAGTCCTGAGCAGTACAGTTATGGTGGTGTTTTGGGGGCAAAAGACTGTGAAGCTGGGACATTAAGGATAACATAAGAGCATATGGGGTACTGGCAGTCCAGCCACACAGCCATGCCAGATTGCAAGCCTGTCCTTTACAACCCTATGTCATAGGGAAGACAGGGCATAAGAAGGGCAGGAAAGCATTAGGGCCAAGAGCTAGCAGTTACCATAGGTACCCCTCTGGCACAAATACTTTCACCGGCCGCCAGCCAGCAGGAATGCAGGACTGCCCTTTGCCACCCTTCGCTGGCTTTGCCTTCCCAAGGTGTTTGAAAGTGGTGGCCGGTGTGTAGCAGTGGGACCCCCTCCTCTTCCTCCTCTCAGCTGCAGGACTGCCCTCTGCCGCCCTTCTTGGAACTTGGGGAAGGGAAACCCGAGTATTGGTTAAAACTGAATAATCCTGAACTTAGGAAAGGTAATTTTGAGACTTTTTTTGGAACTGCTTTATACTTGGGGAACAGAGCTGCAAGGAAGCTACGAGCTGGAAGAAGCTCAGAACTGTATGTTGGCCACTCTTGCTTTTTGTTGATGACATCCCCACAGGCTGTATAGGTTTTAGACATAGACAGATTCTTAAGGTGAACTCTTTGACTCAGACTTTCCTTAGTTTCATTTAGGTAGGGAAATCCCATCTTCGCATAGGGCAAGTTAGGCCTTTCTCCATCCTGATATTTAAGTTAATAAAAAGTTTTATTTTGAATTCTGAATCTGTTGTCTGTGTCTTTCTTCATGATGCCTTCACAGCCTTCAGAGACAACTAGACGCTGTCAGGGAATATTCCTTGCTGATTGAATTGTGCATCAATAGTAACAAAAAATAAACGATATATTAGATTCATAAGCAACAAAAATAGCAACATGGGGTACAGCTGGTGTGTGGGGGACCAACAGCTGATTCCTATTCAACCTCTAACCTATTAAGGTTTTAAAATGGATTCAGTTGACAGCATGGATGTTCTCATAGCACGTCAGATGACGAGGGTTACCCAAGCGGTTGCGCAGATGAAGAAGATCAGAATTCAATACTATATAGGTTCTCCATCTGCACGCTGCTCACATATTATAAAATTAAAGGCATGGTCCAGTAAAATTTTTTATTGTCCCTACGGGTCGGCCATGTTTTTTTAAGCCTAAGTGGCTCGATTTTAGAAAACGTTCCTATGGACCTTACCAGAGTTTTCATCCATTAAACGCACGCGAAAACAGGCACCGGGGAGCTGCAATTTTGTGATAATCCTATCACTTGCCGCTTCGCCCTGGCTGACCTGCTTCTGCGGCACTAAATCAAATCCCCCCGCCCCTGAGCCTGTCATCAGCAGACTCGTACCGCCCATTTCCCGACGCCAAAGCACGTCTCCTGTCAACAATCGCTGCGCCTCAGCTAATAACGTGTCGCCATGGAAATGGCAGGACGCCTCTTTCCTCAATAAGTATAAACAGACCGTTTCCCAACACACAGCAGCAGATTTTCGATTCCATTCCTCTCTCTGTGTTATTTTGAGTATTCTGTGACTCGTTTCTGTGCTCTGGTCAGCTACCTTCGCCGCTTGCAGCCCGTGTGAACACCTGTACCATCTCTGTAAATTATTTTACTTTGTTTACCACACAATGGCTACAATAATGCCCTACATGTACGAGCCCGAGTATACCGAGGAGGAACTACTGGAAAGGGAAGCACGCGAAAACGATGGGGATTCGGACGGCAGTTGGGAGGACGATTCAACAGATGAAGAGCCTGGGCCTAGTCGCATGGATGGCGTCTCCACCTGGTGCACATGCAATCGGTGCGAGCTAATGCCAACCGAGGACGAGAACTGCTGCTGCCGAGAAAACTCGGGATGCCTGGCCTACATTTCGGAAGACGAGCCACGACCGCAATGCATCACCGAGCTGCCAGACTTCAGGGCAGCCTGCCTCACAAGGGCCGTATTGAGAATAATGATGGTGCTTATGCACGAACTTCGCGCAACTGTTCGTCGTCGTAATCCGAGTAATGAGTAAGTATACTCTGCTTGTCATGCCACTCCTATTTCATGTTCTTCTACTATATCCAAAATTATATATTCATATCATAGTAACGCATGAAAGTTGTTCAATAGTGTGCAGTGTCTAGATAGCATTTGTCCGTGCAGAATGCCATTAGTTACAAGAATTGTCATTGACAACAAACGTTTATTAAACTTATCTTGGTCATTTAAAAACAGTTTGTTTCATTCCTTTTCGCAGGTGGTACAGGCTGGTGGCCTATCGTTCCTTTACATGGTGGCTCCACGGGAGGCTTGGACACCGCGTTCGAAGAGTGATACCCGCCTGTGCCGTTCGTGCCATAAGAGAAACGTTCCCGAGTGACAGCGGTCAGTACAGGGGATTTTCTCTCGCTGTGCTGCAACCTGACCTGTATAATCTTTAAAGTCTTGTATTTTTGTGTCATGAAAATAAGATACAAAATAAAACACCACATATATTTTAACAACGGTTGTTTCGATTTTTTTTTTTTTTTTTTTAAATTTTATATTTATTGGTTTTACAAAGAGCAGAAAAATGCAAACATTGTTTAAACACAGTTTTACATCCCTCAGGAGGGCTAGTCAGGCACGAGATGCAAATCAAAACAATATGGCAAGAGTCTCTTAGTCGTGCGACAGTCCCAGTTACCCGAGTATGCTTCGTTGGTTGTTTGCCGTACTTCCTTCCCACCCTCCCTCCCCCCCCACTTGGTTTATTGTACATCACAAATGCAATCGTCTAACATTAGTATCGGTATCGCGCGGTTGGCACAGGGCTAAGCATTGCAAATTATTGGCAGTCGGACCTAGATGACTCGCTTTTTGTATTTTGTATTGTTCTTTGGACGTGGCATTATCCGGTCGGGTCTTGAGGCTCCTCTGATTGGGAGGCAGAAGGGGGTGAGATGTACGTGTTCTTGAAGTCCATCCATAGGGTTTCACATTTCGCAGATTTATTGTGCAAGGAGGCGGTGATCGTTTCCATCACATAAATATTTGTAGCGATTTTGATCCACTCGGCCTTCCCTGGGGTCAGGTGGGACTTCCATTTGGTCGCTATGAGGGCTCTTGCCGCTAACAACAGCTGGGGGGCCAGGCCTTTCACCCGGAGCCACTCTTCTTCGTCTCTTTCAAGGCCAAACAAAACAAGGTGTGGGTCGAGTTCTCTGTGAATATTATCTATCTCCTTAATCCATCCCAAAACCTCAGTCCAAAACACCTTGATGCGTGGGCAGCTCCACCACATATGCCAATAGTTGGCATTTTCTCCACACCTCCTCCAGCATTTCGGGCTCATGGATTGGGACATCCTAGAGAGTCGGAGTGGGTCATAATGCCATCTATGTAGGAGCTTTATTGCATGGAGTTTGTACTGGCTGGAGATGGAGGATTTGGGTGCGACTTTGCACATCAGGTCCCATTGGTCGGGGAGTATCTCTTCATCTAAGTCTTTTTCCCATCTGGCTTTGAGGGGTTTTGTGTTGCCACCTCCTGCTGCTAAAAGTGTTTGGTACATCACGGATATGAGGCCTTTCATTTCTGATCTGGAGTCCAGAAGTTTCTCAAAGGCGGTGAGGTCTCTTCTCAATTTTACTCTCCATTCAGATTTTGTCAACACCCCTTTCAGCTGAATAAAGTGAAATGTCGATAAGGTACCTATCCCCAGTGCCGTTGTCAGGTCCGGTAGTGTAATGAACGAGTCTTTTTTCTGGAGTTGTCCCACCCTTTCAAGGCCCGCTTCATACCATGACTGGAATCGCTCCAGGTTCGGAATATGGTCATTTACGCCAGGAGACCATAGGTGACTGAGCGGGGATGGCCAGGTGGTGACTTCTCGCATCCCTTTCCCGGTGCGCCATATGTTCCATATAGTAGTCAATATGGGGTGTTGTTTGATTCTCCTCTGCACCCGTTGGTATGGGGACCAGAGCCATTCTGCTACCGTGGCGGGGGACATATAGTGGTTATCCATCTGGACCCATTGCAGGTGTTTGTGGTCCCTAAAGTGTGGGATTAGGACGCGCAACTGGGCAGCTTTATAATAATTGCGTAAGTCAGGAAGACCCACCCCCCCTTTCTCTGCGGGGAGAGTAAGCGTGTCATATGGGACCCTCGGTCTCTTCCCCTGCCAGATGAACCGCAGCATGGTCCTCCGGGCCTCGACAAAAAATTGGTTGGGTATCACGATCGGTAACATCTGGAAGGGGTATAGAAAGCGAGGGAGGCACACCATCTTGACGGCATTGATACGCCCCAGCCATGAGATTGTGAGTTTGCTCCATCTCTCGAGATCTCTTTCAAAGCTTCGGAGAAGCGGGGGGAAGTTGGCCTCGTAGAGGTCATCTAGGGTTCTAGTGATCTTTATACCCAGGTATTGTAATGTCACGTGTTCTATTTTGAGCCCAAGGGAGAGAAACTTTGCCTCATTTTCAACCGGGGCACCTTGGAGGGGAAAGAGGATGGACTTAGACATATTCACTTTGAATCCGGAGAACCGACCGTATTCTTCTATTAGGGCTATGGCATGAGGGATTGAGGTCATAGGTCTGGTTAGATGTAGGAGGATGTCATCAGCGTACAACGCTGCTTTGTGTTCGGTCCCTCCCAGCCGTATTCCCTCTATTCGGGAGTCGTCTCTGAGCTTTTGTGCCAGAGGCTCCAGGGAAAGTGCGAACAGGATCGCTGAGAGCGGGCATCCCTGCCTGGTCCCCCTTTGCAGTTCAAACCACCTGGAGTATTCTCCATTGACGAAAATTGACGCTTTGGGAGAGGCATATAGAGCTCGTATCCCATCGCAGAATTTGGGGCCTATCCCCACTTTCTGGAGGACTGCACCTAGGAAGTCCCATTCCACCCTATCAAAAGCCTTTTCCGCGTCAAGCGAAAGGAGGGCCGGGTCGTCCCGAAGGTCGTGTCCGGCGTGGACAAGGTGCAGAGTCTTACGCATGGTGTCAGCGCCCTGCCTGCCAAGAATGAATCCGACCTGGTCGGAGTGGACTAGTTTGGGCATTAAAGTTTCTAGTCTGGCAGCCAATACCCTGGCATAAATCTTCGCGTCCAGATTGAGGAGGGAAATGGGGCGGTACGATCCACATAGTTTGGGGTCTCTACCTTCTTTAGGGATAACAGATATGAGGGCTTTCTTAAAGGAATCTGGGGCGGTCCCAGAGCTCACTATCTCGTTAAAGAGTTCCGTGAGGAAGGGTGACAATTGATCGGCGAAGGTCTTATAGAAGCCGGCCGTGTAGCCATCTTCGCCCGGAGACTTCCCTAATTTGAGTCGTTTGATTGCGTCTCTCGTTTCACTTTCAGTTATGGGACTATCAAGGAGTTCGGCTTCTGTTTGCGTTATCGTAGGAATGGTAATTGGGGACAGATAGGACGCTATATCAGAGTGAGCCGGTAGCAGCTCTGAGGTATATAGGTTTTCATAGAAGGTGGCAAAACGCTCGGGTATTGAGCAGGGTGTGCGTGTCGTGGAGCTAGTGGGGTCTGATATCTCCTTAACCTTGCGTTCCTCTCTCCGTTCCCTGAGCCTGGCAGCTAAGAGTGCATCGGCCTTGTCGCCTTTTTCATAGTATGTTTGTTTCAGGAATTGCAATTTCCGCACCACCTGGCCATGTTCCACCAGTCGTAGTTCTTCTCTTTTGCGGTGGGCCATGTCTAGCTTGGCGGAGTCTACCTCTGTTCCATCTCTCAATTCGCTCTCCAGTTGGTGTATTTCACTGCGTAACTTGTTTTCGACAATCCTCCGCTCTCTCTTTTTAGAGGAGCCCTCGCGTATTAACACGCCTCTCCACGTAGCTTTCCCAGCTTCCCAGATCACTTGTTTGGAGACCTCTCCATTGTCATTTGTCCTGAAATATTCTTCAATCTCGGTCTCCATTTCTCCCCTGAAAACCGTATCGGCCCAAAGGGACTCATTGCAGCGCCAAGATCCTCCGGCGACAGGCAGATCAGCCCAATCGACGTCTGCCAGTACCATATCATGGTCTGTCCATGTAATCGGAACTATACTGGAATGGCTTGTGGACTTCGCTAAATCAGACGAGAGGAATATATAGTCTATGCGCGTGAATGTGCCATGAGGGTTCGAGTAGAAAGTGAAGCCCTTTTCGTCATGGTGCTGTGCTCTCCATACGTCACGTAGGTCGTATAACTCCATCAGGGCAGCGAATTCAGTGCGGGCCCCTCTATGCTGATTCCGCGTGTCGGGGTTGCCTGGTCTCCAGTCTACAGATGGATCCATCCACTGGTTGAAATCGCCTCCCACAACGAGATGGCCTGCAGTTTCCAGCACTATTTTGGGAATCGTTTTCCTGAGGAATGCGGTCTGTCCGGTATTGGGCGAGTACACTGTGGCAATCGTGACCTGAACCCTTGCAATTTTCCCCACAATCAAGAGGGCTCGTCCGCTCACATCCGACCAGGACTTCTCTAATTCAAACCCAACTCCTTTCTTAATGAGGATTCCAACCCCTCCCTTTCTGAGCGGGCCAGAGCCCCAAAATTCCGTGCCGCCCCTAGTTCCCAGAACTGTCCGCTCCTCGCCCCTCGCAAATTTCGTCTCCTGTATGAGGAGAATGTCTATGCCAGACCTTCGAAATTCTCTATGTACCAGTGACCTCTTGGTGGGAGAGTTCAGTCCTTTCACATTGATTGACCCAATTCTGAGAAGGCCCTTGCCCTTGACCTTCTCATGCGATGCCATTGGCGGTTTGTAGCCTGGAATCATTCGCCACCAGAGTCCGGAAAGACCTGCAGGTACCCTGTGTCATCGCAAACACGACACCTTGAAGCGAGTGCAGTGATATTTGTACATCTCCCAAGTGTTCATTATCTCTCTCCCCTTCTCTCGTGTCCCACCATAATCGGTGGCGTTCGTTTGAGCGTAGGAATAGGGTGTGCTGCGTCGGCAGCCGTTGACGGCGTCCGGAACGGACAAGGTGGAAACGTATAGCCCGTTGGCGGACCATCAGTAGGAACCGTCGTCCCACGGTCCTGATCATATTTCCCATCGCTACTTAAGGGTGAGCCCCCATCTTCTTTCCCCCCCCCCCAAACATTATACAGTTTCAACAACAGTAACAACAAACAGGTGAAAAATTCCAACGTTACGTGCGGTGTACTGGTCTCTCCACGGGAGTCCTCATCACTTTTCGGTCCGGAGGGATGTCCCGCCAGCGGCAACATCCGTTCAGCGGGGTCCGCCATGTAACGATCTCCGCGGGAGACAATGCAGCCCACTGTGACCATGGTTGTGGTCAGCTCAGATTCCGCCTGGGCCCCTTGGCTCAGGTCTGCTCGGGGGTGTTGTTGGGGCGTCTATATTTTCTTGATCCCTTTACCCTCTTGCGCCTGGGGCCCTGGAGTTCCCATTGCGTTCCCGGGCGCTCGCCGTCGTCACCCTCCGTGCTTCCCCGGTTCGTTCCGAGGAGATCGGCAATACAATCTTTGATTTCTTCTTCGGAGCGTAGGATCAGTTTTCTGCTACCATGCTCGAAGGTAAGCGAGAAAGGGTATCCCCATCTGTACCTTATGTTCTGGTCTTTCAGCCATTTCGTCAGGGGGCTGCAAAGGCGTCTTAGGGCTAACGTCAGCGAAGATAAGTCTTGGAAGATGGTGATTTGCGCGCCCCCCATCGTGAGCGGGCCACCTGATCTGGCTTTTTCAAGGATTCTGGTTTTATCTTGGTATCGGTGGAATTTGGCCAGTACAGAGCGCGGGCCGCCAGGCGGTCCTCCAGCTCTGTGTATGCGTTCAGTCTTTGGTTCATCAATGTCTTCGTCAGCTGTTAGTATTCTGATGATGTCGTGAATGGTGTCTCTGAGGTCCTTCTCAGTTTCACCATCGCGTTCCGGAATGCCGAAAAAACGAAGGTTATTTCTCCTTTCCCTGTTTTCCAGGTCATCCATCTTGAGCCTTGCCTCGATCTCTCTTTTCTCGATGTTGCGAATTCGTACATCCATCTGAGTTTCGAGGGTATCAATCGAAGTCTGATTATTCTCCACGCTTTCCAATCGTTCCTCGAAGCTGTCCATTCTCTGGGTGATTTTGTCGATTTTGCCGCCAAGGTTGGCACTCATGCTTTTTATTTCAGACAGTAGAGTGGCAATGTCTCCTTTGGTGGCCGCAGCACCTGCCTCCGATGGGTCCGTGGCCATGGTGTCTATGTTCCCAGAGGGTGCGGGGGATGGTCCGTAGGCGAATTTAGCCAGTTTGTGGCGCGGGTCCATGCGCAGAATCCCGGGTTAGAGGAGGCACACGCCCCTAGATAGGGGGCCCTGCCCTCTGGGAGGATGCACGGGTAGCAGGCTCAGTGTTGTCGTTTGTTCTCGGCACTTCGTGTGGTGTAGGCCAATTCCTCGGGTCAGGTCAGCGGGGGGTCACGGGGTAGGGTATTGCTGCCATGCTCACCCAGGGCTGGGGTCACCTATGCGTTCTAGGAGACCTCTGTTGGAACCTTCTCTGCCAGATTGCTGGGAATCCGTTGTACCTGGAGCACGACGTTTGGGCAGTGTTTGGTGTCCCCAACGCCGGGTTTACACGGTCCAGAAGCGTTCCTAGGCAGGGGTTGCCCCGTGTGTAGTGCTGGGGTAGCGGGTCACCCTTGTTCCTTCACTGTGGCGTTTGGCACGGGAAGCGTATGCCAAGGCAGCCAGCAGTTAGGAGCATGTGGGGATCAGTCTTTCATACGGACCGTGCTGTGGGCTGCGTCCTTCTATGGATACGGCGTCTCGCGGCCTCCTCAGCCTTCAGGCGGGTCGTCTTCACCTCTACCGCAAGGAGGGAGGGCCTGGGGCCGTGCGCCGTGGTTCAGGGTTCGCCGCCGGGATCTGGCGCGGCCCGGTGCGTAACAGCACCTCGCTACCCCCGGTGGAGCCGGGGGCAGCAGCACAAGTATAGGGGTCCGGATCCAGCAGGCAGCAACTGCAGGGGTCGACGCCCTGTTTTTCCTAGAGCGTGTCCGATTCTCGGGGCACAGCTCGCAATTTCCGGGGCACAGGCCACAACACGCACCTTCGGCAGTGAGGGGGTGCGCGTGTCTCGCGGCACCGCCGGGGCACGGGGCCTGGCGCCGCGGAGTCTCACGGTGGGGGTCCACACTCACCCCGTGTTCATATGCCGGTCCCGGGGGGGGTGTCACTTTTTGGGGTTTCGCGTCCAGTCTGCTCCGTAGGCCCAGGGCGCGGACCGTCACTGCCAGGGAGGCCCGTCACAGAGGTCGCCGCACTCGGGTCTCCCGTGGTGCAGCAGGCGGGCGCTCTTGAAGACGCCTCGTTCTCGATGAAATCGGCCCCGATTTTCGTCGGGTTTCTTCTCCGCTGCGGGGGGGTCTCTTCAGTTTGTAGAATTTCGCACTTTCGCGGTGGGGGGGTCCGTCAGCGGGGGCTCATGCCGCTATTTCGGGACCATGGGGGCGGTGCTCACACGGAGAGGACGTTCATCCGTGCGCCCCCTGGTGGCCAGTCCTTTCGATTTTTTAAATGAATCAAGTGTGTCTCCATTCAAGGATTGACGTCAGACATATATGCTCCGAATGGGTGAAGGTCTGGTCGCTGTGAAGCAGGATGGTCACTATCTATCTAAGCTAACATAACATATTCTCGATAATGCATGCACTAAATAACACTTGTTCAAAGTCTTTCAGTAGGTTATGTCTCTATAAAAGTCCCACATATATCTAAACTAACAATTACCATTGGATTATACAGGCCTTAAGTTAAGGGTCTTGACCACTATAATACACCGGTTGAAGTGTGGGTCTGTGCTCACAAGAATCTCCGGTATGTGGCATTTGTTATTGATAAGCAACGATATACTATCAAAGGCAGTTCGCACCCGTGGATGAGCGCTGGCATGTGGGGCTGTCTGGGGCGCGAACGGCCAAGGTGCCAAACAACATGTACACTTCAAAAGGTATCCCACGCCCAGGGGCCATCGCTCACATGGCCTCCTCAGACCCGTGTCTCCAGCCAGGCCTCCCCTTCAAGCAGGCCGCCCCACTGCAATCCACATAAGTGTGTCTCCATTCAGCAGTCTTCCTGTGCCTTATCTGCACGCCCCAGGCCCCTCCATCCCACCCACCCTCTATCAAAGGCGGTTCGCGCCAGTGGATGCGCGCTGTCAGGGGCGCGAAAGGCCAAGGTGCCAAACTACATGTACACTTCAAAAGGTATCCCACGCCAAGGGGCCATCGGTCCCATGGCCTCCTCAGACCCCGTGTCTCCAGCCAGGCCTCCCCTTGAAGCAGGCCGCCCCCCTGCAATCCACATAAGTGCGTCTCCATTCAGCAGTCTTCCTGTGCCTTATCTGCACGCCCCAGGCCCCTCCATCCCACCCACCCTCTATCAAAGGCGGTTTGCGCCAGTGGATGCGCGCTGTCAGGGGCGCGAAAGGCCAAGGTGCCAAACTATATGTATACTTCAAAAGGTATCCCACGCCAAGGGGGCATCGGTCACATGGCCTCCTCAGACCCCGTGTCTCCAGCCAGGCCTCCCCTTGAAGCAGGCCACCCCCCTGCAATCCACATAAGTGTGTCTCCATTCAGCAGTCTTCCTGTGCCTTATCTGCACGCCCCAGGCCCCTCCATCCCACCCACCCTCTATCAAAGGCGGTTCGCGCCAGTGGATGCGTGCTGTCAGGGGCGCGAAAGGCCAAGGTGCCAAACTACATGTACACTTCAAAAGGTATCCCACGCCAAGGGGCCATCGGTCACATGGCCTCCTCAGACCCTGTGTCTCCAGCCAGGCCTCCCCTTGAAGTAGGCCACCCCCCTGCAATACACATAAGTGTGTCTCCATTCAGCAGTGTTCCTGTGCCTTATCTGCACGCCCCAGGCCCATCCATCCCACCCCCTCTATCAAAGGCGATTCGCACCCGGGGATGAGCGCTGGCATGGGGGGCTGTCATGGGCGCAAACGGCCAAGGTGCCAAACAGCATGTACACTTCAAAAGGTATCCCACGCCCAGGGGCCATCGCTCACATGGCCTCCTCAGACCACGTGTCTCCAGCCAGGCCTCCCCTTCAAGCAGGCCGCCCCCCTAAGACCACAACATACATACGTCATTCATTCACAAACACACCCCTGTTTCTAATACTTTATAAACCACTTGATATGTCTCATGAGAACATCTTTGTGCTTTGCAAGTCAACTCCTGAACGTGCTACCTGGCAACCACTGAGATCTACGCTAATCTGCTCGTCGTCGTGCTATCTGTAAACTTCTGTGACCGCTTAGAGCAAACCCATCAGTGTGCTACCTGTGGCCACCCACCTATTCTCCTGCAACATACTGCTCTGCTTGCTGAATCCAACTGTTTGTTGGTCAAGGTAAGGCCATGTATCCTAGTCATATTTCGCAGATTTTTAAATTTCTATCTATTTGCGAGTAGAGTACCCAATAGTGCTATGTTCATTGGTCTCATTGCTATTGACTTGAGTTTCCATTGCTATGCTATCAATAGATCTATTTATTTTCATCTTTGTCTATTGTCATCGAATTGCATCCTTCGGGGGTCCAGTCTATAATGTAAGCATGTTTCCTTCTCGTGCAAGACTGAACATCCAAGGGACGAGTCACATGTTCAGATTTTAGTCACATCATTTAGACATTTCTGCAACTTATGCAAATACTAAGCCGCACATAATGCACTGGTATAGTTCCTGCGACCAAAACAAACCTTGCATTGATCATTGTATGATTCATTTACTTTTGTATCAAATCTTTATTCATGAAGATTGTATAATAATGTCGATATTTACTTTTCAGATTTATCAACAATGCCTGCCTGTTCGATTAGCGGTTGCCCTTCGAAGACCCATGCGAAATCTGAAGGCACTACAATGCATGTATTCCCAAAAACTGTTGATCGAATAAGAGAATGGTCAGACATTGCGGATATCCACTGGATGAGCTGGAAAGTAGAGTCCAACAAGTCTTACAGGACAAGAAGGGTGATCGATACCGCATCTGCAGCCGGCACTTTTTCTTGGACATGTACACAACATCTTGGGTAACAAAGAAGAATAAACGGTGAACGACACGGAAATTGCTCGAAAACGCTATTCCCACTCTATTCGTCCACATTCCGCCACCGGTGAGTCAAATGTCCGGATTTAGCTTTAGGCCTTGCGGTAGTGTGTAGGTAGCCGAATGGATTAATTGATATTGTAGGTTTTCTATCCCTTGTAATAATTTCGATATTGATATGAGTGTATAGCTTTTTGAATAATGACATTTATCAATATATTCTTTTTCGATTTCATAACCCACAAACAAAATGTATATATATGGGAACAGGGAACTGTGCTGTATTGAGCATTTTTCAAGTATTCTGTCGCCTTACATGGCTATTTTTAATATTGGCATTTCATTATCAATCATTAATTTACCTTTACAACTTCTTGACTATCCCTTGAATCTGAAGCAAGAACATTCTACATCCTTGATGTGGTCGCAGTTATCAACCACTTCTAGCGCGTATCAGGTAATCTTACTAGGCTAATCCGCTACAGACTTGTTTTATGCATGTCAAGTAATAGTTTTATTCTATCGTGTAATTATTTTACCGAATGTTTGGTTAGTGCTTTCCAATTGATATACACCTTAGTTATCGTCCACTGGTGTTTGTTTTCAGTTGTAATTAGTGTTATCCATACTAATGCAAGTACTGTCTTTCAGGGAGATGCTGAAGCATTCGCCACATCTACAACATTTCTAGATGTTCTTCACCAGCAGGAGGTATGAATACTGACAGCTCCATCGAGCGTCATAATCAGAGCTGGAATTCTTGTCGTTTGATTGTTCTAATGTTTCATTCGTGGTTAGCCGTTGATATGTACCTGTGCTGTCGACCCCAGGTGTATGTTATGTTTTCACTATTGTAATCCTCACTAATGCAAGTACTATGTTTCAGGCAGTTGATGGAGCGTCAACCCTTGCACTTGATGCAGAGCCTGACATTCAAGTAATTCCAGGGGAAGTGGAAGCGGGACCATGCGTATACGAATCAGCGCAACAGCTTTCGGAAGTGCGCACTACATTTGCAACATCCATAGATATTCTTCAGCAGCACGAGGTATGGATACTGACAGCTCCATCATGCGTGATCATATAACGTGATTCCATTTGCTATACTTTCTTCCCTATTAACGCAAGTGCTGTGTTTCAGGGAGACGACGGAGCGTCCACTACAATCACAACATCCCATTTTGATGATGCAGATGTAAAGGAATCGGAGAAATAAGTCGATGAAATCTGCATATTTATATTTTCCTTGATTGTTTTAGACAATGCATCATTTGTGGTTATCTCTTTATCTGTACCTGTGCCGTGGACCCCAAGTGTGTGCTATGTTTCCAATATTGAAAACCATACTAATGCAAGTACTGTGTTTCAGGGAGATGCTGATGCCTCCTCTCCAATACAACCATTCATGGCAGTCCATGCAGAGCCAGAGGTATGGATACTGACAGTTCCATCGAAATAGATCATCACAGGTCGAATACTAGTCGTTATATTGTTGCACACAATGTTTAAATCGTGTTTGGCTATTGAGATGTACCTGTGTGTTCGTCCTCACGTGTGTTTCATGCTATCAATATTTTGATACATAGTAATGAAAGTACTATGTTTCAGGGAGACGATGGAGCCTCATTCCGTGCTGTCTATGCGGATACAGAAAATATAGTCGTTGCAGCGCACGAGGAAGGGAGGACATGCGGAAACGAATCGGAGCTACAGCGTGCAGATGTTGAAGGTCGAGTCAAAAAAGTTGCAAAGAAAAAAAAACAAAAAAAGGTTAGTTACAAACAGTTCATAACTTTAAAAAAATGTTTGCGCTGGGGACTATTTTATGTTTTTTTCCAGTCAATTGGACTACACTTTATCTTGTGTTTAAACTGAACATCCCTTTTCCAATCTCTCCTCTAGTTACCCGTAGGTGTCAGAACTATACATACACAGACAGTAAAGCGAATGAGAGATGTTGCTTGCCAGACTATGTACACTATGGAGGAACTATTAATTGAGGCGAGGCGTGTTCATGCTCGAGATGCTCATGTCCAATGGCCAGAACATGAATTAACTGTGTTTGGAGAATACAGCAAAGTTGCATTGGACCATTGATACAGTGCGACCGCACCACCACAAGAAGATGATATTGAATGTATTGAAGATAGCTCAGAAGTAGTTGCAGATCAATTCACACAATCTACACCCGCCAAAAAATTGCCCCCCAAAAACATGTCGACATTGTTGTGTTCTCCCATCAATGTTGAAGTAGCAGATGTCGAAATGACAGAGAATGAACCAGCCGCAGCATCCATAGACGCATCAGAACTTGATAGCAGCGATATTACTTTCCAATGTGTTGAAATCTCCGCAACGTCACAGGCCGAAACAACGTTGACGCAGGATGACAGTCTAATGAAAGAGAGCAAATACATTGTATTCGACAGTTGTTTGATGGATATTATAAGTATGCTGAAATGTGGGCATTCAGTTAGAGGGAAAGTATGTGGGAAGCCATTGATTAATGTGACTCGTCAAATAAAAGGCAGTAACGTCAAAATAAATGCTGCCTGTCGATTAAATCATAGGTTCTCATGGTTTGCACAAACGATGCTGGGGAGAATGCCAGCAGGCAATCTACTGTGTGCAGCTGCATCACTTTTAAGTGGCTCCAGTTTTAGAAAGTTAGAGGCTTTATTTCAGTTTGTGGGACTCCATTTCATTTCTAAATTGCTGTACTACATATACCAACGTGATTATCTGTTTCCGGCCATTAGTGATGCTTGGAATATTGAACATTTGTCTCTAGCAAGTACATTAGAAGGGAAACGTTTCAGGCTAGCCGGCGATGGACAGTCCTACAGCCCTGGATTTTCTGCCAAGTACTGCACCTACCACTTTCAGGACATGGATAGTAAGAAAATTGTGAGTTTGGTGGTCGTGCAGGTAACACAATGTACATCCTCAGTGGCCATGGAGAAACTAGGATTTATAAAATCAGTGGAATATCTACAATCAAGGGGAATGCACATCGACCTCATAGCCACGGACAGACACGTTTCAATTGCCAAGACAATGAGAGAGCAGTTCCCGCTTATTAATCATCAATTTGACGTATGCATCTTGCTAAATCAATCAGTAAGAAAATCTCGGCTGCAGGAAAAAAAAAAGGTTTTGAAAGTATTTTGCAGTGGTCCCAGTCTATCACCAACCATCTTTGGTGGAGCTCAAAAACTTGTGAGGGGTCAGTGGAAATACTACTTGAAAAATGGAGGTCACTGATGCACCACTGTACCAACGTTCACCGCTGGTCAGAAAACCTACATTTCCACCAATGTGAACATGGCCCTTTGTCCCCAGAGGAGGCAAGGAGGAAGAAGTGGTTGATTCCATCTTCACAGACACAAAAAGCCATTGAGAAGATTGTTTTCAACAAAACTCTATCAAGAGATTTGAGAGGACTGACAGAATTCTGTCACACAGGAGATTTGGAGGTGTTCCACAATATGTGCCTAAAGTACAGGCCAAAGCGCTTGCATTTTAGCTTTCGGGGCATGAAACATCGCACTCTACTAGCGGTCTTGGCCCATAGCAGCAATGTCGGACGTGAACAATCTAGGACTAGGGGTAAAGTAAGGATGCCTCGCTACACTAAGGTGTTTTCAAAACGAAGTAAGCAATGGGTGATCAAACCAGTCTATGATGAAATGCAGTTCGACTTTGTGAAAGGACTTATGGTTGCTGTGTTAGAGAAGCACAGATATGGAATTTTGGACGTTTCTGTGCAGAGCAGTGATCCATTGCCACTGAACATTGCAACTGTGCCATGTCCACCCGAAGCACAGCTGGTTGTGAAGTACAAATCCCGGTTTAAATAATTGCAATACGATTGTCTTTTTGTAAATAAATGTTATTGTACAGTGTATCTGTAACCCTAACCGCTACCTTGACCATCATGAGTGGCGAACAAGCTGGGTGTCATCTTTGAATTCTCTCTATTCCCCTCATATATGTGTATGTATATATTTTTCTCATGTCTCATCTCATGTAAATGTAAATGCTGCGCACTGTTGTGCACTGTTAACGGAGGGGAGGCTTGCGTATTGCAAATAATAAAACAAACAAACAAACAATAAATCTCACTTTTAACTCAACTCCTGTGGTACTTTATACTTTCTCTGACCTTCCTCCAAAAATTAAATGTCTCCATAGTTATGATTCTTTGGGGCTGCAAAGCTCGCAGACAACGGGGACAAAATTGGGGGCCTTAGAACGCGCCAAGCGGGCCGTGGCATTTGGGAGAGAAGCCAGTTCGCATTTGCACATTGTGGCGCACTACATAGAGGGATTCTAAACTTCAAGTTCTCACAGATGCCTTTACTACGGGATGTTGCAAATAAAGAATGCGAAGGACAGCGGCTTTGATTTTCAGCTCGCACCCAGAAGAGGCCCACAAGTCGCACTGGAAGTATAAGGGTCTATTGTTTTTTTGACCTTGAGACAGGGACAATGCCGAAAGAAATTCATTTGAAGGGGGTGCGCAATAACGTAAGAGACGTTAAGGCAGAAAATTCAGAAACTAGACCGAGTTTCATTTTAGTTCAGTATACGAAAAATCGTTGTCAAGAGCACGGTCGGATTTACAGACTGCATTACGCAGAGGCACAATGGAAATTTCAAATATAATGTGAGTAAATCTTTAGACGCTTTTATACCGGAATGAAGAATTAATGAATGGATGCATGAATAAATGAATGAATAAAGAGCTAGGAAAAGCAAGGAAAACGTGTTCGTAGAGGGCACATGGGCATGCAGGTCCACAGGTCTCACCGATCTCGGTCCTTGGCCCAGCCACTTTTCCCTGCACTGCCTACCTGCACTGCGGGACTGTCTCTGTATCCTTCAGCCCCTTCTCCCGGCATTTACCTTGCACTTACCACCAGCTGGCCCTATTATTTATTTTGTATTCTACTAACCATGTACAGCACGTTTACCCCCCTATCTCCTTCCCCTTGCGTGATCTGAAAGACACCTGGCCTAGTAGGACCGTTGTCTGTCTGCCCTTGTTCCCCCCCTGCCTCGTCGCGCCTTGAAACACTTGTGTATAGGCGCGTTACAAATGCCATATCATATATCATATCATTCCACACGCATGTAGACAAACTGTAGTTTCTCATCGTGTGTTGGCCTCGATTTATTTCGTTACTTTTCGCATTGATTTTAGAGCCGAACATACTCCATTGAACTATCCTTGCAAGCAAATAGTTTCTGATCGGCCGTAATAATTAAAATAATGTTTTTGTTTTCATAACAGGTATTTGATCCCGTTCTGCTACTGTCATCGGTTTGAGACACCGGCAGATGGTTTTTTCAACAGACACCTGCAGCTTCGTGTAAACAACTGGAGCACACTGACAATTTTATGGAACGATCGCCAAGGGCCCACATGCCCTTACGCTGTACTAGTGGCTAGAAGCAACCTATCAATCTTTACGATGGACTAGTGCCTAGTTGATGGAACAGCCTTGCGGTTCACGTGCTTCCAAAGTGCTTCTTTTAACGAAAAGCAACACCCTGTGTACCATAAAGGAACAGCGCGTGACTCAATATAAACTTATACGGATTTGCGGATACAGATAAAAGAAAATAAATGGCTTTCGGAGTTCATATGGCAATTGCTGAATATTCTCTAAACATTTAATGTCAAATAAATGTACTTTACCAAATGTACTGTGTTGCTGTTTGATTTTAAAGTACAGTTTCATATTCCAAATTGTGGCGCGCTGTGTTGTGAGATGGTCTCCGTTGGTTTCCGGGTACTGTGTGAAGTCGCGTAGAAGACGACTGGGTGCGTTTGCCTACGCAGCACAGTAACGTCACGGAGAGAGGCGAGGAATATGAATGCTTTGATAATGTCAGGGTCAGGGGCGGGGGATTTGATTTAGTGCCGCAGAAGCAGGTCAGACAGGGCGATGCGGCAAGTGATAGAATTATCACAAAATGGCGGCGCCCTACTGCCTGTTTTCGCGTGCGTTTAATGGACGAAAACTCGGGTTAGGTCCATAGGAAAGTTTTCTAAAATCGAGCCACTTAGGCTTAAAAAAACATGGCCGACCCGTAGGGACAATAACATTTTTTACTGGACCATGCCTTTAAGGATGTCCCAGGCCTGCTATATGGTACAGGATTAATCATACGCTACGATGCTTCCCTATGTTAAGATTGAATCTCGGGTATGGATGAGTGCATTGGGTCTAACTGACTGTGTACCTATGGCTTTCATTCGAGTTGGTTCTAACCTCATTGACCTGATTACTATACTGGAGATTTATTTCATTGTACAGAAGGTTTTTAGTTCCTCTGAAGGGCTCACTAGATGAAGGTATGTAAGGTATTTTGCATTCTTTGCCACTGAGTGCCCTCATTAATTTCAGGAAAAGAGTTGATGGGATTCTGAATAGTTTAGAGTTATCAATTAGCGATCTTATAAAGTACCTGAATGAAGCAAAGAAGATCCTGCTAAGAAGTAATTGGATAATTACAATCACTAAGATGAGACAGTATAAACTGTATAATAGTCTATCACTGCTTGATAAGCCCAAAATATCTGAAAAAGTTCCCAAATGCCTCCTGGGCTGGTCATTTCCTAAGATATAGGATGACCCTAATCCCTACTGGTGAGATCTGCCATGTTAGATCTTTGAGTGGGGAAGTAGGTGATGGCTGTGCGTTATGCAAAAACAAAGATGTGCTTCAAAACAGAGAGCACATCATTTTGATTTGCCCCTCTCTGGGAACAACTAGAACTTTATGGCTGGGGCGATTCATACATAATTTTGCATTATTGGAACCAGAATACTTTTTTGCTGGGATCTCGAGTGGCGAGGAAACCATTGCCACCCTTGCTGTTATTAAAATCCTGCATGAGGCAGGTCTGATTAAATTAAGATGGTAACCTGCACTTGTATTCTCCCTTTGCCTTTATGTACATTCTGTGATGATTATAATGTTGAATATTTCATGTAGCTGTTGGAACTATGAATTTCCTTTCTTTTTTCTTTTTCCTTTGTTTTAAAATGTTATTTGTGATGGTGCAAGTGTGTATATATGTAGATGATGTGTTGTCTTCTATTCCTTCTGTTTTAACTTGTGTAAGGTTGAGTATGAACAACCAGAATCACAATAAATAAATTAAAAAATAAAATCAAAATTGTGCTCAGTACTTGCTTGATATACAAAAGCAGGTGGAATTCATATCTGATCTTTTCTGTGAAGGGATCAGAGAAACAGTAATGTCAATGGGAGCCAGCACGCCAATATCAAAAACTGTAATCCTGAAGGTTCACCAAAGTCTACACGGATAGTGGAGGAAATAAATGGTGTGGTTGTCTGCTGTAATCTGCACGTTATTTCCCCAGCCATCTTTATGCTGGGCTACTGAAAGAAGGATGAAGGACAGGGAGGTAAGGTGAGGATTACTTACTGGTGATCTTCATTTCTCCTAGTTCGGTTCTTCCTCGTTACCGAATTTACGATCCACCGCACTGATGTATTGTCTGGGCCCATAACGAAAGTTAGCATGGAACTGGAAGGGGTTGCAAGTGTCACAGTATTATATGCGAATTAAGCAAGGGGGAGGGCAAGAAAAAGACAAGAATAAAGAAAATGTCTGGCCGCAAGGGCCTCAAAGAGCAAGTACTGGGACGAGGAAGAAGGGCCGCGAGGTAATAAAATATGGACACAGCAAGTTCCAGTTAACATACACAAGATAATTGGAAGCCAGAGAAAATTAAGTAAAATATAACTAACTGCCTGTGAATAAACCAGGTGTGCACCGGTAAGAAAAAAAACGTTTACAAAAGCATGTTTTTTGAGGTTTTTAATGTACAGCCTGTTAAACCCATGACCACTAGTGAGATTAAAGATCCATCCAAAAGCACGATTTGACATTTTCTGTATCCAGTGCTTTGTACCGCGAGCTGCACAAGGCTGATATAAGTATCTTTACACGCAGGGGAAGGAAGGCGCCCAGAAGAGGAGTAGAGATGTGCTTGTAGCACACAGGGCACTAACTCGTTTGCATTTGGCACGTGCAGCAGGCAGGCAGTTCTCAGAGTGATATGATTTATTCACGTGGCGGTTATTCTTTTGAAAGGCCTGCACTATACGCACAGGATTTAGCAACAGTCCCATTAGACATGCAGTGCGCATTGGTTGCTGGGTGGATAAAGTAATCCCATGGTAGATAACCAAACTGAAGAGTAAACTATCCCTATTACACGTGAATGTTGTCAGGGTTGCAGCAGAAGTTGACACATTTGCATGTGTTTAGGAGGATGCCATCTTGCGCATCAATGCGCGTGGGAAGGTAGAGGTGGAGAGAGAGAGAGAGAGCTTTTCAATGAAAAGACACACTGTAGATAGAAAGTGATGGCATATTCTCTGACGTCCCAATCATTTTGCCTTTACATACATTTCGTTCACTCGGACATTGCAGGCACACGACCTGTAGGCTTCTCAATGCCACGCTGGCATACTCTAAATCTAACAGAGCATCACATCACAGTGCATAATATAACATACACAGCACAACAGCACCGTTGTGTATAGGTATTAGAACTCTGATTTGTCACCATTGCTTTAAATATTTTGTTAAGAGTTTTCATACAGTGCTTGCAATATTTCTTATCAACTTCAGAGTACTCTGATGGGGTGAGGCCTGTTCATTTGGTCCATTTTTTTGCAGAGTAGTTTTTAAAAAAATAGGGGAACCTAAGTACTCAATTATCTGAAGGGTATGTGTGTTAAAGTAGACAACACAGACCGGAAAACGACCTCAGAGCACATTTCTATAAATGTAGGCAAAAAATATATGCCCTTTGCAAATTTGGGAAGCGAGTCGGAAGCGGCTGTATGTAGATTATACAAAGCAAGGAGATGGCAGATGGGAAGTCCAGAAGGAAATATAAAGAAGAATGCAAAAAAAGCCCATCCCTCCTGGCCAAGGGGTGATTACGGGGTTCTTTCCACCGAACCCCATCCCAGAAATTAATTCTACAATCATTGAGGAACCTGTAGTGCCCGATGTCACCGGGGGCGACCCAATAAGTTCAACGAAATTTGACGATATTGATAACAACTCATTGTTGGAACTCTGCTTGAGTATACAGAGGGGGATGACTCCACAGATCCCCAGGTCATCCGGAACAACGGCTTGACACAGGGTGCTAATCCTTTGGCCGCTCCAGTGAGTGCACTGGTTCACCCAGTTTCTCTGAGTAGACCGTCAGGCTCCCCAAATATGGTAATGGTCTCGATGGAGGTTCCCCCGAATACAGAGGAAAAAGATCTCACCTCTCCGTTTCCCGGAGCCAACGAAATAGCAGAGATCCAATCATCAATGGCTTCTCTACAATTTGCCCTTAAGATATTGTTGCAAATGACGGGGCGAATATTAGCCAATATGAACTCACTGACAATGGCCCGGGTATTGGAAAGTAATGAGGATGAGGAGGCAGAAGTAAATCTATCTGAAGCCATTATTATTGCTGAAGAGATAAATGACAAGCAAGAAAAATCCTTCTGTAATTATGGATCATAGTAAGGTGGTCTTCTTCTCACGTAAGCAGCGTAAAATGGCGAAGAAGGCGCAAAAGAATAGGAAAACTATCACATCTGTCTCCTTAGTGGGAGAATCAGCGACAGCTGGCGTTCGCTCAAAAAAAGCTAAAAAAAGGACAGCCAGAGCCAAGAAAAAGAATGGCATTGGCGATGTTTGCCTGACCAGCTGGTTGCTAACTGAACAAGCTAAGAGGAAAGAGTGGCCAGAAGAGTTGGAACGATCAGTGATTGAAGAGCAGGTGGAAGAGGAAAGGTGGTCGCCGATCTCAGAAAAGATGGAAGAACAGGTAGAAGTGGGATCGATTAGAGATTGAAGATCAATTGGAGGAGGAAAGACGCCCCTTGATCCCGGATAAATCTTCCCTACTCCTACAAGATACTGCCAAAGCTAACAATCTACCAATAAAGTCGGGAAAAGTTCAGATAGATGTGTCAGCCAACAGGATCTGTTTGATTAAGAACTTATATAAAAATGGTGAATGCAGATGGCTGCCCCGATCTGAGTTTTTGATCCAACTCCAATCAGTGCCGGAACTACGTGTCTTGAAGTCGGACGATTTTCAGTTTGTGGAGCCATTGAAAGGCCCAAATCCTTGTGTCTGCGCCTTACACTGCAAATTCATCTCTACTGCACAGATGATTAGGAAATATCGTGAAGAGTTGTGGGTAGTAGATGTAGAGATTGAAGCAGATTTGGACGAAATTGACCCTAGTTTCGAATATGAGGAATTAGTTGGTCCTGCAAAAACAATGGACTGCCCAATAGTACCGAAGGGCAAGAAGGTGGAAGTTGCAGATGTCCAACTAGTCCTAAAATGGCTAACGGAATCCTTACCCGAGGTGTTAACAAAACACTGAAATTTAACTCTGTTATCCTGGAACTGTAGAGGTTTTACGCACTTACTGTCTTCGGAGGGTTCAGTTGACTTTGTTGCAAAACATAGTTGCATATGTCTTCAAGAGACTTGGGCTATGGACACCCTGATATTAGATGGATATGTGAATTATCAATCTTTTGCCAAAAGGGGTGAAAAAGGGTGACCGTTTGGAGGCTTGCTTATAGGGGTTGTTAGCTCTTTGGCCTCTAGGCGGATCATTGTAATCAAGAGAACAATTTGATGGCGGTGGAGGTTGAGTACGGGCCCAAGGGAAAAGAGGGAAAATTACTGTTGGTAAATTTATATAATCCTCCCCATGCCGTGATAAGAGACCTACTGCAAGAAGCCCTTCACAAGTTATTAGCCTCCTGGTCAGTAAAACCTGGAAATACAGCGGCAATAGTAGTGGGTGATTTTAATTGCTATATGGCTCGGGAGGGAGGGAGACCCCCCCCAGAATCCCAAGTTGAGGGAGAAACGTCTATTGGCTCATACTAAAATTGATCTTGAGGGGTCAGGAGAGCTCCAATTGTTTGACCATTTGGACTTAGAAATGTTGAATGGCTATACCTTGAGTGACCATCCTGGGAAGCATACTTGGTCCAATGGGTCATCTTGTAGTACACTTGATTACATATTCCTGTGCCCTAAAATGTTATTGGGCGTAGAAGACATGGCAGTCATCTCGAACAAATAGAGCGATCATGCAGCGCTCCGGTGTGTACTAAATGTCCTGCAAGGAGGCCCTGAGAAAAGCAGTATGGATAAAGTATGCGTAGATAAAGCGGGTACAAGAATAAGCGGGTCTACTAAGAATATAAATCAGGCTGTAGAAGCCTTAGAGATTAAGAGATGTTCGAATTTACCAGACTTTAATGGTCTGTCCATTGATTCAATCGAAGATTGGATCTGTGATTTTTCTGGTACACATGCATCTGCCCCCATTGTCATGAACTACAGAACACGCCCCTTTTGGACTTTCTGGTCCTTGTCTCAACGGGGCTTACACTCCCTTGTACTCCCAACATGGCCGTCCACTGTGAAACACCTTCCTTGCTCTACACCTTGGACGTATCGTGTTCTATTAATAGACCACGCCTCCAGCGGCTCCGCGCGTCTCAATGCTATTGCGAAGTAGCGACCAGAAGTGTGTTCTGTAGCTCGCGGTATTGTTTTCCTTGCTTCTTTCCAGCCAACCTCATTCCTAGTCCCTTTCCTTCCTTTCTTGATTCCTGGACTTGTGTGCTAGTAGCGCACTCTGTAAATTTCCCGGATTCCTGGATCTTTGCATCCCGGAACTTTGAACGCACGCTGGAGTCGGAAGAGACTCGTGCAGCCTTATTCAAGACTCGATCCGTCCGCAAGAAGGCATCGATCAAGAAATCCAGCAAAGATCGAACTCAGGTGAGAAGGGGGAACTCCTTGACACCCATACTACGGATGATTAGATTGGAGGGTAGTACACGCCCATTCAACAAGAGCATTAGAGATGCTAAGAGAGACTTTAAAGGGACCTGCGTATCAGCAAGAAAAAGATAGGCCTTGTAGAAGAACCCCGGGGTGTGGTGAGGAAAATTAAAAATAAATATAGAGCCATCATTAATAGTATAGGATTTGCAGAAAGAACTCAAGCATACCAGAAATGAGTACTGACTGTTTGCTTTAAAAACGCACAAAGCATCTGGTCACTCTTAGGTGAAGCAAGGGTGGCTGTGAAGGGACAATTGGCAAACCCAATAAGTGCTGCGGAATGGGAAAAATTTCTGGAGAACCGTAATTCGATCACACAGGTAGAGGAGACCTACCCATTTAAAAATGCAATGCCAATTGTACCTTTTGATATACCATATACGGCCATAATCAGTAAGATAAGGACTCTAAAAATCATCTAGAGCTCTGGTACCCAACGGACTGGCTAATATAGTCATCAAAAGTCAGCCCGTGTTTTGGGCTAGTTTGTTGGCTATATTATTTGAGAAGATAATGGTGCAGGGGAGGATACCTAGCTCTTGGCAGTCTGCCGTGCTAATCCCTGTATTTAAAAAAGGTAACCGGCTCAACCCGAACAACTACAGACTACTTTCTATGCTGGATACGACAGGCAAACTGTTTGCGTCTTTATTACTCAAAGAGCTGCAGGTATGGGTCGATGAGGCAAATATTTTGTCGAAATTCCAATGTGGATTTAGAAGAGGCTATTCTACTAGCCATAATCTTATGGTTATGGATTTATTGTGATCTAGGGCCCGTAGAAGGGTAGAGCCACCGTTATATGCCCTCTACATTGATTTCAAAGCTGCCTTTGATTCGGTCCCTAGAGAACGGTTATGGTTAAAATTAGCTGCCCTGGGCTGCCCTGCTGGTATGCTGTACTACCTCAGATTGCTGCACCATAATACCTCAGTCAAGTTGAAACTAGATCAAGAGGGGCATTTGACTGAAAAAGTGCAGCAGAATAGGGGGGTGAAACAGGGCTGCGTCACTGCCCCACTTGTGTATAACCTATATGTCCATGATATTCCGGTGGCTATAACTGCTGCTAGCAACTGCCCTCCAGAAATCGGGGAGGCTGCTTGCCCAGTTCTGGCGTATGCAGACGATTTAGTCGTCTTCAATCACATCATCAGTGGACTGCGTAGATCTGCTACAGCGCTCTGGGAGTATGCCACTAATAACGGACTCACCATCAACCTTGACAAAACCAAGTTTTGAGATTTACTAGCAAAAGAGTCTCCCGTGTCAGTCTTATCGTGGACAAAGTTAAGATCTCATATGCGGCGCAATATCGTTATCTGGGAATTGACTTTGAGCCCAGTGGTGACTATGTGGCATGCAAACTATCCCGTATTACTCGAGCAGCACAAGTAATGGCTCTAATTGCCAGTTTTACCAACAAACAGCGAGGCTTCACGCTATGGGGTACGGGCCAACTCTATTTGCAAGTATTTATCACCTATGATGACCTATGGCTTAGAAGCTCTTTTTGATTTAGATCTCAATTGGCTAAAAGTCATCGAAGGGAAATTCTGGCAACGTATACTTGGCTTATTGCCATGAGTGCCTATGGCCCTTATACGATTGGAACTGGGAGTGCCCTCGCTTAAAGCCATTGTCATGAAAAAGAGATCAGGGTTTTTCCTGAAGATGAGCAGTGGAATAATCAACCCGCTGTTAACAGAAGTCTTTCAGGAATTATGTAAGAAGCAAAACCCCTGTTCACCATCTGTAAGAGTGACAAAATATTTAGCTGAAATAGGCTGGTCTTGGCGAGTGGTGGTCTTGGCGAGTGGTGGTCTTGGCGAGTGGTGGAGAATGTGCTTGATAATCGTGTTGAGTTGTGGGATTGGTTGGAGAACTTTGCCCACCTCAACACGCTGAAAAGCTATCAATTTGTTCAATAAAGGCTATACTCTTTTATGAAACCACAGGCTTATCTCAACCTCTCCCCTTCTAACAGGCTTCGACTCTTTATACTGCTACTCAGAATGGAACAGCTCCCAACCATGATGGTCATGGGTAGAAGAGAACATATTCCAATGGAACAACGCATCTGTCGGTCATGTAAAGCGAGTAATGCATTAAAGACAGCTAGACATTTGCTGACGCAATGTGATACTATGACCAATACAATTCACTATTACATTGGGAAGTATGTCCATGACCTGGCAACAGTTAATGTTCTATCTTTTTGGCACTATTGCATCAACTCCAAAAGTTTGCGGCTGATGACTGCCCTCTACAATATTTGGCTAAAGATTGAAGAAATACTGGGTATAAAGATTTGAATAATAGCAAGCGGAGTGCAGTTGATGAAAATATCATGTGAAAGACTCTGTTGGTGCTTATTTGAAGTGGCAGACTGAGGATTACATACATTTAATTGTCTGAAGGCAGAACAGACAACTCATTTGATCCCGTTTGATGTGCCAATATTGTAAGTTCTTGAGACTCTCAGTGATTTTATTAGTGACCATTTAATCTGTGCCCATTTGTACAAACAAGGTTGAAGGCTAGTTTGGGTGTCCTATTTCTTTCTCTCTCATTTTCTTCTTTTTTATTATAAATATTTCTCCTCTATGTATTTCACAGGTATTGATTGTTTGTGCCATGTGAATTTTTATTCTATTTCTGTATATTTATTCTATTGTATATTATGTATTAGTATATGTATACGTTTAGAATATGTGTAAAGTTTATTATGTAAACTGTATCACATTAAATTAAATACATTTGCAAATTTCCACACAAAAGTTAAACCAACATTTTGAAAGAAAACGTTTAATCATCATAAGAGATTAGCAAAATTCATAAACGTTGCAAGAGACAGCCACTTGTTAAAATATGAGTATACATTCAGCAAAATATCTCCACATAAACATATCATCCAATAGACAATTAACATATGCCACACAATCATAAAGCACACGTGGGCAAATATAAACAAGTTTGAGAAAATAATATCAACACAATAATGCCATTAGATTTGGATTTGTGTCTCCATAGAGTAGTTCCATCTACACATATACTCTTTCATATAATTGACCCAGCGTTGCATTAATCCACCACAGTGTAAATGGTGGACATTTATAAAGTGTTCAAGATATATTTTCTTAAGCGCCGCCTTAGGTTATCTTAAACATATTTTAATCAATATTTACTCCAAACATAACAGTAAAAACAACATAAAAAGCCATACACAGTGTTCATCATTTACGAAAGCCGTAATGGACAAGATGGAGAGAAAACAACACTTCACACTTATGGCTGTAGTTCACATCACAATGTTTACAATCTATCAACATTGGTTATTTAGCGTGATGTTAGTAATAGTGTGACTGAATCACATAACTATTATACACAAATATGGTATAATGGCGTCTACAATCTGATGTGTTTCTGGGGCAAAGGGCAGCACTGTTGCAGTCAAAGGCTTGTCAGTAGTGTCCCAGGACCCGTCTTCAGGACGCAGTGAGTTAAGAGGGCGGTTACACTGTCACCATGACGCATATGTAGCAGTGTAGTCACCTATACAGTGAATAAAAAATTGAAGCAAATATAAGATTTACTCAATACCAGTAAAAACCTTTGTATACGTGGTGTGAGTGTAATACAGAGAAGTAGCCAATTCGCTAACTTTATGGTGATTTCTTTTTGTGTGATGAGTGAGGCGATTGCACTCGTCAATCTTATAATGGCGGCCGACAAGTCCGTCCAAATAGTAACAGCTGCAGATCAATACATGTTTTTAGTCAATTAATAATACAATTTTCAAGGGATACTAATCACGATACGGTATGTCAAAGTTAAATATTTACCGTTTGGCGTGGACCTCAATTCAATTATAAGTTCCTGCACGGCGTGTTGACCGTGAGCATAGGTTATGTAATCATTTGGGCACTACATGTCCCACAATGCAACATGGAATCTATAAAGGATAAGGAATATATCAGTTCTGTGCTGGTTTAACTTAAAAAGTGTGGAGGTTACATACACTCAGCACTTACTTGACAAAGAATGTCCCAAACGCTATCTTGCTTTTTTTCTCATATTTTCGTTATTTTTAAGTGTCAGCTCGCATTGTCAACCAGACCAGGGAATCAAGTCCTGCATGGGGGCAGAAAGAGCCAAAGGAGACGGTCAGCCCTCTAGTTATTTGTCGGGTATGCCTCATTCCCTTGACCAACAGATTAAAGGTAACAACATTTATGTTCTTTAAATGTGTGTGCATGCATGTAAGTGTGTGTGTATATGTAGGAATATAATGTAATGTGCATGAACGAGTGAGTGCATGATGTATGGGTGGCTGGCTGGGTGTGCCTGTGTGAGTGTATGGTGAAAGGGTGCACACTGAAATGTATGGGTGGCTGGGTGTGCTTGTCTGATTGTATGGTGAAACGGTGCACACTTAAATGTATGGGTGGCACCTGGGTGTGCCTGTATGGTGAAATGGTGCACACTTAAATGTATGGGTGGCTGCCTGGGTGTGCCTGTATGGTGAAAGGGAGTACATATAAATGTATGGGTGGCTGCCTGGTGTGCCTATGTCAGTGTATGGTAAAAGGGTGCACACCGAAATGTATGGGTTGCTGGGTGTGCTTGTCTGAGTGTATGGTGAAAGGATTGGCAAACTTTTATCAACGCTTCATACCAGGATTATCACATATTGTACATCCAATAACGTCCTTGCAGCGCAAACACCGAAAGTTCGAATTGACACCAGCGGTGGAAGAAGCTTTCTGAGCTCTCAAGGAAAAATTCACCTCAGCCCCAATTCTACAACACCAACAGCCCGATTTACCGTACATCGTGGAAACAGATGCTTCAAGCATTGCCATGGGGGCCGTATTGTCTCAACAAAATCCTGAAACCGGATGCCTTCACCCCATTGCCTTTTGGTCAAGGACATTTTTCCCAGCAGAATTAAACTATGCAATTTCTGAGAAAGAACTCCTAGCAATCAAAAGCGCACTGTGTGAATGGCGACATTACTTACTAGGAGCAAAACACACCATCACAATAATAACAGATCATCAGAACTTGCAATACTTAAGCTCAGCAAAAGCTCAGTAATCTAGGCAGCTGCGTTGGGCCCTATCCTTAATGGAATACGACTTTATAATCACCTACCGCCCCGGAGTTAAGAACGGGAAAGCGGATGCGTTATCCCGCATTGGCACAGGAGAGGAAGTCTACAATGCCCCTAAACCAGTGGAGATCATACCCAGCCATAAAATTCTCGGCCTCTGCATCGGCCCATCTCTGTTAAATACTCTGTAGGAAACAATAAAAGAAAATGGGCCTCATTCCGAGTTTGGAGGTAAGTTCCGTTCATTACCGGCATGGTGCAAATAGCGTGTCCGAGCTGGCAATAGGCAGCTAAAAGCGCCCTATTATGAGTTCGCGGGTACGAGCTTTGTGCCATGCCAGTAATGAACCTAGCGCCATGCCACAAAAACAGCTGAAAAACCCTCTACCGGCATGAATTGCATCGTAGCGAACACTACCGCCATAGAGTAAAGCGGCATTAGCGGTGACTGTAAATAGCGGTCACCGTTATTTACGGTCACCATTAAATTGCAGAACCGGAAACAGCGTCATCGCACAGGAACTGGAAGGAGCACGGCGGCCATCTTTAAAAACACAATCCATTGCCATCCTCACCAGACAGAACCCCTGGCAAACTTTCAACATGGTGGAAACATCCCATCATCAAGGAGGAATGCCAAAAGCACCAAAAAAGTGAGCTGCCCATCTCAGGAAGGAGCGCTTCAGCCCAGATGAGCTCCAAGTGATGGTGGACACCCTCCACGAGCATGCCGACACCGTATTCAGAAGTGACATGCGTAGGGTGACGGTAATAAAGAAAAAAGAGATCTGGGCTATGGTAGCACAGAAGGTGAGCGCCGTGGGAAACACCCCCCGCACCACTAAGGACTGTAGAATACGGTGGGACGACCTGTGCCTGAGGGTGCAAAGCATCCTCTCGGCCAACAGAAGCCAGGCCTTGGAGACAGGAGGAGGGCCAGGTTCTCCATGAAATTGATGCCGTGGGAAGAGACGTGTGCGGCCATGATAGGCCCAGAAGCCATTGGGGTTGGTGACATGGAGTGCGGGGCAACGTCATCCGTTGATGGAGGTGAGTGTCCAAAGTCAATAATGCCAACGTATTTGTTATCAAAGTCACTGCTAAGGGCTGGGCAAGGTGTCATGGCATGGTTGGCCACACCCCCCCTTTAAATCATGCCGAAACAAGTGAGACCCAGGCTAGTGCCAAGTGCAAGGCTGTAACCTATATGACACATACCACATGAAGAGGCCCATTCTGTAAGGCACACAGGGCAGTTGATGTAAACAGTGTGCATGTGAGCCAGCACAGTACCCGGCCAACATGAGTGACGCAGACATATGCATGCATCTACCATCCAAGCATAGATCACTGTGCCGTTCACCACCCAAATGCCGACAACCCACTAGAATCTGATTGTGATATTGTAGGCATGGCCAAATGCTGATTCTCAAATCATCACTCATGCATCCCTCTCTTCCACCCCCACGGGCAGCGAGCATGACAGCAAGGACCAGGCAAGCAACCGGCCCAGCCCCTCCAAGGGCCAAGTCAGAGCCCGCCGTCTACCTGCGAGCAGGAAAACACCTCAAGCCACACCACCGGTCCGTGGAGGGTGCACAACTCCCACCCCCACCCCTACCCCACCGTGCACTGGCAGAAGACACATGCCCTACGCCACACTCTGAGGAGTTTAGTGTGGCTGGGGAGATTGCAGCCACGGGCCCCGTGATGTCCCCGACAGCCCCTCATCCGTATGTGGAGCAACTGAGGAGGACACTTATGAGATTGTCCACACCCCTGATGGCCAAACCAACCCCCAGGTCTCATATAGTGACTCTGGTGAGAGTGATACACCTGGGCTTACTTAAAGGAGCAACACTGGAACATGCCAGTCCTGTGGCCAGTTCCCTTAGTGACGCACCGGAAAGACATGTGAGCCTGATTCCCAGCGGTCCAACCACATCAACCACATCAGCCATTGATGCAGAGCAGGCTCAGCAGCTCACAGGCCTCATAAATGACTTTATGCAAGACAATCGGCATGCCAGGGAGGAGTGGCGGAATGAACTGAGGGCACTGGGCGAGGTCATTGCAGTCAGCACAAACCGGCTCTGCGAGGTCCTTGGCGGGATTGCAGATGCCCTGGAGGCTGCACCTCCTGCACGACAGCCCCAGCAGGAGGACACACCTTCTCAATGCTCCTCCACCTTGAACAGCCTGCACCCTCGCTCCCAACGTACATTGCGCCGCCAGGACATGGCTCCACCTCCCTCTGGGAGCGCACAGTGACAATGCTGACATACACATGTGGCCTATGTGGTCCTTATGGGATTACTGTGGTATTGTTGTGGTGGGAGGGGGAGGGGAGTGAGGGTGTGTTTGGGAGTTGTGGGGGGAGGGTTAGGGGGAGGGTGGTGGAGGGTTTTTTTTTCACGTTTGAACCTTCTAATTCAATACACCGGTTGTTCATCAAAAAAACAACAGAGTGGACATTCATCATTGCTCATGTGTCATTTAATGTTGCACAGTGCATAGTGTACATGTATCCCCATACCCAGTGCCCAATGTCCTGACATCCTCACACCCTCTGCTGACTTGTGTGTCAGAAATATTGTCCAATCAATGATTGCCGCACGGCACGTCCCTCCTGTGCATCGGCACCGTGGTGCTGTCCTGCCACTTCTTCCTCCTCCTCCCCTTCATCATCATCAGGTGGTAGCAGTTCCATGTCAGGGGCAGGGGTACGTTCCGATGGATGCACATATTGTGCAGCATCACACATGCCATGGTGATCTTGGACACCTTCTCATGGCTGTAGATAAGTGCCCCACCCGACCGGCTGAGGCAACAAAATCTTGCCTTCAACAGGCCAAAGGTCTGCTCAATCACCACATGTGTACGGGTATGGGAACGAGTTTAGTCCTCCTCATGCCTGTTCTGTGGGTTTCAGACAGGGGTCATGAGCCATGGCTTCAAGGGATAGCCACCATCACCTGCATGAGAGGCGAATAAAGGTAAGTGTTCGTACATTCATGGCGGACAACTGTACTAGTCTTACATAGCAGCAGGTGATTTCTGCCCATACACACATGTCCCTGGATGCACTGCCCCCATTTCTGGCCCCGCTATGTGTCCTGTGCAATGGGATGATTGAGGGAGTAGCATCCGCAGGATGGGTTATGGTGTGCACTAACATCTTGTTGCACGTGCATCGTATATGCATGCAGCAGTGTTTGAGTGAAATCATTGATGTGTTGTGTTCTGTGAGATTTGGTAGTAGGGAGTGTTGGCTGTTGTCAGTAGCATATTCGTAATTCTGTACTGATCAGTTCCATGGTGACTTGCAGCACTCCTATGGGTGTGCGGAACCAGTGACAAGTTGTGGTATCCCTGTTAGGCTCAGTTCAATGCACTCCCAGGGATGACTGTCCTGTGTGGTGATATGCTGGAGGCAGCGAAATAGTGCATATGCAGTGCATAGTGCTAGATGCCCTTACAGTGTGTGAGGGCCGCCGATGAGTGGTGCATGTGTTGTGGGATGTGGCCTGGTCACCTGTTAGTCATGTAGTGTTAGGTGTCGGCCTTACTTCATCACTTTGATATTTGGTAGTCATGTGCCGTTTCACTGGCTCTGGAGCACAGTGTTCGGTGAGGTGCACATCGTGTACTGGCGTCAACATTTCCACCCAAGTGGAGTATGCATCTCCCCCCCACTTCCCACCCAAGTGGAGTATGCATCCCCCCATTCCCACCCAGGTGGAGTATGCAGGCACCCACCTCACAACCCCGATGCACTGCCATGGCCCAGTCAGGCAACTCACCAAGCAGCCAGGCACGTCGTCCAGCATGTCGCTCCATATAGCATGGTAGCGTGGAGTTCCACAGGACCAAAGAGTGATGAGTTGATCCTGGATATCGGGCTCAGCAATGTGTGACGATCTTGCTGGCGTTGCATACCATCTGCACATTGATGGAGTGGTATTGCTTGCGGTTGCGATACGCCACCTCCATGGCAAGCGGGACCACCAACTCCACGTGGGTGCAGTCAAGGGCACCTATACAATTTGGCATGCCTGCCAGGGCATGGAAGGCAACTTTTGTATCGAATAACTCCTGGGGAGTCCGTGGTAGGGATATGTAGTCCCGTGTGTGCTTGAGGAGGGCATCCAGCACTTGGTTCACTATCCGGGAAAATAAGGGTTGTGATATGCCATTCATGTGCCCCACTGTGTGTTGGTAGGTGCCTGTGGCAAGGAAGTGGAGCACAGACACTACCTTCAGTAGAGGGGAGATGGCGGTGCGTATTTTTATGAGGCTCACTATGTCGTCATGTATCAGGTCCACTATGGTGGTCATGGTGTCAGGGTCAAGCCGGTACAGGGTGTGGATCTGCTCTGGTGTTAGGTTGAAGGGGGTGGCTCTGTTGCGAGGGATTGGGGGCTGCCGGCGTGGTAACGGTGGCTGCACTGGTGGGGTATGCTGGGCCTGTCTCACCCTCCTTCTCCTCCTGTGTATCCTCTGTAGTGGAGGCTGTGGTTGTTGTTGTTGCTGTTGGTGTTGTTGTTGCTGCCTTGCAAGCAGGGCCTCCAGCTACAGTAATGCTACTACTATTGGTATCATCTTGGTGTGGGAGGGGGTGTGGTGTGTGGGCGTGCTCCTTTTGTGCTGTGCCAGACTCCATTGCCTACACCTGTGCTGATTGTGTGCACCTATGGCTCTTGGAAACACTGCTCAGGGTTCTTAACACCTTCTCGGAGATGCCGGTATTTACTCCATGCCGCTAAGGTACTTTTCGGGCTTCAGGAGGCCGTTATTTGCATGTCGGCATTACTTGGGATCAGCTCCGGTTTACGCCATGCCGCTAATATCGGCATGGTGTGTCGCACGTGTGACCCTAGACCACTATTTACAGCATCGTACTTTACGGTGCCGTAAATAGCGGTCTGGTTGGTCAGAATAGCCCGTAGCGGTAAGGGATGCCAGTGAACATTTACTGGCATCATTTTTCCCTTACCTCCAACCTCGGAATGACACCCAATATGTCTGAAGACCTACTGGCTTGGGACACGAAGGGAGATCAGTTCACCATTCAAGACAAACTACCATACTACCAAAAACGCCTCTACGTTCCAACTAAGGATCTGCAACAAGCTATCATATCAGACTACCATGACTCGCTGTTAGAAGCCTATCCGGGTATAGCCAAAACTATGAACAAAGTAAGCAAATCTTATTGGTGGCCAACGTGGCGAGAAGATATTGCCCCCTACATAGGCACCTGTGAGGTGTGTGCACCATACAAAACATCCAGGCAAAAACCAGCCGGCCTCCTTCAGCCAATCACCATTCCGCCAGCACCCTGGCACACAGTATCAATGGACTTCATCACTGATCTACCTCTTAACTCAGGTTATAATACCATCCTCGTAGTAGTGGACCTCTTCTCCAAAATGGCCCATTTCATAGCTCTAAAGGGTATTCCCTCAGCTCAGATCCTGGCGCAGGTTTTTCTAGACCGAATCGTCAAGTTACATGGATTCCCTACCATAATCGTTTCTGACAGAGGCAGCCAATTTGTATCTCGTTTTTTGGAAAAAATGTTGTGCCCTGGCAAGAGTAGAAGTCTGTTTGTCTTCTAGTCACCACCCTCAAACAGACGGCCAAACCGAGCGCACAAACCAGACCATGGAACAATATTTGCACTGTCTATTACACCAAACAAGCCAAAGCTAGACAGAAATGTTATGGATGGCAGAGTATGCCTACAACAAAACAACACATTCATCAACCCAAGCAACACCATTCTTTACTATATATGGTCGAAACCCCAGAAAGTTGTTCGACAATCCACCAGAAAAGATTGAAATGCCCGCAGTAAAGAATCTACATGTCAGCATCATGAAAGCAGCCAGAGAAGCCAGCAGGAACCTACAGCAAGCCAAAGAAACACAGAAAAGAAACGCTGATCGCCATTGACGAAAAGCCCCAGATTATCAAGTGGGAGACTCGGTCTGGCTGGCAACTAGACACATTGCTTTAAAGGGTCCCAAGAAATTTCAGCCTAGCTACATCGGCCCGTAGACAATGGACAAAGTAATTAATCCAGCAGCCATGAGACTGGCATTACCTCAACATATGCGTATGCATCCTGTATTTCACGTGTCACTATTAAAACCAGCACACCCAGGAACCCGAACTTCCACACCTCCCGCACCCATACAAGTGGGTGAAGAAGCACCAGAATATGAAGTAAAGAACATATTAGATTCCAAACATGTACGAAAGACCCTGTATTATTTGATTGACTGTAAGGGGTACGGACCCCAGGAAAGATCATGGGAACCCAGCACGCACGTGCATGCCCCCCGATTGGTGCGGAAATTCCATCGGGACCATCCTGAGAAACCAAAGCCCTCATACACACCATTGGGAGGGGTCTTGAGGGGGAAGACTTTCATGGGTATCAGGCAGGTAGTTGGGGCAAGCTGGGTGGAGGCTTGGCAGGCCTGGCATAGGCTCACAAAGAACCCATAACAAATCCCTCCTTTCATTCCTTCCTAGTGTTTGTAGTAACTTCCTGGTTACCACTTCCTGTTGCCAAACAGGAAGTGCATGATAACTCATGAGCTCTCTAGTGTTTGGGTGTGGCTGGCTATATAAGCCACACCCAAGATTCTTCCAGTGCTTCGTGTTGCTTACTGTGAGCTGTATCAGCAACACACTTGCCGTGCTCTGGATCAGCCAGCATCTGCTTACCTGCTCCGGATCATCCTGCTTCTGCTTACCTGCTCCGGATCATCCTACTTCTGCTTACCCGCTCTGGATCATTCAGCTTCAGTTTACCTGGTTCTTACTCCACGCCGCAGCTATCTCCAGTCAAGAGGGGACTTCTGCACCAGCACCTGTAAGAACAAAGAAGAACAGCATTAACACGCACAAATCAGTAACGCTGCGCATACTCACCGAATGTTCCCGCGACGCTGGAATCCAGGTTAGTTGCACGAGCGCACAAACCCCTGTAAGAAAGAAGAGACATTATTCATTGCGCTTGCTCCAATAACGCAGACATTTATTTCACTGCGCTCTCTCTCTCTACGCAGTGCATACTTACCAAAAGCCTCCGTGCAAACTTACCTAACCACCAAGTCTCCAGTAGTGCTGAACCCGGACTCGAGGCGCTAATACCACATAATTTCTCCTGCAAGGGAAAGGGAGAGACATTACCAGGCACGCCCGAATTTAAGGCGCTGTGCAAACTTACATGCAGCTAGCTTCTACACGCAGCGCTACTCACCCACAAAAATACCGGCAAACAAAGACAATACGGACAATTTTGGACACTCAACATTCTCCGCGCAACGTTCACTTGTTGGAAGGACTTTCTAGCCAGTGAAGAAGCTGGCGCCTTGAATTCTCGGCTTCTCTGTGAAGGCATAAAACAGCGTTTGGCATCTGAACTCAGCCTACAGACATTGGCACCAATCACATGAGTGAATCGCACCCCTGCAAATGCAGGATGGAGTGCACACCCTACTAAAGATCAAGGTAAACCCATAGGGGGACATCACAGCACACAGTAAAGAGAAGGGGAGGGCCCAGGGGAATCGGGTTAATTCAGTTCTGTGTACACCTTGTATTTGAGAGGTATTCCTCCGCGTGAAACAGGGGAAGTGAAGACTTGGGGTCAAGGGAGGCTCTTCCATCGCTCCTGCAGAGACACAGGTGAGTGTGACAAAAGGGTGCACACTTAAATGTATGGTGACTGCCTGGGTGTATATGTATGGTGAAAGGATATACATGTAAATGTATGGGTGGTTGCCTAGTAGCTACTTGGATGTGCCTGAATGGTAAAAGGTTATATACTCACATGTATGGGTGGCTGTGTGCGTGTATATGTGTGTAAATATGGTGATTGGTGTGTGTGTTCATGGGTGCAACGAAAACTACATTTCAGGTGGCTAACCCTCCAAATGTTGGGAAAGGCGCTAACTTCTCCGGCGGTGGGGTAGGGGCAAGCTTATTTCTGTGGGGCCTGTGAAGTCATCATGAAGAAGGACACAGACAACAGGGTCCAGCTTTAAAACAATCACATTTATGAACTTAAAAGTCAAGATGGAAAAAAGGGCTAACTTGCCCTATACCAAGGTGGGAGTTCAATTTAGGAATCTCTCTGTATCCAGAACCTATGCTTGCCCTCACAATTATAACTATACAATGTGTAGGGATGTTAGTAATCAGAAAGAAAACAGTGTTCAACACAAAGGGCCTCATTACACGGTAAGCGGTAACCATGGCGCTTTTAGCGCCATGGTTGCCGCCGGTACCGTACCGAGTCCGCCATGGTGAATGGTGGAATTACCGCCACATTCCAAGGTGTGTGGGGGCGGTAATTCCCCATTCACCATGGCACTTCCCCATTCCCATTTGAGCCCCCATAGGGCTCAATGGGAATGGGGAAGGCGGCAATTATGGTACTGCAAATTCCGGTACCGTAATTGCCTTCAAGGTCCCTTTGCAGGCCCCTTCCTTAACGTCTGGTAAAACCAGCCATTGAGGTCGGGTCCCGCAAACAGACCTCGTAGTAAGGCGGTAAGGGTTTACCGGTACCGGTACCCTTACCGGTAACGGTAAACCCTTACCGCATTGCGTGTAATTATGCCCAAAGTCTTGAGCTTCTTCCAGCTTGCAGCTCTCTTTCAGCTCCCTTCCCCAAGTATAAAATAGTTCAACATAGTAATGTCTCAAAATTCCCTTTCTGAGAAATAGAATGCTATAGTCTCTTCAGGTCTCAGGGTTTTCTTCCCCAAGTTAGGACTCGGGTTTCCCTTCCCCAAGTTCCAAATCACACAATTTAAATGACCTTGAAATGAAAGACTTGTAGTCAGGACTCAGGGTTTGTTAGTGAACCCACGTGGGGCCCTTTTAATCAGTAACACGTCATACAAGGATGAGGATGCAGATTAACTCTTACACCAACTCAGGAAGTTGGCAAAATTTCTCCTCTGACTGTTTTATTTTCAATTGTCTAAAACAGGGAGTTACCATGGACATCAAAAGACTTTGAACGTGCTCTCAATCATTTTGCATAAAAAACATACTTAAGTACTAAAAATGTGTCATACATGACATCATACTATGTGGCAAACTAAGAAAAACCTACAGGGGATTGTGATTGGCTCAAGGGGAACATCTAAGTATACTTTCTTTAAGGGATCATGTTGTGATTGGGTCTCTACAGTTAGGTGGACAACTTATACTCACCCCTAGTGCAAGTCATCTTCATTAGTTACTAGATACACGATACACCATTGGCTATCGAACTATAAGGCCCTTCATTATGTGGCCTTCTGGAACATTCGGCTCACTAGCAGCACGTAAACTGATATCCCAGGTGCAAGTGGGTGGGCTTGACAGTTTCTCCCCTTCCAATTAGCCCAACATCTTTCATCCATCATGCCTTCAGCCATTCAAATTGTCTTTGAACTTGTCCTTGCAAAGTATCACTGCTCCTGAGAATAAAAAGGAGTATAGGCACACGCTTATCGC
Source organism: Ambystoma mexicanum (assembly GCF_040938575.1). NCBI lineage: Eukaryota > Metazoa > Chordata > Amphibia > Caudata > Ambystomatidae > Ambystoma > Ambystoma mexicanum. Next base: position 132,414,112 of record NC_090936.1, on the reverse strand, counting down.
AGTTCTGGTTTGTACGTCCAACTGCTATTTCCAGCCTGGACTCACGTGACAGGAGACTGTATTTCTGCCTATTTTGTAGCATTTAATCGTCTTGAATTAATAAACTTGGCACTCATGATGTTCTTTCTTGCACCTTAGGAAGGGCTGATTCAGCTTCTCACATTCACTGTTTCCAAGGATAGATAACCGGTTCTTGGCAGCTCCATCCTTTCACACCAGGACAGACAGCTATTAAGGCCTTTCCTCGATCTTTAACTGTTTTCTTATTGCGACACAGCCCTCCGATCCTTCTTTCTTCATGGGTCTGAGCTTACTAAATATGTGACACTGAGGTCCAGAATTCTATATAATGGCGGCACAGCCTGTAGTCTATTCACTACATATAGCCAGACTTTATGATCACTTATTCTACTTGCGTTACTACATCTGTAGTCATAAAACAGCTTGCATTGTCTACAGTGCTCCTCAAACGTGCAATCTTCATTACGCACATGAACGTTTACTCAATTCTTTACTTTGTCATCAAATTCTAGAAGGTCTATGCATCTTCTTTTTTGACCATTCTTCTCAGTGTCTCACGGTCATCTCTTGTGACGTCACCAGCCTTTTTTCCTCTCATCTTCATATTCCCTCTGGGATCTCTTCCAAGAGGTCAGCTCTACGAGGGTACATCACATAGGGTTTTCTTAATGGATTACTTTTCTGGAAGACTCTCTGTGGAATAGGCACAATCACTGGTGTCGTGCATGTCGCAAATTCCAGTTTCCAACATATAGGCAAGATGGAGGCGGGACTTCCTGCAGAGGCCTTTAGCTCCTCCTCTACACTAGGAGTGCACACCGTGTCTTGTGGTTCATGTCATCCTTCCGTGTAATTGTACATAGTTATCTTGATGTCATTTATATCCAGCATATAGGACTTGGAACATCTAAGGGGGTCTGGAGTGAAGTGGAGGTTACAGGTTCCAAGAGTTGTCAGTTGGCTGGATTCTGTGAGCTGAAAGGTCACTGCCAAGAACTGACTGCTACTGAATTACAATAAAGGTTTGGAGTACAAATCCTGTCACTGTGTGTGTCCTTACCTCTCAACAGCGTTCCCGTCCTCAAGTTCCAAATGTCACAATTCCAAAAGAAACACGAAAAGGTCCTTGACTTCTATAGTATAGTTGGATTTTGTTTTCAAATGTATTGTCCAGATAATTTCATTTTTTATTTTTTTTTGCATTTATAGAGCGCGCATAACGAACTTAATCATATATTGGCGCAGATGATATGGACTGGGTAGATAGTACAATGAAATTAAGGATCCCCAAACAACAGGGGTCATCTACCTAAAGAGGAAGGTTTTCAGTGCTCGGCAAAATTGTAAGAGAGAACTCATGGTCCTACGCTGTAGCGGCAGCGAGTTCCACAGCCTGGGCCCGAAAACAGCAAATCTTCTGTCACCTCGAGATACATAGGTAGAATGAGGAATGATCAGGAGGTGGCTATTACTAGAGCATAATGGTCTAACAGGCTGATACGGTTGAATTAGCTCCCTTAAATACAAAGGGGCAATGCCATTTACACATTTAAAGACAATACAAGCTGTCTTGAATTTGATGCGGTCAGCAATTGAGAGCCAATTTAGCTCCCAGCAATATGGGGACACATGAATCGATTCATGTAGTTTAAAAATCATTCTAACAGCCGCATTCTGAGCTCTCTGGAGCCGCTGAAGCTGTTTAGAAGGAATGCCTAGCAGTTGACTATTGCAGTAGTCAAGATGGGCACTGGTAAGTGCCCCAACTACTGAGGCATGGTTCTCTTTAGGGATGTAAGGAAGTGCCTGACGTAGTAGTCTCAGAACGAAATGGACTGCTTTGGTCTTGGCTCCCACCTGTGCTTCACTGCCAAGATTCTCCTGCCACATGCATCCAAATTTTTTATTTTTGATACAAATTTCAAGTTTTTTCCCAGCAATGTTGGAACCGGCAATTTCTTGGCAGTCACCAGCAAATGCTTAGGACCGAACAATATAATTTCCGTCTTGGCAGCATTAAGCTGTAGATAGTTGTTTGACATCCAATTGCTCACTTCTACCAGACATTGCTCCAATTTATAAAATGCTTCTTGAAGATAAGTAATTTGTACAAATATTTGCGTATCATCAGCATAGGAATGGAAATCCAGTCCATAGCGTCTGAGAATTTCCAGAAGAGGTTGAATATACAAATTAAATAGCAGTGGAGACAGGGACGATCCCTGGGGAACTCCACAGCTCAGATAGATGAGATCCGACAGAAATTCTCCAGTCTCACACGCTGCCGGCGATTGGTCAAGAAAGACCTTAACCAGTTTAATGCTGCATCAGAGACTCTTGCTATCTCCTGTAGTCGTTCCAAGAGAATATCGTGATTTACTGGATCAAAGGCCAACATTACCAGGAGTGTGAGCTCCCCTTGGTCCGCGGCCTTCAGTAATTCATCTTGTACAACTAGGAGGGCAGTCTCGGTTCCATATTTTGGTCAGAATCCTAATGTCTAATAATGATTCCTGTTCAACGAAGTCCTGAAGCTGATTAGTGACCACCTTCTCGAGAATCTTTGCTGGCCAAGGGAGTCCAGCAATAGGCCGATAGTTTTGTAGCACCTCTGCATCCAATGAAGGTTTTTTCAGCAGGGGTGAGACAATAGAAAGCTTTAAGCTTTCTGGAACAATCCCGGACAACAAAGATTTATTAACAAAGTTAGTTATAAACGGGGTTAGCTCAGGTGCCAATTTATTGGCTACATAAGCTGGTAAGGGGGAAAGGGAGTCAATTGTGGGTTTAAGAGTCCCAATGAGTTGACAAATATATTTTAAGATAAGATCTGGTTATGAGGGCAATCAACCTTGGGTGCCGTCGAATTTGTACTACATGTCGCTGAATTTAAAATGGCATTCTGTTCTATATCTGCTTTTATGCGTTCAATCTTATCTACGAAGAAAGAATTGAACAGATTAGCTCTTGATTCTGTAAAATCAGGCACTGCATTTTTACAGTCTGGGTTACAGAACCTAGATATAATAGAGAATAATTCTCTTGGTTGATTGTTAGCAGACTGTAATTTATTTCCCAGAAAATCTTTTTTAACTGAAAAAATGGCCAATTTGTATTACAGCAATGCTCTTTTAACTGTGAATTTATTTTCTGGAGTGGGCTTTTTAAACCAGTTTTGACTGGTCTTACCAACTTGCCTGCGTAGTTCTTGTAGACCTGTTGAGAACCAAGGTTGAGAAACCTTTTTGGCTTTCGATTTGAGGGGAGCTATTTTGTTGCAAATAGTACCCAAAACGGAGAATCCCCTAGAAAAAACTTCCTCACAAGAAAGAGCAGGGTCAATAGTAGCAAGGGATTCAGAAATCTCATTACCAGAGATTGTATCTAATTCTCTGGCTTTCCGAGAGTAGGAAGCCTGTCTAGTCTTTGTATTAAGGTTAGTTTGGTTACACATACTTAGATCAAACAGTTTAACAAAATGATCCGGCCAGTGGACTAGCATGACATCCTTCTTAGTTATGCAGTTGCCCCGTGTGATGACCACATCTAAACAATGACCCTTTATGTGGGAGGCTTGAAGGGCCAAGGGGAGAAGGTCATGGACATTGAATAAATCCCAAAGTTCTTTGGAATCTGGTTTAGTTTGGTCGTCCAACCATATATTCCAGTCGCCCACCAGGAGCAGCTGTTTATACTTACTCCCTTCACCACTGAGAAAAGCATCTAAGATCTCTAAAAAAATATTTGCATGGTTAAGGGGGTCTGTAGGCTGTTACTATATAAATGATAGAGTTAGGTGACATTTTAAAATTCAACAGTCCCACCTGGGAGTCATCACCCCAGTCAAGAATGTTTAAATGAGATAATTCAAGGATGTCCTTATGAATAATTGCAATGCCTCCTCCTCTTCTTGCTGTCCTATTGATGTACTTAATCAGATAGCCATTCGGAACCAGCTCATGAAATATGCTGAGTGAAGACTCAGAAAACCAGGTTTATGTAATTAACATCATGTCTAGTTTATACAGATTAATGAATTCAGCAATTTCTGTAGTGTGTGCTACAGCAGATCTGACATTCAATAATGCTGATTTCAAATTATTCATTAATATATGTTTGCACTGGGAAATTTGCAGTAGAGGGTTAAGGATATGCTAATTTCTAATTTTGTTTAGTGCCGTTAGCATGATATTACTCAGAGAATTATCAAGTGCTTTCATTTCAATGGTACTATATATCAAACGAGGCATCCTGTGTTTTAGCCGTTCAGAAAGCTTGGTTTGCAGGCGTTACAGCAAAGAAGTACCTGGTGTATGCTTTGACCGGCAGGGATTCCTGCCGACTGCAGACCAGGCAGAAACAGGCTAAAATAGGCTTCGCGTCAGTGCTTCGTGCTGACCTGGACCAGTTATAGCCTGTGTCGCGGCCCGATGATACTACGGGTGCGCGACACAGAGAGCCTGTAGGGAAATGAAGTCCACGGAATCCTCGTCCGTGTTGGATAAGTAAATCCAATCACGGCGAGATTCTGGGAATCAATATCAGCAGGGCAGCGGGCATTTTCAAGGGAGCACAAAAGCAATGCTACAACTAGAAACACATCTAGTTGTAGCTTAATAATTAATAATAATAATAATAATAATAATAATAATATAATAATACTAATTAATAATTTAGTAGCTTTCCTACAGGTTGAACATGTCACTGTAAATAATTGTTTATTTCACTTTAAATGCATAGTTCAATGCGCGGAGACCTTCGAAAATGTGTTTCTTGCCACATGCAACCACTCTAAAGCAAGATATTCCCTTTTATTTAATATTGAGCAAACCAACCAACAGGTGAACAATGGGTGGACTTAGACAAAAAAGAAGACATCATTGACATCATTAACAAATTGAAAAATTCACGTGCGCCAGGCCCAGATGGCATCAGTAACGCAGAATTAAAAAATCATCCAGAGGAATGGGCCACTTTGCTAAGCATCATTTTTAAGCGATGCAACGAAATGAGATCAGTACCACAATCCTGGTCCAAAGCAATTGTGGTACCAATCTACAAAAAAGGCAGTCTTACGGATCCATCAAACTTCCGACCTATAGCCTTACTAGATGTCATGGGGAAAGTATACGCCTCACTACTTTTGACGAGATTCCAAAAATGGGCGGCCTCTGCAGAATGTAATGACGAAATGCAAACGGGGTTCAAGAAACACACAGGCACAACATGTAACATATTAGTGTGCAGCATACTAAAAGCAAAAACCCTAGAAAAGAAGCGCCGTCTATTTGTAGCTTATATTGACTTCTCACAAGCGTTTGACAGAGTTGAAAGATCTCTCCTGTGGAACAAACTTGAAGCATGGAAATGTCCCCACGCTCTGCTAGAGCCAATTCAAGCACTGCACCAAGAAACATCCATAAGAGTCAGACTCAGTCGTGAAGGCGATCTATCATCTGAAATAAACACCACACGAGGAGTCAAACAAGGTTGCCCACTAGCATCAGCACTCTTTATCACTTACATAGGTGATATTCAAAATATGAGAAGTCCAACACGAGTCTTCCCACCAACATTAGGTAAAACACAAATTGGACACCTAGAGACTCATTACGACCCTGGCGGAAAGGGGTTTGCGGCAGCGTTAGCTGCGCCAACCCCTTTCCGCCAATTACAAGTTCCCTTTCCGCCATGGCGGTTTTTACACCTGCTTTTAGTGGGTGTAAAAAACCATGGCGGTAAGGGAACTTGGTGTTAATTACGCCACCGTAATTTACGGTGGCGTAATTAACGCCTTCCCCACTCCCATTATGCCCTATGGGGCAAAAATGGGAATGGGGAAGGGTAAATGGGGATTGGGGATTTACCGCCCCGCCAAGGTCGGAATGGGGCGGTAAATCCCCTTACCGCCATGGCGTTAACGTAGTTAGCGCCATGGCGGTAAAGTCACGGCCCTGGCGGTAACTTACCGCCAGGGTCGTAATGAGGCCCCTACTTTACGCTGATGATCTAACGATTTTTGACCAAACCCAAATTGGCCTACAGCGCAAACTCGACGCCCTCCTAATCTACGCCAATAGCAATCATCTGGAAATCAACATTAACAAAACAAAAATCATGATTTTCCAATCCCATTCAAGAAAGGAAAACTTTCAATGGCATCTGGGCAAAACCAAAATTGAAGTGGTCTCAAACTTTAAATACCTAGGAGTCCACATGGACAGTTCCCAACACGAGACCACAATGCAGCAGGAATTACACACAAAAATGAATAAACTAACAGTGCAAGCAAAAAAAATCAACAGCAAATTTGGAAAATTCTCTCTAAAACCAATAATAAACTTCTACACGATGAAAGTCGTCCCTACCATCATATACGGCAGTGAAGCCATGCCAATGATTCCACAGAAGGTCTGGTGCAAACTAGAGGCTTATTTTTGGCGCAAAGTTCTCAATCTACCAAACTCGACGCCAGGGACAGCAATCCGGCGTGAACTTAGCTTACAATCCCTAGAATGTGCCGTAACCTGTAATGGAATCATGCTATACCGTAAATGCAGAATGGACAGCAAAAACAAAATTTTCAGCATTATCAAACAAGAAATGAACGACAACACGTGTAATATGATTACCAACTGGCAAAGGCAAAATCAAAAAGTATTAGAGACAATCAACTCAGATGAAGACGAACTCATCACAAATCCATGCAAAGTGCTGAAGAAGATAAAAGACATGGATTGGGCCAAAACGATTGACGACACCTCGATGCTAAAACTCATCGCTCATCTACCAAGTTTCACTGCAAAAAGAAACAAACTACAAAATTACATAAAACAATTTCCAAACAGGCAAGCACAGATCTTAATCCTACGTGCAAGGCTCAACCTGTTTAAAACAAACGAAATAAGACACGTACGAGGACAAACACAGTCAAACATCTGCAGATTTTGCTCCAACGATACACAACCTACAACGGAGACAATAAGACATTTACTCATGACATGCACAGCGACCGCAGCACTTAGACAGCGCTATCTGCCAATGATACCAGGTTTCAGCACACTGCCAGAAGAACAACTGTGGTGGTGCAGACTCATCGGGGGAGACAAAACAACGTGGCAAATAGCAACTGCAAAAATGTTAGAATACATTGATGCAAAGTTATTAAATGCAAACAATGAATAGAAAAAAGAAAAAACAAAAGTCTGCAAAATAGAAAGCAAAGACCCGTCTTCCTGTCTTCTTGTGTAGTTCACTACAAAAAGTTTAGAATTGTAAAATCATGGTTTGATAAAACAATAAAAAAAAAAAAAAAAAAAAAAAAAAAAAAAAATATTGAGCAAATTTAACTGTTTGTTATACTTTAATTGAATATTTCGATGTTCAGAGACTTTTGAAAACGTGTTATTTGTCACACGCAGCCACTCTGATACAACTTATTTCCCTTTGCTGTATTGTTAACATATATATTTGTTAGTTTCCATTTAAATGAGCAACTCAAAATTTCTGGCTACACGCAACCACTCCAATACAATGGGCCTCATTACACGGATGGCGGTAAGGATTTACCGGTACCGGTAAAATACCGGTACCGGTAAATCCTTACCACCTTACTACGAGGTCCCTTTGCGGGTTGGGGGATATAACGCCTGCTTTTTGCAGGTGTTAAAAACCAACCCGCAAAGGGACCCAGGGAGCTAATTATGGTACCGCAATTTGCGGTACCGTAATTAGCGCCTTCCCCATTCCCATTGAGCCCTATGGGCCAAAAATGGGAATGGGGAAGGGCAATGGTGGAAGGGGGAATTACCGCCCCGCCAACCTTGGAAAGGGGCGGTAATTCCCCTTTCCGCCAAGTCGGTGCCGGTATTTTACCGGCATGAACCATGGCACTAGTAGCGCCATGGTTCTCCGCCATCCGTGTATTGAGGCCCAATGTATTTCAGGAAACGCTTCATTTCACACATGCTCACCGGGTTTCTCAAGCATTAGAAACTCACTGGTCACTTTGAATGCTTGTGCTGCAGCGCGTATCACACAGCTGCCTTCTTTCTGTGTCGGGGCTCTAGTCCTGCCCCTCAGACAATCCTGGGGTGGTCCTCCACCCCAGGGGAACAAGCAAGTTGAATGGAAAGGAATGGGGCAGCCTTCCTGTACGGCTCCCTTCAACTTTCCTAGTGTGCTCCAAGCAGTCCCCACTCCCACGCCATGTGGTCCGGTCCTCAGCGCCTGCACTGACCTCTTGGTCCTGTTCCTGTTGATTCCCTCTGCCACTGGGTTGGGCTCCATTTATACACTTGTAGCCCCTTCACAGGCTGCCGGTGTGGAGGATTATTCGGCCCTGCCTGACTCACATTAAAGAGACATGCATGACCTATACTCCTCTTAGCAGGCATCTTCCTCTTCCCAGTACTAGAGTGGTAAAAGGGCATAGTTTTCATTGCTCTTAGTTGCCTCTTCTTCGTCCCAGTAGTGCCAAGGGTTGATTGTGGAGAAATGAGAGGTACTGACTTACAATAGCACATAAAGCTTGGCAAAGGGTTGTTACTAGGAAAAGGGGAATACCATGTCTCATTCAATGGTACTCCACTCTTAGTCCGCAAGGACCCTCCACCCAGGTGATCCTCCATCGCTTCTCCATCCCCAGGGTCAGAATCTAATAGCGATGACCTTTCCCTGGCCACCTACATAGAGGATCCAAGTGGTTGAGGAGTGAGAATACCCTCAGGTTTCTCATATACCCTTCCACAATGCGGGTTGGACTGAGGTGCTTCACAAATAAATCAGGAGAGGAAGTCCATATTACCTTGCTCATGAAAGTACTAAACCCACATCACGATTTCAGTTGCCTAAAAAATTATGCATTTGAATGCAGGTACTAACATTGAAATGCTTTATGTTAGTAATTGCGGGCCTTTGTTAACGGCGAAACCCAGGCACCGTTTAACATCTGTGTTCTGTTCTGTCCGGCAACAGCTGTGTAGGTCAGCCAGCTTCAAGTCAACATAGCCCAACATTTCTGGTGGCGGGGCAGAGGGGTGAAGCCTAGTTGGTTCAATGGTGTTGCGCCACTGCTTGTGTTAAATGTATTGATTACTTATTGGTAATCTTCATTACTCCTAGCCATATTCTTCCTCGTCCCAGTACGTGTGTATGAGGCCCTTTGCCTCATGAACAAATACTGGGATGAGGTAGTGGGACATGCAGGTAATGCCTGGCTTAGTTACCTGTAATCTTCATTACTTCTAATCCCTCTCTTCCTCATCCCATTACTCACGTATAAGCAAGGTGCCTCATATGTAAGCACTGGGACAAGGAAGAGGGGTGTGGAGGTAATTCTAGGCTGAGGAGCTCATTCTGGGGGTTGCAGTAGGGGGTGGCATGGAGAGGGGATGTATGGTGGATAGGGTGGGATGGGTATTGTGCGATAAATCTTAATAGTCATCCATGTCCAGGCTAAGCAGCAATATGTGGTATTAGTAGCTAGAGAGGCCTTTTGGTGCAGCCAGTCTAGTCATTTCTAAGTTTGGCTTGATGTTGTTTTACCTGGCCATCTCTGATAAAGTAGTCCTGCTAAGTGTAATTTTCTGCCTATACTGGTGTTTGGGTGCTGCCAGTCTAGCCATTGCTTACTGTGGCATTGTATATTTTTCGGGGCATCTGTGATAAAACAACCATGATAAGAATGATTGCTTTGTCTGGCATTTTGGTGCAACCAGTCTAGGTAAGTCTAAATGTGGCTTGGCATGCTTTACTGTAATATGTTATTATGTGTGTAGACTGGTCTACATTGTGCAGCCAGTTGGGCATGTTATGATTGTAGTATGGGTTTTTTAATAGCTATGCATTACATTAATTAAAACATTAATGTTCCTGTGCACTGTTGGTGAGTTGCATGTATTGGATTTTTGGATTGGTGTTACCCTACAAAACAATTTCAAACGCTCTGGCATTTTAGCCATTGTTTCTCAGAAAGTGTGCTGTTTAATGCATTAAAACACGTATGTACATCTTTCTCCTAGTGCAGTGTGTGGCATGCCCCTGCAGCAGCACATTTGTGCATATTGCACAAGCATGGTAATCTAGGCCGGCCCAAGTGTGGCATGACCAATGATTTGTTGTTGAGCTGGGGGCGGCCTCAGCATGGCTTGCAAGGGAGCCCCCAAATGTTCAGCTATGCCACTGGTCCTGACCATGTGCAAGATTTTGGCTAAGCACATGGTGACACGTGATAATGTATGGAGAGATTCCATGCTCGGCTTAAAATTAGGTATGCTTCTAGCATTAGCTTATAGTAAAGTGCTGGTACCCTAGCTTAGACATTTCAGTGCTCATCTTCGAAAAGGAAACAGCTTGGGAAGTGAGTTCACATCTCACATTCAATGCCTTTCTTTAGTACTTTAGTGCCCTAAAATGTCCTGCAATTATATGATATATGTCCTTTATAACATGCCTGTACACAAGTGTTTTTAGTCGCGACACGACGGGTGAGGGGGAGACAGAGTGAGGACAAGACAAACGATCTTACTAGGCCTTGTGTCATTCAGAGCGTACAAGTGCGACAGTATAAAAGTACAGGGCGAAGGGAGAGGGGGAGTGCAAGGGAGAGGAAAAGGGGAAGTGCAATCAGGGCAGCATTGCTCTGAGTGAGTGCAGCCAGGACACGCGGCTCTGGGTAAGTTCAAGGAGGCAGGGTGCTGTAGAGGTTACAGTTACAACCACTAAGTGTGCGCTAGGCCCATGGGCAGTGCAGGGGAGACTGATCATGGTGGAGCCTAATACCCAGTGAGACTCTGGGGGTAGCCAAGCAGCTAGTTGGTGCAGCAGACAGGTAAATCAGCAGAGGAGAGAGAGAAAGCAGAGGAGAAAAACAAGGTCTTGAGCAGCTTCTGGAACTTCAGGTGGTCTGGTTCAAGATTGAGAGGGGCAGGGATGACATTCCAGAGAGAGACACCTGGATAGGAGAGAGAGAGAGAGATATACCCTCCACTCTCTGCCTGGAGAAGCATCTGGCCCCCGGGAGTTGGAGGTAGCTGAGTGAACGGCTCGAGAATGAAGGTATTTTGGAATAGAGAGTTGGATGTAGTACGGGCCCCGGCCCCAGAAAGCCTTTTGAACGATGCAGATGGTCTTGAACTTCATCCTTGCAGCCACTGTGAGCCAGTGGAGAGATTTCAAGACTGGAGAGATATGGTCCCTGGGCTTGAGGCCAAGGGTAAGTCTTGCAGTCCTGTTCTGGATTAGTTGCAGATGGCGGAGAGTAGAGGAAGGCAGATTGAGAAAGAGGCTTTTGCAGTAATCCATCCTAGAGAGTACCAGGGCTCTGGAGACAATGAGCTTCTGGGGGAAAGTAAGAAAAGGAAGGAGGAGGTGCACCTGCAGTGGGCCTTCTTGGCAAGGTCTGTGATGTGAGGAGAAAAGGAGAGAGTGAAATCAAAGATGACTCTAAGATTTCTTGCCTTACAGGAGGGTGAAGGAAGAGGGCCCAGGGAGGGCGGCCAGAGTGAGAGAGGAAAAGCGTGAGCAGGGGTCCCAATGAGAAGGATCTCTGTCTTGCTGGAATTAAGGCAGAGATAGTTGGAGGCAGACCACTCTTGAATCGCTGATAGACCGTCAGGAATGATTGAGAGAGGTGAAGAGGCTGAGGGGATCATGAAATAGAGCTGAGTGTCATCAGCATAACACTGAAAATAGACATTGTAGAGCCAGAGAGAGAGGTTAAAGCCCTGGAGAACACCACCTATCGAGAGAGAGGTGGTGGAGAGAAAGACCCAAGTTGGACCTGGGAGGGTCAGTCCAAGAGAAGAAGGTCAACTAATACAAGGCCTGACCTGTGATGCCCAGGTTCTCACAGAGTCGATTGATCAGGATGGCATGATTGACCATGCCAAAGAGAGGAAAGGTCCAGGAGGGTGAGGACAAAAAGAAGGCTGGAATCAAGATTAGAGAGCAGGTCTTCAAGGGTGTTTCAGGAGAACAGTTTCCATGCCTATGGCTACTCTGAAGGCAGACTGAAGGTCATGAAGACTACCAACAGATTCAGTGAGACGAGCAAGCTGGGAGATGGCCAGCTTTTCCCAGAGTTTGACGAGGAAAGGAGTTATAGAGATCGGCTGATAGTTTGCCGGATAGGAAGGGTCGGCAGATGGCTTTTTTAGGAGGGGATTTACAAGGGAGTGCTTGAGGAGAAACGGGAAGGATCCAGTGGCAAAGGATTGATTGCAAAAATCAACCAAGGCTGAAGCAAGGGTGTCAATGTAGTCATTGATGTTTCTAGATGAGCATGGGAACACCTGTTTGGATGACAAATTCATAGATCGGACTTGTCTCGAACCATTGTCAGGTGTTATAAGAGAGAAAGAGGAGAAAAGAGGAGGAGAGGGAGAAGCAGCCAGAGGGGGGACGAGAGAGGTGGAGGGACAGGATGAGGAGAGAGGAAACAGGATGTCCAGGGTTTTAGTGGTGAAGTGAGAAGCCAGAGCCTTGCTGAGGGCCTGGCAGGGAACATGAGAGGTAGAGACTGCAGAAGGATTGGCCAGCTCCTTTTAAAGAGTTTGGCCGTGTTGTTAGAGGCCACAGAGACGCTGGCTTGGATGTGGTCTCTCTTCTTGGATTGAACAGAGAGTGTATTGCCTTTGGAGCAGGCGGCAGGCCAGTTTGTCATAGGGTGAGCCCGAAGACCTCCTCATCCTCTCAGCCACCCTGCCCTTGCGTTTCAGGGCGACGATGTCAGAGTCATACCAAGAGTTGCACTTGGAGGTAGGCATCAGACAGATTTTCATGACAGGGACAAGGATGTCAAAAGCATTGGAGATAGAAAGATGCAGGTTAGGGAGGTTGTGTCAAAGGGTGAGTCGGCCGCAGGAGTAGGAGGAACAGAGAAAGTAGAGACAAAGGCATCCACTAACACACGATTTATGGACTGAATAACCGAGAAGGTAAGAGGCAGTGCTGGGGCGGGCTTTGCCTGAGGGATAGAGAGTTTCAGGTGAGAGGAAAGCAGAAAGTGGTCAGTCAAATTAAACCAAAACTGTAGTATTCAACCCTACTATATGTTTTATTTATTTATTCTTGCACACCTCAAGAACTTTCAGAATGCAGCTATCCCCCACGATAATTCTGCCGAGCTGCACACATAGGCCCTGAATCATGGAATTATTTGCGTGGACAAAAGGGTATTTGCGCGCCAAATTGCGTGCAAATCCGTGTTTGTCGATTCCCAGAACCAAATGTGCGGCACTTTTACAAGACTTGCCTGGAGTTCGCGGTGGCTCGGAACGTTTCTGCGATGTGGCTTGAGCAAGACTCCAAGCAGAGTGGGGGCCGGGCCTACGCAGCGACCAAAATAGGGGGCAGAACATGCAGAATGAGAAATAACACATGTAAATGTGGGCGTGTTCAAGAACGGTCCACAGTCAAGCATTTGCACGCCCACACCAGCGCAAATATATATCTATTCATGGATTTGAACTCTGAACCTCGGGTCACAAAAATGTTTAATGCAAATCCCAGTACATTTCTGCCACCTGATAGCTGGTGTAAACGCCAACACGCACCTAACACCTTTGTATATGGCACTCAATACACACCAATCAAACGTATCCAGCCACAATGAATCCAGCATTTACCAGAGCGATCGTGCACAGACACCTCAGGAGGAGGAGGATGGCCAGGGCCCCGATCTTGAACCCATATAACATCCTTTTCGGGATGCTGGATAACCAGGTCTATGGCAAGTACAGGTTCCCCCCCATATCATCCGAGACCTAGTCAGGGCATGGGAAGATGGGCTAACATCACCCACCATGTTCTCCCAGGCCCTTAGCCCCCTACAAAAGGTGCTCACTGCCTTACATTTCATGGCAACTGGATCCTTCCAGTGGACCACTGCCATAGCAGGTGGTTTCAGAGTCACGCTACCTACACCAGGTGCTGGCGTGCATAACTGCATGACCTTCTGTGCGCCACCAGATCTATATCCCAAGAACATCGGCAGAACAGAAAGTTAAATAGTATTGCAGGACTTCTATGCTGTGGCACACTTCCCATGACTACTTGGTGCAATATATTGTACCCATGTTGCGCTACGTCCCCCCGGATTGACAGAACACATATACCTCAACCGCAAACATTGGCACTCAATCAATGTTCAGGTTGTGTGCGAAACAAAGGGCATCATAACTGAAGTTTATGCAAACTATCCAGGAAGCACACACATTTATATATTCCGAATGTCACAACTACACCGGAGCCTGGTAGCCGGCAAGCATGTGAACGCATGGCTCATTGGTGAGTATGAACTGAAGCGCACCTGCATGGGCATTGCACACTGACCAATAGGCACTGCAAACAAATGTTAATGACAACCATGTACAAATTTACAGGGGACAGTGCCTAACCACTAAGCACATTCATGATGACACCCATACAGAATCCCACCACACTAGCGGAGGTAAGGTACAATACTGCCTATGTAGTGACTTGTAAGTGATTTCAATCCAGCACTCCAACTAAGTCAATGCCTAGTATGGGATGCCCAATGGAAACCCTTATGTATATATTTTTATGTCAAAAGTTCATTTAATTCTGGATGATGTACCCTTATATAACGCCCCTCTCTTTGAATCCCCCCGGCCTCACTGAGCCAAGAAATAGGTTGTTTTGCAAAGTTAAAAGATATATTTGAAGAATTGAACAATATATATATCACACTTTTATAAATATGGATAATATTGGAATATCACACGTATTAATATTTCTACAATGATCATCAATGGGTCATATTACAATATCAACAACCTCTTTATTCAATTAGGAGTAGGAATAGGAAGAATAATCCAGCAGAGAATACTTTGTATGGGTTCAAGAGATTACAATGATAGGAAAGAATGCAACACAGAAATAAAACTTGATATGACTTCAATCAAAAGACAATATAATCACTCTTTCCCCCTGTTATTACTCACTCCCCCCAGTATGCCATATGAAGAGGTGGAAGAGAGCACCCAGGTTTCAGGAATAACTATCAATAATGCAGTTCAATCCCGATTCCCCCAGCATGCTTAGAGAGAACAGGAATGCTTTTAAATACAGGTCAAAATGCTTTTGAATGTGATTTGCAATGAATGGGAAAATGCTACAAATGGGGGTCATTCTGAGGTTGGAGGTAAGGGAAAAACGATGCCGGTAAAGGATTACCGGCATTGCTTACCACTATGGGCTATTCTGACCAACCAGACCACTATTTACGGTACCGTAAAGTACGATGCCGTAAATAGCGGTCTAGGGTCACGCGCGTGACACGCCATGCCGATATTAGCGGCATGGCGTAAACTGGAGCTGATCAAAAGTAATGCGCACATGCAAATAACAGCCTCTAGAAGCCCGTTAAGTACCTTACCGGTATGGAGTACATACAGGCATCTCAGAGAAGGTGTTAAGAACCCTGAGCAGTGGTTCCAAGAGCCACAGGTGCACACAATCAGCACAGGTGTAGGCAATGGAGTCTGCCACAGCAGAAAAGGAGCACACCCACACACCACACCCCCTCCCACACCAAGATGATACCAATAGTGGTAGCATTACTGGAGCAGGAGGCCCTGCTTGCAAGGCCTCAACTACAACAACAACAACAACAACAACAACAACAGGCCCCACCACAGAGGAAACACAGGAGGAGAATGAGGGTGAGACAGGCTCAGCATGCACCACAAGTGCAGCCACCGTTACCATGCCGGCAGCCCCCAATCCCTCGCATCAGGTGCCAGGTAGCAGACTTGTTTAGGCCACCTCTTACACCGCTTGGATGCCCTATACTGCTATCGCACCTCCAACCTGGAGTAACGATCGGCACAAACACTAACTTTGAGCGCCGCTCCACACAGTCGGTAAGCTACGTACTAGGACCGGCACGGCCTACAAAAATCTAGCTTTGCTATACCCTTCTTCATTACTGCCTATCGTTCTCTAAGCGCAAGTCTATTCTGGGTAAAGCGCATGCTTATAAAGGAACATAACGTCGCATACTCTCATGAACAATCCACTTGCTCTTAATGCTAAACCTCACCTGATTGACACATGTCCTGTATGCATGTGCACAACCCTAATGTGATGGCAATGTGTGAATGTACTCACTGCTCGTAATCAGACAAAACCTACCTGCTGAGGTGTATTTGCCAAAGGAGCATGACCCACCAACATTTGATCACTGTGATATCTACATAGTATGATGTATTATATTATGGCTAAGATTTATCAAACAACTATTGTCACGACACACAGATCAGCCAGTGGTCCCACTAGACCCTATATCTATTGTCATTGACTCTAGGCTTTCCTACCCAAACCCAGGCGATGCCTAACTCCTCTTCAGCCTACGCACTACTGTGTACTTTGATGCCGCTACACTACACTAGGTGTTGTGCCCTATGGTCGTCTACATGACCACATTTGATTGATTTGTGTTATGCCTTATGGTCACCTACATGACCACATTCGATTGATTTGTGTTATGCATTATGGTCGCCTACAAGACCAAATTTGATTGATTTGTGTTATGCCTTATGGTCGCCTACAAGACCACATTTGATTGATTTGTGTTATGCCTTATGGTCGCCTACAAGACCACATTTGATTGATTTGTGTTATGCCTTATGGTCACCTACATGACCACATTTGATTGATTTGTGTTATGCATTATGGTCGCCTTTATACCTTATTTGCAACCCCTGCTTACTAGCAACACTGCCCACATCATGTATTGGTGCCTATCTACTGTCATTCACCTATTGTATATCTACACTAGATGTTGGACTAGTCAACCTAATCCACTTCCCTATCAAGACACTTACACCTGCTTACTCATGCTAACCACCACCCCGTGGCCTATCACCATGACACCTGCTAACCCGTATTTGAATGATCCAGCACTCTGGATACGCCACTTTGCTACCAGACCAACACCTAACCAACCTTGTACTACGGCCATTAGAAACACTAGATTTAACTCTAGAACTAGCCTACCCACCTTCCCATGCACCCACCACCCCAGCATCTTATCCAGAAACTCTAGATTAAGAGTCTGCAGCATGAAACAATCGCATACTGGCCACAACCATGCTAATTCGACCACTGACTCAGCCAAGTCAGCCCTTACCCATCTACACGACCTACCTATACCACTTGAAAAACCTTCCCATAAAGACAAGCCCCTTAAAGCAGCTTTGGTGAATGCTAGGTCTCTTCCTGCCCATGCTCTCGACATTGCTGACCTTTTATCTCACGAAAAGCTCGACTTCCTCGCAGTCACAGAAACCTGGCTCAATGCTGCCTCCGGCCCATCCCTGGCCCTTGCTATACCCAACGATTATACTATTATTAGATGCGACAGAAACTCCACTCAAACAAAGGGAGGTGGACTTGCCTTCATATTCAGAAATACACTCGACATCAAAGTCATCCAGGACGCTCAAATCCCCTCAGCTGAATCCTTGTCCATTAAGCTACCGCTATCACCTAACCACACGGCATCTCTACACCTTATTTACCGACCACCAGGTCCCATCTCCTCCTTTATAGAGGACATCGCATTACTCATAACCATAGACACCAAACCCAACTCTCAAACGATTTTACTTGGAGACTTTAATCTTGGTTTCAATGACCCTAAAGACACTAACGCCCATGACCTAGCTAACACCCTATCGGATTTGGGTCACACGCACATTATTCACGAGCCCACTCACATCAAAGGCAGAACACTGGACTGGATCACTCACCTCAACTGCCCTATTGACCTCCTATCCAATGACCCATGCATTTGGTCTGATCATCACATAATAACCTTCTCTATCAAAGCCAATACACCTCACCCGGCGCCAATCATTGCCCCAGCCACCAGCACGAGAAATAAGAAAGATATCACACCTGACAAACTCTTACCTATACTACTCCCCATCCTGAACAATATCGACCCAGAGGTCGACCCTACAGTCCTAGTGGACATCTACAACCAGGCTATACTTAAAGCACTGAACACCATTGCCCCACTAAAATTGCGGAAACCCAAACCACAGCGTCACCTCAACACTTGGTTCACGCCACAACTAAGAGAATTACGTAAAGCTAAGAGAACCGCAGAGTCACATTGGAAGAAACATCCCACAGCCTCCAATAAGACTGAACTAACCCTTGCCTCCGCTAGTTACAAAGAAGCCATCTTTATTGCTAAAAAGGACACATATAACAAAAGGATTATACAAGCGGAATCCAACACAAAGGAACTCTTTAAGATTTTGAAAGAACTCGAATCCCCCATTGCCCCCATAGACAAATGTGTTACAGATGCACTATGGTGTAGTAATATTCAGAAGGCCTTATTAGATAAAATAACTCGCCTACAATCTAAAATCAACGCAAAAAAATCCCTGCTACTTGCTGACCCGGACTACAAACAAATACCTAACAAATCACCTACCGTTAAATCAACTTCTAAACCTTTCAGCTTCTCACCCCTCTCTATCTGGGAAGTAGAAAACATCATCAGGAAACTTAAGCCATCTAACTGCCAAGGTGATGCTTGCCCTGCCCCGATCATCAAAGCTGCAGCACACGACCTGGCACCATTTATAACCAACCTCATCAATGCCCCCTTCAAAACTGGAGTAGTGCCTGATAACCTAAAAGATGCGTGGGTCATCCCACTCCTAAAAAAACCTACTCTTGATCCAGCCAACCCGTCTAACTATAGACCGATAACAACTGTACCTTTCTTATTAAAAATATTGGATAGAGCAGCCTACTTACAAATACAGGCCTACTTAGAATCAAACAATCTCCTAGGACTTAGGCAGTCAGGTTTCCGACCAAGACACGGTACGGAAACTGCATTAATAGATCTCACTACCCAGATCCAAATCCTGAAAGACAATGGTAAACTTGCACTCCTCTTATTGCTTGATCTGTCAGCAGCTTTTGACCTGGTCAACCATCAAACACTCTGCCACCACTTGAAAACTGCAGCACACTTCTCAGACGCAGCCACAGCCTGGATCAGCTCCTTCTTGGAGAATAGAACCATGAGGGTCTTCTCTCCCACTGATTCTGCTGAACCCTCTCCAGTACCCTGCGGAGTCCCGCAAGGCTCTTGCGTGTCCCCGACACTCTATAATATATTCACAAAGCCTCTCTTTGATATCCTTGACTATCTGGGTGTCACGTATACCAATTACGCGGACGACACCCAGATACTCATTCCTATCTCGGGGAACTATGAAACAGATAGCAAAACCCTTAATGAAATCTACTCAGTAATTCAAGCTTGGATGGCACTTCACGGACTATGTCTTAATGACGAAAAAACCGAGTTGATCATCCTTGGCACTTACGCCAAACTCAAAAAGCTCAATCCTGCATTTAACTCCTTCACCATTGATGGCAATCTCATCCCCGTGTCAAATAACACTAAAACCCTTGGGGTCTACATCGATGCCACCTTATCCTTGTCCAAACAAACTAATGCAGTAGCATCATCAGCCGCTTACACCTGTAAATTGATCACTGCATGTAGGCCATTCATCTCCTCACCCAATTGCATTACTCTTGCCAGAGCATTAGTCCTTTCCAAGATAGACTATTGTAATGCCCTTTACTTAGGCACAAGCTACAAGAATATCAACAAACTACAAGTAATTCAAAATAATGCCATTAGAGCTGCCCTCAACATCCCCAAAAAAATGCACATTTCGGAGACCAGACGCAAGCTACACTGGCTTCCAGTCAAGCACAGAATATCCCTTAAAACTCTTGCCCTCACACATAAAGCCAGGGCCAACCTTGCACCAGCCTACCTCACCAACCAACTTACACCTCACACTTCATCAAGACCACTTAGAGCAGCACAAGCTAACACTATGTCCATACCGAGATTTAAACTTCACAATTCGGGCGGTGCTAGCTTCCCTGTACAAGCCTCCAAATTATGGAACACAATACCTGCACTTTTGCGAGCAGAACCGTCATTTAACCTATTTAAACATAACACTAAGCGCTGGCTTCACAACATGGACTCTATGACAGCCTAACTGCCTGATCCTAGCATGATCAACTGTCACTATACACTCGGGTAATTAATATAATTATACTAGACTATGTATATATGCATCTGCATGACTAAGTTTGTACCCACTTGTAACTGCAATGTAACGTAACCCTATTGAATGCCTTCAACTGCAATTGTAACCAGATCTAACTTATGCGCCCGTATGTCCTTGGGCCTGGCCGCGCTTTATAAATAAAATAAATACAAAAATACAAATACAGTCCTTCAACCTAACCCCTGAGCAGATCCACACCCTGTACCGGCTTGACTGTGACACCATCACCACCATAGTCGAACTAATACATGACGACATAGTGAGCCTCATAGAAATACTCACCGCCATACCCCCTCAACTGAAGGTGGTGTCTGTGCTCCACATCCATGCCACAGGCACCTACCAGCACACAGTGGGGCACATGCATGGCATATCACAACCGTTCATTTCACGTACACTGAACCAAGTGCTGGATGACCTCCTCAAGCACACAAGGGACCACAAATCCCTACCATGGACTACCCAGGAGATATACGATACAAAAGTTGGCCTCCATGCACTGGCAGGCATACCAAATAGTATAGGTGCCCTTCACTGCACGCACGTGGAGTTGGCGGTCCTGCATGCCATGGAGGTAGCGTATTGCAACCGCAAACAATACCACTCCATCAACGTGCAGATGTTATGCAACGCAAGCAAGATCATCACACATAGGTGGGGCCGACATCCAGGATCAACTCATGACTCAATGGTCCTGCAGAACTCCATGCTACCATGCTAAATGGAGCGACTTGCTGGACGACGTGCCTGGCTGCTTGCCTAGTTGCCTGACTGGGCCATGGCAGTGCATCGGTGTCATGAGGTGGGTGCATGCATACTCAACCCGGGTGGAAATGTTGACGCCAGTGCACGATGTGCACCCCACCAAACACTGTTCCACAGAGCCAGTGAAACGGCACATGACTACCGAATACCACAGTGATGAAGTAAGGCCCACACCTAACACCACATGACCAACAGGTGACCAGGCCATATCCCACAACACATGCACCACTCATCGGCGGTCCTCACACACCGTAAGGGCATCTAGCAATATGCACTGCATATGCACTATGTGGCTGCCTCCAGCATATCACCACACCGGAGAGTCATCCCTGGGAGTGCATTCAACTGAGGACAGTAGGGATACCACACTGCGTCACTGGTTCCGCACACCCATAGGAGTGCTGGAAGTCACCATAGTACGGATCAGAGCAGTATGATGAATATGCTACTGACTACAGCCCACACTCCCGACTACCGAATCCCACAGAACACAGCACTTCAAGGATCTTACCACAAGACTGCTGCATGCATAAACGATGCATGTTCTGCAAGTTGTGCGTGCCATAGTCCATAGATCATCTTGAAGATGCTACCCCCTCCATCATTCCATTGCACAGGACACAGGGCCAGGAATGGGGTCAATGCATCCATGGACATGTGCGTATGGCCAGAAATGACCTGCTGCCATGTAAGACTAGTTCAGTTGTCCACCATGTAAGTACAAACACTCACCTTCATTCCCTTCCCATGGAGGTGATGGTGGCTGTCCCTTCACGCCGTGGCTCAGGACCCCTGCTGAAACCCACAGAACAGGCCCGAGGTGGCCTACAATCGTGCCCATACCGTGCACGTGTGGTGGTTAAGCAGGCATTTGGCCTGTTGAAGGCACAAATGTGTTGCCTCAGCCGGTCGGGTGGGGCACCTATCTACAGCCATGAGAAGGTGCCCAAGACCCCCATGGCATGTGTAATGCTGCACAATGTGTGCATCCCTTGGAACGTGCCACTGTCCCCTGACATGGGAATGCTACCACTAGATGATGATGGAGGGTAGGAGGAGGAAGAAGGGGCAGGACAGCATCATGGTGCCGATGCACAGGAGGGACATGCCGTGTGGCAGGCATTGATTGGACAATAAAACTGAAACACAAGTCAGCAGAGGGTGTCACGACATGAGGACATAGGGCACTGGGTGTGGGGATACATGTACACCATGCACTGTCAGAAATCAGAAGACACATGCGCAATGATGAATGTCCACACTGGTTTACCTTTGCAACACAAACGGTATATTGAAATTGTACGAGCATAAGTGTATAACAAACCCTCCACCACCCCACCTCCCTCCCCCCAACTCCCCAACACACCCTCACCCCCCTCCCCCTCACCCCCAACTCCCCAACACACCCTCACCCCCCTCCTCTTCCCCCCAACTCCCCAACACTAGTCCCATGGTGTCCATGTAGGCCACATGTGGCAGGTAGTCAAGTTACTCCGCGCACCCGGGGCCCAGGGGAGCCATGTCCCGGCGGCGCTGGGAACGGAGTGTATGACGCAGTGGGCTCATCCAGGTTGAGTGACTGGTTGACGGGGTGTCCTCCTGCTCAGCCTGCTGAGAAGGACGTGCAGCCTCAAAGGCATCAGCAATGCGTCCGAGGACATCACATAGACAGTTGGTGCTGTCTGTCACCACCTGCCGCATTGCCCTTAATTCCTCCCGCCACTCCTCCCTGCCCTGCCGATTGTCCTGCATCAGCTCGGTGATGAGGGTGGTGAGCTGTGCTGCACGCTGCGCATCAGCTGATGGTGTGTCGTCCCTGCAGGGGATTGGGCTGCCATGCCCTGCCAGGGCTTCGCCTGGGGGACTGCGCACAGGATTGGCTTGTTCCTGTGGTGGTCCACGGGCACATCGGACAGGTGTGTCTGGCTCCCCCGAGTCGCTGCATGAGACCTGTGGGTAGGTGCTGGCCTCTGGGGTGTGGACAACTGAATATGTGTCCTCCTCTGCCGCTCCACCGGTGGAAAAGGGGCTGTCTACGGATTCCAGAGGGGCCATGGCTGCCACCTCCCCAGTGACGCTGGACTCCTCGGACCTTGGGGTTGACAATGTTCCTGACGCCAATGCAGGGAGTGGTGGGGGTGGTGCACCCTCCATGGGCCTAGCAGGAGCTGGTGTAGCACTCCCAGGTGTGCTCTTCCTGGCTGGGATGCGGCGGACCCTGCCTTTGCCCCTGGAGGTGGTGGGACAGCTGGTCTTGTGGTCCTCGCTGTCATGCTCACTGCCTGTGGGGGTAGAAGAGAGGGACGGCATGAGTGATGATTTGAGACGCAACTTTCATTCATGGCTACATTCACATATTCAGTCATTTGGGGTTTATGGGCATTTGGGTATGCAACAGCACTACATTCAATTTATGGGTGGGATATGCATGCAGGTGTCGGTGTCACTCATCTTGGCCGGGTACTGTGCTGTCTGACTAGCAAACTGTCCACACCAGCTGCACAGTGTGCCTCATGGGAAGTGCCACTTCATGCAGTATGTGTGATGTGCGTTAAGCCCTTGAACTTTGAACTTGCTTGGGTCGCAGTTTGTTTGGCATGATTTTAATGGGGGGGACACCATGCCGTGAATCCTTGGCCGGACCTTTCAAGTGTATATCATGGAATTGGCATTGGGAGTGTTGACTTTGGACACTCACCTCCATCAGCGGACGATGGTGCCCCACACTCCATGCTGCCAACGCCTTCTATTGATTCCTGTCCGATCCAGCTGGCACACGTCTCCTCCCATGGCATCAATTTCATGGGGGAACTTGGGCCCCCTCCGGTCTCCTGTGCCTGGCTGCGGTTGGTCGAGAGGATGCTCCGTACCCTCAGCCGCAGGTCGTCCCACTGCTTGCGGCAGTCCTTGGAGGTACGGGGGGTGCTGCCGACTGCGCTCACCCTCTGGGCCACTAGTGCCCAGATGTTCTTCTTCCTGAGCACCGGCTCTCTCTGCATGTCTCCGCAGAAGACGATGTCGGCATGCTCCTCAAGGGTGTCAGCCATGATCTGCAATTCGTCCGGGCTGAATCGCTGCTTGCGGAACCGGTCTGCTGTCTTCTTGGGTGCTTTTGGCATTCCTGCTGCTTCAGATGGCCTTTCCCAGGTTCAAAATGGTCCTAGGGGTCCTGCCTGGGGTCCTGCCTGGTGAGGGTGGCAATGGATTGTGTTTTTAAAGATGGCTGCCGTGCTCCTTCCCGTTCCTGTGCGATGACGATATTTCCGGTTGCGTTATTTAGCGGTGGCCACCGTTATTTCTGTTTTTCTACGAACTGAAATTGAGCCAAATGTGAAATCGCTGCAACTTTTCTGCGTGCGGGAAACGCGATTACTGCAAAACTCTAAGGAATTGGAATGTGGTTCTGGGTTTGTTTGAAGGCTGAGGACATTAGCTTCAAAATGACATTTAAACATCGTGTCTAGGATGTGCGGTTCAAAAGTTACAGAGGTTTTTGTGAAGGTAGATTTTTCCAAAACAGAGTCAAGATTTCAAAAATGACAGGTGCGCTTTAAAAATGTAGGAACGAATATGGACTTATACTAAGGGGCTATGAAAGTACAAGACACCCAACGGGACAACAACCAGAACAGGGCGCCTTCCACTCTGATTGTTGTGCGCCAGGACACTTGACTTTCTTCAGAAAATATCAGCGCATAGATGATTATCGCTACAGTTATCACAGACAATGGCCCTCATTACGACCCTGGCGGAGGACCATGGTGCAATTTGCACCATGGTCCATGGCGCAAAGCTGCCAACTCCGCCATGGGGGTTGGCGGACTTACCGCCCCATTCCGACCTTAGCGGGGCGGTAAGTCCCCAATCCCCATTTACCCTTCCTCATTCCCATTTTTGCCCCATAGGGTATAATGGGAGTGGGGAAGGCGTTAGTTACGCCACCGTAAATTACGGTGGCGTAATTAACAACAAGTCCCGTAGCGCCATGGATTTTTCCGCCTGCAAAAAGCAGGCGTAGAAATCACCATGGCGCTACGGGAACTCGTAGTCAGGCGGAAAGGTACGCCATGCTTTACGCTGGCGTAAACCCCTTTCCGCCAGGGTCCTAATGAGGGCCAATATAATGAGAAGAATTCAGGATGGACACAATATTCTATAATGCAGTTCGGCATAGGTTGAAATGGATTGAATGGGATTACTTTAAACTAAGAGATGACTATAGACAGTTCTAGACTAAATACTCACTCCTATGGCTTTGGAATGGAATGCACCCGTCATAGATCTGGTCATGGGTTTGGACTTCACTCGCCACTGGACAGGATTCAGGGCACCTGGACTCTGCTCTCAGGAAGGCACTCTGGTCTGTGCGGCCTCTTGGACTGGATCTGACGGGTTCTTGATTACAGGACGGATCTGAATCTCGGTTCTAGCACAGGCTTCTTGGCCAGAAGCAAAACAGCTCAGCCAGGCTGTTGAATGGTTTAGTTAGGCCCCCTGGAAGTTTAGGGGTTAGAGTCAGGTTGCAAAAGATTCTGAAGGCCAGCTGAGAAGAGTTCAGCTTTTGGGTTAGGCCTCTCTGCTTCAAAGTTCTAGAGTCTGGTTCTAGATCTATGTCTGGAGCCTGGATCTTCCTGCAGGGTGCTTCGCCAAGGAATTAGTTGAGGAGTGGAAAGTGTGTGTGTTATCTGTCCTCAGCAGTCCCAATTTATCTATTTCCAAAGTGGGTGGGGAGGCTGATTATCTATGCCCAACCCTCTAAGGAGCTGATAGGTCAGAGGATTTCCCCTCTCCTGATTTGAGACAGGAGCAGTGTGTCGTATGTGTCAGAGTGACACTGTGTTTATGGCCCAAAGGAAATCCCTCCCCTTCGCTTTTACATGGAAAATCTATTTTTCCCAAAAAACATATTTCCAAGATACACAAGTCGTTCATAATACATAATTACATGACAGATTGCCTAAGGTACATTCTTGTCCAAATCCCATTTCCTACGAGCTCTGGTTCATAAATGACAACTTTTTCGCGCTTTTGGTGGGTTTCTCAATGTTAGTTCTGCACCAATTTTTATACATGCATGTACATCGCATTTGGGCACATTTCTGTAATTTTTCATGTTCCTAACATAAACACAATGGCTACAATATGAATAATTTCCGGGGTTCAGTCTCAGAACATCGCACAGATTCCAGCTTAGTCTTAAACTGTGAACGAATTTTTCATTTTAACAATCTCTAAGTTTCATGTTTTTGTCAGTTCAGTAGACTTTGCTATAAGCATTTTTATAAAACATACATTTACTTCCACTTCAATTCACATTTTCAGTCTAGCCCGCCTCCAAAGCTGGGCTGAGTCAGAGGGTCACATGGCTTGCCTTCCTGCCAGAGCAGTTGTGGTCATTCACACCCGAATTAGCATTTTCTATTTAGCTCAAGGAACCCATTGTTTCTTGCTCAGGGCAGCAGAGGAAATCTCCTCCCCTCCTGATTAACATGCCAATGCGATATCCTCCTTTTGGTGGGAATGAACAAGGTGTGAGTTTCTCAGGGGAAGAAGGCCTCTTGGAAGTTTTAACGGAATTCGGTTACCTTCTGGTCAATTGTAACATAGTTCCTTGTGAAAAAAAATACATTTATACATTTAAAATAAGCAAACATATCTTTACTTCCAGTCTTTTTCAACATGAAAATCAATATGTGGCACTCTTATATTGCATTTTGATGGAATTCTCTTCTTTGGCATATTTAACTTCTGAAACAGTTCTCCTGTCAGAATTAGAGATCGCCAGCACTTGTCGGAGGCGAGTAACTGTACTGCACCCATTTTTGACAGCTTTCTTTCCATCAAGTATCTTTAAAAGAGGATTTTGTTCTGATAACATATGATTCTTGCTGACATTGTATTGATTTTTGCACATTTCTGACAATCAAGAAAACGGATTTTCAAACAGCTCTGTGTTTCTTTTTGGCAATCAGCATTGCTTTTTCAAGTGGTTTCAGGCTACTTTGTGGGTAGCCCAATGGTGGGTTTTGGCAGTGGTCTCCTGTGTTACCACTGACATAGGCAAAAGTGGATGGCGGCCTATTTTTCTGATTTTTACTGCGCACTTTCTGGTGATTTTTAGCGAGCAGCATGCTTTCCGGGAGCCTTTTCTGATGCTTCTGCTGCCAGCAATGCACAGTAATGTTGCAGGGCCTGGACTAGTGGGTTGAGACATCCCACAAGCCCCCCACTTGCGATTGGCATTGAACGTCCATCAATGGAAACTCGTAAGACTGGGATGTCAGCCTCATCTCTTCTGATTCCACAAATGGCAAAGTTTTTTTTTTTAAATATTTTTATTTTTATTTTAAGTGAAAACAGTATAAACAAACTTGTGACATTATACACAATAAACCAATAAAACACTTAACAAAGCACAACACTACACTCCCCCCTCCCCCCCAAGAGCTCATCCACAGGGTAGTTCCGTATCGACCTGGTGTGGCCGGGTGGCTTCCTCCTCCGAGGCAGTAGGTTCTCCTCGTACCCCAAACAGACCAGTGATTAATGACCTCCAGGCTACTAGGTTGCCCACATCCTCCTCCCCGCATTTACTGCATGCCTCTTGCCAGACCATGGTTTCGGCTTCCGCCCATTTTTGGAGATCCCTCCACCACATCTCTATCCTAGGTTTGTAGCATTGCTTCCAGTTCATAGCTATCCTCCTCTTAGCGAGTATATACGCTAGGTCTCTCAGTTTCCCCAGATGTCTGGTGTTCTTTGGTCTGGTGAACCCCCCTAGCAGGCAAGCCCAGGTCGTTTCAATGCTTATCGGGACCCCTTTGTCAGCCAACTTCTGTGACACTTCTCCCCAGAAGACTTCAATTACTGGGCAGGACCAGAACATATGCGTCATGTCCGCGTTCTCCTCGTTACACTTCGGGCATGCTTGCCTGCCCGAGTTAGCAAACTTAGCTATTCTCTTGGGGGTCAAATACGCTCTGTGTGTGATATATAGTTGGATTTGCTGTAATCTAGCATTCCTGGACACTTTTTTATGATATCCCAGAGCCCGTTCCCACATCCCATCCGTCATTTGAACCCCCACCTCCATTTCCCATTCTAGTCTCAAGTCTGTCAAGTCCTTTCCCACTCGGGACATCACCACCTCGTACAATCTGGAGATCTCGTGTCCGCCCTCTGATATGTCATATATTGTGTCAATCAGGGCATCCGGATCCTCCGCTAACACCGTCTCAGGCCAAGATTTTCGGATAATCTGTACCAACCTGAGGTATGTAACATATTGGCCTCCATGTAACCCAGCTTCTTCTTCTAAGTCTGCAAAATCCTTGATGGCCCCATCTTGCCATATATCTCCTAACGTGGCCAACCCAACCGGTTCCCAGTACATTCTGATCAATTTTCTAAGTTGACCATCCCCCGCAGTCAAGGCAACCAGTGGCACCTGCGGCGAACACGGATCCGGGCTTTCCAGTAACCGGCATGCTCTACGCCACATTTTCCACCCAAGTAACAGCATACCAGGGCAAAGGTTTAAGTCTTGTCTAGGGACCCAGATGATCTCCTTCAAATAAAACGAGGTGCAATCTGTCCCAACCAGCCTGGACTCGGGAGATTCCTCATCAGAGAGCCACTGTGTAACATATTGCAATTGGCTCGCTACATAATAGGCCTCAAAATGTGGTAATTTAATTCCTCCTTTATCGTAGAAGTTTTGTAGCTTCCACAGCGCCACTCGGTTGCGAGTGCCGTGCCATAGGAAGTCCCTGCACATACTGTCGAGTTTGGTAAAGAACTTCCTAGCTATTAAGTATGGTATGTTGTTGAAGAAATGCAGCAGTCTAGGCAAGACAACCATTTTAAGCAACGCCCCTCGCCCTATCATCGCTAGCGGCAGTTTTTCCCAAAATCGCATAGACGCACGGATTTTATCCACAGCTACCTCGGTGTTGTGCAGATGTTCGTTTCCCACAGTGTGATATATGTCTATTCCGAGGTATCGGAAGGACTCGGCTGCCCAAGGCACGGGCAATACCGGTAAGCGTTCCGTGGGGACCCTCGAATAGTACCCTAGAGGGAACATGCTCGACTTGTCAGGATTAACCGCTATGCCGGACAATTCGGCATACTTCTGCATGACCTCCAAAACATACTGGAGGTTCTCTTCAGGATACTTTAGGTACAGCAGCAAGTCATCGGCATATAAGGATATCAAATGGCTCTTTCCCCCCACCTCGATGCCCACCAGGTCATATTGCTGTCTAAGATATACCGCTAAGGGTTCCAAGGCCAATATGTATAACATCGGGGACCAAGGACATCCCTGCCTAGTACCCCTACTTAGGTGCCACTTGTCGGATATCACTGATCCCGTACGCACCCTAGCCGTAGGCTGGCTATACAGTAGTCTCGCCCATCTGATATAGCCTGGCCCAAACCCATATTCCTTCAGGACCGCAAACAGCCATGGCCACCTCACCGAATCAAACGCCTTAACTGCGTCTAGGGAGATCACTGCCATTTCCTCCTCTCTTCTGTTCCCTTCTTCTATCACTCGGTGGAGCCGCCTGTGATTATGAGTTATATTCCTGCCAGGGACATAACCTGTCTGATCCGAGTGTATCAGCCTGCCGATGACCTTGCGCAGCCTATCCGCCAAGACCGCTGTCAGGATCTTACTGTCTTGGTTTAACATCGACAGCGGTCTGTACGATCCACAGTGTTGTCTCGGCTTGTTAGGCTTGAGCAGTGGTACGATCAGCGCTTCTCTGAGCGTGTCTGGCAATCGGCCTCCCTCGAATGATTCGTTGTACATCTCAAGCATAGGGGGGAGTATCTCTGCGCTATACGTTTTGTAGAACTCACTCG
Source organism: Ambystoma mexicanum (assembly GCF_040938575.1). Taxonomy (NCBI): domain Eukaryota; kingdom Metazoa; phylum Chordata; class Amphibia; order Caudata; family Ambystomatidae; genus Ambystoma; species Ambystoma mexicanum. The sequence continues at coordinate 132,384,302 of NC_090936.1, read as the reverse complement.
GGAGTCCATCAATGCCTGGGGTCTTGCAAGTAGGCAGCCGTTTCACCACCTCTTCCAGTTCATCTAGCGTAATGGGGCCATCTAACTCCTCCCTTTCCTCTGCACTAATCCTGGGCAGTTCTATATCTTCCAGTGTGTCCCTGATTTTATCCAGATTGTCTTCCTCTTTGTCCTCATACAGCGCTTTATAATAATCTGAGAAAGCAGCGTTAACCTCTTCCTGAGTGTGAGCCTCCTCTCCGTCTTCCCTTTCTATCATCATGACCGGGGCCCTGGGGGTTTCCCTCTTGTAAAGCCATGCCAGTAGGCGACCAGTTTTGTCACCTCCTGCATGTTGCCTCTCCACGTATTTCCTGTAATTGAGGTCACAAAGCCGCTCCCAAAGCTCTGAGCATCGTTGTTGTAATTCGAGTACTAGGTCTGTGTCCCCTCCCCCTCTGGTACATTCACGCTCCAATTCTTTCTCCACTTTCTCCAGCTCAGCTAAAACCCCCCCCTGAAGGCCCTTTGATTTAGAAATAGCGTCGCCCCTCACTACCACCTTGAAGGCCTCCCAAAGTGTACCAGCCGAATCCACACTGCCTGTGTTCTCCTCAAAATACCTTGTAATCGTCTCTCTAATATCTTCTCTGAAGGCCGGGTCTCTGAGCGCCTCCGCCCGAAGGCGCCATGTTGGAATCCGCCCTCTAGGGCGGCCATATTGCCAGGCCATCACCAAGGGCGAATGGTCCGACAGGACCCTCGCTCTGTATTCAACCTGTGTAGTTGTTATCGTCACTTCTGGTGTAGCAAAGAAGTAATCTAGTCTCGTGTGCAACTGTTGAGGGGCCGAATAATGAGAGTACTGCAAGGCCGTGGGGTGTTTCAATCTCCAGACATCCTCTAGTCCATAGTCGTCTAATAGTACCCGTAGAGCCCTGGCCGCTGGGGTGGGCCTGTCTACTTTCCTGTCGGACCTATCTATCTTGGGGTCAAGAACACAGTTAAAATCCCCCCCCCAGATGATCGGTTCCCCTGCGCACGGGCCCAGGCATGTACATAGAGTCCTGAAATATACGGCAGTATTCTGATTGGGGGCATATGTATTAATAATACTCAGTCCTCTGTTCTCAATCAGTACCCTTAGTATTACCAGCCTACCCTCCGTGTCTACCTCCTCTCGTACAATTCTGAGTGGGACATGCGGGGCCACCCAGATCAGCACACCTCTGGCATAGGCCGAGTACGGGGAGCCCACTCAAATGGCAAAGTTCATCATCTTTTCCTCCATCAGTGGTGGATCGATCGGTTCTCCTCGCCAGTCCTGATGGGTGTATTGAGCGATACCCCGGCCCCCTCGGATCTTTGATCCCAGTCCCCAGGTAGTCCTCCTTGGTCAGTCTCCATGGTTTCCAATCAACTATTGGTTATGTCCTAGGATGACAAAGCAAAAACATATTTGTAGACATTTCCCCACCACTATTAATGTAGTGGGGCAGACACATACATTTGGATAATCAGGACACATTTTTATTATTATATTTTATAGACTATATCTGGACTATTTAGAGTTGGAATTTTATGGAGCTGGAGTGGCCCCCTCGGGCGTTCCAGAAGATTCCTCCATTTGCTGCAGAGTGTGCCTAGGATGGCAACACTTTAGTTGATTAATATGGACCCACTTATCTTCCCCCTCTGCCAAACTGCCTTTGGGGATGCAGATCTTGTAGGCGACTGGTGAGATTTTGTCTACAATTTCAAAAGGTCCCCTCCAAGTAGGCAAAAATTTGCATTGTTTGGCATGGTTCCTTTGGAAATTAAATAAGTAGACCCGGTCTCCTACATTGTATTCTTTTCTGGTAGTCTTAAAGTCACAGTGGGTCTTCATGCTGTCGGCTGATCTCTCTAGATTTCGTTGAGCATAGGCAAAAGCATGTTGAAGGTGTTTTCTTAGGTTTTCGACATACTCATGCACTGTGGAGGCATTGATCAATGCCTGCTCTTGGTTTCTCTAGAGCAGATGCTGGGGAAGCACCATCCTGCATCCAGTCATCAGCTCAAACAGTGACATTTTAGTTGCAGATGAAGGGGTAGATCTGATGGCCTTTAGGACAAGAGGTAATCGAATAACCCAACTTGGCCCAGAATCTGCCACAAACTTTTTTAATATGCTCACAATTGTTCTGTTGTATCTCTCGACTGCACCACTAGAGGCTTGCCGGTAAGCAATATGCAGCTTCGTTTTAACCCCAAGTATCTCCCACATCTTTGTCATTACTTTGCTGGTGAAGTGGCTACCTCTGTCTGACTCAATCCTTTGGGGTAGTCCAAAACGCGAAAAGATGTGGTTGATCATCAGGGCAGCTGCTGTTTCTGCCTTGCAGTTTGGGGCTGGGAGACATTCCACCCATTTAGTAAACAAGCATGTCACGGTCAACATGTACTTGTTCCCCTTAGAGGAGTGAATCACGGGCCCGATAAAGTCGACTTGCAAATCTGACCATGGCAGTGTCATCCCTCTTTTTGGGAAAGGCGCACGGTGTGTGAGGGATGTTGGCTGAAATTGTGTACACACAAGACACCCCTTCAAGTATTGGTCAAGGTCCTGCCCCATGTGTGGCCAGTATGCAACCTCTCTTAAGATTTCAAGTGTTGTATGAAACCCTCTATGACCGGCTGTGGCCGCATCATGGGCGTGGCTTAACATCAGCTTCGGAATGAGGTAGGAACCACCCACTGATCATGGCCAGCTAGGGATTTCCTTACCAACAAACCGTCTTGGATTCAGAACATTTTTGGACATTTCATCAACACTCTGCGGTCCTCTTTCCCAATGTAATTGGTATCCATCAGGGGAAAGTTATCTGGGTCCTCAATGTGTTGATAAAATGTACCAATTATTGGATCCCCTTTTTGAGCCGTAATCAAATCAGCATCTGGGGTCTCCTTACTCCATTGTGCAGTTGAAAGATCATTTTGAGCATTTGTCTGGGACCTAGTGATAGCAGTGACCTGGATTTCCCCCAACAGGGACTCAATCTCTATTAGATCCTCTTGGATTGCCCCGGTTTTGGCCAGCTGATCAGCTAGGTCATTTACAGTTTTGTCTGGTCCCTCTACTTTGGAATGACCCTTGATCTTTTTCCAGTAGATGGTCATCCCATTTGAGGTGACCAGATCATCAATATTTTGGATTAACGTCCCATGTTTCAAGGGTTTGTTATTCGCACATATCATGCCTCTGGTTTTCCAGTTAACCAGGTGCTCCACGAACCTGTTCGGTACATAATCTGAATCAGTGATTATGACCAGTTTGTGGAGTTGATGTTGGACAGCAGTGAGGATGGCTTGATGCACAGCCATCAACTCTGCCACCTGACTACTTCGGGGACCAATCTTGTACCCAGCGGAGGGTTCTGGGTTCTCATTCACCCATGCATTCCCCACGCCAGCCACAAGTTCTTTTTCCCCGTTGTTGTCAACATGGTAAGAGCATCCATCCACATAGACAGTGGGCATTCCCTCACACGTGTCTTCTTCAAAGACTTTGTGTGGGGAATTAAGGTATGCCTCCATGTTGTCCTTGATTTTTAGACTTTTGTGCTTGAGAACGTTTTTCTCTGGCACAATCATGCAAGCCAGCCAGACCTTGCGCGAGGGGACTCTTCTTGTTTTGGACATATCTGACCTCCACAGGAAAGCCTTGCATTGACAGAATCCAGGAAGTAATTCGGGAATTGCTCACATTTCCGGCCCGGATTCTGTCACTTTGGAGATATTGCAGAGGCTGGTCTGGAGTCTCCACTATGATGTGTTCCCCCTGGATAAATGGGCGGTAATTCTTCAATGCCCACACCGTTGCCAAGAGTGCCTTCTCACAATCGTTGAAATGTTTTCCTCCACAGAGGATAAAGTTTTGCACACATAGGAGATTACTTTCTTGACCTAGTCATGCTTTTGTTATAATACTGCAGTCAAGCATGTATTAAAGAACCCTGCTTGACTGCAGTATTTGTCATGAACCGTCGTCTATGTCCTTTCTGGACCTCCTGGTCCCTGACTCGCAGGGGATTGCATGCAGTTATCCTTCCAACATGGCCGCCCGGAACAGAATACTCCGAATCAGTCTATGCATTCCACGCTGCTCATCCTACAAAAGAGACACGCCCCCGCGGCTCTGCGTGTCTCAACTCTACCGCTACCTGTAGTCGGATGTGCTTAGCCGGAATTCGATCGGGGCCCTCGCTTGATTCCTTGTTCCCAGTCCCTTGAATTCCCTCCTGTTCCCTTTCCTCCCCAATCTCCTGGAAAACCTTCCGCGCTCGATTCACGGTCTTCCGTGCCTCCGAGCGTACCTTAATTACTTCCTGGAATTACCCTGGACTTGTAGAACGCTCTTGGAAACTGAACCGCTACTCTCACGCTGGACGCCGAAGACCGGCGTTCGGGACTATACAAATCCCAGACCGTAAAGAAGAAGAAATCCCAGAAGGTCGCAAGTACACAACAGAAACAGGTGAGAAGGGGAGAGACTTGTGACAGATTGAGACGCCTTAAAAACGATACAGATTCCGAGATGGAAGCCGCCGTTCAAGACCTCATGCGAGGCATGCAGGAATTAACAACGGAGGTACAGAACCTCAAGGCAGACAACGCAGCATTAAAGCAGCTAGTTCTATCACGTGATTCCGCAACCAACGATAATGTAATATTGGGTGGAATAGTGGACAAGTATGACGGTTCTTCGAAGACTCTCCACGCCTTCCTTGATTCGTGTTTAGTTCACTTCACGTTCAAGCCCTACTACTTCTCCACTCCTAGAGCAAAGGTGGCTTTATGATTTCACACCTCACTGGAAATGCATTGACTTGGGCAACCCCCCTAGTCAATACAAGCGACGCTCTCCTGGATGACTATGATGGCTTTGTGAGAGCCCTTAAGGAAATGTTTGATCGCCCAAAGCAGGTGTATAATGCTCAAGAGAGACTACTCGAGTTTCAACAAGGGTCCCAGGATATGCTCACCTATGTTACTCGTTTCAAACAACTTGTGAAAGAAGCAGACTGGTCTCCAGAAGCTAGTTTTACACTCTTCCGAAGGGGGCTGAACGAAGAAATAAAAGATGAGCTTGCTAGGGTGGCCCGCCCAAGCTCCTTCCAGGCTCTTATGGATCTATCCTTACAGATAGATTTCTGAATCCAAGAAAGAAGAGCAGAGAAGAGGAAGTCTAAAGCAAGTCTCCAAAAGACCATAACGGAACATGCCCCTAAAGCAGAGTCAACTGTTCCTTCTACCCCGGACCCAGAACCTATGCAACTAGGAGCCTTTCGTGGACCCATTACCCCTCAGGAAAGGATGCGACGAATCCATACTGGTCTATGCATGTATTGCGCCGCCGATAAACATCTTGTGAGAGAATGTCCCATTGCTCCTCCACGGCGTTCGGGAAACGCCAGCTCCCGATCCTAGATGGAGCACAGTGTCGGGAGAGAGATGTTTGCTCCACATCAATTCCATCCTTGAACTCTCCTGGCCAAAATAACCTTGTGGTTCTGCAGGCCCTATTATCGCCTTCCAAGACTACCCCATCCTGGCATTAGTTGACTGCGGAGCTAAGGGTGTATTTCTAGATCAAGATTGGGTCACTGCTCATAACATTCCACATGAAAGCCGAGTTACAATGCAACCAGTAGAGGCAATTGATGGAAGGCCTCTTTCCTCAGGACCCATTACCCTTCAGACTAAAGAGATTCTACTTTCTATTAATCACCATCAAGAGAGAATCAAATTTGACCTCATTAAATCAGCCCATTATCCGATGATTCTTGGGATGCCCTGGCTGCAGAGGCACAATCCTTACATCAACTGGGCAGCCGGCTCACTGTTTCTTGGATCTAAATTTTGTATGGCCCACTGCCTATCCCTGGATACCTTACCAAAGCCTTCTAGAGACTTTCAAGAGAACCAAAGTCCAGTCACCGTTTCTAACATCATCCAGATTCCCAGGGCCAGATTCCTACCAAGCCTTTTCTGATGTTTTTTCCACCGCGATAGTCCAAGCTCTCCCTCCTCACAGGCCAGAGGATTGTGTCATTGATACCAAACCCACAGCTGTGATTCCTTTTTTTTTTAAAAAACTTTATTTTTGAACTTTCCATATCATCGGTACACATGTGCGCCAACATGGTGCATCCACTTAACAACAAAGGAGAGAAAAGAGGGGAAACCGGAGAGGGAGAAAGGAAAGTGAAAGAAAGAACAAGAGAAAGGAATAATATAACGTTACCCACTAACGAGCTCTCCCGCCAAGGCTGCCCCACCACTCCCGTGTCAACAAAACAAGTATCAATGCGTTCAGTGCTTAAAACTGACTCGAGTCAGGTCGAGGTTATACATTAGTTCTTCAGTCACAAAGCCCCATTTCACGCTCCTGTGGTTACGGAATCAGATGATACAGTACTATTTAGCAGATATGCGATGTATGGTCCCCAGATATCCGGGGGGCGAGCGTGCAAAGGAAGGGTTCTTATAAATTCACTCTCTACATCCTGACAGTATGTTATGTCTTTCTTCCAGTCTTCGATTTTGGGCAGTGGGCCGCGGCTCCACGCCATGGCGACTCGCCTTCGGGCCAGGACCAGCAGGAGTGTTGCTAGTTTACGGGATGCGGGTTGTAGGTGTCTAGTAAGGCCGAGAAGAGCCGCCAATGGTAGCGGGGCCACCCGTTCCCCTACGATGTCTGCAATTATTTGTAAGACTGAGACCCAGAAGCGCTGAATTCCCGGGCAATCCCATGCTAGGTGAAAGAAATCTGCGTGTGGCGCCGTGCACCGGTCGCATTGGGTCGAGGCTTCTGGATGATGCTGGTGCTTCTTAACTGGAGTGTAGTATGTTTGGTGAACAAAGTTGAAGTGTATTAGTTTAAAGCGTGTATTTATTGCGACTTTTTGAGTTTGGCGCAGGATATAAGACCAGTCTTCTGCGCTTATTGATGACTGAACGGCAGATTCCCATTTTTGCTGTGTTTTAGGATTAGGTGTTCCTGTGTCTGCCACGAGGGATCTGTAAAGTAGCGAAACCAGCCTCCCCTCTCCCCGCGCCTGGATGGTGTTGTGTAACAGATCCCATGTGGGGGGTTGTTTTGGGAATGAAGGAAACAGTTTGTGCAGGGTGTGGGGTAGTCTAAAATAAAGGAATATATCCAGGGAGGTGTCCCCCCCCCCTGTCCTTGGCCATTTGTGGGGTGAGGAAGGTGCCTTCCGGGAAGAGGTCCCCGAAGGAGTGGACATTTATCTTATCGGCCCAGATTAGGAAAACTTTTTCATTCGTGAGTGGGATGCCCGGGATGTATCTGATGGGTAATAGGGGGGAATATCTTATGGTCATGCCGTATTTGACAGCCATCTTTTTCCAGATTGCATATGTGGACAGGACTGTGTTCAGCGAGTTATGTGGGACTGGGATTTGACTTATAATAATGGCACTGAGCAGGTCTGGTGAGGCTAGGGCGCGTTCCACCTGCACATGTGGGCGTACGAAATGGGACATATACCAGTAGCTCAAAAAATGAGCTTGGGCTGCCCAATAGTATTTTTCTATGTCTGGCAATGCTAGACCACCCTTTGACGTTGGAAGAACTAAGGTGTTATACGCGACGCGCGCAGGTTTACCTGCCCATAGAAGCTCCAGGACTGCAGACTTGACTTTCAGGAGAAAGGCTTTGGGGAGTAGGAGCGGAATATTAGAGAACAGATACAGGAGCTTAGGGAGTATGACCATTTTCGTCAAGGAGGTTCTGCCCCACAATGTTAACGGAAGCGTCTTCCACCTGTTTATCCGTTCTTGGATGGCGTTCAGCGCGGACACATAGTTATCTCTATATATGTCGTGGTGGTTGCGTGACATATATATCCCCAAGTAGCGCACCCTTGAGTTTTCCCATTTGAAGCCGTGATCGTCTACAAATTTGACTGTATTGGGGGTCAGGGGAAACACTACAGATTTGGAGTGGTTAATCGTAAGGCCCGACATTTGGCCAAACTTTATTACTTCACGCATTACTGGATTGAGGTTTTCTTGGGGGTTGCCAATAAACAGTATCACGTCGTCGGCATAGAGGGAGACAATCAGTTTGTGAGGACCTAGTTTAAGGCCCCTATGAATTTGGCATTCCCGCAGTCGCGACGCCAAGGGTTCCATGATGAGGGCAAAGATCAGGGCAGAGAGTGGACATCCCTGTCTTGTTCCACGCTCCAGTGCTATGCCCGAGGACCTAGTGTTGCCCAGAGTGATGTAAGATCGGGGGTCGTTGTACAACAGTGACACTAACTTAATGAAGAATTTGCCAAAGCCCATTTGTGTAAGCGTTGCCAGCATGAAAGGCCACTCCACAGAGTCAAACGCTTTCTCAGCGTCAAGAAGCACTGCTATTGCTTGTTGTGTCGGGTCCATGGCCTCGATAACACCGAACAGCCGTCTAATGCCAAAGGTAGTGCTGCGACCCGGAATGAATCCGGCTTGGTCTCCAATTACTAGAGCCGGCATAAGAGGGAGAAGCCGTGATGCGAGAATTTTTGCGAGAATTTTATTGTCCAGGTTGATCAAAGAGATTGGCCTATATGAAGCACATTCGTCTGCGGGTTTACCGGTTTTGTGCAGCACTATTATATTAGCTTCACGCATCGTAGGGGGGAGGCTGCCCCGCTCAACAGATTCCTCGTAGAGTTGGAGCAGGAGAGGCGCCAGGATAGCCGCGTGTGCTTTATAGAACTCTCCAGTGAGCCCGTCTGGTCCCGGCGCTTTGGAGCTCGGGAGGGATTTTATTGCGTCCAATATTTCTGTTTCGGTTATTGGTGCATTCAGTGGTTCTCGTAGGACTGCCTCCACCCAGTACAACTCAGTGTCGTTGAGATACTCTTGTATCGAATTCGAGCTCGAGTTACCCCTGGAACTGTACAGGTTCTGGTAGAAGTCTCGGAATGTATTGGCGACGTCCTCTTCTGTGTATACCAGCTGCCCGCGTGCGTCTTTAATGCATTCTACCCGGGTTGGGGTTTTGTCTATTGAGAGCAGCCGGGCTAGTAGTGCGCCAGGTTTCTGTCCCTCTCCATATTGACGGATTTGGTGGGCGCGGCTGAGGAATTTTAGTTCTCTTTCGGCTGTTTCCCTGTACTTCAGGAGTTCTTTTTTCAATTCTGCTTGGAGTTGAGAGTTTGGTGCCGTGGAGGCTCTCAACTCTATCTCCTTTAGACGTCGTTCGCTGTCGGAGAGCTCTCTACGGATTAGCTTTAACATCCCGTTCTCTTTAGATAGGCATATTCCTCGAATGAAGCACTTCAGCGCTTCCCATATGGTGCTGGATGAGTTGACAGATCCTTGATTGATCTCTATGAAGGCTATCATTTCCTGACGTAATTCAGCTGCGAAGCCTGCATCCGAAAGTGAGCCTGGCTTGAATCTCCATCTTAGTCCGGGAACTGTTGTGCCTACCAGGGAGGCCTCAAGCGTGACCATCGAGTGATCGGAGAGAGTGCGTGGTAGGATTTGACTCGTTCCCCATGAGAACGGGCAGTGGGTGGATGCCATGATATAATCAATCCGGGAGCTTGTGTTGTGGGTGGATGAGTAGAATGTGAAGTCTCTCGCGTTGCGGTTATGCTGTCTCCATGTATCCGATAGATCGAACGCATGGCATATCTCTCGGACTTGCATACTGGCTTTGGACGGGTTCCCAGTTGTGTTGTGGGATTTATCAAGTTTGGGGTCAATTGGCGTATTCAGGTCGGCTCCCCATACAATAGTTGCTGTATTGAACTTTCCAAGTTGGGACATCACCCAGTTGAAATTGTCGGGGCCATCGGTGTTTGGAGCGTAGGAGTTCACAATCACTACTTCCCTCCCTGCGATTATCCCTCTCACCAGTAGGGCCCTTCCCTCAGAGTCTTTCTGTGATTCAATTAGGCTAAAGTTCGTCTTTCTATCAATCAGGATTGCAACCCCTCTGGCATAGGACGAGTACGACGAGAAATATCTATGGCACCCCCAGGATTTGGCCCACTGAAGTTCCGTCGCTGGCAGGAGATGGGTCTCTTGGAGTATGGCAATATTGATTTTGTGTCTACGTAGATACTGGAAAATGTTCCTATTCTTCGCTGGTTGGTTACCGCCACGGATGTTCCAGGTGGCTATTTTAAATGTTATTGCTGTCATCTAGGGAGTCAGGTAGGTTCCTGTTCAGTAGGATGTGAGGGTGAGACCGGAGTCTTGATCCGAGTAGGAGTTTGAAGGGCTTGTCTTCCGAGTAGCTTGTGAGTCGCGGTGCTACTGCCTTGGGATGAGAGTGGGGGGAGGCCTGGGTGTGGTCGAGCAGAAAAAAGTAACTGAAGAACATCAACTTCCCTCCCTTGCGTGGGCAACCCCCAACACGCCCACGATGTGCCCACCCGTGACCATAAAACTACAGCCATTGCTGTGCTTAGGGCGCTGGTTGCCGAGCCGGAGGCCGCATGGCCCGGAAATCAATAAATATGGTGTTCTGTGGTGCGTAGTATATATCGTGAAGGTTTCGAAAATGGTTGCTCCGCTCTGCGGTGTCGAGAAAGGGGCTTATGTCGGGTTTCTCCTCCTCCGTTCATCCCGTTGTAGATTCGGGGCATTGGCTGCAGGTCTACATCCGGCCCTGTCCAGGTACTCGGCAGCCTCCTCAGGTGTGGTGAAGAAATGCGCCCTCCCATCATGCTGGATGCGGAGTTTGGCGGGATACAGCATGGAGTAAAGGATGTGATTATCTTGCAGTCTTCGCTTAATTGACGTGAAGGAGCGCCTCTGTGCTTGTACTGCCGATGAGAAATCAGGAAAAATTTGGATAGGGTCGCCGTCAAATTGGAGTTTCCCCTTTTCTCTGGCTGCTTTGAGTATTGCATCTCGGTCTTTATAGTTGAGTATCCTAGCTATGATCGGGCGTGGGCTCGCTCCTGGAATAGGTCTGGTTGCAGGAATCCTATGCGCTCTCTCGACTATAAATAGCGAGGAGAGAACCTCCGATCCGAACAGTTCGGTACACATGCGTTCGATATGGTCTTCCATTTTGGTCTGGGTTTGTTGTTCCCAGACCCCGACAATTCTGATGTTGTTTCTCCGGGAGCGGCCCTCTAAGTCTTCATTCTTAGCGGAGACGGCTTTCAGTTGGGATTCTAGCGCGGAGACCCTGGTGGTTAGGGCCGCCGCACCATCATCGAGATCTGACACACGTTGCTCCACGTTGTCTAGTCTATCGGCATGTTGGTCGAGGCGGTGCTGGATACGATCTACTTTGGAAGACAGATTGTCCAGTTTGCTCCCCAGGTTGCCAATTCCGGCTTTCAGGTCCAGGAGAATTTCTTTAATATCGAGGCCGAGGGTCGGGTCCTCGGTGGGTTCCATGACTTTTACCGGGGATGCAGGTCTGCCGTTGGGATCTGTTTGCCTGGTGGAGGAGCTGGCCTCAAAGTTCAGTTTTTTCTGCGACTTGTCTGTTTTCCCCATTGTCTGCGCACGACCACCTGCCCCCTCCTGGCTGTACGTGTTGCTCGCTCGCTAGTGTGATGGGCCAGAGGCCTTGTGCCGACGTTGGTGATGAAGAAGCGTAGTTGCAGAGTTTAGTGTGTATGGGCAGAGTGTGCCCGGACCATGGTGAGCTTGGAGGTCTCCTGCAGGTGTAATGGCCGGGAGCTGGAGCGTGGAGGAAGTGCTGCGGCGCCGCCAGATCGCAAAGGGTATGCCGTTGGGTGTCCAGGCGTGGCCCCTGGGGAGTGTTTTAAGAACACTCTGGGATAGTGTACTGATGCCGCTCTCAGCTGTCCCACCAGTGTAGTTGGTGCTCAAGGCATCTTTGTGGTAAGCGGCGTGAGCCTATTCACACTGGTTGGTTCTGTTATATTGGTTCCGGGGGCTGGGGGCCGGGGAGTGGAAAGAATGGCGCCTGTTGTTGTGGCCCCTCTCCCAGTTTATCCTCGTGCCCCGATGGCCGGGGGGATCTTGCCTGGTCCACTCGCAGGAGAGAGCCGCCAGACGGAAGTGTCCGCCGCCCGGGGGGGGCGCGTGTCGGCCGAGGCGCCGCAGAGGTACCGGCGGATCCACCCGCAGGCGATACGACTGGCGCCGGCACCCGCCACTCCACCGCCAGCTCGTGACACGCTGGGCCGGAGGGGTACCCGAATGCGCTGGATTGCGCGCGCCCCGCTGGGCTCCTACCTTCTTCTCCTGCCGGCCCACGAGCCGTCGCGGGGACAGAGACCGCAGTGTCTCTATGCGCGCCAAGGGCACGGACGTCAACCCGACTCCTCTCGGCGGCCCGCCGCCGAAAAGACTGGCGCCGCGGTGATCCGCACCACTGGGGCACCCCTCCTCTGCCCGTCCAGGGAAGCCCGATCCGGCGGGCCGCAGTCAGTCGCCTGGAACTCCGTCGATTTTGGGAGCTTCGGGGCCCGGATGGTTTCAAAATGTGCAGCACGGTGTCCGGAATCAGTGCAGCGTGCTCTGCGTTGAAGTTGGGCACCACAGCAGGATGGATGTTTCAGGATATTTTCAGGGCCATGCAGAGCTCCCTAGGAAGCCGCCATCTTGCTCGGCTCGCTAGCGCCCTCTATCACAGCTGTGATTCCTTTCGGCAGAATGTTTATATTATCTGAACCTGAAAAGAAGGCTCTCAGAGAATACCTGGATACTAACCTGGAAAATGGCACCATACGCCCGTCCAAATCTCCAGCGGGTGCTTCATTGTTCTTCGTTCCAAAGAAAGATACCAAAGAACTCAGACCATGTCTGGACTACCGTCGTCTAAATCAGTGCACTCTCAAGGACCGTTATCCTCTACCCCTCATCTCGGATATCCTGGAAGCAGTCAGAGGTGCAGTAATCTTCACAAAATTAGACCTAAGGGGTGCTTACCATCTCATTTGTATAAAGGAAGGTGACGAATGGAAAACAGCCTTTAGAACTCCCTTCGGCCATTTTGAATATCTGGTCATGCCCTTTGGACTTGCTAATGCCCCAGCAGTTTTTCAACGTTTCATGGATAGGGTGTTCTCGGACATGCTGTTCCTCTTCCTTATCGTCTACCTGGATGACATCTTGATCTACTCCCAGGACCTTCTAAGGCATGAAGAGCATGTCAAGGCAGTCTTACAACGATTACGTGAACACAAACTCCTAGCTAAACCTGAAAAATGCCTGTTTCACGTCACTTCTTTTCATTACCTAGGATTTGTCCTTAGTCCAGAAGGAATTGGAATGGATTCTTCAAAGGTAAAAGCCATACTATCTTGGCCGGCTCCCACATCCGTGAAACAGATTCAATCTTTCCTGGGACTTGCCAATTTTTACCGAAAGTTCATACCGTCCTTCTCTGAAATTGTTCAATCGATCATTGCTCTCTTGAAGAAAGATGCTCCATTTCTCTGGTCTACAGATCAAGACAAGGCATTCCAACGATTAAAGACAGAGTTTACTCAAGCCCCCATCCTGTCTCAACCAGATATTAACCAACCATTCCTAGTGGAGACGGATGCATCCAAGTATGCCATAGGAGCAGTACTAAAACAGGAATTTGAGGACAAATTGGAGCACCCCATTGCTTACCTTTCACGAACCCTGATGCCCAGTGAGACTCATTATTCCGTCTTGGAAAAGAAACTGCTAGCCATCCGCCAAGACTTCACAGAATGGCGACACCTACTCCTGGGAGCTAGGCATCCAGTCCAGGTCCATACGGACCATCGAAATATTCAAGTTCTACAATCTTTGGAGTGTAGGAACAGTCGTCAGGCCCGTTGGGCCTTCTCCTTTGTCCAGTACCAGTTCCACATCCATCATGTCCCTGGATCACAAAATATAATTGCCGATGCCCTTTCCAGACGTCCTGACTATGAAAACTCTGAGGATCGGACCTTTCCAAAGATGTTTCCTCACACGATCTTTGTTGCCCAAGAACTCACCCTTCTGGAGAATATCCAAGGCCAAACTCGACTTTCGGACCTCTGGAAGGAGCACAAGAGAAATAACAGATGGAATCTCACAGCTAAGGACGGGTATCTATTCAAAGATAATCGCCTAGTCATTCCCACTCCTGGACTGAGACAAAGGATCACAAGTCTATGTCATGATACCTTACATTCGGGACATCGTGGGATAACCAACACTCTCCATCTAGTACAAAGACAGTTTTGGTGGCCCAAGATGAAGGATGATATTGGGATCCATGTCCAAACATGTGCAGTTTGCAATCAGAACAAACACGATAATAAGAAGCCAGCCGGACTCCTACTCCAACAAGCAATACCAACAAGACCCTGGGAAGTTATCGCCACTGATTTTATCGTGGAATTACCACCCTCCAGAGGCTACACAACAATCATGGTCACTATTGATTTGTTTACTCATATGGCTCATTTTACACCCTTATCCAAACTACCTTACTCATCAGACCTTGCCAGAATTTTCCTGGAACACATATTCCGACTTCATGGGTTGCCTTCCAAGATCATTTCAGACCGAGGACCTCAGTATATATCTCAGTTTTGGAAGCAAGTATGTCGTATTCTGGGAATCCAACGTGCCCTATCCTCTGGCTACCATCCGAAAACCTCATCACAGTACATAAGGAGGTTAAGGAATACCTAGAACGGGCCTGAGAAGATGTCAAACGTTATGCTGACTCTAAAAGAAGACCTGGACCTTCCTATTCAGTAGGGGATAAGGTTTGGTTATCCTTGAAGCTCCTTCCTCGACACCTGCGCCCCAATAAACTGGCTCCCAGATACTATGGTCCCATTTCCATACAAGAAATCATCCCAGTGGCCTTTCGACTTCGGTTACCTGAATCTTGGAAAAGAATCCATTCAGTCTTTCACACTTCTCTGTTAAAACCATACATTCAGTCATCCCGAACAGCTCCTAGATCTACCCCTGTTATTGTAAATGATCAACTGGAATACGAGGTTTCCAGGATTTGTGACTCAAGATATCGACGGGGTCAACTACAATATCTGGTTGCGTGGAAAGGGTACCCCTCCAGTGACCGTACCTGGGAACCTGTGTCAAACATGAATGCTCCCAGATTGGTTCGACGATTTCAAGTGATCCATCCGGGCAAACCTGGAGGAGCTGGTTTCCAGAGGAGGCATACTGTCATGAACCGTCGTCTACATCTTTTCTGGACCTCCTGGTCCCTGACTCTCAGGGGATTGCATGCGGTTATCCTTCCAACATGGCTGCCCGGAACAGAATACTCCGGATCAGTCTATGCGTTCCACGCTGCTCATCCTACAAAAGAGACACGCCCCGCGGCTCTGCGCATCTCAACGCTACCGCTACCTGTAGTCGGATGTGCTTAGCCGGAGTTCGATCGGGGCTCTCGCTTGATTCCTTGTTCCCAGTCCCTTGAATTCCCTCCTGTTCCCTTTCCTCCCCAATCTCCTGGAAAACCTTCCGTGCTCGATTCACGGTCTTCCGTGCCTCCGAGCGTACCTTAATTACTTCCTGGAATTACCCTGGACTTGTAGAACGCTCCTGGAAACTGAACCGCTACTCTCACGCTGGACGGCGAAGACCGGCGTTCGGGACTATACAAATCCCGGACCGTAAAGAAGAAGAAATCCCAGAAGGTCGCAAGTACACAACAGAAACAGCCTGATGTTAAGTCACGCCCATGATGCGGCCACAGCCGGTCATAGGGGCTTTCATACAACACTTGAAATCTTAAGAGAGGTTGCATACTGGCCACACATGGGGCAGGACCTCGACCAATACTTGAAGGGGTGGCTTGTGTGTGCCCAATTTCAGCCAATATCCCTCACACACCGTGCGCCTCTCCAAAAGAGGGGGATGACACTGCCATGGTCAGATATGCAAGTCGACTTTATTGGGCCCGTGATTCGCTCCTCTAGGGGGAACAAGTACATGTTGACCGTGACATGCTTGTTTACTAAATGGCTGGAATGTCTCCCAGCCCCAAATTGCAAGGCAGAAACAGCAGATGCCCTGATGATCAACCACATCTTTTCACATTTTGGACTACCTCAAAGGATCGAGTCAGACAGAGGTAGCTACTTCACCAGCGAAGTAATGACAAAGATGTGGGAGATACTTGGGGTTAAAAGGAAGCTACATATTGCTTACCGGCTAGCCTCTAGTGGTGTAGTCGAGAGATACAACAGAACAATTGTGAGCATATTTAAAAAGTTTGTGGCAGATTCTGGGCCAAGTTGGGATATTCGATTATCTCTTGTCCTAATGGCCATCAGATCTACCCCATCATCTGCAACTAAAATATCACTGTTTGAGCTGATGACTGGACACAGGATCGTGCTTCCCCAGCATCTGCTCTACAGAACCCAAGAGCAGACATTGATCAATGCCTCCACAACGCATGAGTATGTCGAAAACCTAAGAAAACACCTTCAACATGCTTTTGCCTATGCTCAGCGAAATCTAGAGAGATCAGCCGACAGCATGAAGACCCACTATGACTTAAAGACTACCAGAAAAGAATACAATGTAGGAGACCGGGTCTACTTATACAATTTCCAAAGGAACCAGGCCAAACAACGCAAATGTTTGCCTACTTGGAGGGGACCTTTTGAAATTGTAGACAAAATCTCACCAGTCGCCTACATGATCTGCATCCTCAAAGGCAGTTTGGCAGAGGGGGAAGATAAGTGGGTCCATATTACTCAACTAAAGTGTTGCCATCGTAGGCACACTCTACAGCAACTGGAGGAGTCTTCTGGAACCCCAGAGGGGGCCACTCCAGCTCCATTAAATTTCAACTCTAAATAGTCCAGATATAGTCTATAAAATATAATAATAAAAATGTGTCCTGATTATCAAAATGTATGTGTCCACCCCACTACATTAATAGTGGTGGGGAAATGTCCACAAATATGTTTTTGCTTTGTCATCCTAGGAGATAACCTATAGTTGATTGGAAACCATGGAGACTGACCAAGGAGGACTACCCAGGGACCGGGAGCAAAGATACGAGGGGCCTGGGGTATCGCTCAATACTCCCATCAGGACTGGCGAGGAAAACCGATCGATCCACCCCTGATGGAGGAAAAGATGATGAACTTTGCCATTTGTGGAATCAGAAGAGATGAGGCTGACATCCCAGTCTTGTGAGTTTCCATTGATGGACGTCCAATGCCAATCGCAAGAGGGGGCTTGTGGGATGTCTCAACCCACTAGTCCAGGCCCTGCAACATTACTGTGCATTGCTGGCAGCAGAAGCATCAGAAATGGCCACCGGAAAGCATGATGCTCGCTAAATATCACCAGAAAGTGTGCAGTAAAAATCTGAAAAATAGGCCGCCATCCACTTTTGCCTATTTCAGTGGTAACACAGGAGACCACTGCCAAAACCCACCATTGGGCTACCCACAAAGTAGCCTGAAATCACTTGAAAAAGCAATGCTGATTGAAAAGAAACACAGAGCTGTTTGGAAATCCATTTTCTTGATTGTCAAAAATGTGCAAAAATCATGGCTCACAAACCACCTAAAAGATCCAACCTCCTTGTTGGGTGTTCCACATTATTCTACTGCAAGAATCCACATAAATACAATGTCAGCAAGAATCATATGTCATCAGAACAAAATCCTCTTTTAAAGATACTTGATGGAAAGAAAGCTGTCAAAAATGGGTGCAGTACAGTTACTCGCCTCCGACAGGTGTTGGCGATCTCTAATTCTGACAGGAGAACTGGTGTTTCAGAAGTTAAATATGCCAAAGAAGAGAATTCCATTAAAATGCCATATAAGAGTGCCACACATTGATTTTCATGTTGAAAAAGACTGCAATTAAAGACATGTTTGCTTATTTTAAATTTATAAATGTATTTTTTTTTCACAAGGAACTATGTTACAATTGACCAGAAGGTAATCTGATTCAGTTAAAACTTCCAAGAGGCCTTCTTCCCCTGAGAAACTCACACCTTGTTCATTCCCACCAAAAGGAGGATATCGCATTGGCATGTTAATCAGGAGGGGAGGAGATTTCCTCTGCTGCCCTGAGCAAGAAACAATGGGTTCCTTGAGCTGAATAGAAAATGCTAATTCGGTTGTGAATGACCACAACTGCTCTGGCAGGAAGGCAAGCCATGTGACCCTCTGAGTCAGCCCCGCTTTGGAGGCGGGCTAGACTGAAAATGTGGATTGAAGTGGAAGTAATGTATGTTTTATAAAAATGCTTATAGCAAAGTGTACTGAACTGATAAAAATATGAAACTTAGAGATTGTTAAAATGAAACATTTGCTGACAGTTTAAGACTAAGCTGGAATCTGTGCGATGTTCTGAGACTGAACCCCGGAAATTATTCATATTGTAGCCATTGTGTTTATGTTAGGAACATGAAAAATTACAGAAATGTGTCCAGATGCGATGTGCATGCATGTATAAAAATTGGTGCAGAACTAACATTGAGAAACCCACCAAAAGCGCGAAAAAGTTGTCATTTATGAACCAGAGCTCATAAGAAAATGGGATTTGGACAAGAATGTACCTTAGGCAATCTGTCATGTAATTATGTATTATGAACTACTTGTGTATCTTGGAAATATGTTTTTTGAGAAAAATAGATTTTCCATGTAAAAGCGAAGGGGAGGGATTTCCTTTGTGGATAAACACAGTGTCACTCTGACACATACGACACACTGCTCCTGTCTCAAATCAGGAGAGGGGAAATCCTCTGACTTATCAGATCCTTAGAGGGTTGGGCATAGATAATCAGCCTCCCCACCCACTTTGGAAATAGATAAATAGGGACTGCTGAGGACAGACAACACACACACTTTCCACTCCTCAACTGATTCCTTGGCGAAGCACCCTGCAGGAAGATCCAGGCTCCAGACATAGATATAGAACCAGACTCTAGAACTTTGAAGCAGAGAGGCCTAACCCAAAAGCTGAACTCTTCCCAGCTGGCCATCAGAATCTTTTGCAACCTGATTCTAACCCCTAAATTTCCACGGGGCCTAACTAAACCATTCAACAGTCTGGCTGAGCTGTTTTGCTTCTGGCCAAGAACCCCGTGCTAGAACCAACATTCAGATCCATCCAGCAGAGCTGTAATCCAGAACCCGTCAGATCTAGTCCAAGAGGCCGCACAGACCAGAGTGCCTTGCTGAGAGCAGGGTCCAGGTGCCCTGAATCCTATCCGGTGGCGAGTGAAGTCCAAACCATTTACCAGTTGTTTGACGGGTCCATTCCATTCCAAAGCCATAGAAGTGAGTATTTAGTCTAGAACTGTCTATAGTCATCTCTTAATTTAAAGTAATCCTATTCAATCCATTTCAACCTATCTAGAACTGCATTATAGAATCTTGTGTCCATCGTGAATTCTTCTCATTATATTGTCCGTGATAACTTTAGCGATAATCATCTATGCACTGATATATCCCGTACGAGCCCCAATCTGTACGTGATTTCAATCCAGTACTCCAACTAACTCAATGCCTAGTATGGGATGCCCAATGGAAACCCTTATATTTTTATGTCAAAGTTCTTTTAATCCTGGATGATGTACCCTTATATAACGCCCCTCTCTTTGAATTCCCCCGGTCTCACTGAACCAAGAAATAGGTTTTTTTTTGCATATTTAAAGGTTTATTTGAAGAATTGAACAATATATAGATTACACTTTTATGAATATGAATAATATCTGAATATCACACTTATGAATATGAACAATGTTCAGCAATGTGTAATATTACAATATCAACAATCTCTTTAATCAGTTAGGAGTAGGAATAGGAAAAATAATATATCAGAGAATACTGTGTATGGGTTCAAGAAAATGCAATGATAGGAAAGTATTCAACACAGAAATAAAACTTGATATGATTTCAATCAAAAGACAATATGATCACTCTTTCCCCCTGTTGTTACTCACTGCCCCCAACATGCACTATGGAGATATGGAATGAGGGCACACAGGTATCAGGAATATCAATCAACAATGCAGTTCAATCCCAGTTCCCCAGCAAGCTTAGAGAGAACAGGTATGATTTTAAAACAGGTCAATCGCTTTTAAATGAGGTTTGAATTGAATGGGAAAAATGCTAAAAATTGTTTTAATTCGCTAAATGGATTCAGAACTAGTGGGGGTTGCTTTGGATTGGTTCAGGTCAACACTAGCAATGATTATAGAATGATTAGCAGATTGAAAAAGAAATTCAGAAGTTGAGAGCAAGAAACAGCTATTTTACATGAAATGAAATTGAGTCAAATTGTGAATTCGCGGCAACTTTTCTGTGTGCGGGAAACGCGATTAAGGAAACACTATAAGGAATTGGAATGTCATTTTGGGTTTGTTTGAAAGCTGAGGACGTTAGCTTCAAAATGACATTTAAATCTAGGATGTACAATTCCGAAGTTACAGAGGTTTTTGTGAAGGTCGATTTTTCAGAAACAGAGTCAAGATTTCAAAATAACAGACTGCGCTTTAAAGATTGGGAACCAATATTGACTTATACTAAGGGGCTATGAAAGTACAGGATACCCAACGGGACAACCACCAGAACAGGGTGCCTTCCACTCTGATTGTTGTGCGCCAAGACACTTGACTTTCTTCAAAATATCAGTGCATAGATGATTATCGCTACAGTTATCACAGACAATATAATGAGAAGAATTCAGTAGGGACACAAGATTCTATAATGCAGTTCTGGATAGGTTGAAATGAATTGAATAGGATTACTTTAAACTAAGAGATGACTATAGACAGTTCTAGACTAAATACTCACTCCTATGGCTTTGGAATGGAATGGACCCGTCAAAGATCTGGTCAAGGGTTTGGACTTCACTCGCCACCGGACAGGATTCAGGGCACCTGGACTCTACTCTCAGCAAGGCACTCTGGTCTGCGCGGCCTCTTGGACTGGATCTGACAGGTTCTGGATTACAGCTCTGCTGGACGGATCTGAATCTTGGTTCTAGCACAGGGTTCTTGGCCAGAAGCAAAACAGCTCAGTCAGGCTGTTGAATGGTTTAGTTAGGCCCCATGGAAGTTTAGGGGTTAGAATCAGGTTGCAAAAGATTCTGAAGGCCAGCTGAGAAGAGTTCAGCTTTTGGGTTAGGCCTCTCTGCTGCAAAGTTCTAGAGTCTGGTTCTAGATCTATGTCTGGAGCCTGGATCTTCCAGCAGGGTGCTTCGCCAAGGAATCAGTTGAGGAGTGGAAATTGTGTGTGTTGTCTGTCCTCAGCAGTCCCTATTTATCTATTTCTAAAGTGGGTGGGGAGGCTGATTATCTATGCCCAACCCTCTAAGGATCTGATAGGTCAGAGGATTTCCCCTCTCCTGATTTGAGACAGGAGCAGTGTGTCATATGTGTCAGAGTGACACTGTGTTTATGGCCCAAAGGAAATCCCTCCCTTCGCTTTTACATGGAAAATCTATTTTTCCCCAAAAACATATTTCCAAGATACACAAGTCGTTCATAATACATAATTACATGACAGATTGCCTAAGGTACATTCTTGTCCAAATCCCATTTTCCTACGAGCTCTGGTTCATAAAAGACAACTTTTTCGTGCTTTTGGTGGGTTTCTCAATGTTAGCTCTGCACCAATTTTTATACATGCATGCGCATCCCATACTAGGCATTGACTTAGTTGGAGTGCCGGATTGAAATCACTTACAGATTAGTGGCATAGTGGAGCCCAAATTCGGAGTGCTTAAGTCATGTTTCTCATGTTTCCGCTTCCTTGACCACTCTGGTGGTGTGTTGCTATATGCACCACCAGCTGTGAGCAGCATCATTGTGGCAGCATGTATGCTGTACAATGTCACCACACAGTGTGGCGTCCGAGGGGACATGCTGGTGGGCCACTACCTGCACCCACAGGCACGAGCCTTGCGCATGGCTGGCTAAAGGGCAAGTGGAGAGGCTGCACATACCTAGCTGGTGCAATCCTACTTTGCGTAAAATCCTGCCTCTGTAGAGTGCACACGATCAAGGCACATCCCACGTGCCATTCAATGATGACCATGTGCCAATCTGCCGTGCATCCAAAAACGCCTGAGAATGTTCCCCTGGGAGGGCCAATTGTATGCATCCATTACAAATAAAACAACATGCACAAAGTGTGGCCAAATCAAAAACACATAAGTAGGAGTATACCACCAGCACCATGGTAAGCATGTAGAGAAACCAGTCCTCAGGCACAAAAACAGCAGTAATGTGCAAAATAATATCACCCAAAATATGCCACAGATAAATTCATCAGCTTGCCAACTATGAATTATGAGCAGCTAGGCATTAATGGACTCCAAAAGTATAATTTCCACCAATTTCCATGAGCCCAATGAAATAGTGTGGCACACCTGTGTGAGAATGTGCATGACAGGCACAGACGTATTCTTGTTGCTGTGAGCTCAAAAGCAGTATTGTCAGGATCCATATGTAACATACATACAGCCGATATGGAGACAATGCACCCCATATCAAAAAATGCACTGAACAGGACACAATTGACAAGTAAGACAAAGTGGTTGACACACCCAAATGGCCACAGTCACAGATGCAGCAAGTAACGTAGCCATTCCATAGCAAAATCAACAGTGAGTCATGACCATAAGCATCATGGCACTGCACCATTCACCAACACAGTAACAACTACTGCAAAGAATGTACATCTAGTACACCAAAAACAATACATCACAATAAACAAGCTCTCTCACGACTGTCAAATGGACAACAACTGTACTGCATGTAGACACCAAACCACACACATGAGCCCTCAAGTAGTAAATCATGGTACTATCTTGAAGCCAATTAACCCATGCAAGGAAAGCCCTGCACCCACAATGTGAGTTACACAACAAAACACACGTTAACTGGCCAACCCATTACCTGACCGCAACAATACACTCATTAGTCAGTGACATCAAAGTAGTCATGTTGAATATGAATGACAAAAGAACGAAAGTACACTGCAAGAGAAATGCACATCTTACTTGTTTCCTGTGCATGCATACTACTGCAAGTATCCCCTCAATCCCATCACCCATCATATCATGATGAATGGATCAGCAGCAAAGACAAATCAATGTGAGTACAGCAAACACATCCATGCACCCAAACATACAGCAACATGTGCCCCCCTGAGTGACATGAAAAAAATGCAAACAATAACTCAGATGCCGACCATCAAAATGTGTCCTGGTACAAATGCAGCCAGATCTGCACACTGCATGCAAATCCAACACACAAACCACACACTGACAAACACCCACCCACAACTCACACACTGCCTGAACCCCCGAGTACCATGCAGTGAATGGTCATGTCACACCTCCCCCATTATCAAGCTGATGGCACATACTCAACACACGCATCTGGCAACAGTCAGCATGACAATGATCAGACCCACAAAAAGTAGATCACTGAGACAAATAAAAGACTGGATCACCCTGGCAGTATATTCTATGCCTTAACATGGCATGCCATTATCAGCATAGCACTGGGACAGTGCAGTGAACACTGGCAGGCAAGCCAATGATGTGAAGAACATCTGAACCCAAATAATCACCAATTGCACTGAAGACAGGATCTTGCAGAAGGCAGCACTTCACAGAGGCAGATGTCAGACCAGAAGGCTGGGCACCAAGGTAACTGGTATGAAACATACAAGCAGACATGACAAAGCAATGAGAAACAGAGACAAAGGACAAATGCCCACAAAAAGTGCAGGCAACTGGAAAGTGCAAGGTAATACAGATTTCACTGTGACCTGATTGCTTAGGGTCAAATGTATTGAATAGAAAGTAGCATTGACATGCACCCAGCAGCTGTCAACATGCCGCTATAATCCTCATGGTGCATTATGCATGGCACATACATGGCAAACAAAAAACCCTGATCAATGTAGTGTACATGGTGTCTGTTGACAAAATAGCATCCCAAACATGTGCTTCAATGGTGTCATGTGCGTGGATTATTCTTTGAACCACACAACAAGAATGGTGAACCCTGTCCAAGAAAGTCTAAATAGTGTCTTCCGTGTACATGAATCAATATTTGTGAATCATTGTATGGAATGCCATGTGTAAGGCAATACACATGTGAAAAGTGCATGGAAACAAACACCACCATAACCATCAACATGTGTCACAGCCCACAAACAGCTGGCCCTGCCATCCTCCTGGAAAATCAACAAGAAAGTTCCTACAGATATCGCCCACCCCTAACTACGATCCTGCAACCTGTGGCACCATGATACGAGTGCGAAAACAGCATGCACAGACACATAAGAACACCATGTGACGCATGCACCCACAAACTTGGACCCGTGCTCCACAAAACAAGTTGATCAAAAGTGAATGCACACAGTGCCAGACTCCCTGCTAAACACCAAACCACAAGTGACACTGTGAGTGCCCTTCACCTACCTGCACAGGGTGCCCACATGCCCTGCATACACTGCATCCCACCGGGAAACACATCCTCAAATTGTAAATACATGCACTGCAACAACTTAAAGACAGTGGACATCCATGACAACCATTTAGGGAATCAGAAAACAGGCATAGACCACCAAGTGCAGCAGGACCACAGGTGCAAGAAGGAAGCAGGACCCCGATTGAGAATTGCCTGGGGGTGGAGAGTAGCACAACAGAGAGAGAGAGAGGGACAAGTGAAAACCATAGCAAGCAGTACACTGTCTGGAGTGGAGATGGGGATGCACATGCCCAACATCACTGTGGCTGAGGGCACATAGAAGTCGACCTAGGGAGGACGATAGTGATATGAATACCTCTATAAGTATCATCATGACATTAGATCACAGAAGTTAGAAGGAAAATATCCACATGTAGAGGCCATGAAGGACAAAAGTGGTGGCTGGTGAAGGGCAGATTGGCAAATAATAAGCACATGTGTAGGGTCAATCACTAACCCAATCTCACACAAACCAAGGCAAAAACCCACCATGGCATGCATTTCACAACAAGACACATGTACCCCACTTCGCAACTCTTGGTACGACTCTGACCTGGCAGATCTTAAACACAAGTGCAGGGCAGCGGAACAGAAATGGGGATCTTCAAGCGCACCCTCCGACAAGCTGGCCTGCCGCCGTCTGCAAAGGCAGTTTGCATCCGGTCCAAGAAAAAAGTCCATATACAAGCCCCGCACCTCTGCGGTATCCAACAACATGGCCGAACATTTCAAAGTCTGTAAGCAACTGGCCATCCTTATCGCAGCTTCATCCTCTACTACACCCAGCCAGACCCTTTGCGGGGCCCTGGCTGCACACTTCACCACAAAAACACAGGACATCCTGTCCTCTCTCTCCTCCGCACCCACTCATGCACCATCATCTCTTGGGCCCCCATGGGTGACCCCAACACACCCCCTCTTCTCTCCTCACTATCCCCTGTCACACCTGAGGAGGTCTCTAGACAAGTACGGTCTATGAAAGCATCTTCCAAACAGGTGGACCCTTGCTCCTCCAAAACCATCAAGGACAACATTGACTCTCTAGCTCCAGCCTTGGCAGACCTCTTCAACTTCACCTTCGCTAATGGAGTTTCCCCACTTCCCTCAAGCATTCTCTTGTGCACCCTCTTCTCAAAAATCCCTCTGCCGACCCTTCTATTCCGGCAAACTATCGCCTGATCTCCATCACTCCTTTCCTGGGCAAACACCTGGAGAGGTTGGCTATCTCGCATCTTACCCTCCACACTGAATCTGTTGGTTGTCTCCACAACCATCAGTCTGGCTACAGAGCATCCAGAGGCATGGAAACTGCTCTTCTGAACACCTGTGAAGACCCTCTCTCAAACCTTGATTCTAACTCTTCCTCTGTCCTCATTCTTCTTGACCACTCCTCTGCTTTCAATACGGTAATCCACAACATCCTGCTCTCCCGTCTCCGTGATACCCTGGGCATCACAGATCAGGCCCTGGCCTGGCTAGAGTCCTTTCTCTCTGACCATCCTTCCCAGGTGGAACTTGGGTCCTTTCTCTCCACTTTCACTTGTGGTGTCGCCAAGGGATCTAATCTATCCCCCTGGTTTTTCAATCTCTACATGGCCCGTTGGCCCACAAGATCTCTGCCTTCACCTCCAACTTTCAGTGTTACGTGGAGGACACAGAGCTCTTTCAGGCTACCCTCGGCGTCTTCCTCCTCCTCGATCATCCTTGACTGTCTGTCCGCAATTCAGTCCTGGTGTGTGGCTAATGATCTCTGCCTTAATGCCAGTAAGAAAGAGATCGTCCTCATTGGGACACCAGCTGGTGCTTTCCCACCTTCACTGTCGCCTGTCCACCTTGATCCTGTGCCCTCACACACCAGTGAGGCAAGAAATCTGGGCGTCATCTTCGATTCTACTCTCTCCTTCTCTTCTCACATCTCGGACATGTCCAAAAAGTCCCACTACCAGCTGCACCTCCTCAGAGACATTCTACCTTTTCTCACCTTCCCTCAGAGGCTCACCATCTCTAGAGCCCTAGTTCTCTCCAGACTGGACTACTGCAACAGTCTCCTTCTCAGTCTTCCTACTTCTAATCTCCGACCTGTTCTACTAATCCAGAACAGAACTGCAAGACTTATCCTTGGCCTCAAGCCCAGGGCCTGCATCTCTCTGCTGCTGAAATCCCTCCAATGGCTCCCTGTGGCTGCAAGGATCAAGTTCAAGTCCCTCTACATAGTCCACAAGGCTTTCTGGGGCCTAGGCCCCTACTATCTATAACACTCTCTTCCTAAATACTCTCCTTCTAGAGCCTCCTCCAACTCTCTGCGAGTGAGCCATTTTTCCAAACAGAGATTTGTGGTAGATCCTTATCCTCCTCAGGTGCCTCCTACTGGTACAACCTCCCTGCCTCCCTCCATCTTGAGCCGGATCTCCTTAAGTTCCAGAAACTCCTCAAGACCTTCCTCTTCTCTTCCTCTTACTCTCTCCCTCTCCCCTGCTAACCTCCTATCTCTTCTTTCCTGTTTCCCTTCTTTTTCTCTTCCTCAACCCGCTCAATTTGCTGATTGGTCTCCTGGTGCACCTCCAGGGCCTCAGTGGTCCCAGGCTCAACTGCCAGTCTTCCACTTGCCCCCGGACCTCTGCTCTCTGCTTGGCCCTACTGCACTTGGGCAACCACTCTGCACTTAACCCAGGCCTCTTCTGGACTGGGCGCACTTATCCCCCCCTCCCTCCCTCCCACTTCCTGGCGTGTGCACTTGCACAACCTTGAATATTGTCTGTCCTGTCCTCCCTCTGTATCCCCTTCCTAGTCTGGTTTTGACTGAAATACTCATGCATAGGCGCATTGATTACCAACCACCAATCAATCTGAAATGTCGCCAGGCCTAGTACGGTAGTTTATTGTTCTGTATGTCCTTTCCCGTCTCCCATCCGCCTCCCCTTTTCTCTCTCCACTCTTTGGGCCTCATTACGACCCCGGCGCTAAACCATGGTGCTATTAGCACCATGGTCCATGCCGGGGTCCGCCATGGTGAATGGCGGAATTACCACCCCATTCCAAGGTTGGTGGGGCGGTAATTCCCCATTCACCATGGGCCCTTCCCCATTCCCATTTTTGCCCCATAGGGCTCAATGGAAATGGGGAAGGCGCTAAGTACGGTGCCACAAATTGCGGCACCGTACTTAGCACCAAGGTCCCTTTGCGGCACCCTACTTTAACGCTAAAAGCAGGCGTTAAGGTCGGGTCCCGCAAAGGGAACTCGTAATTAAACCCTTAACGCCAGGGTCGTAATGAGGCCCTTTGTCACACACTTACACTAGTAGAAATGCCTATGGCCTAGTATGCTAGTTATTGTTGTTGGATCATTCGGAATCTTCAAGGCCTAAGAAAGACGACTGTACTCCCTTGTTCCCTTCTCATCTTGAAGCGATTTGAAGCATTTCACTTGTGTATAAATACTTTACAAATAAACAATTACAATTACAACAATGGGCAGCAAGTTGTGCCCCAGATGCGTGCACCTATACCCCACACAAGGGCCACACCCTGATCCCTGACTGATAGATTCACACACTATACCGCCTGAACAGGGAGACCACCCTGGAAATCGTGATGCTTATCCAGGAATACCTCCAGAGCATCATTGGCATCCGGACTGCCAACCCCAACCACCCTCCTGTTGAAGGTGGTGTTTGTACTGCAATTTCTTGCCACAGGCACTTTCCTCCTGGGCATGCCTAGTGTATTGGCAGAAGTGGACTGCACACACATAAAGGAAGTGTATCGAAACTGAAAGCTGTACCACTCTTTGAATGTGCAGGTTGTCTGCGATGCAGACATGATGGTCACACACTGCTGCACACGCTTACCGGGATCAGCCCATGATTCCATGGTCCTGCGTAATCGCACTCTGCCTGCGTACATGGCAAGTTATGGTGGTCAGCGGAATTAAAGCATCAACACACACACCACATTGCATGTGCACCAGGGCATAGGGGGGGGTTCACTGTCACTGGTGCATGGCCGATAGGCACCATGCCAATGCAGGGACACATTTGGCATGCAAGAGTGGTTGGCCACGACTGGCATCTACCACAGTTGTCAACGGATGGACACCCATCACAATATGGGCGCAACGGACAGACACGTTCAATTCACTACAGGTACCAGAATGCATCACTGCCATGTCACAAAACACAGCATATCCTGACTCTGCCCCACCCACCACCACCAACCCATCCTTGGGAGTCAGACCCTATACATGGCACGACCAGCATTGTCTGTCACATGGTGCAGCAAGGTGAATGAGGGCCCGCAAGAGCACAGACTCAGATGTATGTGTCACATACCAATATGTGTGCACTGCCCAGTCACCTCAAAACAAACGGCCCTCCCTGTGTCCCATTCCATGCAGGTGATTCCGGTTATCCCCTACTACCATGTCTGATGACCCCTGTGTGAGATCCACGGACCCACCAGGAAATAGCCTGCAACCGTGCTCACATCAGAACAAGGACGCAATTGAGCAGACCTTTGGAATGTTAAAGACATGTTTTCATTGCTGTCACCGCTCCGGTGGGGCACTGATGTACAGGCCAGTGAAAGTGGGGAAGATAGTCCTGGCCTGTGTCATGTTGCACAATATGTTCATCGGGCGGAACATTCCCCTACCCCCGGGCTGGGACATGGTTCCGGCAGACGATGATGATGATGGTGACTTGGATGTAGCAGCAGACATGCAACAACACCACCACAAGGAAGTCAGGTATGGCTGTGCAGCCCGCCAGGAACCTATTGCAAACTACTTTTGAGGACACAGCACCTGTACACACATTGCACGTGATGCAGCGTAAAAATAAAGCACACCACTGCACAAATTGAATGTCCAGACGTGAAATTATTTGCAAAACCATGTGTATGTGAACTGAACAAAGATCAACAAAAGTGTGGACCACCACCACCTCCCCAACCAGCCCTCCCCACCAACCCCTCCCCAAAAACACTCGCATCCCCCTCCCAACTTACCCTCCCAAACACGCCCTCCCAGTAACACTCTCTAGGTTGCATAAGTGACACAGGATGTATGGAACAGGCTCACTTCCGGGGCATCTTCACACCGAACCTCCACGTTTGTGGTGATCCTGGCAGGTGCAGGGATCAGCGCCTCAGGCTGCTCTATTTCAAACTGGTAGGTGTGGTGATTGTTATGAGGGGGTCAGAACCTGCCATGTCCCTGCACTTCAGGGCTGCTTGCAGGGAAAGGGTGAGGTACTCGGCCAGTGCCGAATTGCCTCGTTCCCCTCCTGGACCCTCTGCGCAAGCAGGATCATTGTACATGATGAGTTGCCCAGGACAATTGCACAGTGCCGGCCAGTGGCCTGCACACTCCGTATCATCCAGATCTCCTCCAGCTGCTGGCACCCGAGTCCTGCCATCTCTTCATGCCTTGCCTCTATGCGCCAAATGCGTGCACCCATGTCTCTGATGCTGGGGATCAGTGGTGGAGGTGGGCTGTGGAGGCCTGAGGGGCTGAATGATGCACGGTGGTAGGGAGTGTGTTCTGGCGACCCCCTCTGGGGTGTACCCGCCCACTTGCCCAGTATCGTCCTCCATTGAGCTGCCGAAATGCAAGGGAGGCTGGTGGGGGGAAGGTGGGGTAATGGCTGTCTTGCTGGCCCACACTGCTGTGTGTCAAAGGCAGCCAGTTGTGCCTCTGTGGGCGGAGCTGGTGTTGCCGCCGGGGCTGCTGCCTGTGTGGTTGCTGCAGGGGCTGCTTCCTGTGGAGTTGCTGCAGGGGCTGCTTCCTGAGATGTTGCTGCAGGGGCAGCTGGCTGGGCCTCCGTTGGCATAGCAAGTGTTGCTGCAGGGGCAGGTGGCATGCGCACTGGGCCTGTGGATTGTGTTGCTAGTGCTGGTGTGGCCTTGGCAGTGGTCTTGCAGGGTGTTGCTCTCCTCCTCTGTGCGGGTTGCTGTGATGTGCTTGGTCCACCTCACTCGCTGGCAGACGAGGTGCCTGTGGGGGTACTTCTGAGGCATCCTATGGCCTTCCAACATGCAGTTCATACATTTGTGTGACATTATGCCTGTGCATGGAGTTATTCAGTTCATCCATTGGACATATGTATGGGGCCTATGCAGATTTGTTTCCAGGCTCCACAAGACGAAAGGGGTGATAGATGGGGGAGAAATCCAGATTGGACAGTCATACTGGGCCTTGGGACCTTCCTACTGTGCAAGTGCAGAGTACTGAAAAGTTGAAAAGTACTGGGGAGAGTGGACTACATGGGCAGGGATGAGAGGGGGTGATGTTCAGGGGGCACAAGGGGCTGCGCCAGTGCTGATGGTAGCCACAGGGGCAGGTGCAAGAGGTAAAAGGGGGAGAGGGGTACAGTGTGAAGGATGGTGTGGACCAGAATCAGGCTAGTCCAGGGAAGGGTACCCAATGACAAGTACTGGTAAGGTATGCAGGGGAGACTGGTGAGAATGGGTTGGCCTCAGCAGGACTCATGAGGGAGTAGCCCCAGACAGCCTTGTGGATGATGCAATGGTCTGGTTCTGGATCTCTGCAGTTATAGGGAGGCAGTAGGGAGATGTCAGGGCTGTTGAGATGCAGTCCCAGGGCTTGTGGTCTAGGATGTGTCTCACAGCGCCATTCTTTGTTGGTTTGAGGGGACAATGGGAGGAAAGGGGTAGATTGAGGATGAGGCTGTTGCAGTAGTCAAGACACTCTAGTAGTGCACCAGAGCTCTGAAGACAAAGGCTTCTGGGGGAAGGTGTGGAAAGGGAGGGTGCCCCTGAGGGGGTGGAGCTGTGAGTTGGACTCCTTGGCAAGGTCCGTGATGTGCAGAGAGGATGAGAGGGTGGAGTTAAAGATGACCCCAAGCTTCTTGGCCTCACAGGGGGGTGAGGGCACAGGGCCCATGGAAGGTGGCCAGTGAGTGTATGGGATACAGGATGCAGATGTCGCAATAAGTAGCTTCTCTTTCCTACTGGCATTAAGGCAGTGCACAATGCATGTAGGGCAGTCAGGCTATCATGCATGGGTTGGAAGGAGGGGAGGCAGCGGATGTGTGCTTGAGCGTGAGGTGTGTGTCATTAGCATGACACTGGAAGTGAGGATGGAGGGAATGTGGAGATGAAGTGGGGCAGAGGGGCAAGGTAGTTGTTGAGGAGCCATGGCAATGGGGTGGTGCCATGAGGGTCGCCACAGTTAGTGTGTGAGGTGGAGGAGGAGGAAGGGCCCAGTTGCACTTGGGAGGGTCAGTTTGACAGGAGGCGGTCGACCATGCCATGGCCAGGTCCATCAGGACGGCTATGATATGTGCATTCATGTGAGTGTGTTGCAGGGTACATTGCTTGTGTGCATGCACACATCTTGGAGGGTGTGGGCCTCATGTATGTGTTTCTGGTCATGGTGTCACTTTGTGCACATGGCCAGTACTCTTGTGGGCATATGTGTGTTTGGATGTTTGGGAGGGGCAATGCTCGAGTACCCTTGGCCAACAGCCATGGTTTGTTGGACACTTTATGGGTTGGATGTGGTTTGGTGGCATGCATTTGGACATGTCTCTGTGAAGTGTGTGCTGCATTTTCCTGCCCACTGTGTATTGTTGTATTGGTGTGGCACATTGTACTCACTGCCCTCTCCCTGCATCCCGGCACCGGCCTCCATGGCTCCAACTCCCTTCAAGGTGCAGCACACTGCTGCATTTCTCCTCCCATGGCATGAGCTTAATCGGTGAGGCCATCCCACCACCAGTGGCTACGCATTTGTGGGCCGACAGAAGGTTGTAGAGCCTCAGGCAGAGGTCATCCCACCGCTTATGGCAGTCATGTACTGTGCATGGCACGACTCCCACAGCTTACACATTTTGTGCCACCTTCTCCCAGATGTGTTAGTTAGTTGTGTGCTGCACCAGTGGTCTATGGAAAACAGCTCACCAGCAAGTTCTACTATGGTGTCGGTGAGTATGTTCAGCTCCTGCTCAGAGAAACATGGCTTCTGCTGCCGCACTTCAGGGACCCGAGATTACATGCCTGCTGATAAGATGCTGGTGTGTTTGTGTCCAGATGGCAACTGGAACTAGGTGATTTTAAGTGGATTGTGTTTTCGAAAAAATGGCAGCTGGCGGGCTTCCAATTTTGGCGATGACAATATTTCTGGTGCCAGTGTTTCCATTGCCAGTGTTTCCGAGAGGGGCACACCAGTAATGGTGTCGCTGGCATTTTTGGTGTCAGTGGCACCAATTTTGTGGATGAAGGACAGTGTTTCCATCATGCCGGTCGCACCGTCACCAGCATGCTGAAGTGTGCGCTCCCAGGAGGTTGTAATGTGCCGATGATTCCGTGGTTGCGGTTGTAATGAGGGCCCAGGTCCTACCTATTAGTGGGAACAACCAGCCCCTATCTTACAAAGTTCTTTCCCCAGAGAATGAATATCAATATTAAAAAGAGGAGCACCAGTACCCAACTCTGATGGACCTCTTTAGTCGCTTGGCACACTCCCCCATTGCTGCCGAAACAGACACTATCCAAGTGTAGTAAATCAATGATCTGTAGTATATTGGATCACACATTTTAATTTTCAAAAAACAACCAGAGCTTTTCTCTGTTCACTATTTACAACAGAAATGACAAATCTATGAAGGCCCGGTAAATCACATTTGTTTAGCCAAACTATTTGGTCATTAATGGGTATAGAATAATAACTTTTTTGACTGTGCTAATCCCTTCCCTAACCCCCCTCCGCCCATGCCATGGCTATGATGGTATTGTGTGTAAGTCACATATGTATTTTCAGAAAATCAATTCAATTTCCTAGAGCTTTGATGAAGCATCCAGCAGGGATATCGGTCAAAATGAGCCGGGGGCCTTTTTACACCAATTTGTAAAATGGGGTACAGTCAGAGCGGAATGGCAGGACTAGGTAAAATCCAAAACAGCACACAAGAAGTGGAGCCAAACCTCATGATTATGTTTAAACAAATTCATTGTAACGAAGTTGGGACCTGGACTTTTATTTGGGGGTTGAGATGAAAGTATTTCTGCAATTTCATTTGTTGTAAATTCATAACCTAAGTTTGACATTAAATCAAAGTCACTCGCAATATTAGGTAATGAAGAGAGATCTGCCCCAGTATTATTAGTATAGATGTTACCAAAATGGTCAATTCAAATACATGGACTGATAAATACCTCTTACTTTGGTGCCCCTGTTAGATTACATTGTGTTGGTGTCAGTCTCCAGAACCCTTTTACTATCCTTACAAGGGGTGTATCTTGAGTTCTAGCCAAATAAAAGAGTCTTAGATAGATTTAGCAATATTGAACACTTACTTAAATTCCTTTATGGAATGTGAGATTGCAATTAGATCTTTTATTGGCGCCTTCAATACTCTAAGAAATCCTATTCTTTCCACTTTACAAGAAGTATTTACCAGGTGAGAATCTAGCTTTTGTTTAAAATTACTCTGAAGTGCATATCCTTACCCAAGATAGGATTCATATTTTGTAAAAGACAGAAAAATACATAAGAGAGTCTTGTACATGTCTATCCTCATATAAAATGGTCGCAATTGTCATAAAAGGCTGTTGCCTGAGCACAGGATAGTACATTTTCCAAAATCACTACTGCCCAATTTATATTCCTGCCATTTTGTACATTCCCATTATCATAGGGAGTACCATAGTCATCAGTGAATTCAACACTAAAATCGCTAACTTCAAGCTTAGGGGCAAATGACGATGGCCCTTTTTTGTCCTATCTAAGACTACCATAAGGGCCAATCATGGCTTCTCATGAGAACATGCTCAATTCAAGATGAAAAGTGAGAGTTTGTAAAGGCCGCTTTACCACGGTTGTCTAACAAGGTTCTTCCATTAACCATGCATAGTCCGTATTCCGTTAGGAACATATGGGATTTTAAACCATCCTGTCACACTGGGGATCAATCATATTAAGCGCCCAGTTACCTCAGGGTTTGGTGCGCCATAGAAATAATAAACAAATACAAAAATATTGGTATCCCGAAACCCCCAGCTAGCATCTGGGTAAGTGCCATACAAGCCAAGTGGTGGCCCGTGCCCAAATTTAAAACAGTCATTGCCTCCCAATAACAGGTTTTCGTCTTGATAATTGTTCAAACCTTGATAACTTATATATACTGAAAATCTTTAATGGTTGGGGCCATGGACACCTTCGAAGGAGAGTTGTAAAAATGTACAATGATAAAGGGCCTCATCACGAGTCTGGCGGTAACCCTTAAATGTGGTGGTAGCGCTATTACCGCCGCATTTAAGGGTCCGCCAGATCATGGATTTGGCGAATTTCCCCCCAGCTCTGAGCTTGGGGGAAATCTGCAGCAAAATTGCAGATTTTCAGCACGATTACCGCCGGCAGGAAATCCGCTGGCGGTAATAGCGCAAATTTTCCCCATTGTGCCCAATGGGGAATGAGGAATTCCCGAATGGGCCCAATGGGGAATGAGCAATAACCCTTCGCCAAACCCGTGATCCGGCTCTAAGGCTATTAGCGCCGGCTGATGAGGCCCTTTGTTTCTTGCCAACATAAAAACGGACTACCTGAACATACGGTGCCTCAATGTTCTGTATTGTAGCCAAAAAAGCTATGACATTAACCCAAACACACAGGATTCTGCATTTCCTACTTTTCTTTTTCCTTATAGCTGCTTTAGCGTAGCTCGAAAAGCCTTTACAGGAAGGTGGATCAAGGCACCAAGTCTCTCGGAACATTATCATTTCAAACTTCCGAAAGAAATTAGCCAAACTACTTTGTTCCAATTTGAGACTGAGGTCTGCAAAATTCATAGACAGGACTTTTAGTTTGTTGCACCTATTCATGATGGTTTCTGCCTCTGTGTCCTTTGAGATGTCCAATGATAGCATTGGCAAATTGATTGAAGCAGGACAATGTGCTTTAGAGATTCCTGGGCCAACACCATCCAACAATGACAACATAACTATTGTACACAGGTAAAATAACTTCCTCTTTGGCTACTTGGGCATGCAGGGGCCTCTTACCTAAAGTTGCCCCTTGAATATTTGTAGCCAAGCCACCTTCTGCAGAGCACAATAAAACAACAATCTTATCCATAAAGGGTTCAAAATCTTTCTTTTTGCCACAGGTTATCCCAAATGTCATACACATTTATTAATTTATTTATTTATTTATTTATAAGGCACACGCAACCCAGAGGCATCTGGGCAAATTACAATTGTGGTACAGTACGTTTCTTTACAGGTAGCAGGATCCATAATTTGGTACGGGAAGCAAATTATAATACATCAACATAACACAGTAACTTTGGGTATGTGAGACAGAGGGCAAAAAAAGTTCCCGTGGCCACATTTTGATTAGAGAACTGCATACATTTATAGGATTTCTTGCTGTGCATTAAACCGAGCTCGCAATATGTGGTGAGCAGAATGAGACTGCAATAGCACCCCCTTTGCAGCGTTTGCCATGCAGAACAACTCAGGGCACCCTCATTGCCCTTAAAATGCCAATGGTGTGAATATTACAATGCATCCGTATGATGACGCCCAGGGTGCTGATTTTCAAATAAAGGCGAATGCATCTTCTGGAGCCCAGCTCGATAGATAGCCAGGTAATATTGACACGTCTGATAATCAGTGGGTTAGCTGCAGGAGGCAGACTAAACTGGACCTGCTTGAAGCCGTCAGTAGATGGTGATGGATTGGAAAACATGTGGTTTGAGGCGACCTTGGGTTTATTACCACACAATACACCCATCTGCACAGTCTGTGTGGTGTTAGTGCACAACAGCCATTCCTATGGTGCTTATTTTGTCCAGGTTCTTTCATCGCCTGCAATTACAACACCAGGTATTAGAACGTGTATATTCTAACAAAAACGTTCATACATGTTTTTTTTTGGGGGGGTGGGGGGTTACCCCAACCAATCTTTACCTATTCCCTACCCCCCAACCTCTTATCTGCCTTTTCCCACCCCCCCTAAAAAATTCGATTAACATTTTCGTTATAATATACACTTTGAAATGCCTGGTGTTGCAATTGCAGGCGATGAAAGGACGTCGTACCCTTACTTTAACTGGCGAGGGCGGGATTTGCCCCAGTCAATACAGTCACCACACTTTGTTTAGAATTTGGGGATATTAACTCTTCCATCTGGGTGGTACTAGTTAGGTGCCAGTAGCCGCAGCATGCGCCTATGCCTATTGGGCACTAGAGCCTCCTGTGAGACCATTCTTTTAGCTAGATTGGTCACTCTAATCTCAGTTACAGACAAGAATGTACTTACGTAACGCTCAAGGGCATCTGTAGAGAGTTAATTTTGTTAAACTGCCTCATTCTGGGGGTAATTCATAGAATTCAGCGCACAAGTGGCGCACGCGGCTGGCGCACAGTGAGCACGTGCGAATCCCTGCGCCAGCCGCGTACGCTAAAATACATTTCCGTGCAAAGCGTATTCATGGATTCCAGCCACCAAAACCAGCCCTGGCGCACAGTGGCGCAGCGACCCTGCAGCAGCGCCAGTTACGCCCCCAAGAACGCCCCTTGCGCAGGGAAAAGCCATCAAAATCCCCAATCCAGCGCAAAGGGCTGCGCTAACCCTGTACCAGCACGGCAAGCGGGGTACGTGTATCACTGGGGTGCGCGGGAAGTTTCTCACGTGATTTCAGCTGGGTACGTGTATTACTGGGGTGTGCGGGAAGTTTCACACGCGATTGGCCCTGTGCGAGCGGGGTACGTGTATTACTGGGGTGCGCGGGAAGTTTCACACGCGATTGGCCCTGTGCGAGTGGGGTACGTGTATTACTGGGGTGCGCAGGAAGTTTCACACGCAATTTCAGCTGGGTACATGTATTACTGGGGTGCGCGGGAAGTTTCACACGCGATTGCAGCTGGGTACGTGTATTACTGGGGTGCGTGGGAAGTTTCACACGCGATTGGCCCTGTGCGAGCGGGGTACGTGTATTACTGGGGTGCGCGGGAAGTTCCACACGCGATTGGCCCTGTGCGAGCGGGGTACGTGTATTACTGGGGTGCGCGGGAAGTTCCACACGCGATTGGCCCTGTGCGAGAGGGGTACAGTTATTACTGGGGTGCGCAGGAAGTTTCACACGCGATTTCAGCTGGGTACATGTATTTCAGGGGTGCGTGAGAAGTTTCACACGCGAATTCAGCAGGGTACGTGTATTTCAGGGGTGCGCAGGAAGTTTCACACGCGAATTCAGCAGGGTACGTGTATTTCAGGGGTGCGCGGGAAGTTTCACATGCGATTCCATCAGGGTACGTGTATTTCAGGGGTGTGCGGGAAGTTCCACACGCGAATGTCCTGGGTACGTGTATTTCGGGGTGCGCGGGAAGTTTCACATGCAAATTCAGCAGGGTACGTGTATTTCAGGGGTGCGCGGGAAGTTCCACACGCGATTGTCCTGGGTATGTGTATTTCGGGGTGCGCGGGAAGTTTCACACGCGAATTCAGCAGGGTACGTGTATTTCAGGGGTGCACGGGAAGTTCCACACGCGAATGTCCTGTGTACGTGTATTTCAGGGTGTGCTGGAAGTTTCACACGTGAATTCAGCAGGGTACGTGTATTTCAGGGCTGCGCGGGAAGTTCCACACGCGAATGTCCTGGGTACGTGTATTCCTGGGTGTTCGGGAAGTTTCACAAGCGAATTCAGCAGGGTACGTGTATTTCAGGGGTGCGCGGGAAGTTCCACACGCGAATGTCCTGGGTACGTGTATTCCTGGGGTGTGCGGGAAGTTTCACAAGCAAATTCAGCAGGGTACGTGTATTTCAGGGGTGCGCGTGAAGTTCCACACGCGAATGTCCTGGGTACGTGTATTTCGGGGTGCGCGGGAAGTCTCACACGCGATTTCAGCAGGGTACGTGTATTTCAGGGGTTCCGGGGAGTACTACACGTGAATTGGCCGTGTGGGTCCTCCCAGGTGTTCGCTCTACAACCTCCACGGCCCCTGCAGGCAGCCCACACCACGGGGGACTACCCTGCACCTCTGCTCATGTCCCGCAGGCAGCCAATCCACCATGGGCTTGCCCCCCAGCCAAGCCACATGTCACCTTGCACTACTGATCAACAACGCATGTCTCCCAACACCCCCACCCGCCAGCAGTGCAGGGCACCCTCCACCATGCCCCCACACATGTCTCACAGCACCCCCACCCCCCACCATCCAGGGGCACCCTCCACCAGGCCCCCACTCATGTCCAACTCATGTCCCCCTGCATCCCCACTCCCCAGCACTGTGGGGCACCTGCCAGCAGGCCCCCACTCATGTCCCACTCATGTCCCCCTGCACCCCCACCCCCCAGCAGTCATGGGCACCCTCCACCAGGCCCCCACACATGTCTCCCAGCACCCCCACCCCCAGCATCCAGGGGCACCCTCCACTAGGCCCACACTCATGTCTCCCAGCACCCCCACCCCCCAGCAGTGCAGGGCACCCTCCACCAGGCCCCCACTCCTGTCTCCCTGCACCCCCACCCCCTACCAGTCAGGGGCACCCTCCACCAGGCCCCCATACATGTCTCCCAGCACCCCCACCCCCACCAGTCAGGGGCACCCTCCAGCAGGCCCCCACACATGTCTCCCAGCACCCCCACCCCCCAGCAGTGCAGGGCACCCTCCACCAGGCCCCCACACATGTCTCCCAGCACCCCCACCCCCCAGCAGTGCAGGGCACCCTCCACCAGGCCCCCACTCATGTCCAACTCGTGTCCCCCTGCACCCCCACCCCCCAGCACTGTGGGGCACCTGCCAGCAGGCCCCCACTCATGTCCCACTCATGTCCCCCTGCACCCCCACCCCCCAGTAGTCAGGGGCACCCTCCACCAGGCCCCCACACATGTCTCCCAGCACCCCCACCCCCCAGCATCCAGGGGCACCCTCCACCAGGCCCACACTCATGTCTCCCAGCACCCCCACCCCCCAGCAGTGCAGGGCACCCTCCACCAGGCCCCCACTCCTGTCTCCCTGCACCCCCACCCCCCAGCAGTGCAGGGCACCCTCCACCAGGCCCCCACACATGTCTCCCAGCACCCCCACCCCCCAGCAGTACAGGGCACCCTCCACCAGGCCCCAACTCATGTCCCCCTGCACCCCCACCCCCCAGCAGTGCAGGGCACCCTCCACCAGGCCCCCACACATGTCTCCCTGCACCCCCACCCCCCAGCAGTGCAGGGCACCCTCCACCAGGCCCCCACCCCTGTCTCCCTGCACCCCCACCCCCCACCAGTCAGGGGCACCCTCCACCAGGCCCCCACACATGTCTCCCAGCACCCCCACCCCCCGGCAGTGCAGGGCACCCTCCACCAGGCCCCCACACATGTCTCCCAACACCCCCACCCCCCAGCAGTGCAGGGCACCCTCCACCAGGCCCCCACTCATGTCCAACTCATGTCCCCCTGCACCCCCACCCCCCAGCACTGTGGGGCACCTGCCAGCAGGCCCCCCCTCATGTCCCACTCATGTCCCCCTGCACCCCCACCCCCCAGCAGTGCAGGGCACCCTCCACCAGGCCCCCACACATGTCTCCCAGCACCCCCACCCCCAGCACTGTGGGGCACCTGCCAGCAGGCCCCCACTCATGTCCCACTCATGTCCCACTGCACCCCCACCCCCCACCAGTCAGGGGCACCCTCCAGCAGGCCCCCACACATGTCTCCCAGCACCCCCACCCCCCAGCAGTGCAGGGCACCCTCCACCAGGCCCCCACACATGTCTCCCAGCACCCCCACCCCCCAGCAGTGCAGGGCACCCTCCACCAGGCCCCACTCCTGTCTCCCTGCACCCCCACCAGTCAGGGGCACCCTCCACCAGGCCCCCACACATGTCTCCCAGCACCCCCACCCCCCAGCAGTGCAGGGCACCCTCCACCAGGCCCCCACACATGTCTCCCAGCACCCCCACCCCCCAGCAGTGCAGGGCACCCTCCACCAGGCCCCCACTCCTGTCTCCCTGCACCCCTACCCCCCACCAGTCAGGGGCACCCTCCACCAGGCCCCCACACATGTCTCCCAGCACCCCCACCCCCCGGCCGTGCAGGGCACCCTCCACCAGGCCCCCACACATGTCTCCCAGCACCCCCACCCCCCAGCAGTGCAGGGCACCCTCCACCAGGCCCCCACTCATGTCCAACTCATGTCCCCCTGCACTCTCACCCCCCAGCACTGTGGGGCACCTGCCAGCAGGTCCCCACTCATGTCCCACTCTTGTCCCCCTGAACCCCCGCCCCCCAGCATTGCAAGGCACCTGCCAGCAGGCCCTGACACATGTCCCCCAGCCAACACGTCATCACAATCTCGATCCCTGGCCCTTATGGGCAGCCTCCACATGCCAAACACCCACCCAAGTATTGCATCCACCCACTCAGAATTGCCAATTACATGATACAACCCCAATGGCAAGTATATAAATGAACACATGTCCCTCACATACACACAATGGGTGTAAGTGAATGTCAAAACCCATATCATGACATGCATGAAACCAATGATATGATACTACACATTGAAGTTTGATGAAAAAAATGTATTAAAAGCAACATAAATGGGATTAAAAATAAACAAACGACAATGGGAATTAAAAACAAAAAAGCAGCATGTCCGTAAAATAATGAAAAACCACAAATCATAATCCAAAGGAAAGGTGTCCAAAGTCACAGTTCAAAAAAGTACATCCAAGGGAAAAACAAAACCAAAAACCATTGCTCCATGGGTAAATCAAAAAAAAAAAACATAATCCAACAGTCAATTATATACAGATAAACAATCCAGGGTTCATGATCCCAACTGAAGAAATGAAACCTATCTAAAAATACTACGTAATAAAAAACTATATACAAAAATGTTGCCCATTGTCCAAAAGGTCCAAAATCAAGAAAAAAGCAAAGGAAACCTAACACTAACTACATAACTATTTACAAGGGCAGCGGGCTAGTCCAACGGCTCACTGGATGTTGTCATGGGCCAGGGCATCATCGAACTCCTGTTCAATGGCTTGGAGGCGGGCATGTTCCCTGGCCCCAAGGTCTCGCAGGGATAAAGCAGTGTCCAGCTCCAACTCCCTGCGAAGACCCTCGAGGCACTCAGCCCGTCTCAGCGCCCTCTGCATGGAGTTCTCCGCCCTGACCATTGTGAGCCGTTCTTCCTCTGCCCGCTGCCGCTCCGCACCTATCTGCTGGCCCAACCGCTCCCACTCGGAAGCCACTCCCATTCCAGGGTTCTCCTGCCCTCCGGCCGATGCCTGCACCCGTGATGTTGATGGCGCTGAGCCATGATGCCTCCCACGTCTAGCCTGCCGCTGCCTCCGACGCAACTGCCTGTGCCAGCACGACGGCATCCAGGCTGATGGAATCCACCGACGCCGTCGTGCACGTGCCCTGCCCGATGATGCCGTCACATCCTCCATCTGCTGGTGTCCAGTTGCTGGTGTGTCCACCCCTGCTGGACCTCCGACTCCCGACTGTGGCAGGGATGGGATCCCCACCGAGTTGGCTGCATTGGTCGGGGCAGGTCCACAGGGGGCCCTGGTGGCATCTGGGCCAGAAGGCGGCATGGAGAACGACTGGCGCATAGCCTCCACAGAGGGGGAGAGGGTCGCCAAAGTGCCCGACACATGTACGAGACCCCCGACCACGACCGCTCCCAACTGGGCCACGTTGGCACGGTCCTCTTTGTGATGCCGCGCGTGCACCCCCCGGGAAGCACGCACCTCATCACGAATGACACCCATGCGCAACGCGACACCAATCAGGACCTTCTCCATACGGCCAGGGGTCCCCTCTTCCGCAGGTGGAGGGGAGTCAGATGACATGGACATCCCCCCTACCTGCGGACGGGCCTGGGATGGGGCATCCCTGCTGGTGCATGGTGGTGCAGTCACAGTGTCAGGGACAGTGACATGCACAGGCACCTCCACGGCGACCTGTGCTGCCTCCTGCCCCTGCCCCTGGACTGCACCACTTGCACCAGCAGGGATGCCCCCACCAGGCCCCATGTGCGGCTCAGTAGCGGCCTCCTCCTCCTCTGTGGAAATGACCAACCTGGATGGCTCCACACCGTCTTCCGCCGTTGCAAGCCCCTGTGGGGGCTCACCCACCCCTTCCGCTGCAGCCGTGAGGGCATCCCCGCCGCTTTGCTCCACAGTGCCGTCTCCGCCATCTTCTTCACTTTGGGCTGTGTAGAGGGAGACATAGAACACAAGCATCAGGGTACTGTACAATGGTCCCCTAGATAGGAAGCAATAGCAGATGAGTGGCACTCTCAAAGATCACTTCCATCATGTCCCTCCACAACACATGGGTCAGTGCAGGCAAAACACATGCAGTAACAGGCATGGCGCATGCTATGGACATAAGCAAACATGTCCAAGGGACTCTTGAAACATACAATGTTGTTGAACTCACATGCATCATGGGTCATGCCTATCACATTCACACACTTCACCGTACTTTCATCCATCTGGACTCATACACCCCAGACACAGTGGATGCAAGGATAGCTAGGCTGCATCAGTGGATCTGAACATTGACACAGACATGTGTCATGCATCCATGGCATTCACAAGTCACAGACATGCAGGTCAGACACACAGACATGGAAACCATACATGTACATGGCATCATCACCCATCCCTCACCCCCACCCATGTCCAGGAACAGAGACTGGCATGCTCTCATGTGTCCATTCCGCATAGGGCTCCCCATGTAGCATTTAAACACCAACCGTGTGCTTCACACATTACTGGTCTCACATGCATGACCATGATGTCCCTGCACACACATACGCGTACATGGCCTATGTCACACATACAGGCAAGTATCAGACAACCAGCACACTGCAACATGCCCTGTCTCACACAGCAATGCCTGGCCACTTACCGCTCGACTCCAGACGGGTCTGCCTCTCAAGGACCTGGACGTGGAGCGCTGGGGATATGCGTTCCAGGACCCTCATCTGATCTTCCGACAAGTGGCCCTGGTGCCTCTTAGCACCCGCTGCCTTCATGAGGCGCCGGGCCTTGTTGAGGGTCCTGGACCTGAAGTCCTCCCAGCGCTTCTTGACATGATGTAATAGTCGGACTGCCACCCCCTCCGCGTTGATGGCAGTCACGATGTCCGTCCAGATCGCTGTCCCGTCCATCCTTGTCGGCGCGTGATGATCCGAAGAGGGCATCATAATGCCACAGGACATGCTCCACCAGGACACCAACTTCCTTCTGACTGAAGCTGGTGGCCCTCTGCCCCTCTGGCTGGGGGTCGCCAGTGATCTCGGATGGTGTTTGCCCCGACATGGCGACCCCCGAGGCAGGCGTGGGTGGGCAACTGGGTCCTGGGGCTGGGCTGTGGAGCGATGGTATCCCAGTCGGGAGTCTTCTGTTCCAGCAGGGGTGGCACAGCAACTGGACCCCTGCAGATGGCTGATGTGCAGGCACCAAATGGCAGGGCACGGTGGCAGAAGGCAGGCAGGCAGGCAGGCAGCAGCAGATGGCTCGTGGGAGGCTGCTCGGGGCTCTGGGGGGCAGTATTTCGGCCTTTTGGGCAGGAGCGTGGTCTTCCGTGTGCTTACGCGTGGCCAGCTTGATATGGAGTGATTTGGCACGTAAAAATTCTGCACGTCAGCGTGTAATTCGAGGAAAGGCCCTTAGCGCGTAAGCGCATCTGCACGCATACGCGATTTCATTGGACAGAAGGCCCTTCAAGCGCAAGCGCCTCTGTGACGTGACGCGCGCAGGCGTGCATGGGTGTTTCAGCGCACGTGAAAAACTGCACGTCCGCGTGGGAATGCGTGTAATCCGAGGAAAGGGCCCATGCGCGTAAGTGACGTGACGCGCGTGGGCATTTCCCTCAGCACGGGTTAAAGGTGAGCGGGGGCAGCAGTTCGCTGTACGTGCCTTTCGTGGAGACCGACGTGTGTTGCTGCTTCCTGTTGTTTCGCGCGCCATCACAACTTCACAGCTATCAAGGACGTATCTCTTCTTTTGGCGGGGGTATTGGCTACGCGTGTTTTTCTGCATCGCGCTAGTCAGACGGTGAGTCGCACACGCTATTTTTCCCACTGCGGGTGCCCCTGTGTATCGCACCCATTTTCGAGATCATAGTAGCCTGCGTGTCCCTCGCGTA
This sequence comes from Ambystoma mexicanum, assembly GCF_040938575.1. Classification (NCBI taxonomy): domain Eukaryota; kingdom Metazoa; phylum Chordata; class Amphibia; order Caudata; family Ambystomatidae; genus Ambystoma; species Ambystoma mexicanum. Next base: position 132,339,723 of record NC_090936.1, on the reverse strand, counting down.
CACGTTATTCGTGTTACTGGGTGCCACCGCGTACTGCGGGAGGTTGATTCCACGCACGTAGGCTGCAGGGTTGCGTGCACGGTTTTACTGCAGTTTTGGGTGAGCATTGCGTGACCCGTCACTACATCACTGGGGTCACATACAGCCTTGCAGGTGCAGGGGGGCTGTTAACATCTTGCTTCCCACCCTCTTCACCCCAATTGCCCAGGTCAATTGTGGTGTACACCTCCCATTGGCACTACTCCATCTGTGCCGGCACTACTACATCTGTGCCATGGTTGGGAGGACACCAAAGGTGAGGGGCGCCTCAGCTGGGCGTACTCCTCATGGCGGGCGTGGTCGCGGACGTGGCCTTGGTGACCAGGGAGTAGGGGGACTCCAGGGTATCCAGGGCAGCCACAGAGAGGGAAGAGGCAGGGGTGCGTCACTTGAGCACAATGTTGTGCCATGTGTCGGTGCAGTCATGCCACCACCCCCTGTGGTTCCGGGGGATGCAGCTTCTGCGTCTGGCACTGGCGCCCGTGTGACCCGGCAGTCCGTTCCATCGACGGCCACGGGCCCAAGGGTAGTGGTAGCTGCAGGTGCAGCTGTGGACACCGCCACCCAGGGTCAGGGTCTGCCAGCGCAGGCTGCGTTGGCACTTGAGGAGCCCTCTGTAGATTTCCAACAGGCCAGCAGGGAAACCATAGGGGCAGGCAGGGCTGCTCAGACCAAGACACGTGTCCCTGGGGCAGTTATGTCATCTGCTGCCCCGAACAGCCGGGTGTTGGCAAATGCAGGGGCAGATGCACCCAACAACACCCCAGTTGTGAGTCTGCCAACCAGGACCGTTGCGGTCAATGACCCTGCCACAGCGGATGTTGCTGCGCAGGGTCCATTAGAGGGCACCCAGATGCCACTGACACAAGTCAGGCCTTTGGTCGTCCCTCCACCTGCCACTCCCTTGGCTCAATCCACCGAACCCACTGGGCATACTGGTCAGGGCGGCATTAGCCAGCCAGGGTCTGCGCCACAGTCCAAGAGGAGGAAGGTTGCACCTGCAGCACAGGCTGGGACCCCACACACAGCCACGACCTCCTGCACGTCGAGGAAGAAGCCTTTCTGCAAGCAGGAACTGGACTTTCTCGTGGGCTACGTGCGGGGCCACAGCCGTGACATTCTAGTGAGTGCCAATAGTCAGACTACGGCTGCCCACCTTGACACCCGCTGGAAGCATGTTGCGGAACATGTCAGTTCATTCGGCCATGAGGTGCGCACGGCGCAAGAGTGCAAAAAGCGTTGGAATGACATCAAACGCAGCACTAAGGCTAAGCGTGCCTCTAATTACAACTTGACTCTGGTGACTGGCAGTGGGCCTGCACCAGAGGAGGAAGAGCTCACTCTGCATGAGGCACTCGTTGCGGAGTTCATACCACCTGAATTGGTCGAAGGAGTGGGTGAGATGCTGGACTTTGATGCCCAGTCCAGTGAGTGTTGATGCGTGTTTGTTGAGGACGTGTGTGTTTCACTTGTGGGATGTGTTGTGCATGATTGCCACTACATGTGAGTGTACATGGTTCTGATTTGTAAGTAATGCAATGCTTCCGTGATGCATGTCTGCTCTGCTGGATGGTGGACATGTGGAGCAGACGGGGACTGTCCGCATCACCACTATTGCACCCTAGTGACATGCTCGTTACAAGTATGCCCCTCCGGTCCATGTTCCAGCTCACTGGCCCTTCTGCATGTGGCGTGGGGTGACCTTCCTCTCAGCCCAGGCACAATGTCATTGCATGACTGACGTGCATGTCTCCTCTGCCTGCATGCGGGGACTTCATGTAGGCATGCTCCCTTGCCCCTCCTCCGCCACTCTGCACCCGAGTTCCACCTTTGCACTGGTCTGCTTCAATCTTGCCAATGTGTACTTTCCTGTTCATGCGTCCTGTGTAGATGCTAACTTCCAGCGTACAATCTGCCAGACATATGCCGTGTGGTACAGCCTTAGTACTTGATGCAGGGTATCTCACTTGTACTGTGCATAGGTCAGATGTCCCGCAGGGACATGAGTGCCCATTCATGCTCCATGTGCATTGCACGCATGCCCCTATGTGTCCTTGACTGGATGATCACTGTAATACAAGTCCTGGGTGACATACATTGCATGGCATCTCATCAGCCTTCCCATGTCAACTGTGGGTCAGTACTGCGTTGCACACATGTTTAGGGTCTGACAATCTGTGTGGCTCACAGGCCTCAGCCATGGCCAATGACTCTGTCCAACTGTTGTAGTGTCTTCTTCACACGTGGGCGGCCTCCAGAGTTTTCATCATGTGTCCTGCTTACTGTCCCATCATCATTTGCAGTGTTGTCACTTGAATCACATTAAGCTGTTGATGCCAGTCAACACTGCCTGTCAATACACAGGTCTATGGTCAACCAGCACACTGCAACATGCCCTGTCTCACACAGCAATGCCTGGCCACTTACCGCTCGACTCCAGACGGGTCTGCCTCTCAAGGACCTGGACGTGGAGCGCTGGGGATATGCGTTCCAGGACCCTCATCTGATCTTCCGACAAGTGGCCCTGGCGCCTCTTAGCATCCGCTGCCTTCAAGAGGCGCCGGGCCTTGTTGAGGGTCCTGGACCTGAAGTCCTCCCAGCGCTTCTTGACATGATGTAATAGTCGGACTGCCACCCCCTCCGCATTGATGGCAGTCACGATGTCCGTCCAGATCCTGTCCCGTGCATCCTTGTCGGCGCGTGATGATCCGAAGAGGGCATCATAATGCCACAGGACATGCTCCACCAGGACACCAACTTCCTTCTGACTGAAGCTGGTGGCCCTCTGCCCCTCTGGCTGGGGGTCGCCAGTGATCTCGGATGGTGTTTGCCCTGACATGGCGACCCCCGAGGCAGGCGTGGGTGGGCAACTGGGTCCTGGGGCTGGGCTGTGGAGCGATGGTATCCCAGTTGGGAGTCTTCTGTTCCAGCAGGGGTGGCACAGCAACTGGACCCCTGCAGATGGCTGATGTGCAGGCACCAAATGGCAGGGCACGGTGGCAGCAGACAGGCAGGCAGGCAGGCAGCAGCAGATGGCTCGTGGGAGGCTGCTCGGGGCTCTGGGGGGCAGTAATTCGGCCTTTTGGGCAGGAGCGTGGTCTTCCGTGTGCTTACGCGTGGCCAGCTTGATATGGAGTGATTTGGCACATAAAAATTCTGCACGTCAGCCTGTAATTCGAGGAAAGGCCCTTAGCGCGTAAGCGCATCTGCACGCATACGCGATTTCATTGGACAGAAGGCCCTTCAAGCGCAAGCGCCTCTGTAACGTGACGCGCACAGGCGTGCATGGGTGTTTCAGCGCACGTGAAAAACTGCACGTCCGCGTGGGAATGCGTGTAATCCGAGGAAAGGGCCCATGCGCGTAAGTGACATGACGCGCGTGGGCGTTTCCCTCAGCACGGGTTAAAGGTGAGCGGGGGCAGCAGTTCGCTGTACGTGCCTTTCGTGGAGACCGACGTGTGTTGCTGCTTCCTGTTGTTTCGCGCGCCATCACAACTTCACAGCTATCAAGGACGTATCTCTTCTTTTGGCGGGGGTATTGGCTACGCGTGTTTTTCTGCATCGCACTAGTCAGACGGTGAGTCGCACACGCTATTTTTCCCACTGCGGGTGCCCCTGTGTATCGCACCCATTTTCGAGATCATAGTAGCCTGCGTGTCCCTCGCGTACACGTTATTCGTGTTACTGGGTGCCACCGCGTACTGCGGGAGGTTGATTCCACGCACGTAGGCTGCAGGGTTGCGTGCACGGTTTTACTGCAGTTTTGGGTGAGCATTGCGTGACCCGTCACTACATCACTGGGGTCACATACAGCCTTGCAGGTGCAGGGGGGCTGTTAACATCTTGCTTCCCACCCTCTTCACCCCAATTGCCCAGGTCAATTGTGGTGTACACCTCCCATTGGCACTACTCCATCTGTGCCGGCACTACTACATCTGTGCCATGGTTGGGAGGACACCAAAGGTGAGGGGCGCCTCAGCTGGGCGTACTCCTCGTGGCGGGCGTGGTCGCGGACGTGGCCTTGGTGACCAGGGAGTAGGGGGACTCCAGGGTATCCAGGGCAGCCACAGAGAGGGAAGAGGCAGGGGTGCGTCACTTGAGCACAATGTTGTGCCATGTGTCGGTGCAGTCATGCCACCACCCCCTGTGGTTCCGGGGGATGCAGCTTCTGCGTCTGGCACTGGCGCCCGTGTGACCCGGCAGTCCGTTCCATCGACGGCCACGGGCCCAAGGGTAGTGGTAGCTGCAGGTGCAGCTGTGGACACCGCCACCCAGGGTCAGGGTCTGCCAGCGCAGGCTGCGTTGGCACTTGAGGAGCCCTCTGTAGATTTCCAACAGGCCAGCAGGGAAACCATAGGGGCAGGCAGGGCTGCTCAGACCAAGACACGTGTCCCTGGGGCAGTTATGTCATCTGCTGCCCCGAACAGCCGGGTGTTGGCAAATGCAGGGGCAGATGCACCCAACAACACCCCGGTTGTGAGTCTGCCAACCAGGACCGTTGCGGTCAATGACCCTGCCACAGCGGATGTTGCTGCGCAGGGTCCATTAGAGGGCACCCAGATGCCACTGACACAAGTCAGGCCTTTGGTCGTCCCTCCACCTGCCACTCCCTTGGCTCAATCCACCGAACCCACTGGGCATACTGGTCAGGGCGGCATTAGCCAGCCAGGGTCTGCGCCACAGTCCAAGAGGAGGAAGGTTGCACCTGCAGCACAGGCTGGGACCCCACACACAGCCACGACCTTCTGCACGTCGAGGAAGAAGCCTTTCTGCAAGCAGGAACTGGACTTTCTCGTGGGCTACGTGCGGGGCCACAGCCGTGACATTCTAGTGGGTGCCAATAGTCAGACTACGGCTGCCCACCTTGACACCCGCTGGAAGCATGTTGCAGAACATGTCAGTTCATTCGGCCATGAGGTGCGCACGGCGCAAGAGTGCAAAAAGCGTTGGAATGACATCAAACGCAGCACTAAGGCTAAGCGTGCCTCTAATTACAACTTGACTCTGGTGACTGGCAGTGGGCCTGCACCAGAGGAGGAAGAGCTCACTCTGCATGAGGCACTCGTTGCGGAGTTCATACCACCTGAATTGGTCGAAGGAGTGGGTGAGATGCTGGACTTTGATGCCCAGTCCAGTGAGTGTTGATGCGTGTTTGTTGAGGACGTGTGTGTTTCACTTGTGGGATGTGTTGTGCATGATTGCCACTACATGTGAGTGTACATGGTTCTGATTTGTAAGTAATGCAATGCTTCCGTGATGCATGTCTGCTCTGCTGGATGGTGGACATGTGGAGCAGACGGGGACTGTCCGCATCACCACTATTGCACCCTAGTGACATGCTCGTTACAAGTATGCCCCTCCGGTCCATGTTCCAGCTCACTGGCCCTTCTGCATGTGGCGTGGGGTGACCTTCCTCTCAGCCCAGGCACAATGTCATTGCATGACTGACGTGCATGTCTCCTCTGCCTGCATGGGGCAGGGGGGGCACACAGATACTCACGGGGGCAGGGGGGGCACACAGATACTCACGGGGGGCAGGGGGGGCACACAGATACTCACGGGGGGCAGGGGGTGCACACAGATACTCACGGGGGCAGGGGGGGGCACACAGATACTCACGGGGGGCAGGGGGGGCACACAGATACTCACGGGGGGCAGGGGGGGCACACAGATACGCACGGGGGGCAGGGGGGGCAGGGGGGGCACACAGATACTCACGGGGGGCAGGGGGGGCACACAGATACTCACGGGGGCAGGGGGGGCACACAGATACTCACGGGGGGCAGGGGGGGCACACAGATACTCACGGGGGGCAGGGGGTGCACACAGATACTCACGGGGGCAGGGGGGGCACACAGATACTCACGGGGGGCAGGGGGGGCACACAGATACGCACGGGGGGCAGGGGGGGCACACAGATACTCACGGGGGGCAGGGGGGGCACACAGATACTCACGGGGGCAGGGGGGGCACACAGATACTCACGGGGGCAGGGGGGGCACACATCTACGGCGACCGGAGCTGCGACCTGGATGCCTCCCCTCTTCCATCCTGAGGCCCTGCAATGCACACGGTGCATTTTCGGAACTGCAGGTAAGCCCCCCTGGGCTTATTGTATCGGCGCATGATCGCACCACAGCATACTCACAGCATTCTGCTAATTTCACTCCGTGACTTTGCCATCAGCTAGATGTACTTTCTCTGCTAAATTCGCAGATGCTGGCATGCTTTGTGTGTTGTTGTGTGCTTTTGCCTCACTGGGTTCTCGAGGCACGGCCATTCCAAGATGGCGTTTTCTTTTCTTTCTTTGTTGGGCACCGGAGTGCCTTCCATCCTGCTGCTGGTGGCCTGGGATTGGCCCTGGCCCACTACATCTGGGCCAATGAGGAGGCCGGCAGGCTTGGCCGGCCCTCCTCACAAGGCCCACTCCTGGCCCTGTAATCTCTCTTGCTGCCTTCTCCCCTCACTTCTTCCATCTACGGCGACCGGAGCTGCGACCTGGATGCCTCCCCTCTTCCATCCTGAGGCCCTGCAATGCACACGGTGCATTTTCGGAACTGCAGGTAAGCCCCCCTGGGCTTATTGTATCGGCGCATGATCGCACCACAGCATACTCACAGCATTCTGCTAATTTCACTCCGTGACTTTGCCATCAGCTAGATGTACTTTCTCTGCTAAATTCGCAGATGCTGGCATGCTTTGTGTGTTGTTGTGTGCTTTTGCCTCACTGGGTTCTCGAGGCACGGCCATTCCAAGATGGCGTTTTCTTTTCTTTCTTTGTTGGGCACCGGAGTGCCTTCCATCCTGCTGCTGGTGGCCTGGGATTGGCCCTGGCCCACTACATCTGGGCCAATGAGGAGGCCGGCAGGCTTGGCCGGCCCTCCTCACAAGGCCCACTCCTGGCCCTGTCTACCGCTGTCCACCGCGGCACGCCGGTTCGCCGGCCCCATGTGAGTGTTTGTCTACCCCCGTGAGTACCTGTGTGCCCCCCCTGCCCCCGTGAGTATCTGTGTGCCCCCCCTGCCCCCCGTGAGTATCTGTGTGCCCCCCCTGCCCCCCCTGCCCCCCGTGCGTATCTGTGTGCCCCCCCTGCCCCCGTGAGTATCTGTGTGCCCCCCCCTGCCCCCGTGAGCATCTGTGTGCCCCCCCTGCCCCCCTGCCCCCCGTGAGTATCTGTGTGCCCCCCCTGCCCCCCCTGCCCCCCGTGCGTATCTGTGTGCCCCCCCTGCCCCCGTGAGTATCTGTGTGCCCCCCCCTGCCCCCGTGAGCATCTGTGTGCCCCCCCTGCCCCCCTGCCCCCCGTGAGTATCTGTGTGCCCCCCCTGCCCCCCCTGCCCCCCGTGAGTATCTGTGTGCCCCCCCTGCCCCCCGTGAGTATCTGTGTGCCCCCCCTGTCCCCCCTGCCCCCGTGAGTATCTGTGTGCACCCCCTGCCCCCCGTGAGTATCTGTGTGCCCCCCCTGCCCCCCGTGAGTATCTGTGTGCCCCCCCTGCCCCCCGTGAGTATCTGTGTGCCCCCCCTGCCCCCCCTGCCCCCCGTGCGTATCTGTGTGCCCCCCCTGCCCCCGTGAGTATCTGTGTGCCCCCCCCTGCCCCCGTGAGCATCTGTGTGCCCCCCCTGCCCCCCTGCCCCCCGTGAGTATCTGTGTGCCCCCCCTGCCCCCCCTGCCCCCCCGTGAGTATCTGTGTGCCCCCCCTGCCCCCCGTGAGTATCTGTGTGCCCCCCCTGTCCCCCCTGCCCCCGTGAGTATCTGTGTGCCCCCCCTGCCCCCCCCTGCCCCCCGTGAATATCTGTGTGCCCCCCCTGCCCACCGTGAGTATCTGTGTGCCCCCCCTGCCCCCCGTGAGTATCTGTGTGCCCCCCCCGCCCCCCGTGAGTGTCTGTTTGCCCCCCCCTGAGATTCTGTTTGCCCCCCGTGAGTATCTATGTGCCCTCACCCTGCTTGCCCCCCCTCTTGCTCTGCGCTCCACCCCCCCTCCTCATTTCCATCCTCTTAACTTCCCTCCTACTCCCCCCCTCCTTTTTCTCCCCCCTCCTAGATTTCCCCCTCCTAGCACTTACTCCTATCATCTGTTCCGTGACTCCTGATAGCAGCTTGTCTGTCTCCCCTCCTTTTGTTCTCCCCCTCCCCCCTCCCCCTACTTTTCAATTTGTCACTGACTTTTTGCTCAGTAGCGTGTCTTGTTCTCCTTTCCCGCCTCCGTCCACTTGCCCACCCCTCCCACCCCGCCTCTTGTTACCACCTGCACTGCGTAAATTGTCGTCAGACTTAGTAATGTTACTGCTTGCTCTGTTTTCCTTCCTTTCCATCACCTCTTGCCTTACTTGTTCTGTGCACTTGCACTATCAGAAATGTCGACAGGCCTATTATGATAGTTATTTTTACATTCTGTATTGTTTCAAGGACTTTTGCTGAATGTAACTGTATTTTTTCCTATGTCCCCTCCCTCCTTGAAGCGCTTTGAAACACATTGTGTATAGGCGCTATATAAATAAACTATCATATCATATCATATCATATCATGCGGGGACTTCATGTAGGCATGCTCCCTTGCCCCTCCTCCGCCACTCTGCACCCGAGTTCCACCTTTGCACTGGTCTGCTTCAATCTTGCCAATGTGTACTTTCCTGTTCATGCGTCCTGTGTAGATGCTAACTTCCAGCGTACAATCTGCCAGACATATGCCGTGTGGTACAGCCTTAGTACTTGATGCAGGGTATCTCACTTGTACTGTGCATAGGTCAGATGTCCCGCAGGGACATGAGTGCCCATTCATGCTCCATGTGCATTGCACGCATGCCCCTATGTGTCCTTGACTGGATGATCACTGTAATACAAGTCCTGGGTGACATACATTGCATGGCATCTCATCAGCCTTCCCATGTCAACTGTGGGTCAGTACTGCGTTGCACACATGTTTAGGGTCTGACAATCTGTGTGGCTCACAGGCCTCAGCCATGGCCAATGACTCTGTCCAACTGTTGTAGTGTCTTCTTCACACGTGGGCGGCCTCCAGAGTTTTCATCATGTGTCCTGCTTACTGTCCCATCATCATTTGCAGTGTTGTCACTTGAATCACATTAAGCTGTTGATGCCAGTCAACACTGCCTGTCAATACACAGGTCTATGGTCAGCCTTTTGATAGCATGCTAGGCATCCCTGCTTTTGTACTTGTGTGGAGGGGTGCTTGGCTTCTAGATATGCTACACATTGAATGCACAATGCACGTGATGCCTGAATTTGACCTTGCACTGCCTTCACATTTCCTGACACACACCATGGAGTCCTTGTACATGTAAGTAGTGAGTGGCGTACACATTTTATGCACTGCATAGACCCACTCCCATGGAAACTGCCACCTTTCAACAGGTCTGATCACAGAAGCAATTCAAAGTTGACCCAGCATGCATGCCAGGTTATATGTTGTGTGTCACATGTCTGCCTGATGTGTTTGTTGTCGGTGTGTGTGTGTGTTGTGTGCTTCTGACATGTGTAGTGACCATTTTTCTCTCTATTTTTCAGATGATGACGCAATGGAGCCGGAGTATGGTGTTGTCATGCCAGACACAGGGTTGTTACCACTACATCAACCCGGCACAAGTGGGGGTCGTGGGGTGGTAGGCCACGAAAGCCCCCAAGTGCTACAGTCCATCTTGTCTCTGGCTGCCTATGAGTCCAGCCCTGATGACGACTCTGACTTCCATGTCGAGTTGGATGAGCATCAAGTCCATGTGTCAGGGGTGAGTGATTCTGATGTGGACACTCCTCTGTCCGCGACACCTGCACTGAGGGATCAGACAGTCTTGGTTCCTCCGCCCGTGGTGGATCGGGATGCAGGGTCACCCTCCACACCAGTCCCTGATGTGCCTGCGACATCACGTCGATGGGGGCATGTAGTCGTGCAGCTGCGGGCGTTGCCAACACAGCAAGGACCCCCGGTCCTTGGGTCCCGCAGGGGTCAAGCCCAGCAATGCGGTCGCCGTGTGCAACCACAGTATACTGAGTGGGAGCAAGACTTGACTGCCAATTCAGAACGGCAGGGGGCAGCAATAGAGAATATCGCTGAGAGCATGGAGCGTGTGGCCCGATCTGTGCTCCCCCCTAGGCAGGTGCTTCTCCAGCAGCAGGCGGCACGGTCCACGGCCCGCTCGCTCAGGCTGGGCATGGCGGCCTCAGACAGGGTACGCCAGGCTGAAATGTCGTCTCTGCGTAAAGCAATTGCTGCTCACACAGAGGCGCACATGGATGCCCTGAGGGAGGAGTATGCTTCCCTCAAATCCACTCTGGGTGTCCTTATGATGTCCCAGAGGCAGCGGGCAGAGGAGAGGTTTGCACAGCTTGAGTGCGCCATCTCGGTTGAGCTACAGGCTTGCCTCGAGGTGCAGCGGTTGTCCAGCCAGGCCTTGCAGGAGGAACTCCGTGTTACACGTGCTACCTTGCAAGAGGAAGCAGGTGTATCACGTGAGGTTCTGCATACAGACCTACGTCACATCGCCACACAGAACCAGGCTCACCCGTCCGGCAGACTTGCTGCCGACGAGGGGCAAGCTGTGGCTAGGCGTGGCCAGGCTACTGTGCCACGTCCTCCTTTCCAGGATGAGCCCGACTCTGACGACCATCTATCTCCCACATAGGTCGGGCTGTGCAGGCGTTGAGCCCATGGAGGTTTTTCTTTTGGCTCAGCATCATCGCATGTGGGTGTTGAGCAGCACCCTGTACCTCCCCCCTCCTGGGTGCCTCTCCCCCCCCCTGGTCGTATGTGGCCATTTTTGATTTTTCTTTTAGTTTAGTTAGTTAAGTTTCTGTTTGATAGTTAGTTTAATTAGGTAATGTAGGTTTTTCATAGTTAGTGTAATTAGTTAATATAGTTTAAAATTGCTTGTCTATTGTGCTTTCATGTGACGGTGCAGTGCTTTGTGGCTTTTGAAGGCATCCACTGTCTGTTCCAGCTGGGCCCTTCAGGCTTGTCTTGTGTATGTGTTTGCTGCTTGGGGTCCTTGACTCACATATGCCACTCCTGCCTCCCTTATCCATGGGCTCGCAAGGATGGTTTGGTGTGACAGCCTATTACACAAGGGCTTTGGACTGTCATATCTGGGGCATGTCTGGTGCTGTGTAAATTGTGTTGACACCCCTAGTGGGGATGATTGCAGTGTTATTGTCCACTGTTCAGCTTTTGCTAGATGGGGTGTTTCATGATTAATGTGTACATTCATTGCTATGCATTGTGTAGTATGTTTCTTATCTTTACTGTACACGTGCTTGTTGCAATTCATGCCGTAGATAGTGTGTTCCACACTTTGGATGTGAAAGACGGACTGATGGTGTGATTTCTGATGTAAGTCTCTGAAATGGTCCAGTAATGAGATGCCTGAAGAGACACACACAGATGACTTTAAAGCATTAATCATGTGTTTCATGCCCTTTCTGCAGGGGGATGAGCCTCCAGACCACCTTTGCCAGCAGACATGGCCCATTGGACGTCTGAATTCTGGACACGTTTGTTGGTGCCCACATGCACATGTGTGCACAAGCAGAGGCACAGGGATTGCAGACCTACATCCTAGAACTGCTGACGTGTTCCAAGGAACTCCAGGCAAGGTGAGCAGCACAGGGGGGCCACAACACAGCAAAGCTTGCACCAGGCGAGTTGCACATGCAGGCTTAGTAACAGCACTGAGGGTGAGCTTGGACGAATATTGGTGTTGAAGCACACAATACAGCTCAGATGTGTTGGTGGACTGATGGCTGTTGATTGTAAGGTTGTCTGGGGCACCTGCAGGGGTAGTGGCACATACCCTCAGGTACACCAAGGTCCATTGAGGCACTTGTATCAACCATGTAGCCTTCCGAGACATGGAAAGGGGCAGCTCACAGGGACATACAGCAAGGGACATACTCGGGTGCAGTGCATTTCATTTCCATGTACATTTAGAAACATGCACTGCCTACTTTGTTTTGGTCATGGTGGAACACGACTTGTTCTCAAGTCAAGCCTTGCTATATGGGTCTGTCTGCTTACCCAGGGAACATTGCATGTTGTGTGAATTGTGACACATTGGTGTTCCATTTGCCACACACCCACCGGCGGCTGACTTACTGCATTGACTGTGTATGACCCATCAGAGGGGTAATATTGCATATGGGTACGAAGCATCTACACCAGATTGTCTGTTTGTAGAGTACTATGTTGCTATGGGGCATATTTGGTGGTGTGTTTTTGTGTTATGGGCACGGACAGATTATTAACTGTGGCTCTCTTTGCAGCATTGAAGTGCTCCTGTAACCGGACCTGAGAGTGCGCAGGCAGGAGGCCAGCACTCAAAACCAGAGCTAAGTGTCTTGTTGTTTTTCTTTCAAACTGCTCTGCATAGGCTTGCTGGGGGGTGCACTAATGCATGGATGAATGTGTAATTCAATTTGGTATGTTTGTTTTCCCCTAATCACCCAGAGTCCTATCCAATTTTGTACCCTGTAGCCTCTACCCGGTGTTCCTGCTTCCCGTACCTATCCAAGCAACGTTCCCTAACCCTCTTTCCCCGCTGGGGTTGCGGATGCCTGTGTAAGCCCCAAACTTGCAGGCGCCAAAACCCTAGAGGGGGTGGTTGGTTCGTGCCACTCCTAAGCCTGGACTACAGAAGGCCATGACAATGATGTCCACGTTTGTTCAGATTGTGTATGTGTTCTTGCAGGTAGTACATTTTCGTGCATTCCCTACTTTCATGTGTCATTCCTCCTCCCCTCTCCTGCCACTCATTCCAGTTATCCAGTGTGCCAACACCTGTCCCGACTGCATATCCCTGACCCTCCTTCCCCACCAGGGTCTCAGAGGCCTGTGTGAGTTTGACCTTGCAGGCACCCGTGCCACGGTGGGTGTTTCGTGCCACTCCTGCGCCTGTACATGGGACCTGTGACAGTACACATCCGTTCATGGTGCATCATTCTATGTTATGTACCACACATGGTTCACATCCTGTTTTGACATTGTTTTACTGTGCTACCTTGGTTGTTACATCATTGTGGTAGTACTTGGCCTTTGTGAGGTACTGCTAAGTCAAGTCATCTACTGGAGGGTGTTCTGGTTCGTTTTTCTGGCTTGGATTTTGTGATTTTGCAAATGAGGGTGGACTCTGAGGGTGCAGGCACCTTTTTACACACAAGGTGGGAGATGGTGACGAAGGGGAAGGGTGATCCTGTGGCCAGGTGAAATTGAGGGTTGAAGGCTCCATGACCCAGGTGCAGTTGTTCAGTGGGTCATGGTCATTTGTGAGGGAGGGGGGGTGTTTTGTTGTTGATAGTTGCCTTGCCCTGCAGTGTGATGGGAACCCTGACATTGTAATTGTGGTATCCTAAGTACATGTTGTGTTCTGCTCATCAATGCCTGTTCATGTGTTGTGTTTACCTTTCAGGTGTGAGGGGATAGTTGTGGTTTGACATGCTGGGGTGTACACATGGTGAATGTTCACATGTGATGCGTAGAGGACACTGATGGTCACTTGATTGCACATGCATATGTTGAGTGCATGTCCTTACTGACCCACACACTTGCACTATGATGCACTACATGCACAACCACCCTTGGATAGCCACGTGTACACTCTGTTTGCCTTCTGGTGCCCACTGTTTTCCTGCAGCACATGTTCTGTGAGCAATTATGGATCCTGTACATGCCTAATTTGCTTTTTGATGTGGTTTGTCGCTTAGATGTGATGCTCACGGTGTGCATCACACACAATAGCTGTTCACTGTGCTGTGCGCTGAGCAGTGTGTTGCAGGAGTTGGACACAGCACACAGAAGCTGCAGTGTTGATTTTGCAATGCACAATGTGCATGTAGACAGGCATTCATTGTTATGTTACGTCTACAACTTTTGTAATGCATTTGGGAATGACTTATTTTGGGTGGGAGGTTGTTGGTCAGTCATTTCATCTGATTCCATGTCATGCATCATTGTCTGATGCCACTGTACATTTTTGACATGGCAATGTGTACCTTATTGGTACTGTGTTGGTGTATGGCTATTGCTTGCCATGTCATGTTGTGGTTTGGGAGGGTTTGAGTGACATAACAGTGATGGTCATGGCCTGTTTTGCAGGTGTGTGTGATTCACACCTTGCATGTCAGGGTCATCCGCTTCTCAAAGCAACTAGCTGGGGGTAGATCTCTCTCCGCGGCAGGAGACTCCCTCTGGAACAGCCTTCCTGCCTCACTGGAACTTGAGGAGAACCATCTCCGGTTCCGGAAGCACCTCAAGACCTTCCTCTTTGCTTCTGCTTTCTCTCTCCCTCTCCCTTGCTAAATTCTTCACTGGAACTGCACTGGATCTGCAACTGGGCCATTCTCACCGACCTCGGTCCCTGGCCCAGCCACTCTCCACTTGCACTGCCTCCCTGGCAACCCCTGCACTGCGGGACTGTCTCTCTATCCCTACAGCCCCCCCTTCCCAGCACTTACCTTTGCAGTTGCCACCAGCTGGCCTATTTATTTGTTTTTTATTCTACTTACCCTGTACTGCACTCCCCCCTCCCCTTCCCCTTGCACTTTTCCCTTCCCCCTACCCCTGCACTTGCGCAATCTAAATGACACCTGGCCTAGTAGTATCGTTGTCTGTCTTCCCTTGTTTCCCCCTCCCTGCCTCGTCGCACCTTGAAACACTTGTGTATAGGCAGGTTACAAATGCCATATCATGTCATGTCATATGTCATATGTGTGCCTTTTGGTCACACAGGATAGCTTGTGTTTAAGTAGCTAGGGATGCAGACAATGTGGCACTTCCATGGCAACTATCTCAGGGTGGCAGGGTTGTAACAGTTGACTGTCTCTTTGTCATCATCGATTGTCACCTGGTATGTGCCAGGCCTGTGTGCACTCTGCAGGGGTGGGAGTTTAGGTGAAAAATGTGGCCACAAGCTGGGTCCGGGCTTCCTCGCCACGTGCCCTGTCCCCTCCCGTGGGCAGCGCCTGTGCCTGTGGTTGGGGATGTGGGGGCACCACCATGTCCACCAGTACGCCCTGCCGTGTTGCAACATTGTGCAGGACACATGCTGCCACAATGATCCTGCACACTACTGGGGGTGCATAGAGTAGCTGCCCGCCAGAGCGGTCAAGGGAGCGGAAACGTGACTTGAGCACTCCGAATGTGCGCTCCACTATGCCCCTGGTTGCAATATGGGCGGCGTTGCATCTTACCTGGGGTGGTGTGGTGGGGTTCCGGATTGGCGTCATCATGTGGTTGCTCAGAGGGTAGGCACTGTCCCCTGGGCAGGTGTAAATGGTTGTGATTATTGGGGTTTGTGTATTTGTGTGTGTGTGTGTGTGACATGCATGCATGTGCAAGGGCATTTGCACTCACCTAGGAGCCAGGTGTCGCCATGCTGCCCAGCTTCCAGGGCCCGGCTCAGGGGGCGGACATTCTGTATATGAAACTGTCATGGGTGGAGCCAGGGTAGTTTGCATAGACAGAGGTGATTATTCCCTTTGCATCGCATACCACCTGTACATTAATGGAATGCCAGTGCTTGCGGTTTCGGTAGATGTGCTCAGTGGCCCTAGGTGGACGTAGGGCCACATGGGTGCAATCTATGGCACCGAGCACTTTGGGGAAGTGTGCCACCCTGTAAAAATCCAGGACAACGGCCTGCCTTTCTGCGGGTGTTCTGGGCATGTATATGTGCCTGCAGACTGAGGGGCGCGCTGTCATGATTGCCAGTACCTGGTGTAGGCAGCGTGACTGCGTGGCCTGTGAGACCCCCCCCACTATGGCAGTAGTCCGCTGAAATGACCCAGTGGCCAAGAAATGCAGGACATTGAGCACCTTCTCCAAGGGGCTCAATGCTTGGGAGCAAAGGGTGGGGGGTGGAAGGTCATCTTCCCACTCCCTGACCAGGTCTAGGATGATATGGGGTGGAAACCTATACCTGCCGTAGACCTGGTCATCAGGCATCCCAAAAAGGCTTGTCCGTGGTGCGAAAATGCGTGCCCTGGCTATTCTCCTCCTCCTGCGGTGTCCCACGATCAGTGCTGCGACAAATGGGGCATTCATCGTAGCTGTATATACGTGTTTGTTGTTTGCGCGCACTTTTATACTGTGCGCGGGGACGCTTCCGCCTGCCTTCATGTGGCGGATGCGTTGACGCCTGTGTGCGTCTTTTGCCGTGTGCGGGTTTCCCGTGTTATAATCCATGAATATGGGTTGTTCGCGTGCGTGTGGGCGTTCCGCATAGTTCCCTGCAGTACCTCCCCAGTTACGCCTTCTTTTTCACGCGTTATTCCCCATTCCGCGTGTTACGCCCACTGTTCTGCCCACTTTGGTTGTGTGCGCCGCGCTATGTGCGCGTAGCGCACGACGTGTGTGCCCGCATGCGCCATGGCAGGATTTGGCGCACGGACAGCGGGAAACACGCGCAGCGTCTTCCTTGAATCGCACGCGTGCGCGTGCGCTGGTTTTCTCACGCTTGCGCCACCTTGCGCCTGCTTGCGCTGGGATTTTCGGCGCCCGTTTGCTCCATGAATCGACCCCTCTGTCTCTTGATCTAACAGACGCTGCGCTAGACAAGCTACCGTTAGGTTTCCTCTGACTGCCCTGCAGCTCTTTGTTGACACTTGTGCCAAATCTTCTGAAATTTAGATTTGTTCTTCATTTTGATTTGCCCCTTAAACTACTAGGGCTGCTTACCTGTTTTAAAGGTTTCTTGAGACAATCATTTAAAAGCCTAATTTAAGAACTTTATTGGCTAGCAACTTACCATTTTTGCTTCAACACCAAAAAAGTAGAGAGGACGAAGGGGGTGTCAGTAATTAAGAGTCTCATTATTGTTGACCAGCAAACTGTTGCCAGCATTATAACATGTATTATAGGATACTAATAAGCATAAAAAAGGCTTTTATTCTTTCCTTAATTGATCCTCTGCTGATATCATTTTATTCTTACCACTGACACTACTTTATTTAAGTATGCTGCAATTGAATTCAAGCTTGCTCGTTTCTTATTACCCTTCTCTTGCCATAACTGTGTAATGCTTTCCCGTAATAACCACACCTGCTGCCAACCTCTTCTGCTGAATTAAATGTCTACTAGGTCAAATATACAGATGTGCAAATGTGCATAAAAGTGCAGTTATAAACAAAACCCAAGCACTGATCATGTGCGTCAATCCAACAAGAATAATTAAGCTACCCCTTAAAAGACTCATCTGTTTATCATAACTGTCTCACACATTCCTTAAAAGCAAATGAAGTCCAAACCAAGTACGACGTGTGACGCACTACAGGTTACAAGTCCTCAGCTTAATCAGCCACATCAATTCGGTGGTAACTGTAGAGAAGCCCCTCAACATTCACATCAGGAAAAATGCAAGTGAAAAAGGCCCACCACACCTCTTGCAAGGACAACAAGGTTTCATTTCCCCAAAAACAAAGATGCGCCAGCAAAGCACTCTGCTGCCACGGAACGTTCTGGCAAACTCAGCACGAGCAACACTTTATGAAGACATACATCGTCATCAGTCATGTAAGTCACATAAGGTACAAATCCGAATGGCTGGTTGGTGAGACGGTATACATAGGCTACCTGCTTCATAGGGGATACCAGGCCATTGGTCCCAGGACAATCTGTCCATCTTCTTCCATGCGGGTTCCTCCTTGCATGTCATCAGGCATGAAGCTACTATTAATTGGGCGTTATGCGAAGAAAAACAATTCATGTTTATCTCTAATCTAATGTGCACCTGGTACTGCAGACAAGGGCTAAGCAGATACTTTGAGGTTATTGCATCTAACAGACTACAGCTCGAATCCAGACACGTCGGCGCCCGTCTAAAGCTCCCCACCCTCATTTTGGATGTGTTGTTTTGTCCCTCCTGGCACCTCGCAACACAAATCACATGACCTATGGTGAAGGTAACTGGTCCCTGCTTTCTGATCTTTCTTGATCAATTGGTGGTGTAACAGTTTTATGATCGGTGGTCTGGGGCTGACCAGTGTCTTTGAATGCTGGCGATCTTAGGACAGGGGCATCTGGGCTCTATTCCTTAGAGCTAGGACGGGGAAGGTCAGAGGCTCATCCCCTCCTTCTCATGAGATCACTTTTCGCAAAGAGCCATCAACCCCCTTGTGGCCTTGCAGGGTACATTTCTTCTGGGATACGAATGCTGGCAACATGAGACAATGGGCCTCATTACGACCCCGGCGCTAAACCATGGTGCTATTAGCACCATGGTCCATGCCGGTGTCCGCCATGGTGAATGGCGGAATTACCGCCCCATTCCAAGGTTGGCGTGGCGGTAATTCCCCATTCACCATGGGCCCTTCCCCATTCTCATTTTTGCCCCATAGGGCTCAATGGGAATGGGGAAGGCGCTAAGTACGGTGCCGCAAATTGCGGCACCGTACTTAGCACCAAGGTCCCTTTGCGGCACCCTACTTTAACGCCTGCTACAAGCAGGCGTTAAGGTTGGGTCCCGCAAAGGGAACTCGTAATCAGGCGTTAAGGGTTTAACGGCGCTGACACCTTTTACGGCGCCATTAAACCCTTAACGCCAGGGTCGTAATGAGGCCCAATGAAGGGCGTATGAATAACTGCAGCTCTGGGATTTCTCACTGGTGCCCAAGCTACAACCTATTCCTGCATTCATTCACGTATTTCTATGTGTGTGGCTCGGGCCTGCGGCCCTGGCTGCAGCTCAAAGCTAGGCCTCAATTCAAATATGGCTGCTACTATCTAAAATGGCATTCGGTTCCCCATGTACACTAGAGCAAAAACAGATACCACCCTGCCCGCACTATAGCCCATGTCAATGCCCCTGTGTCCCCTGTAATCTTCCTGAGTCCCTACCTCACACTTCTAGGCCTTTGCCTCATCTGAAAGCACTGGGGGTCTGGGACAATCGCCCCACCTTCACAACATTCCCCCCTTTCGTTACAACTACATTAACAAACTCCTATGATAACTCCTCGTCCTTCTTTACTCTCCTTTCCCTTTCCAATCTTTCAGCTTTCAAGTATGGAGGTCACCCTTCCTTTGGTATCCATGCCCTAAATACGGGCCGTAAAAATTCCTCTCCTTGTGCGTTTTTCTTGAGGGTACATGTCATACATATATACATACCCTTCATCGCCTGCTAAATCTACCCAGTGTTCTGTGTAATTCTCGTGGTCAGGTGGGAAACTGTGGTGGTGCCTGGGGGGGGAAAACGTTGCTCTATTGCAACCATGCATGGCTTGTCTGGGTCGTCAGTCTAAACTGAACTGTCTTTTGTACCACAAGGTGCCATTTGTACCCCAATTGAGACCATCATCATTGCGCTGCTAGGCACTGCTTTGGCACAGCATTGAAGCCCCAACTGGCAGGCACAGAAGATCACCAACATGAACACGATCACAGGAACCAACATATTCACGATCGCCCCCATCCAGGATGGCACCCAAGAAAAAAGGTTGTCAAACCAGTCACTCTCCTGTATGCAAGCTTCTGTTTGCATGTGAGTGCTGAGGACGTACAGGACCCCAATTATGTTGGTAAGGGACCCATTCTCTGTGTCATTAGGAGGTACATAGATGCAACATGAATCGCGAATCTTTTTGCAGACCCCACCCTCCATCACCGTGAGAAGGACAGCCCGTAGGGATTCAGCAACGTCATCTGCAAATTTCCATCTTGATCACATTGAGGCCGTGTTCAGTGTCATCGGCCATCTGGATCACTTCCCAACGCACAATTTGAAGCCATTTGGTATTCACGGTGGGCTGCACTCCGGGCAACAGTAACGAGGTGAAGAAAGTTTCTTCCTTGCTGTGGAGTCGGAATTGATCTGGTATTTCTTTGAGCAATTTTGAGGAATCTTGCCATAGATAATTCGACCTTCCCTTTCTTCGCAATTTTTCTTTTTTCTCCTTCTCTGCCAGGATACAGAATATGGGCTTCTGCAGTGACACAATAGTGGGTATGTCAGACACTGGTGTAGATGTTGGAGCCAACAAGCCACCCAGTACCACTATCAAATTTTCTTCAGGGACCACCAGGAGTGCCGAGTGCAGTGAAGCCAGAAGCAGGTGCCCCTCCATGATGGCGGGAGGTACAGAAATGCCAGCTGGCCACAAACCCAGTAGTTATCCATCACGGCTTCTATCCCTTTCTTGTGATCTGGGATGTATAATGTCTTGTTGCACCTACTGTTGGTTCCCACAACAACACTCCCTGCATTGTATAAACCCAGTTCATATTCTTCCTGCTTTTGCACTTTCACATGGTTTCTCCATTGCCGTGATCCAGTGAGTTTTGCAAGTTGCTCATTCCAGTACCCGCTGCATACACTGTTCACTTTAGCTATCACTTCTTCTCTGAATCCTGCTAGTCCTCTTGCCATGCAGCTCAAGGTAGTTTCTTGCCCTCTGCTTGCCACAAACCTCATGCCTTCCAACTTTAGGTATGGTCTTTGCAGGCACTGCACACCTTTGGGGTTTGGAGCACATTGCAGTTGATAAGGATCCATTACTTCTAGTTGCACATTTCATGTCTGGAAAGTGCTTTGCAATTGCAGAAGGTCAGATGGAGTAAACATTGAGCCTCCACAATCAGAGTTTCCTGTGGCATTAATAGCTTGCCCCCCCACCCCCTACATGTGTGGAATCAAGGAACAGACATAACAGCTTCCACTAACTTTTGTTTTCCACACTGAACTCATGTTTGCTTAACTATTACTTAACTCTGGATGGTGCACATCTTGTACCGTGTCTAACCAAAGGCCTTGGTACTGATTGTATTTTGCCCTTCCAATTTGTCTTTTAAAACGTTTTGGCCCACCAAAATGTGAAACGCTAGGAGAGAAAGTATCATTTGCAATAAGGAAATAATGATAGCATGAGTAAATCTGCAAGATTTCCCATACGTTGCTGGGCAACAAATGTATCATTAACAGATCATCATGCTGTGTATCATTGGCCGTGGTATTATTTACTTCACTTGTTGTGTTTAATAGTGAAAACCTTATGGCATTGTGATGGGGTAAAAAGGAACCATTAGTTGTAGATCCATTAGTGACCCCCATTTTTTATATGTCCACCTCATAAAAAAGTGCACTCTAGATAAATGCTGAATGCAAACATAGAAAGAGCAAATAAACCTGCCAAGCAGTGCATAACACAGGTATACGTGGAGGAAAACACTGTAATAAGGGAGTATTCTTGGAAACAAAGATGTTGCTTTTTGTAAATGCAAGTATTGAACCCATGTACATCCATTGCAAGATAAATAAAGGAGAGAGAGCGAGAAAGAGAAAGAGAAAGAGAAAGTGAAAGAGAGAGAGAGAGAGAGAGTTGTTTGTGCAAACAATGCATAGCAGCATTTTTGTGTATCACAGAGGTAGGTTTGTTGTAGAACTTTAAAAAAAATAAAATCAAAAACACACTAGACAGGAAGTAGCAGTGAATATGCAGCTACATATGTTTGAAAACCATTACCAGGAGGAGAAGGTTTAAGTGCAGTGCTCAGCCTGCATCGTTAAAAATCTGTTGAACTTGGGCGGGGGTTCCTTTCGAACATTAGACAAGTGCATCCAATAACACAACTCACAAACATTTATCTCAAGGGGAGTACCATAGACAACCTCAAAGGGGCTGTTATATCTAGGCTTGCTCCACCGGCGGACAAAGTTCTTTAGAAAGACACGATCACCAGGGAAAAGTTGGAGAGGAGGTGACGTAGGTTGAGAATCAGATGCACCGATGGTCGTCTCTTCAATCCTTGGTGGCACGATCAGTTGAGAAATACATTTGATGGCCTTTGTTAGGGCACACAGGTAGCTTTGAAATTCGTCCTCTAGAATAGACACAGCCCTGTGAGCATCAGATGCTCTCCTGATTGGAGATAGGGGTGTGTACATGCGTCACCCCGTTAACACCCCATGGGGAAATAAGTGGTGATCCTTACAGGGCTGTGTGTGCATGCTAAACAGAGCAAGGGGCAAGCAGTGCACCCAGTTTTTCTTTAATGTGTTGCAAAGCTTAGATAATTTGCTTTTCAGAAGACCATTTATCCTCGCCACCTGGTAGGGGTAAATTGTACACACCTGATTCTTAATGCTCAATAATGCTGCAATCTCTTTGAAAAGCTCATTGAAAATGTGCGTGCCGTAGTCAACCCTTAGTACTTCGCACATGCCGCACCGAGGGAAAACCTCTCTGACCAAGAACTTGGCTGCACATTTTGCATCAGGCTGTGCACAAGGACCAGCCTCCGGCCACCTTGGAAAAGGACATACAACTACTATTGGGTAACAAGACCCATTACACAGTTCACACATATTCGCCTAGTCAATATGTAACTTGTGGAATGGCCCAGTAGGGCAAGGCAGTGTACCTCTGACTGATCGCTGGGTGAGACCCGTGATCTGTAAGGTCTGGCAGGTAGTACAGTTAATGACCATTTTAGTTATTTCCTCTTGCAGATTGGGAACAAACAGGTGCCCTTGTATATCTGCAGTGTGCTGTTTTGACAAATGGGATGGATGATGCAGCTGGTCGAATGTGACCAGCAGCAATTTGTATGGCATTACTGCTTTGCCCGATGTTTCTTGCCACCACAGTAAATCTGTAGGGGAGTGTTTGCATCCCCTGTTCACCCATAGATCTTTTTCTTCCAGTGGGGCGTGGCCCTGCTACTCAATCAGTTGTGCAATCGGTATGGAAATGAAAGAGTTTGCCAGCTGCTCTCTGCTTTGCACTATTACTGGGTACTTGGAAACACTCAGCACCGGTAAATACGCTGCTTGTTTGGCCGCTGCATCCGCAGTAGCCTTATTGAGTGATATCTTGTCTGCATTATTAGTATGGGCGGAGCATTTCACCACTGTCATCAAGGAGGGCAATGGGGCAGTGGAGATCACTTTTTTCAGGGCATTGAAGCTAGTGAGCATGTCCTCCATCCATGCAATCGTGCAGTCATTCTTTTGGGCCTGCCTGAAACCCTGCAACTGGGGCCTGGTGTATGCTGCATAGTCTAGAATCCATGCTCTAGAGTAGTTACACAGCTGTAGAAACCTCTGCATTTCTTTAACCGTATTGGGCTGGGGCATGCTGCGCACTGAGGTGACCGCGATCTGGTATACATTTCTTCCGGTGAACAGATATCAACTGGCCTAAATAAAGCACTTCTTGGAGGCAATATTGCAACTTCGCCTTGTCTACCTTGCACCCCTTGTACGCCAGCAGCTGCAGGAGGGTGATGCACTCCTTCCGGCATTGCTGCTCACAGTCACAACACACCAACAGATTGTCAACATACGTAATGATGGTACTTGGCACTTGAATGTTCCCTAAATCAGCATGCAAAATCCTATTGAAGATGCTGGGGGACTCACAGTACCCCTGAGGCAATCTCGTGTGCCCTAAAACACATTCCCCATGCGTAAACACGGTGAGGTACTGTGAATCGGGGTGCAGGGGTATGGAGAAGAAGGCATTTTTTGATCCACCACGGTGAAGTGGGTCGCCTCTTTAGGGATGCTGCACAGTTTTTTTGGAGGGTTCAGAACCACAGGAAGCTCAGCCTGGACAACGTCATTTAGAGTGCAAAGATCCTGGATCATTCTCCAACTCCCCTCTTTTGCCTTTTTAATTGGATAGATAGCCATATTACATGGGCAGGTGGACGGTGCAATTATTCGCTGATTCTGATTCAGGAGGGCCACAATGGTGTCCCGTATTCCCCCCTCCACTTCTTTAGACAGCGGATACTGTTTCGCTTGGGGTAACACCGTGCTTGGCTTGAGTGTTATTCAGACAGGTGCCACCGCTTGCAAGAGCCCTACATCGAGGGCATTGGTTGTGCATAATCTTTCTGGGACCTGCTCTAAGTCTGTTTCAGTGAAGAGGGGTCGAGCAACAAGGGCCATCAAGGAACATTGCATGTTCCGGTATTGCACCATAATCTAACATGGGATACAAATTGCTAACACAATCTCTACATTGTAAATCTGATCCTCAAACAATTCTGCATCTGTCCCCTCTCTGAGGGGCACCGTTGGGTCAATGCACAGCACAGTATGCCACTCGTATCCATCAGAATCTGTGCCTACCACAACAACCCTTTTAGTTTACACAATCAGGCCCTGTAAATTTAGAGAAAGTATTGTTCCTGCCACAAGCTCTGGGGTCATCACGGGCCGGAAGATGAACTCTGATGGCACCCGTCAACACGCCTTACCAATCTGGGCCACCACATCAAGCAGTACTGTTATTACGTACACAAACATATCCAGGTGCAAGGGAATGCTCCGAAGCACCACCATTCCCCTCCTCTGCCCTGTATGAAGACCATTGCCCTTAAGGCGCACATGCCTGGGGTGGCACATACCACCCCGTGATCTGTAAAGGATATGGTCATGTTTAGTTTACTCAGCAAATCCCGCCAAACAAATTTATCGGGGAGGCCCCTGAGTACAGTAAGGGTGCATGCACCGTTTATCCTCCTGTTTTGAGAGCTACCTCTTCTGTGTAGAGAACTGTCGCGACAGCCCCAGATAATCCTTGCATGTCAAGAGTTTCACCTGATAGTGGGAAGTTTCCCTCACTGATGCATGATTTAGTGGCACCTGTGTCAACCATAAAGATGAATTGCTTATTACCTCTCTCAGCACCCACCAAGGGTTCCTCGTCAGGGTAGGTAGTCATGGGCAGGATTGGGCATGCAAGAGCTTTCTGTGAGATGTCCTAATCAGGGTAGGTGTTGGTACCTGGGAACGTGAAAGGGTTTCCTCCCATGACGTGGACCATCGAGGGTTCCTCGTCAGAGTAGGTAGTCATGGACAGGATTGGGCATGCAAGAGCTTTCTGTGAGATGTCCTAATCAGGGTAGGTGTTGGTACCTGGGAACGTGAAAGGGTTTCCTCCCATGACGCAGACCCCTCGATAAGGTGCCATCATTCCATTTGTCAATCCGTTGAAGGTGGGCATTTGGCCTCCATATAAGGTTTTCTGCTGGGACTCTTGTGGTGGTTCATTAAGCGGTGCCTGCGCCTGCATGTGTGTGGGTCTTGGTGGTAATTTGGTGTATGCCTGGTATATTTCACAAAGTATGGAGGTAAACATCTGGGATGGGAGGGTACATGGCTGTGGCGGTGCAGGGGCAGGTTGATGGATTGTACCCTGCTCCCTGCCTGATTCTAAACTCTCTTACAAAATGACCCCACTTCCCACAGCTCTAACATTGAGACGATCCCATGCAACCCCCGGGTCCCATTCCACCGGACCCCCTTCTGCCCTCTCTGCCCACTTAGAACCCTCCTCTTCCCTGCTGCTGACCTCCTTGGTGCCATTCAGGATACTGATGTGTTGATCCGCTGCCCCTCTGTCCCTGTCCTCCACCTGGCCAGAATGCTACATCTGCACACGCCGCTGTCTGCTCCGCCGGGTCTGTCTCTGTATTTGCCATTTCCGCCCCTTTAAGTGCTATTTTAGCCAATTTCTTCTGCACTAGGTTCGCTTCCTCAGCCTGCAACCTCTGAGCTGTTAGTTTTTCTTGTTCCTTGACCCTTTCACAATGATGTAGAATGATGGACTGAATTCCAAGACACTCCTTCACCTCTACCCCCACTATCTTGTCAAGCACTTTCTGAACCTCCTTGGGTAATACCCTCTTAATAACAAAATAGAAAAGAGGAACTGATTGGTCTCACTGGTCACCCGTCTCCACTCTTCACATCTCCTGCACTTTTAAAATATACTGCATGGGGTTCTTATCGTCCCCCATGCTGTACTGCATTATGGAGCGTAAGTCTGGTGTGACAGGGTACGCCCTTTGCAGCACATCTCACACTTGCACTCTGATATTGTTAAATGGGGCCCCATCATGTGCATCGCCATTAGCCTCATTCCTGGACACCTTGCCTTGACCCACACGTCCCCTGCCTGATCTCCCACAACTGCAACAAGTAAACATTTCATGTCTCCCACCGCCAAAGGTATTCCCGCTGTCTGTTTATTTAAATGCATACATCTATTTACCAGCCCCAAGGGGCAGGAGTGTTTTGATAAAATTATTCTTATCCATCTGAGGCCACCATTCCAGGTCCCTTATGCAATAACAGCAATTGCGTGCCCACTCCTCACCTTGCTTTCCGTCCATCACTTCCCTTTTTCCTCGCCACTGCTACCTGCCAAAATCTGCTCCTCAATCGCATTGCCCACAAACTCTCTACTCTGGGTGAAATCTCCGTTGCCTCCTAGGAATCCCCCTCATCCTCAAATTCGTCCACAGTATCCCATTGTCCTTCCCGCAGTTCCCAGTTCACAACCCTAACTGACCTCACTGTCCCATAGCCTATGCTTTCTGACCTACGATCACCACCCTTCCCCCTCTCAACATGCACATCCTTTATTGCAGTGCTGCCTGAACAAAATATCCCCCACCCTCCATTCGTCCAGGCCACACCCCTGATTACTCTCCCCTCCCTTTACTGCCCTCAGACGTGCCAGCTCTGCTGTGTCGCCTCTAATGCTTCCTCTAACTCCTTCTGTGACTTGGCTGTTTGGTGGTGGTCGATATGGGGACGCTGGCAGGTGCAGGCACATATGTTGGGTTAGTGTATCCTGTGGCTGGGGAGTGGTAAGTGGATAAAGCCCCTCTCTAGGCAATAGCTGTGGCACTCCCTCTGTTGCTGTTGCATTCACTATATTTGAAGTGGCACTCACTAGAGGTGTCCTCTATATCCTCTACTTTTTTCCACAAGTCTAAAATCTCTTTTTGTTTCTGCAGATGTATACCTTCATACTTAGCCGTTAGGAACGTGCTCTTGTGCTCTAATATCTTTGTTATTTTACCCTGCTCTGGCCAGGGGTGAGGCATTCCCCTTTGGGCCTCTGCCATCTACTGCTTGTGGTACTTCTCCATCTTATCCTTGTACAATGGCAACGCACTATACATGTACTCCAGAGGAGTCATCACCCCCATATTGACAATTGTATATTCAAAAGAAGCTTCTATTTATGTATCACACACAATGTTAATATAGCCACAACTACCGGTCCTCCGTCCACACCTCCAGTCACCTCCTATCCACCCCCCACAACACACATTTCCGCACTTCTCAGCTCTCACAGTCACACCACCTCCATGGGCCCTCCCTTGGCCTCTACCAAATTTACAATAATAGTTGAAGACACTAAAACAATAAACTAAAATAATAAGCCAAAACAACAACCACTATTCTGCCCCCTTCCCCGCCTGAAATATATTGGGCGCAGTAATCCGAGCTCCCCAATTATATGGAGCTCCTACTTTTATAGCCCCTTATCACAAGAAAATGGCAACACATTCTCCCCTTACTCGGAAAGGATACCAGACTCCTGTTTTCCTCCTAGTTATTTCCTCAATAATACTAATAATAAAAGATACAAAAACTCGCCACAATTCACACTCCATCTCCACACACACACACACACACACACACACACTGCAACTCTCCACTAAATGTATCCCCGTTGTCGGCCGCAAGAAGTGTACTTACATCATCGTGTTCATCCAAGCTCCTTCATCAAGGGGTCCCAATAACGGCCTGCACCCTCCTAGGAGCTGCACTCCGTTCCAAAGAGTAGACAGGAATTCTGTTAAAACATCTCCTCTATACCACTGTGGGTTGCACGCTTCGGACTGGTCACAGCATGTGGCCGTGGTCCATGCAAGGATGCAGCCTGGAAGTCTCCATCTTTGTGGGGGTCGCTGGGATAACGTTGTGATCACTAGAAAATGTAGAGAAGCCCCTCAACACTCACCAGAAAAAATGCAACCCAGTAGGGAAAACGGCCCAGCACACCTCTTGCAAGGAGAATAAGGTTTTATTTCCACAAAAATAAAGATGGGCCAGCAAAGCAATCTTCTGCCACAGAATGTTCTGGCAAACTCAGCACGAGCAACACTTTATGAAGACACACATCGTCACCAGTGACCTAAGTTACGTACGGTACAAATCCAAATTGCTGGTTGGTGAGACCCTATAGATAGGCTTCCTCCCCCGTAGGGAGTCCCAGGACATTGATCCCAGTCCCGTCGGTCCCTCTTCTTCCACGTGGGTTGCTCCTTGTGCGTCATCCAGTATGAAGCTACAATTATTCGGACGTCATGCGAGGAAAAACAATTCATGCTATATCTCTAACCTAATGTGCACCTGGAACTGCAGACAAGGGCTAAATGGATACTTCGAGGCCATTTGATCTAACAGACTACTGCTCGATGCCAGACACGTCGGCGCCCGTCAAAATCTCCCTACACTCATTTTAGATTTGTTGTTTGTCCCTCCTGGCACCTCACCACATAAATCATGTGACCTATGGTGAAGGCAACTGGTCCCTGCTTTCTGATCTTTCTTGATCGATTGAGGGTTTAACAGTTTTATGGTCGGTGGTCTGGGGCTGACCAGTGACTTGGAATGCTGGGGGTCTTCGGATGGGGTTATCTGGGTGCTATTACTTAGACCTGGGACGGGGAAGGTCGGAAGCTTATGCTCTACCTCTCATGATATTGCTTTTTGCAGAGAGCTCTCAGCCCCCTTGTGCCCTTGCAGGGCACATTCCTTCTGGGATACGAATGCTGGCAACATGTGACAATGAAGAGTCTATGAATCTCTGTAGCTTGGGTACAACCTAGTC
This sequence comes from Ambystoma mexicanum, assembly GCF_040938575.1. Classification (NCBI taxonomy): domain Eukaryota; kingdom Metazoa; phylum Chordata; class Amphibia; order Caudata; family Ambystomatidae; genus Ambystoma; species Ambystoma mexicanum. Next base: position 132,311,045 of record NC_090936.1, on the reverse strand, counting down.
CCACATGCATGCACTTATTTCTATGTGTGTGGCTCGGGCCTGCGGCCCTGGCTGCAGCACAAAGCTAGACCTTGATTCCAATATGGCTGCCACTATCAAAGATGGCTCTCGACTCCCCATGTACAGTAGAGCAAAGACATACACCACCCTCCCTGCACTATAGCCCCTGTCAATGTCCCCCTCACCCTTGTTCCCTCCACAGTCCCTACTGCATGCTTCCAGGCCTTTGCCTCATCCGAAAGCACTGCGGGCCTGGGACAATCGTCCACCTTTCCCAACATAACTCCGACTTTCCACACTTCCTAAAGATCAGGACTGTGGATTAAGAGTTACAGGAGTAACTAGAAGGAACCAGAAGGACTGAAACCACAAACACAAGGAATTTAAGAACCGAACGCTTCTTGAGGCATCAGAGCCCAATTACTTCTATATTACCAGTTCCAAACTGAAAATAAAAGCAGGCAGGGGCTGCAGCAGAGCTAATGAGTTGTTGGTGTTTATTATTCATTGCTATGATCATGTGGTAGGAACACAACTTGTAAAGCTTGTACTTTTACTTTGGATTGTCACCAGAGCCTAAGAGTGGATATCAGCTAACATTTGGCTTCTCACAACTCATTGCATCCCACAGACCCGCTGGCATACTTCCCTCACTGCCTCTACTTTGACTGGCACACTGACCGCCATTTTATGGGGCCTTTACTGGTCTTTTGAGTCCACTTTGCCAGAGATGGCGGTTTTATGCAGACTCCTCTAAGCCAGCAACACTCAACCAATCATCAGACGATGTAACAAATGCTGATGACTGTATCATTAGTCTTTAGTGTCCTTTTTTGCTTTCTTTTATTCGATGGGCTGGTTATTGCACTTTGATACCTGTTGGTCACCAGTGCACAATAAATACCTAGATATCTAAATTTCACATTTAAATCTTTCTCTCATGGGTATCAATTGCATAGTATTAGGTTTCAAGATCATGCTTTCGATTAGTAATCTTGTGCTAATTGTGTTGCAGACGTCAAGGTGGGCTGCTGCCAGTGTACTGCTGGGACACATACAATTCTGTGTGAACAGAATATCAGGAGCAGCCCCTCAAGCAGAAGAGGCAGATGGTGCCAGATGCTTTGGGGGGAGGGGGGGCTATAACCAATGTGGAAGAAAACTAGGCCCCAAAGGTTTGCATTTCCTGTCAGCAGGCAGTGGGTAGCTGGCTGTTCCACAGACAGAGTTGCACTAAAAGAGAGAGCATTCGCTAGTTAGTGAGCTGGGCACAGTAACATCCTGCTTCAGTGCAATGAGGCTCAGTTTGGCAGTGCTGCAACCAGTGCCGGTTGTCTATTAGGAAGGCTCTGATGTTCTGCTGGTCCCGGATTCTATGTGTAACCTAACAGTATCAGCATAAATGGCATGCCCAATGTTATGAGATTCAATCACGTGGGATAAAGGCAACCTACACATGTCAAATGGGATGCTGATACATGGTGTCAGGATGGTCGTTTTATGGAGACATTGGAATGGATGGTCCGTATTGCTTTGACTTGCATAGGATCACTGCTGTGCATGCGTGCACACACTGCGGTGATCAGTAATGTCTGCAGCCATATTCAAAAACAGTGGCTGTCAGTGCAGGGATCCCCAGAGGCTTTGCCTGCTTGTTCTGGAGTAAGAAAGCAGGCAGACTCCCATGGTGATCCAAAGGGTTCTAGGTCAAAGGATCGACAGTAAAAGGGTCGAGAGGTCAAAGCATCGACACCAAAGGGTCGACAGGTCAAAGGATCGATTTTGATTTTTTTTTCACTTTTTTTTTTTTAGGGGGTGGTTCCGCCCTCAAACCCCCTTTTTTGCTAAAAATCACTTTTTTCCCTAAATGAAAACCCCAAAAAATATATATAATTTTTTTAAAAAATCGATCCTTTGACCTGCCGACCCTTTGGTGTCGATCCTTTGACCTGTCGACCCTTTGGATTCGATCCTTTGACCTGTCGACCCTTTGGAGTCGATCCTTTGACTAGACCCGATCCAAAGCGCTATGTCTGGCTGGGGGAGCTGTGTGCCTGAGACTGATGTGCACCATTGGGCATGCACAGGCATCTAGAGTCTCCTAGAGGCATAGGGCACCTCCCTGTGAATGTCTCACTTTTATTTTGGGATTAGTAGTAAAACATGTTTACACTCTCCCCTTAGTATACTCCTGATTTAATCAGGTTGGCATTGGCCCATTCTATATATGCACAATGCGATCAGGCTGGCAATTATTGTAATACACCTAGCGGCTCCTTAGTATGCGTTTGAAGTGCTTAGGTTGCAGTGGAACATCACCCCCCCCCCCCTGCCCCCTTGGGTTTCCAAATGATGTATGCCGGTGCATGTCACTCCTCAGCATATCTTTGTTGTGACCACTTCGATTGCCAGACATGTTTGCACACACTCCCTTCCAAACCCAAGATGTGATCAGGCTGGAATTGGGAAAATATCACCCTCTAATTTGTCCATTGTGGACGCATTTATCAAAATAAGCCTTAGCACAGTATCAGGCGTGGATAAATTGTATCCTACTCAGGCCTGGGCAAACTGGTGCTGGAAGTAGGAAAAGAGAATTATGTTTCTTGCTGTGCCGTGAGGTGGGAGGAAATCGTTGGGTGCAGAGGAATGAGGGCATGGCAGTGGGGGGGGCATAACTGTGATTTAGACAGTGTATTATTTTTAATCCTCTGATGGTTACTTTTTGAGTGTTTTTCTGGATTTATGATGCTCTCAATTGCAGCCTTAAAAAAAAGGAATTTCTGATGACGTGCAGGCTAGGACTCTCTGATGACAGACTCATGTCAATGCGAACACATTTCAGCTCTGGCCTTTCTATTTAAAAGCCATTGGCCCTCATTAGGACTCCGGCGCTAAACTATGGTGCTATTAGCAACATGGTCCATGCCGGAGTCCGCCATGGAGAAAGGGGGAATTACTACCCCATTCCAAGGTTGGCGGGGCGGTAATTCCCCCTTCCTCCATGGCACTTCCCCATTCCCATTTTTGCCCCATAGGGCTCAATGGGAATGGGGAAGGCGACCATCAAGGTCCCTTTGTGGGTCCCTACTTTAACGGCTGGTCCAGACCAGCCGTTAAGGTTGGGAGCCGCAAAGGGACCTCGTAGTAAGGCGTTAAGGGGTTAAAGGCGCCGCAGCCTTTTACGGCGCCGTTAACCCCTTAATGCCGGGGTCGTAATGACCCCCATTTTAATCTGGTACTTTTGAGCAATAGGAAAATGGGAAGCGAAGTGGGACTACACGTCTCAGAAAGCAGTAGGTCGGTAATGAATTCCCTGGGAACCCCCTAGTCTTCGCCATCGGCCCCTCCGTTTCCTTCATGCACCACATAGCTTCCATCGCCAAAACATGGAACCTACAACTGCAGCTCCCCAGCGAGATAAGACACAGCCTTCCCCCTGATGACTTCCCCTCCACAGTCCAAGCACTGGTTCTGTCCAGGCTGGACTATGGCAACGCTGCCCTCACTGGACTATCCAACAGCACCCTTGCCCCAGTGCAAGCCATGCAAAACGCAGCAACAAGACTCATCCTCCACCTGCCCAAACACTCACACGTCACCCCAGCACTCGCCAAGCTCCACTGGCTCCCTGTACCTCAGAACATTGCCTTCAAAAGGACTTGCTTTATGTTCAAGGCCATCCACCTCGTAACCCAATCATGAGAAACCGAAACCCATCCCCCACACAGACAGCAGACACGATAGCCACTATCCATCTACACATTCCACTCTGCAAGCCAACATGCAAACAAACACAACCTTTTACCCAGTGGGCACCGAGAGCATTGGACTCCCTACCACTTCCAGCTGGACATCAACCTCCATGAACCACACAACAGAACTGTTTCCCTTCCCTAATCTGGCCTCTCCTCCTTCCCTGTGAGCACAGGTCTATCCTAATCTTCCTAAATGTGGTGTAAGGCAGGTGGGCCCACTCACATGGGCAAGGGGAGATCCGAGCCACATGATTTGGGCGTAAATCAAGGTCGGGCGGAAGATCGTCATTCCGGACCGAGTGGACAAGCAAGTGAGTCGTGTTGTATTTTGCGCTCTGAATGAGTGAGGCTATCCTGAAAACATCTCCCACCTCCTGCATATATGTTTAAGCATTGGTGTTGCAGATTAGCATACAGAGGTCCCCATAAACTCGCTTTGAGGGTTTCAGACTGATTTTACTTTCAGATTTGAGTGATTTTCTAAATACGGATTTGCATCAGTTCATTTCAAACAAATTCGATCCAGATTCAGATATATGACAGCTCCCTGTATATTTTAGAAAAGTTTGGCATAAGAACGCACAGTGTTTCAGAAACTCCCGAAGATAGGTTTTCTGTACATGAACATGTTTCCATAGTCAATGGCGCAGCCAAGAGGGAAGAGATGGGTGGCCCTTCTCCAAATCCAGGAGCACAAAACAAATTGTATGCAAACATGGCTGCTGTGCTGTGCCACAGCATACTGGCACTGCTTGCTGCTGGCAGGGGGTTGCTAGGCAACTAAGCTCTGATTCTCTACCTGTGCTGGCCAGCGTCCAGTCCAAAGTGTTCCTCTTTCCTCTTCCTGCAGCTCATACATGACACTGAATCTGGAGAGATGATACATTTAAAAGTGTATGCGTGCTTGTGTGCAGGTTTGAAATTATATGCAATGTGTGAGGTGTGTGTTTGTGTGTGTGTATGTAAGAGTTTGCGTGTGTGTGTGTCTGTGTACACGCGCGCGCGCATGTCAGTCTCTGGGTAAATGTATGTGTGTGTTTCTGTGAGTGGGCATGCAAGTGCAATGGGGGCAGGGGAGCACGTGTTTTTGTCTGGAGTGGGGAGCGCACGAGCATGTTGAAACGTATATATGGTGACAATACTGACACACATTGAGGGCAAAATATCATCAAAGTTCTTTTTTTGTGTGACTGCTGTCCTTATATTGTGGGTGCAGTACCATGAAAGTGATTGATCCTGGCAATGCGGTCATATATTGTGGGTGAAGCATCATGAAAGTGTTTTACAGTGGGAAGGCTGGCATATATTGTGGGTGCAGCTTTATGGAGGTGATTTACAGTGGGAATGTATACATATATATTGTGTCTGCAGCTTCAAGAAAGTGAATTGCAGGAGCAATACTGAGATATATTGTGGGTGCAGCATTGTGAAAGTTATTTACAGTGGGAATGCTGGCGTATATTGCCGGTGCAGCACCATGAAAGTGATTTACAGGGTCTGTAGTGCCATGCATTGTCAGCCCGTTTTCATTGCAGCGTTGTATAATGTCAGTAGTGGTATGTTATGCAGATCTCTGACGTTTCTCCCTGCTATGCATGGGAAAGTCATCCAGCCGTGTCATTTTTTTCTTTAAATTCTGGGATACATAATCTTACATTTAAAATCGGAAAGATAAAACTAAAAGTCCCAGAAATCAAAGAAAAACTGAATGATCTTCCCACGCGCCTCAATGGGAAAATTTGAAAGCTCTCTGTTACTGTAGTGCAGCAAAATGAATGTGATTTACAGCATGCATAAAGAGTGCACTGTCATGAAAGTGATTTACCATGGGAAAGTTGTCCTATTTTGAGTGCAACACCCCATATGTAATTTGAAATGAAAATGTTGGCTACCCACCAAGCTATGTAACTGTGTCTGGCATAGACTCTGTATTGAAGGCTGGCTGCTGGATCCTTCTTTTTCCATAGATCCTAATGTCATGACAACCAATATTATACACTGCCTGATAGAATCAGTAATTTGGTGCCTTGCGCACCCGTGGGGTGGGGTAAATCCTGGAGCCTTGTCCCTGAAAATAGACAGTGCAGAGATGCTGTTACGCAACATACACAGTGGCAGGCACACTTTCTGCTTCCGGGTGCTGATTGTTCATAGACCCTGGAGCTCTGCAATGCTTCCACTGTTGGGGGTATTGTAACTCCATAGAGACTGGCCCCTCACACCACCACAATAAGAAGTGATTGTCTGCTGCCCAAGCAGTGTTGGGTAACCAGCTTGGCGCTTGAAGCACCAGCAACTATGTGCTGAAATGCAGCAGCTCTTGGGAGCGGCAATGGGCAAGAACTGTGCTTCATGCGCGAGATGAGTAAGAGGAAGCAGTGTGGCCATGACTGGAGGACATCAACGAAGAGGGGAAAATTGACAGAATTGGCCAGGACCTGTGGATCTGCTGTGAGCTTGTGGGCCACTGTAGTGGGAGAATCCAGAATCCCGCATCGAACACTGGTGCAGGAGTCTTGTGGAAATAGATCTCTGGCATGTTGACAATGCCTTGGCAGCAGCAGTGCCCGTCTAAGACCACTAGAGATAAAAGCGTGCACTTACAATCAATCTGAGTGAATTGGAGCCTTCTGACCGCCTCTTCCCCTCAGACTGCTATTGGAGAACAGGATATTTGAAGGAGTTGTAGAGGGGCTCTGCGCTCTAGTGTAAACCTAGCATCTCTGAACTGAACTCATTTCAATGTTTGGTATTTTATTTTAACTGTGGTACCACAAGACCAGGACAACATCTTTCTTGTATTGACGCAGGGATAGTAATTGTGCATGCATTTCCAAAGAGCCGGGGAGTGCAACTGTTCCAGCCCTCTTGGTGAGTGCTAGAACCTGGAACCAATCTAGATCAGTTTGTGCACAGAGTCAGCGGCTGGCAACTGTAGCATAAGGCAGGTTGGTTGGGAGGAGTATGAAGGCCTTGATGGAAGTTTATACTCAACTTTAGAAGCTCTGGTCTGGATAACAGAGTGTTGCCTCTTCAGCCTCACCTGCACCCACAAATAGTGCAAGAGATCCTGGCAGTGAATATGGAATCCCAAGAAGCACTGGAGCAGAAGATCAGAGAAACTCATCCACCGCCTTCTACAAAAGGTCATAGATGTATTCATGAAAACAGAGGCTTAACTGATTGCTCTCGAGCCTGAAGTCAATGTACCTTTAACACAGCTACCTGTCCTGCGCATGTGAGCAAAGGAATTAGAGAGAATAGCCAAAGATGGAGCAGGGAGGTTACGCGGATGCAACATTTGGATACCGGCGCTTCCGGAGGCTGAGAAGGTGGACTTGCTGCCACCTTTTTGGAGAGAATAGGAGGCACTAAACTGTCCCCTCTCTATGTATGAATGACTGGATGTGCACATGGGGCATTGGCAAGAGCCCCTCCTCCTGGAGTGCCTCTTCAAGCATCAATCATAAAAACCTTGAACTATCATGTTAAATCCACCTGCCTGAAATACTCGAGAAGGACCACTGAGTCAATCCCAGCGGGCACTGCACAGATGCCCGTAATCCTGGAGCATACTCAAGCCATTCAGAAATTCGGGGAATAATGTCATGCAGTCAACCAGTCTGTCCAACTTCATAAGACCGAAGACATGCTGCTTTATCCTACCAAATTAAAGATTATACACAACTCACGCCTTTCTTTGAATGAGCAGCGGCACAACAGTGGATAGAGAAACTGAATATGCATGTCCCAGAGTAAACAGAGGGAAGTACAGCATAGATTAATCATTGTTTATTTATTTATTTATTTATTTATCAAAATTGTTTATTTTGAAATGTGTGAAGCACAACTAACCCGTAGGCATCTAGGTGCTGCGGCACCACAAGACCAGGACAACAGCCTTCTTGTGTTGGTCTATTGACTTTAGACACTCTATAAGCCCCAGCCCAGCATTAACACAAACGCTTGAACCAAGATGCGTTTGTAAGGATGAGCCATGTATGCTGATTTTTTTTTTTTAAACTTTTGTTTATTCATTCAGCTTGGTAACACAGATACAGGTGGATAACAATAGAGCCTTCAGAAGCAAAACAGGGCAATCGGCACATTACATGCAATACATATCAATGGAGTACATAAAGGAAAGGGTATAGGCATTTGCACCTGGGGGGCCCATAGAAGGTCGAAACGAAGGTAAATGTAAGATAGCTCAGGGGCCACCTGAGGCTGGGTTAGGAGAGGGAGCTGGGGATACGGAATCTGAGTCGGTGTCAGTGGAGGACATGAACGAGCGGAACTTCTGCCATATATCTCTAGGTCTGGAACAGGCGGGTTGTTGAACCGCCCAGGATTCTTCAGTGTCGGAGGCCCATGTAACTGCTCTGAGCCACTGCGCGTGGGTGGGGGGGATAGGCCGCAACCAGCAAAGTAGAATTGTACGCACCGCTAGTAGCATACAGAGACCAGCCAGTTTCCTGGAGTCGCGGTGGAGTTCAGGGAAATCATGAAATAGGCATTTCATTGGAGATGGAAGGAAGGGGGATTCGAGGATGGTCGATGTAGTGGAGCACACTGAGGTCCAGAATTGGGTGAGTCGAGGACATGACCAGATCATGTGGATGTAATCAGCATCCTCATAGCTGCATCTAGGGCACCTGGGGGAGGAGTCGCTAGAGATGCGATGTAGCCTGGTCGGGGTGTAGTGGTACCTGTGGATCACCTTAAATTGGATCAATTTGAACCGGGAGTTGAAGGACACCCCGTGGATCCGTGCACACATGTGGGACCAACGTTCATCGGTTATCTCGAGGCCGAGATCTGTCTCCCAGGAGCGCCTTAGTTTGGGGAATGTAGGGGGTGTCCTGGTTTGAAGTAAGGTGTATAGTCTGGAGATTTTGCCCCTCATTGGGTCAGGTGAGGAAAGTTCGGTGATTGCAGGTTCATCAGGTGGTAGTGTTGGGAAGTCTGTGTACTTGTGCTTGAGTACTCTACGTAGGGATGAATACTGAAGCCAGACAGGAGGTTTCCGTCTAAGGGGGGCCGGGAGGTCAGGCCATTCTATAAAATTACCTTGTTCAAATATATCGCGCAGCAGTTCATAACCCGCCTCGGCCCATGTGCGAACCACGGAGGGAGGGACTCGTGGGACCCCAGGGAGGAAATTCCAAATTGGAAAGTTACCGTGAAAAGGATGGGTGATGCCCAATATTTGCCAAGATTTGGACAAGGCCAAGGATGTGCATGTCGCTGGGTCCAGTGAGTCTGGTACCGCCGGGATTGGCATGATCACCAGAGATCGGATGTCGCGATCGCTGACTGACAGCCTTTCCAGTCTAACGTGGGGTGGGGGGTCCGATATGTTGAACCAGTGTGCAGTATGTTGGAGTTGAGCAGCCAGCCAGTACTTGAGGAAGTCTGGTGCCCCAAATCCACCAGCTTCCATTGGGGTAGAGAGGGTCTTAAGCTTAAGGCGGACCGCACCGGAATGCCAGAGGAAGGAATTAAGAGAGCGTGTCAATGCCTGAAAGAACTCAGCTCCCGGCCACAGCGGAATATTAGCAAATCTGTACAGGAGTTGGGGAAGTACCACCATCTTCAGTACCCCTATCCGGCCTGCAAGTGAGATTGGAAGTTTGTTCCAGCCCTGTATTTTTATCATAAGGTTTGTGAGGTATGACTGAAAATTATCTTCCAAGACCCGTTCAGTATGACGTGACACTACTACGCCCAGGTAAGTGAATCTAGATTGGGCCCATGCGAATCCCATGGCATCGGGAGGGGGGAGCGTGCTGGGTGTGAGCGGAAAAAGGGTTGATTTAGAGCAGTTCACTGTAAAACCAGAGATCCGTCCGAAGAGAGCGACGTCTGCAAGTATTGGGGCTAGATTAGTTTCGGGGGAGCGGATATAGAGAAGAGCATCATCGGCATATAGAGAGACTATATCTGAGCAACCGGCAGTACGTAGACCCCTATGCGCATGGTTCTGGCGAAGCATGTCCGCAAACGGCTCCATTGCTACAGCGAAGATTAAGGGCGAGAAGGGACAGCCTTGTCTGGTGCCCCTAGCTATTTGGAATAGGGGGGAGCAGCGGTCCTCAGTGCGAACTCTGGCGACGGGGTTGGAGTAAAGTAGCCTGATCCAGGATACAAAGGTGGGACCAAATTTGCATTTATCGAGTACCCGCCAAAGGTAGTTCCACGAGACGGAATCAAAAGCTTTTTGCATGTCTAGGGTCGCGGCCACCGCGTGTACGCCAGGGTTCACTCTGCTTATAATGTTGAAAAGACGTCTCAGATTTAAGGAGGTGGATCGGCCCGGGATGAACCCCGCTTGGTCAGGGTGAATGATATGTGGCATGTAAGGGACCAGTCTTAGAGCGATTAATTTTGCGAAAATTTTAACGTCACAATTGATCAGTGAGAGCGGGCGGTAAGAGCCGCATTGAGTGGGGGATTTATTAGGTTTTAGTAGGACTGTTATGGTGGCTTCGCGGAGTGAAGGGGGGAACTGGCCCGCCTCCAACGATTCCTCCCAAAGAGCCACCAGGCGGGGGAGCAGGAGTGATTTGAAATGTTTATAAAACTCGACAGGGATACCATCTGAACCTGGGGCCTTACCCGAGGATAGAGAGTCTATAGCATCCGAGAACTCCTCAGGGGTGAATGGATTCTCGAGGGATCCGATGGTGTCGGGAGAGAGGACCGAGAGTGGGAGTCCACTCAGGTAAGCATCGATCTCTGCATCGGTGGCACTGTCAGAGTGTGCATATAGGGATTGGTAGAAGGAAAGGAATTCCGCATTGATATCTCCAGGGGAGGTGGCCATGGATCCATCGGGTCTCTGGATTCCGGGAATGGGTGGGGAGCCAAACTCATGGCGGAGGAGTCTAGCTAGGAGACGGCCAGGGCGCTCGCCCTCACCATACCTCCTCGCCCGCCCGGGATTATCAAGAAACTTCAGCTCGCGGTCCGCGAGGGCGCGGAAGGTGTCCAATTCAGTGCCGATTAACGCGAGGGTTACAGGGGTTGGATCTAGGGAATGCTGAGCTTCCAGTGAAGATAAAGTGGCCTCGCTCTCGGCGATCTCCCTGCGAATAGATTTGAGGATACCATTTTCCTTGGAGAGGGCAATGCCTCTGATGTAGACCTTAAAGGATTCCCAGAGGGTGGCCTGCGAGGACACGGAGTTGGTATTGATCTCAAAAAACTCCTCGATCGCCGACTCCATCTCAGAGCTAAATACCGAATCGAGTAGAGAATGCGGCTTCATTTTCCAGTATCTGGATCGATCCCGATCCGGGCCCCAGCATAGTGTAACAGTTACAGGGGAGTGATCGGATAGGGTCCTGGGGAGGATTGTCATGCCAGATACACTCCTTATTAGCCCATCAGACACCAGCCATCTGTCAATCCGAGAGAAGGAGTCGTGAACCGTAGAGTAGAAGGAATAAGAGCGGGAATCAGGGTAGAGAAGCCTCCATGCGTCAAATAAGGACAAGCGGGGAAGAGAGGAGAGTGTAGTGTAAGCCGCTCTGGAGAGTTGACGGGGTCTGGAACCAGATCTGTCCAGATCCACGTCGAATATTGTGTTGAAATCGCCTCCCCAGAGAATCGGTATCAGAGGGAAGCCATCTAAGAGAGTTATAAGATCAGAATAGAATCCGGGATCATCAATATTGGGGCCGTATATATTCAACAGGACTACTTCCTTATTCTGTAGGATACCATGGAGTAGAACGTATCTGCCCAGGGGGTCGATAATCGTGGCGATGGGGTTGTATCTAAGACTTCTGTGAATAAGGGTCATAACCCCGCGGCTCTGGGTAGAATAGGTGGTAAAGTACCTTTGGGGACCCCATGTTTTAGCAAATTTTTCACAGTATTCTGTGCATGCATGTGTCTCCTGAAGGAAGAGGATTTTAGTCCCATGTCGCTCGGCTTGAAGTTGTAGTAACCTCATTTTCTTATAATTACCCAATCCCCGTACGTTCCAGCTCATAAATGTCAGGGTTTCCTCACTCGACCCTCCAGGGATAGTCATAGAGAAATAAGGGTGGGTGGAAATGTGCTCCCCATTGACGGTGCTCAATGCGGATCAATTTAAAACGCCGACGGGGCCATGATGCTTCGGGCTCTGTCCTTTCTGCGAACACCAAGCTGTTTTTAACATTTAACCCCGATCCCCCCTCCCCCTCTCACATCCCTCCCCCAAACGAAGGGATGAACAACCCACACCCAAACAACCAAAACAAGCACGATGGCATCAACGCCTGGGGGGCCTGTGTAACGGCCTGGCGGCGATGCTCCGAACCATAAGGCAATTTTAGGATAAACATAGTGCCCACTAATATTCCCCGTTCCCACCCAGGGGAGGGACCATGGGTGACGGTGGAGGGAATGGACAGCAGGTGGTGAAACAAGAGAACTGGAATGAGATAGCATGTATAACCGATCCGCTGGACCGAGAATCGTATTAGCTCAACTACGAGAACTGAGAGAAAATCCTAAGGAGAGATGAACAAGGGGGAGAAAAGCATTTGACGGGCATCCAGAGCCTATCAGGGAGGGGGGTGGGCCGAGCAGGAGATTGCCCAGCAACCCGGCTATATTGTGACAGGCCAGTGAAACTGGAGGCAACAATCACAGTGAGAAACAACAACAGTGATACCAACATTTTTGTCAAAAATGTGAACGAGGCAGTACACGGGAGACACATCAGGTAATAGCGGAGTGACAAAAATTCAGCCAAGAATTAAGGCAGGATTAAACGGTGTCAATTCAACAATTAGGGCGATCAGTTGCGGGTCAGTGTCAGTGACTGTCGCAGGAGCATTTCAGCCGGGAAAGCGTTCATCAATGAACCTGGATGCCTCCTCGGGCAGCGTGAAAAAGTAAACCCGGTTTGTGTGTTCGATACGCAGTTTAGCGGGGTATAACATTGCATATTTAACCTGGAGATCGCGCAGCCTCTTCTTCACTGCCAGGAAGGTTTTTCGCTCACGCTGAAATGCCACAGAGAAGTCTGGATATAGGTGGATCCTGGCTGCGCCTAGACGAAGGTCCCCCTTGGCCCTCGCCGCCCTGAGGAGTGCATCGCGGTCGCGAAAGTTTAAGACCCTGGCTATGATCGGGCGTGGGGGTGCTCCAGGTTTGGGTTTTGCCATAAGTGAGCGGTGGGCCCTCTCGATCGCGAACTGCGGGGAAAGTTTAGGGGAGTCAAGGAGTTGGAGTAGCATGCCTTCCACGTAGTCTTCCATGGGTTCATGTATATCATCCTCTGGCACCCCGATTATGCGGAGGTTGTTGCGCCTCGAGCGGGATTCGAGGTCCTCGTTCTTCTTCTCTACCTCCGTAACGCGGGCAGATAGCGTGGAGACCTCCGCACGGAGGGAACCCAGACCGTCCTCGGCGGTGCCCACTCGTGTCTCGATCTCGGCAACACGACTATCAGTCCTCTCCATGTGTGCTTTGATGGATGAAATCGTGCCGTTCATGTCATCGAGTTTACTATGAATTGTGGTGAACCCCTCTCGGATAAACTCCATCATCTTCTGGGAGTCGGATGGTTCCAGTACCGGTGAGGGGGAAGGTTCCAGTGATGACGCCTCAGCTCCGGGGGTCCCCGAGGGTTTCGTGAAAATATTGATCGAGGATTGTTTCTTGCCGGTTCGTGTTGACATGTTGCCGGTAGGGGGGGAAACTTAAGTACCGAAGAGAGAGGGCAGGGCCACAAGGGGAGACGCCAGGATCGTCAGGGAGACGTGTGAACGGGAGGCCCAAGCAGAGCACCAGGAAGGAAGGGGTATGGCGTCTCCGATGGGGGGCCCCGCCGGAGCACGAGGGAGCCGATGATCTCCGGGTGGACCCGAACACCCCACCGGAAAGTCTGTAGGGGTGGTCAGGGTCCGAGTGGTATTAAACAGTAGTAGAGGCAGTAGTAGCCGGAGTCGCAGGTGTCAGTGTGGTGTAGGAGACCACCACAATACACTGCAGTGAGGCGGGTGGTGCACCCCCTTGGAGAATAGGCCCACCAGTCGGGAGGTTCGGTGGGAAACCGTTGATGATGTCTCCGTGTAGATAAGCGTGCTGGGTATCACCTCCTGAAGGCTTGAGGGGGGGTTGGTGGCTGGGGGAGAAACCACTGGAGAGGAATGCCACTGTGAGAGGCAGTAAGGCGGTCAGTGGAAGGAGGGAATCCAGGGCAACTAGGGACCAGGAGCAATGGCACTTGGAACGTTGGTGGTTGGTGACCACAGCGCACTCCGATGCGGGAGGAAAAGCAGCCGAAAGGGGCTTGGCTAGGGTAAACTCCACGGAGTGTCTCAGAGATAGGTTATCAGGTCGGCGAAATCTGCCTCCGCAGGCCACGGATCCGGGAAGAAACGTTTATGGTGCGGCACAGTTGAAATGGAGCGGGCCCGGGGTGCACTCACCTCGTGCCAGGGGGCCCGAGAGGTACCCGTGGCCCCTGAGGTATAAGAGACGTGGGGCCGGGGTCCAGGGGAAGGGGGCAACTCACCGCCCGGAGCACCAGAGTCCCAATGGTGTGCAGCACGCCCCCCAGGATGGGGCAGCGGAGCGAAGCGCTCTGGAATCCGGAGTAAGGGGGCACCTTGGTGTAGAGGATGAGCCAGCGGTGCCCGTAGCCGGTGGGGGGGAGCGACCGCACAGATCAGTCAGAGCGCCCAACCCCCACAGTAGGCCGCAAGCCGCTTGTCACCGGTGCGGTCCCCCGAAGTCAGGAGCGGGGCCGGGGGAGCACCCGCCTCCGCCCAGCCCACGATGGAAGTTCGGCAGCACGCCGCCCAGGATGGGGCAGCGGAGCGGAGCGCTCTGGAGTCCGGACAAGGTGTCCACCGGGATCAGAAAACGGGGCCAGCCGCCCTCGTAGCAAGTGGGGGAGGGCGAGCGCGCAACCGAGTGAAGCGCCCCTCCCCCTCGGCAGGCCTCAAGCCACGGGACTCCAGCGCGATCCCGTGGATCGGAGTGTGGGGTCAGGGAGGCACCCACTCCCGCTCAGCCCGCGGCGGGTCGTATCTCCGCAGCAGGAGCGGCACCGTGGGCGGCGGTTGGACTGTGGGTGCCCGGACTCCTCAGCAGCCCCTCTGGAGTGTCGGATGGTCGTGGTGCGGGGGCAGACAGGATAATTCCGACGAGAAGGTGCCTCACAGAACGGAGCCGAAAATCAGGCGGCCATCTTCGCTGAGCGCAACAGCGCCCCCCCCCCATGTATGCTGATTTTGACAGCTTCAGTGCTTGGATGTTCAGATAAATGGCCATGATATGTGTCGCTCCTTTTGAGGCCCGCGGGCTCTTCTGCTTCACTTTTTAGAACAGGGTGATCTGATATGGAACGCCTGGTCTCAGGATAAGGATAGCTGAGCACATTGTCTCGTGCACATGCAGATTTCCGTAGATAATTATATATGTGTGCATATGTTATACTTGACTTCCAGCTCAGATGAATCAATGGCATCTTCTGGGTTGTGGCCCTAGATGTACACATATTTACTTCACATGTTTTGCAGCTGTCCTCATCTATCCATGTACTGCTCTGAGATGGCCCAGAACCTGTCTTGTTTTCGCAGATAATCAACTGTACTCTCCTCCAATGAAATCACCTCTGCATTGACTCGCTGAGAGAAGGGCTGGGGTTGGTCTCACCCGTGTTTTTTTGCACACAGCAATCATTCTTGCCCAGCGATTGGTATATCACGGGGGGAGGGGAGGGATTGGTGTGTTGGGAGCATAGCTCAGTGGCAACGCGCTAGTCTTAGAAGCAAGACAAAGCAAACGTGGGTTTGAAGCCGGGGTCCGCGCTTAGAAACCTCTTGGTATTAAGCCGATTATAAACCATTGTAATATACCGTGCAGACATTGTGTTTTTTATTTGGAGGTGCTAGAAGGCAGTTTGGGATGCTGTGGGTCCTTTCAATGATGATCTGTTATTAGGAGTATACCCCCTCCGCTGGAAAAGAGGGCGCATCCACATTTGTGGCATAGTCTTGTCTCATTTTTCCTCTGCTCCCTGAAACACTTATTAGGGGGATGCTGATTAGCAAAGTTCATCTATGCTTTTTTGTTCTATTTGTATGTAACTTATGTATCTGCCTGTGCGTACACTGTGAAAACATGTTGATATGTACGCGATAACCTTTTCTCAATAAATGCAAAAAAAGAGCAAAGTGTCCGGTGCTGGGAGGGGACAGCCAGCGTGTTCATCTAAGCCCCCCGCCTGTTGTGGGCTGCCTCCGGTCTACGGGGCAGCCCACCGATGGTGTCGGGATCACCCGACACGAGAGGCGAGCCGGGTATCAGCCGGCGAGCCTCGCGTAGGGCAGCACCCTACGGCGCCCGGTGTCACCGGGGGCAGGATCCACTGTGAGGGGGTGTCACCCCCTGACTCCAGCGGTCGCGGCTCCGAGGGCACTCGGACCGCACCGCACACACAAGGCCACGACCACGTGGCAGGTCCACACCGCACAAAGACAACACAGACACGAGTTGCCACTTCCTGGGGCTCTGCTGCTCTGCCCTCGCAGTGCCAGCAGAGCCCCTTTTATTAAAGGAGCATGAGAGCGTCATGACACAGTCACGGCGCTCACGTTGCCCAAACAACTAGACCCCCACACAACATCCCTTCTTTATTATAACCAAACAGAATCAAACCAAACCCACCACAAACATTTGGTGCATTCCAGTCCACGCACCACCTAACCGCTACTCCAACCCAAACATGTTTTCCTTTTGACACCGCAAAACAAAACAGGTGTCTCCAGTCCCCACACCATGGGGCCCTATGACGGGGTCCTCCCACTCAGAAAATTCCGGGATCAAACTGGCCCTCGGCGCCGCTGCAGGACAAGAAGAATACATTCTCTTCGTACTCCTCCCCCATATCATACGGTGCTTCTCGGGGACTCTCTGCCACCTGGACCGCCGCCACTTTGGGGGTCCTTCTCCCCTTCACCTCACTCCCCCCTGATGCCCCCACCATGCCGGCTGGGGCTGGAGCGAGACACACTCGTGCAAAATGGTCTCCCTTCCCGCACCTTCCACAGATTTGTCCCATCGCCGGGCAGTCCTGCGGGTGGGGCAGATCCCACCCACACTGTTGACATATTGTGGCATTGGGGTCTCTCTTCGGCCAGTCTTCCCTCCTCATCACTCTTCCTCCTGGCCACCTGCTGACAGCCGCCACCTACTCAACCTTCACTCGCTGCGTGGGGACCTCCATCTTTAGATGGTGTCTAGAGGAGTCCATGACCGAGGCCCGCGCCTCCGCCAGTTCCTGGGCCCGGCCAAGCTCCAGTATTCGATCGAGGGTCAGCGCTGGGTCCTTCAGAACCTGCTTGCGCAGTTTGGTGGAGCTGCAGCCATAGATGATTTGCGCCCGGATCTCGTCCTCCTCGAAGTTCCCCAAGTCACAGGCCAGTGCAATGCCGCACAGCTTCCCGTGGAATGCATCAAGGCTTTCCCCTTCCTCCTGCTTCGCACACCTCATCCTGAACCTCTCATAGTCCCTGTTGACCATGGGTCTGAAGTATTTGTTCAGGGCTGTGACGGCTGCACCGTACGATTGATCTCGGGGCTTTAGTGTCTTGAACAGTCTCTGGACGGCCAACCCAGCAGAGTATAGGAGTGTCGGGCGTTTGGCTGCATCTTTGATCTCCATGGCCTCGAAGTACAATTCCAGGTTCTCCACCCAGGCCACCCACCGGGCCCCCAGGCTTGCTGGCGCACCAATGACATCAAAATGGGGTATTGGTGCCAGCTGACCCCTACATACCCCTTCATCGTCCGACATGCTGTTGGCAGGTGAGGACGTCATCTGCCACTCACTAGTATTGATGTGCGCTTGCCGTTGCCGGGCTCAAGTAGCTGTCGATGGTGGCCTGGCGTTCTCCCTGCCCAGGGCGCACGAGCACTCCAGGTGGAGCCGCAACCCCAGGGCTTAGCACACGTGTGACTTGTGGAGTTGCCCTGCCCGTTTCCCCGGGCCCTTCCAAAGTCTCTCCTGCCCAGGGCGCACGAGCACTCCGGATCGGAGCCGCCACCCTCAGGCTCAGTGCAACTGTGACTTGCAGGAGGGGTTGACGTGATATTATCCTCGCCCCTCCTCTGAGTTGCCTGGCCAGGTCCAGGGATTACCCTCTTCTTAGTGTCCTTTGGCCTTCCCAGGCTGATCACCGCTGCGACCCGGGTACTGGAATCCTCTTCCCTTGGGCCCCGCAGGCTATGTGGGAGGTGGCTGCTCCCCCTTCCTTTTATTATTGGCCCGGACGCTGATGGGCCTCCCTTTCCTTTGTCTGGGCCACGACGTAATGAGGCCCCGCCCCTTTTCCGCACCGCGAGGAGATGAAACCCCTCACTGCTTCCTCTTTGTTTTCTTTTTTTTTTGTTGAAAAAATGAACTGTTTTCACCCTTCGGCAGCCCATGGTGAGTCAATCGCGTTCTCCGGTCCAGAGGAGAACGCTGCAGCGGGCCGGAGCTTCAAGCCCCGCCCCCTTCCTTTGTTCTGGGTCCAGGCCCCGACTCGCCGGCATTGTTTTGCCCGGCGGTCCGCGCCGCCAATGTCACTTCCCCTTCTTTTGGGGGCATGGGCAAGGGACCTCGGCACGGGCACCAGTTCCCCTCACCTGCCGCCCACGCTGCAACACGGGCACCGCTGGACCACCCCTGGCAGGTCACACCGACTCCACCACACGGCCGCCGACTGCGACCGCGTGCGCGGGTCCTTTCTCCTGCCTGCCGCAAAATGGCAAGCGGCAGGCGCGACCTCGTCGCCAGTGTTGTGGGCTGCCTCCGGTCTACGGGGCAGCCCACCGATGGTGTCGGGATCACCCGACACGAGAGGCAAGCCGGGTATCAGCCGGCGAGCCTCGCGTAGGGCAGCACCCTACGGCGCCCGGTGTCACCGGGCGCAGGATCCACTGTGAGGGGGTGTCACCCCCTGACTCCAGTGGTCGCGGCTCCGAGGGCACTCGGACCGCACCGCACACACAAGGCCACGACCACGTGGCAGGTCCACACCGCACAAAGACAACACAGACACGAGTTGCCACTTCCTGGGGCTCTGCTGATCTGCCCTCGCAGCCCCAGCAGAGCCCCTTTTATTAAAGGAGCACGTGAGCATCATGTCACAGTCACGGCGCTCATGTTGCCCAAACAACTAGACCCCCACACAACACCGCCCCCCACTACGTTTTGCAATTTTCATTGTGTGGACCGTGAACTGCACACGAAACATGTACAGGCACACCATTATTTGCCCGCTGCTGTGTAAGCAAACTTAAATGACTCCCACCATGCATTAGGGTGACCAGATTTCCAAAACAAAAAACCGGGACGACCAACAACATAAAAGAGGGACTACCGCATCGCAGCCCACCAATTAGCGCCCCTCCCCCAACACGCCCCGACAACCACCACACGATCATACTTCCAGCACTTTTCCTTTCTATAAACTGTATATGATCTCATTTGTGCAGTTTTGTCTGTGGATCCTGGCATGTCAATTCAAAACAAGCGTTAGTTCTGATTGATATTCCATGGAATGCTGCACAGTGATTTCCACGTCTGTCTTTGTGGTGCAGTCAGTATGTGTTGTGACTTGTACCTGAAGGGTTAGGGGTTCGAGGCAAACTTCAAATTTCTGTAAGCGTTGTGAAAAATTGCGATTTTAATTAATCTAGCCACCCAGCCATGCAAACCCCGGACGGGTTTCTAAAATTAAAACACTCCCTGGACGGAAGGTGATTTCCCCAGACTGTCCCGGGAAAACCAGGACGTCTGGTCACCCTACGCATCCATGCAGGTGGCAGGGATTGCAGGTGGATTTGCAATGGATGCCTATGGGTTCCATGGCCTTCACACACGCATGGGACTCACTCGCTGGCATGAATGTATCGTTTGTGGCCGGCAGAGCAGATGAGGGAGGCGGAGGAGGTGATTTCCTTCCATGCCCCTGCTCTGTCTGCCTAAAACAGAAAGACTCCTGCCCCCCGTTTTCAAAGGATGTGTTAAACCACGCACACACATTATTGGCATAGTCTTAACAGGTCATTGAACACTTTGGGGGTTTGGGAAAAGACCCCCTAAATAATGATGCATCCTAATCAGAACATATACTAAGGAATTATCAATTTATGAAGACGAAAATATCCCATGGCAACAAAGCCCATATAATATTTAAAAACTCATTCCAGTTTATGAATGAACAGTTAGTCTATCACCAACTTATTTGTGATACAGGATACACCACGTAGGAAAACAGGCCCTGTATCCTGTCCATGGTTAATCTTCTGTCATAAGAAAACAGGG
The DNA here is from genome assembly GCF_040938575.1 of Ambystoma mexicanum. Classification (NCBI taxonomy): domain Eukaryota; kingdom Metazoa; phylum Chordata; class Amphibia; order Caudata; family Ambystomatidae; genus Ambystoma; species Ambystoma mexicanum. The sequence continues at coordinate 132,290,963 of NC_090936.1, read as the reverse complement.
ATGTGATGTCATCTGTGCCATCACGAGCTGTGCATGGCGGGGCTGAGATATGCTTGGGGTGCGAATCATATCTGGTGAATTTCAGTAGTTTGTAGCTTTTGCGGCACAGCTAATGTGCCATCAACTCATGTTTTTCAGTTTATTACAAAGGTTTTCCTAACCAAAGTTTTTTTTTTTAAACTATTTTTATTAGTTTATAACACACAAATAACAAACAACTCGACAGTTTCGGTTTCCAGCTTCTTAGCATACAATTTGCATGTCTTTATTACTGCCACCCTCACCCCTCCACTCTTAACTCGAGCTTCCTCAATTCTTTCTCCAAGTGTCATGTCTCAGGGTCTCCTCCCCTTCACTACTCTCGGGCGTATCTTGTTCGCTTGGGCTGGTTTGGGTGGATCTCGTCAGTGTGGCCACCAGTTGTCTCCATGCTATCAGAGGTCCCACTTCGTTTTCTTCCCCTTTGCTGGCTGCCTCATACCATACCACTTTTTCGGCATCGGCCAATTTCAAGCGATCATGCCACCACACCTCTATTCAGGGTATGTGGCTTGTTTTCCAGCCCATGGCAATTCTCCGTTTAGCCAGAATGTAGGCCAGATGCTTGAGTTTGCTCACGTGTTTCAAATTGCGTGGTCTGGTGAATCCCCCTACCATCCATTCCCACACAGATCCTACATCTAGCTTAATTCCCTTCTCAGCTAGACGTAGGTTAACTTCCCTCCAAAATTTCCCCACCTCTGGGCATGCCCAGAACATATGAATCATCCCCGCTTCCACCTCCGCACACTTGGGGCATGTTTGTATTTCTGTGCCACCAAATTTGGTGATCTTTTGTGGGGTCATGTATGCCCTGTGGGTTATGTACAACTGAATCTGTTGCAGCTTCGCATTTCTAGACACCTTTTAATGATATCTCTGTGCCCTTTCCCATAGCCCATCTTGCATGGGTATTCCGGCCTCCTCCTCCCAGTCCAGTCTCAGCTGGTACACCTCTTTACCGACTCTAGACATCACCAATTCATAGATCCGGGATACCTCATGCCCTCCTTCCGAGATATCATATATCATTTCTATAGCCATGTCAGGTTGTTCTGCTACCTCTATCTCAGAACATGTCCCCTTCACCCAATTGACCACTCTGGTGTAAGTGATGTATTGCCCCTGGTGCAACCCAGTTTCATCAACTAACGTTTGGAAATCCAATGCCTTCCCTTCTTGCCATATAACTCCCAGAGTTGCTATGCCTACTAGTTCCCAATGTTTATGAATCCCCTTTCTTAGTTGCTCATCCACCCCGCGTAGCATCACAAGTGGTGCCTGTGGGGAGCATGGGGTTGGGTTGCCCATAGCCCGGCATGCCTTGTGCCATGTCTTCCAGCCTAATTCCAACAATCTCGATCGCTCTTTTAGCTCTGATTTGGGTAGCCAAATCAGCTCTTTCAGAAAATACGGGTCACATTCGCCTCTTAGCAGTCTAGATTCTGCTGTCGTGTCTTTCGACAGCCCCCTAGCGACATATGGTAGTTGCCAGGCCAAGTGGTATATCTCAAGGTTCGGCAAGTTTATGCCCCCTCTGTCATGCGTGTTCTCTAATTTCCATAAGGCAATTCTGTTTCTGGTGTTGTGCAAAAGAAGGCCCCTGCATAGGCTATGAAGTTTAATAAAAAAGCGTCTAGGCAATATGTGTGGGATGTTTACAAAAAAGTGTAGTAGCCTGAGCAAGACCACCATTTTCAGCAAAACCGCCCTCCCCACCATGGCTAGGGGGAGCTTTGTCCAGAACCCCATGCTGTTTTTGATGTTTTCTACCGCTTTCTCAGTGTTATATTTGTGTTCGTCTCCTATTATGTGATATATGTTGATCCCCAGGTATCTGAACGTTCTAACCTCCCAGGCTATCTGCAGGATTGGTAAGTTTTCCTGTGAGACTCCTTTGTATCTTCCTAAGGGGAACATGCACGATTTTTTGGGGTTAACCACTATACCGGAGAGTGTCGCGTTACGCTCTATCACCTCCAAAATATATTGTAAGTTTTCCTCCGGGTACCTCAGATACAGCAGCACATTGTCTACGTACAATGATATCAGGTGCGGTCCCCCCTTAGTGTGTACCCCGATCTCTTCATATTGTTGCCTTAGGTAGATCGCTAGAGGTTCTAATGATAGGATGTACAGCATCGGGGACCATGGGCAGCCCTGTCTAGTGCCTCTGCTGAGTTGCCATTTGTCTGAGATGATCACTCCCGTTTTGACTCTAGCCAGTGGGGAGCTGTACAGCAGTTTTACCCACCTCAGGTACCCGGGTCCCATCCCATATTCCTTCAAGGCTGCTATCAGCCAGGGCCATTCTACAGAGTCGAAGGCTTTCACTGCATCTAGTGAGACGATTGCTATTTCACATGGGTCGCCTTCCACCTGTTCTATAATTTGGTGGAGCCTTCTATGGATATTAGATATACTCCTACCTGGGACATATCCAGTCTAGTCGGGGTGTATGAGTTTATTAATTACCCGTTTTAGTCTGTTCGCCAGCACCACCATAAGGATTTTGCTGTCCTGGTTTAGCATGGATAGCGATCTGTACGATCCGCAGTCTGTGCTCGGCTAATTGGGTTTCAGGAGCGGGATAATTACCGCCTCCCTCAGGGATTCCGGGGGTCTCCCTTTCTCGAAGGCCTCATTTAGCATTGCTAGTAGTGGGGGGAGCACCTCTTGCCTGTACGTTTTGTAGAATTCGCTAGGGAGCCCGTCTGCCCATGGGGCTTTGCTGGTGGGCAGGTGTTTGACCACTGCCTCTAATTCCTCTATTGTGATTGGGGCATCTAGGTTCTCCCTATCTTCTGTATCCAATTTAGGTAACCTTATGTCCTCCAACGTCTCCTGAATCTCCTGCTCGGCCATCTCCCCAGTGTCCTCGTATAAGTGTTGGTAGAATTTCAGGAAACCCTCGTTTACGCTCTCTTGGGTGTCCCATATTTGACCTGTTTCTCCCCTTACCTCTCTCTTCCTAATCAAATGTTAACTTTATTTGCTATCGTTTTCTTAGCAAATCCTCCAGATCTCACTGACGGGGCATGAACTGCAGCCATGCACAGTGCTATTTTGTCTAGGGCAGGGTCTTTTGGGAATGCCTAAGACGACAGGGTCCACAAGGCATGGTCTGGAGTCATATCTGTGTCTGCCTTCACCAGGGAATGCTCTCCAGCTCTTCTTGGACCAACCCCAAGGTACCCAATGGGCTCACTGGGTACATCCCAACTTTCAGAACATCAGAACCATTGACTCTGCCACAGCCACACCAGTCTGACTAGTAGTGGTATTGGTGTAGTATAAATGAAGGTTGAATCTTGTGGTGGTCTTTGTTTATTTTAATGAAATACTTAATTTGTCCCAAGTGTTTGTACCTTAACATTAGCATTCCCATTCAGTCAAAACTTCACCTTTTTATAGGTTGTTAGCTTAACTAATGTTTAAATCTTGTTTTTTTCTCCACTGATAGACATTTATATATTGCAATCATACACCCACAAAATAAGAAGATCAAATGATGAGTTACCTAAAAACAGGATTTCATGGATCTTATGTGTCATAAAGCAAAAGCTCCATGTGGTGACTCCACCAAGGAAACGCAATGAATAACTGGGGATTAGACAGCCTGTCCTCCCATGTCATGTAAAGGGAACCAGAAAGCAAAGCATGTTGGGAAAAGGAGAAGCCAGAGCCAATAGAATTTGAAAGAAGAGCAAGATATGTCAAAGACATTGTTGTTCCCAGAGGATGAAAGTGACGATGTTGACACAACCATCAAGCCTTGTGAACCCACGACCTTCCACATCTAAAGATGAGGCAGGTAGCAGTCATAGGAAGGTAGAAAGGAAGAACAATGTTATTTTCAAAGAGGTGTGTCCAAATATACTTACGTCTTTGGTTAACTTGCCTTAACTCTAACAAAGAGCAGCGGTGTGGAGTTTGCCATGCAATTATTAGAAAAGCAAATGTGGGGGGCAAGCTGCTGTGTCCTCACTTAAGGAAAGATAGACTAATGTATTGATATACGGTAAAAAGGAAGCTGGCAGTCATCTCCATCGTCTTTGTACCAGCTGGGTCCCACAGCCATCAAGGAATTTAGCACCGAGTGGAAATAGCCTGGAGAACATTGGTTTTCCCTCTAGTAGTAGATAGCGTAAATACAGAAATGTTCATTCCGGGTAAGTACCATCTCACATTGTATTGATCGAGTCAATGGGCCTCATTACACCGTTGGTGGTAGCCGTGCCGGTAATAACCGGCACGGGTTCCACCAGAGTTGTTTTTTTACCGGCACCCGGCAATGAGGATGTACCGGTAAAAATGACTCAGCATTCCCATTTGAGCCAGATAGGGCTCAATGGGAATAGGGAAGCCAGATGTATGCCAGATCAGAGCTGGCGGCCGGTAAGCCACCCGCGAGCAGAACTCGTAGTTTGCCTGTCCGGTAGTTACGGCGCTGGTAGCTTACCGCCGCCATTACTACCGAACCGGCAAACCTGTAATGAGGCCCAATGTCTGCAGGAAATATATTTGCATGCAAACCAGATTCCTGATAATAAATACAAATGTCCTGCACCTAACCGTTACCACTTTCAGGCCAAAAGAAGACAAAAAGCTCATCAATGTATGGTAAAGACAAGCAAAAGAAATGGCTGAACGAGAATCAACACACCAGGGAAATCGAATGAATATGTACTAGTGCCTGGAACGGTATATATACACACTCCATGTGGGAGAAAACATGTCAGTAACTAAAACATCTCCCCTTATGCAAACAAAGGCAAGGCCAGCGGCAAACGAGACACCAGAGAATCATACTGCAATGTAAGGAAACAACATGAACAAAATCCATGAATTCCCAATGGATGAATCCTGTGATGGCAACAAGGAAAATGTGAAAAGAGTCGCAAAGCATTGTTTGCAGGGAAGCATACCTGGATCATCACTCAGAAAATAAAGCATTCCAAGACCATGCCTGAGACTAAACATAGAGAAGAGGATGTTGAGGCCCTCTAGGAGATTGACAAGGAGTTGCGCCTCCCAAGGAAGATACATGATAAAATGGTGAGATGTAGGTCTGTAGAATGTGAGCAACTGAGAGCTTTGTAGGCAGAATCCAAGAAACAAAGGAGACCATTATGATATGATATGTTATTTATAACGCGCTTAATACCCAGAGGTATCTAAGCGCGGACCCGGGGATCCTTTGTCATCTTGCTTCCAAGGCGAGCATGTGGCCCCTGATCTATCTTCCCAGGCTATAGCATGTAATTTAGTGCCGTAGCAGGTCATTTAGTGCTGCCTGTCAGAGTGACTTTAAATATTACTTGACTAGATAATCATGTTAAAAAAATTGTCAGCTACATCTAGGAACTTCTACATAGGAAGATTCTCTAAGTCTCCAAAATGCTTTACCTGTGAGGAGCATGTCACACGTCAGTACTCGGGGACACGGTGCCAGTCAGATGGTATTGATAAGTCATAGGTGGCTGCATCTAAACATAGAAAGTCGAGAGACAATGAAGTTATTGCACAGAGTGGTGGTAGCATTAAGATTTGTGGACATGCCACTTGGGCTTGGACAAAAAGAGCTTTAGGTAATGCAGATCCTACATTCCATGGAAAGTAGCAGTAGGATATGTCACAGGTTCTAAAGGGTTAATGAGTAGATGGTTATGAGCAAGTGGCATCCCGCAGTTAACTGTGGCATCATGGTACAGTTCCTGGTAATGTCACTTTATAGAAATGTACTCTGTCATTATGTCCTGCTGCCACATGGCAGATTGTTATATTATACTCTTGCATACACATAACCATCGATCATGATCTTGAAAAATCAATCAATACACCATGGTTACCTGGTATAGATATTATCACTAATGAAAGAATGAAATTGAAGCCAATGTTGAACATAGAGGAATAAAATAGGATAACAAAGAATGCTTTCATACTGGTGAGGAAGGATAGCTCAGGGACAATGGTTTGTCTTGAAAGCAAGACAATGCAACACAGGTTTGAATCCCGATCCAGCATCTAGATACCACACGCTGGTATTAAGTGCGTTATAAAAGAATAATTATATTGCTACTTTCTTAAAGAGAAAACGAGTGGTTTGCCGCACAATGATTGCGCCACACACAAGTTTCAGAAAAAATGAGTTTCTTTATATTTTGTGATTTGTTCACATGAGTATAATCAGCAGAGGGCATCGTGATTATACTCATGTGATCAAATCACAAAATATAAAGAAACTCATTTTTTCTGAAACTTGTGTGTGGCGCAATCATTGTGTGGCAAACCACTCGTTTTTTCGACAAACCAAGGAGGTAGGGGACTGGTTCCTCCAAAAACTGCCACACGGATGCGACACGGCCGAAAGGCCACAGGATAAATAAGGTTGCCAACAGAAGAAGTTGTATCCATACCTATCCCCAAAAAACTTCTATTTTTACTTTCTTAAAGAGGTGAGCCATGACAATGTCACAATGAAGCCAATATTGATAGTCTAACACGTAGTATGTGCTCCACATGTTATCAATGTACCACTGCGTCCAAGACACTTTCCACAATGCACTCTCCCAAATGTGTCATTAATCAGTCTGTTCTGTGGGTTAATTGCCAATCCAGTTAGCAAAGTAAAGAATCTTGGAGTTATTCTGTCCGCCTCCCTGTCGATGTCCAACCAGGTCACGGCCGTGTGCCAGTCCACCCATCACCAGATTCAAATCCTCAAGAGGGTCATGTCCCTGATCCTGGAAGCCCTCCGCCCCCCTGTGGTGGCTGCGTTAGTCCCTACACGACTGGACTATTGTAATTCGCTTTATCTGTCTCAATCGAGTGGCCTTGTACACCGCCTTCAGCGTCTGCAGAACCTTGCTGCTAGGCTGGCCACCGGCTCCCCTTACGGTGCTCACATCACGCCAGTGCTCCGCCAATTGCACTGGCTCCCGGTTAACGAGCAAATTCATTTTAAATCTCTGTGCATTGTTCACCGGGCAATTCATGGCCAGGGAGCTGAATTTCTGCAGCTCAAATTCACCCGATATTGTCCGGTCCGGGACCTACGCTCTGCCACCTCTAACCTGCTTACTGTTCCTAGGTTTAACCGGGCAAGGCTTGGAGGTAGAGCCTTTTCTGTCACCGCGGCCATTCTCTGGAACAGCCTCCCTGCATCTCTCAGGGCTACGGCTAACCATCTTGGATTCAGAAGAGCGCTGAAAACTAATTTGTTTTAAGCCTGTCCTCTCCACTGGTCTTCTCCGATTGGGTAGCTTCCTTTCCAGCGCCATGATGCCTTTGGGCGAACGTGCGCTTTATAAATTCTAATAACATAACATCCCTCGCATCACTTTCCTATTGAGCAGATCATTTTGTACATGTGGGGCTTCTTGTTTAGTGTGTCAGGTCCAGCAATGCCATGGCGCATTGGGATGTTGTGTGAACTGCTGAATCCCAGAATAACATTGCATGTGGCCCCAGTGTTGGTTTTGCAATGTTGCCTGCAGACACATGGAAGCTGGATGCTAATATTCCCAACGTGTGTTCCACTACACTTCGTGTGGCGCTGTCTGCTCGGTTGCATCGTTTCCCTGCTAGGGTGTGTGGCCAAGGTGGCGAGGCCATCAGAGAACTCTTTGGGCCATAGACATTTTGAACTTCATGAACAGACCAATCACCATGTTGCAGTGGTCACTTACGAAACATGGACGGTCCTTCACTTCAGGACGATTTTCGATGTAAAGGGATCTTCGCCAGTGTCTCATTTACATTCCCGCCCATACTTCAAGGAGTCTATTGGGCAATGTGGGGGCAGGTTATTTTCCTATGCGTCTCCTTTATGGCTTGGGCTAAAAATGCCAATTGACTCAATGCCGATGAATTGTTGTTTTCTCCTTGAACGAAACCAGCAGTCTTTCTTTGCAGCAGACTCATTTCAATTGCACTTTGTAATTGACTAACTTTTGACTCTTGCTGATGCTTGTATTATGTCCATGTTGTGTTCATTTGTCATGTGTGGACTGGAACTCAAAACTGCTGTATTTCTTTTGTGAGCATGTGATGTAAACCAGTATAGACTAGAGCGGCCAATATGGACATTGTGAAAGAATGAGAGGAGGTGCTATGAAAGGTGGACTTGATAAGACCCTCATCGGTAGTGTTTACAGGGATGTTTAACATGTGCAGAATCAAAAGTGTCCTTCACCGACAATGTACTGTTATGTAGAAGTTTGAAATGGATTTAATGGGCTGGGAGGCCTCCTCCACCGTGCAAGACTTACCCTCTCAGTTCTAGAAGGTTCTTGTTAGGTTTTCTAATCATCACCTGATGGTGACCTATAAAGGTGGAGGTCCGGGGGAAACAGCGCAGGCTGTTGCACTCCGTTTCCGGTGCAGTGAAGCTGTGTCGTCTCTTTGTCTTGCAAGACAAATAAAGCTGTCTCTGTCTCTGCTACTACCCTAAACTGATGTGTGAGTCTGGATTCTCTGACTCCTGTTATAGTGATGTTTACACATGCACGCCTCGATCAACCACCTACCTAGCAGCTATCCACAAAGGGCCGTCTCTCAAATGCATCGTTCGCACTGGATGAAGCAAATACATGGCTGACATATTCAGGTTCTATCTATCTATCTATCTATCTATCTATCTATCTATCTATCTATCTATCTATCTATCTATCTATCTGTCTGTCTGTCTGTCTGTCTGTCTGTCTGTCTGTCTGTCTGTCTGTCTGTCTGTCTGTCTGCCTGCCTGCCTGTCTGCCTGTCTGCCTGCCTGTCTGCCTGCCTGTCTGTCTGTCTATCTATCTATCATGTTCTTATATAGCGCCATTCACCCATGGGCCTTAAGGCCCATGTTCTGGAAATATTGTTTTCCCATTCCTAATACTATATTTTGCATCACTTCCAAACTGCGCATTCACACTGTGACACCCTTTCCGACTGACATAGACCTGAGCCTTTTCAGTGTGTGCAATAATGTAAAGTTGGAAGCAGTCAATGGCTCCTATGGTATTTTTAAACCGAGCTAGCCACTTTCACTTCCTGCACCTTAGTGTCTGGGGATGTAAATATGATCAGGACACCTTTTGCTTAAGCTACATCGATCTGATGCATGGCCCGATTAGCTGAGGGCTGTGACATCCCTGAACATTGGTGCATCAGTGTATTGGAAGCATCTCAAAACCAGGATTTGTAGGACATTTCTATGGCATTGGGGCCTTGAAATTGGGGAAGGGGGAAGCCACCCACTCTGTGATAGTGAATCTTTAAAAGGAATATGGAGCCTCTCCCACAGTCTCTCCCCATTGCCAGGCTCGTAACTGGGTTCACTCATATTCTCCCAGACACTTTGAGCAAGAGGGACATAGCGATTAGAGGTCGACACTCATGATCGTGTACTGCAAGCCACAATCACGATCATAGTAAACAGCACTGGATAGAGGATAGGTCTGAACTGATCACACCTGTTTCTTGCAGCTAAAGAAACAGAGAAAACCACAGATAAGCATGGGCAGAAGTTCAGAAAGAATGATCAACCGACAAGCCTGCCTGGCCTGCCTGTGGTGCCATGGCAGAATCGGGCAGCCACCATGGCAGAATCTGGCAGCCACCGTAACGGGGCTGCCTGATTCCAAGATGGTGGCCAGACCTTATAAAAATCTTGCCCTGCTGGGCTGCGACACAGCACTAAGTAATGTAGACAGCCGTAGCCACACATGGGTCAGGGGATGGACATATCGGCGTCATCCAATCTGGAGTTAAGAACAATATACAAGCCCAGGTGCCCCCTTGAAAGTCCACTTACCCCATTACTGGCAGAGCATGGATATATGTTGAGCAGGGACACGCCCAGTGTAAGGGGCTTTGTAGATGGATTAGCAGTGTGGAGGTGTGCTGATAAAGCATGGAGAGATAAGGAAGGAGGAAGGAGAAGGGAAAAGACAGTTGTCGGAAGGCAATACAAGGAGAGGGAAGGAAGGAGAAAGACAACAGACGGAATGGGGGAAGGTGCAGAGGAAGCTTGCGAAGGGGAATAAGAGAGAAAGGAAGGATGAGGTCATCGGATTCCGAGGAAGGTTGGTGGGAGACACAGGAGGGTTAGGGAAGTGGAAAGAGAGGTCCTCAATATAGTCCCAGCAGTAGCCAAGCTAAGGCGGTCTGAGGCTGGAAGGAGTGCTAAGAGGGAAACAGTGGTACCAATGGATGATAACATTAATGTGGGCAGTGCACAAAGGCTAGTAGGGATTTGTCATACTTGTATTATGGGTCAAACTGTTCTCTTGCCAGTATCCAATGGCAGAAGATAATAGACTCCTGCAAAGTAAGAAATAGTGTTCTGTGCATATAAAGATAATGAGGGGATAAGACATTCTGCATTCAAATATCTTTTTCTTCACATTTTAGTTTGTTCTCAATTCCTCCAAATCTTCATTCCCCAAGGTCTGACATGGATCCACAATTCTGCTAATTGGGGAGCATATTTGGATTTTTTCTTTAACCTACTTTAAATAACGTTGTTCATTTCTATATTATAGCCATCTGTTATTGCCTCCCCACCCTTTCATTTAGTACCATTATACTGAGGATTATGGAAATTCTTGATTATTTAATCATGGTTCGGAAGAGGTTTCCTCCAACTTGGCTTGTGTACTTTGGAGGTCGGGAAGAACTTGTAAAAAACAAATTTCTTTAATCCTAGAGGGTACATCCTATTGTTTTTACTTCTTATTTTTCTTTCATGTCTCCTCTTTCAATAAAGAATGTTTCAAGATTTATTTTTTGTGTTAATAGATGTAAACCAATAAACATTTGCATATAACCAAATTTCTGATCGAGGAAACATTTTTAAATCTTTTCCCGAAACATCAGTTTCGGCATGAGATGTTAGAGCGCTAGATGCCATGATGATTTGTAAACTTTCATTTAATTCTTCTTGACTTATTTTGTTCTCTTCTCAGAGCTCATCTGACTTGCTTTAGGCATGAGATTTTTTCATCCTTATACTTTTACCCTATTCATACCATCTTTTTTTCTATTTCTATTTTTGTATCCACTTAATAGTCACTATCCTTATTTAATAGCCTAATTGTCACTTTCAACTCTGTTCCTGATTCATTCCATTTCACTTTGGGGAATGTTATTATTTACACATCACATCAACCATTTCTGCAAAAGTATTACCATCTCATAATTGGTCATATTAATTGAGACAGTAACTATGGAGACCATAATGCAGGAACTCTACTTATCAAATTGCAAGGAACTGTGCTCCTTAAAGATATCTTATATACGTCACGCAAGCACAAAACAATAGTTTCTTGCTTGATGAAAATCTCAAAGTACTCTTACAATGTACACCATCACACACTTAAAATATTTCTATAACTTCATTTTAAAACAATCTATATTTCTATCCAATCACATAAATCTATTATACAAACTATCAACACAAAACACATTATTGGACATACCACAACAATTTCAATTCATTCCAGAAACATCTATGTAGTTAGCAAATTAAATCAAAATATACAGTTTAAGCAATGTACATTATAAATGCATGCTACATTAATACTAGCAAGACTAACATGCACGTATCATTGAAATTATGAAAAGATTGATAACAGACATTTGTAATCTAAATGACAAATGAGGAGCAATACCATTTAAGTCAACTTTTACTAATTTAAATAGTGAATCAGTTTAACCAAACAGAGTGTTACTTACAATAAATTGTTGTTAAAGACTGTTAAATGAACTATATCATTCTAAAAAATGTTCAAATTATTAGTTAATATGGTATGGCGTTGCACCGCAGAGAATCTGTGGTCTCTCATAAAACCACAGATACACTTGTTGACATTTCTCTGTGAATTATCCATTTTCCTAGAAATGATAATGGTTCACAACCAACTTTGCTACGAGGTATTCATAGAGTAAAGAATGTGATATTTGATGTCACAGATGGCTCAAGAATTTTTCATATGTAGTAATGGGCCCCATGGCCAGCCCTCTCTCTCTCTCTCTCTCTCTCTCTTGCCTTGCAACATGCCTCCTCTCTGGCCCAGCTGCCCCTGACCGCACGATAGTATATAGTGAATGTTAACCTGTAATGTCTAATCTCTGAGTTGCACTGGATGTGAGGACCTAAAGGCAGGATGCCTTTTCTAACTAGACTCCCTCAGGGACTTCCTTAGATGTCTCCTACTTTATTCGGTGGTTAGTGTTCTACAGGTGTAGGAATTGTGCCTTTGAGGCACCCTGCTTGATTTCATCATGTATCTAACATGCTTATGTTCCCCTTTTCATATATTTACCTCCCACTACTGTCCTCCGTCAACTCCCATCTCTAGACTTGTCCTTTTCTTCTCTGTCCCTCCAATGTCTCACACTCCTTCTAGGATTTACCTTCACCCTTCAATATTTATACCTCCCTCCCACTAACTACTAAACGCTTCTCTATGCTCCTATTGATACCTCCCCACTACTACTCCCTCCTCCACACTATGACTCCCTCTTCTACACTACCACTCCCTCTTCCAACTCCAATTCCACCCACTTCTTACTCAGTCACACCTCTTTCACTCAGTTCCATACACTTCACCGTCACTCCTTATATTATCTCCCCTGCCCACACTCATCGCAGTGTAACACACACTCACACCATAGTACTACTTGCGCTCAGCAAGCAATATCTCACCTTCTCCAAAAAATGCCTCCACACTGTGCTGCTCTTTCCTTCCTCCTACTGGTCTCTTGGTTTGCTACCCTACCCTCACCACCTCTGACCTCACCTGAACAACCCACAACCTTCTGCTTCCAGTCCTTCTTTTTATATCCCCCCTTTTCCTGCCATTGGTTTATTTCCCTATCCAATCCAACCATGTGTTTCCCATCCATGTTGTGACAACATCTACACAACTGTTAAATGGCAGCATACGCCCACCTCTTTTTCCCTGTGCAAGCCCATTGCAGCACCACGATGATGGCCTGTAGCGTTCAGTCTCTGTGCTCATGTTAGGGGGCTTAATTCGGGGACCCTCCAAGTAAGTAGTCTTTTTTGGGATAAGACCCCATTGTAACGTCCCTGGTGGTCTAGGGAAGCCACCACTGGCTGTGATGAGTTGTTGCCAGTGCTGGAGCATGTTGTGCGGCTTCTCCCGCAGCGGAAGTATTGCTGGTCTGCCGATTCACTCTCTCTCTCTTCACCTGGTCTCTTCTTGCAGTGGTGGACGACAGCATCACTGGATTTTGGAGGGTTGCATTCAAGTGTTTGTGTTGGCTCTACAAGAAAAAGAAAGAGGCTGGCAAGCACCTTGTATAGGAGGCATGGCATAAGACAAATGAGGACTGCATACCGGCATGCTGGCGCAATGAGGGGGAGGGGAGGAGAATGGCTGGCTCTGGATTTCTTCCTGCTAGGCCTTCCACCACCACCGGCTGAGAGGGGTTCCAATCCCCCCTCCATTCCCCTTAACAAGGCCATTGTACTGCTTTGAGACACCTGGTCAATAAGTCTACAAACATCCTCATTTCCTCTATAATGTGAGTCTACGAAATCCGGAGCTCCATGTACATCAACATCTACATAAATGTCAACTCAAGAGCATTTGCTTGAATTGATGGTAAGACTTCTTTTCATCGCCGGTAATTTAAACGCCGGGAATCAAAACATGTACATAATTACGAAAATGTTAAACAAACTTTTAGGGGGTGGGAGGAGGGCAGATTAAGGGATGGGGGCAGGAAATAGATAAACATAGGCGGGGGGGTGGGAGCTTAGGGGGGCAACCCCCTAGAAAAGATTTAAAAAATGTGATGAACATTTTCGTAATTATGTACACGTTTAAATGCCAGGCTTTTAAATTACTGGCGATGAAAGAACATAGAACCAATTTGATCTCAGTGCTTCAAATGCTACTCTTGACTAATCGAAATGACGGTCCATTGAAATCTTTAATATGTATCGCAACAACCAATAGATCCAAGAATTACTAAAAAAACAAATACACCATTTGTGTCTCTGATGAACATCCTCAATAACCCACACTGAACTATATGAACTTGTGCTCAGATCTTTAGTAGAACAGCACTTAGTACATTAAAAAAGACAAATGTATAGGCCTTATGTAAAAAAAACATGAAAACATTGAGAATAGGGAGTATGCAAACTGTGTCTTTTCTTTTAGGCTTGTTTCATTTCTTCTTCCTCGGTTCGGTTGCACCCCCCCCCCACCAGCCCCCTTAAGCAGACTTTAGATCATCAGTGGGTCATCAGGCAATTGGTCTTCATCACAATATGCGGAGACCTAAAAAGCAACCCAGATGCTGATGAAAATGAGGCCCTCCTGGTACACCTCTCACCATCCTTCAACAGGCAGACCATTTCCATCTGCAGAGCCTACTGCAGCACGTGGCCTTCGGATAGCACCCACCAGGATGCCTCAGATCAGCCTCTCCCGTATCTTTGCATGCGCCCTTCGAGAAAAGCCAGCGGCAACCCACCTCCTTCTTGGTCTTCAGCTTTGGCATTCCCTGCCCAGCCATATCAGGAATACTGAGGAATTTCATGAGTTTAAAAGAGACACCAAAACATGGCTATTTCCGCTTCCTAGTTCTCCATGGTTTGCTTTCCCTGGGCATGTCCAGGGACCTGTTTCCAGTTCCACTTCTCTCACCCAGATGTACCCTTCACATCCACCCGTGCCCTCTAACCCACACATCTTAAGTAAGCCTCCTCTTCTCTCTTGCCCTCTACCTAAAGGTCATGTGTGTCGGGCAATTCAGGATGAGCACTAAAATGCCTGGCGCACATAACCTGTTATTGGGACATGACTAGCCCTTCCTATTCTCTGCTAGAACTTTTACAGACACACCACCTCCACCTCAACCTCAATCTCATCAAAGTGAATCCCTGCTGGACTTCATGGCATTTTCCAGATGATAAGATTCGGGACGTTCCCACACTGCTAACCAGACATGCATCTTACTAATCTCTTCCCAAAGATCCCAGCCCCTTTCCCCCTGCAGCTTCCATGCAGGACTCAGATCCCCTAAAGGACCATTGGACTCTTGGGGCAACCCTCTAAACTCCAGCCCAACACACACTTCATAAATATGCGAATCCTAATTACTCAATATTGTATTGTTTATTTATATGGTACCAACCGGAAAGTGAAATTGGTTCAGGGTTCACCAAGCAGGAAGGGGAGGACAAATAAAACAAGCATTGGCAAAGCCAATAGTTTTGGCAATTTGTTTTTAGTTTTGTGAAGAATATTAAGGATGTTTGTTAACTTTTGTGGCAAACAATGTATTTAAATATATATATTGTTATTGTATACATGCTAAACATGAAGCCACACCTAATTTAAAAATACCTAAAATAAGTTAGAATGGATAGTTTCCCAGCCTAATTAAGTGTTAATGTGCTAGCACTGTGCACACCAACAGCAGACAATACCTCCGTTACTGCAGTTACACACTGCTCTAAGCACTCCAGAAACACACTGCACACATACACCTTCCCAGTACTACGTGCACACACAAAATCACCTCACCACAACACTCTACTTGCACGCTATTCCTGCAGCGCAGTCCATCCTTACCAGTAAACATGCCCAGCCAGTTTCAGTGGAGCTCACGGTATCACTTTCATTAAGGTGATTTAATGTAACGCGCCACACCTTTCTGCAAAGGCAAATACACTGGACCGGGGTCGGAGTCAAGTGCCTAATACATACATACAAGCTAAAACAACACACACAGTGCTTACGAATGAGGTGCCTGAAGACAGACCTCATTAACACATGTATATCCCCCCAGTAGACTAACTCTCAAAAGACTACTTTAAAAACATTGCAGACACTTTGAGCACAACACCTGGTAGTGAGGCTCGGTAACGCTAGCTCAAAGATTCGAAGAGGATGTGTTTTGGGCTTTGCACGTGCTACAATCAGGATCCAGTTAATACCAGTATGGCAGTGCCTGACAAGAGCCTTTCCTATGCCTATGCAAAAGCCCAAACATAAATTGTACCCCAGAATAATAACAAAAACATGGGGGTTGGTCTTTTCAACAAAGGGGCGCTCACGTTTTTGGCAAATGTTTAAACGAATAGTGCTTATAGATAAAGGGGTTCTACACAGACCTGATTAACACCTTTATAAAACAGCCTTTTTAGGATATTAAGGGGTGCTGTAATCGCTGCCTATACACCAAAATGATTGGCCTAAGAAGTGAAGACACGATAGGGACACACGTCCTGTGGGTGTTTGGTCATTTATCTACACATTTCCCACCCATGACCCTTCCAGCCCACTACCACTAGCGTAACGGGGGCCCTGCATGCCCTGCGGTGCAGGGGGCCGCACCACCACATGTCCTGGGATGGGGGGGCACCCTTGGACTAAAAAAGAATTAATAATTTTTCATGTTTTTTTTTCACTCTGCCTTCATAAAGAAATTATTTTGTTACAGAGTAACAGAAATAATTTCTTTATGGAGGCAGAGTGACTACAAAAGAAATTATTTCTTTTTGAAGTCCAAGGGCTCCCTCTACCCCATGACATGCAAGCCTCTAGGCTGGAGGCCTCCATGTCATGGGGTGTGGGAGCTCTACGACTTCAAAAGGAAATAGGGCCTCATTACGAGGTCGCTGGTAATCCGCTGGTGCCACTGGCGGGTTGCCACCGACCCCGAAACACTGAATCTGCTGCCTGACTTCCCGGTGCCACAGAGACATTACAAGTCCCTGCAGCGCGGAAAGTCAGGTGTCGATTTTTGGTAAGTCCCCTTTCACGGGAATAGGAACTCTGAAGCACTGGCACCGTTGTTAAGGGTGCCAGTGCTTATGTGACAACTCTGCCTGCATGGTCCATTGCGCCTGGCTGGGGTCAGACCTGCCGGGCGCATTGGTCCCTGCAGGCAGACTTTTAGTGTGGTGGCCCGTAGACAAGGGTGCCAGTAGTTTTACCAGCACCCTTGTTTCTGGACTGCCACACTCATAATGAGGCCCATAGTTTCTTTTTTAAGTCACTCTGCCTTCATAACAAAATTATTTCCATTATGGTTCGGTCCTTAATGGAAATCATTTCTTTATGAAGTCGGAGCGACTTCAAAAAGAAATCATTTCTTTTTGAAGTAATAGGGCTCCCCTCATCTCCATGACATGTGTCTGAGTGTATGGTGAAAGGGTGCACAATTAAATGTATGGGTGGCTCGGTGTGCGTGCAGAGTGTATGGTGAAAGGGTGCAAATTTAAATGTATGGGTAGCTATCTGTGTGAGTGTATGGTGAAAGGGTGCACACTTAAAGGTGGATACCTCTGTGAGTGCATGGTGAAAGGGTGCACAATTAAATGTATGGGTGACTGGGTGATCGTTTCGAGTGTATGGTAAAAGGGTACACACTTAAATGTATGGGTGACTGCTTGTGTGAATGTATGGTGAAAGGGTGAACACTTTAATGTATAGATGGCTGCCTGGGTGTGTGCCAGTATGTTGAAAGGGAGCACACTTAAATGTATGGGTGGCTGCTTTGGTGTGTGTGAATGATGAAAGGGTGCACACTTAAATAAATGTATAAGTGGCTGCCTGTGTGAGTGTATGGTGAAAGGGTGAACACTTAAATGTATAGATAGCTGCCTGGGTGTGTGTGCCGGTAAGGTGAAAGGGTGCACACTTAAATGTATGGATAGCTGCCTGGGTGTGTGTGCCGGTAAGGTGAAAGGGTGCACACTTAAATGTATAGATAGCTGCCTGGGTGTGTGTGCCGGTAAGGTGAAAGGGTGCACACTTAAATGTATGGGTGGCTGCTTGTGTGAATATATGGTGAAAGGGTGAACACTTTAATGTGTAGATGGCTGCCTGGGTGTGTGCCAGTATGGTGAAAGGGAGCACACTTAAATAAATGTATAGATAGCTGCCTGGGTGTGTGTGCCGGTAAGGTGAAAGGGAGAACACTTAAATGTATGGGTGGCTGCTTGGGTGTGTGTGAATGATGAAAGGGTGCACACTTAAATAAATGTATAAGTGGCTGCCTGTGCGAGTGTATGGTGAAAGGGTGCACACTTAAATGTATGGGTGGCTGCCTGGGTGTGCCTGTATGGTAAAAGGGTGCACACTTAAATGTATGGGTGGCTGCCTGGGTGTGTCTGTATGGTGAAAGTGTAAACGCTTAAATGTATGGGTGTGCATGTGTGTGTATGGTGCATGGTGTGTGTGCTTGTGTTCAGGGGTGCAACGAAACCTACATTTTGAGGGGCCTGCTAACCCTTCAAAAGTTAGGAGAGGTGCTAACTTCACAGGCGGTTGGGGAGGGGCAAACATATTAGTGTGGGGCATCCAACTTCTTTAAGCATTCTAATGAGACTATTCTAGTGCAGCTTCAATGTTACAATAGTTAACTCTCTCCTTTAAGTCTGACATCACCCACTTATGGACTGCTGTGAGATTGAGCAGCCCTCTGACCCCTCTCTACCTTTCCAATCACTTCCCTAGCATGAAAGTACTAAACCCACATCAAGATTTCAATTGCCTAAGTAGTTGCTGGTCATTTCAAAATGAAAGCCAGGTGCTGTTTAACATCTGTGCCCTGTTCTGTCCAGCAACAGCTCTAGAGGTCAGCCAGGTCGAGCCAACATGGCCCAAAATCTCAAGGGGGGGCGGGGGTGGTGGGGGAGAGCTGAAGCCCACTCAGCTCGATGGTGCTGCGCTGCTAATTGTATTGAATCCCTTGGTTACATATTGGTATTCTTCATTACTCATAGCCCTAATCTGCCTTGTCCCAGTACTTGTGTATGAGGCACGTTCACTCATACACAAGTAGTGGGATGAGATAGAGGGACATGGAGGTAATGCCTGGCTTAGTTACGTGTAATCTTCATTACTCCTAGTACCACTCTTCCTCATCCCAGTACTTACCTATGAGGCAAGGAGCTTCATAGGTAAGCACTGGGACAAGGAAAAAAGGGATGTGGAGGAAATTCTGTGCCGAGAAGCTGTTTTTGGGGGTTAGGACAGGAGGTGGGAGGGAGAGGAGATGTGTGGGGTGGGATGGTTATTGTGCGCTAAACCGTAATGGTCATCCATGTCCAGGCTAAGCAGGCATGATATGTGGTATTAGTGTCTAGAGAGGCATTTTGGTGCACCCAGTCTAGTCATTTCTTAGTTTGGCTTGACTTTTTTTTTAACTGGGCATCTCTGACAAAGCAGTCCTGCTAAGAGTAATTACATGGCTAGACTGCCATTTGGTTGCTGCTAGTCTAGTAATTTCTTAGTTTGGCTTGACTTTTTCTTTTTACTGGTCATCTCTGATAAAGCAATCCTGCTAAGTGTAATTGCGTGGCTAGACTGGCATTTGGGTGCTGCCAGTCTAGACGTTTCTTAGTGCGGCATTGTATTTTTTTCTGAGCATCTGTGATAAAATAATCATGATAAGTGTTATTGCTTCGACTGGCATTTTGGTGCAACCTGTCTAGGTATGTCTAAATGTGGCTTGACATGCTTTACTGTAATATGTTGTTATGCGTCTAGACTAGTCTATGTTGTGCAGCCAGTTGGACATGTTTTCATAGTGGGATGGCATTTTTAATAGCAAAACATTATATTAATTAAAACATTAATGCTCCTGTGCACTGTTGGTGACTTGCATGTGTTGGATTTTGGGATTGGTGTTACCCTACAAAACAATTGCAAATGTTCTGGCCTTTTAGCCAATTTTTCTCAGAAAGTGTGCTGAATAATGCATCAAAACACTTATTTATATCTTTCTCCTTGTGCAATGTGTGGTGTACCCCTGGAGCAGCGCGTCAGTGCGTATTGCGCAATTGTGCTAATCTAGGTCGGCCCCAGAGTGTGGCGTGACCCTTGATTTGTTGCCGAGTTTGGGGGGTCCTTCAACAAGGTTGGCAAGGGGGCCCCCAAAGTTTGTGCTATGCCACTGCCCACTACCCGCCCTTCCGCACCCAGCTAGGGGCTTTTAGGTGGACACCATTGTTCTTTCTAAGAAGTCTTCTGACAAGTAATGGTTCAATTACAGCTGTAAAAGTCGTCATGGTATAATGCAAAGGTCTTAACCAAATGTGGCTTTTGACACTCGATTTATAAGTAAAGTGTGTGTCCTTGCATCAGTTTCTTCAACTGAATTTTTGTTAAAAATAAGCAAAGACAACAGTTTTGGTTACTGCATAAGCTTTAGGTTGACATTTGTCAGACACCGCCATAAGATGCCCAGGTTCTCAGACCATGTTCCTCCTGTTGCCGTTCTAAGGCCCATTCGTACCACTGAATGGAACATTCCTATCCCATTCCTACACAAAAGTCAAAACTGTTCGCTTTGCCACTGCCCGTCTATTTAGTTCGCATTTGTACAGCGCTAGGAACCAAATGGGCATCAAAGTGCTGAAGGCAGGCAGGGGAACTGTGCAAGAACGTCTAAAATATTGTGTTCAATTAACGTCTAAAACCCAATGGTGTGGAGACGGCTCTAACTCCCCGGGGAGAGACTTCCAAGCCTTGGCTGCTAGTCACTTAAAATCTCTGGCCTATGGCTGCCACACATCTAAACGTGGTTGGCCAGGGTGCTGCAGGTTACTTTGGCCTTCAGGTAAGCAGTGTCTTTGATGCATAGGGCCTTAATTGCACCTCGGCGCTTTAGTGATGATCCCGGGCCTCGCTCCTACATTCACCAAAACCTGTTTGTTTGTTTGTTCAATCATTTATAATGCGCACCAGACCCAGAGGTATCAGGGTGCAGAGGTCTTCAAACTGTGGGGCACGACCCCCAGGGGTGTTAGGCCACATTCCCAGGCGGTGGAGAGGTGGGGCGCGAGTCCCCAGCCTTAAATAAAAATTTAAAAAACTTTTTTTTTAATGGTGGAAACGGGCAGCGCCAGTTCACAGGGTCGGACTGGGGCAAAAACTGTCTCAGGCACCAATGAAAAGGTGCCCACAGTAGCAACTGGCAATTCATTCCTTTAGTGACAGACTGTTTGAATAGTACCCAAGGGGTGTTTTTAAAAAATTGAAGCAAATTGTGACATTTAAGGAATATTTATTCAGAAACAACGGTCAAAACTACTAGCAGCATAGTGAAGTAACTCATCAAACTGGCTCATATTGGCCAAAAAAGTGTGCCATTTAGACCAAATAAACCTGCCCACACTAGCATTTTGCATTTTTGGTTTGGGCATTGCCCTATTACCCTATAGGCCAGTCCGAGTCTGGTGGCTCATCCACAATGGGCGAGGGGGCGTTGTCCCAGTGGCCCCCTCACCCATTATGGAGGAGCCAAGAAGCCAACCCAATGAAACACTCAGCACTCCCTCAACTGCTTTTTCCAGCTGAGAGAGTGCTTCTGGGCTGGCTGAACTGTCAAAGGGAAACAGTGTTTCCCTTTGACAGTTCAGTTCGCAAGCTGCACATGCTCACTGAGCCATGCAAGGCAGGGGGCGTTTTGCTTCGCATACCTTGCATAGCTTATTGGAAATGCTGGCTGGGGAACTGCATGTCTGTATGTGCGAGGGAGAGCTCCTGCACCTCCTCGCACATATGGACAAAGCAGCCTGGAGCTGGGAGTTCCAACACCCACACGCAGACCCCCGCACGCATGTGCAGGAACCAGGCAGCTTTTGCTTCCCGATTCCTGTTCATGATGCAGGAGCTAGAGCATTGGGGAGAAAACTTCAGGGCCAGGGCAGAAGGTACATTTATGCTCATTTCTTTTTTATTTAAATATGTGTATGGATGCATATATGATTGTGTTATGAGTGAGTGTATGATGATGGGTGCTTGTGTGAATGATAAAGTGCTTGCTGTGTGAATGCTGTGTGAGTTTGTGTTGGTCCGTGCAGCTGATTTTGGGCAATGGGGGGGGGGTGGTTTGTACAACAAAGGCATTTTAAAAATACCTTTGTTGCACAATCCCCCTACTCACCTGCCAAAATCAGCTCTCCTTCTGAGGCGCTGTAGAGCCCAGTGCACAGGGATGATATTCTTTTACTGGACATCTATCATAAATGTCCGGTCAAAAATACTGTGCTTTTTCCCTTGGGGCCCCAGTGTCTTGCATAAACAAATAATCACATTGATTGTGTTAGGCACTGTGGGGCCCAGGGGAGAGGGATGGTATCTTTTTACTGTACATCTGTCATAGATGCCCAGTAAAAAACATCATGCCTGCCCTAGACCACCCAGCGCCAATTGCAAACTTTTTGGCTTTTTACCCAATGTTTAGTATGCTCTAAAATGCAACATTTTAAACCATTAATTCAAACAAATTCCCGGGGGGAACCCCACCCTCCGAACATCCCTTAATTCGTTTGGACTCACTCGCTACGCTCGACATATCTGGGGGAAATATTTATGCCATCCACTTAAAAAACTTCACCAGCCACCACTAGTCCTGGAACTGTGCTGGGAGCAGGATGGGCAGGAGCCATGGTATAGTGGTGGGAGCAGGGTGGGGAGAGCCCAGGGTCTGTGGTGGGAGCAGGATGGGCGGGAGCCATGGTATAGTGGTGGGAGCAGGGTGGGGAGAGCCCAGGGTCTGTGGCAGAGGGGGGAGAGCCCAGGGACTGAGGAGGAGTGGGACGAAGGAGCCCAGAGACTGTGATGGGAGAAGGTGGGGGAGCCCAGGGACTAAACTGGAAGTAGGGTGCGCTGACGGCACACAATAGTTCATAGCCATTGGACTTACTGTCCATTTGGCATTTTTGGGGGGCCCGTCCTGTCCACATTTTGCTTAAGGGGTTGGGGGTCCAGCCCTAAAAAGTTTGAAGACCACTGTGTTAGGGGGTCAGAGTCCTCTGGAAAGCCCCTGGGAACAGGATAAGGGGGTAATTAATTTCTCCAAGATTATGGCATGCGCAATAGTTGCGCCAAGCTGCTCCGATACAGGGGTGTCACAGTAACGTCAAGAAGTTATCGGAGCTTATTACATATCTCTAATGTGCGATACCACAGACCAAGGCAGATTTTGGGGTGGCATGCAAAGGGTGGGAGGGTATGAGGTTTCTTAGCCTGAGTTAAGCAAAGGGAGCACAGCTTTAGGTATTCCTGTGTGGTGTACTGCAGGGTGAAAAGACACTGCAGCACAGGTTGGCAGGCAGAGTGATGCCACAGCAGTGTGCATCATTGCTGAGGGGTGCCAAAGCAGTAAGGATCCTTTCACAGTGTTATGCCTAGGCAGTGCGAGTTATCACACACAGTGATGTCACTGCAGAGAGGTGGGGCTCCACACCATGTCACTGTCTGCACCATATGTAAAACTGAAGGGAACACCATACTCAATGGGAACTAAGGGGAGCAGCAGAGCATACACAAACCAGAGGGTGTTCACGTTGGACAATACTTAAATTTGAGTCATAACTCATTCAGCATCTGGACATGCATAGGACTTAATCACATTATTCATGGTGTACATGATATGTTCAACAATTATGATACACAAATGCACCAAAAACTCAGCAGCAACTTTTTTTGAATTCTTGAAAACCATGTACGCAATAGATACTCGCAAAATCAGAGCTAAAGAGTGTACAGAACATGAATTCACAAGTCTATGACAACACAAGAATGAATTAATACTAAAAAAATGTGTATAGATAAAAACAATGAAGGAAATGCAAACGTATTAATACAAAGACCAAAAAACACAAAATCAATCCGGCAGGGACGGAGTGTCAGTAAGCAAATGCAAGTGGGTGCCACTAATCACACTCTAATCTGACTGACCCTGACTGAAATAGGTACAGTTCACAATGTTTGGATTGTAACATACATTTATGAACACTTGATATTTCAGTAGACAAACAAGAAACCAATGATCTAATTATTGGAATTGAGGTTAAAGAATTATGTAAATTGGGTTGTGGTAGACCAAACAGTGTAAGTGGCTAGACAACATTAAATGGTCCCTACAGGCAGCCCAGGCTGTCCAAATATGTAAAACTGAAGGGTACTCTGTACTCAGTACAGTCCTGATACATTCTGGTTACACCATCACCGTCTTGTGGCCAATACTGCATTGGACTTTTATGGACTTCATTGATTCACGGTGCGTCACCCTTTCTCAATTCTCATGCTGAACTTCCTTTGCATCGTGTACTCATGGTGGCCCTGAATCATGCTGTTCCCATCTTCATCTTGTATCCTGGCTTGTAACATTATGTGTTACTACAGACTTCTGCAATTGTATTTGCTCTGCCCTCTTGCTTCTCTACTCTTTTGACTGTTTACTCTGTTCTCTCGTCTTCTCCCTTTCTCCCTTTTCCTATCTCCTCTCCACCTCCCCTTACTTTCTTCTATGCACTGACTCTATCAGAATTGTCCTTGGACCTATTATGATAGTAACCTTGTCTGTCTCCTCCCCCCACCTCTTACTTGCCCCCCCCCAGCACTATCTGAAATGTCATCAGGCCTGGTACGCTAGTCGCTTGTTTTGTTCCTCCCATCCCTTTCTGCACCCCTCTCCCTCGCCTTTTGTTTTTCTCCTGCTCTACCAGAAATGTCGTCAGGCCTAGTATGGTAGTCGCCTGTCTGTTTCTATTTCCTTCCCACTCTCCCCCTCCCTTTCTTTTCTATGTCTTAGCTCTTGCACTCTCTGAAATGTCGTCAGGCCGAGTACAATAGTTAATTTCACATCCTTACTGTTCATGGCCTGTAAGAATGTTATTGTATTTCCCCTTGTTCCCTTGAAACGCTTTGAAACACTTTGTATATAGGCACACTGTAAATAAACTATCATATCATATCATATCATACTCAACGGAACTGAGGGGAGCAGTAGAACATACACAAATGCCACTTCGGTGTGGATCGACACACTCTGGAGGGGCAGCGCACTCCACCCATCATATTCTTTTCATCATCATACTTTTTTCATATCAGTAGTAAAAGGCTTATAAGCTGTTTATGTTCCAGTTGAGCCAAAATGAGATGTCAAAGGACAAATCCAGCTATGTATCTCTTCCAAACTTGTCTTGGCAGTGCCGAGTAACCCTCTTGATTGGAACTGAGTGGAAAGGGACCACATAAAAGACAAGGGCAGATTACGGAACAGGTGAGATAAAATGGTTAAAATAAATGAATAAACAGAGAAAAAAACTAATACGGTAACCACTGAGGCAAGCGTAGACGAATTACTGGGCTGTTACAGCAACTTAACAGAGCACCAGGTATTTTTGTTTTTAATGCACCACGGTAGCAGTTACATTACACCTGTCTTACAGCTAAGAGCGTATTCTTGTAGCTCCCCAATAGCCATGAATGTGTGCACTCTGTGCCCATGATTCACGCTTCCGCGTCCCCCTGCCTGGCACATGCAATTTCCTAAACCGCCGCTATCAGAACGCTCTGTTGGTAAAGTTAGTGCAGGTGCCTGCCCTAGCAGTCGGCAGCTCCCACAAGTCGCAGTGCATGCACCCCTTAAGCTACATTGGAAAATAGATCACAGGTCCTTTTAAGCACTTTTGGCACTGCTGTAATTTTAAAATAATGAATTAATGATGCCCTGAGAGCGGCGTGCAGGCTTTCCTGTGCCAATGGGATGCTTGCTAATCGTTTCTGCCATCAGAGCGTCCCGTGGGCTTCCACGTGCTGAGGAGCACACGTGCAGCCCTTCTAGAAGTTTACAAACTGTGAGCTGGGTCTAGGTATAGCTGTTTCAGATGTGGGCGATATGTAAGGTTTCGTTACGTTTCTCTTCTGTTGCCGAAATAAAATGGCTCATGGTTGTCTTGGGAAACAAACACGTACTCTATAGCCAATCACATCACTTGCATACTGCGCATCCAATCAGCTACTGCTTCCATCAGACAAGGCTAGACCAAACACCCATAAGTAAGGCCACTGACAAATTTCATATCCATTTTAAATACCAAACGAAACTTTAATAGTAACTTGTTTATTTGTAATACAAAATGCATTACATATGTAACAACTGAAATGCTGCAGTAAATATTTTTTAAAGCATCAATCAAGTCAACTTTAAAATAAGATTAACAGATGGCGGCTGCCATTTTGGAAGTAAAAATGTCTGACAAATCCACCCCACCGTAGAAATTGAGCCAAAGAGTGCAAAAGGAGGCGTGGTTGGAAGGAAAATGGGTGGGAATGGGAGGAAATTCCTGTACATTTCACTTAGCAATGTTCGTTAAATGAGTGGGACACATAGTCAACCTACCATGCACCCATCCTCATGTGCCATCCTGCATTGAAAAGCATTACAACAAACCTGCTTCCAAAGCCCCTGTTTCAAGCTCTCATGTTAAAGCTCTTATTTTAATGACAATAGATTTGGCTTCAAAGGTAGCGCTTTCAGCACCACCTAATAGCTAAAACTAAAAAGAGGGGTAGGCCTAACGTAATGGTATCATTTACAGGTCTTGGTACATTCACATCAGTAGGAGTGGGAGGGCGAGATTGTGCATGCTCATAAAGGGGGTACCCTAGTGGGTCAAACGCAAGGCAAGGTAAGCAGGAGCTACAAGGACAATAAAACACACACCCCAGGGGGTCAACTGAATAATATAACTGCATGGAGGAGGGGGAGGGGCCAAGGAGGATAGCACAGGGGCAATGCGCTGGTCTTGGAAGCAAGACCACGCAGAGCAACATAGGTTCGTATCCCGGATCGGGCTTAGAAACTGAACTCTGGTATGGTATTAGGCACGTTATAAAAAAAAACTATTAAATTAAGTAAACAACAGCACAATTACGTTAGTCCTAATGCGGAGCAGGAGCACAAGAACACTAAAAAGCATGATCCCAGCAAATAGTGCTGCCAAGCAGGACAGCATCACAATGCTCCGAGCTCGAAAAAGCAGATGGAGTCACAGGGAGTGTATGAGTCAAGAGAAAGTCACAGGGAGTGTTTGAGTCAAGAGAAAGTCACAGGGAGTGTTTGAGTCAAGAGAAAGTCACAGGGAGTGTTTGAGTCAAGAGAAGGTCACAGGGAGTGTTTGAGTCAAGAGAAAGCCACAGGGAGTGTATGAGTCAAGAGAAAGTCACAGGGAGTGTATGAGTCAAGAGAAAGTCACAGGGAGTGTTTGAGTCAAGAGAAAGTCACAGGGAGTGTTTGAGTCAAGAGAAAGTCACAGGGAGTGTATGAGTCAAGAGAAAGTCACAGGGAGTGTTTGAGTCAAGAGAAAGTCACAGGGAGTGTATGAGTCAAGAGAAAGTCACACAGAGGACCAGTTCCTTCATCTCCAACCGCATATCCGCTGGGGGCAGAGGGGCCTTCTCTGCCTGAATGCAACAATGTTTTAAGACACCTTGCAGATAACTTGCATAATTCTGTAAATAAATAAAATCTCTACTATATTCTACTACAAATCTGCTATTTACTCAACCAGCTTTGTTTATATTCCAAAGGGGATTTAATTACCTAGACATTCAAGGTTATGGTTGCCTCTACCTGCACCTTTTTGGACTATTTGACTCTCAGGCTCGGGTGGAAACGTTTTTCCTCCCTTTGACTTCGTCTTGCTTGGGTGTCGGGGGCCAGGGGGCTACCAAAAACTAGTAGGACTAGAACTTGGAACAGCAACTTAGTGGTATCAAACATACTCCACCTTCCTAGGATCAGAAAGTTCCGGATTGGACCTCTGAGTGGGCAGCGACATGTCACGTCCTCACCAGCCGCCTGTCAATGCTGACCCACGGGCCTGAGTGTAACCTTTCAAATAGTATACTTCTGCTTGCATAGGTACACGGACCGAGTAGCATGGCACAGCGCTCAAGCGGGCTTTGCACTCTGGTTGGCTGGCGGCTCCCCTCACCCTGACCCCTTTGCCTCATCTCGGAATTAGATGCAGAGAGGGTACAAGCCTTGACAAGTCGAAGACCTCTATCCCTTGTGGAAGCTTAGGCACTTACATTGCAACCGGTCTTCAAACTGCGTTGGGCTGCTTTACAGCACCCCAAACCCGTCTTGCAATCCACCACTCTCAGTGAGTACCAGCGTTACCAACTAGGACACCCCCTTAAAGTTGCCCTACACCACTATCTGTGTGTGCATCCTCTTGCCTGAATTATACAAGTGCCGCCCTGTTTGCACCGAGCCTTAAACAAATGCACCCCACATCCATGCCTGCTCCCTGAACTTGACGCCTTACTGTGCGTTTCCTGCTCCCTCTTTCTTCAACTCTCTCTCAGCCCACTCCTTCATCCTCCTAAGCTCTGGAAAACCCGTTGTGGGTTCAAAACATGTTTGTTAAGACACACCGGGTGGCACTAGAGTGGCATCAGGCTCAGATGACATGCTTATTACTTCATGTTGCAATTCTTGATTGCCTTTAAGCATAGTGTGTGAGGAGTTTTTCAACATTAACATCTGCATTTGCAACATTCGTATGCATTCCCTTCCATTGGTATTTACCTAGTGAACTATTTCTTTTAAAGTATGTACATTCAGTTAAAAAAAAACTCTCTCAAAGGTTGGTTCCATGTGATAATGTCCACGTAATAATGTCGCCATGCAAGAATGGCACCCTTTTTTTGCGGACACATTATCATAAGGAACATGCAGGGGACACCCCCGCAACCCCTCACCATTTTTTTTTTTTTAAATGGACCGGGGACACCCACGCTCCCATTTACCCCATATATTGTCCCCATATATAATGTCGCCTATGCCGTTTCCTGGCGACTATATGTATGGCGACATTATGTACAGGGACAATGTTACCTGATAGTGGGGTGTTTTGTTTGCAGTGAAAGAAAGAAAAATCCAAACTGTTCAACAGTTATGGATTAACGAGCAATCATGGTGGCACTAGCCCCATTGTAAAACCACCATAACTTGGCCACTGCTATGGACTGCTCATTACACTTCATCTCTTCTTGTGCAGAAACCCTGAATTCCTTTTGGCAATGCCCAGTGGGTACTTTGCCCAGGGATGGTCTTTGGCCGTGTCTCAAAACGACCAAACACTCCACCCCCATTCCTGGTCTGTGGGCCTCTTGGCATTGGCATGCCCTGCGGCCAAGTCCAGTCAGCACTCGAAGTAGCCAATGGGCCTGGCAAGCAGCCAGGATCAGGAGAAACTTTACCCAATTCCAGTTCTGTGGGCAATTGGCCACATTATCTGGGGTGTCGCCTTCAACCATGCCCCAGACCCTGCAACACCAGAAGAAGTATCCAATAATAGGACTGGGCCCACTTTACCCCCCTAATGCAGGTCTCTGGCACGTGTTCCATAGCCAGTGACCACTTTGCCTGGGACATGCAATGACAATTAGCACCCTGTGGGTGGGAGCCGGCTAATCAGGAGTCTAGAAATGTGGGCTGATTCTCTTGATCTAGCCCGCGTTCGAAGCCACCTGATTGTCGGCTCCCCAGCCCGCCATCTTCCCCCACCGACGCAGCAGTCATTTTGACCTCTAAACCCCAATGCCACTCACCTGTTTGCTGCTGTGGCAACCACTGTCGCAGCTCCTGCAGCTTCTTTCCTTCCTCTGTTTGGCCGTCATGGAAAGGGGAGAGGAGCTCTGTACAGAGCCCCGCCTTTCGATTCCATGACAGCCATCTTTGTACAGTATTTTCTTTCCCTGAACTGGTTGCCGCGAGGCACCCTGTTCATGGAAATAAAAAAAGTTCCTGCAAGCATCGTCCCAGTCCCTGGGACGGGTGCTAATAGCGAAACGCCCTTGCTTCGCACGGGCCTTTAACTCGGACCACTAGGCCGTTACCGCCCACTCCTGCACTTGGAACGGGTGCTTAACGCCATATTCTATTCAGGCTCCACAATTATAAGCAAGACAGGAGTTCACTGCCCACTGTGTCAAGATTCTATTTTTGTTAAAGTGCAAAGAACTGTGGCTGGCAGCAATGATAGGCATCAGAAATTAGGTTTTTTATTGTAAATTAATTCAGACACATAACATAAATGTGATGACACCAGTTTATTGCAAATTAAATACATTCATTTTGCGGACACATTATGCATCCGTCAACATTCCAGGCTGCACAAGGGGAGAGCTAGAGAAAGATTCAGGGCGTCTCATGGGCTTATTACTTTGAGCAATCCTTTGCATAATCACTCCTCTTCGTCTCCACTACAATAACGAGAAATCCTTTAATCCCAGTTGCTTAAAAACATCTCCCCGTGAGCACAGCTTTGGCCTCAGCGCCTGCTGTGACTAATAGTTTATCAGCCATTTTGTGCAAACTGCATCCTAATTTGCTGCAATCTGTGTGAAAACATAGCGCGCTTTTACGAAAAGTGAGGCATACAAGTTAGGCAGATGTCAATTACCAAGGCACAGCTTCAGCCTCAGCGCTGATCTACGTGTCTTAAGCCGGAATAGCAAAGCACACTTTCTGGCTACCAAGGTATGATATGATGTGATATGATAGGTTATTTATAGGTATGTAGCTGTCGTTTGCTTCACCGACTATTACCATCTCAAGCAGGCCAACAATGGCCGAACATTGTATAACGAAGGTCATTATTTATGCCGTTGTCAGTATTGTGATTTCTGTGTTTATATACATGTCACATGTTTAAAGCACAGAAAGCCTTCCAATTCAAGGCCTTGGTTAGGAAGGATTTAAACAAAATAAAGAAACATAAGTGTTAGATGCACTTTGACATGCACAGAATGTGCAACCTTGCTTCTAAGGGAAACTGAATGGACTGTTGAACAAATTTCACTGTTTTATTGTAAAATGTCAGGTGCTTTATTTGTTTTAAGATTTATAATGTGGCAACATGTCCTTTTAATTTTTTTTTAAGTTGTTGTTATGATGTATCTGCCTCACACCTCTGTAGTAAAATATGTAGTCTTTATTTTAAGAGCCCCCGGAGGAGGCACCACTGGTCAAGACCGATTCGCAGCTCTTATGATTCCGGAATCCATGCATTCCAGAACCATACCAGCTCAGACATCACAGAACACTGATATAATATATAACATCTCCCCCTCTACTGATGACAAACTTTAAAGGGGTAACCAAAAAGGATTTAAAAGAAGACAGAAAGAAAAGATAATTAAAACTAAACCAAACAATAGCAAAACATAAAACAACCACTTTCTTTCAAGGATATGGATCTCCACCAGAACATCACAGGACAGGATGAAGTAAATGAGAAAACTGCTGCAGCTCAATAATCATATAATAAATAAAGTCCTTTCTGAAATTCAGAATGACTCTTCTGTTTTTCCTTGACATGCCATCCCCTTTCGAAAAGTCCTTGGTCTTTACTCCTGTCTCCTGTGTCTTTACTCCTGACCCTTGTGAATCCTTCACACTCCTATCCGCCTCTTTTTGAATGTACTTCTCAACCCGTACAACATCATCGCAGGACCATCTTTTACCATCTTCCAGCAACCCAGACTTCCCTGAACAACTTATCACTTTTTGAGGGGACCTAAATTTCGACTCCCCTTTCATTATTCTTCTGGGCTCTTTTACACAAACCCAATCTCCATCTTTAATTTTGCACTCGACTAATCTTTTACTGGTGTCATAATATTCTTTGTATCTTGCTTGTTTTTCCCTTACTCTCCTCACAATGTCGCCAATGTCAATTAGTCTGTGAGTGCTCGGAATTAACCAAGCAGGCCTCAATTTATTGGATTTACCTTCCCCTCATCATAGTAAATAGCACTTCTTCGGTTGCCGAGTGTGGTGTTAAAAGATTCTCTTAAGGTGTCTTTCCACAGTAAAACATTTGCAATGGCAAGTTGAATGATGTTCTTAACAAAACTATTCATCCTCTCTACAAGTCCATTAGCCATGGGATGATATAAAGATGTGGTTCTATGTTGGATAGCTCTCTCCTTCATAAATGACTGTACCTCCATTGACAAAAATTGTGCCCTGTTATCCGACACTATTTCCAACGGGTATCCTTCTCTATTAAACACTTCTTCTAAAAAACACTTCTTCTAAGAATTTCACTACCTATTGTTGGGTGTTCTGACCCACGTTTGGACTATTATGCTACAACATTTGGTGCTGTGGGTTTAGGAAATCCAAGATGGCCGAAAAAGCCCACATGTGCGCCAGAATCTATGAAAACCGCGCAGTTTGTCCGCACACCAATGGTCGCCTGACTTGCCACCCCCCGGTGCGGGTGTGCTGGGTCAGAAGAGCCATGAGTGAAATGGGGTGCCAAAGAGAAAAACAGCAGTGCCTGTTTGCTAGAAAGCACTTTAAAAATCACCCTTTGTTTCTCTGAAGGCAAGCTCAGAATGCCCATTTCAAACATTGCAGAATATCCAACAATCTCACTGAACACCAGCAGACATTTGACAGAATAAAGTCTTGTGGGCATACAAAATCTGGAAAGAGGATGAGCCTAAAATAATGTTCATAGCAAAACTGGCTGAGCTGTGGATTTCAGCAGTTTAAGTAAATTTGGACTGAAAGACACTAAAAATCTAAATGTTTAAAAGAAATGAGTGACCTACTTTTGAGCATCACATAGGTTGCAATTGTTTAAATATCATAGTTTTAAACTTAGAATCAGCATTCTAGCTGCATGCGTAAAAATTGGAAGTTTGATTTGGACAGAAAAACTGGCAGCCAAAGAGACATTTAGCTGAAGCCTGGCTTAAAAAGAGAGGGAATTTTGCCCACCAGCTACCCCCGACAGGAGTTGAGACTTGCACAACAGCTGTGTTCCCAGGCCTAGCTGCCTTTTGCTGTTCCCACCAAAAGGGATATGACACTTCTCTGATTGAATTACCTGGGCTCTGCAGGAAATTGAACAAAGCCCTGTCCTGACTCAGGCAAATGTTTTATTGGGGGGGGTCGTAAAAGTGGCTTCCTCCTGGAAGGAAAGGGGAGGAGCACTGCCTGTGAGAGCAAGCTGGCTTGGCAGAACTGCAAAAAAACAGAAATTCAACCTTGTGCTGGGGGGAAACCACACCCCTTTGGGGCCAGAACATAAATCTAAAAAGATGGATCATCCATAGAGCGGACTTGTGAACATTTTATAAGTGATATCATTATTCTTGTGATTTTTCTGTGCACATTTGAAGACGTGTTAGGACCCGGTGGTATGTTCAGGGGGGTTTTTAGCGGAAAAGAGGATATTACTCTAAATGTATGTATGTTAAAAATCTGACACTCCACCACCTAATGCCCACATGCTTTGCGAACATTTGTGTAAATGCGGGGACAAATCCAATATTGGTAACCTGACCAAAAAGTAAAATATGTTGCCATTTTTTAACCCAAGCTCCTAGAAACGACAGAATTGGAACAGGGGCTACCATCAGTAAATGCATGATGTGTGTATGCAATGCCAAACAACTGTCTATCGGGGAAGTATGTATTTGGATCAGATATAGATTGTGTGTAAAGTTGACAGGGGTGGGTTCTCTGTATCATAAACAGACCTCATCATGATGACACTTCATTTCATTCCCCCAATCAAGGGGAAGAGGAGGAAGTGGCCAATGACAAGTGGAGAGGGGTAGGGCCTAGAAAGCTAGCCTCTCCACCCACATTCAAAACACATAAAAGCAGACAGTCAGGACAGATAGACACATTCTATTCCATCTGCTGCGGGACGCTCTGCCGGGAAAATCCATACTTTACCTCCATCAACCTCCAGAGAGCCAACACAGAGACTTCAATCTCTCCACCTTCAGAGACCAAGTGTCACAACTTTTACGCAATTTGGAAAAGGATACAGATTTATAAAGGATACAAGGTCAACATCCGCTTTTGGAACCCCTTCACTCTGGGATGTCCTGGATTATCACCAAGATGGTTCTGGGATATCTTGAACGCTATGTTTGCACAAGACTTTCCCCCCAAGAGCGCAGCCTGTAGAAAGTATACCAACTAACAGGCCAGGGGCTTAAGTGGAAAGGCAGGAGCAGCGACAACAGAGCTAAGGGAGCAAAGAAAAGGATAGTTCAAGATAGCAGCCAAAGAGGTACGAAATTACAGCACTTGTTCCCTCCCCCCGTACTTGCCCCCTCTTACCTGCTTGGCAAGACAGGAAGTCCCGTAACCTTAGAGAGTGCAGTAGGATGGTGACTTGATGATAGAAAATGGAAGTTCCAGTTGAAGGAAGTCTGTGCAATGGTCCACCTAACCCGAACGGCACGAGGGCGCAACTAGTAGTGTTCAAAATAATCCCCAAGTGTATTCAGCAGAGCGTCCCCAAGTGTAAGTAACCAATCCAGGGAGTGACCACCAGAAACAGGAGAGCGTCCGTTTGGTCACTTCAGTATGTAGAGCGTTGTCTTCTTGTGAGGCGGGCAGCGCCGTGGATCTGTCCGTGGTAAAGAGTTTGTATATGTTCTGTGTAATAGGTGAAGGGGAAGGGAAGCAGGAAACTCGTGCAAGAGTGATAGCACACTAGAGAGAAAGAAACGTGCGTGGAAGTTTTCAACAGAGAGTAGCACTGGAGGTCTTTTATTCTTGCATAAATCCAAATACCACAACATACGGGAGCAGGCGGAGAACAAATCCGAAATGGGAGCCAGGAGTTTGTTAACCAGGGGAAACAACCGAGGGAGTCAGGAGCCAGAAATCGAAGGAAAAGACGTTCAGAATAGTCCTTGATACAAAGCCGGGTCAGGAATAAAACAGGAATCAGAGTAACAGAATGTCGAGTACTCGAACTGAATAGTCAGTTTTAGGAGCACCCGTTACAGGGACACGCCACACTAAGTACTGGAGTCTGTTTCAGAACGCGAGGCACGTTGCGGGCGTTTCACGTGACCGCAAGCGGATGGAATTCTGGACCTTGTAGTGCGGCGGATTCCGTGAGCTGTAAACAGTCTCCAGGGTAGTTTCCACCTGGAAGTAAACACCCGTGAGCGTCCAGAAACTGGAATGCGGGGCATGACACCAAGACTTTACTCCAGAATTTGTAGCAGAGAGGTCAACTACAAGCTAAATCCCTCTTTAGCAGGCCTCAAATCATTGCAACTATTCACAGCCAAGCGAGCTGTTTGAATTCTTTGCAAGAACTCTTGCCATTTGCCAGAAAGCAGTGTTGTATCCAGAGAGAGACCAGCTGAACCGGAGACCGCTGTATCCGGACCCACAGACCTGATCAGAACCAGAGATCCAGAGTGACCCAGACCACTGTTAGCAGAACCAGAGAGCTGACCCAGATCACTGTGAAGTGCCGAGACCAGAACCGGAGTCCAGTCCAAAACCTGACCAGATCCGTGGCGAGGCCTATTTCAAAATATATTGTGAGTACCTAGCAAAACTGTGCAGAACCCAATCTCTTAGTTAAAATAATCTAATGCAAGCTATTTTAACTTGAGTAGAACTGTCTCCTAGAGATCCTGTCACCTGTCATTCTTAAGCTGCGAGCTGTCATATGTAATTCCAAAGTTGCACGCTGTCACTTGTCATTTTGAGTTGTTTTAAATCCGAAAATCTACCTTTACTAAATCGTTCATAACTCCGGAACCGTTTGGGTTAGGAACGAAATGTAACTTTCATCTGGAAGCTGAGATCCTAAGCTTTCCGGGAAAACCCAACACGATAGTGCTACTCCTTATAGATGCTCTGTAATCGCGAGACACGCACTCGGAAATATTTACCGCGATTCGCGATTTGACCTGATTTCAGTCACGTGTAAAAATCTGCAGCTGCTTGCCTTCCGTTAAAAAAATTCGTTTGCAATCTGCTAATCATCCATAGAGCATTGCTAACCCGAGCCTGAACAATATAAAGTAGCCATCACCTACCCTGAACCTCTAGAGGGAATTAAAGGCATTTTTGGCGCATTTCACTTCCTTGCCACCACATTCCAAAGCATTTTGGGCCTGTGTTTAAAACTCCGACCTGTTTTCCTCTAAGCTTGCTGGGGGGGAACTGAATTTCGTATTGTATTGATTGCATTCCTGAGAACTGTGTGCTCTCCTTTCCATCTCCTTATATTGCATAAAGGGGGGAGTGAATTTTCAAAGAAAAGTGATTACATTGTCTTTTACTGAAATCCTATCAAGTTATTTTCTGTACTGCATTTCATTCCACATTGCATCCATTTGAAACCATAAAAGTATTGTTGCTATCGTATCCATCCTATAACCACTCATCATTGATTATAAAGAAGTCTGCTAGTGCCGGACTATCCATTATTGATTACTGCTCAGATTAAGTGTGATATTCAATTATTAATTTATTATAAAGTGTGATATATATATATATATATATATATTGTTTAAATTATCAAATAAACCATTTAAACTTGCAAAACAGAACTACTTCTTGGCTCAGTGGGGTCAGGGGGATTCCAAGAGAGGGGTGTTATATAGGGGTAGTCATCCAGAACTCATGAACTGGACGTAATGATATATCAATAAGGGTTTCCATTCAGTATCCCAGACTAGGCATTGACTTAGCTGCAGTGTTTAATTGAATCTTCTTACAAATTGGGGGCTCGAGCCGGACGTTTGGGTTAGATCTATCACTTGTGCAGATTAATACAGCGTGCCAGCTGACCAGATACACATATCCGGTCGGATCACCACGCTGTGTTACGCTGTAAAGCACTCCTCAAAGGAACGCTCTAAGGAAAAGGTCTGTTTTGCAAAAATAAAATACAAACTTCTGTAAGTCAGGAAGGAACTCAAATTCCAGAATGACGACCTTGGTAGATATGAAAATAGCCAGAGAGCACTTCTTACATAAGTTATTTGTGAAAGGTGAGTGGACTCACCAGGACCGCATGGTCTGGTTGCAGGCCATCACGCAACAGGTCACTGAAACAGGGTCAGATATATGGAGAGATCAGGGTCCCTTACATGTGGTCCTGAGTGAACTATACATGGCTCCTAAAGCTAAGGATGAACAAGACAAGATGGTTAGGATAGCGGCATACCTGTACCTATATATGGGAGACATGCAGGATAAATGTACTGAAAGCCAAGATCTGGCGAATAAGCGACAGATGGCGTTAGAGAAGGTCCAATCTGACCTGGTCTCTTCTGAGCAGAGGCTGCAGGGGAGCCAGGAGTCAGAAAATGATAGTAGGCAGTATATCATTAAAATAAAAGAGGACATGGATATACTGCAACAGGAAAAGACAGACCAGGATATCAGAATTCTGGCTTTGCAGAAGGAACAGCAAGACAGTTTGGACTCCCTACTGCAGAGCCAGAAAAAGCTGGAGCAACAGATCAATTTCAACAGGGCATGCACAGAGCAGGTAGCCACCCTGCAAATCCAACTAGACAGAGAGAAAGAGGAGAGCAATAAACTGATCCTGAAAGACCTGGATACCCAGGCAGAGTTTGATCAGGAGCGCCAGAAAGCTGGTGCCTTCCAAAGGCAAAGAGATGACCTGGCGTCACAAATTCAAGCTCTTGGTCAGGAAAGGGACACCTTAGGCCAGGAAGTCTGCCACTTAAGAGGAAAAATGGAAGAAAATCACCTGGCCCACCAGGGACTGGGTGACCTCCAAAAAGAACACCAGGACTTGCTAGAGCACACCAGGAGGAGGGAGGAGGCTCTGGCAAGACAGGAGCAGGCCAGTAGGGAGGGGACTCAGGAGGTAACCCTCCTGCAGCAAAGACTGGCCCAGTGCTCCAGGACCAATCAGGAAACGCAGAGAGAGAATGAGGCTCTCTGCCAGCACAATGATAGGCTCCAACAACAGGTAGTGATGCAGGAGAGACTGATAGAGTAGGCCTTAACTGAGGAACTGAAGGCGCAGGCTCTTGCATTTCAACAGGGAGCAGGGGCGGATAGAGACCAGGTCTGCTGGGAAAGGGAAACTCCTGAGCATAACCTCAGGAGCCCTAGTACCAGAGGCTTTTATCTCTCTCAGTCCCTGGACTCTGCCAACCCCATGTCCCCTGGCGCACATGAGCACCGGGCCACAGGGATGGCAGATTAC
This sequence comes from Ambystoma mexicanum, assembly GCF_040938575.1. Classification (NCBI taxonomy): domain Eukaryota; kingdom Metazoa; phylum Chordata; class Amphibia; order Caudata; family Ambystomatidae; genus Ambystoma; species Ambystoma mexicanum. The sequence continues at coordinate 132,253,096 of NC_090936.1, read as the reverse complement.
TATCCAGCCAGAAGCATGGGGCTCATAGGCCAGTACCTCCCAGGAATGGATGGGCGGGCATCCGGGTATGGGCACCCAAGCACAGTGCAATTTAGTGGGGAACCCCAGGAGAGTAGCCCCATTAAGGGCATCCTGAAAACCTCTGCCCAGTTAGGTCAGTGGGGGGGGGGGGTACCCATCAAATCCTGGCAGCAAAGAGGAATCTGAAGACTCCTCTGAACGGTACAGGACACAGGAGACCAGGTCCCCACATTCTGCCAGCCATTCCCAGGCTCGCAGAATCCGGGAAAACCTGGAAGATCAGACAGGAACCTCTGGGAGCAGTGCCTCTGAGTCAGAGGATGAATGGACCAGGGTTACCCGAACCAAAAAGGCCAATAAGGCAAAAAGGGCCTTGCTTAAGGACCCATTGAAGCAAATAAAGGCAATAAGGAGTGTTATCACGCCTTATCATAAGAACGCCAAGTATTCCGTATGGGAACACTTGGAGCTTTATGAGCAAATGATGGAGACTTTCCATTTGAAGGACAGCAGTAGCTGCATCCAGTACGTGAAATGGACATTCTCCCCAGAATACTCCAGTTTCTTTGCGGGGCTGGATGACCAAAATCATTTAAGATGGTCCACCTATAAGGCGGCCATCTTGAAACATTTTTCTGTTCACAGAAATCCTCAAGAGGCTCGCAAGGCAGCCTACAATTTGCAATGTGGGGAGGATCAGGCCCCACAAGAATTCGTGCAAGAACTGAAACGTGCCTTTGCGCAGACCACCAGAAGGGTGCGCACAGACAGCAGAGAATTTGTCAATATATTTTTCCATGCCTTGCCCAAATATATAATGACCCAGCTCGTGAGAGATTTTCATGAGAAAAGATCTTTAGACTGGGTCATTGAACAGGCTACCCGGATCTATGAGGTGCAGAAGCCCATAGAAAATAAAAGCAATACCCAGAAAAATCCCAAAACCAACAGCACCCCTGCTGCTGCCAAGGTGGCAGAGGTAAAGGTCACCCCCGTTTTGGATTTGGAAATGGGGGGGCCTGAAAACCTACCTGCACCTAATAATTCACAGCCCAGAAGGCCTTCGGGCCAGTCACAGACAGGGAGTCGAGGAGGTAGTCCCACAAATGGGGTCCCCCGCTCCCCTGACTATTTAAGTCCCTGCTACAAGGGAAACCGACCAATCCTGGGTTATGTGTGGACTCCTCCAGCCCAAGGGGGGGGATCCAGCCAAGCACCTGACCCGGGGAACTTCCCTCCTAACTTCCCCCAGGAGGGCAGAAATTCTCCAAATCCTGGGCAGAACTTTTTCCCCAGGTATCCACCCAATTTCCAGCCCCAAAATCATCCATCCTTCTTTCCCCAATTCCCTGAGCCCAGACAACCTAATCCGGGAGAGTGGAGGCCAAGGGTGGAGGGGTACCAAAATCTTCCCAACCAGGGGTACTACCAGAGAAGGGATAGCTACCCTTCCCGGGATCAGCCCAGGGGAGAAAATAGAGCCCCGTATCAGCCTGAGCGGGTTTCCCAGTTAGAGCGCCAGGTCCAAAATATGGCACGGGATCTGGGTCACATACTGAGGACTCAACAGAACCCTCAGATGAGCGTGCCACCGCAGAATGCCCCAAACTCTGGACCTGGTGCTCCAGAACAATGAGGGGGGCAGCACCCCGATAACACACCGGCTCCCAGGGTGGAGGCACAAGGGGAAGGTGGGTGTAAAACCTTGGAGGAAGCTTCCTTCCCAACTTGTAAACAGCCCCTGGAAAACCAGAAACCGGAAACAAAATCTCCTACCCCTGAAAGTCTGCCACCCAAGGAGCAGAGAGGAGGTAGGAGAAACAAAGGACCCAAACAGACCCACTTTGTAGAGGAGGTTCAGGTCTTCCAATTTGAGGGAGAGGGATCCTCAGAAGATCCTGGGAAAAGGATCTTCTCCTTCAGAGATGGGGGAACTCCTCCCAAGGAAAAATGGGTCCCAAGGGATGTCAATTCAGACTGGGGAGATATGGAGACTGAGCTACCGCCGCCCATCATCTCATCCCAGAACCCACAATACCGAAATCCCCTGGTTCAAACCCATCCTGGTGACTGCCTCCAAGAAGGGGGGGCGGCCCAGATCCGGAACCAGGGGAACCCACAATGGCTCTGATCTCCAGTTGCCAACTTTTTCTTTCAGATTCCCAAGGTTCTCCACAGAATTCTGCCCAAATCTCTTCTCTAGCAATGTCCAAAACCAGAAAGTTAGCCCACCAGTTGTCCAAAAATGTGCATTATCTGTGCCCCCTTGAGGAGAAGGAGGGAAGATACTATGCCCCGGTGCAAGTACAGGGGCAGGGTACAATTTTGGCACTGGTGGACACTGGATCCCAAGCTACCCTTCTGTCCAAAAGGGCCTTTGAGGAACTAAACGCAGGAAGGGGGGAGAATTACCGAATTCCTCTCACCTCTCTTCCTGGACAACTGCCGAACTTTGACGGGAAGGAAATTCCCGTTGAGGGGACTGCAGACTTGGACATTAAAATTGGGCCACACAAGGTGAAACACCCAGTCATAGTAGTGACTCCAGAGGGCACCCCTTGTTTACTAGGGAATGACCTCCTGAGAAGGTTGTCACCCCTAATAGATTGTGTAAACAAGGTCCTCTGGACCCAGACTAGCTGACCAATAAAATTAAAACAGAGTGTCAACCATGTTAGTTTAAACGGCACCTGCCATATGGTTGAACAAAAATCTGACCAAGTAGAATTTCACTTCCAGAACAACCAAATTCCAGACGTGACAGTAATAGCAGTAGGACAACAGACTGGTGATGGGGGGTCCTCTCTATTTCTGAAAATCAACCTTCCTTCCAGTTTAAAGTGGTATTCCACACTGGAAGGAAACACCCTGAAATTCTTTACTAATCCACAATCAGAAACTCCCACTCCTATAGTCCAGAAAGATGTGAAATCAGCTCAGAGCCTGGCTGATATTCAGCAAATTGGAGAGCAGTTGTTCATCCCTGTTCAGTTAAATGATGGGAAGGACTCTGTTCTCGCCCGAGTGTGTGTGAGCAACGGTAAGAGCTTCATCAGCAAAGCCATGTTCCGCCAACTCCCAAAAGATACAGCCATTCCTACATTCAAACTGATAGACAAATGGGAAATGGACCTGGAAGCGCCTAATTCCAAACATCTCCTGCCAAGCAGGTGTATGCTCAAAATCTCCATTGGCAACAAGAGCATAGTCCATAATTGTTGGGTCGTGTGAGACGTCACTGCCGCCTTTTACTTAGGCAGTGACATTCTCAATCGCTTTGCCATTAGTTTGGACCTAATAAACTTCAAAGCTTGGTCCCGATTAGCGGATAATCCCATGGGCTTTGATGATCCAGAAAAAGCATTTAGGTCAGCTCAATTGCTACCTTATGCAGTTGAAGTTCAGATTAAAGAGGAAGTCACCATCCCAGAAAGGACCCGACAATTCTCCCTGGAAGTGAAAGTTAAAAGAGGACAAAAATTGAAAAACCCTGATGCTTACATACATCTAAATGCTTCTCTCCAACAGCAAGGGTTGGGGGTAAACCCAACTCCATTAGTCAACATAGAGCATGACACCATTCCAATAGAGGTGGATAACAGCGACTTAAAGAGTATTACTCTAACCGCAGGCACCATTATTGGAATGGCGGTTGATGACCGACATTTCTCCATTGATCTAGGAAATGAACTGTTAGGACCGATCCCCAAGGACTGTTTTGACAGTGACAATGATGACAATACAACACCAGACAGGATATTCACCCGGCATGGGGGGAAGTTCCTGGTGTACACTTCCTGCCCTTATGGCAAGGAAGACGTGACTTGTGACTTCAGAAGGGATGAGGTGGTTTTTCAGGTTCATGAGGGCTGCCTTTCCCACCTGAGGCCTCCCGTCCAAATCAGCACTCTGACCAGGGACTTCTCCACCCAGCTGGAGGAGGCCGCTGAGATAGCCAAACCAGAAGTCTTTCCAGGCTTCAGGCAGATGGTGGAAGAGAGAGTCAACCTGTGTGACTCTGGAACAGAAGCAACAGTTGGAACAAGTCTTCTTGGATTTCCAAGATCTCTTTGCGGTAGACTCATATGACTGTGGTCGCACCGACATCCACACAACAATTCCCACGGACCCTGGCATGACTCCAGTGTTTGTGAAGCAATATCGCTTGCCTCTCGCATCCATGGAGTCCCTTACTGAAATAATTAAGAACCTTGAGTCCAGGGGAATAATCCGTCCCGTCCACAGCACCTTCAATAATCCGGTGCTGGGAATATTAAAGCCAAACGGCCAGTGGAGACTCTGCGCTGACCTTAGGGAGCTCAACAAACGGGTCCATACTTCCCGATGGCCTCTTCCCTACATTGACCAAGGGCTGGCCCAGATTCAGGGGTCACAGGTATTCACTGCAATAGACCTGACCAATGGATACTGGACCGTGCCTGTCAGCAGGGAGGACCAATACAAACTGGCTTTTACCTTTGGGGGCCAGCAGTACACATGGACCCGGACTCCCTTCGGATACCTTAACTCCGGTAATGAGTTCAATATTTTCCTACATAAGGCCATGCCCGACCTGGGTGCGAGGGGTAACCTGGCTTATGTAGATGATGTCCTCATCAAAAGTTCATCTGTGGAGGAACACATAGCGGAGATCTGTTATGTTCTGACACAGTTGAGGGCCGCCGGAGCAAAACTTTCCTTTCAGAAAGCACAGTGGTGTCGAACCCGTGTTAATTTCTTGGGGCATGAGATTACTCCTCAGGGTCTCTGTCCCCAGGAAAAGAAAGTGGAAGCCCTCCAAAAACTGAAAGACCCCACAACTCTGCGGGAACTAAGGAGCCTCCTTGGACTGACTAATTACAGCAGAAAGTTCATTGAGGGCTACGCAGAGATCACCAGACCCCTGATTCATCTCCTGAAGGGGGGGGTCAAGTGGGAATGGGTTCCAGAACAATCCGAGGCAGTAAGGCAGCTCAAAAGAAGCCTCTCACAAGCGCCTTGCCTAGCTTACCCTGTCAGAAACAAGGAGTTCTTCCTGGAGACAGGGTTCTCTAATACGTGCTTGACGGCAGTATTATACCAAAAGCATGACAAGGTCAATAAAGTAATCTCCTATGCGAGCAAAACTTTATCCTCTGTGGAGGAAAAATTCAACGATTGTGAGAAGGCACTCCTGGCAACGGTGTGGGCATTGAAGAATTACCGCCCGTTCATCCAGGGGGAACACATCATAGTGGAGACTCCACACCAGCCTCTGCAATATCTCCAAAGTGACAGAATCCGGACCGGAAATGTGAGTAATTCCCGAATTACTTCCTGGATTCTGTCAATGCAAGGCTTTCCTGTGGAGGTCAGATATGGCCAAAACAAGAAGAGTCCCCTCGCGCAAGGTCTGGCTGACTTGCATGATTGTGCCAGAGAAAACTGTCTCGAGGACTAAAGACTAAAAATAAAGGACAACATGGAGGCATACCTTAATTCCCCCCACAAAGTCTTTGAAGAAGACAAGTGTGAGGGAATGCCCACTGTGTATGTGGATGGATGCTCTTACCATGTTGACAACAACGGGGAAAAAGAACTGGTGGCCGGCGTAGGGAATGCATGGGTGAAGGAGTTCCCAGAACCCTCCGCTGGGTACAAAATTGGTCCCCGAAGTAGTCAGGTGGCAGAGTTGATGGCTGTGCATCAAGCCATCCTCACCGCTGTCCAACATCAACTCCACGAACTGGTCATAATCACAGATTCTGATTATGTCCGGAACGGGTTCGTGGAGCACCTGGTTAATTGGAAAACCAGAGGCATGTTATGTGCTAATAACAAACCCTTGAAACATGGGAAGTTAATCCAAAACATTGATGAGCTGGTCACCTTGAATGGGATGACCATCTATTGGAAAAAGATCAAGGGTCATTCCAAAGTAGAGGGACCAGACAAAACTGGGAATGACTTAGCTGATCAGCTGGCCAAAACCGGGGCCATCCAAGGGGATCTAATAGAAACAGAGTCCCTGTTGGGGGAACTCCAGGTCACTGTTATCACTAGGTCCCAGACAAATGCTCACAATGATCTTTCCACTGCACAATGGAGTAAGGAGACCCCTGATGCTGATTTAATTACAGCTCAGAAGGGGGATCCAATAATTGGTAAGTTTTACCAGCACATTGAGGACCCTGAGAACTTTCCTCTGACGGATACCGATTACATTGGGAAAGAGGACCTAAGAGTGCTGATGAAATGTCCATAAATGTTCTGAATCCAAGACGGTTTGCTGGTAAGGAAATCCAAAGCTGGCCACGATCAGTGGGTGGTTCCTACCTCATTACGAAGCCTGATGTTAAGTCACGCCCATGATGCGGCCACCGCCGGTCATAGGGGGTTTCACACAACACTGGAAATCTTAAGAGAGGTTGCATACTGGCCACACATGGGGCAGGACCTTGACCAATACTTGAAGCGGTGTCTTGTGTGTGCACAATTTCAGCCATCATCCTTCACGCACCGTGCACCCCTCCAAAAGAGGGGGATGACACTGCCATGGTCAGATTAGCAAAACGACTTTGTAGGCCCTGTGATTCGCTCGTCTAGAGGGAATAAGTACATGTTGACTGTGACATGCTTGTTTACCAAGTGGGTGGAATGTCTCCCAGCCCCAAACTGCAAGGCAGAAACGGCAGCTGCCTTGATGATTAACCACATCTTTTCCCGTTTTGGTCTACCTCAAAGGATTGAGTCAGACAGAGGTAGCCACTTCACCAGTGAAGTAATGACAAAGATGTGGGAGATACTGGGGGTTAAAAGGAAGCTACACATTGCTTACAGGCCAGCTTCTTCTGGAGCAGTGGAGAGATACAACCAAACCATTGTGAGCATATTAAAGACGTTTGTGGCAGATTCTGGGCCAAGTTGGGATATCCGATTACCTCTGGTCCTAATGGCCATCAGATCTACCCCTTCATCTGCAACCAAAATGTCACCATTTGAGTTGATGACTGGACGCAAGATGGTGCTTCCTCAGCATTTGCTCTATAGAACCCAAGAGCAAACGTTGATAAATGCCTCCACAACTCATGAGTATGTGGAGAATTTAAGGAAACACCTTCAGCATGCTTTTGCCTATGCTCAGCGGAATCTAGAAAGATCAGCCGAGAGTATGAAGACCCACTATGACCTGAAAACTTCCAGGAAGGAATATCAGGTGGGGGACCGGGTCTATTTATACAATTTCCAAAGGAACCAGGCCAAACAGCGAAAATGTTTGCCTACATGGAAGGGACCCTTTGAGATTATAGGCAAGATCTCCCCTGTGGCCTACAAGATCCGCATCCCCAAAGGCGGTTTGGCAGAGGGGGAAGACAAGTGGGTACATATAAATCAGCTAAAGTGTTGCCATCCCAGGCACACTCTGCAACAACTGGAGGAATCCTCTGGAATCCTAGAGGGTACTGTCTCAGATTAATTCAGTTCTAACTTAAAATATCCTACATATCGCCTATCAAATTCTGAGTTTCTCAATGTGGGTGTTTTGGTTTTTGAATGCAAAAAGAAATGTGCATGTTCATATGTTTTGACTATAAATTTATATGCCACCCCACTATATCAATGGTGGGGGAAAAATGTCTATGAATAGGTATTGCCGCTCTTCCTTTGTCGTCCTAGGAGAGATGAAACCAAGGAGAATGACCCAGGGACCGGAAGCAAAGATCCGAGGGGCCCAGTGTACCGCCCAATACTCCCATCAGGACCGGCGAGGAGAACCGACTGACCCACCCCTGATGGAGGAAAGGATGCTGAACTTTGTCATCTGCGCAATTGGAAGAAGATGATGCGGACCTCCCAGCACGTGGGTCAACATCCTTAGCACCCGACATCCCCTCGACTCAATCCAAGTGCAGTCGGGCGGGGGGGTTTGTTGGGTGTTCTGACCCACGTTTGGACTATTATGCTACAACATTTGGTGCTGTGGGCTTAGGAAATCCAAGATGGCTGAAAAAGCCCACATGTGCGCCAGAATCTATGAAAACCGCGCAGTTTGTGCGCACACCAATGGTCGCCTGACTTGCCACCCCCCGGTGCGGATGTGCTGGGTCAGAAGAGCCATGAGTGAAATGGGGTGCCAAAGAGAAAAACAGCAGTGCCTGTTCGCTAGAAAGCACTTTAAAAATCACCCTTTGTTTCTCTGAAGGCAAGCTCAGAATGCCCATTTCAAACATTGCAGAATATCCAACAATCTCACTGAACACCAGCAGACATTTGACAGAATAAAGTCTTGTGGGCATACAAAATCTGGAAAGAGGATGAGCCTAAAATAATGTTCATAGCAAAACTGGCTGAGCTGTGGATTTCAGCAGTTTAAGTAAATTTGGACTGAAAGACACTAAAAATCTAAATGTTTAAAAGAAATGAGTGACCTACTTTTGAGTGTCACATAGGTTGCAATTGTTTAAATGTCATACTTTTAAACTTAGAATCAGCATTCTAGCTGCATGCGTAAAAATTGGAAGTTTGATTTGGACAGGAAAACTGGCAGCCAAAGAGACATTTAGCTGAGGCCTGGCTTAAAAAGAGAGGGAATTTTGCCCACCAGCTACCCCCGACATGAGTTGAGACTTGCACAACAGCTGTGTTCCCAGGCCTAGCTGCCTTTTGCTGTTCCCACCAAAAGGGATATGACACTTCTCTGATTGAATTACCTGGGCTCTGCAGGAAATTGAACAAAGCCCTGTCCTGACTCAGGCAAATGTTTTATTGGGGGGGTCGTAAAAGTGGCTTCCTCCTGGAAGGAAAGGGGAGGAGCCCTGCCTGTGAGAGCAAGCTGGCTTGGCAGAACTGCAAAAAAACAGAAATTCAACCTTGTGCTGGGGGGAAACCACACCCCTTTGGGGCCAGAACATAAATCTAAAAAGATGGATCATCCATAGAGCGGACTTGTGAACATTTTATAAGTGATATCATTATTCTTGTGATTTTTCTGTGCACATTTGAAGACGTGTTAGGACCCGGTGGTATGTTCAGGGGGGTTTTTAGCGGAAAAGAGGATATTACTCTAAATGTATGTATGTTAAAAATCTGACACTCCACCACCTAATGCCCACATGCTTTGCGAACATTTGTGTAAATGCGGGGACAAATCCAATATTGGTAACCTGACCAAAAAGTGAAATATGTTGCCATTTTTGAACCCAAGCTCCTAGAAACGACAGAATTGGAACAGGGGCTACCATCAGTAAATGCATGATGTGCGTATGCAATGCCAAACAACTGTCTATCGGGGAAGTATGTATTTGGATCAGATATAGATTGTGTGTAAAGTTGACAGGGGTGGGTTCTCTGTATCATAAACAGACCTCATCATGATGACACTTCATTTCATTCCCCCAATCAAGGGGAAGAGGAGGAAGTGGCCAATGACAAGTAGAGAGGGGTAGGGCCTAGAAAGCTAGCCTCTCCACCCACTTTCAAAACACATAAAAGCAGACAGTCAGGACAGATAGACACATTCTATTCCATCTGCTGCGGGACGCTCTGTCGGGAAAATCCATACTTTACCTCCATCAACCTCCAGAGAGCCAACACAGAGACTTCAATCTCTTCACCTTCAGAGACCAAAACTTTACTTCAGAATTTGTAGCAGAGAGGTCAACTGCAAGCTAAATCCCTCTTTAGCAGGCCTCAAATCATTGCAACTATTCACAGCCAGGCGAGCTGTTTGAATTCTTTGCAAGAACTCTTGCCATTTGCCAGAAAGCAGTGTTGTATCCAGAGAGAGACCAGCTGAACCGGAGACTGCTGTATCCAGACCCACAGACCTGATCAGAACCAGAGATCCAGAGTGACCCAGACCGCTGTTAACAGAACCAGAGAGCTGACCCAGATCACTGTGAAGTGCAGAGACCAGAACCGGAGTCCAGTCCAAAACCTGACCAGATCCGTGGCAAGGCCTATTTCAAAATATATTGTGAGTACCTAGCAAAACTGTGCAGAACCCAATCTCTTAGTTAAAATAATCTAATGCAAGCTATTTTAACTTGAGTAGAACTGTCTCCTAGAGATCCTGTCACCTGTCATTCTTAAGCTGCGAGCTGTCATATGTAATTCCAAAGTTGCACGCTGTCACTTGTCATTTTGAGTTGTTTTAAATCCGAAAATCTACCTTTACTAAATCGTTCATAACTCCGGAACCGTTTGGGTTAGGAACGAAATGTAACTTTCATCTGGAAGCTGAGATCCTAAGCTTTCCAAACAACCCAACACGATAGTGCTACTCCTTATAGATGTTCTGTAATCGCGAGACACGCACTCGGAAATATTTACCGCGATTCGCGATTTGACCTGATTTCAGTCACGTGTAAAAATCTGCAGCTGCTTGCCTTCCGTTAAAAAAATTTGTTTGCAATCTGCTAATCATCCATAGAGCATTGCTAACCCGAGCCTGAACAATATAAAGTAGCCATCACCTACCCTGAACCTCTAGAGGGAATTAAAGGCATTTTTGGCACATTTCACTTCCTTGCCACCACATTCCAAAGCATTTTGGGCCTGTGTTTAAAACTCCGACCTGTTTTCCTCTAAGCTTGCTGGGGGGGAACTGAATTTTGTATTGTATTGATTGCATTCCTGAGAACTGTGTGCTCTCCTTTCCATCTCCTTATATTACATAAAGGGGGGAGTGAATTTTCAAAGAAAAGTGATTACATTGTCTTTTACTGAAATCCTATCAAGTTATTTTCTGTACTGCATTTCATTCCACATTGCATCCATTTGAAACCATAAAAGTATTGTTGCTATCGTATCCATCCTATAACCACTCATCATTGATTATAAAGAAGTGTGCTAGTGTCGGACTATCCATCATTGATTACTGCTCAGATTAAGTGTGATATTCAATTATTAATTTATTATAAAGTGTGATATATATATATATTGTTTAAATTATCAAATAAACCGTTTAAACTTGCAAAACAGAACTACTTCTTGGCTCAGTGGGGTCAGGGGGATTCCGAGAGAGGGGTGTTATATAGGGGTAGTCATCCAGAACTCATGAACTAGACGTAAAGATATATCAATAAGGGTTTTGGGGGGCGTGGCTACGAGAGCCATGTAGGAGGACGCGTCCTGGAGGAGCTCCCGAGATCCTGCAACGATCCGGGCAAATATGTGCGGTACGACGTATCGCTGACCACCGACGATACACAGGATGGTGTGTGAAGGTATTGGCCACGCATTGTGAACTTTTGGAGAGAATCGGATTAACAGCGACGGAGATCGGTGGCTATGAGTTAAAAGACTCCGCGAACAAAGGGCGACTCAAAATGGCCGACCGGGGCCCGGGACTGGACTAGAGGCGAGTTGTGCGGTGGCCTAGCTGTGACGGTGCACTGTACACAAACTTGCTACTTTAGCAACCGATCGATTTTCTGAGCCATGTCGAACAAGCCGGTGCGGCCGAAGGGGAAACAGCCTACCTTAGATGATTTCACTAGAACTCCCCCGAGCCAGGACACCACCAAAAGTAAGGAAGCGCTGGCTGGGAGTGGCACGACATCTTCGTGCACCAACCAAGAAATCCTAGCGGCGATTGTGGAACTGAGGGCGGCCTGGGAATCCAAGTTGGAATTGGCCGTTACGGAACTGAAGATTGCACTGGATCGCAAGGTTGGAGAGGTCCAAGAGGACGTTAATCTGCTACGACAAGATGTCAGGACCCTGGCGGAGCGCACGGAGGCCCTCGAAAAAGAAGTTGGCCCGAATACAGCAGATTGCGCCACTCATAAGGCCGACTTGCACGCCCTGACACAAAGGATGGGCAACCTGGAGAGCAGAGCGGAGGAGGCTGAGGGACGAGCCCGCCGCAATAACATCCGCATCGTGGGCCTACCGGAGGGGATGGAGGGCCGTGACCCTACGGATTTCATCGAATCCATGCTCTTACAGGAGATATCTGGAGGGGCCCTATCTCAAGGATTTGCGGTAGAAAGAGCACATAGAGCCCTAACTAGGAGGCCACCTCCCGGGAACCCGCCTAGGCCTGTGATCACCAAAATCCTTAATTACCGCGACCGGGAGAGGATACTGGAATACTTCCGCAAAGGAGGGACGGCAAACATCACGGCTTATCCAGATTATACTTTGACTGTACAGCGTAGTCGCATGAACTTTGGGTCTGTAAAGCGGAGGCTGAGAGAAGCGGGCCACAAATATATGTTACTCTACCCTGCAAAATTGAAGGTCTTCCATGCACATAAAACCTTGTTTTTTGAAACTCCGGAGGATGCCATGGGATGGCTCGATGCGCATGGATGCCCCCAGGAACCAGAAGTTCGGCCCAGAAAGGGCTCGGAAGAGACACGGGAATCATAGCATGGCGTCGCAAGATGGTGTGGCTCGTGGGACTTGAATATAGTCGGTGTGACACTTTCGGTAAAGAAGGTCAGATGACTGCACTATTTGTCAGGACACTGTGAATTTTTATTTGATCGGGAGCCTTACGGGGCGATACTCTCTACCCCACAATAGTTTTAGTTGGGTGGCCACTAGGGTGACCTCACCCTACTGGGCTCCGTTCGCCGTTCGGTGTTTGCGGAGCTAGATGTGGGGGTGCCTGAGCTCTGAAGCTGGAGCTGGGCAGCAGTTGGGGTGTGTGATGTTGGGGAAGGCACGGGTGGGGGGAGGGGAGGGGAGTTGGGGTTTAGTTGTGTATATAGTTGAAGGGAGTTTGAGCTTATATGAGGAGTTACTGGACCAAAACGCTATCTGTGTCATGGGGGCGGCTGGGGGTCGCTACATGGGAGGCAGGGGGGAACGAGCTTGCCATGGGAGACCTTAAGATTGTCACCTGGAATGTCAGGGGACTTAATAGTTATTTAAAAAGGAATAAAGTTATGTTGTACCTCAAAAGGCAGAGGATTGACATCGCACTATTGCAAGAAACACACCTGAACCGACACAAGTTAGAACTGGTTGAGAAAAAGTGGAGTGGCATGGTGGTGGGCTCCCCATACTCTGCCTATGCCAGGGGAGTGCTAATCTGGGTAGCACCGCACGTTCCGTTCAGAGTCATGTGGCAGGAGGTGGACACGGAGGGCAGGCTGGTTATGCTCAGAGCCCTGGTAGAGGATAGAGAGGTTTGCATTATTAACACATACGCCCCCAATCAGAATGCTGCCGCATACTTCAGGACCCTATGCACCCGTCTGGGCACATGTGTGGGGGGAGCGATCATTTGGGGAGGGGATTTTAACTGTGTTCTCGACCCAAGGGCTGATAGGTCCGATGATAGGATTGATCGGCCCACCCCGGTGGCCAGAGTACTACAGACGTTACTGGGCGACTTTGGGCTGGCAGATGTTTGGCGACTGAAATACCCTGGTACCTCGCAGTATTCTCACTACTCTGCCCCACAGCGCTTACACACGAGATTGGATTATTTTTTTGCCACGTCAGAAGTGGTGTTGGCGACAACTCAAATTGAATATAAAGCAAGGGTCCTATCGGACCACTCGCCCTTAGTGCTGACCTGGCAGTCTGGCCGCCCTCGTGCACGAATACCTGCATGGCGCCTCCGTGCGGTGGCGCTTAAGGACACGGTTTTTAGGGAGGACATCAGGGAGGCGATCCAGCGGTACTTTGAGGTTAACACGGGCAGTGTAGATTCGGCGGGCACACTTTGGGAGGCATTCAAGGTTGTGTTACGGGGGGATGCTATTTCCAAGTCGAAGGGCCTGCAGGGTGGGGTTCTGATGGAGTTAGAGAAGGCGGAGAGACAACTGGAGCGCGAATGTAGTAAGGCAGGAGGGGATGCAGACCTAGTACTTGAGCTGCAGCAGCGGTGTTCGGAGCTTTGGGAGAGGCTCTGTAACCTTAACTATAGAAAATATGTTGAGAGGCAGCATGCGGGGGGAGACAAAACTGGCCGCCTACTGGCATGGCTATATAAGAGAGAAACCCCTAGGCCCCCGATCAGGATGATGGTTAGTGAGGACGGAGAGGAGGTAGACACCCAAGAAGGAATTAATGCAGCCTTCCTTGATTACTATAAAGCACTGTATGAGGACATAGGGGGAGAAAATCAGGCAGAGATCAGAACTGCACTGGAAGACATAGAGCTGCCCAGGATTAGTGAGGAAGAAAGAGAGGAACTGGACGTGCCTATTACACTAGAGGAACTGGAGGAGGTAGTGAAGGGATTGCCCACTTGTAAGACCCCGGGCACGGACGGACTCCCCAGTGAGTTTTATAAGGTGTATGGAGCAGAGGTACTCCCCCCGATGCTAGAAATGTTCAATGAATCTTTCGAGAAGGGTCGGTTACCGGAGACGCTCAGAGAGGCACTGATAGTGCCGCTCCCCAAGCCTAATAAACCCCGACAAAGCTGTGGATCGTATAGGCCGCTGTCGATGTTAAACCAGGACAGCAAGATCCTTACGGCGGTCCTGGCCAACAGGCTACGTAGGGTCATCAGTAAACTGATACACCCGGATCAGACGGGCTATGTCCCCAACAGGAACATAACTCACAATCACAGGCGACTTCACCGGGTGATTGAAGAGGGGAATAGAAGCGATGAAGAGATGGTGGTGGTGTCCCTAGATGCAGTTAAGGCATTTGATTCAGTGAGGTGGCCGTGGTTGCTGGCGGCCTTGGAGAGGTACGGGTTTGGGCCTGGCTATGTGAGGTGGGCGAAACTGCTGTACAGCGAGCCACTGGCCAGGGTGCGCACGGGATCTGTGATATCCAAAAGGTGGCGACTTAGCAGAGGCACCAGACAGGGATGCCCCTGGTCCCCAATGCTGTACATATTGGCCCTGGAGCCCCTGGCGGTGTACCTCAGACAACAATATGACCTGGTTGGCATCGAGGTGGGAGGAGAGAACCATTTGATATCCCTATATGCTGACGACCTGTTGTTGTACCTGAGGTGTCCGGAGGAAAACCTCCAGTACATTTTAGAGGTCATGGAAAAGTATGCGGAGTTGTCCGGCATAGCGGTTAATCCCAGCAAATCAAGCATGTTTCCGTTGGGGAGCTTTATTGGAGTCCCTCTGGAACGGTTGCCGGTGTTGCCCGTGCCCTGGGCGACTGAGTCTTTCCGCTACCTCGGAATTGATGTATATCATGCTGTGAAGGAAGAACACTTGCACAATGCCGAGGCGGCGGTAAAGAAAATCCGCGAGAGTATGCGGTTTTGGGAGAAGCTGCCGCTGGCAATGGTGGGCCGGGGGGTGATGCTTAAAATGGTGGTCCTGCCCAAGCTTTTGCACTTTTTCAGTAATACACCATATTTCATACCCAGGAAGTTCTTTGTCAAACTTGATAGTGTATGCAGGGACTTCCTGTGGCACGGCATCCGCAACAGGGTAGCCTTGTGGAAACTGCAAGATTTCCACGATAGGGGAGGCATCAAGCTGCCGAACTTTGAGACCTATTATGTGGCCAGCCAACTGCAATACGTGACCAGATGGCTCTCTGATGAGGAAACTCCTGAGTCTAGGCTGGTTGGGAGGGACTGCGCCCCGTTTTATCTAAAAGAGGTTGTCTGGGTCCCTAGGTCGGACTTGCAAGGATGCCCAGGTATGTTGCTGCTGGGGTGGAGAATTTGGCGTAGAATGTGCCAGCTGATTGAGAGCCCGCACCCGTGTTCCCCGCATGTGCCATTGGTCGCCCTAACTATGGGGGACAGCCAGCTCAGGAAAATTATCAGGACATATTGGGAAACGGTTGGACTGGCCACACTGGGAGACATATGGCAGGATGGGGCCATTAGAGAATTCGTAGACCTGGGTGAAGAAACAGGGTTGCACGGGGGCCAATATGTTACATATTTATGGTTGGTACAGATCATCCGCAAGACTTGGCCGGAGACGGTGCTGGCGGAAGATCCAGATGCACTGATCGGAACGATATATGATATATCAGAGGGCGGGCATGAGATCTCTAGATTATATGAGGTGGTGATGACCCGGGTGGGGAAGGACCTGATGGATTTGAGGCTTGATTGGGAAGCGGAAGTGGGGGCACAGATGACTGATGGGATGTGGGAACGGGCCATGGGATACCATAAGAAAGTGTCCAGGAATGCTAGATTGCAGCAAATACAGCTGTATATCACGCACAGAGCATATATGACCCCGAAGAGAATAGCTAAGTTTGCGAATGCAGGCAGACAAGCATGCCCGAAATGCGATGAGGTAGACGCAGGTATGACACATATGTTCTGGTCCTGCCCAGTGATTGAAGGCTTTTGGGGGGAAGTGGCACAGAAATTGGCAGATAAAGGGGTTCTGCTACGCATTGACACGGCCTGGGCCTGCCTCCTGGGAGGGTTCCCTAGACCACGGAACACCAAACATCTTGGGAAACTGAGAGACCTGGCGTATGTACTTGCTAAGAGAAGGATAGCTATGAGTTGGAAGCAACGCCATGGGCCAAGAATAGAGATATGGTGGCGGGACCTGCAGAAGTGGGCGGAGGCTGAAACGGGGGTATGGCAGGAAGCGTGTGGTAATTGTGGGGAGGAAGAAATGGGCAACCTGGCGGCTTGGAGAATGTTAATTACGAGACTCTTTGGCGCCGAAATGGACCCTGCTGCTTCCGGGAGGGGCGGCGCCCGGCCACACCAAGCGTACACAGAACTGTAAGGTTGATAAGCTCTCGGGGGAGGGGGGGGGTTTAAGTGCAGTAATACGGTATTAACTGATGTTTACAGTTTGCAATGTATAATGCTGCAAGTTTGGTTTGTATTGTGTTATTTTGAAAATAAAAAATTATTTAAAAAAAAAAAATCAATAAGGGTTTCCATTCAGTATCCCAGACTAGGCATTGACTTAGCTGCAGTGTTGAATTGAATCCTCTTACACTATCTTGGAGTAACTGAACCTTCAACAATACCCCACTCGACCCACTTGGAAGTGTAATCCAATAAAACAATTATGTAGATTTTTTGCATATCCAAATTTTTGTATGGTCCTGTAATGTCAATCGCTAGTTTGGACCATACTGATTCTGGAATTACCACTGGCTGCAAAGGTGTTCCTCTCACAATCTTTCCCTTGTTGCTGTCGGTGCACGCTGAACAATTTTTAACAGCTTCTTCCATCCCCTTGGACATAGCAGCCCACCAATAACTTTCTCCAACTCTTCTTTTAGTGAGGCCCCGACCTACGTGTCCCTCGTGTGCCACGTCCATTATTCTGCATCTTAATTCCACAGGCGGAATAATGCGATTTCCTCTGTAAACACATATAGAATCAGCTGAAATTTCATTTCTTATTTGAGAGTATATTCCAATGGACGTATCTTTATCCTTCCATTCACTCTTAATGCCTCTCCTGAGAAACTCCTGTTCAACATCTTCAGACACTGACTTGACCCATTCGTCTCTTGATATACTGGAATTTATCATTGCAATGATGTTCATGTCATTATAAGAATCTTCAATGTAATCACCACAATTCCATGGTAACCTCGAAAAACAATCTGCTACCATATTTGATTTTCCAGGAGTGTACCTTACACTTACATTGTATTGCATTATGTGCAGCATCCACCTTCGTATCCTTGGAGATATTAGATGTGGGGTCTTGGAGTTCAACACATGTATTAAAGGTTTAATTTAATTGGTAAACCCCATACAAGGCTCCTAAAGTGTTTTAAAATCCACTTCACTCCCAGTGCCTCTTTCTCGATCGTTGAATAGTTCAATTCAGCATCTCTTAAAATCCTAGAAGCAAATGCAATGGGAACCGTTCCATTTCCATGAATTTGTTCAAGAACACCCCCTAAACCCACCTTACTGGGATCAACTGAAATCATAGTTTTTACCTTGCAGTCAAACATATTCAACGTTGGAGCTTCATTTATGAATATTTTCATCTGCTCAAACTCGTTTCTGCACTCTCCAGACCAAGTAAATTTCGCATATTTTTTCAGAAGCCCTCTCATGCACTTTGCTTTTTCTCTGTAATGGGATATGAATTTTGAATAATATTCTGTCATACCCAAAACACTTCTCATTTGATCTTTGTTGCAACACTCAGGGATGTTCATAATGGTGTCAACTAACTCCTTTCTTGGCTTAATTCCTTCGGCACTTATGGTATGTCCCAGATATGTAACTTCCTTTCTCTTCATTTTGCATTTATCTATTTTCAATGTGAGACCTCTCTCCCTGAGGTCAACACACATCCTAATAGCACCATCTGTTTTATGTACTAACACAATTGGAGAAAGCCATTCCGAACTCTCAATGGGTTCAATGCTATCTTGCTCACATAATTTGGTTAGTTCTTTCTGTAGAGCATCCCTTGTACCTATAGGAATACTCCTCACTCTATGTGTAACAGGCTTTGCACCCTTCTTCATGATTATCTTATGTTGGAAACCCTTTAGTAACCCAATTTACTCATTGAACACTCTGGGAAAACTTCTCGCTAAGGTTCCACTAGTATCACAACTGTTTCCCAATATACTCAAAATGGGAATATCCTCGCCAGGGTGAATTCTAATTTGCAAAGCCGCTTGTTCCCACCAACCTATCACAGACAATCCGTTTTCTGCCACATAGAGCTTACAAAATGTATCCCGCCTTTGAAATTAAGTTTTATCCATGTATAGCCGATGATGTTTATTGGTGTTTTGCTATAACCTGTGGCTCTCACTTTGGTACATTGTAATTCTTCAGCTTTGCCCTTTAGCTCTGTAACAAAGGTTTCCAGCATCCACCATGGCGTAAGGTGAGCCAGCATCCACCATAACTTGTAATGGCACATTGTTGATGTGCATACATACCCACGGTCCTCTAGTCTCATCATTAGATGTGAGGGTACGGATTTGTACTTCTTATATCACATCGTAAACAACTGATAACATGTTGCCTGGGCCCGTAATCTCTTCCAATGCTTTAATGCTGGCATTCTGTGATCTGTTGGCATATTGTTGTCCTACTCTACATCTGCCTTTGATGCTCCTGCAAACTTTAGCAAAATTTCCCATATATCCACACTTGTAGCATTCGACAGCAAATGCTGGGCACTCTTTTTCAATGTTAGTGTGCCTGTTCCAACCACACTTCTGACATTGAGCTTGGAATTTGTTTATCGGTTCTTTCTCCTTCCAGGAATTAACTTTCAAATTGTTTCCAGATATTTTCTTTACAAAAGCTATCAATGACTCTTCATTTTCTTCCTTTTTTCCTCATGGACAGACTTGATTTCCCTGACTTCATCCTTGCTCTGTATTTCTTTCATACACCTTTCCCCTAATTCCATTGTCCTGCCAATCTCTAAAGCTTGCTCTAAAGAGAGATAATTAGTATGCCATAATCTCTGTTGGATGCGAGGGTCTGCTAAAATGATACCTCTCTAAAACAATATTGATATTGTTCCTAAAGTATTTGGCCAATCTGCCTAGGGCATTCTCATATTTCCTGTTGCTATCACCTGATACACTCTCTGTTCCATTCAAGTCAGGTAGAGCACAAAATATCCAGAGCGCCTCGGCACCAATACAGTTCAATAACGTGGCCTCTATAAAATCGTCATTAAATTCATTAAATTTGGCTGCCCCAATTGCTCTTAGATAGTCCTGAAATCCATCTATCCACTGTTCCCATGGACTGACCGAGTTCCCTGGATGCGGAGGAAACTGGACTGGAGCTGTCACGTGCTGCATTTTTCCCAAAGTTCACTTGAAATCTTCCACTGTTTATCACACTTGTAATAATAATAATTGCACATAAATTGTCTTTTTTTCTTTTAATTATGCTGTGATTTGCTTGAAGTATATTGTGCTTGTTGTGCCTGTCTCACTTGGAATGTGTTTAACTTAGTTGTTCAGCAAACTGTGTTTTCACACATGGGATTAGTATTTATAATCCATAATCATCCCTTTCATCTCTCAATCTTGTGTGTTTATGCCCACAGTAACGGTAATTGTATCTGTCCAAAACTAAAGTTCAATAACCTTTATCTTTTCTTGCGGTGCTCCGTATCGTATAGTTGCCCTATCAATCAGTAAGGTCTAAGAGCATTTTCAAGATGGGGCCCGCCGTCCATACAGTTTTGTATGGCGGCCTTGGTGAAGGATTGTCTATTTTTGTAAGTGTTTCAAACAGTGCCAGGATGCAGAAAGAACCTCATTTGTAGCAGTTGGCAGAAAAGTGGGAAAGGGAGGAGTGCGGGACAGAGGATGAAGGGAGAGGGAGAGGGAGAGGGAGAGTAAAGGGAGAGTGTGGCCAGGGGATGGGGAGGGGAACCTTTGATTGCCAGCTGGAAGCTGCATTTCTGTGGGTTTCACTGCCAAAGACAGAACTGTAAAAGCGACACAAGGGAAGGAGAACGCAGAAAGAAATGCAACAATAACAGGAGTTCTGCAGTATTGGGGATAAAGTCTTCCCTTTCTAGTGGAGTCCTGGGAGCGGAAGAGCCAGGGATCTGATTTCAAGGCAGAATTGCAAGAGAATCAGGAGTAGGAGATGTCTCTGAACCCTTTCATAAGTGCAAGGGACGCCTGCCGTAGGTTTTTCAGACTACCAACAATCCCTTTTGAATGAGTTTCAAAAACACGGATCTTTGAGCAGTTCCTATCCTAGGGACAGGTTCTGAGGACTTGGATTAAATAAGCTAAGGTTCATGGATCAGAAGGGCATTGAGCTATTTTCAGAAGAAGAGATGCCTTTTTTGGAGACTCTGGGTTAGCGCCAAGTTTGTTCCAAGTTCTCGGAGCTCCACCTCTGCATTTCCGTATCTTATTGGGGGCACAGAGAAGGCCATGCTTGGTTGTCAGCTCATTCTTTTATCGCGAGCCTTCCATCAAGGGGATACACCTTGAAGCATTTCCACATTAAGCCATGTACTGGAAGGAGGTGCAAATCTTGCTGCCTCCAAGCCACCACACCCCTAAATTACCTTTAGGAAGAGAAATTGCTCACAGTGTATTAACATACACTCAAGCAACAGGTTTGTATATTGCCCCACAGACCAAGGGTAGCACCTACAAGCTAAGATTGGCCCTCATTTTTGAGTCCCCCAGACCACTAAAATAGCTGCTAAAACCTATTTTTAGTAATCTGGGGAATTTTGTTAATTTTTGCAGGTAAACCCGGGGCATGGAATGGGATTTCCACGTCTGCCTGTCACCAACGAACCACCTGCAAATACCAACAATACATTTTCATTCTGCCCTTCAAACAATGGATCCCTCTGGAATGCGCCTGTTTTCAGCAGCTGCAAAAAGCTGGCGGATAGCATTGGAATCCATTTTGAATTCCTCCCACATTAATTGCAGGAGGCATTCACACTTTTCCCACAATGAAGGGCAACCGCGTGGGGTCAAGGCCATGTCTCCAGTTTCCCACTATGTGATGGCAACTATTAAAGTTGCTTGGGTGGGATCCACACAGAACTGCTGATGTTGCTGCATCTCTCCTACAAGTCAAATTTTATTTATGCATTTATTTATTTATTTATTGTGTTTTTATTCCCATCTGTAAACAAAAGAGAATCTTTCACACAATTGTTATGTATTATATCAGTGTTCTGTGACGTCTGAGCTGGTATGGTTCTGGAATGCATGGATGCAGTGAAGGCTGCTCTGAAGTGCTGTTATGTGAGACCATCTAAGGATGCTGAAAACAATCTGTGAATTATTTTGTAGCATTAATCTATTTATTAATTTTGCCATTTGTATAGCGCACCTAACCCTCAGGCATCTAGGTGCTTTTGCTTAGGAAGGTGGATTACATTGGTTGCTTTCTCATGGTGCAGGCATTACTTACATGGGATACTTTAATAATTTGTAAAGCACTGACCCAATGAACGTATACAATGATACAATGAACGTTATCGCCAATTCCAACTCTAGTATGAAAGAACTATTTACAATACTAAGAGAACTAGAGTCCCCTCTTTCCACACCTGATATTTGTATCAAAAATAAAACTTGGTGCTCAGAAATCCAACTAGCTTTAACTAATAAAATAAACACCCTACAAATCAAAATAAAAACAAGAAAGACACTTTGAACCTACCACAGCCATCTAACTCTCTCCCACTGAATAAAAAAAACCATTGATCAAAATAACAGATTCCGATTCTCCAAAACGTCCATTCTAGATGTTGAAAAAACCATCCTATCACTAAAACCTTCTAACTGTAAAGGAGATGTCTGCCCAGCACACATCATAAAAGACGCTGCGAGAAACCTCTCTCCATTTATCTCCAAGCTAATCAATGCCTCTTTTGCCTCTGGCACCGTCCCAGCCAACCTCAAACAATCCTGGGTTTTCCTTCCCACTTCTGAAGAAGCAATCCCTAGACCCACTCATCGCCACAAACTACCGCCCCATCACAACGGTACCTTTTCTACTTAAGATCCTGGACAAAGTTGCTTACTCGCAGTTCCAAAAATACCTTGAGCTACATGAACTCCTTGGGATCAGACAATCAGGCTTCCGTCCGCTACATGGGACGGAAATTGCCCTGATAGACTTGAAAACACAAATTGATGAGCTGAGAGATAGAGGGAAGATTGCACTATTACTGTTACTCGATCTCTCAGCTGCATTCGACCTGGTGGATCACAAGGTCCTCTGCAAGCATCTTGACTCAGCAGCCCATTTCTCCACAGATGCTGTCAAGTGGATAGAATCATTCCTGAGTGATAGAACTATTAGAGTATTCTCCCCATCTGCGGCTGCTGATCCTAGCCCAATCGCGTGCGGGGTCCCTCAGGGCTCTTGCGTGTCACCAACTCTGTACAACATATTCACCAAAACACTGTTCGATGATTTGGACCTTCTGGGTATCACCTACACTAACTATGCAGATGATACACAGATTCTCCTCCCACTTTCAGGGCATCATAGCAAGGACTTGGCTTTGGTGAATAGGATCTACCTCATCATTCAGGCATGGATGGCCACACACGGCCTATGCCTGAATGATGACAAGACAAAGCTGATAATCCTTGGCACCCCTTCCAACATTTCCAAACTAGGTCATGAATATGCCTCTTTTATCATCGATGGCAATAACATTATAGTCTCAAAAGAGGTAAAAACCCTACGTTTTTACCTGGACGCTACGATGTCTTTTAATAAACAACTGAAATCCCTGGCCTCCACTACAGCCTACACGTGTAAGCTGATCAGAGCTGCCAAGCCCTTCCTATCTAACGACAGCTGTATCATATTGGCCAGAGCATTAATTCTTTCCAGATTAGACTACTGTAATGCTCTCTACAGTGGTGCTAACAAATCCAGTATCCAAAAATTACAAATATTACAAAACAACGCTCTCAGAGCCACTCTAGGAATCAACAAAAGAGTGCATATGACTGAAATTAGACGCCAATACAAATGGATTTCTACTCGAAACAAAATACAACTTAAAATCCCCTCCCTGACACACAAAGCATTACACAATGCTGCCCCCAGGTACCTCATCGACAAACTGTCTAGAAGAATCTCCAGCAGGCCCACCAGAGCTGCCAACACAAACTGCCTGCTGGTACCAAGATTCAAATCCTCCAAAATTGGAGGCAACAGCTTCCCAGTGAAGGCTGCCAAACTCTGGAACTCATTGCCACACGAGCTGAGAGCTGATCAACCTTACCCACTCTTCAAAAAGAACCTTATCACCTACCTTAACCTGACTGAAGACTAGTCACAATTCTATCCACTGCACCTTAGTACACTTTACCCCCTAGACTGTAAACTATGTTTACGACTGTATATTTCGATGTAAATATCCTTCCTTTTAAATCTACCTCCCGCATATTCCATGCCCCTCCTCCCAACATTGCAAACTTTGTATACCACTGTACACCATGATGTAAATAACTTTTCTTTGTATCTATTTCTGGCACATGCTGACCCTTACCTAGTTTGTATTGTACATGTCAATTTATACTGTTTACCACTATGTAACCTTGTAAGCCTTGCATAACCTTTGCGGCGCCCTGCTGCTTCCGAGCCTGGTGTGCATTATAAATTCAATAAACAAACAAACAAACAAACTGCCGCTGACCCGGAGCTTAAGAACGCTAACAGCCAGAAACATAAACAACACACACATAGTTAAGAAGAAAAAAAAACATAAAGAGAGGTGCCAGTAAGTTACAGTCGATCAAGGACAGAGGATCTAGTTAGTTAAACAAGAAGGTCTTCAATCTTTTCCTAAAAATCGTAATAGAAGTCTCCTCTCTCAAACTAAAAGGCAGGCCATTCCATAGCACCAGTGCTTCTTTCTTCAACTGAGCCAACCTACAAACAGGATTTTTTAATTGAGAAGAATTGTTGGATCTCAGATTATGTGTACTGGCATTTAGAACAAATTCATCTTTAAGATTTGGTGGCACTGTGTTTCTCAAGCATTTGTGCATAATCGCCATAAAACGAAAAAACAAATTCTGTCAATGTAGCCAATGTAGGTCTCTTCTTGCATCAGAAATATGGTCCCTTTTACTACGGTCCACAATGAATCTGACTGCATTAGTTTGCACCACTTGCAGTCTGTTAACCTCAGACTTTGGTAGGCCAATAAGGAGACTGATACAGTAATCGATTCTTGATCCCATCAGTGCTCGTGCTAGTGTTTCCCGACTCTCTTTTGAGAGGAAGGGGCGCACATGGTTCAGTAGCTTAATATAGTACGCGGCTGATGCAACCGGACTGCTAACTTGGGCTTTCGTGTTCAAGTTGCAGTCGAGCTAAACCCCAAAGGTTTTAACCTTCTTTTTTGTCTAGATTGTACACCCATCAATCTGAGGCTGGGTGTGCTCCTACGCCAACCTGCAGGTTTTGATTTCTGTCCCCACTAGCATCAACTCTATTTTACCAGTGTTGAGTGAGAGGCCATTGGTGCACATCCCATTTTGCAGATTTTGCAAATACAGAGGATGAGTACATTCACAGTAACATTAATTTACCATTTCGGTTCTCTAGAGATCTATGTAGGGTACTGGCAGTGAGGGCTAGGGTGTTTGAGGCGGGTAGTGGTAGGAGTGTATGGGTACTAGTGTATAGGTACTAATTAGGTGTCTTGGCTACAACGCCAGGTTTTGAGGCATTTGAAGTCTTTGCAGAGATTCAGTGACTTTTTCCCCAACATTTGCTTTGGGGCAAAAATATCTGAAAGCCATAAAAGCCCTGCTGCATTGCATGGGTGAACCTGTGTGATTTTTCACCAAGATCAAAGGCGGTGTTATGATGCAAAGCGTATGCAATATAGACATAACACTACTGCATGATGAAGCCTATTAAATTCCTGTCAATTATCTATGCAGATAGTCAACGTTTCTTTGAATGGTTGAGGAGTAGCTGTGAGGACAAACACATGCAGCGCTGAGAGCACCTTCTCATTGTCAAATGCCCTCTCTAGACATGTTTCATGCAGCAGACAGAAGAACATCCAGTAATCAGTTCCCTGCCCTCACACAGGCTGCGGTGTTGCCGACAATCTTAAAACCAACCCAGCCTGTGAGAGACGAATAGGAAAAGGGAGGTCTCAAACCCTCTCACTACCTTGGGATGCTTGATTCATTGCCCGCTGCTGCTATGAGGCACAATGAGTGGATTTTTTTCCACCCACCCCATTGTTCCACCTGACCTGCACGTGTAGTTGGGTACTAAAATTAGGCCCTTGTGTCCCAAACGTGCATAGTTCAACCATCTCATTACACGTCCATGAGTGAGTGATTGGCGAATAAGCCCTACCTGTGTATACCATAGGACAATCTGCCAGTGGTTGTCCTCCATGGCATCAGTGAGTCTGACATTCCTGCAAAGATCTCACTCCAGAGCTGTTCCGATTTGCATATCCAATACATGGAGCACCCTGCAGGCGGGCACCAGCCAATCAGAAGGTAAGGACCGTGGGCTGTTCTGTATGGTACAAGCACACTTTCCGAGCTGCCTGGGCAGCCAGCACCTCCTTCCTTTCCCTGCTCCCCCTTCACTAATTAGCACCCGTGTAATTTCCTAAACGGGTGGCAATGGTGACTTTTTGAAAAAAAAGAGAAAAATAAGTGCACCTTTCTTGCGCGCCCCGGCGCCGTGCAGTGCAGCTCTCGGGAAGTCTGTTTTCATTTTGATGGCATCACAGGCATCAAAATGGAAAGGGTCTTCCTGACAGCAGCACTGCTGGCGCCGGGCTGAGCAAAAAAAAAAATGTATGTTTATTTTATTTACATTATTTTTAAAAGACACCATTAGCACCCGTATGGGGAACTACACAGGCGCTAATCGCTATGTGCCCATCGGTGGCGTGTCGACCCTTTTCAGTAACAGCACGCTACCCTTGTTAAGGGAACCTTGCTGCGCTCAGGCCCTTAACTTGGCTGGAGGGCTGTTACCTACAGGGTCAGCCCACCACCTCGGGTCATATCGCCTCCATTTGACTCACAAAGCTATCAGCGTTACTGCAGAGCTGCTTGGATTATTCTTCTAGATTACTGCTGGAAATGATATACATTCTATTAGAACTCCGAAGAGGGTGGTCAGGAGAGCCTCCCAGCCAATGAGAAAGCTCAGAATGGGGGCTTTACCATCTGCACCTACTCAGAAGCAAACGGCCACCATCTTCCCTGCAGGTAAGTGCTTCCCTGCTGCCCTTTGCCCCCACCCCAATTTCCACCTCCATTACTCACTCCCCATCCTGCCTCAATTACTTGAAGCTTGTGTGTCCCTCGCGGGTGCCTTGAACACTCAGTGTTCCGGTTCCCCGGCGTGGCATTTGATGCCATGGAAAGGGAAGCAGGACTATGTGTAGTTCCCTTCTTTCTAGTCCATGGCTTCCATCTTGTTTTGTACTTTTTTTTACTTGAGAAACGGCATCCACGCCGTTTCTCAACAAAAAAAAAACCTCTTAGCATTCTGGAAAAGCATGCTGTGATGCTAATAGCAATAAAACCCTCTCTGCAGGGCATTACCAGGTCAGGTAATGGCCCAGGGCTCACTATAAGGCCCTTGTAAAACTAAGCCCCAGGGCGTTATCTGACCCGGTAACGCCCCCGCCCGGTGGGGTTTATTGCTTAAGTAATGACTAAAACATTGCACGGCGACACACCTGAAAGAGGACATTCATGTTTTAATCCACGAGAAAAGACAATACTTAAACTAATAAAGCAAATAACATTTTGGCATAATATACTTGTAGTTTGAATATGGTCAATCAAACCATCCTGTGTGAAGTAGGAGTTGTTAGCAATGCCAATCAGCGGCATGCAAAGAAGCATCCAATCTCGAAATTCCTCCTTTCTCCTCCTCATTATTACTTCTCACCCTCAGCCACCCTCCTCACTCACCAGTCTTCATTCTTATTGCTAAAATCAAACTCCTCCTTCTCACCCAGGTGTTAGATTTGAATGAAAATGAAGACTAATTAGTGAGGAGAAGCAAGAAGGAGGACTGAGGTGGAGAAACAAGGATGTCCTAAAATGGACACCACCATAGAAAATTTTTGAAAATCAGAATTTCTCCTCCTTATACTCCCTCTTTTTCATTCCCCAGTCGTTCTTCTCCTCGTTCACATGTTTTGATTCATATTCCAAATGAGTGACGAGCAGATGTTATTCTTTCTTCTCTTCACACCTCCTTCTCACTCCTCACTCATTCTCCCTATTTGCCAGACATTAGTCGTATTCTTTGTTTCTCCTCACACCTAGTCCTTCTCACTCCTCATTCATTCTCCCTACTTGCCAGACATTAGTCGTATTCCTTGTTTCTCCTCACACCTAGTCCTT
Organism: Ambystoma mexicanum; assembly: GCF_040938575.1. NCBI lineage: Eukaryota > Metazoa > Chordata > Amphibia > Caudata > Ambystomatidae > Ambystoma > Ambystoma mexicanum. The sequence continues at coordinate 132,225,340 of NC_090936.1, read as the reverse complement.
CTCACTCCTCATTCATTCTCCCTACTCGCCAGTAATTAGTCGTATTCCTTGTTTCTCCTCACACCTAGTCTCTCTCACTCCTCATTCATTCTCCCTACTCGCCAGACATTAGTCATATTCCTTGTTTCTCCTCACACCTAGTCCCTCTCACTCCTCATTCACTCTCCCTGCTCGCCAGACATTAGTCGTATTCCTTGTTTCTCCTCACACCTAGTCCCTCTCACTCCTCGTTCATTCTCCCTACTCGCTTGACATTAGTCGTATTCCTTGTTTCTCCTCACACCTAGTCCTTCTCACTCCTCGTTCATTCTCCCTACTCACCAGACATTAATCTTATTCCTTGTTTCTCTTCACACCTAGTCCTTCTCACTCCTCAGTCATTCTCCCTATTCGCCAGACATTAGTTGTATTCCTTGTTTCTCCCCACACCTAGTCCTTTTCACTCCTCAGTCATTCTCCAGAACAGAACTGCGAGACTTGTCCTTGGCCTCAAGCCCAGGGACCGTATCTCTCCAGGACTGAAATCTCTTCACTGGCTCCCAGTGGCTGCGAGGATTAAGTTCAAAACCCTCTGCATTGTCCACAAGGCCTTCTGGGGCCTGGGGCCACAATACCTTCAACTCTCTCTTCCTAAATATCTGCCTTCACGAGCCCTTCGCTCATCCGTCTCCAACTCCCTCATGGTCAGCCGCTTCTCGAAGCAACGAGCTGGGGGTAGATCTCTCTCCGCAGCAGGGGCCTCCCTCTGGAACAGCCTTCCTGCCTCCCTGAAACTTGAGGAGAACCATCTCCGGTTCCGGAAGCACCTCAAAACCTTCCTCTTCGCTTCTGCCTTCTCTCTCCCTCTCCCCTGCTAAACCTGCTAAACTCCCCACTGAAGTTTGCACTAAACCTGCATCTGGGCCACTCTGTAACCTCGGTCCAGGGCCCAGCCACTCTCCACTTGCACTGCCTCCCTGGCTCCCCCTGCACTGTGGGACTGTCACTGCATCCCTACAGCCCCCTTCCCAGCACTTGCTCTGCACTTACCTCGCACTTGCCACCAGCTGGCCCTTTTATTATTATTTATTATTTTATTACGCTACTTACCTTGTACTGCACTTTCCCCCCCATCTCCTCCCCCTGCACTTTCTCCTTTTCCCCTTACCTCTGCACTTGCGCGATCTGAATGACACCTGGCCTAGTAGGATCGTTTGTCTGTCTTCCCTTGTTTCCCCCCCTCCCTGCCTCTTCGCGCCTTGAAACACTTGTGTATAGGCGCGTTACAAATACCATATCATATCATATCATATCATACTCGCCAGACATTAATCTTATTCCTTGTTTCTCTTCACACCTAGACCTTCTCACTCCTCGTTCATTCTCCCTACTCGCCAGACATTAGTCGTATTCTTGTTTCTCCTCACACCTAGTCGTTCTCACTCCTCGTTCATTCTCCCTACTCGCCAGACATTAGACGTATTCCTTGTTTCTCCTCACACGTAGTCCTTCCCACTCCTCATTCATTCTCCCTACTCGCCAGACATTAGTCTTATTCCTTGTTTCTCCTCACACCTAGTCCTTCTCACTCCTCATTCATTCTCCCTACTCGCCAGACATTAGTCGTATTCCTTGTTTCTCCTCACACCTAGTCCTTCTCACTCCTCGTTCATTCTCCCTACTCGCCAGACATTAATCTTATTCCTTGTTTCTCTTCACACCTAGTCCTTCTCACTCCTCAGTCATTCTCCCTACTCGCCAGAAATGAGTCGTATTCCTTGTTTCTCCCCACACCTAGTCCTTTTCACTCCTCAGTCATTCTCCCTACTCGCCAGACATTAATCTTATTCCTTGTTTCTCTTCACACCTAGACCTTCTCACTCCTCGTTCATTCTCCCTACTCGCCAGACATTAGTCTTATTCCTTGTTTCTCCTCACACCTAGTCCTTCTCACTCCTCATTCATTCTCCCTACTCGCCAGACATTAGTCTTATTCCTTGTTTCTCTTCACACCTAGTCCTTCTCACTCCTCATTCATTCTCCCTACTTGCCAGACATTAGTCATATTCCTTGTTTCTCCTCACACCTAGTCCTTCTCACTCCTCATTCATTCTCCCTACTCGCCAGACATTAGTCATATTCCTTGTTTCTCCTCACACCTAGTCCTTCTCACTCCTCGTTCATTCTCCCTACTCACCAGACATTAATCCTATTCCTTGTTTCTCTTCACACCTAGTCCTTCTCACTCCTCAGTCATTCTCCCTACTCGCCAGACATTAGTTGTATTCCTTGTTTCTCCCCACACCTAGTCCTTTTCACTCCTCAGTCATTCTCCCTACTCGCCAGACATTAATCTTATTCCTTGTTTCTCTTCACACCTAGACCTTCTCACTCCTCGTTCATTCTCCCTACTCGCCAGACATTAGTCGTATTCTTGTTTCTCCTCACACCTAGTCGTTCTCACTCCTCGTTCATTCTCCCTACTCGCCAGACATTAGACGTATTCCTTGTTTCTCCTCACACGTAGTCCTTCTCACTCCTCATTCATTCTCCCTACTCGCCAGACATTAGTCTTATTCCTTGTTTCTCCTCACACCTAGTCCTTCTCACTCCTCATTCATTCTCCCTACTCGCCAGACATTAGTCGTATTCCTTGTTTCTCCTCACACCTAGTCCTTCTCACTCCTCGTTCATTCTCCCTACTCGCCAGACATTAATCTTATTCCTTGTTTCTCTTCACACCTAGTCCTTCTCACCCCTCAGTCATTCTCCCTACTCGCCAGAAATTAGTTGTATTCCTTGTTTCTCCCCACACCTAGTCCTTTTCACTCCTCAGTCATTCTCCCTACTCGCCAGACATTAATCTTATTCCTTGTTTCTCTTCACACCTAGACCTTCTCACTCCTCGTTCATTCTCCCTACTCGCCAGACATTAGTCTTATTCCTTGTTTCTCCTCACACCTAGTCCTTCTCACTCCTCATTCATTCTCCCTACTCACCAGACATTAGTCTTATTCCTTGTTTCTCTTCACACCTAGTCCTTCTCACTCCTCATTCATTCTCCCTACTCGCCAGACATTAGTCATATTCCTTGTTTCTCCTCACACCTAGACCTTCTCACTCCTCATTCATTCTCCCTACTTGCCAGACATTAGTCATATTCCTTGTTTCTCCTCACACCTAGTCCTTCTCACTCCTCGTTCATTCTCCCTACTCACCAGACATTAATCTTATTCCTTGTTTCTCTTCACACCTAGTCCTTCTCACTCCTCAGTCATTCTCCCTACTCGCCAGACATTAGTCGTATTCCTTGTTTCTCCCCACACCTAGTCCTTTTCACTCCTCAGTCATTCTCCCTACTCGCCAGACATTCATCTTATTTCTTGTTTCTCTTCACACCTAGTCCTTCTCACTCCTCGTTCATTCTCCCTACTCGCTAGACATTAGTCGTATTCCTTGTTTCTCCTCACACCTAGTCCTTCTCACTCCTCGTTCATTCTCCCTACTCGCTAGACATTAGTCGTATTCCTTGTTTCTCCTCACACCTAGTCCTTCTCACTCCTCATTCATTCTCCCTACTCGCCAGACATTAGTCGTATTCCTTGTTTCTCCTCACACCTAGTCCTTCTCACTCCTCATTCATTCTCCCTACTCGCCAGACATTAGTCGTATTCCTTGTTTCTCCTCACACCTAGTCCTTCTCACTCCTCGTTCATTCTCCCTACTCGCCTGACATTAGTCGTATTCCTTGTTTCTCCTCACACCTAGTCCTTCTCACTCCTCGTTCATTCTCCCTACTCACCAGACATTAATCTTATTCCTTGTTTCTCTTCACACCTAGTCCTTCTCACTCCTCAGTCATTCTCCCTACTCGCCAGACATTAGTTGTATTCCTTGTTTCTCCCCACACCTAGTCCTTTTCACTTCTCAGTCATTCTCCCTACTCGCCAGACATTAATCTTATTCCTTGTTTCTCTTTACACCTAGACCTTCTCACTCCTCGTTCATTCTCCCTACTCGCCAGTAATTAGTCGTATTCCTTGTTTCTCCTCACACCTAGTCTCTCTCACTCCTCATTCATTCTCCCTACTCGCCAGACATTAGTCATATTCCTTGTTTCTCCTCACACCTAGTCCCTCTCACTCCTCATTCATTCTCCCTACTCGCCAGACATTAGTCGTATTCCTTGTTTCTCCTCACACCTAGTCCCTCTCACTCCTCGTTCATTCTCCCTACTCGCCAGACATTAGACCTATTCCTTGTTTCTCCTCACACCTAGTCCTTCTCACTCCTCATTCATTCTCCCTACTCGCCAGACATTAGTCTTATTCCTTGTTTCTCCTCACACCTAGTCCTTCTCACTCCTCATTCATTCTCCCTACTCGCCAGACATTAGTCGTATTCCTTGTTTCTCCTCACACCTAGTCCTTCTCACTCCTCGTTCATTCTCCCTACTCGCCAGACATTAATCTTATTCCTTGTTTCTCTTCACACCTAGTCCTTCTCACTCCTCAGTCATTCTCCCTACTCGCCAGACATTAGTCGTATTCCTTGTTTCTCCCCACACCTAGTCCTTTTCACTCCTCAGTCATTCTCCCTACTCGCCAGACATTAATCTTATTCCTCTTCACACCTAGACCTTCTCACTCCTCGTTCATTCTCCCTACTCGCCAGACATTAGTCTTATTCCTTGTTTCTCCTCACACCTAGTCCTTCTCACTCCTCATTCATTCTCCCTACTCACCAGACTTTAGTCTTATTCCTTGTTTCTCTTCACGCCCAGTCCTTCTCACTCCTCATTCATTCTCCCTACTTGCCAGACATTAGTCATATTCCTTGTTTCTCCTCACACCTAGTCCTTCTCACTCCTCATTCATTCTCCCTACTCGCCAGACATTAGTCATATTCCTTGTTTCTCCTCACACCTAGTCCTTTTCACTCCTCGTTCATTCTCCCTACTCACCAGACATTAATCTTATTCCTTGTTTCTCTTCACACCTAGTCCTTCTCACTCCTCAGTCATTCTCCCTACTCGCCAGACATTAGTCGTATTCCTTGTTTCTCCCCACACCTAGTCCTTTTCACTCCTCGGTCATTCTCCCTACTCTCCAGACACTCATCTTATTTCTTGTTTCTCTTCACACCTAGTCCTTCTCACTCCTCGTTCATTCTCCCTACTAGCTAGACATTAGTCGTATTCCTTGTTTCTCCTCACACCTAGTCCATCTCACTCCTCATTCATTCTCCCTACTCGCCAGACATAAGTCGTATTCCTTGTTTCTCCTCACACCTAGTCCTTCTCACTCCTCATTCATTCTCCCTACTCGCCAGACTTTAGTCGTATTCCTTCTTTCTCCTCCTCGTACCTACTTCTCCCTCAGTCATTATCCTCAATTATCATTATTCATTCTCATTTCTAACACCGTACTCTGTCTCACAAATTACTCATTAATATGAAGAAATCTAAGAAAGGTTAAAAAAGCAACGTAGCCTACATAGTACGAGCTGCTGTGAAATTTGATCTGATAAATGAATGGTGTGGGCAAAACATGTTGCTTTTAACGCAGTTGGAAAAAAAACGGGAAACTGCAACTTGGCAAAGTTGCCAAGTCGGGAACTTTACACAGTTAGGCTGGGTGAAAAAACAATCACACCCCTACATGTGTGTGGGCCATTCTGACAAACAGTAAAGCTTTTGAAATCCAATGTGTTGTGTCCTTTGTTTATCTTCACTAGCCCTGTTTAATTGGGAGCCAAGTCCCATTTCCATTATTGTTTATTTGTTGTGGGCTGCGCCCCACGGTAGGCAGGAAGAGGTGGGGTTATCGCCTCAGGCGCCAGTTTCACGCCGATGATTAAAGAGATCAGAAGCCACAGACCCTGGCTCCCGCGTATCATTTGTTCCGACTCATTGCATGTGTTTTATTATATTTGATTATCACACCCGAATCCAGTCGGGATACAACAATGGCGACGAGGATCTGCTAACTGGGTCGTCACTCCCAGCTGAACCCACTCGACCGTGCCACGGCAGGGTGCGAGGGCCGCACCCGCAGTCTGACGGTTTCATTACTGCCTCCAAGAACACTGGCATTCCGCACTCAGGCAGCAGCGGAGACATGTCGCAGGCACAAAAGGCATGCCCATATGCCTGCGCGCTCATTGCTTTGAAGATTTACAGATTTTCACCACCACGGAGGAAGGGCTGATCATTCACACGAACGCTTCAAATTAAACCACGTGTGTTCTCAAACACCTCAGCCCCACAGCAGCAGCACGGGCCGCATGGAGCTACAGTGAAAGGCCTGCCCTAGTGAACACCGAAGTGCAGCTATTTACACATGGCAGCAACCATGTCTGAAGGCAACTCTGATAGTGGCCTTCACAGCCCTCAGGCCAGTTCCACCCTAGACCTGCCAGCAACAGGGAGGAAGGAAACTCAGAGTCCCCTCAACTATAAGCAATGCCACACTTTTACATGTGGGACACAAACAGCCTGGCGCCCAGATGGGCCAGATGGTTAAAAGGACTTCACATCTACATTGACGCCTCCGGAGTGAGGGAGGAATGCCGTTTAAGAGGTATCCTGCTACATTCTCTGGGTCCCACGGTACGTGACATTGTATTTGAAATGCCTGATTCCAGCACTGACTCATTCCAAGGTATCAATGACTCATTGAACACATATTTTGCACCCCTAAGAAATGTCGATTACGAGAGACATGTTTTTCACACAACTACACAGGACAAAAATGAAAGCATGGACGATTTTGTCATGAGATTAAAGAAAAGAGCCAAATATTGTGACTTTGACAGATATTCCACAGACGAGGCCCTCAAATCACAAGTCATCGCAGGGTGTGGGTCCCCTGATTTTCGCAAAAAACTACTGCAGAAAAGCAGGACGCTAGAGGAAATCCTGCAAATAGCAAGAGCCGACGCAGCACTAACACTACAAACTGAGTCGCTTGGAAACATCACCATCACGCAAACTGCCAATGCAGCACAAGTATGCCCCATTCGTATTCCCGCCGACTCATCAGAACAAAAAAAATGCTACAGATGCGGCTTTCGATTTCCACACGTAGGACCATGTCCTGCAATAGGGCATCATTGCGACAAATGCGGGGGTGAGAACCACTTTCAGTCTGTCTGCAAAAATATAAAGTTCTGCCAAGGTGCTGAGGCCCACAGAGAGACCTAGAAACAAGATGGCCGAAGGTCAAGGCGGTAAAGTCCACGTAAATACGTGAGTGAATCCACTGCGCCCAGCAGGCAGCGCTCACCCAGCTCGTCAAGGGAGCACATACCATCCACTCGGTGGCGAGAAGAAATGAGAGACACCTCCAGTCACCGCAAAAGCAGACACCAATCTCAGCATCGACAGCCAAGACAAAGAATCAGGTACCTGGACGAATCACCGCAAGAAAGAAGAACCGCCAGATCGTCATCATCCTGTGGGGAGAGAAAACGAGCATATGCACATGCCATTGGCAATAACACAGCAGCTGAATACAGCACAACATTGTTGCTGCAATTAAATGGACAAAATTTAGAATTTCTAATCGACACGGGGGCCACTGTCAATGTTATAAGTGACATAGTATATAAAGCACTCGAGGTGAAGAAAGAGCTACGGAAAGCCGACACATTGCTATATCCATATGGCTCCAACAAACCGCTGGATTGCAAAGGCATATTCACTGCAAGGTGCCAGTACAAAGACCAAAATCAAAAGGTACAAATCTATGTGATCGAGGGAGAAGTCCAAGGGGGAAGCATACAAAGTTTCCGAACAGCCATACAAATGGGGCTAATCATCATCATGTATCAAATTATGTCCGGGGGGTGGCTAAAGAGCCATGGGCTAGGACGTGCTTTCGTGCTGTGCTCCTGACGATCCGACTTCATCCGAGAAATTATGCTTTTAAAAATGATGCGCACGCCCAGAAACTGAACGGATGGGCGTTGGAACATATGTATTGTAAGAATCCTGTTAAAGAACTCACTTGTGCTGGCAGATTGGAAGACAAATAGACTTTGTGTGGAAAGGCTGCGTGGATATATTGTTGCCAAGATGGCGGACAACAAAGGGAGTGTTGTCGCAGCCTAGATGTCTAAGGAACTCTTTTGCTCTGTACGAAGCGTGAAAAGGACAGTTACCAGAGGCAACGTAATGCGCTCCTGCTTTCTACTGGGGAAAAAACAAGTCAGCGCTCCCGGGCCCGACAGAAGATAGCAGCCGGAGATTGCCACAATTGTAACAACTGAACTCGATGTGCCAGCGCGGCTCTTAGCCGTGCACAAAGCCAGCTGAACCCTTCTGCATCGCAGGGAGGGGGCGGACGTCGGCTACCAGCAGCCGGCACCGAATGTTGTTCCAAGCTGCTGGATTGATGAGGTGGCACTCCCAGGATCGAACAAAATTAATGTATTGCTGGTGAGAAGCTACAGTAGCAGCGGAGAAACGCTGCATGCAGGCGCGTCTCCTAGCCGCTTGCAAAGGAAGCCAGACTTGGAGGGGGCTGAGGTCCGTGGAATTGAGAGTGAGCAGGGGTGAAAGTAAACATGAAAATGCCAATGAAGAGCGGCTTGTGCGTGTGAGCAACGTAGCCCCGAGTGTGGATGGCGGCAGGGGCTCGTGTTCGCACGAATTACGCGAAACGGTGCCCCGAAGTAAATACGAAAGGAGCAAGATCCCGAACTGTACCAGACATGTGGAGCGCCTATTAATGATTACACAAACATCAGCTAAATACTGTACACAAGCGCGGCTCCCTGCCGCTCATAAAGGCAGCCAAGCTTGAACACGGCACACGCAACAGTGACCCGGTGCTGGGTCGAACGAAGCAGGAAGCCAGATTGAGTTCCCCTGAATGGAAGTAATGTACTGTGGGTGCGGAGTGGTGCACTGCCCAATTGAGTGGCAGCTGAAGTCAGTGCCACTTAGAACGGCAGCAGTAATAGATCTGGGTGCAGTACAAGCTTGCCCTGCCGCATCAGGAGTTTGGGGTCTACCCCCTTCCACTGCTGGGACACTTGGGAAATGCACAGTTGCTGGACTGTGCAATGAGACTGTGACTGTGGAGGGAGGACATGCGCAACACAGGGCGGAACTGGCATATGAGATGGGCAGATGACCTGTCACTCATGATCGGATGCCATACTGTAAACTGCAACTGAGGTTGGGATCTGACAACCTCAAAGGGACCCCAACCTGGCTTACACTGCATGTGCCTAGATAACCTGACCACAGGGGGAGGTGTCGGCGAACATGTGGCCACAAGAATTATGTGCAAAAATTAATACGTGGGAGGCTACAATCCACCTGAATAACAATTTCATGTGCCATAACAAATGTAGGTTGGAAGACAGAGACCCCAACGACTGGAACAACAACAACAACAGCACTAAAACAGAGCCAGACATGTGTGCAGGGTGGCATTATGTCGGTGAAAGGTCTAAGAGCCAAGACCAAACAACCCACAATGGAGGTCTTTGCAAAAACGCAGAGGACCCCTGCAACATCGGCACAGAGCACGGTCGCGACTCCTGCGGAAGTAGCCCCAAAGGAGACAAGCATCAGATGTTGGAGGCTATAACGGAGTTGAGCACTAAATGGGCCGCGGCAATGGCGGACCTACGAACAGCCCTAGAGAACAAAATTGATGCGGTGGGAACTGAACTTACCCTGTTACGGCAAGATGTCAGGGCGCTGGCGTAGAGAACGAGTGGTCTGGAAAGTGCAGTAAAGACCAATACAGATGTCAGCACAAATAATGCAAAGGAAGTTCATGTGCTCAAACAGCAGGTTGCCAAGCTTGAAAATCGGGTGGAAGAAGCGGAAGGAAGGGCGAGAAGAAATAACATACGGGTGGTCGGCCTGCCGGAGGGGGAGGAGGGCCAAGACCCTACAAACTACGTGGAGAACATGATCCTCCAGGATATAGGAGCAGACAAGCTTTCGCAGGGGTTCACGGTGGAGCGGGCGCACCGCGCCTTAATGAGGAAACCACGAACTGGGGCTCCGCCGAGACCGATTATTGCGAGGATCTTGAATTATAGAGACAGAGAGAAGATCCTGAAATATTTTCGTAAAGGCAGAGCAATAAAGAGAGCATCCACCAACATCATAGCGTACCAGGATGTTAGGAAAGATTTCTTAATTGTGGGTAATTTTCCTTCCATGTGGCAACCCCTAAACTTTTTCCTATTGTTTTCACCGTGATCTAGACTTTGCCAGAGAAGTGCTGCCTTCTGCCGCACTCCTCTGGGCTTTCGCTCCATTCTTACGGGGAAACTGACATGCCCTTAAGACAGTCAGTACCGGGAAACGTTGTTTTCCGTAGTTCTTTATCGTGTTGCAGCTTTCGCGCAACATGACACAAGAGGGCACTGTAAGCTAAGTTACTGCTCTCTTGGGTCTCTAGTCTTCTACAGGCCCTAGATACTCTCTTTGGATTGTTAATGAACGGTGCAAGTGAATCACGGACGGGACTGGTGGCAGCGTTTCTTTGTGTTTTTGAGCTCCTTTTGGCGTTTAAGTGCGTTTCTCGCGCTTAGCCCAAAATGGTGGCCTGGCTCCCAAAATGGCCAGACCACGAGGCTCTTTGTCCTGCCCGCTGACCATCTTGCCCCCTTCACCTTCCCCAGGTCGAGCCGACCCGGGGCCTTCCTTATTTGGGCATGTACTTTCCCGCGAAACACAGATGCTTTCGCGGGCTTCTACAGACCTTGTGTCTGCCTCCAGGATGTGGGCTGGGATGTCTGGTCCCAATACACATCCTGGGTGCCAGAGAGTCTAGTGTGTCGTGAATGCCTGGGACCACCGTGGTCGGTGATAGGTCCACGTATGGTGTGAGTGTTTTGTGAGCAGATTTCCTATTGGGTCCCCTCTGTTTTGGCGCGAAGGGAACCGTGGATAAGAGGAGGCTGGAAACACCACTACCATGTCGATCTCCTGAGTTCTCACGAACGAAGGAATACAGGAGCCAAGTATCCTGCAACTACGAGGCTGAACCGAGGAATCACTGGTGACCCGCTGAAGGACTGCTCCTCTGCACTGCTGTCGCTTGGTGAAACCCTTTCTACCTCTGATCGAACGAGAAGGCCTGCACTGGTACTTCGACCCCTTAGAATAGTGGGAACAACTATTCTCGGCATCTTCACCATCTCCTGCACGTAAGCCTTCGGAAGTGTCTCTGGGCCATCCAGCAGACTGACCAGCCTACCCAGGAGTCTTGCTCTGTAACCGCCGTCAGTTTTGTGTTGTATTACGAGTCCTTACCACTCTCACATGATTCGTACACTTGGCATTCCCAGGTCTGAAGTGAGCATTGTCCATTGGGCTGAAATACACATGGTTGCTCCATTGCCCTGCTGTGATAACAAACTGTGCAGGTTCACTGCGTTTGGGACATCCTCAACTCTAATTTCTGCTGCTGCGATATCTACACGACGCCGAGACGTCCCCTGCTCGTATCTGAACCTGCCAGCACTGAAACTGACGCGGAGAAGCCTGGGTCTGCCTGCATCGGGGACCGGTGAGTAGCATCGCTAGGAACTGGTCGCCCTCCTGCAGTAGCCCATAGCTTTTCCCCGCTGTGTCAAACAGCACGCCTTTCCGTACTCGCGCTCTGCTTCTGCCCACAGTGGAGGCTGCCCTTGAGTCGCAGAGCTCTGTTCATCTTCATTTGATCACCGAACTGAACTGCCTGATTCCCTCGAGGAGACTCCACTTTGGCCGTTGGCACCCGCGTGTGCAGGTACTTTTGAGCACAAGGCTCCACTCTTCATAGGGCTCGGACTTCCTTCTAGATAGGTGCCTCTGAAGGCAGACTGGGTCTAACTATTATTCGCACTGCCTGTTTTCCTCCCCATCTAGGTGGTCTGCACATTTCGTGCGTCTAACTCGTTAGACTCGTTGGTAATTGTATATATATTGTATTTGCTTGTGATGTGTTGGTTTACTTGAGTTTTATTGTGATTTCTCGCTACAGTCAATGTTACAAAGGCCTTGTAATAAATGTGTCGATATTTTTAATACAACACCTGCTTGGAGTAATTTGTAAGTGTCCTTGCTTTGTGTGCTCATTGCGGGCTTTCAGTCACCCTCACCCCTCTTGAGACCTAGTCTTGACCGTCGCGATCGCTACCTTGATTGGTCTGGCTTGGGAGGCAGGAAGTTTGGTGTGTACATAGTTATGGGGAGTTCAAGATCAAACATGAGCCTACATGGAAGAGCCAAAGGGTTGTATCTGCATTGCGTGAGTGGGAGGGATCGGCTGGAAGTAAGGGAGGAGAGTATTAACAAGCTATGGGAGATCTTAAGATAATAATGTGGAATGTCAGGGGACTTAACAGTTATATGAAGAGGAATAAGGTCATGCTGTATTTGAGAAGGCAAAAGATAGATATTGCACTGTTTAAGGAGACGCATCTGACGCAGGAAAAGATGGAGCTAGTGGGGAAAAAATGGAAAGGGATTGTGGTGGGTTCGTCATACTCTGCCTACGCTAGAGGAGTGCTTGTCTGGGAGGCGCCGCACGTCCCGTTCCAGCTAGTACAGGAAGTGGTGGAAACTGATGGGAGGATAGTTATATTGAAAGGGCTGGTGGAGAATAGAGAGGTATGCATTGTAAATACGTATGCCCCCAATCAAAACAGGGTGGCATACTTCAGAACTCTGTGCACCAACCTTAGTATGTGTGTGGGTAGTGCAGTGATTTGGGGCGGGGATTTCAATTGTGTAATGAACCCCAAGGTAGACAGATCTGATGGCAGGATTGATAGGCCCACCCCAGCGGCTAAAGCATTGCAGATGCTGCTAGATGATTTTGGCTTGGCAGACGTGTGGAGAACAAAACATCCTAATGGGAAGCAATATTCGCACTACTCAGCCCTGCAGCAGCTACACACGAGACTTGATTATGTCTTTGCCACGCCAGATGTAATGACAGAGATTACTCAAATAGAATATAAGGCAAGGGTCCTCTCGGATCACTCGCCCCTGGTCCTCGGGTGGCAATACTGCCCTCCGAGGGCGCGGATTCCGACATGGCGCCTCCAAGCAGAGGCACTCAAAGATCCAGTCTTTAGAGAGGATTTAAGAGATGAGATCACTAACTATTTCGAAGTGAATACTGGTAGTGTTGACTCGGCGGGTAGACTATGGGAAGCCTTTAAGGTGGTGATACGGGGGGTTGCCATTGCTAAGTCGAAGGGCCTGCAGGGCGGGGTCCTGGCTGACCTACAAAGAGCAGAAGATGAACTAGAAAGAGCATTAGAAAATGGCAGTGTGGATACGGAGTTAGTACTTAAACTACAGCAGCAGTGTGCGGAACACTGGGAAAGGCTCTGCAACCTCAATTATAAAAAGTATGTAGAGAGACAGCATGCAGGAGGGGATAAAACGGGCCGGCTCTTAGCGTGGCTGTACAAGAGCGAAACCTGTAGGCCCCCGATTAGGACAATAACTAGAGAAGATGGTGAGGTAGTGGACACCCAAGAAGGAGTCAACAAGTTATTTGCAAATTATTACAGGGTGCTATATGGGGACAAAGAGGGGGACAGTCAAGAGGAGATAACCGAAACACTAGAAGATATAGGACTGCCCAAGATAAGTGAAGAGGAAAGAGGAGAGCTTGATGCACCAATTACCTTGGAGGAGTTGGAGGAGGTTGTGAGCAGTTGCCTACCAGGAAGACCCCAGAAGCAGATGGGTTCCTTAGTGAATTTTATAAAGTATATAGAGAGGAAGTGCTCCCCCCCCAATGCTAGAAATGCTTAACAAAGCGCTTGAGCTGGGAAGGTTGCCGGAGTCACTCAGAGAAGCGATCATAATACCGCTCCCCAAACCCAACAAACCAGGGCATAGCTGTGGCTCCTACAGGCCGTTGTCAATGCTGAACCAGGACAGCAAGATATTGACGGCTGTCCTGGCAAACAGATTGCGAAGAGTAATTAGCAAATTAATCCACCCAGACTAAACGGGCTATGTCCCGAATAGGAATATAACTCACAACCACAGGCGACTCCACCGGGTGGTCGAATGGGGAGGTAGGAATGAAGGCGAAATGGCGATTGTGTCCTTAGACGCAGTAAAAGCTTTCGACTCGGTTAAGTGGCCATGGCTGTTGGCAGCCCTGGGAGGATACGGAGTGGGGCTGGGTTACATCAGGTGGGCGAAAATGCTATACAGTGAGCCGCTAGCCAGAGTTCGAAAAGGATCAGTGATATCTGAGAGATGGCAACTTAGTAGAGGCACCAGGCAGGGGGTCCCTGGTCCCCGAGGCTTTACATTCTAGCCCTGGAGCCCCTAGCAATATACCTCAGGCAACAATATGATACGATAGGTATTGAGGTAGGGGGGGAACGACACCTAATATCCTTATATGCGGATGATTTGTTATTATACTTGAAATACCCGGAAGAAAATCTCCAATATATTCTGGAAGTGATGAAGAGGTATGCGCAGCTGTCCGGCATAGCGGTGAATCCTCAAAAATCTAGCATATTCCCGCTAGGTAGCTATAAGGGAACCCCTGTGGAAAGGTTACTGGTGTTACAAATACCATGGGTGGTTAGTTCTTTCCGTTACCTTGGAATAGACGTGTATCACACGGCAGAAGAGGAACATAAGCACAACACCGAGATAGCCATTGAGAAAATCAGGAAATGCATGAAGTTTTGGGAGAAGTTGCCCCTAGCAATGATGGGACGGGGGGTAATGCTTAAGATGGTGGTCCTACCTAGGCTTCTACATTATTTTAGTAATATCGCATATACGATGCCCAAGAAGTTTTTTGCTAAACTGAACAGTATGTGTAGGGACTTCCTGTGGCATGGTACCCGGAATAGAGTGGCGCTATGGAAGTTGTAGAACTTCTATGAAAAGGGGGGTATTAAACTGCCTAATTTTGAGGTTTACTATGTAGCAGGTCAACTACAATATGTGGCCAAGTGGGTCTCCGATGAAGCGACCCCTGAACTTAGGGTGTTTGGGCAGGACTGTACCCCGTTTTACTTAAGGGAAATGATCTGGTTGCCTGAGTCAGAAATGAAGGAGTGCCCTGGGATGATGATGCTTGGGTGGAAAATGTGGCGTCGAGCATACCGGATGATGGAGAACCCATTCCCATGCTCCCCGCAGGTACCGCTGGTTGCTTTAGCAGGAGCAGATAAGCAGTTGAGGGTGATTATCAGGACCTACTGGGAATCGGTGGGGCTGGTAACATTAGGGGCCATTTGGCAAGAGGGGACCATTAGGGATTTTGAAGAACTTGGGGAGGAGGTGGGATTACATACGGGCCAATATGTTACGTATCATAGGATAGTTCAGAAAATTCGGAAAACGTGGCCTGAAACAGTATTGACAGAGGAACCAGACGCTATTATGGGGGTAATATATGACATATCGGAAGGAGGGCATGAGACTTCTAGATTGTATGAGATGGTGATGACTAAGGTTGGAAAGGAGTTGACACATCTGAGACTGGATTGGGAAGCGGAGATGGGGGCCCCGATGGAAGATGGGATGTGTGAACGTGCCCTGGGATATCACAAGAAGGTGTCAAGAAATGGCAGACTAAAACAAATACAGCTGTATATAACGCATAGAGCATACATGACCTCTCTGAGGATATCTAAGTTCGGAAACGCTGGGCGACAGGCGTGTCCTAAGTGTGACATGGAAAACGCTGACATGACACACATGTTTTGGTCATGCCCAGTAATTGAGTGTTTATGGGGTGAAGTGGCACAAAACAAAAACTAGCAGAGAAGGGGGTCACGCTCGTCATAGACACGGCCTGGGCCTGCTTGCTGGGAGGGGTCCCCAGACCACAGAAACTTAAACATGTTGGGAAACTGAAAGATTTGGCATACGTGCTCGCAAAACAGAGGATTGCCATAGGATGGAAGAAATGTCACAAGCCACGGGTGGAGGTATGGTGGAAGGTGTTGCAGAAATGGGCGGAGGCTGAAACGATGGTATAGCAAGAGGCGAGCAGCATGAGCGGGGAGGAAGAAGTGGGTACCCTGTTGGCATGGAAATTACTAATATCAGAACTGTTCGGATCTATATCGGATCCAACAGAATCCGAGGGAAGTGAGACCCTGCCACATGTAGCAGATACTGAATGCGAAGAACAAATAGGCTCATAAAGGAGGGTGGGACTGGGGGAGCAGTGGCCAAAAAAAACCGAAATGGTGTTTAATGGAACTGTTGTAAATTGCAATGCGTGTTTGTATTGTTGTTTGGTTTGAATAAAATCAATAAAAAACTTTACAAAAAAAATAAAATGCATCAAATTATGTCCGCCTACACCTCCAGCGCAAAAGACATGATCCAAAAGATGCTCCCGTCTCTTTTCAAAGGTCTGGCCCGTCTAAAAGACAGACAAATCAAGTTACATATCAACCCGCACATGCCACCGATCGCTCAATACTATCGGGGCATCCAGCTCAACATACAGCGACAGGTTGAGGATGAAATACAATCACTATTACAACAGGACATTATTGAGCCAGCGTCTGGCCCAACACCCTGGGTCTCGCCAATAGTACTGGTACCCAAAAGAGACAGCACATCAAGCATAAACATTTGTGTCGACATGCGTGCCCCAAACGTGACCATTGAAAGGGAACTGCATTTAGCCCCACGCATGACTGATATGATGCACCTACTACACGGAGCCACCGTGTTCTCAAAGCTTGACCTGAACAAAGGTTACCACCAGCTTGAACTTCATCCTTCATCAAGATATATCACCACTTTCTCAACACACTTAGGCCTGTTCAGGTATAAAATATTCAGCTTCGGAGTATCTTCTGCCGAAGAAATCTTCCAGAAGTAAATCCACCAAATAATCAAACATATCCCTCACTGTCTGAATTATAGCGACGACATTCTCATTTTCGGCGCCTCGCAAGAAAGTCATGATGACACCCTGAGGAGAGTCTCCATGGTGCTAGAAAACACCCATCTCACCCTAAATCCGGAGAAATGCGAAATCAGCAAAACCACATTAAAATTCTTTGGACACATATTTTCGAACAAAGGCATGCGTCCCGATCCTGAAAAGGTGCAAGCACTGGTGGACGACCTTACTCCCACATCTCCATCAGCCATACGCTCGTTCCTAGGGATGGCTAGTTATTGCACCCGGTACATCCAAGATTTCGCATCGGTGAGTACACCACTAAGGCTCCTCACAGGGAAGGATCGAGATTACCGTTGGACAACAGAGTGCGAGGAGGCATTTCAAGAGATCAAGCATCGCATCGCATCAGCCTCGTGCATGGCTTATTATGATCCCGCATACAGCACTGAACTTACCGTGGATGCTAGCCCGGTCGGCCTTGGAGCCATCCTGGCTCAGTCCAGACCCGGAGCTTCACCGACTTCACCTAAACGCATAGTGGCCTACGCAAGCCGAAGTTTGTCACCTGCCAAGTGCGCCTATTCTCAACCTGAAAAGGAAAGCCTGGCAGTCGTGTGGGTGTGTGAGCATTGCCATCTCTTTCTGTATGGTCGCCCGTTCACTGTTGTCACAGACCACCAGGCACTCACCACGATTTACGGCAAACCCACTGCCAGAATGCCATCTCGCATAGCCCGGTGGGGGTTGCGGCTACAGGAATACTCATTTACCATCATTCATCAGCCAGGAAAAGACAGTAACCCAGCGGACTTCCTGTCCAGATACCCTCTGCCGGCCCAAGAGGAGCGTCAATCTGCAAAAGCAAACCAATAGATCAACTATCTTGTCAACAACACACTCCCGAACCACATCTCCACAGCTCAACTGGTGGAAGCCACGACTAAAGACAAACTCTTACAAATCGTACAGGAGTGTATACTATCGGGCCGATGGCACGTGAAAGATCGGGACAAGTTGAGTTTATCTGCCCAGGAGGAAGCACAACTGCGCCTGTTCAAACTCGTACAACACACCCTGTCCAAGTCCCCGGAGGGACTGCTCCTCAAAGAAAACAGACTGGTGATCCCATCCAGTTTACAAAACCAAGTACTGGACATAGCACACGCGGGGCATCGCGGAGTGGTATCCACAAAAAGACAGCTCAGGACAAAGGTTTGGTTTCCAAAAATGGATGAAAAAGTGGAAAGTCTTCTGAGCAAATGCATTGCATGTCAAGCGGTGGCCCCGAGATCATTCCCAGCACCCGTAAGGCCATCTGAAATGCCTTTACAGGTATGGGACGAGGTGGCAGTTGACATGTTTGGACCTTTATCAAATGGAAAATATGTACTAGTCATTGTGGATGAAATGTCACGCTTCCCAGAAGTACACCTAGTACATTCAACCAGCGCACAGGCCATAATTCCTGCCCTGGACAAGACATTTGCGGACTATGGAATTCCCTCAACAGTAAAATCGGACAATGGGCCGCCCTTCAGTGGCCATGACGTTGCAATGTTCGCAGAGCACCTGGGATTCCAGCACAGAAAAATAACACCCCTGTAGTCACAAGCCAATGCAATGGCCAAGACATTTATGAGCAATCTCAAAAGGACTCTATAAGTCTGTTCCATCACCAATGGGTCGTTTATGCAAGCAATCTGCACCCTGCTAAGAGAATATCGGAACACTCCACACAGCGCCACAGGTGAATGTCCCTCCACCTTAATGTTTGGCCGAAATCATACGGACAAGACTTCCGCATAATCCTCATGTCCGTCCATCCACAACCATCGTCGAACATGCACGGGCCAGTGACAAGGCGAGCAAGGAGAAAATTAAAACATTCTCAGATCAGAGGAGACAAGCAAAACCATGCAAGATTCAAGTGGGTGATGTGGTACTGGTGCAACAGGATCAAATCACCAAGTGTACCCCCGCGTTCAGACCCGAACCCATGACAGTGACCCATACCAACGGGTCCATGATAACAGCGGCGAGCACGCACGGAACCATCACGAGAAACTCATCGTTCTTCAAAATCTTTGGAGGAAATTCAGAGCTTGACAACGCAACCACTACAGCCACCTATGAGTCGTCAGACCTGAAATCTGAATACAGAGTGGAAGATCGGGACGCCGATGACAGTGACAGCGATACCCCGACAAATAAAACAGTGACCCCAAGACGAAGCCTCTCGAAACGGACTGTACGCAGACCAACCAGGTGGATAGAAGAAATGGACTGAAGTTCCCTCTTTCTTTAAGTGGGGGGGGGGGAGATGTTGTGTCCTTTGTTTATCTTCACTAGCCCTATTTAATTCGGAGCCAAGTCCCATTTCCATTATTATTTGTTGTGGGCTGCGCCCCACGGTAGGCAGGAAGAGGCGGGGTTACCGCCTCAGGTGCCAGTTTCGCGCCAGTTTCGCGCCGACGATTAAAGATATCAGAAGCCACAGACCCTGGCTCCCGTGTATCATTTGTTCGGACTCATTGCATGTGTTTTATTGTATTTGATTATCACACCCGAATCCAGTCGGGATACAACACGGTGTCTCACACTTGAGTCTTATTTTACATCTTCATTTTATTTGTGTCATTTTTTAAAACGTAAACATGCGCTGGGCTGAATTGAGCCGAGTGCATTTTTAGAAAAACGAACTTATTTACCAAGCACGGCGGGAGACTGTTTGGCGCATGCCCCGAAGGACTTTGCATGTTGCCCTAACCAATGAATTAGGCTACTGAAAATGCCCACACACATGCCGAGACTTTAAGGGCTCCATTCTCTACCTCGTGATAAGAAATCAAATCGAATCGGTAATTTATCAAGTTATCAGAACCTGTACTTCAGTGCCTACACCCAGGGATAGAAAGCATCAGGCAAACTTTGACGGGGCAATGAAATCGAAACAGCTTAAAAAACGTCTTAAATTGAGATGCGAAGCTGAGATGCCTGTGTTGCCACAGCAACACAGCACCAACCTGTCTCTCCTGATGGCTAAATGACCGAACCCGGAGCACATCGAAGCCCTGCCCCCTTCTGCAATACCCAGGGTGTATCCACGCTGCCTGGGCCTGATTCAAAGAGCATTTTTCAATGGGGTTGCGCGATGATAGAAACTCTTCTGTGATTGAGACGCCCTGTGCCTTCTGAGATATAGTAGGCGGGCTGATGTGATACACGGGTATTTTCCACACGTCATTCTAGAAATATTCATCTAATGGTTTGGACTCTGGGACTTGTAGTTCTGTTTTTCTCAGTATGAATACAGGACTACAGGGCGCAGAATGTGCAAATGGTACTAGTTGAGCAGCTCCCGAATGGCACGGATCATGGTGGCATAGATGCGTATCGTCCCTCGTTGCCTCGCCTAAGAGCACATTCACAAAAACAATAGGGCGTTTTCCTGCAAAATAACATTTCAGTGATAAGAATGCGGATATGTTTTCTTAATAGTGATGAAACATTCTACCTGCGAAGAGCGGCAGTGCACCTGCATTGAGCACGCTATTTGCTTGGTGAAGTGGGGGGCAGTGCAGTTGATGTGAGTGATATATTCCTTTAAGAAGATGAGGAGTGCTCATTAACAGAATTCGTTTGATTTTTTTCGCGCTTCATGCACAAGTGCAGACGGTAAGGGTGGGGGCCGGGTATTGAACACGTGCTGCCCCAGGGATCGAAATGTAAACAAATATATAGTGGCACCCTATCCCTCTTCTTCTCCCCCCCTCCCTCGTTCAAACCCCATACCTGTGCCCTCCTCGCCCCGCCACTCTGTGTTATACAGCAGTACTATCAAGACTGACGAAAACACAATGAAAAAAAATGCATTTAAATGGGCACCATTAGTTCATGATCGTTCCCCAGATCATGCAGCTTTAAGCAGCCTCTGCCTTCCAATCACCCCCCATGCGCCCCAGGGCTGTGGCACACACCCCCCCCCCCCCCCGCCCATTACCTGCTCAGACTCTGCGTCTTCGGCAATTCATGCTTAATTGCAGAGCTGAGCCTTGTGGCAGCTCCTCTATGGGCGTTATGTCCCAAGCAGTCTATGCAAATAAACACAAGCAGACCAGAGGCTGTCAAATAGTGCAGCATGATGTGGCGCTGGGATGTTGCCAGCAAGGCCCAGGTTCCTGCCCCATTTGACCCCTGTGCCTCTCTCTGCATTGTCTTGTTTCCAAGACAAGTGTGCTGCCCCCGAGCCATCCTCCCTGCCCAGGAAGGGATGTGTGTTACCATAGACCTGTTATGAGGGATATTTTAGGCGAATTGAGTATTATGCGCCAGATAAGCGACCAGTAGGTGCTCGTGGCTCATCCGGGGTATTGCGGCCCTTTGGGGGTTAACATGCTTGTGGACAGTCAATGGGCCTCATTCCGACCCTGGCGTTAACCAAGGCGCTATTAGCGCCTTGGTTGACGCCGTTATCTTTCCGACACCGCCATGGTGAATGGCAGATTTACCGCCCCATTCCAAGGTTGGCCGGGTCGGTAATTCCCCATTCACCATGGGCCCTTCCCCATTCCCATTTTTGCCCCATAGGGCTCAATGGGAATGGGGAAGGTGCTAATTACGGCACCGTAAATTACGGTGCCGTAATAAGCTCCAAGGTCCCTTTGCGGGTTGGTTTTTTAACGCCTGCAAAAAGCAGGTGTTAAGTTCCAACCCGCAAAGGGAACTCGGAATAGGGCGGTAAGGGTTTAACGGCACCGGTCTCGTTACCGGTGACCGCTAACCCTTACCGCCCGACTCGGAATGAGGCCCAATGGGTGGGTAAAGACCCCTACAACACTGACAAGCTTTGTGTGCCTCCTCACATGTCATCTCGTTCATACCTGTAATTCAGTCCAATTTTTTGGGCTTATATGCGGCACTTAAGAACCTCTTGATTGCCAAGACTAAAATCGGGACTAGCTGAGTACCTCCCACTAGCTTAGATTCCAGAACTAAACGCAAGACTTGCTTTCACATTTGCCATTCCCATAACAAAGTTTGGCTAGTGCCTGGGAATACATTTAAGGGCATGTGTTAAACATTTTTTATAAATATCACTGGGCCGAAAGCAAAAATCCTCACTAGATAGGATTTAAATCCAGTGTTACAAAAGGGCTTGACCGCGAGCCTTCATCAAATAAAGCTCCCTCTGGTTTAAATTCAAACTAAATCGCTTTCTTTATATAAGAAATTCAATCAGTGAGAAACTCACCATCTTTCCTTAAATAAATGGCCCATGCCCAGTGTGCTTAATAGCTTTGCTTAGGTGCGCATGGGGCTGCCTGTCCCAAGCTCATCTGATGCTATTAACCCTCTGCCTCCAGTGCTTTAACTAGGATGTTTCCCCAGGATGAAGCCGCAAGGAGGGGCTGATAGTATGTGCACAGGTCCCTAGAGAGTCAGCAGTCTTGTCAATGTGTCATTTTAAATATGCTTGTGCTGGCTGAAGAAATACCTCTTTAAAAGGAGTTAACTTCCTACCGACACTGACATGTTTTACCCTGCCCTCACCTCTTTGGTGTGGGAGAGAGAGTATGCTTTGGGAATAAGGAAGTTCAGGGTGGGGCTCATGCACCCTCAAGGATAAATCCCGGGAAAGCACTGATTGGAGTTTGCAATTGGAAGCACCCATTGTAATCTGTGCAGCACACAGTTCCCTCAGCAGTGGGATTCTAATGGGTAGCAAAGTGGTCACTCAAACTTCATTTTGAAATGCACCTTCACAATACCCCATGCACCTTCTGCCGGCCCTGAAATCCCCCATGAGAATGAGGATGGGGACATTATAAAATCACCCATGAGAATGAGGATAGGGACATTATAAAATCACCCATGGGAAAGGCCAAAAAGTACCAATGTAAACATCTTGCTGCTTTGCATAAAATCAAAGATTTTGGGAACATAAATAACACGATTTTTATACTTGAGATACCTGTGGCAGTCATTCAGGTCTGCAACCCTTCTGAATGCATAACGCACACTGGCCTTCTTGCTAATTTCATTAGTCATTATGGTTGGATAAGTTAATTTGTGTGTGGGTTTAGGGGTTTGAATGGATGGGTTTTATAGTGACAAGTATTTGTGTATTACCCCAGTCGGTGGCAGAAGGACTGGGACTCTGTGGAGCGTGGTGGTGTGAGCTGCAGTATGGTAAAAGGTTTAGGTTGAAAAGAAGTATTGAGGATCAGAGGCCAGTGGTGTGGGCCGGAGACCGTTGTATGGGTCTGAGAGCAGTTGTGATGGTCTGAAAATTGTCTTGTGGATTGAAGTCTCAGACAAACCAAATGTTATGTTATGTTAAATTGATTTATACCGCGCACCACTATATAACATTGCTCACACTCATTGAAAAACATAATGTGTTCCTACTATGCACATAACATACCTTGAATTGGGCTCCATCGGGTTCCACAAAAAGGCATATTGAGGCAGATATGACTTCTGCAATATGGTGACAATACTACATACAACAGATGTAGACACCAGAGCTCAGCGCTCAACAACTAAACTCCCAGGGAAGTGGTCATTCAAGATGGCGAACTGAGAAGACATACAAGTTAGAAGCTTCATGAGGCCTCCCGTTATCTGCCCCATTCTGCCATTATGAACCTACTTCTAGAGATCATAGCTCTCTATCTCTCTCTCTGAGGTTCCTAATCTCAGACGTCGATTGTAATTGTATACAGTAAATGTGTCCACTCTCAGTTATAGACTGTGTCTTGTGCTAGAAGACTGTCCTTTGTGAGTTCAGATTAAGTTAATAATATGTCCTATTCCATGTTCCTTAATCTGAACATGGAACGGAACATGTTATTGACTTATTTTGGCCTAACAGAGGACATAGATTAGGAACTTGGAAGAAGCAAGAAATATTTCCTTGCTCAGTATGAAGCCATGATTTGAAGGTTCGGAACAGATAATCCAGTATAAACAGGAACAGTAGTAATTCTTTAACTAACAAGGGAAGTGGACAGGATTGACACTTGATAAAGGACAAATGAATCCGAAACATGCTGGTGCTTTTGTGAATCATCGAATCCTAGAAGCATTAAAACAATTAGAAAACAAAAGAACGTGATCTTTTAGTGTTTGAGTAGGCATTATAAAGAAATATGTTGAACAAATAATATAAAGCGATTGTTGGTTTCAAAAGTTTTATGAAACACATTGATAATTTGTTTGAGAAACTGTATTAATTAAATTCTTTGGTTGAAACTCGTTTAGAGTGCTGGGGACTAACAGCGAAGGTCGCTTTTACATGAATGTACAGGTGCCAGTTGGCTTCCCTCATGATGTACGGGGTTTCCCGAATGCTAAAACTAACTAACTAGGCTTCAACAGTGACAAACAGAATGTCTACAATGTTACCTGCAAGCCATATATGTTGGCTATACCTCTATTTTAAATAACTGTAAAAAAGAAAATGATTCTGCCACTGTCTGCAGTCAGTGAGAGGCCGTCAAGAGAAGCTACATTTCTGGCTACATTTGCCACACTTGGGCTTCCACTCTAGATGAGTGAGGTAGGCCAGACATGTATCCCTTGCTGTCTGAGCCATGAGCAGTAGATGCACCTCCTTGCTGATGCCAAATAATGCAGAAACACGGCTCTGCGGATGCTGATGGCACTCTTGCCCCAATGAGTTTTGCCTGAAATGTCATTCTGGACTACCCTCATATGCAAATGGGGATTCTCCACTGGTATGTCTTGGGGATCTAAACTGTGTTTGAGACCCTCACATTACTATCCAAAGAACTGATAGTGTTCAAATGTATCATCCCTGCCAGCCAATACACAGCCATTTAACAGCAGAGACAGGGCCTAGCTCTGTCCTCATTCTTGCATGGGACATTTGCATTGGTCTTACGATGTCCAAAAAGCATAAACTTTGGTTGACCTTATTAACATTGGCCTACCACATTGAAACTTACTAGCCATTGACATCATTTTTGAAAAGTGGAAAGTAAAAGTTACAATCAAACATCCTCATCCAGCATCCTTAAAATCTAATAGTTGACAAATACCACTGCCAGATTTAAGGTATTACCAACACTGACCTCATGTTCTATATGTCAGAGACTCAATCATGTCACCAGATTTTGGACAAGCCTTTCTGATTTCAACCAAAGTACGAGGCAGCTTCAAGCTGCCCCTTATTTCATCGTACACCAAATACAGTGGGCCTCATTATAAGTTTGCCGGTCCGGGAACTATGGTACCAGTAAGCTTGCAGGTACCGTAGTTAGTTCCCGGGCTGGCAAACTACGAGTTGTGCTCGCAGGTGCCTTTCTGCGTGCCAGGTCAGACCTGGCGGGCAGAAAGGCACCCGTGAGCACAGCATGTCGGATGCACCGGCACCGCTTTTTCAGCTGCTCATCTTGATACAGCTGTTCCCGTCTTTGTCTAACCTTTCTTTTAGCCTCATCTTCTTTTAATTGCTTCTCTTTATTCTCTGTCTTTTTTTATCTTGCTCGTCCTGATATAAACCTTGCCGGTGCATCCGACCTCCCCATTCCCATTCAGCCCTATGGGGGCGAATGGGAATGGGGAGCATCTTTTTTCCAGCGTCCGCGAATGAGCAATTACTGGGTCCGGCGGGGCCGGAATGACCCGGTAATTGCCAATTCATGGGCGCCACAAAAAATATTGAAATTTTGGCGGCAGCCTGTCAGTTTTACCAGCAAGGCTACCGCCAAACTTCTAATGAGGCCTAGTGATTTACATCATAACCTGCATGCCAGAGCCTAACCTTCATCCCAAAGGTACTCTAAATGCCCCTGCGACCGGTTTTGTGGCAGAGAATAGTGCTGCACCTGGAGAAAGTTTGGTTTCTGAGCTTATGGCAAGATATATTTCTCCTGCTGACAGGCTTGCTACTGGACAGTAATATTGATGTGGGTCTAGCTTCTGGGTGTATCTATGTGCAAATGCTTATTAGCCTTGTGAGCACGATAAAGATTAGATGCTATCAATCTGTTCCCTACACAGTTTTATCATGAACCCAATAAATGTTTACACTTGCAAAATTGTGTCTTTTATAGTCAATATTAATGAAACACAGTAACGATGCTCTCATGCTCTTGTTTAGCATGTATGTATATTTATACTTGTGTGGAGATGATATATGAGCATTAACAATAGAATAGTCAAAAAACATACAATTCCTGATATTAGCAATACAGTAGTTCAATAGCGACCCAGCATCCTACTTGAATATTAACTTCTAAAATGTTAAAACTTCCATCAACCAATCAGCAATGTGTATGTAGCCATTATGGACCAGTAAATCAACCTCACAATGGAAAAGCTATAGATCGACAAGTCAGGGGACAAGTGAGGTTAAACAGACCAAACTCTGGAGAAGTTTATTGTCTCATGGTGAAGACATCTGAAAGATGTTTACTGCTTGTTTCCAAGGCAGTTCATGTTTGTAATTTGCTCTGCCTCCACAGTTTTGAAGCAGGCATTGAAAATCAGAATTTGGAAACATTGGCAACGTTCTAATTTCTAGGCCTACAGGCTTGAATTATGGTTATGGTGAATAATGTTTCTGCTTGCTTTCTTACCGAGTCAGGTCAAGATCGTGTTCATTATCAGTGTCCTCTGGGCCCTGCTACTTTGTGGTGCACATTGTTGTAGCCTTTGGTGACATTACAGGAACTACTTTCCAACCTCTAAAAGAACTTGTCTATAAAGGCTAATTCCTACCCGGGCTCCACTGTTAGCCAATCAAATTCCAACATTAGAACAAATAAAACAGACCATCTTGCTTGTTTGTTTACATTTGAAATGAAGCCAATCTGGTCATTTCGGTCTCTTACATGTGAATTGGCATGATTTAACAAGGAAGGCTTTTGCTGAATGACAAAGGATATCAGTGCTGTTAGCATAATATATTCGGCTATCAGCATGGTGTTCAACCTTAACCTTGTATAGTGTTTTATCTCTGGTAGCCTGTGCCTTTTTTTGTTTACTAAACATCATCTATATTTGCAGCCCATGTTGAGTATGTTCTACAGTTTGCAATTAAATCTTTTCAAAAAAATGTTCTTGTTTAACAAAATATCTGTGCTTGGTTGGAATTCTTGCCCTCTTGGCTGCTATGTTTTCAAACCAAAATGCAAGCCCAATGCTACATGCTAATTTAACAAAGTAGAGAGATTGTTTTAAAGAAAAATCATTTTCAAAAGGGTTGTGCTTTCTGAAATGCATCAAGCTTTTTTTCTGGTGTCCCGTGTATACATTAACCCTGCCATGTATTCTGAAAGGTTCAGTAATATTCGGTATATTTCCAATTGTAAAGCGATGGCTATCAAAATCAGTAGTTCTGAATAGATATTTGTGAAATCCTTCTCTGCAAAAGTCAATAGGAATGTTTCATTTGTGACTAGTAGACTATGTTGCCTGTCTGGGAGTTTAGAGCTGTTCATAGATATATAATGCAATTTGTGACAACAGCCTCCCCACGATAAACATGTACTGAAAAGGGAAGGAAATTATTGAAGCAAGTCATGCCAATCTAACTCTTTTCAACCACACAATGGATACGTTAAAAGAAGCTACATATGAGCTCTGAAAAGAAAATCCGCTCCTATCAACAAACTAGGCCTGCATGTGACATCTGCCACACCACCTTGCGTCCACTTAGCATCCTGGTAATGTGCATGCCTTCTATTACAAATAAGGAACAGAGATTGGCACTGTAATGCCATCTATAGGGATCACAGCTGAAACAGGAGGAATGGTAACACGTTCCAAACATGTCATCTGTAAATGTTGTGGGGCTGGCATTGTCACCCTTAAGGCACTTAAGAGACATGAAATTCATTACTAGCTTCAAACACCCCACAAACCCTCTTATGGTTTACAAACACCTAGTCCCATTAGTACCTCACTCCTTCCACCCGTAAACCATACAACCTACACCCTATAGAACCCTATGCTCTTTGAAATGCTCTTGCAAACCCCCTCATCCATCATGATGTTTAAACAGTAATCTAGTTGTCAGACATCACCAAGAGCAACCACAACAGCACCCTACATTCAGAATATGTTGCTGATGCACTCCACAATGGAAGATCGGCCATCAAATTGACATGCTGCCCTCAATTCAACTAGAACAAGGTATACACCATAAAGGATACAGGTGGAGTTAACATTAAAGGATACAATATGGATCCAAATTCTTTCTTCTTAACCTTCACTGAAGAATCCTCAAGCAAGAATCCTTTCCATTGATTGCACCCACTGCCCGATACAAAACACGGCCAGAGCGAGGAATCAATTGAAAGGATGAATAACTATGCACATTCTCCTATCTGTGTACAAAGAAGCATAAGGTAAGTAATAAGAATTTTAGCTGTAATCCTAAATCCCACTAAAGCTACACTAACCTGTAGGAGTGGTATGTCGAGTTGAGGTGAGCTTCAATGTTCCAAATGAATCCAAAACACCAGCACAACGAAAAGGAAGGGGGGAAGTTAGTAGGAAACTAATCCCGAACGGAACGAGGGCCGAACTAGAGTCGGGTAGGTGCACTCTGAATAGCGTCCTTAGTTCAGTGCACTAAACATAACACAACATAAACCTGGTATCTCCAGCAGGGTGTAAATGGTATCTCCAGAAGTTCAAACAGAAAATCTTTCTCTAATCAGTAGTGCGTTATTCACCCTTGATGCCAAATTGGAAAAATAATTAATCCCAACCGGGACACAGTACTTATGTCTCAGGAAATTAATGTTCGTGGACAAGGAACTAAGAAAGATGCTGTAAATACTCCCGTAGCTCCGAGAGTAGCATTGAAGTTTATAAACTAATGATAACACACAGCAGTGGACATGTGCTAGAAGTATACCTTACGGCAGGTTCATCCGTGACTTGTATGGAAGAACTCGGATGATGATACTGTAAGGCAAAAACACCACCGCGGGAAACAGCCACCTCCGCGGGAAACAGCATACGGCTTCGGGAAGTCGCCACGAGGTGAAGCAATCGGCTTTGATGCTCAGGTCTCAGGAAATAGTGTGGAAATTGGTCCGGAATCCAGGAATGGAAGCAGAAAGCTTTAAGAAGCTTAGGGCTGAAGGACGCGGTCCGCACAGAAACAAACCACCAGCAGGAAACAAAGTTGCAACAATCAGAAGCGCGGGACACTTAGAGAACAGGACCTAAATACGTACCAAAGGCATGTGACTGGTGAGCCAAAGGCGCGATCAAGTGACTTTAGGAGCAGGAATGCAATGCTGTTTAGCAGGGAGTTTGGAAAATAGCCTCCACCTGTTATAGAACGGTCTTGCTGCCGTTCTGAAAGCATATGGACTCCTGCTACCATATGCAACAGGTGAGTGAGGCATGACACAAATATACATCAGACTTTAACAATATGATCATGGAATCCCTTTTGGGCTTTTCGCGGTCACTGAGACATGGGTCAAGGGTACCTCTGTGACAAACATTGCAGACCTCCTGTTAGGCACCTACAATATGATATCCAAGAGCAGATAAGGTAACATCAATGGAGGAATAGCTATCATCGTCCATAATTCAGTCCCTTGCGCAGAGATCAAAGGCTGGGAATAATACTTAAATTAGTTACTGTTATCAACATATTTTATTTAACGTGTCATCTATAACACATATGTGTAGTAGGACAAGTATAGAGGAATCATCCTGTTAATTTATATATGCCCTAGTATATAGTGCCCCCAAGAAATCCAGCTTTGCATCTAATATCCCTAGCCTTGTCTAATAAATCATATTGAATTACGTCTTTACCCTAGGTGACCTAAACATGCGGGCATAGCAACCCTGAGAAACACATCCTATTAATCAAATATTCAGGAACTTTTCCATTTCTGATTCACTCAATGATTTAAATAAGCCACTCGAGCTGGCACAGTCTGGTTCTTTTATTCCAAAACTCCAGATCAATGACTACCATCCCCTCTCGGGGTCAAGCCTTATAGACATTACATTCTCAGTTGAGAGTAACATACCAACCAAGAACAAGACACATACTCAGTGTGCATCATAATTCCCTAGAAGGAACTCAAAGAGAATACTCCCCAAAACGTTTCCACAATTGCATTTGATAACTGAAGGCTTTCAGTTGGTAACCTGAACTATAATCATCCATTCTAGAAAGAAACCTGTGACTTTCATTGGCAAACTGCCCCTACCTGCAAACATATTGACAGTCACAAAATAGTTTAAAAAAATGTATTTCCAGAGACCACCGACTAATGCAATGCAAGAGTCAGGCACTTAAAAGTTGATGGACTAAAGACCATAACTCCTGCTGGCACCACTATATGCTGGATATAGTCCCAAGGCTACACGTTTACATGCACTAGAGCAAATAAAAAAACATTTACAGGTTCTAATTATTGAAGCTTAGAAGAACACCAAACACTCTTAACAATAGAAAGGTAGATGATCTCAACTAAAAAGTCAGACGGCTATTTTACATTTTCCAAAGATATTTGAAAAGACATAATGGCCTACTTCCGAACAAAATCGACATTCTCTGTTCTATCATCTGAAACTGCTGGACCCCTCCTTTTGTCAACAGTCCTAACCTTCCAAGCAAGGCAAAAATGAGTCCAAACCTATAAAGTACCAACTGAAGTCTGCGGGGTGCTCCCACTTTGGGGGCTCCCACCAGTTGTGGGTCATCACTAGTGTGGGGGTTGTGTAGCATGCAACTTCGCCAACACCAAACTACTTTTTGAACATGGCAGGATTAGATGGGAACTGAGGACACACATCAATTGCAAAAGTAAATACGTAATCTACATGATTGAGTGCCCTTGTAAGTTAATATACAGCGGCAAAACAATTTGCCAAGTAAGGCAATGTATTTCGGAACATTGGTCCTGCATACGCAATATGCTACCGGACAAACCGTTGGTTGACCATTATAAGTGTTTGAGAAATACTGATAAAGACATGTTTTGGTTCGTACTACAGATGCTGAAGCCACACCCACAAGGGGGTGACCTAGGGGCACAACTCTATAGGCAAGAACAATGGTGGATCTATATACTGGGCACTGTTAAACATGGCCTAAATATCTCTGTTGAATGGGACAATCTGATCTTTGATATGTAATTGGGGTCTGATAGTCGAAGAACAGAGATGAGACACAGCTTCCTAGGTTCCCTGTGATTTCCTACAGATCTAGTCCGTACATTTAAGTGCATATGATACACATAGATACACCATGCAGTACACAGTTATAATACGCTCAAACATCACCGTAAATGTAAAGAAATAACCATATGTAACTGTAAACAGGAGATGTATGTGATGAACAACATGTGTATGTATTACTAAACTAGTACCTGCGGGCATACCACGGGTCTACATAACATTATAACGCATCTGATATATAGAATTACATGGTGCCGCAAATAGATGTAATATGCTCTAACATTATTATTATTTTAAATGTATGGAATTAACCATATGTAACTGTATACAGGAGATGTATGTGATGAACAACATGTGTATGCTTAACTGAATTTAGCTCATGTCCAATATTAATTGCAGGCGTCATGTTTTCTGATTGCGTTCCACTTTGTTCTCTATGTGTTGTCCAGCTGGCCTATGTCTATGTGTACATGTAGAGGAAAGTTTGCTTTTTATGAGCCGGACCCAGGTACAGAGTTGTCCATATCATTTGAGGAACAAAAGGATATAATCACATAGTGGCAATACTTTGACACACGCACAGAGGCTGTTTTATGTTATTGTATAGCCATTATCCGATGTATCTGCAGTCCATTTCTAGTTTTGCTATGATATGTGGCTCTCTAGCACACGCATTACATTACAAAATTAAAATGCATAGGTGCAGATTTGTAAAACACACTACATCATGAGAGGGCGGCCCAACCAGTGGATCCAAATCCGATATTGGAATATAGAGGTGGCATCCCCCCCCCCCCCCCCCCGGCTGGTACCTTTACTCACTCACATGAGGCTCAAAAGTTCTATTAGAAACCATGGTGGTCTATATTAGTTTGTATAAAAAGGATCACATTAATAACTAAATATAAGTGGTAAATATGGAGCCAATTATTACTCTTAGTGGGTGTGTATAAATTCACAATAGGTCCTAGTGGCTTGCGGAGAGATACAACAGCTTCACGCTGATATGGCTGCCCCCCTGTACTTTGTGCTAACAGATACAAGGAGTCCTTCTTCTATTATGGCTGCACAAGACCCACATCGGTTACTAATAGCAACCGTTCGAGTTCCTGGAGCCGCACGGTATGCCACTGGATATCAGTGCCGGCGGCTCCCAGTTGTAAGATTCCAACTTAATGACAATCAGTATTTCCTATAGATAGATTGATGTGGTGCATCAAACTAACTCCGTTCTTAGCGAAGAGTAAGGTATTGCCACAAGTGAACGCAGTGGGTCTATCGGACCGCACTCAATGCTATTAAATGCTGAGAGTCCTGACACATTTACTCAGACTGACATAATGAACAGTGTTATAATGGATTGAGTTGCATCACATACTGGTCTATACCAGCTCAGACCTGTTGCATAGCAGGACAACATAATTAGAAGATACCTGCGCACTTTAATAATATAGGGCACCCTCAGAAGTGGGATTAGGCTACACCTTAGCACTCATTGTTGCATCCAAGTGATCGGACACCACTAAATAACCACTACCCCTATATATACGGTATGATGATGGTGTGCACACTATCAATACAGGCACACAAGAAATCTCTCTTGGCACATTACTAAATGGCACATTTTGCATCACAGGTAAAACGCAGTTATCAGGACTTTTCCTCCGCCCCGGGACGCCTTCCGAAGGCTGAATGAGTCACGTCTGGTGAGTTCCCTGATTGCTATTAAAACCCATTCAGATTACTTCCAGATGGGTTAACTGAACGGCCTGTTGTGTGTCTTTCTCATGCAGGCCTCTTGAACTTACTGTGACTATTATTGACTTCGTGATAGCTTCTTGCTAACTGCAGGTAAGTTCTTAATGCAGATATTTGGCACTTGGGAAGATATTTCTTCCCCGTAGTTGACGTATATATTATATTGGCTTTCAGGATTAGGTGAATATTGAGTTCACTATTCGACTGGCTACTACCAAATGGTATGCAGTTAAGCATTATATTAAATGACAGAATTAATAGCTCATGGCGCAATTAGACATCCTATTGAAATGACATGCCACACATCTAACCCACCCTAGCAGAATATATGTACATAGGCTGCGATTGGCAGGAGCACCACCTGCTGCTCTTTAGGCGGCCGAAACACACTGAATCGACTTCTAAGAAGCAATCAAGACACTGCCAATAAGAGGTAGGTCACGAGAAAAGGATTAACAAGAGTTTAAGTGTCCCCTGACGA
Source organism: Ambystoma mexicanum (assembly GCF_040938575.1). Classification (NCBI taxonomy): domain Eukaryota; kingdom Metazoa; phylum Chordata; class Amphibia; order Caudata; family Ambystomatidae; genus Ambystoma; species Ambystoma mexicanum. The sequence goes on along the minus strand of NC_090936.1, from coordinate 132,192,049 downwards.
GCCAGGCATTGTTTTGCACTTTACACATATATGTTTGTTCCATTTTGTCTGGGATTCATGTTGAACAGTAGGGTTTTTGTGTCTGTTGAATTGAGCATAGGTTTACGTATGCAATGGGCCTCATTACGACCCTGGCGTTAAGGGTTTAACGGCGCTGTAAAAGGTGTTGGCGCCGTTAAACCCTTAACGCCTGATTACGAGGTCCCTTTGCGGGACCCGACCTTAACGGCTGGTTTTACCAGCTGTTAAAGTAGGGTGCCGCAAAGGGACCTCGGTGCTAATTACGGTACCGCAATTTGCGGTACCGTACTTAGCGCCTTCCCCAGTCCCATTGAGCCCTATGGGGTGAAAATGGGAATGGGGAAGGGCCATGGTGAAATGGGGAAATACCGCCCCGCCAATCTTGGAATGGGGCGGTATTTCCCCATTCCACCATGGCGGACTCGTTACAACACCGGCACCAACCATGGTGCTAATAGCGTCATGGTTTAGCGCCGGGGTTGTAATAAGGGACAATGGGGGTCATTCCGAGTAGGGCGGTAAGGGTTAACGGTCACCGGTAACGAGACCGGTGCCGTTAAACCCTTACCCACATATTCCGAGCATCCTTTGCGGGTTGGTAGGTAACGCCTGCTTTTTGCAGGCGTCAAAAAACCGACCCGCAAAGGGACCTAGGAGCTAATTACGGCACCGTAATTTACGGTGCCGTAATTAGCGCCTTTCCCATTCCCATTGAGCCCTATGGGCCAAAAATGGGAATGGGCCCATGGTGAATCAGGGAATTACCGCCCCCGCCAACCTTGGAATGGGGCGGTAATTCCGCCATTCACCATGGCGGAGTCGGAAAAATAACGGCGTCAACCAAGGCGCTAATAGCGCCTTGGTTAACGCCAGGGTCGGAATGAGGCCCAATGTGTCTAATTGCGCATGAATTGTCTTGAAATATGTACATCACGTTGAGCATAGTTTTAAACTTATGATGTATGAATAAAATAATGTATTTTTGCTAAAGCTGAGTGATTAGGTAATATTGGGTGGAGATTGTGTGACATGGAGGACTTGGTCACCTTTTGTTGTTGATGGAGGCCTTCCAAGCAGATACCATTCTGCAAGTTTACCCTTTTTCAGGAATCAGAAATCCTAAAGCTACTTGCATTCTTCAAACAGGCATCGCAATAAACACGTTTTAATGCATGGAACTCCTGCTTACTCCTTACCTTTGCCTTTTGATCATAAGCCTCATTAGTACCCGGCGAGAGTCAAGCAGAATGCAACACGCATTCTGATTGGCTCTCGCCGGGTCCTTACCCGGCCGAGAATCCTTTGATTCTCAGTCGGGATTCCAGCTGCCTTGTCCTCGGCGGGGGGTGTTGCAGCCCCTCAGCCAATGAGGAGGCTCGAAGCAGGGCCATCCCCGCTCCGAGCCTCCACCGCGCGGGACTCAGGTAAGCTTCTTTTTTTCTTTCCTTCCCTTCCCTCCCTCCTCCCTGCACTCCCCACCCCACTTAACTGCTTGCTCCTGCGTCCCCGGTGGGGGATGATAGCAGCCTCCAGCAGTGTGGAGACTCGGAGCGGGGCCATCCCCGCTCCGCACCTCCACACGGCTGGAAGCTTCCATCGTCCCCCGCCGGGGACGCAGGTACGTATTTTTTTTTTCTTCCCCTCCCTCCCAATCCCACTTACCTTCTGCTTCTTTTTCTTTTTCAGGAGCTGACGCGCTGGGAACACTTGTGTTCCCAGCGCGTCTGCTCCCGATGGCCACCATGGAAAGGGAAAACGGACTCCGTTTTCCCTTTGCATGGCGGCCATTTTCTTGGTCGTTTTATTTTTCTTGGCCCGAAACGCTGCAGCGTTTCAGGACAGAAAAAAATGATTTTAGTGCCCCGGTCATGCACATAATGCGGGCCGGGGTACTATTAGCAATATGACCGACTCAGGTAATGCCTTCGTTAAGGCCCGAGCGTGGGCCCCGGGGCATTACCTGAGTCGGTAATGCCCCCGCCGCTCGGGTCATATTGCTTTATTAGCACATGAAAGTAATTATTGATGACCTCTAAACCAATGAAAGTCCTTAGAATGCAGTCAATAATTAGGCATTATTGCAAAGGAGCCCAGGCAATACTGGTGTTAATAGCCCTGAAGCCTGGCCTGTATGCCTAAGCAAAGTGGCACTTAAGGAGTACTAGGAGCTCATAACCTGGAATGTTGCTCACGGGACCAGGCAAGCTACCCTGGGATTGAAAAGAGTGGAGTAGAGGAGTGGGAGCGCATTGAAACATGACTGCAAAGCTTGGGATGCCTGGCATCCTGATGGTGGAAGAAGGTTCTTTGTTTCAGGGCTGATAGAACAGAGACAGAGCAGAAAGCTAGTGGCGGAGGAAGAGGAGGTGGCAGTTGTAGGACACAAGGGTGGAGGGGGGAGGCTCTGGAGTAGGAATGGCTTCTTCTAGGCCAAAAAGAATGGCAGCATTCCTTGATTATTTCCCAGAAGCTTTTGCTGCTGATTGTTCCACGAAATGTCATGCTCTACTCCGGATGCGAATCGCTGTTATTAACTTACCTGCAAACATTCTGACTTCAGTATTGGCCCAGCTGCTGACACAGCATACACCATTATATTGTATTCAACTGTAAAGTGCATCTAGCTTTTTAGGCTGCAGGATAGGTCAATCATGCTTGTGATAATGCCCTTTCTCAAAGGATTGTCCTCGTCTTTGCCTTTTATTTACTTTATTTATTTATTTATTCATGTATACATATAGGAGAAACAATGCTCTTTTGATCACAGGTGATAACTAGGTCTCAGGCATTATTGAATGTTTATGACCCCTTCTTCGGAATTCAGGGACTAATTAATGTCTCACTTTCTAGGGCAGATGTCCCGCAAACCATTAAGCAGGCACCAATAACCCCTCAACTGAAGAAAAAAAAACAAATACAGCCACTGGCATCCTGTTTTTCCTGCATTGACAAGGAAATGGACATGGTGGTTTCATTCAATTGTGTTCCCACTTTCACTCAAATTACTTATCAAATGATTTCCAGTGAGGATTTTGACTAGGATGGGAAGCTGGGGAATCATATAAAATGTCAGGAAGGCCTGCTTCACTTGCAGAGCCCATTGAGAAGCATGCAGACAGGTATAACTAGACCCCTCTAAACCCTTTGACACTATTGCCCCCATGTTCTGCTTGGCAATCCGGCAGTATCCACCAAAGCAGAATGGCGACCTTGAAGTGGTTCTCATTATTTCTACATGCATGAACTCAGAGTCAGACTGGTACCAACGGTATCCTCTGCGGTATGTCACAAGGAACCTCCCTGCCACAGACACTCTTTAACATCTGCCTGTCACTGCTCACCACTTGGTGGATGGCCATAGCATTGACTGCCACATTTAGGTGTCTTGCAGCCACATCTACCTCAAGCTAAGGTAGGGATCTGGGGCATACAGCCAACTGCATATCCAGCACTGCTGCAATAGGGCTTTCTTTATATTAATGGCCAGAAAACTGAAACCCTGCCCATGATCCCAGTGACCCTAACACTGCTCCATTGTGCCTGGTAAGGACCATTGGGTCAACACCACCTCTGCTATAGGCCAGTTGCATCCATTGCCCACTATTATTGTGAAGGACTTGCTTGGTTTAGTCCTGACCCTCCCATGCCAAGTCTCACTTCTCTATCCCATGTACAAAATAGCAGATCAGCCCCTCTGAAATATCCTCAACCTCTGGCATTTTTACACATCTTCAACATGTCTGCATTCTTACTTCTTCAACTATACGTCCTTTCATCTTTCATCCTAGGATCTCGCACCAGGTATGTAGTCTCCCACGGCCTTTCTATGATATGTTTTCATGTTTTTGGATTTGTGGTCTGTAGATCAGGCCGCAGTGCCTAAGGGCTGCTTTGTGCGCTTTATACATGTAAAATAAATAACTAAATAAATAAACATAACTGGAAACTATATTGTAGGGGAGGTGTTGCCATTGTTTTACAGAGTGGCACCACAACTTGACATTTTCAGCAGATTTTACAAAACATCCCCCTGTGAAACCTTAACCTTCCTGTCTTCTTCACAATTACATGTTACACTGTTCACAAGTTTTGAGGCCAATGGCAAGGATATTGCCATAACCCTCCTCATATTTAATCAGAACTAATGTAAAGCTGGTAGAAGACACTTCAAGCCAGGGGGGTCACTTGAAGCTGCAACACAGCACACCGGACCATGTGTGAAACATGAGCAGCTCCTCAGAGCAGGTGGCATCAAACACAAGAGACTGGCCCACCTTGTGTTTGTGTTTTAAATCTTCGTATCTCTAGCAACAGCCGTCCAGCGTTCAAGGTGGAAAGAGCAGACAGTACTGAATACTGTTTTCGAGAATTCCTTTGGATGCACCATTTAGGCACTGACTACATCTATTTTCTTTGGACTTCTATCCAGGTGAGGTTCTCCGGGATGTGACAGTGATGCTGAAATGTGTGGGCCCCGAGAATATTGAATACATTTATAGTAAACACACATAGGGGGGCTGCAATTGTCAAGTGGATACAATCGTGGTCATGACCAGTTTGACATTAATTGCATATGTTAAATATGGCAGGATAATTCCTTTCCCTACTCTGTGGACTGTCTCTATTCACACCTCTTTTCTGCTTGTAACTGAGGATGCCTCTTTCTTCCACTTCCATTTCTCTACATTGCTGACACGTCTTCTCTAGACCCTGCAATTCCCAAAGCATGGGCTTCAATGTGCAATGTGTTTTCCTTCATACTGGCTGTTCCTGTCATATTTCCTCGCTTCCCTTTTTTTCCAATCCCTTTGGGCACTAGTTCACATTCAGAGTTTGGCAATGGTCAATGTATTCAGCCTCTCTATGGGTTTGAGAAGGCTAGGCAAATATCTAAGCACGTCCCTAATGGTACTATGGGTTCAACGCTCCCTCAAAGCGCCATTATTCCAGGTTTACTCAAAGATACCTCAATACTTCATCCATGCTTTTGTCGAGGTGCACACAGTGCTAAATCTAGATCACTCCTTTGATTCTGCAGCTCTTCTCCTCTGCAACTCTGCAGATGCAATGGGTCCTCTCAAGCATTCCTCTCTCCTCAAGCACTGATATGAATCCTGTAAGCACCTCCCTTCAAGTGATCCTCACAGTAGCATTAGCATCTCTTCTCAGGAGCTTCTCGTAGTCCTTTCGGTGCCTCTGCTCTTTCAGGGTTTCAAGTAATTTTCCTTAAGTGCTCGTCCTTGGAGTGTCTGTGCACCTTCTCAAGCATGCCTCACAGGCGTGCTTCCAAAGGGTAGCCACAGCACTTCTCACGCACTACTCAGAGGGGTATCAACACATGTTCTCAAGTGCTCAGGGTACTCGGTGCCCCTTTTCAAAAGATTCACGCATGCATGTTTCTTCCAGTGCTCTTAACAGGGATTTTTAGCATCTCTCCACATGCTTCTCTCCATCCTTAGTTGCCGACAAGTCCTGAGTACCACCATGTTCACTTCTTAGGTTCTGTATTTATTCCCAGGAGGGCTCTCCCCTTCATAGTGCAGGGGCAACGTGCTCGCCTTGAAATCACACGGAGCAACACAGGTTCGATCCCCGGGTCCGTGCTTAGAAACCTCTGGGTATTAAGCGCGTTATAAATATCCTATCATTCAGGCGGAATTCTATTTTATATCATTCTGCCTGATGTACAACACTTTCATTGTTTCATGCTAGTTTTCTAGTTCTTAGCGGAAATTGCTTCCCTAATTGCTTAGTTTCCCGCTGACATTCAAGTAATCGCATCGATGCCTCCACTGAGGATTGACATTGGTAATCCGCCATTTTGTCGCTCAGTGTGCGCTGGTCAAAGGGCCAGTCAGAAGAGGTCTCTGGTGCAGCAATGGTTCCCCGGTGCTATCTCATCACTTTGCTTTAATCACCAATGATGTATGACATCATGTCTCCTCACAGGGTCAGTTTCACCCCCACCCCTCCCCCCTTTCACTCGTGGATTCCATTCAATTGCCCCCCATGCTGCGTAAAGATAAAAGAGCGAATCACACGTTCCATAAATCTGTGGCTAATATTAGTCATGCAAGTAAACTTACACCACGACTGCACGTAACGCAGGAGCTGCCTACTATTGCATGGCACGAGTATGACACAATGAGACAGAGAGACGGCATCCGCTAGATGGCGCAGTGTGATCTTGGGCTGGCCAAATGCACCCAAATCTAGACGAGGAGCAAGGGAGGCGGCGTGTTCTTGAGGATGGGGTCATTGTGGAATGCCAATGCCACCGAGAGCCAGGTTAGGAGAACGAGGGGGGGAATCTTAGGGGAGGTCTCCTCACATGATCGAAGGAAGAGAAAGAGTGGCTGTCCTCGGCATTGAAGAGCAAGTGATATGCTCACCGTTGCCACCCCCAATTAGAAGGACTGTTTTCTAAAAACAAATGCATACATTTAACTCACTTATTATTAATCAAGGGGGTGGAGCCTGGCAAAGTGACTGATATGATTGCCAATGGATAGAGATATCAGAAAGGATCAACAATTGATGAGAATTCCAGGGCTCAGGGAATGTATATTGATTGCACTACAGGAAATGACCACATGATATGACCTTGAAGTTGCTTTCACTTTCACTACTGATGCAGCAGTCCCAGAAACACAAACATGGTGCCAGAAATAGAAACCACTAATCATTCCTACGAATATAAGAACACAGATAAGGGAGTCCTTATAGACAGAGGGTCTCGCAGAATCACTAGCTTATGATGCTGACAAAATAGTGCAGAATAATACTTCTAATGAATGGAAAGGTATGTTTGGAAATCAACCGCTTAATCAAAAAGAATGCCAGTAATTTTTAATTCTTAACGCACCAGCCAAGTCCTATGTTTTATTTTTCTGTATTTGTTGTCCCCCCAAAATCTCAATATTTCAAATGTATCTTAACTCCACTTTATGCATGCAATCCATGTCTAATTTTTAGCACATGTGAAAATATTTTTTATTTGGTGCTTCATCTAATCAACTAATTCCTGATTGAATGGGGTTCATCTACTTCCCCTATGCGCATAACGTGTTTCATAATGTGGTCCTAACCTATATGTGTATTTGCTATGTCCATTTTGGCCTGGATACATTAAACTTTTACACAAAATAAGTCTGTTGGTTGTGACATGTGCAATAACATGCCTGGTAATGGCTAGATTAACTGTGGATAAATATCAATATTGCTCAAAGAACCCTCAGGAAGAGCGGTGCTCGAAACACGTGTAGGATCAAGGCGCTAGAAATGATGCGATGTGAAACATATTTCATGTGTCAATATGCATAATATCGTACCCATTATTTATAAGAATTTAGGGAGGCACTTTTAGAAACCAAGAAATCATTGAATATGACTAATTATGTCTGACAACAAATGAAACAACATTGCTGAGAAAAGAGGACATTCTTAGTGTGAAAAAAGTGGCACCTGAGAAATGAATCAGGGTAAAGGCTAGAGTGCGAATTCGTCATAGAAACGTCCAGCTGTGAAAAACCCAAGGGTCTTTTCCCATTTCTGCTGAGGTGAATGGAGAGCTTGGGGAAGAATAAAAAAAGGGGAGTACACCATTAGGCGAGAGAGAGTGTTCCCCCTCCTCTATTCTAATGTCCTCACCCGATGTCCCCTCATCTTTTGTAGGATGCTGTCACTCTAGCTCCATCATCCTTACCAGACCTCTTGACAATAATCTACCCGACCTCTGCATGTTGAAATTAGCGTCCACTGGAACGAGGGGAGGACGATCAAGGTGGGGGAGAAAAACACGGGACCCCTCTATTTCACAATATGCCTTCCCGAGTGTCTCTGATGCAACTACTTTTCTGATTACTCAGGAAGACTATAACACCACCATCCCAATTCTTCTTCTCCCCGTCCCTCTGACTGTTATTTTCAGAACTCCCAGTCTGCTTTTTTTAAACACTACAGTTCCCATAACCCCCCTATTCATTCCATGACCCATATACAAAACCCTGAGACAAAGCTAAAAGAAATAACTCTGGCGTTTTCCTGCGAGCCTGTCCCGCTAATGAGATCAGGCAGAGTCAGGCACCACACCTTGACAATACACACCTGACCTCCATTTCTCTTCTCCATAGGAATGGTTTATCAGCCTGTGAATCAGGCCGGAGCTGCGAGGATAAAAGGCAGAGCATGGAAGCCCACTCCGAGCAAGGCAAAACACACGAGGAAGCAGCAGTTCCGAAATGGCAGTTTTATACGAGGAGAAAGGTGGCAAGACCAGAAAAGGTGGCAAGGAGGGAATTGCCCTTGACCTTTTCTGAGGAAGAAAACTGCTACTTTCACGAGCTCTCGACAATGAGAAACATAAGACCAGGAATTAAAGCTGAAGAAAGGTGCATTGCGTGTCGAAGGCACTCAGGGCTCTCCTGCATCGATAGCCGAGGAGGGGAGTAGCGATTGTCTCTGTAGTACTGTTCTTGGCTCTTACAGCAAAGCCGCTCCAGTAAAGTCAGCACAGCCCATAAGCTGGGGAATCTGATAGCAGACCGGTCTGTGTTAGAACCAAGGTTGCAAGCAGCAACATTGTATGAAGAAATCTGCAAAGAAGGGGTATGTCATGAGTGACACGGATATAATTGAATATCCAAGGAGCGACTCAACCTTTTGAAAGCTAGGTAGATGCCATATACAGAGTGGTCCGGCGCCATGTGGGTGCTCATTCAAAGGTCTCTGTTAGGTATCCAACTGAGAGTGTAAAATTGTGAACTGTGAAATTGAAGTGGTCCTGCAATGGGTCAAGCTAAACGCTGTGCACGTTCAAAAGTCTTCGATAGCTAATACAAAATGTAATTGGTCTGAGCCCGGCTGAGATAGACTAATTGTGAAAAGGGATCTCAGCCCAGCTGAGGGGGATCTGGGGTGAACCCTGAGTCACCTGAGAAAATATATACAAACCGTAATTGGTCCAAGCCCAGCTCAGAAAGACTAATTGGTTCCATGTAATAATGTCCCCTCAAAAATATTGCCATGCAAAAAGAATCGCTGAAAAATGACTGTTTTTTGTGGGGACATTATTACATGGAACATGCAGGGGACACCCCGGCAACCCCAAAACCCTTTTTTTATTTTTCATGGGGAGCAGGGGACATGTTATGTATGAGGGAAAGGGGGAATGAGAGATTAAACAGTCACTTTAACATATCGCTTCACCACAGTATAACAAAAACAATGGCAGTGCAGGCCTGCAGTTAAAGCAGGTGCTGCTAGGACATTGCCATCCATGTACTTCCATCAAAACACGTTCCTTCATCACTGCAAACTCTGAATGTTCTCTTGCATATCTTTTCCAACATCAGCCCAGGGAAAATCTCCCCCCAAGTGCTCTTGCTAGGTCTTCTATTCAATTTCCTAACCTCTCTACTGCTATGAAGGTGCTCCAACAGGGGGACCTGCATGACACCTTAGAAATCTCCTCTTCCACAGCCAAGCACTTGTGAATTACCAACTACTTTGCTTGTCATACATAGTCCCTACAACTAAAGCAGTTAAGATAGAACAGCATAAGATATTACCTGTTACTCTTGTTCATTGCATGCAATCTGAGAGAGAATCTGAAATGCAATCTGTTTATAGATTGATCATCGGGAGTCTTCAGGCTGCCCCCTTCTGACATCTGTCAATTCCCCAGTCCTCGGTGCACGTAGTGCACAATGTATATATGAGAAAGAGAAAGAGAGAGGGAGGTGTAATAGGCAATGTGGGAAAGTAACAGAGAGAAGGTGGGGGGATGTAATAGGCAATGCGAGAAAGTGAAAGGGGACCTGAGTGCAATAGACCAAGGTTTGGAGAGCAGGGAGGACACCAGGTTGCATTGTGGAGCCTACTTCCCTGTTCCCCCGACTCCCTTCTTAATTCTCCTACTGCTTTACACTATACACACAAATCCCCAACATGTAGCTTCACAGACCTAGCCATTAGCACATCAGTACTAATCAAGCATATGACCAGGTTGCTCTCTTTAGTACTATTAGTACCCAGCAAGGGCGCAATCAGAATGAAACAACCATTCTAATTGGCCCTCGCCGAGGCATTACCTGGCCGTTAATACCTCGGCCGGGATTCCACAGCCATTGTCCCCAGGGGGGGGCGTGGCAGCCCCTCAGCCAATGAGGAGGCTTGAATCTGGGCCATCCCCACTCCAAGCCTCCCCACAGCTGAGAAGCTGCCTTTGACCCCCGCCGGGGACTCAGGTAAGGCTTCTTTATTTTGTTTTCCCTCCTCCCTGCCCTCCCCACCCCACTTAACTTTTTTGCTCCTTTATCCCCAGTGGGGGACGATGGCTGCCTCCAGCCGTGTGGAGACTCAGAGCGGGGCCATCCCCGCTCCATGCCCCCACATGGCTGGAGGCTTCCATCGTCCCCCGCTGGGGACGCAGGTATGTTTTTATTTTCTTCGTTTTTTTTCCCCTCCCTCTCTCCATCCCTCCCTTCCTCCCTCCCAACCCCAATTACCTTCTTCTCTGTCTTCTTTCGGGAACGGACGCGCTGGGAACACTTCTGTTTCGAGCGCATCAGCGCGAACCCTCCCAATGGCCGCCTTGGAAAGGGAAAATGGAATCCGTTTTCCCTTTTCCGGCGGGCATTTTTTTGATTGTTTTTTTTTTCTGTTCCGAAACGTTTCGGGACAGAATAAAATGCTTTTAGTGCCCCGGTCATGCAAATCTTGCGGCCCGGGGTACTAAAAGCAATATGACCCTCGTGGCGGGACATTACCGACTCAGATAATGGCCAGGGGCCTTCGTTATATAACTATGTGCCCCGGGGAATTACCTGAGTCGGTAATGCCCCCGCCGCAAGGGTCATATTGCTTTATTACAAACCCCCACAGCACTTGGAAACCAGAGCCCCTACCCAAAGCTCTTCTACCTATCAGATCTTGAGTACTATCCTTCAGCTAACATATCCCCAGAGGTCTCTGCCAAACCCATAAAAGCAGGATGGCCCTGAGGACTGAGCTACTTCCTAACTGCACCCGTCAACACCATAGTTTCCACATCTGCCTCTACCACTAGCCCACTAATATCCCCCTCCCTCTTTCCTTACAGAGCCGTGCACAACCACAACGGCAGAGGGCTCTATACATTACCTTAATCAGCATCAATAATTCCATGGTGCATGGTGACCTTTCAAATACTACTGATTCTCTTAAATACCAATAGCCAGAGTTCCCGGGTTATGGTGCTGTTGTGTATAGAAAGTAGCTTTTGGCTGAATTGCTAGCACACATTGGCTGTATTTTCTTGCACACCTTGACAGGTGCCTTTGGATAAAATTATGTTTAACAACTGATAAAAATAAAGATGACTTGATTTTAATTATCCTAGTGCTGCTTCAGTTGTCTCTTCCAATCAGACCTATTTAAGTGAACTTTTAATTTTAATTGAATTTATTTTTAATTTAATCATACTGCAGTATTGTGTACCTTTCATTAATTAACACTTAATCAAAGGGCCTCTCTGGTTATTAACAAATGCGTAAAAACAGAAACATGTTTCTTAGAATAACCTGAATAATCGCACTTTTGGCATAACTCATTTCAAACATAATTCTAAGCCAATCAGTGGACATTATCCCTTCTATAACACAGTTATCACAAATGCTAAATGTCTGACATCTCATTCTACCTCCAGGTTTACTCTCTGTGAGCATGTGTGGGAAACATGTGTTACCCCTGTCGACAGCATGTCATTTGCCCTTGTTGATTTTCAGAAACGTGCTTATTTCCACTGAATCTTAGACTGAAATATGAACTGGCACAAACATATTCTTACAGCAGACCTCTTGCTTATTCTTTACACCAAGAAGAAGCCTCCCTGTTTTTAAAAATAGAAAATGAGTGATGCTCGATATCAGACGATGAGTGACCCCGCCCCCTTTGAATATAAGTGCACATTCTGTGTCCAGTTACCCTCGGTTTCTCGAAATGCCTCAAAAAACCAGAGGGAATGTGGACAACAAACATACAATCTAGACAGAACCATTGTTTTAATCAAATGAGCCCTGCACATTGGCTTAAGATGGCTTAAGATGCTTAAAATGCAATTCAGTTTAAGATGATAAATGCCTTTTAACAGTTGAGAAATCATGTACCCCCATAATGTACTATAAATAATAATGTTATTTAATGTGTTACAGTTTACAATTAAACTTTTCACATTACATGAATACAAATAAACTCAATCATGAATCTCATCAAAAGTAATATCATAAATGCACAAAATAAATGTAAGATATAAAATAAAATAAAATATCATAAAAGACATACATTTACAATGTTTAAACAATTATCCAACTTACCCACTTCAAAGCAAATCAATATCAGTGGGGGTCATTCTGAGTTGGGCGGTAAGGGATACCGGGCACCGGTAAGGAGACCGGTGCCGGTAATCCCTTACTGCCCAATTTCCGAGGTCCCTTAGCGGGAACCGTAAAGGACGTGTGGTCTGACCACACGCCCTTTACGGGTCCCGCTAAGGGACCAGGGCGCTAATAACGGGCATGCTATTCGCGAGCCCGTTATTAGCGCCTTCCCCATTCCCATTCAGCCCTATGAGGGCTCAAATGGGAATGGGGAATGGTTGGTTGATTGGGGACTTACCGGGTCCTCCAGGGTCGGAATGACCCGTTAAGTCCCCATTCAGCCACACCGGACCCGGACCCGGTATGGGAGGCAGCCATGGTGCTAACAACACCATGGCTGCCGCCCGACTCGGAATGACCCCCAATGTGTGCTATAAAAGATTTTGTCCAAACAGTGTAAAATTGGATCCATAATTATGCCCGGGGAGCTGGTTTCTGTGTAGCTTTGAGGTTGGTGTGCTCGCCTCTTCCTTCAAAAGCTATGCTTTGTTATGGCAACAATGCACAGAACTGTTTTAGCCAGATGAACAGATAACTAGCATGTTGGTAATGGCTCAAGAGTGGCAAATTCATGACATCTCGCTTGCAATGGCAATGCAGAGCTGGCTATTGAGCTGTCATCACATGTGGGTGTTCTTTTGTTGCTTCCTTTGGCTGGAAGTCTTAGGCTCCCTGTGCTTAACAGATGTACTATCCATCTTTTGAAAGTCAAAGAAATTACTTTGATATGGTGTCTGGTGCCGAGGCACAAGACTGACACGATGAGAAACACAATGGGATCCAACGATCATTTGAAAGAGAGGTTTCAGAGAAAAGCTCTACTGAAGAAGCAGAAATAGCGACTCAGTCAGTTCAGAGCAGCCATGCTTTCTTTGTTTGCGGCTGCGTTTCACAGACCAAGCCTGCCTAGCAATGGCATCACCAAAAGAAGAAGCTGTGGCAACAATTATTACATTACAGCACCAAGTTCAAGCCACTCAGTTTATAAAGGTATCCACAGTGCCCACAAGGTTGACAAGCCTTGACGCATCGCCACCACAAAAGCATATCACACACTGTCTCCTGTGGATCCCAGGAAAGTGCGCCATTCCCAATTTTCCAGCAATAGAGCCTTGAAAAGCAGCGACAGCAACAATTTTGGACTAAAAACACTAAAAATCAATGTTGGCAAGGCGAGGAATTCAGGAATTTTGAGAGATAGAAAAATAATTGGAATTGGATACTGATGCTGGGCCTCATTAGGAGTATGCCGGTCCAGTAACAACGGTGCTGGTAAGCTACCAGCACCGTTGTGACTGGACCGGCATACTCCGAGTTCTGCATGTGGGTGTCTTTCCGCCCACCAGGTCTGACCTGGCGGGCAGATAGGCACCCGCTCGCAGACTTTGACAGATGCACCAATGCCGGTGCATCGGTCCTCCCCATTCCCATTTTTACTGACATGGCTACCGCCGGGGTCGTAATGAGGCCCACTGTCTACTAAAAACAGCTGGCTAAATTACCAGACCAGCGTGTGAGCAAAATAAAAGTGAAACAGTGCAATGCTCAGTGTTGAGAAAGCAGATGGAAGTCAACACTGCTCAACACGGATTCACTTTTCAAATTGTGACAGTTTCTTTACTCATGTTTGCTGAACAAAGGCAAATTCCATATGCTTGACCCTCCTCTGCACCCCAGACATCACAGAAAGAAGAGTAGAACATGATGGGGCCCAGAATGGGCTGCAGGCACCAAGGCATAACAGGGAGGAGGAGCTGAGCCCCCCTCCCACCCCACTTGTTGCCTCAGTAAGAGGGCACAGGAAAGAGAAGGGGGGGCCATAATATATGGTCCCAATATCTAATGCCTGCGCAGGGCGAGCGGTCTCTTTGCAGTTCCACTCCTCCCGCAGCAGGGTCAACTTTGTTAGTTTTGTCTGGATCTTTGTAAGGAGCCATTGAATGCGACCATCAACGGAACAGAAAGCTGAATAGGGGAGCTTACCTGAGGGGGCAGTCCATCAGCCCTCTTCAGGTGTCCGTGCTGGAGCGGTGGCTGAATCGCGGCAGGAGCAGGCAGCACCAGATCGCCATCGGCATGGGCACCGAGAGGAGGGCCGCACGGGTGCCAGCAGCAAAAACCGGGGCCTGACCGCTGGTGGCAAGCACGTGTAGGGGTTCACTGCATCTAGAAAGGAGTCAGTGAGTGCCTGCTAGTCCCCTCCACCTCCATTGACGCTGAGTAATCCCGTGCGTACTAGTGGAAAAAAAGTGGGTCCTGCGCTAATCCCCTGTGAGGCACTGGGCTTCTGAAAAGGAGCAACATCAGAGAAAAGACACTGCGAACATGTGTGCCTACTTGGTGGCCATCTTGGAGCATAAATAAAGAGAAAGAGAAATCCTCATTGGCCAAGTACTGGCAAAGGAGAAAATAATTAGACAAAAGGACCCTGAAACGTGGGGGCTGCATGGCAGCCATTTGTTGGGAAACAAAGGCAGGGTGATTGAACTGAGCAATGCTTAGGTGGCAGCTTACTCATCACAGGACTTGACAGTACAATAAGAACACAAAGAGAGTTGCTGTGGGGGTAGCAGCACTGCCCCTTCAATAAAGACAAAGTGGAGACTGCAGCAAGTAGAAAGGGTCTCAAACCTGGGATGCGTATGTTTGAGGCTTCTTCCTCATCACAGTACTTTCAACAACAACAAAAAAAAGTAAAACACATCAAGAAGAAAAACGAGAGATCAGGAAGTCAGTATGCTTGGGTTGTGAGAGTGCGGCACCTGGCACAAAGAAACATTTAAAAAGCAGCAGCAACCTGGAAGTAACGTTCTACCTCTTCACTCTGCAGCTGCAACATTGTAGGCAGCCAGCAAGAGATGCAACTGACTGAGGAAGGAGCCGAGTGAACAGGGCAAGCAGATCCTCAAAGACAGGCAGTGGCTGACGGCCCAAAGAAATAGAGGAAGAAGGGAGGATATGACAGACTGATTGAGGAGGATGAGAGCAGCCACAAGAGACAGAGGCTTAGACTGGCTCATAGTGCAAGAAACAGCGAAGGAAGAGAAGGAGCAAGGAGGCATGGTGGTGCTGGAAGATGCAGAGGGGGAAGATTTCATCTCAGACACGCCACCGGAGAGTGGGCAGTCGCAGCTCAAAGAGAAGGAGAGCGAGATGATGGGGGAGTATTACGAAGCGCCAGACAGGCTCAAGGCTGCACTGAAAAGGAAAAGCTCAGAAGAAGAAAGTGACTCTCCAGCAGCCAAGAGACCTCAAAGAGCAACTACGGGATCTGTGAAGATGGCAGAAGCGAATGGTGAGAGGGAATCACTGAAGCAGAGGCAGCAGATGAACGCCTGAGCTGAGAAGCCACTGGGCCCTTAATGACGACAGCGGAGCAGGACGCATTGGGCGGGGAAATCGCGGAAATGGTAGAAATGCATGCGGATAGAGCGCTAAAAGGGTTGCATGAGAATTGACATGTCAATAATGTAAATTCCTGCAGGGACAACTATGGATTGCAAGCAGGGGCAGGTGTTGAAGGGAACGCAAATATAGCGGTAGTGAAAAAAAGGAGGGCCCCTATAGGGGGAAACGATACAGCAACATTCGGGAGGGGTGCACAGGTGAAGGATGCAGTGGCACCTATTCTGTTGCCGCAGGAAAGGTGCACAGCTCCTGAAACAAGCTATGGAGACAACAGGATTAAGGACGTAGCCAGTCCTCTATCAGTGGGCTTTCCAGGGGAAGCATGGGGGCTCGAGAGGAGGGGCAACCAAGGGTTAGACAGGCAAGGAGACACGCTTGCTTCAGCAGTGGCGGTCAGAAGGGACCCATGGTGCACACCCATGGCCACAAGGGCAGTGGGCGTAAACTGGCACGTACTCTGGGAAGTAAAAGAAAAAATATGAAGCAAGGTGTTTATCGACATGTTTACATTACTCGGACATTGTGAAAGAGTCCAAGAAGGAGGATGACAGGAGGGAAAGTAGGAAGAGAGTGAGGAAGGAGAGAAACATTATGAACTTTCTGTGTGCCTTCAGGAGGTACACCTCCATAATGGCTGAGAAATATCCGGGTGATGCTGCTGCGCTAATAACAGGTGGGCAGCGCATCCACGAGGGGCACGAGGAATGCAGGGGGAATGCTTGGCTCAAATATGATGAGAGTTTAAGGTTAAAGATGCAATTGTTTCCCAGCATGAAGTGGGATGACAGGGATGTGTCAAGGTACATCCACACGATGATATCCAGCAATAGGCACACAAGCATGTCAGTGGGGGAGCACCAGCCATTTAGGAGGTAATACCCGAATTGGAGGGGCAGGAGTAATCAGCGTAGCGAATGAGGAAGGCAGCCCTTTCGTGGCAGGGGTGATGCCTGGTTCAGGGGCAGCAGATCGGGATAGGACACCACCTGCTGGAAATTTCAAAACGGGAACTGCACTTGGGGAGCGGACTGCAAGTTCAGGCATGCATGAAGAAAATGCGGTCGAGACCACATGGCCACCAGGTGCAGAACTAAGGAGCAACATGTCCGCAAGCAGAGGGAGCAATCAGAGCAGAAGGGAGGGGGGAGCTGGCTTGAGGGAAACAGCCCCAATCCTATCAGGATCGAGACACTTCGGCCGCTGCGGAACTCATACCATGACAGAGTAGCAGCTGCGACACTCTTAAAGAGTTTCTTCGAGGGTTTCAAGATATCAAACCATAATGTTCTCAGTGTGGTGCTACCAAAAGACTTGAAGTCCACAGCCATCAAACCGAAAATAGTAGATTTAAAGGCTAAAAAGGAGATAAGGCTAGGTAGGATAGAGGGGCCATTCAAAGTGCCCCCGTTTGAAAAATGTGTGGTTTCTCCCCTAAGGGTGGTTCCCAAGAAGGAAGAGGGGCGACTTAGATGTCTTCATCACCTCTCATACCCTAAGGTAGTGTCTGTAAACAGTGGGCTCGATCCGGACTAGTGTTCAGTGGGTTACACATCCTTCGACGAGGCACTCGACCTGGTGAAGGAAGCAGGCATAGGATCTCTGTTGGCAATGGTGAACATTGAGTCTGAATTCCAAATGTTATTGATATTGCTATTGATATTTTATTTCTATCGTGCTCGTACCCAAGTGTTCCAGAGCGCAACAAGGCCAGGGAGGGGAACACGGGAGAACAAAACAACGATCTTACTAGGCCCAGTGACATTGAGAACATGTAAGTGCATGGGAGAGGGGGAGGGGAAAAGTGCACGGAAGGGGGATAAGTGGAAAGTGCGGAGCAAAGGAGAAACAGATAAATAATAATAAATAAATAAATAAATAAATAATAAAGGCAACAAACGGTGGTAGTGCAGCCAGCAATTTGCAAGTGCTGGGTTTAAGGCAGCAGACAAGGTAGGTCTGATAAGTGCAGGAAGAAAAAAGGGGGGGCTTTATGGGTACAGATACAGACCCCAGTGCAAGGGGTGACCAAGAGGCAGTGCCGGTGGGTGGCAGGATGAGCAGGTACCTGAGCCCGGAGGAAAGAGGGTGGCAAGGTGAACAGTGCCAAGTGAGCAGATCAGCAGGGGAGAAGGGGAGCGAAGGCAGAAGCAAAGAGGAAGTTCTTGAGGTGCTTCCGGAACCGGAGATGGTTCTCCTCAAGTTTTAGAGTGGCAGGGAGGCTGTACCAGAGGGAGGCCCCAGCCAAAGACAGAGATCTACCCCAAGCTTGTTTCTTTGAAAAACGACGGACCCTTAGGGAGTTAGAGGTAGAGGAGCGAAGAGGTCGTGAGGGGAGGTATTTGCGGAGGGATAGGTGAAGGTATTTTGGAACCAAGCCCCAGAAATCCTTGTGGACAATGCAGAGGGTATTGAATTTAATACTTGCATCCACTGGTAGCCAATAAAGAGATTTAAGAGCTGGAGAGATACGATCCCAGGGCTTGAGGCCAAGCACAAGTCTCGCAGTCCTGTTCTGGATTAGTTGCAGAGGGCGGAGAGTAGAGGCAGGCAGATATAGAAAGAGGCTGTTACAATAGTCCAACCTAAAGAGAACCAGAGCTTGGGAGACCATGAACTTCTAGGGGAAGGAGAGGAAAGGCAGAGTACCTCTGAGGAGGTGCAGTAGGAAGTTTGACTTTTCAGAGACATCAGAGATGTGGGCGGGGAAGGAAAGTGTGGAGTCAAAGATGACCCTGAGGCCAGCCAGAGAGTGAAGGGAAAGGATGGTGAAGGTGTGCCGATGAGGAGGATCTCCGTCTTGCTGGGATTCAGAAAAAGATCATTGGCAGCACACCACTCTTGAACGGCACTTAGCCAATCAGAGATGCGAGAGGGAAAGGAGGTGGCCGAGGGCAGCCTGAAAATGAGTTGAGTGTTGCCAGCGTAGCACTGGAAATTTGAGCAGAAAATGGCAATGCAGTAGGCAAGAGTTGCCAGGTATTGGTTGAAAAGCCAGGGCGAGATGTTAGACCCCTGGGAACACCACAGGTAGAGAGGAAGATAGATGATAGGAAAGACCCAAGTTGGGCCTGGGAGGGTCGATCAGAGAGGAAAGAGGTCAGCCAGGCCAGAGCCTGACCAGTGATACCCAGGTTATCATGGAGACAGTTGAGCAGGATGGTATGGTTGACCGTGTCAAAGGCAGAAGAGAGATCGAGGAGGATGAGGACAAAGGGAATGTTAGAGTCAAGGTTGGAGAGCAAATCTTCATGGATGTTCAGGAGAGCAGTTTCCGTGCTTCTGGAAGCTCTGAAGCCAGACTGGTGGTCATGGAGACAACCAACAGAATTGGAATGAAGGTTAAGCTGAGAGATGGCCAACTGTTGGCAGTCCATCCTGAGAGCTTCAGATTGCTGGGGCTACAGTTTTAAGAGATTTTGATAAATGCATGCCTATGGGCTGCGCTATCTCATGCCACTACTTTAAGCTATTCAGCACTATTATTGAGTGGGCAGTGAGGAAAAGATGTACTATGGTGAAATTGGCTCACTACTTGGACGATTTTCTGTTTGTGGTTAAGAAAGGTGAAGAAGGTTGTGAGACAGCGCTAAATGTTTTTGAACAACTGGCAGAACATTTGGGTGTCCCTCTGGCTAAAGAAAAACAGGCCAACAACAGACCTGACATTCCTGAGTATCGGAATTGACACTATTGAGGGGCTCTGCAGGATCCCAGTGGAGAAAGTACAGCAGTTTAGGAAGGTGGTGCAAGACATGGGGAAGAAAGAGAAGGCAACATTGGCAGAGCTGCAGTAGCTGATGGGGCAACTCAACTTTGCAGGCAGGGTGATCACAGCTGGCAGGGTATTTGTATAAAGGCTGCCCCAAAAAACAGTGGTGTGGGTGCAAGCACACCACCATGTGCATCTGGGGATGGGAGTGAAGAGAGACCTACAAGTCTGGGATAGCTCCCTGGAATCCTTCAATGTGGTGCCGGTATGATGGGATCCATGGCAGTTTAGCGAGTAAATAGAGCTGTTCACAGATGCTTCAGGTGGTGTGGGATTTGGAGCATTTCTGGCCGGGAGCTGGTGTGCGAGTGCATGGCCAGGGGTATGGAAGGTGGAGAAGCTGACAGGGAACATAACCTTCCTGGAGCTGTTTCCCATCGCAGTCAGCGTCCACATCTGGCAGGAGAGGCTGGCCAATATGAAAATCAAACTGTGGTGCAGTGGTGCAGTAGTGCAGGTGATGAATAGTGGCACAACCAACTGCCCATTAGTGCTGGCCCTGCTGCGGTTTCGGACACTCACCTGGCTGAGACTGAACACAGAGGTGATGGTGAGGCATATCCCAGGCATGCAGAACAGCATAGCTGACGCTTTGTCTCGTTTGCAGTGGGAGAGATGCAGGCAGCTCGCACCAGGATCAGAAGAGAAGATGTCAGAAATGCTGGAGTGTAGAAGCCCTCTCTGAGATAACAGCGACCCACATCCCCCTAACCCACTGGCTACCCTGTTCGGAGTGTGGGACGGGCCCGAGGTACGAAAGGTGTCCAGGTTTTTGCACATCGCGACTATGGTGGGCAAAAAATGCATATTGCAGTGCTGGAAGCGCCACTCCGTCCCCCTCATTCGAGATGTGGCTGAGGGCCCTCACCTGGACTCAAATGTGTGAAGAGGACTACATCAATACTCTCCCAATGACCTCTCGTCCCAAGAATGTGTGGTCTGAGTTTTGTAGCTACCTGAACAGTAAGGATGATATTGAACTTCTCTCCTCTCCCCCCCGAGATGAATAAGCTTGGTCATTTCTGAAACACACTGAACTGTGAGGCCTATTGCCTACCCCTCGCTTGAAACCCCCCAATATGTAATGCCATTCATGTGTCTGCAATATTCTCTGTTTTGTACACTGTGTTGTTTACCTGTTCTCTCATCATGCCAATAAAGAAAAGTAAAAAAAAAAAAAAGAAGAAATGCTGGAGTGGCTCTGGGGGATAGCAAGGATGTTCTAACGACACTCGTGGACAGTTCGGCGGCCCAAGGTATGTTGCAGCAGTACAAGGGACATAGTGATACATTTTTGTCAATAACGAAGCGGCCTGCAAGTCAAAGAGCAGCAGGCCATGGGCAGCAGCCACCCTAGCAGCAGTGGATTTCTTCAGTAGGACCAGAGGAGAAACAGACAAAAAGCGGGGTTTTGAGGGCAGCCATGAAAGGCTGGAGGAGGTTGGAAGGAAGGGAGCCAGATGAGAGGCACCCCATCCCTTTCCAGCATCTGGCAGGTATAATAAGCAAGACCACAGTCGTATGCAAAGGCGGTTATGAGACCACACATCATAGTGGCTTTCAGCTTAGCCTTTCTTGGGGCCTTTAGGGTTAGCGAGCTGGCCGTGGCAAACAAGGCAGGTGAGGGCCAATGAGGCCTCAGGGAATCTGACACAGAGTTGCAGGGCTGGAGGTGGCCATTTTTCTGAGGTGGTCTAAGACGGATCAGGCTGGTAAAGGGGAATGGGTCCATCTGCGCTGCAAAGGAGAAAGCAGATGCTGCCCTGTATGCAGCCCTGTATGTTTCTTAAACAATTTCCTGGCAAGGAATCTGATGGTCCGCATTTACGGGCTGCCGCTAATGGTATTTTAGTTCAGGGCACTGTTGGGCATGGTGTTGAGAAGAGTTGGCAGGGACCCTAAACAGTACGGTGCCCACTCCTTCAGAATAAGAGCAGCCACCATGGCATCAGGAGCAGGGGCCCACGTCCAGGGGATTAAGGATATCTGGCGGTGGAAATCAAGGGTCTATAAAAAGTGCATTAGGACCGATAAGATGTAAGAGCTTGCCAGTGATGGTTGTATATATTTTTCTCCCCCGATGCCAGAGGACACCACGTGCGACAGAAAGGTAGCATGGGTGATTGCTCACTGGTTCGTAGCGAGAGCAGCAGAATGGGCGAACGTCAGGAGGAGTGGAAGAAAGAGGGCCTTGAGCAAGACTGACAATCTTTGGTTTGGTAAGGAAGGAATGAGATGAGATAAACTGGAGAAAACAGTGTCAGAATTGATCAAACAGGGCGCCCCCCTGACATAGTAATAATCCACCTAGGTGGGAATGACCTGGCCCAATTGGGCAGAGGGCAACTGCTGAATGAAATTTGCAGCACAATGTGGGCATTGAGCAAGGATTTAGGGGCGTGCAAGTTGATGTGGTCAGAAATGATTCCTAGATTCACGTGGGGAGAGGCTAATGCAAGTGCATCTGTTGAGAAGTCTAGGAAAAAGCTGAAAATGGCAATGGCAACATTTTGCAGGGGAGCTGGTTTCTCAACAATCAGGCACTGGCTTGTAAACTTAGGAGTGCCTGCGTATTGCGAGAAGGACGGAATTCACCTGTCGGACATGGGTACTCTTTTTGTTGAACCTGGAGGACGCGCTAAGAGGGTGAGGTTGAGAATAGTACGTTTTTGCACTAGTGAGGGGTGGCAAAGGGGCAAAAAAAACATTTTGCTGTGGCGGTAACTCAGGCAGTCGAGCAGTGCCAAAACTAACCTCTTGATGGAGGGTAAAGAGGACCAAGGGTAACCTGTTGGCCTAGCACAGGGGTGGGCGGCAAGGTTAAAAGAGGAGGAGCAGAACCCCCCCTAACCCCTCCCCCCCCGTGGTCGTCAGCTTCCAGCCTGGGCTGGTGGAAAAAGGAAAGCATAACAGCCCTCTCTGCAGACCAACTGCAGCGGCTGCCAATGTGTTTCGCCCAGAGCGGGAGGCTCTAGGAGGTTTGGGGAGTGAGAGCTAGGTATGCTGGAAAAAGATTGGATAAGGAAAAAAAGAAAGGTAACTGTAAATAAAGAAAGAGAGTAAAGGAAAAGGGGGTGCCAAGGAAAAAGAATATTACACAGAAAGGTGCTGCCGACCGCCTGGAGTTGTAAAAACTATTAAATATGTTATTGTTTGGTTTAAAGTGATAGTGTGAAATGTTTAAGAACAAAACTGCGGCCTTGTTGTGCCACAAATAAGAAGAGCTGCTCTGGCCTCAGTTCTTTAGCCAAGGTGGGCTACAAAGGGATGGGATTTATCTTGCCGAGTGGGGGGCGAACAGTACCCAACTGCCTATGTTAATGGGTTTAGAGAAATATTTACTGGGAGAAAAGTCGATTGAAGTCCCATTGTTGGAAGAGAGAGAAGGCAGTTCTGATAGACCAAGGATCTGTCCGTGTTGAAAAAACTGGGTGAGAGGTATTTTTTTTAAATTCTTCATTTGTAGCGCGCTTAATGCCAGCGGTGTGGTTTCTGAGCGCGGGCTTGAGATTCAATCCTCTGTGGCGCTGTGTTGTCTTGCTTCCAAAACAAATGTATTGCCCCTGGGAGACAAATACTAATACTTCTAATTAAACGGGCTGATTCAAGGAAATATTTGCGCCATAAAATCAGGGATTTGTGCGCCATTCTGCCCACAAATCCCTGTTTAACAAATGGGGATTTGCAGGCAGAATGGCGCCCAAATCCTCGTTTTTCCGCGCAAATAATTGATTGCATGAACCAGAAAGTGAAAGGTGTGTGCTGGAGGACAGTTAACTGGGGATTAGGGAGTGGTGGGTCTGGGAGGTGGGGAAACAGAATGGGGTTTGGAGAGGGTGGAATGAAGGGGCAGGGTTAAGAGGAATGTATTGGCATAGTAGGGTTCCAGGAGTTGCTCCCACATAAGATAGAGGGGAACTGGGGGAGATACAGATTAAGTTGAAGGAAGTATCATTACAAGCTCTAGTCATCATGGGAGACTTGCGGAGGGGAAAATGGTGATGCTTCCCCTGAGGTTAACCGCCAATACAAGAAGTGAATCCTGGTGCACAGCGTGCATTCAGTGTTGCTGGTCTCTGCAATCCAGCCCCAATGTGAGTATGTAGACGTAAGATGCCACACATGAAATTCAGCTCTGCGCCAGTTTAATGCTTTATGGCAATCAATCATTGGGCCTCATTACGAGTCAGCCGGTCCGGAAAGAACGGTGGGGGTAAATCTGCCACCACCGTTCTTTCTGGACCGGCTGATTAAGAGTCCTGCAGGGGGGAGGTGTCACTCCCGCCAGGGCTGACCTGGCGGGTTTAACACCACCCGCCAGCAGGCGGACATGGAAACACCGGCACCATTACAGCATGGTGCCGGTGTTTCCACATCCCCATTCCCATGGAGTCCTATGGGACTCCATGGGAATGGGGATTAACAGAATTCCGCCTCTGGAATTACCGGGTCACCGGGGTTGTAATGCCCCGGAGATTCCGGCAATCACGGAGGCGGAATGGTAATACGAGTCCGGCGGTAACCTGCCGGAATTTCCGGCACAGTTACCGCCGGACTCGTAATGAGGCCAATTGTTTTTCTCAACAACTAGTGACAAATCACTGTTGCTCATAATGTTTTTGGTTGATGAAAAGATAAGATTGGATAAATGAGGTAGGCAATTTGCAGTGCTTATACCAACACATTTCAGGACAGTACATGGGCTGGATGGGTTCAGCAACCCTGTAGAAATTTAATATTTCTTGAACAAAATTGTTCTAACCTGCCTTCAGGAGGACCAATTCAAATCACTTGAGGGAGATTTTTCCTTGACAGAAATAAGAGAGACAGTTAGTCTAATGTAGCCTAACAGGTGCCAGGAGCTTAATGGCTGAACTGTAGTATTTTATAGAACATTTGGTGAATAAATACTTATGTTTTGATATTCAAAGATATACAGAAACTGCTCTCCAAAGATGCAGGCGCTAAAGTAGAAGAATTGGCTACTTACTCTGCCAAATGGGAAAAGCTAGGCCTCTCACATGAGACTTTTGCCCAAACCACTGTACTTGTTTAGCATGCTCCCACTTTACATGACTTTGTTAAATCCTTCAGGAAAACCCATAGAGTATTTACAAATGTCTTATGGGGAAAGGTAAAAAACTCTAGGATTCCAAAATGTGTTCCACACAGCCCAGTACTTGGTTGGGGGTTTGGCTTCACTGATCTTGACAGGCATGACAGAGCATTTGTATTGAAGATCCCTCTCCAAGGACTGTTGCAGACGAGGATTCCACTCCGTCACCACTGACATCCCACTGATGACACCTTACATAATGCTAAAAACCTGTAAAAAGAGATGTTTACTCCTGAGCTTGTTAATGGTGGACTCCTCCATCTGGAGGAACCCAGCTGTGAAAATAAATGAGAAAAAATGTTATTACGAAAACCTGACAGAAGGCTGGGATATGGGCATTCAAAGACTTAATGGTAAACAACACCCTGACTGAGTTTGAATACTTGAAATGTGAAAGCTAAATTAGTTTGAAAAGTGCAGGTGTAACATCTTCATTGGATGTTTTAGCAACTTAAACAATGCGCTCCTCACCCAAATCCATTACACTCCACCAACTTTCCAAATCTCCTTGTCCCTCTGAATCAATTATATATACATTGTTTACTATGTAAACCTGAGTCTCATCCAACCTGTTCCCCAGGTAAAATCAAATTAGATGCCATGATGGACAGTGGGTTAATACCTCTATATTGGACTGCAATATGCAGTTGTGCGATTAGAATGAAATTGGATTTGTACATTGCATTATACCAGTCACATCACAAGATGTAGCCAGGCAAAATGCTCCCTGGGAACAAATCCTGGTCATGCAAGAAAGAGGGTGGATCGAGGTTGCACATGTTTTGGGCATGTGAAAAAGTTCAGACCTTCTGTGAAGATGTAATACAGAGAATTTAAATGGTCTTAAGTTCCCCCCATCCAAAATCCTTCGGACACTGTGTTTTGAAACCTTTGTCACATGGCACAAGAAGATGTAGGTATTCAAAGCATTGATTATTGCATATAAGTAGATCTACAAAGTATGGAAGGTAAATACCAGAACCTGTGTTGAAATCTGGATTCAAGACCTCATGCACCTGCCAGCAACGGAAAAGATCTCGCTCTGATATCTTTGAAGGGATTACCTGCACCCCTGGAATTATTTGCACTTCCCTAACGGGTGTCTTCTGAGGTGTGTATCCCCACATTTGTCCCCCTCGCTACGGTTTCTCCTTATTTTGGTTCCATGTGTAAATAACCCTGCAACAATATCGCCATACAAGAATGGCGCCATATTTTTGTGACGATATTAACCCATTAAACCTGTGGGGGACACCCCTGCAGCCCCCATATTATTTTAAAGGGAGCGGGGGACACCCTCATAACCCCCGTTCCCATTTACTTCAAAAATTATCCCCACTAATACTATTGCCTATGGCTGTTGCTGACGACCATATATATGGCGATATTATTGGTGGGGATAATGTTACCTGATACTGTTATTTTTGTATTATCATAATAGTATTTTGGTTACTTAGGACAGGTTTTGATGGTATTGTGCAGATATATTATGCTGACCCACTCCCCTACTGTATAATCTTCATACCTGAGCCTGTACTGATTCAAACTACAATAAGAAATAAAACAAGCATTGGCAAAGCCAATCCTTTTGGCATTTTTAGTTGTTTACCGCATTCTACATTGAGCATGGAGGGAAGAAATGAGGAATGGCAGCACAGAGAGGAAGACATGCCAGCATGGAAGGGAATTAAGGGCATGGCCGGGGAGGGGTGATAGATGCAGTGTGGAGAAAGGAATAAGAAATAAATGGCAACATAAGGAAGAATAGAAAAATCCAATAGTGGAAAGTTAGGCCAACAACAGTACACAGGAGCACTGTCCAACAAATGAAGGAAGGTGTGACAGCGCAAATGAGGAGGAGTGACAGGGCAAAGTGGGGGCGGAACAACAGCACAAAGGGAAACTGATCAATAGCACAAGGGGGAAGGAGTGACAGAACCAGGTGGGGAAGGAGCAACATATTAACGGGCGAAGAATCAACAGTGCAAGGGGGAAGGAGGGACAGCACAAGGGGGGAAGGATGGACAGTGCAAGGTGGGAAGGAGGGGTGGTGCAAGGGGGCAGGAGGGACAGAGTAAGGGGGAGGAGGCACAGTGCAAGGGGGAGGGACAATGCAGGTGGGGAGGCGAGACAGCGCAATGGGGAGGAGGCAAAGCACAAAGGGGGAGGGTGGAAAGTGCAAGGGTGACAGCGCAAGGGAAGGAGTGCCAGCATAAGGGGGTGAGGAGGGACAGCATAGGGGAGGGAAGAAGGACAGCTCAAGGGAGGTAGGAGGGACAGCGCAAGGGGGGAAGAAGCAATTGCACAAGGGGAAGGAGTGACAGAGCAAGGAGCGACAATGCAAAGGGGAAATAGCGGAAGCACAGGGGCAAGGACCGACAGTGCCAGGGTTGGGCAGGAGGGACAGTGCAAGGGGGAGAAGGGTCAGTGCAAGGGGGAGGAGGGACAGAACAAAAGGGAGGAGGGACAGCATAAGGGGGAGGAAGGACAGCACAAGGGGGGAGGAGGAACAGCAGAAGGGGGAAGGAGCAGCTCTGCAAGTGGAGAGAGACATCTGTTGGTTGTATGTAGAATTGCAGCCTTTGGTCGTAATTATACTATATTGTAGTTTTGATCTCAATGTAGTTTATTACAAGGATGTTGTCAGTGGTACTGCATCTATCCAATCAATTACAACCTGCAGATGTACTCACAACGTATTTTATTGGAGAGGTGGAGTTCCACTGACAACCTACAGCTGTCATCATAATAAAATCACATTGCGATTTGAGAGGTACAGTACCACTCAGCACGTACAGATGTCTTCATAAGAAATCACATTGAGATTTCAAATGAGGACATCTGTATGTTGTCAGTGGTACTGCTCCTCTCCAAAACATGCTTTCAAAAATAAACAAGAATCAGGGAAACATTAAATGGAAATGGAAACAGGTTGTGAGCTGGAGAAAACATTTGTCAGTGGTACTGCACCTCTCCAACGAACTACAACTTACAGATGTCCTCACACCTGCATTTATTGGAGAAGGACAGTACCACCGACAACATACAGATGTCTTCATAAGAAGAGGGAATCTGTATGTTGTCAGTGGTACTGCACTTCACCAAAATATAATCGCTTGTATGGTAACAGTATCCAGAAAGGGGAAACCTACATGTAGCCCAAAGGGGCCAGGAACGTAGCCCATATATAGCCCAACTCTTTCTGGCTGCAAAAAGAAAGATCACTATGCCATCCCAGCTTTAAAAATGACACAGTCACATGATATGGCACAGAACGCCTGGTTGGGATAAAATTAGTTTAACAAGCCACTATTGGATTACATCGGCGTAATGGAACAAGAAATAACATTTAGTGTGTTGGTCGATTATGCCAAAGCACTTCCAGTTGTCATGCCAACCACAAAGTCAGCTTTCTGACAATCCTTACCCTCTCCCTTCTCAGTAGCAATGGTGCTGGCGATATTTTGGTGTCTGCGCCACTAAAATGCACCAAAACCAAACAATATCAAAAAATATAACAGAGGTAGGCCTCCTATATATCTTCACACTGTGAAGCAATATCACTGGGCGTAATTGTTCACTCACTTGAACTCCCTGTGGCCTTTTTGGAATGTTTTTGAGCCTAAAATATGAATAGGACACTAAAAATCCTGTAGCTATGTTAGTCCCTTTCCTTTAAATATTCTTGGAGGGTACAATTTACAATTCTAACTCCAGCCCGCATAAATATGGGAATTTGGAACCCTGTACTACTGAAGTTCTCTGATGGAGAGAGGCCTTTTGGGAGAAACCGTATGTCAACTGCGGAAGGCAAAAGTAGCGCAATCATCGGCTCACCCATTATCACACTGGTGAGCTTTCCCTAATTTAGGAAGAGCTATGTTGCACACACTTTATATTTTTCTTTCTTGTTTTGTTTCAGTCGGGAAAAGGTGTAAATACGGTCCTGTAATAAGGCCTCCAATCTTATTTTCATCTTGGAAGTTCTATGAAAATAATTCGAAATTCCAATATCACCATTTCAATAAAGAATTTTGGAGCACTCTGTTAGTGTAAATCACTTCGTAATTTATATTTAATAACGTATGTTTAATTAATTGATATCATTTGGATGCAAAAGTGAGTGTATCCCTACGGATAAGCTCCGTACCAGTCACTCTTACTCTCTGAAAACAGGCCAATATTCCCACAAAAAGAAAGGAGTAAAAATGCTCCCACCAAAAAATAGTAAACAACCAACACAGAACTCTGTGCCTGCTTTCGCCCACTAAGCACCAAGGGTATTTTGGGATCAGTGAGGTTTGTCCTTATCTTCCACTGTCTTCATTGTTTTCCATCCCATGTTTCCTCCCTGTTGCCCTTCAGGCGCTTTGAAACAGAATTGACTTGCTGTATAAGCACCTAACAAATGCACAATAAATAAATAAATAAAGAAGTATGGACTACAAAAAGATAGGTATCAGAGTCGTTTTTACTTAGCTACAAATACCCACATTATAAATGGGAATTACAATTTTACTCCCTGAAAATCATTTTACCTCGACTTAAAAAAAAGAACAGTAAAATACTCCCAACAATCCTGTAATGCCTCTTATATTAATCACTGATACGACCCAATAAATGGTTTACATGTTCAATTCCTCGGATTTATTCTTCATCTTTTGAGCCAATACGTGTTTCAAACATAGCTCTTCCTCTGGGCGTCTCACTAATAAATCAATTATTTCCATTCATACAATTCGATCAAATCTGTAGTGGATTGTTGTTTACAGCATATGTCTTTTATAGTAATTTATCTGATGAGTGTTTCCAGGTACTTGAGAATTGCCATTGCACATCAACTCAAGTTCCATTTCCTATAAGCATGCACTTTCCTTTGCCACACTGGAGTGCATGATAACGCTTCAAAATGATCAGCTACTCCTGCGATGTGGAGAAGTGCGGCCATCAAGTGCCGTAAATTAGTCAGATTGGTACATGTGCTGCCTCAAGAGATTAAGAATAAATCGGAGACATTGAAAATGTAAACCACTTATTGGGTCTTGTCAGTGAATAATCTAAGATGCATTACAGACCTAGTTTCCAATTCTTGTTTAGTCTACTAACTGGGTCATTTGGGTGACGGCCGATGTTTTAGGTTTCTCTGCGACATTAGACACCAAAGATTGCTAGCCACTGGTGCATAGATAGGTTTGGTTCCCAGCAGTTTTTGTTTTATAGTGAAATATTCCCACTTTTGAATCTTATCTGGAGCACTGACTGAGCTCCTTCATCTTATTATTTCGTCGTTGAAACACACAGTGACTAGAGCGAAGCACGTCTGCCATTTGCGATAAAAGAATCATCAACCAAACACATTATGAGTACTGGTGATTTGTCACTAAATGGTCAGAAAGACAATGCTCACCATAAACCATTGAATCGGCGCATAGCTGAGTTTCTTTCCTTTTCTTTTTTTAAAATTAAAATTTGTATAATAGTTCAGAAACTGAACTTTTACAATAATAACAATTTTAAAACATATATACAAATACTTAATGCATATTATCACATATATTGTTTTCCAATTTCATAAATACAAAACCTTTGTCAAAACAAAAAAAGAAAACATATATATTACTTAAAATATAACAAAATATCACATTAAAAGGAAAAACAACTAATTTTCAAGTCGTCCCACACATCCTGTGACAACCTCAATGCATAGATGTATCTGCCATAGAATCCTGTAAGAAACATCACAGTCATATTCCATATCTATGTCAATTTACTCCAGCATCGTCAGTACAGATTGCCAGACTCTATAGAGGGCCAATTGAGGAAGAATTAAGGAAGTGCATACAAAACTAGTCGCTTTTTATGTAGTCTAAATTGCGAACAAGATGGCCCAGTGTCACCACATACAAAGAGCCCAGGCAAGGGTATTCCATCAGGACATGTCTAGTTGTTTCAAGATTAGAGGGAATATGGCAGATCCTACAAAATCTGGTCTCATGAGGACTCCCCCTCTGGGCCCCACAGATAGCGAAAACCGGAAGTTGATTCATGCGAAGCCAAAGAAAGAAGTCTCTGACCCGTGGGTCAGGGCATAATTTTAGATAACTCTCGGGCTTCAAATATTGATGAACCACTGCTGCCACATAGGGATAGAATTTCGGGGTACTAATGGGCATAATTTTGAACCCAATCATGTTTCTGGATGCAGCGCTTAAGGGCACCTTTCAGTGTTTCAAAGAAGGCACAGCGTTTGTAATCTGGGAACCATCCCACCTCCTCATAGTTCTTTGTATAACCCAATATGACTAGTACCCTTACTTCCCTCAAGAGTAGAACTATAACTAGAGTCCAATATACTTAGCATCAAGCAGCCTCGTCGTATTAGCAGTTGGGCTCAGAGGGAAACAAGAACCAGTTCCAGGCTGATATATTCTACCGGGTTTGCCTTAGTCAGCTGTAATACCTATCTCCAAAATCTGGCTTCCACCCCATTTAGCCATTTGAGATCTTTCATGGCTAGGGCCTCAAGTCCGTATAGCACAGTCGGGCATAACCATTGATTGTAGAGTATTAACACTCCCGATATTGTGAAACCCGAATGGTCCCGTACAAACTTTCTGCATACCCCAGTGATCTGTCTTGCCTTGACAACTGAAGTATCTATAATGTCAGCATACACGTTTGTTCTAGACATCTCCAGGCCCAGGTATTTGTACCTGTCCACATCATCAATTTTCCACATAGGTGATCTCAGTTTCACTTTACAGATTCTCTTAGAGGAGACCAGCATCCCCTTGGTTTTACACAGGTTAACCGAGAGTTTGAACTAATTTGCGTATGTGGCCAGTTCCTCCAGCATCGCCTTCAGACCTGTCACCATGTGGTCAGAAATGACCAGATCATCGGCATATAGCATGCATCCGATCCTGATGTTACCAATCTTCGGTGAACAACCATCTCATGCTAACAACCTTGCCAGTAGATCAGCTATGTAGATGTTAAAGTGAAAGGGGTCCATCAGCTGCACCAGCCTGAGAGATAAGCGTATCCAAAACTCTTAGATTATACACCGTGCTTGAACCAGGTCTAAAGCCCGTCTGGCATGGGTGCAAAATCTCAGCCGTATCAACCCAGACCTGGAGATGCTCCAATATAGAGGTCGCAAAAACCTTCCCGGTTACATCGAACAATGGCAAATAGCCTATAATTATCAGGATATAGACGGTCAACCGCCTTAAAAACTGGGACCAATATGGCCTCTTTCCAAAAGTCAGGGATATTTTTACTCCTGCACACTTCAGTAAACAATGGGTGTAGGGCTTCAGCCCACACTGAAGGGGTGCTCTTTAATTTGGTTAGGTGATAAAGCATATAGCTTTAGCCTGCTGTCACATAACTCTTTTTTTAACAAATCACATGCCAGAGCCACATTTTTGTCAGACCATAAAAGTCAATGGCCTAATAATGAGACTCAAATTTGCAGGCCCTTCCGCTACCTTACGATTTAACTGCAACCCCCAAGTTAAAGACAAGATGGCATGATCACTGGTCGTTTGTGAAGATACTAGCATCCTTTGCACTCTCTCAATCATAGGGACGCTGCAAGCAATATAATCCAGTGTAGCACTACCGCTCCCCATTTGCCCCGTTTGCTTCCCTCGTATGTCTACACTAACTCTACCATTTAGAACCACCAGATCCCAATCATTCAGGAAATTAAGCCATTTATTTCCCTTTGGGATTTACTGTTTTGCGCACCGTAGAGTTAACACTCCAACCGCTCTCATCAAAGGGGTGTTCACCAGGTTTGCATTTTAACTCCCCTCCCACAATTATACCTTCATTCTCATTACCAGCTACCCATGCAGTCAACACCTCATCAATATATGCAAATATAATCACAGTATACTGTCCTCAAGGGGGGGGGGTCATATTCATTAACCAAAAGAACATGTTTTCCTCAAACTCTTCCTTCCAAGAAACCTCAACTGTCAACACATTTCCCCTCTTTATCCGCCGGGGAAATTGGCCTGGTTACACGTGCATTATTAACCCCAATCAACAAGCTGCCGAAGGGGCGCCCCACCAGACCCTTCCCAGCCTCCATCTGGTATATTTGGAACCCATCAAGTAAAAATTGATCTACTAGCCATGGTTCTTGGATCATAAACACATCATGATCTTCCAGAACCTTCAGGGAGGCACCAGGTTGCAAAAAGTGGGAATGGCCCCTGGTATTCTACATCACCGTGGCTAAAGATCATTGAGCTTGACTTTCAGTCCCCGCAAACCTGGTTTTCAGCCATTGCCATGCCTGTACATTCTCGAATTTTGCCCCCTCATTGTTTTTTTTACATTTAATGCACAAGACCTAGGAGGTGGATTCTGGTCCATGTTACATTTACACACAGGTATAGTACTTTCAAGAATTCCAGGTTTGTCTAAGGAGTAGCCTAAATATGTCAATGAGTCTGCCTGTTCACGCAGCAGAGCTGCAGTTACAGGAAGGCCACAATGGATAGAAGCATCACCATTGTGGCCCCCTCTCAGTGGCTCAACAAAATCAAAGTCTGTAGAAGTAAGGATCCTCAGAGCTGGTATTTTGTTGCAAAATGTAAGTAGCTCACTTCTATCAATGTGACGCTTATGGGAAGACTTACCTTGGGCAAAAATTACTTTACGTAAGTCAAGGGGCATGAGTTCTGGGATGGGAGGGTTTAAAGAAATCGGGACAGATTCAATCAAACCCGGATGAAGAGTCCTCTCATTCCCAGTTTGAGTATCCGATCTCCCATCACATATTGGGTTGGGGAACAAAAGCAGCTCATTTCTATCCACATTCTCATGAGACCCTTGAGTAGGGATTGATTGTGAAAGTATATCTATGGTTGCCTGTTCTTTGATGAGCCAACTAGATTACGTTCCATCACCCATTGAAGTGCGCTTCCTATGTCTTGCTGCACGTTTCCTCTTACGCTTTGTCAATTTATGCAGATTCTTGTTAGATATTTCAGTAGAGTTTGATCATAAATCTGCTTCAGAGGGCTCATTTGTCATTTCTTCCTTACCCCTTGATTTTTGTAATGCTTTATCTGTTTATTGCGGGCTCTTTGCTGTTTGTGAGTGGGGTATTTCATAGGGGATTGGATGGAGGATTCCAAGCATTCTTTATCTTGATCAAGACTTTGGGAGGGAATTAGTATAAGATCTTCATTTAACAGTATCTCATTGGGTCCTTCCTGGGGACCCAACAATCTTGCTCCCTCCGTCTGCTGCATAACCTCCATTAACGTCGCAACTCCCTTGGGTAACAAAGAGATTTTCTCCGCCTGTTTCATGATTTTTGTATGGGTACTTCCACATAATTTAAGCAACATTTTAACGACTGTGCCTTCCTTTAATAATATCTCTGGTGGGTTAGTGGATTTGGCCATAAGCCCTGTATGGGGCCTTTCTCTATTATCAAAAGCCTCCCTGGTGGGCTAAAGTTTTCCTTACAAGTCTGCTCCAGCTGACTCTGTCAGTTGGAGGCACGTACTCCTCTTGTTGCAGCGGCTGGTGATGTCCTGCCTGCTGAATCCTTAGATTTTGTGTCCACCCTTCCTCTGTGACCGTTGTTGTCACGTTCAAGGCATCCTGCATTTTTGTCGGCGATTACCGCTGCATGGTCTCTGGCATCCTGGCTGCTTGTGACTCCGGGTACTCCAGCGTCTCCCCGCCTAATCCTCTGTGGTGCTCCCGTCTCACTGCTCTGCAGCACTGGAGCTGCATCAGGTAAGGAGGGGCTGGGAGGGAGCCTGCCCCCATACTGGCACCAGTTGGGTTGTTGGGCTAGGATGGCTCCTCCCTCCCTTTGACAGGGCCTGAAATCAGGCCCTGTCACATGAGCTAAAGACAGCCTATGGGCCTCATTACGAGTCCAAAAATGAACAAAACCTGTTAGACGCTAACAGGAACCCCAGCAATGTACTCCTATAGGGATGTAAATTATCCCAAGTTAATTATCACACAGGGAAGTTGGGTGTAGCCCATACCCAATGTGAAGCTTTACAAGGTTATCCTGTGACCATAGATCACTGCTCTACTTTTCAATTAGAGTTTCATTCAGTTACTCCTCTGTGACCGTTGTTGTCACGTTCATGGCATCCTGCACTTTTGTCGGCGATTACTGCTGCATGGTCTCTGGCATCTTGGTTGCTCGTGACTCCGGGTACTCCAGCGTCTCCCCGCCTAATCCTCTGTGGTGCTTCCGTCTCACTGCTCTGCAGCACCGGAGCTGCATCAGGTAAGGAGGGGCTGAGAGGGGGCCTGCCTCCATACTGGCACCAGTTAGGTTGTTGGGTTAGGACGGCAACTCCTTCCATTTGACAGGGCCTGAAAGCAGGCCCTGTCACATGCGCTAAAGACAGTCTATGGGCCTCATTACGAGTCCGGCAGTAACGCTGCTGGTGCTTCCAACGTGTTGCCGCCGGACTCGTAACATTTTGCCGGCACCTAGCTTTCCGGTGATACCGGGACATTACAAGTTCCAGCGTAACGGCAAGCTGGGTGCTGGAAAATGTTAGTCCCCTTTCCTAGGACTCCACGGGAATGGGTTCATGGAAGCACCGGCCCTGTTGCTAACCATGCCAGTGCTTCCTGGATGAGTCTGCCTACCGGGGCCGCTGCACACGGCAAGGTCAGATCTGTCGGGCGCAAGCTTACCAGCACCATTGTTTCCGGACCACCACACTCATAATGAGGCCTTTAGTGTCCTTAAGCACCTTGCCCAGAAGCACAAGCTTAGAGCTTGGACAAGTATGAAATCCTTGTGGTTACCATTACATAAATGAGGAAGCAAAAAAAGGTTTGTTTTGCCCACTTTTCAAGGATGTATTTGCAAGCCTGGCAAATTTGTATTTCTGACATATAACCCCTTATCTGACTTGATGTCCGAGACCAGTGGAATTCTACATACACCGGACGAGACACGATTACACGCCAATAACGGTGGAATTATAAAAAGAGCTGTGTTCTCTCAAAGGTCTCTCACAGCAGACTTAAGGTCCGAGTTTACTCTCTGCATCCTGCATGCCTGTCAAATAAACATGCTTCATCTCAATTGCTGACTTTATACAATTATCTTGTAATTTGCATAATTTGCATGTGTCTGCATATGATTTCTCTGCATGTATGCTTCATGCAAAGTATAGCAGAGTCCTCAACTGTATACAGTTGTTCTAGGGGTTCATACACTTTATCCCTGCTACCTTTCCTCCGACAGTGCTGCACAATTAGAATACAGCTGAGTCCCACGACAAATTCAATCCAGCTGTCAAATAGTCTCTACCATATCCGTGTAAACTGCATGTAAAGTATAGAAGAGCCCTCAACTGTAGATAATTGCACTAGGAGTTCATCACATTTTATTTCCTCTACCCTTCCTCCTATAGTGTGGCGCCCCATCGCATACAGCTGAGTCTCATAAAAAATTCAGTCCAGCTGTCACACAGTGTCTACCATTTCAATGCAAAACACACCTCTTCTCTCTCCACCCTTCGTCTTCCAACGTACCTACACTCGACATCTCTACTTTTCCTGACCGTTCTGAACAGTTCCTAATTGGGCCTCATTACGAGGTTGGAGGTAGCCATGGCGCTATAAGCGCCATGGCTACCTCCAAACTCGTTGTGACTCTGCCCTGGTGAATGGAGCAATTACCGGTCCATTCCAAGGTTGGCAGGACCAGTAATTCCCCATTCACCAGGGTCCTTCCCCATTCCCATTTGAGCCTCCATAGGGCTCAATGGGAATGGGGAAGGCGCTAATAACGGTACCACAAATTGTGGTACCATTATTAGCTCCAGAGTCCCTTTGCGGGTCCCGTCCTTAACGCCTGGAAAAACCAGGCGTTAAGGGAGGACCCGCAAAGGGAACACGTAGTAGGATGGTAAGGGATTACCGGCACCGGTGCCCTTACCGGTAATCCCTTAACCGCCCGCCTCGTAATGAGGCCCAATTACTGCTGCTCCGTTCTTTCATCTTCTCAGACTGCGGTCTCCAGAAGGCCCATCCCATCTACAGCACTTACAAATGGGCACCATACAAATACAACATAACTTAACATAACATTATTATTATTACAATTATATTCTTTTTTATTTGTTTTACTTTTTGGGGAGGTTATGTCTGTGAGGCCCAGCTCACTGCTCGTGTACTTCGTAGATCCCACTTGACACAGAAACAAGTCCCCTTCTCTCGGGGTTCACCAGGAACAGAACACAGGCCCCTTCACTTGGTGTTACACAGAATATACTCAGGATAGCTCTAGCGCAGATCACCAGTGGATGCGAACAGCAGCCGCGAACCCCCATCCACAACCTCTGCCTCCCGGACTCATGCTGGGATTACAGGCGCGTGCCACCACGGCCATATAATATACTATTATATATTTGTATAGCGCAAACCTAGCTCAGGAGAAACACAGAACTGTACAGGTCATAGAGCAAAATATTGGTATTGAGAATTCAAAAAGTCATCAAGTAAACATAAGTTATAATGATCACAGTACAATATACGGATGGGGAGTGCACAAGATAGTCGGAATCTTGGTTACACCAAATTGTTGTTGGAAGAGCCACTCTTCAGTTCTTTCTTAAACGGAAGGAGACTTTTAGCAGTCTGAATTGTCACTTGGATGGAGTTGCAAAGGACTAGAGAGCAGCACCAAAAAGGACTGTTTCCTAGTTTTCTACTTGCAAGCTAGTGTCATGTCCAGTCTTACTGCAAGGTGACTGCATGCCACCTAATATTTTTAGTTGGACCGTCATGTCGGCTGGCATACTGGTGGTGGTTGCCTTGTAGGTGAGGCACTTGTTTTTGAACCCGATCCTAGCTGGAAGGAAGAGTCAGTGTAATTTCTGCAAGGTGACGGTAATGCAGTCAAATTTAACAGAGCGTTGATGAGGGAAGCCGCGGTGTGGTTGGCCACTTTGAGGGGGGCCAGACGAGCAGCCGGTAGCTCTGCGAGGAATGGGTTACCCACCTTGATATGCGAGATCCCCTGGGACGGCGCCACAGCTGGGAAGTTCCGAGGCAGGAGGAAATGCTTGATTTTGTATATTAAAGTGATATGATACAAAGCCTTGTTTGTGATGTGTTGCCTGAAGGATAGATTACTATCCACAATTTTGCTGACTGTGTGAGATCTTACTGTGCAGTGTATACCGCACATCACTAGCAATGGCAATTGTATGTTCTTTAAGTGCCAAGAACGACGTATCTTGTCCTTGGGATTACCTCCCCAGTGCCAAGGACGAGATAGCTGTCCTTGGCACTTAAGGGGTTAATGAAGGAGAAAATGTTAGAAGGATTTGCATGGTGAAATACTGAAATCACCAAAAAAGGTCTTGGCACTTGGGGGGGGAAACCCATGGCAGTTAAAAGGTTTTAACTCTCTATATTTCTTTGTCAGTGTGGTGCAGTCTTTGTCAGAATGCATGTGTTCTGCTATGTATGTAGTGATGTGTTCAAATATTCTAACATTCTGTAATATTATAATATAATTTTCCATAACAAAGACCCAACGAGTCAGTGTTAGCTCGCCTGCATTATACAGGATACCGCTGAACCATTGCACTCTGAACCATTGCACTCTGTCGAAGTTCTATTATGTAGATGATGTCACTGCAGTTTATACTGCACGTCTCTTTTTCTCTCTCTCTTTCTCTTATCTTTCTCTCGATGTTTCGCTATCTCCCCAAAGAATGTCTCTTTTTTCTCTCTTCCAACTGTAACTTCCCACAATGTGTTCTGCTACCTTATGCTGTGAAATGCTGAAATATTCGAACAGAATATTGTTCTGAATGGAATCCCCAAAATAGGCTCCACAGTTCAAGTAGTAGGCAGAGAAGAAGGATCCTGACTGCACCATGGAGTGGGAGGGACATCCACCCAAATTGCCAACTGGACCAAAGATGTGAGTTTTCTGCCCACTCTTCTGACACAAAGGACCAAACATGTGCTGTTCAAAAGAGACTTTTGCAATATCTTGTCCACAGAGTAGGCTGAACATGCTGATGGAGACTAGGGTGGTTCCTGCTCAAACCTTTAAAATAGGAATTGTAGAGGAGAGTCAGGAGGGTGATGTTGGATCTCCCACCCGTGTACCCCTTCCTTTTCCTCAGTCACCATGCAGCACACCTTCTTAATGTGGGTTATCGTCCATTTACAGGAACCTTGAGATGCCCTCCAAGAATTCTGCCTAGTTTGTGGGCTTGTAACCAATTGTAACCAGATTAACTTAATCTGATCTAGGTAGCAAGACTCCAGGGGAGTTGCAACCCAACTGAGCCCTTGCTTTGCCATAAAGGAAGCTGCAGAGGACTGCTCAGGGTAGTTTGCCTTCATGATGTGCAATTTGCAGGTGTCCTTGGATTAATTCACTCTTGCATATGGCGACATCCCCTTTGTAATTATAATCTCTTTAAAGAAGGCTTTGTCCATTATGCCCTCACACTAAATCATGGTTCCTGGCACAATTTGGAGATGCGCCCAAAGACATGTACTTTGATTGGCCAGTTCGGGACATTGCCAGCCTGAATGACATTCTGATTAAATCTATAGAGGGCAACAGTAATCTCATCCATGAACAAGACATCTTGAAAGTTTTACATTGTCCCCATTCAGAGCTTAAAACAAAACCCTCATATTTTCCTTATTGAAATCCCAGATCATAAGGGAGAGCATGAACAAGGAATGGTTACAATAAAAGAAATGGGCACTCTCTGTGTGTGTGAGTGGGGTGCAGTAGAGAGAGTGAGTTGGGGATGATAGAGTGGGGAATGGTTCAGTGCAATGAGGGAGAGTGGTTGAATGGGGATGGTAGAGTTGTGAGATAGAGTGTGGTGAGTTAGAGTGGGTGAGCAGGGTGAGGTATACTGGGTGAAGTCTTGTGGGATGACGTGTAATGGAGTGAGGTAGAGGTTGGGCGTAGAGTGGGTGGGTGGGATCAAGTAGAATGGGGAAAGGTAGATTGTGGTGAGTTAGGGTGAGTGAGCAGGTTGACATAGAGCGGGTGAGGTAGGTTGGGCAAAGTACAGTGGGCTGGGGAATACTGGAGTGAGGTGAGTGAAGGTAGAGTGGCTGAGTTGGATGAGGTAGAGAAGTGTGAGATACAGTGGACTGTGGTTGAGTGAGAGAGTTAGATGGGACCAGGTAGAGTGGGTGTTGTAGAGTGGGTGAATGGGGTGAGGTAGCATGGGTAAAGTAGAATTGGTGAGTAGGGTGAGGTAGAGTGGATGAGTGAGACAAGGTAGATTGGGGTCAGGAAGAGTCAGTGAAGTAGAGTGGATGTGGTAGAGTGGGGTGAGGGAGAGTTGGGTGAGGCAGATGTGTTCCTCATCAACACATGGGATCGAGTGATCCACCACCAGACTTGGATGAGGTAGAGTCATTGGATGAGTGGGTCAGTGGGGTATAGGAAAATGGGTGAGTTGGGAAGGTAGAGTTGATGAAGTAGAGTGGGATGAGGTAGATTTGGTCAGTGGGTTAAGTTAGAGTGTGGTCAGGTAGAGAGGGTGGGTGGGGTGACGTAGAATGAGTGAAGGTGATTAGGCATAAGCAGAGTGGGACAGTGGGCGAGGTGGGGCTGATGAGTGAGGTCAGATGAAGTAGAGTGGGGTTGAATATAGTAGTAATGGACTTTGCAGTGATCCACCCAGGGGTCAGAAAGCATGGTAGATTACACCTTTGCTGACACTGATCCTGTGAGAATGCACCAGGATTGTCTTGAAATGCAAACTGCCCTTTCATCATATTGTTATAGCAGCTCGTCTATGATCTTGCACAGACGCCGAAAGTGAATGATAGAAAAAAGGATTGTCAATTTACAGTAACCTAACTTAAGGTTACCACAATTTCATGAAGCAAATCTGGGATAACATGTAATGATGTTGGCTATGCTTTTATTATAAAGTTCTATAATGCGTAATCTCTCTAAAATCATATATATATAGTATACTATCAAAAGTACCCGTTCTCCAAACAGGTTGTTTAGGTAGACTTGATAAAACTCTCATTAATTGTTGGAAATGAATGATCCTGTAGGCCGCTGTTCCACCTTACCCTGGCATGGTGTAGTTCGTTTCAGTGCATTGTGGTGCAAATAGCTCAGAAATCATGCATCCTGGGGCCATGAAACATGGTGAGTTGTGTTCCTCGTGTCAGGACCGGTTGAGAAACAACATGTTTTCTTTCCCTTCCCGGTGAACACGGTTTCCGGCTTCGTCAGCAGGCACCATTTGGCAAAAATCCTCTGAAAAAGTAATTTTCCCTGATGCAGCAAAAATGTTTGCTTCCCTTCCCGGCGAATATGGTTTACGGCATTGCAAAGATTGTTTAGAAAGAACATTTTTTGTTTCCCTTCCCGGTGAACATGGGTTATGGCTTTGTCGGCAGGCACCATCTAGCAAAAATCCCCTGGAAAAGTAATTTCAACTGATGCAGCAAAAATGCTGAAACTTCTGGAATACTACCTGATTTCACCTTTGCCTCTCAGGTACATTCACCTCTCATACTTTTTTTCTTTCCCTTCCCGGTGAACATGGTTTACGGCTTCGTCAGCAGGCCACAAAGCCACAAACATATTTTGACTTTTCTTGAAATCCAGGGAAAGGGGTAAAGTGTCCAAATGTCATGCAGTCAGTAATGTCCAGAGGGTCCAAACAGGTAACTATGCAAAATGTGGTGCAGATTGGTGAAACAGTGTGGAATTGTATAAGGAACAAAGCTTTGCACCACAAACCTACAAACCCACACACAACCTTTGACCTTTATATATATAGATGAATTACTACTTTCATGCAATCCCACCTGTCCACATAAAAGGACATATATTTGTCAAAGATGTTTAACAATCACAGGCGTGTTTCCCCACTGACTATGACTTGTGACAAGGGAAATGACAACACTTCCATTAAAGTAATATTACAACTGGTCATACCACACCTCTTGTTGCCTGCAATGTTATTCCTATGTAATCAGAATGAGGGGTTGGTGGGAAGTGTTGATATATTAGCTAATGTTAGCATAGATATCTACACTGTAGTTTCAAGCACAGAGTGTATTGTAGCTATACATTGTAGCAACACAACCTACTTTACACATTTGGAAGTAAAAGCCTGCATTTTCCTTTATATGATGTTTCATTTATTCAAACTCATGCAACACAAACATACGTTAACCTCGGATTATAGCGCAATGAAGCTGTAAAATATGTACTTTTCTTGATGTTTGATTATCCTCTACTATGGGTGCACTTTCCCACTTGTGTGTTAACATATTCCAGATAATTTAAGAGAAATCCAAAATTGTTAAGGAATAAAAAGTTAAAATATGAAACTTATCAAACTTCACATTGTAAATATCCATCAAAATGTTCCATCATTTAGAAAAGTAATTTTGTTCCCCATTTCCGAGAAGAAATACACCAATTCAAGAACCATAACATCGATCGATAATCCCAAACAAATGGACATCCAAATTTGCGTGATGAAATCCAAATACCCTAAAGTAATCCAGCGATCCAAATGAAGTATCCAGAGAAAGCATTTCAAAATCCAAATAATCCAACAAAAAACATCCACATTTGTGAAATAATCGAGGTTCCCAAAAGTAATCCAATGATACAAACATTGTCCAAAGAAAGCATTCCAAAATACAAAGATTCCCCAAAAAATCAATTCACAAATAGAAATCCAAGTTCCCGCTAGTAATCCAGCAATCCAAATACAGTGTCCAAAGAAAGCATTGCAAAACCTAAGGATTCCAATAAAAAAAATCCAGAAATGTGAAAAAATCCACACACCCCAAAGTAATCCAGCGATCCAAACACAGTGTAAAAAGAATGTATCCAAAATCCAAAGATTCCAGGAAAAATAATCCATCCAAAAAAATGAAAAAAAACAAGTTCCAAAAAATAATCCAAATCCACAAGGAGCGGGTGGACGTCTTCACTGGGAACCGTCGTCGAAAACAATGATGAAAACAAATCACGGGCATGAGTAACCGGAAACTAAAAATAGTGAGAAAGCCTCCAGTGGACAAAAAAAGGAACTGCACAGGATTAAACATTTGCAACGGCCTCCAGTGGTGAAAATGGGAACTACAGGACCTTTAAAAACGAATTACATTATTATAAGAACTATACATATACATATTGTTAGTGTTATATACTCCATTGCCGATTAAATTATTTTGAGATATTAATGTATTTCGATGAAAATTCACCATTGAATAATGCCTCTTTATTATTCATGGCAATATTGTCACTGGTTACCGCCAATCCAACACCAGGTGATTAAACCACCAGAAGTGTATATGAGCACTGACACATTAACATACGCCATCTTGCTCTCGGCTCAGGCAAAACCCTGAACATGGGCACCACATTTTCTGTCAAGCGCAACACCCTGGACAGAGAGGAGAGG
Source organism: Ambystoma mexicanum (assembly GCF_040938575.1). Lineage (NCBI taxonomy): Eukaryota > Metazoa > Chordata > Amphibia > Caudata > Ambystomatidae > Ambystoma > Ambystoma mexicanum. The sequence continues at coordinate 132,148,855 of NC_090936.1, read as the reverse complement.
TGCAGTTTCTTACTCTTTAGAAATTACATTGCAAAGAAAAAACTGAGTATAGCAATGGTTATTCAGCAAAACAAGAGGTCATGTCGACTGCCAAAAATGATATAGCATGTCGGCTGGTTGTTCAATGTTCATCTACTTTAGCTGAATGTAACTCTAGTGTAGTATACCATTGTACACAATTAGGTGAGTTGGAAAACCACTGCATTTTTTTATTTGTTCGCCAGCCAGTCTTTTTTGGGCAGTTCTTCATGTGACCAGTTTAGGTATTTTAATCACATACACCAAGAGGTATGTTATTTAACTGCATTTTGTAACCCTTTGCAATTGTTTTGATGACCAATGCTTCTTCTGAAGTTGTGCAGTTTCAGCACTGTGGCCACCATCGCTGTTGAAAGGTAAACTTCTGTTGCGGCAGAACATGATTAAAGGTCTTTCAAGAACCTGGAAGAAATTCCAGCTGGCCATTCCAAAGGGTTTTTATTGGAACCAGTTGACCAGTTGCTGCATATGTGTTGTTGGTTAGCAGCTGAACTGCTATGGTGAAAAATGTCCAGCTGATTCAGTTGCATGTTAGAAGTGGTTATTTGTTTCTAATACTATTTGTTTTTGCTAGTATTGATATTTAACTATTCCTCCTTTGTTAAGGATTTCAATCAGGCAATACACCCGGGTCTCAGCCTAGCATGCAGTGCACAAATGAAATGCTTATTTATTGTGTGTATAGGTTCAATATTCCGAGTGATATACCACTCATATCACACCCCTTCTCAAAATACCCCCAGGTCAAAATGGACCAGGAATCAGGCTGGTTGGTAAAGGTAATATGTATTTATTTATTTATTTAAATTTCAAATCAAACACAAGTTTTAATGTATGGGGCAGCAATCACCAATGTGGTGACAATACAATCAGAAAGTAGGTAAGGCAGTTGACTTCACTTATAGCAACACAGAAGATAAAAGACAGAGAAAAGAACAGTTTTGGCTTGTTGAAAAGATAGAGTTTAAGCTAAGATTCCCCCTGCAAAGTTCTCAATTCACAAAGAAGCAATTCTACACAGATGTAAGTAAGCAGCAGGTATTCAGGAATGTTGAACAGTGTACATGGTTTGAATACAATCGTCCCTTCCCAAATAAGAGAGAAAACGTTTTTGGAGCTTTTACACTTTTAAAATGACATTTGAAAATGGCTGTGTGAAATAATGAAAAGTGTGCAAAAATCCTTAAATTGATATAAATTCCTATGGGAGCAACACTGTAAAGATCCTAACAAACATAAGCTTTAATATGAGCAACAGTACATACTTTTAATCAGAATGGAAGTTTGAAAATACTTTGAATGGGAAAACACATGCGTAAAACGTTTGCAAAATTGCGAATTTCCGCCTAATTTTCAATATGCGATCCTTTATATAAATGGGTCAGATGTGGTAGGGATGTAGCTACAGGTCTTAGGTTTAATTCAGAGTTGAAATTAAGTCTCTAGCTATAAAATTGAGGAAGTTATGCTAGTTTGAATGAGAGGCGTTTTTGGAAAATAAAGGCGCGAAAATGAAAACAGAAATCAATTTTTAGAATGACAATTATGCTCTAAACTAGGGTATTCAGGCTGGTTACCAGTTTGAAACACAGTAAGCTCCAGAGTGGTCTGTGAAAACCAACCCCAGCACCTCCGTGTCCGCCTTGGAGGACTCAGTCGGATTACCCGTGGGATGATTTTAAGGGTTTGGGATGTCACAAGACAAAAGGATTTTAAATAAATGATCACTAGCACAAGGAATCACAGCAAGGTTTCAAGACTGGTGTGACACTATTACAAGTTCTTAAGTTAAAGAGAGGATGGGTTATAGATGGAAATAGGACAATGCAGATATACTATGGGTTCCTATGATTCATGTTGATACTTACAGTGCACTGTAAATTAAGATTGGACCGTCAGGTTCTGGTCATCACGGATTGGGTCTACAGGCAGCGGGTACCTCTGGCGGAATTGGATCAGCTGGGCGGCTCTGGTCAACCGACTAGCACCTCAGACTGGACTGTACTGGATTGAATTGGCCCTTCTGGTTGCTGTAGATCAGCGGGATGGCGAGTTTCAGCAAGCAAGCATTAATGGTAGCAAGCCAGACTGGATTAGAATTATTTCCTTTAAGTTTTGGGATGGTTTCAGGATTCGGGCCTCGCTGAAAAGAGTTCAGCAAAAGCTGAGGCCTTGGTTTGGTCAAGATGAAGAATTCAGGAACAAGATGAATAATTCAGGAACAGAGCGTCAAGCGGAAATCAGGATGGAGTCAGGAATCAGTGTGTCCTGCGTGTTGTGAGGTTCCCTTATTTATCCTGCCAAGTGACATCACAAAGTTTATGGTAGGGGCAGACTTACAACCCACACCCACCAGGCGTCAAGTGGTCAAAGGCACAGTTCCCTCCTTGCTCTTTGCTGATAGGATGACAGAAAAGGTTGTCAGATTTTATGATGTGACTTGGGATCCTCCCATAATTATTGGGTCCAAAATTTAACTTTCCCACAATTACATATTTATATACTTATGCCTTCCAAAAAAATCAAACACATACATTACATAGTTTGTGGGTTACATTTACATCCAACTCCCATGTCGGTGAGACCGGGTCTTGTCTTTCTATTGGAATTTGGCAATTTTAATCATAAATGTTTGGCCTAACAATTCCTAACTCGGTACATATATGTGCAATCACCCCTAGAACATGAGTATATAATATTAGATTTGCAGCATTAATATTCTCTGCGCAATTAGTGTTTTTACATAACTATTGTTCCTTATGCAGTAAGAAATCCTACCAAGTTTTCAACTGGCTAGCATGAGTTCAAATGTATATGTATGTATTTTTCATTCCTTTACTTAGTTTTGCCACCAAGTTAAATGTCATGAAGTTCAAAATCCAGGTCAGGATTTTTTTTCTTCCTTCACAAGTGTAAGCAACTGGTCAGTCCTTTGAAGTTCAATGAGAAGGCTCTTCTCAGAGAATGGAACATCCTGCCCCTCCCCTGTAGTGATGAGTGTTCAAGCCTGCCAGTGTCATTGCATGGGGCCCAGACACAATTCTGATGTGTCCTTTGGCATGATGATGCAAGGCCTCCCCATAGCAATTAGTCCTTTCTTGCCAGCAGTGAAGTGTCAATCTTTCCAAGGCAGAGGACTGTCGAAGCAGAATTGTAATAGTTAATTAACTCAAGACTGGGTTTTAACTTTAGGTTACCTACATCTTTCATTAAAACATCTAAAATGAACACAGTTTATAGGGGATTTTGACATTAGCAATCCTTAATCATTCTGAAAGAATTAAACCTTTAAACCAAAACATGTTTTCAAAACAGGTGATTTTGCACTTCATTCCTGGAAAAGCACATTAATCTGAGTCCTTTAAATCAAATTTTCCTCTGCAGCACATACACAATTTATTCAACATTAGGTCTTCCCTTGAGTGCTAAGAGTGTTTGCAGCTTTTGTAGTACCCTTTTAATATCAGTGATTCAATGGAAATAAATGGATCTAGCGCCAAAACAGCACTTTTAAAGGTTGCAAAGCTAGCATTTTAAAAGCAATTTCGGTTTTCAGCACACTTCATGTTGAATGTGGCAAAGCCCACTGGCATGCTCCTGCAGTGATAACTCTGTTTTCACCCCCACTTTGGGCTGTTTCTTTCACCATTTGGAAAGTGATCCAGTGGGGCACATTGGAATGGGTCAAAATATCCCACACCTTCCAGTGAATGTATTTATTTATTTGCTGAGTTATTTTGCAGTCAAATCACTTAGGTGCCCAGCCAAAGTACATGGTGGGGGAAAACATTACACATCAGCTTAGTGTGAGCAATAGTGGCCATAAGATTCAAGGGCAGATCTGAACATAATACTATAGAGTCCTCCCCGGACCTTGAAGTCCTACACAGAGACGAGCCTGAAAGGTGCTTCATAGTGTGAATTATGAAGCTGCCAGGTTTCTCCTGAAGTATAGGTACCTCCTTTTACTAAGGTATAATAGCTTCAGTCAACTGTGCGGCCCTTCAGCAGTGCATTAGCTAATATTTAGAAACCCACAGGAGGGATAGGCTAGTGCCTAGATATGATGTGATTTGAATGTGAGAATTTGAAGTGCAGGTGAGTAGCTCATGGTTAAGTGCTGGACTCTCACATACTACTAGTCTGCATTATGGATCAATGCTGCTCTTTGATTCAGGTATAGGATTCTTTAGAGGACACACAGCAGAAGAAGGGTATTATTGCAATGGCATAGAATTGCAGATTTTGCAGATTGAAGGATTGTTTGGCAATGAAGATGCCTCACAGATTGAAGAATGTATATATATATATATATATATATATATATATATATATATATATATATATATATATTTTTTTTTTTTCAATGGAAAAACTTTGTTAAAGGGACGTTATGGTTAAGTTGCACTAATAAAAACCTATGAAATTTAATGTTGTTAAAATGACATTATGGTTACAAGTAAAATTGAAAACCCCCTGAAATTCGTCAGTTATGGTAAGCTAAACAACCATAACTCGCCCCACCACCGTGCACTGCTAAGACTAACACCCAGGACATCAAAGATGACATCACAAATATCATTGATGACATCAAAGAAATTTTGGGACCCCCCCATAACTTCCCCCCCCGGACCAAACCTCATCAAACTTTGCATATTCAGAGAGGGCCATATACTTTTTTGCAAAGTTTGGCGAGAATTCATCCATGGGGAGCGAAGTTATAAGCCGCCCAAAAAGTGCTCTTACTATGGTTTTAGCAACTTAACCATAACTACATGGCCGCTACCGCAGGCCATGTAATATATATATATATATATATATATATTATATTATATACAAATATATACATATATAACATGCCCTGCGGTAGTGGCCATATAGTTATGATATATATATATATATATATATATCCAAAAGAATCCCCGTACCGAGGTACAAGAAAAATGGATGGCACTCCAGGAAGAGGTTTGGATTTAAGCAGTCCTTTCCAAACACAGAGTCAGGAAGCCAGGATGTTACAGGCACGAAATAAACTTTAATAATTATAATGTCCAGGACAGAGAAAGAAACATGAAAACAACAACGTGTTTCGCGGCAACAAACCGCTTGTTCACGTTGGGGGTAAAAAACACAGAAAATGGACTATAAGCCTAACAGTTTCTCTATGGTTTCGGGATAGAGAGTCGTAATGTATGACACATAATCTCCTAGTCAATAGCGGCGGCCATATTTAAGAATACATTTTCTCTGCCATTCATTGCATTTTAAATCTAGAGTGCAACAAGTATGCACATTGCTCTGACAGTTATTACCTGTTTAAACAAACCAATGTGGCATCTAAGGCTTAACTGTAGTGCCAAGGTTACTACATAAAACAAAATGTACAACATAATACATTTGCAAACGTCCCACATTTATATTGAGCTTTATAGTAAATGCCCATTTTCAATTTGTGTCCGTGTTTTAAATTAACCTATTGTAACCTTTATTATATATAAATCTCCCCGGTTAGGGTTTTTTTTGGTGTATATATGGGTATGCTTAAATGATGAAAATGGAATGCTTAGTGCATCTCATTATTTTGTTAGCTATGGTTTTCTTGTATTGGAATTAGCTATTTAAAATTCTTGTGTATATCAGCTATGCAGATCTGTAGTATGAACATTATTTGTTGTTAAAGTGCTAGTGCAAACGTTATGAATAACTGTGCAAATCTGCAATGTTTAGCAGCTATTGATAAAGTGTTAGTGCCTTTAGCAGCCAACTCGACCAACACATTGTTGGTAAAGTGCAATGTGCATTAGTAGCTTCAAGGTGAGCCTCCCAGTACAGAGATCAATAAAGTGATTAGTGCTTTACATTTATCTCGTAATTAATGCTCGCTAATTAAGAAATAGCATTTTGACTTTAAAAGCACAATACTAAAACCATACCTTAAAGCAATGAGACAGAATTATCGACTGTTAGCTATTCTGTGTTTACCCATTAAGGAACGAAGAAAAGAATCTTAAAAAGATGTTAAAATTGAGAGAATAGCAAAAAAGGAATAGAGAAAGAGAAAAGTTGGTCTAAAATTCATTCAATACTTTTATATAATATGAAAAAGTTTCTTAAATTGATAGACATTCTATCCTTAATGCTAGTAAAAAACATTTCTCCATGGCCGCCACATGTAAACTTGTATTTGTTAAACAAAGCTTATCTATATATCGGGAAAGACAGGGGGAAGAGGAAAGGGAGGAAAAATTAGGCATACTATAGTGATTATCAATATAATCTCTGCAGATTAAGTTCTTATCGAAGAGCAAGGCCAAACATAACATCCGGAAAGATTGCAGTCTTCTTTGGAAAAATTATTATGTGCCTAGAAAGGTATGCAATTCTTCATCTAGGTTGTGGCCTTTGGGTTTCTTAGTCTCGAGGTCTAAGATGTATCTGGTTTCAGATTGTCTGAGGGAGAGTTCTCGATTACCACCTCTGGCTGTTTTTGGAACTGTGTATATGCCAAAATATTCAAAACCTTCCAATCTGCCTCCGTGCTTCTCTTGGAAATGCAAAGCCATAGGGTATGTGGGATCGACATTTTTGATAGCTCTTATATGTTGCAATATTCGAAGTTTCAATTTGCCGATTGTGCTCCCCACATACCATTTGTCACATGAGCATGTGAGCACATACACAACATATTCTGTTTCACATGTGATCCTGGATTTTATGGTCACATTTCTTTGTAGAACTGGATGTATGTAGTTTTTGATGTTTCTGGCAAATTTACAAGCTTTACACTTTGCACAATTTTGGAAGCCTCTTAAGTTGGCATTTAACCAGCTCGAGGTACTTTGTGGGGTTTTCGGACTCATGTAACTGGATACTAGATTATCCTTCAATGAAGTTGAACGTCTGAATGTAATGTTAACATTTGGACCTAGAATACTCTTCAAATGTTCGTCTTGTTTGAGTACATGCCAATGTTTATGTATAATATGGCGAATATGTTTGGAAGCTTTACTGAATGTCAAAATGAGTCGGGTATCTGTTTCTTCCTTTACACTCTCTCTCTGAGTTTCGGACATCAGTAAAGTAGAGCGATCCTTTTGTCGCGCTTTAATGTATGCTCTTTCCAGTACTTTCTTAGGGTAACCTCTTTGTAGAAATTTCTGGGCCATATCTCTGCAAATCTTATCATAAGTGTCTAGTTGTGAACAGTTCCTCCTAATATGGATAAATTCGCCATAGGGGATGCTCCACTTAAGGGCTGTGGGATGACTACTTTTTGCATGCAGAGGAGTGTTGGAGCTGGTGGGTTTGCGATAAAGTTCAGTAACTAGTCCGTCTGCCGCTACAGTTACAAGAATATCTAAATACACGATATCAGTCTTGCTGTGGCACTCAGTGAACTGCAGGTTGTATTCATTGACATTGAGTGATTTCACAAACTCCAACCATTCTTCAGTTGTTCCATCCCAAATTATAAATAGATCGTCTATATAGCGCAACCAAAGGACAACTTTGTCCGTATGGTGGCTATTAGGGGGAACCCAAACTATAAACTTCTCCCACCACCCCATTGTTAAATTTGCATATGAGGGAGCAAATGTTGTGCCCATGGCTGTTCCTTGCAACTGTGTGTAAACATTTTTATTGAATAGAAAGCTGTTGTTGGTTAAGCAGATATTGATCATCTCTAAAATCATTTTGGTGTGTTCCAAATAATTCAATGATCTTGTTTTCAGAAAGTACTCACATGACTTCAGACCATCGGTGTGTTTTATTGATGTATATAGCGACACCACATCTAATGTTGCTAGTAGATGCGTTTTTTGCCATGGTATACCGTCTATTTTATTAAGGAAATCTTTTGTGTCTCGTAAATATGACGGTAAACTGGTGACAAACTTGATTAGAGTTTCGTCTACTAGTTTGGACACATTTTCAAGTAGTGCCCCGCATAGTGTCACAATAGGTCTCCCAGGTGGTCTGTTTTTGTTTTTATGGACCTTAGGCAGAAAGTAAATAGTAGGCATTACAGGAAACTTTGGATGTAAATATTTGCACATTTCGTCTTCCAGTAATCCTTTCTCTTGCCATTTCATCAATAAGTCAAAAAGTTTATCATTCATATCTGGCGTGGGGTCTCTGTCCAATAGTTTGTAACATTTAGGATCTTTCAATTGTCGATTAGTTTCAGCAATGTAGTCCTCCCGATTCATTATAACTATGTTAGTACCTTTATCAGCAGGTTTAAAGACATAATCTTCCAATGCACATATTTTAGACAGAGTTTCCTCCTCTCGATAGGTGAGATACTTTTTGAAGTCACTTTTTGTTTTTCTGAATTTTTTAAGGTCGTTGATAACCAAATCCTGGAAGGCTTCAATGCTGCCGCCAGGATTAAACATGGGGTTGAAACGTGATTTTAGTTTAAGATCGCTTTTGCAGGGCCAATCAGTTGCTAATGTTCATAAGCTCCCATTGTGGGTCACTTATGTCTTCATCTTCCTGCCATTCTGTTTCCAAATGGATGAGATCTCTCAATACATTCATATCTTCTATTGCCAAGGGTGTATAGCCAACGCGTGGTTCATCTTCTTTTGCCTTTGATGGATTGGAGGCGAAAAATTTCTTCAGGCGTATCTTGCGCATATATTTATCAAAATCAATTCTTGTTTCTGCGTAGTTGTAAGGGGCAGAGGGACAAAAATTCAAACCAAGTTTTAGCACATTTTGTTCTTCTAGCGAGAAATTACGTGATGTTAGATTAATAATGACATGTCTGGTGCATTACTTGGTGTTATCATCAGTTTTTTGTCCCAGAGCGTGTTTGTCTGTCTGTTTTGTCCATTTGTGCGGCATTTGAGGCGGTTGCTCCTCCTTGTTTTTTTGTTCCTCGAGACTTGGTTGATTGCCCTCGTCCTCTGCCTCTTGTTTTTTTGTTGATACTGCTGCTTCTGCCATCCATTCCTAAGAGTCTCATCTCTTCTAAAAAATTCAGCTTTCTTTGGGGCTGTTCATTTTCACTTTCTGTAGTGTCAGCATCTGAGGATGATGGTGCGCTGGATGTTTGATTCTCTGCATTCGACATTATGGTTGGGAGTTTTTGTCTTAAGGTGTCAAATCTTTTTGCAAATGTGAACACTCTCCCTTTCTCATAATCGTCTTTGTCTCGCAGGAATTTGCGCTGTTTCCGCAACTTTATTTCCTCCTCAAATGTTTTTAGCCCCGTTTCCATGTTTGTTCGGATGGCTTTGCCCTCTTCACTCTGATTGGTATTTTTTAAATGTTCTTCAATCTCTTGTATTTTAAGAAGTGCTTTTTGCCGATCAATCTTAGCATACTTTATTAAAATGTTAAGAAATGTTACTGAACATTTATTACTTGATTCACCCCATTCTTCCAGCATTTTGGGGTCCTGCTCTTCAAAAGTCGGTGTTATGAGTATGCGTAATCCTCTGGGAACCCGTCCCACGTCAACATAGTTTTGTAATGAGAATTCTTCCCACCATTTGCTAATCTCCTTTCTTTGGAGTTTTTCCAGTTCTCTAAGGAGTTTTATTTCTTCATTGCATTGTGCATCCGGTGGTTTGTTACTAGGCTTACTTGTGGTGGCACTGGTTTGTTTTTCACAAAATAAAAACATCGCTTGCTCCTTACGTGCACTTTCTCTCTCCTTTTGTGTTGACATATTTTGATTTAAAGTGTCTGACAATGGCTGCCTTTCTCTCCAGAGAATATAATTCTCACTTCCCAAGCAAAGTTTTCTTTGAACATAAAATGCTTTGAAAACAATCCATAAACGGATGCCCAGTTAGGGTGAAGCCCAATTCAATAAGAAACACAGTATCCCCGTATCCACAGTTTTGGATTTACCACAATGAATGGATGTTCCTCCACCCTCCGATGGTAATGGTTCGTCCACTCACATATGTGGCGAGTCCGTCTCTGCGAGCGGGTACTGAGGCTTCACTTTAGCAAATAATTTCTGGATCATCCGGAGCAAAAGCCTGCAGCTCTTTAAAGAGAAAAAGTAGATGCTGCGCTATGCTTTCAAATGCGGGAGCGGGTGCACGTTCCAATTCCGTTTTCTCCTCGGCGTGTTAGTATCCAAAAGAATCCCCGTACCGAGGTACAAGAAAAATGGATGGCACTCCAGGAAGAGGTTTGGATTTAAGCATTCCTTTCCAAACACAGAGTCAGGAAGCCAGGATGTTACAGGCACGAAATTAACTTTAATAATTATAATGTCCAGGACAGAGAAAGAAACACGAAAACAACGACGCGTTTCGCGGCAACAAATCGCTTGTTCACGTTGGGGGTAAATAACACAGAAAATGGACTATAAGCCTAACAGTTTCTCTATGGTTTCGGGATAGAGAGTCGTAATGTATGACACATAATCTCCTAGTCAATAGCGGCGGCCATATTTAAGAATACATTTTCTCTGCCATTCATTGCATTTTAAATCTAGAGTGCAACAAGTATGCACATTGCTCTGACAGTTATTACCTGTTTAAACAAACCAATGTGGCATCTAAGGCTTAACTGTAGTGCCAAGGTTACTACATAAAACAAAATGTACAACATAATACATTTGCAAACGTCCCACATTTATATTGAGCTTTATAGTAAATGCCCATTTTCAATTTGTGTCCGTGTTTTAAATTAACCTATTGTAACCTTTATTATATATAAGTCTCCCCGGTTAGGGTTTTTTTTGGTGTATATATGGGTATGCTTAAATGTTGAAAATGGAATGCTTAGTGCATCTCATTATTTTGTTAGCTATGGTTTTCATGTATTGGAATTAGCTATTTAAAATTCTTGTGTATATCAGCTATGCAGATCTGTAGTATGAACATTATTTGTTGTTAAAGTGCTAGTGCAAACGTTATGAATAACTGTGCAAATCTGCAATGTTTAGCAGCTATTGATAAAGTGTCAGTGCCTTTAGCAGCCAACTCGACCAACACATTGTTGGTAAAGTGCAATGTGCATTAGCAGCTTCAAGGTGAGCCTCCCAGTACAGAGATCAATAAAGTGATTAGTGCTTTACATTTATCTCGTAATTAATGCTCGCTAATTAAGAAATAGCATTTTGACTTTAAAAGCACAATACTAAAACCATACCTTAAAGCAATGAGACAGAATTATCGACTGTTAGCTATTCTGTGTTTACCCATTAAGGAACGAAGAAAAGAATATTAAAAAGATGTTAAAATTGAGAGAATAGCAAAAAAGGAATAGAGAAAGAGAAAAGTTGGTCTAAAATTCATTCAATACTTTTATATAATATGAAAAAGTTTCTTAAATTGATAGACATTCTATCCTTAATGCTAGTAAAAAACATTTCTCCATGGCCGCCACATGTAAACTTGTATTTGTTAAACAAAGCTTATCTATATATCGGGAAAGACAGGGGGAAGAGGAAAGGGAGGAAAAATTAGGCATACTATAGTGATTATCAATATAATCTCTGCAGATTAAGTTCTTATCGAAGAGCAAGGCCAACCATAACATCCGGAAAGATTGCAGTCTTCTTTGGAAAAATTATTATGTGCCTAGAAAGGTATGCAATTCTTCATCTAGGTTGTGGCCTTTGGGTTTCTTAGTCTCGAGGTCTAAGATGTATCTGGTTTCAGATTGTCTGAGGGAGAGTTCTCGATTACCACCTCTGGCTGTTTTTGGAACTGTGTATATGCCAAAATATTCAAAACCTTCCAATCTGCCTCCGTGCTTCTCTTGGAAATGCAAAGCCATAGGGTATGTGGGATCGACATTTTTGATAGCTCTTATATGTTGCAATATTCGAAGTTTCAATTTGCCGATTGTACACCCCACATACCATTTGTCACATGAGCATGTGAGCACATACACAACATATTCTGTTTCACATGTGATCCTGGATTTTATAGTCACATTTCTTTGTAGAACTGGATGTATGTAGTTTTTGATGTTTCTGGCAAATTTACAAGCTTTACACTTTGCACAATTTTGGAAGCCTCTTAAGTTGGCATTTAACCAGCTCGAGGTACTTTGTGGGGTTTTCGGACTCATGTAACTGGATACTAGATTATCCTTCAATGAAGTTGAACGTCTGAATGTAATGTTAACATTTGGACCTAGAATACTCTTCAAATGTTCGTCTTGTTTGAGTACATGCCAATGTTTATGTATAATATGGCGAATATGTTTGGAAGCTTTACTGAATGTCAAAATGAGTCGGGTATCTGTTTCTTCCTTTACACTCTCTCTCTGAGTTTCGGACATCAGTAAAGTAGAGCGATCCTTTTGTCGCGCTTTAATGTATGCTCTTTCCAGTACTTTCTTAGGGTAACCTCTTTGTAGAAATTTCTGGGCCATATCTCTGCAAATCTTATCATAAGTGTCTAGTTGTGAACAGTTCCTCCTAATACGGATAAATTCGCCATAGGGGATGCTCCACTTAAGGGCTGTGGGATGACTACTTTTTGCATGCAGAGGAGTGTTGGAGCTGGTGGGTTTGCGATAAAGTTCAGTAACTAGTCCGTCTGCCGCTACAGTTACAAGAATATCTAAATACACGATATCAGTCTTGCTGTGGCACTCAGTGAACTGCAGGTTGTATTCATTGACATTGAGTGATTTCACAAACTCCAACCATTCTTCAGTTGTTCCATCCCAAATTATAAATAGATCGTCTATATAGCGCAACCAAAGGACAACTTTGTCCGTATGGTGGCTATTAGGGGGAACCCAAACTATAAACTTCTCCCACCACCCCATTGTTAAATTTGCATATGAGGGAGCAAATGTTGTGCCCATGGCTGTTCCTTGCAACTGTGTGTAAACATTTTTATTGAATAGAAAGCTGTTGTTGGTTAAGCAGATATTGATCATCTCTAAAATCATTTTGGTGTGTTCCAAATAATTCAATGATCTTGTTTTCAGAAAGTACTCACATGACTTCAGACCATCGGTGTGTTTTATTGATGTATATAGCGACACCACATCTAATGTTGCTAGTAGATACGTTTTTTGCCATGGTATACCGTCTATTTTATTAAGGAAATCTTTTGTGTCTCGTAAATATGACGGTAAACTGGTGACAAACTTGATTAGAGTTTCGTCTACTAGTTTGGACACATTTTCAAGTAGTGCCCCGCATAGTGTCACAATAGGTCTCCCAGGTGGTCTGTTTTTGTTTTTATGGACCTTAGGCAGAAAGTAAATAGTAGGCATTACAGGAAACTTTGGATGTAAATATTTGCACATTTCGTCTTCCAGTAATCCTTTCTCTTGCCATTTCATCAATAAGTCAAAAAGTTTATCATTCATATCTGGCGTGGGGTCTCTGTACAATAGTTTGTAACATTTAGGATCTTTCAATTGTCGATTAGCTTCAGCAATGTAGTCCTCCCGATTCATTATAACTATGTTAGTACCTTTATCAGAAGGTTTAAAGACATAATCTTCCAATGCGCATATTTTAGACAGAGTTTCCTCCTCTCGATAGGTGAGATTCTTTTTGAAGTCACTTTTTGTTTTTCTGAATTTTTTAAGGTCGTTGATAACCAAATCCTGGAAGGCTTCAATGCTGCCGCCAGGATTAAACATGGGGTTGAAACGTGATTTTAGTTTAAGATCGCTTTTGCAGGGCCAATCAGTGCTAATGTTCGTAAGCTCCCATTGTGGGTCACTTATGTCTTCATCTTCCTGCCATTCTGTTTCCAAATGGATGAGATCTCTCAATACATTCATATCTTCTAATATATATATATTGAGTTGGACTCCAATGGAAAACCCGAAAAAATGAATTGATAATAACTTTAGGCATATGTGATGGATTTGGATGAAATTCTGAAGATAAGTAGGTAATCCTACACCCCTCAACTGTGGCCTCCTCAATTCCCTTCCAAGAATCCAAATAAAAATGTTATTAAGGAAAAAAACAAAGTTGTGGCCATGTCCCCATTAATTTGTTTTTTGCCAAGCCGCACTGCCCAAACTGTTGGACGTATTTGGACCAGGTGTGAAACAACTTGGGCATGAAGCATTGACTTTGGGCCTTTTTGAGGTTTGGGGTTACTCCAGCCAATAGTTTTTATTATATTTGATGGAAAAAGGGGTGTCCCCTTCTCCAAAATTGTCACGACCCTCACCCCAGACCCCCACCGGAAAGCCCACTTGCCAGGTTGGATCAGGGCTCGGGTCTCCATTAAGGCCTTGAAGGCCTGGCATCCACTCCCAAGGGTCTCTTGGAGCCAGGCCTGGTGCCTATGGCACCAGGCTCATACACCTTGACGAACATGTGTGCAGTGGACTACTTTTTCATTTGGGGCCCTCAGCCAACATGGAGGCACCCACATAGCTTGGCTCCTAGGAACCAAGCTATGCGGTATAGTGTTTTGGGTGTGGTGGCCTAGGGACTGCTTTACCTGGACTACTTTGTTAAGGCTATTTAAACCACACCCGAACAAGAAAGCACGCTTCGCGTTACTTTGCAGTCTGCAACGTGACGCTCACCGTGTCCTGTGATACCCACGAGCCTCGGAGAAGCAAACCTGCAAGGAGACAAAAGGAACATCGTTAGCAGCATCTTACCTGCAATCTCCATCTATTAATCCGCTCTCAGCTCCAGTGAACAGCTTCCTCTGGAGCTGCATGCCTTCTGGACCGAAAGACCTGCAAGAGGAAGGAAAGGACAATATTAAAGAAGGCATATTAGACATTGCGAACTGGACAAGAACCTTACCCGGCTGGTTTCCTCCCGGCCGGCATCGCTCCAGAATTCCACACACGCTGGGGAAACACCGCAAACTGCAAGGAAGGAAGAAAACAAGTTAGCAAAGGCAAGACAATGCAGCGCTGCGCATAGCGCTTACTTACCGCATCGTAGTGCACATCACGCGCCATTATTTACCGGCGAGGCTCAACTCAGCCAGTTCGCCGCGCTGAAGCTCCGCACACTTAAGGGAGAAAAAAGAGACATTATTAAACAAGAAAGGCATGCAAGAATAACAATGCTATCCAAAACAGCTGCAATAAGACCTACCTGAAAGACACCAAACGGGCCCACGCCAGTGAAGTAACTTGGCCGCACACGCCCACAAAAGACAACGCACCCCTGCCAAGAAGGCAGGATGGAGAGCACGCCTAATTCCACAACAAGGCGAAACATTCCCTGCAGATCACATCTGGGAGGAAACTGGGAAGAAGATAACCAACCCAGCTGAGTGGCGTCCCCGTGGATACCAGATGAGCGTAACAAAAATAGATAGTTATATCTCAGGTAAATTGCCAAGAAACCAGGCTTTTATAAATTAAACAGCCACCATTTTTTTCTAAATGTGAGAGATAGCCACAACTATAGCCGACGGTATCGTAAAATGAAATGCAAAAAAAAAAACTTTTGTGGGTCAAGAAACATGCAAATGCCAGCAGGCTAGCAGTCGTGGGGAGGCAAGAGGACACCAAGTAAAATGTGGGAGTTCGAGGGGGTCTACGGACTGAGTTTGCAACACAAAGCTTTTCTGTAACATCAGACAAAATATCTGCAAATAGCTGACATTTCACAGCAAACTGTGTCACAGAAACAGCAAGTGTTGTGGGGAATGGGAGAGGGAGGGAAGTGCAGTATGCCATAATGGGTGTGTGGGAAGCAGGCACACAGGAGGGGGGAACTTGGTGAGTGCCTGGGGGTGCAGGGAAGCATTTTTCCCCAGTTTTTCCCAATAACGGCAGGTATAAGGACAAAAAAATAATAGCCAAAGGTATAACAGAGGGTATTTGTAGTTCATAGCCGCAGCTATAGAAAAAGGTTTTTAAAAAATGTTATCTTTTTACAGCAATAGTGACACCGGGGTGAACATCACTTGCCATGGCCAAAGTCTGGATCTCCCATCCATGCAGTAACCGGGACTGACCCTGCTTAGCTTTAGAGTGAGGAAGGGGCCGGCCCCCTCAGGTCATGTTTCTCTAAGTGGTATTGTAACATATGCTCATTTATTAGGCAACATGGCCTGAGTGGGTCAGCCCTTCCTTGCTTTGAAGCTAAGCAGGATCAGTCCCGGTTAATGCATAGATGAGGCCAGCCCCCTCCGGCCATGTTGCTCTGAGTGGTCTTGTAACTTGTGCTAATTTATTAGGCAGCATCCCCTGAGTGTGTTGGCCACTTTCTCACTTTGAAGCAAATCAGGGTCGGTCCCGGTTACTGGATGGATGAGGCTGGCCCGCTCAGGTCATGTTGCTCTAAGTGGTCTTGTAACTTATGCTCATTTTTTAGGCAACATGGCCTGAGTGGGTCAGCCCTTCCTTGCTATGAAGCTAAGCAGGATCAGTCCCGGTTAATCCATAGATGAGGCCAGCCCCCTCCGGCCATGTTGCTCTGAGTGGTCTTGTAATTTGTGCTAATTTATTAGGCAGCATCCCCTGAGTGTGTTGGCCACTTTCTCACATTGAAGCAAATCAGGGTCGGTCCCGGTTACTGGATGGATGGGGCCGGCCCCCTCAGGTCATGTTGCTCTAAGTGGTCTTGTAACGTGCGCTAATTTATTATGCAACATGGCCTGAGGGGGCACGCCCCCTTACATGCTTTGAAGCTAAGCAGGGTCGAAGTCCATGGCTAGTGGTCTGGTAGTGTTCTAAAATATGCAATGGGTATGGCCAAAGGCGGTCGCCACTGGCCATTGCCAAAGGCCCTCCCCACTGGCCATGGCCGAAGGACAGGGCTAGTGGTCTGGTAGTGTTTTAAAATAGACAGGTCGTGCCCACTTGCCAGTGGTGCAGAAAAAATCTATGGTATCTCCTAAAGGTGAGAATAGATGGTTGATTAAACACTTACTTTAGGAATCTGGCGCTTCGAACCATCTAACAGTACTCTATTATTCTCACAGTACCACACTACAGCATAGTCACTCTCGACTGTAGAAGTGATTCAATAACGATTAATAGGTGAGCAATTTACAGAACTAGACTCACTAACATGTCACCAATAGGACAGACCAGATTAAATGTAATATACAAACAGGGTAAACATAATAAAAGGCAACCACAGAGATGTTTAATGATCTATTTATAGCAGAATTCACAATTAGCATGCTGGGAGATGGTATCACTTGAGATTCACTTTTGGAACTTTCCAAGCATTAGATAGCAATTTCAGTGATCTCTCGAATGGTGAGAATGCACACGGGACAGAGAGTACAGTAACACAATACATAGCCAAGGTGATGAGTCGATTAAGTTGATGACAAATGTATTATTTCATCAAAAGGAAAGTGAATAATTGTCTAAAATTGCTGCAGCAATCCAAGTACCCAACGACTAATACCCACTACAACCCAACTAATAGCTATACTCCACCGCTCACTCACTTCCCATATTGTAACCCTACCATGATTGTGTATATTGTACAACTGTATAACCTGCAGAACTTGTATATTCCTCCTGTCGTATGCTTTCCCATATTATACTGTACAGTATTGTAACCTTACCATAATTGTGTATACGCCTTGTAACCATTATTGTTCTACTAGCACCCAATTACCCTCGGGTCAGGTGCGCGTTATAAATAAAATAAACAAACAAACAAATAAACAAACAAACTTACCCAATTGTTTGTATGTATATATGAATAATAGCCTGGCCTTGATCAGGACCTACACTGGGTCAAAACACATGTTGGCTTGTGGGCAAATGAGTCAAACAATTAGGTGCATTGACATACAGGTGCAACAAACTCGGTTGATATTTAACAGTATTGTACACAAGTAGCTTACAGACTTTACAGGATACTTACTGTATTTACTAAGAGACGTGTCAGATACATTAGGTAGTGGTTTGTGAAAAAAACAAGTGTAACCAACTGCCAAGTAGATACACTTATTTTAAAATGCACAGAGGTTTGAGGAACAAACTGAATTTATGATCACATGAGACTTGTGAAAGTTAGGGTCTTGTGACTGTACAACAAGAATCACTAGTTAAACACATTTCACATGTACCGTCTTGGTATGCAGTTATTATTTCAGTTTGAACTAATTAATTAATATAAAGACAATTGTACAATTAACAATTGTCCTGTGCAAGGTGTAGGGTGTAATCCAAATCCTTCTCTAGTTGCAGACTGTGGGCCAGTCTGTTTACATTCACCCTAGCAGCGGTCAACACTTGAATATTTCTGATCCTAGCACTGCATAACCAGGTATAGCCCAAATCTGTTTTAGAATCATAACATCATTAAGGACATAGCTAATAATTGATTTACTAAATAACAATTTATGCCATGGCCTTTTCCATGGCCAAGGCTGTGGACACTGTGCATGGCCCAAACCCATGGCTAGTGGCTGGTTAATGTTGTACAATACAGTGGGCAGGGCCGATGGTGGTATGAGAACCCAAAACCAGGAGATTTGCGCCCCAAGAGCAGAAGTGTAGTGTAAAGAGGGGCAGAGCCCAGACAGAGCCTTGTGGAACACCTACAGTTAGAGGAGTGATTTGAGGTGTGTTGTTGCTCCAGGATACAGAGAACGGTGGAGGTGAAAGGTAGGATTCAATCGAGGCAAGGGCTTAAACGTGAATCCCAAGAAGAAAGAGAGTATTAGGGTGATCAGAGTGATCGACAGTGTCGAAGGCAACAGACAGGTCAAGGAGAATTAGGATAGAGGATAGGTTTGAGTGCTTAGCAGAGGCGATGAAGTTGGACACATTCATGAGAGTAGATTCCGTGGAGTGACAGGAGCAAAACCTGCTTGTAGGAGGTCTCAAAGGTTGTGGATGTCTAAGAAATTGGACAGACGGTTGAACACAACCCTTCTGAGCACTTTAGAGTAGTGCGGAAGGAGAGACACAGGGAAAAGGTTAGCCGTTAGGTTCAGGTCAGCCCCTTGCTTTCTTAGGAGAGGGAAGACCATGGTTGTTTTGAAAACAGAGGGAAAGCAAGCAGAGTCGAAGGAAAGGTTGAAGAGGTCATCGAGATGAAAGGCTACCATAGGGACAATAGGCTTTACTAGCTGAGGAGCAAGCCGGTCTCATGGGGCACAAGAGGGGTTAGCCTTCATCAAAAGAGAAGGCAGCTTCATCAGTATTAGTGTGAGTAGAGTGCATGGATGTTTCCAAAAGTGGCCCCTTAATGTGTTAAACTATACAGTGGGCACAGCCAAAGAAGAATGTTAAAAGAAGATGAAATAACTAAATTGCTTATTACTTGTTTTGATTCTCTGTTTTATTGGTGTTTCATTTTAGATTAGTACATGGTGCCAATATTACTCCCAATTGGAGGCATGTGCTGTAATTTCGCCCTGGCCCGGGCTTTCTCAAGGCACAGTGAAATTAGTACAATACAAAAGTATGCATCCAAAAATATGGGTTTTAACACGTATCAAGATATTTCAATCTGCGGTCGTAAATATCCTTGGTCCTAGTTGCTAAGCATTTCAGTACATTATTTACTCATTGCAGCATTAGAGATGTGTTCTCTTATTGTTTGACATACAGGTTTATCCTATTCAAATTGTGTCATAGAGTTAATTCACAGTACTTAAATCGAAACATTCAATCTATTGAGTGCTTTTTAAAACAGGTTGTATTTTCTTTTTTAGGAATGGTTAGTCTGGGGTTCTATGCCCTTAGCACCCCCTTGCAAATATTAGGTTGGGTCTAATCCCGTTGCATTGTTGTTTCTTTATAAGTGTCTAGCATTCCATCATTTTAAATGGCACTCGAAGGTTGCCTGTGATTCTGCCTCGCTGTCTTTCAGGATGGCGGCGCTCCGGGAAGTTACAGGATTGTAGCCCAGGCAAGGGGCGAAACTGCAGCACATGCCTCCAACTGGGAGTAATGTCGGCACCAGGTACTAATCTAAAATGAAATAGCAATAAAACACAAACTCAACAGTAATCAGCAATTTAGTTATTTCTTCTTCTTTTAACATTGTAGCTGAGGCGCATGAGTTAGACCTAGTAACTTCTTGATCCAACTTTCGTAACCTGAGTGACTAGTGAGTATCAGTGCTAACTAGGTATTTGCTGCCAGGCACATCAATAAACAAAGGAATAAGCACTAATGAACACAGGGAAGGTGCACTACCCTATACTCACTAATGCTAGCACATTAGTTTGCTAGTTTCTGATGACTGCCATCATGGTCTTGATGTTTAAGATGCCTTCATGGCTCATTGGCAGACATGTGATAGCCAAGTTGTCATCTCCCAATGAAGAATACCAGAGATGCCAAGCATATGATGAACAAGATTGGTGGGAAGGCTGATGCTTGCAGAAGGCTTTTTTTTCATTGGTTGCTATGGAAAAGGAGAGTGATGAGAGTCACATTTAGTTGGTTGATGCGTGTTGATGCCCAACCCAAATACAGTATATAAGTACCAGAATGCAAAGTGAAGTGTCAGGAAAATCTACTCTGGGATTTACCAGTGTTTTGTGAAGACTTAGAGACTGATAGTTTCATCTGTGCATAGCCACGGGTTGAAATAAGATTGTATGTTTTTATTATGCAGAACGTGAAGAATATTTGAAGGCATCTAAAAAAAGAAGTGATGATCCACGACAAAAGCAATGAGCCTTTTCCAGGACTTCCATGCTCACACACACACACCAACACATACACACACTATGGATATGCCACTAGCATCCCCACCCACAGCCTCAATCACAACACATACACACACGCACATGCATACATATTAAGCCTGCAATGCATCCCATTGCCTTCTGTTGTGTCCTATTTGCCTGTGCTGGTGGCCATAATGAGTGTGGGTAGAATGCCGATGGGTCATGTGTGCTTGTGCAGCTCAGAGAATTGTGGGGAGTGCTTAAATGAATGTTGTATGTGGTTGTCATTGGAGCTGGTATGAGTCAGGCATCTAGTAGTGTGTGTCTTCTGTGCTTATGTTACTGAAAGGCTTAAGACACTCTTTGACCTGGAGCATAAGAAGAATAAAGCCTTCGTATAAAGATTACAGTTTCATGCCCTATTTCATACCCAAGACATAGTACCCTATGCCCCCAAACATGCCCGATCATTCTTTTCCAGACTGATGGGAACAGACAACAAGCAATTAAGAGGCTTGTCATGACTGGAGATAAAAAAAATCCTTGGCAGAGAAGTTGGGGTTGTGGCAGGATGGTCATTCTGCAGAGGCTGCCTTCAGCCCTGCTACTTTCTTGATATTAGAAGGCTAACCCCCTGGAATAATTCACATTGCCAGGAGCTGGGTGGTCTACTGTTTATGAATAGGACTCTGGAGCTGCTGGATTGAGTGCCCCACATGCCCAAAGAAGTCCTGGGCTGCTACCCTTCCCCCAGCCAGGACAGTGCACGCTCTGGTGTGTTTCGGAGGTGCACCAGCTGTTAAATCCCGCACATGATGGACATTTCACTTACAGACAACACTACTTACATTACAATCTTAGGAAAAGGTCCGCTTTAACCCTTCGCTGAAAGCAGTAACGTAAATTCACAACGGCAAGCACAGGATGGCTGGATCACAAGGCTGGGAAAGTACGGCCCCACCCCACTCAATGAATGATCCCCTTCTGCGCATTCACTATGAAAAGATACATTTCAACTGGAGTTCATTTGTAACAAGTAAATGAAATGAATATCAGCGTAGATAAAAATCCTACATTGTCAATGTAAGATTGTGAATTATAGAACATTGCAACAGGAAACTTATGCATGTAAAATGAACTGGCGAATCATATTCAGCAGGAATACATTTAAGGATTATGAACAAGCTAGACAATGTCAATGACAAGCCAGAAAGGTGCTATGGTACACTCTCACACACATGATGAACTATCAGTGGTTCGAAATAGGTGGCATGGTCACCTGCAACTCCTCCGGAGGACCGCATCTTGGATGTCTCCCAATAGAGGAAGTATGTCCCACACCATCTGAAACATCTTGACTCTGCCTACTCCTCCATCATCATCAACGGAAACAGGATCCCTGTCTCTCCCCATGTCAAAACAGGAGTCAATCTAGGTGACGAACTGAACCGGAACAAACATGTGAAAGCAATGGCCTCCTTCGTTGCATACTCCACTAAACTCCTCAATCTCTCTAGAAAATTCCTCACCTTTAGCAACTGCCTCTCCCTTGCTAGAGCAACTGTCGGTAGCAAACTTGACTACTGCAATGCCAGGCTAGCAGGGACCTCCACCAAGAATCTCAATAAACTATAACTCACACAGAATACCGCCCTCAGAGCAGTTTGGGTCCTCAAATTCTCAGAGCACATCTTCCAAATCAGACGCGAAGCCCACTGGCCTTCCATCAAAGCACGCATTGAATTTAAAATACTCTCACTGCTGCCTCTACAACACGCCCCCCCCTATCTCACGCACCGCATCTCCATAAAACCCAATCTGCGGACCTTACGCTCCACTTCCTCCATCTCACTTACTACACCTAGATTCACCAGAAAATGATCAGGGGGCTCCTGCTTCACTGTACTCGCTTCCACACTATGGAACATGCTCTCCCCGCAGTCAGGAATGGACCATCCTATCTTGCATTTTGCAAACAAATCAAAACCTCACTTTTTAACAAATATGCATGATTACCTCTGTAACCACTGTGAACCTACACCCTGCACTGTACTGTACCTATTTATGCTTTACTTGTATGTAATATAGCGCTGTGATACCTCTGGGTCCTGGGCACGTATAACAAATGAAATAAATAAACATGTGTCACCAACCAGGTTGGTGGACGGCAGAGGACTGGGTGCCTTGATATTAGGAGATCTCTCAGCGGCATTCAACACTGTCGACCACCCTATCCTGCTGTCCCACCTGGCCCTGGCAGGTCTCTCCAGGTCTGTCCTGTCCTTCCTGGCTGAGAGGTGCCAATCCCTTTATATTCATATGCCAATGACACCCAAATCCTGGTTTGTTTAAACCATAACCAGGTGGGGTGTGATCGTGCTTGAGTCATCACCTGGGGGGGTGGATGAACAGCAATTTGCTGAAGTTAAATGGGGACAAGACTGAGGTCCCGGTGGTGGGATTTCCTCCTAATCCTACCCTGTGGACTCTGTCTTGTTGGCCTACTACACTTGGTGATTCTCCTTTGCCAGTGACGGTTTTCATAGAATACTGCAATGCCCTGTTTTTGGCTCAACCAGTGAGGCTCATTCATTGGTTGCAGGTGCTGCAGAATCTGGCAGTGTGAGTGGCCACCAACACACCCTACGGCACCAATATTACTCTTGTTCTGCTCTCTCTCCACTGGCCCCCAGTGGCCAGATGAGTGGAATTCAAGGCTCTCGGTCTAGTCCACTGGGCCTTCAAAGGGTGGACTATCTCCGTAACAAGTTTTCCCCTTACCTCCCAGGTCGAGCTTTGCGTTCCATAGTGCCTGCCCAGTCCTGGTTCCTAGGTTTCACCTTTCCAGGGTTCGAGGCCGAGCATTCTCTCTGGCAGCGGGTAGGCTGTGGAATGCACTTCCCCTCGTCCTAAGATGAACTTCACACCATCTGGAATTTAGACGTCTCCTAAAGGCACTACTCTTCTAGGCCGGATATGGACAAGCCAATCTAGGTGTCTGAAGCGCCAAGAAGCCCCTGGGCAAACAAGCGCTTTACAAAACCAGCTAACATAACATAACAGGTGGTAGTAAAAGCATCCAAAGGAGTTACACCAGATGCAGGAGAAGGCAGGATGCATCCGAAATCTATCTCAAGTCCTGCAAGAAGAGGCAGTCAGTGGTACTGCAACTATTTGATCCAAAAATCCACTTCTTGTACTCAAAAGAGAATATTATGTTTTGAGATTTTGCTAGCTATTTTTTTGATGCAGTGCATTTTTATTAATATAAGAACAATTTGAATCACATTTTTTACACAACTCAAAATAATTTCTCGAATTAACAGACTCATTTAGTTGTAGAAGATATAAGCTTATGAATTTGATGTCTTCCTGCACTCATATTTGTTTGTCATGCAAGCACTTAACCACTTATTTTACTATATTTGGGATGATTTTGCTATTTTGATATCATCAAATAATGTTGTAATAAGGAGCAGTGTTATTTTGATGATTTCATCAACTATCAGAAATCGGCTGGTATTAGTTTTGTAAGTGGCATTGCTGTTTTTCCATTTCTTAATAGAATTTTTCAATGTTAATATTTTTGTTTTGTTCGCTTTTTCTTTACTTATCCCACATTGCATCTAAAGAATTGCTTTCTTTCCACAAATGAAGAGGATTAATCATCGCTATTGCTGCTTTTCTATCCAACCATTATTAAATTTGTACACAGGGAAAGTAGTCCCATTGATCATGTATGGGGTTGATTTACATCTACTATCTGAAAAGATTGAATTATGGTCAATAGAGGGTACATTGTAGAAAGGGGCTCTGTCCCTACCGAACGGTATCCCAAATTCACTTCTGAGCCATGAACTAGGACTGTGTCAAAACCCGTCTAACTCTCCTGGGTTGAAAACGTAGAGTAGCTGACGAGTTCTTCCTACCAATGTAACCCTCTATGTGGCTTATAACACACAGAGGGATCTATTAATGGGAAGAGAGGACACCACACGAACACCGTAGGTTGTAATGGAAAAGAACACAGTCAGAATTGGCGGTTAACACAACAGTAATGCAGACAATCACGTATTCAAAGAGAGCTCATCTGTATGGTATGTTCTCAAGAGGTCTGGGAAGCGGAATATGCTTTCAGCCCTTAGAACTTCCCCAACCGTGGTCATTTTGCAATACATGTACAAGTAATGCTTAGACTAGAATGCACAGACAGGTAAACTAGTGGTACTAAACAATAGGCAATGGGGCTTACCGTGTGTAAGTTACTGAAGAAATGTGGCAAGTTGTAGTCCTAACACTCTCAGGAGGTCGTTGCAAGATCGATGATGGAACAAGAACAGACTGTCACGACGGCACAAGGATGCCTAAGTCTAAGGTAGCAATCAGTCTCTAGTCCCAAATGAGCCACCAAACCACGACAGCACGCGAACGCCTAATGGCGGCAAAACAGTCTCTAGTCCGTGCACGGAGCAGCAAGGACTAGGGAGTTAAGTATTTGTAACCTGAAAAGCACTCCAGAGGAAAAACAGGTTTGGCAACAATCGGGCGGGTGTTGTGTACCAGACGTAAGGCTAAGGCAGTCCAATGTAGCAATCTGGGTTGTGACAATTCAAGTGGTGATAGTCGTTGAGCAGAAGAAATCTGTGGTTCAAAAGCCGAAGTTGTTAACAATGTATCAAGCAATGAGCAAAGGAGCAAGGCACGGACAGTCCAGGGACAGACTAGGGCTTGGCAACGAAAGGCACATGAGGTCTGATAAGCAAGAAAAAACAAAGCACTGCACTTAATCAGATGCACCGAAGTAGCAAATGAATGAGAGCTAAGTACTATTGGTCACATGAACGCACCGTACTCTCCGCCCTAGACACACGTATGACGCCAAGCATTCAGGGGACACCACCGTTTCCACGGCAACCTCCACCGTTCCAGTAACCGTGATTTGCCTGTACCAATATTCCGGTAATGACCATGTGGAACGCGCAGTGTTGAATGCAACAGGGCGTCACGGCGGACGTTCTTCGAATGAGGGTATGTGCCTCTGTCTTTTGTAGACATTCCTGGTGTGCAGGCACCTCGATTCCTGACAGACTGACATCGCTTTCTGGTTTGAATCAATGGCAAATGATACAATTTTATAGGAACTTACTTGATTGAAAGTTGAAAACATCTTGGAGGCTAGTTTGATAACAATGTTGCTATTGATTAAGAACCCCACAGGTGCTAAAAGGAGACTCTTTAATAAGGATTGGGAGGATACTAGGGGTGGAACCCCTAAATACAAATTATATAAGCATCTACACTGGAACGTATGAAATCAAGGTACTATCCCTAAATATGTGATTACCATACCCAACTCACATTGGCGTGCACAGTTCCGCTCCTAAGATTTAGAATGAATGTGCTGCCAACAGGTGAAATCAGTTTTACATGAAATAAGGGGGATATCCTTGGGAATTCCTGCAAATATTGTTTTGAATTGGGTGCTTTGGAGAATTTGGGCCATCTAGCAATCGAAGGCCCCAAGAGGTCCTTAAGAGGTCCGTTTTAAACGAATTGTGTTGATTGTGTTGATAATATGGCTTGGGTTAACATGCAGGCAACGTTTCATATCTGAGAATGAATTACTTTTGTCGCTCTAATTACTGAGGTTTTTAAATGCATCAACTTAATTGTTTTAAAGTAAGATTTGGCAGAATCGCAAATGAGATTTGAATATGTACATGCACTTTACGAAGTGACCGATTTTGATTTTAGCGATGTATTTTGTGTTCTTTTAAAAGATATGGCCTATTTATTTGAAACATTTAAGTACTTTATATTATGTACTTTGCATTTTGTGATTTGTAATTTAAAAGTTTTTGTGTAAACTATAAGCAAAATAAAAATTTTCTTTGAAAAACTGACTTGTTTTACAGGTGAAATATGCTCATGTATTTGGTTTCTGGAAGGTGTTTGTCCATGTAATTGGTCTTTTGAAATCCTAATAGCTTCTAGTAGACAGACCAACTGTTTTGTGATCTGAAAGGGGGGTTTGGTCCTGATAAACTGTTTCAATAATGAGAGAATAATAGGATATCTATTAGACAGCAATATCATTCAGGAATATTGCCTATGGGAATAACATGTGCATTGCTACTTCCCCTCGTGTTTCTTCCTACAAACATCACATAGATTAAGACTCCTCAGACACGTTTAATATCCGAAGCATCCTATAGCATTCTCGGATGATTTATCTTCTTTACAACATAATGAATCGTTGAAATCGATAGAGATCGTTTTTCCTGAAAACATGTTAATAATTGCATTTTAAGGTACATACTACCGTAAAACGTGATTCTGTAACACTGACCATTTTTTTAAAAGAACAGGCAGGGGTTGTTGGTGAAAACTGTAGGGGTTTGTGGGGTAATTTGTGGGGAACAAAAAGGGTTAGGAGGGCGGCCCGGGTAGGTAGGATTGATAAAGTTGCTGTCAAAAAGAATTGGAAGCAGGCATTCATGAAAATGCAGGTTGGTATTATGTAGTTTGAGACACCTGCATTGATCACAATGAATGATCTTCCGGTACATATGGTGAAATGTGTGTTGATCGTTCTTAATAATATACATTACGACGCACTAAAGGTTGAAGGAACAAAACAATTCAACTGGATTTGCAAATGAATTGTTATGCTATGGGATACAACTTGTATACTGTGCCAATCACACCTGCAGAGGTCTTAAGATGCTGATACCTTATCCAAGGAAAATGGCGTATTTTACTCACACGTGGGGTAACCAGACTGTAGACTGTGGAGGATGAAGAAAGGAAAACCGGATAAAAAGTATGTAGGGGGAGAAGCAGTAGTGATGCACAGAACCAAACAATTGTGAAGATACCCTGGGATTGGTGTAGAAGCAAAATAATTGCATACGAAAGGTGTATATGAAGTAGTGGGCAATTGCTCAGATGGAACGTTTAACTAGAACGTTGGGAAATATGAACAAGCATTTTCCAGTGATGCCGGTTTCTAGTCCCTTGGAAGAAGTACTGCAATAGTGGACGCGTGTGATGCCTCGGAGATTTTCTCTAGGAGTCCTTGAATTGTGCAGGCCAGAAATGTCAGGCTTACTCTAATGAGGCCTACTCATAACAAATATATTTCTACCACAGATCAACCTCCTGGGTGAAAATACTCTGGTATACATCTCAAACAATGAAAGTGAAAAATATTAGGCATTACATATTCATCAAGAAGTTAAGAGCCCCAGAATATCATCAAAAAGGTACGAAAAAGCACAAATAACAGGAGAACGGACTCCAGATTTTCAAATGTAACATGGCACAAGAACAGCCCAAAGAATACACAACAGAAGCTCAGACATGTTGCACATTACAACCAGAAAGTGGATTGATGTGTAAGTGTCACATAGTCAGATAGTCATAACATTGAAAGATGATCCGGTTAGGATAGCTGAGGGGTAACGCGTTTGACAACACTGAGCAACACAGGCTTGAATCCCCGTCCCGTGCTTAGAGACTGGTCTCTGGCATTAAATGCATTATGAAAAAGATTAATTAATTACATTAATTAATATAGTTGCTGAATAATACAGTAAAATCATATACTTTTAGACCAAGGGAGCCTACAGTGTCTGTCCCCTGCCAGCATTTTGAAAAAAGCAAAGATTTGCTCTGAGACTAGAGATGACAGAGAAACAACTGAACTGGTTACTGAAAGTGAAGCAACCAGTGATTTGAGAGAGCAGTGGGGCGTTGTCTCTAGGAGAAGTCATAAGTAGTTTGAAGTTTAGATTAATTCAGATCTTAATTTGTGCAGCCTTACTGATTTGCCAGTTACAGATAAATGCTTTAGATCAAAAGGAAAATGCCAGACTGAGGCACTTCCAATTTCAGGCAGCATATCCCTGCCACTCAGAGAAACAGCTACTCATGACCTCATGGCAAGAGCAATAAGTCAGCAAGGTAGAGTTCCAGTAGAATAGATTGCCGAAGTAGCCGAGCAAATGCTTTGCCCATGTCCAGGCAGTGACATTATGATGACAGAATGCAAAGAAGAATGGTCTCTTTAGTTGTAGCTGCCGCCAGGCACCATGCCTTTAAGACTGCACCTTCCCTATCACTCTTGAATTGATTGGAGACGTCTTAGCAAAGCATAACATCACCTTCACGAGCACATCAATGACACCTAGTTTATTACAACAGCCCTCCTATAACAGAAAGACTAAGGGCCTCATTACACGGTAGGCGGTGGACCAAGGTGATAATAGCACCTTGGTCCATGCCGGTAAAATACCGGCACCGCCTTGGTGGAAAGGGGAATTACTGCCCTATTGCAAGGTTGGCGGGGCGGTAATTCCCCCTTCCACCATTGCCCTTCCCCATTCCCATTTCTGCCCCATAGGGCATAATGGGAATGGGGAAGGTGCTAATTACGGTACCACAAATATGCGGTGCCGTAATTAGCACCAAGGTCCCTTAGCGGGTTGGTTTTTAATGCCTGCTAAAAGCAGGCGTTAAAGTACCAACCCGCTAAGGGACCTCGTAGTAAGGCGGTAAGGGTTAACGGTCACCGGTACCATTACCGGTGACCGTTAACCCTTACCGCCTACCGTGTAATGAGGTCCTAAGACTTGACAAGAATAGTCTTGTTGAAAACAGTCTAGAATTTGAGCTCAGGTATTGATATTGATTAATCTTCTAAATGGAATTAAGCTTTTATATACTTTAATTCCCAACAATGCAATTTCATATACAGTTTATGGAAATCTTTCATACGGCATCTGAATCAATGTACCAACACTATGTGTGACGATTCACAGGATCTCGTAACTCTTCCCCAGAGGGGAGCCCTTCCTTGTGAAGCTAGGAAGGTGTGCCTGCTACACAACATTCCACCTAGGGGTGGCAGTAAGCGGGACCTCACAGGGAGAGATTCTCCTCTCGGGGATAGGGTCTCCCATTCTGTGAAGGAACTCCCTAACACTCTATCCTATGAGACCCATAGATCATCACTACCTCAAGAAATCCAACCTGAACAGACCACTGTTTTCTATGGTAACTCCTGTTCCCATACCCCATTAAAACCCACAAACTGAGAAGAAGAAGAGTGAAGGAAACATGAAGAGTACCAACAGGTTGAAATCCACTCAAACTAGGAAGAAGAGTGAAGGAATGATAATGATCACTATTCCATTGTAAACGTACATCAGAGAGCAGAGGGAGAGTGAAGGAAACATGAAGAGTGACAACAGGTTGGAATCCACTCATACTAGGAAGATGTTACACTTGAGGCTTCCCTGCGGGCCTCCTTGCACAATACGACTTCTTTACAAGCTCCTCTATGGACCAGATACAGGCTGCCATGGCGTCTGTACAAACTACGACGGACTCCGGGTCAGCTGACACGTCTTGTACGTGGAAGACGTACGGCAAGACACGCCCCTCTTACGACTATAAAACCACCGTCTTCCAAGGGGCTCGTTGCTGCTAATTAGCGTTACAAGCTACACGCGGTTACGTTCGTTACTTCTTCATGTCTTCTTGCACAATTCCTCATCTGAACTCCTGGTTTTGACCTTTGCCTGACTACTGGATTGCCTCGTCTCCTCCTTTATTCATGTTGTGCTCGTCTGGTTGTTTGACTCGGAACGTTACTGGATCCGGCTCCCTCCTGTCTCTTGCGGTACTGCATTCCAGGTTGCCGCTTCTGCACTCGGAACCAAAAAAGTAGAGACTTGCTGTCAACTATCTGGAACTTTTCTACAATTACTCTGCATACATGTGTGCTCAGGTACATACTTAATTGGCTAACCCCATCTCTGCTACTATTCTTCTCCACGACTTGTTTGGATATTTGTCTTCTGTTGAATTCTGGGACATTGCGTGACTTTCTTGTGAGCTTGTCCTCAAGTGCATATGAACGCTTCCCTGAAACTGCACCAACCCGGCACTAGTGCGACCCTCGTGCCGTCCGGGGCTACTTCCCAATACTAACATCCCTGTTTGTTATTTTCTCCTGTCCTTGTCTTCTGTTTCCTGGATTGCTTTCCTCAATATATCCTTATTCAGGTTAGTTGTTATCAATTCTGTACATAGTTGGGACCGATATTGAATTAGACCATTTCCACTCATTTTGTGTTATTCCTTGTATATCCACCCCAGGGAAGCTCCACTCCAATACCTATCTAGGTAGTTGCCCATTTAATTCAACTGTTCTAATTATTTGCATTAACCTCAACACTGTCTAATATCTTTGTATTCCTTTGCAGCATTGGTATTGGCGGTGTGTGTTCTCCCCACTCTTTTATTCAATTGAGACCTCTGTCTGTCCCAACTGAAACAGCAGAGAGGTGCATTGTGGAAAAGAGCCCCTCTTTGAGGAAGCCTGAGTCTTGTACTCAGGGGAGCTGGGATGGAAAGCTGAATATCGATTCTTGTACCACCATCATCTCCAAGGTCACTCTTCTGCATCTTCGGCCTATTTCAGAGTGGTGAGTAACAGAATTAGCATCCACAAAATGTCCACGGAGGCCAGTGATGCTTTGAATCAAATCGTGCAAATGGTCACGGATCTGCGTACCGACTTGACCAATGCACAAGAGGCACTGCGCCAACGTATGGACGCCATTCAGGCCTTGGTTACCACACCAGCGCCACAGATGGCCAGTGCTGGTGCTACAGCATCAGGTTCAGGGTTTCCACCTCCACAGCAGGAATCAAACCCGATCATGCTTACAACCCAGTTGCCACTAGCTCCTCCTGAACGCTTTCTAGCTCATCCTAAACAATACCGAACATTCATTAACCAATGCAAAATGCATTTTTTGTGTCGCCCTGCTTCATTTCCAACCTCTACAACTAAAGTGGCTTTTGTCTTGTCTCATTTAGGAGGCACTGCAGCCGCATGGGCTAATCCATTGTTGGAATCTAATAGTCATGTTCTCTACAATTGTGATGCCCTTCTTGCTATGATGAGTAAAGTATTTGATACTCGTTATACTACTCAAGCTACTGACCTGGAACTCTTAAAGCATCGACAAGGGAACAATTCTTTTTTGGTCTATTTGGCCCGGTTTAATCAGTTGGCAGCAGAAACTGACTGGCCTGAGGAAAAGAAGACAGTCGTCTTCTATCAAGGTCTCTCAGATGAATTAAAGGACATCCTCTCCACTGTTCCTGTAGTCCCCACGGCATTCGGGGAACTGCTAGATTTAGTCCTTCAGATTGATGCCCGTAAAACCGAAAGACGTGGCGAAAAGAAACCAGCATTGTTCAGCACGGTTTCAGCAGAGGCCTCGTCTTCTTCACTTCCTGCGCCAAAACCTATGCAGATTGGTGTGGTTAGGGGACCACTTACCCCTGCTCAACTAGAATATCTTAGATCACACAATCTCTGCATGTATTGTGGGGCCTCTGATCACTTATTGCCTGAATGTTCCAAAAAGCCCAAAAGAAAGGCGGGAAACGCCAGATCCCGACAGTAGACAGAGTCCCTATGTCGGGAAACTCACCTTTGGACTCTACATTACAAAATCCGACTCATTTAGTCCCCCTACCTGTTACATTTTCCTTAGATCATGGTGTTTCATTCCAGACCACAGCCGTGATTGATTCAGGTGCAACAGGTAATTATGTTGTTCAATGCTTTGCCTCTATGTCAAGAATACCACTGGTTCGCAAAGCTATACCTGAAACAGTGAATGCAGTGGATGGTTCAATTCTTGTCTCAGGAATGGTAACTCACCAAACGGTTCCACTGCATATGAGTACCGATGAAGGGCATGCTGAAGACATATCATTCGATATCATCAAAGCACCAGCCTACAAAGTCATTCTGAGTATTCCATGGTTGAAGCTTCATAATCCTGCCATCGACTGGTCGACATCTCAGATTCAGTTCCCTTCCAATATATGCAATACTCGATGTACTACATTACTCAGTATTACCCAGGATAGTCCGGTCAGGGCACTGATTTCTCCTACTATGCATATTGGAGCTGTTTCTAAAAATGTTATCTCTGTGATACCTTCTCAATATGCAGATTACACAGATGTTTTTGACAAAGGGAAGGCGGAGACTCTACCCCCACATAGAGCCTATGATTGTCCAATACACCTAATACTGGGAGTAAAGATACCATCCGGAAGAGTGTACTCCCTCACTCTCAAAGAAGATGAAGTCCTTAAAGATTATATAGACAAGGCCTTGGCCATGGGATTCATTCGTCCTTCCAAATCACCAATTTCATCACCACTTTTCTTTGTTCCTAAGAAGGAAGGGGATTTACGTCCCTGTATTGATTATCGTGCTTTGAATGTAGCAACCATAAAAAACAGTACCCTCTTCCTCTGATCTCTGTCCTCCTTGATCAATTGGGATCCTCCAAAATATTTACTAAGCTCGATCTCAGAGGAGCTTACAATCTCGTCCGTATGAGAGAGAGGGATGAATGGAAGACCGCATTCAAAACACGTTACGGTCTATCTGAGTATCTTTTCATGCCCTTTGGGTTATGTAATGCCCCGGCCACCTTTCAGGCATTCATGAACGATTTGTTTTATGACATTCTTGATCAGTTTGTTGTTATCTACTTGGATGACATTTTGATTTATTCACAAAACTAGGAAGACCACGAACAACATGTCAAAACAGTACTCCAACGCCTGAGAGATCATAAATTGTTTGTAAAAGCCGAAAAGTGCATATTTCATGTCTCAGAGGTGTAATTTTTGGGATATGATCTTACTAACAATAAAGTGCGCATGAGTCAGTCCAAAATTAGTGCTATCCTGGAATGGCCTGTGCCCAATTCAGTGAAATCTTTACAATCATTCCTGGGATTTCCAAACTTTTATATGGCTTTTCTGAAATCGCTGCACCTCTTACCTCTCTGACAAGTGCCAAGGTGTCATTTGTATGGTCTTTAGAACCTCAGAAAGCTTTTGATCAATTAAAATCAGCCTTCACTTCCGCCCCTGTCCTCAAACATCCTGATCCCGAGCTTCCTTTTTTTGTTGAAGCTGACCCTTCAGGTTATGCTCTTGGGGCGGTGTTGTCTCAAACCTGTCTTCATTCGGGAGAGATTCATCCTGCTGCCTACTTCTCCCGTAAATTGACAGCTTACGAAATAAATTATTCCATCACAGAACGCAAACTTTTAGCCATCAGCGACGTATTCTTGGAATGGAGACATCACCTTCTGGGGGCCAAACACCTTGTAACAGTATACTCGGATCACCGCAGTCTGTTAGCCTTCAAATCTATGAAATATCTTACAGCTAGACAGGCGCGGTGGCATTTATTCTTTTCACAGTATCAATTTGTTATCACTTACCGTCCTGCTAAAGCTCAAGTTTCAGCTGATACTCTCTCTCGCTTACATGCGGATGGCCAGTCTCAACAGATCGAAGCACTTCCTCTTCTACCGAACAAAGTTGTTTGTGGTTGTTCGGTTCAGCCCTCTTTGCGGTCAATCATCCTTGACTGGGTCTCAACCCATCCAAAAGAGATCACTGACTTCAACCTGGAAGTAATTCAGGGTATGCCATTCATTCAAGGGCGCGTCTATATACCTTCAGGTCAAGCTAGAGATTTAGCGCTTCAGTGGTCTCACGATTCTTTGATTGCTGCACATCCAGGAAGTCAAAAAACTCTTGAAGCCTTACGGCGTTTGGTTTGGTGGCCTTCCATGGTTCGTGATGTAAAGGACTACATTTTGACTTGTTCCATATGCACGCAGTGTAAAACCTCTATAGCCAAACCAGTCGGCTTGTTACTACCTCTTCCTGTTCCGTACAAACCTTGGCAGATGCTGTCAATGGATTTCATTGTGGAACTTCCTGACGTTCAGGGCCATGACACTATTTGGGTAATCGTTGATAATTTCACAAAATATGCATTGTTCATAACTTGCTCTGGTTTGCCTGCGGCTCCAGAATTGGCGAGACTGTTCTTGACGAATGTGTTTCGTTTCTTTGGATTACCCTCGGTTATTGTTTCCGATCGTGGCACACAATTTACGTCACGATTCTGGAAGGCTCTTACAGCTTCTCTGGGTATTGAGGACAGGTACTCCTCGGCTTACCATCCTCAAACGGATGGGCAGACTGAGAGAACTAACGCTACTATCGAACAGTGCCTACGCTGTTTATGCCTTTAGTTCCAACAGTCTTGGTTTACTTCTTTGCCTTATGCAGAACTTGCATATAACAACTCTATGCATACATCAACCAGGGTTTCTCCCTTTTTTGCCCTGTATGGTGGTCATCCTAGGGCACTCCCACTTGATTCGGTATTACCGGCCATTAATCCTGCAGCAAGAGATTGTATGAGAGATCTCGATAAGATTCATCGGGATGTACACTGTCATTTACTCCGAGCTCAAGATCGTGCCAAGAAGTATGCTGATGTGCATCGATCACCTGCTCCAGTCAATCCCAGTGGCATGAAGGTGTGGTTGTCATCCCGTAATTTGCGAATTGCGGACAAACGCTCGCTTCTGCCCAAATATGCGGGACCCTATGTCATTACTGATGTTATCAATCCCGTGGCGGTCAAGCGCTCCCTGCCGCGATCATCGCGCATACATCCAGTCTTTCACGTCTCCCTGATCAAGACTTTCATCCTCGAGGAGGTGGACCGTGTCGTCCACAAACAATGCCTAGGCTGTGGATCAGAGGGATCAACAAGGTTGCTGGGAGCCAGAGAGATATGCGCAACCCCAGGAACAACCGCTGATGCCAGCCCATTAAGACAAAAGTAACAGGAGCGGCGGCAGAGGCAGTAGGGGCCAGGGGCACAGAGAAGACAACAGTGAAAGTAATGAAGACTCCGGAGGTCATCTCCCTTGTCTCAATAATTGGGAAAACATTAAAGCAAGTCAAAAATACTACAGGAGTCATATCCCTCGTCTCAGTAATTGGGAAAACATTAAAGAAGTGAAGAAGACTTTGGGAGTAATCTCCCTTGTCGCAGTAGCTAAATCACCAGTAAAGGAAACCAAGACTACTACAGGAGACATCTCCCTCATCCCAGTAGGAGTGAAGTAATTAAAGTCAATCATGAGGAGTACAGGTCTTGCAGTACTCGTCTCAATAACAGGAAAGAGACACTAAAGGAACCCAGTGGGGAAAAGAGCAAGATTCTGACAAAACAAAGCCTTAAGGGCTGCCTGTGGTCTAAAAAGAAGAGACCATATCTCTCACATCAGGAGAGAAGCCCACTGGCTACCCATACAAGCCAGAATCCTATTCAAGGCCATCATCATCACACACAAATATATCACCAAGGATGCCCCTGCATACCTCAGCAACAGTGTCACCCAAAAAAGGTCCACCAGATCCCTCAGATCGGGTTCCAGCACACACCTATTAATCCCAATGTTCAAGAGCGCTAGGGCAGGGTGGGCCAGCTTCCAGGTTGCTGCACCCAAGGTTTGGAACTCCCTTCCCAGGCACATTAGAAATGAGCCCTCCCACCAGCGCTTTAAGAGCCTTATCAAAACATGGCTATTCAACAAATTCTAACCAGTTGCATTATATCCTGTAGGGTTGGACCGTTATTGTAACTCTGCGTCTCACAAATTAATCTTGCTCCTTATCCTGCCTGCATTGTAACTTCCACTGTAAAAAAGATAAGCACTCCTATGTAACATACGATGTGCTAACTCCGGGTATGGGCATGTAATAAATGCTGTAAATAAATAAATAAATAAAATAGTGAAACACAGACCATTGAATCATTGGACATTTAAGAGAGACTGGAAGAGCTCCCTTACGGAACGTCAACTGTTAATTAAGAATATCACAAGGAACTGTATAAAGATAGGTTACTAAGGCTGAGTAAGCGTTTCCAGCAGAAGGGAGTCATTCTCCTGGACCCCTTTCTATTTGCTGAACCTTTATCTTTAATGGTAGGGTCAGCACAGGTTAGTTTTTGGATGGAGGACAGACTAGTTTGATTGAGACAACATCGCTGATGACAAGCGCCATAGTTTAATTTCAGTTTGGTTTGAATCCCCCTGTGTAATAGGGACTTATATTTCTTTTTGTATTTTTTTTATATTTTTTATTTATAAAAGCATATCCTTCCAATATATATGAATATCAAACATCACATAACTTCAAGGATTATCATATTAAAAGATTAATTATTAGTATATTAAGTAATAGAAACTACCATTAAATCATCATAATAACCTTAAGCAAATATTGGGCCTCATTAGAGGTTTGTCGGTAGCCTTGCCGGTAAAACCGGCAGGCCACGCCAAACTTCTGAAAATTTCTGGCACCCATGAATGGGCAATTACCGGGTCATTACGGCCCTGCCAGACCCGGTAATTGCCCATTTGCGGGCGCCGGAAAAAAGAGGCTCCCCATTCCCATTCGGCCCCATAGGGCCGAATGGGAATGGGGAGGTCGGATGCACCGGCACCGTTTTTTAATGGTGCCGGTGCATCTGACATCCCGTGCTCGTGGGTGCCTTTCTGCCCGCCAGGTCCGACCTGGTGGGCAGAAAGACACCCGTGAGCACAACTCGTAGTTTGCCAGTCCTGGAACTACGGTACCGGCATGCTTACTGGTTCCGTAGTTCCCTGACCAGCAAACTTATAATGAGGCCCGTAGTCCTGTCATATTAGTGGCAGTTACATGTTATAACTATTGGAAATGTATTCATTTGACACACACAGTACTAACAAGACAAATCCATTATGACACAACACAACACAACACAAAAATGCTAAAGTTTGAATCTAGAAAGTGTGCCTAATAGCGTCACTGTGCCAAAAGTTTGAACCTAGAAAGTGTGCCTAATAGCATAATTGTGGTATAGTTGAATCTGGAAAGTGTGCCTAATAGCGTCACTGTGGCATATTTGAATCTAGAAGTGTGCCTAATAGCGTCACTGTGGTATAGTTGAATTTAGAGAGTGTGATTATTAGCGTCACTGTGCTAAGATTGAATCTAGAAAGTGTGCCTAATGGCGTCACTGTGCCAAAGTTTGAACTTAGAAAGTGTGCCTAATAGTGTAACTGTGGTATAGTTAAATCTGGAAAGTGTGCCTAATATCGTCACTGTGGTATAGTTGAATCTAGAAAGTGTGCCTAATAGCGTCACTGTGGTATAATTGAATCTAGAAAGTGTGCCTAATAGTGTCACTGTAGTATAGTTGAATTTAGAAAGTGTCCCTAATATCATCACTGTGCTAAAGTTTAGTGGATGGAGGGGATATATCTCTGTATATCTCTGTATCTCCTATTTATGCTATGTATATGCTATGTACCTGTATCCCCATGTTATCTTTATCAAGTGTTTACCTTATCCATCCTGTCGCTTTATATACGTATGCCGCTATGTATGC
Organism: Ambystoma mexicanum; assembly: GCF_040938575.1. Taxonomy (NCBI): domain Eukaryota; kingdom Metazoa; phylum Chordata; class Amphibia; order Caudata; family Ambystomatidae; genus Ambystoma; species Ambystoma mexicanum. The sequence continues at coordinate 132,110,914 of NC_090936.1, read as the reverse complement.
CCCCGGTCCTGCTGTAGTGGTTGTTCGCAGGCGTTTTACCGATAACCACCATATCACACTACTACGCTTACTCTCTCCTCTACACCATCATTCAACTACAACACAGCTATGCTATGACACATTCGGCCTAGCTGTTCTCATACTAACATGACCCCACAAACACCTCCTCATCCTAATAAAACACAGCTAGCTGAGCACATTCCGGCTAGCTTAGGCATCTCCTCAGGCCTAACAAAGCCAGAACTTAGTCTGGGTTTCCACCCTCCAGATTGAACACGTCCAACTGATTTCCTCAGCACCACACCTACTGCTCCAAAGCAGCTATCATGCAACAATCACACCAGCTGCACATATATCCGGTGCGCCCACGCACCATACGACACTCTCTCTCTCTACTGACATAAACTACGGTTCCTGAGGGCGTTCAACCTACCAGCGCTTTGAGGTCATACCAATGATACATAAGGCGCTATATAAATGGCAAGTAACATAACATAACATAACAAAGAAAAAATCACTCATAAATTATTGAAAGGACTCCATAATGAGAGATATAAGTCTTCACAATCTTTTACAGTAGTACTTTCTCATATTTTGATAGGATCTACATCTCTACCATACAGTCTTCTGTAGTAGGCTTGTTCCTAGTTTTCCAAACTCTCAGAATTAACTTCACAGCAACCACCAATGCCTTATCAATCCATCCACCGTATTCTTTTGCAATTGAGCATCTCCCACTAAGTATCAATCGCACCATATGCGCAGCTGACGTAGGGAGAGTAATATTTAAAACCATGCCTATTCTTTCCGAAACCTCCTTCCAAAAAGTATGCAGACGCGAACAACTGCAAAGTAAGCGTAACAGTGTTTCTGTGCTATTACCACAGCCCGAACAAAAATCATTGTCTATCAGTTTATGTTTAGGAATTCTTGTCAGGGTCCAATAAAGTCGCCCAAAAACGTTTTGTCTTATTAATCTCAAACATGTATCCATCTTTGCCCTTGGGACAACTGTGAGTAATTCTTCCCATTCTTCCTCGGTTATTTCCAAGTTAATGTCATTTGACACCCCATCTTCCAAACCATCAAATAGTTTACACATTTCTGGCCTAGGTTCTAACGCTTTATCAAGCATACCAATTCTCTGGTTTAACAGAGACTGTTGCTTTATATAACGGCTCAACTTAGTTCTATAAGTTTAATAAAGTGTTTACTAAAAATGCCACCCCTTTGTCTGCCTCCTACTTCTGGCCTGCCATTTTCTTTAAAGTTTATTTTTTATATCTACAATGGCAGGTAGCTAAATGTGTTAATGCAAATTGAAAAATATAATTCCACATAAACTATATCAAACCTGCCATTCATCCAGAAGGTAGTCTCCTGGATGACTCCGCTGGGGAAATCGCGGTGTGGCTCCCTAGCTGTCTTCTCACAGATAATTGATTAAGGAATGATTCCTAGCTACTGGTGACATTTCCAAAATGGTAAGTCCATTGCAAGGTATGGAAGTAAAGAAAGGTAGAGGATTCAAAAACCACCAGATTACCTATGTATCTGTATCAACACGGATTTGGGCTTTTGGCCAGAATTTAGACCTCTTGTGACTACGTACATTTTAATTGAGGTGCTAAATAACACAGATTAATAAAGGCATGCAGAGACAAAATATCTGAGTGTTTTGACAGATCTGTGCCATTTATGAGGGTTCCCTGGTGGAGCAGAAAATACACTCTGCAGGTTTTCCTTTTCCCACGATGGTAAAAAGACAGCATCTCTGCCCACATCTCACCTTGATGTGGTTCGAGAGGCTAAAATCTGTGCGGATTTCTGCCTGTTTTTTCAGTGCAAAGAGCAGGTGGAATCCATATGGATACATTTTAATGAGGGCCACCATGTTCGTAAATAGAGGAAAACATTGCTTATCACTGGTGTGAATGCATGCATGCAGTTCTATGATCAAAGTGTATCTTGTGGCTGAGGCGGTAAAATGCAGGAAACTCAGGAAACGTCTGTTTCCAGTGCATTTAACTGCAGTGGCAGGAAAATATTCATAATCCAGTTGCGCGGAGTGGATACACGAATGTGGTCACAATGGTGGTCAACTCCACTTGATTTAGAAGCTCTATTAAAATGAGCCTGTTATTAGGAACGCTCTTCAAACATTGGGCCTCATTACGAGTGACCAGGTCCAGAAATAAACGTGCCGGTAACAACAAAGGCACCTCTATTTCCAGACCGGGTCACTCCGGGTCTGCCGGCAGGGGCACTGAACAACCGACCTGCCGGTTGATCGGGCCCCTACCAGCGGGGTTTTTCACTGAAGCAATGGTACCATTAACAACAGTGCCTGTGCTTCAGTATTCCCATGGAGCCCCATGCGACTCCATGGGAATGGAAACTTACCGTACCGCCGCCACCTGTGATATCTTGGTAACGCCAGGATGTCAGGCGGCAGAAACGGTAGCCCAAGGTTTCCAGTAAGCCGCCAGCAGCACCAACGGGTTACCGGCAACCTCGTAATGAGGCCATCTTTAAAGAAAAGTGAAACATATTTTGTCAAGTGCAGATTTGTATATTGTGATTCATGCACTGGCTTCAATGCTCCTTGGTAATGGATGGAAAAGCATTATTTTTATGTCTCCTCAATCAAAGAATCCTATAAGGGATTTCCAAATTATCCTGCCGTACTTTCCTAAGTATTCATCAAGTGCAGTCTTATATATTGACTGTACTAAAAGATATTCATGCAATATCTCTAAGGAAGGATATCTAGTTAAAGTCTATGACCGTCCGGATTACACCTATATATCATGAGCTCTATTGGTCATACCATTTGTTGGCAACCATTATGTCTTACATTTGTCTACCAATTACCATCAACCTATCTAAAAGAGTGAAGCTATATTGATTTTCGATGTTACAAAATGTATTATATTTAATGCAAATATATGTAAAAACATTTTTTACAATGTCTATGTATAGTACATTACTTCTAACTGGTACTTCCAAATTGCCAAAATATAATAAATACAGAACATGTCACCAGCTGTTGATCCATGACAAAACTGATCCACCAGAAGTTTTGTTTTTATATATATATAAACTTATATTCTCAGTTTCTCAGTAAGACACTGGGCCTCTTAATGAGGTCAGCAGTGCTACCGGCGGGTTGCCGCCGATTTCATAACACTGTTTCTGCCACCTGATATCCCGGTGCCACCGGGATATCACAAGCCCCACCAGCCCGAGATGTCAGGCGGCGGGAACTGTAAGTCCCCATTCCCGTGGGACTCCACGGGAATGGGGACACGGAAGTAGCGGCACTGTTAACGGTGCCTGTGCTTCCGTGAAAACCATGCCCACAGGGCCAAATTCTTAAAGACAGGTCAGGCATTCTTGTAGTCTGGCGGTCCAGAAAGGGTGCCGGTACTTTGCTAATGGCACCCTTATTTCCGGACCGCCAGACTTGTAATGAGGCCAACTGTGCTACATTCTGTTGTATCTTTTTTCTCTGATGTCATTTTAATTATACATCTTACTGTCACTGACATGTTTCTGTTCTCCTGTTTTGTGGAACACACTTCTAGATGTCTTTCAGTTGCTTTTGAAGTAATTGGATCACACCGGTTTACATGAGATGTACAAACTTACCAAATATGTTGAAATATATTCCTTAGGAAAAGAGCATATGTTGATCATCCTAGTAGATTTCTATATAACTTTACAATTTACTGTTGCTCAGAATATGTGATAAAATAATCACTTACCTTGCCACGTTCTTATTGCTTATCCATGTGAAATTGATCAATGTATGGAAGTTCTTCAATTAGAGAGACTTCATGACCTAAAGTGAATAATAGAGTGTTTTCACGTAGAGCGGTGCATGGTGGTATTATGTCTCTGCGAGTTAAAAGTTAGGTGTTTAAGATACGTTGTAACCTTTTATCTCTTCATCAACATTTTGGGAGTGCAGCATTCTCCTCGATGCAGTTGTTCCCCTGCATGTCATTTTTATTTATGTAACGGCATTGTTAGTAGAAATGTTTTTTTTACTAACCAGATTATGGCCCTCATTACGACCCTGGCGGAAATCGAAAAACGATGGCGGAAATGCAATACCGCCATCGAATAGCGCTCGGTGCGATCATGACCCGTCACCGCAAAGTACGATGCCATTAGCGACACCGTAGTGAACGCCAACGCTAACTGCACCAAGTACGCGCGCGCGCCATGCCAAACCGTAATTACCACCATGGCGCAATGGTACGCGAATTCCGACCCTAGCGGACATGCACCTAACGCCATCAAGCACGGCGGAAAGTACCATTCCGCCATGGTGAGAAGTACGGCATCGCGAACCAACCGTAAACGGCCCTACTGAGTGCTTGTACACCGCTCCCTGGCCACATTGTACAACCCCCCGTAGGTGCAATGAAGTCACACAATGCAACCAGTGAAATGTACTAGTCATCCATGCCTGCCAACGAACAAATGAATCTCAAGAGGCCCCAATGGGAGCTGCAGGGCACAGATGGCACGAATACAGAAGCTATAGAAATGGACATGACCTCAGTCTCCCACCAAGAAACGCACGCAAACACAGGCACCTGTGACCAGCAATATTCCGATAATCACATCATTCCACCAATCCAACTGGCTGACCGGCATCTGTTACACAAAAGCTAATCCCCCGCCCCTGAGCATGACATCATCAAAACAGTCATAATGGCAGCCCTTATCCCTGACCTCACTGGGCTTCGTAGGCAAACGCGCCCAGCACAGTACCACGCAACTATACCCCGAAGCTGGAACCCAATGCAGATCTCCTCACAATACATCGCTCCCCAAATAGTAATATGCCACATCACTTGCAAAGAAGAACGCTACACGGTTCATATCAGAATAGAAATTTAATGCACAACAAATTCTCCAAGCCCATACAGCCATTAGGCCATGAACTCCAAAATACATTTCACCATTGTGGGCTGCATCCGCTATAAATGACCAGCTACTTCTTGTGTGACGCCCTGTTCCTTCATGGTACACAGGGGCTACATTCTCGTACGAAAAGGCAACATGGAAGCGCCTAGAACCGCAGGGCCGTCCCAATAGGGAGGCACTAGTCCAGCTGAAAGGCCGAAATGTTGCTCCTAGCCACTAGTACTGCGTAAGGGCATGTGGCCCATTGGCGATCGTCCCATAAGATCGTAATGCTGCTCCACTGATTAACACGAAGCAGCAGGTGTCGGGAGTAAAATCCATCTGCAGGAGTGGCATACAGATGGCAGTGGCAAAAGGGGAGGAGATACCTGTCAACCAAATGAAATGAAAAAGAATAGTATGGCCATCAGAACTACATTTGAATTACTCACTTCAATGATCACACCAAATCCACAGCCATATGCATGCTAGCCCACTCCAAAGGATCATCACCACCCAAAAACCACTTGCGAATCATAACTATCTATATCGAGGTGAAAACACTATCACAAACGAGTGTACCTGTGCATGCGTCTGTTAAAACAGAATCCATCTGATGGGATTGGTAACGTGCATAGACACAAGTGTCTGAAGGCGCGTCGAGACAGGGAGGGCTCAACAAGGCCAGATAGACGATGGTCCCACTATGGCAGCCCTGCATCACATAGCGCAGGCGAGGCGGATAGATTCCAAGAAGCCCTGTACATGGCAAACTCTGTATCAAATCATCTGTCCATGCATCCATACATCATTCCCTCATTCCGTAATGAAAACGCCTGTTTCCATACTCACATGACATGTGAAATTTCCATTGAGTCTGTGCGTTATGCAGCCTGCAAAATCCACTGTGCCCCAGCCCGTAATTCCAGTTTTGTGAAGTAACATGTATTTGGGAACGTCCGGCCTCATCGCCCACGTCGCTATTGCGCATCCCAAACTATTCATATCAATCATTGCATCCTCGCCATGGCCCCTGTCCCAAGGACATTGAACAATAGAACGTTATATTTGCAGTCAGACCTGTGGGCATCTCCTCGCCGCTAGCTGAAAACCGAAAGCGCCGCCCTTCGAATTCCTCATTTGCAACATCACGTCGAAAAGGCATCTGTGGCCGCTTGAAATCACAAATTAATCCATCTAGTGCGGCTGTGTGTGAAAATGGCAACTGCCTTCACTCACAAATGGGACGCCCCGCCCGTCGGTGAAGCTCGGTACAGTGTTGCATGAGGGTCCACCGTTACTCGAGTACTACGTTCCACTGACCCTTCACAAGTCTGTTCGCGACTGCAAAGATAGTATGTGAAACAATGGGACCATAGCCGAATGAACATATCAACCAATGTTACACTGCCATCGGGTACAAATACATGATTGCAATAGCAAGATGCCATTCGTCGAATTGCAGCGTTGTGTGCGGGACGTGCTCGCCCAAAAGGGAGTGCAGCTTGCACAGGTGGAATGAATCACCACAGGTGGAGGCCATACAGCCTGAAAACACATAAATTGCACACCCAGTCTCCTCCCACAACCACACCCACTCCGAAATGCTACCGGCAGGACTAGCTATGTTGGCCCTGGGGGACCTGATAGCACTGCAAGTACTCCAACTTCAAGAAGAAGACGAACACCAACTACAACCGGCCGCACGGCGGAGACGCAGGAGGAGGAGGAGGGCAAGGCAGGGCCAGCAAGGGCCGCCAGCACAGCCACTACCACCACGCAGGCAGCCCGCAATCCCACGCCTCCGAGCACATCCGTTCAACCTCACTGATGAGCAGATCCACACCCTCTACCGTTTGGACCGGGACACCATAACCGCCATTGTGGACATGACACAGGCTGACCTTGTCAGCATGATAGATAGCCCAACCGCCATCCCACCCCTACTGAAGGTGGTGTCTGTACTCCACTTCTTGGCCACAGGCACCTACCAGCACACAGTCGGACAGTTGCATGGCATATCACAGCCACTGTTCTCACGGACACTATTGCAAGTGCTCGATGCCCTCCTGAAGCACGCAGACGACTACATCTCTCTACCACGCTCGGAGCAGGAAATTACCAACACAAAAGTGGGATTCCATGCACTTGCCGGCATACCGGGTTGCATTGGTGCCATCGACTGCACCCATGTGGAATTGGTCGTCCCACATGCCATGGAGGCCCAGTACCGCAACCGAAAACAATTTCATTCTCTGAATGTACAAATGGTGTGTGACTCCAACAGGATCATTACACATTGTTGTGCCAGATTCCCTGGATCAACCCATGATTCTATGGTCTTGAGGAACTCTACTATACCACGCTACATGGAGCGACACGCAGGGAACAGATCCTGGCTACTCGGTGAGTCTCATTTCATGCATGATGATGTGGGGTATGTGATGCGGCAATGACCTGGCAGGAAGTGGGGGGGGTGCGTACGTAGCAATGGCATTCCTCAAAATTCCTTTATTGTCCACATACAGGTGATGCCGGGTATCCACTGAAGAAGTGGCTCCTCACACCAGTCCGGAACCCACGGGACCAGCATGAGGAGGACTACAACCATGCCCACTCACTTACCCGTGTAGTCATAGAACAGGCATTCGGCCTACTGAAGACTCGTTTCCGCTGCCTCAGCAGGTCTGGCGGGGCACTCCTGTACCGCCATGTGAAGGTTGCAAAGATGGTCATGGCATGTGTCATGCTCCACAACATGTGCGTACGTAGAAATGTGCCCATGCCCCCTGACGCAGAACTGCAAGCACCTGATGATGGTCATGATGAGGGTGGGGATGTGGCAGCACCTCAAGGAGTCTGCGAGGCACAGGAGGGCCGTGACATTCGTCAGCATCTCATAGATGCATGCTTCTAGCACTCACGCCTGGTGGCTGATACATGGACACGGGACTCGTGGCACTGTGTGTGTCTGGAACATGCACAATATGGACTGTACGCCTATAATGGCCTCGTACACAAAGATCAATGTCCACACATCTCATTGCATGATCGTGCATTGTTTATGGCATATGTGATATCATGTTAAACACCCTATCGACCCGCCACCCAAGTGAGCCCAACACACCCCCTCCACCCTCCTACCTCCCCCCCGAACACCAGTGTCCAAAGATGCTCATTGTCAGTGGGCAGTCGCTATTGCAAGCCCCCTCTGCGGGTATCAGGGGCACCCCTGCCTGTGGAGCGCAGGTTCCTCCCAGATCTACGTTGGGGGCTGCCCTGGACGGAACTTGCAACGGATGATGTCTCTGCCTGCTCACGTCCATGCATGTCCCTAAGGGTTTGTGAGAGCTCAGTGAGCACACGGCGCACTGCGGCAAGTTCGGCACATACGTCTTTGGACGTCGCATGCAGTTCCCCCCTCAGGCTCTCGGTGCTTCTCTCCATTTGTACTCTCAGGCTCTCGGTGCTTCTCTCCATTTCTACTCTCAGGCTCTCGGTGCTACTCTCCATTTGTGCCCTTAGTGTCTCTGTACTTCTCTCCATTTCTGCCCTAAGTGTCTCAGTTGATGTTTCTATGTCTGCCTTAGTGCCCCCACATTCATCGGCATGGTCCTTGAGGAGCGTGGCCAGTTGCTGCTGTTGCACGATTACCTGGTCGAGGGACTGTTGCCTCTGCTGGGCCATGGCCATTTGCGGTGGTGTCACAGAGTGGCTGATCACCTCATGTTGCCTTGCCACAGGGCTTGTGGGGGATGGCCAGTCGTCGTCTTGTGGGTGCCCCTGCGTGGTATCCTCATGGTGTACGGGATGGAACAGACAGGGGGATTGAGACAGGTCATGGATGGATCTAACTTCGACATCCCCGTTTTCTGTGTCGGAGCATGCTGCCATTAATGCAGTATCACCTATGGTGCTGCTGCCACCAGAAGCAGTGCCTACTGTGGCATCCATTGGGGGGACCTGTGGTGGTGGTGGTGTGGGCATGCTGGCTGCTGGGGTGCCTGTTGGAGTTCCCTCCTGTGTGCTGTCACTTGATTTGTGCTGCTGCCGTGTCTTGATGCGTGCAGCTGAGGTGGAGGGTCTTTGGCCGTTGGTCTTGGCCCTCTTTGCAGGTGTGCTGGTAGGGGTGTCCTGGAGCTCGTCGTTTGGATCGGACCCTGTGGTGGAGTAAAGGAGGGCGAGCGTTATTAATGGGTCTGTGGGAATTGGAATGGCAATGTATCACATGCATTGGGGTGGTACCTGAGGGTGATTTGGGTCGGGGCCTTGGAGGTGGTTTCATTTGTGTGTGGAGTGAGGGTGCAGTTGTTTGGCAGCCTGCAGTTAGGGTGTGCCTGCTGCACGTGTAGAGGGTGTTTTTAGGATTTTTAATTATTTATGTATTTGATGTGAGTTTTAAAGTGTGCTATCAGGCCTATGTATGTGGACGTTCTCCTGGACATGTGTTCCTGTTGCACTATGTGGGCACGTGGTACTTCACATGATTGGACGTTGTGGTTTTGGCATTGTTTTATTTGGGACACCTACCTGAATCTTCGGATGTCTGCACTCCTTTCTCCATCCCTCCGACTCCCTCTATGCTCTCCATTCCAATGGTGGAGGCACAGATTTCTTCCCAGGGGGTCAACTTGATGGGTGATTCCGATCCTCCCCCGGTAGCTGTGGCAATGTTGCGGTTGGCAGAAAGTATGCTACGGACGCGTATCCGCAGGTCGTCCCATCGCTTTCTGCATTGCTGTGGGTTGCGGGGTGCGGTCCCCACCGCACTTACCCGCTGTGCCACCAGGGCCCATATGGCCTTCTTGTTCGCAAGTGCCGTCCTGGTCATTTGCGTGGAAAAGACGGCGGCAGCATTCTCCTGGAGGGTCTCCGTGAGCACGGTGAGTTCCTCACGGGAGAAGTGGACCTGCCGCTTGCGGTCGCACGCTTTCTTCGCTACTTTTCCCATTTTTCTTGGTTTCACTAGGGTGGATGACGGGTTGGGATGTGTCTCAGGGTAGTATTTTTAATGGTTGTGTGGAATTTGTGGTTTTATAGGTGTACGGCGGGATGTTTCCCGTTCCGGGACCATGCTTTTACTTCCGTTTCCGTATATTTACGGTCACCGTACTTTCCGGTTGGCGCTCACTGCGGTGTCCGCTGAGATGGGTGGCGGTATTGCACCTAGGGCGCCGTACGGCGGCGGTGTGGGCCGTTTTGGGGTCATTTCCGCCATCGCGGACTTTGCACTTCCGCCATGGCGTGGTGCTCGTGCCCGATGGGTCGGAATGAGCCGCACTTTGCTCCATCGTGCAATGGCGGAAACGCTATTTACGCTATGGCGGTCCGGTCGGTTGATTTCCGCCAGGAATGAGGGCCTATATGTCCTTTTACCATATAATAAATACTCAATCCATTTTAAATTTGAAATGATTACATTCTCCAGTTGGTTATGTATATCCAAATATGGTTAATGCCAAATATTTATGCTGGAAAAGTCTCTCCACCTGGGCTTTTGTTGTATGTTTCTGACTTATTTGAACACATATAGAAATATAGAAAAATCCTGCCTTAGTTCAATTTTTTCCTCCAATATAATAAACTTAAACTTGAATAAGCGATCATATTGACCCGCTTCAACTAATTGTTCCACTCCTTTTCTACTCCAAGTACTACATACATTGGCAAACACGCCAATGGTTTGGGCTTTTCTATTGGCGTTGTATTTATTATGTGTGGCTGTATCTTTAGGGTCTTGGTGTAGCTGCACTGTGTAAATGCACGTGCAGTGTGATGGTATGTGTGAATGTTGTGACTGTACAGAAAACCTGAGCAGGTTTGTGCAATATGGACATATACGCTAGTCTGCAAGTGTAATGTGTTATAAAGTGGTCTTGTCTAGTGAACGTCGGCCATTTTTGGTGGCCTCACTGCACAAGACCCTGTTAAAATAGAGGGGGTGAGGATTGTTTTGGGGATAGAGGGAGAAGCAGACGTTGAACGTGCTCTGTGGATGAGTGCATGTTGGAAGTACCCCACCCCGGTGTCGCTGTGGTTCTACGTATTTGGCGACGACACTTGGGAAGAGGTTTATCTGAAGATGTTTATCCGAGGGGAAATGCCCAATGTCTGGTAACTTAAAGCATTCTCTGTTTGGGCTGTAGGTGGGGGAGCTAAATATATGAGCCTCGTTTTAGGTTCATGTATGTTGTTGTTGTAGCTAATAGGCCTGAGGTGTCTGTGTTGGCAATTTGTGTGTGTAGTGTAAGATTAAAGGAGATTTTAGATGGGAGTTGTTCACCTGCGGAGAAGAAGGGAGTAGACAAATAAGGGGTGCGTGTAGTTGAGGGGTTTTGAATGCCATCTAGGAACAAGGAACTCGACACCATCTGGAAGAATGATTACAGAAATTATTAGGGTAGTCAATTCGATGTTTGTGAAATATGTGTTAGTTTCCATTTCGGGTCCCTCGAGTCCAATCTGAATTAGTCCATTTTCCAGTGGCATTTGTTGGGGAGATGCATGTGACTACATAGCATGTCCATGTACTTTTAAGGGACACCATCCATGTGAAAGTATTGATTTGATTCCATTTCAGTTGTGTGGAGTCTGATCCAAAGGTCCTTCAGGGGGAGATGTGTGGCTTTCTGGTATGTCCATGTCACTTTTAGGGGAACGTTCCATTGGGTCCAAATTTCAATGTGATGATGTATTATTTAAGTGCTGAACTCTTGCTAGTTTTATTTGAATATACTTCTGTTAGTTGAATAGCCAGGCATTTAGCTTTTTTCTTAAGGTCAGGTGGCCATCTATTCTGTTGATGTATTTGGATAGACTGCTTCTTTGAGCGGAAGGAGACGGAAGGTCCCCTGCGCTATTTTCGGTTGAAGTTTAGTACATTACAAATGCATCCTTGCTTGAACGCATTTCTCTCCATGGTTGGAAGGGGGGAATGTACTTGTGATGGATTTAGGGTGCCTGCCATCAAAGCCATATTGGGCAATGCACAGAGTTTTGAAGTGAATGTTCTGTTTGGTTTGGAGCCACAAGGGCTGGAGTGGTGTGTTTGTATCTTTTCAGTATTAGCACCAGTCTGGCTGCTACTTTTTGTACTCTTTGAAGTCTGTTGTGTAGATATTCTGGGAGTCCAAGTTGGAGACTGTTGGGGTAGACCAATCTTAAGAGTACAAGGGTGAAGACCGCCACGGCCCCATGTATGAAGGTCAGGTAGGGCACGATGTGTCGGATAGTATGCAGCGATAATAAGCAGCTCCTTACATGGCTTTGACCTGAGGTTCCATTGTGAGATCGCTGCCCAGGATGATTCTGGTGTTTCTGGCAGTTGTCATTGGACGGGCCAGTGATATATTTTATCAAGCCAGGGATTGGTGATTGAATTGGTGGTGCTGTGCAGAGGATCCTAAGTTCCTCTGGTTTGGTTGGGTTGAGGTTAAGTCCGTTTGTGGCCATCCAAGAATCCACGTAAGGCGAGCATCTGATAATGTCAGGCATGTGTTTGTTGTCGAGTCATTAGCAAGTTTGAACAAGATTTGATTGGCATCTGCATAGTTCAAGCATGTGAGGCCTGAGTCTTTGACAAGTTCCAGTAGCTAGGTTATGTAGATGATGAAAGGTAGTGGTGAGAGACTGGATCCTTGGGGTGCACTGATAGTCAAAGTGCAAGGATATAACCTGCCCTCCTGCTTAGGAAAGAACAATCCAGCATATGGCAATTCCTTTTACTCTAATGTCCTCCTATAGATTCTTAGTAGGATCTCATGACTGATAGTGTTGAAGGCGATGGACATGTTCAGCCGCGGCGTGAGAGCCCTCGTTGAGTTTCGATCCGTGTTGTTTTTTGGGGTGTCCATTATCAAGCATTGTGTGGATTCTGCTCCTTTCCTAGGACTGGATGTTTGTCGTGTGTGGTGGAGGAAGCCATTGTTTGTTTCCTGCGTAGTCAGGTACTTGCTGACAAATAAATATATTTATCAAGTATTTTATTGATTAAAGTATTGTTGGATATTAGTAGGTAGTTACCTTCATGGATGGGTCATCCGTGGGGTTTTTATGGATAGATTTTATGAAAGCAGATTAAAGGCATGATGGATGACCCCATGCTCAGTGGAAGTATTGAGGGTGGTTTACGAAAGCAGGTCTTAGTGGGTCTTGGCGAGTGAATTCTTTGAAGATGTTGTTTGGGAAGTGTGTTCTTGCAAGACTGGTGGATTGCTGGTGTTGACTGTAGTGCAGAGTCCTCTTTCAAGAATAACCAAAATGCTGTTATGATTGGGAATATATTTTTGAGAATGTCACTTATCCGGTTGGGTTTGGGGGAGGCAGCTTTTTCCTGTCGATATGGTCTTGGATTTGCAAAATTGTGTTACAGAGGTATGCTACGATAGAGTTGCAGATTTCTTGGGATGATGTTGGTGCCGTATCAAAAGCTGCTATGATCTGGAATGCTTTGATGATTTGAATGACTTCTTTCTGTCTCTGTTGTGCAGATTATGTCTGATGTACCTGGTGGACTCTGCTTTGATCGTTTCCACTCTGTAGTACCAAAGCGTTCTCAGATAGGCTAATTTGTCTTAAGGAAGCAGATTTCTTTTCTCGACTCTTCATGTTTCTCTCTTTATGATGTTACGTTTGGGAGTAAACCATTCAGTAAACTCTTTATTTTTCGAAGTAATAAAAAGCATTTTGATGGTCTGCCGTCAAGGCTGCTGATTGATTAAGTCTGGGGGAATTCAGATGATTCCAGTTCAGCTGAATTTTTAAGAGATTCGGGTGACAAAGTTAGGTTAATATCATGTAAACATTGGGTTGAAGAGGTCACACCTTTTCATGCCTTCAAATGGTCTTAAGCAAATAAAGTTAGTGGAATAGGTCAAATGTTCACGATCTTTCCTGTCAAGGATGCACAGATAAGTGTCGAAATGACTAATTGCTTGCCCCTGGCTGTTTCTTTAATATAGAAACCAAAATGTACTCTGTGCTTTCAGCTGACAAAACACTTACTACCAAATTTGTAAAAAGGAATGCAAATAAACCAATGCAAACAGGATACATTTGTTTATTTGCATTACTTTGCGAAATGTACAGATCTTTTTATGCACAAAGGTGGCCTTTGCATATCTCTTGGGGCTGTGCTAGAGGAGAAATGCTGCACTGGCCTGCCTCCTTACATATGTTAGTGCCTGGAGCATGTAGGGCGCTCCGTGCACCAATGAAGGTGCTTGAAGTGCATTTCATATGATGGGCCCTTAAAGGGCCAACTATTGTGAAATATGTGAAAAAAGGAAAAAGTATTTCTATCCATGTTTGTGGTTTAGTAAGGAGTGGGACAGCAATGATTCGTGCGGCTATTGTTCCACACTTAAAACAAAAAGCATGAATGGGTCAAATATGCCCCTGTCATGCATTGCACTTCCTCTGTGCCTGTTCTGAATTCTGGATTTCCATTAAAATGTGCAGAAACACCTCCTTATTTGTGCAAATGTGTAAAGGGGGTGAAAACAGAAATCTGAATGGGCAAATCTTGGATGTACACATTCAAAGGAACTCTGTGAATAGAGTCATTCTTTTGTGGTGCAAGTAGGGAGGTGCATTCGCGTTTTTCATCAGTTGCACTACCAAATATTTGAGAATAGGCCTCTGAATGCAGCTCTAGGCTATGTGTTGTCCCAGGCACAGAGCTCATAACATTGCAATCCAACATGACAAAATGGTATACCTTTAAGAAGCATCAGATTTGACATCATGAATGATTGACATGTGGCTAACCCTGCCACACTCCTTCCGGCCTTCCTGAGGTCATTGAACTGCAGCCATGGACGCTTCTTATTATTAAATCAATAACCTCAGTAGTCTTCATGGAAGAAAACTCAGCAGGGTGAAACTTCCGGGGTCCCTAATGCAAGACTGACTCTTCTGGGTATAATAGACTTTTCAGTGGTCAATATCTGTTAAGAATTCCCAATATTGTAATATTTTAAATGTCACTAATACCAAATGTGTCAACCCCTGAAAGATGAAAAGCAGGCCCAGGCATGTCTGGCATGCGACTGACTCTGCCGGTCTGACATGCAGTTTTACAATTGCCCACTTCAACTTTACTAATTTGATCAACTTCAGAAGGGGGAAAGGCTGGGTTCTTCTCACCCAAATTCAAATCTGTGACCTGCAGGTTTTACATGCATTGCTAACAATCGCAGACGAGTAGGACTCCATTTCTGCGTGCTAACACCTCCACAGAGCCTCATCCGAACCCTCCCTTTGCCATGACTTTCCCTCCCTTTCTGAAGCCTTTTAAGTTGTTTTGTATATATTTTCCCAGGAATGAGCCTTAGTGAACTTCTCCCAAACTGCCCTGAAGATGTTTGGCTCTTAAGGGAGGTTTAGGAGGACACAACCTGCAAGCTACCTTAATCTCACTTAAACATTCGCAGGCGCCCACAGGTCCCTTTCGAGAAAGTTCAAGCAGGTTTAGTGATCATTATCCTGTTACTGATGTCATTGAGTTCATCAGCTGCTGCTCTACTCTGGTTTTTGATTATGTGCTGCGGCTTAGAGCCTTCAGGTGTGTGTGCCTGCGTGCGCAGTACGAGCATGAATGTGTAATGTGTGTGTATGAGTAGTGGGAGCACGTATGTGTGGGTGTATGCAAGTTCATAGTGAGGGTGTAGCCTGAGCAGAATACGGGGTCCCATACATTCTGAGGGTGCAGGCGCAGCGTGATGGTGCTGCATGGATGGATATATGTGGAGTGTGTGAGAGCATCGTCAGTGTGAGGCCATTGTATGCGTGTACGTATGTTAATGGCGTGCATGTACATAGTCAGCAGAGTGGGGGTGCTCTTTGAGTGTCTGCACGGTGTGTGCCTGTATGCACAGCGTGTGGGTGCATGCAAGCAGCGTACGGGTGCAGACAGAGCACGAGGTTCAGTGCGCATTTATATGAGTCTTCTGAGGGCGCAGGTGCAATTCAAAGGTGCACATGTACATTAAACACAAGCACATGTAAACTGAAATGTGTGCGTTTTAGTAACATGAAGCAATGCAATTCTACCTGTCTCGGGAGGATAGCTCAGGGGCAAAGTGCTTTTCTTGGAAGATGACGCTGAGCAACACATGTTCAATTCCCGGGTCCGCGCTTAGAAACCTCTGGGATTTAAGCGTTTATAAATTACCAATTACAATTTCTTTATTTTTGGAAAAACACAATCGCATTGGAAGGAAACCTTTATTACTATTACAAAATACTGGAACTTCATTTTGCACATTTCTGATGTGTTAATATTATTGGGTTTATAATGCACAACGGCTGCCATTTTAACGGTCTCTTGGTGCTTTGGGGCCAGCAGGAGGGTGGGTTGGGTTTTGGTAGGGGCGGACTGGCGTATAGGGAACTCTGGAGATTTCCTGCTAGGCCTCTACTCCCTAGGCCTCTTTTGTGTGGCATTTCCAATTTTTCCCATTGGAAAAGGGGTTGGGCTTGCTGACAATGTGTAATATGGGGCCACTATGAAAATGATTTCCAGGGCCTCTTTTTGTTCCCAGTCCACCCCTGGTAGGGGCATGATGGAGCATGGCTTAGAAAGTAAGTGGTTGGAGCAAACTTGGTTAATACGTTTTTTCTTGAAAGCTGCATGAACTCATTGGCCCTCATTACAAGTCAGGTGTTAAGGGTTTAACGGCGCGGTCGGCGCCGTTAACCCTTAACGCCTGATTCACACTTTAACGCCTGCTTTTTGCAGGCGTTAAAGTCCAAGGCGCTAAGCGACCTTGGTGCTAATTACGGCACCGTAATTTACGGTGCCGTAATTAGCGCCTTCCCCATCCCCATTATGCCCTATGGGGCAAAAATGGGAATGGGGAAGGGCAAATGGTGAATGGGGAATTACCGCCCCACTCACCTTGGAATGGGGCGGTAATTCCGCCATCCACCATGGCGGAATCCGGCATGGACCATGGTGCTAATAGCACCATGGTCCACCGCCTGACTTGTAATGATGGCCACTGACTTTCAGATGGATGTTTCAGAGGAGATAAAATGGCTGGTGCAGGAAGTCACAAGCACCGATGGCCCAGCGGTTGAGCAGGCAAGAACGTCTTCCAAGGTAAAGGCTCCTCTGTACATAACGGGAAGTACATACTCTATGACAGATGGAGAGAATATTTCCGAATATCCCCTTCCCTTTTTTTATGGGATGCACACATTAAAAAACGTTTTGTGATTCAAGCTAAAAGTTTTCATCTTTTTTGATGATTACTCAGACCAATAGTTACTGATCTGTTCGGACACCATGGCGGAATCCGGCATGGACCATGGTGCTAATAGCACCATGGTCCACTGCCTGACTTGTAATGATGGCCATTGACTTTCAGATGGATGTTTCAGAGGAGATAAAATGGCTGGTGCAGGAAGTCACAAGCACCGACGGCCCAGCGGTTGAGCAGGCAAGAACCGTCTTCCAGGGTAAAGGCTCCTCTGTACATAACGGGAAGTACATACTCTATGACAGATGGAGAGAATATTTCCGAATATCCCCTTCCCTTTTTTTATGGGATGCACACATTAAAAAACGTTTTGTGATTCAAGCTAAAAGTTTTCATCTTTTTTGATGATTACTCAGACCAATAGTTACTGATCTGTTCGGACACCATGGCGGAATCCGGCATGGACCATGGTGCTAATAGCACCATGGTCCACTGCCTGACTTGTAATGATGGCCATTGACTTTCAGATGGATGTTTCAGAGGAGATAAAATGGCTGGTGCAGGAAGTCACAAGCACCGACGGCCCAGCGGTTGAGCAGGCAAGAACCGTCTTCCAGGGTAAAGGCTCCTCTGTACATAACGGGAAGTACATACTCTATGACAGATGGAGAGAATATTTCCGAATATCCCCTTCCCTTTTTTTTATGGGATGCACACATTAAAAAACGTTTTGTAATTCAAGCTAAAAGTTTTCATCTTTTTTGATGATTACTCAGACCAATAGTTACTGATCTGTTCGGATATTTCTGATGTTCCGAATTCAGTCTTTTTGAAATACCCTCATTTGAAGAAAAAAAAATGGCGGTTGCCCCAGGAAATTCTATCAAATTCGATTTAATCCATTTTTTTGGTTCCATTTTACTGCAAATATATGATATGATATTTTATTTATATCGTGCTCATACACAAGTGTTTCAGAGTGCAATTTTTTTTAATTTGATTTTTTTCATATATGATAGATTTGGGGGAGACCTCCAGCAGCCTCCGGCTCCAAAATGCCCACTACATTATGTATTCACCTAAACCCACACCCACACATAGTTGTGGCAAAATTCATTCAAATAAATTAGACGAAATTGAATTCAACTAAATCTACCACGGCAAAACCTCCCTATCCCTAATGAAAACAGGTACACAATTTGAAAATGTTTTGTTGAGGTTTTGCAAGGAACAACAAACATTTCAACATCATGTGTAATCAGTCCCAACATAGACTTTTATTAGAGTATGTTTATATGATCTGTGAGACAGTTGGACGACATGCATACGTTGCGTGCTACCTTTACATGGTAAAATACATACAGTACTTGTCTGAATGGGCAACATGAGCCATAGAGATATAGAATAGGCCTCAATTGAAATTTGCTTAGTAGAGGTTTTGCATTACTGAATGTAAGCGTCACTCATCTATGCTAACAAATACTCTATGGGGCTGATTCATGGAATTATTTGCGCCGAAAAACGGGGATTTGGGCGCCATTCTGCCCGCAAATCCCCATTTGTTAAACAGGTTTTTGCGGGCAGAACGGCGCACAAATCCCCGTTTTTCGGCGCAAATAATTCCATGAATCAGCCCCTCTGTGTTTTGAAAGTTGGATTTGAAGTGAGGACCTGGAAGTCGTCCCTAGGTGGGCCTTGCACTGGCGTTGTTTAGGACCTGTTTGTTGTAAGGTTTAGGAGAAAGGAGGAAAAAGAGCGAGGTTGTGAGGAAGAGGGGGAGAGAGTGCAGGAGAGCAACAGAGGTTCCAAAGACCAGAGCCTCGGAGAGTGTCCTGAGAAGATTTGCACACGTAGCTGTGGTATTGCTGGTACATCTAGGTCTACAGTGTGATCTGAGTCCTTATGTTTTAAGGGTGTGTATACCTATTCTAAATAACACATCTTTGGTATTTTTAGTTATGGTTAGGTTAGTTCAATAGGTCAAGTCTATGT
Source organism: Ambystoma mexicanum (assembly GCF_040938575.1). Classification (NCBI taxonomy): domain Eukaryota; kingdom Metazoa; phylum Chordata; class Amphibia; order Caudata; family Ambystomatidae; genus Ambystoma; species Ambystoma mexicanum. Next base: position 132,091,799 of record NC_090936.1, on the reverse strand, counting down.
ATGTGCCATAATTAATTGTCCTGTCTGATGTCTATTTTGACAGTTGTAGGATGAGTGGGGAAAGCTACAACCCGGGTCATGGTTTCATCCATGGAACGTTTAGGGGAACGGGTGTGGAGGGTGTCGTTTGACGGGCCTTCTGGACTTCCATATTTTGACATATGCTTGGGCCACTAGGCTTTGTGAGATTCAGGTAGTTTTTTAGTGGACTCTGTATTTGTGAGAATTTCGAAACTGACCGTGGGTCCCGGCAGAGAGTTTTTTCTAAACTGTGGGTCTGACAAATGGAGTTGCACCATATTCTGTGGGATGGGGTTCTGGATTTTTCAAGTGCGAGGTGATGTATTGGATAGCAGACGCTAATAATGTGTCTAGAAGTGTGTGTTCTTACTGGTTAGTGGGTTGTCTATTTGCAGGGTACTGACAGACAGATCTTTTGTTTTGTTTTCAGTGTTCTGCTGTAGAATGCATAAGAAAGAATGTGCTACCTCTTTCCAAAATCTGGATAAGCATGGGCAATGAAAGAGCATATGCTCAAGTGTGCCTACTTCTTGGGGAACTTTCCATCTCCAGCACATTAAGCTGTCCATGATTTTGGCCATGTGCATTCTGTTTGGTGATCATAAAGCCATGTCTAGTACGTAAAGTAGGGTTTGGGATTTGATTGCAGCTCTGGACTCTGTTCTAATTCCTTTATAGATCTGTTCCTATTAGGTGATATCAAGATCTAGGCCTACGTTTTGTTCCCATTTCTTATTGACGTAGAGCTGATTATTCTTGCTGTTTTACTGGTGACACTATTTTTATAGAACAAGCTGGCCTTGTATACTTTGCTCATCGTCTGTAAGCCCTCCATTGTATTGTTATTTGGAGGTTCTCCGTTTCACTGAGTTTTTTTATTACTTTGATACGTTTTAGATAGTTACTGAATTCTTGGTTTGGGAGACTGTATTTGCTTTGAAGTTCAGAAAATGGGAATGCCTTATTTTTAGCTGAATGTTGATGACGATCCTTCGACCCATGCTTCCCAATATACTGTTCTTATTCATTGTTAGTTTGGAATTATACCATAAAGGAAGTTTACTCAGTTTGTTTTTTCGAGTGATCCAGGAGTTTTCAAGAATTGTTTAAAAAATGTTGGTGAGGCAGCTAGTGTTGTATGGTCTTCGTTGATTTTTGTGCTACTTATGAGGCTGCAGTCCAGTGGAAATGGATGAGAAAAGGCTTCTTCCAGCTCTACCCATCTTGAACACTCTCCCCTCTCCATTGGAGGGTGATACGTGATCTGGTTGATTTGGGCTAGGATGAAGTCTTTATGCTAGGCAAGAAGGTTGGGAAATGTAGCCCCTCCTTGGTTTTTGCTTGCTTCTTTTCTAATGGAGATTCTCTGGGTTTTACCTTTCCACAGGAAATTTACAAGGAGAGGAGGGATTCCACTTCCTTATAGAATTTATTGTTGAAGGGGATGGGTATAGTATTGTCTTAGTTATCATCATTTTAATTGTGTCCAGTCAACCCCACCATTAAAGGGACTGTGGGGACCATTGCTCTAGTTTTTCTTTAATCTTTTGAATTGTGGAGGTTTGGGCTCTGGAAATAGTTTTTATTATGTTTGGTGTGAAATCAATTCCCAGTTATTTAATGTGGTCTTTTTCCCAGCACAGTTCCAAATCGTCTAGGTGGTCTTTTATGCATGTCATTGATAACGGTATCGTTTCTGAGATCTGTTTTTTATTTGTTTAGCTTGCAACCTGAGACTCTCCCGTAGTCCTCTATGGGAAACACAGCTCACCCGACAGAAGAGTTGGGATTAGAGAGAAAAAGAATAACGTCATCCGCATATGCAGATAATTTGAATTGATGGTTTTGGATTTGGATTCCTGTAATACTCTGATCCTTTCTAAACGCCTTCACAGCATCTAGCGCCATGATCAATCTTGGTTTTAGATGAGGATGAGGGAGAGCTATTATGTCAGATAAGAGTCTAGTGTTCACATTGGCTAGCTTGCCTTTTATGAATCCTACTTGATCATTTTTGATCAATTTTTGTAGGAAACTATCTAATCTGTTTGGGGCAGATCTTGCAGTTGCAGTCTACGTTCATAAGTGAGATTGGGTGGTAGTTTTCGGGTTTGTGGGTTCGGGAGGATAATTATATTAGCTCCTTCAAATGTCACCTTTGGGGGGCAATGTCGCTACAATGTTCATATTAATTTAGTAATTTAGGAGTAAGAAAGGTCTGGAATGATTGGTAGGGTTATATTGGGTAGCCATCTGGGCCTGGAGCTTTCCCACCCTTCATGGTTGAGATTGCTTTTGTAATTTCAGTTGTTGGCATAGGGTTATTCGGGGATCTGAGGTCAATTTTCTTTGCCCTATATAATGGGACACTGTCCAGGTAATGAATCCGGTCTGTCTGTGTGTTGGGAGAGTCTGGGGTGTTTGAGGTGTACAGAGACCGGTAGAAGTTCCCCATCCTTAGTGAGGGTTTCACCTTTCTTATTTTTGATTGATTATATTTTTCATTTTTTCTCTTTTTCATTTTAAGTATCTAACCAATAGTTTTGCTGCCTTATTTGAACTTCTGTGGTATTTTGCCTTAATATTTACCAGCGTTATATTGCCCACTGTTGTCAATTTTATTTAAAATTCAAACCTTAGTTTTATCAGGTACTTTAGGTTTTGGTCTGAGTTGTTCCCTCAGTATTGTCTCTCTGCCTCTTTTTATTGAGGCTGTCTATGAGTTCCTTTTCAACTCCTTTTTCTTACATGTGACCCTGTTGATTATTTCCCCTCTGAGTGTTGCCTTGAAAGCATACCACACAATTTCCGTGCTAATGTGTTCTGTTTGGTTAATGGATAAGAACTCTAAACCTTTGCTAAATTCTTGTCTTTGAGTAGCAAGGTATTAAGGGTCTAATTCGCAGAGGTGTTTTTTAATGGCAAAACACCATTGGAAAATGCTCTGTGAATTAGGCCCTAAGCCTCCAATTTATATTTTGGATTGATGTAAGGATGTTATCAACCTGGGTGTGTGGTGAGAAAGGACAATTGGGTCTATTTTAGTTCCCGTAATGCTGTTCCTTAAAAGGCTTTATGTCATGGAAGTAATCAATACTCTAGTCAGATTGGTGGGTGTTAGAGTAGAATGTATAGTCAAGTTCTCCTGGAGTCCATAGTCTCCAAATGCCAGTCAGGTGACACTTTTTAACGAAAGTGCTTAGTGATTTATAGGCCTTATCCCCTCCCAACCTCCCCACCGAGAACCTTACTCTTGATTTTCTATCAAGGATTGGATCTAATGGAAGGCTCTAATCTCCTCCAATAATTAAATTGCTCTCTGCATATTGCTCAATCTTTTTGCTCAGATTTCCAAAAGCCTGGCTCACTGCATGTCGGTGCACAGATGTTCATTATGTGAAACTTCTTACCATTGGTTTCTAGTGTACAAAGTACCCATCTCCCTTCTGACTCAGTGTCTGTATATGTTATATTTGCCTTGATTGCTGCTTTGATGAGTATTATAACTCTGTTTGTTTTGCCTGAGAGAAAAGGCAGTGCTCACATGGAGGTGTTTTTAGTTTGACTGCTTACATTTCAGGTAAGTGGGTTTCTTGGAGGAGGACTATGTCAGCCTTCATTATTTTTGACATGGGAAATTATTTTTTGTCTGTTTATGGGGTTATTCAGTAAGCCTAAATTCCATAAAACTATGTTAAGTAACTTTGGGGGTTCCATGAGTGGTTGAGCACTCTGGACGCAGCCTCCCTTAGCCCCCCTTGGTGAACTGTACAGATTGTAATTGTGCACCTCTGAGACTCTATACCAGATTTGTTTCCTCTTGGGCTGTCCATTGTGATAGTTAACCTTGTGGATCTGCAAATTGGATGTCTGTGTCTGAAATGACCACAATAGTGGTCTGTATATTTTGTATTTGGGCAGCTCCATGGCTCTTCCAGGGGACAGAGAAGAAATAGGGGAAGACTAAACCATGAGTGTAGATCAAGAGGTGAGGAAAGATACAGCGACAGGTATGCACAGATAGGGCAATAAACAAACCTCTGGATAGCCAGGAAGAGTATAAGAAATAGAGCTGAGTACAGAGTCTTTAAAAGCCGAAAGACACAGCCCACAGTTGAGCAACTCAACCTTCAGCAGCAGCTAACTATGGCTGTTCCATCCAGCATGTGTTTCTTGTGCACGAGGCTGCTCACTAAGAATACAAGGTAGCTGTTTATACATTTTTGTCAATCTCATTGCATTAGGCTGACAATATTTAGGTAAAACAGTTACTAACTCTTGCTCTATTCAACATCTGCCCCTAAAGTCTATGCTTTGTGATCTCATTGAGATATGGTGTAGTGGGGATATTTGGAGTTGTTCAGGACATCTATAGTTTGATTGGTTGGTGGGTATGCCTGTGGTGTGCCATTGGAAGAGCAGGCTGTGGAGTGGATTTAAGGGGTCAGTGCTAGTGTATGGGTTCATGAGTCTATGAGTCTGTCAGTGTACTACTAGCTATACCCTTCCTCCCATCCTCCCTGAGGCACTGTTCGGGTGTGCTAAAAACCTTTCTTTGTAAACTTTATTTCTCAAGCTGTAACTGGTTTGTGGTTATTATGGTCTAAATGTAGGGACCCACAAAAAACACACAAACAAATGAGAAATACAACAGCTATATAAGTGTAGAGATCTGGTTGGAGCTTTGGCACACTGCTCTTCCCGAAATAGTGACCTTGTAAGTTCCGGTTTTTCCCTGTCGTCAGCTGCTGATTGCATTTGGATTTCCATGCCATCTGGGTTGAAGTCATTCAGAAACCGCGCCAAAGCACTTGGGTCTTCAGATCCTGGTTCTTTCATTATGAGTGACCTTGCATTTTCCAGGGTGCAGGATTCCATACTGGATGCCCAACTGTTTCATTGTTGGTCTCTTGTCCAGGAATTGCTTCTACCTCACTGCTGTTTCCTTTGACACTTCTTGTGATAAGAATATATTATGCAACAACCATGTTAACTTCTTTTTTCTTTTGGCAGCCTCTAGGACTTGCCTGGCTTGGGTGTATTCTACATAATCAGACCCCTGGATCTGTGATTGGCCATATGAGACTCAGCATAATTTTTACCTAATCGTTGCGCTCGTTGGATGTTCAGTCTGATGTTTTCGGGTCCATGTCTAGTAGTCTGGGTAAGACCGATTGCCGGAACCTCTTGTGTTGTCTTATTCTACCCCCACTAGATGCTCGAATAGTCATATGTTGTTTCTTCTGGTGTGATTCTTGCTTTCTTCGCACCATTTTGTGATGTTTTTTTCGATCTCCACTTCCACTATTTTCACCTTGGGTGTGAGTGTTTCAAGTTTACAAATTCTCTTTCTGTCTCAAGGGCTTTCATCACGGCTGCATTTAGCTTGCAGTCGATTGCATACAGGTTCGCCTTTGTTGCCTCTAGGAAGGGCTTCCCTTGGTATTTTGGGTGGAGAGACAGGGTCAATTTTTGGCTTTTTCATTTTTTTCATGTTCATTTTTTAATTTATCAAGTCCTTTCTGTGACTTGTTATCAGTTGTTGTTCCCCTTGTGGTGCATAATGTGGTATGAAGGGTAGAGACTGTGTGGTTGGTGCACTCTTGACCTCACTAAGGCTGGATGGTAGCTCCATGTTCCAAGCCTCCATTGCGGCACTCTTTGCGTCAACCATGATTGCACAGGGTCCCTCTGTATAACTGCTGAACCCTCCCTCCACTCACTCAGACAGGTCCACGCTACTCTCTGACAGGGGCCTCTCTGCACATCTTTTGAACAGACACTGGTACTTTTGATGCACCCTCTGCACGCTGCTCTCGAGCTGACAATTCTGAGACTTCTCTACTGCAACCATAACGTAGCAGACCACCATTTTCTTTCCTAAACATGTGCTTTAAGAGACATGCATTGGCCAGCCTGTATGTGTGTTTTATTATGCCCTCTGTGGTAGTGTCTTTCAGCTGGCACCCTGTCCCTTTGCTTGGTGATTGCATTGCATTTGGTTAGTGCAGTCCACACCTCCATTCTGCCACAATCACTATGACTGAAACCGCACCACTGTGGGCCTAATTCATTGAAATGTGTGCAGAAATCCCACAGGGCCCGCGCAGCGAGAAGGACACTGCGTGAGCCTGCGCGCAGAATAAAAATGCAAGCTCTGCATATTCATGGATATCAATAGTAAGTTCTAGCAGACACGCAAAGGGAATTGAGCTGTGCAAGGAACGCCCACAACATGCCCCCACGCAAACGACAAACATAGCCAAAGACCAACCATGCTGCAAAGCTCTGTGTCCACCTCCAACGCAAAATCCATCACCCCAGTTACTCTGCACAAAGCCCCATGTAAGTAACGGCTGCACCCAGCTACTCCGCGCATGGTCCCACATAAGTAACAACTGCACTCCAGCTACTCTGCCCGTGGTCCCACGTAAGTAACGGCTGCACCCCAGCTACTCTGCTCTAGGCCCCACGTAAGTAACAGCTACACCCCAGCTACTCTGCGTGAGGTCCTACATTAGTAACAAATGTACCCCAGCCACTGTGCCTGAGGTCCCACGTAACTAATGTCTGCACCCTTGCGAACCATCCCCCCAACTCCCAATGCACACAAAGTGCTTGCACATGCCCCAGCTGCACTTCTGCCCCCTCAGGTGCAGACACCACCCAACAATGGCACTGGTATTCATCTTCCTCCTGCTCCACCACCACCTCCATCTCCCATGGATGACTCCAGACAGCCTTCATCCCTGGATGGCCCCTCAGTCCCTGCACACTGGCCCACAGCCACTGAGGAGTCCCCCTCCACAACAATCTCCTGGGACATACCCCCAGCAGCTCTGCCCGATGGAACTTGTGCTCCCCCAGCCAGCTCATCCTCTGAAGATGTGGACTGCAGTCGGGCTGGCCGGGGTCTGTGCTTTTGTCTGGTGGCGTTGTCGTTGCCCTTGTGCCCCACAACGATGCCTCTGCCCTCTTTCCGAGCTGCAGTAACTTTAGAAAAAAAACATTGGGTCTCATTACACGGTAGGCGGAGGACCAAGGTGCTATTAGCCGGTAAAGATACTGGCACTGCCTTGGTGGAAAGGGGAATTACCGCCCTATTCCAAGGTTGGCGGGGCGGTAATTCCCCCTTCCCCCATTGCCCTTCCCCATTCCCATTTTTGCCCCATAGGGCTCTATGGGAATGGGGAAGGCGCTAATTACGGTGCCGCAAATTGCGGTACCGTAATTAGCACCCTGGTCCCTTTGCGGGTTGGTTTTTAACGCCTGCTAAAGAGCAGGCGTTAAAGTACCTACCCGCAAAGGGACCTTGTAGTAAGGCGGTAAGGGTTTACCAGGTCACCTGCCGACACAAACCCTGTCACCAATGTCCACATGTCACAACATGACCTGAAAGCAAGCAACATGTACCACCAGCCATGTCAGACATCAAATTGGTCATGTCAGTTGGCCAAACATACGATTGATTATTACATGGGCACACATACACTTGTCTTATAAACCCAGTGGAATGTCATGTCACATCCCACTCCCGGAGACATCAATGTGTGAATACCACACACACAGGCATCAAAACACATGTGTCACTATCATCAGATGTGCCTGCATGGATGCACTGTTAGTTGTGCCACACATCGACAATTACATCATGCACGTCACTCACATGCCTACAACATAGCATGTTGACATTGGTCATGTCCAAGCACTTGCTCACTGCACATGCACAACAACAATCCATGAATGCGCAATCTGGCAATCCTCATGCAAATGGCTCCATACAATGTCAGATGTCACACATGTCCTGCATTGGCATGAGTCACCTTTTCAGCTGTGTCTCACAACACATACAAGCCACAAACAGGATCTGACATCTGCAAACATGCATGCAACACATACGCCCTAGAGCATTCTCCCACATAGGTACTCATCAGTGGCATCCAGGCGACTTTTCCAGGGAAAGAGATGGGAATGGAGGTCCTGATAGAACCTCTCAACTACCTGCAGCTGTATCTGGCTGTACCGGTGGCAGCCAGCATGGTATACCTCCATGGTGGGTTCCGTGGAGAGGGCTGTCAGCGCCTTGGTATGGCTGCAGGTCTTGAGGTTGTCCCACCATTTCTGGTATGTATCCCTGGGCCGGACTGCCACCCCCTCCGTGTTGAGTTGATGGCAGTCGTGATGTCATCCCAGATCCTGTGCCTTGCGTTGGTGCCAAGCTGTGTAGCTGGGTTGTAAAAGGCATGATAGGCACCCATGACTCGATCCGCCAGGATGCCAACCTCAGTGTTGCTGAAGTTGACAGGCCTCTGCATAAACGTGGGGGTGCTGCCCTCCCCAGATGACATGGATGGGGCAGACATGGCACACCCATGGCAGGTATGGGCTTTCTGGGTCCTGGGTAGGTGTAGTGGAGCAACTGCAATGTTGGTAGAGGTGGAAGCCCTGGAAAGTAGAGAGTAGGTGGTTGCAGGACCAAGACAGGAGTCCAGGCAAAAGTGGGGCAGATGGCACACCAAGACAGTGCAGGTTGCAGGCAAGCACTCACTCTTGTGCAGGCAGCAGCACTATAGGACTGAATGAGGCCAACTAATGCCAGAGGAGTCAAAACCAGCAGCAGTTTAGGCAGGATGAACAGTGGTGTGCGTCTTGCATCTGCAACAGCAGATAGCAGAGTAACGGTCCAAAACGCGTTAGTTACATCCTGCGTGCGGTGACGCTTCGCACCTACACAACATGACTGACTGGCTCACGACAATGACTCTGTTACATCAGTCAAGCGACACGCACCACTGTTTTTTAGTGAATGTTACGATCCAGAGTCATATGTGTATTTTCCTACGGAAACCTCACCTTCAGGTATCGCGTACACAATTTTCTTTGGGGGGTTGTTTGCCTCTGCGCAAGCACGCATGTTTTTGTGTACTTTTTGAGGCATACAGTGTGTAGCGTATGCAGGCTTTTAATCTATGGGTGCCACTGCGTATGGCATATCGCTTTTTCAGTCATCAGAAGCATTCCAGGTACCATGTATGCATTTTTTGTGTTTTTGGGTGCCATTGTGTATCACATTCCGATTTCCCTTTTAGAGTACATTTGAGCCTTGCTGGACCACACATCTATGCCATACATCACGTAGACTGTTCCCTGACTCACATTGCCCAGGACAATAACTTGGTGTGCTTCGCATTCATCCCTTACACCTGTGAAACGAGTGGAAAGGTCCCATGAGGGAACGGTGGCAGACGGGGTCTGGTTGGGGGAGATTGTGGTGAAACACCTGCCCCAGCCCCAGGGGTTCAGGGACGTGGTGTGGAGGCATCTGCCCAAGCCCCAGGAGAACATGGCAGGCCCCAGTCCAAAGGTGCCCTGTCACCTGGATGCCAACGTGTTTCCAGCCAGACATGGGCAGCTCCAACCCCTGTGCCACTGGTGGCAGGAAGGGACGCCCTGCTCAGCAGGAAGAGGCTCAACCCCAAGGCGCGGCACAGGACATTGGCCCGCACAGGAAGAAGATCTTCTCTGATGAGGAGCTCCAGATCCTCATTGGCTACGTGACTGATCACCATTTTGACATGTGCCTGTATGCGGGGAGCACACAAACAGCCGCACAACGTATGGTGCATTGGCAGCGCTTCACGGACCAGATAAACGCCTCAGGGCTGGAGATGTGCACACAGGAACAGGTTATGAAGCGCTGGAATGATCTGAACCGTCGCACCAAGCACAAGCTGAGTGTCAACCTGACCTCTGCAATGGCAACTGGAGGGGGTCAAGCAGAGGAGGAGCAGCTGACACTGCGTGAAGAGGCCACAAGCCAATCCACCCTCATTGTACAGGTGCAAGGGGTGGGAGGCCTGGAGAATTCTGAGGAGACATCAGGTGAGGATCTGTCATTGTGCCTCCTGTTTTGTGCCAGTCATGTATCACCCACATCAATTGTGTATCGGCACATATGGCTGCATTCATATGACAGCCCTGGGTAAAGCATGTCCTGTGACATACAGACCCATGTCAATTGGCCATCATACTGGGGTTAGCCCATGTGGCAGCCATTTGTGGCACATGTCTGTATGACATGACACATCCCCCACAGGATACTCCCCCGGCACATGTGCTCCATGTGACACCTACAAGTACTGTTCATTGCTACATTCTTGTGTTTCACCCTGCACTGCTATACCGGTGCATGCAGACAATTCTTAACTCACACGCCATGTCATGCAGAGTTGCATGTTTCATTTGTCCCCTGCTCCTATGGGTTTCCTTGTCATGATGAATACCTCGGCTGTCTGTCAAAGCAATATTGTCGTGTTCCCAAAGTGTAGTTGCATGAGTGTTCACGGTCCACATACACATTGACTCAATTCCAGTGACACAGTGAGTCTACTCATTGTGACGCATGCTCCCTCGTACCCTCCCATACTCTGGCCCACTCCATGTGGCTACTCCCATTACCCCCTTATGGATCGGTGAACCTTCTTTACATCACCCAATCCGCCATCCATCTCGCTGCACTTCAGGGACCTTGACTTGGGTAGGTACACCCGACTTGGGTAGGTAACACTTTCGGGTGTACCTACCCAAGGGCTTCTTCCCTTTGCACGCCTTCCTGCACATCCTCATTATCTCCAGTTCACTGTTCAAGACCTGATTAGTGTGTCATATGTTGACCGTGGTGTTGTATGTGGATATGGATGTCTGGCTGTTCCCATGTGATGTCACTGAACATTCAAATGTCACATGTGCATTACTTTTCCCCTGGTATGTGTGCCGACTTGACAGTTGAATGTCCCCTCATTGTGCATTTACCAAACTTTTGCATGTCAATGTGCCCAGTGCTGGCATGGGCATGATGGGGATGGGGGGTCACTTGTCAGCAAATACCATGCATCTGTTGCTTACTGGACCAAGTGTGTGAATGCACAATGTATGATGGGTGCATGTCCTGCCATTTCTTGTTAGAGTACTTCTTGAAGCATATGTGCATTGTTGTCTCTTTTAACATGTATCAATATGTCTTTCTCTGTCCATGTGCAGGTGAGGGTGCATCAGATGCAGAGCAGGAGGAGGAGGAGGAGGAGGAAGAGTCGATTGTGTGTCAGACCACCAGTGGGGGACGTGGTGTGGTAGGCCGTGAGAACCCACTGGTTCTCCGGACCATCCTGAGTCGTGCTGCAGACATTTCAGACTCTTCTGACTCAGCTGGCCATGATGCTGAACCTGATGTGCAAAACTCAAAGAGGGCAGAGGTGAGTGGCCCAATGGGCGGATCAGTTGGGGCACGTTAGTCTACGGCGGGGCAGCAGGCTTCTCAAGGCCAGTCCGCGGTTTTCCCCCTGTCTCCGGTGGTTACAGCTGCAAGGTCACCGTCCCATGATTTGACTTCATGTCCTGGGGCTGATGTCCAAGGAAGGGTTGCAGACATTCAGCCAACGACAGGGGCACCACAGTAACAGGCATGGAACCTTGCATCTGGCCGCTGTGGGCCCCGCACACGTGGGTGACATATGCAGGCTGGGGAGACAGAGTGGGAGCAGCAGATGGGGGTTTCATCACAGACCAGCCTCCTTGTCCACCATTGCCGTGAGGTCCATAAACCCATGGATGTTTTTTTCTTTTTGGTCTAATTTTTGGTCCACTCAATGCACCCTACCACTCCCCTCTCCTTGGTGGAACCCCTCCGCCACCCCCGTCCATGAAAGACCTTTTTTTTTGTTGGTCCGTGGTCAGTTATTTTTTTTTTGTTGCTTCCCCTTCAGCATGGACACTTTTTGTTGGTTTGTTACATTCCCGTGGCCCGGATGTGGGCTTATCTATTTTGTTTCATTTTCCAAGGTGGGTTGATTATTTTCTCAATTTTTTGGGTCCCTTGACATGTGTAGTTGCACTCTCAGGGGCATAATGGATGCAGTTGGGGACAAACAGCTATGTACAGTGACGTCAACTGCCATGGTTGCATCGTGGAAAACAGGAGGGCATGTGCAGGTGACATTGTGTTACGTCATTCTTAATGCATGTGTGTTTGATGCATGATTGACAAATATGGATGTTGTAATGCATTCTCCTATGGTTTTGCAGTGCTACAGAATCATGCAGTAACTTCACTCCATGGGAGGTCGACTGGGCACACTTTTGCATCTGTAGTCTCATGTCCTCTCGGAGGCACTGGCCCTCCTCTCATGCATTTGGAGGCACAGTTCCTGTTCAGTCAGCAGGTAAGCATGTGCTATGTGTCGCATGTTGTGTGGGTGTTATTGGTCACCATGGAATTTGCATGCAGTTCACATCTTGACATAGTTGTGGCTTCACCTTGTGTCATGGGGAATGACTGGGCAGATGTGTGTCTGTATGTGCAGTTAGACTTCTATGCGTGTGCATTGTATGAGTGGATGCACTTAGATGATTGACGCCATAATTTAAAGTGAATGAATGACACTATACACACTTTGCCTATTGGCAATGTTTCATTGAGTCTGGATGTACGGACTGATTGATGGCATGCATGCACTGTGCATCTGCATGACCAACAGTGATGATGTGTCCTTAATGCCACACTTCCACTCCCCTGTCCACATGTTTGCTACCATGCCCTGCAGGGGCACTCCCTCTGCACACTTTTGTGTGACCTGTGGCACTTAACAATTCACTCCCTTCTACACTTCCATGACCTGCCCAGACATGCCACTGTTCTACATGTGCAACACACATTGATTTTCATGTATTATCATCCTCTGCTGCAGCACTTCATAACGTAGACTAGGCATGACCATTCTGGCCTCTTGTGTGCCTTGACTCCACAGGAAATGTTTATCACACTTGATGCATGTCAGGTTACACAAATATGTGCATTTGTTCCCGTGACTGACTGGTTCTGTGTTACACAATGAGGACACTTTTATTACAGTGTTTGATTTTCTCAGTTATATGCACCAGGGTATGTTACATGTCCTTTGTTTTTGCTTCATTCTTCATGTCATCTGCCACTTCAGTGAGTGAACATTGCGTGCCCACATTGTGGACCCATGCTTGTGTATGATCGTCCACTCCCCACAACTCATCTTCATCTGTTCTACCCGTGGGAGTTGCAAGTGCACCCTGGAATCCATGCACGCTTCCTGGGACAGTCTCAATCAGGGTGTGTGGGGTGTTCCGGTGTGAGGGAACAGCTGCATTTTGTCTGTAGGTCCATTTGCAGTGTTTTAGTACAGAGGTGTATGTTGTTTAGTGTTGAGTCTTTGTATATGGTTGGCGTGCCTTCTTTGCAGGGGTGTAGCATGCATGTGCATTTGGGTGATTTGCTTGCCATGGTGTGTGGTGCAGGTGTTCTTTCTGATGTAGTGCTGATGACTGACCTTTCACATGTGCCCAGTGTGCCCATTCTTTGCCAGTCTGCTCTTAACCGTCAACTACATTTGTTCTTCATGTACCGCTAGATGTGGTTCTTTTCCATCTCTGTTCCTTCCGTGCTCTCCAACCAGGATGCTACTTAAAGAGCTGTTCATGTCTCCATCTTCTTCCCTACGGCGGATTGTCTATGTCCGCACACACCGTGATGTCTGTCAGGTCCGACCTCATCTCCGCTCCAGACAGTCTCCTCCTTGCGATGTTTTTTTCTGTATTTCCCTCTCTGTCTCTCTCCACTTCACTGCTCGTCAATCGTCACTCTGTGTCATCTCTCCCTTTTGCACTCTGTGATCCTTGTACACAAGGTAGTTCATGCCGACTTTTGTGCCCCTACATGTGTTGTCATGGATGGGCAGTATCTTGAATTAGTTGAAATTCATGTGTTTGCGATTTCCAAATGTATTTGCAGGTGGGATGCAGTGGATGCAAGCCCGGTGGATGACATGTGCAGGTAAGTGAATTGCAGTTAGTGTTTGACTTGTCTTGTGTTTTGTGGCATGGAGTTTGGCACTGTGTGGGGTTGCCTTTATTTCACTTGTTTTGGGGAAACAGGTCCAGCTTCGTGGGTGCATGTTCTGGTTGTTGTTAGGGTGATTTGTGTATGCATGTTGTTTTTTACCGATAATCATGATAACACTGGTTGCAGTATCCTATTTGGGTGTGGATATCACTGGGCCTTACTTGTTGAGTTGCCATGAGGGTGGCTGCCACAGCTCTTTGTGTACTATGACACATCTTTAAGGTGGTGGTGGTGAGTGTTTCCTTGCACTTTACACATGTGTGTTGGCTGTCACATGGCTTCCCGTTTGAAGATTTTGCAATATTAATTCATACTTACACAGGCAGTCCAATCTAGGTTCTTCTTCCACTTCTGGGGTTGCTGTCCCAAGACAAATCAACACACATCCATGCATTGCTGCACATTTCTGTGCTGCAATGTACTACAAAGACACCTGGAACACATGATTGTCCATTCTTTATTGCTTGGCATAGTGAGAATGTGGTGTCCAGACAAGTGGTCGACTGTAAATTGGTCGAAAGACAAATGGTCGACGTAATTTGGTCGAAAACCAAATGGTCGAATTTTTTTTAATTTATATATTTATTTTTTTGGTTTTCGTTTAGGGAAAAAAAGGGTTTTTTTGAAAAAAAGGGGGTTGGGAGGACCCCCCAAAAAAGGGGTGAAAATAAAAAAAAAAAAATTCGACCATTTGGTTTTCGACCAAATTGGTTCGACCATTTGTCCAGTCGACCACCAATTTTTTTCGACCAAATGTCTGGTAACCGCGAATGTACCATGCAGGGTGCACCGTCACATGTTATGAGGCATGTTGACAGCTACTGGGTGCACGTCAATTCTAAATTCAGTTTAATGGGCATCTCAGCCAATGCAATCCATTGCCGGTGAAGTCGACTTCCCTTGCACTTTCCTTTTGCATGCTCCCTTTTGTGTGTGTTTGTCCTTGGCCTCTGTTTGTCATTGCTTTCTCATGTCTGCTTGTGCGTTTCATGCCAGTTGCCTCTGTGACCTGCCTTCCAGTCTGACAGCTGCCTTCTGCAAGAAGTGCTGCCTTCTGCAAGATCCTGTATTCTATGCAATTGGTGAGATTTTTGGTTCACTTCTTCTTGGGCTCAGCATCATCAGCTCCCCGGTCAGTGTTTACTGCATTGTCACACGGACACATTGATGAGGGGATGGCATTTCATGGCAACAACAATACTACAAAGGTGCTCCTGGGTTTCCATCATCTCAATGTTCTCTTTTTGGAGGTTGTCTCAGTGTCATGCTGACTGTGGCCAAATGCATGTGTTGTGAATGTACCATCAGCATGTAGATGGTATGTGTAACATGTCATTCACTGATTGTCACTCAGTGGGGACAGCAGTGTAGGGGTTGTGGGCTGCGTGGGTTTTTCATGTTGTATTGCTGTGAGGTTGGCAGAGGTGGATGCATATGTGACAGGACACATGGTGATGGGTGGCTGGTGGGTTTGTGAATGCATTTGTAGCATGTCACTCAAGGGGGCACGTGTTGGTGTATGTTTGGGTGCATGGATGTGTTGCTGACACTCACATTTAATTGTTTTCTCTACAGATGCTTTTGACATGGAATGATGGATGCAGGAATTGTGATGGTAGTAGCAGCTCTATGCATGCACACATTACAGCATGAGGATTTGGTGTTTTCCAGGCAGACAGAGGCGGGGTTTGGTGGACTGCACAGCCCTGATGATGCAGGCTCACATGGGATGAGGCAAGACATGCATTTCTCTTGCAGTGCTCTTTATTTTCTGGTTTCAACATGGCTCCTTTAATGTGACTGTGTATTGTGGGAATAGTGGTTGTTGGGGAATAGTTTGGCCACTCAACCAGTTTGTTGTTGTATGACACGCTTTGGCGGTCCAGAGCTATCCTCGCATTACTTTCTTGGCATCAAATTTGAAGTATGCCTTCCTACTTGTGGGCTCATGTGTGTGGTTTGGTGTTGACATGCAGTCCAGTTGTTGTACAGGTGATGGAGTTCTGGGACTGAGATCCTTGTGCTGTGTGCGTTTGTGTGTACTACATGGACACTGTTGTGTCAAGTTTAAATGCCTGTGTGGTTTAGTTGTGACTGCCATGCAGATTAGGGGCATGCGTCACAGGCAGCTTTCATGTGTGGTTGCACCATTATTTGACAGACCTGTGAATGTGACCCTTGGGGTGTGTCAGACACTTTTGCACTATTGCAATGTGGCTCCTACTCAGATGGTTTGATATGGGGCAATGTATACCTATTCCAAGGATGTATGTCACATGTTTCATTTTTCACCCCTTCTTTCGCCCTCACAGCAACATGGATATCGTATTTCCTGTAGTGCACATGGTCCCACAGATCTCCCATCAGATTTTGATTTGCTTATCGGAATTGGTGGAATTATTGCTTTTGGTGCCCATGAATGGATGGGTACAAAAATGTGCTTGTTGCCTATTTCATGCATTTTTCTATAGCATCATATTTGTACTTGTGCCAGAATATTTTGCATTTCTACAGTTGGTGATAATGAAGAATGATTTCATTACATACTTCACAGAGTGATAGTGATATACTGCCACTTACTAATATTTTCAGGGGCCTATGCTTTGCCGTGTTGTTTTATGTCTAATGGACACACACAAATGTGCACTCCCAGTGGCACATTCTCAGGGTGTTGTTGTGGGCACAGAGGATAGGCCCCAATTCATCATTGAATTGCTCCTGGGAGGTGGCTTCACTGTGTGTACTCCACAGGGACTGGTATTTAGGTGAAGTACGATTCACCAGCTGTGTACATGCAGTCTCTCCACGTGCCCTTTTTCCATGGGCAGAGTGTCTGGTGTGGAGGTGTGGAGGTGTGCATCACCTCTTTATTCTTGGATTAACTGCGGAAGAAGTCATATTTAAACTTACATCAAGTAAGCAGAAAGGACAAGCAGCGCTGTTTGCGGCATAAAAGGACTACAAAAAGGAAGTGAAAAAAAGGACTACAAATCCCTGTAGCTCTTGCAAGCCTCAGAGTCACTGCTGGAGCTGCCCCCCGCTACGCAAGCTCAGGTTCCAAAACATTCAGCCCAGCGAAGCGTAGCGGAGTGTGGGCAAAGTGTCTGGAGTATGGAGGACGGAGACGAGCAGCTGACCGAAATACAACAGATTGTGCCTGGTACATGCGAGAATTACTTGGCAAAGGACCCGGAAGCAGAGGTGAGTCATCCTATTGATAATAACGAAAACAGTATTAAAATAGGAGAGGCTGGCCCTCTCCAAGGCTCTCCCCAAGGGGGGGCTGGATATACTTGCGAGACATTACAAATAAACGAGGATTCAAAATCCAACGACGATGACCGTAAAGATTGTAACGCCCCCTAACCGCCGGGAGCCCGGCCTAGTACAGCAAGCCTGCCCATTCAACGTCATCGTGGATGTAGATTTACATACGGTTGATGGGGGTGGAGGGGGCAAAGAAAACAAAACGCCATTGACATCAGGGGAACCAAATATGAAATGTGCATGCAAGGAAGGAAACTTCGGGGAGATACACTTGACCCAGCATACACCTGAACAAGGGCATACTGAAAAAGAACCAACAAGTCAGACGGAAGGGTTACTGGAGAAAATAACCCTAGATTCTGACTTAGACTTAGCAGGACATTATAGAGGTCCTACTAAAAGAAGGAGCACCAGCATGCACGATACAAACAATGGTAGGAAAGCAAAAAATAAGGCCTCAGCTCTCCAATACCAAGAGGCTGCATCAACTTTTGATGGCAAGGGCATGTACTTACAAAAAAGACCACGATGGTCCTTCGATAATCCACTATTTAGGGGTAGAACAGTTGGAGGCATCCAAACAGTTAATGGACAGATTATCAAGGGAAGTGAGACACTTTGGGGGAACAGAAATTTCCCAAATTACCAGGAGAAATCAAGTTGGATCCCCCAATCCCCGTCACGCGGGCTCCCTCTGGAGGGGCGTCTATTTTTCTTCAATGATAGGTTACAGAAGTCAAGCACCTTCAGGTGTAATATGAGCTCGCAACTGAAAGCGGGTTTGTCCGAAATACCGGACCAAATGCTTTTGGAAACGTCTCGTAACATAGAGGCAGCAAATGCTACAAAAGAAACAGCTCCAATACCTGGCCTGCCATCGGACGATAGTATCCTAAAAAGGGGGAGAAATGTAAATGGTACGGAGAAATATACTCAAACATGTGAGGAAGGGCCAAAGAAAGACACACAATGGAATGGGAAGTGCAAACAATTGCAGAATCTAGAGCTGGTAAATGTGTGGGTGGGTCTGTGAAGCTTGTGGATTCATTGGAAAATCCTGCTCTCGGTCTTAATGAAAAAGCTTTCTCCATTGTGGCAACCATGACCGCGATTCTCGCCTCATTCATGAAGCTTTACAAGACCTTGGATAACACCCTATGAGACCATACTACAGTACTAGCAATGCTACACACCAAAATTATATTGATTTCAGGATTCGTATTGGCGACTGAAGAAAATCTGGAAAACTCAGCGGCTGGTGTAACAGAACTACTACACAATATATTGCACCCCCTAATAAAAGAAAAAGCTGAACGAAGAAAAACAAAACAGGAAATAGTGAGAGCCACGTTCTAGGTCAAACCCCGGAATTGTGGAGAACAATGGATATGGTAAAACAGGGAGAAGAGCACCAAAGGGTAACCCCAGTGGAAATGGAAGAGATAAACGATTCAGAGAGCAGCACTACCGGCGTGCCTCCTCAGAATAAAGTGACCCACCCTAGCGCCCAGCTACTGACAGAGGATCAGGGCAAAAATCATGGAAAAGGGAGAGAGGAGAGTAATTCCAAGGTCGGTACTCAAAACAAAGACAAAGATGCAAATACTAATAAAAGTAGGAAATCCATGACTAAAGATACACCATTAGTAAAAATGTACGATATTTTTTCCCAAAAAAAACAGCTAAGATTATAAAGGAACACGTCTGCCCGATTCCATTAACTCAAGCTGAGGTCGAAAAAAATCAGAAAACCATTCTGGTAAAAAAAAGGTCTTAGTAAAAAAAGCAGAAAATGTGCCCTCAATAAAGAAAGTAAACTCGAGCAGTAGTAGATCCTTCATTAGGAACATTTCAGTTACAAAATTAAGAACGGGTAATCCAATATGTAGTGGATATAATCCACAGAGGGAGGCCAAATCACAAGGGGAGAGAGCTATACTGAGAGAAGAAACTATAATTTAATCAAGTGAGATTGACCTGATGGATATGTCAACATATAGCATCTCGGACGAGGAAAGTAGTGAAGGAGATGATTCTGTTAGGTTGGAAACCTCTTACAGTGAGTACTCAGGGGATGAAACCTCGGAAAGAGAGGAAGGAGTTACCGTAAGAGGTAACAAGATCCCAAAAACCAAAAAAATCTGTAAAACTAATTGGCAGAGCTGCTTGAGGAGGTGAAATACAAAATATCCCGGGTGCAAGCCGGGCCAAAGGAAGAGTATGGAAGGACATCTCGAGGGAAGAAAAATAAGAAAGGAGGAGAGCGATAACATTGGCAGACAGGAGATTCCAAAGCTTAAATTAAACCTCTTATTGCCCAACAAATCAGCACTGAAAAAAATGCAAGACAATGGTAAAGAAATCATTGATGAACTAAAATTATCTCTAGAACAAAGTATCCCAGCAGACAACGGCCTCGTACTTAATAGGGCCAACGTATTGAGACTATTACATTACGTACCTTCTTTGCAATCGGTAGCATCTGAAGAATTTTCATTAATCGAATTCACAGATGACCAACGAACCGATAAAGTGATGATTCATCTGATTTCCAGGTTGGTGAAACAAACTATATTGGGTGAAACATTGCAGATCAAGTCCCTGAGATTCATGCTACAGGAAGCAAAGAAGAACCCCGCAAAAAAGGATAACAAGGGTTATGTGGAAGTATCAAAGGGACAAATCAATATTGAGCATAAACCTACACCTGACTTGAAAAATACAAAACAAGTTGAGGAGAAACAAACAAAGGATGGGGATGAGACCAACTGGAAGTGGCTAGTAGGTCTGCTAGCAGATAAATTAAGTAAACAATAGCATCAAACAGGAGAAAAAGAATGGAGTTTGGTGAGTTGGAACACCAGGGGTTCTATGCACCTTTTTACAGAGGACTCAAAGGAACTTGAGTCAGCCGATGTGATTTGTTTACAAGAGTTGTGGCTTACTGAAGCCCCTGTAATGGAAGGCTATTGGATATCCCTAAACCCAGCAGTTAAAAACCAAATTGGACTAGCCAAAAGTGGCCTTTTGATGGCAGTAAAACATAATCTAGGCTGGGCTTCAATTGGTACATCCTTTGCCTTACCCATCATACAAGTAGCAGACTACAAGTGGGGGACCAGGGGGAAGACCTAAGCCAAGTACTCTTTATAATAAATATATACTGGAATCTGGTGGACAAAAGAAATACCAACATGCCCGATGAGATTGCAGCATAAATTGATGAGAAAAGAAGAAAATGGGGTAATCCCTTCATACTGTCAGTGGGAGATTTAAATTCCACCTGTCTGGACAAAAACAATGAGCAAATATGTGAGGAAGGTATTGCAAAAAATGTGAATCACTCAAGGGTAGTGGCCTGGAGTAACATGCTACAGTCAAGAGATTGCTGTATCCTTAACGGCAATCTGACAGGCGATATCCAGGCAAAACCAACTTGGAAAGGAATGGGGAGAACATATTTGCTGGACTACGTCTGTGCATCCTCCAATATGTCAGCAATATTAAAATCTTTGAACATACAAGACACAGAAAAAAGTGATCACAATCCACTTAAGTTGACATGCCACAATATGGTTACCAGAAAGCTGAACAAACGTATGCAAATGTTTTGTATAAATCCATGGAGACATAGAATGGTGATGAATGGCAAGAAACTACCGGGGTTACCAGAATCACTACTTAAAGAAGTTAGTAAAAGCCAGGAATCCAGGGATTCAGTCAGGTTTGACTATCTCATGCTATTCCAAGAATTTGCAATCAAGACAAAACATAATTTGACCAAGCACTCGATGAATCACTGCGATATCTATAATAAAGAAATAGCAAACAAGAAAAAACAACTGAAGAGATATATTCAAAAGTGCAAAAAAGAGAAATCAGGAAACATATCTACAAATATTCACAAGGCAAAGCAGAGATACCATAACTGGTTACAGAGACAAAAAAAAATGTTAATCAACTGGGTTGCTCAAGCAATGCTAGCCTCCATTGTAAAGAAGGACACAGCTGTGACTTAAGGCTCATATTAATGAGAATAATTCTCCGAAACAACGCCCTGATGACAACCTCAATTGGAGTCGCAGTCTGGGAAAACTACTTCGCACAAACTTCAAGGCCACAGATGGAACCCAGAGGAGGATACCATCATGCCCTGGAAGCTGGACTAAACAATGTGAATATAGACATTGATATTGAAAACATCTAAACGATTATTAAAGATCTGAAAAACTCAAGAGCAGCTGGGCCGGATGGCCTCTCCAATACAGAACTGAAAGAAAATCCAAGAATCTGGGCTACCTTACTACATCATCCTTGCAAAGAGATACTAAGGACCTCGAAGGTACCATACTCCTGGAAAACGGCGGTAGTAGTACCCATTTTTAAAAAGAGTCTAAGATGAAACCCAGAAAACTACTGGCCGATCGCCTTACTAGACGTGGTGGGGAAAGTCTTTGGAACCATATTGTTGAAGGCACTCTCAAAGTGGGGCAACGACTCGGGCCACCAAGACAAGTGGCAAGCAGGTTTTGTAAAAGGCATAGGACCACTGCTTAACCTATTTATCATCAATCTGCTGAAAGCAAGAATCCCGCAGAAAAAAAAAGGCCAAACATTTATGGCCTTCATTGACTTATCAAAAGCGTTTGACTCAGCTAGCAGAGATCGGCTGTGGAAAAAACTGGAAGGATGGAAGTGCCCAGACCAGCTTCTGACAAACATCAAGGATTTACACTGTGAAACAACTATCAAAATCAGACTCGATAGAGTGGGATCTCTAACAGATTCAATTGCTATAGAGACAGAATTAAAACAAGGTTGCCCGTTGGTTCCAGAACCTTTAAATTTTTTTTCTGTCCAATATACATGAAGCCTTCAGCTGGATCCGTATATTTCCCTCGAGGATTGGCAAAAATGAGGTCAATAGACTTCTTTATGCCGACGATATAGTAGTCATGGACCAAACACCAATTGGACTTCAACAGCAATTATATGCAATTCAAAAATATATGGAGGAAAACGATCTGAAAATAAACCAAGGGAAATCGAGAATTATGACCTTTCGCACTGGAACACTGGGAAGAAAAAATTGAAAGTACTCTTGGTTCCTTAAGGGTGAGAGAGTGGAACATGTTAAAGAATTCACCTACGTAGGAGTAAGTATTAATACAAGTCTTGGTGAAATACCACAAGTTGAAGTCCTGAGGAAGAAAGAAAAAAAATCTATCGGCTGAAGGCAGAATTTTAATAAAAAAGTACTGCCGTTAATCCTTGATACCAATGGTGCAATTCTTCAGGATGAAGGTGGCCCCAATTTGGACCTACGGCATCAAAACACCCTTTCTCATACCTGAAAGCATTTGGCCCCAGTTGCAGGGGCTGTTTTTGAGAAATGTTTTGAGATTACCAAAATGTTTACCGGTTGCAATTATCAGAAGAGAATTGGTGACAACTTCACTCAAAGCAATATCCATGTGGAAATCACTCTCCTTCTTCTGTAAATGTGTAGAATCTCCGGCCAAGGGGGGATTCTCTATTCTTCAAGGTGCCTTGGAAGACCCAAAACAAAAATCTACTACAAGATTGGAAAAAATCTGCCTTGATTCATTAGCAACACTGAACGAAACGGTTGACTCCCTTGTCTTAAACCCAGACCGAATTAAATTGAAATTGTACAGAATGGACTGGATAGACACTCAAGAATCACTGTACAATTACAAACACTACGAATAATTCTGGGCAAGGCCTCCTAAATTAAATCAACTGCCAAGGTTCATAGCCATGTTCCTAATCCATTCTTCAGGCAACAATTTCTACAGCTACGACTGAACCTATTTCCTTCCAACCTGTTGTTGAGCGAAAGAAAGAACGCAAAGATCATTCGAAACTGTCGACTATGCCATCAAAAGAATGAAATAGAAACATTTAAACATCTGCTACTGAGGTGCCCGGAACTAATGGTTGAAAGAGAACAGGAGGAGGGAAAGCTTCTGAGCCAATATTAAGTGAGATCAGTTGATGATTGGTGGACTACGATGTTTGACAACGAACATAATCGCTCAACATTGGCAGTAGCAAAACTCATGACACTGATTCAAGCAAGATTGCAGGAAAATAGTCCGGACAAAAAACAAAAAAAAAAG
The DNA here is from genome assembly GCF_040938575.1 of Ambystoma mexicanum. NCBI lineage: Eukaryota > Metazoa > Chordata > Amphibia > Caudata > Ambystomatidae > Ambystoma > Ambystoma mexicanum. The sequence goes on along the minus strand of NC_090936.1, from coordinate 132,068,441 downwards.
AGTTGATTGAATGTCATAGAGCTTGATCAAACTTCTTTCTTCTCTTTTGCATGACATTGATAACACAATATTTTAAATTTGAGTTTAACTGTTTCTTTTTTCTTTTTCTATTTTTTTCAAATGATAACGTGTACGAAAAGTTTCTTTTTTTTGGTGAAAGGTTTTTTTTTCTTTTCTCATGAAAAACCATTATACGCCAATAAAATAAAATAAAAAAAATAGCCATGGGTACTGTCTGCGGCTGCGGCCGGTGTCCCACCTGCATGTCCACTGGTATACTGCACCATGTGGCAACATTGTGCAGGACACATGCAGCCACAACACAATTATTCGACAGACTACAGGTGGTGCATACATTAACACCTCACCGGAGTGGTAAAGGGAGCAGAACCATGACTTTAACACTCTGAATGTATGCTCCACTATGCCCCGAGTGGCTATATGTGCAGTATTGTGCATCACTTGTGTTGGTGTTGTGGGTTTCCTGATGGGTGTCATCATGAATGTCGTCAGTGGGTGGTGTGAGAAACCTGAGGGTATTCTCCCAGGTAGACCTCGAGAATCCCTCATTCAGGTGGCCAGGGACGGGCTGGCACTCTCAGATCCCAACCCTGGGGGTGGATGAGGGAGGGAGGATCACCTGGGTAGTGGAGCCCGGAGTTATGCTTGGGTTAATGCCCCATGTGAGACGCGGTACTATACCGGAGAAAGGGATGAGAAAATTAAGTCATGAAGGCTTTTATGGGCTGTATCAACTCGACCTCCCTTCCATCCGATGAGCCTCCTTTTCGGGAATCCACCATCCCCTCCAAATCTGGTCAATCCATTAGACAACCTGTTGGACTTAGATACCACATTCCCCAGAATCCATGTTTCCCTGTTTCCTACCTGAATACTCCCAGTCATTCTTCTTTATGTCCCTTTGATTATTCTTTCCCGAAACCCCAGTATACTGCATTGACAACAAACTACCATTCCCACAATCCCCTCTTCAGGTCACGATAAACGCTGGTCATTTTCATTAATTCCACAACCACTACCAATCTCACTCTTCTGAATTTACCCAACCCCCTAGTATGAGGGCTATAATCCCATATAACACCTTTTCTCCTTCCGACCCTGTAGTACACTCAGGAACTCTACCGCCCCCATTTTCCAACCCGAACACTTCCTTACATTGTGACAGACAACGGACACATACTAAAACTGTTTACCTGACATGTCCAAACACCAGGGTAAGGCAAAGTCAGGCAATTGACCAGAATTGCACACACCTGATGGCCGTTTCCCTTCCCCACAGAGATAAAAGGTGGAGCACAAGAGAGCAATACGAGGAAGGCAAACCGCACATCGAGAGAGCTAACTAAGCATGGCAGTTCAAGAGGAAGAGAAAGAGGGCACAAACCGAGAGGGTGACAAGAAGAGAAGCGACCTTGCCCTTTCTGACCAAGGCCCATGAAACCTCTGCAGAAGGAATTGTAAGAACGCAAACAATAGCCAGCGTGTGTTGCCGTAGATGTCAATGGTACACAAGACCCTCCTCCGCTGATAACCAAAACAGGGAGAGACTCTTGTCTCTGTGGTACCAACCTTGACTCCAAAGAGAAAGAAAGCCAAGCGGTTCATTACAGCTAGTGAGTCGAGGGGAGAGTCGATAAGAAACCAAACTGTGTTGAACGAAAAGTAGCAAATGGCTAATTGAACTGTGAAAGCTTGAAGAGCTATTGATGCTAAAAGGAGGAAAAATAGCAACAGAAGAGTCCAATACCATGTGGGTGCTCACTTAGGAAACTCTGGCCAATTACCTGATTGTCAAAACTACCATAACTAGAAGGCCTTGGGAGAGGCAAGAAGGGGGTCAAAGTGGTCATGCAGTGGTCTTGTAAAAGCCTCTGTACAGTTGAATGTCTTTGACTGACAAATGATTGTGAAGCTAAGGGAAGCGAATCCCACATCGTAAGAGTTGAATGAGAAAGACACGGTTGACATGATTGGCAAGAGTGAACCTGAATGAGGGATGCCGATAAAGAGGGGGCAAGGGACAAAGTCCCGAAATACAGGGTGTTGACAAGAGTGACCAAGCCATGGGATGTCCACAATTAACTGTACAAAAAGAGATTATGATTTGTGAAGGTAAACAACAAAATTCCATTGAAAGTGTAGGCCCACTCCCTGACTTACACGTCCAAAATACAAAGGAATAAGGCACACCCCAGTGGGGAATGAGACCAGGAGAACAGGCTGCAAGAGTTTAGTCGTTTAAATGAAATTGGCATCCAGAGAACTCTGCTGCCCGAGAGCGCTCTGGCAAACATTACAAGTGTGGCAGCTTAAGAAGGTAAAAATAGTCACAACTGACATCATCATATAGGGGACTACATGGACACAGGATTGGGTAAAACATTTGGTTACATTTACCTTTGATGACGTTGCTCCCGCTGGATTGGTTGTTCAGTTGGCGGGAGGGCGCGTGCCACAAGGTCCAGTTGCCTATGTCCGGGTGGGGTGAGGGTCAGGTCACGATGAAGCAGAGCAGGCAGTAACTAATCTAACATAACATATTGCTTTGAGCATGCACTAAATAACAGTCACTAAGGCTCCTTTGAGCAAATCATTATACTCTATAAATTGTAGGTTTATGATAACACCATTATTCACTGGGGGCTTGTGGGGTTTATCAGGACTCGGGGGTCTTAGCCTAGGTGGGATCATTGATTATGGGGTGGATCTGGGCACATCAGAAGAACGAGGGGGCATTCTGACATTTGTTAGTTCTAAGATGCAATATACTGTGACAGAGGTTGGCTTTTGTTAGTTGGGGCACACTGGGTTGGGCATCACACCAAGGTTACACGTCTGGTACATCAAGAGAATATCTAGCGGGCCATGGGGTTATATTGGCAGTAACTTTCCAACAGCGGGGGTAAGAGGGCACAGGCAGGTTTGTGGAGATGGATGGGCTGCAGGGCCTGGTTCGAGCTGGTTCACGCACAGGAAGGGTGAGGCGTTACATTTATATTGTTGCAAGTGCCTCCTGCCCAGGCATGAGAATGGAGCTGCAAGGCTTTCAGACACAGGGAGAAAAGGTTGGGGCCATTGAGCGTGCTGTGCGCAGCGCTGCAGAGGGGAGAGAAGCCTTTTCATATTATCGCAGGGAGGCCTAGTCCAAAGATGGAGTCGAGGGTGCCCAAAATGGATGCCAAGTGTCTCTGCAATAGCCCCACCTATGTCATCATTAGCACGAGGGATAGTTATGTACACAGGGGCAAAGGAAGCATCCCCCACTGTTGGTCGAGCAAGTGATGCATTTTAAACTGAAGAGGTGAGGGGAGGCCGAATGGCCCGCCACTCCCACACATTCCCCCCTTTCGTTACATCTAAAGTAACTAATTACTTTTTGTTGTTACTCTCATTGCGATAATACTCTTCGTCAGCCTGCGCTTCATCCCATGCAGGTGTACCCTTTATTGGCATCCATGCCCTACATACACTTCCCAAACTATGCCCCTTCCTGGCGTACACATCAGGTGTACAGGTTATGTAAATTCCTCCATCCCCCTCCAGGTCCACCCACACTTCCCTATACCATTGCAGCTCCCTTGACTCTTTGATTGTAGTATGATAAAAGTTATCTACCCTGTCCACATGTTGATGGTAGACAGCCGTCATGCAGTATTTTGGGGGGTTTGGCTATCCAGTTTGAATTTGTGCATCTATCATGGTTGATACCCTTGCTTGTCGGCCCATTGTTACCACCATCATTGCTGAATTAGGCATAGATTTTGTGCAACATTGGATCCCTAATTGGCACACACAGAAAAATAGTAACATAAAAACGATGACTGGATCAAAAATTTTCATCATGATGCTGAACCAGGATGGTACCCAATCGAACATGTTGTCAAACGAGCTGCTTGGTTCTACTCCTCCTTCTTCCCAAATTCGTTCCCCCAGGCTGTGTACTGCTGAGATAACATGAGAAAGGGTCCCATTATCTGTGTCCTCAGAAGGTACAAATGTACAGCACGCGCTCGCGATTTTTTGGCAAACACCGCCATCCATCGCTGTGAGAAGGCCTAGGATGTACCGGTTCTGCATTGTCATTAGCCGCAAGGCACGGAGTTCTATCTTGATGACATTGAACCCCTCTTCAGTATCGTTGGCCAGTTGGATCAGCTCCCAGCGGATGATCTGTAACCACTTGGCGTTGGTTCGTCCCTGAAGCCCTGGCGTTAGGAGGGATGCAAAGAATGTCTCAGCTGAGTTGAAAAGCTTGTATTTTGCAGGAACTTTGGCCAGAAGGTTGGAGGATTCTGTGGATATGTAGTTTGATGACCTCTTTCTGCGGGACAGTCTGTCTTTCAGGTCATTTTCAGATATTATATCATATGGGTACGATTCTGTAGGCGCTGGTTGGGGCGCTGCCGACGTGCTAGCTGATTGTCCTGCTGCCAATATGCCAGCCGATTTCCCTGCTGCCGATTTGCCAGCCAAATCTTTCCCCCCTTGGATGTTGCTTTCTGGGATCACCATAAGTGCGGAGTGCAGAGTTGCCAGGGTGCAAGTGCCCCTCCATGATGCCGGAAGGTACAGGTAAGCTTATTTACTGCACAACCAATACATGTCCATGAGCGCAGCTGTACCTTTTTTCATGTCTGGGATAATGATGGTTTTGTTCCATCGTTTGTTGGGACCCATTGGCACTTTCCCTTCCCATGGAAGCAAAGTTCATGTGAAATCTCTTTTTGTGTTTTGATGGGTTTTTCAAGAGCAGTAACCCATGTGAGTTTTGCAATATGTTGGGACCAGACGGGGGTGTACGTTTCCTTGACCCATTGGAAATTTTCTTCAGTGCGTCCCCTTAGTCCTTCAGCTTTGCACTCGGTTGTCTCATCCTGCCACTTATTTTCTGTGAATCTCGTTCCCGTTATGACAAAAAATGGCTCTTTGATGCAGATCACTCCTTGGCGCCTGCTCGTGCACGTTTCTGCATTCTGCAGCATTTCTATTGTAACTGTGTGTGCCTGGAAGGTGCTCCGAATCCTACATAACATAAGATGAATTAAACATTGGGCGTCTTGCAAGGGCACTTCCTGAGGTATAAGCATTTTAGGTGTTCCTGATGCGTGCGGTATGAGGGAGCAAACATAGCAGCTCTCGTTAGTGGCTTGTTTTGCAGTTGCACTCCTGTCTGAATACCATTTATTAGACTGGTCAGGGTGACGGGCGTCTTCTATTTCATCTAGTCCCAGCCCATGGTAAACATCATATCTTTTCCCTCCCGCCCCCCTTTTCTGTCTTCTCCTCCCTCCCTTCTTATCATTATTAATTTTTACTTTCCGGTAGTATATGGGAAATACCCCAGCCCATGCTGTGTTATTGGGTTCATTAGCAGCTTCCCAGGCCTGTGGTAACAATGTTAAAGTGCATTATAGTGCATTGCGAGGTAAGTTCTGCGGTTTTTTGTACATTAGCATCAGGTTCATTTTCCCAAAAATAATCCCCATCGTACTGATTGGTCTCATTTACAGTAACTGGCAGTGGAAAGGGAGGCACAGGATTTGACGATTCTTATGCAGCGTGGTGAGATTTGTTTTATCAGAGGGATTGTGTCTCCACATTGTTTTTACCCCGGCCCATATTAGTGTTGAGCCTTCTCGTATCAGGTTTACCCCACTCCCCCCTTCTTTTATGTCCTCTACAATAAAAGACACTGTATAATACCAGGCCATAAAAAATAACATCACAGAAAATAAAATAATAGAGTACTTTATTCTGCACTCGTAACTGTACCATTTGTTATTCCTAAGAACTACCGTATCACTAGCTAAAATTGTGTCGTCCTCGGTGATTGCAGTCCTTTCTGCCATTGTGTCACCTGAAGGGGTGATATAAATTGGTTAAGTAACATGCATAAAAAACACTTTCATTTTTACAGTTATTATTTTCCCCTACTCTGTTACTCCATTCACTATTTTTTATTAGATGTGCACACCTCTACATTATTTTCATGTCTTATTTATCTTAGACACAGTACATTTGCTTACACCTTTTCTACTTATTCTATCATCACATTATTGTCATGTCTTATTTATCTTAGACACAGTACTTTTGCTTACACCTTTTCTACTTATTCTATCATCATGAAATATTTTTCTCATTTATTATTTGCTGAAACCATTTACCACAGAACCTTTTTTTGGATGGAGGAGCTGCGCTAGGGAAATAGAGAGGTAGAGAGAGAGAAAGAGAGAGAGAGAGAGAGAGAGAGAGAGAAAGAGGGAGAGAGAGAGAAAGAGAGAGAGAGAGCGAGAGAGGGAGATAGGGGGAGACAGTGTGAGAGGGAGACAGAGGGGTAGAGAAAGAAACACAGTGAGACAGTGAGATAGTGAGAGATATCAATTGATAAATACATAGCTCCATTTTGTTCCTGATTATCTTATGTCATTTTCGTTTGCTCTTTCAAAACTTTTCCCATACTTTTTCTTACCCACTTGCAACTTCATTGCTGTTACCTTGGTCAGTTTGATGGATTGCTCTATAGCGTGCCTTTCTCACATCTGACAAATGCACCCAATACTTCAATCCCTTCACCTTCACTGCCGTAGGTATGCAGTATATGACCTCATACGGGCCATGAAAACCTGGAGAATTACATCTCCTTACAAAACTCCGAACATACACATTTTCACCTGGCATTAATTGACCTTTTGGGCTGTCATGCTGGCATGGCAGTATCTGTCGCAGCATTCTCTGTGAATGGTGGTGCAATTTGTCTTGCTATGCTAAGCACTGCTCGAGTCAAATTGGTAAGGTATTCCTTGAACTCATCCCCCAGCACTGTGGCAGCCCTGTGAGCATCTGAAGCTCCTCTTATCGGGGATAGTGGTCTATGAATGAGCCTGCCCGTGACTATTTCATGGGGGCTTAAATGGTGGTCTTTGCTTGGTTGCGTTCTGAGTTGGAACAGTGCTAGTGGTAAGCAATAAACCCAATTCTTTTTTAATGTGTTGCACAGTTTGGAAAGTTTGATTTTGAGTCGGCCGTTGATCTTTTCCACCACTCCGTTGGCCATCGGATGATAAATGGAACACAGTTTGTGCTTGACCCCCAGCAACGTCGTCACTTCTTTGAAGAGGTCATTCACGAAGTGTGTGCCATTGTCTGATCGTATCACATCGCAAATGCCCCACCTTGAAAAGACCTCCCAAATCAAAAACTTCACTGCACATTTGGCATCAGGGTGGGGGCATGGTCCGGCCTCAACCCACCTTGAAAATGTGCATACAATCACAATTAAGTACCTCGCTCCATTGCACCTTTCTCCCATGTCCACGTAATCAATATGGAGCTCTCTAAATGGTACTATCGGTCGTGGCAGTGTTCCTCTTAATGTTCTCAGTGTCATTGCTGAGCTGTATGTCTGACATGTAGTACACTCTATTGTGAATTTGGATAGCTGTTCTTGCAAGTTCGGGATGAACCAATGTTCTTGTATGTCTGCGGCAATGTGTTGTTTTGTCACATTTGATGGGAAGTGCAACTGCTGAAATGCTATTTCTAGGAGTTCTACTGGCATCACTACCTTCCCTGTTAACTCTTGCCTCCATATTAAATCAGTCGCTGATTGTTTGCACCCTCTTTTAGCCCATAACTCCTTCTCCTCTGTGGGCGCACACTTTTGAAGTTCTATCACTTGGGAAATTGGCGTATTGTTACATCCTTCTCCCTGTATCTCTGTGTTGGTGTTTTTATGATACATTGTGTTGTTGGTGGCATATTGAAATGCGCTGCATCTTCCGCTGCCGCGTCTGCTGCCGCGTTTCCCAATGAGATGAAGTCTGTATTTGCTGTATGGGCCTGGCACTTTACCAAAGCCACTACTGACGGTTCTGCCAGCACCTCTATTAATTCATTTAACAGGGCGGCATGCTGCACTGGTGACCAATCTGCCCTGCGAAACCCTCTACGTCTGCATCGTGATAGCCCTGAGTGAACCGTGGTTGTTGCATATGCTGAGTCAGAATATATTGTTACTGCACAGCCTTTAGCAGTGCTCAGCGCTTCAATTAGCGCTGTCAATTCCGCTGCTTGAGCCGAGTAATGAGAGGGTAGGCGATTCTGTACAATGATCTCATATTCTTCCTCTTCCATTCTTATAACTGCCACCCCCACATGTTTTTCTCCCGTTTCACTGTCTATTGACGCTGATCCGTCAACAAAATATATCTCTCCCTCCTGCAGCGCATTTTCACTGGCCTTAGGAATATCATCCCCTTCACCTTTATATTAGCGCAATCGTGTGTTTTAATGTCTTCCACTGTGCAGGGCTCTGTGATGAACGTGGCTGGGTTTACTGACTTGCACCTGACGACATGGACATTGGGGCTTGATATGATTATCTCATAAGCTGTTGCTCTCTGAGTTGTCAAGGTTGATTTTGATCTTTCCAAGATTGCAAATAATGAGTGTTCAGCATACAGAGTTGCTGAGCACCGCATGACAATTGTGGTGCTCTTTTCTATTGCGAAGGCCGCTGCAGCGATAGCTTGTTCGCATGCGAAGTGACCCTGCATTTCAGAATCGAGCGTGCTGCTATAATAGGCCAATGGCGTGTGACCTAATGAAGTTTGTTGAGTCAGCACTGCAGTCATAAGTATGCCATTGCTGTGTGAAAAGAGATAAAAACTCCCGATCATAGTCAAGTTCGCTAAAACTGGAGCATGTGTGATGAGGTCTTGTAATTTGAAGTACTGTGTCATCATTTCATTCGACCATTTTATTGGGACATTATTCTTCTGTGCTTCTTTTAGGGCCTCTAACAGTGGGCGCGTGTAAGCTGCGTAGTCCAATATCCATGCACTGCAGTAATTACATATGCCAAGAAATTTTTGCATGTCTTTTACTCTTTTTGGCATGATCATGTGATGTATTGCTGCTGCCCTGTCTGGTAGAATTCTCTTACCATCTTTTGAAATCAATTGTCCTAGATAAAGCACCTCTGCTAGGCAATATCCTTTTGTGGCCAATAAATTTAGCAGTGCTATTGAATCGGCCCTGCACTTCTCCTCGCTATTACTGCAGACGAGCAAATCATCTACATATTGTATTATTGTGCTCTCTACATCAATGTTGCCAAGATCTTCATGCAGTATTCTGTTAAAAATGCTGGGGCTCTCACAATACCCTTGAGGTAATTTACAATGGTCGTATCTGTTTCCCCCCAGTGTAAACGCTGTGAGGTACTGGGAGCTTGTGTCGGGTGGTATTGAGAAAAAAGTGTTTTTCAAGTCCACCACTGTAAAACACATAGCATCTTTTGGTATGCTGCACAATATTAATGCTGGATTGGGGACAAATGGGAACTCTTTATGTATTACATCATTGAGTGGGCGTAGGTCTTGGATCATCCTCCAAGCCACTCCTTTTGCTTTTTTGATTGGAAAAATTGCCGTGGTACAAGGTAAATTTGATAGCACTATTGTCCCTTGTTCCAGTAATGCATTTATTGTTTCTCGTATCCCTTCTTCTGCCTCCCTTGATATTGGGTACTGTTTTACTCTAGGTGTTAGGGCACCTGGCATTAATTTTATCCTGATTGGCGTGACCTCTTGCAACAACCCTACATCATGTGGGCCTGTTGTCCATATTTCTGGCAATAACCTCTCCATGTCTTTCTCAAAGATAGTGGGTGGTATGTTAACACTGGCCATGAGGGGGTTGTGTACCTCTCTGTGTTGAATCATGATGTCACATGGCACGCTTATTTCCATTATTATCTCCGCATTACACTCATTATCAGTAAATAGCTCATCATCAGTTAAATTGCGCAACACTATCTTTGGGTCTATGCACAACACTGTTCTCCATTCGCATCCATGTGTGTCCAGTCCTATCACTGCAAAACGCTTGCTTGACACTTGTACCCCTTCCAAATCAATAGACAAAATCGTTCCCGGGACATCTGTATTTACAATTGGGCGGAAAACAAAATCTGAAGGCACCTTCCGTTCCTTTCTTTTTATCTCTGGCACCACTCTTGCCAGTACCCTGATGCCATAAATAAATATGTCAGTATCGAAGGGCACCCCTCTTAACGCAACTTCATTTGTCATGGTATTAATCATCAACATTGCCTGCACGGGGCACACTCCTGGGGTGGAACAAACTATTCCCCTCTCAGTAAAGGATATGGTCATGTTCAACTTGCTCGGGAGGTCTCTTCCTAACAAATTGATCAGAAAGTCTTCATGATACAATAGGGGTGCTCGCACTGTTTTCCCCCCTACTGTTATGTCAAGATCTTTTGTGTAAGGAACTTTTAAAATAGCCCCAGAGAACCCCTGCGTCTCCAAATTTCTGCCCGAGAGCGGAAACCGGCCTTCCATGAGGCACGATTTTTCAGCTCCCGAGTCCACCATAAAGATGAACTGTTTGTTGGCTATCTCCGCCCCCACTAGTGGTTCCTCTTCTGCATGTAGGGTGGTGGATAGGACTGGACACACAAGTGCTTTCTGTGGGCTGTCCTAATCTGCATACGTCTCTGTACCTGGAACAGAGAATACATTGTCCCCCACCACTGCTACACCACGGAAAGGTGCCGGTGCACCGTTTGCAGATATTGCAAAAATATTAGTGTTCGCGTTTGCCATAGTGTTTTGTCTTGCCATTTGCTGCGGCATACCTCTCTGCTGTGCATGTTGTTGTGGGGGCTGTCTCTGCTGCATTTGTGTTTCGTTATAGCATTGTTCCTGTTGTCCATTCCCTCCCATATGTAACCCATAGGGACTGCCTGGGTGTGGGTGGCCGTATTGCTGTTCATTTCCCAAGGAGGGTTGCCCATGGTAATATCCCATAGGTCTCATTCGGCATTCCCGTGAGTAATGCCCCCACCTTCCGCAGTTCCAACACGATCCTTGTGGTCTCCCCTTGCTCCATGTCCTCCAAATCCTCTATTTCCCATTCCTCTGAACCCCCCTCTTGGTCCTCTGTACCCACCTCGTCCTCTCGTAGGCCTTCCCTGCCATTGTGGCCCTCCGTATTGCTCCTCTCCGTCCCACTGCTCCTGTCTGTTTCCTGTCCATGTTCCTGCCATCCTTACTGGGCTGCTTCCTCCCCCTTCTTTTCCTTCCTCCTGTCTGGCTGTTGATGTTGTAGCATTCATTGCTGTGACCTTCACTAATTTATTCTGCACCAACTTCGCTTCGTCTGCCAACCTTCGCTGCACAATCTCCTTCTCTCTTTCTTTGATCCTCCTACAATGGTGTAGAATCATACTTTGAATCTCTGGCCAGCTTTTGGCTTCTATCCCAGCTATTTTATCCAAGGCCTTCTGTACCTCCTTTGGGAGCCCCTTTTTTATTATGAAATAGAACAAAGCGGTGGATTGGTCCCACGGCGTACCAGTTTCACTTCTCCACAGGTCTTGCACCCGGAGGATGAATTGCATAGGCTCCTCCTCCTCTCCCATAGTGCATTGCATCACTAAGTGTAAATCTGGAGTATCTGGGAATGTCCTTCGCAATGTATCCCATACTTGGGCACTAACGTTGTTAAATGCTGACCCGTCATGGCGGTCGCAATTCATAGTCACTCCTGGGAATCCCGCCTTTACCCACACTGCATCTGATTGATCTCCAACAGCCGACACTAACAAGCTCTTCTCATCCCCTGCTGTGTGTTTTCCAAATGCGTGTATCCATTTCCCCGCTCCACCCAAAAGTGGGGGGAGAAGTTTCAACAAGTTGTTCTTGACCATCTGTGACTATGGTATGTAGTTGGGCCTCCCTGCCCCCTTGTATATCAGAGGCATCTGTAACTTTGTTTTTCCCACTCTCTTACTTACCGGTCCCTTCTTTGTTTTACTTACCAGTATGTTTCCTACTCTCTGTCTCAACCTCCCTTGCCTAGCGTCCACCTGATCAAAGTGGAACGGCAGCAGTAGTCCCGCTGCTGCTGCTCCCTCCTCATATTCGTCTAAGTCACTCCATACTTCCTCTACCTCCTCTTCTGACTCCCTTTCTCCTTGTCCTTCCCCTCGCTGGGTATCTGGGGTTGTAGGTCGTATTATCCTAACAGGTTTGCCGTTTAGGTGAAACAGGAACTATGCCAACTGCCACTCTTTTTGTTGTCCCCTTGGAATTTGCACCTGTGGTGGTGGGGGGTGTGTAGACCCCCCTGCAACACTTGCCCCTGCAATGCTTGTCCCGGCAACACACAGCGAAGGTGTAAGGTCACCTGTTGTCAATGGTGGTGTTTCCCCTTTCCCCCGGCAGCATTTGGCCCTGATCACACAATGCTCTCAATCGTGTAATCTCCATCTGTGCATGTGCAAGCTGTCTATCTAAGTTCCCTGTTAATCGTGCAATATCCACTGGAGGGGCACTGGTTGGTCCATACAGCCCTTCTGTCTCATAGGGAGACGGGGCGGTGGTTGATGTTGCTGATCTTGATGTGGAGGTAGTGCTCGCTGTAACATACAGGGGCTCGCTATAACCTACCGCAGGCTTTGTCAATAGTGGGTACATTTTTGTGCACTCGTTCTCTTTTGGCGGTGTCGCACATTCTCCCCCGCACACCCTTCTCCCCCCTCCTGTACTTCTTCCTTTTTTATAGTTTCATTCTTAATTACCTCACTATTAGGTGCTACCTCTTCAAACATCCCACAAAAGATCTAGTACCTCCCTTCTATTCTGTAACTGCTTACCTCGGTATTTCGCCAGCAGGTGCGTTGACACTAGATCCAGTACCCTCTTATCAAATGAACCTCCCTCTGGCCATATAGGCTGGACACTGTCTCCTTTTATCTCCGTGACACACTGATCATGAAATATTTGGATTTTTTCACTATATAGAGGGAGATGTTGACAGATGTGCGCTAACAGTGTGTTACTTCCCATTGTGCTGCGTGTATTGCTCTGGCTTGTGTTTAGCTCCTCTTTTTTCTTTTTCTCAAAATGAGTATATGTTCACAACTTTCTTTACCTCCCCCCTGAAAACAATTTAACCAATCCCCTTTCACTTACACCTCTTACTCTGGAACTCAACTGCGGTGTGGGTGGCCGTATTGCTGTTCATTTCCCATGGAGGGCTGCCCTCGACAATTAGCATTAATTGCTCTTCAATTATTACAAACACCTTTGGTCATAAATCACAGTTTTGACAGCACCTTTTTCCTGCTAGCCGTTATATTTCTCAAACCACAGATAAAATCGCACTTACTGACAGACCAACATGTAACAGACACACAGAGAACATGTAACATAAACTACCTTCTCGTTGTCCCCCTTTTTGCTAGTTTTACCTTACCACCCCTTGCTCTTGCTGTCACACACACTCCCCCACCTCTAAGCTCTCTCGGGCCACCTTTTTCAAGAATTCTGCTCACACGGAAAAAGAATAATCTAAATTACTACTCCGAGTCTATTCAATAGATATAAGACTCCTACTTTTTTTTCACTTTATCTTCACTTATTCCCTGCAGTGGATGAGACAATGCTATGCTGCGCCGCCTTCTACCTCGTTCGGGCTAGGCTTCCTTATTTCTCTTCTACTTCTTTTTACCACAAAAACCTAATGGCCATATAAAAGGATAGATAAGAAAAAGCCTCAGTAACATTCACACAGACCCTATACTTTGCCCCCACTCTGCTATGTCTTTACCCAAGCCGTTATCTTGTTCCCCTCTTCCTTGACCCTTTTCCTTCCCTAAAAAGTCTTGCAGCAGTACTCACGTGTTCAATTGGGTGGTCCGAGAGCCACCGTTCACAGTTTATCCACAATCTGGTCCGCACCCCAACCAAGCCATGTCCCGCCTTGGCGAGCAGTTTTTAGTTGGGTATTTGGCAAATGGGAACCGCTCTTTAGTGCTCACAAACTGGTCAACCGGGCCGGGGAAGCAATGGTTTTGATGGGGGGGATCCCGGATCTCGCCGCATGGCACGGGAGCCTCGGGGCACCTGTCCCAATCACGTTATTGGGGTCACCAAAAATGTAGGCCCACTCCCCGACTTACATGTCCAAAATACAAAGGAATAAGGCACATCCCAGCAGGGAATGAGACCAGGAGAACAGGCTGCAAGAGTTTAGTCGTTTATATGAAATTGGCATCCAAAGAACTCTGCTGCCCGAGAGCGCTCTGGCAAACTTTACAAGTGTGGCAGCTTAAGAAGGTAAAAATCGTCACAACTGACATCATCATATAGTGGGCTACATGGACACAGGATTGGGTAAAACATTTGGTTACATATATCTTTGATGACGTTGCTCCCGCTGGATTGGTTGTTCAGTTGGAGAGAGGGCGCGTGCCACAAGGTCAAGTTGCCTGTGTCCGGGTGGGGTGAGGGTCAGGTCACGATGAAGCAGAGCAGGCACTAACTAATCTACCATAACATATTGCTTTGAGCATGCACTAAATAACAGTCACTAAGGCTCCTTTGAGCAAATCCTTATACTGTATAAATTTGTAGGTTTATGATAACACCATTATTCACTGCAGGCTTGTGGAGTTTATCAGGACTCGGGGGTCTTGGCCTAGGTGGGATCATTGATTATGGGGTGGATCTGGGCACATCAGAAGAACGAGGGGGCATGCTGACATTTGTTAGTTCTAAGGTGCAATATACTGTGACAGAGGTTGGCTTTTGTTAGTTGGGGCAAACTGGGGTGGGCATCACACCAATGTTACACGTCTGGTACATCAAGAGAATACCTAGCGGGGCCATGGGGTTATATTGGCAGTCATTTTCCAACAGCGGGGGTAAGAGGGCACAGGCTGGTTTGTGGAGATGGATGGCTGCAGGGCCTGGTTCGAGCCGGTTCACGCACAGGACAGTGATCTCAGAGGAAGGGTGAGGCGTTAAATTTATATTGCTGCAATTGCCTCCGGCCCAGGCGTGAAAATGGAGCTGCAAGGCTTTCAGACACAGGGAGAAAAGGTGGGAGCCTTTGAGCGTGCAGTGCGCGGCGCTGCAGAGGGGAGAGAAGCCTTTTTGTATTATCGCAGGGAGGCCTAGTCCAAAGATGGAGTCGAGGGTGCCCAAAATGGATGCCAAATGTCTCTGCAACACAGGGGCGAAGGAAGTGTCCCCCACTGTTGGTCGAGCAAGTGATGCATTTTAAACTGAATGGGTGAGGGGGGGCCCAAAAGGCCCGCCACTCCCACATAAAAGCCATAGTGAACCTGATCGAGGGAGGCGAACAGTCTAGTAGGATCTGAGCCCGGAAGAGGGGGATCCAAGGGTGAGAAGTCAACACTGCGTCCCGTAAATGCAACAAACAAAAGTACAAGAGGGAAAGCCTTTGAACGCATGCCATGCCAGAGTGAACCCGACAGAAAAGAAACTGATAGGGGAAGAGGGGTTTGAGCCCGGAAGAGGGGGACCCATGGGTGAATAACTATCACCCAAATAAAATCAGAGAAGAAGTTTAGAACATTTATTTGAATCTTTTTTTAATACATTGAAACTGTCAGGCCCTCAAAAGCAAGAAAACAAAGCTATTGGAGGTTCTGGTATCACCAAGGAACTTTCTAGGGATCTGCGCCCGGAAGAGGGGGATCCCAGGGTTAAAGGCGTTATCCAACGTACAAGCATAAAGGAATTTCTGTTTATTATTTTGAATGCATCAGGCTCACGGTGGCAAGAGACTTTTTGATGAAAAGAGACTTAACCACCAAAGGCTCTGATTTCTGAGAGCTGAACTGTTAGCTTGTGCTGGGAAAGCTCGAGCGTGTGCTGTGCTCCAAAAGCCTACCTTGTCCCGTGCTGAAAACATTGGGAAGGGAGACTCCAGTTACCGCATCTTGACATATTATTTGTAAACACTTTCTTCTTTCTTATGAACATTATCCCACACTTCTTTTGTATTTAGCATAAGGATTGGCAATATTTTTTTCTTAGTATAGGCCCTTTTATTTGACAAAATGTCACTAGGCCTCCCATATTATTTTTTGATGGTCGAAGCTTGCTCCCATCTTAGATTTAGGTTTAGACTAGGCGTTTCTCCAACCTACCTATGTAGTTTAATTAACACCTTTGAACTGTGATCAAGTGTGTCTGTCTTTACTGTTGCCACCATGAGTTCCTTGCATATGGTGTCAGGAGCGAGGCAAAGGGGAGCGGAATAGACAAGTGGAGAGCAGGGGACATTTTGTTCAGATTGGACAGTACTGCAATAAAGGATGTGCATATTGAGTAGAAAGAAAACTAACAAGCACACAGCACAGGGTATGGAACCGTAAGGTCCAACAGAGGCTTAGGTGGAGAACAGGGAGAGGATGGATGGAGTACAGTGGGTGAGTTTGAGGATGGCGGTGAGGAGAAAGTGCAACATGCACCAGAAATAACACCTTGAGTGGAAAGTTTATGGGATGAGAGGGTAAGGAGGTTTGGCTGAATGGCAGTAGCCAGGAAAAAGGGAAGTGGCGGAAGAAAGGAAGGGAAGTGTTTGGGGTTACAGATGCCTTTGATACACAAGGGTGTGGGGAGGGCACAGTATGTACCCTGGGCGCAGATGGACAAGAACAATCTGATCAAAGCACTCCCACCGTTAACATTGGGGGCCGGGAAATGGGTGTATGTATTTGAAAAACAGAAGACTGCGGGTGTTCCCCTTGCCGTAGGTGATATGAAAGGTTTACTAGTGGTGATAGTGGGAAAGCAGACATGTGGATTAAAGCAGGATACCCCGGAGTAAGGTTGGACAATGATGCGCATAATGGTGCACCATTCAACAACATCAGAGCACAGATGTGGAGTGCGATTCTGCGCACATACCCTGACACCTCAGACTTACAGTCGATCATGCAAAACACTATGAGTGATGACGAAGACCCCGCACAGTACATTATTAAGGTTCAGGAGATGTGGAGGGTGGAGACTGGGGACCAGCGGGACCGATCAGTTCCTCTTTTGTATCTCGTTATCAAAAGGAGCTTACCAAAAGAGTTGCAGAAGCCACTAGACAAAATTGAAGGGCATTGAAGTGAAAGGGTGGGTGGAAATACAGAGTATAATAATAGACCACTAAAAACGTATAAAAGAACATGAGAGAGAAACAGCACAGCCGTTGCAGGTAAATGAGGAAAATTGGTACAGAGGAAGCTGGCTAAGATAGCTGTAGAAGGGGCGGTGTCAACACCCACACAGACGGAGGTGACAGGGAGTGCACTGGGGTCCGCGGATGTCCAAATAGCTGCATTTTGTCCATAAAGAGGACAAGGGCAGTAGGGAGGAGAACAGCAGATGCCACCTAGTAATGGCAACAAGGAGGTCAGCAGCATGGGAGGAGCAGATTTAGGGGGGAAATAGGGGGCTTTGGATGTATGGGACTGAGAGAATGTAGAAGCAGGCCAGGGCTCGGATACAACACATACAATAATTATCACCCACCAAAAAAGAATACACAATAAATACCAACACCAAGAATGACCTCCATACCCCATGAAATACACCAAGCATACACAGAGCTCCCACCACAGCCCCCAGGGATTTACCCACAGCAGCAGCACACACAACAGCAATACCCACAACAGCATTGTCCCCAGCAGCAGCACCCCCAACTGCAGTAGCCACAACACCAATGCCCCAGCATGGGAAAAGCACTATGCACCTATGCACACACTCAACGAAGTACTGAATGGCACCATAGTGCTGTATAGAGAGGTGAGCATAATGGGAAACAATCCATTCACACTCCGTGGGTCAAACGCATACCTGCATTAGGACAGCCCACGGAGAGTGCTTGCATGCCCAGTCCTATCTATGACAGTCGGCCCTAATGAGGAAACCTTGGTGGGCGCAGAGATAGAAAACAAACACTTAATGTTTATGTTCGACACGGATACCGCAAAATCATGCATCAGTGAGGGAGATTTCCCACTATCAGACAACCCTCTTGACATGCAGGCCTTCTCTGGGGTGGTCTCCATGGTTAAATACACTAAAGAGGTTGACATCAAAATAAGGAGGGGAAGGTGGTGTGGGCCTCCCTACTGTACTCTGAAAGTTCCCCAGTAAACATTTTGCATAGGGATCTGCTCATCAAGATCAATATGACAATATTGTTCACAGACAGTGGCATAGTTTGCACCACACCAGACATGTGCGCCATCAGAGCTATGCTGATAATTTATGCAATGAGAGGAGAGGTGGTGATTCGTGGTATTCCCATTGATTCTGACATGTTTGTTTACGGAATCACTGTGCTTATGGAGGCAGTGCCTCAGATTGGCAAAGGGTGTTGGCGAGTGCCCACAGATTCAATTTTTTGCCCTGTTGGGACCCCGAAGTTGGCGGCAGGTACAATACTGTCCCTAGATTTACAAGGATTGGTGATCCCAACAATCAAGATTGTTGTGATAGGGACTGACCAGGACGGGTGCGAGTGGCACACAGTACTTTGCATTGACCCCACGATACCTCTGAAGGAGGTAATGGTCCCAGAAATGTTCGAGGACAGGCCAGATAACAGAGTAATTGTGCTAGCAATATGTATCCCGTGAAATGATGGAGCAGCTCACAAAAGTTCATTGTCCCATGATGGCCCATGCGGCCTCACTGCAGTTAGTTGAGGCAGATTTGGAACAGGTGCCAGAGAGACTTTGGACAACTAATCCCCATGACGTAGGGCTCCTACAGGGAGTGACACCAGTATGCATAACACTGAAACCAAGAGCAGTACTACCCAGAGTGAAACAATACCCACTTTCCAGGGAAGCACAGGAGGTAATTAAGGACACCATCAAAGCATTACTCAATCAAGGGAAAATTGTACCATCTACCTCCCCATTCACTATGTCTATCTACCCTGTAAAAAAAGGCAACAGGGGGCAATTGAAGAATGATTCAGGATCTGCGCCCCCTAAATGATGTTCCTGTGGTTCCTAACTCTGCCACAATCTTGTGTAGTATCCCTAAAGGCTCAGCACATTTTTCAGTGGATGACCTTAAAAATGCTTTCTTCTCCATATCATTGCACCTAGACTCCCATACCTCACCGCCTTTAGACATGGGGGAATGAGGTTCGAACACACAAGATTTCCTCAAGGGTACTGTGAGATCCCCAGTATCTTGAACAGAATACTCAAAGCAGATTTAGGCAACATCTAAGTGTCCAGTACTATCATCCAGTGTGTGGACGACCTAGTTTTATGCAGCGACCCTGAGCAACACTGCAGACAAGACTCAATTATACTCTTACAGCTTCTGGTTCACTAGGGGTACAAGGTTGACAAAGCAAAACTGCAATACTGTCTACAAGAGGCTTTATATCTAGGGCGGTTAATATCAGCACATGGCAAACTAATAATACCTGCCCTGCCACCTCTGTGCATGCCACCCCCCAGCACACAACAGTGAAAGAAATCCAAAACTTCCTAGGATTGTTCAATTAATGCAGGGCAGGGATACTTGATTATGCAGCATTCACAAGGCCGCTCTTACAGGGCCTCAAGGAAGCACAAAATCTGACAACAAAATAGCATGGACTGAAGATATGTTATAGAATTTTGATGATCTAAAAAAGGTGATTTCAACTGCTCCTGTGTTAGCAACCCCTGATTATACACAGGAATTCTATTTGTTCTCACACTCCAACAATGTCAGGAATAAGGGCAAGCGTGTGTATACTGGGCTCAGAGGGCTAAAACACTGAAAGATCCAGCAAAACTACAATTCCCAGCAGTACTTGGGAGGCTGGGTAGTTTACTGCCGTGCGCGCGTTGGGGCCAGCTGATCGTGATTGCTAACGGTTTATGAGCGGCTCACGGCGCACGGCAGGTGTGGCTTATTTTGTTTGGAGGTCGAAGCTGCGTCGGTCGAAGCTGCATCTGAGAAGTCAGGAGCCGCCCGCTATGGAATTGGTATGAACGCGGAGGCGGCGGGCGTGAGCACTTTACAGCGGGGAGAGGAGGGATCCCGATGGCTGCTACGGGCAACAGCATTCAACGTCCGGGAAGGCTCCCGACGGCTGCTACGGGCAACAGCATTCAACGTCTGGGAAGGCTCAGGAGCTTCCCGGACACAAGATAAGTGCAGAAAGGGCTAATCTTTTCTTTGACGAAATGCTCACGTGATTACAAGCATGCTAACAGAAGTACCCA
Source organism: Ambystoma mexicanum (assembly GCF_040938575.1). NCBI lineage: Eukaryota > Metazoa > Chordata > Amphibia > Caudata > Ambystomatidae > Ambystoma > Ambystoma mexicanum. The sequence goes on along the minus strand of NC_090936.1, from coordinate 132,048,340 downwards.
GTGTTTGTTAGGTGTATGCTTTGCAAAACGCAAAACTTGTTTGTCAAAACTATGGGCAGTACGCAGAGGTGCCTTTAGAATTGCGTTGTCCCACATTGTTCCAACCCAGCAGGGGTTACTACGGGGTATTTATGGAGACAACTACATACTGAGAGACTGTGCATATCTTTCTGTTATGATGCAAGGAAGCACTTGACAAATCTTTATGTTCTATATGTTTATGTGCTAGTTAGTAACTATAAGTGTTGCATAGACCAGCCCAGGGGGCCATGTATCATGTCTTCATCTTGGGAGTATTCCCATTGTATGTTTCATCTGCTAACCATGCTTGTTTTGTTTCATGTCAATGACACACAGTGTGTGAGATACATGTATTAAGGTGTTCTCAAGATATAGGTTATCAGGTAACAGGCAGTACTACCACATAGGATATCAAGTAATCAAAGTATTGTGTTACAAGTATTACTAAGTGTAGGATTTTTCCCTGTCCATTCCCCAGTCCTATCCAAACTAGGTTTTCCTCTACCCTCTATCCGGTGTTCCTAAAACTCCTCACCCTGTCCACAACCTCTCCCTAACCCTCTTCCCCCCACTGGCTGCCACGTGGTGTCCTGTCTATATATATATATATCAGGTACCTGTGCCAACCACGGTGGGAGGGTCGACTTCATTCGGCTTCTGTGGTTCGGGGGAGAGTGTCGACCTCTCCTCCTATTATTGTGTATCTTGACATAATAAGCCACCCCCATATTGGGATACTCAAACCACCCAAGCCAAATGGAAGCGACTCCTCCGCCTTTGGCCGATGTGCTAAAGGCCCTCCAAGATATGCAGTTGGAATTAGCTCAGACAAGACAAGAAGCTGATAATTTGAAGACTCAAGTTCAAAGTTTGGTTGCTCAGAGAACTCCATTGGAGGGAGCAAGTGCAATGGGAGTTGCCTCTTCCAGTCAGAATTCCACGGTAATTGTCCACCCTCCCAGTAGTGTCCCTTTGGCAGCCCCCGAACGTTTTTCGGGGGATCCCCGAAAGTACATGATGTTCCTTACACAATGTAGACTACATTTCCTGTGTAAACCTACAGCCTTCGAGACTATCCAAGCTAGAGCGGCTTTTGTCATTTCTTATTTGACCGGGGATGCTGCAGCATGGGCGATGCCCTTGGTACAAAAAGATGATCCTCTATTATATAACTGGGATGAGTTTTTGACTGAATTTGGCCGGCTATTTGATCGCAGAGAGGTGTCTCTAGCTCAGGATAAGGAATTGTTGGGATTAAAACAAGGAGTGCGAGATCTAGTAACGTATGTAACTCAGTTTAACAGATTAGTCATAGAGACGGAGTGGCCAGCAGCCAAACAAACAGTATTATTTTATCAAGGATTACGGGAGGAACTAAAAGATGCCATTGCACAAGTGGAGCCTCAACCGCGCGCATGTACTGCTATGATAGATTTAGCGCTGAGGTTGGATCATCGCATGAACGAAAGGAAAGGTGATAAAAAGAGACCGGAAGTAACACCTTTTGTATGACTAGACAGAAGTAGGGGAGGAAGGGCAAGTGAAGTAGAGCCAATGCAGATTGGAAGTGTCAGAGGGCCATTATCGGCGGCAGAAAAAGAACAACGTAGGTCCAATAAGTTGTGTTTGTATTGTGGGCAAGCAGGGCATTTTATACGGACATGTCCCAATACCCCTCAGAAGAGTGGTGAAAAGAGTTCGAAGGAGGCGGGAAAAGAATTGGGCCGGCCTTGAGGGGAACACAGGTGTCAGGCCCATTAGAAGTAAGATTCCCCAGGTGGATTGCAAACACGGTGGGTGGTACAACTTCCCATTTCTACATTCTTGTTACATTATGTTTTGCTTTGACGAAACAGGAGGTTAGGGCTATGGTGGACTCAGGGGCCACAGGTAACTTTGTAGACATCTCACTGGCTACTCAGTTAGGGTTACCTGTAGTTGACAAGCAGCAGGTAGAAGGAGTCCAGTCGGTAGATGGTTCAACATTAACATCAGGTCCCATACGACAACAGACTGAGAAATTGGAAATGATTTGTGAAGGAGGTCATCAAGAGATAATTACCTTTGACCTTATAGCAGCCCCGCAGTTTGGGTTGATTCTGGGAATGCCATGGTTAAAATTACATAACCCGCAAATTGATTGGGTACTACGGACAGTAAGGTTTGATGAACAACGGTGTCAAGAACACATTCTACTTGAAACAGGCCTCACAGCATTGTTAATTGAGAAGGTAGCAGGGCCCCAAGTGGTGGGAGCAGTGGAAAAGAGAATTCCCTCACAGTACATAGAATTTGCAAAAGTGTTCGACAAAAGAGGGGCGGAGCAGTTGCCTCCTCATAGAACCTATGATTGTGTTATTGAACTTGAAGAAGGGGAGAAATTACCTTGTAGTAGAATATATGCCCTTACGGAGAAGGAAAATGAACACTTACGAGAGTATCTTGATGAAATGTTGTCTAAAGGATTTATTAGGCACTCTACTTCTCCAGTTTGTTCTCCATTATTTTTTGTCCCTAAAAAGGAAGGGACGTTACGCACTTGCATAGACTATCGTGCATTAAACAAGGTGACCATCAAGAATCGATTCCCTTTACCTTTGATTTCGGTTCTATTGGACCAAGTAAAGAATGCAAAGATTTATACCAAATTGGATCTAAGGGGAGCCTATCATTTGATACGGGTAAAAGAGGGTGATGAGTGGAAGACGGCATTCAGAACAAAGTTTGGATTGTTTGAGTATCTTGTCATGCCGTTTGGTTTATGTAATGCCCCTGCCGCTTTTCAGTTTTTTATGCAAGAAGTATTGCATGAGTTTATTGATCTTTTTGTAATTGTGTACATTGATGATATTTTGATTTACTCAGATTCCCCAGAACAACATGTAAAACATGTAACAGCAGTGTTGAAAAGGTTACAAGAATATCAATTATGTGTGAAATCAGAGAAATGCGCATTTCATGTAAGCCAGGTGGAATTTCTGGGGTTTATATTGACAAACACTGGGATTGTGATGGATCCAAGGAAGGTGCAAGCAGTGTTGAATTGGCCTTCTCCACAATGTATAAAAGACATACAATCCTTCTTGGGGTTTGCTAACTTCTACAGACGTTTCATTGGCAATTTCTCCAAGATCGTTAGTCCAATTACACAACTACTAAAAAAGGCAGTGAGATTTACATGGAGTGTGGAGGCAGAGCGAGCATTTCAACAACTAAAAACAGCATTCACTACCGCTCCTGTGTTAAGACATCCTAAACTAGAGAGAGCCTTTCAGGTGGAGACAGATGCTAGTAATGTGGCAGTAGGAGCTATTTTATCACAGAAGGATGAAGAGGGAATTTTGCATCCTGTGGCCTTTTTCTCTAAGAAATTGTCAGGGTGTGAACAAAACTATTCTATTACGGATAAAGAATTATTGGCCATTCGATTAGCATTTGTGGAATGGAGACATTATTTGATGGGTGCAAGACATCAGGTGGTGGTAGTAACAGACCATAAAAATGTGCAATACTTCACAACGGCACAATCACTAAGCCCTAGGCAGCTACGTTGGTCTCAATATTTTAATGAATTTGACTTTGTGGTTACATTCAGACCAGGTAGTAAGAATGGAAAAGCGTATGCTTTATCTAGACAACAAAATGTGGATAATTCAGTGGGGGAAATTAAAACTGTTATTTCACCTGAAAGAATTGTCGGGGCTATTACACAGAAAGTCATTGAACAGGTCAAGAAGGCATTACCAGTTAGACAACTGCAGGAATGGAGTAAAACTCATCCCGCACGTACCATACGAGAAGGTTTGCCCTATCATCAGGGTAGACTGTATTTGCCCACCAAGGAATTACAGAAGCAAGCATTATACTGGTGCCATAATTCTCCATTGGCAGGGCATGCAGGTTTGAGAAAGATGCAAGAGATGCTAGGGAAATATTTCTGGTGGCCCACAGTAAAACAAGACTCTGAGAAGTACTTAAGTTTGTGTGAGAATTGTGCACGTAACAAGGCAGAGCATGGGAAGAAGAGAGGGTTGTTACAACCCTTACCAACCCCAGGTCAGCTATGGACTTCCATTTTGATGGATTTCATTACGGATTTACCTCCTGATAATGGTTATGATACCATTTGGGTAGTAGTGGATTTCATGTCTAAGCAGGCTCACTTTGTTCCATGTGTAGGAATACCAGGAGCAGGAAAGTTGGCAGAGTTATTCTTGCAAAATGTGGTCAGATTGCATGGACTACCAAAGTGTATAATTTCGGATAGAGGTTCACAATTCACCTCCAGGTTTTGGCGTGCCTTTTGTCAGATGCTGGGAATCAACTGTGCGCTCTCTACTAGCTATCATCCTCAAACTGATGGGCAGACAGAGCGTGTGAATCAGACCCTAGAGCAATATTTAAGAGGGTACTTGGGTGATGGCAGAGATTCTTGGGTACAAGCTTTATGGTTGGCAGAATTCACATACAATAATACCTATCACACTTCCCTGGGGATGACACCAAATGAATGTTTATATGGACAAGTGCAGAATATGATACCCGAACATTTGCCAGAAGTGGGACAAATCCCTCCGTTACAAGAGCGAAAGCAGTTGCTTCTGGAGATCAGGCAAAAGGCACGGGCAAATCTAGAACAAGCAAAGAGACAATATAAAAGTCAAGCTGACAGACATAGACAAGCAGGTCCTAAATATGCAGTGGGAGATAAGGTGTGGTTATCCACACGAAATCTAGCCTTGATAGGCTCGCGGAAATTTCTGCCTCGATTTATTGGGCCCTACGTGATAATTAAATGTGTGTCAGCCACTGCTATGAAATTGCGTTTGCCAAAAAATGTACCTATCCATCCGGTATTCCATGTCTCTTTACTTAAACCCGCAGCTCCAGGGATGATTGCTAAGAGACCACCAGCCATCATGAAAGAAGGTCAGATGGAGTATGAAGTGAAAAGTATTCTGGATGCCAAAAAAAGGAATCAACGGTTATGGTACCTGATTAACTGGAAAGGTTATGGGCCGGAGGACTGTTCTTGGGAGCCGGCGGAATCAGTACATGCTCCAGGGTTGGTTAAACAATTTCATCGACAACATCCGGATAAGCCAGGTTCTGGGAAGGGCCCTCGGAGAGGAGGTAATGTCAGGAATAAGGGCAAGCGTGTGTATACTGGGCTCAGAGGGCTAAAACACTGAAAGATCCAGCAAAACTACAATTCCCAGCAGTACTTGGGAGGCTGGGTAGTTTACTGCCGTGCACGCGTTGGGGCCAGCTGATCTTGATTGCTAACGGTTTATGAGCGGCTCACGGCGCACGGCAGGTGTGGCTTATTTTGTTTGGAGGTCGAAGCTGCGTCGGTCGAAGCTGCATCTGAGAAGTCAGGAGCCGCCCGCTATGGAATTGGTATGAACGCGGAGGCGGCGGGCGTGAGCACTTTACAGCGGGGAGAGGAGTGATCCCGACGGCTGCTACGGGCAACAGCATTCAACGTCCGGGAAGGCTCCCGACGGCTGCTACGGGCAACAGCATTCAACGTCCGGGAAGGCTCAGGAGCTTCCCGGACACAAGATAAGTGCAGAAAGGGCTAATCTTTTCTTTGACGAAATGCTCACGTGATTACAAGCATTCTAACAGAAGTACCCAGTGTTTGTTAGGTGTATGCTTTGCAAAACGCAAAACTTGTTTGTCAAAACTATGGGCAGTACGCAGAGGTGCCTTTAGAATTGCGTTGTCCCACATTGTTCCAACCCAGCAGGGGTTACTACGGGGTATTTATGGAGACAACTACATACTGAGAGACTGTGCATATCTTTCTGTTATGATGCAAGGAAGCACTTGACAAATCTTTATGTTCTATATGTTTATGTGCTAGTTAGTAACTATAAGTGTTGCATATACCAGCCCAGGGGGCCATGTATCATGTCTTCATCTTGGGAGTATTCCCATTGTATGTTTCATCTGCTAACCATGCTTGTTTTGTTTCATGTCAATGACACACAGTGTGTGAGATACATGTATTAAGGTGTTCTCAAGATATAGGTTATCAGGTAACAGGCAGTACTACCACATAGGATATCAAGTAATCAAAGTATTGTGTTACAAGTATTACTAAGTGTAGGATTTTTCCCTGTGCTTTCCCCAGTCCTATCCAAACTAGGTTTTCCTCTACCCTCTATCCGGTGTTCCTAAAACTCCTCACCCTGTCCACAACCTCTCCCTAACCCTCTTCCCCCCCACTGGCTGCCACGTGGTGTCCTGTCTATATATATATATTTCAGGTACCTGTGCCAACCACGGTGGGAGGGTCGACTTCATTCGGCTTCTGTGGTTCGGGGGAGAGTGACGACCTCTCCTCCTATTATTGTGTATCTTGACAAACAGCCAGTTCATAACTGCTGTGCCGACATAGAAAAGCACAATGGACCACAAGCCACTGGCCTATTACAGTGGCATGCTAGATTCAGTAATGCAAGGGTAGTTCACTTGCGAACAGGCTCTTGCAGCTGCAAAGTTTGCTATTGAGAAAAGTTCCACAATTGTGATGGGCTGTTCAAATATGCTCTACGTGGAGCATGCGTCATTGGCATTTTAGAAAGGTCGAAATCTACCCTGATCACTCAAAGAGTGTCTGCATATGAGATAATTCTTTCCAGCCCAAATATCCACATTGTGCAATGTAAGACAGTGAACCCTGCAACATTCATAACGGAAATGTGCACAGATGAGGACTTGGCCAGACACGACTGTGTGACGTACGAGGGGGAAGAGGATGAAATTCCCAAAGCAATGGAGGGCGAGGTGCTTGTTGTTGATGGCTCAGCGACAACTGACCAGGGCATGGGTCTCAGATATACTGGCACAGCAGTGGTGCACCTCGTGGACGGTGAATAAGAGATATTTATTATGAAGAGACTGCCAATGCACTATTCAGCGCAAGCAGCAGTGCTCATTGCACTCATCAAAGCACTTCAATCATCACAAGGATGTCATGTGACCATTTATTCTGATTCAGCATACGTCACTACAACAGTGCACTCCGGTCTTTCAAGGTTGAAAAGGAGGGGCTTTAGGAAGGCGGATGGGTCCCCAGTACAGCTTGCAACGTTATTAGACAAACTGATTTTTACACTCTCACAGCCTTCTGTAGTGGCAGTTGTTAAATGCGCTGCCCATACCAACAACACAGACGAAGTGTCACTGGGAAATGCTGCCGCAGACACCACAACCAAAATAGCAGCATATCTCCCAGTACCAACTGTGGCGAAGTATGTTGTCACAACCCTTGCCACTGACCAGCCACCTGTCTCATACAGTGCCCTACCCATACTGCAAATTAGTGAGTTACAAGGAAGGGCCCCAGAAGAGGAAAGAAGTTGTGGGTGAAAAGGGGATGCACAGAATCCCTTACTGATTTAATGTGGTGGCAGAAATGTATAGGAAAAGCAGTGATGCCACACAAATTGTTAATAATAGCGTTTGATAAGCTCCACCACCCCTCCCACAGCTCCAAACACCACATTTCTGCTGATATACAAGAGGATTTGTTCATTCCAAACATCCAGGAACACTTGACAAGTTTTGTCATTAGATGCACCACATGTCAGAGCTTCAGCACAGGCATGACATTGGAACACTGAGATGCACCCTGCCTCGCCATACTGGGCCATTCCGCGAGTTGCATATTGACTACACGGACATGGGCGAGAGATGCAGCGGTACCCGGTATCTGATCGTTGTCAGCTGCCCCTTCTCACGATGGGTGGAGGCTGGTCCTTGTACACATTCGAATGCCAAATGCACGGCCACATTTCTGGTCCGCAAAGTGTTCCCCCAATGGGGCGTGTGTGATGTGTTAAGGTCAGATAATGGCACACACTTTTTCAATGAGTTGTTTAAAGAGATTACTGCACTGCGTGGCATTAAACACTGGATGTGTATGATTTATCACCCTAAGGCTGACAGAGTTGTGGGGAGGATCAACAGACTCCTCAAAAGTAAGCTGTCTAATCTTTGTGCCACATTAAAGAAAGATTGGGTGCATTGCATACCCTTGGCACTGTTTATTTTTCGAACACAGCCCAGCAAGGTTCACCATTTGTCACCCCACGTGATGGTAACTGGTCGGTGTAATCCCTTACCGCCCTACTACGAGTTCCCTTTGCGGGTTCCTCCATAACTCCTGGTTTTGCAGGCGTTAAGGACGGGACCCACAATTGGAGTCTAGAGCTAATAACGGTACCGCAATTTGTGGTACCATTATTAGCGCCTTCCCCATTCCCATTGAGCCCTATGGGGGCTCAAATGGGAATGGGGAATGGCCCTGGTGAATGGGGAATTACCGGTCCCTCCGACCTCGGAATGGACCGGTAATTGCTCCATTCACCAGGGTGGAGTCGGTAGGGTTTTGGAGGCAGCCATGGAGCTAAGAGCTCCATGGCTGCCTCCAACCTCGTAATGAGGCCCTATTTAACAACTCTAACATGAGCACTCAAATGCATTTCCCGACAGATTGCACCACCCCGATCTGAAGACATGCCAGGCACCACAGCTGACTCCATGGCTGATTCCGCACCCACTCAACCGCTGCTGCCAGGAGAACTTGTCTATGTGTGGTCCTTTGTCTGCAAGTGGAACAGCCCCAGATTCCATAGACTGTTTGAGGTAGTATTTTCTACTCATCTTGCAGTGAACGTTAAAGGTCTCTTTTATTGAATCCACCTATCTGACTTCAGAAAAGCACCCTCGGACATTGCGTCACCACTTTAAAAGACTCCCAGACTAAACTCATCTTATATAGATATGGGAAATTCTCACTGAAGCCCACAATCATGTTTTATAAACAAAAAAATACTCCAACTCTGCTTTGTGAAATGGATGCAAGATGAGTTGTTCCAAAAACTGTTTTTACCAGATTAGAAGGTACATTTTGGAGGCAAGGGCTGCAATTGCCACAGTGCATCCCTGGTAGCTCTATTGCGACATGAATTGGGCCTTGTCTCCTTGAATGCTATATATCAGTGGAAATGATGTGCTCTATGTAGGAAATGTTTGATCGGAACTCAATCGAATACAATATTGAAAATCTTATCTGATTATATCTTCCTTTCAAATCATGTGTTCCCTAAATCGTGGACAACAACCATTTATAAAGTCTTGGCCAATGCAAATGTTTCTATTGAGACTCTCTTACTCAATCCAGATAGAGCTAAAATGAAAATCTATCTAACAGATTGGATTGAAACGAGAAGAAGCTGCCTGACCTATAAAAGTTTTGGTAATAGTCCATTTGAGATAATAAAAAAATAGGAACATTTGAGCCATATCTGACTATATCACCTACATCTATTATCAAATCAGCAGTTCTTCGATTCAGACTGAACATTTGGCCAACCCAGATTTGCCAGCAAATCGAAGATTAATACCATTACATACTAACATCTGTCGATTCTGTAATGATGTAGAGCACAAGGAAACGTTGAAACATTTAATAATGGATTGTGTTGCATTGGTAGCAATAAGACAAAAGCATTTTGGCAAACATTATGTGACTCTAGGGACATTGTGTCCAGTTGATCGTTGGAAGCTATTCTTCTCAACTGCAAAAATGAGCATGAGAATAGCCACGATTGAATTTTTAACATCATTCAAACTACATGAATAAGATTGTAATCAAATACACAGATATAAGCGCTCATATTTTTTGGAAGAAAATTGAATGTTTAATTATGTTGCATTGTTATCCTTTTCCTTTATCAGAAAAGTATTGGTGAATGACAATTTGTGTTGTATCTCTTTTTGACATTGAATGTGAACAATTATGAGTTGGTTAATAATATGTAAATAGGTATGTTAAATGTCTAAATTACTAAAATTTGAAATTTCAATTGTAAAATTAATTTCCTTTTATGTTATCAAATGTATTTTATTATTGTTGAAAAGTTGATATATCAACTAATTCAATTTAAAAAAAATGTAAAAGAAGACTGGTAGTATGCATCTACCTCATTTCCCTTTTCACTGCCAGCATCCAAATTTTCATTACCCCACCCAACAAACCTATGCACATGCACAGCTGCTAAACAATGTAACATTTGCACATGGGGACGCTCCCTTGCGCTCTCAATATCTCTCTCCATCTCTCTTTCTCTCTTTCTCTCCCTCTCTCTCTCTCTCTCTCCCTCTCTCTCTCTCTCTAGCTCTCCCTTGTTGTGTACATATATTTTGCATTTCAGGTGGTAAAGAAGATGGAACTAGCGCTCTCAACTCACTCATTATATGTTAGAAAAAATTGCAATTATGGTATTGTGCCTAGGTTTTCGTATTCCTATATGTGTGCAATGCATTTTATAGCAGGTATATTTGCAATTTCAATGCTTATTTTAGGGATTTATTTAGGGGCGTCTTTTATATCACAGGGGCATATAAAAGAGAGGGGCAGTGGGGTGAGAGGCAGAAATTACAATATCAATGTAAATAATATATCAAACACACAAACAAATGAAACTGAATGTTTATTTTCCCCAAGCCCCAACTTTACTCATCAAAATGTCAACAATTCTGTACATAATAAAAATCTCCCCCCTTACACTGGATTTTCTAGAATACATTGCTATGCCTCTAATGTTCCCAATATTTTCTAATGCCTTTTGTAACACAAACTTTCCCCATGTAAACAATATTAGTAGTGTAATTAATGGATATATTGGTGCACCCAAACGTACAAAGAGACAAACACGAAGTGCGAAGAACGACGCCTACCACAGGCTTGGTCTTGATGCCATAGAAGATGTGCGTCACCCAGAAATGTCAAGTAGTTGGTATACGGACATGATCTTGGTGGGGAGGAACAAAGTGAATGGCAGTTGTCATTTGTGTTTGTTGAAACCGCATGCGTCAGAGGCAGGGCCGGCACTAGGCGTGTGCAGCATGTACGGCTGCACTTGGCCCTGAGCCTGCTAGGGCCCTGCGCCGAGGGAGCCGTTGACTCCCTCTTGCAGGCTGCAGTGTGGGCTGTGTGCTCAGAGCACCTAAGGTTGCTGCAGTCCACCCTGAGCACACAGGCAGCACACACTGCAGCCTGTATCATGACGGGGAAGCGTGCCAAAACATTGTTTTCAAAACCTCGAGGTTTTTTTCCCTTTCATTTCTTCTGGGGAGGCAACTTGTCACCTGTCGACCTTTTGCTGTGACTTTCGAGAGAAAACCCCCCACAACAGCCCCTCACCCCACTCCCAGGGGCCAAATAGGCGCTGCAGGCCTCAGAAGCAGTGCTGATCACTTACTTTCTTAAAGCAGAGCGTTTAAAGTGGGTGCAATTTACTATTGATGGCCTACTTAAGAGACCATTGTACTGTTAAGAACTGCATAGGGACATTTTTATTTTGAAAGCACATGCATTTCCACATGTTTATATTTCCAAAGCCAAAAAGTCTTTAAGTAGAATGTAACATTTTCCTCACTTTATATATGAATCATGCAATTGAGCCATGACTATTTACCAAGGATGTGACAAGAGATGTTGTCATCCTGGAGACTGGAGGGGATATTTTCTCTGGTTCTGGCCCTGTTCTGATTTTCAGGGCACAAGTCGATACATGTGGGTGGACAGCATCTGCCCACTTTTTTCAACGGGTAGACACAACCCTGGTTCTGTGTTTTTGAGGCCAGCATTAAAATGTACGTGCTTGCTCAAGTGTTCACACCAGGTTGTCGGTTGTCATGTTTCCAATGCAGACGGTTACCCACAAGAACACATAAAAGTGCCGTTAAAGCTCACGTCTCATGTTTCCATTTAGTTTTCTTTGGAATTTTATGTTATAAATTGTTGGGTTTAAAAGGTGGGCACCTTTTATACTTTGCTAATGTAGTTATTGGAAATTCTCCTCTCGGATTACCATGTTTTCGCTGCTGCCTACATACGTAGTGGTCATTATCTTGTGATGTCACTTCCTCTGATATCGTTATCTCATGCAGATTAAGGGGCCTCACTCTTAATTTGCAACACTTGGCCCCGCAAATCCTAGGGCCGGCCCATGTCAGGGGCACCCAAGGTCCTAGTGCCACAGGAAGTACCAATTCTAGAGCCGCAATGCCTAGTACATCTTGCTCAATGTAGGCTCAAGGGCACTTTCCAGACACACAATGTAAGGCTTGAACTTGTTGACACAGACAGCATGAAATGCGACAAAAATCCAAAAGGTGTCAAATGCATGAAGATACCCTACCTGGTGATACAATGATTAAAATACACACATAGCAAATGGCAAGAAACAACAGTAAGCTCCATGGCAGAGGGTCTGATGGGTATGAAGAAGGGGTTCTGGCACGGGTAGAAGCAGTATGTGCACAGTTCTGGACTGAAATTATCATAAAAAACTAACATGGATTGAGGCAATGGAGAAACCCGTGAATGTGCACAGAGAAGAAACATATGAACTTTGCTTTTACAGTGCCGTAGGGGCCAACGAACATTGTAATACGACTTTGCTCATTCCTGATCTCAAGAAAGGCACGGCTGCAGTGATAGATTACTATTGGGTTTGAGGCCAACAAGCGTACTTGCACCTCCCACCATCATGGAACGGCTATTGTTTGCTGGTCACGCTGCACTCAGCCGTACTTGTAATCCCTGAAGTACATCTGTGAGGGGGGCCGACAGAGACTTTGCCCCTACCACCTTCCCAACCTCTGAAGATGAAACAAGAAACCCATTGCCAGTGCCAGAGTTCCACACCTTCCCTGCGAAAGTAAAGGGCGTAACCCTGCAATGGAAGAAAATAGCAAACTATCTTTCTAAGGACTCATCAAACCTGCTAGAGGAAATACCAGACGAGTACCTGCTCTTCACCAAAGCAGAGACTTTCTTTGCATCCTTGTTACTGCCCGGTGTGCAAGCAGTGGCGAATGCTAAATGGCTGCAGATTGTTTGCTGGGAACTGATACAGCTGGCTAACGATACCGAGCAAGGGTTCAATGTCATAAAGGTGGAACTCTACGCCCTGAGGCTGATGATGATGCAGAATCGCTACGTCCTAGATATACTTACTGCTATGGAGGGAGGCGTGTGCACACAAATAAGGAATTCCTGTTGCACATTCATGCTTCCAAAGATGCTGAGAATGGCTCTCTGTCAAACATAATGGAAGCTGTGCACAACCTGGAAGTGTGCATGAAGAAAGAAGCTGGAATACAAAATGAAGACTGATTCGACCTGACTTTCTCTTGGGCTCCATCCTGGCTGTGGGGCAATTGTGAAAATGCTTGTGCCCATCATCATCTTCATCCTGGACATTTTTTGCATGTGCCAAATGGGACTCCGATGTTGTGCCAAAGCAGTGCCCAATAGTGCAATGATGATGGTCTCAATTGGGGGAACAGCCAAAGCACCTTGCAATGCCACAGAGAACGGTACCCAGACAGATCACCCTAACAGACCCCACATGATAGAGATTTACCATTCCTTACAACCCTGGGGCACAGTAACCACACCCCCACCAGACCCCAAAAATTATACAGAGCATTGGGTAGATTTAGCAGGGGATGGGAGTGTATTAACATTTTTTTTAAATGTTTTCATTGCAATTTGCTTAGTTACAACCCTGCATTTCAGTGTTACACTTATCTTCATGTCTTACAGTAATACCAATATTATAACAATAACCATTCAATAAAAAATGAACAATTTCCTACACAAATCATGTGGTGTGCTGAAGTGTTCGCCGGGACCGGCATCTCAATGTCTAGGATTCAATTCCTTTCCTGCTTTCTAGGTGCCTATGGTGGCAGCTATCGGTTGGGCGCGGGTATGCAGTTGTGCAAGCGTGGGGCAGTTGTAGTTTTCTCTGTGTGTTTAATTCAGGGGGGTTTATCATCAGATGGGTGGGACATGTCCCACACCAGTGCTTTCCATGCGACCCATTGGTCGACCCAGTTCTGACCTATTGACCCCTTCCAAGCAAACCTTGGTTTCAGCCTCTGCCCACCTCTCAAATTCCCTGTGCCATTTAACATATTATGGCCCCCAGCATTTTTCCAGGACATGGCTATGGTTCTTTTAGCCAGGATACATGCCATATCCATGAATCTGAGCACGTGCTTATGCTTTCTGACTCTAGGGTAAGATCCAAGCAGGCATACTTTTGGTGACCATTCATACCTTTAGACACCTGCTGCTCTGCAAGCCTGTTCTATCCGTATCCAAAAACATCTCACACGCCCGCACCCCAAAACATGTGTATCAGGTCAGCTCCCTCGCCCTCGCACCATGGGCATTGTGAGCAGGCAATCTTATTGAATGTGGCTATCCTGTGCGGAGTCATGTATGTGGGGTGCAGTACATTTAGTTGTATCAATTTGAAATGTTGGTTCCGCGACACTGCTTTGGGGTAGCCCAATATCCTATCCCACGACTTCTCTGTGATTTCTGTACCCAAGTCTGTCTCTCATTGTTCTGTCAGCATTGGGCTCTTGAGGTTGTGTATGTCTATTAGCATGCTGTACAGCCTAGAGAATGGTCTTCAGCCGTTGCTCAGGCTATACATCAGGGTGAGTAGCGGTTTTGCTTGCCGTTCTTCTGGCCATCCCTCCCATCTGTCTTTGGCCACCTTACGGATTTGCTGGTACCAGAGAAACTGCCCGCTCGGGACCCCCTCCTTTTCCTGCAGCGAATTAAACTCTTTGAAGGCCCCCTCATCGTATAGGTCAGCCCATGCATATATCCCTTCCCCCTCTCATCTCCTCATCACCGCCATGTCTGTGCTGTCTCGGCATGTGTTCGCCCTATAGGCGTTTCTGGGGAGTAGGGGTGTGTGAGCTTCAGCATGGCTAGCGCCCTCTTCCATATTTTCCTCCCTATTGTTATCACCATTGGGGTGTGTTCTGTGTCGCCGTGTGCCACCCACAGTATTTCTTTCAGCTTAACGGGTGCCACCAGGTGTTGCAGCAAGTCAGACTCCGAGGTGGACTCATCCGCCAGCCATTTGACCACATGGCTAAGTTGGGCTGCTAAGTAGTATCACTCCAGGTTTGGCAGTTTCACGCCCCGCCTTGTCATATGGTTGGTATAGCGTCACCAGTAGTAGCCTATGGCGGGAGGCGCCCCACAGGAACTCCCGGATCAAGCCTTCCAGCGATCGAAAGAAGGACGCTTTGATATAGCAATGAACGTTATTGAAGAAGTACAGGAATCTTGGCAAAATAATCATTTTGTTTATGGCCACCCTGCCTAACAGTGACAGTGGTAGCTTGGACCAGAATTTCATGGACTTCTTCAGGCCATGGACCACCCTTGCCGTGTTATGTTAGTGCATCTGTTCTGGCGTGTGTTTTATGGTGACTCCCAAGTATCTTAACAAGTCCACCTCCCAACTAAATCCCACCTCTGGTAGCGCACTGGCGTCCCTCCCTCTCAGTCCCGCTATTGGTAATAAACAGGATTTGGATTTGAAGCGGATTCCAGACACCTTGGTGTAGTTGTCTAGTATGTCTAGGATAACCGGGATGTTTAGATGCGGGTCCCTTACGTACAACAGCACGTCATCCGCATAGAGTGACAGTAGGTGCCCCGCTCCCCCAACTCGGACGTCAGCGCCTAGGTACTGTTTCCTAAGGTACACCGCTATTGTCTCGAGACCCAGAACTTATAGCATTGGAGATAGTGGGCAGCCCTGTCTGGTCCCCCTCTTTATGTCCCAAATCGCTGACACCAACCTCCCAGTTTTAACCCTGGCCTTGGGATTTGTGTATAGGATCCGGACCCTGTGAATGAAGGCTTCCCCAAACCCAAACTCATTTAGCACCACCAGCAACCATTTGCAGTAGATTGAATCGAACGCCTTTATGGCGTCTAAGGAGAGTATGGGTGTATTCCTGATGAGATCCCTCTGTCTGCGCCAGGATGTACTGCAGTCTGCATAGGTTTAACGCGGTGCTGCGCCCTGGTATAAAACCAGTCTGGTCGCTGTGTATTAGGCCTCCCATTGTCCTGTTCAGGCAGGTGGCTAGCACCATTGTAAGGACCTTGACATCATAATTCAGCATCACCAGTGGGCGATAAGAATCGCATTCTTCCGTTGGTTTCCCAGGCTTGGGTATTGGTACTATTAGTGTCTCCCTCATAGATCCGTGCAGCTCCCCGTTAATAAATGCCTCCCAGAAGACCTCAAGCAGCACCGGCGTGAGAAGTGTCTCATATGTTTTATAGAACTCCGGGGGGAGCCCGTCACTTCCGGGTGTTTTACTGGAGGCTAGGGATCTTATTCCTTCATGATATCGTCCCCTGTTATGTCTGCGTCTAGAGCTTCACGCTGTACCTGTTCTATTTTGGGGAGACCTATTTCATCTAGCATGTTCAATATGTCTGACTGCTCCACTTGGTGGTCGTGGCTGTAAAGACTGGAGTAAAAATCCTGGATGTGTCATTTATTCCCTGTTGCGTCTTATGGACTGTGTCTATTGCGTCTTTGACCTCGTGATTTGGTGTCCTGGGTGCTCCCTTCTACACAGCCAGGATAGTAACCTGCTCGGCCTATCTTTTTCAGCGTGTGCCCTGGCAGTTTTCACTGTATGGTCAAACTTGGAGAGCCTCCCCCATGCTTCCTGGCAGTCCCCCCGCAGCTGTGCCAGTGCAGTCTCCTCCTCTCGTGTCCCTTGCGAGTTTGATTCTTTGTGCTTTATCACATCCTCCCTTTTTTCTAGATCCGCTCTCAGCGTTTTCTTTATGCCCCCCGTTCCTGTGATGGCTTTGCCCCGTACTATTACCTTCATCGCTTCCCAGATTGTACCTCACCATTCAACACTGCCTACGTTCACCTCTATGTACTCCTCCAGTTTATCTCCCAGCCCTTCCGCAAAGGTCCTGGTCTGTCAGGGCGTCTGATGCCATTTGCCACAACAGTACGGGTGGCCGGGGGCCTTTTGCCTTCCACATCACCAGCAGTGGCGAGTGGTCCGAGATTGACCTGCCCAAATATTGTGCTGAGTCTATCTGTGGCAGGTGATGTTTGTTCACAAATAGATAATCAATTCTGGTGGGCAAGGTATGTGGTGAGAAGTACGAATAGCCACTGTCCGTTGGGTGAAGCCCTCGCCACACATCGACCAGATCTAAGGCCTCCACTAGTGTATTGAGTGCACCTGACGTGTCGGAATTGAAACAATATTATGCCTCCTATCGCAGCAATTGTATGTGTATTGGCCTACGCCAAGTTGTCTAAAACATCATAGGCTGAATGACATTCTGAGTAAGATTCTGGCCGTTGTGACCTCCGTACGCACGAAGAATTAATATGCCTGCAGGCCACTTGTCGGGGTCGCGAACTGAGACCTTGTCCTATTGCTGACCTATGTGTAAATGTACAACTATATCAGCGAAACTAATCAAAATGCATAAATTATAGGATTGACCTGGCTAGGAACCCATAGGCCCGATCCCTAGATCCCTAGAATGGTGAACCCGCGAGAGGGTTGGCCAAGGGCTGGACAAACCATATAAAAGACCCAAGTATTCCAATGTACGGTCTCTCTTACTAATGCATCGAACCTTCGTTGAAGTTCGTTACGTTACTCTGAGAGCCGAATAGCTATCCGTTTGTCAATTGACTTTGGTAACTGTTGCAGCTTTTAAATAAAGCACTTGTATGTTCTTTATAACCTGTGTTGGTGTGTTTCTTTTGGGCTTCCCGGCCTCATATTATTTTTATGTTTTCACAGTTGGCGCCCGAATAGGGACCCTCAAGATTGATGCCGGATCATTGAAGGTTGACGCAGACTATCGTACCAGGATCGTACGGTGTGATACTGCGGGCCCGACCGAACGAGACGCGATACCTCGGCAGCGCTGCACGATCCGATCCTTGGACGATAGTCGTGTGGTCTGACACGGTATCTTGACGAGGGTCCATTTTTGAGGCGGGCAGATTTGTCAAAACCACCAAACACAAGGTAAAATTTGTTAGGTAAGTTCTTTGGTAAACCGTACGGTCCTCCTTAGGTTTGGTCAGGTGCAGTCGTGACCCGGCTCTTAATTTAACCCTGACAATTTGAATTTGGCGTATTGTATCTGCAGACACAATTATTGACCAGGTAACACCAATTTTTTGTGAAATGCCTAGGAAATTGTCTAGCTGCTTTAGGGCTCTGTTCCGCAGCGATTGACAATCTTTGGAATTTAGCCGCCCGGCACCACAGGAGGGGTCGCCGGCATGTACTATGTACTGTAAGTATGGCATTGGAAGTATAGTATTTAATGATATTTGGCACAGACAAACCAGACATGCCTCCGAATTTCAGTGGCCAATCAATGGTAGTTTTGAGATCCCCCGTATTGAATACCTAGAATCGGTCTTGCTAAAAAAGAAGGCCAGACCTGCAGCATTTAATGTGTTGCAGAATTGGAAAAAAGAAGCATTGCAGCAGCTTAAAAGCAGGGATAAACATGCACGCCGTCATAAAACAAGTGCCGAAAAAGCGTTGTTATATGATAAGGAAAAACATTCGGAGTCAGTCAAAAATATGGATAGGGCTTTTTCACTCGGAATCCAGAAAATGTATCCCTCTAAAGATTTCCATGTTTCTGAAGAATTTATTAAAAAATTGTTAAACGATCGCAGGCCTGGTGCCTCTGCGCCACCTCCGTATGATCCTCTCCCGGGTGCTCTGCCCATTCCTGCTGTTGTTCCTGCTGTTATTCCTGTTCCCCCTGTACAACCTATTGTTCCTATTCCTCTAGTTATTGTTCCTCCACCTATCGCACCACCCCTTCCTCCCGTGCCGATAGTTGCACCCTTATTGAATTTGCCTGCACCTCCGCTCCCGAGTGGTTCCGGATTGACTGAAGTTGATCAGGGTGCGGGGTCAAAGATTGTCACTCGTAATACTGTTTTTGCAGACAAGAAACGAGAATTATTTGCATGGGCTAAGCACTGTATGGAGAAAGGTGATCAAGTTAACGTTTTTCCACATTATCAAATTTGAACAATTTTCCCGAGAAAAATGTTTTTATCGAATTGGGGACTCATTTATGTGTGATGTGGGGTAGATTACAAAATTCGGATCTCCCACAAGGGGTGAGGGATCTAAATGCTTTAGCACTTTCGAGGGACACAGAGGAGAAAGTACATGGTCATGTTGAAAGATTGTTTGAGTATAGGAGGGACTTTGAGAAATCACGAGATGAGGATGATGAAGACGACAGCATGTATGTGCAGAAACGGTTCCTTCCATGTCGTAGATCGGCACCTGAGGAAGTACGAATTTGTACCAAAGATGCGACTCGATGGATCTCGGATTCATCGATACCGCCAGATGAAGTGTATGACACGTATAGTCAGTATACAGTAGAAATGCAAAGGAAGGAGATTCAGGTAATGGTACAGTATCTGCAGGAAGAATGTGTAAGGAAGAAGGTTAGTTGTCCTATAGAGTTATTGGGAATTTGTAAAAGGGCTTTTTCGCCCGATACTTCTTCGAGTGCCTTAGCGCTCAACCTGGCTCTGTTGCTTAGTAAGCGGTCGGAGTTACCTATATCTCAGTTGCCTATGAAAGAGGTTCTTCCGACATTTGTCCCAAAGGTTGAGATTCCCGCTAACGCTGGGACTGGTGCACCCGCTGTGGATATCCCTGCGCATTATGTATCGCAATTTGTTCACGTCCCGTTTTCACGACAGGAAGTGAACACTATTAGACAATCAATTCCCGATATCAGAAAAAACCCGACAGGGTTTTACAAAGAGATAGAGTCTGTTTTGCAGTCCTCTGTGTTCACCTTAAGTGATATTGACTTGCTATTCCCTGTACTCCTACCCGTAGATTTATGGAAGCAGGTTCGGACAATAGACGATGTGCCAGGGTTGGGAGATACGTGGGCTAACATGACTAGGTTTGATGGGGAAAGACCAGCTGGTGAGAAACCACCTCAGGTAATACTTACTTTGCCTGATAGAATTGTCGCAAAATTGAAAACTATAATTCCAGAGAAAAGAATTATTTGGGACAAGCTTACGGCCTGTGTTCAAGGAAATACTGAAGGTGCCACCGAATTCTTTAATAGATTCGAACAGGTATTCTCTGACTTCAGTGTACAGGACTTGGGCACAGAGTCTGGGAAAAGGTTGTTTGTGGACAAATTTGTACATGGATTGTTGCCCGACACCCAGCACAGATTATGTCCTCTGAGAGCGCTTGGCAGGCGAAATCTCAATCTGAAGTTTTGCACATGCCTCAGTATTATGAGAACCGTGTTAATAATGAAAAGGAGAAAATAGAGAGGAAAGGAGATTTGAAGACTAAAGTATTGTTACTAACTGTTAGAAATCCCAGAGGAGGTATGACACAGACCACAGGTCAGTATGTCCCAAAAGGAAACGCTCCTTTGGGTTCTGTGAATATTAATCAATGTGCCTATTGCCGCCAGGAAGGTCATTGGTGAGCACAGTGCCCCGTCCTTCGACAAAGGTCAAACAATGCGTTTGGGAGTATGGGTAGACGACCTAGAGGTCACCCTGGAGCAGGGGGCCCTGATAGAGGTCAGTTTTCACAAGATCCTCAGCAACCTTTTTCACGGGATAATCAGACTTCGAGTGTGGACGCAAGAAACATATTTGATCACTCTTCTGCTGCCTACCTTTCTGAAGAGCTTCCTTCCGATGACATTTTATTTCGTTAGGACTGCCCGAAGCAGGTTTTGGAACCTTCACCTATTCCCGTTAATCAAAAAGGTCCCTACGTTGAATTGTTAGTGGGGAATAGGAAACATCAGTTTTTGATAGACACTGGAGCACAGAAGTGCTCCATTGATCATTCCCGGGTTCCAAACATTCCACTGTTAGGGCAAACAAATGTTTCTGTAGGGTTTTCTGGTATACTAATTGTTTGTCCGTTTTCTTCGCCGGTGTCTATTTCTTTGGGTCCCTTTACGGACCATTGTCCCTTCCTTCTGACTTCGAACTGTGGAGAGAATTTGCTGGGGTTAAATCTGTTGAAGAAATTGAATGCAGTAATTCATTGTTCCTCTGATGGAGTACGACTGACTGTTTCACCACAGCAACTTCCCAATTCTCAGTTTCTGATTCGACCATTGCCTCCTGAGTTTAGCGTTGTTCCGGAATGTTTATGGGCAGTTGACAACAATGATGTCAGGGTACTACAGATTGAGCCCGTTAAAATAGTTTTGAAACGTGGAGTTAAATTACCACGCATTCCGCCGTATAAAATATCAGTTAAGGGCGAGCGTGCTTTAAAGTGCATTGTCTCTGATTTTGTGCATCGAGGGGTGATTGAGGAGATTGCAGGTAGTTTATGTAACAGCCCGATTTTGCCTGTATACAAGGTGACAATGCAATCCCATACCGGTTCATAATTGATCTTCGTGCTATTAACAAAGTTGTCGCCCCACAATTTCCAATTGTGCCTGATGTAACAACGATACTAACAATGATCCCTGCTACGGCTACGCACTTTAGTGTTGTGGATTTAAAGAATGCTTTCTTTAGCATTCCTATACACAAGGAGAGTAGATATTTGTTCGCGTTCACCTTGGGAGGATGTTCATTTACATTTACTCGGGCACCTCAAGGGTATACTGAAAGTCCAAGCATTTATAGTAGAGCTTTGAAAGAGCAGCTCGACACGCTTGAATTGCCACCTACTTGTACACTGCTTCAGTATGTCGATGATTTGCTTTTGGCTGCAGATTCTGAAAGTGCTTGTAAAGAAGGCACTGTACTGTTGCTTGTTCATCTAGCTAAAAACGGTCATAAAGCTTGACTCAAAAAATGTCAATATTGTTGTCAGGAGGTCGCCTATTTAGGCTCCCTCCTGTCAAAGGAGGGGAGAAGATTGACACCTGAAAGAAAAAAACACATTTCTGGCATGTCTGTTCCAAATACGCAGAAGGAAGTCAGAGCCTTAATAGGTATGGCTTCTTACTGCAGGTTGTGGATCCCGAACTTTTCACTAGTGATAAAACCGATGTTGGCGTTGACGAAGAAGGGCATTTCTCTGCCACTGCCATGGAAATCGGAACATCAACGATCATTTGAGCTTCTCAAAACCGCGTTATGCTCTGCACCGGTTCTGGGTACTCCAAATTATGACAAGGCCTTTGTGTTGTTTGTGCATGAATGTGATGGATGTGCTTTGACTGTGTTAACACAGGAACACGGAGGGAAGAATATGACGTGCGGCTACTACTCCTCCGCCCTTGATCCTGTCGCATGCGCTTTGCCAAGATGTTTGCGAGCTGTCGCTGCTGCTGCCGCGTCTGTAAAACAGAGTGAGGGAATGGTCCTAGGCCATGATTTAATTTTGATGGTACCTCACTCTGTAGATGTCTTATTGAATAAAACCCAAACTCAACACCTCACCTCTGCACAGCTGACAAGGTATGAATTAATTCTGTTTGCCCCTCACATTCAAATTAAGAGGTGTTGTGTTCTTAATCCGGCTGAACTTCTACCTTTCCCGCAAAATACTGTTTGCGGTGACGAAGAACTACATGACTGCCTGTATACCACTGAACAGGAAACGAAGGGCAGGATAGATCTTATAGATACTCCTTTGGACAATGCAGAAGGGGAGCTGTTTTGTGATGGCTCCTGCTTCAAACTTCCAGATGGTACATCTACAGCTGCTTACGCAGTTACTATGTTGAGTACGGTTGTTGAAACTAAGAGAATTTCGCATAACTCCGCGCAGGCCGCAGAGATTATAGCGTTGACCCGAGCTTGTGAACTCTCCGAAGGGCATATAGTAAACATATATACTGATAGCCAGTACGCCTTTGGGGTGGCTCACAACTTTGGGAGGCTCTGGTCGGAAAGAGGGTTTCTAACCTCACATGGGACCAAGATCCAGCATGGTCCCCTGATAGTGCAGTTGCTCTTGGCACTCTCACTCCCTAGGCAGTTAGCGATCATGAAATGTGCAGCACATCGTAAAATCATAGATGATGTGGGAAAAGGGAACGCTTTTGCTGACCAGATAGCCAGGCAAACGGCTACAGACCTTAGCACAGACATGTATGCTCTAAGGGAAACAAAAGATGCCTATGTAATGGATGAGGGTATTGGGTCTGTGCGAGATATTCAAACTGATGCCACAATAGAAGAGTCTAAAAGATGGGCCGAAGGAATGGGGAAACTGGATGATGATGGGTGTTGGGTGGATACATCTGAAGGAAAATGGTTGCTCCCTGATTCATATGTGCTGGCAATGGTTACGATGGCACACGGTCCTACGCATGTGTGTGCTCAGCAGATCATGAAAATGTTAGAACAAGTCTGGGTGAATGATAAAATTTTGCAGACTGCACAGCGACATGTTCAGAATTGTATGATTTGCTTACAGCACAATGTGGGGAAGGGGACAGTAACTCCAATGGGAAGCTTTGGGCCCCCTTCTGTTCCCTTCGAGGTCATCCACTTTGATTTTATTGAGATGGAACGGTGTAACAATCTAAAATATGTCCTTGTGATTATTTGTGCTTTTAGTAAATGGGTCGAGGCTTTCCCCATTAAAGATGCTACTGCCATGACCACTGCAAAGACTATGGTAAAATAATTCTTTCCACGATTTGGGCTTCCAAGGGTAATTTGGTCGGACAATGGTCCCCATTTTGTTGCAGCAGTAATTTTGCAGATATGCACAGCGTTACACATTGAAAAACGATTTCACTCAGCTAGACATCCTCAAAGTGCTAGGTTGGTAGAGAGACATAACGGTATCTTAAAGAATAAGCTTGCAAAAACATGTGCCGACACCAAATTGAAATGGCCAGATGCCTTACCCATTGTATTATTAGCCATGCGTACCACACCTCAAACTAAGACTGGGCTTTCTCCATTTGAGGTAGTGATGGGGAGACCTGCTAGCATTTGGGGTCTTCCGAAGCCTAAAGCCCTGAGGGAGGTAGAAAATGTATTGCTTGTAGACTACTGCAACCAGTTGACTAAAAGCCTGTATTTCATTTATCATCAGGTCCAATCAGCTTTACCTGTACGGTTTATGGGCCCAGGACACGATATTCAGCCTGGAAGTTGGGTCCTAGTGAAGGCCTACAAAAGGTCTTCCTGTCTCGCTCCTCGCTGGAGGGGACCCTACCAGGTGCTGTTGGTCACTCAGACAGCAGTGCGGGTGGCTGGAAAAAAACATTGGATCCACGCGACGCATGTCAAGAAACTTCCTCACCCGACGCCACATGTTACAGAAGAAGCAGAACCCCTCGCTGATGCTACAATCTCTGATCCTGGAGTAGCAAACAGCGCTGTGAGTGCGTCGGAGAATTTCTCTGAACCCGTGGAGCTTGGGGAACAGTCCATTTCGTCTCCGCACTCTTTGGAAAAGTCACTTCCGGAAAACACTGTTTCAAGTTCTGCGACTTCCGTCGCCTCCGATACGTTGCTTCCCTCAGGAAGTGACGACGCCTTGTTTCCGGATCAAACAGTTTTGGGTACCACCAGGTACGACCTTCGACAAAGAAAATAGAACTACGGCACGGGTCTTTCCGTGCATTTAGAAAGAAGAAGTGATTGAAAGTTTTCTCTTGTAAAAGAAAGTTCCTTTTGAACAAAAGGGAAAAAAAGGGATTCTGCTGGCTAGGGTTGGGAAGGACTAAGAAGTCGCGCGACCGTAGTGTCGCCAGCAATGAGCATTGGGGTCGTCGATTGAGAAACTACGATGCCTGCCACCTCCACCGCTGCTCCCCACACTGGACTTGTAAATAAGGGGGTGACCAACTCGGACAACGAACAATGTGCCTGGGCCCCGAAAACGTATTGCTGTGTTGTGTTAATAATAATTGGAATTTGTGTAATTACTGCTGTGGGACTTTGGTACTTTGAAGAAATTTACCCTTTAAAACCTCTACTGCCAATTGAGATTGTACCGACTGCTTTGACTCCCTCTGTACACCTTCACACTCTGTCACCTAGAGACTCCCAGCATAGACGAAAGTATCATAATAACACTTTAATGATAGTAATGAATGCAACGCATGCCATTTTTAATAAGAGTAATTGTTGGATTTGCACTCATTTACCGCAACATGGGAACAAGGGGCTAGGATGGTATATTCACCCTTTACCTTTAACGACTGCTTGCTATGCCTCTCTTAGAGCACTATTCTTTGGCCGTTGGAATGATAGCGTCTGAGGGAACTTTGATGGAACTAATTTAAATGATTTTGAGAAACGTGAATTGACTCCCCTGGGATGCTCGCTTTTGCAAATAGAAGTAGACCTAATGTTGCTTCTATTAGGCCATCTGATAAACTATCTCTTCCTTTTCAAACTCTAATTTCCTTTAAAATGGCTCCGATAGGCAATAAGGACTCCATGCCTCCTTCCTACTCTATTAATCATAGCCCTGATTCAGTCCCCTTTTGTGTACAAAGAAATGGCACTCGGCCAATGGGAGATTTTGAAGGTTGTGTAAACATTGTAAATTTGACTGGGGAGAACAGGCCTCTGTATGTAGGGGGGCCTGTTTATTTCGTTTGTGGTAGTTCAGCATTTCCCTGGTTGCCCAAGGATTGGCAGGGAACCTGTTATTTAGGAATCCTGTTACCTGGGGTATTTGTAGCTAGTACATTGGGGGTTTCTAAGGCTCGCCCACGGCGGGACGAGAACGGAGATACCCCTGGGCAAGTATTGAGAGATATAGCAAAATCAGTTGTGCCATTTTGGGGACAGGTAGCAAATTCTGAAAACATTAGGGACTAGCTAGAGTACTGGAGAGAACCATCAACCGGACCACGGATATACTCTACAATATGACACTAGAACAAAAGGCAATAAGATTGGTAGCACTCCAAAATCGGATGGCATTAGATGTCATTCTGGCAGAGCGTGGTGGAGTATGCAAATTAGTGGGGTCCGCTTGCTGTGTTTTCGTACCAGACTCCTCACCGACAATTTTTAAAGCAATACAGAACCTGCACATCCTTAGTTCTGAGGTGCATGTTCCTGTGGGAGATTAGAATATTAGCGCCTGGTTCTGGGATTCTCTACGATCCTGGGGTTGGAAGGTGCTTTCTGTTATCTTGGTTATTTTGGGAATCCTGCTATTCCTTTGTTGCTGTTTTCAATGTCTACCTACTATATGTGTAATGCTAGGGGGATGTTGTGCTCAAGCAGTGAGCACAGTAGGGCACAAAATGTACGCCCCAGATACAGCATCTAAAGAGTTTGTGTTACAAGAGGTTCTGATGAACGACCTAATGGCTATAGACATTACAGATAATGATTCAGGATTTATGAGCGACAATGCATGGAGTTATTTGCAAAAGTATTAGAAGTGATATTAGCACTTGGCATAGGCCAATAGGAGGGTTTGTCGGAATTGAAACAATAGTATGCCTCCTATCGCAGCAATTGTATGTGTATTGGCCTACGCCAAGTTGTCTAAAACATCATATGCGAACAAACTCCGCGGCAAGGTCTTGACCTTAGAGAAAGTAATGTAAATCGCCATCTTGGATTAAGCCGCCATTTTAGGTTCTCTTGTAATGTGGAAGTCACCCTGAACATCAAAATGGAGGCCGAATGACATTCTGAGTAAGATTCTGGCCGTTGTGACCTCCGTACGCACAAATAATTAATATTCCTGCAGGCCACTTGTCGGGGTCACGAACTGAGACCTTGTCCTATTGCTGACCTATGTGTAAATGTACAACTATATCAGCGAAACTAATCAAAATGCATAAATTATAGGATTGACCTGGCTAGGAACCCATAGGCCCGATCCCTAGAATGGTTAACCCGCGAGAGGGTTGGCCAAGGGCTGGACAAATCATATAAAAGACCCAAGTATTCCAATGTACGGTCTCTTTTACTAATGCATCGAACCTTCGTTGAAGTTCGTTACGTTACTCTGAGAGCCGAATAGCTATCCGTTTGTCAATTGACTTTGGTAACTGTTGTAGCTTTTAAATAAAGAACTTGTATGTTCTTTGTAACCTGTGTTGGTGTGTTTGTTTTGGGCTTCCCGGCCTCATATTATTTTTATGTTTTCACAGACGCTGTATAATTTCTGGTTGCTCTCTTGATGGTGAACTAGTTTGGCTCCCAGTGCGTCTAGGTGTTTCGGGATCCCATAATTGGGTAAATATGAGTTAATTATACATATTTCGACCTGTTCAATCCACCCTCTTACTATCACGTAGGTACCCTGCGGGTCTGCCTCCCAGCTCAGTAGTTTGAACGGAACCGTTGGGCTTATCCAAATGAGTACCCCCCCACAAGCATATTTGGAATAAGGGGCCCCGTAGCACTGCACTGCCCATCCCAATGGTCTATCACCGACCCCATAGTTTGCTGCGTCAAGTGGGTCTCCTGCAGTAGCGCGATTGCCACCTTTTTTCTGTTAAGGAAGGATTTTACCCGGTTCCTGCGCATGCATGTGCCCAGGCCCCGAACGGTGCATGTTAGGATTTTAATTTTGCTAGCCATTCCTGTGTATAGACCGCCCCCCTTCTCTGTCTCCCACTCCATGCAGACACCTCTCCTTTCCGGTCGGTCACATACAGGAGCACAAGCACACCTCTTGACACGTACCTCATTTTGTGTAGGATTCAAACCATAAACAACTCCAAAGCAAACCATAATTAAGAAACTACGCTCAGCGACCGCGCAACAGGCATGGCGCTTGAGCGTCCCGCAACTGCCTGGCACGTTCTGGCCCTGGCGTGCGGGCTATGGTGCGCCAGCAACTGCTCAACGCCTACCGTTCAGTGGGGTGAGTCTGTGTGCCCTGAGCGAGGTTCCTGCTTTGCTCCTGCCGTTTGGGAGAACAGATTGTCCCATAGTAACATATCATTCACCCGCAGGTCTGGTGAAAATGTGATCCTCCCCCCCTCCATTTCCTCTCCGGCCGTGCTTTCCTCATGCCTCCGTTTCTTTCACATCATCCAGGTTGTTGTGTTCTAGCCACATTATGTCTGCCGTCGTTGTGTCTAGAAACACTGCCCATCCTTTGTAAAGTATTTTAAGTCTAGACGGGTACATCAGAATGTATTTAATATTTAGCTTCCTGAGTTTAAATTTTATTGGGACAAAGGAGTTCCTGGCCCTTTGCACTGCAGGCTTGTAGTCCGGGTATATTGCTGTGTTAGCATTGTCCCGGCCGATCGCACACCCCTCTCTGGAGAATTTCAGAATAGCCTCTCTGTCATGGACGTTCAAGATTTTTGCTATCATGTGGCAGGGGTGCTAGCCCGGTGGTGGTCGTTTTTGCAAGGACCTGTGTGCTCTCTCTACTACGAATCCCTGCGACAACAGACCCGCTCCAATTTCTTGTAGTAGCAACTTTTCAACAAAGTTTGTGGTGTTGGATCCTTCCATTCCTACCGGTACTCCCAGCAAGCGCACGTTGATGCGTCTGGCACGCCCTTCCGCATCCTTGGCTCTGGCCTCAACTGCCACATTCTTCCTTTCTTGTTCGGTCAGCTGCTTTTCCAGGTTTCTGGTAGTTTCTGTCGTTGACTTTAGTTCTGTTTCAGCAAGCGCGACCCTCTCCGTGAGATTGCGGACATCTTGCCTCATCAGTTGCATGTCAGTCTTGACCTCTTCTATTTTTGTGTCTGTAAAGGATCTTAGGGCTGCTATGGTTTCTAGTACTTGGGTATCCTTGGTGGTGGTTTCCTTGTCTGCCTGCATGTTTTGTGTGTCAGAGGTGCCCTGCGGGAGCCCTTTGTGCTTGGCAGCGTTAAAGGAATCCATGATTGGGGAATCTTTATTGTTTTTGGTCGAGGGCATGTTTCCCTAGCGACTAGCAATTCTTCACTCGCAATTTGTGTGGTATGTGCGCCTCTGGCTACGTCAGTGCCCCTCCCACTTGGAGGTCCCTCAGAGCTGTCTAGAGCCTTGCCGTTTGGCTTCTAGTTTGTGCAGTTGTGGGGCTGTGTTGGGCTTGAGCCCGCTGCTTGGGCTTCAGCACGACAGCTGTTTGTTGTGTCGGACTCCCTGTATGTCCTTCCTGTGACAGGGGTCTCGCTGATGTCCTCCGTGATCTAGGAAGTGTTCACTGGGTTCTGCCGTAGAGTGAGCTTTTGTCGCCGTCACCTGTGTATGAGTTTGCTTCCCTTGATTCGGCCCTTGGTCTACTTCCAGCTCCCCACATTTCGGGTTGGGGCCATTTCAGTGTTTTTAGGCTCAGATAAGGCGCACTGCGAGGAGCATTCTGGCGCAACCTCGCTGTCTTCCAGTACTTAGAACGTCTGTGGCTGCATTTCGTGTAGTGTGTGTCAGTGCGTTCCTTGCATGGGGGGCCTCAGGGCTATCCTGTGCCTTGCCGTTGGATTCTCTCTTGCGCGGTTCTGGTGCTGCATTGGGGGTCGGGTTTGCCATGTTAGGTTACAGTGTGGTGTTCATGCATGTGTGGAGCTTCCTCTATGACCTGGCTGTAGTATGGGTCGCGTTAGCGTTCCATCGGGGCCAGGCGATAACCTTTTAATTCCTTTTGCTCCCATATATGAGATGTGCTATGGGGTAGGCCCTTATTGCTATGCTTTGCTTTATTGGGATTGCCTCCTCCAGTGTAGTCCCTGCTCCTATTTCAGGGGCTCCCTGCTATCTGTTGCTTCCCCCCAGCTGCTGCAGTATTGGCAGTTTACCGCTGGTGTGGGCCGCTTCCGTGGTTGCAGGCACTAGTCATCCACGTTGCACATTGCTTCCTATGTCGCCGCAGCACTCCCTGTCACCATTTCTTGGGCGTCCCTGCCCACTTTCCACTTGGATATGATCCTTCCTTTCCTTTGGCCCCCGCCGGGTCAGTCTGGCACCCTCCTCCGTGCTAGTGGTGTCCTCGGCATTCCTCAGCCAGGTGTTGCCTTGTGGTCTGCTCCCCGGTTCTCATTCAGCAGGTGCAGTGTGAGTCCATCCAGTGTCCGTTGACTTGATGTAGCACGGGTCTTGGCTGCGGTGCGCTCCCTGTTGTGTCGATTCACTCCCTCGTCCTCCTTGCGCCTCTGGTTGTTCCGAACGCTACTCTCTGGCCGGGCTTCCTGCCCTTCTACTCACTCAGCCGCGGTGCGTCCCGGCTGGGTCCGTTTCCGTTTTTACATGCTGCAGCCTCCGCAGTCTGTGTGTCAGCTCGGCGGTCGCGGTGCGAGGCATGGTGCCTCTGGTGTCTGGCCCCCGTTTCGTTACTGGAGATCACAGTGCTCCTTGCTACTGGGCGCCCGACATCCGCACCTCCTTCTCTCTGGTCGCCTTCGCCTTTCACTCTCTGCGCACAGTGCCCACCATCTTGGATTCGGAGGGGCCATTCTTCTATACCGTCTGTGTTGGCCTCCGTCCTCCGATTCCTAGCTGTGTTTTGGCCAGAGGTTAGGGAAACGCCCAGTAAGCTGGTAGCTGTGTCCGCGGGTGCAGGAATCTTCGTTTTTCAGCGGGATTGAAAGGATCATTGAGGATCTAGGCAGGAGCTTTGCAAAAGCGCAGCCTCACACCATGAGCACAGGCCACGCCCCCTGGGGGTGTATTTACATGACATGAACCCCATAGGAATATGCCCAATCTGGAGCAAGTTCATGAGATGTTTGCAGAGCGTGGGTTCAAAATGACGGGTCACCGCCAAACCTGGAAGCAGAAAGATTAGATAGGATGCAGAGGGGGGGGAGGGGGAGTATATTGGAACTTAGTTGCCAATAACACTGCTGGGGAGTACGTTAATTTAGGATCAACGAAAGGAGGGAATGTTGGGAAGGAGAGAGGGTCTCCCAATCACCCTAGGCAATACCAAATGAGGAATACAGGCTAAGAGAGCACATCCAGGGAGCAGGGGATAGGGGGTGCACATAAAGGTGTGTGTGTGTGATCACCTTAGTGCATGCATTATAAGATATATGATAGATGCAGGTGTGAACGTCATCTTCACAAACGGCAGCCATCTTAGAAGTTAGGCTCAAGTGTGTCAAACAGCGTTTTGCGTGTTAGTATTAAGCTCCTTGCATGAGCGTGAACACCACCCCCACCATGGCCAGGTCTCAGAGATCCACAACATCCTCCATTCCTCACGCCCTGGAAAGAATGTGCCCTGCAAAGTCATGAGAAGGAAGCAGAGAACCATCCCACGGAATAGATAACACTGCCCTCCTGCCCCCAACGATCCCCACATGATTATTACAGCTCTGCCATGCTTTCATCCCATGACCCCCGGATGTGACAGCACCACCCAAACCCAGACCACGGACCCTAAATCTTTTACATCCCTCGATCGATCACTAAGATCAGAAGGCAAGGCTATCGCGCCTTCAGAAGTGTGTCACATGATTTGTGCAGTGAGCTGCAGGGTGGCATCAGAATTATAGCCTAAAACTAAGGTGGAGGCCCTTCGAAGTAGCTGATCCGTCTTGGAGTGAGTGCAGCATGTGAGTTAGTGTGACCTCGGCTCTCCCCACAAGCCCATCCCTGTATCTGCCATTGTTACAACGTTAGAATAACAATGTTTGTCAGAGTACCAAATTAATTGTTAGGTGAGCCCAGCAGCACCCACGTGAACGGAGATGGACAGATGAAGACAGATCAATGGCCGGGTATCCCATATGAAGCAGGCCCTACATGTATAGAGCTCCTCCAATCTGTATTGTAGACTTGTACTATACATCATTACGTCATTAGTGACGTTTTTTGTGCTTATAATGTACCGCACATGCAGAGTTCTTTGCTGATGCATCTCTATTTTGTAGAAATAAATACTTGTTACCCTTGCAAGCGTGTCTTGGGCCTTTTTCCCTAGCGAGCTGTATTTTTTCTGGTGTGAGCATGCAGGGGCGTGCTTTCCAATGCTGAAGGACAACCATAAGCTGTATGACCCTCCACCATCTATGAGCCAAAATTGGAAAAGAACTATTAGCTTTATATCCTTTGACTTGCATTTTTTCCTCGTCAGACTACATTCCCATCTGACTATATCATTCCAGAATGTGTTGCCTGGTGTGCTGCTTGAGTTACCAGTCCATATTACTAGTGGAACAACGGGGAACATTTGGAAACAGGAATCACGATTTTCTCATGGAAATGAATTTCTTTTTACAGAGTGCGCTTTAAAATAGGCATGCAAACGGGCACATTCCCCAAAGGCAACCTTTCTACTCTGTATCAATCTGCTTGCCACGCAGTTTTTGGTAGCACGCAAGACTCGTTTCTTTGTTGCAATGTGCAGATATGGACAGGCAGCGACTTTGTGTCCTCGGAAGTCCTGCAATTGGCATTGATTTTCATTTTAGAAAGTGGCAGTGCAATGTTTATTTTCGCTGTTGCTCTCCTTCGCTTTTGTTTTCTGCTCCTCGTCGGCTGTTGAATTAATTGTTTCCCGTCTGGCTGGCTTCCGCCGGGCTGTTCATAATCAGCACCTCACCGAGAGTCGGCGTGACGATGAAAAGACCCGAAGAGCTTCTGAAGCTGGCACTGTTGTCTGCTGCCTGTCAGATTAATAGCCGAGGAGGCAATAACAATGTGTGATATGCCCCAAGAATCTTCACACCACTCATTCAATCGAATTTCAAGTTTGAGCTGTGATGCTAAACTAATTCTCAGCATTTCTTCCTGTCCAAGTTTAAAAGCCCATCAGAATTTTTTTTTTCTTCTTCAAGTAATGGTTGTATTTACGTCACGAAGCATTCGCTGGATTTGATCGTGGCACGTTGCAAGGACTGTTTTAGTTTTCTGCAATATGTATTCCATATGTTATACGAGCAGTGGCGTTCATGTTGCCCCAATGATTTTAAAAGTGGAAAGGCCACTGGCCATTGCCATATAACCTCCACCCCCCTTGAGCCATTTCCAGTGGGCCACTGGGCTCAGTATTCACTGGCCACAGCCGTGTACACTGTATTCCACTACCACCGGCTGTGTACATTGTACATGTTGCGACAATCCATGCCAAAGACCCATTTCCCCCTGCCTAGCAAATGTGAGCTGTGCAGATTTGAAACCAGGGTTGTTGCTAGGTCTGGAAAGATCAGGGGCTAAGCTAATGTCGGGACTGGCGGGATTCGGGGCTAGCTATAGCCTTTTGGTTGTAGTCCCTGAGCTACTATCCGTGGCTACAACCAAAAGACCCGGAGCTATAGCCCCCCCACAAACGCCTAGCAACGCCTCTGTTTGAAACACTGACCCAGTGTGACTTTTTTTTCTCCTCTTGCTATTTCCACGGTAACAATCCCATCATTTGCCGATTCTTGTAATCAGGGGTGGACTGGCCTTTAGGAAACTCTGGAGATTTCACGGTGGGCCTCTGCACCCTGGGCCTCTTTTCTGTGGTATTTCCAAATTTTCTCATAGGAAAAGCATTGGGCTTGCTGAAAATGTGTCATATAGGGCCACTTTGAACTTTATTTCCAGGGCCTCTTTTGGTCCCCAGTAATTATTTCCAGGGCCTCTTTTAGTTCCCAGTCCAGCCCTGCTTGTAATAACATTTCATTCACAAAGGGAAAACCCTAAAAGGTCAAAAGACTTCCTTCCCCGTCCTCACTGGCACTCACCATGTGCCCCCTCCTCTTTTCTTAGTCCGCCACTCCCCTTCATTGTGTTTTCCCTCACTGACCTGCTTGTGAGATTCCCTGGGATTTCCCTGATAAGCCAAAGATGTTCCACTCCAAACGGGCTCCCCAGCCCTTCCCAAACTCTCCCACTATACATGTTGTTCTCTTTCCCCCTGCCATCCCCTAGCCTGATGTCACAACGCCCTTGTTCCTCCTCCAAATAGCATTTTGAGCTCTTTTCATTTTTGGCTTTCCCCGGTATTACTGCAGAAATCACTTGCATTGAGCAAAAACAAATGGTGGCTTTTCATTTCTGGAACGTTTCGCAGCCTCTCTGCTGCAAAGCACCATGGGAGATATATAAAACATTTTCGGTGCTGGCGGGGCACCCCTTCTCTGTCGAATATTTTAAAAACTACTGGATGGATTTAGCCCCAACCAGCAAAAGAAAAAGGGTTGATGCATCAAATATTACTTGAAGTTTCCAGCAATATGGTGTTTCCAACTAGATATGAAATGGCACTCATTCAATTCCCCCGCCGAGGCATGGCCATTTCTGGGCCGGCATGATATCCTAGGCCCTGATGTAATTCCAGCTCTGGAGCCACAGTCCTCTACCTCTAATGAGGGAAAGAATGATCACAACCACAGAGAGCTCACTGGCAGAGGAGAGCAGGCAAAGCAAGGGCCATACACACTCAAATGGCAGGGAGATGCAAGAAAGGGTAGTTGGCAGGGCGTTCTGAGACGCTGAGTGGTCTCTTCGGTTCACTGTAATTGTTTAATGGTAAATACGGGCATGGGGCTGCCTCAGGGCGGGCGCTATACTTATGCAAGCCATGGGCGAAATTGATGTATACAGCATCGCTAACAGTGGCCCATTTCACCCCTCTGGATGAGGCTATGGGATGATTTTGGCCTTTGGATGTTAATAGTTACAAAACACTGGCAGATCTTTATAGGTCTGACTTGTATGTCCCGCTTTGATTCAAGTATGTTCTTATTGGAATCCTGGCATGGGGACTCAATGTTTGACTTTTTTCTATGTTTCTTATGCTTCTTCATGATTGCGGGATGGGTTTCTCTTTTGTTTCAATGCAACATGCGGGAATATCTGGTTCTAACCATGGGTCGACTCTCATGGAGATGTGCCTGTAATAATGTTGGAGAGCTGTTGAGTGCTTCTGGTGCAATGTTTACTTTTCTAGACGACAAACTGCTGCATGGCGCTGCTTGCAATTAGTTAGATCAGCGATGTGACAGCTATAAGACTCATCACTATGAATATGCAGGACCTGGGGGACCCAATTAAGTGTCATCGCTTGCTTGACCTCTTGTGCGATTAGCGTGGGGATGTAGTTGTCCTTCAAGAGACCTGTAGAGGAGGTGCCAGACATGGCCTGCACCCCTGCCCCTCATTTCAAGTGGCCTGTAAGGTACCCCCCGAGATATGTGACATACGAGGAGCAGCTGAATCAGCAGAGAGCCGCACTAGGCCTCTGCCCCATATACATAAGGAGATCGGTACAAGTCGAAGGGCCCATAACCAGACAGCCCTGGGCAGCATGGTACCCAATCAGACAACCAACCATACCAGCCACTGATACGAAACGATGAGTATTTACAGACTGTCCATGAGGAGACACAAAGATCATGGATGGAGGACAAACAATGATGCTAAGAAAGCGGGGACAAACCAAAACGCAAAGACAAAGCAACAATGAAACGTAAGAAACGATATAACTGTCAACCTAGATGGAAGAATTAACCGACTAATGCATGTAAATAAGCTTGGAACGCAAGAAGCTAAGTAATCAATACTGCCTGCAATGCTTAAGTAGAAGAATAGAGCGGCATACGCCAACTATATATGTTTACCTCAATGCAGCACAATGTACACGTGCAACTCCATTTTGTTTGAGCAGAAGGATGCCCAGGCGGCCCAGGCCCAACTTGGTAAGTTTCACATCTAGGCCCAAGCCTGGAGGAAGAGCGGATTTGAAACTTAACAAAGAATGGCTTAAGCCTGGGGAATCGAGGACAACCCGGGAGGGGAAGGCAAGCTCAACTAAAGAGAGTCAAAACTTCAGAGCACACCAGCCTGCCCTGGGAAGGTCAAGATAAGAGAGGCCCATGCAGGTGGCCAAACGAACACAATATCAAATGCACGAAAAGATGGAGAACTGAAGCAGATTCACGGTGAACAAACACGTGACTAACCAGGCGCGAAGATGTACCACCGTCTGATGTAACCCAGATTGGAGAGTGACATAACTTTTCCTGATAAGAGACTACAGTTTCGAGGCCTTCCTTAGCCAACTAATTGACACAACGCCCTAAAACCTCTGATTGATGGAAGGGAGGCAGGGTGAATCTTGGGACACCAGGCACCAGGGTGTCTATTCTGCATGCTGCTTATTAAAGTGGAGATTTATGTTTAGGGGTGTAACATGCCCAATCACAATGGACCATGTAATCTAGGGTCCTATAGAAACTGTAACCAAAAGGACGTTGTACTTTCAGTGACGTCAATCACGTGTGTTGTAGAGGGATGGGCGTAGACGCCCACCCGGTAAGAGTTATCCAATCTGTATGCTTTATTTTCATTTACAGATATAACACCTATATTTAGGTTACCTTTCCCAACCAATTATATTGCATGATGATTTTTTATAGAAGTGTACGTCAATGATGATGGAATTTGCCAATAAAAGAGGCTGTTTGACTGAAGTTCGGGGAAGTCGGGGCGAGACAGGTGTTCGCGATGCTGATGATTTCCATAAGCTGATGTATGTATTATTAAACAGACTTCCCTTTCCCAACTTACTGAGTCCCTAGTATTGATTTGTGCTGGAGTATGTAAGTCCTGCACCCTGTCCTCACACGGTGCAGCTATCTTGTATTACAAGTTTTTGGGGGTTGAGTACTGACCAATGGGCCCGTCAGTAATTTCCTCTCCCTGAGAACACTTGGTAGCAGAGGATGGATACGGCCATCGATTATTGATAATCGATTATTATAGTTATAAGACACCCTTAGACCGACGGCGCAAAGTAACCCTGGATCTTCGGTTACATCGCAAGTCCTTTCGCTATTCCGGCTGAGTAGGCCGAGAAGCTTTCCATGGACAGTGATAGTGTATTTACTCCCAAAAAATCTGCAGTGGGTCTGAAGGAACCTGCTTTTCCAAGCATAACCCTTTTTTCCCACGTGAAGCGGATCGGACGAAAACCATAAAGCAGGAAGAGGAAGGGGCAGTGATCCCGGAGATCCAGAGAGGAAAAGAGACGATTGGTGAGTGAAACAACGAAACTCGTTACCTTGGCAAATGACTTATAGGCATTAGAGCAAGTGGGGGAAAGGTAACGGGGGGTGGCAGAGAAAGATAAAATAGTTAGAGGTAGAGAAGACGGTATATATATATAGTGGGTTAATGACTCGAGTATAAAAGGAAGACAGATATAGCAGAATTCCAGGGGGGCACCTGAACTAAAACGTAATAGAATTCCAGGCGGCACCTGAGCCAAAACATAATAGAATACCGCGGGGGGCTACTGAACTAAAACATAATAGAATTCCAGGGGGCACTTGAGCCAAAATGTAATAGAATACTAGGGGGGCACCTGGGAAAGGTAAAAACGTAAAAGGATACCGGGGGCGGGGGGACACCCGAGAGAAAAACGTATATTTGCCTTGTTCCTGCGCTTTAAAGAGTGGTCAGAAGGAACGTGAACCCAGAGCCCCCAGAGTAGGCACATTATAGGCTACGCTTCCGTTTAAAGACGGATTCAAGGGGGTTTGTTCACATCCCATGGTGGGGTACTAATTAGAAGGCAGGTATATGTACGACCAGCTGGTGTCTGTCTAGTCTGTCAAGCGTCTGTCATAAGTGTCTTGCTGTATGTGAATGCGCAATAAATATATTGATGCAAAAAATGTGTTGATGCTTGAGTGAAATGCATTTTGGGTTTTTGCGATTTTGTAACTGAGAGGGAATCGCCAGTGAATTGATGGTTTCTGTTGAGTAAATTGATGGTATAAATTGTGGCGTGAAAAAGCCGAGTGGAGCTTGCAGTTGTGGTGCTCGCTCATATTGGTGGAAAGATTTAAGTTATTGTGTAAATATTGTGGGTATTGAAGTGAGAAGATGGAGGAGGTTACACCTCTTATACATCTATGTAAGCAACTGCCCAAGCACGCAGTGAAACTAAAGAAATACAGCCAAGAATGGGTTAGGGGTACTGCCAATAAAATGTTTATGCCTTGGCTCCAGAACGGGTCATTGTCTAAGGCTGTTTTGTAGCACATGACAACCTTCCGACATGACACATATACTGGCAAAAAGCTTGAGAAACGCCGTGCCGTTCTCGAGTTATGGAAGATGTTTGAACAAACAAAGGAAGAAGAACCACTTGCAGACTGGATATTAAACGTATGTACAGAGGGGGTTGAGACGCCTACTGTGCGACCGGCCCCGCCGGAACCAGTCATTGAGGGAAGCAAGTCAGAGGGTCTTTACCCGCTACGAGAGCTCAAAGCAGCCACAGGGTATAGCAACCCCACGTATGAGTCACCTGCATGCAGTAGTGACGAAACTAAAGAGGAGGAGCGGGAAATCATTCCAGCCTCCGCTGTCCTGAGGGACAAGGAGAGGCACAGATATGGACGAAAGGATCAGGCAC
Organism: Ambystoma mexicanum; assembly: GCF_040938575.1. Lineage (NCBI taxonomy): Eukaryota > Metazoa > Chordata > Amphibia > Caudata > Ambystomatidae > Ambystoma > Ambystoma mexicanum. Next base: position 132,010,162 of record NC_090936.1, on the reverse strand, counting down.
AGACTAGTGCACCTCTCGATAAGGAGAGAGAGGGAAGGAAGCGGAAAGAAAGTGATGAGATGACATTCGCAAAGGACGAATGGATGGGAGGACAGATATTGTTAAAGTTAGATGGTAACGGGAGTGATGATGCAAGGCCACGAGGAAGGCCTGACGAAAAGCACAGAAGGGAGAAGGATAAGGAGACAAGGGATGAAGGAAATAGAAAGGACAGGCTGAGGTGAGAACAACTTTATCGCAAAGAGCAAGGAATACCGCTCAGTCGCACCTAATATGCAGCCTACGCAAAATACAGACTGAATATGTTGATGTTAGAGGAAGAACGTAGGGTGCATGAAAGGAAGGAAGAGATTAGAAAGGCAAAAGAATGTTGAGACGAAAGGATGTGGGAAGTACATAAGATTAGAGAGGATGCAATGAAACGCAAGGAAGCAGACGAGGAAATAAAACGTAAACATAGACAAAGGGCACGAGATTTAGAATATCTACAGCGGGAAGTTAAAAAACCCAATCCTGTTGTAGAATGGGAAGACATAGAAGAGTTCTTTCCTGCAAACGTTGCAGTACCAGGTACAAGCGGGACAAATATTGACTATGACTTCGATACCAGAAACATCGGGGAGGCGATTGATAAAATATATGATGAAATGGGCTTGGAAAGAATCTCCCATGAGGAAAGGGAAGATGAGCGCTTAGAGAGCACCCAGCTATATGACACTGTGGATGTCACCCAAAGTAGTGAGAGTAGGGGTAGAGAGACTGGAAGATGGGCAGAGCGAAGATGATGCACGACGTTGTGCAAACTGGGAGTAATCAGAGTCAGACTCAGATGGGAACACGGAAGAAGCGATGTATGACGAAGGGAGACAGCGTGAAAGGTGGCTCCCAGGGAACCGAGGGGTACAATGGTCAGAGGCTGGCAAGTCCGTAAGTAGTACATCGAAGTCCGCTGGACAGTCCAGCCGACATGAAGAAATACACCACGGTCAGAGGGGGGCATCGGCACCGGCCTATACCGATCGATTAAGGACATTGCCAGGTAGACGGCCAGGCAGGAACGCCACCCCGGCGAGAGACCGAGGAAGTATAGAGAAGGGAAGGAAGGATTGTGCATTCCAATTCCCACTGTTAGAAAAGGGGGAGCAAGACCGCAATATATTCCATGGCCACACATGGACCGGTAACATTTTAAAAATAAGCTTCCAATGCTGACATCGGGGGCTGGGAAGTGGATACACGAATTAGAAAAGATGACTGGGGGAGTCACCTTAGCAATAGGGGACATTAAGGGACTCTTGATCGCCATACTTGGTGAAAGGGCTGATGATGTGTGGAAACGGGCAGGGTATCCAAGGGTAACCATTACCAACACAACCCATGATGGAGCCCCGTTTAATAATTGTAGAGCCGCAGTGTGGAAAGCGCTGCGAACGCTATACCCTGACACATCAGACATGGGAGCCATTATAACTCGGAAAATGAAAGAGTCAGAGGATCTGTTGCTTTATATCGAGAATTTCCAAGACGCGTGGGTGCTTGAAACGCATGAGTCTTGGTCGAAATCTATCCCTGTATTTTACCACATACTGTGCCAAGGATTGCCGGAACAGGTGCAAAAGCAGCTCAAGAAATTGGTGGGGATAGAAGCCAAACCATGGGCCGAAATCCAATTGACAATCGCACACTACTGCAGATTGTTGCAAGAAAAGAACCGGAAAAAGGAGGCAACTCGTAAAGGGGAGGAAGCTAAGCTGGTACAAAAAAAGCTCTCAAAGTATACTCTCGAGGGAGCCATGTTGACCAGCCCGGCTGAGCCCAGCACGCAGCAAGTAAATAACCAAGCTAATACGGGGTATTACCCGAGGGGTAGAGGATTTATAGGAAGAGGATGGCAAGGGAACCAGAACCAGGGAGGCTTCCATGGTAATCAGGGAGGTTTTCAGGGTAACCAAGGTGGATTTTAAAATGTACAAATGGGCAGTCAAATCATGTCGGATGGACAGATGGTCCAACCACCGCCAGTTTGTTGTGTGTGTGGAATAGCAGGCCATGTGGCACGCATGTGCAGAAACCAGGGCATGTGGCAAAATAGTCAAGGAGCGGGAGCAGGTATGACGAATCAGCCAGCCGCCCCACAATAAGACAGTGCACAGGGCCACCTGGTACAGCAGCAGGCGCTGAACGCACAGCAAGGTGCACAGCAAGGGTTTCAACCCTCGAGCTTGGGGAACTTGCAACAGGGGCAACCCCAGCAGGCACCGCCGCCGGTACCACAAGGAATGAACAATGGGGGTGTTCCGCAAACTTATAGTGGGCTGAACCTATACATAAAATAGGACAGCTCACGGGAAACTCAGATGTGCTCTATCCTATTGGTGATACCAGACCCTAATAGGGAACTGAGGGTAAATGTCACCATAGGGGAAAAAAAAAAAGACCGGTGACCTAAGAAACAGACAATCCAAGCAAATGTCATTATCACCTGAAGACAGCAGAATTGCCTTCACAGATTTCTTTCACCTCATCAAGAACTTTCCAGAACTAGTGGGTAGACCCATCACTGTCGACGTGCACACTTTCCTCTGTGATCCAGCAAAAAATGCACATCTCAACAGACTCCTGAGAGCTCTTGCATCACAGCTGAGAAGCAACCATGGACATCCTCTGCTGAGAAGGGCTCTAGATGGGAGAGGTCCAAGATAAAACTTTTCCATCATCCCCCACCAGGGGCAGAGGAAGGAAATAAAGACACAGTTCTCCATGCTTTAACGTAGGACTGATCGAGGAAAGCAGAAACAAGGATACCAGTACCGTGATTTTATTTTTTCTGGTGTTCTCTATTTTTCGTCATCATCCCGCAGTGGAGAAAATGGGGGGGGGAGAGACTGTTCAGCAACCCGACCTCGAATAACCGAGCGAAAGGAGCAGAAACACTAATTTCACTGCCATATTCACCTTTTTCAACCTTTTCCTTGCTTTCCCCTACCTCCTCATATGTTCACTTTTATTTTTATTTTTGTTTTTATTTTTTCAATGGTTTATCTATGCATGATGTGCAGCGAAGCCACCCATTTATGGTGCCACAGTGAACAGATCCCTGCATGTCCACAGGACCGAATCGAATTGGAAGAGTGCCCTGGGACAACGGGTATCATAGAAATATAAACCGAATATGATATGCTGAAAACGATAGTCTAACCTTTTTCCATAGTGTAGCAGAGAACCTGTATTACATTGAGCAGAGACTATCATCATCATCACTCGTAAAAGAGGGGGGACATTGAGCTGCACTTGTCACTTTAGTGTGTATTGAACTTTGAGCAACGAGCTAGAACAAGAAGAAAAATTGACTATTGACTATGGACATATTTGAAATGGGGGCCCAAAACAGTAATTTAGTCGTGCCACCAGCAGAAGGACGCCCCCGGTTTCCTGGAAGGAGATGCTGTAAGATGTCTTTCAAGGCCGTCATATGTATATGCATAGTGATTATTGTAGTATTTTTGTCTCTAACTGTCAGAACTGCCTTTATTATTGGAGCACGGAGCATCCCAATATCTGTACATCCACCGGGTAATGAACGTCTGGGCCCCACAAAAGCGCCCAGACCCTATATAGTGGTCCCTGTTCCAAGAAAACCTGATGATAAAGCAAACGATTTACATTTGAATGTAATTAGTAGTAATACGTACACACTTGAAGTAATGAATGGTGAGAAAAGCTGGAGAAAGGGTCAGCACGGAATGAATGATAACATAGCACTGTCCATGGCACGCACCCATACACTGAATGCACACAAGCAAGGGCACGTGTCAATGGCTACGCAACCACAGGCCAAAGCAACTGAAGAGAAGTCACCCGTGGAGCAGACAGTACCAGAAAACAGAGAACCAAGCGAGAAACCGAACAAAGCTGACATAGCAAAATCCCTCAATAAAACGGAGGAAGCTACGAAAGAACTTACTGAGAAAACACACACGGTAGTCGAGTATGTGTTTCCACTCATACTTAGAGCACAGAAGCTACACGAAGAGCTGAGCAAGACAACCACCACAACTGTGATAACAAGTACGCCAGCTCCAACGCCAGAAGTAACTACTGAGCCTACGACACCGCCACGTGTTGGAAGGATGACAAGCCAATGGTGGTGGGAGGAGGTCTACAAGAGAATGCAAGAGGGAAGGAAAAGAAGTGCAAGACCTCCGCTCATTGCCATAGAGCAGGAAATGATACCTGCCCCTCCAAGGATAATACCAGAGAAGCTACCTGAGCGAAAAAGCAGCACAGACTGTTATGCTTGAACTAAAATGGCGCTGGTGCGCAGTGTATTCTGGGAGCGCTCGGAGCCATGATAGAAAAGCTGCACACATTTTGCTGAGTGTTAGATTCACGGTGCTGAGAAAAACATGCTTTCCAAACCTGGTATGCGGTCAAGGACATTTCTGCTGGGAAAGCTAACATTGTTATGGTTTGGTACTGTTCTCCGCGGAGCGTGTTTTTAGAGAGGGAGGCACTCGGCTCCTTGGGGGTAGCTCTCGATTGACCCAGGTGGCAACCGACAGCTGCTTACCAACTGCGCAAGTGCCATTTCCAGAAGGTTTGAGAATTGACTCCCCTTTGTCGAGTGTGTATATATGCATAAACCCGGAGGTGGTCAGGTGAGACTTCAGCCGGAGAAGGACGCTTACGTCCGGCACTCCTGTGAGCTGTGGTGCTCTTGGCCTGGCTGTTCCCGGGGTCTTCCAGCTGCTTCTGGGCGAGTTGAGGAATTTTGTTACACTCACGGTGATGTATTTCCTTTTGAATTCTTTGCTTCTTTTGTGATTTATGTCGATATTACTTCTGTGAGTTATTTCTATGTTATTATTGGTTGCTTCTAAGCTTTGAATAAATAGCCGTATAAGAGCTGATTATCTTCTAAGAGTGTGTGGTCGTGAGTTATTGCGTCTGTCTGCGTTCTAAGTATTTGCTCTGTAATTGCATTGCTGATTTATGTTTTTCCGTGCACTCTGGGGAGAGCAATACATTTTTGCCGTCACAAACAGGATACTTGTGATGAGTTGTTCCGAGTATTCAAGAATCTGTTGGAATGTAGATAGGATTCGGTTGTCTTGCAAGTGAAGTTTTTGAGTAGTGAAGTTTTTTCCTTTGCCAGTGTGTGAGTGCCTGTGGGAGTGTTTGCAGCGTGGAGAGAAAAAATATATAGATACAACGAGGTTTTGTTTTGTTTGCGATAACGAGTAGTTTGTTCAGGAAGAAGAGCGTTACCGCTGGCGGTGACTGTTCTGATGTTGTTATTCCAGGCTGGACTAAGAGTCCATATGATAAGTTGGCCCAGGTGTGGGCATGTGGTGCAGGTCTACGTGAAACATGGGATCAAGGATTGGGAGATTCCGATCCGGCAGATGTAATGGCATGCTTGCAACAAGTCCTAGTAGAACGTGGCAAAGAATGTGCGGCATTAGGTAGGCGAGGTTGGGTTCTTTTGCATGCTTATAGGAAAATACATCAAATGAAGGTGGAAATGAAAAACAGGGTTTTGCAATTAGAAAGAGAGCTAGCTGCAGAACGGCAGACTGCGTTAATGCAGCAGATCAAATGAAACTGTTTAAAGATAAGGCTGACACATATCAGGCGGTGGCCGAGAGGGCAGCAGTCAGAGTAGCCCGGTATAAGTATAGGAAAAGACGGGGAGGGGTCAACAAAAGAAAGGTGGCAACTGTCATCGCTACCGCTGGTGTGGACTGGGATCCGGATAAGTGGGATGGTGATATTTTTGATTGAACCAGTCTAGAAAGTAGTTCCACAAATGAGTCTGACCCCAAAATGGAAGTGAAACAGAAAACAGTGGCGGCTAAGCCTGTTAGAAGACGGCGAGCCGGATCCCACCCGCAGAATCCTGCTGGCGGAATGGTGGATTTAACCATGCTGGAAGATTACACACAACAGGAGGTTGGGGAAATTATTACCCGTTTGAGGCAAAAATCAGGGGACGCTTTATTGACATGGATGGTGAGATTACTCGATGGGGGTGCTGCAGGGTTGTTGGTAGATTCTACGGATTCACAGCGTTTTTTACCACTGTCAATTGACACCAATGTACAGGAGGTCTTAAGGGCAGGACCGCCCCCTGATGCAAATGGTCAAGATACTCAGGTGTCTGTTGCACCCAAGCATGTAACCGTAAATACCCCATTACCACAGATTGGCCTAGTGAAGAAACTAAGTGGTATACGTTGAGAGAAGCAATTCAAAAAGTCAGGGAGCATGCTATGAAAGAAGCTATTCACATAGATGCTCCTGATCACATGGGAACCGTGCCGCTCTCAGTTTCAACTTGAAACATGGTTATTAGAACTGCGCCACCCGGATACAAAAGTGTCATTATGACTTTGCTTGTAGGTATGACGGGCAAAGCTACTGATGAGGTAGCAGATGCCATTCGGCAACTTGCAGATTTGGGGGAGTGGGATAAGAGCGATAACAAGCCACGGGAGAGAGAGGGGCATAGTGAGAGAAGAACCAAAGGCAGGCGGCAAGATAGTAGAGACTCCCGAGTGTCCCGAAAAGACATGTTTTTGGCTTTGTTAAAAGATGGTGTGCCACACGAAGAAATTGATGGCATTGAAACCAGAGTAATGTATGAATTATACAAATAACGAGGACTTGCAGCCAAAGAGCGCTATAAACAGGTTAAGAAACAGGTAGTCACCACCCCACAGGGGAGACCTCACCTTCTGCTCCCCCTGCAGAAGAACAAGACGAAGGGTCTATGGGACACCTTCCCCGTACCAGCCAACATACGCTGATTTGAGAAAGGTGGTGAGTGAGATGTTAGAGGCGGAGTCGAGTCACACTAATTCGAAGTTTGACTAGGGCTTCGGCCAAGCTCCGGCAGCGTCTGCCCGCATGAAAGTGGATAGGCGGCCTCATGTTAATGTTAAGATTTTTGGGGGCCAGGAAATACTCAAGGGGTGCAAGCATTGATAGACACCGGGGCGGAGGCCTCTTTGATTCATGGTAATCCAACATGATTTAAAGGCAAACAGTTTACCATTACAGGTCTGGGGGAAAGGAGAACCCCGCAGTACAAACGAAATTGGAGATGAAAATAGGCAATTTGAATAGGCAGAAATACCAAATGTTGATTGTCCCGATACCTGAATATATAATTGGCTTTGACATTTTGGAAGGGTTAACCTTGGGGCTTGGCGGTAAAACGTACCAGTTTGGGGTGAGTGCATTGATCTGTACACCCATTACCATAGGCAAATTGAAGATGCCCCAGTGCAAGTGCCAGTGGCAACCAAGCGGGTAGCAATGAAACAATACCGCATTCCTGGGGCGCACAAGGAAATTTCAGACACCATCAAAGAGTACGTGGAGGCGGGTGTATTACACCCTATTACCACTGCATGGAACAATCCTCTCAGGCCTATTAAAAAGGGAGATGGATCGTGGAGGATGACGGTGGATTACAGGGAGTTGAATAAACACACTCCTCCCTTAGTGCCCGCAGTCCCAGATGCCATCACCTTGATTGAAAATGTCCAAAAGTTTGAGGGGACTTGGTATGCAGTGATCGGTTTAGCCAATGCATTTTTCTCCGTGCCAATTGCTGAAGAGTGTCAAGAGCAGTTTGCATTTTCGTGGAGTGGACGTCAGTACACTTTCACGAGGCTACCTATGGGGTACATACATAGCCCGACTATCTGTCACCGGCTGGTGGCAGAGCACTTAGACAAGATACCGTGTAAACCTGACATACAAATCTCTCATTACATTGATGATATTTTGATCCAGGGCAAGGATGAGCACAGTGTGCAAAGCCAGTTAGATGTCATTATGGAAGGATTGAAGAAGGAAGGGTGGGAGATTAACCCGAGTAAAATTCAAGGTCCAGCTGAAACAGTGATATTCCTAGGAATTCAGTGGCATCATGGGCATCGAGAAATGGTGCCAAAAGCCCGACAGAAAATACTTGAATTCACCACTCCAATGAACAAAAAGCAAGCTCAGCAGTTTATAGGGCTGTTTGGGTTTTGGAGACAGCACATTCCCCATTTAGGGCAGATATTGGCCCGCCTCTACAAGGTGACACAAAATAAATATGAGTTTCAGTGGGGGGAGGAGCAGCAGAAAGCCTTTGAGATGGTGAAAGACACCGTGCAGCAGGTGCTTGATTTATGGTCCTTGAAGGAAGGCGAAGTGGAATTAAATGAGTCTGTACAAGACAATTATGCTAACTGGAGTGTGCGGCAGAAACAAGACAGGAAGCATGTGCCATTGGGGTTTTGGAGTAGTAAGTTGCCCAACGCTGGTAACTCATACACTACGTTTGAGAAGCAATTGCTGGCGTGTTCTTGGGCCCTTGTTGATACCGAGCAGATGAAGGTGGGCCATGATATATTCATGAGACCAGAAATACCAATCATGCAATGGGTACTGAGCTCTCCTAAAATGCATAGAATAGGACATGCTCAAGAAGCCAGCATAATTAAGTGGAAATGGTATATTCAAGACAGAGCCAAATCAGGAAAGGGTGGAGTGGCAAAATTACATAAGCAAGTAGCCAACATACCGCCCTCAGATTACATACCACCGGAAGTGCCTGAAAAACGTGAGTCTCCCGTGAAATGGGGAGTACCTTACATCGATTTGACCGTGGAGCAAACAAAGCATGCTTGGTTCACGGATGGTTCAGCTCGATATGTGGGAACTGAGCAGTACTGGAAAGCAATGTCGTACAATCCCAAAACAAAAAAGATGTTAACAACGACAGGGAAAGGGAAGAGCAGTCAGTTTGCAGAGCTTTACGCAGTTTACCAAGCATTGAAACAAGAGACCCCTGGTCGATGTCATGTGTACACCGATTCATGGTCAGTGGCGAATGGATTGGCAGTGTGGTTGCCAACTTGGCAAAGGAATGGGTGGAAGATTCATTCAAAAGAGTTGTGGGGAAAAGAACTGTGGCAAGATATTGCAGAAATGTTATTACAAAGTGAAGCCACTGTATATCATGTGGACGCGCATTGTGCTACAGACTCATTAGAACGTTGGTTTAATTCTGTTGCAGACGAGCACACCAAGATTTCATCTGTGGATGCTGAGGCTCAGGAAGACGATTTGGAGGGTTTGGCCAAATGGGCCCATCAGAAATGTGGGCACCTTGGAGAAAAGGCTACTATCTGGTGGGCACAAGCTCGAGGAATCAGTCTTCCTTTAGAAGTAGTGAAAACGATCATTTTGCAATGTCCAGTGTGCCAACACCAACTGCATAGACCTATCCCTCAAATTATTTGAGGCACATTGAGAAGTGGAAAACTACCAGGTCAAATTTGGCAGATTGGTTATATTGGTCCTATGCCAATCAGTAGAGGTTGTCAGTATGCATGCACTATTGTGGATACATACTCAGGATATTTGATGGTTTTACTGTGCAAACGTGCAACACAACTGAACACCATCAGGTTGTTAGATCAGATCATACTACATTATGGAGTGCCTTTGCAGATTCAAAGTGACAATGGGTCACATTTCAAAGGCAAATTAATCCAGGAGTTTTGTCAGGAAAAGAGCATTGAGTGGCTGTACCACGCGCCCTATTAACCAGCTGCTTCAGGGTTAATTGAACAAATGAATGGGTTATTGAAAGAACAGTTGCGCAAATCTGGAGACGGCAGTTTGGCAGGCTGGCGTGATCGTGTGTTTGATGCGGTGCAAGTATTAAACAATAGGCCTGTGTATGAACATAAAACTCCTTTGATGCGATTAATGACTCCTACTTTACAGGTTCAACCCAATTCAATCAGAGAAACACTATTGTACTGGAAAATTACTCCAGGTTCTTTAGCTCCCTAACAAGCAATTCCAGAGTCAGCAGGGGTAGACTAGCATTCCCATGAAGAAATCAGATTAGACCCAAGAGGGATAGTTGTAATTGAAACAGGGATTGGAGTACAAATTCCCCCAGAGCATATGGGATGGATTGCCCCTAGATCTGGCCTAGCATTGAAGGGAGTTCAAATTTTGGGAGGGGTAATTGATGCTGATTACCAAGGCAAGATTAAAGTCATCTTAATGAATAGTGGGGACCAATTGTTATCAATCCACAGGGGTGATCTAGTGGCGCAATTGATAATTATTCCCATTAAATTGTCCATTATTAATAAGGGGGAGCCTCCTACAGTGTTAACTACCCATGGGGACTGCAGTTTTGGCTCTTCAGACAGTATGGTACCGGGTGCAAAGGTGTGGGTGGAAAAGCCAAGTGGCCCACCAGTACCCGCAGATGTCATTGCATCAGGCAAAGATCAAGTAGTTTTAGTTATGGAACCTGGTAGAAAGAAATGGCAATATGTACCCGCAGACAAATGTTACCTGAGAGAGTGATGTGCAACACTGATATCTCTTTTCTGGGTTTGCCTTGTAGATCCTATGTCTGGCTGGTGTAATTGTGGTACTAAATGGACTCCATTTGGGAGAATTAAACAGTCTGCTGTTACCAACGAAAAATGTCACATCTGTGCCAGTGATCAAGGGGATACTGATAGTGATGAATAATGTTGTCCCAAAGCAGCCTTATGCCGATGCCGAAATAGCCAGCCAGACCGAAGACATGGATTCGTGAAATGCGGCAAATACATCAGGAACAAGTGAAAACAACCTTGATGCCAGTCATGCGAGACGTATTTTCAGAAAGGCGAAAACATTCTCCTATGATCACCCAGACGGAGAATATGTGGATATATCTGGCACAGCAAGTACTCAACATATCACACTTTTGTCTTACTGATGTGCTCAATGCTGAAGCCTTATTCACTACGTGTTTAGTAGCAGTGCCGACGCCTGTTCCGGTTTTAAAGCATATCTTCGGCGTCACACACAATGATTCTTTGGTTCAAGACTCAGATATTAGACAATCTTTTTCCGTTTATGAATATTGTAGGTTCTGCCAAGAGACCGATCGAAAATGGAGAATTTTGACACGTGTTATTACTTATAATATAACCCAAGGTGATGTATGTTATTTTATGACCTGCAATGCACAAGAAATTGGCAAATGCCAACAAACCGACTTAACCAACCAGCACAATCGTACAATGTTTGAGAGACGACTATGTTCGCGGGTGCCACGCAAATGCACCAGTGTAAATACTACTATGTCTTGTAATCATACAGTGATAGCTGCCAGTCATTTGAATCATGTGAAACTTCCAAGAGGAAGGCTCTTTTTATGTGGTAACATCACATATACTTATATTCCATCTAACATTTCTGGAGGTCCATGTGCTTTAACTCGATTGGGACTAATGATGTTTCCTTTACACCCAGCGATAACTCGAGGTAAAAGGTCAACTTTCGAATCTGTAGGTCTATCTCCTGATTGTGATTCACATGTACACTTGTTATCAGAAGCTGAGGTTCTAGCATTAACCCTTTCATTAGTGGGAGTTTGGGGTTTAGCTGCTGGAGGTTACAAATCTTTGATGAAATTAGCATGTTTAGTAGTCAAAAGCCTTAATCATACTTCACAGGCATTAGAAGAATTACTCCTTGATAGTCAAGTTATTAGAAAAGCAACTTTGCAGAACAGAGCTGCTGTTGATTACCTATTGCTAAAGCATAATTTACGGTGTAACGCATTTGAAGGTATGTGTTGTTTCAATTTAAGTGACCATTCACGATCTATTGAAAGTCATATTCGAGGTTTGAGGGATCTCATTTCTCAAGTGTCTCAAGATCGTATTGGGAATTGGTGGGATTGGTTATTTTCATGGATACCTGATATTCGGGGTACACTACGTTACGCTTTTGCTTGCATTTTTATTATATTGTCTATCATAATAGCTTGTTGTTGTTGTATTCAATGTATTCCCAATTTAGTCTTAACGTTTCGTAAGTTTCAGAGACCAGCTCCTTTGCCACCGGGCTATGGAAGGTAAATATCCAAGGGTGAAACTGTTATGCTTGAACTAAAATGGCGCTGATGCGCAGTGTATTCTGGGAGCGTTCGGAGCCATGATGGATATTTACTTCATGCCGCAGTGAAAAGCTGCACACATTTTGCTGAGTGTTAGATTCACGGTGCTGAGAAAAACATGCTTTCCAAACCTGGTATGCGGTCAAGGACATTTCTGCTGGGAAAGCTAACGTTGTTATGGTTTGGTACTGTTCTCCGCGGAGCGTGTTTTTAGAGAAGGGAGGCACTCGGCTCCTTGGGGGTAGCTTTCGATCGACCCAGCTGGCAACCGACGGCTGCTTACCAACTTTGCAAGTGCCATTTCCAGAAGGTTTGAGAATTGACTCCCCTTTGTGGAATGTGTATATATGCAGAAACCCGGAGGTGGTCAGGTGAGACTTCAGCCGGAGAAGGACGCTTACGTCCGGCACTCCTGTGAGCTGTGGTGCTCTCGGCCTGGCTGTTCCCGGGGTCTTCCAGCCGCTTCTGGGCAAGATGAGGAATTCTGTTACGCTCACGGTGATGTATTTCCTTTTGAATTCTTTGCTTCTTTTGTGATTTATGTCTATATTACTTCTGTGAGTTATTTCTATGTTATTATTGGTTGCTTCTAAGCTTTGAATAAATAGCCGTATAAGAGCTGATTATCTTCTAAGAGTGTGTGGTCGTGAGTTATTGCGTCTGTCTGCGTTCAAAGTATTTGCTCTGTAATTGCATTGGTGATTTATGTTTTTCCGTGCACTCTGGGGAGAGCAATACACAGACGCATTCGGAGACATAGTGATAGCTAATTACAGGAAAACATTGAGAATCAAGAGAAGTCCATATGAAGCCGACAACGAACTAAATGATTATTTGAACAGCACAGCCCATCTTGGAAACAATATCTGGTACCAACACATGAAGGAAGTTGGAAGAAGTCAATCTGAAGGAGAGTGTTTTGTCTGTGCACTCCTGCCATATAGCATGGGCAGGTCCAAAATCTTTGTTGCAGTAGAAGTTGACGTCCCCACGGCACACTGCATGTCACACGTAGCAATGTGCAACACCAAAGGGCAGTTTATGGGAAGAGACGCCTCACTGATATGGGGCAACGAAAAATACTTCCCAGATGAAGACGGTTTTGTCCAGGACATCAAAACAAGAAACAGGGCACACACCAAGAACCATGTAATTAAATACGAGAACCCTGACATCAAAGGATCAGGAATTAGATGGGAAATAAACCCAAGATGAACGTCCAAGGAAAACCTGCAGAAGAGGCTCAAAGCTGGAGGAACAGTGGCCAAATGCAGATCTGGGGGTCAGTAGTTTCCCCAAATGGATGGGAAGAAAGAGTTGTGATCTGCTGAGCTTGGATGGTCCTTGGAGCATGTCAAGAAGCTATAGAGAACTCACAAAGACTATGCAAACCATTGTGGGCAAAATTGGTAAAGCTGTTAACATGGGTCGAAGACAGAGGAGGACCCTTGCAGATAGTGCCACTGGAAAACCCGAAACTGTGCTTCAGAAATAATGGCACAAGGAAAATGGGTGAGAATCAAAACTGCGGGTGAATCTTCGAGGCCCCAGGAATGATGCAACAAACCGCAGTCCTGATGGACCACTATTGGGCGTGTGGATCCAAGGCATACATAAGGCTACCAAAGAACTGGGGAGGCATATGCACACTGGTGAACATCCATGTTCCTGCACTAGTAATCCCAAAAAATGAACTGAATCTGGACAGCTTCCCGAAAGCAGATGCTCACCTGAGGAGAAGGAGAGCTGTAGAAGTGGTGTCCAGAATGAAGAGAAAAAATTACTTTTCTGCCAAATCCGAAGAGGCATTCCATGCAATCCCATATGAACACCGGCTGTTCAGCCTCACCTCGACGGTGTTCACCACAATGCTCTTGCCTCACATCCAAATTGGAGTAAATGCCAAGTGGTTGCAGATAACCAGATGGGAGTTATTGCAGACCATTAACACCACTATAAAAGGATTCAATGCAATCAAGGAAGAACTAAGAGCAGTCCGACTGATGACTCTCCAGAACAGATACGTGTTGGACATGACCACAGCAATGGATGGAGGTCTTTGCGCAAAGATTGGAGAATCATGTTGCACGTTCATACCCTCACACGATGAAGAAAATGGAACCCTCACAGAGGCCATAGGCATGCTGACAACCTTGAAAAACCAGATGACCGAAGAAGTTGATGAAGTGGACGACGATAGCTGGTTCAGAAACCTATTTTCATGGGTCCCGCAATGGATGGCAGACATATTCAAGTTTCTGGGAGCCTTGCTAGCAATGGTGCTGCGCTGCTGGGATTTTGCTTAATCAAGGTAATCATCACACAGTGCCAGAAAACTGCAAAGAAAGCCATTGGGATGAAAATTATGGTCGATGTCGAACCAGGATGGAAACCCAGAAACCTGACTGACGATGAAATAAGAGACTTTGTGAAAGCCAGTGAATTTGCACCTGAGGGAACAAAATGTACTTATCCCAAGAAACGAAGTAGATATGAAGGAAAATGGATTTACTGCAGTCCAAATGGACAATGCCAATTGATGGCCTGGAACAAAGATGAGCATGTGAAAACAGCAGGAAGCTTGAAAGGGGTGATAAAGATATGGACACCAAAAGTGCATACATTCACGCCATCTTGGGTAAATCCAGAAGACGATGAACGAGACATTGAAGAAACAAAGGAACTGAATATAAAGGAGGAAGCAGAAGTGGTTGATGAACCGACCAGAGGGGAGAGTGTAGAGGAGGTCGCAGACATGGCCTGCACCCCTGCCCCTCATTTCAAGTGGCCAGTAAGGTACTCCCTGAGGTATGTGACATACGAGGAGCAGCTGAATCAGCAGAGAGCCGCACTAGGCCTCTGCCCCATATACATAAGGAGATCGGCACCAGTCGAAGCGCCCATAACCAGACAGCCCTGGGCAGCACGGTACCCAATCAGACAACCATACCAGCCACTGATACGAAACGATGAGTATTTACAGACTGTCCATGAGGACACACAAAGATCATGGATGGAGGACAAACAATGATGCTAAGAAAGCCAGGACAAACCAAAACGCAAAGACAAAGCAACAATACAACGTAAGAAACGATATAACTGTGAACCTAGATGGAAGAATCAACCGACTAATGTATGTAAATAAGCTTGGAACGCAAGAAGCTAACTAATCGATACTGCCTGCAATGCTTAAGTAGAAGAATAGAGCGGCATACGCCAACTATATATGCCTACCTCAATGCAGCACCATGTACACGTGCAACTCCATTTTGTTTGAGCAGAAGGATGCCCAGACGGTCCAGGCCCAACTGGCTAAGTTTCACATCTAGGCCCAAGCCTGGAGGAAGAGCGGAATCGAAACTTAACAAAGAATGGCTTAAGCCTGGGGAATCAAGGGCAACCCGGGAGGGGAAGAGAGTCGAAACTTCAGAGCATACCAGCCTGCCCTGGGAAGGTCAAGATAAGAGAGGCCCATGCAGGTGGCCAAGCGAACACAGAATCAAATGCATGAAATGACGGAGAACTGAAGCAGATTCACAGTGAACAAACACGTGACTAACCAGGCGTGAAGATGTACCACCGTCTGATGTTACCCAGATTGGAGAGTGCCATAACTTTTCCAGATGAGAGACTACAGTTTCGAGGCCTTCCTTAGCCAACTAATTAACACAACGCCCTAAAACCTCTGATTGATGGAAGGGAGGCAGGGTGAATCTTGGGACATCAGGCACCAGGGTGTCTATTCTGCATGTTGCTAATTAAAGTGGAGATTTATGTTTAGGGGTGTAACATGCTCAATCACAATGGACCATGTAATCTAGGGTCCTATAGAAACTGTAACCAATAGGACGTCATACTTTCAGTGACGTCAATCACGTGTGTTGTAGAGGGATGGGCGTAGACGCCCACCCGATAAGAGTTATCCAATCCGTATGCTTTATTTTCATATACAGATATAACACCTATACTTAAGTTACCTTTCCCAACCAATTATATTGCATGATGATTTTTTATAGAAGTGTACGTCAATGATGACAGAATTTGCCAATAAAAGAGGCTGTTTGACTGAAGTTCGGGGAAGTCGGGGCGAGACAGGTGTTCGCGATGCTGCTGATTTCCATAAGCTGATGTATGTATTATTAAACAGACTTCCCTTTGCCAACTTACTGAGTCCCTATTATTGATTTGTGCTGGAGTATGTAAGTCCTGCACCCTGTCCTCACACGGTGCAGCTATCTTGTATTACAGGTTTTTGGGGGTTGAGTACTGACCAATGGGCCCGTCAGTAATTTCCTCTCCCCGAGAACAGACCCACCTGCATAGTCTGGAATCAAAGAAGTTGATGCATGGGTGGGTTGGTCAGGCTTTCGACTCGACCTTTCCATGTAAAAGTGTGGGTTTCCCTTTTAATCCACAGGCAGTTGCCCTTTGCTCCATTGGATATCCTGGTTGATACGGATGACCGTTATCTACTTGTGAAGGGAGTTCTTTTTCAGCAGTGTGTCAACCCCCTGAATATTTATGGCCCGAAAGAAGATAGTGCAGGGTTCTACTAACAAGTCTTTATGACATGTCCCTCTGAAATGGGCCCAAATACGTTTCTGGGCAGAGACCTTGACATAGCCCTGTCACCGGCTATTGATACAGTGAAAAAAGGAAAACTGGTTACCCCTCCCTTATATCCCCGTGACTATGTGGAGAGTAACATTCTAGCATACCGTTTTTTGTTTCCGTATCGCATTCAAACCAAACACAATTTCCAAACAGTATTACACATTTATTAAGATATAAAAAAACGTTTATAAAAACATAGACACAACATATTACAATTGACTAAATTATACATTTAAGTATTCGAAAAGTAGTGGTATTGAGGGGCTATTGCTGTACGTGAAAATAAATTTCTTTGGCACATACTGTTAGTCAGCTAAGTATGCCCTTCCCTTTGTCATTCACAGTGGAAGACCAGGGATAACGCAATTTACCACAAGGGCCGAAACATATGTCGACATTTCCTTCCAGGCTCTTGTAGCTCCCGGGTGGAAAATAAACACAGGGATAGATCTCTCACAGGTTTTCCACTGTGAATGACATAGGAAAGGACATGCTTAGCTGACTAACAGTATGTGCCAAAGAAATTTATTTTCACGTACAGCAATGACCACAGCAATGACCACAGCAATGGATGGAGGTCTTTGCGCAAAGATTGGAGAATCATGTTGCACGTTCATACCCTCACACCCTCACACCCTCATACCCTCACACGATGAAGAAAATGGAACCCTCACAGAGGCCATAGGCATGCTGACAACCTTGAAAAACCAGATGACCGAAGAAGTTGATGAAGTGGACGACGATAGCTGGTTCAGAAACCTATTTTCATGGGTCCCGCAATGGATGGCAGACATATTCAAGTTTCTGGGAGCCTTGCTAGCAATGGTGCTGCGCTGCTGGGATGTTGCTTAATCAAGGTAATCATCACACAGTGCCAGAAAACTGCAAAGAAAGCCATTGGGATGAAAATTATGGTCGATGTCGAACCAGGATGGAAACCCAGAAACCTGACTGACGATGAAATAAGAGACTTTGTGAAAGCCAGTGAATTTGCACCTGAGGGAACAAAATGTACTTATCCCAAGAAACGAAGTAGGTATGAAGGAAAATGGATTTACTGCAGTCCAAATGGACAATGCCAATTGATGGCCTGGAACAAAGATGAGCATGTGAAAACAGCAGGAAGCTTGAAAGGGGTGATAAAGATATGGACACCAAAAGTGCATACATTCACGCCATCTTGGGTAAATCCAGAAGACGATGAACGAGACATTGAAGAAACAAAGGAACTGAAAATAAAGGAGGAAGCAGAAGTGGTTGATGAACCGACCAGAGGGGGGAGTGTAGAGGAGGTCGCAGACATGGCCTGCACCCCTGCCCCTCATTTCAAGTGGCCAGTAAGGTACTCCCTGAGGTATGTGACATACGAGGAGCAGCTGAATCAGCAGAGAGCCGCACTAGGCCTCTGCCCCATACACATAAGGAGATCGGCACCAGTCGAAGCGCCCATAACCAGACAGCCCTGGGCAGCACGGTACCCAATCAGACAACCATACCAGCCACTGATACGAAACGATGAGTATTTACAGACTGTCCATGAGGACACACAAAGATCATGGATGGAGGACAAACAATGATGCTAAGAAAGCCAGGACAAACCAAAACGCAAAGACAAAGCAACAATACAACGTAAGAAACGATATAACTGTGAACCTAGATGGAAGAATCAACCGACTAATGTATGTAAATAAGCTTGGAACGCAAGAAGCTAACTAATCGATACTGCCTGCAATGCTTAAGTAGAAGAATAGAGCGGCATACGCCAACTATATATGCCTACCTCAATGCAGCACCATGTACACGTGCAACTCCATTTTGTTTGAGCAGAAGGATGCCCAGACGGTCCAGGCCCAACTGGCTAAGTTTCACATCTAGGCCCAAGCCTGGAGGAAGAGCGGAATCGAAACTTAACAAAGAATGGCTTAAGCCTGGGGAATCAAGGGCAACCCGGGAGGGGAAGAGAGTCGAAACTTCAGAGCATACCAGCCTGCCCTGGGAAGGTCAAGATAAGAGAGGCCCATGCAGGTGGCCAAGCGAACACAGAATCAAATGCACGAAATGACGGAGAACTGAAGCAGATTCACAGTGAACAAACACGTGACTAACCAGGCGTGAAGATGTACCACCGTCTGATGTTACCCAGATTGGAGAGTGCCATAACTTTTCCTGATAAGAGACTACAGTTTCGAGGCCTTCCTTAGCCAACTAATTAACACAACGCCCTAAAACCTCTGATTGATGGAAGGGAGGCAGGGTGAATCTTGGGACATCAGGCACCAGGGTGTCTATTCTGCATGTTGCTAATTAAAGTGGAGATTTATGTTTAGGGGTGTAACATGCTCAATCACAATGGACCATGTAATCTAGGGTCCTATAGAAACTGTAACCAATAGGACGTCATACTTTCAGTGACGTCAATCACGTGTGTTGTAGAGGGATGGGCGTAGACGCCCACCCGATAAGAGTTATCCAATCCGTATGCTTTATTTTCATATACAGATATAACACCTATACTTAAGTTACCTTTCCCAACCAATTATATTGCATGATGATTTTTTATAGAAGTGTACGTCAATGATGACAGAATTTGCCAATAAAAGAGGCTGTTTGACTGAAGTTCGGGGAAGTCGGGGCGAGACAGGTGTTCGCGATGCTGCTGATTTCCATAAGCTGATGTATGTATTATTAAACAGACTTCCCTTTGCCAACTTACTGAGTCCCTATTATTGATTTGTGCTGGAGTATGTAAGTCCTGCACCCTGTCCTCACACGGTGCAGCTATCTTGTATTACAGGTTTTTGGGGGTTGAGTACTGACCAATGGGCCCGTCAGTAATTTCCTCTCCCCGAGAACAGACCCACCTGCATAGTCTGGAATCAAAGAAGTTGATGCATGGGTGGGTTGGTCAGGCTTTCGACTCGACCTTTCCATGTAAAAGTGTGGGTTTCCCTTTTAATCCACAGGCAGTTGCCCTTTGCTCCATTGGATATCCTGGTTGATACGGATGACCGTTATCTACTTGTGAAGGGAGTTCTTTTTCAGCAGTGTGTCAACCCCCTGAATATTTATGGCCCGAAAGAAGATAGTGCAGGGTTCTACTAACAAGTCTTTATGACATGTCCCTCTGAAATGGGCCCAAATACGTTTCTGGGCAGAGACCTTGACATAGCCCTGTCACCGGCTATTGATACAGTGAAAAAAGGAAAACTGGTTACCCCTCCCTTATATCCCCGTGACTATGTGGAGAGTAACATTCTAGCATACCGTTTTTTGTTTCCGTATCGCATTCAAACCAAACACAATTTCCAAACAGTATTACACATTTATTAAGATATAAAAAAACGTTTATAAAAACATAGACACAACATATTACAATTGACTAAATTATACATTTAAGTATTCGAAAAGTAGTGGTATTGAGGGGCTATTGCTGTACGTGAAAATAAATTTCTTTGGCACATACTGTTAGTCAGCTAAGTATGCCCTTCCCTTTGTCATTCACAGTGGAAGACCAGGGATAACGCAATTTACCACAAGGGCCGAAACATATGTCGACATTTCCTTCCAGGCTCTTGTAGCTCCCGGGTGGAAAATAAACACAGGGATAGATCTCTCACAGGTTTTCCACTGTGAATGACATAGGAAAGGACATGCTTAGCTGACTAACAGTATGTGCCAAAGAAATGTATTTTCACGTACAGCAATGACCACAGCAATGACCACAGCAATGGATGGAGGTCTTTGCGCAAAGATTGGAGAATCATGTTGCACGTTCATACCCTCACACCCTCACACCCTCATACCCTCACACGATGAAGAAAATGGAACCCTCACAGAGGCCATAGGCATGCTGACAACCTTGAAAAACCAGATGACCGAAGAAGTTGATGAAGTGGACGACGATAGCTGGTTCAGAAACCTATTTTCATGGGTCCCGCAATGGATGGCAGACATATTCAAGTTTCTGGGAGCCTTGCTAGCAATGGTGCTGCGCTGCTGGGATGTTGCTTAATCAAGGTAATCATCACACAGTGCCAGAAAACTGCAAAGAAAGCCATTGGGATGAAAATTATGGTCGATGTCGAACCAGGATGGAAACCCAGAAACCTGACTGACGATGAAATAAGAGACTTTGTGAAAGCCAGTGAATTTGCACCTGAGGGAACAAAATGTACTTATCCCAAGAAACGAAGTAGGTATGAAGGAAAATGGATTTACTGCAGTCCAAATGGACAATGCCAATTGATGGCCTGGAACAAAGATGAGCATGTGAAAACAGCAGGAAGCTTGAAAGGGGTGATAAAGATATGGACACCAAAAGTGCATACATTCACGCCATCTTGGGTAAATCCAGAAGACGATGAACGAGACATTGAAGAAACAAAGGAACTGAAAATAAAGGAGGAAGCAGAAGTGGTTGATGAACCGACCAGAGGGGGGAGTGTAGAGGAGGTCGCAGACATGGCCTGCACCCCTGCCCCTCATTTCAAGTGGCCAGTAAGGTACTCCCTGAGGTATGTGACATACGAGGAGCAGCTGAATCAGCAGAGAGCCGCACTAGGCCTCTGCCCCATACACATAAGGAGATCGGCACCAGTCGAAGCGCCCATAACCAGACAGCCCTGGGCAGCACGGTACCCAATCAGACAACCATACCAGCCACTGATACGAAACGATGAGTATTTACAGACTGTCCATGAGGACACACAAAGATCATGGATGGAGGACAAACAATGATGCTAAGAAAGCCAGGACAAACCAAAACGCAAAGACAAAGCAACAATACAACGTAAGAAACGATATAACTGTGAACCTAGATGGAAGAATCAACCGACTAATGTATGTAAATAAGCTTGGAACGCAAGAAGCTAACTAATCGATACTGCCTGCAATGCTTAAGTAGAAGAATAGAGCGGCATACGCCAACTATATATGCCTACCTCAATGCAGCACCATGTACACGTGCAACTCCATTTTGTTTGAGCAGAAGGATGCCCAGACGGTCCAGGCCCAACTGGCTAAGTTTCACATCTAGGCCCAAGCCTGGAGGAAGAGCGGAATCGAAACTTAACAAAGAATGGCTTAAGCCTGGGGAATCAAGGGCAACCCGGGAGGGGAAGAGAGTCGAAACTTCAGAGCATACCAGCCTGCCCTGGGAAGGTCAAGATAAGAGAGGCCCATGCAGGTGGCCAAGCGAACACAGAATCAAATGCACGAAATGACGGAGAACTGAAGCAGATTCACAGTGAACAAACACGTGACTAACCAGGCGTGAAGATGTACCACCGTCTGATGTTACCCAGATTGGAGAGTGCCATAACTTTTCCTGATAAGAGACTACAGTTTCGAGGCCTTCCTTAGCCAACTAATTAACACAACGCCCTAAAACCTCTGATTGATGGAAGGGAGGCAGGGTGAATCTTGGGACATCAGGCACCAGGGTGTCTATTCTGCATGTTGCTAATTAAAGTGGAGATTTATGTTTAGGGGTGTAACATGCTCAATCACAATGGACCATGTAATCTAGGGTCCTATAGAAACTGTAACCAATAGGACGTCATACTTTCAGTGACGTCAATCACGTGTGTTGTAGAGGGATGGGCGTAGACGCCCACCCGATAAGAGTTATCCAATCCGTATGCTTTATTTTCATATACAGATATAACACCTATACTTAAGTTACCTTTCCCAACCAATTATATTGCATGATGATTTTTTATAGAAGTGTACGTCAATGATGACAGAATTTGCCAATAAAAGAGGCTGTTTGACTGAAGTTCGGGGAAGTCGGGGCGAGACAGGTGTTCGCGATGCTGCTGATTTCCATAAGCTGATGTATGTATTATTAAACAGACTTCCCTTTGCCAACTTACTGAGTCCCTATTATTGATTTGTGCTGGAGTATGTAAGTCCTGCACCCTGTCCTCACACGGTGCAGCTATCTTGTATTACAGGTTTTTGGGGGTTGAGTACTGACCAATGGGCCCGTCAGTAATTTCCTCTCCCCGAGAACAGACCCACCTGCATAGTCTGGAATCAAAGAAGTTGATGCATGGGTGGGTTGGTCAGGCTTTCGACTCGACCTTTCCATGTAAAAGTGTGGGTTTCCCTTTTAATCCACAGGCAGTTGCCCTTTGCTCCATTGGATATCCTGGTTGATACGGATGACCGTTATCTACTTGTGAAGGGAGTTCTTTTTCAGCAGTGTGTCAACCCCCTGAATATTTATGGCCCGAAAGAAGATAGTGCAGGGTTCTACTAACAAGTCTTTATGACATGTCCCTCTGAAATGGGCCCAAATACGTTTCTGGGCAGAGACCTTGACATAGCCCTGTCACCGGCTATTGATACAGTGAAAAAAGGAAAACTGGTTACCCCTCCCTTATATCCCCGTGACTATGTGGAGAGTAACATTCTAGCATACCGTTTTTTGTTTCCGTATCGCATTCAAACCAAACACAATTTCCAAACAGTATTACACATTTATTAAGATATAAAAAAACGTTTATAAAAACATAGACACAACATATTACAATTGACTAAATTATACATTTAAGTATTCGAAAAGTAGTGGTATTGAGGGGCTATTGCTGTACGTGAAAATAAATTTCTTTGGCACATACTGTTAGTCAGCTAAGTATGCCCTTCCCTTTGTCATTCACAGTGGAAGACCAGGGATAACGCAATTTACCACAAGGGCCGAAACATATGTCGACATTTCCTTCCAGGCTCTTGTAGCTCCCGGGTGGAAAATAAACACAGGGATAGATCTCTCACAGGTTTTCCACTGTGAATGACATAGGAAAGGACATGCTTAGCTGACTAACAGTATGTGCCAAAGAAATTTATTTTCACGTACAGCAATGACCACAGCAATGACCACAGCAATGGATGGAGGTCTTTGCGCAAAGATTGGAGAATCATGTTGCACGTTCATACCCTCACACCCTCACACCCTCATACCCTCACACGATGAAGAAAATGGAACCCTCACAGAGGCCATAGGCATGCTGACAACCTTGAAAAACCAGATGACCGAAGAAGTTGATGAAGTGGACGACGATAGCTGGTTCAGAAACCTATTTTCATGGGTCCCGCAATGGATGGCAGACATATTCAAGTTTCTGGGAGCCTTGCTAGCAATGGTGCTGCGCTGCTGGGATGTTGCTTAATCAAGGTAATCATCACACAGTGCCAGAAAACTGCAAAGAAAGCCATTGGGATGAAAATTATGGTCGATGTCGAACCAGGATGGAAACCCAGAAACCTGACTGACGATGAAATAAGAGACTTTGTGAAAGCCAGTGAATTTGCACCTGAGGGAACAAAATGTACTTATCCCAAGAAACGAAGTAGGTATGAAGGAAAATGGATTTACTGCAGTCCAAATGGACAATGCCAATTGATGGCCTGGAACAAAGATGAGCATGTGAAAACAGCAGGAAGCTTGAAAGGGGTGATAAAGATATGGACACCAAAAGTGCATACATTCACGCCATCTTGGGTAAATCCAGAAGACGATGAACGAGACATTGAAGAAACAAAGGAACTGAAAATAAAGGAGGAAGCAGAAGTGGTTGATGAACCGACCAGAGGGGGGAGTGTAGAGGAGGTCGCAGACATGGCCTGCACCCCTGCCCCTCATTTCAAGTGGCCAGTAAGGTACTCCCTGAGGTATGTGACATACGAGGAGCAGCTGAATCAGCAGAGAGCCGCACTAGGCCTCTGCCCCATACACATAAGGAGATCGGCACCAGTCGAAGCGCCCATAACCAGACAGCCCTGGGCAGCACGGTACCCAATCAGACAACCATACCAGCCACTGATACGAAACGATGAGTATTTACAGACTGTCCATGAGGACACACAAAGATCATGGATGGAGGACAAACAATGATGCTAAGAAAGCCAGGACAAACCAAAACGCAAAGACAAAGCAACAATACAACGTAAGAAACGATATAACTGTGAACCTAGATGGAAGAATCAACCGACTAATGTATGTAAATAAGCTTGGAACGCAAGAAGCTAACTAATCGATACTGCCTGCAATGCTTAAGTAGAAGAATAGAGCGGCATACGCCAACTATATATGCCTACCTCAATGCAGCACCATGTACACGTGCAACTCCATTTTGTTTGAGCAGAAGGATGCCCAGACGGTCCAGGCCCAACTGGCTAAGTTTCACATCTAGGCCCAAGCCTGGAGGAAGAGCGGAATCGAAACTTAACAAAGAATGGCTTAAGCCTGGGGAATCAAGGGCAACCCGGGAGGGGAAGAGAGTCGAAACTTCAGAGCATACCAGCCTGCCCTGGGAAGGTCAAGATAAGAGAGGCCCATGCAGGTGGCCAAGCGAACACAGAATCAAATGCACGAAATGACGGAGAACTGAAGCAGATTCACAGTGAACAAACACGTGACTAACCAGGCGTGAAGATGTACCACCGTCTGATGTTACCCAGATTGGAGAGTGCCATAACTTTTCCTGATAAGAGACTACAGTTTCGAGGCCTTCCTTAGCCAACTAATTAACACAACGCCCTAAAACCTCTGATTGATGGAAGGGAGGCAGGGTGAATCTTGGGACATCAGGCACCAGGGTGTCTATTCTGCATGTTGCTAATTAAAGTGGAGATTTATGTTTAGGGGTGTAACATGCTCAATCACAATGGACCATGTAATCTAGGGTCCTATAGAAACTGTAACCAATAGGACGTCATACTTTCAGTGACGTCAATCACGTGTGTTGTAGAGGGATGGGCGTAGACGCCCACCCGATAAGAGTTATCCAATCCGTATGCTTTATTTTCATATACAGATATAACACCTATACTTAAGTTACCTTTCCCAACCAATTATATTGCATGATGATTTTTTATAGAAGTGTACGTCAATGATGACAGAATTTGCCAATAAAAGAGGCTGTTTGACTGAAGTTCGGGGAAGTCGGGGCGAGACAGGTGTTCGCGATGCTGCTGATTTCCATAAGCTGATGTATGTATTATTAAACAGACTTCCCTTTGCCAACTTACTGAGTCCCTATTATTGATTTGTGCTGGAGTATGTAAGTCCTGCACCCTGTCCTCACACGGTGCAGCTATCTTGTATTACAGGTTTTTGGGGGTTGAGTACTGACCAATGGGCCCGTCAGTAATTTCCTCTCCCCGAGAACAGACCCACCTGCATAGTCTGGAATCAAAGAAGTTGATGCATGGGTGGGTTGGTCAGGCTTTCGACTCGACCTTTCCATGTAAAAGTGTGGGTTTCCCTTTTAATCCACAGGCAGTTGCCCTTTGCTCCATTGGATATCCTGGTTGATACGGATGACCGTTATCTACTTGTGAAGGGAGTTCTTTTTCAGCAGTGTGTCAACCCCCTGAATATTTATGGCCCGAAAGAAGATAGTGCAGGGTTCTACTAACAAGTCTTTATGACATGTCCCTCTGAAATGGGCCCAAATACGTTTCTGGGCAGAGACCTTGACATAGCCCTGTCACCGGCTATTGATACAGTGAAAAAAGGAAAACTGGTTACCCCTCCCTTATATCCCCGTGACTATGTGGAGAGTAACATTCTAGCATACCGTTTTTTGTTTCCGTATCGCATTCAAACCAAACACAATTTCCAAACAGTATTACACATTTATTAAGATATAAAAAAACGTTTATAAAAACATAGACACAACATATTACAATTGACTAAATTATACATTTAAGTATTCGAAAAGTAGTGGTATTGAGGGGCTATTGCTGTACGTGAAAATAAATTTCTTTGGCACATACTGTTAGTCAGCTAAGTATGCCCTTCCCTTTGTCATTCACAGTGGAAGACCAGGGATAACGCAATTTACCACAAGGGCCGAAACATATGTCGACATTTCCTTCCAGGCTCTTGTAGCTCCCGGGTGGAAAATAAACACAGGGATAGATCTCTCACAGGTTTTCCACTGTGAATGACATAGGAAAGGACATGCTTAGCTGACTAACAGTATGTGCCAAAGAAATTTATTTTCACGTACAGCAATGACCACAGCAATGACCACAGCAATGGATGGAGGTCTTTGCGCAAAGATTGGAGAATCATGTTGCACGTTCATACCCTCACACCCTCACACCCTCATACCCTCACACGATGAAGAAAATGGAACCCTCACAGAGGCCATAGGCATGCTGACAACCTTGAAAAACCAGATGACCGAAGAAGTTGATGAAGTGGACGACGATAGCTGGTTCAGAAACCTATTTTCATGGGTCCCGCAATGGATGGCAGACATATTCAAGTTTCTGGGAGCCTTGCTAGCAATGGTGCTGCGCTGCTGGGATGTTGCTTAATCAAGGTAATCATCACACAGTGCCAGAAAACTGCAAAGAAAGCCATTGGGATGAAAATTATGGTCGATGTCGAACCAGGATGGAAACCCAGAAACCTGACTGACGATGAAATAAGAGACTTTGTGAAAGCCAGTGAATTTGCACCTGAGGGAACAAAATGTACTTATCCCAAGAAACGAAGTAGGTATGAAGGAAAATGGATTTACTGCAGTCCAAATGGACAATGCCAATTGATGGCCTGGAACAAAGATGAGCATGTGAAAACAGCAGGAAGCTTGAAAGGGGTGATAAAGATATGGACACCAAAAGTGCATACATTCACGCCATCTTGGGTAAATCCAGAAGACGATGAACGAGACATTGAAGAAACAAAGGAACTGAAAATAAAGGAGGAAGCAGAAGTGGTTGATGAACCGACCAGAGGGGGGAGTGTAGAGGAGGTCGCAGACATGGCCTGCACCCCTGCCCCTCATTTCAAGTGGCCAGTAAGGTACTCCCTGAGGTATGTGACATACGAGGAGCAGCTGAATCAGCAGAGAGCCGCACTAGGCCTCTGCCCCATACACATAAGGAGATCGGCACCAGTCGAAGCGCCCATAACCAGACAGCCCTGGGCAGCACGGTACCCAATCAGACAACCATACCAGCCACTGATACGAAACGATGAGTATTTACAGACTGTCCATGAGGACACACAAAGATCATGGATGGAGGACAAACAATGATGCTAAGAAAGCCAGGACAAACCAAAACGCAAAGACAAAGCAACAATACAACGTAAGAAACGATATAACTGTGAACCTAGATGGAAGAATCAACCGACTAATGTATGTAAATAAGCTTGGAACGCAAGAAGCTAACTAATCGATACTGCCTGCAATGCTTAAGTAGAAGAATAGAGCGGCATACGCCAACTATATATGCCTACCTCAATGCAGCACCATGTACACGTGCAACTCCATTTTGTTTGAGCAGAAGGATGCCCAGACGGTCCAGGCCCAACTGGCTAAGTTTCACATCTAGGCCCAAGCCTGGAGGAAGAGCGGAATCGAAACTTAACAAAGAATGGCTTAAGCCTGGGGAATCAAGGGCAACCCGGGAGGGGAAGAGAGTCGAAACTTCAGAGCATACCAGCCTGCCCTGGGAAGGTCAAGATAAGAGAGGCCCATGCAGGTGGCCAAGCGAACACAGAATCAAATGCACGAAATGACGGAGAACTGAAGCAGATTCACAGTGAACAAACACGTGACTAACCAGGCGTGAAGATGTACCACCGTCTGATGTTACCCAGATTGGAGAGTGCCATAACTTTTCCTGATAAGAGACTACAGTTTCGAGGCCTTCCTTAGCCAACTAATTAACACAACGCCCTAAAACCTCTGATTGATGGAAGGGAGGCAGGGTGAATCTTGGGACATCAGGCACCAGGGTGTCTATTCTGCATGTTGCTAATTAAAGTGGAGATTTATGTTTAGGGGTGTAACATGCTCAATCACAATGGACCATGTAATCTAGGGTCCTATAGAAACTGTAACCAATAGGACGTCATACTTTCAGTGACGTCAATCACGTGTGTTGTAGAGGGATGGGCGTAGACGCCCACCCGATAAGAGTTATCCAATCCGTATGCTTTATTTTCATATACAGATATAACACCTATACTTAAGTTACCTTTCCCAACCAATTATATTGCATGATGATTTTTTATAGAAGTGTACGTCAATGATGACAGAATTTGCCAATAAAAGAGGCTGTTTGACTGAAGTTCGGGGAAGTCGGGGCGAGACAGGTGTTCGCGATGCTGCTGATTTCCATAAGCTGATGTATGTATTATTAAACAGACTTCCCTTTGCCAACTTACTGAGTCCCTATTATTGATTTGTGCTGGAGTATGTAAGTCCTGCACCCTGTCCTCACACGGTGCAGCTATCTTGTATTACAGGTTTTTGGGGGTTGAGTACTGACCAATGGGCCCGTCAGTAATTTCCTCTCCCCGAGAACAGACCCACCTGCATAGTCTGGAATCAAAGAAGTTGATGCATGGGTGGGTTGGTCAGGCTTTCGACTCGACCTTTCCATGTAAAAGTGTGGGTTTCCCTTTTAATCCACAGGCAGTTGCCCTTTGCTCCATTGGATATCCTGGTTGATACGGATGACCGTTATCTACTTGTGAAGGGAGTTCTTTTTCAGCAGTGTGTCAACCCCCTGAATATTTATGGCCCGAAAGAAGATAGTGCAGGGTTCTACTAACAAGTCTTTATGACATGTCCCTCTGAAATGGGCCCAAATACGTTTCTGGGCAGAGACCTTGACATAGCCCTGTCACCGGCTATTGATACAGTGAAAAAAGGAAAACTGGTTACCCCTCCCTTATATCCCCGTGACTATGTGGAGAGTAACATTCTAGCATACCGTTTTTTGTTTCCGTATCGCATTCAAACCAAACACAATTTCCAAACAGTATTACACATTTATTAAGATATAAAAAAACGTTTATAAAAACATAGACACAACATATTACAATTGACTAAATTATACATTTAAGTATTCGAAAAGTAGTGGTATTGAGGGGCTATTGCTGTACGTGAAAATAAATTTCTTTGGCACATACTGTTAGTCAGCTAAGTATGCCCTTCCCTTTGTCATTCACAGTGGAAGACCAGGGATAACGCAATTTACCACAAGGGCCGAAACATATGTCGACATTTCCTTCCAGGCTCTTGTAGCTCCCGGGTGGAAAATAAACACAGGGATAGATCTCTCACAGGTTTTCCACTGTGAATGACATAGGAAAGGACATGCTTAGCTGACTAACAGTATGTGCCAAAGAAATTTATTTTCACGTACAGCAATGACCACAGCAATGACCACAGCAATGGATGGAGGTCTTTGCGCAAAGATTGGAGAATCATGTTGCACGTTCATACCCTCACACCCTCACACCCTCATACCCTCACACGATGAAGAAAATGGAACCCTCACAGAGGCCATAGGCATGCTGACAACCTTGAAAAACCAGATGACCGAAGAAGTTGATGAAGTGGACGACGATAGCTGGTTCAGAAACCTATTTTCATGGGTCCCGCAATGGATGGCAGACATATTCAAGTTTCTGGGAGCCTTGCTAGCAATGGTGCTGCGCTGCTGGGATGTTGCTTAATCAAGGTAATCATCACACAGTGCCAGAAAACTGCAAAGAAAGCCATTGGGATGAAAATTATGGTCGATGTCGAACCAGGATGGAAACCCAGAAACCTGACTGACGATGAAATAAGAGACTTTGTGAAAGCCAGTGAATTTGCACCTGAGGGAACAAAATGTACTTATCCCAAGAAACGAAGTAGGTATGAAGGAAAATGGATTTACTGCAGTCCAAATGGACAATGCCAATTGATGGCCTGGAACAAAGATGAGCATGTGAAAACAGCAGGAAGCTTGAAAGGGGTGATAAAGATATGGACACCAAAAGTGCATACATTCACGCCATCTTGGGTAAATCCAGAAGACGATGAACGAGACATTGAAGAAACAAAGGAACTGAAAATAAAGGAGGAAGCAGAAGTGGTTGATGAACCGACCAGAGGGGGGAGTGTAGAGGAGGTCGCAGACATGGCCTGCACCCCTGCCCCTCATTTCAAGTGGCCAGTAAGGTACTCCCTGAGGTATGTGACATACGAGGAGCAGCTGAATCAGCAGAGAGCCGCACTAGGCCTCTGCCCCATACACATAAGGAGATCGGCACCAGTCGAAGCGCCCATAACCAGACAGCCCTGGGCAGCACGGTACCCAATCAGACAACCATACCAGCCACTGATACGAAACGATGAGTATTTACAGACTGTCCATGAGGACACACAAAGATCATGGATGGAGGACAAACAATGATGCTAAGAAAGCCAGGACAAACCAAAACGCAAAGACAAAGCAACAATACAACGTAAGAAACGATATAACTGTGAACCTAGATGGAAGAATCAACCGACTAATGTATGTAAATAAGCTTGGAACGCAAGAAGCTAACTAATCGATACTGCCTGCAATGCTTAAGTAGAAGAATAGAGCGGCATACGCCAACTATATATGCCTACCTCAATGCAGCACCATGTACACGTGCAACTCCATTTTGTTTGAGCAGAAGGATGCCCAGACGGTCCAGGCCCAACTGGCTAAGTTTCACATCTAGGCCCAAGCCTGGAGGAAGAGCGGAATCGAAACTTAACAAAGAATGGCTTAAGCCTGGGGAATCAAGGGCAACCCGGGAGGGGAAGAGAGTCGAAACTTCAGAGCATACCAGCCTGCCCTGGGAAGGTCAAGATAAGAGAGGCCCATGCAGGTGGCCAAGCGAACACAGAATCAAATGCACGAAATGACGGAGAACTGAAGCAGATTCACAGTGAACAAACACGTGACTAACCAGGCGTGAAGATGTACCACCGTCTGATGTTACCCAGATTGGAGAGTGCCATAACTTTTCCTGATAAGAGACTACAGTTTCGAGGCCTTCCTTAGCCAACTAATTAACACAACGCCCTAAAACCTCTGATTGATGGAAGGGAGGCAGGGTGAATCTTGGGACATCAGGCACCAGGGTGTCTATTCTGCATGTTGCTAATTAAAGTGGAGATTTATGTTTAGGGGTGTAACATGCTCAATCACAATGGACCATGTAATCTAGGGTCCTATAGAAACTGTAACCAATAGGACGTCATACTTTCAGTGACGTCAATCACGTGTGTTGTAGAGGGATGGGCGTAGACGCCCACCCGATAAGAGTTATCCAATCCGTATGCTTTATTTTCATATACAGATATAACACCTATACTTAAGTTACCTTTCCCAACCAATTATATTGCATGATGATTTTTTATAGAAGTGTACGTCAATGATGACAGAATTTGCCAATAAAAGAGGCTGTTTGACTGAAGTTCGGGGAAGTCGGGGCGAGACAGGTGTTCGCGATGCTGCTGATTTCCATAAGCTGATGTATGTATTATTAAACAGACTTCCCTTTGCCAACTTACTGAGTCCCTATTATTGATTTGTGCTGGAGTATGTAAGTCCTGCACCCTGTCCTCACACGGTGCAGCTATCTTGTATTACAGGTTTTTGGGGGTTGAGTACTGACCAATGGGCCCGTCAGTAATTTCCTCTCCCCGAGAACAGACCCACCTGCATAGTCTGGAATCAAAGAAGTTGATGCATGGGTGGGTTGGTCAGGCTTTCGACTCGACCTTTCCATGTAAAAGTGTGGGTTTCCCTTTTAATCCACAGGCAGTTGCCCTTTGCTCCATTGGATATCCTGGTTGATACGGATGACCGTTATCTACTTGTGAAGGGAGTTCTTTTTCAGCAGTGTGTCAACCCCCTGAATATTTATGGCCCGAAAGAAGATAGTGCAGGGTTCTACTAACAAGTCTTTATGACATGTCCCTCTGAAATGGGCCCAAATACGTTTCTGGGCAGAGACCTTGACATAGCCCTGTCACCGGCTATTGATACAGTGAAAAAAGGAAAACTGGTTACCCCTCCCTTATATCCCCGTGACTATGTGGAGAGTAACATTCTAGCATACCGTTTTTTGTTTCCGTATCGCATTCAAACCAAACACAATTTCCAAACAGTATTACACATTTATTAAGATATAAAAAAACGTTTATAAAAACATAGACACAACATATTACAATTGACTAAATTATACATTTAAGTATTCGAAAAGTAGTGGTATTGAGGGGCTATTGCTGTACGTGAAAATAAATTTCTTTGGCACATACTGTTAGTCAGCTAAGTATGCCCTTCCCTTTGTCATTCACAGTGGAAGACCAGGGATAACGCAATTTACCACAAGGGCCGAAACATATGTCGACATTTCCTTCCAGGCTCTTGTAGCTCCCGGGTGGAAAATAAACACAGGGATAGATCTCTCACAGGTTTTCCACTGTGAATGACATAGGAAAGGACATGCTTAGCTGACTAACAGTATGTGCCAAAGAAATTTATTTTCACGTACAGCAATGACCACAGCAATGACCACAGCAATGGATGGAGGTCTTTGCGCAAAGATTGGAGAATCATGTTGCACGTTCATACCCTCACACCCTCACACCCTCATACCCTCACACGATGAAGAAAATGGAACCCTCACAGAGGCCATAGGCATGCTGACAACCTTGAAAAACCAGATGACCGAAGAAGTTGATGAAGTGGACGACGATAGCTGGTTCAGAAACCTATTTTCATGGGTCCCGCAATGGATGGCAGACATATTCAAGTTTCTGGGAGCCTTGCTAGCAATGGTGCTGCGCTGCTGGGATGTTGCTTAATCAAGGTAATCATCACACAGTGCCAGAAAACTGCAAAGAAAGCCATTGGGATGAAAATTATGGTCGATGTCGAACCAGGATGGAAACCCAGAAACCTGACTGACGATGAAATAAGAGACTTTGTGAAAGCCAGTGAATTTGCACCTGAGGGAACAAAATGTACTTATCCCAAGAAACGAAGTAGGTATGAAGGAAAATGGATTTACTGCAGTCCAAATGGACAATGCCAATTGATGGCCTGGAACAAAGATGAGCATGTGAAAACAGCAGGAAGCTTGAAAGGGGTGATAAAGATATGGACACCAAAAGTGCATACATTCACGCCATCTTGGGTAAATCCAGAAGACGATGAACGAGACATTGAAGAAACAAAGGAACTGAAAATAAAGGAGGAAGCAGAAGTGGTTGATGAACCGACCAGAGGGGGGAGTGTAGAGGAGGTCGCAGACATGGCCTGCACCCCTGCCCCTCATTTCAAGTGGCCAGTAAGGTACTCCCTGAGGTATGTGACATACGAGGAGCAGCTGAATCAGCAGAGAGCCGCACTAGGCCTCTGCCCCATACACATAAGGAGATCGGCACCAGTCGAAGCGCCCATAACCAGACAGCCCTGGGCAGCACGGTACCCAATCAGACAACCATACCAGCCACTGATACGAAACGATGAGTATTTACAGACTGTCCATGAGGACACACAAAGATCATGGATGGAGGACAAACAATGATGCTAAGAAAGCCAGGACAAACCAAAACGCAAAGACAAAGCAACAATACAACGTAAGAAACGATATAACTGTGAACCTAGATGGAAGAATCAACCGACTAATGTATGTAAATAAGCTTGGAACGCAAGAAGCTAACTAATCGATACTGCCTGCAATGCTTAAGTAGAAGAATAGAGCGGCATACGCCAACTATATATGCCTACCTCAATGCAGCACCATGTACACGTGCAACTCCATTTTGTTTGAGCAGAAGGATGCCCAGACGGTCCAGGCCCAACTGGCTAAGTTTCACATCTAGGCCCAAGCCTGGAGGAAGAGCGGAATCGAAACTTAACAAAGAATGGCTTAAGCCTGGGGAATCAAGGGCAACCCGGGAGGGGAAGAGAGTCGAAACTTCAGAGCATACCAGCCTGCCCTGGGAAGGTCAAGATAAGAGAGGCCCATGCAGGTGGCCAAGCGAACACAGAATCAAATGCACGAAATGACGGAGAACTGAAGCAGATTCACAGTGAACAAACACGTGACTAACCAGGCGTGAAGATGTACCACCGTCTGATGTTACCCAGATTGGAGAGTGCCATAACTTTTCCTGATAAGAGACTACAGTTTCGAGGCCTTCCTTAGCCAACTAATTAACACAACGCCCTAAAACCTCTGATTGATGGAAGGGAGGCAGGGTGAATCTTGGGACATCAGGCACCAGGGTGTCTATTCTGCATGTTGCTAATTAAAGTGGAGATTTATGTTTAGGGGTGTAACATGCTCAATCACAATGGACCATGTAATCTAGGGTCCTATAGAAACTGTAACCAATAGGACGTCATACTTTCAGTGACGTCAATCACGTGTGTTGTAGAGGGATGGGCGTAGACGCCCACCCGATAAGAGTTATCCAATCCGTATGCTTTATTTTCATATACAGATATAACACCTATACTTAAGTTACCTTTCCCAACCAATTATATTGCATGATGATTTTTTATAGAAGTGTACGTCAATGATGACAGAATTTGCCAATAAAAGAGGCTGTTTGACTGAAGTTCGGGGAAGTCGGGGCGAGACAGGTGTTCGCGATGCTGCTGATTTCCATAAGCTGATGTATGTATTATTAAACAGACTTCCCTTTGCCAACTTACTGAGTCCCTATTATTGATTTGTGCTGGAGTATGTAAGTCCTGCACCCTGTCCTCACACGGTGCAGCTATCTTGTATTACAGGTTTTTGGGGGTTGAGTACTGACCAATGGGCCCGTCAGTAATTTCCTCTCCCCGAGAACAGACCCACCTGCATAGTCTGGAATCAAAGAAGTTGATGCATGGGTGGGTTGGTCAGGCTTTCGACTCGACCTTTCCATGTAAAAGTGTGGGTTTCCCTTTTAATCCACAGGCAGTTGCCCTTTGCTCCATTGGATATCCTGGTTGATACGGATGACCGTTATCTACTTGTGAAGGGAGTTCTTTTTCAGCAGTGTGTCAACCCCCTGAATATTTATGGCCCGAAAGAAGATAGTGCAGGGTTCTACTAACAAGTCTTTATGACATGTCCCTCTGAAATGGGCCCAAATACGTTTCTGGGCAGAGACCTTGACATAGCCCTGTCACCGGCTATTGATACAGTGAAAAAAGGAAAACTGGTTACCCCTCCCTTATATCCCCGTGACTATGTGGAGAGTAACATTCTAGCATACCGTTTTTTGTTTCCGTATCGCATTCAAACCAAACACAATTTCCAAACAGTATTACACATTTATTAAGATATAAAAAAACGTTTATAAAAACATAGACACAACATATTACAATTGACTAAATTATACATTTAAGTATTCGAAAAGTAGTGGTATTGAGGGGCTATTGCTGTACGTGAAAATAAATTTCTTTGGCACATACTGTTAGTCAGCTAAGTATGCCCTTCCCTTTGTCATTCACAGTGGAAGACCAGGGATAACGCAATTTACCACAAGGGCCGAAACATATGTCGACATTTCCTTCCAGGCTCTTGTAGCTCCCGGGTGGAAAATAAACACAGGGATAGATCTCTCACAGGTTTTCCACTGTGAATGACATAGGAAAGGACATGCTTAGCTGACTAACAGTATGTGCCAAAGAAATTTATTTTCACGTACAGCAATGACCACAGCAATGACCACAGCAATGGATGGAGGTCTTTGCGCAAAGATTGGAGAATCATGTTGCACGTTCATACCCTCACACCCTCACACCCTCATACCCTCACACGATGAAGAAAATGGAACCCTCACAGAGGCCATAGGCATGCTGACAACCTTGAAAAACCAGATGACCGAAGAAGTTGATGAAGTGGACGACGATAGCTGGTTCAGAAACCTATTTTCATGGGTCCCGCAATGGATGGCAGACATATTCAAGTTTCTGGGAGCCTTGCTAGCAATGGTGCTGCGCTGCTGGGATGTTGCTTAATCAAGGTAATCATCACACAGTGCCAGAAAACTGCAAAGAAAGCCATTGGGATGAAAATTATGGTCGATGTCGAACCAGGATGGAAACCCAGAAACCTGACTGACGATGAAATAAGAGACTTTGTGAAAGCCAGTGAATTTGCACCTGAGGGAACAAAATGTACTTATCCCAAGAAACGAAGTAGGTATGAAGGAAAATGGATTTACTGCAGTCCAAATGGACAATGCCAATTGATGGCCTGGAACAAAGATGAGCATGTGAAAACAGCAGGAAGCTTGAAAGGGGTGATAAAGATATGGACACCAAAAGTGCATACATTCACGCCATCTTGGGTAAATCCAGAAGACGATGAACGAGACATTGAAGAAACAAAGGAACTGAAAATAAAGGAGGAAGCAGAAGTGGTTGATGAACCGACCAGAGGGGGGAGTGTAGAGGAGGTCGCAGACATGGCCTGCACCCCTGCCCCTCATTTCAAGTGGCCAGTAAGGTACTCCCTGAGGTATGTGAC
Organism: Ambystoma mexicanum; assembly: GCF_040938575.1. Classification (NCBI taxonomy): domain Eukaryota; kingdom Metazoa; phylum Chordata; class Amphibia; order Caudata; family Ambystomatidae; genus Ambystoma; species Ambystoma mexicanum. The sequence continues at coordinate 131,973,242 of NC_090936.1, read as the reverse complement.
ATACGAGGAGCAGCTGAATCAGCAGAGAGCCGCACTAGGCCTCTGCCCCATACACATAAGGAGATCGGCACCAGTCGAAGCGCCCATAACCAGACAGCCCTGGGCAGCACGGTACCCAATCAGACAACCATACCAGCCACTGATACGAAACGATGAGTATTTACAGACTGTCCATGAGGACACACAAAGATCATGGATGGAGGACAAACAATGATGCTAAGAAAGCCAGGACAAACCAAAACGCAAAGACAAAGCAACAATACAACGTAAGAAACGATATAACTGTGAACCTAGATGGAAGAATCAACCGACTAATGTATGTAAATAAGCTTGGAACGCAAGAAGCTAACTAATCGATACTGCCTGCAATGCTTAAGTAGAAGAATAGAGCGGCATACGCCAACTATATATGCCTACCTCAATGCAGCACCATGTACACGTGCAACTCCATTTTGTTTGAGCAGAAGGATGCCCAGACGGTCCAGGCCCAACTGGCTAAGTTTCACATCTAGGCCCAAGCCTGGAGGAAGAGCGGAATCGAAACTTAACAAAGAATGGCTTAAGCCTGGGGAATCAAGGGCAACCCGGGAGGGGAAGAGAGTCGAAACTTCAGAGCATACCAGCCTGCCCTGGGAAGGTCAAGATAAGAGAGGCCCATGCAGGTGGCCAAGCGAACACAGAATCAAATGCACGAAATGACGGAGAACTGAAGCAGATTCACAGTGAACAAACACGTGACTAACCAGGCGTGAAGATGTACCACCGTCTGATGTTACCCAGATTGGAGAGTGCCATAACTTTTCCTGATAAGAGACTACAGTTTCGAGGCCTTCCTTAGCCAACTAATTAACACAACGCCCTAAAACCTCTGATTGATGGAAGGGAGGCAGGGTGAATCTTGGGACATCAGGCACCAGGGTGTCTATTCTGCATGTTGCTAATTAAAGTGGAGATTTATGTTTAGGGGTGTAACATGCTCAATCACAATGGACCATGTAATCTAGGGTCCTATAGAAACTGTAACCAATAGGACGTCATACTTTCAGTGACGTCAATCACGTGTGTTGTAGAGGGATGGGCGTAGACGCCCACCCGATAAGAGTTATCCAATCCGTATGCTTTATTTTCATATACAGATATAACACCTATACTTAAGTTACCTTTCCCAACCAATTATATTGCATGATGATTTTTTATAGAAGTGTACGTCAATGATGACAGAATTTGCCAATAAAAGAGGCTGTTTGACTGAAGTTCGGGGAAGTCGGGGCGAGACAGGTGTTCGCGATGCTGCTGATTTCCATAAGCTGATGTATGTATTATTAAACAGACTTCCCTTTGCCAACTTACTGAGTCCCTATTATTGATTTGTGCTGGAGTATGTAAGTCCTGCACCCTGTCCTCACACGGTGCAGCTATCTTGTATTACAGGTTTTTGGGGGTTGAGTACTGACCAATGGGCCCGTCAGTAATTTCCTCTCCCCGAGAACAGACCCACCTGCATAGTCTGGAATCAAAGAAGTTGATGCATGGGTGGGTTGGTCAGGCTTTCGACTCGACCTTTCCATGTAAAAGTGTGGGTTTCCCTTTTAATCCACAGGCAGTTGCCCTTTGCTCCATTGGATATCCTGGTTGATACGGATGACCGTTATCTACTTGTGAAGGGAGTTCTTTTTCAGCAGTGTGTCAACCCCCTGAATATTTATGGCCCGAAAGAAGATAGTGCAGGGTTCTACTAACAAGTCTTTATGACATGTCCCTCTGAAATGGGCCCAAATACGTTTCTGGGCAGAGACCTTGACATAGCCCTGTCACCGGCTATTGATACAGTGAAAAAAGGAAAACTGGTTACCCCTCCCTTATATCCCCGTGACTATGTGGAGAGTAACATTCTAGCATACCGTTTTTTGTTTCCGTATCGCATTCAAACCAAACACAATTTCCAAACAGTATTACACATTTATTAAGATATAAAAAACGTTTATAAAACATAGACACAACATATTACAATTGACTAAATTATACATTTAAGTATTCGAAAAGTAGTGGTATTGAGGGGCTATTGCTGTACGTGAAAATAAATTTCTTTGGCACATACTGTTAGTCAGCTAAGTATGCCCTTCCCTTTGTCATTCACAGTGGAAGACCAGGGATAACGCAATTTACCACAAGGGCCGAAACATATGTCGACATTTCCTTCCAGGCTCTTGTAGCTCCCGGGTGGAAAATAAACACAGGGATAGATCTCTCACAGGTTTTCCACTGTGAATGACATAGGAAAGGACATGCTTAGCTGACTAACAGTATGTGCCAAAGAAATTTATTTTCACGTACAGCAATGACCACAGCAATGACCACAGCAATGGATGGAGGTCTTTGCGCAAAGATTGGAGAATCATGTTGCACGTTCATACCCTCACACCCTCACACCCTCATACCCTCACACGATGAAGAAAATGGAACCCTCACAGAGGCCCATAGGCATGCTGACAACCTTGAAAAACCAGATGACCGAAGAAGTTGATGAAGTGGACGACGATAGCTGGTTCAGAAACCTATTTTCATGGGTCCCGCAATGGATGGCAGACATATTCAAGTTTCTGGGAGCCTTGCTAGCAATTGGTGCTGCGCTGCTGGGATGTTGCTTAATCAAGGTAATCATCACACAGTGCCAGAAAACTGCAAAGAAAGCCATTGGGATGAAAATTATGGTCGATGTCGAACCAGGATGGAAACCCAGAAACCTGACTGACGATGAAATAAGAGACTTTGTGAAAGCCAGTGAATTTGCACCTGAGGGAACAAAATGTACTTATCCCAAGAAACGAAGTAGGTATGAAGGAAAATGGATTTACTGCAGTCCAAATGGACAATGCCAATTGATGGCCTGGAACAAAGATGAGCATGTGAAAACAGCAGGAAGCTTGAAAGGGGTGATAAAGATATGGACACCAAAAGTGCATACATTCACGCCATCTTGGGTAAATCCAGAAGACGATGAACGAGACATTGAAGAAACAAAGGAACTGAAAATAAAGGAGGAAGCAGAAGTGGTTGATGAACCGACCATAGGGGGGAGTGTAGAGGAGGTCGCAGACATGGCCTGCACCCCTGCCCCTCCATTTCAAGTGGCCAGTAAGGTACTCCCTGAGGTATGTGACATACGAGGAGCAGCTGAATCAGCAGAGAGCCGCACTAGGCCTCTGCCCCATACACATAAGGAGATCGGCACCAGTCGAAGCGCCCATAACCAGACAGCCCTGGGCAGCACGGTACCCAATCAGACAACCATACCAGCCACTGATACGAAACGATGAGTATTTACAGACTGTCCATGAGGACACACAAAGATCATGGATGGAGGACAAACAATGATGCTAAGAAAGCCAGGACAAACCAAAACGCAAAGACAAAGCAACAATACAACGTAAGAACGATATAACTGTGAACCTAGATGGAAGAATCAACCGACTAATGTATGTAAATAAGCTTGGAACGCAAGAAGCTAACTAATCGATACTGCCTGCAATGCTTAAGTAGAAGAATAGAGCGGCATACGCCAACTATATATGCCTACCTCAATGCAGCACCATGTACACGTGCAACTCCATTTTGTTTGAGCAGAAGGATGCCCAGACGGTCCAGGCCCAACTGGCTAAGTTTCACATCTAGGCCCAAGCCTGGAGGAAGAGCGGAATCGAAACTTAACAAAGAATGGCTTAAGCCTGGGGAATCAAGGGCAACCCGGGAGGGGAAGAGAGTCGAAACTTCAGAGCATACCAGCCTGCCCTGGGAAGGTCAAGATAAGAGAGGCCCATGCAGGTGGCCAAGCGAACACAGAATCAAATGCACGAAATGACGGAGACTGAAGCAGATTCACAGTGAACAAACACGTGACTAACCAGGCGTGAAGATGTACCACCGTCTGATGTTACCCAGATTGGAGAGTGCCATAACTTTTCCTGATAAGAGACTACAGTTTCGAGGCCTTCCTTAGCCAACTAATTAACACAACGCCCTAAAAACCTCTGATTGATGGAAGGGAGGCAGGGGTGAATCT